>NW_023425399.1:54767318-57267318 GCF_014108415.1 Molossus molossus | reverse complement strand
CAAAAATAAAAATCATATGATCATTTCAGGAGATGCAGAAAAAGCTTTTTAACAAAATTCAACATCCATCTATAATAAAAACTCTCAACAAATTGGATATAAAGAAAACTTGCTTCAACATAATGAAGGCTATATATGACAAGGCCACAGCTAGCATCATACTCAATGGCCAAAAGCTAGAAGCTTTTCCTTTAAGATAAAATACAATACAAAGATGCCCATCTTTACTACTATCACTCAATATCATATTAAAAGTCCTAGCCATGGCAATCATACAAGAAAAAGAAATAAAAGGCATCCAAATTGGAAAGGAGAAAGTAAAATTGTCACTATTTTCAGATGACATCATATTATATATAAAAAATTTCTAAAGATCCCACAAAAAATATTAAACTAATAAATAAATTCAGTAAAGTTGCAGGATACAAAATTAATATACAAAAATCTACTGTGCTTCTATACACTAATAACAAATGATCAGAAGGCAAAATTAAAAACAATCTCATTTGAAATTTCATTAAAAAGAATAAAATACCTAGGAATAAACTTAGCTAAAGAAATGAAAGACCTGTACTCTGTAAACTATAAGACACTGAAGAAAGAAACTGAAATAGGTACAAATAAATGGAAGGATATATTGTGCTCATGGATCAGAAGGATTAATATCACTGAAATGTCCATATTGCCAAAGAAATCTACAGTTTCAATGCAATACTCATTAAAATACCAATGGCATTCTCAGAAGTAGAAAAATTAATCCTAAAATCTAATCATTCCACAGAAGATCTTGAAATAGTCAAAGCAATCTTGAGAAAAACAAAAAGCAAAGCTGAAGTTATCATGTTGCCTGATTTCAAATGATACTACAAAGCTGTAATAATCAAACAGTATTATAGTGGCATAAAAATGGACACAAAGATCAGTGGAACACAAAAAAGAGCCCAGAAATAAACCCTCGCTTACATGGTCAATTAATCAAAGGAGGAAAGCACATACAATGGAGAAATGACAATCTCTCCAGTAAATGGTGCTATGAAACTGGACAGCTACATACAAACGAATGAAGCTGGACTGCTCTCTTATACCATATACAAAAATAAACTAAAAATGAATTAAAGCCTAAATATAAGACCTGAAACTATGAAATGCATAGAAGAAAACAGGTAGTAAAGTCTTTGGCACAGATCTTACCAGTATCTTTTTAGATAAGTCTCCTTGAGCAAGGGAGACAAAAGCAAAAATAAACAAATGTGACTAATCAAATTAAAAACCTTTAGCATAGGAAACTATTAACAAAACAAAAAGACAACCTACTGAATGGGAAAAGATATTCTCAAATAATATATCCAACAAGGAATTAATTTCCAAAATATATAAGGATATCATACAACTCATCATCAGTAAAAAATCTAATTTCAAAATGGGCAGAGGACATGGAGAGACATTTCTCAAAAGAAGACTACAGATGTCCATTAGATGTGAAAAGATTATCAGCATCAGTAATCATCAGGGAAATGCAAATCAAAACCACAATGAAATACCACCTCACACCTGTCAGAATGACTCCTATCAATGAGTCAACAAATAACAAATGTTAGTGAAGATGTGCAGAAAAGGGAACACTTGTGTACTGTTGGTGGGATAGTAAATTGGTTCAGCTGCTGCAGAAAACAGTATGGAGATTGCTCAAAAAGTTAAAAATAAAACTACGATATGACCCAGCAATTCCACTTCTTGGTACTTATTTCCCCCTTTCAATGGTAAAGTTGAAAAGACAAGAAATTAGACCAGAGCTACGGTGCAGCCATCTTGTCACTATGAGGAAAGTTCTGCCCCCAAATGAAGCAACAAATGGTGACAATTTAATAACATAATTTGAGTCTTTGGAGTAATCAACTATGCTGAAAGAAAGCTAGCATAGATTGCGAAAATGGCGGCGGAGTGAATGGAGCAACACAGTCCATCTCCGAGGTCCAAACTGTATTTACAACGAAAATAAAGGCAAATCTTCAAGAAGGGGCAACCGAAAGACAGCTTGGAGGACCACATAACCAGGGACACCGATTCAATCTGATAGGCTTGTGAGGACACGAGAGGGGGCCAGGAGCCCACGGTGCAGAGCGGCCTGGGCAGGGACCAGGGGGCTCGGCGGGAAGTTGCTGCTGCTGCCTCAGCTGTGACCCTGACTAAGTCATGCGAACTCTGCTGCCTGCTAAGCCCTCGGCTGGTGGCGCACGGACTGGCATGGACTGGTGGCGACCAGGGGACTCGGAAGGATGCTGCTACCAAGGCTGAGTCCTGCGAACTCTGCGTGCTAAGCCCTTTGCTGGTGCCGCACGGACTCGTGGAGACCAGGGGACTCTGCTGGAAGCTGCTGCCACCTTGGCAGTGTCCCGCTACGGTGGCGTAGTCCTGTGGCTTCTGCTGAGTGTAACGCCCTTGGCTGGTGCCACAGCCTTGGCCACCATTGGCTGGAAGCAGCGCCATCGGGTTAAAAGTCCCAGGCGGCTCCACCACGGAGTCTAGACAGAGGCTAAATTGGCAGCGGCCACTCACCTTGGGCTCCGGCAGAGGGAAGGCAGACTAGACTGTAACTGTGTGGAGACACTCAGGTTTTGGAGGGTGCTAAGAGCTTTTGCTGAGTGCAGCCATGCAGGACTGTGGTCATTTTACTCCTTCACAGGGCCATGGGGAGAGGTGGAGGCCCGTCCCTCAGAGATTCAACCCCACCTGGTGGCCACTGAAATGCTAATTGAGGCCCAATAACAACCAGAGCTGCCCCACCCTCGGGAAATCCTCTTACACGCAGCACCTGAGGGAGTTTTTCAGGCAACCCAGAAACCAAGGGTCTTCAGGTGAACTCTACTAATAGCCTCCAGGCAAAAAAAGCTAGAGGATATCTACCATTCCCTGGGCTAGCAACACTACTCAGGAAAGCTAAGACTTGACAGTGGTGTTTAAAGTGGGTCCTCCCTTGCTCATCCAAACCCAGGAGAGGGAGCCACAAACAGCAGAACACCAACACCCACAGGGAAAATTGGGCAGATTCCAAAGCCCACTGTGATAGCCAAAATGGTGAAAAACAGAAACAAAAGCCACATGAAAGAACAAGAGACCTCTATGGAAGATGAGATAAATGAAGTTCAGTTAAGCAAGTTAACAGAACTAGAATTTAGAGCCATGATGTTGAGGAAGCTCAACAGCATGTGTAAGGATATGAGCACCAGGAGTAAAGACATAGAAATATTGAAAATCAACCAGTTGGAAATTAAAAACCAACAGGAAGAAATGAAGAATGACATATCCGAAATGAAAAACACACTGGAAGGTCTAAAAAGCAGAGTAGGGGAAGCTGAGGACCGGATCAGTGAATTAGAAGAAAGGCTAGAAAAAATCAACCAATCAGAAAACCAAAAGGAAAAAACAATTAAAAAACAGGAAGACAGCTTAAGAGAAATGTGGAACAACTGGAAAAGGAATAATGTTCGCATCATAGGAATCCCCGAAAAAGAAGAAAATGATCAAGGGTTAGAGAATATATTCAAAGAAATAGTGACAGAAAACTTCCCCAATTTGGTGAAGGAAGAAGGCATTCAAGTTCAAGAAGCACAGAGAGCCCCAAGTAAGAAGAACCCAAACAGGCCCACACCAAGAAACATAGTAATTAAACTACCAAAATATAAGACAAAGAGAGAATCCAAAAAGCAGCAAGAGATAAGCAACAGGTTACCAACAAAGGAAACCCCATAAGGCTCTCAGCTGACTTCTCACAAGAAACACTAAAGGCCAGAAGGGAATGGCATGAAGTAATCAAGTTCATGAAAAACAAGAATCTGAATCCAAGACTACTCTACCCAGCAAGGATATCATTCAAAATAGAAGGTCAAATAAAGAACTTACCAGACAAAAAAAGGCTAAGGGAATACATTAGCAACAAGCCAACACTGCAAGGAATGTTAAAAGGACTGCTGTAATTACCATGAGAAATGGGAAGAAAAATAGAACCACACTAAACAAAAATGGCAATAAATAAATAAATATCAATAATCAGCTTAAATGTAAATGGACTGAATGCTCCCATAAAAAGACACAGAGTAGCTGATTGGATAAGAAAGCATGACTCATCTATATGTTGTTTACAAGAGACCCACCTCACAACAAACAACTCACATAGATTGAAAGTGAAGGGATGGAAAAAAATCCTCCAAGCAAACGAAAAAAAAAAAAAAGCTGGGGTAGCAATTCTCATATCTGATAAAATAGATTTCAGAGTGAAGGCCATAATTAGAGACAAAGACGGCCACTACATAATATTGAAAGGATCTATCCAACAGGAAGATATAACCTTGATAAACATATATGCACCCAATATAGGAGCACCAAAATATATTTTAAAACTTCTGGCGGACTTCAAAGGAGAAATCGATAGCAATACAATCATAGCAGGGGACTTCAACACCCCGCTGCCATCACTGGATAGATCCTCTAGACAAAAAATTAGCAAGGAAACAGAGACTCTAAATGAAGTGCTAGACCAAATAGATTTAATAGATATCTACAGATAACTACACCCCAGAACTACAGAATTCACATTCTTCTCAAGTGCACATGGGACATTCTCAAAGACAGACCACATGTTAGGGCACAAATTAAGTCTCTACAAGTTCAAGAAATTGAAATCATATCAAGCATCCTCTCAGATCACAATGGTATGAAACTAGAAATCAATTGCAAGAAGAAATACAAAGACTTTTGAACACATGGATGCTAAATAGCATGTTATTAAACAAGGAATGGATCACCGAGGAGATCAAGGAAGAAATCAAAAACTTCATGGAAACCAATGAAAATGAAGACACAACAACACAAAATCTATGAGATGCAGCAAAAGCAGTTCTGAGAGGGAAGTTCATAGCACTACAGGCCTACCTCAAAAAAGAAGAAAAATCTCTAATAGACTATCTAACCTCACAAATTAAAGAAGTAGAGAGCAAACAAAAAGAAATCCCCAGAGCAAGTAGAAGGAAGGAAATAGTAAAGATCAGAACAGATAATAAATGACATAGAGAACAAAAAAACAGTTTAAAGGATCAATAAAACAAAGAGCTGGTTTTTCGAAAAGATAAACAAGGTTGAGGGACCCTTAGCTAGACTCACCAAGAAACAAAGAGAGAGAACCCAAATACACAAAATCAGAAATGAAAGAGGAGAGATAACATCTGACACCACAGAAATACAGAAGATCATTAACAACTACTATGAACAATTATATGGCAAAAAATTAGACAATCTAAGCAAAATGGACAAATTTCTGGAAACACATAGTCTCCCAAAACTGGATCAGGAAGAGATAGAAAATTGAACAGACCCGTAACAACAGAAGAAATTGAAGATGAAATCAAGACTCTCCCAGCAAACAAAAGCCCAGGCCCGGATGGCTTCACAGGGGAGTTTTACGGAACATTCAAAGAAGAAATAACACCCATTCTCCTCAAACTATTTCAAAAAATTCAAGAAGAAGGAAGACTTCCAAACTCATTTTATGAAGCCAGCATAATTCTAATTCCAAAACCAGAAAAAGACACAACAAAGAAAGAAAACTACAGGCCAATATCCCTGATGAACATAGACGCCAAAATCCGGAACAAAATACTAGCATATCAGATCCAGCAATACATCAAAAAAATTATCCACCATGACCAAGAGGGATTCATCCCAGGGATGGAAGGCTGGTACAATATTCGCAAATCCATAAATGTGATACACCACATAAATACAATGAAGAATAAAAACCACATAATCATATCAATAGATGCCGAAAAAGCCTTCGACAAAATACAGCATCCATTTCTGATAAAAACGCACAGCAGTGTGAGAATAGAGGGATCATATCTAGACATAATAAAGGCCATATATGAAAAACCTCCAGCCAACATCATACTCAATGGGCAAAAACTAAAAGCATTTCCCTTAAGAACAGGAACAAGGCAAGGATGCCCACTTTCACCACTCCTATTTAACATAGTACTGGAAGTCTTAGCCACAGCAATCACACAGGAAGAGAAAATAAGAGGGATCCAAATTGTAAAAGAGGGAGTGAAATTGTCATTATTTGCAGATGACATGATACTATACATAGAAAACCCCAAAGACTCCATGAAAAGTTTACTAGACGTAATAAATGAATTTGGCAAAGTAGCAGGATACAAAATTAATGTCAATAAATCGATGGCATTCTTATACACCAATGATGAACCCACAGAAAGAGAAACTAAGAAAACAATCACATTTACCATTGCAGCAAAAATATTAAGATACCTAGAAATAAACTTAACCAAAGAAATAAAGGACCTATTCGCAGAAAACTACAGCTAATTGGAAAAAAAATAGAGGAAGATATATAATTGGAAGCACATACCCTGTTCATGGATTGGGAGAATAAACATCATTAAAATGTCCATATTACCCAAAGAAATCTATAGATTTAACGCAGTCCCCATCAAAATACCAATGACATACTTCACAGAATTAGAGCAATTATTTCAAAAGTTCATATGGAACCAAAAAAGGCCTCGAATAGCCACAGCAATCTTGAAAAGGAAGAACAAAGTTGGAGGGATCACAATACCAGATTTCCGGTTATACTACAAATCCACTGTGATCAAAACAGCCTGGTACTGGCACAAGAACAGGCATATAGACCAGTGGAGCAGAACAGAGAACCCAGAAATGGACCCAAGGCAATATGCTCAATTAATATTTGACAAAGGTGGCAAGAGCATACAGTGGAGTAAGGACAGCCTCTTTAATAAATGGTGCTGGGAAAATTGGACACCTACATGCAAAAAAATGAAACTAGACCATCAACTTACACCCTTTACGAGAATAAACTCAAAATGGATAAAAGACTTAAATGTAACTCATGAATCCATAAAAATCCTAGCAGAGACTGTAGGCAACAAAATTTCAGACATCATACACAGGAGAATTTTTACTGACACATCACCTAAGGCAATAGAAACAAAGGAGAAAATGAACACATGGGACTACATCAAACTCAAAAGCTTCTGCACAGCGAAAGATACAATCATCAAAACGGAAAGGCTACCCACTGTATGGGAGAGCATAATTGCCAATGATATATCAGATAAAGGGTTAATTTCCAATACATATAGAGTGCTCATGCAACTCCACAAAAGGAAGACAAAGAATCCAATTAAAAAATGGCCAGAGGAACTAAATAGACACCTCTCCAAACAGGACATACAAATGGCTAAGAAACATATGAAGAAATGCTCATCACCACTAATCATCAGAGAGATGCAAATTAAAACAACAATGAGGTATCACCTCACACCTGTCAGAATGGCCACCATCAACAAATCATCAAACAACAAGTGTTGGCGAGGGTGTGGAGAAAAGGGGACTCTAGTACACTGCTGGTGGGAATGCAGACTGGTGCAGCCACTATGGAAAACAATATGGTGTTACCTCAAAAAATTAAAAATTGAACTTCCATTTGACCCAGTGATCCCACTTCTAGGAATATACCCTAAGAAGCCTATAACACCAATCAAAAAGAATATATGTACCCCCATGGTTGTAGCAGCACAATTTACAATAGCTAAAATCTGGAAACAGCCATATTGTCCATCAGTAGACGAATAGAAAAAAAGCTGTGGTACATATACACAATGGAGTACTACGCAGCTGTAAGAAAGAAAGATCTGTTATTCTTTAAGACTACATGGAGGGACCAGGAAAGTATCATCCTAAGTCCAACAAGCCAAACAGAGAAAGACAAATTTCATATGATCTCACTTATTTGTGGAATATAATGAACATAACAGTCTGAGGAATGGGGTAGTCCCAGAGACGCGGAAGTGGGGTACAGACTGACAATCCCCTAAAGAGGGGGGTGGTGGGGGATAGATAAACCACAGAACTTATATGCATTCATGCATGGACAGTGGACATGGACAACAAACTGGGGAAAGGGCAAGGCGGGAGGGGGAGTGGGGAATCAGTGGGGGAAAAAAGGAGAAACATCTGTAACAAAAATTAATTAAGAAAAAAACAAAACAAAGCTACAGCAGACTTTGGGCTTTCCTTCTTTATTTTTTATTTTTATTTTTTGTATTTTTTGCTTAAATTATACTGAATTAAATTACCATTGTTATAAGTAAAGATATTCTAATACATTTCACATCCTTCTCTTTATACACTGTTAAATGGCAAGCAGCACAATTCATAGGAAGTTGAAGAACAGGTAAACTAATTTATGGTGATAGATTGTCTATAGGCCATGAGGCCACTGACTGGAAAAAAGTAGGAGGAAACCTCCTGAGGTGAAGCTATTGCCTATCTTGATTAAGATATAACTTGAGTTATATATAAAAGATATAGCATAATCTATATATTATATATGATATAGCTTGTGTGGGTTACACAAGTAAACCAAAGTTTACTAAACTGTTGTCTTAAGATCTGTGCATTTCATTGTACATAGTCATACCTCAATTTTTAAAATATTGAAATTGTGATTCTTTACCCCCAACACACACCTGATGGGAACACTTGTGTAATTAGATTCATTTGCTCTGGTCTAACCTGCCTGTCCGCCCCCCCCCCCCCCCCCCCCCGCGCCTTACACATCTTGGCTTTCACTGGGGGTATTGGAGTTTGTGGCAATTTAAAACAGAGTCACACATTACTTGACCCTCTTCCCATTAAGGGGTGTGTCTCAGCCCCCTGCCCTTGCCTGGGAATATGGATGGGCTTATGACTGCTGAGACTAATCAAGTCAGTGACAGTGATATGATAAGACTTTCCAGGTTGGGTGATGAAAGGCGCTACCACACTTGCCTTGTTTGCTGGCACTCTCGCTCTCAGCACCATGAGCTGCTACAGGGAAAAGTCCAAATCCCCAAGCCTCCATATGCAGGTGCCTGGTCAGTGATCACAGCAAAGGAGCTGTCAGTCTTCCTGGCCCAGGTACCAGGCATGGCAGTGAGAAGCCAGCTAGCAGAAGTACATCACTACTCAGCTGTCCCACCTCCTGCCAGTCCACTTACCTGTAGCTATTCAAGGTGGGCTGCCAGAATTGCACTCAAGGGCCCTTTCTGGATCACTGACCTACATAATCATGAGTATAACAAATGGTCGTTGTTTCCTGTCATTCAGTTTGGGGCTGGTATACAGCCTCAGACACCTGGGATAGGACCCCTCCACTCCTGGCCTTACCTCACAACATCCACTGATGCAGCCCCTGACTTGAAGAAATCGGTGGAGTCTTCTACCTCCAGGATGTTGGGGAGAATCCGTTTCCAGGCATTCTGAAAAACAGGCATGGTGAGAACACAGCTCCCAGGGGAGCTAAGAGCAGGTGTCAATTGGGTGACAGCAGCCCCTGATTTGTGGGCTTGGCTCATGGTCCACTCAAAGGTTCAGCTTCTTTGAAGAGCCTGAAAATCCTAGACTGACCACCCCTTGGGGAAGGAAGAGCTGTCACAGCCTGGACTGCTATTCTCATACCCATGTTACCTTGACCTCCAGCTGCTCTGGAGTCCCCATGGCAGTCCAGGAATGTAAGAAGGATGGATGTGCTGGAGCTAAGGGCATGGCTGGGGACCAGAAAGGCAGGGTCCAGTTCCTCCTGAGCCACCCCCCACCCCTCACCTTGGTGCTATTGTTTAGATTGGAATATCTCCAGCATGACACTGATGTGGAGATGTTGCAGTGTAGAAGGGAGAGCTAAATGGTGGTAGTCTTGAGAGTGAAAACAAAGCACACTGATGAGGCTTAGGAGGCCTGGGATTTGTCCTTACTGAGAAGCTAGCTGGTTCTGTGCCAACTCTCTGGACCTGTGGAGGGCAACAGTGCCCACCAGCCAGCCTTGTAAGTGAGCATGAAAAGAGCAGTGACAGTTGAGTGGGCAGCACCCACCCAGTTTCCCAAGAAAGTTGTCTGGCAGGTCAGGATGGAACAACTTTTTTCTGGGCAGGCTTTCAGCCAGACCTGTTAGGACAGGACCCAGGAGAGGCCTCACACTCTGTCTAAGCTCCAGGCCATGGCTGGTCATTGGTGGGATGGACAGGCCCAATTAGGAGCAGCTCACCATGACCCCTAGCCCAACCTTTACCTGCCTCCCTTCTTTCTTTTTGGAAAGGTAGGCTAAATTTACACTTCTCACTCTCAGTGTGACAATCAGCAGTGATTCCAAGTCGCTTCCTGTTCCCACGTGGCTGCTGCCTGCCCTCCACAGCTACACTTGGACCCTCACCCACTTACAACACCTTTCCCTAAACCCCCAGATTACATTTAAATCCTGGGAATCCTTCAGAGCCAACTTCTGCATCACCTCTTCCCTGAAACCACCCCTCTTAGTGTCTCTCATTTTCTGTTCCTTCTGTCTTGAAGGTATTCTCCCAGATATTTTCTCTCCACTCAGGTCTCTGTTCAAGTCCTTCCCTCCTCCCACTCTGATTATTCTTTCTAAAGTTGTCCCCAAGCAGAAGATTCCAAAATGACGAAAGAGTAAATGGAAGCTACACAGACCATCTCCCAGGACCAAACTGGAATTACAACGAAAATAAAGACAGATTGTCAGGAAAAAGCAACTGCAAGGATCATATAACCAGGGACACTGAATTGATCCTGGTAGGACTGTGGAGGTGTGAGATGGGGGCTGGGAGCCCACAAACAGCAACGGTGTTAGCTGTGAGCAGTGCCCTCAGGTTAAATTCCAAAGCCCGATCCACAACACAGAGAGAGCTGGGACAGAGTGCTAAAATAGCCACAGCCACTCACCTTGGGCTCCAGCAGAGGGAGGGTGAACTGGACTGGAACTGTGTGGGAACACTCAGGATTTGAAGGGTGCTCAGAGCTTTTGTTGAGTTTTGGCCAAACAGGACAGTGGCCATCTTACTCCTTCTCAGGGCTCTGGTGAGAGGTGGCAGCCCCTCTCTTGGAAATTCAACCCCTCACAGGTGGGCCAAGAAAATGCAAATTAACGCTCATTAACAACAACAGTTGCCCCACTCTTGGGAAATCCTCTTACACTGAACACATGAGGGAGTTTTTCATTCAAATGAGAACCCAAGGCTTTTCAAGTAACCATGATTAATAGCTGCCAGGCAAAGAGCTAGAGGATTACTGAACCATTCCTGGGCTTGCAACTCTACCCAGGAAAGTAAGACTTGACAGTGGTGTTTAACATTGGTCCTCTAATGCTCATCTAGACCCAGTAGAGGGAGCCACAAACATCAGAACACCAACACCCACAGGAAAAATTTGGCAGGCTCCAAAACCCACTGAGATAGCCAAAATGGTGAAAGAAAGAAACAAATGACAAATGAAAGAACAAGAGACCTCTACCAAAGATGAGATAAATGAAATGCAGTTAAGCAAGTTAACTGAGCTAGAATTCAGAGCAATGATCTTGAGGAAGCTCAACAGCAAGAGTAAGGACATCAACATCATTAGTAGAGACATAGAAAGATTTAAAATCAACCAACTGGGAATGAAAAACCACAAACAAGAAATGAAGAATGACATAGCAGAAATAAAGAACACATTGGAAGGATTAAACAGCAGAGTAGAGGAAGATGAGGACCGGATCAGTGAATTAGAAGACAGGGTAGAAAAAAATCAACCAATCAGAAAACCAAAAGAAAAAAAAAAAACAAACAAAACAATTAAACAGGAAGACAGCTTAAGAGAACTGTGGGACAACTGAAAATGTAATAATATTCACATCATAGGAGTCCTTGTAAAAAAAGAAAATGAGCAAGGATTAGAGAATGTATTTGAAGAAATAGTGGCAGAAAACTTTTCTATCTTGGTGAAGGAAGAAAGCATTCAGGTTCAAGAAACAAAGAGAGCTTCAACTAAGAACCCAAACAAGCCCACACCAAGACACATACTAATTAAAATGCCAAAAATTACAGACAAAGAAAGAATCCTAAAAGCAGCAAGAGATAAGCAACAGGTTACCTACAAAGGAAACCCCATAAGTCTATCACCTGACTTCTCAACAATACAGGCCAGAAGGGAATGGCATAAAGTAATCAACGTTATGAAAAACAAGGATCTAAATCCAAAACTACTCTACCCAGCAAGGCTAACATTCAAAATACAAGGTCAAGGTTCTTCAGAGAAGATAGCAGCGGGCAAGACCAGAGGGAGGGTGAGTGTGTGAGAGAGTGTGAGTGGACATGAAGGTGGACTACCAAACTCCTGCAGTGCAGAAACTCAGAGCAGAATGTTCCTGTGCTGTGGATGGGAGTAGCCAACTACTGTGGTAAGCAGCTCTTCACGGTGCTTCTCCCTGTGCCACAGGGAGGTCCCACAATTTTGGAAGATTCCGGGTCTTCCCTGGGAGGAGGCAGTGGGAGCAGCTAGGGCCCAGCAACCTGGTCCCACAAGCACACCTGGCACCATCAGACCAGTAAACACTCTGTATCAACACAGACCAGTGCACAGTACTGGAGCTCCCAAGGTGCCGGTCACAGAAGCTGCAGACAGCCAGAAGCCCAGCACCATCCCCCACAGTAGCAGCCCAATCAGAGTCGAGATATTGCCCAGCAACAGAGGCTAGGGAGCAGACATCCATCTCGAGGTAACAGAATCACAGACCAGCAGCTGAAACCCATCCCCAAAAACCACAGAAAAAACTGAGCAGAAGTTAAGCCCCACAGGGCAGAAACACTCCCCAGCCACAAGCTATGGGTCCTGGGGATCCACAGAGACCTGTGTGGCCCAGCAGCTCACAAGAGCAGTGGGAAGACATTGCCAGAGAGGGACTGGTGTGACCCAGCTGCCTACCCACAGGACCTGCTGCAGGGGCACCAGAGAGACCTGTGCGACTCAGCAGAAACTATGCGCTCCAGTTACCCATGGGACCTGCGGGGTGATGAAGCACCAGAGAGGCCTGTGCAACCCAGCAACCCATAACATAGGCATAGAACCTGGTCCCCAAAGGGAGTGTGCGATCCAGTAACCCTCAGAACTAGGAAGGTGCGGGGGCACCAGGGAGGCCTGTGCAACACAGCTGTGCACAAGATAGGCATAGAGGATGTGAAAATGGAGGTTGAGTGATTGGAAGCTATACAGACAATCTACCAGGACCAAATGGGATTTACAAATAAAATAAAGACATCCTTGGAAAAAAACAACAACAGAAAAGCAGCAGGACAGGACCCTATAACCAGGGAAACTGGTAGGATCTGTGGAGGTGCAAGTGGGTGGCAGGCTGAGAGCCGTGAAACAGTAGCAGTCTTAGCTGTGAGCAGAGCCCTTGGAGAATAAAGACCAAGCCCACTCCACAGTGTAGAGAGCCATAACAGAGTGCTAAAATAGCCAAAGCCACTCACCTGGGGGCTATGGCAGAGGGAGGGCAGACTGGGCTGGAACTCTGTGGGGACACCCTGGATTTGGAGGACACTGAGACTTTTTGCTGAGTTGCAGCTACAAAGAACAGTGGCCAGTGTGCTCCTTCACAGCACGTTGAGGAAAAGCATCAACTCCCCCTCAGAGATTCACCTCTTCCCAGGTGAGGCAAAGAAATGCAAACTGAGGCTCATTAACAACCAGCATTTATCCCACAATCAGAAATCCTCTTATGCAGAATATCAGGGCTACATTCCAAGGCACTGAGTAACTGAGACTACTAGCCTCCAGGAAAAAGATAGAGGATAACTGAACCTTTCCTGGGCTTGCAAATCTACCCAGAAAAGTAAGACCTGACAGTGGTGTTTAACGTGGGCCCACCAAGGCACATCCAAACCCAGTAGAGAGAGCCACAAACAGCAGAACACCAACAACTACAAAGAAAATTTGGCAGACTCCAAAGCCCACTGTGATAGCCAAAATGGTGAAACACAGAAACAAATCTCAAGTGAAAGAATAAGAGAACTCTATCGAAGATGAGATAAATTAAATGCAGTTAATTATCAAAGCTAGAGTTCAGACCCATGATCTTGAGGAAGCTCAACAGCATCAGTAAGAACATCAGCACCATGAATAAACATATAGAAACACTGAAAACCAACCAAGTGAAAATGAAGAATGACATAGCAGAAATAAAGAACACATTGGAAGGACCAACCAGCAGAGTACAGGAAGCTGAGGACTGGATCAGTGAATTAAAAAAAGGGTAGAAAAAATGAACCAATCAGAGAACCAAAAGGAAAAAAACAATTAAAAAATAGGAAGATAGTTTAAGAGAACTGAGGGGCCACTGGAAACGTAATAATATTTGCATCATAGGAGTCCCCAAGGAGGAAGAAAATGTGCAAGGGTTAGAGAATATATTTGAAGAAACAGTGACAGAGCCCTGGCCGGTTTGGCTCAGCAGGTGAGCGTCAGCCTGTGGTCCAGAGAGACCCAGGTTCGGTTCCTGCTAAGGGCACGAACCTCAGTCGCGGTTTGTCCCCGGCCCTGGTTGGGTTGTGTGGGTGGCAGCAACTCGATGTTTCCCTTTCTCATCAAAGTTTTTTTTTTCTCTCTCTCTCCCACCCCACTCTATCTGAACAAAAAAAGAAAAAGTAAAGAAAAGAAATAGTGACAGAAAAATTGTCTAACTTGGTGAAGGAAGAAGGCATTCAAGTTCAAGAAGTACAGAGAGCTGCAAGTAAAAAGAACCCAAACAGGCCCACACAAAAACACATAGTCATTAAAATGCCAAAATCAAAGACAAAGAGAGAATCCTAAAGGCAGCAAGAGATAAGCAACAGGTTACCTACAAAGAAAACCCCATAAGGCTCTCTGCTGACTTCTCAACAGAAACACTACAGGCCATAAGGGAGTGGCATGAAGTAATCAAGGTCATGAAAAACAAGTATCTGAATCCAAGACTACTCTATCCACCAAGGCTCTCATTCAAAATAGAAGGTTAAATAAAGAGCTTTCCAGACCAAAAAAAAAAAAAAAAAAAGTCTAAGGGAATATATTAACACCAAAAAAGCACTGCAAGATATGCTAAAAGGACTGCTGTAATTAGTAGAAGAAATATAACCACACTAAACAACAATGGCAATAAATAAGTACATATCAGTTATAAGCTTAAATGTGAATGGTTTGAATGCTCCGATAAAAAGACACAGAGTAGCTGACTGGATAAGAAAGCATGACTCACATATATATTGTTTACAAGAGACCCACATCACAACAAAACACTCACATCAGCTGAAAGTGAAAGGGTGGAAAAAAATCTTTCAAGCAAACAGAAAAAAAAAAAAAAATAGTAGATTTCAAAATGAAGGCCACAACTAGAGACCAAGAAGGCTACTACATAATATTGAAAAGATCTATCCAACAGGAAGATATAACCTGGGTAAATATATATGCACTCAATATAGGAGCACCAACATATATTAAAAATCTTTTGGAGGACTCCAAAGAAGAAATCAAAAGCAATACAATGATAGCAGAGGACTATAGCACCTCGCTGACATCACTGAATAGATGATCTAGACAAAAAATCAACAAGAAAACACAGACTCTAAATGAATCTAATGGATTTCATAGATATCAATACAGAATTACACCCCAAAACCACAGAATTCACATTATTCTCAAGGGCACATGGGACATTTTCAAAGATAGACCACATGTTAGGACAAAAACTAAGTCTCTACAAGTTCAAGAAGATTGAAATCATATCAAGCATCTTCGTGTATCACAATGGCATTCAACTAGCAATCAACTGCAACAAGAACATGCAAAGACATTTGAAAACATGGAGGCTAAATAGCATGTTATTGAATAATGAGTGGGTTACCAAGGAAGAAATTAAAAACTTCCTGGAACCCAATGAAAATGAACACACAACACAAAATCTATGGAATGCAGCGAAAGCAGTTCTGAGAGGTAGCACTACATGTCTACCTCAAGAAACAAACAAAAAAAAATTCTAACAGACTAACCTCACAACTTAAAGAACTAGGAAGCAAACAAAAAGAAAACCCCAGAGCAAGTAGAAGAAAGGAAATAGTAAAGAGAGCAGAAATAAATGACTAGGAGACCAAAAAAACAATTCACAGGATCAATGAAACAAAGAGCTGGTTCTTTGAAAAGATAAACAGAATTGATGGACCCTTAGCTAGACTCACCAAGAAACAAAGAGAGAGAACCCAAATACACAAAATCAGAAATGAAAGAGGAGAAATAGTAACTAACACCACAAAAATACAAAGGATTGTTAACAAATATTATGAACAATTATATGGCAACAAATTTGACAATCTAAGCAAAATGGACAAATTTCTAGAAACACATAGTCTCCCAAATCTAAACCGGGAAGAGATCGAAAAGTTCAAGAGACCAATAACAACAGAAGAAACTGAAGATGTAATCAAGACTCTCCCAGCAAACAAAAGCCCAGGTCCCCACAGTTTCATGGGGAATTTTAGCCAACATTCAAAGAAGAACTAATACCATTCTCCTCAAACTACTTCAAAAAGAAGGAAGACTTCCCAACTCATTTTATGAGGCCAGCATAATTCTAATTCCAAAACCAGAAAAAGACACCACAAAGAAAGAGCTATAGGACAATAATCCTGTTGAACATAGATGCCAAAATCCTGAACAAAATACTAGCAAATCGAATCCAGCAATACATCAAAAAAGTTATTCACCATTACCAAGTGGGATTCATCCCAGGGATGCAAGGCTGGAACAATATTCGCAAATCACTAAATGTGATACACCACATCAAATAAATGAAAGATAAAAATCATATGATCGTATCAATAGATGCAAAAAAAGCATTTGACAAAATCTAGCAGCCATTTCTCATAAAAATGCTCAGTAATCTGTGAAGAGAGGGATCATATGTTGACATAATAAAGGCCATATATGAAAGACCTACAGCCAACATCATCCTGAATGGGCAAAAACTTAAAGCATTTCCCTTAAGAACAGGAACAAGACAAGGAACATGCCCACTTTATCTACTCTTATTTAACATAGTACTGGAAGTGTTAGTCAGAGCAATCAGACCGGAAGTAAAAAATGAAAGGGATCCAAATTGGAAAGGAGGAAGTAAAACTATCCTTATTTGCAAATGACATGATACTATACGTAGAAATCCCCAAAGATTCCATTAAATATTTCCTAGATTTAATAAATGAATTTGGCAAATTAGCAGGATATAGGATTAATGTCAAGATATCGATGGCATTCTTATATACCAATGATGAACTCACAGAAAGAGAAATTAAAAAAACAATCCCAAGTACAATAGTAGCAATAAAATTAAGATACCTAGGA
This sequence comes from Molossus molossus, assembly GCF_014108415.1. Lineage (NCBI taxonomy): Eukaryota > Metazoa > Chordata > Mammalia > Chiroptera > Molossidae > Molossus > Molossus molossus. Next base: position 57,250,047 of record NW_023425399.1, on the reverse strand, counting down.
ATAAACTTAACCGAAGAAATTAGGGACCTATTCACAGAAAGCTACAGGTCATTGAAAAAAGAAATAGAGGAAGATATAAAAAAGTGGAAGCACATACCTTGTTCATGGATTGGAAGAATTAACATAATTAAAATGGCCATATTACCCAAAGCAATCTATAGATTCAATGCAATCCCCATTAAAATACCAACGACATATTTCATAGAACTAGAACAAATGCTTCAAAAGTTCACATGGAACCAAAAAAGACCCCAGATAGCCACAGAAATCTTGTAAAACAAGAACAAAGTAGGTGGGATCACAATACCAGATATCAGGTTATAGTACAAAGCTACTGTAATTAAAACACCCTGGTTCCTGTTCAAGAACAGGCATATAGACCAGTGGAAGAGAACAGAGAACCCAGAGCTGGACCCAAGACATTATCCTCAATTAATATTTGACAAAGGTGGCAAGAGCATACAATGGAGTAAAGACAGCCTCTTTAATAAACAGTGTTGGGAAAATTGGACAGCTACATGCAAAAAAATGAAACTAGACCATCAACTTACACCATACACAAGAATAAACTCAAAATGGATAAAAGACTTAAATTTGACTCACGAATCCATAAAAATCCTAGAAGAAACTGTAGGCAACAAATTTCAGACATCATACGAAGCAGAATTTTCACTGATACATCACCTAAGGCAACAGAAACTAAGGAGAAAATGGACACATGGGACTACATCAACTTTTAAAGCTTCTGCACAGCAAAAGAGACAACCACCAAAATCGAAAGGCAATCCACTCTATGGGAGAGCACCACTGCCAATGATACATCAGATAAGGGGTTAATTTCCAATATATATATAGAGTGCTCATATAGCTCGACAAAAGGAAGACAAAGAACCCAATTAAATAATGGGCAGAAGAACTAAATAGACACCTCTCCAAACAGGACATATGAATGGCCAAGAGACATATGAAAAAGTGCTCAACATCACTAATCATCAGAGAGATGCAAATTAAAACAACAATGAGGTATCACCTCACACCTATCAGAATGGCCGCCATCAATAAATCATCAAACAACAAGTGTTGGCGAGGGTGTGGAGAAATGGGGACTCTGGTACACTGCTGGTGGGAATGCAGACTGGTGCAGCCACTATGGAAAACAATATGGTGTTACATCAGAAAATTAAAAATTGAACTTCCATATGACCCAGTGATCCCACTTCTAGGAACATACCCTAAGAAGACTGAAACACCAATCAGAAAAAATATATGTACTCCCATGTTCATAGCAACACTATTTACAATAGCTAAGATCTGTAAACAGCCCAATGTCCATCAGTAGACAAATGGGTAAGAAAGCTGTGGTACATGTACACAATGGAGTACTATGCAGGTGTAAGAAAGATTTTTTATCTTTTGAGACAACATGTAGGGACTTGGAAAGTATTATCCTAAGCGAAACAAGCCAAACAGAGAAAGACAGATATCATATGATCTCACTTATTTGTGGAATATAATGAACATAAGAGTCCCAGAGACGTAGAGGTGGGGTACAGACTGACAATCCCCAGAAGAGGGAGTGGCGGGGGAAAGATAAACCACAGAACTTATATGCATGTATGCATAACCAATGGACAGGGACAAGAAAGCCAGGAATGGGGTGGGGGAAATGGGGAAGAGGGTGTCAATGTGAAAAAAAAGAGAAACATCTGTAACCTAAATAAGTTAATAAAAAATTAAAAAATAATGTTGTCCCCAAGCCTCCAGGGTCCTTATTTCCATCACTCTGATATTTTGCTCATAGCACTTACCTTTGTCTAAAACTATTCTGTTCATTTGCTTGACTGTTTTTTGGCTCTGTTCCCCATTAGAAAGGACACTTTGTAACAGTACAGACAGTGCTTATTGTCACATTCCTAGTGTCTGGCTTAGAACCCAGCATTTGGTAGGAGTTCAAGTCATACTTCTTTTTGTTTGTTTGTTTGTTTGTTTTTTGTTTTCTTTTTTATCTTTATTGTTGAATGTATTACAGATGTTACTCTTTTTTCCCCTATTGACCCCCTCCTACCCACTCCTGCTTTTTCCCACACTGTTGTCTGTGTCCATTGGTTATGCATATAAGTTCTTTGGTTTATTTCTTCCCACCCCCTACCCCCTTCTCTTTGAGGTTTGTCAATCTAGCAACCAATTTGTTCTTCTTAACCTCTTTACCTTTTTCACCCATTCCCCCAACACCCCTCCCATCTGGCAGCCAACATGTTCTCTGTATCTATGAGAATATTTCTGTTCTGCCTGTTCATTTTGTTTGTAGATTCCATTGTTGATTGATATGTATTCACTGCCATTTTGTTTGTTCATATATTTTATCTTTTTCTTCAAAAAGACCCTTCAACATTTCATATAATAATGGTTTGGTGGTGATGAACTCCTTTAACTTTTTCTTGTCTGGGAAAGTTTTTATATGTCCATCAATTCTAAATGACAGCTTTGCAGGATAGAGTAATCTTGGTTGTAGGTTCTTGCTTTTCATCACTCTGAATATTTCTTGCCACTCCCTTCTGGCCTGCAAAGTTTCTTTTGAGAAATCAGCTGACAGTCTTATGGGAACTCCCTTGTAGGTAACTAACTGCTTTTCTCTTGCTGCTTTTAATATTTTCCCTTTGTCTTAAACCTTTTGCATTTTGATGATGATGTGTCTTGGTGTGGGCCTCTTGGGGTTCATCTTGTTTGGACTCTGTGCTTCCTGGACTTGTATGTCTGTTTCCTTCACCAAGTTAGGAAAGTTTTCTGCCATTATTGTTTCTTTTTTAATCATCCTCACTCGAGGACATTTTTCCATTCTTTGTTCAGATAGAGTGGGAGGGAGAGAGAGGAACAGAGAGAGAGAGAAACATCGATGTGAAAGGGACACATCGAGTGGTCGCCACCCGCACAACCAACCAGGGCTGGGGACAAACTGCAACCAAAGTACATGCCCTTAGCGGGAACCGAACCCGGGTCTCTCCGGACCGCAGGCCGATGCTCTAACCGCTGAGCCAAACCGGCCCGGGCTCTGCCATTATTGTTTCAAACACATTTTCGATTTCTTGTTCTCTCTCTTCTCCTTCTGGCATCCCCAAGATGCAAATGTTGGCATGCTTGAAGTTGTCCCAGAGGCTCCTTACACTATTCTCATTTTTTTTGGATTCTTTTTTCTTTTTGCTGTTCTGATTGGGTGTTTTTTGCTTCCTTATATTCCAAATTGATGGTTTGCTTCTTGGCTTTACCTACTCTACTATTGAATCTGTGTAAATTATTCTTTATTTCAGTTAGTGCCTCCTTTATTTCTGACTGTGCATCCTTCATTTCTGACTGGTCCTTTTTTTTATGCTCTTTAGGCCCTCACTGAGTTCACTGATGTTCTAAGTTCATTGAGCAACCTTAAAAGCAATATATTGAACTCAGCATTGTTTGGTTGCTTATTTCCATTTCGCTTAGTTATGTTCCTGGAGATTGTTTCTGTTTTTTTATTTGGGACCTGTTTCTTTGTCTCCTCATTTTGGCTGCCTCCCTGTGTTTGTTTCAGTGTATTACTTAATGAGAGTTATGGGGCTAGCTGAGATCAGATACTGCTCGTTTGAAAGAATTTAGGAAAACCTGAAGCAGGATTCAAGACAGGCCTATCCTATGGGAAAGCAACTGGCAACAGCTTGCATGGTCCTGAAAATTGGGTGGGGCAAGGCCTCAGGGAATCATCAGGTTGGGGCAACCAGTATGAGCCAGGTTGCTGGATTCCTAGATTTGGCGGTGTCTGCCGCCCCAGGGAAGGGCTCACCAAAGGAACAAAGGCCTCTGACAGCACGTTTGTCCTGGAGAAAGTCCCCTCTCCAGCCCTTGCTACAATACCAAACAGCTCAGTTCTTCCCTGTATGTCTCAGGTGCCCCTCAGGCTGCCTCCCCTCCAAGCTTAGAGGGAGTGAGCCCGATAAGTCCATGCCTGTGCCCTTTAAGAGGAGCTGGCAGGGGATCCAGCCACCTCAGCCTCCCTGTGCCTCAGTTCCCACCGGTTTTTCCAGTCAGAAGTTATGGAAACTATATATAACTTCCTCGCACTGGAACTATGAACGGGGCGCCTGGTGTGAGACGGGGACCCCTCAGTCCTCTGACAGGATCTTCCCAGCCGAGGTATCCTCCTGATTTTTATCTGCCCCACGTGCATGTGGGACCAGCCTGTCCGCCTCCGCCCTTCCTACCAGTCTCGATGTGGCTGCTTTTTTAATTCCGTCATTGTAGGACTTACATTTAGCTTGATTTCAGGCAGTTTTGAATGATGGTTTTTCTGTAGTTTAGTTGTAACTTTGATGTGGTTGTGAGAGGACATGATACCGTGTTTACCTACGCCACCTTCTTAATGGAAGTCCAATTTATATTTCTTAAATAAGTAATTAAATACATAATTGAATGAGTGAGTGGCTGAAAATTCATCCAATGTCATCCATTCAAATGGCCAAGTATTATCTATATCGTGCTTTCCAGGGAGATGGCGATGGGTGGGGCAATCAGGCAGGTCATGGACACTTCTGGGAAGTGAACACCTATTGGACTCACGTGGAAGAGACTGATTCTCAGAGAGGAAAGCACTGCCCAGCATCATGAGGAGGGAGCTGGACTGGAATCCAAGTCTGCCTGACTATGACATCTTGCTGGTCATATTGCAGGGCACTCCCTCCAGGGGAGCCTTTCTGGAAGGTTCCAGTACACATGATCTATCACAAGACTTTAGGCTTGGTACCTGACTCTTTTAGCTATTTCAGGGGCTTCTGTTTCATTTGTCTACTGTTGACAATGAGTCTCCAGAAGAGTCAGAGACAGCTGGTCAAATATCAGGGTCCCAGTGGTAGAGAAAGAAAAGACACGAGGACATAGAATTCCCCAAGACAGGATAGAACCAGTACTGTGCCTGAGGCCAGCACACAGATCCACAGAAAGTGTGCATAGTCTGACTCTAGAGAGTGTGATTCACAAAACATATGTGCAGTACATGACTGCTCAACCAGAGAGTAGCCCTGAAGTGGTCTCATACCCTCACAGCCTCCATGGTGACCAGCTCTGCCTCCGTCAGCTCGAGGGCACTGTTGTCTTCTCCCTTGAAGAAGTGTGAGGCCGGGATCATCTTGCCATCTTCCAGCTGGATGTTCTTCACCAGTAACTGCATAAGAAAGGATTTTACAGTGCCTGTTGTCCTTATGGAAGGGAAGAGAGCAAGTCCACAGAGAGTGTGGTGCTTCATCTCCAAACCTCACCGCAAGAAAGGCATAAGGAATCTCAGATAAATGATGAGGAGAGGACTTCAGAATGGGGAAGCTGCTATTTAGGGACACAGAAAACTGTAGAGCTCATGCTCACTTTTCCTTATCACCCACCCTACCATGCTCTTTTTTTTTTTTTTTTAATGTGTAATGAATTTATTATTTGTATAAAACTGATGTCCATGCATTAGACAAAATAATTCTAGCACTTTGAAAACCAACTGAGAAAACAATTAATACCAATAGTCCAGCTCCCCAAACCTCATGAAAACATCTGGTCCATATTTGACCCTCTGGGGGACAGAGGTGGGAAGAGTAGCAGATGTACTCATGGGTAGAGAAGGACATCTCTGTTTGATAAGAGGTCTATAAGAACATTATAGTTTATACATGCCCTAACAGAATTGGTGCCATGTTCTGTGCCTGACCCCCAGCCTGCTGCCTTTTGAAGATGTTCTGGAGCTTTCTATAAGTTAAGGCCCAGCCATACCCAGCTGGAAATTCCAGAGAGATGGTTAAACCAAAGGTCTCCACCAAGGCTTTGCTTTGCTGTCCCTAGGATATCACAGAGGATGGAGTCGGTGCCCTTCTCCCATAACAGGGCCCTTCTGGGCTAGAGCCCTCATCCTTCAGCTTCTGCAAGTGTGGGCTGTTAGTGGCCTACTTCTGCACCCATATCCTCCTCTCTGTTGGCAGATAAGCATGGCCATGCACAGAGGTCAGGGGTATGCATGGACTCCTAGGGCCTGCCATCTTATTTTCTCCAGAGTAGCCTGGGATCTAACTGCATGGCTAGAACCCCAGAACAAAAGTCTCTGTGGCCATGAGACTGCTGTAGGGACATGTGACCTACAGCAGCATTGTTACCATTCTGTCATCATTTCCGAAGAGGACCAGTCCCCTTTTGGTGACCACCCCTGGCCGATGTGCTCCTGTGATGGGCAAAGCTTCTCCCTCAGGCACCAGGCCTGCAGTGTTCAGTGTAGAGTTGAAAAACGTCAGCTTCTGTTTGGAAATATGACAGGAAAACCAGAAGGCAGTGAATGAGAAGAGGTCTCCATTGTTGGCAGCCAAGGCAGGACTAAACAGGGCTAGGGAGGTGGGGGGGGGGGGCAGTGCAATGTGGGCCTAGGATTTTGTCTCTAGGGGCATAAGCAAGGCATGGAGGAGCCTTGGAGCCCTTAAGCCTTGTGTGTCCCTAAGAGTCTTTGTATTGGCCCTCAGATCTCAGGTAGATAGACATTGGAAGAAAATCTGCTCAAGGTGCCACAAAGTGAGGACACCTGCCCTGGGGATGCCACCAAGCACTGATCCTTTGCAAAGGGTCATATGATGGCAACTCCAGACACAGTCTGGACAGTTGGTCAGTGATCAGAGGTTCGGACAGTCTGGGACTTTGTGGAAAGGACTGACCTCCATGGAGTGCAGACAAAGTCCCTGCTCACAGTCTTATCAGACCCTGACCCCTTGAGACAGGCTGTAAGCACCATCTAACTTGCCTCCTGCCCAGCCTGTGGCCTGAGCATGCTGACCGCACCCTGGGACTCAGTTGAAATCAGAGGTGGGCCTGGGATCTCTTCAAGCCCAGGGGTGAGTCAACATATTTTATAACCAGTAAAGCTCAATCCCAGACTTGTTGTAGGGCCTGGAAGCCTTGAGCTGTACTGTCCCTTTACTTTTTAGCCACCAGATGATGGATAGGTCTTGTGGTCCCGGGGGAGGGACTGGGGATACTTAGGTGGGGTTGGAGTTCCGGGCAGTGGCTATTTGCCAACCAGTTTTACAGTCAGTAGGGCACATCAGTAAATCTAGCTCAGTCCCAGCCATGCATGAACACACCTGCCCACAAGCCTCTGCCCAGGCACCTGGCACCTTGTCGTTCCCACGGATCCAGTTATGAATGGCTTCTGCTGGCTGCTTCCAGTTGATCTGTGGGGCAGGGTATGTCTGCTCAGCAGGTCTTTCTTCATTCGATGACCATCTGGGTAACATCTATGCCCTCCCCTCCAGCCCTGTTGACCTGTGATAGTAGGTGAATCCCTGGGAAGAAAGCTGGGAAGTTCAGCTTCTTCTCAGACAGTAGTCTGAGTCCCTGAGCTGGGTGGGTGTCTCCTTGGTACCCATGCTCTGGGTGTTCTCTGACCCTCAGACTTTCACAGGTTGAGTAAACATAAACTAATGGTTTGTGGAAGATAATATTCCATTGTTAAGATGGCCAAGGCTTTACACAGAGTCTCCAGCACAAAGAGCAGGTCCATTCCATAGTGCCCCTCCACCAACAGCTTCTCCTAGCCCACAGGACTCACACAGATTCCCATATAGCTCCCCATAAATACTGAGTAGAGATACAGCCTGTAGACACCCAAGACTCTGTCTGCTACTTGTGATGGCTTTGAGGAACTGAATGATCTCTTTTCTCATCTTAGAGTCTTCTAGCACTACAGCTGATTTTTACACACACACACACACACACACACACACACACACACACACAATTCTCTCTGCCCATTCTTCCTAAAGAGAAACAGGGACAAACCCAGAAAGATGCTGTTCCCTGCCTGTCTGGTGCTGCATGCCTTCCTCCACCCAGAGCTTTGCTCATGCTTTCCCAGCCTGGGTAGCCCTCTCTTACAGCCTTAAGACAATCACATTCTGGCTGCCCAGACAGAACCTGTTTCCCCAGAATACCCTCTGCACCCCAGACCAAGCACAGACAGGCTTCAAGATGGAATGAGTCCAGGCACTCACCTTGGCTGTTTCCTTCTTCTGAATGCCCTCGTAGGTGGCTCCTTCCTCAGGTTGAGGGAGTCTGGGAGCTTTGCCCTCAGCAATCAGTCTCACAGCCTGCACCTGAGGAGACCCGGTTGGTCAGCATTCCAATATTAGGACCTTCCCCTTACTCTCATCCCCCGGGTTCACACTGAGTCTGCACCTTGCCCCATACTAATCATACATGCCTGACACACAACAGGCTCCCAAGAAACATTTCCTGTATAAAGAGATGGAGTTACTCTGAATTCAGTTGAAATCTGTACAATGGGCACAAAACCCTGCCCTCTCTACTACACAAGATTTTGGAAGATTATATAGAACACACACAGATTCCCATGTTTTTATCTAAAACCTTCCCTGCTCTGTAAAGAGAGTAAATTGCGAGCCTCACAAAGGTTTTAGAGGTCTGATATTAAACAAGAAGTAGTTTCTTTGTTAAAGGAAAGTGAAAGATTGTGTGAGAAGGAATCAGGGTAGGGGGGAAGGGCAGCCGAGGAGCCTGAGCTCATTGTGAGAAAGGGGCTGGGGGAGAGCCCCCAGAGACAACAAGATTGAAAAGTGATGGGAGTGTCAGAAATTTCTAAAGCAGGACTGCCCAGGGGAAAGTTCTGTAGTGAGAACACATCCTATGCCTGTGCTGTCCAATACAGTGGCCGTCAGGGATTTGTAGTTCCTAGGGATTTGAAATGTAGCTAGTGAGACTGAGAAACTCAATTTTTAATGAGAATTCATTTTAATTAATTTAATAGCCTCATGTGACTAGTGGCTGCTCTATTGGACAGTGTAGCCTCAAAGGATATTTTAATTTATTTCCTGTGAGATGTTCAAGGTAAGCCCTTTCTCTCTCATATCAAATCTCCAGCAAGTTTACTTTGATTTTTCTTTCTATATTGATTTGAGAGAGAGGAAGGGAGAGGGAGAGAGAGATAGAAACATCAATGAGAGTGAACATCGATTAGCCACCTCCTGCATGCCCCACACTGGGGATCAGGCCCACAACCTGGGCATGTGCCCTGACCATGAATCGAACCGGTGACCTACTGGTGCATGGGTCAATGCTCAACCACTGAGCCACATCGGCCGGGCCAGCAAGTTTACTTTGCATGGGAGAGACTACAAAGAGGTATCTAGTTTAACACACCTGAAAAACAAAAGATGGTGGCATACCAGACTGCCTAAGGGCAAGGGTGCAGCTGATATCTGGGCAGCAGTGAGCACTTTCACGTCACTGTTATGCTTATTGATACTTCCAAACAGCAAATGCTCTCCTCCTGAAGAACTCCTCCTGTCTGACTCTTGTCTGTTGTTGGAATCTGTGAGAAGCAAAAATGTGCCTGCCTTTGGGCATCACTGGCTGGCCTCCTCCTAATAGACCACCAGCAGCCCCTCACACACACCAACTCCTTTGGAGTCAGGTCCCATGGGATCTGCCTGCTGTGCCAAACGTAAGTGTCTCTGATATCAGTCATTCTTGTGTCTTTTTCCTCTGGTAACAATAGAAAAACTCTCATGAGAAAAACTCATTCCACAAGCATGTGACTGAGGCTAGTCAATCAGAGTACCCCATCATCCTGGTCAATGATTGGCTCAGGGTGATCACATGACCCCCAAATAGGCCAATCGCAGTCTTCTCTGATTTTTCATTCATGAATTCTAGAAGAAAGAGGATTTGATTTTCTTCCCCCCACACCCCTCAGAGGTATAAGCTTTGAGCTACCAGTATCTATCTATTGTTCCTCTCATTTGAGGGCAGGCAGCCTGAGAATGAAGCTAACCAAACAGAGAAAAGTAGATTCAGGATGAAGAAAAAGAGAGAAATCGAATCCTAGTGATATAGCTTAAGCCTCAGGATTCAGTCATGTCTGACACCATCCCTGCCTTTAGTATTCTTTATTAAATGAGCCCAAAATGTCCCCTTTTGGGCTAAATCTTTTTGAGTTGGGTTCTGTCAGTAGTAAGCAAAAGTCCTGCCTAATACAATACATATCCTAATCATGCCTCTTTGAAAACCTGAAATGAGAGCTCTCTCCCTCCAGAATCCTGGAATTGGGGGAACAAATTCCAGGCCAGCTCTAGGGGCAGGCTGGGCCTTAGAAAGGGTGTCTGGGACAAACAGGCAAATGTGGCAAAGCCAGCTCCCAGCTCTTACCATTCCTTTGATGCCTTCAGGGAAGAGAAATCGGTTATACAAAGTGCTCACGGTGTCATCTGGGAGGATCTCACACTCCTTCTGGAGCAGAAGGTCCCCAGTGTCCAGGCCATCATCTGCCCAGAAGATAGTAAACCCTCCTTTTTTATCTCCATGAATGAGGGTCCTAGGGAACAAAAGAATGAAACTCTGAGTCTAGCAGTTAGGGCCACAGAGAAGGATGGCTTGGGGGTAGCTCTTGTGGCTCCTGCCATTCTCCAGCATACCCCCTTGTCCCCATCGACCCCTGAGAGGACTGATACCTGCTATGGCAAGAGTGGGAAAGAGAAGGAAAATCCTATTTATTCACACCAACCATGTACCAGGCATTGTGGTAAAAGCCCAATATGCCTCATGGAACTTAATCTTTCCAACTGGTGTAACAGGCATTGCACACCCCCTTTACAGACAAGGAAACTGATATCCAGAGAAGTGAAGAGGCGTGGCTGTAGATCTTGGTGTCAGCATTCCAACCAGACCAATTTGGCTGCAAACCCACTCTCTTTTCCTAGCTCAGATGCCTCCCTACCCTGACTGTTAATCTAAACTGCCCCACCTACCAGACACAGCACCCATTTATTGTCTTCTTAGTAGTTCTCATCATCGATCTTTATCTCTTTCTAAGTACAGTGCCACTGAGAGTATGGCAGTAGTGGAGGTTAGAGCACATCACCTGGGCTAGTGGTTCCAGTAGCTTCCTGGGTGAAGCCTCCAGCAAGCCCCCTGATACTGTTTCTGAGACCCCCACATCGACTGCCCACTTTGAATGCAGGGTACTTAGCAATGCCTATCCCCAGTTCTCTTGAGCATAACCCAGTTCTCTTGACTAATAACACTTCACCAAACGCGTATGTGGATGCCATCTGGCAGCACAGGACAGGCACCTGCATGATACCTGCTCTGCAGCCCCAGAGGAAAGCTCCAGGCTAAAGGAAGATGACAATTCTGGCAGAGGGGGGGTGTTTTTGCCATCTTACCAGTTGATGGCTGAGGCCCCTCGATGCCTGGGGAGCAGACTTGGGTGGTAGATGATGGAGCCATGGCGGGGGGCATTGATGACCTCCATGGGAATGAACTGGCTGCAGAAGGGCAAGACGTTGAGCTCAGCACCCAAAGCCTGGTATTTTGCTACCACGTCAGGCAGAACCTGTCCTCTTGTCCTCCAGCGAGGGAACTTAAACACTGGCACTCCATCCTTCTCAGCCTCCAGGCCTGTGGAACAATAAGTGAGAAACCAGCCCCTTTTTGTACCCACCCACACAAGGCCACCTCTGCTTTCCTAGCAAAGTAACTCCTCCACCTTTGCTCTAGGTCTATCCCTTTCAGCCTTCCCCATCACCCAGCCAGGCTCCACCAGACTGCACAGAGGGGAAAGCACTAGCCAAGGATGAGGTTTCAGGGACTGTTCTGTCTGGACTGACTTCTGCTGACAACCAAAAGATAACATTTAAGCTGCTCCCTCTCCCAAACTTTTGCCTGACCCCCAATGCTGACCTCTTGCCCTTATGTGACTCCCCATAGCCTCACCCCATGCCCATCACCAAGTAACTATTTCTCCACCCATCTCCTTTCTTTGGATGGTGTCTGGGACCCTGCAAACCACAAAAGCACTGCCAGTACGGGTGCTGGAGGGACACTGACAGGTTGGAGGGGCAGAGGAGAAGAGGGGAGGAGGGCTTGCTCCTTTCTGTGAACTCTTGTCCTGTGAGCATGACCCCAGCCTCACTTCTTCACCTCAGAGAAGCAGCTGAGTCAGTTTACAGTCTTCCCAATATCTGCAGAACTAGCCTCAGTGCACACAACCCCCTCTTGCTGGTGTCTGCACTCTAAAGTCCAAATCCCAGCCCTCACTCCCCTCTTCTTACTCTGTTACCAGCACACCATTCTCACAGGTCTGAATTGCAGCCCCCAAATTCCAAGTTTTAAAAGTCATAGCTTCTTCCCTTGATTTTCCCTAGCCTTAGAGGTGGCAGCTTCCCCTGCAGTCACTAAACCAGTACCTGCAAGTTCTCTTTTGCCTGCTCCTCTTTAGCGCCTTTCAGACACTTGCCTGTACTTGATTCTCGGTTACCACTCCTGATGTCTGGTCCTTAACTGGACCTGACCCACCTTCTAGCCCCCTCTGCCTCTGTACCCTGGTATCCAGGGGTGCTGAAGGAGGATGGGATCAGTGTGCAGACTACACTGTGCTTTCAAAAGCTGTTTTCACTGTGACCAAGGGAAGACTTCTGTAGAATTCCTGAGGTAAGGTCAAGTAGCAGCCTCAGCCAGGCTCAGTCTGGGTCTAAGCTCAGGAGCTGGTCTCAGTTGTCACTTTGTGCCTGGGGCTGGGCTCAGGCTGTGTTATGGTTCACAGTGGGATCAGATCTAGGAAAAAGGCCTGCACTGCTGTCTGGGGAGACTAAACTCTTTCTTATGAAACAAATCCTTGTGCTCGGTCAGCCTCACAGGCCTCTTTCCTAAGCCTGGCCCCATATTCTGTGCCTGTCAGAACTGAGAAGGACCCATGAGTGTCCCTGGAAAGTCTGAATCTGAGCTGAGGGCCCATGCATCTTTCCATGCTGCTGAGGTTCCCAGCTCAGCCAGTGATTCTCAAATTGTGCTTCTCCTAGAGCCAAGGGCATCAGCATCATCTGGGAACTAGTTAGAAATGCAAATTATCAGATCCCATTCCATCTCTTTGAACAGAAACTCCCGGAGTAGGCCTCAGCACTCTGTGCATCAGGCCCTCCCAGTGGTGGGGACACAGTGACTCCTGCCTGGCATCCCTTTCAGGGCCTAGGCACTAGGGTCAGAGAAACCTGGGGTAATCTGACAATAAGGCCCTGGGAGCAGGTGGAGTTTTTCCATGGCCCTTCTCCAGGATGCAAACCCCACCTCACAATTAGGTAGGCAGGAGGTTTCCAGAAAAGCTGGGTAGGCACTTGGCACCTGAGCAAGATTCAGAGTGGACCATGTCAGGCTGCCTCCAACCAGGGACACCAATAGCCCCACCACAAGACCCTGCAAGCTTCTGCTCCCATCAAAACTACCTGCCTTCTTGGACACCCCATTTCCCTGCTCCTAGACCACACACTCACCCAGGGGGTCTGCCTTCCCATTCTGGTCTGGGATAGTGAACACGCCTACAACCTCATGGCCTTCCTTCCTCAGGTGGCAATAAACTTCTTGGCCAAACAGGCTCTGCCCAATCACTGCAATCTTCATGGCAGGTAGGGTGAGTCAGAAGGACCTGGGGAAGAAATAAGGTGCAGCATTAGACAGGGCTCGCTAGCCTCACAGAAGCTGGCCCTCATCCAAGTGTGGCAACAGCATGGTGCCTCACCTGCCTGCCCCTCCCCTAGCCTCTCATTCCAGTTTTGGGGCTTCCTAGTGGCAGGACACTGCAGGGAAACTACCACTGTGAAAGGACCAGAAGAAAACATTCCCTAAGGGAAGCAGGGGAGATTTTAGATGTTATAGTGGGTAAGATGCACAGAGATGTAGAATTAGGAATTCCTGCTTGAAACCCTCCAAAGTGGCATGGAACATTGAGTGTCAAGTTCCCTGAGGCATATTTGAGCATATTTCTGTAACTAACCAGTCTGTGATTTTGGTCAAGTCATATGAAGTTTCAGTTTCCTCATTTGTTAGTGAAAAAGATGCCACATGTTTCAAATGACTTTCAGCCTATAGAACAGGCTTATCACCCTGAGCCAGGAAGCATCAAGGGGGCCTGGGCCTGAGGGCCTGTCTACCTCAGCCTCACAGAAAAGCACGCTTAGTGGACAGGCCCTGAGGACTGAGTGGTGTTGGGAAGTGGGAGGGAGTGCCACTGGATTGGCCAAGATGAAAGACAATGTATGGAATGACACATAGCTAGATCATGCAAATATCTGCAACATTTGCTCATTCAGTCACCACACTTTTATCTGTAAAACCTTTTATTCACCTGATACATTTATTTAAATTGTCCATTTACAAGAACATACATACTTTGGGGAAATTTTATTGAAGTTACAAGCCTCATATATACAGAAAAGTACACAAAATATTGGTATGTAGTTCAATCTTCACAAACTGGAATATACCCTTACAATCAGCACTCAAAAAAAGAATTACTTCAGAAGCCCCCTTGGACCTCTTCCAGTCACTACACTTCACCTAGAGTAAATAAACTTTTAACATCGAATACTTTTGTCTGTTTTTTTTTAAAATATGTTTTTCATTTATATAAATGAAATCATACATTGTAATGTTTTGTGGATTTTCCCCCTTTAACATGTTGTTGTACTGTGATCATTCTCGTTGCTGCATAGTATTTCAATATGTGAATGTAAAGATATACCTTTATTTACCCACTCTACTGTTGATTGGCATTTACGTAGTTTTCTAGTTTGAGGCTATTACTAACTAGGATGCTATGAAGATTCTGCCACTTACTGTATATAGGTACACATTTCTGTGAGATATATACCTAGTGGTGGAATTCCTGGGTCATAGGCATGAAAATGTTTGGCCTTAGCATATTCTGCCAGTTTTCCAAAGTGGTTATACTGATTTCCACTTCCATGTGCTCTACACTGTGGCCTTCTGCCTTATAATTTCAGCAATTTTGCTAACATAAAATATAGCTGTATCACTGGGGTTTTAATGACTAATGAAGTTGAGCAGATATATATATATATATATATATATATATATATATATATATGTCTTGGCCCTTTGTATATCTTCTTGTGGAAATTGACTCTTTGACTATTTCCATTGAGTGGTCTTTTCCTTATGATTTGCAGGAAATTTTTTTGTTTTGTTTTTTTAAAAAATCTAAACTATGAGACTCTCTCTCTCCATACACACACACACACACACACACACACACACACACACATATATATAATCTTCAATTCTGTGGCTTTCTTATTGACTTACTTATGATGCGTTTTGATGAACAGAGAAAATTTTAGACTTAATAGAGCATACTCTATCAAAATTTTCTTTTATGGATAATGGTTTTTATATTCCATTTAAGAAATCTTTGCCCACTCTAAGTTCATGAAAATGGTCTTTGTCTTCTAAA
Organism: Molossus molossus; assembly: GCF_014108415.1. NCBI lineage: Eukaryota > Metazoa > Chordata > Mammalia > Chiroptera > Molossidae > Molossus > Molossus molossus. The sequence continues at coordinate 57,234,743 of NW_023425399.1, read as the reverse complement.
ATCTTTTTTGTATGACAAAGAAGCAAAGGCTATATAATGGAGCAAAGATTGTTTTTTTGACAAATAGTATTGAAACAATTGAACATTTACATGCAGAAATTAACTAAAAATCATCACATACCTAAATATAAAACAGAAAACTAGGAGATAACACAGGAGAAAACCTAGGTAACCTTGGGTATGCAGTGACTGTTTTAGATACAACACCAAAATCATGATTCATAAAAGAGAAACTGGATAAGCTAGACATTGACATAAAATAGTTTTGTTCTGAAAAACATATTGTCAAAGAATGAGAAGAGCCCTGGCCAGTTTGGCTCAGCGGTTAGAGCATCAGCCTGTGGGCAAAAGAGTTTCAGGTTCAACTCCTGGTCAAGGGCATGTACCTCAGTTGCAAGTTCCCCAGTCCTTGTTGGGGTCGTACAGGAAGCAACCAATCGATGTGTCTCTCACACCAATGTCTCTTTCTCTCTTCCTACTCTACTCTATCTAAAAATCAAAGGAAAAAATATTCTGTAGTGAGGATTAAAAAAAAGAGAGAGAAGCCACAGACTTAACAATAAGAACATAAACAACCTAACTTAACAGGCACATCATCAAAGAAAATATACAGATGGCAAATAAGCATATGGAAATATGCTCCACATCATATGGCACCAGGGGATGCAAATTAAAACAATAAAATACCACTACACACTTACTAGAATGGCCAAGTCTGGAACGCTGCCCACACCAAATGCTGGTGAGGATGTGAAGCAAGAGGAACTCTCAATCATTGTTGGTGGGAATGCAAAATGATACAGTCTCTTTGGAAGACAGTTTGGCAGTTTCTTACAAAACTAAACTTATCCTTAATGTATACTCCAGCAATTGTGCTTCTTGGTATTTACCCAAATGAATTAAAAACTTATGTGCACACAGATGTTTATAGCTGCTTTATTCATAATTACCAAAACTTAGAAGCAACCAAGATGTCCTTCAGAAGGTGAACAGATTGATAAACTGTGGCATATTCAAATGATGGAATATTATTCAAACTAAAAAGAAATGAGCTATCAAGCCATGAAAAGAAATGAGGAAACTTAAGTGCATATTACAAAGTGAAAAAAGCCAATCTGAAAAGATTACTTACAGTAGGATTCCAACCGTGTGACAGTCTGGAATAGGTAAACTATAGCAATAGTAAAAAGACCAGTGATTACTAGGGATTGGAGAAGGAGGAAAGAATGAATAGGTAGAGCACAGAATTTTTAGGGCAGTGAAAATACTCTCTATGATATAAAGATGGATATGTGTCATAATATACTTGTCCAAACTCAGAGAAGGTACATCTAGAGTGAACCCTCTAGGTGATAATGTTGTGCCAATGTCAGTTCATTGTTGAGGTAGAGGGTAAATGAGAAATTTCTCTACCTTCTCCTTAATTTTGCTGTGAACTTAAAACTGCTTAAAAAGAAAGTCTTAATATTATTTTTTATTGAGGTAACATTGGTTTATGTCACTATGTACATTTCAGGTGTGCAACATCGACGTCTGTATATACTTCACTTTGCTCACCACTAAAAGTTTAGTTACCATTTATCACCATACAATTGAACCCCCATTTACCTGTTTTGTCTTCCCTCCACTCCCTTCCCCTCTGGTAACCACTGCTCTGCTGCCTGTCTCTATGAGTTTGTTTTTTGTTTGTTTGCTTGCTTTTTTATATTCTAAATGACTGTAATCATATAGTATTTATATTTTTCTATCTGGCTTATTTTACTTAGCATAATAATCTCAAGATCCAATATATGTGTGTATTTCATATCTCTATCCATTCATCTGTTAATAGACACTTAGGTTGTTCCAATATCTTGCCTATTGTAAATAATGCTGGAATAAACATAGTGGTGCATATATATATTTCTAATGTGTTTTCATACTCTTTGGAAAAAGACCCAGAAACGGAATTGCTGAATTATATGGTAGTTCTATTCTTATTTTTTTGAGGAACTTCCATATTATTTTCCATAGTGACTATACCAATTATATTTCCACCAACAGTGTACAAAGTTTCCCCTTTTCTCCACATCCTTTCCCACACTTGTTAGTTTTCTTTTTGATGATAGCCATTCTAACAGGTGTGAGGTAATATCTCATTGAGGTTTTGATTAGAATTTTCCAAATAATTAATAACATTAAATGGATTTTTATGTGCCTATTGTTGTTGAATTGTATGAGTTTTTAAAATATATTTTGCATATTAACCCTTTATCAGAGGTATGATTTGTAAATATCTTTTCCCACTCGGTTGTTGTCTTTTTGTTTTGTTGGTGGTTTCCTTGGCTGTGCAGAAGATGTTTTAGTTTTATGTAGTTCCATGCTTTTACTTTTTAATTTTTAAAATTTTTAAATATATTTTTTATTGATTTTTTTAGAAAGAGAGGAAGGGAGAGGGAGAGAGAGATAGAAATAGAGATGAGAGAGAAACATCGATTAACTGCCACTGGGGATCAAGCCTGCAACCTGGGCATGTGTCCTGACTGGGAATCAAACTGGCAACCTCTTGGTCCATGGGTCAATGTTCAACCATTGAGCCACACTGGCTGGGCCCATGTGTTTGTTTTTGTTTCCCTTGTTGTTGGAGTAGAATCCACAAAAAGATAGCTAAGAATGATGTCAAGAAGATTACTACCTATGTTTTCTTTTATGTATCTTATGGTTTTCAGTTAATTTTTGTGCATGCTGTAAGATAGTGGCCTAGTTTCATTCTTTTCCATATGCTTATTCAGTTTTTCCAACACCATTTGCTGAAGAGACTTTCCTTTTACCACTGAATGTTCTTGATTCCTTTGTTAGAAAGTAGTTGTTCATATATGTGTGGGTTTATTTCTGAGCTCTTGATTCTGTTCCATTTATCTGTGTGTCTTTTTTTCTGCCAATACCATGCCATTTTGGTTACTGTGGCTTTGTAATGTAGGCTGAAATTAGGGAATGAGATACCTTCAGCTTTGTCATTATTTTACTCTTGACATTATTAGAGTAATTATGCCATCATTATGTTAAAGTTGGCATCTATCTTCATGGCCTCCAACCATTAAGCCCCACTAGTCTCAGCCTTCATCACACACTTCTCTGCTGTTAACTAATAAGGGAAGAGGATACCATGGGTTGGTGTTTTTGAAGCCAGAGATGGATGAGAAATTTGGAGGGAGAAGAGGGTAGGTGAAACTACAGACTGAGCTCCAGCCATGGGCCACATCCTCCTGCCATAAATCTATTCTAGCGGTATCTTGCCAGCATCTTTGGGTGTCAGAGATCTGGATGTGAGGATGTGGGACACACTTAGAAAGTTGAGGCAAAGAGACTGCTTTCTGAGAGTTACAACATAAGTCAGCACTTATTGTACCTGAGAAATCAGGCCTCCTATGTACAAGATCATATATTTAAGTGTTTATAGGGAATTTGGCATTTAATGTAGATTAATGAGATGGGACAGATGTAAGATCTAGCTCTCATCTCACTTTAGGTAGAAATATGAGTACAAAAGATATTTTGCTTTCTTCTTAATACTTTCATGGGAAAAATAGCAGTCTGGTAGGATAATATATAATGAGGCTTAATCTCAGGGAGAAGGACACACTGAGGGTGAAGGGGACTGTAAGAAACTAGAATAGAGCTTGCCAGCAAGAATGCCATGTAATTAGAGAGATGCATAAGCTTATCAGAAGAAGAAAAGCTCAGCACCCACCAGAAAGCCCTGGTATCTTCGTGCTGGGGTGTGCCTGTCATCTGAAGGGCAAAAGCTGGAGGTTATGGGGGTGGAAAGAGAGGAGAAACAGGAGGCTAGACATTCATAATATATCTTTAGTGATTTTTGCTGTTGTCAATCAGAGTTGTTTGAGTAGGAGCCGAAGAGAGCAGATAGCCACACCAATGAAAAACTTATCTTTTCCAAATACCTCATTATGAAAGTTCATTGACTGAAACAAATGTATTCTATGGAGGTTTTAGGGTCATTCGATAGAATCACTTTATAGAAACATAAACTGCATCCACAGACAGGCAAATGGGAAATTACAACTAGAAAAAGAAACCAACCGTGTAGAATCATCAAGAAAACAACATTACAAAGGTGAGGCATTGATCTCAACAAGAAAAAGCAACAGCATCCAAAGAAATAAAAAAGACTACAAATAGGAAAAACATCTCTCAAACCAAAATAATGTTATTATGTAATAGGAGAAAATAAATAAAATAAGGAAAAGTAAAAAACAAACAAAAAAGAATATGATGCAGAATACCCCTACTTTTTTCATGAGTTGCACCCTATCTCATGGTCAATTTTATAAATGTTCTAGAAGCCCTTGAGTAGAATTGTGCTTTCTGGTCAGAGTGCTTGTTCCATATATAGATCAACTTTATTATTCTATTATTCAGACTCTCTATATCTTACTTAAGATGTGTTAAGAAACGTAAGCACTAAGTTGACTTCTGTTCATTTCTCCATGTAGCTCCCTACAATTTGTAGAGCTTGTCATTAGTAGGTAAGCCTTGCAAGAATACTCTGATAGCTATAAGGAGGTCTGTCAAGTTGAGAAAGCTTCCTTCTATTATTGGTTTGCAATGAACTTATCAGGAATAAGTGCTGAGTCTTATTAAATATTTTAGTACATATTGAGAAATCTGTTAATTTAGTATATTTTATAATATTGAAGTATCCTTGCCTTATTAGAACAAACATACTTAATCACAAGCTATTTTTAAGATACTGCTAATTTAATTAGCTAATATATTTATAAATTGTGTATTTATAAACATAAGACAGATTGGCAATTTTCTTAACCACACACAATGAATATGTGTATTCACACATGTACAGAGAGTGAGTGAGAGGAACATTTAATATGATTAACTTGGCATTTCAAATCAGTGAGAGAAGAATGGATTTGGTGTGTTGAAAAATGACTAATAACTTAAAAAATATTAGAAAATAGAGAAGACTTCAGGCTTCCAGCTGGGCATGTACAGAGCTTAGAAGTCAATACTCCTGTCCTCACCACAAGAAAAAGGCCGGACGAACAGAACATGAACAACTAGTTTTATATCCATCAGAGAATTGAGGGCATAGGGCAAACTGCTCCAAAAATGGGACAGACAATAGGTTGATACAGAAAATCACATCTTACCAAAGCAGAAGCCCAGGAGTAGAAACCTCTATAAAAGCCAGTATGAGGGTAGGAAAACTTAAAATGCAATTAATGAATTATTGGAAGCTCAATACGGGCAAGCTTGAGAGCTAAAAACTCCAGGGGTGCCAGTCTGAGGAGGGCTCCACACTTTTGTATATTTTACATCCAGAAGCACTACCAGGCTCTCACAGTGAATATCAGAGATAAATCTCATTGTGTTTCTGGCAGGAGGAGCAGGAAAGTAGCCATCTTAAAATACACCCACCATACTCTGCTCTTCTTAGTAAGTCCTTCCCTCAAGTAAGTCTATTTCACCAGAGCCTAACTGGAGTTTTACCAAAGCCTAATGAACCTGAGGTAGAGAGGGAAATACTCAGCTCCAGCCCCTTCTCACCTTCCTGCCTCATCTAAAGTGAGACAGACGTGGGGACCAAGAAGCATTTGTGAAGATCACTGTCAGGGGTGCAGGCTCACTAATACTGACAGCTAATCATGGGACTATAGTTTTCCCCCACCACCAAACCTCATCACCATGTCACTGGGGCTCCTTCATAATAACAGGAGATTACAAATGAAAGAACTGAAGGCCTAGGACCCTATTTAAGGGTCTCTAGAAAAAGCCAAAGACATGAAAGAAGACAAAAACAAGGATATCAGGGAAAATTTTAGTTTCTGAGACCATGGCTATAACAAATAGTAAACACAACCTAACTCCTAGCCAGATGAAAATAAAACCTCACACTAAAGTCCTATCCGTCTTAGTTCCTTTTACCCAGTCAGTACACCATGGCTAGCTTTCCACAGAAATTTACAAGGCAAACTAAAAGACAACAGTGTTTGAAGAAACAGAGCAAGCATCAGAACCAGACTCAGATATGGCAAAGATGTTAGAATGATCATATTGGAAATTTAAAATAACTATGATCAAAATGCTAAAGGAAATTTTGCATTGCCTTTAATGAAAATGGGAAAAGCTTACAACATGCAAGAACAGATCGATCATGTAAACAGAGAGAAAATAACTCTAAGGAAATTCTAGAAATAAACTTTGTAACAAACATGAACAATGCCTTTGATATCTTCATCAATACAGTTTATATGGCTGATGAAAGAATTAGTGCGCTAGAGAATAAGTCAATAGAAACTTCTTCAACTGAAATGCAAAAAGAAAAATCTTAAAATGACTAAACAGAATATGTAAAAAAAATATGGGACAATTACAGTAGGTGTAATAGACCTGTAATAGGAATACCAGAAGGAGAAGAAAGAGAAAAAGAAATAGAAGAATATATGCAGTACTAGTAACTGAGATTTTCCCAAATTAAAGACAGACATCAAAACAAAAATCCAGTAGACTCAGAGAAAATCAATCAGAATAAATACCCCCACCCCCTACAAATCTATACAGGCATATCATATTTAAACTACAGAAAATAAAAGAGAAAATCTTTTAAGAAGACAGAAGGGAAAATAATCTCTTCAGAAACCAGACAGGCAAAAAGAGTAAAATAAAATATTTACCTAGAAGTGAATCTAATCTGTATCCAGTGAAGAAGAAATGAAGACTTTCTCAGACAAATAAAAATGAAGTGGATTTGTCACCAATAAAGCTGACTTACACAATATCTTAAATGAGGTTGTTCAAAAAAGAAGGGAACTGATAATTAAGAACACTCAGAACTACATACAGAAAGCAAGAGCATTAGAAAAAAAAACAAATAAAGGTAAAATAATTTTTCTTATTCTTAATAAATCTGATAGATAACAGCTTGTTCAAAATAATTATAGCAGCAATATATTTCATGATTATAGCTTTATAGCTTGTGGATAAGTGAAATGACAGTAGTGATAATAAGGTATGAAAAGATGAAATCAGGTATTTGCAATACCCATCAAACATTATAGTATTATTTGAAAAAGGACTTGGATTAATTGTAAATGTATACAGCAAACTCTAGACCAACCACTACAAAATGCAATGAAAGTTATAATGCATATGCTAAGAGAGAAGAGAAAATTAAATGATATAAAATTCTTACCTAAAACCAAAAAAGTCAGAAAGAGTAGTAGATCAAAAAAAAAGGAAACAAAGAGCAAAGGCAATAAATAGAAAAAGTAATAAATAGTTTGATGTTAATTCAACTATATCAATGATCACTTTGTATATCAATGATCTAAATACACCAAGTAAAACACAGAGACTTTCATAATGAATAAAAATAATCAAGACCTAATTATATTTAATCCACAAGAAACCCACTTTAGCCTGGCCAGTGTGGCTCAGTGGTTGAGCACTGACCCATGCACCAAGAGGGTGCCAGTTCAATTCCCGGTCAGGGCACTTGCCCAGGTTGTGGGCCCAATCCCCAATGGGGGCCATGCAGAAGGGGGCCAATCGATGTTCTCTCTGATCAATGTTTCTCTCTCTCTCCCTCCCCCTTTCTTTCACTAAAAATCAATAAAGAAAAAAAAATTTTTTTAAAGACACCCACTTTAAATATAAAAACACAGATATATTCAAAGTAAAGAGGCAGAAGAAAGATGGTGGCAGGCAGGATTGAAGAGAGGGTAAGTATGTGAGAGAGTCAGCGAGTGTGTGAGAGAGTATGAGTGGACGTGAGGTGGATGACCAATCCCAAGCACTGCAGAGCCTCAGAGCAGAAAGTTCCTGTGCTGTGGATGAAAGCAGCTGGCTACTGTGGTAGGCGGCTCTTCAGGGTGCTTCTCCCTAAGCCACGGGGAGGTCCCACCATTTTAGAAGATCCGGGTCTTCCCTGGGAGGAGGCAGTAGGAGTGGCTAGGGTACAACAACTGGCACCATCGGACCAGTGCACAGTAGTGGAGCTGCCAAGGTGACGGTCACAGAAGCCACAGACAGCCCAGAGACCAGCACCATCCCCCATAGTAGCAGCATGGTCAGAGTCAAGATATAAACCCAGCAACAGAGGCTGGGGAGCAGACAACCATCCCCAGACAACAGAAGCACAGACCAGCAGCTGAGACCTATCCCCAAAAACTATAGCAAAAGCTGAGCAGGAATTGAGCCCTATTGGGCAAAAGCTCTCCTCAGCCGCCAGCTGCTGGACCTGGGGCTCCATGGAGGCCTGTGCTGTCCAGTAACCCACAAGAGAAGTGGGAAGCCAGAGCACAAGAGACTGGTGCAATCCAGCTGCCAGCAAGCGGAACCTGTTGGGTGCTGAAGCCCCAGAGAGGCCTGTGCGACCCAGCAAGGACTGTACCATCCAATTACCCACAGGACTTGGTGGGTGCTGAAGCACCAGGGACTGCATGATCTAGTTACCCACGGGGCCTGTGGAGTGCTAAAGCACCAGAGAGGCCTGCATGACCCAGCAGGGACAGTACCATCCAGTTACCTGTGGGACCTGTGGGGCGCTGAAGCACCAGAGAGGCCTGTGCGACCCAGCAGACCATAACAGGCATAGAGCCAGGTCCCCAAAGGGACTGTGTGATCCAGTTACCCACTGGATTTGCAGGGTGAGGGGGGCACCAGAAAGGCCTGTGCAACTCAGCTGCACACAAGATAGGCGTAGAGGATGTGAAAATGGAGGTGGAGTGAATAGAAGCTACGCTGAAGATGCCCCAGGACAAAACAGGAATTACAACTAAAATAAAGACAAATCCTCAGGAAAACAACAACAACAACAACAAAAAACATGAAAAAAGCAGCAGGACAGGACCATATAACAAAGGACACTGGTAGGGTCTGTGGAGGCGCAAGAGGGTGGAGGGCTGGGAGCCCAGGAACAGCAGAAAAAGTAGTTGTAAGCAGCGCCCTTGGGGAATAAAGACCAAGCCCGCTCCACAGTGCAGAGAGCCAGGACAGAGTGCTCAAATAGCCACAGTCATTCATCTAGGGGCTACGGAAGAAGGAGAGCAGACTGGGTTGAAACACTGTGGGGACACCCGGGATTTGGAGGGCACTCAGAGATTTTGCTCAGTTGCGGCCACAAAGGAAGGGGGCTCGTGTGATCCTTCCCTGAGCTGTGGGGAAAAGCAGAAGCCCACCACCCCTCAAAGATTCAGTCTTTCCCAAGTGGGGCAAAGAAATGCAAATAGAGGCTCATTAACAACCAGCATCTATCATGCCCTCTGGAAATCCTCTTATGCAGAACACCAGGGCTACATTCCAAGGCACTGAGTAACTAAGACTACTAGCCACCAGGAAAAAGCTACAGGATAACTGAACCATTCCTGGGTTTGCAAATCTACCCAGGAAAGTAAGACTTGACAGTGGTGTTTACCGTTGGACCACCGAGACACATCCAAACCCAGTAGAGAAAGCCACAAACATCCAAACACCAACACCCACAGGAAAAATTTGGCAGGCTTCAAAACCCACTGAGATAGCCAAAATGGAGAAACAAAGAAACAAATCCCAAGTAAAAGAATAAGAGAACTCTATCGAAGATGAGACCAATGAAATGCAGCTAAGCAAATTATCAGAGGTAGAGTTCAGAGCCATGATCTTGAGGAAACTCAAAAGCTTCAGTAAGGACATCAGCACCATGAGTAAACATATAGAAACACTGAAAACCAACCAAGTGGAAATGAAGAATGACATAGCAGAAATTACGAACACATTGGAAGGACTCACCAGCAGAGTCGTGGAGGCAGAGGACCAAAAAAGTGATTTAAAAGACAGGGTAAAAAATCAACCAATCAGAAAACCAAAAGGAAAAAAAAAACAATTAAAAAGCAGGAAGATTGCTTAAAAGAACTGTGGGACAACTGAAAACGTAATAACATTAGCATCATAGGAGTCCTCGAAAAAGATGAAAATAGCCAAGGGTTAGAGAATATATTTGAAGAAATAGTGACAGAAAACTTTCCTAACTTGGTGAAGGAAGAAGGCATTCAAGTTCAAGAACACAGAAAGCCCCAAGTAAGAAGAACCCAAGACACATAGTCATTAAAATACCAAAAATTAAATACAGAGAATCTAAAAGCAGCAAGAAATAAGCAACAGGTTACCTACAAAGAAAACCCCATAAGGCTCTCAGCTGATTTCTCAACAAAAACACTACAGGCCAGAAGGGAGTGGCATGAAGTAATCAGGGTCATGAAAAACAAAGATCTGAATCAAAGACTACTCTATCCAGCAAGGCTACCATTCAAAATAGAAGATCAAATAAAGAGCTTTCCATACAAAAAAAAAAAAGGCTAAGGGAATATATTAACACCAAACCAGCACTACAAGATATGCTAAAAGGACTGCTGTAATTAGTAGAAGAAATAGGAAGAAAATATAACCACACTAAACAAAAATGACAATAAATAAGTACATATCAATAATAATCTGAAATGTGAATGGTTTGAATGCTCCGATACAAAGACACAGAGTAGCTGATTGGATAAGAAAGCATGACTCACATGTATGTTGTTTCAAGAGACCCACCTCACAACAAAAAACTCACATAAGTTGAAAGTGAAAGGATGAAAAAAATCTTTCAAACAAACAAAAAGCAAAAAAAAAAAGCTGGGGTAGCCATGCTCATATATGATAAAACAGATTTCAAAATGAAGGCCATAACTAGAGACAAAGAAGCCCACTACACAATATTTAAAGGATCCATCCAACAGGAAGATATAACCTTGGTAAACATATATGCACCCAATTTAGGAGCACCAACATATATTTCATATCTTTTGGAGGATTTCAAAGGAAAAATAAACAGCAATACAATCATAGCAGGACACTTCAACACCCCGCTGACATCACTGGATAGATCTTCTAGACAAAAAATCAACAAGAAAACACAGACTCTAAATGAAGCACTGGATCAAATAGATTTCATAGATATCTACATAGAATTGCACCACAAAACTGCAGAATTTACATTCTTCTCAAGTGCACATGGGATATGCTCAAAGATAGACCACATATTAGGACACAAACTCAGTCTCTACAAGAGCAAGAAGATTAAAATCATCTCAAGCATCTTCTCAGGTAACTATGGCATGCAACTAGAAATCAACTGCAACAAGAACATGCAAAGACATTTGAAAACATGGAGGCTAAATAGCATGTTATTGAACAATGAATGGGTTACCATAGAGATTAAGTAAGAAATTAACAATTTCCTGGAATCCAATAAATATGAACACACAACAACACAAAATCAATGGGATGCAGCAAAAGCAGTTCTGAGAGAGAAGTTCATAGCACTACAGGCCTAGCTTAAGAAATAAGAAAAATTTCTAACAGATTTTCTAACCTCACAACTTAAAGAACTAGAAAGCAAACAAAAAGAAAACCCTAGAACAAGTAGAAGGAAGGAAATAGTAAAGATCAGAGCAGAAATAAATGACATGGAGACCAAAAAAAAAAAAAAACAATTTAAAGGATCAACGAAACAAAGATCTGGTTCTTTGAAAAGATAAACAAGATTGATGGACCCTTAGTGAGACTCACCAAGAAACAAAGAGAGAGAACACAAATACACAAAATCAGAAATACAAGAGGAGAAATAATAACTGACACTACAGAAATACAATGGATTGTTAATAAATATTATGAACAATTATACAGCAACAAATACAACAATCTAAGCGAAATGGACCAGTTTCTAGAATCACATAGTCTCCCAAAACTGAACCGGGAAGAGATAGAAAACTTGAACATACCAATAACAACAAAAGAAATTGAAGATGTAATCAAGACTCTCCCAGGAAACAAAAGCACAGGCCAGGACAGTTACATGGGGGGAATTTTACTGAACATTCAAAGAAGAACTAATACCCATTCTACTCAAACTATTTCAAAAATTTCAAGAAGAAGGAAGACTTTCAAACTCGTTTTATGAGGCCACCATAATTCTAATTCCAAAACCAGAAGACACTACAAAGAAAGAAAACTACAGGCAAATATCCCTGATAAACATAGATGTCAAAATCCTGAACAAAATTCTAGCAAATGCAATCCAGCAATACATCAAAAAAATTATTCACCACGACCAAGTGTGATACAACCCAGAGATGCAAGGCTGGTACAATATTTACAAATCAATAAATGTGATACACCACATTAACAAAATGAAAGATAAAAATCATATGATCATATCAATAGAAGCTGAAAAGGCATTTGACAAAATCCAGCACCCATTTCTCATAAAAATGCTCAGCAATCTGGGAATAGAGGGATCATATCTCGACATAATAAAGGCCAAATATGAAAGACCTACAGCCAACATCATACTCAATGGGCAAATATTAAAATCATTTCCCTTAAAAACAGGAACAAAACAAGGATGCCCACTTTATCCACTCTTATTTAATATACTATTGACAGTCTTAGCCACAGCAATCAGACAGGAAGAAAAAAATAAAAAAGATCCAAATTGGAAAGGAGGAAGTGAAACTGTCATTATTCGCAGATGACATGATCCTATACGTAGAAAACCCCAAAGACCCCATCAAAAATTTCCTAGACTTAATAAATGAATTTGGCAAAGTAGCAGGATACAAAATTAATGTCAAGAAATTGATGGCATTCTTATACACCAATGATGATCTAACAGAAAGAGAAACTAAAAAAACACTCCCATTTACCATTGCGTTAAAAAAAAATAATTTAAGATATCTAAGAATAAACTTAACAAAAGAAATAAAGGACCTATTTGCAAAAAATGATTGGTCATTGAAAAAAAGAAATAGGGGAAGATATAAAAAAAGTGGAAGCACATAGCTTGTTCATAGATTGGAAGAATTAGCATCATTAAAATGTCCATACTACCCAAAGGAATCTATACATTCAATGCAATCCCCAGCAAAGTACCAACGACATACTCTCAGAACTAGAACAAATACTTCGAAATTTCATATGGAACCAAAAAAGTCCTTGGCTAGCCAGCCACAGCAATCTTGAAAAAGAAGAAAAAGTTGGAGGGATCACATTACCAGATTTCAGGTTATACTACAAAGCCAGTGAAATCAAAACAGCCTGGTACTGGCACAAAAACAGGTATATAGACCAGTGGAACAGAACAGAGAACCCAGAAATGGACCCAAGGCAATATGCTCAATTAATATTTGACAAAGGGGGCAAGAACATACAGTGGAGTAAAGATAGCCTCTTTAATAAGTGGTAACAAAATTTTAATAAATGGGAAAATTGGACAGCTGCATGCAAGAAAATGAAACTAGACTATCAACTTACACTGTACATAATAATAAACTTAAATGGATAAAATACTTAAACGTGACTCATGAATCCGTACAAATCTTAGAAGAATATGTAGGTTACAAAATTCCAGACATCATACACAGCAGAATTTTCACTGATACATCACCTAAGGCAACAGAAACATAGGAAAAAATGATATATCAGATAAGGGGTTAATTTCCAATATATATAGAGTGCTTACACAACTCAACCAAAAGAAGACAAAGAACCCAATTAAATAATGGGCAGAAGAACTAAATAGACACCTCTCCAAATAGGACATGCAAATGGCCAAGAGACAAATAAAAAAGTGCTCAACATCACCAATCATCAGAGAGATGCAAATTAAAACAACAATGAGGTATCACCTCACACCTGTCAGAATTGCCGCCATCAACAAATCACCGAACAACATGTGTTGGCAAGAGTGTGGAGAAAAGGGGACTCTAGTACACTGCTGGTGGGAATGCAGACTGATGCAGCCGCTATGGAAAACAATATGGTGTTACCTCAAAAATTAAAAATTGAACTTTCATTTGACCCAGTGATCCCACTTCTAAGAATATACCCTAAGAAACCCAAAACACCAATCAGAAAGAATATATGTACCCTCATGTTTGTACAACACTGTTTACAATAGCCAAGATCTGGAAACAGCCCCAATGTCCATCAGCAGATGAATGGAGAAACAATGGAGTACTATGCAGCTGGAAGAAAGAAAGATCTCTTATCTGTTGAGATGACATAGAGAGACCTGGAAAGTATTATCCTAAGCAAAACAAGCCAAACAGAGAAAGACAAGTATCATATGATCTTACTTATCTGTGGAATATAATGAACATAATAGTCTGAGAAATGGGGTAGTCCCCAAGATGTGGAAGTGGGGTACAGACTGACAATCCCCAGAAGAGGCAGTGGTGTGGGAGAGATAAACCACAGAACTTATATGCATGTATGCATGAACAATGGACATGGACAACAACGCTGGGAAGAGGGTAGTGGGGGGGGGGGAATTAGTGGGGAAAAATGGAGAAACATCTGTGACCAAAATAAATAAATTAATTTAGAAAAAGGAGCTAGAGAATGGTATATCCTCCTAACACTGATAAAAAAAAAGTGTGGCGTAGCTCTGTTAAGTTTAGACAAAGCAGACTTGAGAGAGAGGGAAATTATTAGGAATAAAGAGGAATACTACAAAATGGTAAAAGGTTCAATTATCTGAGAAGATATAACAGTCCTTAATGTATATGCACCTAAAACAGAGCATCAAAACATGTGAAACAAAAACTGATAGAATTGCAAGAAGAAATAGACAAATATAGTAGTATAGTTGGACCCCTCTATCAATCCCTACTAATTAAGAGATCCAACAGGTAGAATATCAGTCACGACATAGATGAACTATAGCACAATCAATTAGCTGGATCTAATAGGCATTTATAGAATACCTCATCTAACAACAGCAGAATATATATTAATCTCAGGTTCAGGTGGACTGTTCACTAAGATAGACAGTAAAATACATCTTAACAGATTTAAAAGAATAGAAATTATACAATGTATGCTTTCAGACCACAATAGAATATACAGAAATTAATAACAACATAAGGGTTATAGAAGAAGTCTCAAGAGAAATTTTAAAATATTTTAAACTAAATGAAATGAAAATAAAAATATAACATCCCAAAATTTGTGGGATGCAGTTAAAGCAGTGTGTAGATGAAAATTTATAGCATTAAATGCACATATATTTAAGAAAAATATCTAAAATCAATAAAATAAGCTTCCACCTTAGGAAACAAGGAAAACAGAAGCAAATGATATCAAAAGTAAACAGAGAAAAAGAAATAATAAAAACTAAAGTAAAAAAAATCAATGAAATTGAAAACAGTAAATCAATAGAGAAAATAAAACCAACAGAAGTTTCTTTTGAAACATGAAAAAAATTGATAAGCCTCTAGCCAGACTAACAAAAAACAGAAAACACAAATTACTAATATCAAAAATGAAAGAAGGTCCATGACTACTAATTCTATGGTCATTAAAATAATAATAAAATCATATTATAAATAACTATACCCAGAAATTTGATAAACTAAATGAAATGGAACAATTCTTTAAAACACAAAATTTACTAAACTCACACAAGGAGAAACACAATCTAAATAGGTATATATTTGTTAGAGATATTGATCCAATAATTAATACCATCCTCAAACAGAAAGCACCAGGGTTCACTGGTAAGTTTCACCAAACATTTAAGGAAGAAAAATTATATCAATTCTCTACAATCTGTTTCAAATAATAAAAACATAGGAGATATTTTCTAACTTTTTTTTTTTTAACCAGGAAAGCATTATCCTAATAAAAAAAACCAAAGACAATACAGGAAAGGAAAAGTGCTGACCAATTTCTTTCATAAATGTAGATATTAAATTCCTCAACAATATATTAGCAAATTGAATCCAACAGTGTATAAAAAATATGCACCATACGCAAGTGGGATTTATTCCAGATACCAAACATTCAAAAATTAATTAAAGCTGTGGTACATATACACAATGGAATACTATGCAGCTGTAATAAAAAGAAAGATCTCTTATCCTTTGAAATTACATGAAGGGACCTGGAAAGTATTATCCTAAGCGAAACAAGCTAAACAGAGAAAGACAAGAATCATATGATCTCATTTATTTGTGGAATATAATGAACATAACAGTCTGAGGAATGGGGTAGTCCCAGAGACGTGGAAGTGGGGTACAGACTGACAATCCCCAGAAGAAGGGGTGGTGGGGGAGAGATAAACCACAGAATTTACATGCATGTATGCATAAACAATGGAGATGGACAACAAGCTGGGGACAGGGCAGGGAGGGTGGGGGAGGAGGCAATCAGTGGGGGGGGGAGGAGAAACATCTGTAACAAAAATAAATAAATTAATTAAAAAATATATATTTTTTTATATGCACAGAAAAGTAGAGATGTACCAGACCAGGATTTTAAAAGACATATATGTTTCAGCTACTTTACTTTTGTTAGAAAGAAATAAAATATTCTAGATATAAAAAAATTAATTATTGTAATCGATCACATCAACAGGCTAAAAGAAAAATCAGATAAACACATAAATAGATGTAAAAAAGTATTTGACAAAGTCAAACACCCATACTTGATAAACATTTTAAGCAAACTAGAAATAGAGATGAATTTAACTTGATAAAGAACATCTACAACACAACTACAGCTAACATTATACTTAATGGTGAGAAACTAGAAGCTTGCCCACTAAGATCAGGAATAAGGCAAGGGTGTTCCCTCTCATTACTCATGTTCAATATCCTACTGGAAATTCTAGCTAATGCAGTAAGACAGAAAAGTAAATTTAAAAAATGTATACAGATTGGAAAGAAAGAAATAAACGATCTTTGTTCACAGATGACATGATTGTCTTTGCAAAAAATCTCAATCAACAAAAAACTCCTGGAACTAATACACAATTATAGCAAGGTTATAGGATACGAGGTTAATATACAAAAGTCATTTGGTTCTTACATGTCAGCAATAAACAAGTGGGATTTAAAATTGAAAACACAATAACAGTTACAGTAGTACCAAAAATGAAATTATTTAGTTATAAATCTAACAAAACATGTAAAATTGCTCCATAAGGAAAACCACAAGACTCTGACAAAAGAAATCAAATAAAACCTAAATAAATGAAGAGATATTCCATACATGTGGATAGAAAAACTCAATATTGTCAATTTAGTTCTTTCAACTTAATTTATAGTTTTCATACAATCTAAATAAAAATTCCAGCAGTTATTTTGTGATTAACAAGTTGATGCTAAAGTTTATTTGGAAAGGCAAAAGTCCTGAAATGCTCAACACAATATTGAAGGAAAGGAAAAAAGTCAGAACAGATACTACATGACTTCAAGACTTAACTATGAAGCTACACTAATCAAGATAGTGTAATATTAGCAAAAGAATAAACAAGTAGATAAATACACAGAATAGAAAACCCAGAAATAGACGAACACAAATATAGTCAATGAATCTTTCACAAAGGAGCAAAGGCAATACAATACAGAAAGAATAGTCTTCAACAAATGATTCTTCGACAATTGGATATCCACATGAAAAAAAGGTCTCAAAATCAAACATAGTCATAAATATAAAATGCAGAACCGTCAAAGTCTTAGAAAATAATACAGGAGAAATCTAGGTGACCTTGGGTTTGGCTTTATAAGTACAACACCAAAAGCACAATCTATGAAAGAAAAACATAATAAATTAGACTTCATTAAAATTTAAAACTTCCACTCTGCAGAAAACACTGTGAAGAGAATAAAAAAAAAAAAAAACAACAGAGAAAAACTATTTGCAAAACACATCTAATAAAGGACTGTATTCATAATATACAAAGAACCCATAAAACTCAACATAAAAAATATTACTAAGTCAAAACATGGAGGAAAGAACTGAACAGACACCTCACCAAAAAAAAGATGTACAAGTGGCAAAGAAAGCTTATGAAAAGATGTTCAATGTCATATATTATTAGGGACCTCATATTAAAACAACAATGAGACTTTTAGTCAAGAAATCTCTAATACTAACACTAGGCAGCACAGTTAAACACAGTACTCACCTCCTCTCACAACCACATCAAAATTACAGCTAAATTATAAAACAGCCATCATTAAGAACTGCCTGAAATCAAGCTAAATGGAAGTCCTACAACTATGAAATTAAAGAAGAAGGACATCGAGACTAGTAGGAGGCGCAGAGGCAGGTGCAGAGGCGCGAATAGGCTGGTCGCACAACGACGTGTAGAGGATAAAAAATCAGGAAGGTTAACTCAGCTGTGAAGTTCCTCCTCGAGGAGCAAGAGGTCCCAGTCCCACACCAGGAGCCCAGCTCAGGGATCCAGTGCCAGGAAAAGAAGTCTCTGTAACTTCTGGTTGTAAAAGCCAGCGGGAATTGAGGCTGAAGGATGCTGAGTCTTCTAGGGTCCTAAGCTCCTCTTAAAGGGCCCATGCACAGTTTTACTAGGACTCACTTCCTCCAGGCTCCAGCACTGGGGTGGCAGCTTGAAAGGCACCAGAAACATACAGTGAAGAATCAAATTGTCTGGCATCAGAGTGAGAGCTGGAGAGGCAGCTTTCTCCAGGACAGACTTGCTGGCTGAGGCCTTTATTCCTTTGGTGGGCCTTTCCTCCATAGGGCAGGCAGATGGGTGCCATATCTGGGATTCCAGCAACCTACCCTGCTGATTCCCTGAGGCCCTGACCCACCCAATTTTCTGGCCCACCCAAGCTGTTTCCAGGAGCTTTACAAAGAATCGCCCTGTCTTGGCTCCTGCTTCAGATTTTCCTAAATTCTTTCAAACATGCTGCATCTGACCTTAGTGAGCACCATACCTCTCACTAAGTGGTCCCAGGCCGAGCACAAGAAGCAGCCATCTGCAGATCGCTTTGTAGCTTATGCCTTGTGGCCCAGGGTAGAACATAGGCCATGGTTGACCTTGCTCCGGAGCCAAAACACCCAATAGATAGCTTCAGACCACATCGGAGCACTACCACTTAACCATCTCCACAAGTGGCACACTCAAGTGGGAATCAGATTCCTGCTGAAGTAAGTCTCACTCTGTGTCATGGGCCCCTGCACAGCTGATCTTCCAAGGTAGTTAGAGGTCAGTGGTCAGTGGGCATAGCCAGTCTTTGCAGCTGATCAGCCTGAGTCAATCCCTCCCATTAATGTGCCAACAGCGATCAAAACTCAATTACAACAGAAGGGTGTATAGTCTCCCCAACGGGTGCACCTCGGGGACCCAGCTTGGGTGATCAGGGAGGCTGTGTCACTGGACCCTACAGAATACCTACTATTATAGGCCACCTTATGAAGCCTAGGAGACATAGCAACTCTACCTAATACATAGAAACAAACACAGGGAGGCAGCCAAAATGGGGAGACAAAGAAACATCCCAAGTTAAAGAACAGAACAAAACTCCAAGAAACTAAACAAAATGAAGATAAGCAATCTAACAGATGCAGAGTTCAAAACACTGGTTATAAAGATACTCAAGGAACTCAGTGAGGAACCTCAAGAGCATAAAAAAAGGACCAGTCAGAAATGGAGGATGCACTAACTGAAATGAAGAATAATTTACAGGGGATCAATAGAAGAGTAGGTGAAGCCAAGAAGCAAACATCAATTTGGAACATAAGGAAGCATGAAACACCCAATTAGAATAGGAAAAAGAAAAAATAAATAAAAAAAAAAAAGAAGACAGCGTAAGGAACCTCTGGGACAACTTCAGTGTACCAACATATTTGCATCATGGGGGTGCCAGAAGGAGAATAGACAGAGAAAGGAATTGAAAATCTATTTGAAAAAAATAATGACAGCCTAACTGGTGTGGTTCATGGATTCATTGTTGTCCCATGAACCAAGAGGCCCCAGTTCAATTCCTGGTCAGGTCACATACCCAGGTTTCGGGCTTGATCCCCACTAGGGGACTTGCAGGAGGCAGCCAATTGATGTTTCTCTCTCTCTCTCTCCCTTCCTCTCTTTCTAAAAAAATCAATAAAAACATAATTTTAAAAATGACAGAAAACTTTCCTAACTTGGTAAAGAATGTTCCGGGAAGCACAGAGAGTCCCAAACAAGATGAACCCGAAGAGGCCCACACAAAGACACAATATAATCAAAATGCAAAATGTTAAAGACAAAGAGAATCTTAAAAGCAGCAAGAGAAAAGCACTTAATTACCTACAAGGGGACTCCCATAAGACTGTCAGTTGATTTCTCAAAAGAAACTTTGCAGGTCAGAGGGAGTGACAAGAAATATTCAAAGTGATGAAAAGCGAGGACCTACAACCAAGATTACTTTATCCTGCAAAGCTGTCATTTAGAATGATGGACATATAAAAAGTTTCCCAGACAAGAAAAAGCTAAAGGAGTTCTTCACCACCAAACCAGTGTTATATGAAATGTTGAAGGGTTTTCTTGAAGAGGACGAAGACGAGGGTGAAGAAGAAGAAGAAGAAGAAGGAGAAGAAGGAGAAGAAGAAGAAGAAGGAGAAGAAGAAGAAGAAGAAGAAGAAGAAGAAGAAGAAGAAGAAGAAGAAGAAGAAGAAGAAGAAGGAGAAGAAGAAGAAGGAGAAGAAGAAAAAGGAAGAGGAGGAGGAGGAAGATTAAAAATATGAACAATAAAATGGCAATAAATACATACTTATCATCAGTTGAATCTACAAACGAAATGGACGATCAGAACAGAAACAGACTCATAGATACAGAGAATTTTTTGTTGGTTGCTAGGTGGGAGGGAGGTTGGGGGAATGGGTGAAAAAAGATGAAGGGAGTAAGAAGTACATATTGGTTGTTAGACTGAGGAACCTCAAAGGGAAGGTGGGGCAGGGTGGGAAGAGAGAAACCAAAGAACTTATATACATATATGCATAATCAGTGGACACAGGAAATAGTGTAGGGAAGGCAGTAGGGGGCTGGGAACAGGAAAGAAGGAGTCAATGGAGGAAAAAGGGAGGACATCTACAATACATTCAACAATAAAGATAGTTTTAATAAAATAATTAATTTTTAAAAATACATAAAACAATGAAATACCACTACACACCTATTAGATTGACTTAAATCTAAACATTGATCAGTACCAAATGCTGACAAGGATGCGGAGCAACAGGAACTCTCATTCATTGATAGTGAGAATGCAAAATAATCCAGACACTTTGGAAATAATTTGGCAGTTTATTACAAAACTAATCATACTCTTTTCACAAAATCCAGCAATCACACTCTTTGGTATTTACTTAAATGAGTTGAAAATGTATGTCTACACAAAAACCTGCACGTGGAAAATTACAGCAGCTTTTGTTAATAATTAGTAAAACCTAAAAGCAACCTAGATGTCTTTGGGTAGGTGAATGGATAATAAACTGCAGTACATCGAGACAATAGAATATTATTCAGCACTAAAAAGAAGTGATCAAGCCATGAAGAGACATAGAGAAACCATAACTTCACATTGCTTAGTGAAAGAAGACAATATTAAAAAGCTACATACTATATGATTCCAACTATATGAGAGTCTCAAGATGGTAAAACTAGGGGTACAGTGAAAATATCTGTGGTTGCCAGGGGTTTGGGAGGAAAGGGAGGAATTAACAGGTAGAGCACAGAAGTTTTTAAAACACTGTTCTGCCCAGCCAGTGTGGCTTATTGGTTGAGCGTCGACTCATGCACCAAGAAGTTGCTGGTTCAATTCCTGGTCAGGGCACATGCCCAGGTTATAGGCCAGATCTCTAGTGGGGAGCATGCAGGAGGCGGCCAATCAATGTTCTCTCTCATTGATGTTTCTACCTCTCTCTCCCTCTCACTTCCTGTCTCTCTAAAATCAATAAAGAAAAAAAAAAAATTAAAAAACAATCACTGTTCTAAAAAAACCCATCTATTGGAAATTAACATGGTGTTTCCTCAAAAAATTAAAAATGGACCTGTCATTTGACCCAGTGATGCCACTTCTAGGAATATATCCTAAGAAGCCTGAAACACCAATCAGAAAGAATATATGCACCCCTATGTTCATAGCAGCACTATTTACAATAGCTGAGATCTGGAAAGAGCCCAAGTGTCCATCAATAGATGAGAGGATAAAAAAGCGGTGGTACATATTTACAATGGAATACTATGCAGCTGTAAGAAAGATCTCTTATATACATATATGCAGACAGTATGGAGGGTACTGGAGAGCATTATGCTAAGCAAAAAGCCAATCAGAGAAAGACAAATATCACATGATCTCACTTATTTGTGAAATATAATGAACCAAATAACCTAACGAACAAAATAGATACAGATACATAAAAATATGGAACAGACTGACAAACCTCAGAGGGAAGATGGGGTGGGGGGCAGGAAGAGATAAACTAAAGAACTTATATGTATATATGCATAACTAATTGTCACAGACAACAGTGTGGTGAAAGCAGGGGGGACGGGAGCAGGGAAGAGGGTATCAATGGGGGGAAAAGGAGGAAATCTGTAATACAACAATAAAGATGAAAAAAATCTATTAATATAATTAATATATTAATATAATTAATCATATAAATAAATAAATCTAGCTCTATGGTTCACATCTTATTCCAAAATACAGTACAATTTGGCTTAAAATATTCAAAATATTAAGTATGGGAAGAAAACATTAAAGTATTAGAAAATGCTGGTAAATTTGGGGCTTTGCAAGTCTGGAACTACAGAAGAAATGTAAAAGAAAGTATGTGATAAACTTTCATACATGAAAATTTTACATGTCTCTGAAACAATTAGCCAAAAACCTGCTAATAGACTAATAAAAACATGTTCAAATCACAAGTAATCAAAAAATGTAAACTATCACAAGGGACTCTTTTTCCTCCTATAAAATTGGAAGATATTTAAAACAGTATGAAAATCTGATGTTGGCTAGACTATGGAAAATTGACAATCTTATATACTGCTGATAGTGCTATATGATAAACAGATACCCTGGTGCACTGATAAACTAGTACAAACTCTCTGGAGGAAAGTTTGGCAATATCAAAATTTTAAAAATAATTCTTCTGACTCAGCAATTTCACTTCTAAATTATGTTTGGACAAGAAAATAAAGACATGAATATTTTTAAATAGTGATACATTCACACTGTTTAAGCCATGCAGCTGTTAGAAATAACAACATAATTTGTTTCATTCCCAAGAATCTATTAGCCAAAACACCCAAACAAATAACACACCACTATAGTTTTTTAAGGCATGTGTGCAAGCACCTATGTTTTATGTACTTGCAGTGTAAAAGCCTGAAAGATTCACACAGAAATGTTAAAAGTCACTGGATAGAGTTTTTTTTGTGTGTCTGGGATTTTTTTGGGAGCATGAGAATGGAAGATGACTGCATTTATCCTTTTCTTACCAGAATGTTGTTCTTTTAAAAAACAAAAATTTCAATCCTCACCTGAGGATATGTTTTTATTGATTATTTTAGAGAGATAGGAAGAAAAAGGGAAACATCCATCTGTTGCCTTCCTTACCCTACCCAGGATCCAACTGCAACCTAGGTATGTGCCTTGATGGTAAATCAAACCCAAAATCTTTTGGTGTATGGGAGGACACTCCAACCAACTGAGCCACCAGGCCAGGGCTTTTTTTTTTTTTCTTCCCCCTCTACATTGGGCATAAATTCCTTGTGGAAAATAAAGGGGTACAAAAAGATTCATTGGAAGCAGTTAGGTAGAGTCCAGTAGCCACTAGGTGAGGCTGTTGTCACAGTTAAGGAGAGGTGAGAGGGGCCTCAGCTAAACATTGACCCTTGGCAGAAGAAAGATCAGAGGCAGTGAGGGGGAGGAGCAGGGAAAAAGAGACAACAGAGCCTGCATGGGCGCCTTGCAACCTCCCAGCCTATGCCTCCTTCCTGAGTTAGTACCTCTCAGGGTCCTTGCCCCAGGAGGTGTGTGGGGACAATGAGGGCTGCCCTGGCAGCAGTAGGACTGTAATGGCTTCCCAGGTCTCCTACCACAAACCCCAACCCAGGACTGGCTCCCCAAGATCCAGCTACCAGACCCTGTCCAAGAGAGTGGAGCTATGCTGTGCAGGAGAGGTAGCTCTGAGCCACCTGTTATGCTGTAGTCCTGTGACCCACTAAGGAATGCAGCTCTAGAACTGGGCGGAGGCTCCGTTGAGCCACCGGGTCTCCAGCTTTCATTCAGTAACAAGGTGTCCCATGCCTCTGATTGCCCTTTGAAGGGCCCAAAGCTACTCCTCTCCAGCTATTTGCCTGTTCACAGGTTGGCACCTGGCTGGCAGCACACTTTTCCTCCCACAACCAGGATCCCCTGGAGGAGCATCTTTCCTAAGGTCCTGGGCATAAGGGACAGATAGCAGTGCAAGATACCTAGACAACGTGAGGCTGCAGACCTGGGCTCAACCCAGGCGAATCGCTTCCCTCTCTGAACCTCAGTTTCCTTGTCTCTACAAGGGGTTTCACAGTATTGATTCCCAACATTGTTTCGAAGGGTAATAACCAGTCAACTTTCACGGAGGGCCTCCTATGGCCAGGCATGGTATATAGTCTCATGTAATTCTCAAGCAACCCTAATAGGTAGGTACTGTTAATCGCCCTTCCTAATTTCAGCCCAAGAAACTAAGATTCAGAGTTTGAGAAACTTGCCTAAGATCACAGAATAGGGAATACTTGTTAAATTCTATCTCTGTCCGCCCTTAGGGGAGATTTCTCTCTCTCCTAGGCAGATGGCAAATGAGGGGGCCCCAACAGGTAGGGGGGTGGGGCGGTGCCTAGGCTCTGATTAGGGTAAACCCAAGAACCATGTTGTGTAATCCTGCTGGGACTCCGGGGTCTGAGCTTCTCTTGCACAAAACCAATCATAGGGTAGCTTTCCCAGTCCCTAGAATGGCATAAGAAATTTAGAAAACGAGGAAATGTTGTTCCTCTGTCAAGAACCATCCTTGTCACCTTCGGTTTGTTCCTTTTTCTCTCCAAACCTCAGTTTTTTCTTCTGTAAGCATGGCCTGTAACGCCCACCCCAAGGGGCGGTACCGGCTCCTTTAAACATCCTGCCCAGGGTCCCAACCCGGCAGCTGGAGGCTCGGTTGCCTCAAGGGAAACACCGGACCTGGATGCACCCCTCCCCCCCTCTCTTGGTGAGGCTGGTGGTCCCCACAGGAACCCCTGAGCCCAGAGCCAGCTGGAGCAGCCTGGGGGTGGAGGAGGGCGGATTTGGGTGCGCAGGGGACTCACCTATCTCTGAAGGAGGGGCAGCGGTCGCGGACCTGAAGGGACCTCTGAGAGTTTAGCTCTGAGAACTAAGCTCTGGGAGGCAGGACTGGCCGGGGAGGCGGAGAGGTGGGACCTGCTTTGGCCAGTCGGGGAGCCCAGGCCAAGGCCACAGCCCGGGGAGGGAGGGGCTCCAGGCGAAGGCGAGAGGGGCGGGGACACAGGGCGGGCGAAAGTCAATCTGGGCCGCAGTGGGAAGGACTCGCACAATTGTGAGTCCAAGACTGGGCGCTTCACTAGCCATCTCTGGGCCTGCTTGCGTTAATAGAGAACACTTGCTGCGGACCCTTCCAGAATTCACAAAGCTTGGGCTTTGAAAGCCCAAGCGGACCGATGTTCTGAGTACTTGAAAGGCTGGGTTAGTAAGAGGAAACTGGCCAAACCGGGTAATTTTCACCCACTCATTTACTCAAAAATAATGTGTCAAGTTCCCACCATGTGCTGTGAACACAGGTAAAGCCAAACAAAGTCCTTGTCCTCTGAACCTCCATGAACCTGAGAAACGCAGTAACTGGGTGTCTTGGTGCTTACCGAGGTTTGTGCCTGCTCAGTGCCCATCCTGCCTTTCTAGGCAATTTCCCTTCTTCTAGAGCTGATTTCCACCTAGTCTGGATGCCAGGGACCCCTCCCCTGGCTCCCAATCTGACCAATCCTGTCTCAGGCAGGGTTATCTGTTTCCTTCTGGACCAAAAAAGTCAGGAAAAAAAGAATACAGAGGAAAATAAATATAACCACTATTTCCTTACTTCCAGCCTTTGCTAGGTCGCTCCTTCCACATGGAATGCCCTGTCTGCCACACCCTCAGCTAGACTTCTCCTCACCCGAGGATATTTTTTCATTTTTTGTACAGATAGAGTGGGAGGGAGAGAGAGGAAGGGAGAGAGAGAGAGAAACATCGACGTGAAGGGACACATCGAGTGGCTGCCACCCGCACGACCAACCAGGGCCGGGGACAAACTGCAACCGAGGTACGTGCCCTTAGCGGGAACCGAACCCGGGTCTCTCCGGACCGCAGGCCGACGCTCTAACCGCTGAGCCAAACTGGCCAGGGCTCAGCTAGACTTCTCTATGCCCTTCCTAGCCTTACTTCTTTGGAGGGCTCTCTCTACCTGAATTCCAGCCGCTTGGACCTCTGTTCAGTGCCTGAACACATCAAGCTTGCCCCAGCCTCAAGGCTTTTACATTGGCCTCTGCTGGAAAGTTTCCTCTCTCAAATACTACAGAAGCATGCCCTCTCTCACCTTCACATAGTGGCTTATACGTCGACTATCTGATGCAGAGCCTTAGAGAAGCTGTTCTAGATAACAGTCTAAAGTCCCTCAGCAACTCTCTATCACATCACCCTGTTGTACTTCGTTCACAGCACTTACTGTGTATCTGAGATGTTCTTGTTAATTATTTGTTTATTATCTAGCTCTATTACTAGCTTCTGAGTTCTTTGAGGGCAGGAAGCTGGTACAATGTATTCATTGTTGTATTCCCAATGCACAGTGATGGCACATAATAGATGCTAAATGTTTGTTGAATGGCCTAATGCCCACATGCCAGGATGAACACCCAAGGTTGAGATGACCCATCTCTACTGAGCCTACTAGCCCATTCTCAGTAGCTGTCCCCTTGTTCTTTCTGCTTAGCTTCCAGGTCTCCTGGCTATCCCTCACGTGCACCAATCTTCTTCACTTATAAACTTTCCACCTCCTATTCATCTTCTTCCCCAAGGGAACCCCATTCATACTTCAGGAGGTTCCTACTTAAATGTCACATCTTCGGGAAAGCTTTCCCTAAGCACAAACCCACTAGAACAGATTATGTGACTACAGAAGGGCCTCTAACTTTCCTTTATGCACCCCCCTTCAACTGTAATTTTATCACGGTTTTGGGGATTATTTGATCGACATGTCTACCCCACTAGAACATGAGAGCAAAGACTATCTTAGTTTCCAGGAATTTCTCAACATTTAGTGTAATTCCTTTGTTCAGAGATTCTCAATAAAATTTGTAGAATAAATGACTGAATGTTAGGGGCCTGGAATGGGAAAGTAGTGTGAGTAGAACTCTGCTAGAATAAAGTAGGCAGAAAAAATAGGTGGTAATGGGGACCACTAAAAGAATGACTTAGAGATTGGACACCCTAAAAAGATGAAAATCAGAGAATAACCCATAGTTTTACAGGATATAGAGAGCAGGGAAGGAAGGAAGTTAAAGCAGGAAGTTTAGCAACGCTGCCATCTGAAGTAACGTGGAAAGTAGAAAATGCACTAAGTGAACTGGGTAATCTGGTAAGGAAATGTTCAGGCAAAATTTTGAAGGTCCTTCCTAGCTTCTTCTTGCTGCATGTATTAAAATGTAAGCTAATAGAACTGTTTAGCTAAAAAGGGACCAAAACTTGCTAGTTTTAAAAATTCCCAGCTTCTCCAGATGTCAAATGATGTTTAAATTAACTAATAACTTCCAGGCAAAGATGCAGTCCAGGACCAGGCCAGGAAAAGATGATTTAAAGATGAAGCCAAGCTGTAATAAAAATTAATTAATTAAATAAAAAAAAATAGAGATGAAGCCAAGAGTGTGGCTGTAAAATCTTCTGTTAAGTTCTCAAAAAGATCAAAAGCAGCACCTCAGATTTTCAATTAAACAGGAGGACATCCAAGAATCTTAGAGTTGTTATTTATCTAAAGCACAAAGTAGAGAAGAACTAATCTCAGAGAGATGCTGGTTGTGTAAAGGAGTGAACCTCAGTAAGATTCACAAGAAAACACAAAGTTTTTAAAAAGAATTATATTAGCAAAATAGTGCCAGCTTGGAGCTTGGACTAAAAGGATGAGAGATAGTACAAAATAAAAAGAGACTTCTGGAACTATCTGCCCCCCTCTCCTCATCCCCCGCCACTGCCCTGCTCCAATTCTACTGGCAAGAAACGGTCCCAAAAAGCACACAGATGCAAATATGGGCTACATTTTATGGAAACAAAAGGGCGACTGGAGAGCAGCAGAAAGAGTCCAAGGCTGGAACCAAGAGCAGGGAGAGGACAGAGTCAGACTGAGTCCTAATCAAGGAACTTCTCACATCTGCCCAGCTATATTTCAGAATTGTAGGGACTAGGGACACTTGTGTGCCTCACATCTCTGTCCCCTTTGAACAGAAATATCTATAGTGGTTATGCTATTCCTGTCCCGTCATTGTATGTTGGGGTGGGGGGGGGGAGCAAGAGTGTAGACAACTTGTCCCTGGAACTCACAGGTCTGCAAATTGAGAGCAACTGTACTCTAGGAGGTACACTGAAGGAAATACACCCAAGGAGCCTCCTTCACATCAGAATCTGATTTGGATGCAAAGATTCTGGACTTTGAGCTCATTCTGTAGTAGGATGGGACTCTGTGGGGGTGTTAGGAAGGGTGTGTATGTTTTGCAAGTGGGAGGATAGCAAGTAATTTGTGGCAACTGGGTGGACTGTAGTAATTTTAAAACTCTTTGACACTCCCTCTGTCAAGAGGAGGAGGAGTACAATTCCTTGAGCCCTTGAGTGTGGACTAGACTCTGTGACTTGCTGCTAACAAATGAAATATGGTGGAAGTGATCGTATGTGGCTTTTACTTTATTTTTATTTTTTTAATAATTTTTATTTTAGGATTTTTCCCACTGATTTGTAGATAGAATAAAAGAGTAGGGAGAGAGAGAAAGAAACATCGATGTGAGAGAGATACCTCCATTGGCTACCTCCAACACAACTCCAATCAGGGCCCTGGGGATCAAACCTGCAACCCAGGTAAATGCCCTTGACTGGGATTGAGCCTGAGACCCTTTGGACTATGGACCAATCTTCTAACCACTGAGAAATGTGTGTGGCTTTTGAATTTATTATTTCATAGACTAGATAGAGAAATTGAGCCCATGGTCAGAGAGTGGCAGAAGTCAGCTTTTCTGTATCCTAGAACTCTATGATAATTTCTGAATGAATCTTGCTAAACACACCTCTGCCAGTTCAGTTCACTGTTCCAGGAATGCCCCTTCACTTCATCTACCTAAGCTAATGCTTCAGGGATTGTCTTGTGTATTATCTCTTTTGGGAAGCCTTCCCCAGCCTTCCTCCCTTGGAAATTCCCATATGTATTGCACAGATTATACTCTAATATAATTTTCCAGATGTTTGTCTCTCTCAACTGCAAGGCCCCTGAGAACAAGGACAGGGACTACTTTATCTTAATCTTTGGACCCCAGAGCCCTGCATGGGACCTGACTCAAAAAAGGCACCAGTGGTTGAATGGATTGTGGAGTCACTTAACAGAGAGAACCTCTGCTTAAACTGTCTTGTAAATCCTTAGGTGGCTAGGAGGATAATGGGTGCTGGGCAGGGGTATGTTCTGGTTAAGGGGATGAGGCTACTGCTCTCTAGGGCATTTTAGAAGATCAGTCTGCTCAGGGCCACATGGGTGGGTGACCAGATGGATAGAGAGATGGATTTACTTTCTGTTGTGTAAGGATGATTCAACTTGTCCTTTGTGAACTTAGTAACTGTGTGGTGCTCTGTGTACCCTGCAAAAGAAACATTAACTTGCCAAGGTCTATGACCTTTGGGAAATCAAAACAGGCAGGGCACATGACCTGAACTTTCTTTTCAAGTTTGGGGCCAATGTTCCCCTGTGCTCAACTTCTGTGGCCTCCTATTCAGATGAAAAGTGAGACCGTCCCATACTTCTACTTTGCCTTGTGAATTACTCATGGTATCACCTGGTGCCCCATTCCTTAGAACCTCTTCCTAGGGATAACCTAGAATTCAGGATGATTTTCCTTGATATTCTCCCTTAAAATGGTCAACATGTGATTTTACAGATTGTTTTAGTTCATTCTAGCTGCTAGTACACAATACAGTCTGGGTGGTTTATAACGAACAGAATTTTATTTTTTATAGTCCTGGAGGCTGGACATCTGAGCTCAGGAACCTGCATGATTGGGTGAAGGCCCTCCTCTGAGTCACAGATTTCTCATATGTCTTCACATGAATTCCATGGGGTCTCTTTTATAAGGGACCTCTTCATGAGGGCTCCACCCTCATGGCCTAATCACCTCCTGCTGGTGATGAGAATGGCACCAGGTGTTGATTAGACCAATGGCATCTGACTGGACCTCGGTTCAGCAATCTCAGTACTTGAGTTCTGGCTAGGAAAGAATTTAGTCAAAACTCAAACTATAAGAGAAAGTTTATTTAGAAAGTCACAGAGGTAGAAGAAGTGGGCTCAGGGAACAAGTTCAGAAGCGTACAAAGGGCACTTGGAGCTTAGGGGAGAGAGAGAGAGAGAGAGACGTAAAGGTAATGCTATGGGGGAAAAAGAAAAGGGAAAGGGGAAAGGCTTGGGTGTGCTCCTGGGAGGTCCTTGGTCCTAAGAGCTTTGAAGGGCAGGAATTTTAGGGGAGGTCCCAGGAATAAATATCAATAGAATATTCATCAGCTTTCCAGGTGTGTCCTTTCAGGGTCATGGTCTCCACTGATTGGTCAGTACTAGGGCAGGGGGTAATTAGTCAATGCAGCTTGTCCTGACATCAGCTATGGCATCACTTGTCTGGTTTTGATGGTTTTCTGGGACTGGAGCTGAAACACAACTATGGCCTAAATGTATTTGATGTGAGTCAGAACTTAATTGTCCTGGGGACTTAATGCTTAAGGGCTATTCTCCAGCTCCCTTATTTGTTCCCCATCTAAGGAGGTCTAACCTGCATGACTAGCAACATGCCAGGGGAGGAAAGGTCAAGAGATAATCCAAACTGCCTGACCAGCAATATGAAAGGTCAGGGAGCTCTAAACCACATGACCAACGATATGCTAGCGGAGGAGGTCCTTGTTTCCCCAGTTTTACCCTGGTGGAGAGGAGGTCCTTGTTTCCCCAGTTTTGCTCATTGCTAGGCACCAGGGGCTTTCTTCCCTGGTGACCTCTGTACCTGGCCTATGGTTCTTGCTCTGCTTATGTTTGTCTAACTGCCCACCATACTTCAGAGGTCCAACCTCCTAATATCATCGTTTTTGAGAATTAAGATTTCAGCATATGACTATTGGGGAGACACAAACATTTAGGTCATAGCACATGTAGAAATAAAAATATGAGTTAGCCTTAACACAAGCCCAGACCTTAACACAGGATACATCTGAGAATCTGAAGTCATAAACAAAAATGTTTTTGAAGAACTAAGCAGATGGTCAGGAAGTTTACAGCTATTTTTTTTTTTAAGGACTCACTGGCTCCAGGAAGAGCCTGTTGACCCCTGTGTAAAATCAAACCCTGAATTTGTTTTGCGCTTGCATCCCCAGTACCTGTGACAGCTCCTGGCCTAAAGCTGGCTCTCAGGAGCTCATTGCAGAGGAACAAATGATAATAGGGGAGAGTTGGGTGTAGTCTCCCTCAGATGCTTGTAGCCCAGTGTGGGAGATGACCGTGCAGACACAACCTAAGTCAAAGATAAGGAAGTGATGTGAACCATGAGAGGGAAGACAACCAAGAAAGGGGTCCTGGGGTACATTAGGCATTCTTTGGAGGATAAGGCCTGCAAGACAAGAATGAATTTAAATTAGAAAACATGAGAAAGATTCCAGATGGAGAGAAGAGTAAGAATGAATACAGGGGAGTGCATGGAGCAAGGGACATGGAGGTGTTTTCTAAGGAATGATGAGAAAACATGATTCATCATGCTTACCATGGGCCTGGTTGAGAAAAACTGGAAAGGCTTTAGGTCTTGAGAACTTGTGGCACAAGGCAAGGAGTCTGCATTTCACACTGAGGACCAGTGGTAACCAGACATGTGATTTCATAGGCCAGGGCCATTTTAGAAGCATTCGAGTGACATTGGGTTACTAACTTTATTTTTCAAAGTGAGAACATCTGAAAAATAAAAATAAAATAAAAAAAATCAATTTCCTGGAATATTATTCAGCCTTGAAAAGGAAGGAGATTCTGACACATGCTACAACATGAATAAAACTTAAGTACATTATGTTCAGTGAAATAAACCAAACAAAAGGGAAAGACTATATTATTCCACTTAAATGAGGTCCTTAAAAGAGTCAGATTTATAGAAACAGAACGTAGAATGGTAGTTGCCAGGAACGGGGGAGAGGAGGAATAGGTAGTTAGTGTATAATGGGCATAGAATTTCTGTTTGGGACAATGAAAAAGTTCTCAAGATGGACAACAGTGATGGTTGCACAACAATATGAATGTACTTAATGCTACTTAACTGGACATTTAAAAATTAGTAGGATAAAAAATTTTGTATAATTTTATTACAATTAATTTTTTAAAAATCCATTTCCACTGGCCATCATTATAATTTAATTTTAAAGACCATTTAGCATCAAAATACTTAAAGGAACAATTAGCATTGTTGAAAACTTTGTACCAGTTCACTATTGATCTTGGACCTGGCATTTGGGAAGCAGCTCTGGCTCTAGCAATTATGTGTTTGAGAGACTTGAGGTGGAGACACTGGAAAGTCGGAGACTACCGAGAAGACAGTGGCACTAGGAGGGAGGAAAAGGTGGTGCCCAGGGCCAGTGACAGCTTTGCTGTTACCACCTCTAGGCTATGTAGGGCTGGAAATAGGGGCATGGAACCTTTATCACACCCAAAGGAGGACAGTGTGGAGAGAGGGCTGTTTGAGAGAAGTCGTGACTTTGGGCAAGGACACAGCCAGCTACAAGGGAGAGCCAGGGGAGTAAATACCCATCTCATTATCCTCCCTCTCTCCTCAGATCTCCTTCCAGGACTCACTCATGGTTGGGTAACTGGAAGTCAGAGGTAAAGAAGCCAGTAGATGCAGTCCTTCTTGGTTAGACTCTTTAGCAGCAAGCAGCAAGGAAAGGAGGATAGACTTAAAGAGACCAGCAGATGAGCAGATATCATCGTTAGGAGAAAGCCCACTCAAGTTTAATGGAGGGTATTTAATACGAAGCTATAGTTATAGAAGTGTTAGAAGAGCTGAGTGTGCAGACAAGAAATGATGAGACAACCCAGAGATTAGTATCAGACAGGAAGCTAAAACCCCTAAGGCCAGATGGTCTTACAAAGGGAAAATGAGGTCACAGGTGCTAAACTCAATGCACAAATTTTTCTCCTCATCTTGACTTCTCCATTGCAGTCAATGCTGTTGGTCCCCTGTGTCAGTCATGTACCTGGTTGTTCAAAATGCTTGCCCTGCTCTGCTCTGTATTGCAGAGCTCTGAAATTGAAGTCACTCAGTGGGGGCGGGGCATGGAAGAGGACCACAAGGAAATGGAACCAATGGTTGCCCAGGGAGAGCTGGGATCAAGGATGTGCAGTCCCTCCTGGAGATGGAGCCTGAAGCACAGATGATGACTCATTCTTTTCCCATCTTTCCCAGGGCTTCCCAGAGCTTGAACTGGAAGGCACTCACTTGACAGTAGCCTGAGAAATATGGTTCCCTGAGGCCAGGCACCCAGAGTATGGAACAAGGTGAGGGGCAGGGGAAAATGGAGGAGGGAGGCAACAAGGCACATGACTGACACACGGGAGTTAAGAGCTTTGAGTGCTCCAGAGATGACGAGATGGGGAAGATAGACTGTGCATGAGATTTAGCAACATGAAAGGTATTGGTGATGTAAGTGAACACTGTCTGGAGTACTGGGAGCAGAGCCAGCTTGGAGGGAGTAAGAAGCAAGTGTGTGATGAAAATATGGAGACAAGCACATGTGAAGTCTTTGGCTGTGAAGGGAAAGATAATGAGAAAGGCCAAGATGGGAGAATAACCTGGATTCAAGGAATAGGGTTTTTATTTATTTTTATTTTTTATATTTTTAGTTTGGATGATCTATGTGGAACTTTTTATTTTATTTATTTATTCATTTAAATTAATTTATTTTTGTAAAAGATGTTTCTCCTTTCCCCCTTTTTGACACCGTCCTCCTGATCCCCAACCCCCAGCCTTGTCTTCAGCATCGTTTTCTATGTCCATGGTCACACATACATGCATGTAAGTTCTGTAGTTTGTCTTCCTTCCGCTACCATTCCCCTACCCCTCGTCTGACGTTTGTCAGTCTGTACCCTACTTCTATGTTTCTGTTTCTATTTTGTTTATCAGTTTGTTTTGTTATTTGTTATATTCCACAAATAAGTGAGATCATGAGATATTTGCCTTTCTCTGATTGGTTTGTTTTACTTAGGATAATACTCTCCAGGTCCTTCCATGTCATCTCAAAGGATAAGAGATCTTTCTTTCTTACAGCTGCATAGTATCTCATTGTGGATATGTACCACTGCTTTTTTAACCATTCATCTATTGATGGACACTTAAGCTGTTTCCAGATCTTAGCGATTGTAAATAGTGCTGCTATGAAAATAGGGGTACATATATTATTTCTAATTTGAGTTTCAGGCTTCTTAGGATATATTCCTAGAAGTGGAATCACTGGGTCAAATGGCAGAACAATTTTTTATTTTTTGAGGTAACACCATAGTGTTTCTCATAGTGGCTGTACCAGTCTGCATTCCCACCAGCAGTGTACTAGAGTCCCCTTTTCTTCACACCCTCATCGACACTTGTTTTATGATTTGTTGATCTTTCTGACAGGTGTGAGGTGATACCTGATAGTTGTTTTAATTTGCATCTCTCTGATGATTAGTGACATTGAGCATTTTTTCATATGTCTCTTGGCCATTTGTATGTCCTGTTTGGAGAGGTGTTTGTTTGGGTCCTCTGCCAGTTTTTTAATTGAGTTCTTTGTCTTCCTTTTGTTGAGTTTTATGAGTACTCTATATAATATATTTTTAAAATTAACCCCTTATCAGATGTATCACTGGCAAATTATGTCTGAAATTTTGTTACCTACATTTTCTTCTAGGATTCTTATGGATTCATGAGTCAAATTTAAGTCTTTTATCAATTGTGAGTTTATTCTTGTGTATGGTGTAAGTTGGTGATATAGCTTTTTTTTTTTTTTTCATGTAGCTGTCCAATTTTCCCAACACCATTTATTAAAGAGGTCTTTACTCCACTGTATCCTCTTGCCACCTTTGTCAAATATTAATTGAGCATATTGCCTTGGGTCCATTTCTGGGTTCTCTATTCTGTTCCACTGGTCTATATGCCTGTTCTTGTGCCAGTACCAGGCTGTTTTGATTACAGTGGCTTTGTAGTATAACCTGATATATGTTATTGTGATCCCTTCTACTTTGTCCTTGTTTTTCAAGATTCCTGTGGCTATTCAGATTCTTTTTTCGTTCCATATAAACTTTTGGAGTGTTTATTCTAGTTCTGTGAAATATTTCGTTGGTATTTTGATGAAGATTGCATTGAATCTATAAAAACGTTCAGCAAATTTTATAGATTGAATCTATAGATTGCTTTGGGTAGTATGAACATTTTAACAATGTTAATTCTTCCAATTCATGAATAAGGTATATGCTTCTACTTTTTTATATCTTCCTTTATTTCTTTTTTCAAAGACTTGTAGTTGTCTGTGAAGAGGCCCTTTAGTTAATTTAATTTCTAGGTATGTTAAATTTTTTGCTGTGATGGTAAATCAGATTTTTTTTTTTAGTTTCTCTTTCTGTGAGTTCATTGTTGTTGTGTAAGAATGCCGTTGGTTTCTTTATGTTAATTTTGTATCCTGCTCCTTTGCCAAATTTATTTATTAAATTTAGTAGATTTTTGATGGAGTCTTTAGGGTTTTCTATGTACAATATCATGTCATCTGCAAATAATGACAGTTTTACTTCCTCCTTTCCAATTTGGATCCCTTTTATTTTTTTCTTCATGTCTAATTGCTGTGGCTAAGACTTCCAGTACTATGTTCAATAAGAGTAGTAAAATTTGCTGAGCATTTTTATAAAAAATGGGTGCTGGATTTTGTTGAATGCTTTTTTAATGTCTATTTATATGGTTTTTATCTTTCATTTTGTTTATGTGGAGCATCACATTTATTGATTTGTGAATATTGTACCAGCATTGCATCCCTGGGATGAATCCCACTTGATCATGGTAAATAATATTTTTGATGTATTGGTGGATCCAATTTACTAATATTTTGTTAAGGATTTTGGCATTTATATTTATCAGAGATATTGGCTTGTAGTTTTCTTTCTTTGTAGTGTCTGGTTTGGAATTAGAATTAATCTGGCATCATAAAATGAATTTGGAAGTCCTTCTTGAATTTTTTGGAAAAGTTTGAAGAGAATGGCTGTTAATTCTTCTTTGAATGTTCAGTAAAACTCTCCCATGAAGCTGTCTAAGCCTGGGCTTTTGTTTGTGGGGAGTTTCTTGATTATATCTTCAATTTTCTAAGTTGTTATTGGTCTATTCAGGTTTTCTATCTCTTCCCAGTTTAGTTTTGGAAGACTTGCATTTCTAGAAATTTGTCCATCTCACCTAGATTGTCAATTTGTTGGTGTATAATTGTTCATAGTATGTTTTGATGGTCTTTTGTATTTCTGTGGTGTCAGTTCTTGGTGAGTCTGGCTAAGGGTCCATCAATCTTGTTTATCTTTTCAAAGAACCAGCTCTTTGTTTTATTGATCTTTTGAATTGTTCTCTTAGTTTCTATTTGTTTATTTCTGCTCTGACGTTTACTATTTCTTTCCTTCTACTTGCTCTAGGTTTTTTATTTTTGTTTACTTTCTAGTTCTTTAAGTTGTTGGGTTAGAAAGTCAATTAGACATTTTTCTTGTTTCTTGAGGTAGGCCTGTAGTGAACTTCCCTCTCAGGACTGCTCTCACTACGTCTTATAGAGTTTGTGTTGTTGTAAGTTCATTTTCTTTCATTTCCAGGAATTTTTAAATTTCTTTCTTGCTCTCCTTGGTAACCTATTCATTGTTTAATAACATGCTATTTAGCCTCCAAGTGTTTGAATGTTTTTGTGTGTTTTTGTTCTAATTGATTTCTAGTTTTATGCTATTGTGATCTGAGAGGAGGCTTGCTATGATTTCAATCTTCTTGAATTTGTAGAAACTTACTTTGTGTCCCAACATGTGGTTTATCTTTGAGAATGTTCCATGTGTACATGAGAAGAATATGTATTCTGCAGCTTTGAGGTGAAATCTTTTGTAAATATCAATTAAGTCCAACTGATCTAGTTCACCCTTTAAGGACTCTGGGTTTTATTAATGTTTTGTCTAGAAGATATATTCAGTGGTGTAAGTGGGCTGTTAAAGTCACCCACTATGATTGTATTGCTATTGCTCTCTCCCTCGAAGTCCCCCAGAAGTTTTAAAATATATTTTGGTGCTCCCGCATTTGGTGCATATATGTTTACCAGGGTTATATCTTCTTGATGGATTGATTCTTTTAATATTATGTAGTGACCTTCTTTGTGTCTTATTATGGCCCTCATTTTGAAGTCTACCTTAACATATATGAGTATTGCTACACCAGCTTCTTTTTCATTTCCATTTGCTTGGAAAAATTTTTTTCCATCCCTTCACTTTCATCCTGTGTGAGTCTTTTGTTTTGAGGTGGGTCTCTTGTAGACAGCATATATATGGGTTGTGGTTTCTTATCCAATCAACTACCCTATGTCTTTTGACTGGAGCATTTAAGTCATTTACATTTAAGGTTAATATTGATAGATACTTATTAGTTGCCTGTATTGTTTTATGCCTGTGTTCCTCTCTCTTTCCCTGTTTCTTCTTCTTCTTCTTACACGTCCCTTCAGCATTTCTTGCAGTGCTGGTTTGGTGGTAATAAATTCCTTTAGCTTTTCTTTTCCTTCTTTCTTGTGTCAGTGAAGCTCTTTTTTTCACCTTTTAAATGATAGCCTTGCTGGATAGAGTAGTCTTGGATTCAGACCTTTGCCTTTTATTACTTGGTATACTTCATGCCACTCCTTTCTGGCCTGCAGTATTTCTGTTGAGAAATCAGCTGACAGTCTAATGGGAGCTCCCTTGTAGGTAACTTTCGGTCTCTTGCTTCCTTTAAGATTCTTTCTTTGTCTTTAATGTTTGCATTTTTATTATACTGTGTCTAGTTGTGGGTATTTTAGAGTTCATCTTGCTTGGGACTCTCTGTTTCCTGGACTTAGTGACTTTTTCCTTCACCAGTTTAGCTAAGTTTTCTGTCATTATTCCTTCAAACAGGTTCTCTAATCCTTTCTCTCATTCTTTTCCTTCCAGTAGCCCTATGATGTGGATGTTGTTACATTTTGTATTGTCCCAAAGGTCCCTTAAACTTTCTTGCTTTTTACATTTTTTTTTTTCATTTGCTTCTCAATTTGGGTGTTATTTTCTGCCTTGTCTTCTAACTTGCTGATTCGGTCTTCAGCTTCTTCTAATTTACTATTGAATTCTTCTAACATATTTTTCATATCAGCTATGTCATTCTTTATTTCCTGTTGACTTTTATTCATAGCTTCTACCTCTTTTTTTTTAATCTGATGTAGTTCTCACTGAGATCTTCATAATTCTTATTAAGTTGCTTATAGTTCTTACTTAATTGTTTGAGCATCATTAAAATCATTGCTTTGAATTCTTTATCTGATAAAGTTCATGTTCCCTTTATCCCACTTAAAAAAATGATCAGTTCATGGCCAAACTTGTTTATTCATACCCATTTTCTCTTCCCTACTATTAGTTTATTTTTAAGCAGAACCTAGACATCATGTCATTTCATTTGTAATATTTCAAATATTGCTGAAAGATAAAATTATTTTTAAGAAACAACTGCAACCTCATATCACACCTAAAAATGAATAATAATTTATTAATGTCATCAAACATTCAGTATGTATTAAAATTCCCCCAATTGTTACATATCGTATATTTAGATCTAAATCAGGTCCCCACACTGTAAATTATTGATATATCTCTTAAGTTTTGTCTTGTTTTTAATCTTCACTCAAGGATATTTATCTTCAGATAGAGTGGGAGGGAGGGAGAGAGGGAGAGAGAGAAAAACATCGACGTGAGAGGGACACATCGACTGGTTGCCTTTCAAATGACCCTGACCAGGACCAGGGACCAAAGGCAACTGAGGTATGTGCCCTTGACTGGAATCAAACAGGTGACTCTTTGGTCCCTGGGTCTATGTTCTAACCACTGAGCAAAACTGGCCAGACCTCTTAAATCTCTCTCCCTCTCCTTCTCTTTCCTTGTCTCTCTCCTCTACCCTCTCTTTCCTTGTCTCTCTCCTCTACCCTCTCTCTCTCTCTCTCTCTCTTCTTCTCTCTCCCTCTCCTTCTCTCTCTTTTCTCTCCCTCATCTTTTTCTCCTCCCCCACCCCCTCTTCTTTCAATTCTTTGCAATTTATCTATGAAGAAACAATATGGATTTTCTTGTAAAGTTTTCAGCTGGCTTTTAAGATCACATTCCTTTGATGTAAATTAGTAGTTGAAGCTAGAGGCATGGGACTCAGGTTGATCTGTTTGTGTGTTTGTTGGTGAGACTACTTCTAAAATTGTGTTGCTACTTTCATAATATTGTATCTCTATTTTTTTAATGTTAGTTGTCATTGATACTCATCGCCTGGATCCACTATTTCATTTTACCAGTTACACTAGCATCTCCCAAGGGTGACCATTGACCATTTTAAGCATAATTATGAACTCATAGAATTTGATATATTTTTGTGTACTTTAATTATTGGCAGTTATTTTTTTTTTTTCTTATTGTTCAAATGTCCTGTCTTTGGCAAGGCTCCTGAGCACAGTTGCCATGACTGCCATATGTTTGAAAGTTCCTTGCTTTCTGTTATGAGAGAATGTGGCAGGTTCATTTTGTGCATCTCCTACCTCAGACCCAGAATTAGCTATTTCTCCAAAGCACCACCCCCAAAATTGCAAAGTTAGTATGTGCTCGGTGTGCTCAGTGCTCAGAGCTAGAATACACTTTCAATAAGATAGAATTTATCAAAAGTTCATACTGAAACTTTTTGTTTAAACTTATGCTTGCACCATTTTATTTAACCCCTTTGCTCTCACTCACATCTGCAGCACTTTCCTCCCATGTGGAAGATTCCCCTTCCCAACAACATCAATAATAATCACCACTTCCTTTATCCCACAACACTGGACAACAGTGTAGAAAAAACTGTATTGACACTTCTTCTGACTATTTGATGACTGAAAAAATGTTAAGATTTTTTTAGTAATTCTTTTTATATCTGCATAGTACTCCACTGACTGCATGCATTATCATTTCTTCACAAGCTCATGGCTGATGAACATAATGACCACAGATGGGCATGCCATGGTGCAGTCAGTCATCCCAATGCACAGCACAGTGTTTCAGTGCCTCTACCCTAAACAACAGTATTGTGGCAAATATATGCTAAAACTCATTCTGTAGGCTAGTTTTCCAAAAGTTGAGTTGCTGCATTAATGGTATAGATGGCTCTGATCTTCTTAATAGAGATGATCAAATTTGCTATTTAAAAATATTATAACATTTCACTCTCTTCTTACACCCCAGTGTAAGAGAGCAGGTGACTTACCAACACTAGATGTTATCTGACTTTCATTTCTGTCAATCAGACTTGCAAAATTGGAATCCTACTATCACTTTAAG
Organism: Molossus molossus; assembly: GCF_014108415.1. Lineage (NCBI taxonomy): Eukaryota > Metazoa > Chordata > Mammalia > Chiroptera > Molossidae > Molossus > Molossus molossus. Next base: position 57,194,042 of record NW_023425399.1, on the reverse strand, counting down.
ATTGCAACTCTCTGACCACCGAGGAAGTTATAATGTTTTACTATGTTTATTGACGATCTGAATTCCTCTTCTGCGTTTGCCTGTAATTTGCTTGCATTTTCCTATTTTCATCTTTTTCTTGTCAATTTATAGAAGACTTTTGTATATTAGACCTAAATTCTTTGCCTGCCTTGTGTCTTTTACTTTTAGACAGGTGAAAGTACATGCACACACACACACACAAATACCAAGGAAGTTAGACATAGAGTAGAGGACAGTGAGAAAGCTCCAAATCATAAATCAATATCATCCAAGAAATAAGAAAGGCTCTTACATTTTGAGATGAGATTCTAATAAAAAATAAATAATTTGAGACATTCTCAAACAGTGGCATTATGTACCTTAATAACATGATCTCACCACTCATCCATAGGAGATAAGTTCAGCCTGCTCTGTGTATGAATTGAAAGACCTTAACAACCAGATGGAAATGACTCTTTTGTTGCCATTGCATTGAATGGAAAAAGCATGTGTCCATACAAATGGGGAGATAGTGAAAACCAAAATCTAAACAAGTCATATACAAAAAAATGGGGGTGCAAATACAGTAGTATTCTCAAAGGCAAGAACTACTGCACTCAAAATTCTGATGGAAGTTACTTTCAATCACATATTTTATTTCCAACTCAAAGTGAAACACTTAGAGAGTAGAAGGAGTATTTAAAAAAATAAAAAACAAGTACTGAAAATTTACATACACACAAACCACATTTTTTCTTAGAAGCCATTAGAGTACATAATCCAGAAAAACAACAGAATATACCAAGAAACAGCAAGGTTTGGATCAAGGCAACAGGAGGACCAGTATAAGAAATGGGCAAAGGTTGGTCTCGGGATGACAGGCTACGCCAGACAGCAAGGAGTTCACTTAGAGGGGTCCAGAAGTACCAAGACAGGAACTGACAGATTCTTCACTAGGATCAAGCACCTAAGAAGAATATCACTATACATTAGCAGGTCTAATGGGGCATTCTGAAAAAATAAAAAACAAAGATTAGTACATTGAAAAGTAAGCAAATTTTATTTATTTATTTATTTATTTAATCCTCACCTGAGGACATTTTTCCATTTTTTATTCAGATAGAGTGAGAGGAAAAGAGAGAGAGAAACATAGATGTGAAAGGGACACATTGAGTGGTTGCCACCTGCACGACCAACCAGGGTCGGGGACAAACTGCAACCTAGGTATGTGCCCTTAGCAGGAACCAAACCCAGTCTCTCTGGACTGCAGGCCAACATGCCAATCACTGAGCCAAACTGGTCAGGGCAAAAAGTAAGCAAATCTTAAAAAACTAACTCTAAGAATAACAAAAAATTAGACAAGAAAATATTCATACTGTTGTCTCTACAGTGCATAGCATCATATAGTCATAATAGATTGTTAATTTTATAACAGACTATTAATTTTACCAAAATTTTGCTATATCCGTTATTGGGAGACTGGGGGGATGGTGGTGAGGGAGAGATTACAGAGAAGGGGAAGGTCACTAATCAGGACTACATCCTCCTTTGCCAAACAGATTCCCAATAGAGCATTTCAAAAATTGTTAATTGAGCAATAATAGTTTAAGCACATTATTTAGATATAATGATCAATTCAATTAGTATTTAACTTCTAGTTGTGAAATACCTACTAAGTGGCAGGTGTTGTTGCAGGCACTGGGGACCTGAGGGTGAGCAAAACCAACACTTGAAGAAGTGAACATGATCACCCATAGGAAGCAGAGCCAATAGGAAGTAAACAGGTGGGGTGTAAAGAGCTGAAATTTTTATCATAGGTTTTTAGTACTGCTTGAATATTTAATTGTATTCATGTATTATTTTTATTAAAAAATTAATAACTGTTTCAGAAATTCTAAAATGACTCACCAAACATTCATTCTTATCCACTTTTCTCCCTTACCTTTCTCTTCTATAGGGACTGGAAAATTAAAATACAGTATTTCTTACCTCTCTTTCTTTTTTTCTTCCAAGTTCAAGTGAAACTTGACTGCAGTAAAAACAGAGTACATACAAATAAACAAGTTAAGTCACCAGTTAAAATTCCAGGCAATACCAACAGTCAATATTCAGTATCAGTGAAGCTGATGAAAACACTGCTATTCATATGGCATGGTCTTTTACTACCAAATATTTGAAATCTTTATTTGGAAATTGAGAGAAAACTAAATTCCATATGAGTGCATGTCATAGCAACTACTACCAAGAAAATTCTGTATTCTTACCTAAATGTTTAGGCCTCAGAAAATACTAGATAAATCACGTGTAGAAATAACTGACTGTGAACTGAAATACAAAGTATATGTAAAATGCGATTTTTTTTCTTTCAAACTATTTATTTATTTATTTTCATTAATTTGTTTTTGTTATAGATGTTTCTCCTTTTCCCCCATTGACACCCTCCTACCTACCCCACTCCCGCCCCATCTCCAGCTTTGTTGTCTATGTCCATTGATTATGCGTAGATGCATATAAGTCCTGTAGTTTATCTCCCTGCCCCCAACACCCCCTCTTCTGAGGTTCGTAAGTCTGCACCCTACAGCTATGTCTCTGGGTCAATTTTGTTCATCAGTTTGTTTAGTTCATTACATTCCACAAATAACTGAGATCATGTGATATTTGTCTTTCTCTGCTTGGCTGTTTTGCTTAGCATAATACTCTCCAGGTCCCTCCATGTCACCTCAAAAAATAAGACATCTTTCTTTCTTACAGCTGCACAGTATTCCATTGTGTACATGTATCACAACTTTTTTTATCCAGTCATCTACTGATGGACACTTGGTTTGTTTCCAGATCTTAGCTATTGTAAATAGTGCTGCTATGAACATAGGGGCACATATATTCTTTCTGATTGGTGTTTCAGGCTTCTTAGGGTATATTCCTAGAAGTGGGATCATAGGTCAAATGGCAGTTCAATTTTTAACTTTTTGAGGTAACACCATAGTCTTTTCCTTAGTGATTGCATCAGTCTGCATTCCCACCAGCATTGTACTAGAGTCTCCTTTTCTCCACACCCTCGCCTACACTCATTGTTTGATGATATGTTGATGGCGGCCATTCTGACAGGTGTGAGGTGATACCTCATTGTTGTTTTAAGTTGCATCTCTCTGATGATTAGTGATGTTGAACATTTCTTCATATGTCTTTTGGCCATTTGTATGTCCTGTTTGGTGAAGTGTCTATTTAGGTCCTCTGCCTATTTTTTTAATTGGGTTCTTTGTCTTACTTTTGTTGAGTTGTATGAGTACTCTATATATTTTGGAAATTAATCCCTTATCTGATGCATCATTGGCAATTATGGTCTCCCATATAGTGGGTTTCCTTTCCATTTTGATGGTTGTCTTTTTGTTTTGTTTTGTGTTTTTTTTTTTGCTTTGCTTTTGAGTTTGATGTAGTCCCATGTGCTCATTTTTTCTTTTGTTTCTCTTGCCTTAGGTGTTGTATCAGTAAAAATTATGCTGCATATGATGTCTGAAATTTTGTTGCCTACATTTTCTTCTAGAATTTTTATAGATTCACAAGTTACATTTAATTCTTTTATTCATTTTGAGTTTATTTTTGTGTATTGCGTAAGTTGGTGGTCTAGTATCATTTTTTTGCAAGTAACTGTCAAATTTTCCCAACATCATTTATTGAAGAGACTGTCTTGACTTCACTTTGTACTCTTGCCACCTTTGTCAAATATTAATTGACCATATTGTCTTGGGTCAGTTTCTGGATTTTCTATTTTGTTCCATTGATCTATCTACCTGATCTTTTGCCAGTACCAGGCTGTTTTGATTACAGTGGCTTTCTAGTAATGTGATTCCTCCTACTTTGTTCTTCTTTTTCAAGATTGCTGTGGCTATTTGGGGTCTTTTTTTGGTTCCATATAAACTTTTGGAGTGTTTGTTCTACTTCTGTGAAATATGTCATTGGTATTTTGATGGGAATTGCATTGAATCTATAGATTGCTTTGTGTAGTATGGACAGTACTGGAAGTCTTAGCCATAGAAATTGGACATGAAGAAAAACTAAAAGGGATCCAAATTAGAAAGGAGGAAGTGAAACTATCAGTATTTGCAGATGGCATGATAGCGTACATAGAAAACCCTAAAGACTCTATCAAAAATCTACTAGAATTAATAAATAAATTTGGCAAAATAGCAGGTTACAAAATTAACATCAGGAAATTGATGGCATTCTTATAAACCAAGGATGAACTCACAGAAAGAGAAACTAAAAAAAAAAAATCGCCCTGGCCGGTTGGGCTAAGCGGTTAGAGCATCGGCCTGCGGTCCAGAGAGACCAGGGTTCGGTTCCCGCTAAGGGCACATACCTCGGTTGCAGTTTGTCCCCGGCCCTGGTCGGTTGTGCGGGTGGCAACCACTCGATGTGTCCCTTCACATTGATGTTTCTCTCTCTCTCTCTGTTCCTTTCTCTCCCTCCCACTCTACCTGAACAAAAAATGGAAAAATGTCCTCCGGTGAGGATAAAAAAAAAAAAATCCCATTTACCATCGCAGCAAGAATATTAAGATACTTAGGCATAACTTTAGCTGAAGAAATAAAGAACCTCTTTACAGAAAACTACAGGTCATTGAAAAAAGAAAAAGAGGAAGATATTAAAAAGTGAAAGCACATACCTTGTTTATGGATTGGAAGATAATATGTTTTTGCAAATATTTTAACCTCTCCTGACTGACAAAACCTGGAAAACAGATTTTGAATTTAAAAAGTCAAGAAACTGCCCTGGCCAGTTTAGAGCATTGGCCTGTGGACCAAAGAGTGTTTAGTTTGAATCTGGTCAAGGGCACATAGTTCGGTTGAGGTTTGGTCCCCAGCCCTGGTCGGGTTGTGCAAGAGGTAGCCAGTTGATATGTCTCTCTTAAGTAAATGTTTCTCTCTCTCTCTTTCTCTCTCCCATTTCCTCCCCTCTTCCACTTTATCTGAAGGTAAATATAAAAATATCCTTGGGTGAGGATTAACAAAAAAAAAAAAAGTCAAGAGGCTGACAGCTTTTCTGAGTTCTCCTTTTCCTTGGGAGCAACAGAAGGTCATGAAAGATCCAAGGGAACTAGAGGAGAAAGGCATGCAGTAGCAATTGTCCATTTGCCTAATGATATACACTTGCAAGCTGACTGAATCACCCCCCGCTGTAGGGTCTAGAAGTGGATGTTTGTTGGGTCATTTTTGTATCTCCAGCACTCAGAACAATGTCTGCAGTAGGAAGTACCCCAAAAAGAGTTGTAATTGTAGAGTAAATTAACAAATAGATAAGTAAATACATGCCCGTGGAAGTCCCTCTGGGATCCTAGGAGAGCAGAAATCTGTGCCCTAAATATCTATCTTTGGGTGGTTTGGCTGCAGACCACACCCACATCCAGGCCAGTCCCACCTTTCCAGCCCCTGAAGGCAACCACACATGCTCTAAGGTAGAGAGGACATCTATTGGCTGAAGAAAAGCTAGGCTGAACAGAGCCAGGACAGCCACCCCTGGCATTTGCTGCTAGCCCAGGAAGTAGGCACATGGGCTAAGAGAGGAAAGAAGGGAGACCTAGGAGTTGCACACTCTGGTTCATTTCCAGGCTCTGATGGCCTATGTTGAAGCAATTAGTGTTGCTCATGCAAAGCCCTACTTAGCACAGGAGTGCCAGTACCATGACCCTGAGCTCCTACAACAAGCTACCCTATCAAGGCCAGGCCAGGTTATCTCTGTTTCTATGGTTACTGTAATTAGTACTTTTTCCTCATTTTATTTTATATTTTAAAATGTGTGTGCGTGTGTGTGTGTGTGTTTGATGGGTTTTCTTATTTTTCTTTACTTTTATTTTAATTACATTCAACATTCAACATTATATTTGTTTCAGGTGTACAGCATAGTGGTTAGACATTTATATAACTTACAAAGTAATCCCCTCAATAATAAGTCTAGTACCACACCTTACATTTTGATTACAGCATTTGATTCCCCTCCCAAAAAAGAGCTGCCCCAGATTTCTGGTATTTTTAGGTCCCCATGGGGTGATGCTGTGGACCTGTGAAATTCTTTGCTGTCCAGATTGTGTAAGTCCCTGTGAAGTCACCTTTTAATGAAATGCTTCCTGGTGGTGCAGGGAGCTATCCCCATCAGCATATACCCTGGAAAACCTTTCTTATAAGGGTTTTTCTAAAGCTTTTCAAACTTATTAGTGTCTGCATACTCTAACAGATGGGCCACCAAGTACAAACAACATTTAAACAAACATCCACTGTGTGTGACTTTAATAAAAAAGGCAGGGTTCCTGTACTCCAAAAGTTCAAAGTCAGGGAAGGGAGATGGATGAATCAAAATCCATTCTTTCTTTTGATAAATATATACTGAGGAACTGTTATTTGTCAACCACTGTTATGGGCACAGCAAAGTACACAGTTCTTAAAAAGCATACCATACCCTCGTGGACTTACATATGATGATTATGTTATAACTCAGTGCCATTGACCTAAACTCCCAGAGGCCTTCATGACAGTTTACTCATTTACTGAAGAACATTCTTCACTAACTAATCCCTAAGTAATCTCTACCCCTGGTGTAATAACTAACCCTTGAGTAATTCTGGGGTCGGCGCCAGAGATAGTCTATTGAAAACATCTTGACCTTTGAGATGTCTGGGAAACTGAATAACAGGTAATTAACTAACTGCTAAATTCCGCTTCTGTAACATGCTTGCTTACACGTAGCACCCCCCTTACGAAATCCTATAAAAAGGAGCCATTTTAGCACTCCAGGGCCGCAGTTACTCCTGTGTGGGACATACTGCAGGTGACTGCGGACGTAGCTCAATAAACTCCTTTTATTAAACCCCATCTCGGCGTCTGAGGTTGGTCGATCTCCTGGGTTACAACAATTCGGGTGTACAATAAACAAGACAAACAGGGATTCCAAAATGGCGGCAGAGTGAACGGAAGCTACACAGAATGTCTCCCAGAACCAAACTGGAATTACAAATATAACACAGGCAAATTGACAAGAAAAAACAACATAAAAGCAGCATTCAAGGACCATATAACCAGGGACACTGCCTTGATCCTGGTAGGATTGCAAAGGCACAAGACTGGGGCCAGGAGCCCACAGACAGCAGCAGCCTTCGCTGGGAACAGTGCCCTCAAGTTAAACTCCCAAGCAACTCCACAGTGCAGAGCAGAGACAGAGGCTAAAAAAGCAACAGCCACTCACCTTGGGCTCTGGCACAGGGAGGGCAGACGGGACTGGAACACTGTGGGGACACTTGGGATTTGGAGGGCACTCAGAGCTTTTGCTGAGGTGCTGCCATGCAGGACAGTGGCCATGTTGCTCCATCCCAGGGCCTGGGGAGAGGCAGCAGCCCCTCCCTCAGAGATCCAACCCTATCCTGTGAGGAATTGAAATGTTAATAGAGACTCATTAACAACCAGCATCTGCCCCACCCTGGGGAAATCCCCTTATGGTGAGCTCCTGAGGGAGTTTTTCAATCAACTGACAACCCAAAACTCTTCAAGTAACCTTGACTGCTAGTCCCCAGGAAAAAGTTAGAGATAACAGGACCTTTCCTGGGCTAGCAACTTTAACCAGGAAAGTAAGACTTGACAGTGGTGTTTAAGGGGGGTCCTCCCTCACTCATCTAAACCCAGGGGAGGGAGCCACTAACAGCAGAACACCAAAACCCACAGGGAAAATTTGGCAGGCTACAAAGCCCACTGTGATAGTCAAAATGGTGAAACACAGAAACAGAAGCCAAATGAAAGAACAAGAGACCTCCACCGAAGATAAAATCAATGTGGAGCAGTTAGGCAAGTTAACAGAGCTAGAATTCAGAGCCATGATCTTGAGAAAGCTCAACAGCATGAGTAAAGACATAGAGATGCTGAAAATAAACCAATTGGAAATTTAAAAACACCAAAAAAGCATCAAGAATGACAAATCAGATATGAAAAACACATTGGAAGGTCTAAAAAGCAGAGTAGAGGAAGCTGAGGACCGGATCAGTGAATTAGAAGACAGGGTAGAAAAAATCAACCAATCAGAAAACCAGAAGGAAAAAAATTATTAAAAAACAGAAGACAGCTTAAGAGAACTGTGGGACAACTGAAAACATAATAATATTCGCATCATAGCAGTCCCCAAAGAAGAAAAAAGTGAGCAAGTGTTAGAGAACATATTCAAAGAAATAGTGACAGAAAACTTTCCTAATTTGGTGAAGGAAGAAGGCATTCAAGTTCAAGAAGCACAGAGAGCCCCAAGTAAGAAGAACCCAAACAGGCCCACACCAAGACATATAGTAATCAAACTGCCAAAAATCAAAGACAAAGAGAGAATACTAAAAACAGCAAGAGATAAGCAACAGGTTACCTACAAAGGAAACCCCATAAGGCTCTCAGTTGACTTCTCACAAGAAACACTACTGGCCAGAAGAGAATGGCATGAAGTAATCAAGGTCATGAAAAACAAGGAGCTGAATCCAAGATTACTCTACCCAGCAAGGCTATCATTCAAAATAGAAGGTCAAATAAAGAGCTTTCCAGACAAAAATAGGCTAAGGGGATACATTTGCACCAAATCAGCACTGCAAAAATTGATAAAAGGACTGCTGTAATTAGCAGGAGAAATGGAAAGAAAAGTAGAACCACACTAAACAAAAATGGCAATAAACAAGTACATATCAATAATCACCTTAAATGTAAATGGACTGAATGCTCCGATAAAAACACACAGAGTAGCTGGTTGTATAACAAAGCATGACTCATCTATATGTTGTTTACAAGAGACCCACCTCAAAACAACAGACTCACAGAGGTTGAAAGTAAAGGGATGGAAAAAAATTTTCCAAGCAAATGGAAAACAAACAAACAAAAAGCTGGGGTAGCAATACTCATATCTGATAAAATAGATTTCAAAATGAAGGCCATAACTAGAGACAAAGAAGGCCACTACATAATATTGAAAGAATCTATTCAACAGGAAGATATAACCTTGATAAACATATATACACCCAATATAGGACCACTAAAATATATTAAAAACCTTCTGGAGGACTTCCAAGGAGAAATCGATACCAATACAATCAGAGCAGGGGACTTCAACACCCCATTGACACCACTGGTTAGATCATTTAGACAAAAAATTTAGCAAGGAAACAGAGACTCTAAATGAAGCACTAGAACAAATGGATTTAATAGATATCTACAAAGAAATATACCCCAAAACTACAGAATTCACATTCTTCTCAAGTGCACATGGGACATTCTCAAAGATAGACCACATGATAGGACACAAGCTAAATCTCTACAAGTTCAAGAAGATTGAAATCATATCAGAATCTTCTCAGATCACAATGGCATGAAACTAGAAATTAATTGCAACAAACCATGCAAAGACATTTGAACACACAGAGGCTAAATAGCATGTTATTAAACAATGATTGGGTTACCGAGGAGATCATGGAAGAAATTAAAAACTTCCTGGAAACCAATGAAAACAAACACACAACAACACAAAATCTATGGAATGCAGCAAAAGTAGTTCTAAGAGGGAAGTTCATAGCATGACAGGTCTACCTCAAGAAACAAGAAAAATCTTTAATAGACTATCTAACCTCACAAATTAAAGAATTAGAAAGCAAACAAAAAGAAAACCCCAGACCTAGTAGAAGGAAGAAAATAGTAAAGATCAGAGCAGAAATGACATAGAGATCAAAAAAATAAAATAAATAAAAAAACAATTTAAAGGATCAATGAAACAAAGAGCTGGTTTTTTGAAAAGATAAACAAGATTGATGGACCCTTAGCTAGACTCACCAAGAAACAAAGAGAGAGAACCCAAATATACCAAATCAGAAATGAAAGAGGAGAAGTAACAGCTAACAACACAGAAATACAAAAGATTGTTAACAGCACTATGAACAACTATATGGCAATAAATTCGACAATCTAAGTGAAATTGACAAATTTCTAGAAACACACAGTCTCCCAAAACTGGACCAGGATGAGATAGAAAACTTGAACAGACCAATAACAACTAAGGAAATTGAAGAGGTAATCAAGACTTTCCCAGCAAACAAAAGCCCAGGCCCAGATGGCTTCACGGGGGAGTTTTACCGAACATTCAAAAAAGAACTAACACCCATTATCCTCAAACAATTTCAAAAAATTTAAGAAGAAGGAAGACTTCCAAACTCTTTCTATGAGGCCAGCACAATTCTAATTCCAAAAGCAGAAAAAGACACTACAAAGAAAGAAAACTACAGCCCAATGTCCCTGATGAACGTATATGCCAAAATCCTGAACAAAATACTAGCAAATCAGATCCAGCAATACATCAAAAAAATTATTCACCAAGACCAAGCGGGATTCATCCCAGGAATGCAAAGCTGGTACAATATTGGCAAATCAATAAATGTGATACATCACACAGACAAAATGAAGAATAAAAACCGCATGATCATATCAATAGACACTGAAAAAGCACTCGACATAATCCAGCATTCCTTTCTGATAAAAATGCTCAGCATTGTGGGAATAGAGGGATCATATCTAGACATAATAAAGGCTATATATGAAAGACCTATAGCCAACATCATACTCAATAGGCAGAAACTAAAAACATTTCCATTAAGAGCAGGAACAAGACAGAAATGTCCACCTTCACCACTCTTATTTAACATAGTACTGGAAGTCTTAGCCACAGCAATTAGACATGAAGAAAAAATAAAAGGGATCCAAATTGGAAAGGAGGAAGTGAAACTGTCATTATTTGCAGATGACATGATATGTACATAGAAAACCCTAATGACTCCATCAAAAATCTACTAGACTTAATACATGCATTTGGCAAGGTAGCAGGATACAAAATTAACATCAAGAAATCGACGGCATTTGTATACACCAATGATGAACTCACAGAAAGAGAAACTGAAAAGCAATCCTATTTACCATCATGGCCACAAAATTAAGATACCTAGGAATAGACTTAACCAAAGATATAAAGGACCTATTTCAGAAAACTACAGGTCATTAAAAATGAAATAGAGGAAGATATAAAAAAGTGGAAGCACATACCTTGTTCATGGAGAGGAAGAATTAACATCATTAAAATGTCCATACTACACAAAGCAATTTATAGATTCAATGAAATCTCCATCAAAGTACCAACGACATATTTCACAGAACTAAAATAAATACTTCAAAAGTTTATATGGAGCCAAAAAAGTCTCTGAATAGCCATAGCAATTTCGAAAAAGAAGGACAAAGTAGGTGGGATCACAAAACCAGATATCACGTTATACTACAAAGTGACTGTAATGAAAACAGCCTAGTACTGGCACAAGAACAGGCATATAGACCAGGGGAACAGAACTGAGAACCCAGAAATGGACCCAAGGCAATATGCTCAATTAATAATTAACAAAGGGGGCAAGAGCATACAGTGGAGTAAAGACAACCTCTTTAATAAATGATGTTGAGAAAATTGGACAGCTACATGCAAAAAAATGAAACTAGACCATCAACTTACACCATACACAAAAATAAACTCAAAATGGATAAAAGACTTAAATGTGACCTGTGAAACCATAGAAATTTAAGAAAAAAATGTAGGCATCAAAATTTCGGACATCATACGCAGCAAAATTTTCATTGATACATTACCTAAGGCAACAGAAACAAAGGAGAAAATGAACACATGGGACTACATCAAACTAAAAGGCTTCTGCACAGCAATAGAAACAATCATCAAAATGGAATGGCAACCCTCTGTATGGAGAACATCATTGCCAATGATGTATCAGGTAAGAGGTTAATTTCCAAAATATATGGAGTACTCATACAACTCAAAAAAAGGAAAACAAAGAACCCAATTATAAAATGGGCAGAGGAGCTGAATAGACACCTCTCCAAATAGGGCATACAAATGGCCAAGAGACATATGACGAAATGGTCACCATCACTAATCATCAGAGAGATGCAAATTAAAACAACAATGAGGTATCACCTCACACCTGTCAGAATGGCCGCCATCAACAAATCATCCAACAACAAGTGTTGGCGAGGGTGTGGAGAAAAGGGGACTCTAGTACACTGCTGGTAAGAATGCAGACTGGTGCAGCCATTATAGAAAACAATATGGTGTTACCTCAAAAAATTATAAATTAAACTTTCATTTGATCTAGTGATCCCACTTCCAGAAATACACCCTAAAAAGCCTGAAACACCAATCAGAAAGAATATATGTACCCCCATGTTTGTAGCAGCACTATTTACAATAGCTAAGATCTGGAAACAGTCCAAATGTCCATCAGTAGACGAATGGATAAAAAAGCAGTGGTATATATACACAATGGAGTACTATGCAGCTGTAAGAAAGAAAGATCTCTTATCCTTTGAGATGACATGATGGGACCTGGAAAGTATTATCCTAAGTGAAATAAGCCAAGCAGAAAAAGACAAATACCACATGATGTCACTTATATACGGAATATAACGCACATAACAGTCTGAGGAATACGGTAGAGCCAGAAACATGGAAGTAGGACACAGACTTACATCCCTTAGAAGAGGGAGTGGGGGGTGGTGGGAAGAGATAAACCACAGAACTTATATGCATGTATGCATAACCAATGAACATGGACAACAAAGCTGGGGATGGGGCAGGGGAGATGGGGGGTTGCCAATGTGGTAAAAAAGGAGAAACATTTGTACCAAAAAAAAAATTAAAAATTAAAAAAAAGAAAAAATAAAATAACATAAAAAAACAACAATAAGATAAACATCAGAGTTATGGGGTATGTGAAATGAGAGAAAGAAAGTGGAGAAGAAAAAGGGTAGAGTTGGGGAGGTTGTATATTAAACAGAGTGGTGAGGGAATCTTCAAAATAGATTGATGGCTGAACACAGTTCTGAAAATGTGAGGGAGCCATGTGTCTCCTGGGGATGGGAACACCTAGGGGAATGGCACACCTGTAGGAAGGGCACATTTGGAGGAAATGTGCACGTGGGGAAGAGTACATCTGGGGGAAAGATACACTGTGGGTAGAGCACACCTGGGAGAAAGTTACACTCCAGGGGAGGGTGTGCTGAGCACAGGCTCTTGTGGCAGAAGTGTGCCTGGCAAGCTCCAGATAGAGCGAGAGGTTGCATGGAGTAAGTGATAATTAGGGCAAATCCAGGGCCCTGATGGGTAGAACATGGTACACCCATCATCCATTCCTAATGCATTCAGTCACTATTGCTTATTTTTTATTAAAATGTTTTAATGTTGGAAGAACCGAAAAATGGCGGCGGAGTGAACGGAGCCACACAGACCGTCTCCCAGAACCAAACTGGAATTACAACTATAACACAGACAAATCGACGGGAAAAACAAACAGAAAAGCAGCCTGCAAGGACCATATAACAAGGGACACTGACTCCATCCCGGTAGGCTTGCTAAGGCGCCAGAGGAGGGCTGGGAGCCCACGGTCCGCAGCTCGGCAGCGGCCTTAGCTGGGAGCAGCGCCCTCGGGCTACACTCACAGGCGGCTCCACAGCGCAGCCGGGACAGAGGCTAAAACAGCCACAGCCACTCACCTTGGGCTCCGGCAGAGGGAGGGCGGAGTGGACTGGAACTGTGTCGGGACACTCGGGGTTTGGAGGGCGCTCAGAGCTTTGGCTGAGTTGCTGCCAACCAGGACAGTGGCCACATTACTCCTTCCCAGGGCTCTGAGGAGAGGCAGCAGCCCCTCCCTCGGAGATCTAACCCCACCCTGTGGGCCATTGAAGTGTTAACTGAGGCTCACTAACAACCAGCATCTGCCCCACCCTCCAGAAAGCCCCTTGGCTGAGCACCAGAGGGAGTTTTTCAATCAACTGACAACCCCAATCTCATCAAGTAACCTAGACTGCTAGCCTCCAGGCAAAAAGCTAGAGGATAACAGTACCTTTCCTGGGCTGGCAACTTTAACCAGGAAAGTAAGACTTGACAGTGGTGTTCAACGTGGGTCCTCCCTCACTCATCTAAACACAGGAGAGGGAGCCACAAACAGCAGAACACCAAAACCCACAGGGAGAACTTGACAGGCTCCAAAGCCTACAGTGATTGCCAAAATGGTGAAACACAGAAACAGAAGCCAAATGAAAGAGCAAGAGACCTCCACCGAAGATGAGATCAATGTGGAGCATTTAGGCATGTTAACAGAGCTAGAATTCAGAGCCATGATCTTGAGGAAGCTGAACAGCATGAGTAAGGACATAGAGACACTGAAAATAAGCCAATTGGAAATTAAAAACCAACAAGAAGAGATAAAAATGACATATCAGAAATGAAAAACACATTGGAAGGTTTAAAAGGCAGAGTAGAGGAAACTGAGGACCGCATCAGTGAAGTAGAACACAGGGTAGAAAAAATCAACCAATCAGAAAAACAAAAGGAAAAAACTATTAAAAAACAGGAAGACAGCTTAAGAGAACTATGGGACAACTGAAAACGTAATAATATTCGCATCATATGAGTCCCCGAAGAAGAAGAAAATGAGCAAGGGATAGAGAATATATTCAAAAAAATAGTGACAGAAAACTTCCCTAATTTGGTGAAGGAAGAAGGCATTCAAGTTCAAGAAGCACAGAGAGTCCCAAGTAAGAAGAACCCAAACAGGCCCACACCAAGACACATAGTAATTAAAATGCCACAAATTAAAGACAAAGAGAGAATCCTAAAGCAGCAAGAGATAAGCAACAGGTTACCTACAAAGGGAACCCCATAAGGCTCTCAGCTGACTTCTCACAAGAAACACTACAGGCCAGAAGGGAATGGCATGAATTAATCAAAGTCATGAAAAACAAGAATCTGAATCCAAGACTACTCTACCCAGCAAGGCTATCATTCAAAATAGAAGATCAAATAAAGAGCTTCCCAGACAAAAAAAGGCTAAGGGAATACATTAGCACCAAACCAGCACTGCAAGAAATGTTAAAAGGACTGCTGTAATTAGCAGTAGAAACGGGAAGAAAAATAGAACCACACTAAACAAAAATGACAATAAATAAGTACATATCAATAATCACCTTAAACGTAAATGGATTGAATGCTCCCATAAAAAGACACAGAGTAGCTGATTGGATAAGAAAGCATGACTCATCTATATGTTGTTTACAAGAGACCCACCTCTCAACAAAAGACTCACATAGGTTGAAAGTGAAGGGATGGAAAAAAATTTTCCAAGCAAATGGAAAAAAAAAAAAAAAGCTGGGGTAGCAATACTCATATCTGATAAAAGAGATTTCAAAATGAAGACCATAACTAGAGACAAAGACGGCCACTACATAATATTGAAAGGATCTATCCAACAGGAAGATATAACCTTGATAAACATATATGCACCCAATATAGGAGCACCAAAATATATTCAAAATCTTCTGGAGGACTTCCAAGGAGAAATCGACAACAATACAATCAGAGCAGGGGACTTCAACACCCCATTGACAGCACTGGATAGATCCTCTAGGCAAAAAATTAGCAAGGAAACAGAGACTCTAAATGAAGCACTAGACCAAATGGATTTAATAGATATCTACAGAGAATTACACCCCAAAACTACAGAATACACATTCTTCTCAAGTGCACATGGGACATTCTCAAAGAAAGACCACATGATAGGACACAAACTAAATCTCTACAAGTTCAAGAAGATTGAAATCATATCAAGCATCTTCTCAGATCACAATGGCATGAAACTAGAAATCAACTGCAACAAGAACATGCAAAGACATTTCAACACATGGAGGCCAAATAGCATGTTATTAAACAATGAATGGGTCACCAAGGAGATCAAGGAAGAAATTAAGAACTTCCTGGAAACCAATGAAAATGAACACACAACAACACAAAATCTATGGGATGCAGCGAAAACAGTTCTGAGAGGGAAGTTCATAGCACTACAGGCCTACCTCAAAAAACAAGAAAAATTTCTAATTGACTGTCTAACCTCACAACTTAAAGAATTAGAAAGCAAACAAAAAGAAAACCCCAGAGCAAGTAGAAGGAAGGAAATAGTAAAGATCAGAGCAGAAATAAATGACATAGAGACCAAAAACACAATTCAAAGGATCAATGAAACCAAGAGCTGGTTTTCGAAAAGATAAACAAGATAGATGGACCCTTAGCTAGACTCACCAAGAAACAAAGAGAGAGAACCCGAATACACAAAATCAGAAATGAAAGAGGAGAAGTAACAACCAACACCACAGAAATACAAAAGATAGTTAACAACTACTACGAACAACTATATGGCAACAAATTCAACCATCTAAGCAAAATGCACAAATTTCTAGAAACACACAGTCTCCCAAAACTATTCCCGGAAGAGATAGAAAACTTGAACAGACCGATAACAACTAAGGAAATTGAAGAGGTAATCAAGACTCTCCCAGCAAACAAATGCCCAGGCCCAGATGGCTTCACGGGGGAGTTTTACCGAACATTCAAAAAAGAACTAACACCCATTCTCCTCAAACTATTTCAAAAAATTCAAGAAGAAGGAAGACTTCCAAACACGTTCTATGAAGCCAGCATAATTCTAATTCCAAAACCAGAAAAAGACACTACGAAGAAAGAAAACTACAGGCCAATATCCCTGATGAACATAGACGCCAAAATACTGAACAAAATATTAGCAAATCGGATCCAGAAATACATCAAAAAAATTATTCACCATGACCAAGTGGGATTCATTCCAGGGATGCAGGGCTGGTACAATATTCGCAAATCAATAAACGTGATACACCACATCAACAAAATGAAGAATAAAAACCACATGATCGTATCAATAGATGCTGAAAAGGCATTCGACAAAATCCAGCATCCATTTCTGATAAAAACGCTCAGCAATGTAGGAATAGAGGGATCATATCTCGACATAATAAAGGCCATATATGAAAGACCTACAGCCAACATCATACTCAATGGACAGAAACTAAAAACATTTCCATTAAGAACAGGAACAAGACAGGGATGTCCACTTTCGCCACTCTTATTTAACATTGTACTGGAAGTCTTAGCCACAGCAATCAGACATGAAGAAAAAAAAAAGGGATCCAAATTGGAAAGGAGGAAGTGAAACTGTCATTATTTGCAGATGACATGATATGTACATAGAAAACCCTAAAGACTCCATCAAAAATCTATTAGACTTAATAAATGAATTTGGTAAAGTAGCAGGATACAAAATTAACGTCAAGAAATCGACGGCACTCTTGTACACCAATGATGAACTCACAGAAAGAAAAACTGAAAAACAATCCCATTTACCATCGCGCCAAAAAAATTAAGATACCTAGGAATAAACTTAACCAAAGAAGTAAAGGACCTATTTGCAGAAAACTACAGGTCATTGACAAAAGCAATAGAGGAAGATATAAAAACGTGGAAGCACATACCCTGTTCATGGATTGGAAGAATTAACATCATTAAAATGTCCATACTACCCAAAGCAATCTATAGATTCAATGCAATCCCCATCAAAATACCAACGACATATTTCATAGAACTAGAACAAATACTTCAAAAGTTCATATGGAACCAAAAAAGACCCCGAATAGCCACAGCAATCTTGAAAAAGAAGAACAAAGTAGGTGGGATCACAATACCAGATTTCAGGTTATACTACAAAGCGACTGTAACCAAAACAGCCTGGTACTGGCACAAGAACAGGCATATAGACCAGTGGAACAGTACTGAAAACCCAGAAATGGACCCAAGGCAATATACTCAATTAATATATGACAAAGGTGGCAAGAGCATACAGTGGACTAAGGACAGCCTCTTTAATAAATGGTGTTGGGAAAATTGGACAGCTACATGCAAAAAAATGAAACTAGACCATCAACTTACACCATACACAAAAATAAACTCAAAATGGATAAAAGACTTAAATGTGACCCCTGAATCCATAAAAATTCTAGAAGAAAATGTAGGCAACAAAATTTCGGACATCATACGGAGCAGAATTTTCACTGATACATCACCTAAGGCAACAGAAATAAAGGAGAAAATGAACACATGGGACTACATCAAACTAAAAAGCTTCTGCACAGCAAAAGAAACAATCATCAAAATGGAAAGGCAACCCACTGTATGGGAGAACATCATTGCCAATGATGTATCAGATAAGGGGTTAATCTCCAATATATATAGAGTGCTCATACAACTCCATAAAAGGAAGACAAAGAACCCAATTAAAAAATGGGCAGAGGAGCTGAATAGACACCTCTCCAAACAGGACATACAAATGGCCGAAAGACATATGAAGAAATGCTCAACATCACTAATCATCAGAGAGATGCAACTTAAAACAACAATGAGGTGTCACCTCACACCTGTCAGAATGGCCGCTATCAACAAATCATCAAACAACAAGTGTTGGCGAGGGTGTGGAGAAAAGGGGACTCTAATACACTGCTGGTGGGAATGCAGACTGGTGCAGCCGCTATGGAAAACAATATCGTGCTACCTCAAAAAATTAAAAATTGAACTTCCATTTGACCCAGTGATCCCACTGCTGGGAATATACCCTAAGAAGCCTGAAACACCAAACAGGTAGAATATATGTACCCTCATGTTCATAGCAGCACTATTTACAATAGCTAAGATCGGTAAACAGCCCAAGTGTTCACCAGTAGACAAATGGATAAAGAAGCTGTGGTACATATACATAATGGAGTACTATGCAGCGGTAAGAAAGAAAGATCTCTTATCCTTTGAGACGACATGGAGGGACCTGGAAAGTATTATCCTAAGTGAAAGAAGCCAAGCCAAAAAAGACAAATACCACATGATCTCACTTATATACGGAATATAATGAATATAACAGTCTGAGGAATACAGTAGACCCAGACACATGGAAGTAGGGCACAGACTGACATCCCTCAGAAGAGGGGATGGGGGGTAGGGGGTGGGAAGAGATAAACCACAGAACTTATATGCATGTATGCATGACCAATGGACATGGACAACTAAGCCAGGGACGGGGCGGAGATGGGGTCGGGTGGGGGGTGCCAATGGGGTAAAAAGGTAAAATATCTGTAACAAAAAAATAAATAAAAATTCATATAAAAAAAATAAAAAATAAAAAAAATGTTTTAATGTTGGACTTTCAGTCAAAATGGTGGTATAGGTAAACATGGTACTCACCTCCTCCCACAATCACATCAAAATTACGATCAAACTACAGAAAAAAAATATCCTTCAGAACTGCCTAAAATCAAACTGAATGGAAGTCCTACAACTACAAAATCAAAGAAGCTTCAAGATGGTTGGAGGGGCGGAGGCATGGATGAGCTGGTCCCATATCCATTTGTGGTGGATTAAAATCAGGAGGACACCTTGGCTAAGAAGGTCCTCCCTGAGGAGTGAGGGATCTTTGTCCCACATCAGGGATCCAGCTCAGGGTTCCAGTGCCAGAGAGAGAAGTCCCCATAACTTCTGGATGTAAAAACCAGTGGGAACTGAGGCTGAGTCTGTTGGAGCCCCAGGCAGTTTCTCTTAAAGGGCCCACGCATGGACTTACTTGGACCCGCTCCTTCTGACCTCCAGCGCAGAGGGGAGGCAGCTTGAAAGACACTGGAGACATACAGGAAAGAACTGAGATTTTTGTCATCTGGGCAAAAACTGCAGAGGCAGCTTTCTCCTGGACAGAGGTACTGGTGGAGGCTGATGTACCTTTGGTGAGCCCTTCCTTGGGGTGGCATATTTGGCACTCCAGCAACCTGACTTATGCTATTTGCCCCACCCTGGTGATTCCCTGAGGCCTTGCCACACCCAACTTTCAAGCCCACCCAAGCTGCTTCCAGTGGCTTCACCATAGGATTGGCCTGTTTTTGCTCCTGCTTCAGATTTTCCTAAATTCTCTCAAACAAGCAGCATCTGGCAACAGTGAGCCCCATACCTCTCACTAAGTGGCCCCATTTGGGATTAGAAGCAGCCAGCCTTGGTTCACAGCTTGGCTTCACCTGGACACCTCCAAGTCCAGCACAAGATGTAGCCATTGGCAGATCCCTTTGTAACATATGCCTTGTGGCCCCGAGTAGAATGTAGGCAGTGGCTGACCTTGTTCCAGAGCCAGCACACCCAGTGTACAGCTTCAGACCACATCAAAGCACTATCACCCAACCACCTCCACAAATGACACAGTGGAGGAATGGACTCAGGAGGTACCAGAACACTGCTGAAGTAAGTCTTGCTCTGTGTGGTGGGCCCCTGCACAGCTGATCATCCAAGGTACTCAGAGGTCAGTGGATAGTGGGCACAGCCATTCCTTGCAGCTGATCAACCTGAGTAAAACTCTCCCATTCAGGTGCCAACAGCAATCAAGACGCATTTACAGCCCTGGCCAGTTTGGCTCAGCAATTAGAGCATTGGCCTATGGACCCATGAGTCTTGGGTTCAGTTCTGGTCAAGGGCACATACCTTGGTTGTGGTTCATCCCCGGCCCTGATTGGGTTGTGCAGGAGGCAGCCAGTCAATGTGGCTCTATTATATCGATGTTTCTCTCTGTCTCTCTCTCTTTCTCCTTCCCTCTCACTCTGTCTCATGGTAAATGGAGAAATATCCTCAGGTGAGGAATTTAAAAAAGAGTCAATTACAACAGAGGAGTATAAAGTCCACATGAGGGATGCACCTCAATGTCCCAGCTGGATGATCAGGGAGGCTGTGCCACTGGACCCAAAGGACACCTACTATAATAGGCCACCCTAGGAAGCCTAGAAGACATGGCAACTCTACCTAATACATAGAAACAAACACAGGAAGGCACCCAAAATTAGTAGACAAAGAAACATGTCCCAAATGAAAGAAAAGAACAAAACTCCAGGAAAAGAACTAACCAAAAGGGAGGTAAGCAATCTAACCGATGCAGAGTTCAAAAGACTGCTTATAAGAACACTCAATGAATTTAGTGAAAATTTCAAGGAACTTTGTGAGGACCTCAAGAGCATAATAAAGGACAAGTCAGAAATGAAGAAGGCACTAACAGAAATAAAGGATAATTTAAAGAGATTCAATAGTAGACTAGGTGAAGCGAAGAAGCAAACTCAATTCGGAATATAAGAAAGCAAAAAACACCCAATCAGAACAGCAAAATGAAAAAAGAAGCCAAAAAAATGAGGAGTATAAGGAGCCTGTGAGACAACTTCAAGCATACCAACATTTGCATCATGGGAGTGCCAGAAGGAGAAGAGAGAGGGCAAGAAATTGAAGACCTATTTGAAAAAATAATGAGAGAAAACTTCCCTAACTTGGTGAAGGAAACAGACATACAAGTCCAGGCAACACAGAGTCCCAAACAAGATGAACCCAAAGAGGTCCACATGAAGACACATCATCATCAAAATGTAAAAGGTTTAAAACAAAGAGAATCTTAAAAGCATTAAGAGGAAAGCAGTTAGTTACCTACAATGGAGCTCCCACAAGGCTGTCAGCCGATTTCTCGAAACAAACTTTGCAGGCCAGGAGGGAGTGGCAAGAAATACTTAAAGTGATGAAAAGCAGAGACCTACAATCAAGGTTACTCTATCCAGCAAAAGTATCATTTAGTATTGATGCACATATAAAGAATTTCCCAGACAAGAAAAATCTAAAGGAGTTGATCACCACCAAACCAGTATTATATGAAATGTTAACGGGTATTCTTGAAGAAGATAAAAAAATGTGAACAATAAAATAGCAATAAATACATATCTATCAATAATGGAATCTACAAACAAAATGAGCAAGCAGAACATAAACAAACTCATAGGTACAGAGACCTTTTTATTGGTTGCCAGATGAAAGGGAATTTGGGTGAAAAAGATGAAGGGATTAAGAAGTACAAACTGGTTGTTAGACTGATGAACCTCAAATGGAAGTGGGGAGGTGGGGTGGGAAGAGAGAAACCAAGGAACTTATATGCATATATGCATAACCAATAGACACAGAAAATAGTGTGGGAAAAGCAGGAGGGGGGCGGTATTAGGGAGGAGGAAGTCAAGGGGGGAAAAAGAGGGACATCTATAATACATTCAACAATGAAGATAAGTAAAAAAAAATTTTTTTAATGTTGACATTATTGCAGAATTCCTCTTTTTTTCCCCCTCTTTGCCCACCTCCACCTGTCATAGGCACCCAAAACACCAAGACAGGTGTTACTGGACAGCCCCTGAGTCAGAGGGAGAGGGCTGTACCCACCTCAGTTCTTGTATTAATTAATTCATATGAGTGACTATGGATAATTGCGTTATGTTAAGGCAGATTTATTAAGAAACTAATTTATGAAGAAAATAAAACATAAAAATTTGTCAAAGAAGCAAAGCACCCTGTCTGGTTTAGCTCAGTCGTTAGAGCACTGGCCCAAGGACCAAAGAGTTGTGGGTTTGATTCCTGTCAAGGGCACATACCTGGGTTGCAGTTCAGGTCCCCGGTCCTGGTCCGGATCATGTGGGAGGCAAATAGTAGATGTGTCTCTCTCACTTCGGATGTCTCTCTCTCTCTTTCCCCCACACACTCTATCTGAAGATAAATGGGAAAGGGGGGAGTATCCTGGAGTGAGTATTTAAAAAAACAAAAAGGAGCAAGGCAAGCAAATCTATCATCTGACATAAAGTGTGAATGGGCTCTCTTGGCTAATCCGAGGAGCGCGTGGGGTGGGAGGTTTCTGCCTTTATACTTTTCTGTTTATAGATTTTTAAAATTTATCTGATGAATAACTCGGTACAGATTAATTTTCAAGGTCTCCCTTTTACTTTGTTTTCTCAGAATTTGTGAGAAGCACTTGGCGATTTTATCTTGCCAAGCACTGAGACTGCTGGCTTTTCTTTTTAGGGAGCAAAATAAAACTGCCTTTTCTCCCTTCCCCTTCTCCCTACCGTTCCTGCATTCTCTCCCTAGGGAGGTTTTTAACCATTTGCTCTCAAGTGTTCTTGGTTTGGGGAAGATAATGGCTTGTTATTTACAAGCCAGCTGCAAGCTTCCCAAACTGCTTGTCTCAGTTTCCCTAGTCCTCCTGCCTTGGAATTTTCTTAGCTTCTTGCTGTTCTATGACACACCTATCCCCACCTCCCCCCATCCCTCTTTGGCCTTCATCACACTATTTTCCATGTTCATGGGATATTGCCAACACTGTCTGAGGCCGTTGGTGGGCAGTGAAGTGCTACACAGTGAGGCAAGCCTACAGTCTCTGGGCCCATGTACTCATCTCCCCTCTGCTGTCTCCTAGTTAACTGGCTCCTTCCCTTCATTTAGGTACTGACTGGAAGAGCTTCCCATTGCCCTCTTTCCTAACCCCAATATAGTTCCTTCCAGCTGAGCATTGTCATGTTTATTAATGTAATTTTACTCACTTATTTGCCCTATTTAAACTCCACGAGAGTAGAGACCATGTCTTACAATGCCTGGCACACAATAGAGGCTCAGTAAATGCTTGTGGAAAGAGTGATATCCTGTGCTCTGCCACTCATTCCCACAAGCCTGCACCTGTGAGGGTCATGTATACATGAGGCTGATGGAGCCTGGACCCAGCAAACCCCACTTGCTCCCTCTTCCTCGCCTTTCTTTTCATTTCAGAAAGGTATTCTTCACTTCTCTGGGGTTCCAGAGTTCCGACAGCCCTTGATCCTGTTCTCTTTGATGTTTAGGGGGCCTCCTTTCATCATTATTTACTCTTTTCCCAACTTACCACCCACCACTCCACTAACTATTATTTAGGTCTCCTTCAAGCTAAAACCCTCCTTCACCTTTGTCTCACCCATCTTTTTTCTCCCTTTGTCATGCAAACCTCTGAAATAAAGGCTCTTCTCAATTTGGGATTTGGGGCCAAAATTCAGAGTCAGTAGCCATTAGAAGTACCACACAGGAATTTGTCTGTACTGCTCATAAGTGGGATTTTATTTTAGAGAGAGGATTCATAGCTTTAGTTAGAGTCTCACCCCCAAAGGTTAAAAATCTTGGGATGTTACTTATGAAAACATTTGTTTATTAAAGAATATGTTTCTAGAGGAATGGATTGTCAGAGGCACTTGCCAAGACTTATGTCAGGAACAATGCTTTGAAGGATACATGCCTCTTTCTGGGAGGTTATTGGGCCAGATCTGGACTGGACACCCAAAGAGAGAGAGAATGCTGGAGGATCAGCCGTGCTCTTGGGAAGGAGGATAGATGCAAGTGGAATAGGGGTGGGGAATTGATAATGCCTTCTCTATCTCAAGCTATAAGCACCATCACATGGTTCTGCCAAGTTCTTTTGCCTCAGCCAGGAGGCCAGCATGCCCCAGAGAAGAGCTGCTGGAACTCTTTCAACGGATTCATTTAGGCATGCTTTTTTTTGTATGTTTGTTTTATTTTTTAATTTAATTTATTGAGATGACATCGGTTAATAAAATCATGCAAGTTTCAAGTGTACAATTCTGTAATACATAATCTATATATTGTATTGTGTGTTCACCACCCCCAAGTACAGTCTCTTTCTAGTCACCATTTATCCACCATTTACCCTCTTCTCCTTCCTCCCAGCCCCCTTTCCCTCTGGCAATCACCATACTGTTGTCTGTGTCTGAGTTATTTTTGCTTAATCCCTTCACTTTTTTCATCCAGGCCTCCAATCCCCTCCCCCAAGCTAGTAAACATTCTCTAAGTCATTTTTTGTGCTTGTGAGTCATATGAGCACAAACCTATAGAGGGATGAGAATTACTCTATAACACTTATGTAGTACTTACTGTATGCCAAACACTGTTTTAAGCACTTTTCGTATCAATCAATATCATGCTTAATGGCAGAACTTGAGAGGTATGCACATTAAGTCCAGGAAATAAACATTAAAAAAAATAAGCTGTCATTTTTATTCTACAATTTGGGGCAGTGCAATGAAAAAAATAGAATACATAATTATTAGAAGAGGCAAAATATTACTAGTCTCAGATATGTTGATTTTGATCTACAGAAAACCCAAGAGAGTAAACAGAAAAGCTATTAAAATCCTACAAGCTTTATGGCATGGGGTGAGCCTCTTCCTATCTCTTCTCTCATCTGAATCTCTGTAGAGTCTTCTGAAAGTGGGGGATTCCCTGGTCTTAGCAGCTGGAAGGTGTGACGTGAAGAGCCAGGAAGAGAGTGGATATAAAGAAATTGTTAACACAGAGCACTTTGGGGAATGTAAAGATTGGTGTTCACATGGGACATTAATGTGAGTTTGACGATCTAGTAGGTGTATTATCCTAAACGGTCCTTGCAGAGTGGCTGGCACTAGAAAAAGAATGGAGGGAGTTGCCCGTTCAGAACAGAACTTGGGGCTGAGAGGCAGCAGGTTCAGTGGCAGAAACTTATGGTCTAACCCCCCCCTCACCCCCCTCCCCTACTTTTCTTCATTCCCCATACCCAATCCCACTTTTGATAGCACTTGTTGATTTTGCTTTGGGAAATGACAGGTCTATATTGCATGCAGTCATGGTGAAATATCAATTGAGGTAGTTCCTAGGCAAGGGCTGGGAAACAAGCCAGTGAGACTCTGGGTTCCCAGGAATCTGACTCCTGAGCAGAGTAATGCTAAGTTGGAGAACAGCTGCCCTGTGCTCCCTGAAAAGAGTACTTGCCAGGTTTTCAGTGGGAACTGACCTTTCTCTGGTTCTGAAGAATTGATTTTTCACTTTTTCTTCCAGTTAACCAGACACGGTTTCTGTTGCTTACGATTCAAGAACTGCCAGTGGCAGAAGAGAGGAGAGGCTCCTCAAAAAATGAGGAATGACACATGCCAGGCCCTGCATCACTGCCTTTACCTAAGAACCCTATAAAGTAGCAACTGTTACCCTAATTTGCCTGAGAGAAAACTGAGACTCCAAGAAAAAATTGATTGATCAATGTCATGTAAATGACAGAGAAAAAATCATAATCTAGGTTCTGGATTCCACAGAGTGTAAATGGATTTCTCCAGACCCTGTACCATGTGCTCATGAGCTCACCAGGTCTCCAGGCCACCTGGAGAAGTCAGGTGTTTGTTCACCAGCTAGACTTTCTCTACTGGTTCAGGCCTTTCTTAGCTCCTTCCATCCCTCCCACCAATACAGGGTCTAACCTGCAGAGAGGCCTTGGAAGGCATTTGGATTTCATAAAATCTCAGTCAGGTCTTACTCCTAAAACAATTTTGTCATTCAGCAATTTGAACAATTTGGCCATATTTTTCATTTCCATGTGTCTCTCCATTTTAATCATAATCTTTCCCAAATTGTGTTTCAAATGTTTTATTACATGCTTTTTCATTTGGAAGTCTGATTTTAAAGCACACACAGATGATTCAAGCATGCAATTTGGCTCTTTGTTTATAATTAAAGTCAGTTAGGCTGAAAGCATTTCCAATAGAGGTCAAAATACTTGTTGGCTACATTGGAAAACGAACTGTTTGATAGAGATTCTAAAGGCTGTCCTCTGGGACTTGGGGCCAACAGAGCTATAAGGCTGAGCAATGCTGGCCCCAGGCGGGGTTGGGGGAAGCCCCCAGTGCTAAGCCTAGTACTTTCCCTTCTGGCTTCAGAGTGAGTAGACCATCATTCCAGACTTGGCTTGAGTCTCAGCTGTACTACTGTCTAGCCGAGAAATCTCAGCCTGGTTACTTACCTTCACCGAGTCCCCTGTTTCTCATCTGTCACATGGTTTCTCCAACTTGACTCACTCGGTTTTGGTGGCATATTTGTATACCATATGTACAATTATTAAAAATTTTTCTTTAAGTTAAATTATATCTTTATTTAAATATATTTTTGAAAATATGTATATGTTATAACTCAAATGAAAAACCAGTATCAGATGCTATAAATAGAAGGCATCTAAAAAATTGCACAACTAGCCCTGGCAGAGTTGGCTCAGTGGTTACAGTGTCAACCTCCAAAGGGTCTTGGATTCTATTTCCAGTCAAGGGTATGTACCTAGTTTGCAGGTTCAATCCCTGGCCCCTGTTGGGGTCATGTAGGAGGCAACCAATTAATGTGTCTCTCTCACATCAATGTCTTGCTCTCTGTCTCTGTCTCTCCCTTTCTCTTCCTCCTTCCCTTTCAGTCTATCTAAAAATCAATAAAAAAGTATCCTTGGGTGAGGATTAACAACAACAAACACACACACACACACACAAAATAGCACAACTAGAAAATAACTAATATAATATAATATATAATATAATCCGCTCTAACACCAACCTGTGTACCACCAGTGATATGCAGACCAAATTTTGGAAACATTGTTCTACGGAGTGTGGTGTATGACCTCTTCAGCCTGGACATCCCCAAGTTCTACAATTATCAAGGGGTTTCCCTTTTATTAATTTTAAAAACAAACAGCCTGAATCTTCATTCCATGCACTACATCAAGACTCTTCTCACAAGTACTAGGAGTCTTGGCCAGTTACATGGGCCTGGGGTCCCGGTCTCATCACAGACCTGGGACAAACTTCTCACTTTCAGGTTTAAAGTAAGACACAGAGCAAGGTGTGGGTGTTCTGCTTTCTGTTGTCATCATAAACCGGAAATTATGTGACCTCCTGATTCCTGTCATCTACTTCTTGTTAAGACAGTTCCCCAACCTTCATCTTGTGCCTCATGGAATAGGCCTCTGAGTGAGCTCTGGGCTTCTCTGATGCTGTGCCTTGAACCATGGACCTTCCAGAAGCCACTGGGAAAGGCCTAGTACTTAGCCCTACTGACCCTGAGAGCCTATTTTGGGATCAAGGCAGAAAGCCCACCTCTATTCTCAGATATGGCCTGGGAGTCAGAAGTCATTTTAAGCCCCCTCCAATCCTTGCTCAGGTGGGCTGGCACCATACCTTGCTCCTCATCTGTGCCCAGACAGGCTACAGGCCAGCCAGCATTATGGGTAGGTCCACATCCTGAGCCCCTTTAGTGTGACTCTCTCCATATTGGCCTAGGCCTCTAGCATCAACTCCTACATCAGATCTTTATCCTAGAGTTTCAGGGGCAACACATGGGGCTGGAGTCTCACCACGTCTTGTGGACCTAACTGTTCAAGGCTTTCTGAAAACACTCATGGCCCCTAAGAGGGTGAATGGAACTGGAGTAGCCACTCTGAGCCTTCTGTGGCTTGATCTTCTGGAAACAAAGACTCACACTGAGTCCCATCTAAGGGGTCATCCTGGAAGGACCAGGCCCTGTCAAATCTTCCTCGAACTGGAATCTCCTGCAGATGGAGGATGACAGGGTGGGAAAGCCAAGAATTTGGGGCCACACATCCCTGACAACTCTTCAAGCAGCTGAGGCTGGTACATAGCCACTGTGGGCCTTGAGGGTCTGGGTAACAGAAGCAGGAGAGGTTACTACACATACACCCGTATGGGTACAAAATGGCAGATATAAGCCAAGTGCCTTTCCACAGGCTCCTGGTTAAAAAGACACAGGAACACAGCACAGCTGTCAATAAAGAACAAAGAGGCTCTTCAAGCATAGGCAGTGAGAGATCTCTAGAACATATTGTTATATTTATCTTTAAAATCAAGGTACAGATGTAGAAAGACATGGAGCAGACTATATATTCTTTTTGCTTGCATTTCCTATTGGCATAAACATGTAACACGGATGGGGAATGTCCAGCCCATAGGCCATATAAGGCCTGTGAAAATATTTTGTCTGGCCCTGCCGAGGCAACCACAGGAAGGACTCAAAATTCAATAAATTTATTAGCTTTTTTACATAGCAACATACATTTATATTGTGTGTCATAATAATAATGTAAATTTTGAGGGACAAGCAAGGAATGTCTGTTATGGGATAGACAGGACACATATAAATACATGATAAGACAAACACATATGCTTCTTGAAGGCTGTTCTTGGTGCATCTGCCTGTATTGTGGTGACTCAGAGGACAGTCAGTACTAGGCAGGCTGGGAGTATACATGTAGTACTGTGGTGAAACATACAGTGATCCAGTGATGATGAGACAAGATGCAATGAGATGATTCCTCATGACATTGATGACCTTGCCTCCGATGATTCACGATGATGTTGTTGACTTGGTGATAACTGCAATCTAACCTATCCACATGTCCACAATCAATAATCCTTGCAAAAACTGAATCTCAGGTGAAGATTAAGGAAATTACAGTACACAGAAAAGACCTCAAGAGTCGATGATATGAACATTGTTGGATATGTTCCAAATTCAAGATGTAGAATGAGAACAGTGATCAAAGCAAAATAATTGTGTCATTGGCGACACACACACATTAGATAGTTATTAAAACTTAAGTGATGTGACATCCTACAAATGGCGACTACAAAGAAAAGTTGATGCAGAGTGTTGATATTCCAAGAGAAATGGACAAATTATTATTTTTTGTTGAAGTCAAAGGCAAACCTGTGTACCTAGTTTATGGCAATGCTTTAGCAGTAATGAAAAAAGCCAACCTGGAGCGTCATTACAGCTCAAAACACACTAAACTCAATGAATTGGGAGGCCAAAAGAGCCTGGGTAAAATCAATGTTCCTCTGCGGAGTTTGGAATCACAAGCCACTTTCACTAGGCCTCTTTGTGACAGAGACAACATTATTCAGATGAATTATGTGGTGAGCCAACTAATCAAAAAGAAGCTAAGACCTCATGTAGAGGGAGAGTTTGTTGAAGGAGTGCATGGTGACTGTTGCAGAGTTGTTAGCACCAGACAAAGTAAAATTGTTTCAGTGTTAGTTTGTCTTGGAGAACTCTCAGATCAGATTACTGATTTAGCACAGGATATTGAAAAATTACTTAAGGATTCTGCAAGAGACTTCCAATTTTTCTCTCTGGCTTGTGATGAGACAATGGACATAACAAATACTGCCCAACTAGCCATTTTTGTTCATGGGATAACTACAGAGTTTGACACATGAGAGGAACTACTATCACTGGCATTTCAAGAGGTGAGGACTTGTTTGAGAGACTTATTTTATCAATGACAAAAGTTGAGCTAACATTTGAAAAATTAAGTGGCCTTACTACAGATGGAGCTCCAGCCATGGTTGGCTCACAGAAGGGGTTAATTGGCATTTGTCAAGAAAAACCTGAATAGTCTCAGTCTTTTTTTTTTTTAAGTCAGATATTTTATTTATTATTTATTTATTTAATTTATTTTTGTTACAGATGTTTCTCCTTTTTCCTCCACTGATTCTCCCCTTTCCATCCCTCCCTGCTCTGTCACCAGCTTTGCTGTCCATGTCCATTGTTCATGCATACATGCATATAAGTTCTGTGGTTTATCTCTCCCCTACCACCCCCTCTTCTGGGATTGTCAGTCTGTACCCCACTTCCACGTCTCTGGGACTACACTATTCCTCAGACTGTTATGTTCATTATATTCCACAAATAAGAGAGAGTATATGATACTTGTATTTCTCTGTTTAGCTTGTTTCGCTTAGGATGATATTTTCCAGGTCCCTTCATGTCATCTCAAAGGATAAGAGATCTTTCTTTCTTACAGCTGCATAGTACTCCATTGTGTATATGTACCACTGCTTTTTTATCCATTTGTCTACTGATGGACATTTGGGCTGTTTCCAGATCTTAGCTATTGTAAATAGTGCTGCTACAAACATGGAGGTACATATATTCTTTCTGATTGGTGTTTCAGGCTTCTTAAGGTATATTCCTAGAAGTGGGATCACTGGGTCAAATGGAAGTTCAATTTTTAATTTTTTGAGGTAACACCATATTGTTTTTCATAGTGGCTGCACCAGTCTGCATTCCCACCAGCAGTGTACTAGAGTCCCTTTTTCTCCACCCTCTCACCAACCTTGTTGTTTGATGATTTGTTGATGGCCACCATTATGACAGGTGTGAGGTGATACCTCATTGTTGTTTTAATTTGCATCTCTCTGGATATCCCTCAGAAGAGGGGATGGGGGGTGGGGGTGTGTGGGAAGAGATAAACCACAGAACTTATATGCATGTATGCATGACCAATGGACATGGACAACTAAACCGGGGACAGGGTGGAGGAGGGGTGGGGTGGGGGATGCCAATGGGGTAAAAAGGTAAAATATCTGTAACAAAAAAAAAAAAAAATTTGCATCTCTCTGATGATTAGTGATGTTGAACATTGCTTCATATGTCTCTTAGCTATTTGTATGCCCTGTTTGGAGACGTGTCTATTTAGTTCCTCTGCCCATTTTTTAATTGGGTTCTTTGTCTTCCTTTTGTTGAGTTGTTTGAGCATTCTATATGTATTGGATATTAACCCCTTATCTGAAAAATCATTGGTAATTATGCTCTCCCATACAGTGGGTTGCCTTTCCATTTTGATGATTGTATCTTTTGCTGTGCAGAAGCTTTTGAGTTGGATATAGTCCCATGTGTTCATTTTTTCTTTGTTTCTGTTGCCTTAGGTGATGTATCAGTGAAAATTCTGTTGTGTATGAGGTCTGAAATTTTGGTTCCTACAGTTTCTTCTAGGATTATTATGGATTCATTAGTCACATTTAAGTTTTTTAATCCATTTTGAGTTTATTTTTGTGTATGATGTAAGTTGATGGTCTAGTTTCATTTTTTTGCATGTAGCTGTCCAATTTTCCCAACACCATTTATTAAAGAGGCTGTCTTTACTCCACTGTATGCTCTTGCCACCTTTGTCAAATGTTAATTGAGCATATTACCTTGGGTCCATTTCTGGGTTCTCTGTTCTGTTTCCCTGGACTATATGCCTGTTCTTGTGCCAGTACCAGGCTGTTTTGATTACAGTGGCTTTGTAGTATAACCTGAAATCTAATTGTCTCAGTCTTGATCCACGTGATTTAATTATGTGCCACTGCATCATACACCAGGAAAGTCTTTGTGCACAGTTGCCATGGCTCAACAATGTGATATCAAAAGTAGTGCCATGAATCAATTTTAAAAGTAGAAGGTTTAACAGCTGCCAGTTTAAGGAGTTACTGAATGATGTTGACTCTGAGTACGGTGATCTTGTTCACCACTGTGAAGTGCAATGAGCCATAGGAACATGTTCATCACTGAGTCATGGGAACATGTTCTTGAGGTTTTAAGAACTGATGGATGAAGTCTAGCAGTTCATGGAGATGAAGGGAAAACCTGTCAGGGAGCTCAATAATATCAAGTGGCAGTGTGATTTAGCATTTAAAGTGGACATTACCAAGTTCCTCTCAGAGTGGAACATTAAGCTGCAGGACCCCAACCACCTTCTCAGCTCTCTGCTTTGAAACAAGGAATCATTTGAAGGTAAATTAAGGCTGTGGAAAATACACCGCAAAAGTAATAACACAGTGCTCACTTTGGCAGGACATACACTAAAATTGGAATGATACAGAGGAGATTAGGATGGCCCCTGCACAAGGATGATACAGAAATTCATGAAGTACTCCATATTTTTAAATTTGAAGAAATAGTGACAGAAAATATTCCTAACTTGGTGAAGGAAGAAGGCATTCAAGTTCCAGAAGCACAGAAAGCCTCAAGATAGAAGAACCCAAACAGGCCCACACCAAAATACATAGTAATTGAAATGCCAAAAATTAAAGACAGAAAGAATCCTAAAGGCAGCAAGAAATAAGCAACAGGTTATCTACCAAAGAACCCCCATAAGGCTCTCAGCTGACTTCTCAACAGAAACACTACAGGACAGAAGGGAATGGCATGAAGTAATCAAGGTCATGAAAACAAGGATCTCAAAAAAAAAAAAAATGGTGGCAGAGTGAATGAAGCTACACAGTGACCCGTCCCGCAGGTCGAGCAACGAGGACTCTAGAGGGGGAGTGAGGATGAGGAGGGACAAGAGACACGAGAAATGGAGACAAGACAGGGCTCTGATCAAGTCTCCTTTATTCAGGGGTAATTCACACAATATATAGGGCAAGAAGCACCTGTTGCCAAGCACCATGCTTGCCCAAAGCAATTCCAGGAAAACTACAAAAGGAACAAAAGGTCAGTAAAGACTGGCTTGTTGAGTAAATGGTTACTTAAAGAAATGCAAAATGCAGAGATAAAGAAATGCAGAATGCAGAGATATCCTGCCTTGGGGCAGGCGATGGCAGAGCAGATTTTAACAAAATTGATGTCATGCAAAAAGGCTCCCACAGGTCCCCCTTTTCTTTAATTTTTTAAGGCCGAAATAATACCTTGAGGGGACTGTGCCTGTCTTAGGTCAGGAAACTTGCACATGGTGCCAACCTGTCCGAACCCGTCATTGGAATAGCAAGGCAGCATAAGGCCTTGTTCCTGTCTTAGGTGGTGGTTGGCGATGCGTGTGAGTTCCAGTTGCCCGTCTCTGGCTATCCAGGCCAGCGCACCAAGGTGACGAGGTTTTTGAGACTCACTATTTGCCATCTCGGGCATAGTCATAGCTTACTGACTCACAGCTAGAGTGAGCTTCTCTGTCGGCCATTTCAAGTCTATGATAATGGAACTGTACAGGTTGCATCTTAATGGCATCTATCTGCTGCTTGATGAAAGCCATAAACTCATTGAAGAGGAAAGGTCCTAGTGACACAGTCAGTAAAAGGCCAAGTAAGGGGCCCAACAGAGGGAGAAGATAAGGCAGCACCCCATTTAGCCTGCTCCAAAGAGGGTTATTGAAGAAAAGCTCTTATAAGCAGCAGTGTTCTGTAAGGCAGTCGCATGGGGGGCCAAATAAGGCCCTCAGGAGCTCGTCAGGGTGTGGAGGAGGCCCAAAACCTCCTTCCATGAGCAGGCAAAGATGCAGTAGTATCCCTAGTAGTAAGATTTCAGCCTTCCGGTCCATTCCTGAAATAAAGAAAAAAACAGGAAAAGCCTCTCAGAGTGAATTTTCGACCCTGGAGTTATCTATATGGTTATCTGTTATTCCTTTAACTTGATCAATCTGTTTAACCAAATGCTCTGGTAGCCATCTGGCAGATTTCATTTTCTTAGAGTAAATGCATACAGAACCTCGGCCCCAGATGAGGACTGGGTCTGGGCCATACTAAGAGTTGGTTAGTGGATCTTTCCATAGTACTGATGCAAATTGTTTTTGAGTTTCTGTATGCCAAAAGCGATTAGCAGCAGATTGCCCATCAGTGTCCACATTTTAAAAATTGAGAATAAATAAGGCATGAGAGAGAATATTTCTGGGTGACCCCCTCATGGGGTACCATTCCCCCTTTTTTATTTTATTAATGGTGATCTTTAAAGACAGATGTGCTCTCTCTACAATCCCTTGGCCCTGAGGGTTGTAAGGTATACCTGTTATGTGTTGAATGTTGAGGTGTTTGCAAAATTGGAAGAAGGCTGAACTTGTATAGCCTGGGCCGTTATTGATTTTCAATTGCTGTGGGCATCCCAGAACTGTAAATGTGGTTAGCATGTGACTGATCACATGTTTTGTGGCTTCACCAGTTTGGAGGGAAGCATAAATGAATCCACTAAAGGTATCTATGACAACATGTACATATTTAAGATTTCCAAATTCAGAGATGTGAGTAACATCCATCTGCCATAACGCATTAAGGATTAGTCCCCTTGGGTTTAGTCCAAGGTGGGGGACTGGCTAATGAGTGGCACATGAGGGGCAGTTCTTAACAATTTGCCTAGCTTGTTCCCTAGTAATCTGATGCATGAGGTGAAGCATTTTAGCATTAAGATGATGTCATAAATGACACTGTTTGGTCTAGCTAAGTGTAAGCAGCTCTACCTATAAGGCATTTCTCAAAGGGATGATTGTCTAGAATCCCCACATAAGAAGCTAGGGAAATGGGCCAAAATTCAGTATTTTGCATGAGCCAGCTAATTTGGTCCATGGCATAGGGTTGTATAATCATATCTGGCTTCTTACCAAAATAACATTTTCCTTGTTTCCAACCTATCATAATGAGATTGGAAACTGCCTGATAATATGGCTCAATGACCTTTTTAGGTGTGGCAGGCAAGTGAATCCACATTAAGGGTGCTGTCTCAGAAAACAGTGGTAGGGGAGAGAGCAGTCTTACAAATAATAAACTTTAAAGGCTTAGTGTAATCCATAAAGGTGGTTGCTTGAGAATGGATAGCCTGTTCAACTTTGCATATAGCCTGTTTTCCTTCCAAGGTAAGTTCACGGGGAGATGTAGGGTTGGCATCTCCCTGCAATATATCATACAGGGTTTTAAGTTCTCCTTTACTGATTCTTAAATAGGGCATAAGCCAATTAATGTCCCCTAGCAATTTTTGAAAGTCATTTAGGGTTTTAAGCTTGTCTAATTTTAGTTCTAATTTTTCAGAGGAAATTAGGGACCCTCACATTTGAAAACCAAGATATGTATAAAGGTCTGCGAGTTGGACCTTGTCAGGGGCTACTTCCAGGTCTTTGTCTCGTAAGGCAATGCGCATCACCTCATAGCATTTCAAAACCTCACTCCCCTCTTTTCCGGCTATGAGGATATCATCCATGTAATGTATAGTGTACATATTTGGCCAATTGTCTCTAACTAATTGTAAGGCTGAGGCTACAAAGGATTGGCATAGGGTAGGGCTATTAGCCATTCCCTGTGGCAGAACATGCCATTGGAATCTTTTCATAGGCGCTTTGAAATTTATAGCTGGTAAGCTGAATGCAAATCGCCTCTGATCATCTGGATGCAGAGGAATCGTGAAAAAACAATCCTTTAGATCAACAATGTCTTTGAAAAAACCCAAAGGTATGGCAACAGGTGAGGGAAGTCCTGGTTGTAAGGCTCCCATTAGTACCATAGTCTTATTTACAGCTCTTAAGTCTTGCAATAGCCGCCTTTTGCCAGATTTCTTTCTAATGACAAAAATAGGAGTGTTCCAAGGGGAATTACTAGGGACAATGTGGCCAGCATCAAGCTGCTCCTGTACCAACTGTTGTGCACCCATCAGTTTTTCTGCTGTTAGAGGCCACTGATCAACCCACACCGGCTCCTCAGATAGCCATATGCTTTTCTGCATGGGTCACAGGAGTGTCGATGGCCCCTATGGAAAATGGCCTAATCCTGCCATATCAGTCTTTGGGGAGGGCTCTATGGGTCCTGTTATACCCGTATTATTTTTTCCCAGCCCTTGGCCTGGTAGATCAGCCTATGCGTTGCGTTTAGCAATGTCTCTGCAGTTCTCTACATATTCTGATTTCCATAGGAGATAGTCTCCTCCAGCAAGTGTCGCTCGGGCTAATGTCTGCCAATCCCCAGGCGTAAGCCAATTCTCGGCTACTGATTCTAAAATTGCCGTAGTATATGGGGCTGTGGCTCTGTATTGTGCTATAGCGGTCTTTAACTCCTTTATTAATTAAAATCAAACCCGCTATGGGGGCGCCAAGCCTGTCCTTGTGCGTCCACTGTTTCTGTTACTGGAAAAGCCTCTATATCATCTAGCTCTGGTGCAAGTTGCATGCGGGGAGGGATCTTTGGGACAGCTCCCCTCATGGGTGGTTTTTAGGCATAATTTTATTCCGAGTAGGCTCGGTTTTTTTCTTCCTCATTATACATGAGGTCCTCACATTCTTTACTTTTATTTTCATTCCCCCCCCTTTTTTATTTCCCCTTTTTCTTTCTGTAATATACCCTCGCCATTTGTCTCTGAGATAGAATTTCATCTATTAAATTCCAATAAGAAAAAGCAGTTACTGGGACCTTCTCGGGTCCATAAGTCTTATAGTAATCTCTAAGAGCATCACCAACTATTTTCCATTGTTTTTATTCTATAGTTCCCTCTGTAGGAAACCAAAGGCAAACTTCTTTAATATAATCAAAATACTGACACAAATGCTTAATTTTCACCTTTACTCCTCGTACCTTGATAGCCTTTTTTAGTCCTTCAACGAACATTTTATCTTGGCTCAATGCTTGACCCATAATCGCCGTTCACTTACCTGAGGGGTGCAGACGTAGCAGGTTCCCACGTCGTTCCCTCTTTTCTTTTACTTTCTTTTCCTTTGCTTTCCTTTCTGCCGGCCACTTGAATGGTGTCCTTCACTGGATCCCCCATGCTGGAGCCCCACGTTGGGCGCCACTTGACCTGTCCCACAGGTCGAGCAACGAGGACTCTAGAGGGGGAGTGAGGATGAGGAGGGACAAGAGACATGAGGAATGGAGACAAGGCAGGGCTCTGATCAAGTCTCCTTTATTCAGGGGTAATTCACACAATATATAGGGCAAGAAGCACCTGTTGCCAAGCACCATGCTTGCCCAAAGCAATTCCAGGAAAACTACAAAAGGAACAAAAGGTCAGTAAAGACTGGCTTGTTGAGTAAATGGTTACTTAAAGAAATGCAAAATGCAGAGATAAAGAAATGCAGAATGCAGAGATATCCTGCCTTGGGGCAGGCGATGGCAGAGCAGATTTTAACAAAATTGATGTCATGCAAAAAGGCTCCCACAACACAGACCATCTCCCAGGACCAAATTGGATTTACAACAAAAATAAAGACAAATCGTCAGGAAGGAGCAACTGAAAGGCAGCCTGGAGGACCACATCCAGCGACACTGACTCAATCCTGGTAGGCTTGCGAGATGCGAGAAGGGGCTGGGAGCCCACGGTCCACAGCGGCCTGGGCTGGGACCAGCAAACTCGGCTGGGACCAGGGGACTCAACTGGAAGTTGCTGCAGCCTCTGCTGTGTGCTAAGTCCTCAGCTGATGCCGCATGGATTCAGCTGGGACCAGGGGACTCAGCGGGAAGCTGCTGCTGCCTCAGCTGGGACCATAGCTAAGTCCTGCAAACTCAGCTGAGTGCTACACCCCCAGTTGGTGTCGCAGACTCGGCCACCCATAGCTGGAAGCAGCGCCATCTGGGTAAAAGTCCCAGGCGGCTCCATGACGCAGAGTCTGGAGAGAGGCTAAATTGGCAGCAGCCACTCACCTTGGGCTCCAGCAGAGGGAAGGCAGACTGGACTGGAAATGTGTGGGGACACTCAAGATTTAGAGGGTGCTCAGAGGTTTTGCTGAGTGCAGCCATGCAAGACTGTGGTCATTTTACTCTTTCCCAGGGCCCTGGGGAGAGGGGATGGCCCCTCCTTTGAACATTCCACCCCACCTGGTGGACATTGAAATGCTAATTGAGGCCCATTAACAAACAGCATCTGCCCCACCCTCAGGAAATCCTCTTACACTGAGCACCTGAGAAAGTTTTGCAGGCAACGCAGAAATCAAGGTTCTTCAGGTGACCTCTACTAATAGACTCCAGGCAAAAAAAAAAAAAAAGGTAGAGAAAGTTAAGACATGACAGTGGTGGTTAAAGTGGGTCCTCCTTCACTCATCCAAACCCAGGAGAGGGAGCCACAAACAGCAGAACACCAACATCCACAGGGAAAATTTGGCTGGCACCAAAGCCCACTGTGATAGCTAAAATGGTGAAAAACAGAAACAAAAGCCAAATGAAAGAACAAGAGACCTCTATCAAAGATGAGATAAATGAGGTGCAGTTAAGCAAGTTAACAGAACTAGAATTTGGAGCCATAATCTTGAGGAAGCTCAACAGCATGTGTAAGGACATGAGCACCATGAATAAAGACATAGAAATGTTTAAAATCAACAAGTAGGAAATTAAAAACGACATATCAGGAATGAAAAACACATTGGAAGGTCTAAAAAGCAGAGTAGAGGAAGCTGAGGACCGGATCAGTGAATTAGAAGACAGGGTAGAAAAAAATCATCCAATCAGAAAAAAAAACAAAAAAACAATTAAAAAAAGGAAGACAGCTTAAGAGAACTATGGGACAACTGGAAACATAATAATATTCGCATCATGGGAGACCCCGAAGAAGAAGAAAATGAGCAAGGGTTAGAGACTATATTCAAAGAAATAGTGACAGAAAACTTTCGTAATTTGGTGAAGGAAGAAGGCATTCAAGTTCAAGAAGCACAGAGAGCCCCAAGTAAGAAGAACCCAAACAGGCCCACACCAAGACACACAGTAATCAAACTGCCAAAAATAAAAGACAAAGAGGAGCAAGAGATAAGCAATAGGTTACCTACAAAAAAAAAAAAAAAAAAAAAAAACCCATAAGGCTGTTAGCTGACTTCTCACAAGAAACACTACAGGCCAGGAGGGAAAGGCATGAAGTAATGAAGGTCATGAAAAACAAGGATCTGAATCCAAGACTACTCTACCCGGCAAGGCTATCATTCAAAATGGAAGGTCAAATAAGGAGCTTCCCAGACAAAAAAAAAAAAGGCTAAGGGAATACATTAGCACCAAACCAGCACTACAAAAATTGTTAAAAGGACTGCTCTAATAAGCAGGAGGAATGGGAAGAAAAATAGAACCGCACTAAACAAAAATGGCAATAAATGAGTACATATCAATAATCACCTTAAATGTAAATGGATTGAATGCTCCCATAAAAAGACACAGAATAGCTGATTGAACAAGAAAGCATGATTCATCTATATGTTGTTTACAAGAGACTCACCTTACAACAAAAGACTCACAGAGGTTAAAAGTGAAGGGATGGAAAAAATTTTTCCAAGCAATTGGAAAAAAAAAAAAAGCTGGGGTAGCAATACTCATATCTGATGAAATAGATTTCAAAATGAAGGCCATAACTAGAGACAAAGAAGGCCACTACATAATATTGAAAGGATCTATTCAACAGGAAGATATAACCTTGATAACCATATATGCACCCAATATAGGACCACCAAAATATATTCAAAATCTTCTGGAGGACTTTCAAGGAGAAATCGATAGCAATACAATCATAGCAGGGGACTTCAACACCCCACTGACATCACTGGATAGATCCTCTTGACAAAAAATTAGCAAGAAAGCAGAGACTCTAAATGAAGCACTAGACCAAATGGACTTAATAGATATCTACAGAGAAATACACCCCCAAACTACAGAATTCACATTCTTATCAAGTGCACATGAGACATTCTCAAACACAGACCACATGTTAGGGCACAAACTAAGTCTCTACAAGTTCATGAAGATTGAAATCATATCAAACATCTTCTCAGATCACAATGGCATGAAATTAGAAATCAATTGCAAGAAGAACATACAAAGTCATTCCAACACATGGAAGCTAAATAGCATGTTATTAAACAATGAATGGATCACCGAGGAGATCAAGGAAGAAATAAAAAACTTCTTAGAAACCAATGAAAATGAAGACACAACAACACAAAATCTATGGGATGCAGCAAAAGCAGTTCTGAGAGGGAAGTTCATAGCACTACAGGCCTACCTCAAAAAATAAGAAAAATCTCTAATAGACTATCTAACATCACAACTTAAAGAACTAGAGAGCAAACAAAAAGAAAACCCCAGAGCAAGTAGAAGGAAGGAAATAGTAAAGATCAGAGCAGAAATAAACGACATAGAGACCAAAAATACAATTAAAAAAATCAATGAAACAAAGAGCTGGTTTTTCGAAAAGATAAACAAGATTGATGGACCCTTAGCCAGACTCACCAATAAACAAAGAGAGAGAACCCAAATACACAAAATCAGAAATGAA
This sequence comes from Molossus molossus, assembly GCF_014108415.1. Classification (NCBI taxonomy): domain Eukaryota; kingdom Metazoa; phylum Chordata; class Mammalia; order Chiroptera; family Molossidae; genus Molossus; species Molossus molossus. Next base: position 57,153,620 of record NW_023425399.1, on the reverse strand, counting down.
AGAGGAGAAGTAACAACTGACACCACAGAAATACAAAAGATCGTTAACAACTACTATGAAAAATTATATGGCAACAAATTCGACAAATCTAAGCAAAATGGACAAATTTCTAGAAATACATAGTCTCCCAAAACTGGACCAGGAAGAGATAGAATACTTGAACAGACCAATATCAACAGAAGAAATTAAAGATATAATCAAGACTTTCCCAGCAAACAAAAGCCCAGGCCCGGATGGCTTCATGGGGTAGTTTTGCTGAACATTCAAAAAAGAACTAACACCCATTCTCCTCAAACTATTTCAAAAAATTCAAGAATATGGAAGACTTCCAAAATCGTTTTATGAAGCCAGCATAATTCTAATTCCAAAACCAGAAAAAGACACTACAAAGAAAAAAACCTACAGGCCAACATACCTGATGAATATACACACCAAAATCCTGAACAAAACAGTAGCAAATCAGATCCAGCAATACACCAAAAAAATTATCCACCATGACCAAGTGGGATTCATCCCAGGGACGCAAGGCTGGTACAATATTCGCAAATCCATAAACATGATACCCCACATAAATAAATTGAAGAATAAAAACCACATGATCATATCAATAGATGCTGAAAAAGCCTTCGACAAAATCCAGCATCCATATCTGATAAAAACGCTCAGCAATGTGGGAATAGAGGGATCATATCTAGACATAATAAAGGCCATATATGATAGACCTACAGCCAACATAATACTCAATGGGCAAAAAATAAAAGCATTTCCCTTAAGAACAGGAACAAGGCAAGGATGCCCACTTTCACCACTCTTACTTAACATAGTACTGGAAGTCTTAGCCACAATGATCAGACAGCAATAAAAAATAAAAGGGATCCAAATTGGTAAGGAGGAAGGAAATCTGTCATATTTTGCAGATAATATGATACTATACGTAGAAAATACCAAAGACACCATCACAAATCTACTAGACTTAATAAATGAATTTGGCAAAGTAGCAGGATACAAAATTAACGTCAAGAAATTGATGGCATTCTTATACACCAAGGATAAACTCACAGAAAGAGAAGCTAAGCAAAAAAAATCCCATTTACCATTGTGGCAAAAAAAAATGAAGATACCTGGGAATAAACTTAACCAAAGAAATAAAAGACCTATTTGCCCAAAACTACAGGTCATTGAAAAAAGAAATTGAGGAAGATATAAAAAAGTGGAAGCACATACCCTGTTCATGGATTGGAAGAATTAACATCATTGAAATGTCCATTTTACCCAAAGCAATCTATAGATTCAATGGAATCCCCATCAAAATACCAACGGCATACTTCACAGAATTAGAACAATTACTTCAAAAGTTCATATGGGACCAAAAAAGGCCTCGAATAGCCACAGCAATCTTGAAAAGGAAGAACAAAATGGGTGGGATCACATTACCAGATTTCAGGTTATACTACAAAGCCACCATAATCAAAACAGCCTGTTACTGGCACAAGAACAGGCATATAGACCAGCGGAACGGAACAGAGAACCCAGAAATGGACCCAAGGCAATATGCTCAATTAATATTTGACAAAGGTAGCAAGAGTATACAGGGGAATAAGGACAGCCTCTTTAATAAATGGTGCTGGGAAAATTGGACAGCTACTTGCAGAAAGATGAAACTAGACCATCAACTTACACACTACACAAGGATAAACTGAAAATGAATATAAGACTTAAATGTGACTCATGAATCCATAAAAATTTTAGAAGAAACTGTAGGCAACAAAATTTCAGACATCATATGCAGCAGAATTTTCACTGATACATCACCTAAGGCAATAGAAACAAAGGAGAAAATGAACACATGGGACTACATCAAACTCAAAAGCTTCTGCACAGCAAAAGATACAATCATCAAAACGGAAAGGCTACCCACTGTATGGGAGACCATAATGCCAATGATATACCAGATAAGGGGTTAATTTCCAATATATATAGAGTGCTCATACAACTCAGCAAAAGGAAGACAAAGAACCCAATTAAAAAATGGGCAGAGAAACTAAATAGACACCTCTCCAAACAGGACATACAAATGGCTAAGAGACATATGAAGAAATGCTCAACATCACTAATCATCAGAGAGATGCAAATTAAAACAACAATGAGGTATCACCTCACACCTGTCAGAATGGCCGCCATCAACAAATCATCAAACAACAAGTGTTATCGAGGGTGTGGAGAAAAGGGGAGTCTAGTACACTGATGGTAGGTATGCAGAATGGTGCAGCCACTGTGGAAAACGGTATGGTGTTACCTCAAAAAATTAAAAATTGAACTGCTATTTGGCGCAGTTAGCTCATTTCTAGTAAAATACCCTAGGAATCCTAAAACACCAATCAGAAAGAATATATGTACCCCCTTGTTCATAGCAGCACTATTTACAATAGCAAAGATCTGGAAACAGCCCAAGTGTCCATCAGTAGAGAAATGGATAAAAAAAGCAGCGGTACATATACACAATGGACTACTACACAGCTGTAAGAAAGAAAGATCTCTTGTCCTTTGAGACTACATGGAGGGACCTGGAGAGTATCATCCGAGTGAGGCAAGCGAAACAGAGAAGGACAAGTATCATATGATCTCACTTATTTGTGTTATATAATGAACATAACATTCTGAGGAATGGGGTGGTCCCAGAGACGTGGAGGTGGGATACACACTGACAATCCCCAGAAGGGGATGGTGGGGGAGAGATAAACCTCAGAACTTGTATGCATGTATGCATTAACAGTGGACATGGACAACAAATTGGGGACATGGTGGGGAGGGCGGGGGAAGGGGGAATCAGTGGGGGGAAAAGGAGAAACTTCTTTAACAAAAATTAATTAATAAAAACGAAAAACAAGGATCTGAATCCAAGACTACTCTATCCAGCAATGCTATCATTCAAAATAGAAGGTCAAATAAGGAGCTTCCCAGACAAAAAAAAAATAAAAAACTAAAGGAATATATTAACACCAAGCCAGCACTGCAAGAAATGTGAAAAGGACTGCTGTAATAGTAGAAGAAATAAAAAGAAAAATCTAACCACAGTAAACAAAAATGACAGTAACTAAGTACATATCAATAATTACCTTAAATGTAAATGGATTGAACGCTCCACTAAAAAGACACAGAGTAGTTAACTGGATAGAAAAGCATGACTCATATATATCTTGTTTAAAAGGAACAACCTGACAGCAAAAGACTCACATAGGTTAAAAATGAAGAGATGAAAAACAATCTTCCAAGCAAATGGAAAGGAGAAAAAGGCTGGGTAGCAGTACTAATATCTGACAAATTAGATTTCAAAATGAAGGCCACTACTAGAGACAAAGAAGGCCACTATATAATATTGAAAGAATCTATCCAACAGGAGGCTATAACCTTGGTAAACACATATGAACCCAATATAGAAGCACCAACATATATTTATAAACTTCGGAAGCCTTCAAAGGAGAAATCAACCGCAATACAATCATAGCAAGAGATTTCAACACCCTGCTGACATCACTGGATAGATCTACTAGAGAAAAAAATTAACAAGAAAACAGAGACTCTAAATAAAGCACAAATATTAAACAGATTAAATAGATATCTACAGAGAATTACATCACAAAATTGTAGAATTCACATTCTTCTCAATTGCACATGGGACATTCTCAAAGATAGACCACATGTTAGGGCACAAACTAAGTCTCTACAAGTTCAAGAAGATTAAAATCATATCAAGTATATTCTTAAATCACAATGGCATGAAACTAGAAATCAACTGCAACAAGAACATGCAGACATTTAAACACATGAAGGCTAGATGGCATGTTATTAAACAATTAATGGGTTACCAAGGAGATCAAAGGAGACATTAAACACTTCCTAGAAACCAGAAGATGGCTACAAGCAAGATCGGACAGAGGGTGAGTGTGTAAGAGAGTGAGCAAATGTGTGAGAGAGTGTGAGTGGATGTGAAGGTGGATGATCAAACCCGAGCAGTGCAGAGCTGCAGAGCAGAAAGTTCCTGTGCTGTGGACAGGAGCAGCAGGCTACCGCAGTAAGCGACCCTTCAGAGCAGTTCTCCCTGCAACGCGGGAAGGTCCCACCATTTTGGAAGATCCCAGGTCTTTTCTGGAAGAAGGCAGTGGAAGCAGCTAGGGCCCAGCAACCTGAGCCCACCAGCGTACCTGGCACCATTGGACCAGAGGACACTCTGTGTCAACACAGACAAGTGCACTGTAGTGGAGCTCTCAAGGTGCCAGTCGCAGAACCTCAGACAGCCAGGAGCCCAGCACCATCCCTCAGAGTAGCAGTCCAATCAGAGTCCAGAAATACCACCAGCAACAGGGGCTGGAGAACAGACATCCATCCCTAGTCAACAGAAGCACAGACCAGCAACTGAAACCAACCCCAAAAAACTTTAGCACAAGATGAACAAGAGTTGAGACCCATGGGGCAGCAGCACTCCCCAGCTGCCAGCAGTGGATGTGGGGTTCTACAGAGGTCTGTGCAGTCCAATAGCCCACAAGAACAGTGGGAAGCCAGAGCCCCAGAGAGACTGGTGTAATCCAGCTGCCCGCCCGTGGAAACTGCTGGGTACTGTGGCACCTGAGAGGCCTGTGCGTCCCAGCAGGGACTGTGTCATTCAGTTACCCATTGGACCTGTGGGGTGCTGAAGCACCAGAGAGGCCTGTGCAACCCAGCAGCTCATAACATAGACATAGAGACAGGTCCCCATAGGGACTGTGCAATCCAGTTACCCACAGGACCTGCAAGGTTCGGGGGCACCAAAGAGGCCTGTGCGACACAGCTGTGCACAAGATAGGCATAGAGGATGAGAAAATGGAGGCGGAGGAAAGAGAAGATATGCAAATGATTTCCCAGGACCAAATGAAAATTACAACTAAAAGACAAATACTCTGAAAAAAGCAACAGAAAAGCAGCAGGACAGGACCATAAAACCAAGGACACTGGTAGAATCTGCTGAGGCTCCAGAGGGTGGCGGGCTGGGAGCCCAGGGACAGCAGCAGTCTTAGCTGTGAGCAGCATTCTTGGGGAAAAAGACCAAGCCTGCTCTACAGCACAGAGAGCCTGGACAGAGCACTAAAATAGCCACAGCCTCAGCCACTCACCTGGGGGCTACGGCAGAGAGAGGGCAGACTGGGCTGGAACGCTGTGGGGACACCTAGGATTTGGAGGGCACTCAGAGTTTCTTCTGAGTCATGGCCACAAAGGACAATGGCCAGTGTGCTCATTCCCAGAGCTGTGGGGAAAAGCAGCAGACCCAACACTTGGAGATTCACTCTTTCCCAGGTGAGGCAAAGAAATGCAAACTAAGCCTCATTAACAACCAGTATTAATCCCACCCTCTGGAAATCCTCTTATGCAGAACACCAGGGCTACTTCCAAGGCACTAAGTAAATGAGACTACTAGCCACCAGGAAAAGCTAGAGAATAACTGAACCATTCCTGGGCTTGCAAATCTACCCAGGAAAGTAAGACTTGACAGTGGTGTTTAACGTGGACATACCCACGCTCATGCAAACCCAGTAGAGGGAGCCACAAACACCAGAACACCAACACCCACGGAAATTTGGCAGGCTCCAAAACCCACTGAGATAGCCAAAATGGTAAAATAAAGAAACAAATTCCATATGAAAGAATAAGAGAACTCTATTGAAGAATAAGAGAACTCTATTGAAGATGAAATGCAGCTAAGCAAATTATCAGAGGTAGAGTTCAGAGCCATGATCTTGAGGAAACTCAACAGCTTCAGTAAGGACATCAGCACCATGAGTAAAGATATACAAACATTGAAAACCAACCAAATGAAAATAAAGAATGACATAGCAGAAATTAAGAATACAGTGGAAGGACTAATCAGTAGAGTAGAGGAAGCTGAAGTCCGAACCAGTGAATTAGAACACAGGGTAGAAAAAATTAAACAATCATAAAACCAAAAGGAAAAGAACAATTAAAAAACAGGAATATAGCTTAAGAGAACTGTGGGACAACTGAAAACATAATAATATTCGCATCATAGGAGTCCCCAAAGAGGAAGAAAATGGGCAAGGGTTAGAGTATATATTTGAAGAAATAGTGACAGAAAACTTTCCTAACTTGGTGAAGAAAGAAGGCATTCAATTACAAGAAGCACAGAGAGCCCAAGAAAGAAGAACCCAAACAGGCCTACACCAAGACACATAGTCATTAAGATGCCAAAAATTAAAGACAAAGAGAGAATCCTAAAGGCAGAAAGAGATAAGCAACAGGTTACCTACAAAAGAAACCCAGTAAGGCTCTCAGCTGACTTCTCAACAGAAATACTACAGGCCAGAAGAGAGTGGCATGAAGTAATCAAAGTCATGAAAAACAAGCATCTGAATCCAAGACTACTCTACCCAGCATGGCTATCATTCAAAATAGCAAGTCAAATAAAGAGCTTTCCAGACCAAAAAAAAAAGAAAAGGCTAAGGGAATACATTAGCACCAAACCAGCACTGCAAGATATGCTAAAAGGACTGCTGTAATTAGTAGAAGAAAAAGGAAGAAAAATAGAACCACACTAAACAAAAAAAGCAATAAATAAGTACATATCAATAATCACCTTAAATGTGAAGGTTGGAATGGTCTGATAAAATAACATAGAGTAACTGATTGGATAAGAAAGCATGACTCACATATATGTTGTTTACAAGAGACCCACCTCACAATAGAAGACTCACACAGGTTGAAAGTGAAGGAATGAAAAAAATCTTTCAAGTAAATGGAAAGCAAAAAAAAGCTGGGGTAGTAATATTCATATCAGATAAAGTAAACTTCAAAATGAAGGACATGACTAGAGACAAAGAAGGCCACTTCATAATATTGAAAGGATCTATCCAACAGGAAAATATAATCTTGATAACATATATGCACCCAATATAGGAGCACCAACATATATTAAAAATCTTTTGGAGGACTTCAAAGGAGAAATCAAGAGCAATACAATCATAGCAGGGGACTTCAATACCCTGCTGACATCACTGGATAGCTCTTCTAGACAAAAAATTAACAAGAAAATACAAACCCTAAATGAAGCACTAGATCAAATGGATTTAGTAGATATCTAAAGAGAATTACACCCCAAAACCGCAGAATTCACATTCTTCTCAAGTGCACATGGGACATTCTCAAAGACAGACAACATGTTAGGGCACAAACTAAGTCTCTACAAGTTCAAGAAGATTGAAATCATCTCAGGCATCTTCTCAGATCACAATGGCATGCAACTAGAAAACAATTGCATCAAGAACATGCAAAGACATTTAAACACATGAAGGCTAAATAGCATGATATTGAACAATGAATGGGTTGCCATTGAGATCAAGGAAGAAATTTAAAATTTCCTGGAAACCAATGAAAATGAACACACAACAACACAAAATCTATGGGATGCAGCAAAAGCAGTTTTGAGAGATAAGTTCAGAAAGCAAGAAAAATTTCTAATAGACTATTTGACCTCACAACTTAAAAAACTACAAAGAAAACACCATTGCACATACAAGGAAGGAAATAGTAAAGATCAGAGCAGAAATAAATGACACGGAAACAAACAAACAAACAAAAAAAACAATTCTATGGATCAATGAAACAAAGAACTGGTTCTTTGAAAAGATAAACAAGATTGATGGACCCTTAGCTAGACTCACCAAGGAACAAAGAGAAAACCCAAATACACAAAATCAGAAATACAAGAGGAGAAATAATAACTGACACCATAGAAATACAAAGAACTATTCACAAATATTATGAACAATTATACGGCAACAAATTCGACAAACTAAGCAAAATGGACAAATTTCTAGAAACACATAGTCTCCCAAAACTGAACCAGGAAGAGATACAAAACTTGAACAGACCCATAACAACAAAAGAAATTGAAGAGGTAATCAAGACTCTCCCAGCAAACAAAAGCCCAGGTTTGGATGGCTTCATGGGGGAATTTTACCGGACATTAAAAAAGAACTAATACTCATACTCCTCAAACTATTCCAAAAATCCAAGAAGACAGAACACTTCCAAACTTGTTTTATGAGGCCAGCATAATTATAATTTGAAAACCAGAAAAAGACACTACAAAGAAATAAAACTAAAGGCCAATATCCCTGATGAACATACAGGCCAAAATCCTGAAAAAAATAATAGCAAATCCAATCCAGCAATACATCAAAAAAATTATTCAACATGATCAAGTGGGATTGATTTCAGAAAGGCAAGTCTGGTACAATATTCACAATTCCATAAATGTTATATACTACATAAACTAAATGAAAGAGAAAAACCCATGATCATACCTATAGATGCTGAAAACAGCATTTGACAAAAATCCAGCACCCATTTCTGATAAAAATGTTCAGCAATCTAAGAATAGAGGGGTCATATCTTGATGTAATAAAGGCTGTATATGAAAGACCTACAGCCAACATCATACTCAATGAGCAGAAACTAAAAGCATTTCTCTTAAGAACAGGAACAAGACAGGGATGTGCTCACTTTCACCACTCGTATTTCACATAGTGCTGGAAGTCTTGGCCACAGCAATCAGACATGAAGAAAAAAGTAAAAGGGATCAAAATTGGAAAGGAGAAAGTGAAACCGTCATTTTTTGTAGATGATATGATATTACATATAGAAAACCCTGTACACTCTGTCAAAAATCTACTAGACTTAATAAATGAATTTGGAAAAGACGCAGGATACAAAATTAACATCAAGAAACCAACAGCATTCTTACACACCAATGATGAATTCACAGAAAGAGAAACTAAAAAAACCAATCCCATTTACCATCATGGCAAAAAAATTAAGATACCTAGAAATAAACGTAACCAACGAAATAAAGGATCTATTTGCAGAAAACTACAGGACATTGAAAAAAGAAATAGAGGAAGAGCCCTGGCCGGTTTGGCTCAGAGGTTAGAGCGTCGGCCTGCGGTCCTGAGAGACCCGGGTTCGGTTCCCGCTAAGGGCGCGTACCTCGGTTGCAGTTTGTCCCCGGCTCTGGTCGGTCGTGTGGGTGGCAGCCACTCGATGTGTTCCTTTCACGTCAATGTTTCTCTCTCTCTCTCTGTTCCCCTCTCTCCCTCCCACTATACCTGAACAAAAAAATGGGAAAATGTCCTCGGGTGAGGATAAAAAAAAAAAAAAAAAGAAATAGAGGAAGATATGAAAAAGTGTTGAATTTTAGGAACACATTATTTATTTTGGAAATTAAAAGTGGAAGCACATACCTTGTTCTTGTTCATGGATTGGAAGAATTATCATCATTAAAATGTCCATACCAAAGACCAGCATAATTCTAATTCAAAAACCAGAAAAAGACACTACGAAGAAAGAAAACTACAGGCCAATATCCCTGATAAACATAGACACCAAAATCCTGAACAAAATATTAGCAAATCAGATCCAGAAATACATCAAAAAAATTATTCACCATGACCAAGTGGGATTCATTCCAGGGATGCAAGGCTGGTACAATATTCACAAATCAATAAATGTGATACACCACATAAACAAAATGAAGAATAAAAATCACATGATCATATCAATAGATGCTGAAAAAGCCTTCGACAAAATCCAGCATCCATTTCTGATAAAAACGCTCAGCAATGTGAGAATAGAGGGATCATATCTCGACATAATAAAGGCCATATATGAAAGACCTACAGCCAACATCATACTCAATGGACAGAAACTAAAAATATTTCCATTAAGAACAGGAACAAGACGGAAATGTCCACTTTCGCCACTCTTATTTAACATAGTACTGGAAGTTTTAGCCACAGCAATCAGGCATGAGGAAAAAATAAAAGGGATCCAAATTGGAAAGAAGGAAGTGAAACTGTCATTATTTGCAGATGATATAATATTATACATAGAAAACCCTAAAGACTCCATCAAAAATCTACTAGACTTAATAAATGAATTTGGCAAAGTAGCAGGATACAAAATTAACATCAAGAAATCGACGGCACTCTTGTACACCAATGATGAACTCACAGAAAGAGAAACTGAAAAAACAATCCCATTTACGATCGTGCCAAAAAAATTAAGATGCCTAGGAATAAACTTAACCAAAGAAGTAAAGGACCTATTGGCAGAAAACTACAGGACATTGAAAAAAGAAATAGAGGAAGATATTAAAAAGTGGAAGCACATACCCTGTTCATGGATTGGAAGAATTAACATCATAAAATTGTCCATAATATCAAAGCAATCTATAGATTAAATGCAATTCCCATCAAAATACCAATGACATATTTCACAGAACTAGAATAAATACTTCAAAAGTTCATATGGAACCAAAAAAAAAGACCCCAAATAGCCACAGCAATCTTGAAAAAGAAAGACAAAGTAGGTGGGATCACAATACGAGATATCAGGTTATACTACAAAGCGACTGTAACCAAAACAACCTGGTATTGGCACAAGAACAGGCATATAGACCAGTGAAACAAAACTGAAACCCAGAAATGGACCCAAGGCCATACGCTCAATTAATATTTGACAAAGGTGGCAAAAGCATACAGTGGAGTAAAGACAGCCCCTTTAATAAATGGTGTTGGGAAAATTGGACAGCTACATGCGAAAAAATGAAACTAGACCATCAACTTACACCATACACCAAAATAAACTCAAAATGGATAAAAGACTGAAATGTAACCCGTGAATCTATAAAAATTCTAGAAGAAAATGTAGGCAACAAAATTTTGTACATCATACAGAGCAGAATGTTCACTGATACATCACCTAAGGCACTAGAAACAGAGGAGAAAATGAACACATGGGACTACATCAATCTCAAAAGCTTCTGCACAGCGAAAGATACAATAATCAAACGGAAAGGTTACCCACTGTATGGCAGACCATAATGTCAATGATATATCAGATAAGGGGTTAATTTCCAATATGTATAGAGTGCTCATAGAACTCAACAAAAGGAAGACAAAGAACCCAATTAAAAAATGGGCAGAGGAGCTGAATAGACACCTCTCCAAACAGGACATACAAATGGCCAAGAGACATATGAAGAAATGCTCAACATCACTAATCATCAGAGAGATGCAAATTAAAACAACAATGAGGTATAACCTCACACCTGCCTGAATGGCCGCCATAAACAAATCATCAAACAACAAGTGTTGGCGAGGGTGTGGAGAAAAGGGGACTCTAGGACCGAAAAATGGCGGCGGAGTGAACGGAGCTACACAGACCGTCTCCCAGAACCAAACTGGAATTACAACTACAACACAGACAAATCGACGGGAAAAACCAACAGAAAAGCAGCTTGCGAGGACCATACAACGAGGGACACTGACTCCATCCCGGTAGGATTGCGAAGGCGCGAGACGGGGCTGGGAGCCCACGGTCGGCAGCTCGGCAGCAGCCTCAGCTGTAAGCGGCGCCCTCAGGTTACACTCCCAGGCGGCCCCACAGTGCAGCCAGGACAGAGGCTGAAACAGCCACACCCACTCACCTTGGGCTCCGGCGGAGGGAGGGCAGACTGGACTGGAACTGTGTCGGGACACTCGGGGTTTGGAGGGCACTCAGAGCTTTGGCTGAGTGCAGCCACCCAGGACGGAGGCCACATTGCTCCTTCCCAGAGCTCTGAGGAGAGGCAGCAGCGCCTCCCTCAGAGATCCAACCCCACCCTGTGGGCCATTGAAGTGCTAATTGAGGCTCACTAACAACCAGCATCTGCCCCACCCTCATGAAAGCCGCTTGGCTGAGCACCAGAGGGAGTTTTTCAATCAACTGACAACCCAAAACTCATCAATTAACCTAGACTGCTAGCCTCCAGGCAAAAAGCTAGAGGATAACAGTACGTTTCCTGGGCTGGCAACTTTAACCAGGAAAGTAAGACTTGACAGTGCTGTTCAACGTGGGTCCTCCCTCGCTCATCTAAACACAGGAGAGGGAGCCACAAACAGCAGAACACCAACACCCACAGGGAGAACTTGACAGGCTCCAAAGCCCACAGTGATAGCTAAAATGGTGAAACACAGAAACAGAAAGCCAAATGAAAGAGCAAGACACCTCCACCGAAGATGAGATCAATGTGGAGCAATTAGGCATGTTAACAGAGCTAGAATTCAGAGCCATGATCATGAGGAAGCTGAACAGCATGAGTAAGGACATAGAGACACTGAAAATAAGCCAAATGGAAATTAAAAACCAACAAGAAGAGATAAAAAATGACATATCCGAAATGAAAAACACATTGGAAGATTTAAAAAGCAGAGTAGGGGAAGCTGAGGACCGGATCAGTGAATTAGAAGACAGGGTAGAAAAAATCAACCAATCAGAAAAACAAAAGGAAAAAACTATTAAAAAACAGGAAGACAGCTTAAGAGAACTATGGGACAACTGGAAACGTAATAATATTCGCATCATAGGAGTCCCAGAAGAAGAAGAAAAGGAGCAAGGGATAGAGAATATATTCAAAAAAATAGTGAGAGAAAACTTCCCTAATTTGGTGAAGGAAGAAGGCATTCAAGTTCAAGAAGCACAGAGAGTCCCAAGTAAGAAGAACCCAAACAGGCCCACACCAAGACACATAGTAATTAAAATGCCACAAATTAAAGACAAAGAGAGAATCCTAAAAGCAGCAAGAGATAAGCAACAGGTTACCTACAAAGGGAACCCCATAAGGCTCTCAGCTGACTTCTCACAAGAAACACTACAGGCCAGAAGAGAATGGCATGAAGTAATCAAAGTCATGAAAAACAAGAATCTGAATCCAAGACTACTCTACCCAGCAAGGCTATCATTCAAAATAGAAGATCAAATAAAGAGCTTCCCAGACAAAAAAAAGCTAAGGAATACATTAGCACCAAACCAGCACTGCAAGAAATGTTAAAAGGACTGCTGTAATTAGCAGTAGAAATGGGAAGAAAAATAGAACCACACTAAACAAAAATGGCAATAAATAAGTACATATCAATAATCACCTTAAACGTAAATGGATTGAATGCTCCCATAAAGAGACACAGAGTAGCTGATTGGATAAGAAAGCATGACTCATCTATATGTTGTTTACAAGAGACCCACCTCTCAACAAAAGACTCACATAGGTTGAAAGTGAAGGGATGGAAAAAAATTTTCCAAGCAAATGGAAAAAAAAAAAAGCTGGGGTAGCAATTCTCATATCTGATAAAATAGATTTCAAAATGAAGACCATAACTAGAGACAAAGACGGCCACTACATAATATTGAAAGGATCTATCCAACAGGAAGATATAACCTTGATAAACATATATGCACCCAATATAGGAGCACCAAAATATATTCAAAATCTTCTGGAGGACTTCCAAGGAGAAATCGACAACAATACAATCAGAGCAGGGGACTTCAACACCCCGTTGACAGCACTGGATAGATCCTCTAGGCAAAAAATTAGCAAGGAAACAGAGACTCTAAATGAAGCACTAGACCAAATGGATTTAATAGATATCTACAGAGAATTACACCCCAAAACTACAGAATACACATTCTTCTCAAGTGCACATGGGACATTCTCAAAGATAGACCACATGATAGGACACAAACTAAATCTCTACAAGTTCAAGAAGATTGAAATCATATCAAGCATCTTCTCAGATCACAATGGCATGAAACTAGAAATCAATTGCACAAAGAACATGCAAAGACATATCAACACATGGAGGCTAAATAGCATGTTATTAAACAATGAATGGGTCACTGAGGAGATCAAGGAAGAAATTAAAAACTTCCTGGAAACCAATGAAAATGAACACACAACAACACAAAATCTATGGGATGCAGCGAAAGCAGTTCTGAGAGGGAAGTTCATAGCACTACAGGCCTACCTCAAAAAACAAGAAAAATTTCTAATTGACTGTCTAACCTCACAACTTAAAGAATTAGAAAGCAAACAAAAAGAAAACCCCAGAGCAAGTAGAAGGAAGGAAATAGTAAAGATCAGAGCAGAAATAAATGACATAGAGACCAAAAAAACAATTCAAAGGATCAATGAAACAAAGAGCTGATTTTTCGAAAAGATAAACAAGATAGATGGACCCTTAGCTAGACTCACCAAGAAACAAAGAGAGAGAACCCAAATACACAAAATCAGAAATGAAAGAGGAGAAGTAACAACCAACACCACGGAAATACAAAAGATCGTTAACAACTACTATGAACAACTATATGGCAACAAATTCGACAATCTCAGCGAAATGGACAAATTTCTAGAAACACACAGTCTCCCAAAACTATTCCCGGAAGAGATAGAAAACTTGAACAGACCAATAACAACTAAGGAAATTGAAGAGGTAATCAAGACTCTCCCAGCAAACAAAAGCCCAGGCCCAGATGGTTTCACGGGGGAGTTTTACCGAACATTCAAAAAAGAACTAACACCCATTCTCCTCAAACTATTTCAAAAAATTCAAGAAGAAGGAAGACTTCCAAACACGTTCTATGAGGCCAGCATAATTCTAATTCCAAAACCAGAAAAAGACACTACGAAGAAAGAAAACTACAGGCCAATATCCCTGATGAACATAGACGCCAAAATCCTAAACAAAATACTAGCAAATCGGATCCAGAAATACATCAAAAAAATTATTCACCATGACCAAGTGGGATTCTTTCCAGGGATGCAAGGCTGGTACAATATTCGCAAATCAATAAACGTGATACACCACATCAACAAAATGAAGAATAAAAACCACATGATCATATCAATAGATGCTGAAAAAGCATTCGACAAAATCCAGCATCCATTTCTGATAAAAACGCTCAGCAATGTAGGAATAGAGGGATCATATCTCAACATAATAAAGGCCATATATGAAAGACCTACAGCCAACATCATACTCAATGGACAGAAACTAAAAATATTTCCATTAAGAACAGGAACAAGACAGGGATGTCCACTTTTGCCACTCTTATTTAACATTGTACTGGAAGTCTTAGCCCCAGCAATCAGACATGAAGAAATAATAAAAGGGATCCAAATTGGAAAGGAGGAAGTGAAACTGTCATTATTTGCAGATGACATGATATTGTACATAGAAAACCCTAAAGACTCCATCAAAAATCTATTAGACTTAATAAATGAATTTGGCAAAGTAGCAGGATACAAAATTAACGTCAAGAAATCGACGGCATTCTTGTACATCAATGATGAACTCACAGAAAGAGAAACTGAAAAAACAATCCCATTTACCATCGCTCCAAAAAAATTACGATACCTAGGAATAAACTTAACCAAACAAGTAAAGACCTATTTGCAGAAAACTACAGATCATTGAAAAAAGAAATAGAGGAAGATATAAAAAAGTGGAAGCACATACCCTGTTCATGGATTGGAAGAATTAACATAATTAAAATGTCCATACTACCCAAAGCAATCTATAGATTCAATGCAATCCCCATCAAAATACCAACGACATATTTCATAGAACTAGAACAAATACTTCAAAAGTTTATATGGAACCAAAAAAGACCCCGAATAGCCACAGCAATCTTGAAAAAGAAGAACAAAGTTGGAGGGATCACAATACTAGATATCAGGTTATACTACAAAGCGACTGTAACCAAAACAGCCTGGTACTGGCACAAGAACAGGCATATAGACCAGTGGAGCAGAACAGAGAACCCAGAAATGGACCCAAGGCAATATGCTCAATTAATATTTGACAAAGGTGGCAAGAGCATACAGGAGTAAAGACAGCCTCTTTAATAAATGGTGTTGGGAAAATTAGACAGCTACATGCAAAAAAATGAAACTAGACCATCAACTTACACCATACACAAAAATAAACTCAAAATGGATAAAAGACTTAAATGTGACCCGTGAATCCATAAAAATTCTAGAAGAAAATGTAGGCAACAAAATTTCGGACATCATACGGAGCAGAATTTTCACTGATACATCACCTAAGGCAACAGAAATAAAGGAGAAAATGAACACATGGGACTACATCAAACTCAAAAGCTTCTGCACAGCAAAAGAAACAATCATCAAAATGGAAAGGCAACCCACTGTATGGGAGAACATCATTGCCAATGATGTATCAGATAAGGGGTTAATTTCCAATATATACAGAGTGCTCATACAACTCCACAAAAGGAAGACAAAGAACCCAATTAAAAAATGGGCAGAGGAGCTGAATAGACACCTCTCCAAACAGGACATACAAATGGCCAAGAGACATATGAAGAAATGCTCAACATCACTAATCATCAGAGAGATGCAAATTAAAACAACTATGAGGTATCACCTCACACCTGTCAGAATGGCCGCCATCAACAAATCATCAAACAACAAGTGTTGGCGAGGGTGTGGAGAAAAGGGGACTCTAATACACTGCGGGTGGGAATGCAGACTGGTGCAGCTGCTATGGAAAACAATATGGTGCTACCTCAAAAAATTAAAAATTGAACTTCCATTTGACCCAGTGATCCCACTGCTGGGAATATACCCTAAGAAGCCTGAAACACCAATCAGGAAGAATATATGTACCCCCATGTTCATAGCAGCACTATTTACAATAGCTAAGATCTGGAAACAGCCCAAGTGTCCACCAGTAGACGAATGGATCAAAAAGCTGTGGTACATATACACAATGGAATACTATGCAGCGGTAAGAAAGAAAGATCTCTTATCCTTTGAGACGACATGGAGGGACCTGGAAAGTATTATCCTAAGTGAAAGAAGTTAAGCAGAAAAAGACAAAGACCACATGATCTCACTTATATATGGAATATAATGAACATAACAGTCTGAGGAATACAGTAGACCCAGACACATGGAAGTAGGGCACAGACTGATATCCCTCAGAAGAGGGGATGGGGGGTGGGGGGGGTGGGAAGAGATAAACCACAGAACTTATATGCATGTATGCATGACCAATGGACATGGACAACTAAGCCGGGGACAGGGTGGAGGGGGGGTGGGGTGGGGGGTGCCAATGGGGTAAAAAGGTAAAATATCTGTAACAAAAAGGGGACTCTAATACACTGCTGGTGGGAATGCAGACTGGTGCAGCCACTATGAAAAACAATATGGTGTTACTTCAAAAAATTAAAAATTGATCTTCCATTTGACCCAGTGATCCCACTTCTAGGAATATACCCTAAGAAGCCTGAAACACCAATCAGAAAGAATATATGTACCCCCATGTTCATAGCAGCACTATTTACAATAGCTAAGATTTGGAAACAGCCCAATTGTCCATCAGTAGACGAATGGATAAAAAAGCAGTGGTACATATACACAACGGAGTACTATGCAGCAGTAAGAAAGAAAGATCTCTTATTCTTTGAAACGACATGGAGGGACCTGGAAAGTATTATCCTAAGTAAAATAAGCCAAGCAGAAAATGACAAATGATCTCACTTATATATGGAATATAATGAACATAAGAGTCTCAGGAATACGGTAGACCCAGAAACATGGAAGTAGGGCACAGACTGACATCCCTAAGAAGAGGAGGTGGGGGGGTAGGAAGAGATAAACCATAGAACTTATATGCATGTATGCATGACAAATGGACATGGACAACTAAGCTGGGGACGGGGCGGGGGTGGAGCTCGGATGGGTGTGCCAATGGGGCAAAAAATGTGAAATATCTATAACCAAAAAAAAAAAAAATATTTGTACGACCAAAAGCAATCTGTAGAAGCAATGTAATCCTCATCAAAATACCAATGACATATTTCACAGAACTAGAACAAATACTTCAAAAGTTTATATAGAACCAAAAAAGACCCCAACTAGCCACAGCAATCTTGAATATGAAGGACAAAGTATGTGGAATCACAATACCAATTATCAGGTTATACTACAAAGTGACTGTAATCAAAACAGCCTGGTACTGGCACAAGTACAAGCATATAGATCAATGGAATAGAAGAAAGAATCTGAAAATTGACCTAAAACATTATGCTCAATTAATATTTGACAAAGGTAGCAAGAGCAAAAAATGGAGTAAAGACAGCCTCTTTAATAACTAGTGTTGGGAAAATTGGACAGCTACATGCAAACAAATGAATCTAGACCATCATCTTACACCATACACAAGAATAAACTTAAAATAGATAAAAGGCTTAAGTGTGACTCATGAATCTATAAAAATGCTAGAAGAAAATGTAGGCAACAAAATTTCAGACATATCATACACAGCAGAATTTTTACTGATACATCACCTAAGGCAACAGAAACAAAGGAAAAAATGAACACATGGGACTACATCAAACTTAAAAGCTTCTGCACAGCAAAAGAAACAACCATCAAAATGTAAAGGCAACCCACTGTATGGGACAGCATAATTGTCAATGATACATCGGATAAGGTGTTAATTTCCAAAATAAATAGAGTGTTCATAAAATTCAACAAAAGGAAGACAAAGAAACCAATTAAAAAATGGGCAGAGGAACTCAATAAATACCCCTCTAAACAAGACATACAAATGGCCAAGAGACATATGAGGAAATGCTCAATATCACTAAACATCAGAGAGATGCAAATTAAAACAACAATGAGGTACCACCTTACACTTGTCAGAATGGCCACCATCAACATATCATCAAACAACAAGTGGTGGTGAGGGTGTGAAGAAAAGGGGCCTCTAGTAAACTACTGGTGGGAATGCAGACTGGGGCAACCACTATGGAAAATAATATGGTGTTACCTCAAAAAATTAAAATTTGAAGTTGCATTTGACCCAGTGGTCCTATTTCTGGGAATATACCCTAAGAAGCCTGAAACACCAATCGGAAAGAATATATGTACCCCCATGTGTGTAGCAGCACTATTTACAATAGCTAAGATCTGGAAACAGCCCAATTGTCCATCAGTAGACGAATGGCTAAAAAAGCAGTGGTACATGTACACAATGGAGTACTATGCAGCTGTAAGAAAGAAAGATCTCTTATCTTTTGAGACGATATAAAGGGAACTGGAGAGTATTATTTTAAGTGAAAGAAGCCAAGCAGAGAAAAACAAATATCACATGATCTCACTTATTTGTGGAATATAATGAATATAACAGTCTGAGGAACAGGGTCAATCCAGAAACATAGAAGTTGAGTACATACTAAAAATCCTCAGAAGTGGGGTTGGAGGGGGCGGAAATATATATACCACAGGACTTACATGCATGTATGCATAACCAATGGACATGGACATCAAAGCTTGGGACGGGGTATGGGGGGTAGGACTGGGAGGGTGTCAATGGGGAAAAAAAAAAGAAACATCTGTAACAAAAATAAATTAAGAAAAAAGAAAAGTAATAACACAGTGCATTTCCCCACTCTGGAAGGACAAAATCCTTCTATGACATTGAATATGCAATACTAATTGAGACATTTAATGAATGATTCAAGGACATGAAAAGTAAACAAATGGAATTAAACATATTTGCTACACTGTTCAATGTGGAACCAGGTGACGTGCCTGATAACCTACAACAGGAAATTTTTCAGTTGTAAAGTGATGATGGGTTGAGAGCTAGGTACAATAATCTTCCACTGCTTTAGTTTCATAAACATTACAAAAGTAATGATGAATTTCCCACTTCAAGGAGACATACACTAAAATATGCATCTGTGTTCGAAACAACTTACTGCTGTGAGCAGTTCTTTTCAAAACTTACCATCACAAAGAGTTAACTGTTCTTCAGACTGACTTGACTCAAACCTAGAAAAGCAGTTGTGATCAGTAACATATCAATACCAGCTAACATCACACTACTCACCAAAGAGAAGCAGTTCCAGCCATCACACTAGTGATGAGTTAATTAATTGTTTGAACAATTATAGCAGAATAATTTTTAAGTTGCTAATTTTGTATGGCCTATGAATAATGTTATAAATATCCAAATGGCCCTTGGTGGAGAAAATGTTCCTCACCCTTGAGGTAAGAGAAGAGAGTTCATAAAAGTGTCTATAGGGGTCGCAGAAGAGCAAGGTAGATAGGAATGGAAAAGTTAGTTTTTAGAAGTAAACTTTTTTTTTTAAATCGTTTTGATTCTTGAACCGTGGAAACAGAGAATGCACAAAGCTGCCAGTTGTCACAGACCTGGAATCTTTTAAGCCAGAAGCACTCATCGTCACCCCCAACCCCAGCTTTCCTCCCACACAGAGCACCCCAATCCCAGGTTTCCAAGCTGGAGTAACTCTTGGGTCTGAGATTATAATGCCTACAGCATCTAATTTGTGTGGCAATAGTGTTGTGTTGTCCTGGCTGCAATCCTGCCTGTGGCTTCCCTCCCAGAAGAGGAGAGTATAGTGAGCTTTGTCCTGTTGCAAATGGGGACACAGAGGCCCAGAAACTTGGGGTTGGATCCAGGGAGAGGCTCAGCCAGAGTCCCCAGCTGCTGTCTTGGCCTGCCTGCCAGAACCCAAATTGCCATGGAGAGCCAGGGCCAGCCGCTCTCCCATCAGTCAAGGGGGACCTGAGAGAGCAGTGCACTGCCATTCTCTCCTGGTCACAGTCCTGTCCCCCTCATACCAGCCACCCTTCTCAGCCTACTTCTTCCTGTCTGTGCTTCCCTCTCTGCCCTGTCCCCATCTGCCTGGAGACAATGCAGCCTGGCAATTCCAGAGACAACTCCACGACTGCAGCCAAAAGCATTTTGTCCAGAACTCAAAAGGGCTGTCTCCCAGGATGTGGACCTTCCTGCCTGGGAGCTCCAGAGTCTAAAGGAGATGGGGAAATGCCTTTGTGGTTCTTGGAAAGATTCCACTCCCTCTCAGCACCCCACCAAGCACTTGCATAATTAGAGCGCATAAAGAGGCCAGGAGTCTTCTTTATGAAGTACCATCCCCCTACTCTGGGTCTCCTTAGGCCCAGACCTTCTAATTTCTCACTTTTTGTTGTGCAATATGCATATAAAAATATATATCCCTTAAGTGTACAGCTTGACAAATCTTACATAAAAATACCCAGTAACCATCACCCAGATCAAGCCAAAGGAAAACTCTTTCCTGATTTCTGGCACCATAGGTTCATTTTGCCCACAGTGGGACTTTATGTCCATAAAATTAAACTATATAGTCTAGCTTCTTCCTTGCATCATTATGTGAGAGTCCTCCCTGCAGTTCATTCTCACTGCTGTACAGTATTCCAGTGTATGCATAAACCACAGTTGATTTCTCAATTCTGTCATTTATGGGCATTTGTCTAAAGCTATGAGAAATAGCAGTAGTACGAGCATTCCAGAACATGCTTTTGTTTTCATTGAACATGCATACACATTTCTCTTGAGTATATACGTAGGCGTGGAATTACTGTCTCCCAGAACTTTCGTGCAAAGTCTTGCTCTTACTTTGAAGCTGGAGAAAGCAGATGGACTATCCACATTCATGATACCAGTCAGGTACAGAAGGGGAAGTTCACAAAACAACAGTGGCATGGAGGTGGAGGTCACATATTGTGAGGTGCTACTGTCTCTTGCCCTGAAAGTGTGGCTACTCCCTTTGTTGACCACAGGTGTGATGGTAAAGCTCAGTGGTTTAGGAGAGAAGGGCAACAAAGGGTTCTTCCCCCAAAACCCATGTGTACCTTTCCAGCTCTTTTCTTTGGGAGAGAGAGATGGAATTGAGTGTGAGCCATTGATCAGAATTTGTTTATTTCAGGCAGGACCCATGGGGTTTAGGAAATAGATTCTGTGATCTGCTACTTCTGCATACACTTCCTGCTTCATGTCTCCCAGGGCTAAACAAGCAGGACAGAGACTGGGCTTTCCAGGTGAGGTGGCCTCAGTCTCCTTTTCTCACCTCCACTTCCTCTCCACAAAGACAACAGATGCCCCTGCCATAGTGAGAGTTAGACATTAGCTCAGCTATGAGTAAAGGAAGTTTGAGTCGGTTTGTTGCTAATGCCTTTTAGGGTTCCCTGAGGCTAAGGATAATGGGCAAAAAGGCCTTTGTTATTTATGATTACCTGCATATGACAATATCAAAATATCATGAAATACTAAACAGAATAGAAAATATCAAAAAATTAAACTTTATTAAAATAAACTTCTATTCATCAGAAGACACCATTAAGAGTGAAAACAATAACCCACAAATGTTTCCTTTTATCCAAGAAAAGGTTCATGACTAGAAAATGTAAAGAGGTTACGCAAATTAATAAGGAAAAGACAACTTAATTAAAAACTGGCTAAAGACTTAACCAGATATCCAGAAGGTCAATATACACATGAAAAGGTGATTAATATTGTCACTAACTAGGAAAATGCAAATTAATGTCACAATAAGATACCCTATCACACCCACTGAGTAGCTAAAATAACAATGTCAACTATTGCCAAAAATGAGGAACAACGAAACTTTCATATATTGTTGATGGGAGTATAATTGGTACCATCACTTTGTAAATGACATAAAACATCTAATAAAAGTAAACTTTTTTATGAACCCACAACTCCATGAATGATAGATTGCCAACAAAAATGAGTGTTCATGTCCCTCAAAAGTTACGGACAAGAATATGCAAAACAACTTTACTTCTTTTTCTCAGCCCCAAACGAAAAACAGCACAAATGTCTTTAAGCAGTAAAAAAAAAAAAAAAAAAAAAAAAAAAAAATTAAATGGTTGTATCAAAAGAATGCAATGAAATACTGTGGGAGACTTTTTGCATGGCATCCATTTTGTTAAAATCTGCTGTGCCATCTCCTGCCCCAAGGCAGGAGAGCTCTGCATTCTGCATTTCTTTATCTCTGCATTTTGCATTTCTTTAAGCAACCATTACTCAATAAGCCAGTCTTTGCTGACCTTTTGTTCCTTTTGTAGTATTTCCTGGAATTGCTTCCAGCAAGTTGGTGCTTGGCAACAGGTGCTTCTTGCCCAATATATTGTGTGGATTTCCCCAGAATAAATGAGACTTGATCAGAACCCTGTCTTGTCTCCATTTCTCGTGTCTCTTCTCCCTTCTCATCCTCACTCCCCGCTAGAGTCCTCGTTGCTCGACCCGCGGGACAGGTCAAAATACTACACAGCCACAAAAAGACTGCTAATCCTTGCAACAACATGAATAACTTTCACATGCACAATATTGCATTTTCATTCATACAAAAGATCACATAACTATTTGTTACCATAGGCAGATATCAGTTGGAATGCACCTTGCTGGCCACTTCAAAGGGGTGGGCCATATGGGGGCTGTGCACAGAACTTAGTGGGCTGGGATTCAGGGGTGCACCATGGACGCCAACCAAGATCCCCCTAATGTGTGGGAGCCATGTCCAGCATGGGGATGCAGGCTGAGAGCTGCAGCATCTCTAGGCTTTCTGATGGTGAGTACTACAGTCCTCCCCCATCCCCACTACCCTAGACATTAGGGAGCATCAGGAAGTCTCCCCCATAGGCCAAGATGGTGCAGATGGAGGTTCTTACAATAAGGACACCAAAAGCTAGAAAGACGATAGGATAGAGAAAAGCACTACCCTCCCTATTCCTATATGCGCCCTGGGCTTGAACAGGAAAGGAAGAATGGAATGGTCTCTGAGAAAGTCCATCATTCTCCCAGGCCAAGCACCTAAATAAAACTTCTTTCCTTTTGCACCAGCACCTGCTTTACAAGTTTGGATTTCATTGTGACTGGCAGCTAAACTTGCATTTTCAGTTACTATTTTTGGCAACTCAGCTGGGATAGCATGAACCTCAATAAGTCCCAATCGGCAAGGGCTGGGGTCCCAGCTGCCCGTGGTAGGCCATCTCTGGAAGAATGTGACTGTGGGAATTTCCTAGTAGCTGCTAAGAGTTTTCCCCTGCATTCTTTCTGAAGGCATCAGCCACTTGAAATGCTTGGCTGCTTAAAGGAAATTGGTTTCTGGGGAGCAAATGGACTCCAAGACTGGGTAGGTTGAACTGATGTGCACACTGAGGGTCCTTGATCCCTGTGAGTTGGGCTTTGTGCCACTTGGGCTTTATGCCTCTTTGTTTTTGTGCCACATGGGCCTGGTTAGGACCATTTGTGGTACCAATTGTAGGCTGTCTTAGGCTCTACTTGTCACTTGAGTTTCATACCACTTGGGCTTCATGCCACATGAGTTTGGTTAGGACCATTTGTGGTACCAACTGATAGGCATTTCTAGGCTATCTCTGCCCATTGGGCTTTGTGCCACTTGGGCTTCATGTCATTTGGGTCTGGTTAAGACCACTTGCAATATCAGCTGGCAGGAAATAAGACCCTAAGACTTTATTGTGAGCACTCGTTTAGACTAATAGAATTATAGAACCAAGTTTTGTTCATATGTTTCTACTTTGTCTGTGTTCTTTCTATGGTTGTTATTTTAGGTTTGTACTTCCATGCCATCGGGAGTTGTTTTGTTTTGCCTCCTGAAGTGAGCCCGTGTGCCCAAATTTTAATAAGATTGGTCCATGTACAGCTATATTCAATGACTAAGAAGGAGTTGATTTTCTGTTGTAACACGACTTGGCCTATGTGTACTTTAGACTACAGGGAAAAATGGCCCCTCAATGGTTCCCTAAATTACTACACCATCATACAGTTGGAATTGTTTTCCTACAATTATGGAAATTGGCTGAAATCCCTTATGTCCAGGCATTTATGTCTTTATGCAATAAGAACTCAGCAAAGAATGGGAGAAAACTAATGATACAGAAAAGGAAATTGGCTTAAAAATCCTCCCTGATAGTAAGACACAAGAAAAAAAATATGATGGTATGAGTATCTTTAATGACTTGAACCTGAGGGACCCAGGATTAGCAGCAGGAAGATTTTCCCTGCCACCACCCCTGCTGCTAGATACCCAAGAAATAGGGCCCACAGGGGTGATAGGCTCTCTCTTGTAAAATTATGGAATGGTCTCCCTCTCGAAGACCTGGCAGGGAACCCAATTTGGTCAGGGTGAATCCCTATCCACAGCAGGACAATTCTCTTCTAAGTGCACATGGTTCATTCTCAAATATAGACCACATGTTAGGACAAAAACTAAGTCTCTACAAGTTCAAGAAGATTAAAATCATATCAAGCACCTTCTCAGATCACTATGGCATGCAACTAGAAATCAACTGCAACAAGAATATGCAAAGACATTTGAAACATGGAGGATAAATAGCATGTTATTGAGCAACAAATGGGTTATCGAGAAGATCAAGGAAGAAATTAAAGACTTCCTAAAAACCAAGAAAAATGAACACACAACAACACAAAATCTATGGGATGCAGCAAAAGCAGTTCTGAGAGGGAAGTTCATAGCACTACAGGCCCATCTCAAGAAACAAGATAAATCTCTAATAGACTATCTAACCTTACAACTTAAAGAACTAGTAAGCAAACAAAAAGAAAACCCTAGAGCAAGTAGAAGGAAGGAAATAGTAAAGATCAGAGCAGAAATAGAAGTCAAAGAGACCAAAAATCAATTCAAAGGATCAATGAAACAAAGAGCTGGTTTTCGAAAAGATAAACAAGATTGATGGACCCTTAGCTAGACTCACCAAGAAACAAAGAGAAAACCCAAATACACAAAATCAGAAATGAAAGAGCAGAAGTAAAAACTGACACCACAGAAATAAAAAAATTGTTTACAACTACTATGAACAATTATATGGCAACAAATTCGACAATCTAAGCAAAATGGACAAATTTCTAGAAACACACAGTCTCCCAAAACTGAACCAGAAAGAGATAGAAAATTTGAACAGACCAATAACAACTAGGGAAATTAAAGATGTAATCAAGACTCTCCCAGCAAACAAAAGGCCAGGCCCAGACAGCTTCACGGGGGAGTTTTATCAAACATTCAAAAAAGAACTAACACCCATTCTCCTCAAGCAATTTCAAAAATTCAAGAAGGAAGACTTCCAAACTCGTTTTATGAGGCCAGTGTAATTCTAATTCCAAAACGAGAAAGAGACATTACAAAGAAAGAAAATTACAGGCCAGTATTTCTGATGAATATAGACGCCAAAATCCTGAACAAAATACTAGCAAATCGGATCCAGCAATACATCAAAAAAATTATTCACGCCCTGGCCGGTTTGGCTCAGCGGTTTGAGTGTCGGCCTGCGGTCCGGAGAGACCCGGGTTCAGTTCCCGCTAAGGGCACGTACTTCGGTTGCAGTTTGTCTCCCGCCCTGGTTGGTCGTGTGGGTGGCAGCCACTCGATGTGTCTCTTTCACGTCGATGTTTCTCTCTCCCTCTCTCTCCCTCCCACTCTATCTGTACAAGGATTGGAAAAATGTCCTCGGGTGAGGATTAAAAAAAAAAAAAAAAAAAATTATTCACCATGACCAAGTGGGATTCATCCCAGGGATGCAAGGATGGTAAATATACACAAATCAATAAATGTGATACACCACATAAATAAAATGAAGAATAAAAACCACATGATCATATCAATAGATGCTGAAAAAGCCTTTGACAAATTCCAGCATCCATTTCTGATAAAAATGCTCAGCAATCTGGGAATAGAGGGGTCATATCTTGACATAATAAAGGCTATATAAGAAAGACCTACAGCCAACATCATACTCAATGGACAAAAATTAAAAGCATTTCTCTTAAGAACAGGAACAAGACAAGGATCCCCACTTTCACCACTCTTATTTAACATAGTACTGGAAGTCTGAAGAAAAAATAAAGGGGATCCAAATTGGAAAAGAGTAAGCAAAACTGTCATTATTCACAGATGACAGACACTATATGTAAAACACCCCAAAAACTCCATCATAAATTTACTAGACTTAATAAATGAATTTGGCAAAGTAGCAGGATACAAAATTAACGTCAAGAAATTGATGGAATTCTTATACACCAATGATGAACTCACAGAAAGAAAAACTAAGAAAACAATCCCATTTACCATTGCAGCAGAAAAATTAAGACAAGTAGGAATAAACTTCACCAAAGAAGTAAAGACCTATTTGCAGAAAACTACAGGACATTGAAAAAGGAAATAGAGGAAGATATTAAAAAGTGGAAGCACATACCTTGTTCATAGATTGGAAGAATTAACATCATTAAAATGTTCATACTACCCAAAGCAATCTATAGAATCAATGCAATCCCCATCAAAATACCAACAACATACTTCACAGAACTAGAACAAATACTTTAAAAGTCCATATGGAACCAAAAAAGACCTGGAATAGCCACAGCAATCTTGGAAAAGAATAACAAAGTAGGAGAGATCACATTACTAGATTTCAGGTTACACTACAAAGCCACTGTTATCAAAACAGCCTGGTACTGGCACAAGAACAGGCATATAGACCAGTGGAACAGAACAGAGAACCCAGAAACTGACCCAAGGCAATATGCTCAATTAATATTTGACAAAGGCAGCAAGAGCATACAGTGAAGTAAAGACAGCCTCTTTAATAAATTGTGTTGGGAAAATTGAACACCTACGTGCAAAAAAAATAAAACTAGACCATCAACTTACATCATACACAAGAATAAACTCAAAATGGATAAAAAACTTAAATGTGACTAATGAATCCATAAAAATCCTAGAAGAAAATGTAGAAAACAAAATTTCAGACATCATACGTAGCAGAATTTCCAGTGACACAACACCTAAGGCAAGAGAAACAAAGGAAAAAATGAACACATGGGACTACATCAAACTAAAAAGCTTCTGCACAGCAAAAGATAAAATCATCAAAATGGAAAGGCAATGCACTGTATGGGAGAGCATAATTGCCAATAATATATCAGGTAAGGGGTTAATTTCAAATATATAGAGAGTGCTCATACAACTCAACAAAAGGAAGACAAAGAACCCGATTAAAAAATGGGCAGAGGAAATAAATAGACACTTCTTCAAACAGGGCATACAAATGGCTAAGAGACATATGAAGAAATGTTCAACATCACTAATCATCAGAGAGATGCAAATTAAAACAACAATGAGGTATCACCTCACACCTGCCTGAATGGCTGCCATCAACAAATCATCAAACAAGTGTTGGTGAGGGTGTGGAGAAGAGGGGACCTTAGTACACTGCTGGTGGGAATGCCGACTGGTGCAGCCACCGTGGAAAACACTATGGTGTTACCTCAAAAAATTGAAATTTGAACTTCTATTTGACCCAGTATATTCTAGGCATATACCCTAAGAAGCCTGAAACACCAATCAGAAAGAATGCATGTACTCCCATGTTTGTAGCAGCACTATTTACAATAGCTAAGATCTGGAAAGAGCCCAAATGTCCATCAGTAGATGAATGCATAAAAAAGCGGTAGCAGATATACACAATGGAGTACTATGCAGCTGTAAGAAAGGAAGCTCTCTTATCCTTTGAGACAACATGGAGGTACCTGGAAAGTATTATCCTAAGCGAAACAAGCCGAACAGAGAAAGACAAGTATCATATGGTCTCACTTATTTGTGGAATATAATGAACATAACAGTCTGAGGAATGGTGTAGTCCCAGAGATGTGGAAGTGCTGTACAGACTGACAATCCTCAGAAGGGGGGGTGGTGAGGGAGAGATAAACCACTGAACTCATATACATGTATGCATGAACAATGGACATAGTCAGGAAAGCTGGGGACAGGGCAGGGAGGGAGGGAAAGGGGCAAATTAGTGGGAGCAAAAGGAAAAACATCTGTAACAAAAATAAATTAATTAATTTAAAAAATGCAAATAAATAAATAAATAGATAGATAGATAAATATAAAGTTTACTAAGAGAAAAAAAAAAGTTTACCATGCCGAGGAAACAAGGACCTTAAAGTAGGTCATTTTCTTAGAAACAGTACAGGGAAATCAGATAAAAGACAGAACACAAAAGGAAAAGGAAAAGATGCACTACATGCCAATAAATGTGCCTATTTCAAAAGGAAGGCCTTTGGCTGCTAGAAACTCAAAAATGAAAATAATAATGATTACCACATTAAAATTACAACTAAACTACTAAAAAATCACCATTCAGAACCGCCTGAAATCAAGCTGAATGGAAGTCTGAGAACTACAGAATTGAAGGAGAAGCCACTTCAAGACTGTTAGGAGGGTCAGAGACATGGACTGGCTGGTCCTATACCCTGGGGTGGTGGATAAAAACTCAGGAGGGATATCTTGGCTATGAAGACCCTTCCTGAGGAGTGAGGGGTCCTCATCTCATATTAGGACCTCCAGCTCAGGGTTCCATTGCCTGGAAGAGAAGTCCCCATAACTTCTGATTATGAAAGTCAGCGGGAATTGAGGTTGAGGGAGGCTGAGGCCTCTGGAGTACTAGGCAGTTACTCTTGAAAGAACCACATACTACTAGAACTCCCTCCCTCCAGGCTCCAGCACTGGGGTGGTAGCTTAAAAGGCATCAGAGACATACAGGGAAGAATTGAGTTGTTTGGCATCAGGGTGAGAGCTGGAGAGACAGCTTTCTCCTAGACAGATATATTGACTGAGGCCTTTGTTTTCTTGGTGAACCCTTCCCTCATGGCACAGGCAGATGGGCACCAGATCTGGGACTCAGGCAACCTACCCTGGTGATTCCCTGAAGCCCTGCCCCACCCAGTCTCCAGGCCCACTCAATCTGTTATCAGTGGCTCTATCATAAGATTGGTCTGTCTTGGCTCCTGATTCAGATTTTCTTTAATTCTCTCAAACAAACAGAATCTGCCCTCAGAGAGTCCCATACTTCTCATTAAGTCGCCCCAGGCCCAGTATACAAGAAGCAGCCATTTGCAGATTGTTTTTTAGCTTATGCCTGGTGGCCCAGGGTAGAACACAAGCAGTGGATGACCTTGCTTCAGTGCCAAAATACCCAGTACATAACTTCAGACCACATTGGAGCACCACCACCCAACCACTTCCACAAGTGACACACTCAAGAAGTGGACTCAGTGGGTTCCAGAGCCCTGCTGAAGTAAATCTTGCTCTGTGTCATGGGCCCCTGCACAAGTGATTTGCCAAGGTGGTCAGAGCCAGTCCTTGCAGCTGATCAGCCTGAGTCAATCGCTCCCATTGATGTACCAACAGCAATCAAGACTCAATTACAACACAAGGGTGTATAGTCCCCCCTGAGGGGTGCACCTCAGGGACCCAGCTGGGGTGATCAGGGAGGCTGTTCCACTGGACCCTACAGGACACCTACTACTATAGGCCACCCTGGGAAGCCTAGGAGACATAGCAACTCTACCTAATACATAGAAACAAACACAGGGAGACAGCCAAAATGAAGAGACAAAGAAACGTCCCAAATTAAAAAACAGAACAAAACTCCAGGAAAGGAACTAAACGAAATGAAGATATGCAATCTAACAGATGCAGAGTTCAAAACACTTGTTATAAGGATACTCAAGAACTTAATGAGGACCTCAAGAGCATAAAAAAGGACCAGTCAGAAATAAAGGATGCACTAACTGAAATAAAGAATAATTTATAGGGAATCAATAGAAGAGTAGGTGGAGCCAAGAACAAACATTAATTTGGAGTATAAGGAAGCAAAAAACACCCAATTAGAAGAGTGGGGAAAAAAAAGAATTGAAGAAAATGAGGATAGTGTAAGGAGCCTCTGGGAAAACTTCAATTGTACCAACATTCACATCATGGGGGTGCCAGAAGGGAAAGAGAAAGAGCAATAAATTGAAAATAATAATGCCAGAACACTTCCCTGACTTGGTGAAGGAGACAGAAATACAAGTCCAGAAAGCACAGAATCCCAAACAAGATAAATCCAAAGAGGCCCACATCAAGATATCATAATCAAAATGTACACGGTTAAAGACAAAGGGAGAATCTTTTTTTTTTTTTTTAATCCTCACCCGAGGATATTTTTCCATTTTTTGTACAGATAGAGTGGGAGGGAGAGAGAGGAAGGGAGAGAAACATTGACGTGAAGGGACACATCGAGCGGCTGCCACTCGCACGACCAACCAGGGCCGGGGACAAACTGCAACCGAAGTACGTGCCCTTAGCGGGAACCGAACCCGGGTCTCTCCGGACCGCAGGCCGACGCTTTAACCGCTGAGCCAAACTGGCCAGGGCGACAAAGGGAGAATCTTAAAAACAGCAAGAGAAAAGCAGTTAATTATCTACAAGAGACCCCCTCCATAGTGCTGTCAGTCAATTTCTCAAAAGAAACTTTGCAGGCCAGAAGGGAGTGGCAAGAAATATTAGAAGTGGTGAAAAGAAAGAACCTACAACCATGATTACTCTATCCTACAAAGCTATCATTTAGAATTGATAGACATATAAAGAGTTTCCCACACATAAAAAAAAGCTAAAGGAGTTCATCACCACCAAATCAGTGTTACATGAAATGTTAAAGGGTTTTCTTCTTTTTTTATTTTTTTATTCTCACCCAAGGACATTTTTTTGTTCAGATAGAGTGGGAGGGAGGGGGATAAAGAGAGAGAGAGAAACATCAACGGGAAAGGGACACATCGAGTGGCTGCCACCCACACAACCCAACCAGGGTCGGGGACAAACTGCAACAGAGGTACGTGCCCTTAGAAGGAACCAAAACCAGGTCTCTCTGGACTGCAGGCTGACACTCTAACTGCTGAGCCAAACCGGCCAGGGCAAGGGTTTTCTTAAAGAAGATAAAAAGTATGAATAATAAAATACATATTTATCTATAGTTGAGTCTACAAACAAAATGAACAAGCTGAATAGAAACACATTCATAGATACAGAGAACTTTGTTGGTTTCCAGATGGGAGAGGGGCCATCTGAAATTTGTGAAAGGATTAAAAGTACAAAGTGGGCTTGGCTGGTGTGGCTCAGTGGTTGAGCATTGACCCATGCACCAAGAGGTTGCTGATTCAATTTCTGGTCAGGGAACATGCCCAAGTTGTTGGCCAAATCCCCAGTGGGGGGCATGCAGGAAGCAGCCAGTCGATATTCTCTCTCTTCGATGTTTCTATCTCGCTCTTCCTCTCTCTCTAAAATCAATAAAGAAAAAATATATATATAAAAATTGGTTGTTAGATTGAGGAGCCTCAAAGGAAAGGGGGGATGAGGATAGGAAGAGATAAATCAAAGAACTTTTGCACATATATGCATAACCAATGGACACAGGCAGTAGTGTAGGAAAGGCGGGATGGGGGGGCAGGAGTGAGGAGGGGGGTCAATGGGGGTAAAAGGGGAGCATCTGTAATACTTTCAACAAAAAAATATGGTAAGTTTAAAAAATAAATAAATAAAAATGATAGAAAACCTCACCAAGAAATGTTAGCAAGAAATGACAAATCTCATGATGAACAAGGAGGCCCAGAGTCTCCTCTAGAGACCTCCCAATCTACTACTATTGCCCTACAGGAGCCCCGGGTACAATTAATAGTGGGGAACAAGCTAATTGACTTCCTTATATATATGAAAGCTACATACACAGAGCTAAATACAAAATGACCAAGAAAAGTTCAGTTACTAGAGTGACCAGACAACGACAAAAATAGCATTTTTTCAACCTTTAGAATGCCAGCTTGGCGATCAAAATCTTACATTAGGTTTTCTCTACATAATCAAAATTGTTGGGCTGAGATTTACCTTGTAAATTGTATGCACAAATAACTTTCCCTCCTGATAAATAGCAATTATGTTTAAGAGTTCCACCTGAACATGCTCTCCAGCTGAAGGTTTTTCTGACTTGCCCAGAAGAACCTGGAGGTAAACTCTTCCCACCCAAGGTCAACAAGCAGCTTGATTGAGTTTTTTAGACTGATGAAATCCAGGGTAGAGTGGTTAATATCCAACTCATAAAAATTAATCTAAAAGAGGTGCACATATCCCGCAGCAGAAATAATACCCCCTTAAAAAAAAAGCTTTACAGGGAATACAACTGGTATTGCAGAAATTCTTAAAATCAGGATTAATTCTGTCATGTCAGTCTTCCTATAACACATCTGTTTTGCTAGTCAAAAGGCTCACTCTTTTATTTACTTATTTTTTATTTATTTTTGTTACAGATGTTTCTCCTTTTTCCCCCATTGACACCCTCCTCCCCCTCTCTCCCCGCCCTGTCCCTAGTTTTGTTGTCCATGGCCATTGGTTATGCTTACATGCATATAAATTCTGTGGTTAATCTCTTTCCGCCCCCCATGCCCTCTTCTGGGGATTTTCAGTCCGTACCCTACTTCCACATCTCTGGGACTACCCTGATCTTCAGACTTGTTATGTTCATTATATTCCACAAATAACTGAGATCATGTGATATTGGTCTTTCTCTGCTGTGCTTGTTTTGCTTAGAATAATACTCTCCAGGTCCCTCCATGTCGTCTCAACGAATAAGATATCTTTCTTTCTTACAGCTGCATAAACTCCATTGCGTATATGTACCACAGCTTTTTTTATACATTCCTCTACTGATGGACATTTGGGCTGTTAACCAGATATTAGCTGTTGTAAATAGTGCTGCTATGAACATGGGGATAAATATATTCTTTCTGATTGGTGTTTCAGGCTTCTTAGGGTATATTCCTAGAAGTGATATCACTGGGTCAAATGGCAGTTTAACTTTTAACTTTCTGAAGTAACACCATAGTGTTTTCCACAGTGGCTGCACCAGTCTGGTTTCCCACAAGCAGTGTATTAGAGACTCCTTTTCTCCACACTCTCGTCAACACTTGAGTTTGATGCTTTGTTGATGGCGGCCATTCTGACAGGTGGGAAGTGATAGCTCGTTGTTTTAATTTACATCTGTCTGCTAATTAGTGATGTTGAGCATTTCTTCATATGTCTCTTGGCCATTCATATATCCTGCTTGGAGAGGTATCTATTTAGATCCTCTGCCCATTTTTTAATTGGGTTCTTTGTCTTCCTTTCTTGAGTTGTATGAGCACTCTAATATTTTAGAAATTAACGCCTTATCTGATGTATCATTGGCGATTATGCTCTCCCACAGAATGGGTTGCCTTTTCATTTTGGTGGTTGTTTCTTTTGCTGTACAGAAGGTTTTGAGTTTGATATAGTCCAATGTGTTCATTTTCTCCTTTGCTTCTGTTGCCTAAGGTGATGTATCAGTGAAAATTCTGCTGCATATGATGTCTGAAATTTTGTTGCCTACATTTTCTTCTAAAATGTTTATGGATTCATGAGTCACATTTAAGTCTTTTATCTATATTGAGTTTATTCTTGTGTATGGTGTAATTTGATGGTCTAGTTTCACTTTTTGCATGTAGCTGTCCAATTTTCCCAATACCATTTATTAAAGAGGCTGTCTTTACTCCACTGTATGCTCTTGCCACCTTTCTCAAATATTAATTGAGCATAATATTTTGGGTCCATTTCTGGGTTCTCTATTCTGTACCACTGGTCTATACATCTGTTCTTGTGCCAGTACCAGACTATTTTGATTACAGTAGCTTTGTAGTATAACCTGATATCTGGTATTGTGATCCACATACTTTGTCCTTCTTATTCAAGATTGCTGTGGTCATTCGGGGTCTTTTTGGTTCCATATCAACTTTTGAAGTATTTGTTCTAGTTCTGTGAAGTATGTCGTTGGTATTTTGATGGGGATTGCATTAAATCTATAGATTGTTTTTGGTAGTATGGACATTTTAATGATGATAATTCTTCCAATCCATGAACAAGGTATGTGCTTCTACTTTTTTATATCTTCCTCTATTTCTTTTTTCAGTGTCCTATAGTTTTCTCCAAAAAGGTCTTTTATTTCTTTCATTAAGTTTATTCCTAGGTACCTTAATTTTTTTGTTGCAATGGTAAATGGGACTGTTTTTTTAGTTTCTTTTTCTGTGAGTTCATGATTGGTGTATAAGAATGCCATTGGTTTCTTGATGTTAATTCTGTATCTTGCTACTTTTCCAAATTCAGTTATTAAGTCTAGTAGAGTTCTAATGGAGTCTTAAGGGTTTTCTATGCATAATATCATGTCATCTGCAAATTATGACAGTTTCACTTCCTCCTTTCCAATTTGGATCCCTTTTATTTTTTCTACCTGTCTGATTGCTGTGGCTAAGATTTCCAGGACTATGTTAAAGAGCAATGAAAGTGGGCATCCTTGCCTTGTTCCTGTTCTTAAGGGAAATGCTTTTAGTTTGTGTCCACTGAGTATGATGTTGGCTGTAAGTCTTTCATATATGGCCTTTATCATGTCAAGATATGACCCCTCTATTCTCAGATTGCTGAGCGTTTTTATCAGAAATCGGTACTGAATTTTGTCGAGTGCTTTTTCAGCATCTATTGATATGATTATATGATTTTTATCTTTCATTTTGTTTATGTGGTATATCACATTTATTGATTTGCAAATATTGTACTAGCCTTGCATCCTTGGGATGAATTCCACTTGGTCATGGTGAATAATTTTCTTGATGTATTGCTGGATCTGATTTGCTAGAATTTTCTTCAGTATTTTTATATCTATGTTTATCATGTATATTGGCCTGTAATTTTTTTAGTTTTAGTGTCTTTTTCTGGTTTTGGAATTAGAATTATGCTGGCCTCATAAAACGAGTCTCAAAGTCTTCTTTTTTCTTAAATTTTTTGAAATAGTTTGAGGAGAATGGGTATTAGTTCTTCTTTGAATGCTTTTAAATCTCCCCCATAGAGATGTCTGGGCCTGGGCCTTTGTTTGATGGGAGATTCTTGATTACATCTTCAATTTCCTTTGTTGTTATTAGTCTAAGTTTCCTATCTCTTCTTGGTTCAGTTTTTGGAGACTATGTGTTTATTTTAGAAATTTGTCCATTTTGCTTAGATTGTCGAATTTGTTGCCGTATAATTGTGCATAATATTTGTTAACAATTCTTTGTATTTATGTGTTGTCAGTAATTATTTCTCCTCTTTTATTTCTGATTTTGTGTATTTGGGTTCTCTCTCTTTGTTTCTTGGTGAGTCTAGCTAAGGGTCCATCAATCTTGTTTATCTTTAAAAAAACTAGCTCTTTGTTTCTTGATTCTTTGAATTTTCTTTTTTTTCTGGTCTCAATGTAATTTATTTCTGCTCATTACTATGTCTTTCTTCTACTTGCTCTGGGGTTTTCTTTCTTTCTTTTATTTTTAAGCCCATGCCCCTAGCAGGAACTGAACCTGGAACTCTCTGGTCTGCAGGCCAATGCTCCAACCATTGAGCCAAACTGGTTCTGGAGTTTTCTTCCTTTTTGCTTTTTATTTCTTTAAGTTGTGAGGTTAGGTAGTCAATTAGAAATTTTTCTTGTTTCTTGAGGTAGGCCTGTAGTGCTATGAACTTCCTTCTCAGAACTGCTTTCACTGCATCCCATAGATTTTGTGTTGTTGTGTGTTCATTTTCATTGGTTTCCAAGAAATTTTAAATTTTTCCCTTGATCTCCATGGTAACCCATTCATTGTTCAATAAGATGCTATTAAGCTTCCATGTATTCAGATGTCTTTGCATGTTTTCATTGCAATTGATTTCTAGTTTCTTGCCATTGTGATCTGAGAAGATACTTGATATAATTTCAATCTTCTTGAACTTGTAGAGACTTATATTTTGTCCTAACATGTGGTCTATCTTTGAGAATTTCCCATGTGCAC
The DNA here is from genome assembly GCF_014108415.1 of Molossus molossus. Lineage (NCBI taxonomy): Eukaryota > Metazoa > Chordata > Mammalia > Chiroptera > Molossidae > Molossus > Molossus molossus. The sequence goes on along the minus strand of NW_023425399.1, from coordinate 57,117,153 downwards.
TTGAAAAGAATGTGAATTCTTCAGTTTTGGGGAGTATTCCTCTGTAGATATCTATTAAATCCACTTGATCTGGTGCTTCATTTAGAGTCTCTGTTTCCTTGTTAATTTTTTGTCCAGTAGATCTATCCACTGATGTCAGCGGGGTGTTGAAGTTTCCTGCTATGCTTGTATTGTAGTCAATATCTCCTTTGAAATCCTCGAGAAGATTTTTAATATATGTTGGTGCTCCTATATTGGTGCATATATGTTTATCAACATATATATATATACCAGGTTATATATTCCTTTTGGATAGATCCTTTCAATATTATATAGTGGCCTATTGATATGTTCATATAATTTTTATCTTTTATTTTGTTTATGTGGTGTATCACATTTATTCATTTGCAAATATTGTACCAGCCTTGAATCCCTGGGGTGAATTCCACTTGGTCATGGTGAATAATTTTTTGATGTAGTGCTGGATCTGATTTTGTTCTGGATGTTGGGCATCTATGTTATTCAGGGATATTGGCCTATAGTTTTCTTTTTTTGTAGTGTCTTTTTTGGTTTTGGAATTAGGATTATACTGGCCTCATAAAATAAGTTTGAAAGTCTTCCTTCTTGAATTCTTTGAAATAATTTGAGAAGAATGGGTATTAGTTTTTCTTTGAATGTTTAGTAAAACTCCCCTATGAAGCCATTCAGGCCTGGGCTTTTGTTTGCTGGGAGAGTCTTGATTACATCTTCAATTTTCTTTGTTGTTATTGGTCTCTTTACTCCATCAAACTCAAAAGCTTCTGCAGAGCAAAACAATCAACCCCCAAAATGAAAAGGCCACCCACTTTAAGGGAGAGCATGATGGCCAAAGATACATCAGATAACGGGTTAATTTCCAAAATAAGAGTGCTCATAAAGCTCAACAAAATGAAGACAAAGAACCCAATTAAAAAAATGGGAAGAGAAACTAAATAGACACCTTTCCAAACAGGACATACAAATGGCTAAAAGACATATAATGAAATGCATAACGCCACCATTCATCAGAGAGATGCAAATTAAAACAACACTGAGGTATCACCTCACATCTACCAGAATGGCTGCCATCAACAAATCATCAAACAAGAAGTGTTGGCGAGGGTATGGAGAAAAGGGGACTCTAGTACACTGTTGGTGTGAATACAGACTGGTACAGCCACTATGGAAAACAATATGGTGTTACCTTAAAAAGTCAGAAGTTGAACTGCCATTTGACCCAGTGATCCTACTTCTAGCAATATAACCTGAGAAGCCTGAAACACCAATCAGAAAGACTATATGTACCCCCTTGTTCATAGCAGCACTATTTACGATAGCTAAGATCTGGAAACAGCCCAAATGTCCATCAGTAGACAATGTATAAAAAATCGGTGGTACATATACACAATAGAGTACTATGCAGCTTTAAGAAAGAAAGATCTCTTATCCTTTGAGACGACATGGAGGGACCTGAAAATTATTATCCTAACTGAAACAAGCCAAGCAGAGAAAGACAAGTATCATATGATCTCACTTATTTGTGGAATATAATGAACATAACAGTATGAAAAACAGGGTAGTCCCAGAGATGTGAAAGTAGGGTATAGACTGACAATCCCCAGAAGAGGATGTGTGGGGGGGAGATAAAACACAGAACTTATATGCATGTAAGCATAACAAATGGCCATGGACAACAAAGCTGGGGATATGGCGGAGAGGCCGGGAGGAGGATATCAATGGAAAAAAAAAGAAGAAACATCTGTAACAAAAATAAATTAATTAAAAAAACCCCACCATTTTGTAGTGGCCTTCTTTGTCTCTAGTTATGGCCTTCATTTTGAAGTCTAATTTATCAGATATTAGTATTGCTATCCCAGCTGTTTTTTTCCTTTTCATTTGCTTGGAAGATTTTTTTTATCCCTTCATTTTCAACCTATGTGAGTCTTTTGTTGTGAGGTGGGTCTCTTGTAAACAACATATATGTGAGTAATGCTTTTTTTTTTTATCCAATCAGCTACTCTGTGTCTTCTTATCAGAGCATTCAATACATTTACATTCAAAGTGATTATTGATATGTATTATTTGTTGCCATTTTTGTTTAGTGTATTCATATTTTTCTTCCTATTTCTCCTACTAATTACAGCAGTCTTTTTATCATTTCTTGAAGTGCTGGTTTGGTTCTAATAAATTCCATTAGCTTTATTTTTGTCTGGGAAGATCTTTATTTGACCCTCTATTTTGAATGATACCCATGCTGGAGAGAGTAGTCTTGGATTCAGATCCTTGTTTTTCATGACCTTGATTACTTCATTCCATTCCCTTCTGGCCTGCAGTGTTTCTGTTGAGAAGTCAGCTGAGAGCCTTATTGGGGTTCCTTTGTAGATAACCTGTTGCTTATTTTTTGCTGCCTTTAGGATTCTCTCTTTGTCTTTGATTTTTGACATTTTAATTATTATGTGTCTTGGCATGGGCCTGTTTGGGTTCTTATTACTTGAGGCTTTCTGTGCTTCTGGAACTTGAATGCCTTCTTCCTTCCCCAAGTTAGGAAAGTTTCTGTCACTATTTCTTCAAATATATTCTCTAACTCTTGGCTATTTTCTTCTTTTTCGGGGACTCCTATTATGCGAATGTTATTATGTTTCCCGTTGTCCCACAGTTCTTTTAAGCAATCTTCCTGCTTTTTAATTTTTTTTTTTTCCCTTTTGGTTTTCTGATTGGTTGATTTTTTATCCTGTCTTTTAAATAACTTTTTCGGTCCTCAGCCTCCACGACTCTGCTGGTTAGTCCTTCCAATGTGTTCTTAATTTCTGCTGTGTCATTCTTCATTTCCACTTGGTTGATTTTCAATGTTTCTATATCCTTACTCATGGTTTTGATGTCCTTTCGCATGTTGTTGAGCTTCCTCAAGATCATGGCTCTGAACTCTATCTCTGATAATTTGCTTAACTGCATTTCATTGGTTTCATCTTCAACAGAGTTCTCTTGTTATTTTATTTGAGATTTGAGTCTTTGTTTCACCATTTTGGCTATCTCAGTGGGTTTTGGAGTCTGCCAAATTTTTCCTGTGGGTGTTGGTGTTCTGGTGTTTGTGGCTCCCTCTACTGAGTTTGGATGAGCATGGAAGGGCCCATATTAAACACTACTGTCAAGTCTTACTTTCCTGGGTAGATTGCCAACCCAGATAAGGTTCAGTTATCCTCTGGCTTTTTGCCCGGAGGCTATTCGTCTCAATTACTCAGGGCCTTGGAATATAGCCCTGGTGTTCTTTGTAAGAGAATTTCCAGAATGGACAGATGCTGGTTGTTAATGAGCCTCAATTTGCATTTTTTGCCTCACCTAGAAGGGGCTGAATTTCTGAGGAAGGGGCTGCTGCTTTTCCCCACAGCTCTGGGAAGGAGCAAGCTGGCCACCGTCCTTTGTGGCCATGACTCAGAAGAAACTCTGAGAGCCCTCCAAATCCCAGGTGTCCCCTCAGAGTTTCAATCTACTCTGCCCTTTCTCACCCGGAGCCCCAGGTGAGTGACTCTATTCAATTCAGTGCTCTGTACCAGCACCCTGCTTTGTGGAGCAGGCTTGGTATTTTAACCCAGAGAGCACTGGTCACAGCCTAAACCATTTCTGTTCATGGGCTCCCACCCCACCACACTCTTGCACCTCTGCAGTTCCTACCAGTATCCCTGGTTATATTGTTCTTCTTGCTGCTTTTTTTTGCTTTTTGCTTTTTTTCAGACGATTTGTCTTTTTTTAGTTGTAATTCCCTTTTGGTCCTGGGAGATCATTTGTGTAGCTTCCATTTACTCTGCTTCCATTTTTTCTCTTCCAAAAGCCTTACTCTTATTAATATAGATTTGTACGGAATCTTAGGGCCACAGATGACTTTGTCCAGGACATTTATCCTATGGTGCACAACTCTTATACTTTGTTGGTCATGGTGCCCAGAGACAGCAAATAATTTTCAGTCCTGGACTTGAAAGATGCTTTTTTCTGCATCTCAATAGATAAAAAGGCTCAGCTATTATTTGCCTTTTAATGGCAGAATTCAGAAACTAAAGCCATACTCCAATACTGTTAGATTGTGTTTCCATAAAAATTTAAGAATTCTCCAACCATATTTGGGAAAATATTTAAGGAATATTCAATTGAAATTGGGAATTCTTCTACAATATGTAGACAACTTACTAATAGCTAGTAATACTTATGAAGACTGTTTGTTCAACACCACCACAGTACTGAATCATTTGACCAAAAGATGATAGATATATAGGATCACCTCAAAAGGCCCAGATTTGGCAATAGCAGGTGGCATACCAGAGGTTCCAACTGACACAGGGCACCAGGAGCTTGATGGCTGATCAAAAACAAGCTATTGCTACAATAAAAATCCCGTAGAACCATAGGTATCTTTGTGGATTCTTAGGGATTACAGGATTTTGCTAAATTTGCATTCCAAATTTTGACCTTATAGTAAAAACATTGTATCATTCTTTGAAAGAATTAGCATCTGAACCTCTTGAATGGACAAGAGACTGTCAGACAGCATTTGACACCTTGAAGGAAAAACTAGTTTCAGCCCCCACATTAGGATTGCCCAATTTACAGAAACCTTTCAAATTATACATTCATGAAAGGCAAGGCATTGGACTTGGGGTATTAACTCAGACCTTGGGAAATGCTCTTCAACCCATAGCCTATCTCTCAAAGAAACTAACTCACATGGAAAAATGATGGCCACCATGCCTCTTGGCAATAGCAGCTACCTGTGACATCTTATAGGAAGCAGAGAAATTTACTATGGGACAACCTATGATGATATTTGTATCACACCAAGTCCTAACCCTATTAGGATAGAAAGAACGGTATTGGCTGATGACAAGGTTCTTGGGAAAATATTAGGCCATTTTATTAAACAACCCAAATGTTACTTTATAAATCACCACTACCTGGCCACCCTACTTTTAGACTCAGAGGGAAGCTCAGACCTCCAACATGATTGCTTAGAAATCATTGACAAAATTTATCCCAGCAAACCAAATATATTGGACCAGCTTCTGTTAGAACCTGACTAGGAATTACATACAGATGGAAGCAGTTTCGTGGAGAATGTTCAACAATAAGCCAGGTACACAGTTGTTACCATGGAGAAGGTAATAGAAGCTTAGGCCCATGCTTTAAAATTTTCAGCACAAAAGGCTGAACTGATAGCCCTCACCAGAGCCTTAGAATTAACCCAAAGAAAGAATGTCAACATCTATGCAGTCTCTAAATATGGAAAAAAGAGGGCTCTTAACCTCAGGAAATAAAGATATCAAACATGCAAACGATATTTGAAAATTGATAAAGGCAGTGAATCTACTGAACCAGATTGCTATTAATGCACTGCCCAGACACCAGAAGGATGGTTCACAAACAAGCCAGGTAAACCAACCTACCAATAAAGCAATAACACAATAAGATGAGCCATCCAAAGACCATCATTTCTTGGGGCTTTAATTCCCCACTTGCACTTGTCAGAATTTATTTATTTATTTTTAATTAATTAATTTATTTTGTTACAGATGTTTCTCCTTTTTCTCCCACTGATTCCCCCCTTCCCCTCCCTCCCTGCTCTGTCACCAGCTTTGTTGTCCATCCCCATTGTACATGCATACATACATATAAGTTCTGTGGTTTGTCTCTCCCATACCACCCCCTCTTCTGTGGATTGTCAGTCTGTACCCCACTTCCGTGTCTCTGGGACTGTTTCCAGATCTTAGCTATTGTAAATAGTGCTACTATGAACAAGGGGATACATTTTATTTTGTGATTATTAATTAATTTCTGTTACAGATGTTTCTCCTTTTTCCCACAGTGATTCCCCCACTCCCTCCCTGCCCTTTCCCCAGTTTGTTGCCATGTCCACTGTTCATGCATACATGCATATAAGTTCTGTGGTTTATCTCTCCCCCACCACACACCTCTTTAGGGGATTGTCAGTCTGTACCCCACTTCCGTGTCTCTGGGACTACCCCATTTCTCAGACTGTTATGTTCATTATATTCCACAAATAAGTGAGATCATATGAAACTTGTCTTTCTCTGTTTGGCTTGCTTCACTTAGGATGATACTTTCAAGGTCCCTCCATGTAGTCTGAAAGGATAAGAGATCTTTCTTTCTTACAGTTGCATAATAATCCATTGTGCATATGTACCACAGCTTTTTTATCCATTCGTCTACTGATGGACACTTGGGCTGTTTCCAGATCTTAGCAATTATAATACTGCAGCTACAAACATGGGGGTACATATATTCTTTCTGATTTTTGTTTTAGGCTTCTTAGAGTATATTCCGAGAAGTGGGATCACTGGTTCAAATGGAAGTTCAATTTTTAATTTTTTGAGGTAACACCTTATTGTTTTCCATAGTGGCTGCACCAGTCTGCATTCCCACCAGCACTGTACTAGAGACCCCTTTTCTTCACACCCTCACCAACACTTGTCTGATGCTTTGTTGATGGCGGCCATTCCCACAGGTGTGAGGTGATACCTCATTGTTGTTTTAATTTGCATCTCTCTGATGATTAGTGATGATAAACATTTCTTCATATGTTTCTTAGCCATTTGTATGTCCTATTTGGAGAGATGTCTATTTAGCTCCTCTGCCCATTTTTTAATTGGATTCTTTGTCTTCTTTTTGTGGAGTTGTATGAACACTCTATATATTTTGAAAATTAACCCCTTATGTGATATATCATTGGCAATTATGCTCTCCCAAACAGTGGGTAGCCTTTCCGTTTTGATGATTGTATCTTTCGCTGTGCAGAAGCTTTTGAGTTTGATGTAGTCCCATGTGTTCATTTTCTCCTTTGTTTCTATTGCCTTAGGTGATGTGTCAGTAAAAATTTTGCAGCATATGATGTCTGAAATTTTGTTGCCTATAGTCTCTTATAGGATTTTTATGGATTCATGAGTTACATTTAAGTCTTTTACCATTTTGAGTTTATTCTCATGTGGGGTGTAAGTTGATGGTCTACTTTCATTTTTCTGCAAGTATCTGTCCAATTTTCCCAGCACCATTTATTAAAGAGGCTGTCTTTACTTCATTGTATGCTCTTGCCACCTTGTCAAATATTAATTGAGCATTTTGCCTTGGGTCCATTTCTGAGTTCTCTGTTCTGTTCCACTGATCTACATGCCTGTTCTTGTGCCAGTACCAGGCTGTTTTGATTACAGTGGCTTTGTAGCATAACCTGATATCTGGTATTGTGATCCCTCCAACTTTGTTCTTCCTTTTCAAGATTGCTGTGTCTATTCGAGGCCTTTTTTGGTTCCATATGAACTTTTGAAGTAATTGTTCTAATACTGTGAAGTATGCCGTTGGTATTTTGATGGGGATTGCATTGAATCTATAGATTGCTTTGGGTAATATGGACATTTTAATGATGTTAATTCTCCCAATCCATGAACAGGGTATGTGCTTCCACTTATTTATATCTTCCTCTATTTCTTTTTTCAATGACCTGTAGTTTTGTGCAAATAGGTCTTTTATTTCTTTGGTTAAGTTTATTCCTAGGTATCTTAATTTTTTGCCGCAATGGTAAATGGAATTGTTTTCTTGGTTTCTCTTTCTGTGAGTTCATCATTTGTGTATAAGAATGCCATCGATTTCTTGACGTTAATTTTGTATCCTGCTACTTTGCCAAATTCTTTTATTAAGTCTAGTAAACATTTGATGGTGTCTTTGGCATTTTCTATGTATAGTATCATGTCTTCTGCAAATAATGACAATTTTGCTTCCTCCATTCCAATGTGGATCCTTTTTATTTTTTCTTCCTGTCTGATTGCTGTGGCTAAAAGTTCCAGTACTATATTAAATAAGAGTGGCGAAAGTCGGCATTCTTGCCTTGTTCCTGTTCTTAAGGGAAATGCTTTTAGTTTTTGCCCATTGAGTATGATGTTGGCTGTAGGTCTTTCATATAGGGCCTTTATTATGTCTAGATATGATCCCTGTATTCCCACACTGCTGAGCGTTTTTATCAGAAATGGATGTTGGATTTTGTCGAAGGATATTTCAGCATCTATTGATATTATTATGCAGTTTTTATTCTTCATTTTATTTATGTGTTGTATCACATTTATGAATTTGTGAATATTGTACTAGCCTTGCATCCCTGGGATGAATCCCACTTGGTCATGGTGGATAATTTTTTGGTGTATTGCTGGATCCGATTTGCGAGTATTTTGTTCAGAATTTTGGCATCTATGTTCATCAGAGATATTGGCCTGTAGTTTTCCTTCTTTGTTGTGTCTTTTTACTGGTTTTGAAATTAGAATTATGCTGGCTTCATAAAACAAGTTTTGAGGTCTTCCTGATTCTTGAATTTTTAAAATAGTTTTAGAAGAATGGGTATTAATTCTTCTTTGAATGTTCAGCAAAACTCCCCCGTGAAGCCATCCGGGCCTGGGCTTTTGTTTGCTGGGAGAGGCTTGATTATATCTTTAATTTCTTCTGTTGTTATTGGTCTGTTCAAGTTTTCTATCTCTTCCTGATCCAGTTTTGGGAGACTATGTGTTTCTAGAAATTTGTCCATTTCGCTTAGATGGTTGAATTTGTTGCCATATAATTGTTCATAGTAGTTGTTAATGATCTTTTGTATTTCTATTTTGTCAGTTGTTATCTCTCCTCTTTCATTTCTGATTTTGTGTATTTGGGCTCTCTCTCTTTGTTTCTTGGTGAGTCTAGCTGAGGGTTCATCAATCTTGTTTATCTTTTCGAAAAACCAGCTCTTTGTTTTATTGATCCTTTAAACTGTTTTTTTTTTGGTCTCTATGTCATTTATTTCTGCTCTGATCTTTACTATTTCCTTCCTTATACTTGCTCTGGGGTTTTCTTTTTGTTTGCTCTCTAGTTCTTTAAGTTGTGAGGTTACATAGTCTATTAGAAATTTTTCTTATTTTTTGAGGTAGGCCTGTAGTGCTGTGAACTTCCCTCTCAGCATGGCTTTCGCTGCATCCCATAGATTTTGTGTTGTTGTGACTTCATTTTAATTGGTTTCCTTGAAGTTTTTTATTTCTTCCTTGATCTCCCCAGTGATCTATTCATTGTTTAATAACATGCTATTTAGCTTCCATGTGTTCAAATGTCTTCATATATTCTTCTTGCAATTGATTTCTAGGTTCATGCTATTGTGATTTGAGAAGATGCTTGATATAATTTCAATCTTCTTGAACTTGTAGAGACTTAGTTTGTGCCCTAACATATGTTCTGTCTTTGAGAATGTCCCATGTGCACTTGAGAAAAATGTGAATTCTGTAGTTTTGGGGTGTAGTTCTCTGTAGATATCTATTAAAACCCTTTGGTCTAGTGCTTCATTTAGAGTCTCTTTTTTCTTGCTAATTGTTTGTCTAGAGAAACTATTCAGTGGTGTCAGGGGTGTGCTGAAGTCTCCTGCTATGATTGTATTGCTGTCGATTTCTCCTTGGACGTCCTCCAGAAGATTTTTAATATGTTTTGGTGCACCTATATTGGGTGCATACATGGTTATCAAGTTTATATCTTCGTGTTGGATAGATCCTTTCAATATTATGTAGTGGCCTTCTTTGTCTCTAATTTTGGCCTTCATTCTGAAATCTATTTTATCAGATATGAGTATTGCTACCCCAGCTTTTTTTTTCTTTTCTGTTTGCTTAGAAGATTTTTTTCCATCCCTTCACTTTCAATCTATGTGAGTCTTTTGTTGTGAGGTAGGTCTCTTGTAAACAACATATAGATGAGTCATGCTTTCATATCCAATCAGCTACTCTGTGTCTTTTTATGGGAGCATTCAGTCCATTTACATTTAAGGTGATTATTGATATGTACTTATTTATTGCCATTTTTGTTTAGTGTGGTTCTACTTTTCTTCCCTTTTCTCCTGGTTATTACAGCAGTCCTTTTAACATTTCTTGCAGTGCTGGTTTGGTGCTAATGTATTCCCTTAGCCTTTTTTTTTTTGTCTGGGAAGCTCTTTATTTGACCTTCCATTTTTAATGCTAGCCTTGCTGGGTAGAGTAGTCTTGGATTCAGATCCTTGTTTTTCATGACCTTGATTACTTCATGCTATTCCCTTCTGGTCTGTATTGTCTTGTGAGAAGTCAGCTGAGAGCCTTATGGGATTTGCTTTGTAGGTAACCTGTTGCTTATCTCTTACTGCTTTTATGGTTCTCTCTTTGTCTTTAATTTTTGGCAGTTTGATTTCTATGTGTCTTCGTTTGGCCTGTTTGGTTTCTTCTTACTTGGGGCTCTGTGCTTCTTGAACTTGAATGCCTTCTTCCTTCACCAAATTAGGGAAGTTTTCTGTCACTATTTCTTTGAATATATTCTCTAACCCTTGCTTATTTTCTTCTTCTTCAGGGACTCCTATGATGCAAATATCATTCTGTTTCCAGTTGTCCCACAGTTCTCTTAAGTTGTCTTCCTGTTTTTTGTTTTTATCCTCACCCGAGGACACTTTTCCATTTTTTGTTCAGGTAGAGTGGGAGGGAGAGAGAGGAACAGAGAGAGAGAGAGAAACATCGACGTGAAAGGGACACATCGAGTGGCTGCCACCCACACAACCGACCAAGGCCGGGGACAAACTGCAACCGAGGTACGTGCCCTTAGCGGGAACCGAACCAGGGTCTCTCAGGACCGCAGGCCGACGCTCTAACCGCTGAGCCAAACCGGCCAGGGCGTCTTCCTGTTTTTTAATCGTTTTTTTTTTTTTTTTCCCCCTTTGGTTTTCTGATTGGTTAATTTTTTCTAGCCTGTCTTCTAATTCACTGATCCGGTACTCAGCTTCCCCTACTCTGCATTTTAGACCTTCCAATGTGTTTTTTATTTCTGATATGTCATTCTTCATTTCTTCTTGTTGGTTTTTAATTTCCAACTGGTTGGTTTTCAACATTTCTATGTCTTTCTTCATGGTGCTCATATCCTTACATTGCTGTTGAGCTTCCTCAATATCATGGCTCTAATTTCTAGTTCTGTTAACTTGCTTAACTGTACCTCGTCTTCCGTAGAGGTCTCTTGTTCTTTCATTTGGCTTTTGTTTCTGTTTTTCACCATTTTGGCTATCACAATGGGCTTTGGAGTGCTGCCAAATTTTCCCTGTGGGTGTTGGTGTTCTGCTGTTTTTGGCTCCCTCTACTGGGTTTGGATGAGCCAGGGAGGACCCACTTTAAACACCACCATCAAGTCTTAGCTTTTCTGGGTAGTGTTGCTAGCCCAGGGAATGGTAGTTACCCTCTAGCTTTTTTTGCCTGGAGGCTATTTGTAGAGGTCACCTGAGGACCCTTGGTTTCTGAGTTGCCTGAAAAACTCCCTCAGGTGCTCAGTTTAAGAGGATTTCCTGAGGGTGGTTCAGCAGCTGGTTGTTCATGGGTCTCAATTAGCATTTCAATGGCCACCAGGTGGGGTTGAATCTCTGAGGGAGGGGCCTCCACCTCTCCCCAGGGCCTTGTGAAGGAGTAAAATGACCACAGTCCTGAGTGGCTGCACTCAGTGAAAGCTCTTAGCACCCTCCAAAACCCGAGTGTTCCCACACAGTTCCAGTCCAGTCTGCCTTCCCTCTGCCAGAGCTGAAGGTGAGTGGCTGCTGCCAATTTAGCCTCTGTCTGGACTCTGCATCGTGGAGCCATCTGGGACTTTTAACCCTAGGGCACTGCTTCCAGCCAAGGGCAGCCGCGGCTGTAGCACCAGCCGAGGGCATTGCACTCAGCAGAATCCCCAGAACTGAATCACGGTAGCAGGACACTGCCGAGGTGGCAGCAGCTTCCAGCAGAGTTCCCTGGTCCCTGCAAGTCCGTGTGGCACCAGCCGAGGGCTTAGCACACAGAATTCACAGGACTCAGCCTTGGTAGCAGCGTCCCTCCGAGTTCCCTGGACCCAGCCAGTCCGTGCCAGTCCGTGCAGCTCCTGCTGAGGGCTTAGCCGGCAGCAGGGTTTGCAGGACTCAGGCGGGGTCGCAGCCGAGGCGGCAGCAGCAACTTCCTGCCGAGCCCCCTGGTTCCCTCCCAGGCCGCTGCGAACCGTGGGTTCCCTGCCCCCTCTCGCATCCTCGCAAGCCTACCAGGATTGAGTCAGTGTTTCTGGTTATGTGATCCTCCAAGTTGTCTTTTGGTTGCCCCTTCCTGAAGATTTGTCTTTATTTTCATTGTAAATCTAGTTCGGTCCTGGGAAATGATCTGTGTGGCTCCATTCACTCCGCTGCCTTCTCTCCGGTTCCCCAATTTTTGGCATTTTAATCACTATGTGTCTTGGTGTGGCCCTTTTCGGTTCTTCTTACTTGAGGCTCTCTGTGCCTTTGGAACTTGAATGCCTTCTTCCTTCATCAAGTTAGGAAAGTTTTCTGTCACTATTTCTTTGAATATATTCTCTAACCCTTGCCCATTTTCTTACTCTTTGGGAACTCTTTGTTGCAATGTTATTACATTTCCCATTGTCCCACAGTTCTCTTAAGCCGTCTTACTGTTTTTTAATTCTTTTTTCCTTTTGGTTTTTTGATTGGTTGATTTTTTCTACCCTTTCTTCTAATTCACTGATCTGGGCCTCTCCTTCCTCTACTCTGCCGGTTAGTCCTTCCAATGTGTTCTTAATTTGTGCCATGTCATTCTTCATTTCCACTTGGTTGGTTTTCAGTGTTTCTGCTTCTTTACTCATTGTGTTGATGTTCTTACTCATGCTGTTGAGCTTCTTCAAGATCATGGCTCTGAACTCTACCTCCAATAATTTGCTTAGCTGCATTTCATTGATCTCTTCTTCAATAGAGTTCTCTTGTTCTTTCATTTTGGATTTATGTCTTTGTATTACCATTTTGGCTATCTCAGTGGATTTTGGAGGCTGCCATATTTTCCCTGTGGGTGTTGGTGTTCTGGTGTTTGTGGCTTCCTCTACTGGGTTTGGATGAGTGTGGGTAGGTCCAAGTTAAACACCACTGTCAAGTCTTTCTTTCCTGGGTAGATTTTCAACCGTAGGGAAGGTTCAGCTATCTTCTAGCTTTTTCCTGTTAAGTGGTAATCTCAGTTACTCAGTGCCTTGGAATGTAGCCCTGGTGTTCTGCCTAATAAAATTTCCAGAGGGTGGGATTGTTGCTGGTTATTAATGAACCTCTATTTGCATTTCTTTACCTCACCTGGGAAAGGCTGAATCTCCAAGGGGGCTGGGGGTCTGCTGCTTTTCCCCACAGCTCTGAGAATGAGAATACTGGCCATTGTCCTTTTTGGCCACGACTCAGAAGAAACTCTGAGTGCCCTCCAAATTCCAGATGTCCTCACAGAGTTTCAGCCTAGTCTTCCCTCCCTCTGCTGTAGCCCCCAGGTGAGTGGCTGTGGCTATTTTACTGCTCTGTGTCAGCACTCTGTGCTGTGCAGTGAGCTTGGTCTTTATTCCCCAAGGGTGCTGCTCACAGCTAAATTTGCTGCTCTCCATGGGCTTCCAGCCCACCACTCTCTGGTGCCTATGCAGATCCTTCCAGTGTCCCTGGTTATATGGTCCTGTCCTGCTGCTTTTCTGTTGCCTTTTCCAGAGAATTTGTCTCTATTTCAGTTGTAATTTTTGTTTGGTCCTGGAAGATCGTCTGCATACCTTCTATTCACTTCATCTCCATTTTTACATTACCTATGCCTATCATGTGTGCAGCTGGGTTGAACAGGCCTTTCTAGTGACCCTGCACCCTGCAGGTCCTGTGGGTAACTGGATAGCACAGTGCCTTTGGGGACCTCACCTTATGCCTATATTATGGATTTCTGGGTAGCACTGGCCTGTCTATTGCTTCAGTAACCAGCAGGTCCTGCGTGTAACCAGACAGCACAGTCCCTCCTTGGTCACACAGGCCTCTCAGGTTCCCTCACACCCTGCCATTTCTGTGGGTGGGCAGCTGGATGGCACCAGTCTCTTGGGCTCTGGCTTCCCACTACTCTTGTGGGCTATTGGACCACAGAGGCCTCTGTGGAGCCCCAGGTCCAGCAGCTGGCAGCTGGGGGGTGCTGTTGCCCCATGGGGTTCAACTCCTGCTCAGCTTTTGCTGTAGTTTTTGGGGATGGGTCTCAGTTGCTGGTCTGTGCTTCTGTTGCCTGGGGATGGATGTCTGCTCCCCAGCCTCTGTTCCTGGGGTTATATCTTGACTCTGAACAGGATGCTACTATGGGGGATGGTGCTGAGCTTCTGGCTGTCTGAGGCTTGCAAGACCAGCACCTTGGGAGCTCCACTACCATGCACTGGTCTGTGTTGACACAGAGTGTTTTCTGGTCCGATGGTGCCAAGTGCGCTGGTGGGCTCAGGTTGCTGGGCCCTAGCTGCTCCCACTGCTTCTTTCCAGGGAAGACCTGGGATCTTCCAAAATGGTAGGACCTCCCTGTGGCACAGAGTGAAGCACCCTGAAGTGCTGCTTACCATTGTATCTGGCTGCTTTCGTCCACAGCACAGGAACTTTCTACTCCATGGCTCTGCACTGCTCGGGTTTGGTCATCCACCTTCTCTTCCACTCACACTCTCTCACACACTTGCTTACTCTCTTACACACTCACCCTCCATCTGGTATTGCCTGCAGCCATCTTCAACATTCCCCCCATGACTATTTTGTAATTACCATTTTGTACTTCTTAATTTCTTCACCTATTCACACTTCCCCAACCCCCCCAATCTGGTAACCATCAGCTTTTTCTCTGTATCTATGAGTCTATTTCTGTTTCATTTGTTTATTTATTTTGTTCTTTATAATTCACACTTAAGTGAAATCATGTGCTATTTGTCTTTGAATTATTTCACTTAGCATGATACCCTGTAGGTCCATCCATGTTGTTGCAAATCTTTATCTTTTTATGGTTGAGAAATATTTTGTTGTATATATGTACCACATCTTCCTTATCCAATCGTCCATTGATGAGCACTTAGGTTGCTTCCAGATCTTGGCTATTATAAATAACATTGCAATGAATATAAGGATGCATATATCTTTCTGAATTAGTGTTTTGGATCTCTTTAAATAGATATTCAGAAATGGGATTGCTGGGTCACATGAAATTTCTATTTTTAATATTTTGAGAAATCTCCATACTGTTTTCCATAATTGCTACACCAATTTCCAGTCCCACCAACAATGCACGAGATTCACCTTTACTCCATCAATACTTGTTGTTTGTTGATTTATTGATGACAGCCATTCTGACAGGTGTGAGGTGATATCTCATTGTGGTTTTAATTTGCATTTGTCTGATGATTAGTGACGTTGAGACTTTTTTCACATTGGCCATTGTATGTCCTCTTTGAAGAAATGTTCGTTCTGGTCCTTTGCCCATATTTTAACTGGATTATTTTGAGTTTTTGATATTGAGTTGTATAAGTTCTCTATAAATTGTGGGTATTAACCCCTTAGATGTATCACTGGCAAATATATTATTCTTTTTAGAAGATTGTCTTTTTTGTTTTTCATTGTTTTCTTTAGTGTGTAAAACATTTTAGTTTGATGTAGTCCCATTTGGGGTTTCTTTTTCTTCTGTTTTCTTTGTCTGAAGAAATATGTCAAAAAAATATTGCTAAAAGAAATATCAGAGAGTTTAATGCCTATGATTTTTTTTTAGTTTTATGGTTTCGATTCTTAGTCTTTAATCTTTTGAGTTTATTCTTGTATATGTTGTAAGAAAGTGATATATTTTCATTTTTTGCATGTATCTTTCTAGTTTTTCTAACATTTATTAAATGTCATTTATTAAAGCAGTTGTCTTTATTTCATTGTATATTTTTGCCTCCTTTGTCATAGATTAATTGATTATATAGATGTGGATTTACTTCTGGTTTCTCTATTCTGTTTTATTGATTCTACTTAGTTCCATTGATCTATATGTCTGCTTTTATGCCAGTATCATGCCATTTTGATTACTATAGCCTTGTAGTACAAGTAGCATGCTACCTCCAACTTTGTTCTTCTTTCTTAAGATTGCTGAGTCTTTTGTGGTTCCATATAGAGATTAGTAGTACTTGTTCTAGTTCTGTAAAAAATGTCATTGGTGATTTGATAGGGATTGCATGGACTCTATAATTGCTTTAGTAGTATAAACATTTTAATGATGTTAATTCTTCCTATACAAGAGCATGGTATGTACTTCCATTGTTTGTATCTTCTTTAATTTATTTCTTTAATGTCATATGATTCTCTGAGTACAAGTCTTATATTTCCTTAGTTAAATTTATTCCCAGGTGTTGTTTTGTTTTGTTTTTCATAAACTGGCAAAGAATTTTGAAAATTCCAATAGTCTGTGGTGTCAGGAGGTGCACACTGTTCAATATCAATAATTTCAATATGTGATGTTTGGATGATTGCTATAAAACCATGAAAATGTGCACATCTGTTGACAAGTCTAATTCTGTAATTTATCCTGAAGACATAGTAATGAATGTTACCAAAACTTATCTGTTTCATTGTTTTTATCAGTAAAATATTAAAAGAGTAGAAAATATGTCTGTCTTGTTTACTGTAGCCTTAAGCCCCTTGCACAAATCCTGGTGCACAATACATATCTAATAAATTGCCTATGAATGAATCTAAATGCCCGATATTTGGAGATTGTGTATAGATACTGTAGTACAGCCTCACGATGAAATATTTTCAGACATTAAAATAGATGCAACAAAGGTATAGCTAGTGCCATAGAAACAGAAAGTTTAGTGCACCCATCTTGTTATTTCACTCATTCCCTGTACTGTGGCATTGGGAACTTTTTTTCTGCCAGCCCCAACTTCTACAAGGCCACCACATTGATACTGTGACAGTCACACAGACTCAGGATTGAAATTATTTGCTAACCAGCAAGAAATAATAAAAACAGGTGAACATGAACTACTTCATGGAATTACAAAGATAAAAAATAAACTAAATAAGTTTAGGAGAAATAAAAAATACAAAAGCAGTAGTTTCTTTAGTAAATAAAAAAGAATATGTGAAAATTTACCCAGGAAAGTAAGACTTGATAATGGTATTTAACATGGGTCATCCAACTCAGTAGAGAGAGCCACAACCAGCAGAATACCAACACCCACAAGGAAAATTTGGCAGGCTCCAAAATCAACTGAGAAAGGCAAAATTATGAAACAAAGAAACAAATCCCAAATGAAACAATAAGATAATTCAACAGAAGATGAAATAAATGAAAAGGAATTGAGCAAGATATCAGAGGGAGAGTTCAGAGTAATAATCATTAGGAAGCTCAACACTATGAGTAAAGATATAGAAACATTGAAAACCAACCAAATGGAAATGTAGAATGACATAACAGAAATAAAAAACACATTGGAAGGAAAAAACAGCTGAGCAGAGGAGGCTGAGGATCAGATAAGTGAATTAGAAGACAGGGTAGAAAAAAATCGCCCAATCAGATAATAAAAAAAAAAAAAATTTTAACCAGGAAGGCAGCCTAAAAGAACTGTGGGACAATATGAAATGTAACAATATCCACATCATAAAAGTTCCAGAAAAAGAAGAAAATGAGCAAGGGTTAGATAATATATTTGAAGAAATAGTGACAGTAAACTTCCCTAAATTAGTGAAGGAAAAAGTCATTCAAGTTCAAGAAGCATAGAGAGCCCCAAGTAAGAAGAACCCAAAGAGGCACACATCAAGACACATAGTAATTGAAATGCCAAAAATTAAAGACAATGAGGGAATCCTAAAGGCAGCAAGAGATAAATAACAGGTTATCTACAAAGGAACCCCAATAAGGCTCTCAGATGACTTCTCAAAAGAAACACTACAGGCCAGAAGGGAATGGAATGAAGTAATCAAAGTCATAAAAAACAACGATCTGAATCCAAGACTAGTCTATCCAGCAAGGCTATCATTCAAAATAGAAGGTCAAATAAAGAGCTTTCAAAACCAAAAAACAAAAACAAAAACAAAAAAGGCTAAGAGAATATATTAGCACCAAACTGACACAGCAAGGAATGTTAAAAGGACTGCTATGATTAGTAGAAGAAATAGGAAGAAAAATAAAACCACATTAAACAAAAATTGCAACAAATAAGTACATATCAATAATAACGTTAAATGTAAATGGATTAAACACTATGATCAAAAAACACAGAGTAGCTGACTCACCTCACAACAAAAGACTTACTTAGGTTAAAAGTGATGGGATGGGAAAAAAATCTTCCGAACAAACAGAAAGGAAAAAAAAGCGAGGGTAACAATACTCATATCTGATAAAATAAACTTCAAAATAAAGGCCATAACTAGAGACAAAGAAGGCCACAACATAATATTTTAAGAATCTATCCAACAGGAAGATATAACCTTGATAAACATATTTGCACCCAATATAGGAGCACTAAAATATATTTAAAAACTTCTGAAGGACTACAAAGCAGAATGTGACAGCAATACAATCACAGCAGGGTACTTCAGCACCCGGCTGACATCACTGGATAGATCCTCTAGAAAAAAAATTAACAAGGATACAGAGACTTTAAATGATGCACTAGATCAGTTGGATTTAATAGATATTTACAAAGAATTACACCCCAAAACTGCAGAATTCACAATCTTCTCAAGTATACATGGGACATTCTTAAAGACAGACCACATGTTAAGGCACAATCTATGTCTCTACAGGTTTAAGACGATTGAAAGCATATCAAGCATCTTCTCAAATCACAATGGCATGAAACTAGATATCAATTACAACAAAAACATGCAAACACATTTAAACACATGGAGCCTAAATAGCAAGTTATTAAACAATAAATGCATTACCAAGGAGATTAAGGGAAAAACTAAAAACTTCCTGAAAACCAATGAAAATGAACACAAAACAGCACAAATTTATGTGACGCTGCAGAAGAAGTCCTGAGAGAGAAGTTCATAACATTATGGGCTACTTCAGGAAACAAGAAAAATGTCTAATTGACTATCTAACCTCACAACTTAAAGAACTAAAAAGCAAACAAAGAGACAGTAGAAGGAAAGAAATAGTAAAGATTAGAGCAGAAATAAACAACATGGAGACTAAGGAAACAATTCAAAAGATCAATGAAACAAAGAGCTGGTTCTTTGAAAAGATAAACAAGACTGATAGAGGCTTAGCTAGACTCACCAAGAAACAGAAAGAGGACCCAAATAAGCAGAATCAGAAACAAAAGAGGAAAAGTAACAACTGACACCACAGAAATAAAAAGGATTGTTAACAAATACTATGAGCAATTATACGCCAACAAATTGAACAATTTAAGTGAAATGGACAAATTTGTAGAAGCAGATAGTTTCTCAAAACTGAACTGAGAAGAGATAGAAAACTTGAATAAACCAATAACAACTAAGAAAATTGAAGATGTAATCAAGACTCTCCCAGAAAACAAAAGCCTGAGCCCGGATGGTTTCCCAGGGGAGTTTTACCGAATATTCAAAGAATAACTAACACCTATTTTCCTCAAACAATTCCAAAATATTCAAGAAGAAGGAAGTCTTCCAAAATTGTTTTTAGAGGCCAGCATAATTCAAATTCCAAAACCAGATAAGACACCACAAAGACAGAAGACTACAGGCCAATATCACTGATGAACATAGATGCCAAAAGTCTTAAAATATTAGCTACAGCAATCAAACATGAAGAAAAAATAAAAGAGATCCAAATTGGAAAAAAGAAAGTGAAACTGTCATTATTTGTAGACTACATGATATTATACATAGAAAACCCTAAAGACTCCATCAAAAATCTACTAGACTTAATAAATGCATTTGGCAAAGTAGCAGGATACAAAATTAATGTCAAGAAATTGATGGCATTCTTATACACCAATGATGAACTCACAGAAAGAGAAACTGAAAAAACAATACCATTTACCATCATGGCAAAAAAATTAAGATACCTAGAAATAAACTTAACCAAAGAAGTAAAGGAGTGGTTCTCAGAAAACTACAGGACATTAAAAAAAGAAATAGAAGAAGATATAAAAAAGGGGAAGCACGTACCTTGTTCATGGATTGGAAGAATTTACATCATTAAAATGTCCATACTACCCAAAGCAATCTATAGATTCAATGCAATCCCTATCAAAATACCATCGACATATTTCACAGAACTAGAACAAATACTTCAAAAGTTCATATGAAACAAACAAACAAAAAATCCAAATAGTCACAGCAATTTTGAAAAAGAAGGACGAAATAGGTGGGATCACAATAGAAGATATCAGGTTGTACTACAAAGCGACTGTAATCAAAACAACCTGGTACTGGCACAAGAACAGGCATATAGACCAGTGGAACAGAATCAAGAACCCAGAAATGGACCCAAGGCAATATGCTCAATTAACATTTGACAAAGGTGGCAAGAGCATACAGTGGAGTAAGGACAGCCTCTTTAATAAATGGTGCTGGGAAAATTTGACAGCTACTTGCAGAAAAATGAAACTAGACAATCAACTTACACCATACACAAAAATAAACTCAAAATGAATAAAAGACTTAAATGTGACCTGTGAATCCATAAAAATTCTAGAAGAAAATGTAGGCAACAAAATTTCAGACATCATACACAGCAGAATTTTTACTGATACCTCACCTAAGGCAATTGAAACAAAGGAGAAAATGAGCACATGGGACTACATCAAACTCAAAACTTTCTGCACAGCAAAGGAAACAACCATCAAAATGTAAAGGCAACCCACTGTATGGGAGAACATCATTGCCAATGATACATCAGATAAGGGGTTAATTTCCAATATATATAGAGTACTCATACAACTCAACAAAAGGAAGACAGAGAACCCAATGAAAAACAGAGTAGCTGAATAGACCCCTCTCCTAACAGGACATACAAATGGCCAAGAGATATGAAGAAATGCTCAACATCACTAATCATCAGAGAGATGCAAATTAAAACAACTATGAGGTATCACCTCACACCTGTCAGAATGGCCGCCATCAACAAAGCATCAGACAAGTGTTGGCGAGGGTGTGAAGAAAAGGGGTCTCTAGTACAGTGCTGGTGGGAATTCAGACTGGTGTAGCCATTATGGAAAACAATATGGTGTTACCTCAAAAAATTAAAAATGGAACTTCCATTTGACCCAGTGATCCCACTTCTAAGAATATTCCCTAAGAAGCCTGAAACACCAATCAGAAAGAATATGTGTACCCCCATGTTTGTAGCAGCACTATTTACAGTTGCTAAGATCTGGAAACAGCCCAAGTGTCCATCAGTAGACGAATGGATAAAAAAGCTGTGGTACATATACACAATTCAGTACTATGTAGCTATAAGAAAGAAAGATCTCTTATCCTTTGAGACAACATGGAGGGTACTGGAAAGTATTATCCTAAGTGAAACAAGCCAAGCAGAAAAAGACAAATACCACATGATCTCACTTATATATGGAATATAATGAATATAACAGTCTGAGGTATAGGTAGACCCAGAAACTCGGACGTAGGGTACAGACTGACAACACTCGGAAGAGGGGGTTGTGGGGGGTGGGAAAAGATAAACCACAGAACTTATATGCATGTAAGCATAACCAATGGACATGGACAACAAACCCAGGGACAGGGTCGGGGGGATGGGGAGGAGGGTGTCAATGGGGTAAAAAAGAGAAACATCTGTAACAAAAATAAAATTTAAAAAGTATATATTAGCTAATTGGATTCAGAAATACATTGAAACAATTATTGATGATGACCAAGTGGAATTCATCCCAGGGATGCAAAGATGTTGCAATATTTGCAAATCAATAAATCTACTAGATTTAATAAGCAAATTGGGCAAGGTAGCAGGATACAAAATTAACATCAAGAAATCAACAGCATTCTTATACACCAACAATAAACTCACAGAAAGAGAAACTAAAAATAATCCCATGTAACCACTGAAGCAAAAAAAATTCAGATAAAAGTAACCAAAGAAGTGAAGGACCTATTTGCAGAAAACTACAAGATATTCACACCTGTCAGAATGGCTGCCATCAACAAATCATCAAACAAGTGCTGGCAAGGGTGTGAAGAAAAGGGGACTCTAGTGTACTGCTGATGGGAATACAGACTGGTACAGCCACTATGGAAAGCACTACGGTGTTTCCTCAAATAATTAAAAATTGAACTGCCATTCGACCCAGTGATCCCACTTCTAGGAATATGCCCTAAGAAGCCTGAAACACCAATCAGAAAGAATATATGTACCCTTATGTTTATAGCAGCACTATTTAAAATTACTAAGATCTTGAAACAGCCCAAGTGTCCATCAATAGATGAGTGAATAAAAAAGTGGTGGTACATATACACAATGGAATACTATGCATCTGTAAGAAAGAAAGATTTCTAATCCTTTGAGACAACATGGAAGGACCTGGAGAGTATTATGGTAAGTGAAATAAGCCAATCACAGAAAGACAAATACCACATGATCTCACTTATTTGTGGAATATAATGAACAAAACAAGATGATGAACAAAATACATCCAGAGACATAGAAAGGAGTATAGTTCAGACTGACAAAGTTCAGAGGAGAGGTGCCGGCTGGGTGGAATGAGATAAACCAAAGAACTTCTATGAGTGTATGTGTAACCAATGGACGTAGACATCAATTCTTGGGTGGAGTAAAGGGTGTGGGACAGGGAGGAGGGTGTCTGGGGCAAAAAAGGAGAAACGTTTACAGCAAAAATTAATTAATTAATAAAAAAATAAAGGAATGTTGAAGCAAAAAAATAGAAAATTATTTCTAGTGACTAATGAGAAACATAGTTTCATATGTTTTATCAGCTATTTATATACCTTTTTTGGAGAATGTTGATTTAAACCCTTTGCCCTTTTTCATTAGGTTACTCCTTATTGATATGCTGTCTAATTGTATTAATTATTTCCTCCATGTAATCTTTAGCTTGAAGAGTGTAATACCTGAGAGGAATGTCTTATATCTAATTTTAAAGGAAAAATTTTCAGTAATTTTATTATACTCTTGGAGTTATATAATAGAACTCTAACATTTTTCAGTTTTCTATTTCTATGATGTTTTACCTTTAGTTTTTGTATTTGTAACTGCAAAACCAGTTCAAAATTGTCCTATTCTGTTTCTAACAAGGCATTGAGTTACTTTTCAGAGACAACAGACCAAAACTGAGAGTCATGCATCTGAAGTATATGTGGAAGAGACAACTTTGGTGTCTCGGTGCACCTGAAACTAAACACTCATCCTTATGATACCAAAGGACTAGAACATGTCTAGAAATTGAATACCAAAACCCTTTCAGAGGGAGAAGTTCTGTTATCCAGGAAGATCCAGTGCTGAAGCCCCTTACTACAAATGGCCGAGTTCCAAGTTCATTCAATTATAACTGGCCCTGCCAACGCTTCCACATACCTGTTCCCCCTAAAACTTTGCCCTGAACCCTGGATCAGGGAGGCAGATTTGGACTTTCTCCCCATCCCTTGAAATAAAGTCTTTCAGAAAAAAAAGAAAAAAGAAGATGTTGATTAACTACAAAGCAACAAACAGGCTAAAGTTGATTAATTACAATTGGGAAATAGAATCAAGAATTGTTTCTTTTGAAAAGATTAGTAAAATAGATAAGTTTCTAATAATCCTGAAAAGACAGAAAGAAGGAATACAAACATGCAGTGCTAGAAATGTAAAAAAATCACAGATATAAAATAGAACTTACAATTACTTGAGAATAATGTGTATAGCTGTAGGCAAATATTTTTTCTTAGAGTTTCTGTCTCTCTACTAACATGAGCCATCTGTTCTTGCATGTTGTCCACTTTTGCATTAAAGCCTATAGGATATTGATCATAGTTATTTTAAATTATAGGTCTGATGATTCTAACATTTCTGTCATATCTGAGTCTGGTTCTGATGCCTGTTTATCTCTTCAAACTGTGTTTTTTGTCTTTTAGTATGCCTTTTAAATTTGCTGAAAGCTGGAATGTACTGAGTAAAAAGAATTGAAATAAATAGCACTTTATTATGAAATTTTGTTTTAATCTAGCTAAGGGTTAGGCTGTGCTTACTGTTTGTTGTAGCTGTAGGTGTCAGAGGTTGAAATTTTATCTGACATTTTTGTTTTTGTTTTTGTTTCTCCTGTTCTATAGGAGCCCTACTGATATGTTAGTGAGGATTGGGATGGGGAAGCACCCTGTAGAGCTATGATTAGGTCTCTCTCTCTTTTTTTTTAGTGAGCCTGTACCCCTTAATTGTGGCCTTTACTATTCCATCTCAGTTGTTTTGTTCCCTTTAGGTCAGAGAACAGCTAGAAGGGACTAGAGTTGGGTATGTTCCTTCCCCCAGACATTTAATCTCTAGTAAATAATTTCCCTTAAGGGCAAGCCTTAAAAAAAAAAAAAACTGAGTGTTCAGGTATATTTCAAAGGGTTGCTTTTTCCCTATCCCTGCCAGAAGCACAGGGGATTTTTCTCCATCTTCACTGTGAGAACCTGGTAAAGTTTCTGGAAGCCATATTCACAAAGATATGCAGATTCTACTTCCCAAACCCCAACAGGAACTTTGTTGTTGTTGTTGTTATCCTCACCCCAGGACATTTTCGCATCTATCTTCAGATAGAGCTGGAGGGAGAGAGGGAGAAAGAAAGAGAGAGAAACATCAATGTGAGAGAGAGATATTGAGTCGTTGCCACCCACATGACCCCAACTGGGGCCAGGGACAAACTGCAACTGAGGTAACATGTGTTTAGTGGGAACTGAACCCGGGACTCTCTGGTCCACAGGCTGATGCTCTAACCTCTGGCCCAAAGAGAACTTTTTACTAAGCTCCAGCAGTTCATCAATTACAGTTTAGGTTTTTTTCTCTGAGCACTGGTTCCTAGTAGATTCCTGCCTAGAGGTTTTTATTCTGGTAACTTGTGATTCTCTGTTTTCACCTGTCTGTCTCTCCAGTATTAGGGGCATTGGTTTGCCATGTGATCTTGTCTCTGGTGGATCTAAGAGTTGTTGATTTTTTAGTTTTTTTCAGCTTTTTATTTATAAGGATGTAGTGACCATTTTTAAGCTCCTTATGTGCCAGAGCACAAACAGGGAGTCTCAAGTGCTGCCAGTGGAGATGAGCTCTTTTATGGAGTCACAAGGAAAGCATTCTGGGAGACCCACAGATGGGAGGATGTGATATAGGATAAGGTTTATAGAGCAAACACAAAGGACTATCCTGGATTCAGCTCCATCCTGCTGTGAAAGAATTGTGGCCATGTCTTCATCAGGCCCAGAACAAAGGCCATAAATACCGTGCCATTGGTTCAGTCCAGTTTAGTTCCTGTCCTCTTTTGGCTAGCTTAGTCTGTGTTCCCTGCTGTGCTCTGGTTGGCGCTGTGCCCAAGCCCACACTTAGAGTCTGGCACAGCTGCCGGACCCCAGGAAGCTGTTAAGGCCACATGACTGCTATGGAGAGACAATGGTGCAAATGAACCTCAAGCGCATGTTACAGAGAGAGAGAGAAAGAGAGGGAGAGCTTTGTTAAGCTTGAATTATATTCAAGCTTGAGCTTCAGAAGGACCATGCTCTTCTTCAAACTAACCAATCAATTTTCCAATTCTTTTCAGGCTTGTATTGGGTCCTTACCCTATAACCAATCCATTTCCTAGATCTTCCAGGGTTCTGTGTCCCTATCCAATCCAGTTCTTTTCCCAGGCTAGGCTTTGCCCCTTATGGTTACTGCTTTGGCTCCTACTGCACATGCCTCATAGTAGAAGTGCCTCCTCTGTGCCATCTTTGCTTCTACTGGACATGTGCCCAGCAGCGGAATTTATCCTGATGTTTGTATTCCTCCTCATTAGTGACTGGTAATGATCCTTTCTGATCTTTTTTGATCCTTTCTGCCTGCTTCAGAGATTAGGTCCCCTGGAGAGCTTATGAATGCTGAAACTTCCTAGTAAAGCTGGCTCAGTTTCTGATTCAACTCCCTAGTTTATTATGCTTAATAATGAATGTCTGATTCCCTTTGCTCCCTTCCTTTCATAGTATCTAAGTACCTATGCTAACAAAGACACTTAAGTCTAAATATGATTGAATTTTTTCAGGAAAAGGAAAATGAACAAGAAATGGTAAACAACATAAATAGATTAGTATATATGGATGTCATGAAAACCACTTTTAACTGAATTTAAAAGTTAATTTAATTTAAACTGTAATTTAAAAGTATCTATCACAAGCCAACAGCTAGTCAATTTTAATCAATAAACACTAGAGGCATCTTTATTCACATCAGACAACACACACATGCTCAATGAGTTAAGGGTACAGAAACCCTTCAATGAGACCATTGGGATCAGCTTAATCTCACAATCAGAGTTTTCAGATTTGTCAAGACAATATTGTGTATATACTATAACACAATATTTGGGTACAACCTCAGTGGGGACTAGGCCAGCACTACATAATCAAGCACATTAGTATCTCAGCAGCCAAATACGCTTCCCCAAGTTGTGCACACAGAATACAAATAGCTTACACTAGTTCAGGTTAGGTTTTGTTTCCCACTGAGTTTGCTAAAAGAAATTTTAGATTTCAGAGCTTTTGGTACTTAGAAACTCCAGATAGTATTGAAGATCTATGCTGTCAATCAATATTGTCCATAAAATTTTAGACAATGCAATAAGACAGAGAAATGAGGTAAAAACATAAAAAAGGAAGAGACAAAATTGTCATTATACTAATTGTCCCTTTCAAAACAATAATAGAGTTGTACTTTAAAAAATTCAGTATTTGTCCATATATCTGACTATAACATATGTGTGTGACCATGGGTATAAGTTTGTGCATGTATGTAAGAACAGGTGACATCCTATTTTTCTTCTGTATAGAGACCAAGGACAGTTACAGTCCTTGGCTAATAATTTAATCTGGTCTTTTCTGTACTGGTCATTTCTAAGGCTCTCATTGTGTTGCTAAGGGAGAAATCTTTGAAGGAAGGGGGGAGGGTCTGTGGCTGCTTTCATGCCCAGCTAAGCCTGAAAGGGAAGCAAAAAAGGAACACAAGACTAAATACTACCCTGGATAATAGTGTGATTTACTGATTCCATGGAAGTGGGCCAGAGGTGGAGGGGGGTGTAGGGGCGGTGTTTATTTTTTGCTAATTAAGGGGCAGTTAGGAGACATTTTCTTCTTCAGTGTAGTAAGGACTGTTTGTCTTTAAGAGGTACATGTTTGTGTTTAATTCAAGAGATACCTCTGTCCATGAAGATGGATTAAATTTTACATGAAAACATCAATAGAATCATTTGAATGAGACACAGAGTAATAACTCTAAAAAATCTCTAAAGACTTTCTTGGAGAAAAAAAGTCTTTTGTTTCTCAGAAGTCAGAAAGGTAAAATATGACTGATTTAACTATTTTAAAACATTTTTCAAAAATTAAATGCTTAAAAGCACCACAAATATTAAGAGAAAGAAGTCACTAGTTTAAAAAAATTCACAACTGAAATGACCAACACAGAGTGTGATGGGTTGGATTGTGTACCTCAAAAAAAAGGACAGTTGAAGTTCTAATGCCCATTATCACAGAATTTGACCTTATTTAGAAATAGGATCTTACAAAGGCAGTCAAGATTAAATTAGGTCATTAGAGTGACCCCCAGTCCATTATACCCAGTGTCCTTATAAAAAGAAAATTTGGACATAGACAGACACACACATAAAGGGAAGAAGGTCATGTGAAGGTGAAGGATTGAAGTGATCTATCTTGAAGTAATGGAATGTCAGTAATTGCTGGCAAATCACCTGAAACTAAGAGGCAAGAAAGGAATCCCCTACAGGTTTCAGAGAGGGCACCTTGATTTCAGACTTCCAGCCTCCTGGAAACTGTGAGACAATAGATTTCTGCTGTTCTAAGCTGTTCTTGGTTACTCTAGGAAATTAATACAGATAGTTAATAGTATTTAGGTGTAAAAAGTCCTTACATATTAGAAAAAAAAATGAAAACTCAATAGAAAAAAGGTGATTGTAATTTATAAATAAAGACAATAGCAAAAATATCAAATAAGATCGAAATAACCATAAAAAAATACAAGAAGTTGGGAGCAGTGCCAACCAAGGGCAGGGCGGGCGGGGGGGGGGGGGTTACCCATCGTCAGCTCAGACAATAGTAGGTGCCTTGTCTGGGGAGAATTTAGAAAACCAACTAAAAGAGAGTTGGTTTTTCATTATAACAATGTACTGGCAATTCCCAAATTAAAATTAGTCCACCAACTTATATCATACACTCAGAATAGATAAAAGACATAAAAGTAACTTGCAAATCCATAAAAATTCTAAAAGAATATGTAGGCAATAAAATTTCATACATTACACGCAGCAGAAGTTTCACTGATACTATGCCTAAAGCAAGAGAAACAAAGGAAAAAATGAACATATGGGACTACATCAAATTCAAAAGCTTCTACACAGCAAAAGAAACAACCATCAGAATGGAAAGGGAACCTACTATGTAAGAGAGCATAACTGCCAACAATACATCAAACAAGGGGTTAATTTTCAAAATATATAGAGTGCTCATACAACTCAACAAAAGGAAGACAAAGAACCCAATTAAAAAATGGGCAGAGGATCTAAATAGACACGTCTCCGAAAAGGACATACAAATGGCTAAGAGACATATGAAAAAAAGCTCAACGTCACTAATTAGCAGAGAGATGCAAATTAAAATGACTATGATGTATCACCTCACACCTGCCAGAATGGCTGCCATCAACAAATCATCAAAGACCAAGTACTGGTGAGGGTGTGAAGAAAAGGGGTCTCTAGTACAGTGCTGGTGGGAATGCCGACTGGTACAGCCAGTATAGAAAATACCATGGTATTACCTCAAAAATTTAAAAATTGAATTACCATTTGACCTAGTGATCCCACTTCTAGTAATATATCCTAAGAAGCCTGAAACACTCATCAGAAAGAATATTTATACTCCTATATTCAAAACAACACTATTTACAATTGCTAACATCTGGAAACAGCTCAAATGTCCATCAATAAATGAGTGAATAAAAAACCTGTGATACATATACAGAATGGAATACTATGCAGCTGTAAGAAAAAAAGATCTCTTATCCTTTAGACAACATGGAGGGACCTGGAGAGCATTATGCTAAGTGAAATAAGCCAATCAGAGAAAGACATATACCACATGATCTCACTTATTTATGGAATATAATGAACAAAATAATCTGATGAATGAAATAGACCCAGAGACATAGAAATGAGTACCGTTCAGACTGACAAATCTCAGAGGAGGGGTGATGAGGGAATAGATGAGACAAACCAAAGAACTTATATGTATGTATGTATAACCAATGGACATTAACAACAATGTTGGGTGGTTGGTGGCTAAGATTGAGAGGAGGGTTTCTAAGGGGGGCGGGGGAGGAGGAACATCTGTAACTAAAAATAAATTAATAATAATTGCAAACAAAAAAAGAGTAATGAAATTGGACATCACTGTGTGGTTCCTAATTTTAAGGAAAATGTTTTCAGTTTTTGCTGATTGAGTATAATATTGGCTGTGGGGTTCTCACATATGACTTTTATTATATTGAAGTATGATCCCTCTATTCCTACTTATGATAAAAAGAGCTTTTATCATAAATGGGTGCTGGGTTTTATCAAATGTTTTTTCTGCATCTATTGATATTATCATGTGATTTTTATCTTTTATGTTTTAAGTGGTATATCATATTTATTGATTTGCAAATATTTTATTAACTTTGCATCCCTGGAATGAATCCAAATTGATCATGTGTATGATATTTTTAATGTATTGCTGAATCAAATTTGCTAATATTTTGTTGGGGATTTTAGCATCAATGTGCATCAGGATATTGACCTATAATTTTCTTTCTTTGTAGTTTTTAAATCTCATTTTGATATAAGATAATTCAGTCCTCATAGAAAGAGCTTGAAAGTTTTTTCTCCTCTTGAATTTTTTTGTATATTTTGTGAAGGACAGGTATTAGTTATTCTTTAAACGTTTGGTAAAATTTACCTGTGAAGCCATCTGGTCCAGTACCATTGTATGCTAGGAGGTTTTTGTTTTATTTGTTTTGTTTTAGCTTTTATTTTATTACTTAAAACTGGTCTATTCAGGTTTTCTGATTCAGTTTTGGATAATTGTATGTTTCTAGGAACTTATCCATTTTCCCCAGGTTGTCCAATTTGTTAACATATAGTTATTCATAACATTCTCTTACAATTATTTGTATTTCTGTGGTGTCTGTTGTTACTACTCCTTTTTTTATTTCTGATTTTATTTATTTGGATCCTCTCTCTTTATTTCTTGATGAGTCTGGTTAAAGGTTTGTCAATCTTGTTTATCTTTTGAAAAACCAGCTCTTGCCCTGGCCGGTTTGGCTCAGCGGTTAGAGCATCAGCCTGCGGTCCACAGAGACCCGGGTTCGGTTCCCGCTAAGGGCATGTACCTTGGCTGCAGTTTGTCCCCGGCCCTGGTTGGGTCATGTGGGTGGCGGCCACTCGATGTGTCGCTTTTCACATCGATGTTTCGCTCTCTTCCTCTCTCTCCTTCCCGCTCTATCTGAGTAAAAAATGGAAAAATGTCCTCGGGTGAGGATAAAAAAAACAAAAAAACAAGAAAAAACCAGCTCTTGGTTTCATTGATCTTTTGTAGTATATTTTTAGTCTCTATATCATTCATTTCCACTCTGATCTTTGTTATTTCCTTCTTTTTACATACACTGGGCTTTGTTTATTGTTCTTTTTCTAGTTTTTATAGGTAAAGGGTTAGATTGTTTATTTTACTGATCAGGATCCAACAAAATTAAAAACAGCTAATAATAAGAGGAACAAAAATAATATATATTTAGAAATTAAAAGCATGTTTCTGATGACCTTGGATCAGGGGTGATATGAATGAAGAGTGTGGAGTAAATAAAGGCCACAAGTTGTGGTTCAGTTTGGTGAGAAATTAGGAATTATTTAAAAAATGGTATTGATACCACTGGCTTTGCATTTGCAAAACAATCATATTGGACTCTCATATCATATACAAAAATAAATTCCAAATACACTAATGATTTAAATATAAAAAGCAAAATAAAAATCCCACCAAAAAAATATGTAAGATTATAAGAACACTCTCTAAGAGGCAGGAGAGAACCTTCTAACCAATTTTGGAAACCAAAAAGAAATGCTTTTTTTTTCTTTATTAATTTTAGAGAGAGAGAGAGAGAAACATCAATGAGAGAGAACATTGATTGGCCCTCCTGCACGCACCCCCCACTGGGGATCCGGCCCACAACCTGGGCATGTGCCCTGACCAAGAATTGAACTGACGACCTCTTGGTGCATGGGTTGATGCTCAACCACTGAGTCACACTGGCAAGGCTAACTGCTTTCTTTAAAAAAGGATATTGAAAAATATAAAAAATAATTTTTTGTTGGATGAAAGATTGCATAAACAAAGTCTTCTGGCAGATGATAGATTTTGAAAAATATTTGTATTATAAAAAATGAAGTTATATCTGTATGATACAATGTATTTTCACAAAGTGGAAAAACCCTGTTGACATATATATAATGAAATAACGAAGAGGAAAGATCTACATGATATGTTGACAAAGATGAACAATCTGATAGAAAAGTGGGCAAAGGATAGAATAGGTAATTTATGGATGAGCAAATCCAAATGGCCAGCAAACATATCAAAAGATGGCTAAATATATTTGTAGACAAGAAAATTCAAATAAAAATAATAGTGATATTTCAGTTTTTTTTCGTAAAACAAGACACATTTTAAAAGATCAATAGTACCTATTGCTGATGAAAATGCAGGGGAAAGAACAATCTTGTAGATTTCTGGGGAACACATAACGTGTTAGAGTCTTTGGAATTTACATCAATGACAATAAATTTTGAGCAACATCATCATCTCTTATGACTACAGATTGCATAGATATATGTAAATATAGAAACAGATAACCATTATTGCAACATTGATTATAGTGGTGAAAACCAACAAGCCTGGACATAATCTGAATGGCTATGAATGGAAGCATGCTGGAAAAATATGGAATTGAGACCGAAAAAAGGCGGCGGAGTGAACGGAGCTACACAGACCGTCTCCCAGAACCAAACTGGAATTACAACTATAACACAGACAAATCGACAGGAAAAAGCAACAGAAAAGCAGCTTGCGAGGACCATACAACGAGGGACACTGACTCCATCCCGGTAGGCTTGCGAAGGCGCGAGACGGGGCTGGGAGCGCACGGTCGGCAGCTCGGCAGCGGCCTCTGCTGGGAGCAGCGCCCTCGGGTTACACTCCCAGGCAGCTCAACAGCGCAGCCGGGACAGAGGCTGAAACAGCCACAGCCACTCACCTTGGGCTCCGGCGGAGGGAGGGCGGACTGGACTGGAACTGTGTTGGACACTCGGGGTTGGGAGGGCGCTCAGAGCTTTGGCTGAGTGCAGCCACTCAGGACAGTGGCCACATTGCTCCTTCCCAGGGCTCTGGGGAGAGGCAGCAGCCCCTCCCTCTGAGATCCAACCCCACCCTGTGGGCCATTGAAGTGCTAATTGAGGCTCACTAACAACCAGCATCTGCCCCACCCTCCTGAAAGCCCCTTGGCTGAGCACCAGAGGGAGTTTTTCAATCAACTGACAACCCAAAACTGATCAATTAACCTAGACTGCTAGCGTCCAGGCAAAAAGCTAGAGGATAACAGTACGTTTCCTGGGCTGGCAACTTTAACCAGGAAAGTAAGACTTGACTGTAGTGTTTAACATGGGTCCTCCCTCGCTCATCTAAACACAGGAGAGGGAGCCACAAACAGCAGAACACCAACACCCACAGGGAGAACTTGACAGGCTCCAAAGCCCACAGTGATAGCTAAAATGGTGAAACACAGAAACAGAAGCCAAATGAAAGAGCAAGACACCTCCACCGAAGATGAGATCAATGTGGAGCAATTAGGCATGTTAACAGAGCTAGAATTCAGAGCCATGATCTTGAGGAAGCTGAACAGCATGAGTAAGGACATAGAGACACTGAAAATAAGGCAAATGGAAATTAAAAACCAACAAGAAGAGATAAAAAATGACATATCCGAAATGAAAAACACATTGGAAGGTTTAAAAAGCAGAGTAGGGGAAGCTGAGGACCGGATCAGTGAATTAGAAGACAGGGTAGAAAAAATCAACCAATCAGAAAAACAAAAGGAAAAAACTATTAAAAAACAGGAAGACAGCTTAAGAGAACTATGGGACAACTGGAAACGTAATAATATTCGCATCATAGGAGTCCCAGAAGAAGAAGAAAAGGAGCAAGGGATAGAGAATATATTCAAAAAAATAGTGAGAGAAAACTTCCCTAATTTGGTGAAGGAAGAAGGCATTCAAGTTCAAGAAGCACAGAGAGTCCCAAGTAAGAAGAACCCAAACAGGCCCACACCAAGACACATAGTAATTAAAATGCCACAAATTAAAGACAAAGAGAGAATCCTAAAAGCAGCAAGAGATAAGCAACAGGTTACCTACAAAGGGAACCCCATAAGGCTCTCAGCTGACTTCTCACAAGAAACACTACAGGCCAGAAGAGAATGGCATGAAGTAATCAAAGTCATGAAAAACAAGAATCTGAATCCAAGACTACTCTACCCAGCAAGGCTATCATTCAAAATAGAAGATCAAATAAAGAGCTTCCCAGACAAAAAAAAGCTAAGGGAATACATTAGCACCAAACCAGCACTGCAAGAAATGTTAAAAGGACTGCTGTAATTAGCAGTAGAAATGGGAAGAAAAATAGAACCACACTAAACAAAAATGGCAATAAATAAGTACATATCAATAATCACCTTAAACGTAAATGGATTGAATGCTCCCATAAAGAGACACAGAGTAGCTGATTGGATAAGAAAGCATGACTCATCTATATGTTGTTTACAAGAGACCCACCTCTCAACAAAAGACTCACATAGGTTGAAAGTGAAGGGATGGAAAAAAATTTTCCAAGCAAATGGAAAGCAAAAAAAAGCTGGGGTAGCAATTCTCATATCTGATAAAATAGATTTCAAAATGAAGACCATAACTAGAGACAAAGACGGCCACTACATAATATTGAAAGGATCTATCCAACAGGAAGATATAACATTGATAAACATATATGCACCCAATATAGGAGCACCAAAATATATTCAAAATCTTCTGGAGGACTTCCAAGGAGAAATCGACAACAATACAATCATAGCAGGGGACTTCAACACCCCGTTGACAGCACTGGATAGATCCTCTAGGCAAAAAATTAGCAAGGAAACAGAGACTCTAAATGAAGCACTAGACCAAATGGATTTAATAGATATCTACAGAGAATTACACCCCAAAACTACAGAATACACATTCTTCTCAAGTGCACATGGGACATTCTCAAAGATAGACCACATGATAGGACACAAACTAAATCTCCACAAGTTCAAGAAGATTGAAATCATATCAAGCATCTTCTCAGATCACAATGGCATGAAACTAGAAATCAATTGCAACAAGAACATGCAAAGACATTTCAACACATGGAGGCTAAATAGCATGTTATTAAACAATGAATGGGTCACCGAGGAGATCAAGGAAGAAATTAAAAACTTCCTGGAAACCAATGAAAATGAACACACAACAACACAAAATCTATGGGATGCAGCGAAAGCAGTTCTGAGAGGGAAGTTCATAGCACTACAGGCCTACCTCAAAAAACAAGAAAAATTTCTAATTGACTGTCTAACCTCACAGCTTAAAGAATTAGAAAGCAAACAAAAAGAAAACCCCAGAGCAAGTAGAAGGAAGGAAATTGTAAAGATCAGAGCAGAAATAAATGACATAGAGACCAAAAAAACAATTCAAAGGATCAATGAAACAAAGAGCTGGTTTTTCGAAAAGATAAACAAGATAGATGGACCCTTAGCTAGACTCACCAAGAAACAAAGAGAGAGAACCCGAATACACAAAATCAGAAATGAAAGAGGAGAAGTAACAACCAACACCACGGAAATACAAAAGATCGTTAACAACTACTATGAACAACTATATGGCAACAAATTCGACAATCTCAGCGAAATGGACTAATTTCTAGAAACACACAGTCTCCCAAAACTATTCCCGGAAGAGATAGAAAACTTGAACAGACCAATAACAACTAAGGAAATTGAAGAGGTAATCAAGACTCTCCCAGCAAACAAAAGCCCAGGCCCAGATGGTTTCACAGGGGAGTTTTACCGAACATTCAAAAAAGAACTAACACCCATTCTCCTCAAACTATTTCAAAAAATTCAAGAAGAAGGAAGACTTCCAACCACATTCTATGAGGCCAGCATAATTCTAATTCCAAAACCAGAAAAAGACACTACGAAGAAAGAAAACTACAGGCCAATATCCCTGATGAACATAGACGCCAAAATCCTGAACAAAATACTAGCAAATCGGATCCAGAAATACATCAAAAAAATTATTCACCACGACCAAGTGGGATTCATTCCAGGGATGCAAGGCTGGTACAATATTCGCAAATCAATAAACATGATACACCACATAAAAAAAATGAAGAATAAAAACCACATGATCATATCAATAGATGATGAAAAAGCATTCGACAAAATCCAGCATCCATTTCTGATAAAAACGCTCAGCAATGTAGGAATAGAGGGATCATATCTCAACATAATAAAGGCCATATATGAAAGACCTACAGCCAACATCATACTCAATGGACAGAAAGTAAAAACATTTCCATTAAGAACAGGAACAAGACAGGGATGTCCACTTTCACCACTCTTATTTAACATTGTACTGGAAGTCTTAGCCCCAGCAATCAGACATGAAGAAATAATAAAAGGGATCCAAATTGGAAAGGAGGAAGTGAAACTGTCATTATTTGCAGATGACATGATGTTGTACATAGAAAACCCTAAAGACTCCATCAAAAATCTATTAGACTTAATAAATGAATTTGGCAAAGTAGCAGGTTACAAAATTAACGTCAAGAAATCGACGGCATTCTTGTACATCAATGATGAACTCACAGAAAGAGAAACTGAAAAAACAATCCCATTTACCATCGCTCCAAAAAAATTACGATACCTAGGAATAAACTTAACCAAACAAGTAAAAGACCTATTTGCAGAAAACTACAGATCATTGAAAAAAGAAATAGAGGAAGATATAAAAAAGTGGAAGCACATACCCTGTTCATGGATTGGAAGAATTAACATCATTAAAATGTCCATACTACCCAAAGCAATCTATAGATTCAATGCAATCCCCATTAAAATACCAACGACATATTTCATAGAACTAGAACAAATACTTCAAAAGTTCATATGGAACCAAAAAAGACCCCGAATAGCCACAGCAATCTTGAAAAAGAAGAACAAAGTTGGAAGGATCACAATACCAGATATCAGGTTATACTACAAAGCGACTGTAACCAAAACAGCCTGGTACTGGCACAAGAACAGGCATATAGACCAGTGGAACAGAACTGAAAACCCAGAAATGGACCCAAGGCAATACGCTCAATTAATATTTGACAAAGGTGGCAAGAGCATACAGTGGAGTAAAGACAGCCTCTTTAATAAATGGTGTTGGGAAAATTGGACAGCTACATGCAAAAAAATGAAACTAGACCATCAACTTACACCATACACAAAAATAAACTCAAAATGGATAAAAGACTTAAATGTGACCCGTGAATCCATAAAAATTCTAGAAGAAAATGTAGGCAACAAAATTTCGGACATCATACGGAGCAGAATTTTCACTGAGACATCACCTAAGGCAACAGAAATAAAGGAGAAAATGAACACATGGGACTACATCAAACTAAAAAGCTTCTGCACAGCAAAAGAAACAATCATCAAAATGGGAAGGGAACCCACTGTATGGGAGAACATCATTGCCAATGATGTATCAGATAAGGGGTTAATTTTCAATATATACAGAGTGCTCATACAACTCCACAAAAGGAAGACAAAGAACCCAATTAAAAAATGGGCAGAGGAGCTGAATAGACACCTCTTCAAACAGGACATACAAATGGCCAAGAGACATATGAAGAAATGGTCACCATCTCTAATCATCAGAGAGATGCAAATTAAAACAACAATGAGGTATCACCTCACACCTGTCAGAATGGCCGCCATCAACAAATCATCAAACAAGTGTTGGCGAGGGTGTAGAGAAAAGGGGACTTTAATACACTGCTGGTGGGAATGCAGACTGGTGCAGCCGCTATGGAAAACAATATGGTGCTACCTCAAAAAATTAAAAATTGAACTTCCATTTGACCCAGTGATCCCACTGCTGGGAATATACCCTAGGAAGCCTGAAACACCAATCAGGAAGAATATATGTACCCCCATGTTCATAGCAGCACTATTTACAATAGCTAAGATCTGGAAACAGCCCAAGTGTCCACCAGTAGACGAATGGATCAAAAAGCTGTAGTACATATACACAATGGAATACTATGCAGCGGTAAGAAAGAAAGATCTCTTATCCTTTGAGACGACATGGAGGGACCTGGAAAGTATTATCCTAAGTGAAAGAAGCTAAGCAGAGAAGGACAAATACCACATGATCTCACTTATATACGGAATATAATGAACATAACAGTCTGAGGAATACAGTAGACCCAGACACATGGAAGTGGGGCACAGACTGACATCACTCAGAAGAGGGGATGGGGGGTGGGGGGGTGGGAAGAGATAAACCACAGAACTTATATGCATGTATGCATGACCAATGGACATGGACAACTAAGCCGGGGACAGGGTGGAGGGGGGGGGTGGGGGGTGGCAATGGGGTAAAAAGGTAAAATATCTGTAACAAAAAAATAAATAAATAAATAAAATTTCAAAAGAAAAAATATGGAATTGCCACACTAAATTCTATTAAGCATTCACTGAAAAGCACTGAATTAAAGCTAGACCGGTTGCTTTGGCAGAATTTCACAAGGTACTGTTGAGAGAGAAGGAAGATGCCAAGAAATATATTTATTATGATCTCATTTTTGGAAAATAAGCAATGATAAGGAGATTGCATATATGCATATTATGTGAATACATATATATATGAATATGTCTATATGTAGATCAGTTTATTCTTATTTAAGCATGGGCAAAAATATGAATGTACACATGAAAACTTCTTGTCATGTATTCTCAGAAGGCTTCTATATGGGATGGGAATAAGAGGCAGAGGACATCCAGTAAAATCATTTTTAAAAAATAGAGAAAGGGAAAATAATTATGTATAATATGGTTGCTATCACATATGTCTGAAAAATTATGAATGTATGTATGCATTGTTTTTCAAACGCAAATTAAAATCAATTTCAAGGCAGGGGACTGGAGGGCAGAGTTGACTTGGGAGGAAAGATGGCAGCATAAATTAGGTCTGAGTGTTGGAACCCCACCTCATGCAAATCTTCCCAAGGTAGATAGTCCTTCTAGGACCACTTCAACTCATAATTCATCATTTTTTCATTAGATGTGGAAAAGCCCAAGAAGGACCTCAGACTTGCCACATTATTATGGTCTTTTCTCTTTCCCTTCCTCTATCCTCCCCTTTATTCTTTGAAATGCAGCTAATTAAAAGAACAATCAACCTTTGAATTAACCTGAGAACCTCCCCCTTTCTCCAACCTTGGTGCAAGACTATCTGTCGCATAGAAGCAATTTTAAAATTCAAACCCTTTCTTGACATTTATACAATAGAATAAAGAGGATGAGGAGAGATCTACAATATGTTGGAAAGGAAAAAAATCAAGTTACATACCAATGTGAATAGAGCAGGATTTCCATTTTAAATTTATTTTTCCAATTTTCATTACAAATATTTCAAACATATTGAAAAGTTGAAAGAATATTGCATTAATAAACCTGTGTATCTACATAGCCCCCACTTAAAAAACAACTATCAAAATGTTGCCATATTTGTTCTCTCTTGATCTCTCTGGGCCTGGCTATTTCATTATCAATTGCAGATATCATGATGTTTCTCTTCTAAATACTTCAGCCTGCAACTCCTGAGAATAAAAATCTCCTACAATTCATAATGCCATTATGACATCTAATAAAATTAACAATAATTCCAAATAATTTAATATCTCATCTTCATTGAAGTTTCTCCAATTTTGACTGGTTTAAAGTCCATGTACTTGACACTTTAAAAGGCAAAACTTTAAAATGTCAGTTTAGAGTAAGAAAAGTTTTACTAATAGAGAAGGTACCAACCAAGATGGGATCTCTAGACCTGAAATCCATCTTAAGAAAGTACAGAGTTCAGGCTTTCTTTATGTCAAGGGAAGGGAAAATGGGAGGGGCTGTTTTTTTGTAAAACTCAAGCCCAAGCAGAATTTCTCTAATGATTAGCATGTCTAAAGCAGGAGCTATTAGCCTGAAGGCCATGGGAACAACATAGACTTAAGATGGAGTCTGAAAGACCAGGCATTTCACTCTGTCATAGTTCTTAACTTCCTTCATTCAATCCTTAATCTTGAGGAAAATAGTTAACTGGGTCCAGGTTCAATTATGAGAAAGGATTAGCTTTTAAGATGGAGTCAGATTTGTCTGCTCATTGTGCACCTCTTATGTGGGTGTTATAATCTCACATGCCCACCTCTTCCACAATAGTCACAGACTTAGAGGGGAATTCTGAATGTTCAATTTATAAGCAGAGACCACAACAATGGTAGAAGTAGCCTGCCTATACCTTAATGTAATACTAGGAAGAGAGAATAACTTTTGTTATTATGTCTCCCAGGACCCAAACCATAATGAGTACAAACATTTCCTTGTTTAGCTGACTAGTAATCTAAAGTAATTGTGTTGTCTAAGGACTCATGTGCCAAAGAGTCTAAGATGATCTGTTGAAGTCTTAGACTTGAGCAGTAGAATTGGTCAAATGGTTGACTGTATGGGTTAAACTTTATAACATCAGTATTTGATAAGATTTATGAAAACAAGAGAAAAACAAAGGTTATGATCAAAGCAAATTAGAAACTAGTTTCTAAGTCTGTCAGTCAAGAAGACCTCCAGATGAAAGGCATTTTTTACTGGAGTGAAAGAGGCAGTGACAATTTGAGAGATTCTTCTGGTCTGCTGTCCTAATGTCTCTGATAATGTCACCAGGCACTCAGGCAAACTCTGCATGGTTTTCACAGCATCAGTCACTGAGACCATTGAAGCATGAGCTGCTGTTATGATTTCTCTAAAGTTTACATCATGTCATCTAGCTGTCATCCGTAAGGCTCAGGGAAAACAACAACAACAACCAAAAAAAACACAAAAAACAGTTTTAGTTCTTAACAATTCCAAGTCAAATGAGGGGAGAAAAATAAACACTAGCTCAGAGGGTTGTAGCCAAACACTACACTAGAAAAATTCAGGATCCAGTTCAGTTCACAAGTGAAAAATAAAACTTTAAAGCCAGTGGAATTTAATATCTATAACTTTATATTATAGTTTCTATTGAAACAATTTTCTCTCTAAAACTACTCTCATTTTATCAAAGACAGCTGAATTAATACTAATTTATTGCATAAGTTTAGTTTCAGTACATTTGGCCTTATTAGTTGTATAAATACAATATATTTAATGATTAATCTTATAGGGTCTTTTAAATCTGCTTTGCTGGAATTTTATAAGGAATCTCCCAACTGAGCTTAGTCTCTCAAGGCTAAGAAGTCAAGACACATCCTTGCCATCAGACTTAAACAAGATGAACTCAGATAGAGAGAGCATTTCACTCTTAAACAATTAGCCTAATAATACCTTTTATACCTTTTTCTTAAAGTAGGATTCAATCTATCTTTCATGCATTGCTTTTTTGTGCTTCTTAAGTCTCTTGGTGTAGAACAATCTCCTTGCCTTAAAAAACAAACAAACAAACAAACAAACAAACAAACAAACAAACATTGACATCTAGCAGAGTCCAGGTCAGTTTTCTTATAAAATGTCCCACATTCTGATTTGCTTAATCTTTCATCAATAGTATAACTTAACTTGTTCCTGCACCCCACTTAATCTCTTATAATGTGGATATTAAGTCTTAGAGTTTAACTGAATTTAGATTAAATATTTTGGACAAAAACCTTTAATCAACATGTACTTTTCATATCCCATCCTAGAGGAGGAACCCACTGTAACGTTGTCCCACTATGAATAATTCTAAGTGTGGCCACTCAATCAAGATAGTGACTAGCAGAGCTCTCCACTACAAAGCTCAATGTTTCCTTTATATATATTGGTATGGGAGAACTGGGCAAGGCACCAAAACTGCCTATTACAAACACCCATCAATTGGATATTGGTTCACAAAAGTGCAGGCCACCCATGCAATAATATGCTCTGCAGATATTAAAAAAAAAAGAAAAAGATTTCAGTAGGTCTGAGGCATATTCTGAGCTACATAAGGTAGGGAAATATTTTTCTAAGTGTGATATTTAGAAATTAAAATATTGACAGATTTCATTATATTTAAGAGTTAAATAATCACAGGAATGCAAAGGTAGTTCAACATGAAAAAATAAATCAATGTAATACGCCGCATTAACAGAGAAGAGGAATAACCACATGACCATCCCAATAGATGCAGAAAAGATTTTAACAACATCCAGCACTCTTTCATGATAAAAATCACTCAGGAAACTAGAAATAGAAGGGAACTTCCTCAACATGGTAAAGGACATTTATGAAAAACTAAGCCAACATCATACTTAATGTGAATGATGGAAAACTTTCCCTCTAAGACAAACACACACACACACACACACACACACACACACACACACACACACAACTTTCCCTCTAAGAACAAGACAAAGATGCAGGCTTTTACTATTGACATTCAACATTGTACTAGAAGTTCTAGCTAAAGCAATAAAGCAAGGACAAGAAGTAAAATTATCCAAATTGGGATAGAAGTAAAAGTATTTCAATTCACAGATGACATAATCTTATATATGAACAATCTCAACAAATTCACACACACACAAAACTACACAAGTTAATAAACAAATGTAGCAAAGTTGTAGAATATACAAGATTAATACATAAAAATAAGTTTTGTTTCTGTATATCAACAAGAAACAATCTCAAAAATAATTAAGAAAATAACTCATGTATAATAGCACTCAAAAGAATGAGATATCTAGAAACAGATTTAACCAGGGGGTGTGAAAGACTTATATACTGAAAACGATAAAACATTGCTAGAAGAAATTAAAGAGACATAAGTAAATGAAAAGATATTTGTGTTTATTGATTAGAAGACTTAAAGTTGTTAAGACATCAAAACTACCCAAGGCAATTGAGATAGATTTCAAACAACCTTTATCAAAATTTCAATATCCTTCTTGGCAGAAATGGAAAAAAAAGTTCTCAAATTTATATAGAAGTATAGTGTGCCCATAATAGCCAAAAACCAATTTTGTCAACAACTTAAATATAAGAGTTAAAACCATAAAATTCTTATACAAAAACATTGGGGCAATAGATTATTAAATATAACAGCAAAAGCAAAAGCAACAACAACAACATAAATATATAAATTGAACTCCAACATAATTAAAATTTGGGAGACATGAAAAAACCTTCTCAAAAGAGTGAAAAGAACCTACACCAGAAGAAAATATTTGTAAGTCACATATTTAATAAGAGTCTACTATCCAGTATACATAAAGAACCTTTATAACTCAACAAACTACAAACTAACCTACTTGTTTATTTGTTTGTTTGTTTAATTGTTTATTTAAAATGTTTTTACTGTTTCTACAGAGAAAGGAAGGGAGAGAGAGAGAAGCATGGATCAGCTGCCTCCTGCATGCCCCCTACTAGTGATTGAGCCCACAACCGGGGCATGTGCCCTGACCAGGAATCAAACTCGGGACTTTTTGGTACATGGGATGGATGGTGCCCAACCAACTGAGCTACATTGGCCAAACAAACCAATTTAAAAATGAACAAATAACTTGAAGAGATACTTTTTTACAAAGAGGCTGTATAAATGGCTAATAAGCTCATGAAAATATGCTCAACATCACTAGCAGTTAGGGAAATGCCAATCAAATCCACAATGAGATACCATTTCACACCCTTTAAGATGATAATAAAAAAGAAAATAAAAAGTATTGGTGAGGGCTTTGGTCTTAATGTTTATGTCCTCTCCAAATTTACATGTTGAAATCCTAATGCCCAATGTGATGGTATTAGGAGGTGGGGCCTTTGGGAGCTACTTAATCATGAAAGTGGAGCCCTCATGAATGGGATTAGTGTCTTATAAAAGAGACCCTATAAAGATCCCTAACCTTTTCCACTGTGTGAGGACACAGTGAGAAGACACTAGCTGTGAACCAGGAAGAGGGCTGTCACCAACCATGCTGGCACTCTGATCTTGGAGTCAGCCTCCAGCACTGTAATAATTAAATATCTGTTGTTTATAAGCCACCCCATCTTTGGTATTCTGGCATAGCAGCCTGAACAGGCTAAGACAGCAAGGATATAGAGAAATTAGAACCTTCTTACATTGTTGATGGGATCATAAAATAATTCAGCCAATGTGGATGAATGTGTTTAGTGACTCCTCAAAAAGTTAAATATAGAATAACTATATGACCCAGCAATTTCACTTCTAATTATATACCCAAAGAATTGAAAACAGATACTCAAACAAATATATGTTCATAGAAGCAATATTAACAATAGCCAAAAGGTGCAAATAGTCCAAATGTACACAAATTGGGATATAAATACAATGGAATGTTATTCAGCCATTAATCTAGTAAAATGATAGACACAGACACCTTTTACATAGGGGGGTACAGGATAGTTAACAGTCAACAATAAACTCGATAACAATGAGGGGATTTGTGGTCTCTGCAGAGTGGTGCCTGTGCTTTGAGGAAAATTACTTTGACATTCCAAAGATATGTTATCATAGATGCAAAAAGAAAATATGAAAGTGGACAATGAACGGGTCTTGGCTGCCTAGCACTCACACTTGAGCCAATTAAGCAGAGACAAAGTGAAATTGAATATAAGCATTTATTCCAATACTGCCAGCAATATTGGAGATTGGTGGGTCATCCCTGAAAAATCTGTTCTGAACTCCTTTGATAGCCAGTTGCTTATATTGGGTAGCTATGTGGGGAAGGACAGGCAGGCAAAAAAAGGAATAACAGTGGGTTGCAGATTACAGGCATGAGGAATAACAATGAGCAAAATGGTTATAGATTATAAACATGGGGAAGTATTTCAGGCCTGGGGACCTGGGTTGGAGGCTAAAGGGTTGTCCACCTACAGGGATCCAAGGTTGTTAGTCTTTCCCTGATGTTGAACAGTTTTCCCTTGTTCTCAGTTAAGGAGAATAAACAGCATTTCTGAGGTAAACTCCCAGGACCTACAACTCCCTGCAGGGTCAGAATGGGCTTCTTTAATCAGAACAAAGCAATCACAATTATTCAAGCAAGAATGTTTAAACTTTTTAAAAATTAAACCTATGTTGGATCATACTTTATTGATTACTAGTACTTCAGGA
The DNA here is from genome assembly GCF_014108415.1 of Molossus molossus. NCBI lineage: Eukaryota > Metazoa > Chordata > Mammalia > Chiroptera > Molossidae > Molossus > Molossus molossus. The sequence continues at coordinate 57,072,654 of NW_023425399.1, read as the reverse complement.
GTGATTTTTTTAAAAAAAAATCTTTATTGTTGAAAGTATTATAGATGTCTCTCCTTTTTCTTCCCCCTTGATATACTCCTCCCTGCTTCCCCACTACCATCACCCCCTGCCTTTGGCTATGACCCCACTATGATTAGTTCTCTATTATTCTCTCCTGCCGCTTTCAAATAGACAAACTCAGTTAAGGTAAAGATTGACCTTTGTCAGGGAAGATGCCAGCCTAGGATATGACTACCTGCATAAACTGTTTTTAGTTAAAAAGTTTTCATTTCAGAGCATCCTTTGTGGTTACTTTAGGTCTTGGAGTTGTAAGGCTGTCACATGAGCCTTCCCTGAGCTTGTCAATTTAGTATGTGGCCCCTTTTCCATCCACAGAGTGATCAGATCATAAATTCCTAAATAGGCAAGTTACGGTGGGTCATCTTGCCCTAGACATATAAATTCTTTAGTATAAGGTTATCTTTGCCTTAAACAAGACCTGTCCATTGTTTTTGTGCATCTAGGTTAACACACTTTTAAATAAGGAAGAACACCCTCAAGAAAGCACATAATGTTGTTAACTATGCTGTAATCCAATCACTGCCTTGCTTTCTCCTACCTTCATGTCATCTTCCTTAGGTTCCCTCCTTAATTTCAAATGCATAAAAGAAACTGCAAAAATGTAATTCTCTGGAGCATTTGAGATCTTACTTCCCGGCAATTGTTGTCACTTTGGCTCAAATAAGCTCTTATAAAAGTTCTTTAAATGTTCAAACACTTTTTAAATTGACAGGCTCCAGCCCTCGTGGGTTCAGCAACCCCAAGAAGTCCCAGCTTCTGCAGAATAAAGGCTAACAGCTCCTAGGTACACACACCATCACAGGCTGGCTCTGGACCTTGCCCTGTCCTGGCAAATAACTCTTTCATTTAATCACTTTCCATTAAACTCTGTAAGCATACACCTGCCTCCTGTTGACTCTCGGACAGATATGCTAACTATGTAACTCCTTGGATGCAAAAGGAAAAATCAAGTGTGCCTTACAGCCAGCCAGTTCTGCTCATTGTCTCTGAAGTTATAACAGGGACCCTAGAGAATCACAGCTGCTGAAGGGTGACACTAAAATGTGTATAATTGGATCCTGTTCTATTAAAATATTAGGTAGATTATAGATGATAGATGAGAATATGTTTTATAAAAAGAGATTTTGAAAGATTTATCTGAACAACGATTATCTTTGATAATATCTTTTGATGGTATCAGTTATCTGTTGCTCCATAACAAATGCCCAAACCTCATTGGTTTCATATTGCTCACAGATAGTGTGATGTGGCTCGCCTAGATAGTCCTTCTGGCCTTACCCATGCTTCTTTGTGCATCTGTGGTCAGCAGTAGGTCAGCAGAGGCTCTGCTTCTTGTATTTGGCTGGTCATCAGCTGGGGAAATAGAGGAGCAGGTCATCTGACCTCTCATTTTGAATGAGAGTTTCTCTCAGTCTCCTATAGGCCAGTCAGTGTCGGTTACATGATGCTCTCCAATTTCCAAGAGGAACACCAACACATCAGAGCTTCCCAGGTGTCTGCTTGCTTCATATTTGCTGCTGTCACATGGCAAGGTGCAGTCAGCATGAGAAGGGCTGAGCAATGACAGAGACACCGCAGAGGCAAAAAAAAATTGTCACCATTATTGCAACTGTCAACCACAGAGCCAAAGCAGCCTTCTGGGTGCAGAAAGCACAGGATATGGAGGTTAGCCCCTCCACCCTAGTCCAGCTTCAGCCCTCAGTAGACCTCAGTGGTACATCAGCAGAACAGGACCATACACAAGAACAGCAATAGCAACACATTGCTCAGAAGGTCTAAAGTCCAATGCCTATAGTGCTCATCAAGTTGAGAGATGGCAAGCTGGCAACCTGTGGCCCTGGATGGGCCCACCAGGCTCCCATTATCCCGTGGACACATCTAGCAGGGGCTGAGCTGTGGTTGACTCTGTAGATATGGCATATGTCCTCTGCTTATCACACCCCATCCTGTGTCCCTGACACGATAGCCAGGGCTCTATCATCACCACTATCACCCTGATATGGACATTATTTTGTTATGCTTATGCTTTGCTTATTTATGTTGCCTTCCTGGATCCAGTAAGTCTTTGGCTTTGCCACTGAGTAGACAGTAGAGACAGCTGTGATTAAAGATGGCAATACCCCAGGTACACAGGGACTGAGGTGGCACAGCAGAGAGAGAGGGGACGCCTGGACCAGAAGAGAGGGAGTAGGGAATGGAGTCCAGAGAACAGAAGGTCTGGATGCCTTTCAGGTCAGATTGATTAATTTAAGTTCTCTCTCCCTCCTGGTGTAAAACTTGCTAATGGGAGAGACAGGTTTTGTAAGGCATTTGGTCGGTCTCCATGGGGCTGCCTTCTCTGGTACATTTCATTCTTATAGCTTCATTCAGCCTCACCACCTGTCCATATGAACAGAAACAGGACAGAGAGAGGGTTTGCTGGCCTAAGCCACCATGTGGTCAGTGGAGAAGCGAGACCTGAATTCACAAACTCTGGACCCATCACTTGTGGCTCTCACTGCACGGCACCGGGATTGGTGGAGAATATGCACGACAAATGAATGTCATGCCCTGTGGTGGTTGCATGCCAAGTGCCTTTCATGGACACAGCCTTACCACTGCCCTATGGGGTTGGTGTCATTGGCCTCACTTCAGAAGTAGAAACTGAGGCCCAGACTGGGGCTCAACACTCCTTATTCCACAGCAGTTAGTGGCAGACAGCATTTGAACCCAGGCCTGACAAAAATCTCTGCTCTATACCCCACACTGGGCTGATGTCCCCCAGGTCTGTGCCAACAGGAGTCTTATCATGAAAGTCATATTTGAATTCACACTCAGTTTCACAGATCCAAAGAGTGCAACAGTTCATAGAAAAACTGAAAGCTTCTTTTCATTACTACCATCTCCGCAGAGGACACCACTACAAGGTATAATGTAAGTTACTTAGAGCATTTTCTATATTTTGTGTACTCATTTATGAGAATAACATATATAAGGTTACCTTTTAAGACACGCATATTATTCTACAACCGTCTTTATTTTTTTTCCCCTTTAAATCTATCACAAAAGTGTTTCCACAGTAATATGTAAATACCTGCCTCCATCTTTAATGGCTGAATAACATTTGTATTATTTTTTGCTATATAACAAATTATCCATATTTGTCAGAGTTCTCCAGACACACAGAACAAATAGGATGTGTAAATATATGCAGATTTATTTCAAGGTACTAGTTTATGCAATTGTGGAGACTGGCAAGTCTGAAATCTTCGGGGCAGACTGGCAGAGTAGAGACCCAGGGAAGAGTTAATTTTCACTGAGTCTGAAGGCTGTTTGGAAGTAGAATTCTTTTCTCTCCAGAGTCTTGTGTCTGAAAGCCTTCAGCGGAATGGATGAGGCTCACACATATTTTGGAGGGTCATGTGCTTTACTCAAAGTCTATCAATTTAAATGTTAATCTCATCTAAAAACTCCCAGACAATTTGGCTAGTGGTTGAGCATCGATCCATGCACCAAGAGGTCAGTGGTTCCATTCTTGGTCAGGACACATGCCGGGATTTTGGGCTTGATCCCCAGCAGGGGGCATGCAGAAGGCAGCTGATCAAAGTTTCTCATCAATGTTTCTATCTCTCCCTCTCCCTTTCTTTCTCTCTCTCTCAAAATCAGTAAAAATGTATTTTTAAAACATAATAAATAAATAAATACAATCTATCTGAACAGCAATATCTAGACTGGTGTTTGACACAGAATTAGGTATCATAATGTAGCCAAATTAACACATAAATTAACATCACACCATCCAAAACCTTAGAGACTGAAAACAACAAAGATTTGCTATTTCTCATGGTGCTGAGGGCTGTCAGCTGTTTTCAGCAGTGATCATGAATGTGGCAATATTCATGGGATGGTTTACTCACTCACATCCAGCAGTTGGTGCTGGCTGTCTACTAGGGCACCTCAGTTCTCCTCCATGGGGACCCCCTGCCCTCGTAGCAAGCTGGATTGGTTTTTGCCATAGCAGGCTGGGCTCAGGGGTCTCACAGGGTGATGGCAGGATCTGTGAGGGTCTGGCACAAGGCCACTCCCACATAATGTGTGTGTGTCACAGGCCGGCATTTAAGGGTGAAAAACAGGTTCCAGTTTGTGCCATGCAGAATTGCAGTTATGTTGTAGTAGAACGTGGATACAGCTGGCATGATGCAACTGTCTACATCTGCATCATAAGCCAGCTCCCCATCTTTGAACAGAAATTCAGCTCATTTCCCATTTCTGTTCTTACAAAGAATGCCCCAGTGGTTATTTTTGGACCATGTCCCAACATCCTTGAGCAAGTCCTTCTGTAGGGCAGATTGGTAGACATGTAATTGTTCAGGATGGGGCACATGATGTCTAATTGACTCTTTCCCTACACCCCCAGCAACTCTAGTCATTCACAGACTTTTGCATTTTTGCCATTCCGGTGAGTGATAAATGACATATATGGTAATTTACATTTTTAGTCCCTTGACTGCTGGTGAAGTTAAGGGTAGTTTCATGTGTTCATAGTACTTTCATAATTGGAAAAATCTACTAAGATATATACATGTTGAAATACAAAAGTATCAAAAAAAAATGGAGGCCTGGAGCATCCCTGCCTCATTATCTTGCTCCAGCCTTTCTTAGGGGCTAGGAAGGTTTTTCATTTGTTCTGAATCTCAGCATCTGAGGCGATGTCAGAGTTGGAGGAATATAATGACCACCAAGAGCTCCATTTTATGTAGGGAGAAACTGAGGCCCTGTGAGGGGTACTACCTGGCTGAGGTTTCACAGTGCATGACAAACTAGGGACCAGGACCCAGATCTTTTGACTCTCATGAATAAGAAAGACAGAAAGAGATCCAAAAAAAGAGGGCAGGCTTTGTGCTTGTTCCACAGGTGAAAGAATTTCCCAAGATTGGCATGGCCCTCCCACATCACACACAAGTAGGGAAGTATGTGTTCTCTTTCTACATAATGTCTGTGAGCATTTGCAAGGCCCCTGAAGAATCTCATAGAAATTAAAACACATGGTTCTATTAATAACATGTCCAGCACCATCCCCTAAGGGGTAAAGAGCATGTCTCCAAGACAGATCAAAGGTCTACTCCCAGAGCACTCCTGGGGCTGGGGGTGCTACTATCTCCTGGTGCCCTGTCACACAAACCAATGCTCAGAACCTGCCGGTGGCCTTGAAGCCTGACCAGAGGGGGGCAGTAGAATGCAGCAGAGGAATGTGGAATTCTGGTTATGCTGGAAACCTCTTGCAGAATGGTGGTGCCCACAGAGTCACACTTTAAGATCAGGGCAGAGCCAAAAACAAAACTGGGCTAAAGTCCCACGAAAAATATCTTAATAAGTCCTCATACCTGACAGTGTCTAGCCTAGCTAAATCAACACAGTTGGGTGTCCCTCTGTTCCTAGATCGAATTGCTGTTTATGTAGCTCAGCGGTGAATTTGAGGACCTTGTGTGAGCCATACCTATTTTTATACACTGGAGTTATCATCTGGGAGGAGTGCATAGGTACCACTACAAAGACGTAGTACAGGAGAGGGAAGTGCCAGGTTTTTGTGCTGGTTCTGCTACAGAGCTGTTAATAAGAATAGAGCATTCATTGGGCACTCAGGACTTAGTAATTGCCCTGCATCCTCCTCACAACTGTTCTCCCTGAGTTCTCAGGGCATGCATCACCTGCACTGTGAGAACTGGTTTTGCTGTCTCTTTCCCTCTTTGTGCCAAGTGTGTATAATTGATTGACCCAGTTCCACGTACAGATGATGCAAAGCCCTTGTGTGTGCCTTCTCTCCCTGGTGGCCTTTTCATCCCGTTGCACAATGGAGAGTGAGGTTACATGAGCCCAGAGGCCTGAGTCAGCACACAATTCAGTACATCCAGGACTTTCTGCTGCCTCTTAAGTAAGAGGCCTTTGGCAGGGCAGGGGAGCGGATCCATGGAGACCTTCCTACCAAGATCAAGGCCCGAAAATGTCTGAGCCCTTCCTTCAACTTCTACTGAGTATATAGCCACGTCCTCCTCCCTCATTCCTGCCTGTCCCAGGCTGGGCCACTCCATTCCAGAATCTCAGAGCACAGGTTCCAGGCACAGCCCCAGGAGAAAGGCCTATGAAGACCAGAGCCTCCATGGTCCCTATAGGGCAGAGAAGACTCTCCCCCCACCTCTGAAAAGTGAACTACCCCAAATCCGGGTTCTGTTGGGGGCAGGTGCTGAGGTCAAAATTAGATATAAAACATAGGAGTAAAGCAAAACAAAAATAAAATTAACAAGCTAAAGATAATTAAATATTATTTTATTTTAAATTTTATTTTTGCTACAGATGTTTCTCCTTTTTTACCCCATTGACACCCTCCTCCCATTCCCCACATCCCATCCCCGAATTTGTTGTTCATGTCCATTGGTTATGCGTACATGCATATACGTTCTGTGGATTGTCTCTTCCCTCCCCCTACCACCCTCTCATCTGAGGGTTCAAATCTGTACCCTACTTCCATGTCTCTAGGTCTACCCTATTCCTCAGACTATTATGTTCATTATATTACATAAGTAAGTGAGATCGTGTAGTATTTGTTTTTTTCTGCTTGGCTTGTTTCACTTAGGATAATACTTTCCAGGTCCCTCCATGTCAATTCAAAGGATAAGAGATCTTTCTGTCTTACAGCTTCATAAGACTCCATTGTGTAAATGTACCAGATGTTTTAATCCATTCATCTACTGATGGACACTTGGGCTGTTTCCAGATCTTAGATACTATAAATACTGCTGCTATGAACATGGGGGTACATGTATATTTTCTGATTGGTGTTTCAGGCCTCTTAGGGTATATTCCTAGAAGTGGGATCATTGGGTCAAATGGCAGTTCAATGTTTAATTTTTTGAAGTAACACCATATTGTTTTCCACAGTGGCTGCACCAGTCTGCATTCCCACTAGCAGTGTATTAGAGTACCCTTTTCTCCACACCCTCACCAACACTTGTTGTTTGATGATTTGTTGATGGTGGCCATTCTGACAGGTGTGAGGTGATACTCAATTGTTGTTTTAATTTGCATCTCTCTGATAATTAGTGATGTTGAGCATTTCTTCATATGTCTTTTGGCCATTTGTATGTCCTGTTTGAAGAGGTATCTATTCAGCTCCTCTGCCCATTTTTGACTGGGTTCGTTGTCTTCCTTTTCTTGAGTTGTATTAGTACGCTACATATTTTGGAATTTAACCTCTTATCTGATGTATCATTGGCAATGATGTTCTCCCATGCAGTGGGTTGCCTTTCCATTTTGATGGTTGTTTCTTTTTCTGTGCAGAATCTTTTTAGTTTGATGTAGTCACATGTGTGCATTTTCTCCTTTGTTTCTGTTGCCTTAGGTGATGTATCAGTGAAAATTCTGCTGCGTAGGATGTCTGAAATTTTGTTGCCTACATTTTCTTCTAGAATTTTTATGGATTCATGGGTCACATTGAAGTCTTTTATCCATTTTGAGTTTATTTTTGTGTATGGTGTAAGTTGATGGTCTAGTTTCATTTTTCTGCATGTAGCTGTCCAATTTTCCCAACACCATTTATTAAAGAGGCTGTCTTTACTCCATTGTATGCTCTTGCCTCCTTTGTCAAATATTAATTGAGCATAATGTCTTGGGTCCATTTCTGAGTTCTCCATTCTGTTTCACTGGTCTATATGCCTGTTCTTGTGCCAGTACTAGGCTGTTTTCATTACAGTAGCTTTGTAGTATAGCCTGATATCTGGTATTATGTTTCTACCTACTTTGTTCTCCTTTTTCAAGATTGCTGTGGCTATTCGGGGTCTTTTTTGGTTCCATATACACTTTTGAAGTATTTGTTCTACTTCTGTAAAGTATGTCATTGGTATTTTGATGGGGATTGTATTGAATCTATAGATTGCTTTGGGTAACATGAACATTTTAATAATGATAATTCTTCCAATCCATGAACAAGGTATGTGCTTCCACTTTTTTATATCTTCCTCTATTTCTTTTTTCAATGTCCTGTAGTATTCATCAAATAGGTACTTTACTGCTTTGGTTAAGTTTATTCCTAAGTATCATAATATTTTTGCTGTGATGGTAAATGGGATTGTTTTCTTAGTTTCTCTTTCTGTGAGTTCATCATTGGTATATAAGAATGCCATCAATTTTTTGACGTTAATTTTGTATCCTGCTACTTTGCCAAATTATTTTATTAAGTCTAGTAGATTTTTTATGGTGTTTTTAGGGTTTCCTATGTATAATATCATCTCATCTGCAAATAATGACAGTTTCACTTCCTCCTTTCCAATTTGGATCCCTTTTATTTTTTCTTCATGTTTGATTGCTATGGCTAAGACTTCCAGTACTATGTTAAATAAGAGTGGCAAAAGTGGGCATCCCTGTGTTGTTCCTGTTCCTAAGGGAAATGCTTTTAGTTTCTGCCCATTGACTATGATGTTGGCTGTAGGTCTTTCATATATGGCCTTTATTATGTCGAGATATAATCCCTCCATTTCCACATTGCTGAGTGTTTTTATTAGAAATGGATGCTGGATTTTTTTGAATGCTTTTAAAGCATCTATCGATATGATCATGTGGTTTTTATTCTTCATTTTATTTATGCAACATATCACATTTCTTGATTTGCAAATATTATACCAGCCTTCCATCCCTGGGATGAATTTCACTTGATCATGGTGAATAATTTTTTGATGTATTGCTAGATCTGATTTGCTAGTATTTTGTTCAGGATATTGGTGTCTATGTCAGGGATAGTGGCCTGTAGTTTTCTTTCTTCGTAGTCTTTTTCTGGTTTTGAATTAGAATTATGCTGGCCTCATAAAACGAATTTGGAAGTCTTTCTTCTTGAATTTTTTGAAATAGTTTGAAGAGAATAGGTGTTATTTCTTTTTTGAATGTTCAGTAAAACTCCCCCATGAAGCCATCTGGGCCTGGGCTTTTGTTAACTGGGAGAGTCTTGATTAACTCTTCAGTTTGCGTAGCTGTTATTGGTCTGTTCAAGTTTTCTATCTCTTCCCAGTCCAGTTTTGAAAGACTATGTGTTTCTAGAAATCGTCCATTTCGCTTAGATTGTTGTATTTACTACCATATAATTGTTCATAGTAGTTCTTAATGATCTTTAGTATTTCTGTGGTGTCAATTTTTACTTCTGCTCTTTCATTTCTGATTTTGTGTGTTTTGGTTCTCTCTCTTTGTTTCTTGATGAGTCTAGCTAAGGGTCCATCAATCTTGTTTATCTTTTTGAAAAACCAGCTCTTTGTTTCATTGATCCTTTGAATTTCTTTACTGGTCCCTATGTAATTTATTTCTGCTCTGATCTTTACTATTTCCTTCTTTCTACTTGCTCTGGGGTTTTCTGTTTGTTCGTTTTCTAGTTCTTTAAGTTGTGAGGTTAGTCTATTAAAAGTTTTCTTGTTTCTTGAGGTAGGCCTGTAGTGCCATGAACTTCCCTCTCAGAACTGCTTTTGCTGCATCCCATAGATTTTGTGTGGTTGTGTGTTCATTTTCATTGGTTTCCAGGAAGTTTTTAATTTTCACCTTTATTTCCTCAGTTACCCATTCATTGTTCAATAAAATGCTATTTAGCTTCCATGTGTTCAAATGTCTTTGCTGCAAATGTTTTTGTTGCAATTCATTACTAGTTCCATGTCATTGTGATCTGAGAAGATGCTTGATATGATTTCAATCTTCTTGAATGTTAGAGATTTACTTTGTGTTCTATCATGTGGTCTATCTTTGAGAATGTCCCATGTGCACTTGAGAAGAATGTGAATTCTGTAGTTTTGGGGTATAATTTTCTGTAGATATCCATTAAATCCATTTGGTCTAGTGTTTCATTTAGAGTCTGTGTTTCCTTGCTAATGTTTTGTCTAGAGGATCTATCCAGTGATATCAGCAGGGTGTTGAAGTCCCCTGCTATGACTGTATTGCTCTTGATTTCTCCTTTGAAGTCCTCCAGAAGATTTTTAATATATTTTGCTGCTTTTATATTGGATGCATATATGTTTATCATGGCTATATATTCCCGTTGGACAGATCCTTTCAATATTATGTAGTGTCCTTCTTTGTCTCTAGTTATGGCCTTCATTTTGAAATCTATTTAATCAGATATGAGTATTGCTACCACGGCTTTTTTTTTTTTTTCTTTCCATGTGCTTGGAAGATTTATTTCCAACCCTTCACTTTCAACCTCTGTGAGTCTTTTGTTATGAGGTGGGTCTCTTATAAACAACATATAGATGAGTCATGATTTCTTATTCAATCAGATATTCTGTGTCTTTTTATCAGATCATTCAGTCCATTTACATTTAAGGTGATTATTGATATGTACTTATTTATTGCCATTTTTGTTTAGTGTGGTTCTATTTTCCTTCCCATTTCTCCTGGTAATTACAGCAGTCCTTTTAAGATTTCTTGCAGTGCTGGTTTGGTGCTAATGTATTCCCTTAGCCTTTTTTTTGTCTGGAAAGCTCTTTATTTGACCTTCTATTTTAAATGACAGCCTTGCTGGGTAGAGTAGTCTTGGATTCAGATCCTTGTTTTTCATGACCTTGATTACTTCATGCCATTTTTTTCTGGCCTGTAGTGTTCCTGTTGAGAAGTCAGCTGAGAGCCTTATGGAGTTTTCTTTGTAGATAACCTTTTGCTTATCTTTTGCTGCCTTTAGGATTCTCTCATTGTCTTTAATTTTTGGCATTTTAATTACATGTGTCTTGGTGTGGGCCTGTTTGGGCTCTTCTTACTTGAGGCTCTCTGTGCTTCTTGAACTTGAGCGCCTTATTCCTTTACCAAATTAGGGAAGTTTTCTGTCACTATTTCTTTGAATATATTCTCTAACTCTTGCTCATTTTCTTCCTTTTGGGGGACTCCTATGATGCAAATTTTATTACCTTTCCATTTGTCCCACAGTTCTCTTAAGCTGTCTTCCTGTTTTTTAATTGTTTTTTCCTTTTGGTTTTCTGAGTGGTTGATTTTTTCTACCCTGTCTTCTAATTCACTGATCTGGTCGTTAGCTTCCGTTACTCTGCTGTTTAGACCTTCCAATGTGTTCTTTATTTCTGATTTGTCATTCTTGATTTTTTCTTGGTGTTTTTTAATTTCCAATAGTTTGATTTTCAACATTTTTATGTCCCTACTCATGCTGTTGATCTTTCTCCAGGTCATGGCTCTGAATTCTAGCTCTGTTCACTCACTTAACTGCTCCACATTTATCTCATCTTCTGTAGAGGTCTCTTGTTCTTTCATTTGGCTTTTGTTTCTTTGTTTCACCATTTTGGCTATCTCAGTGTGCTTTGGAGCCTGCCAAATTTTCCCTGTGGGTGTTGGTGTTCTGCTGTTTGTGGCTCCCTCTCCTGGGTTTGGATAAATGAGGGAGGACCCATGTTAAACACCACTGTCAAGTCTTACTAGCTAGCCCAGGAAGGGTACAGTTATCCTCTACCTTTTTGCCTGGAAGCTATCAGTAGTGGTTACTTGAAGATCCTTGGGTTCTCAGTTGGATGAAAAACTCCCTCAGGTGCTCAGTATAGGGGATTTCCTTAGGGTGGGGCGGATGCTGGTTGTTGGTGAGCCTCAATTTGCATTTCAATGGCCCACCTGGGTGGGGTTGAATCTCCAAAGGAGGGGCGCCATCTCTCCCCAGAGCCCTGAGAAGGAGTAAGGTGGCCACTGTATTGAGTGGCTGCAACTCAGTAAAAGCTAGGAGCACCCTCCAAATTCAGAATGTCCCCACACAGTTCCAGTCCAGTCTGCCCTCCCTCATCCAGAGCCCAAGGTGAGTGGCTGTGGCTATTTTAGCCTCTGTCCCAGCTCTGGGCTGTGGAGCCGCTTGGGAGTTTAACCCAAGGGCTCTGCTCACGGCTAAGGCTGCTGCTATCTGTGTGCTCCCAGCCCCCCTCTTGCGCCTCAGCAATTCTACCAGGATTGAGTCGGTGTCTCTGGTTACATGATCCTTGCAAGCTGCTTTTCTGTTGCTTTTTCCCGTCGATTTGTCTTTATTTTAGTTGAAATTCCAGTTTGGCCCTTGGAAATGGTCTGTGTAGCTTTCATTCATTCCACCGTCATTTTCATAGGCTCAATAATCAAAATTTAAAGTTGGAGATTAAACTCCATACAGTCAGGATGAATTATACAGTACACAGGTGCACAGGTCATTTTTAATTTATTTCATTTTATTCTATTTTTTTCACTTGTTTTGACTATTACAAACTTATAGAATGCCAGAGGTGGAAAAAGCACATGCAGAAAAAACAGAAATTATCCAATTATCTGTTAACTATGTTCAGTTTCATGACTAAATGATCAAATTTTAGAAGGTTCTCTCCCTCTCTTTTTCTATTTATTTATTTATTTATGCACAGGTTATTTTTAATGGAATTGCTCAAATTAATCTCTCTTCACTTCCTATTTTAACTTAACCAAAATCTCAGTCAGTTCAGGGATTCTCACCCTTTTTCTGGATCTGGATCTATCTCTGTGTATCTAGGAGTTGGCATGAGCCTGGACATTCATCCTGGCCCCTGCTTCAGAGTGAAGGAAATTTGAAGACCAAATGCATGTTCAGGTAACTCTAGGTTCACACTATCTACCCAGCATCTTTTGGAAGGGGAAAGGAGTGGGGTCACCTCATGGAACAAGGGAGGTAAGAGAACCCATACATAGCTGTGGATGCCAGGACATGCCACAATGCACAGGAAGGTACTCTTTGAAAGGTTGCCTTGTAATCCTGAGGTGTTAAAATGCAGACTCTAAGTGTTGAGAGGAAAGGGCAGACCCTCCTGAAAAGCAGGATCCTAGGATGGGGTCTTCAGTGGAAGCATAGCAGGGGAAATAGCAAACCCACCCAGCAGGATCAACCTGCTTGTGGGAATAACAGCTGTGCAATTATTCAAATGTTTTGGTGCACTTTGTTCTTATTATTAATTATTACAAGAAATAAAGAGTGGTAGGAATACAGTTCAGACACTGATGCTGAGAAGTGCAGCTCTCCAAACCAAAAGAATTGATCAAAATGGAAATGGCTTGTGGGGAGGTTGAAGGAAGAATGTCTGGGATCACTCACTTGGACTCTGGACCTCAACTAGCAGTTGGCTGTCAGTATGAAAACAAAGAACAACACAAAAATGTAAGTCAGAAATGCTGAAATGTGTCATCAAAGATCATGTCTAAAAACAGGGAGGTGACCTAGGGATTCTGTCCTGTTTGAGCTGGAAATGGATCCCAAAAAAGGCATAATATTGAAACCTCTTAGGCAGTTTGCAACAGAGCAGTGTCTTCTTCAGAAGACATAATAAATAAAAGTGGACAGTTGCTTCACTTGGCTTCACTTGAGGTCAGTATCTGCTATATTTCAAAGCCACATGCATTTATGAAGAACCCACAGTCTGTGCACCTCTTGATTCCAATTGTCCATTCTCCTCAGACACCCGCATACCCTGCCTCCCTCACACTTAAAACACATGTATATCCAAAGTTCTGAATTAGGGATTTAATCCAGTCTCTCCAACTACATAAGGGCTGTCCCTGCCTGGGCTGGGGGCAGTCCCCTGAAGGTGGCAGGTGGGACCCTGCCACAAACATCCTGTGGGCTGAACACAAAAGCCTACTGGGAAGGGTTAAGCAGTGCCCCAGTAGCAGGAGAAAGAGAGAAAAGCAGAAGCAGGAGCAAGTTGCAGTGCTCAGGCCAGTCAGAAGGGAGCAGTTGGGCAGGACTGACTAGATTTTTACAGAAAATCAGAAGTTCTAAAATCAGAACAAGGTCAAATAAAGTGTATCTGCCAGCTGAAAGTTTGCAAGAGACTGGGGACAGAGACTCAGGTGTTCTGACTGACTGGTGTCCCTGTGGTGTGTCGCATATCATTGACATCCACAAATAATTCTTGGATGGATGAAGAAATAAATGGATGAATGAATGGATGGATGGATGGATGGATGGATGGATGGATGAAAGATTTGGCAGGATGCTCAATTCCTATGAAGTGGGGGTTTCTTTATGCCATATCTCATTGGATAATAGGGTGTCCAATGGGAGCATGCCCATGGAGGTGCTGGAGTGGGCATGGACATGAGGGTTGGCTGGCAGCCAAAGCAGCAAGGGGCTGGCATAGGATCAACCTTAGAGGCCCCTATTGACACTCCAGTTCCCCACCAGCTTCACTCCTTAAGCCTTCATGTCATGGTTTAACACAAACACAAGCACCTGAGTTAGAACAAGCCATTGAGAAAGGAGCATCTTGTACCTCCACACTGCCTTGTGCAGCTTTTCCCTGGAGGCCTCAAGTCCCAAGAGGCCAGGCCAACAGGGCAGAGTCTGGGGGCTGGTCAACAGAGGAAGCTGGGGATGGCTTTCTGTGCCCAGAACTTTGAGGTCCTCTTCCTTCAGCCTGTCCACTAAGGAGAATGAAGTTGTTCACCAGAGTCTTCCCTCAAAGTTAATATAGGTGGTCTATGTGTGCACACTATGCTGAAGACATCCATGCCCCTTTGGTGTGTGTACAAGACCTGCTTTTTATGTGTGTGCAACACTGCAATGTGTGTGTGCAGGGGGTCATGTACATGTGTGCAAGCATGTGGTATGTCAGTGCATGTCTCTGTGTGTGAAAACAGCTCTACATAGTGTATTTGTGAAGGCACATGGTATGGATGTGTGCCTGTCATTGTGGGTGTCCCACCTGCAGTGTCTCTGTGCATGTGTACCAGGCTGTGTATACACCTCAGTGTGTGGGTGCACCCTGCTCTGTGTGTGAGAGAGAGTATGTGTGTACATTTTGCCATGTGTGCCTGTGTGAATATTCCCTGGGCTGAGTTGTGCCGGTGCACCTGCCTGCTTTTTTGGTGGGTGAGTGTTACTGGCCTCTCTCAGCTTCCCTCCCAGGTCTTCCCTATGACTCTCCAGCTGCAGGCAGCAGGCTAGGTGACTCTGAGTGCCCTGGACTTCAGGTATCAATACATGTCCACAGGCTGAGGGCTCTGGGTGGAGCGCCCTGTCCCCGTCTCCGAGGAAGGTCACTGGGGCACATTCTTGGGCTTGCACATGAGCTGAAATTTGTACATTCCATTCATAACTTTCCTGCCAGCGGAGGAAGGGAGGACAAAGCCAAAGAGTCAGTGATCAAAAGCAAAGAAGAAAGAGTGAATGCTTGCAGCTCCGACTGTGAGCTACCAGTGCCTGGCATCTGGGCCACAGGCCATCATGTGCCTGTGTCCCAGATGCCATGAGCACATGAGCAGTTTACCCAGTTGCCTGGTGCAGCTGTCTGCATAGGACTGGGGTGCTGCCAGACCCTTGAGGACTCTCCCCCTCACAGGTGACCTTTATGGTTGTGGTGCACCAGGCCCAGAGGGGTGGCAAGAGCCAGAAACAGTCAGGGTACCTTTGGCAACAGAAGTACCCCACAGGTCCCTTACAGTGGTCCCATTGTACAGATGGTGAAACTTCAGGCCAAAAAGATGAAATAGCCTAATGTAGTCACTCTCAGTGCCAGTACCTCCTCCTCCCTGTTACTCACATCTCCTTTAGCTAGACCACTCTTCCTCCAAAGCCACCCTGCCCATACTTTTTGCCCTGCATGTACTGTTTCATTTGCTTTTGGGGATTCTGGTCTCCCCACCTGAACTGTGCCTTCCCACAGGACAGGGCCCCTGTCTCACCTTTGCTAGACCAGTACGCCATGTGAGCTGAGGGTGGGGCTGGGGTCTAGGTGAGACCTATGGGATGATGAATCATGGCCCCACTTGAAGCGGTGGCAATGAGAAAAGGAGAGAAGGAACAGAGTCTGACTTGGCTCTGGGTTGTCAGAGAAGCAGGTGGGGTAGAGAAAGGGGTATGGTTGAAGGAGTCAACCAACATGGCTGGGATAGGTGTACCAAGGTGCTGTCAGGACAGCTGTGACCATGTCTTAGAACTGAGCAGTGACAACATGGAGAAGACTACTTAATTTCAAGTCCTGGTGGCCCTGGCCTGGGCTGGGGCCAAGAGAGGATGCAGCATTGCTGTGTGTCTCTGAGGACACTTTGAGGAGCTGAGGTGAACTGGAGAGTTGAGGAAGAGGCTGGCAGGGCAACATGGCTGAGGAAATAGCATGAAGAAACGCTATGTGTATGGAGTGGGGAGCAGGGCACTGTGTGGGTCTTAGCCAGCCAGAAGATGGGGGAAAAGCTGGATGGTAGATTGCAGAGGCCAGCCTTCAAAAGCCAAAGAAAAGAGTGACATCTTCACCTGTCTACTAGAGTACTTCACCCAGTCTGGGGGTTGATATCTGTTCAATCATTGATTCATATCTACCCCCTAGATTAGCCTGTATAGTGCAGAGTAGGTACTTAGAGGTTCAGTGAATGGCAGAAAAAGGTGCTAGAACAGGCTGGGTCCTACAGTTCCTGTTCATTCAACCAAACAGGCCAAGGTATCAGGTAAGGACCTCTTCTGGGCTAGCAAGCCTGGGAAGGTAATTGATAGTCATTTTATCAGGTCACTCTGTCTGATCAGTATTTCTGCTCCTAAATCCATTCACTCTGTGTGACCTCAGGCAAATCACTTCATTTTTTCTCAGCCTCAATGGGCAATGGTAGTCTTGGTGTCTCAATTTTGGGGTTGCTGGAGGCACTGACAGGAGCCACTCAGCAAAGGTACATTAGTTCTTCTGGTTCTCACCACCATCTTCTCCATCCTTCTCCCCATTTCCTTATCACAATGAGTTCCTCTGGACCCATTTTCCAGGCCAGAAACTAAGTCACCTAAATTTGTGCTCACAGAGGCCTTGCTTTCAGTAGTTTAGAGTCATGGTTCTCAAAGTGTAGTTCAGAGAGCTCTGGGGCCCAACACCCTCTCAGGGGAGTTTTGAGGTGAAAACCACTCTCATGATAATGTTAAGATGTTATTTCCCTCTCTTATTCTTTCATGAGGGTACAGAAGAAGTGCAATGGCATTGTAACTCTGACAGCCCATGAGATGTGCACTACATATTCTTGTGCTATAAAAGTCTCTCAGTTCTATGCCCTAGCCAGGTGGCTCAGTTGCTTGGAGTATCATCCTGCACACCAAAAGGTTGTAGGTTTGATTCCTGGTCAGGGCACATACCTAGGTTGTGAGTTCAATCTCTGGTCAGGGCACATATGAAGGCAACTGATTAATGTTTTTCTCTCACATCAATCTCTCTCTCCCCCCCCCCCTTCTTCTCTCTCTAAAATCAATAAAAACATATTCTGGGATTAAGATTTTAAAAACAGTCTGTCACTTCCAATTTTAAATATGTTAAATAAAAGCTCATCAAAGTCTGCAATAATTTTTAATGAATTAATTAAGAATGTTGCCCTGGCCGGTTTGGCTCAGTGGTTGGAGTTTCGGCCTGAGGTCCAGAGACACCTGGGTTCAGTTCCTGCTAAGGGCACATACCTCGGTTGCAGTTTGTCCCTGGCCCTGGTTGGTCGCGCGGGTGGCAGCCACTCGATGTGTCCCTTTCACGTGGATGTCTCTCTCTCTCCAACCCCCCCCCCACTCAATCTGAGCAAAAAATGGAAAAATGTCCTCGGGTGAGGATTAAAAAAAAAAAAAAAAAAAAGAATGTAAAGGGATCCTGAGACCAAAACATTTGAGACTCACTGATTTAAATGTCTCAAATCCAGGTTTTATCCCTGAAAGACTATGAACCTGGAGCAAATTACTTAAAAATGTGAAATCCCAGTTCTTCATCTTCTTCAAAATGGGAAAGTGACACCTTCTTCCTGGGAGGTGGATGGAAGATGCTGGGAACAAAACACAGCAGTATACTCAGCTGGTAAACCCAGGCTGTCTCTCTATTGTAGAAGCCTTTTCCTCTGGAGGAAGGCTGCCAGATTCTTGGCCTGTGCTCTGAGGACCCAGTGCCCTGTGGTGTTTGGAGGGATTCTTAGCAGCTATTCAGAGTCCAGCAAACAAGAACAAGTCAAGCCCCTACTCTGGAGCATTCATCCAGCCTGGCACCTTCCCCAGGCCGGCACCCAGCCAGCTCCCTGAGCACACATTTTCCTACATGTCCAAGGTGTGAGAAAAGTAACACATTTGTTGCTGATCTTATTGGAAAATGCCTGGTTTTAAAAAGAAGTGTGTTTTGAATTTGTTGTGAAGTACATTCTGTAATTCTTGACCAAAATACCAACTGACGTAAAAGAAGCTCCTTCATGGAAAAAATATTTTGCTTGGAGATGGACCCCGGGATATTCATGAGGGTAAAGTGCCTTTTCCCCAAGCTGGAGCTGAGGGCCAACCATCTCCCCAAAGCCATGGAATCAGCCTTGATTGCCTAGGCTACTGCTTCAGAAGGGGATAGGAGCAAACCATCCAAAGAAAGCCACAGGCTGAAAGAGCTCTTCCAACTGAAAAGAGAATTTAGTTTAGTGGCAAGTTACAAAATAAATACACAAAACTGTGTGGTTTGCCAAACTGCCCAAAATAACTATAACAAAATATATCTGAAAAAAGATTCCATTCACAATTCAATAAGAAATTGGGAATCCTAGGAATAAATCAAACAAGGAAACACACACCGGACAGGAGATTACAACTCTTACCTGAGAAACACAAATTATTTAGTCAATGGAGAGATCTGACATGTCCCTTGATAGAAAGACATAATAGTGTCAAAAAAGTCCATTTACACCAAGAAATATTTGAAAAGGAAAATGGGTGGGGAAAAGGGATTATCAAATATGAAAGCTAAATTTTTTAATTTAATTAATGAATTTATTTTTGTCACAGATGTTCCTCCTTTTTCCCCCACTGATACCCCCCTCCCCAACCCACCTCCCCTTGTCCCCAGCTTTGTTGTCCATGTCCATTGTTCATGCATACATGAATATAAGTTCTGTGGTTTATCTCTCTCCCACCACCCATCTTCTAGGTATTGTCAGTCTGTACCCCACTTCCATGTCTCTGGGTCTACCCTGTTCCTCAGACTGTTATGTTCATTATATTCCACAAATAAGTGAGATTATGTGATATATATCTTTCTCTGCTTGGCTTGTTTCTCTTAGGATAATACTTTCCAGGTCCCTCCATGTCATCTCAAAGGATAAGAGATCTTTCTTTCTTACAGCTGCATAGTACTCCATTGTGTATACGTAACACCGCTTTTTTTTATACATTTGTCTATTGATACACATTTGGGCTGTTTCCTGATATTAGCTATTGTAAATAGTGCTGCTATGAACATGGGGTACATATCTTCTTCCTGATTGGTGTTTCAGGCTTCTTAGGGTATATTCCTAGAAGTGGGATCACTGGGTCAAATGGAAGTTCAATTTTTAATTTTTTGAGGTAACACCATAGTTTTTTCCATAGTGGCTGCACCAGTCTGCATTCCCACCAGCAGTGTATTAGAGTCCCCTTTTCTCCACACCCTCGCCAACACTTGTTGTTTGAGGATTTGTTGATGGCGGCCATTCTGACAGGTGTGAGGTGATACCTCATTGTTGTTTTAATTTGCATCTCTCTGATGATTAGTGATGTTGAGCATTTCTTCATATGTCTCTTGGCCATTTGTATGTCCTGTTTGGAGAGGTGTCTATTTAGTTCCTCTGCCCATTTTTTAATTGGGTTCATTGTCTGCCTTTTGTTTAGCTGTATGAGCATTCCATATATATTGGAAATTAACCCTTTATCTGATGTATCATTGGCAATTATACTCTCCCACAGAGTGGGATGCCTTCTAAATGTTGAATTTCTAATGCAAGAAACAGAATGGGAAAGAATAGAAAAATCTACATGTGAACCAGAAGTTATATATACATTTAATATGTGAAAAGATGACCTTTCATATCAGTGGCAAAAGCATGTTTTTCCATAAACCATTTGGGCAAGTGGTCAATCCCTTGAAATTAAACAAAGTTAGACTCCTATTTCTTGTTCTAGATGGATTAAAGATTCAAACAAAAAAATGAAACCATAAAAATACTAGAGACACATTTCAGTGAATACTTATGTAATCTAAGAGGTAAAGGAAAACAATAAACATGAAATCAAATATTAAAACAATAAGAAAAAAAGGAAATGGATTTGATCCCCCAAAATTAAAACTTTACTGTATCAACAGATATAAACAAGTCTTTTCTTTAGATCCTCACATAAATAATTTTAAATAAATGTGTGATTTCAAATGGTGCTAGGAAGAAAAGTTCCTGATTATAGTGGGTCCTTAGATGAATCTTTTAAATTTTAATGGTTTTCTATTTATTTTAAGGTCTATTTAGAAAGAATTGGTTTTCCATTTATGAGAGAACTACAATATTTCCTTTTATTTTATTATGTATTTATTTATTGGTGACAACATTTAGTTCTATATTTTTAATAAAATTTAATTATACAATATAGCATTATCTACTACAGTCATTATGTTTTACATTTGATCCTCAGACAATATTCATCTTACAGCTAAAATTTTGTAGTCTTTTTTTTTTAAAAAATGTATCTTTACTATTGAAAATGTGACAGGTGTCCCCCCTTTTTCCCCATTGATCTCCTCTTCCCTGCTCCTGACCCCCACCTACTGCCTTCCCCACACTATTATTGCCTGTTTCCTTTGGTTATGCATATATGCATATAAGTTTTTTTATTTATCTCTTTCCACCCTCCCTCCCCCCTTTCCTCTGAGGTTCATCAGTCTAACAACCAATTTGTACTTCTTTATCCCTTCACTGGTTTTGCCCATCTTCCTAACCCCCCTCCCATCTGGCAACCAACAAAAAGTTCTCTGTATCTATGAGTCTGTTTCTGTTCTGCTTGTTCATTTTGCTTGTAGATTCGATTGTTCATAGATAGGTATTTATTGCCATTTTATTGTTCATATTTTTATCTTCATCTTCTTCAAGAAAACCCTTTAACACTTCATATAACACTGGCTTGGTGGTGATGAACTCCTTTAGCTTTTTCTTGTCTAGGAAACTCTTCATATGTCCATCGATTCTAAATGATAGCTTTACAGGGTAGAGTAATCGTGATTATAGGTCCTCGCTTTTCATCACTTTGAATATTTCTTGTCACTCTCTCTGGCCTGCAAGGTTTCTTTTGAGAAATTGGCTGACAGTCTTATGGGAGTTCCCTTGTAGGTAACTAACCACTTTTCTCTTGCTGCTTTTAAGATTCTCTCTTTGTCTTTAAACTTTGTATTTTAATTATGATATCTTGGTGTGGGCGTCTTTGGGTTCATCTTGTTTGGGACTCTGTGCTTCTTGAACTTATATGTCTGTTCCCTTTACCAAGTTAGGGAAGTTCTCTGTCATTATTGTTTCAAATAGGTTTTCAATTTTTTGCTCTCTCTTTCTTCCTTCTAGTACCCCTATGTTGCAAATGTTGGCATGCTTGAAGTTGTCCCAGAGGCACCTTATACTATCTTCATGTTTTAAAATTCCTTATTCTCTTTATGCTTCCTTATATTCCTAATGTATGGTTTGCTTCTTGGCTTCACCTACTCTACTATAGATTCCCTTCCCTGTAAGTTATTCTTTATTTCAGTTAGTGCATCTTCCATCTCTGAGTGGTCCTTTTTTTATTATTATTAATTTATTTATTCATTTTTGATCCAGAAGTTTCTTCTTTCCCCCCCACTGATACTCCCTCCCCATCCCTCCCCACCCTGTACCCAGTTTTGATGTCCATGTCCATTGTTCATGCATACATGCATATAAGTTTTGTGGTTTATCTTTCCCCCATGCCCCCTCTTCTGGGGATTGTCAGTCTATACCCCACTTCCACGGCTCTGGGACTACTCCATTCCTCAGACTGTTATGTTACATATTTTACAAATAAGTGAGGTCATATGGTACTTGTCTTTCTCTGTTTGGCTTGTTTTGCTTAGGATAATACTTTCTAGGTCCCTCCATGTCATCTCAAAGGATAAGAGATCTTTCATTCCCACAGCTGCATAGTACTCCATTGTGTCTATGTACCGCATCTTTTTTTAGCCATTCATCTACTGATAGACATTTGGCCTGTTTTCAAATCTTAGCTATTGTAAATAGTGCTGCTACACACATGGGGGTACATATAATCTTTCTGATTGGTGTTTTAGGCTTCTTACGGTATATTCCTAGAAGTGGGATCACTGCGTCAAATGGAAGTTCAATTTTAAATTTTTGGAGGTAATACCATAATGTTTTTCACTGTGGCTGTACCAGTCTGCATTCCCACTAGCAGTGTACTAGAGTCCCCTTTTATTCACACCCTTGCCAACACTTGTTGTTTGATGATTTGTTGATGGTGGCCATTCTGACAGGTGTGAGGTGATACCTCATTGTTGTTTTAATTTGCATCTCTCTGATGATTAGTGATGTTGAGCATTTCTTCATATGTCTCTTGGCCATTTGTATGTCCTGTTTGGAGAGGTGTCTATTTAGTTCCTCTGCCCATTTTTTAATTGGGTTCATTGTCTGCCTTTTTTTTAGCTGTATGAGCACTCCATATATATATTTGAAATTAACCCCTTATCTGATGTATGATTGACAATTATGCTCTCTCATACAGTGGGTTGCCTTTCCATTTTGATGATTGTATCTTTTGCTGTGCAGAAGCTTTTGAGTTTGATGTAGTCCCATGTGTTCATTTTATCCTTTGTTTCTCTTGTATTAGGTGTTGTTTAGTGAACACTCTGCTGTGTATGATGTCTGAAATTGTGTTGCCTACATTGTCTTCTAGGATTTTTATGGATTCATGGGTCACATTTAAGTCTTTTATCCATTTTGAGTTTATTCCTGTGTATGGTGTAAGTTGATAGTCTAGTTTCATTTTATGCATTGTAGCTGTCCAGTTTTCCCAACACCATTTATTAAAGAGGCTGTCTCACTCCACTTTATGCTCTTGCCACCTTTGTTAAACATTAATTGAGCATATTGCCTTGGGTCCCTTTCTCGGTTCTCTGTTCTGTTCCACTGGTTTATATGCCTGTTCTTGTGCCAGTACCAGGCTGTTTTGATTATAGTGGCTTTGTAGTATAACTTGATTTCTGGTAATGTGATCCCTCCTACTTTGTTCTTCTGTTTCAAGATTGCGGTGGCTATTCAAGATCTTTTGGGTTCCAAATGAACTTTTGAAGTATTTGTTCTAGTTGTTGAAGTAGTTCATTGGTATTTTGATGGGTATTGCATTGAATGTATAGATTGCTTTGGGTAATATGAACATTTTAATGATGTTAATTCTTCCAATCCATGAAGAAGGTATGTGCTTCCACTGTTTTATATCTTCCTCTATTTCTTTTCTCAATGACCTGTTGTTTTCTTCGAATAGGTCCCTTATTTCTTTGGTTAAGTTTATTCCTAGGTATCTTAATTTTTTTTCCACCATGGTAAATGTGATTTTTTAAAAAATTTCTCTTTCTGTGAGTTCATCATTGGTGTATAAGAATGCCATCTATTTCTTGATGTTAATTTTGTATCCTGCTAGTTTGCCAAATTCGTTTATTAAGTCTAGTAAATTTTTGATGGAGTCTTTGGGTTTTCTATGTATAGTATCAGGTCATCTGCAAATAATGACAGTTTCACTTTCTCCTTCCCAATTTAGATCCCTTTTATTTTTTCTTCCTGTCTGATTGCTGTAGCTAAGACTTCCAATACTATGTTAAATAAGAGTGCCAAAAGTGGGCATCCTTGTCTTGTTCCTGTTCTTAAGTAAAATGATTTTAATTTTTGCCCATTGAGTGTGACATTGGCTGCAGGTCTTTCATATATGGCCTTTATTATGTCGAGATATGACACCTCTATTCTCAGATTGCTGAGTGTTTTTATCAGAAATAGGTGTTGCATTTCGTTGAATGCTTTTCCAGCATCTATTGATATGATCATATGATTTTTATCTTTCTTTTTTTTTATGTAGTGTATCACATTTGTTTGTTTGCAGATATTGGACCAGCCTTGCACATTTGGGATGAATCCCACTTGGTCGTGGTGAATAAATTTTTTGATGTATTGCTGGATGCAATTTGCTAGTCGTTTGTTCAGGACTTTGGCATCTATGTTCATCAAGGATATTGGTCTGTGTTTTGTTTTTGTTTTTTGTAGAGTATTTTTTTGGTTTGGAATTAGAATTATGCTGGCCTCATAAAATGAATTTGGAAGTCTTCCTTCTTCTTGAATTTTTTGAAATAGTTTGAGCGGAATAGGTATTAGTTCTTCTTTGAATGTTCGATAAAACTCCCTAGTGAAGCCATACGGGTCTGGGCTTTTGTTTGCTGGGAGCATCTTGATTACATCTTCAATTACTTTTGTTGTTATGGGTCTGTTTAAGTTTTCTATCTCTTCCTGGTTCTGTTTTGGAAGACTGTGTTTCTAGCAATTGGTCCATTTTGCTTAGATTGTCGAATTAATTGCTATATAATTGTCCATAATATTAACAATCCTTTGTATTTCTGTGATGTCAGTTATTATTTCTCCTCTTGTATTTCTGATTTGGGATATTTGGGTTCTCTTTCTTTGTTTCTTGGTGAGTCTAGCTAAGGGTCCATCAATCCTGTTCATCTTTTCAAAGAACCAGCTCTTAGTTTCATTGATCCTTTGAATTGATTTTTGGTCTCTATGTCACTTATTTCTTCTCTGATCTTTACTATTTCCTTTCTTCTACTCTCTCTGGGATTTCCTTTCTGTTTTCTTTCTAGTTCTTTAAATTGTGAGGTTAGATAGTCTATTAAAATTTTTTTTCTTGCTTCTTGAGGTAGGCCTGTAGTACTATGAGCTTCCCTCTCAGAACTGCTTTCACTGCATCCCATAGATTTTGTGTAGTTGTGTGTTCATTTTCATAGGTTTCTAGGAAGGTTTTAATTTCGTCCTTGATATCCATCGTAACCCATTCATTGTTAAATAACATGCTATTTAGCCTTCATGTTTTCAAATGTCTTTGCACATTCCTGTTGCAATTGATTTCTAGTTTCATGCCATTGTGATCTGAGAACATGCTTGATATAATTTCAGTTTTCTTGAAATTGTAGAGACTGAGTTTGTGCCCTAACATGTAGTCTCTCTTTGAAAATGTCCCATGTGCACTTGAGAAGAATGTGAATTCTGTGGTTTTGGGTTAATTCTCTGTAGATATCTGTTAAATCCACTTGATCTAGTGCTTCATTTAGAGTTAGTGTTTCCTTGTTAATTTTTTGTCTGGGGGATTTATCCAGTGATGTCAGTGGGGTATTGAAATCCCCTGCTATGATTGTATTGTGTTGATATCTCCTTTGAAGTCCTCCAGAAGATTTTTAATATGTGTTGGTGCTCCTATATTGGGTGCATATATGTTTACCAAGGTTATATCTTCCTGTTGGATAGATCCTTTCAATATTATGTAGTGGCCTTCTTTGTCTCTAGTTATGGCCTTTATTTTGAAATCTACTTTATCAGATATGAGTATTTATACCCCAGGTTTTTTTACTTTCCATTTGCTTGAAAATTTTTTTTCCATACCTTCACTTTCAACCTATGTGAGTCTTTTATTGTGAGGTGGTTTTTTTTAAACAACATATATGTATATATGTGAGTCATGCTTTTCTTCTTCTTTTTTTTTTTTTTTTGCCTTTTACATCACACAACTATTTTATAAAATCATTGTTCATTATTGTTACATTAGTGTACATTTAGAATTTAGGTAGAAAATCCATTTTCACAGAATTTCCATGAAATTGGCTGGGTGGTATTTACCTTAATTGATTTATAATTTTTAAAATTAATTTATTTTTGTTACAGATGTTTCTCCTTCATACCCCACTGATTCTCCCCTCCCCCCCTCCCCACCCTGTCCCTACCTTTGTGGTCCATGTCCATTGTTCAACCATACATGCATATAAGTTCTGTGGTTTATCTCTCCTCCCCACTCCTCATCAGGGGATTGTCAGTATGTACCCCACTTCCACGTCTCTGGGACTACCCTGTTCCTCAGCCGGTTATGTTCATTATATTTCAGAAATAAGTGAGATCATGTGATATTTGTCTTTCTCTGCTTGGCTTGTTTTGCTTAGGATAATAATCTCCAGGTCCCTCCATGTTGTCTCAAAGGATAAGAGATCTTTCTTTGTTAAAGCTGCATAGTACTCCATTGTGTATATGTACCACAGATTTCTGATCCATTCGTCTGCTGATGGACACATGGGCTGTTTCCAGATCTTAGCTATTGTAAAGAGTGCTGCTACAAACATGGGGGTACATATATTCTTTCTGATTGGTGTTTCAGGCTTCTTGGAGTATATTCCCAGAAGTGGGATTACTGGGTCAAATGGAAGTTCAATTTTTAATTTTTTGAGGTAACACCATAGTGTTTTCCATAGTGGCTGCATCAGTCTGCATTCCCACCATCAATGTACTAGAGTCCTCTTTTCTCTACACCCTAACCAACACTTGTTGTTTGATGATTTGTTGATGGCGGCCATTCTGACAGGTGTGAGGTGATACGTCATTGTTGTTTTAACTTGCATCTCTCTGATGATTAGTGATGTTGAGCATTTTTTTATATGTCTCTTAGGCATTTGTATGTCCTGTTTGGAGAGGTGTCTACTTCGTTCCTCTGCCCATTTTTTAATTGGGTTCTTTGTCTTCCTTTTGTTGAGTTGTATGAGCACTCTATATATATTGGAAATTAACCCCTTATGTGATATATCATTGGCAATGATGCTCTCCCATACAGTGAGTTGCCTTTCCATTTTGATAATGGTATCTTTTGCTTTGCAAAAGCTTTTTAGTTTGATGTAGTCCCATGTGTTCATTTTCTCCTTTGTTTCTGTTGCCTTAGGTGATATATCTATGAAAATTCTGCTGCGTATAATATCTAAAATTGTGTTGCCTACATTTTCTTTTAGAATTTTTATGGATTCATGAGTCACATTTCAGACCTATTTGCAGAAAACTATAGGTCATTGAAAAAGAAATAGAGGAAGATATAAAAAGGGGGAAGCACATACCTTGTTCATGGATTGTTCATGGATTGGAAGAATCAACATCATTAAAATGTCCATACTACCCAAAGCAATCTATAGAGTCAATGCAATCCCCATCAAAATACCAATGACATACTTCACAAAACTAGAACAAATATTTCCAAAGTTCATATGGAACAAAAAAAGACCTCAAATAGCTACAGCAATCTTGAAAATAAAGAACAAAGTTAGAGGGATCACATTACCAGTTTTCAGGTTATACTACAAAGCCACTGTAATCAAAACAGTCTGGTACTGGCAAAAGAGCAGGAATATAGACCAGTGGAACAAAACAGAGAACTCAGAAATGGACCCAAGGCAATATGCTCAATTAATATTTGACAAAGGTGGCAAGAGCATACAGTGGAGTAAAGACAGCCTCTTTAATAAATGGTGTTGGGAAAATTGGACAGCTACATGCAAAAAAATGAAACTAGACCATCAACTTACACCATATACAAAAATAAACTCAAAATGGACAAAAGACTTAAGTGTGACTCATGAGTCATGCTTTCTTATCCAGTCAGCTACTCTGTGTCTTTTTATCGGAGCATTAAAACCATTTACATTTAAGGTGATAATTGATATGTACTTTTTATTGCCATTTTTTGTTTAGTGTTGTTCTATTTTTCTTCCTGTTTCTTCTACTAATTACAGCAGTCCTTTTAGCATATCTTGCAGTGCTGGTTTGGTGTTAATATGTTCCCTTAACCTTTTTTTGTCTGGAAAGCTCTTCATTTGACCTTCTGTTTTGAATGGTAGCCTTGCTGGATAGAGTAGTCTTAGATTCAGATCCTTGTTTTTCATGACCTTGATTACTTCATGCCACTCCCTTCTTGCCTGTAGTGTTTTTGTTGATAAGTCAGCTGAGACATTTATGGTGTTTCCTTTGTAGGTAACCTGTTGCTTATTTTTTGCCACCTTTAGGATTCTCTTTGTATTTAATTTTTGGCATTTTAATTACTCTGTGTCTTGGTGTGGGCCTGTTTGGGTTCTTCTTACTTGGGGTTCTCTGTGCTTATTGAACTTGAATGCCTTCTTCCTTCACCAAGTTAGGAAGGTTTTCTGTCTGACTAGTCCTTTTTCATGCTCTTGAGGTCCTCACTACATTTTTGAGTAATCTTATAGCCAGTGTTTTGAATTGTGCATCTGTTTCTTATCTTTGTTTAGTTTAGGTTTTTTTTTCTTTAACCCTTCCTCTAGGATATTTTTTCATTGATTTTCAGATAGAGTCGGAGCAAGGGCAAGAGGGGAGGAGGGAGAGAGATAGAAATATTAATGGTCAGGAGACACACTGATTGATTGCCTCCTGCACGACCCCACCCAGGGCCTGGGATCAAACTGCAACCAAGATGCATGCCCTTGACCAGAATTGATCCAGCAACTCTTTGTTCCTTGGTACAATGCTCTAACCACTGAGCAAAACAGGTTAGGGGTAATCTAGTTCTTTTCCTGGAGTTTGTTTCTGTTCTTTCATTTGGGACATATTTTTTTGTCTCCTCATTTTGCCTGCCTCCCTGTTTTTTTCTATGTATTAGCTAGAGTTGCTATGTTTCCTAGGCTTGATAGGGTGGCCTATTGTAGTAGGTATTTTGTAGGGTCAAGTGGCACAGCCTCCCTATTCACCTTTCAAGGTGCACTCCTCATGTGGACTGTACACTCTTTTATTGTAATTGAGTCTTGATTACTGTTGACATGTCAATGGGAGGGATTTACTCAGGCTGATCAGCTGCAAAGACTGGCTGTACCCACTGACCTCTGACTACCTTAAAGGATCAGCTGTGCAGGGGCCCACCACGCAGAGCAAGACTTACTTCAGTAGGCCTCTGATACCCACTGAGTCCACAACTTGAGTGTGTCTCTTGTGGAGGTGTTGGGTGGTGCTCCAATGTGGTCTAAGTTGTTCACTGGCTGTGCTGGCTCTGGGGCAAGGACAGACACTGCCTGTGTTCTACCCAGGGCCTCCAGGCATAAGCTATGAAATAATCTGCAGATGACTGTTTCTTATGCTGGATTTGCAGGTGCCCAAGCAAAGCAAAGCTGTGAACCAAGGCTGCCTGCTTCTTTGCTGGGTCTGGGGCCACTTAATGAGAGTTATGGGGCTCACTGAGGCCAGATGCTTCTTGTTTAAGAGAATTAAGAAAAATATGAAGCAGAAGCCAAGACAGGCTAATCCTATGGTAAAGCCACTGGAAATAGCTTGGATGAGGAAGTGACTCAGGAATTCACCAGGGTGGAGCAATCATTACAAGCCAGGTTGCTTGAGTCCCAAATATGGTACCTATCTGTGGGCATCACGGGGGAAGGGCTCAGCAAAGGAACAGCTGCCTCTGCCAGTACGTCTGTCCGGGAGAAAGCTGCCTCTCCAGCTCTTGCCCTGATGTCAAGCAACTCACTTCTTCCCCGTGTGTCTGGTGCCTTTCAAGCTGCCTTCCCCATGCTGCAGCCTTGAGGGAGTGAGTTCTTGTAAGTCAGTGCACAGGCCCTTTCAGAGGATCTGCTTGGGACTCCAGCAGCCTCAACCTCCTTCAGCCTCAATTCCCACTGGTTTTTACAGCCAGAAGTTATGGGGACTTCTCTTCGTGGCACTGAAACCCTGAGTTGGGTGCCTGGTGTGGGACAGAGACCTCTCACTCCTTAGGGAGGACCTTCACAGCAGAAGTATCCTCCTGATTTTTATCCATCAAACGTGGGTATAAAACCAGTTGGTGATGCCTCCACCCTTCCTACCAGTCTTGATGCAGCTTTTTAAATTTTGTAGTTGTAAGACTTCAATTCAGCTTGATTTTAGGCAGTTCTGAATGATGGTTGTTCTGGAATTTACTTGTAATTTTGATGTGGTTGTGGGAGAAGGCGAGAACCATGTTTACTTATGCCACCATTTTGACCACAAGTCCTTTGTGATATTTCCTTTTAAATAAATACATATAAGTAGGGAGTTGATTTTAAAAACAAAGCTAATGACATACAGCCAGTTCAAGTACATGGCAAAAATTATGACCTTGACAAGGGAAATGACTGCAATTTGGGAGGTGCTACTGTAGACAAGGGGCAGCATGGAGTGCTTTGCTGGGCTGCATTTCTGGACTACCACTTGGAAGCACTGAGAAATGAGGGGATGCCCATGAAGAAGTGAGAAAAATGGTCAGATTGAGCTGGGACAAGGGAGAAAAAGTGTTAGTCTGGGGGGGGATGAGGGCAATCAAGGGAGTGGAATTGGAGGATAAGAATGAGGGCATCTCAGTTATGGAAATATATTTGGATGTTATCCCCTGGCTTCTGGTGGGGCTTGAACAGGGTAGCAATTAGAGGCACAGGCTGTGATGCAGATGAGGATTCAAATCCCGGCTCATCATCCTAGGCAAGGCACCAACACTCTGGTTAGAATGTAGTCCAGTACTGTATTAAGCTAGAATCTGCTTCACTGTGGGGGAAAACCATACCAGAAAAAGACTCAAATACCATGTTAACTGTGGAAGTGATGGGAAATGAAGAAAGTATTTGAGCAAGGAAGGGTCAGAATGACTCTAAAGAGAGGAAGCTGGTCCCAGATAGTGTTTTTTAAAAAGATCCATAACCTGATCACCCAATCTTTCTGCTCCCAAGCAGCCTCTGTCTACTGCTTTTCTTTTCTTTCCTTTCCTTTCCCTCTCTTTCTTCCTTTTTTTTCCTGGATGTTGGTATGGGTTGTTTTCTGTTTTTAAATAAATACAGTTTAATGCTAGCAACACTGCTGTCTCTCGGCCTGTTGGGATTGGTGCAACGCAATGAACTACAAGCACACACTGGTTGGAGTGAGGGGGAGCTTTACAAGGGAGCAAATGCTCCAGATCTTTGGATGCAGTCCCATTTATTTGCAGATTGGTTCCCTCAAGTTACAAGTGGATTTATGTAAATTATTTCCTTGAGAAGACATCTCTGCAAACAATACAGCATAGCCTTGTCTCTCCCTTTTTACAGCGGAAAGAGACTTTAAAACTAAAAAATAACAAACCCAGACATTCTTGAGTCCTATGGCCCATTTGTCCACTTGAGGCGGTATTCCAGTCATAGTCATGCAAACCTTATCTTATTCACATGCAAAAGAAGCATTTAATGCAAGCAAGGTGATCTTCCTGTCCACACACACACTTTGATCCTAGCCTGGCCAGGTTGTGAGAATGCGAATCACAAGGTTACAAATCATCCACCTACAAACTCCCCATCCCCACACAACACTTCAGCAACTCATGACACAATCTCCCAACCCAGACATTGCAGTGCCTATACTTGTGAAACTCAGCAAAGTACACTTACTTTATTTTTGTGGTAACATCTTTATTGAGAATCAATTTATGTATTATACAATTCACTCATTTAAAGTGTACAATTTAGTGGTTTTTAGTATATTCACAAAGTTGTGCAGCTTTTACCACATTTAATTACAGAACATTTTTATCTCCTCAGTAAGAAACCCTGTACCCTTTAGCTATTACCTATCCTCCTTTTCATCTATTATTCATCTCCCAGCCTTTATACAATAACTAATCTACTTTCTGTTCCTATATATTTCCCAATTCTGGACAGTTCATATAAAAGAAATCATATAACATATGATCTTGTGCAATTAGCTTCTTTCACTTAGTACAATATTTTCAAGGTTCAATCATTTCATAGAAGGTACAGTATTTCATTCTTTTTCATGGTCAAATAAAAATTCCATTCCATATTTTATCTATTTATCATTCTATTGGTATTTAAGTTGTTTTTACTATTTGGCTATTATGAATATTGCTGCTATGAGCATTTGTGTAAAAGTTTTTATGTGGACATATTTTGGTTCTTTCAAAAATGAAACTGCCTAGTCAAATGTTAAGTCTATGTTTAACCTTTTGACTTAACTTTTTGTTAAATTGCCAGACTGTTTTTCAAAGTGGCTGCCCCATTTGACATTCTAACCAGCAATATATGAGGGTTCAAATTTCTTCACATCTTTGCTAACACTGGCTATTATCTGACTTTTTTATTA
Organism: Molossus molossus; assembly: GCF_014108415.1. Lineage (NCBI taxonomy): Eukaryota > Metazoa > Chordata > Mammalia > Chiroptera > Molossidae > Molossus > Molossus molossus. The sequence continues at coordinate 57,040,662 of NW_023425399.1, read as the reverse complement.
GAGCTGTTCTAGTATGAAGTGGTATCTCATTGTGGTATTGATTTTCATTTCCCTGAAGACTAATGATGTTGAACATCTTTTCATGTTTTTATGGACTATTTGTACATCTTCCTTGGAGAAGTATTTATTCAGATCCTTTGCTGATTTTTTAATTGTATGATTTGTCTCTTTGTTAACTGAGTTGTGTTTTTTATATGTTGTACATAAAATTCCTTTATGAGATACATGATTTGCAAATATTTTGTCCCATTTTGTGGGTTGTATTTTCACTTTCTTGAGAGTGTCCTTTGAAGCACAAATATTTTTTTTTTATTTTGATGAATCCAGTTTTTTTTTCTCTCTCTTTTGTTGCTGTGCTTTTGTTGTTATATCTAAAAGTCCATGGCCGAATCCAAGGTCAGGAAGATATACTCCTATGTTTTCTTCTAAGGGTTTTATAATTTGGGCACTTTTATTGAAGTCTTTGATCCATTTATAGTTAACTAATATGGCATAATGTAAGGGTCCATCTGCATTGTTTTTCATGAGGCTATCCATTTCTTGAACAGATTATTCTTTCCCCATTAAACAGACTTAGTGCTCTTGTTAAAAATTAGGTGACCACATGCACTCAAAGATAGAGAGCAGACTGGCAGTTGTTTGGTGATTGTGGGGAGGGGCGTTGAAGGGATTTAGCAAAAAAGAAAAAAAAAAGAGAAAAAAAAACTCATGGACACTGCAACAGTGTGGTGATTGCTGGTGGGAGGAACAGTGAAGGAGGTTGAAGTGGGGATAAATGGTGATGGACAGAGACTTGACTCGGGGTAATGAACACTGTGAGCAGATGATGTGTTGTAGAACTGTGCACCTGAAAACTGTATAATTTTATTAACCAGTGTCACTCCAATACATTAAAAAATAATTAGGTGACCATAAATCCATAGGTTTGTTTCCAGACTCTTGATTCTATTCCATTGATCTATATGTCTGTCCTCATGCCAGTACCACAGTGTCTTACTTACTATAAGTTTGTAGAAGATTTTAAGTCAGGAAGGGTGAATCCTCTAACTTTATTCATCTTTTTCAAGATTGTTTTTGCCTATTCTGAGTCACTTGAGTTTCCATATTAATTTTAGGATCAGCTTGTCAATTTCAACAACAAATCCAGGGAATGACTTAAATCTATAGACCAATGTGGGGAATATTGCCGTCTTAGCCATATGAAATCTTCTAATCAATTAATAGGTATATCTTCCTACTTATTTAGATCTTTTAATTTTTTTCAGTGGAGCTTTGTAGTCTTCAGAGTATAAGTTTCACACCCCTTTGGTTAAATGTTGGCCTAAGTGGTTTTTTTCTTTTTTTTTTTTTTGATGTTACTATAAATAGAATTATTCTTACAATTTTGTTTTCATATTGTTCATTGCAAGTATAAAGAAACAATGAATTTTTATATATTTATCTTATATTATGCAATGCTGTGGAACTTGTGTATTAGTTCTGATAGATTTTTAGTGAATTCCTTAGGATTTTCTATGTACCAGATTATATAATATGTAATAGTTTTACTTCTTCCTTTCTGATCCGTATTTGAAACTAGAACTGTATGTATAACTCATGTGTGTTACCCTAGCTATCCTCATGTAATTTAGGGACTTTAAGCCAAGGTCCATAGATATTCAAAGGTACACACATATACTACAAACAGCCCAGAAAGACCTTGAAAATCTGTAAAAATTATATGTAAATACATTTAGTTTTGTAGAGAAAATGTCCAATTTTTCCATCAATTCTCAAAGGCATTTATAACCCCACTTGAGTATTACCCTGACAGTATAGTGATTTCAATTTGTTTCTGATAAAATTCTGTTTCACTAAATAATTTTAAAATTCCTAATCAGCAAAAGCTTTTTATGCTAAATATGGTAATAAACTATATGAAATACTTCTTCAGCATCTTTCTTTTAAATGAATTTATTAGGGTGACATTGGTTTGTAAAACCATACAGGTTTTAAGTGTACAACTCAACAAAACATCATCTGCACACTGCATCATGCATCCATTGCCCCAAGCAAAGTCTTTTTTCCTGCCCATTTTGCCCCTCTTTGCCCACCTCCACCTAGCCACCACCAACCTTTCCCTCTGGCTATCATGACACTGTTGTCTGGATCTATGTGTAATGTATATATGTTTTTTTGGCTAATCCCTTCACCTTCTAATTCTAGTACCCCAATTCTCCTTTCCTCTGACAGCTGTCAGTCTGCTCCATATCCATGCCTCTATTTATATTTTCTTCATCAGTTTACTTTTTTCATTAGATTCAACATATAAGTGAAATCATATGGTATTTATATTTCTGTGACTAGCTTATTTCACTTAGCATAATAATTTCCAGATTCATCCATGCTCTTGAAAAGATAAGATTTTCTTCTTTTGTATGACTTTGTAGTATTCCATTGTGTAAATGTACCACAGCTTTTTTATCCATTCTTCTACCAGTGGACACTTGAGCTGTTTCCAGATTTTAGCGATTGTAAAAAACATTGCTATGAATATAGGGGTGCATGTACTCTTTCTGACTGATATTTTGAGATTCTTAAAATATATTCCCAGGAGTGGGATCACTGGGTCAAAAAACAGTTCCATTTTTAATTTTTTTTTTAATCCTCACTCGAGGACATATTTTCATTTTTTATTCAGACAGAGCAGGAGGGAGAGAGAGAGAAACATCTATGTGAAAGGAACACATCAAGTGGCTGCCACCCACACGACCCAACCAGGGCCAGGGACAAACTGCAACTGAAATACATGCCCTTAGCAGGAACCAAACCCAGGTCTCTCTGGACTGCAGGCCGAAGCTCTAACCGCTGAGCCAAACCGGCCAGGGCCCATTTTTAATTTTTAAGGAAACTCCATACTTTTTGCACAGTGGCTGCATCACTCTGCATACCCACCCACAATGCACAAGGGTTCCCACATCCTGGCCAGGACTTGTTGTTTGATACTATTGATGATACCCATTCTGGCAGGTGTGAGGTGATATCTCATTGTAGTTTTAATTTATGTCTGTCTGATGATTGGTGACTTGGAGCATTTTTTATGTGTGTATTGACCATTTGTATGTCTTCTTTGAAAAATGTCTATTCAAGTCCTTTGCCCATTTTTTAATTCATTGTCTGTCTTCTTGGTGTTGAGTAGAATAAATTCTCTATACATTTTGAAAATTAACCCTTGTAAGATGTATAATTGGCAAATGTGTCCCCCCATTCAGTGGGTTCCCTTTTCATTTTTTTGATGGTTTCTTTTGCTGTGCAAAAGCATTTGAGTGTAAGGTAATCCCATTTATTTTTTTCCTTTGTTTCCCTTGCCCAAGGAGATATTTCAGCAAAAATATTGCTGTGAGAAATGTCTGAGATTTTACTGCCTGTGTTTTCTTCTATAATTTTTATGATTTCACAACTTATATTTAAACCTTTTATGCATTTTGAGTTTATTCTTGTGTATGGTGTAAGTTGGTGGTCTAGTTTTATTTATTTATTTTTGCATGTACCTGCCCGTTTTCCCTAGCACCATTTATTAAAGAGATTGTTTTTACTCCATTGAATGCTCTTGCCACCTTTATCAAATATTAATTAAGCATAATGTGTTGGGTCAATTTCTGAGTTCTCTGTTCTGTTCCATTGATCTACATGCCTGTTCTTTTGCCAGTACCAGGCTGTTTTGATTACAATGACTTTGTGGTATAACTTGTTATCAGGTATTGTGATCCCTCTAACTTTGTTCTTCATTTTCAAGATTTCTGTGGCTATACAGGGTCTTTTTTGATTACATATAAACTTTTGGAGTATTTGTTCTAGATATTTGAAATATGCCATTGGTACTTTAATAGGGATTGTAGTGAATCTGTAGATAGTTTTGGGCAATATGGACATTGTACTGATGTTGATTCTTCCAATCCATGCACATGGTATATGTTTCCACTTTTTTATATCTTCCTTTATTTTTTTTTCCAATATTCTGTAGTTTTCTGAGAACAGGTCTTTTACCTCCTTGGTTAAGTTTTTCCTAGGTATCTTAATTTTTTTGTGGCAATGGTAAATAAATTTGTTTTTAGATTCTTTTTCTGTGTGTTCACTATTGGTGTATTAAAATAACATCAATTACTGGATGTTAATTTTGTATCTTGCTACTTCTCTGAATTCTTTTATTAAATATAGCAGTTTTTTAAAGAGTATTTAGGGTGTTCTATGTACAATATCCTATCATCTGTGAATAATGCCAGTTTTATTTCCTTCTTTTCAATTTGGATACATTTATTGCTTGTTCTAGCCTGATCACTATGGGTAAGATTTACAATACTATATTGAATAAGAATGGTGAAAGCAGACATCCCTCTCTTGTTCCTATTCTTAAGAAAAATGCTTTTCATTTTTGCTCATTGAGTATGATGCTGACTGTAGGTTTTTCCTATATGGCCTTTATTATGTTGAGGTATGATCCCTCTATTCCTACTTTGCTAAGAGTTTTTATCATATATGGGTGCTGGATTTTATTGGATGCCTTTTCTGCATCTATTGATGTGATCATGTGGTTATTATCCTTCATTTTGTTTATATGATGTATCACAGTTATTGATTTGCAAATATTGTACCAACCTTGAATAACCAGAATAAATTACACTTGATCATGTGTGTGATCTTTTTAATGCATTGCTGGATCTGGTTTGCTAATATTTTGTTGTGAATTTTAACATCTATGTTCATCAGGAATATTGGCTTATAATTTCCTTTCTTTGTAGTGTCTTTATCTTGTTTTGAAATTAGGATAATATTGGCCTCACAAAAAGAGCTTGGAAATCTTTCCTCCTCTTTAATTTTTTGGAATAGTTTGAGAAGAATAGCTGTTAGTTCTTTGAATGTTGGGTAAAACTCACCTGTGAAGTGATTCGGTTCAGGTTTTTTGTTTGCTGGGAGAGTCTTGATTATCTCTTCTATTTTCTTAGTTGTTATTGGTCTGTTCAAGTTTTCTATCTTTTCCCAATCCAGTTTTGGGAGACTATGTGTTTCTAGAAATTTTTCCATTTCACTTAGATTTTCAAATTCATTGCCATGTAATTTTTTCACGGTAGTTGTAAATGATCTTCTGTATTTCTGTGGTGTCAGTTGTTACTTCTGCTCTTTCATTTCTGCTTTTGGGTTCGCTCTCTTTGTTTCCTGGTGAGTCTAGCTAAGGGTCCATCAATCTTGTTTGTCTTTTTGAAGAAAGCTCTTTGTTTCATTGATCCTTTGAATTGGTTTTGTTGTTGTTGTTGTTGTTGTTGTTTTTGGTCTCTATGTCATTTATTTCTACTCTGATCTTTACTATTTTCTTCTTTCTACTTGCTCTGGGGTTTTCTTTTTGTTTGCTTTCTAATTCTTTAAGTTGTGAGGTTAGTAGTCTATTAAAATTTTTTCCTGTTTCTTGAGGTAGGCCTGTAGTGCTATGAATTTCTTTCTCAAAACTGCTTTTGCTACATCTCATAGATTTTGTGGTGTTGTGTGTTCATTTTTATTTCTTTCCAGGAAGTTTTTAACTTCTTTTTCGATCTCCATGGTAATACATTCATTGTTCAATAACATGCTATTTAGCCTCCATGTGTTCAAATGTCTTTGCATGTTGTTTTTGTAATTGATTTCTAGTATCATGCCATTGTGATCTGAGACAATGCTTGATATAATTTCAGTTTTCTTGAACTTGTAGAGATTTGGTTTGTGTCCTATCATATGGTCTGTCTTTGAGAATGTTCCATGTGCACTTGAGAAGAATGTGAATTTGTAGTTTTGGGGTGTAATTTTCTCTAGATTTTCATTAAATTCATTTGGTCTAGAGCTTCATTTAGAGTCTGTGTTTCCTGGCTAATTTTTTGTCTTGCAGATTGATCCAGTGATGTTAGCAGGGTGTTGAAGTCCCCTGCTAGATTGTATTACTGTTGATTTCTCCTTTGAAGTCCTCCAGATTTTTAATATATTTGGTGCTCCTATATTGGGTGCATATATATTTATGAAGGTTATATCTTCCTGTTGAATAGATCCTTTCAATATTATGTAGTGGCCTTCTTTGTCTTTAGTTATGACCTTCATTTTGAAATCTATTTGATCAGATATCAGTACTGCTACCCCAGGGTTTTTTCTGTTTTGTTTTGTTTTGTTTTTGTGTGTGTGGAACATTAATTTCCATCCCTTCACTTTCAACCTATGTGAGTCTTTTGTTGGTGAGGTGGGTCTCTTATAAACAACATATATATGAGTCATGCTTTCTTATCCAATTAGCTACTCTGTGTCTTTTTATTTATTTATTTTTATTTTTTTATCCTTACCTGAGGACATTTTTCCATTTTTTATTCAGATAGAGTGGGAGGGAGAGAGAGGAAGTGAGAGAGGGAAAAACATCGATGTGAAAGGGATACATCAAGTGGCTGCCACCTGCACGGCCCAACTAGGGCCAGGGACAATCTGCAACCGAAATACATGCCCTTAGCCGGAACTGAACCCGGGTCTCTCTGGACTGCAGGCCAACACTTTAACCACTGAGCCAAACGGGCCAGGGCTACTCTGTGTCTTTTTATTGGAGCATTCAGTTCATTGACATTTAAGGTGATTATTAATATATACTTATTTATTGTCATTTTTTTTTAGTTTGGTTATATTTTTCTTCCTATTTCTTCTAGTAATTACAGCAGTCCATTTAACATTTCTTGCAGTGCTGGTTTGGTGCTAATGTATTCCCTTAGCCTTTTTTCTTTTTTTTTTGTCTAGAAAGCTCTTTATTTGATTTTCTATTTTAAATGATAGCTTTGCTGGGTAAAGTAGTCTTGGATTCAGATCCTTGTTTTTCATGACCTTGATTACTTCATGCCATTCCCTTCTGGCCTGTAGTGTTTCTGTTGAGAAGTCAGACTTATAGGGGGTTCTTTGTAGGTAACTTGTGGCTTATCACTTATTGCTTTTTGGATTCTCTCTTTGTCTTTAATTTTTGGGGCTTTTAATTACTATATATCTTGGTGTGGACTTGTTTGGAATCTTCTTACTTGGGGCTCTGTGCTTCTTGAACTTTATTGCCTTCTTCCTTCACAAAATTAGAGAAGTTTTCTGTCACTATTTCTTCAAATATATTTTCTAACCCTTGCTCATTTTCTTCTTTGATATTCCTATGATGCAAATATTATTACGTTTCCAGTTGTCCCACAGTTCTTCTAAGCTGTCTTCTTGTTTTTTAATTGTTTTTTCCTTTTGGTTTTCTGATTGGTTGATTTTTTTCTACCCTGTCTTCTAATTCACTGATCTGGTCCTCTGCTTCCTCTACTCTGCTGTTTAGACCTTCCAATGTGTTCTTTATTTCTGATATGTTATTCTTGATTTCTTCTTGGTGGTTTTTAATTTCCAATTGGGTGATTTTCAACACTTCTATGTCTTTACGCATGGTGTTGATATCCTTACTCATGCTGTTGATCTTCCTCAAGATCATGGCTCTGAATTATAGTTCTGTTAGCTCACTTAACTGCTCCACATTTATCTCATCTTTTGTAGAGGTCTCTTGTTTTTTCATTTGGCTTTTGTTTCTTTATTTTACCATTTTGGCGATCACAGTGGGCTTTGGAGCCTGCCAAATTTTTCCTGTGGGTGTTGGTGTTCTGCTGTTTGTGGCTCCCTCTCCTGGGTTTGGATGAATGAGGGAGGACCCCATTAAATACCACTGTCAAGTCTTACTTTTCTGGTTAGAGTTGCTAGCCCAGGAATAATTCTGTTTTCCTCTAGCTTTTTGGCCTGGATGCTTTCTGTAGTGGTTACCTGAAGAGTTTTGGGTTCTCAGTTGAATAAAAAAACTCCCTCAGGTGCTCAGCATTATGGGATTTCCCAAGGGTCAGGCAGATATTGTTGTTAATGGGCCTCAATTTGCATATCAGTGGCCCACCTGGTTGGGGTTGAATCTCCGAGAGAGGGCAGCTCTGGGAAGGAGTAAGATGGCCACTGTCCTGCATGGCTGCAACTCAGCAAAAGCTCTGAGCGCCCTCCAAATTCTGAGTGTCCCCACACAGTTCCATTCCAGTCCACCCTCCCTATGCCAGAGCCCAGGGTGAGTGGCTGTGGCTCTTGTAGCGTCTGTCCTTGCTCTGGGCTGTGGAGCTGCTTGGGAGTTTAACCCAAGAGCACTGCTCACAGCTAAGGCCACTGCTGTCTGTGGGCTCCCAGCCCCCCTCTCATGCCTTTGCAATCCTACTAGGATCGAGTCAGTGTCCCTTGTTATATGATCCTTGCAACCTGCTTGTGTTGCTTTTTCCTGATGATTTGTCTTTATTTTAGTTGTAATTCCAGTTTGATCCTGGGAGACAGTCTTTGTAGCTTCCATTCACTCTGCCGCCATTTTGGAATCTTCAATTTTTTTACATTATAGTTATTATTGATGGGTAATTATTTATTGCCATTTTATTCCTTATACCTATCTTTTGTCCTCTCTCTCTTTCTTTTTTTTCTTTCTTCTTTTTAAAGTAGGCCCTTTTACATTTCTTGCAATATTGGTTTGGTGGTAATAAACTCAGTACCTTTTTTTGTGTGTGGAAAGTTCTTTATTTCACTGTCAAATTTAAATGATAACCTTGTTGGATAGAGTAATTTGGTCATAGGCCCTTGCTTTTTATCACTGTGACTATTTCACGCCATTTCCTTCTGAACTGATGTATATCTGTTGAGAAATCAGGAGATAGCCTTATGGGAGCTTTTTTGTAGATAACTAATTGCTTTTTTCTTGCTGCTTTTCAGATTTCTCTCTTTGTCTTTTTAATTTTCGGCATTCGAATTATAATGTCTTGTTTGGGCCTCTTTGGATTCTTTCTGTGATTCATGAACTTGTATAACTTTTTTTTTTTTTTTTTTTTTTGCCAGGTTAGGAATGTCAGTCATTATTTCTCCATACAGTTTTATTATTTCTCATTCAGTCTCTTCTCCTCTGGTAGCCCTATGATGTTTGATGTTGTCCTAGAGGTCCCTCAGACTTTCCTCATTTTTAAATTGTCTTTTCTTTTTCATGCTCTGCTTGGCTGCTTAATGTTATCTTGTCCTCTAAATCTCTGATTTGATCCTCTGCATCTGGTATTTTGGTTCCTTTTATTTTATCAATTTCATTTTGTTCTTTTTCTGGGGATTTATCTTGCTCTTTTGTTTTGGGGCATTTTCCTTTAACTTATTATTTTGTCCCTGTGTGTTAGGTAGATCTGCTATGACTCCCAAACTTGTTATGACGGATTTATGATGAACATGTCTTGTTGGACTCAGTGGCACAATCTTTCTGACCATCTGTACTTGGTACACCAGGAATGTTTCTTATAGGTTATGTGCACCTTCCTGTTATAGTTGAGTCTTGAATGCTGTTGGCCCTTCATAAATAAAATTTACCCTTCAGTGTGGCTGGCTAAAAAGATAAACTTTGACCACCATGTATGAGATCTGGTCAGGGGGTTGCCTCCCAAGGTAGAGTTGTTTCCAGCAGTATTTCTTGCCTGCTGGAATCCTCCTTTGGGTGTGCCAGCATGGTCTGGTGCCTGCCAGAATCCCCTTTGGGTGTACTGCTTGAATGGCTTCTTGGGTTGATCTTGGTGTGGTCTGAAGTCCACCACTGGTTGTGTTGGTTCTGCATCCACTTGGGTGGGGTTTAAGTACTGGTCAATGTCAGACATTGTGTGTAACCAACCTAGAGCTACTTGTCTCGAGCTACCATGCTGTCTACTGTTTGTGGCTGCATCTACTGGGCCTGGGCATGTGGGAGGGGCCAATTCATGTATAGGGGTTAGCTTCCTCCAGCTTAGAGTTGGGGGAGATCTGTGAAAGGACCAAGACACCTTGAGGTCAACCTCCGCCTGTTAGTGACTCCACCTCCCCCTGAGGTTGCCTGGTTTTCCTCCAGAACTTTCTGAAGAAAGACTGTAGAGTGAGCCCAGGCTTGCCACAAACCACAGATCCTTCTACAGGTTGTAAGCTTAGTAGGGCAGGGCAACTGTGGTCAGGAGGAGAGGGCTAATGAGTCCCCTACTTGGGGGTTATGCAGTCAGACACTCAAAAATGGGGAAGTGACCCCTACTCCAGAGCCAAACCACTCAGCATCTGCAGCGTGTCCAACTCTAGTTTTCTCAGGAGGCATATGCCCACAGGTTTAGGTTGAGTGCAGCCAGCCATCCCCTCTGCAGCAAGAAGCTCAACTGCTCTGGGCTCAGGTGTACAAATCAAAAGAGTCTTCCATTGGGGTTGATGTTGGCCCAGTCCACAGGAGGGTGTTAAGTGCTTCATGCAAGTCCCAGAGAATACCCTCCGAGACACTCACTTTGCGTCTTTCAGATTTGAGACACTCTCTCTCCCCCCACACAGAACTAAGCCCAGCAGGGCAGGAAATCCAGGACTTGGCAAGGCTGATCCAAACAGTCTCCCATTGGGGTTGGTGTCTGCAAGCTTGTAGAACAGGGGCAGGCACCTCTTCCCTTCCTGAGGTAGCATGGGCTGAACTCACAAGGGTGATAATAGTAGCACCCTGAGGACTTCTAGTCATGATGGTGGCGTAGGTAAACAAGGTATCGCCTCCTCTTACAACCACATCAAAATTACAACTAAACTGCAACACAACTATTATTCAGAACCGCCTGAAATTGACTTGAATGGAATTGCTATAACTACAAAATTAAAGAAGCAGCAAGCAGCCACATCGAGACTGGTAGGAGTGGCGAAGGCACAGATAGGCTGGTCCCACACCCACCTGTGGAAGATAAAAATCAGAAGGGACACCTCATCTGGGAAGGTCCTCCCTGAGGAGTGAGGGGTCCCCATCACACACCAGGTGTCCTACTCAGGGTTCCAGTGCCAGGAAGAGAAGTCCCCATAACTTCTGGCTGGAAAAACCAGGGGGAACTGAGGCAGAGGGAGGGTGTGGCTGCCAGAGCCTCAGGAAGTGCCTTGTACAAGGACCATGCTTAGACTGACTCAGACTTGCTCCCCCTAAGCTCAGAAGGGAGTCAGCTTGAGGGGAATACAGAAGGGAGTCTGCCAGAGACATACAGAGAAGAACTGAGCTGTTTGGTCTTGGGACAAGGGCTGGGGAGGCGACTTTCTCCTGGACAGAAGTGCTGGCAGAGTCTGATGCTCCTTTGGTGAGCCCTTCCCTAGGGCGGCAGATGGGTAACATATCTGAGAATCTAGCAACCTGCCTCACACTGTTGGCCCCACACTGAAGATTCTCTGAGGCCCCACCCCACTCAACTTTCAGGCCCACCCAAGCTGTTTTCAAAAGCTTTACCATAGGATTGGCCTGTCTTGGATCCTGCTTTAGAGTTTCCTAAAATCTCTCAGAAAAGCAGCATCTGGTCTGAGGAAGCCCCATATCTCTCAGTAATGGCCCCAGGCCTGTCACTAGAAGCAACAAGCCTTGGTTGACAACTTGGCTTTTCCTGGGCACCTCCAAACCCAGCGCAAGAAGCAACCATTTGTAAATCACTTTGTAGAATATGCCGGGTGACCATGGATAGAACACAGGCAGTGGCTGACCTTTCCCCAGAGCCAGCATACCCAGTGGACAGCTTCAGACCACATCAAAACACCACCACCCAACCACCTCCACAAGTGACACACTCAATGAGCAGACTCCGTAAGTACCAGAGCCCTGATAAAGTAAGTCTTGCTCTGTGTGGTAGGCCCCTACACAGTTGATCCTCCAAGGTAGTCAGAGGCCAGCAGTCAGTGGGCACAGCCAGTCCTTGCAGCTGATAAACCTGAGTAAATCCCTTTCATTGATGTGCCAACAGCAATCAAGTTTCAATTACAACAAAAGGTTGTACAGTCCACACTAGGTGTGTACCTCGAGGGCCCAGCTGGGGTTATCAGCTTCATATGCTACTGGATTCTACAGGACACCTACAACAATAGGTCACCCTATGAAGCTCAGGAGACATAAAACTCTACATAATACATAGAAACAATCACAGGGAAGAAACCAAAATGAGCAGACAAAGAAACATGTCCCAAAAGAAAGAAAAAAACAATACTCCAGGGGAAAAAAAAGAGAAACCTTAAACAAAATGGAGAAAAGCAATCAACCAGATGTAGAGTTCAAAACACTGGTTATAAGGTTGCTCAAGGAACTTGGTGAGACATTGAAAAAACTTAGTGAGACCTACAAGGAACTTGAGATCTCCAAGAAAATTAGTGAGAACATCAATTACATAAAAAAGGACCAGTCGGAAATAAAGGGTGCACTAATGGAAATAAAGAATAATTCACAGGGAATCAATACTAGAGTAGGTAAAGCCAAGAAACAAACCATTGATTTGAAATATAAGGAAGCAAAAAACACCCAATCAGAACAGCAGAAAGAAAAATAATAAAAAAAAAACAATGAGGATAGTGTAAGAAGCCTCTGGGACAACTCCAATTGTGCCAACATTTGCATCATAGGGGTGCCAGAAAAAGAAGAAAAGAAAACAGGAAATTGAAAACCTATTTGGAACAATTATGACAGAGAAATTCCCTAACATAGTGAAGGAAACAGACGTACAAGTCCAGGAAGCACAGAGAGTCCTAAACAAGATAAACCCAAAGAGGTCCACACCAAGACACATCATCATCAAAATGCCAAAGGTTAAATACAAAGAGAACATCTTAAAAGCAGCAAGAGAAAAACAGTTCATTATCTACAAAGGAGCTCCCATAGACTGTCAGTTGAGAGATGAGAAGCAGGCAGGACCGGAGGGAGGGTGAGTGTGTGAGAGAGTGTGAGTGGACGTAAAGGTGGACGACCAAACTTCTTCAGTGCAGAAAGTTGGAACAGAAGGTTCCTGTGCTGTGGATAACTGAGCAGCCGGCTATCTCTGTAAGCAGCTCTTCAGGGCACTTCTCCCTGTGCCACAGGGAGGTCCTACCATTTTGGAAGATCCCGGGTCTTCCCTGGGAGAAGGCAGTGGAAGCTGCTAGGGCCCAGCAACCTGAGCCACGAGCACAACTGGCACCATTGGAACAATGGACACTCTGTGTCAACACAGACCAGCGCACAGTAGTGGAGCTCCCAACGTGCCTGTCTCAGAAGCCGCAAACAGCCAGGAGCCGAGCACTCGATCAGAATCGAGATATACCCCTAGCAACAGAGGCTGGGGAGCAGACATCCATTCCCAGGCAACAGAAGCACACACCAGCAGCTGAGACACATCCCACAAAATGACAGCAAAAGCTGAGCAGGAGTTGAGACCCATGGGGCAGCAGCAGTCCCCAGCCACCAGCAGTGGAACCTGGGGCACCAAAGAAGCCTGCGTGACCCAGCAGCTCACAAGAGTGGTGGGAAGCTGGAGCCTGAGAGAAACTGGTGCGATTCAGCTGCCCGCCCAAGGGACCTACAGGGTGTGGGGGCACCAGAGAGGCCTGTACAACCCAGCAGGGACTATGCAATCTAGTTACCTGCAGGACCTGCGGGATGCTGAAGCACCAGAGAGAACTGGGCCACCCAGCAGGGACTGTGCAATCTAGTTACACATGGGACCTGCAGGGTGCTGAAGCACCAGAAAGGCCTGTGCAACCCAACAGACCATAACATAGGCATAGAGCTGGGTCCCCAAAGGGACTGTGCGATCCATTGACCCGTGAGACCTGCTTGGTGAGGGGGCACCAGAGAGGCCTGTGCTACTGAGCTGATCACAAGATAGGCCAAGAGGATGTAGAAATGGAGGCGGAGTGAAACGAAGCTATATAAACAATCTCCCAGGACCAGACAAGAATTACAACTAAAATAAAGGCAAATCCTCAGGAAAAAAAGCAACAGAAAAGGAGCAGGACAGGACCATATAACCAGGGACACTGGTAGGATCTGAGGAGGTGCCAGAGGGTGGCGGGCTGGGAGCCCATGGACAGCAGTAGTCTTAGCTGTGAGCAGTGCTTTTGGGGAATAAAGACCAAGCCCACTCCACAACGCAGAGAACCAAACAGGGCGTTAAAATAGCCACAGCCACTCACCTGGGGGCTACTGAAGAGGAAGGACAAACCAGACAGGAACTCTATGGAGACAACCAGGACTTAAAGGGTACTCAGAGTTTTTTGCTGAGTTGTGGCCACAAATAAAAGTGGCCAGTGTGCTCCTTCCCAGAGCTGTGGGGAAAAGCAGCAGCCCCCCCGAACCCCCTCAGAGATTCAGCCTTTCCGAGGTGAGGCAAAGAAATGAATTGAGGCTCATAAACAACCAGCATCTATCCCACTCTCTGGAAATCTTCTTATGCAGAACACCAGGACTACATTTCAAGACACTGAGTTACTGAGACTAATAGCTTCCCGGCAAAAAAGCTAGAGGATAACTGAACCTTTCCTGGGCTTGCAAATCTACCCAGGAAAGTAACACTTGACAGTGGTGTTTAACGTGGGCCTGCCCAGGCACATTCAAACCAGTAGAGGTATGATCCCTTCATTCTCAGATTGCTGAGTGTTTTTATCAGTAATGGGTATTACATTTTGTCAAATGCTTTTTTAGTATCTATTGATATGATCATATGATTTTTATCTTTCATTTTGTTTATGTGATGTATCACATTTATTGATTTACAAATATTGTATCAGCCTTGCATCCCTGGGATGAATCTCACTTGGTCATGGTAAATAAGTATTTGATATATTGCTTGATTCAATTTGCTAGTGTTTTGTTCAGGAATTTGGCATCTATGTTCATCAGGGATATTGGTCTGTAGTTTTGTTTCTTTGAGTGTCTTTTACTGGTTTTAAAATTAGAATTATGCTGGCCTCATAAAACAAGTTTGGAAGTCTTCCTTCTTCCTGAAAATTTGAAATAGTTTGAGGAAAATGGATATTATTTTTTCTTTGAATAATTGGTAAATTCCCCCGTGAAGCTGTTTGATACGGGGCTTTAGTTTCCTGAGAGAGTCTTGATTATATTGTCAATTTCTTTTGTTGTTATTGGTTTGTTCAAGTTTTCTATCTCTGCCTAGTCCAGTTTTGACATAATAAAGGCCATACATGAAAGACCTACAGCCAATATTATATTCAAGGGGCAAAAATTAAAAGCATTTCCCTTAAGAAAGGGAACAAGACAAGGATGCCCACTTTCACATCACTCTTATTTAACATAATACTGGAAGTTTTAGCCAAAGAAATCAGACAGGAAGAAAAATAAAAGTGATCCAAATTGGAAAGGAGGAAGTCAAACTGTCACTATTTGCAGATGACATGATACTATATGTAGAAAACCCCAACGACTCCATCAAAAATTTACTAGACTTAATAAATGAATTTGGCAAAGTAGCAGGATACAAAATTAACATCAAAAAATGGATGGCATTCTTATACACCAATGATGAACTCACAGAAAAAGAAACTGAAAAATAATCCCATTTACCATTGCAGCAAAAAAATTAAGACACCTAGGAATAAACTTAACCAAAGAAGTAAAGGACCTATTTGCAGAAAACTACAGAACATTGAAGAAAGAAATAAAGATACAAAAAAGTGGAAGCACATACATTGTTCATAGAATGGAAGATTTAACATCATTAAAATGTTGATACTACAGAAAGCAATCTGTAGATTCAATGCAATCCCCATCAAAATACCAATGACATACTTCACAGAACTAGAACAAATACTTCAAATTTCATATGGAACCAATAAAGAACTTGAATAGCCACAGCAATCTTAAAAAGAACAAAGTTGAAGGGATCACATTACCAGATTTCAGGTTATACTAGAAAGCCACTGATATCAAAACAGCCTGGTACTGGCACAAAAACAGATATATAGACCAGTGGAACAGAACAGAGAACCCAGAAATGGACCCAAGACAATATACTCAATTAATATTTGACCAAGGAGGCAAGAGCATACAGTGCAGTAAAGACAACATCTTTAATAAATTGTGTTGGGAAAATTGGACAGCTTCATGCAAAAAAATGAAACTAGACCATCAACTTACACCATATACAAGAATAAATGCAAAATGGATAAAAGACTTAAATGTGACTTATGAATCTATAAAAATCGTAGAAGAAAATGTAGGCAACAAAATTTCAAACATCATATGCTGCAGAATTTTCACTGATACATCACCTAAGGCAAGAGAATCAATGGAGAAAATGAACACGTGAAACTACATCAAACTAAAAAGCTTCTGCACAGCGAAAGATACAGTCATCAAAATGGCAAGGCAACCCACTGTATGGGAGAGCATAATTGGCAATGATACATCAGATAAGGGGTTAATTTCCACTATATATGGAGTGCTCATACAGCTAAACAAAAGGAAGAAAACGAACCTAATTAAAAAATGGGCAGAGGAAGTAAAATAGACACCTCTCCAAACAGGACATACAAATGGCTAAGAGACATATGAAGAAATGCTCAACATCACTAAACATCAGAGAGATGCAAATTCAAACAACAATGAGGTATCACCTCACACTTGTCAGAATGGCCACCATCATCAAATCATCAAACAACAAGTGTTGGCGAGGGTGTGGAGAAAAGGGACTCTAGTACACTGCTAGTGGGAATGCAGACTCATGCAACCACAGTGGAAAACATTATGGTATTACCTCAAAACATTAAAAATTGAACTTCCATTTGACCCAGTGATCCCACTTCTAGGAATAAACATTAAGAAGCCTGAAACACCAATCAGAAAGAATATATGAACCCCCTTGTTCATAGCAGCACTATTTACAATAGCTAATATCTGGAAACGTCCCAAAGGTTCATCAGTAGACGAATGGATAAAAAAGTTGTGCTACATATAAACAATGGAGTACTATGCAGCTGTAAGAAAGAAAGATCTCTTATCTTTTGAGATGACATGGAGGGACCTGGAGAGTAATATCCTAAGTGAAACAAGCCAAACAAAGAAAAACAAGTATATATGATCTCACTTATTTGTGGAATATAATGAACATAACAGTCTGAGGAATGGGGTAGTCCCAGAGACGTGCAAGTGGGGTATAGACTGATAATCCCCAGAAGAGAGGGTGGTTGGGGAGAGATAAACCACAGAACTTATATGCATGTATGCATGAACAATGGACATGGACAACAAAGATGGGAACAGGGTTGGGGGGGGTGAGGGGTGAATCAGTGGGGGAAAAGGAAAAACTTCTGTAACAAAAATAAATAAATTTTAAAAATAAATAAATAAACCAGTAGAGGGAGCCACAAATAACAGAACACCAACATCCACAGGAAACAATTGACAGGCTCCAAAACCCAGAGATAGCCAAAATGGTGAAACAAAAAACAAACAAACAACAAATTCCAAATGAAAGAACAAGAGAACTCTATCAAAGATGAGATAAATGAAATGCAGTTAAGCAAATTATCAGAGGTAGAGTTCAGAGCCATGATCCTGAGAAAGCTCAACAGCATGAGTAAGGACATCAGCACCATGAGTAAGATACAGAAACATTGAAAACCAACTAAGTGGAAATGAAGGAAAACATAGCAGAAATGAAGAACACATTGGAAGGACTAACCAGCAGAGTAGAGGAAGTGGAGGACTGGATCAGTGAATTAGAAGACAGCATAGAAAAAATCAATCAATCAAAAAACCAAAAGGTAAAAATAATTAAAAAACAGGAAGACAGCTTAAGAGAACTGTGGACAACTGGAAATGTAATAACATTCACATCATAGAAGTCCTCAAAAAAGAAGAAAATGGGCAAGGGTTAGAGAATATATTTCAAGAAATAGTGATAGAAAATTTTTTCTTAGTGAAGGAAGAAGACATTCAAGTTCAAGAAGCACAGAGAACCCCAAATAAGAAGAACCCAAACAGGTCCACACCAAGACACATAGTAATTAAAATGCCAAAAATGAAAGACAAAAAAGAGAATCCTAAAGGCAGCAAGAGATAAACAAGTGGTTATCTACAAAGAAAACCACATAAGACTCTCATCTGACTTCTCAGCAGAAATACTACAGGCCAGAAGGAAGAGGCATGAAGTAATCAAGGACATGAAAAACAAAGATCTGAATCCAAGACTACTCTATCCAGCAAGGCTACCATTCATAATAGAAGGTCAAATATAAAGCTTTCCAGACATCAAAAGGCTAAAGGAATTATATTAACACAAAACCAGCACTGCAAGATATGCTAAAAGGACTGCTGTAATTAGTAGAAAAAAAGTAGGAAGAAAGATAGAACCATACTAAACAAAAAGAGCAATAAATAAGTCCTTATCAATTATAATTTTAAATGTGAATAGTTTAAATGCTTTGATAAAAAGACACAGACTAGCTGACTGGATAATAAAGCATTACTCACATATATTACAACATATATGTTGTTTAAAAGAGACCCACCTCACAATAAAAGACTCACATAGGTTGAAAGTGAAGAGATGAAAAAAAAAATCTTTCAAGAAAACGGAAAGCAAAAAAAAGCTGGGTAGCAATACTCATATCTGATAAAGTAGATTTCAAAATGAAGGCTATATCTAGAGACAAAGAAGGCCACTACATAATATTAAAAGGATCTATACAACTGGAAGATATAACCTTGGTAAACATATATGGACTCAATTTAGGAGCACCAACATATATTAAATATCTTTCGGAGTACTTCAAAGAAGAAATCAACAGCAATACAATCATAGCAGGGAACTTCAACACCCCGCTGACATCACTGGACAGATCTACTATACAGCAATTTAACAAGAAAACACACTCTAAATGAAGCACTAGATCAAATGGATTTAATAGATATCTACAGAGAATTCCTCCCCAAAACTGAAAAATTCACATTCTTCTCAAGTGCACATGGGACATTATCAAAGGCAGACCATATGTTAGGGCACAAACTAAGTCTACAAGTTCAAGAAGATTGCAATCATATCAAGCGGCTTCTAAGAACACAATGGGATGAATGTAGAAATCAATTGCAACAAGAACATGCAAAGACATTTGAACACATGGAGGCTAAATAGCATGTTATTGAACAATGAATGGGTTACCATGGAGATCAAGAAAAAAATTAAAAACTTCCTGGAAACCAATGAAAATGGACACACAACAATACAATATTTATGGGATGCAGCAACAGCAGTTCTGAGAGGGAAGTTCATAGCACTATAGGACTACCTCAAGAAGGAAGAAAAATTTCTAATACACAAGCTCACCTCACAACTTACATAAAAAAAAACCAAGAGCAAGTAAAAGGAACGAAATAGTAAAGGTCAGAGCAGAAATATATGACATGGAGACCCAAAGAAACAATTCAAAGGGTCAGTGAAACAAAGAGCTGGTTCTGGAAAAAGATGAACAAGAATTGATGGACCCTTAGCTAGACTCACCAAGAAACAAAGAGAGAGAACACAACTACACAAAATCAGTAATGAAATAGGAGAAATAATAACTAACACCACAGAAAAGCAACAGATTGTTAACAAATATTATGAACAATTATACGGCAACAAATTCGACAATCTATGTGAAATGGACAAACTTCTAGAAACACATAGTCTCCCAACACTGAACCAGGAAGAAATAGAAAACTTGAACAGATCCATAACAACAGAAGAAATTAAAGATGTAATCAAGACTCTCCCAGCAAACAAAAGCCCAGGCCTGGACAGCTTCACATGGAAATTTTACTGAACAGTCAAAGAAGATCTAATACCTATTCTCCTCAAACTTTACAACAGAAGGTGTACAGTCCACACTAGGGGTGTACCTTGAGTGTCCAGCTGGGGTGATCAGGATGTGCCACTGGAACCTACAGGACACCTACAACAATAGGCCACCCTTTGAAGCCTAGGAGAAATAGAAACTCTACCTAATATATAGAAACAATCACAGGGAAGCAGCCAAAATCAGGAGACAAAAAAAAGTCCCAAATGAAAGAAAAGAATAAAACTCCAGGAATAAAACTAAACAAAATGGAGATAAGCAATCAATCAAATGCAGAGTTTAAAACACAGGTTATAAGGTTACTCAAGAAACTTGGTGAGACATTCAAGAAATTTAGTGAGACCTTCAAGTAACTTAAAGAGACCTCCAAGGAACTTAGTGAGAACATCAACAACATAAAAATGAACCAGTCAGAAATGAAGGATGCACTAACTGAAATAAAGAACAATTACAGGGAATCAATAGTAGCGTAGGTAAGGCCAAGAAGCAAACCATCAATTTGGAATATAAGGAAGCAAAAATCACCCAATCAGAACAGCAAAAAAAAAAAAAAAAAAAAAAAAGATTCCTCAAAAATGAAGAGCCTCTGGGACAACTTCAAGCATGCCAACATTTGCAACATAGGGGTGCCAGCAGGAGAAAAGAGAGAACAGGAAATTGAAAACCTATTTGAAACAATAATGACAGAGAACTTCCCTAACTTGGTGAAGGAACCAGACATACAAGTCCAGGAAACACAGAAAGTCCTAAACAAGATGAACCCAAAGAGGTCCATGCCAGGACACATCATCATCAAAATGCCAAAAGTTAAATACAAAGAGAGAATCTTAAAGGCAGCAAGAGAAAAGCAGTTCATTATCTACAAAGGAGCTCCCATAAAACTGTCAACTGATTTCTAAAAGGAAACTTTGCAGGTCAGAAAGGAGTGGCAAGAGATATTCAAGGTGATGAAAAGCAAGAACCTACAACCAAGATTACTCTATCCTGCAAAAAGCTATCATTTAGAATCGATGGACATACCAAGAGTTTCCCTGACGAGAAAAAGCTACAGTTCATCACCACCAAACCAGTATTATATAAAATGTTGAAGGGTCTTCTTGAAGAAGAACAAAAATATGAATAATAAAAATGACAATGAACACATATCTATCAACAATTGAACCTACAAACAAAATGAGCAAG
This sequence comes from Molossus molossus, assembly GCF_014108415.1. Classification (NCBI taxonomy): domain Eukaryota; kingdom Metazoa; phylum Chordata; class Mammalia; order Chiroptera; family Molossidae; genus Molossus; species Molossus molossus. Next base: position 57,019,827 of record NW_023425399.1, on the reverse strand, counting down.
CAGAACAGAAACAGACTCATAGATACTGAGAACTTTTTGTTGCTTGCCAGATGGGCGGGGGCTGGGGAAATGGGTGGAAAAGATGAAGGAATTAAGTAGTACACATTGGTTTTTAGGCTGATGAACCTTAAACGGAAGCGGGGAGGAAGGGTAGGGTGAGATAAACCAAAGAACTTCTATGTATATATGCATAAACAATGGACACTGACCATAGTGTGGGGAAGGCTGGAGGAGGGTGAGACTGGGAAAGAGGGGGTCAATGAGGAAAAAAAGGGGGGACATCTTCAATCCATTCTACAATAAAGATGAGTTAAAAAACAAAGATCCAGAGACATGAAAGCATGGACCACACTGAAGTATCTTGGGGTGGAGTGGGTAGGGAAAGAGATTAACCAAAGAATTCATATGTATATATGCATAACCCATGGACACAGACAATAGTGTTGTGAAGGCCTGGGTAACGGGGAGAGCGGTGGGAGTAATAACAAGGTAGAAGGGGTCAAGGGGGGACATCTGTAATACTTTCAATAATAAAGATAAATTTAAAAAATAAAAAAATAAATTTAAAACAAGATACTAGTTGTCATTTATTTGCTTCATTATGGTCATATTCTATCTGTGGTTTTACAATCACTTAACATAAGTACTGATTAATAAAATCGGGTCTATAGCATATCAAAATCTTACTTCTATGGATGCATAAGTCATTTTATTATTATTTTTGTAACTGAAATTTTAATTTCTTTCTACTTCACTCTTCTAAGCTCTGCTGCTGTGAGCTTCCTTATGACACATCCTCAGACTAAACTCTCCTAGGGCAGATGGCTAGGCCAAAGGGAAAGCACGTGGACATTCTGATGCAGAAGCACAAAGCCAATCCCCAGGAGCCTGCACAGATAGACTGCCACCTGTACCCCCACCCCAACTCTGGAGCCAAGAAAGCTTGTTTTTCCCTTACTGGCCCACAAAGATCTTTCATTATTTTAAAATTACTTAAAATCATTTTGTAATACATACAAATATTGAATCATTGTGTAATATACCTGAAACTAATATAATGTTATATATAAATTATAACTCAATAAAAATTATTTCTAAGCTGTACACTGTTAGCCTATTTTTCTATTAAAGTGGCCATTTTTTTACTTTTTAAATTTTCAAAACATTTTCAGTTACACTTGACGTTCGATATTATATTTGTTTCAGGTGTATAGCATAATGGCTAGTTAATCATATATTTTACAAAGTGTTTTCCTGATATTTTCTGTATCCACCTGACACCATACATAATTATTATAATATTATTGGCTATATTCCCTATGCTGTACTTCACATCTTTGTGACTATTTTGTAACTACCAGTTTATAGTTCTTTTATTCCCCATTGTTATTAATTTATTTTTGTTAAAGATGCTTCTCTTTTTCCCCTCATAGACAACCTCTTCCCAATCCTACCCCCCCACCTTGCATTGGTGTCAATGTCCAATGGTTACACATCCATGCATATAAGTTCTTTGGTTCATCTCACCCATTCCCCCTGTCCCCCTCCTCTGAGGTTTGTCAGTCTGAACCATACTCCTTTCTATGTCTCTGGGTCTATTTTGTTCATCAGCTTGTTTTGTTCATTATATTCCACAAATAAGTGAAATCATGTGGTATTTATTTTTCTCTGATTGGCTTATTTTGCTTAGCATAACTCTTCAGATCCCTCCATGTCATCTCAAAGAATAAGAGATCTTTCTGTCTTACAGCTGCATAGAGTTCTCTTGTGTATATGTACCACAGCTTTTTTATCTACTCATCTATTGATGAACACTTGGGCTGTTTCCAGATCTTAGCAATTGTAAATAGTGCTGCTTTGAACAGAGGGGTACATATATTCCTTCTGATTTGTGTTTCAGGCTTTAGGATATATTCCTAGAAGTTGAATCACTGGGTCTAAGGGCAGTTCAATTTTTAAGTTTTTGAGGAAACACCATATTGTTTTCCATAGTGGCTGTACCAGTCTACATTTCCACCAGCAGTGTACTAGAGTCCCCTTTTCTCCATACCCTCACCAGCACTTGCTGCTTGATGATTTTTTGATGGCAGCCATTCTGACAGGTGTGAGGTGGCACCTCATAGTTGTTTTAATTTGCATCTCTCTAATGGTTAGTGATGTTGAGCATTTTTTTCTTCTGTTTCTTGGTCATTTGTATGTTGTTTTTAGAGAGGTTTCTATTTAGATCTTCTGCCCAATTTTTAATTGAATTTTGTCTTGCTTTTGTTGAGTTGTATGAGTACTCTATATTTTGGAAATTGAACTCTTATCTGATGTATCATTGGCAATTATGCTCTCCCATATAGTGCATTCCCTTTCCATTTTGTGCATAATCTTTTTAGTTTGATGTAGTCCCATGTATTAATTTATTCCTTTATTTCTCTTGCCTTAGGAGTTGTATCAGTGAAAATTTTGCTGCATGTGATGTCTGAAATTTTGGTGCCTACATTTTCATCTAGGATTTTTATAAATTCATGAGTCACAGTTAAGTCTTTTACACATTTTGAGGTTATTGTTGCGTATAACATAAGTTGGTGGTCTAGTTTCATTTTTTTGCATGTAGCTGTCCAATTTTCCCAACAACATTTATTAAAGAGGCTGTCTTTACTTCACTGTGTGCTCTTGCCACCTTTGTCAAATATCAGTTGAGCATAGTGTTTTGAGTCCATTTCCAGGTTCTCTGTTCTGTTCCATTGATCTATCTGCCTGTTCTTGTGCCAGTACCAGGCTGTTTTGATTACATTGGCTTTGTAGTATAACCTGATATCTGGTATTGTGATCCCTCCTACTTTGTTCTTCTTTTTCAAGATTACTGTGGCCATTTGGGGTCTGTTTTGATTCCATAAAAGCCTTTGAAGTATTTGTTCTAGTTCTGTGAAATATGTCCTTGGTATTTTAACAGAGATTGCACTGAATCTATAGATTGCTTTGGGTAGTATGGACATTTTAATAATGTTAATTCTTCCAAACCATGAACAAGGTATGTGCTTCCACTTTTTTATATCTTCCTCTATTTCTTTTTGCAATGACCTATAGTTTTCTGAGAACAGGTCCTATACTTCTTTGGTTAAGTTTATTTCTAGGTACCTTAATTTTTTGGCTGTAATTGTAAATGGGATTGTTTTTTTAGTTTCTCTTTCTGTGAGTTCATTATTTTATATAAGAATGTCATTGATTTTGTTATGTTAATTTTGTATTGTGTTACTTTGCCAAATTCATTTATTAAATCTGGGAGATTTTTGATGGAGTCTTTAGGGTTTTCTATGTACAATATCATGTCATCTGCAAATAATGACAGTTTCACTTCCTCCTTTCCAGTTTAGATCCCTTTTATTTTTTCTTCATGTCTGATTGCTGTGGCTAAGACTTCCAGTACTATGTTAAATAAGAGTGGCAAAAGTGGACATTTCAGTCTTGTTTCTATACTTAAGGAAACTGCTTTTAGTTTTTGCCCATTGAGTATGAGCTTGGCTGTAGGTTTTTCATATATGGCCTACATTGTGTCGAGATATGATCTCTCTATTACCACAGTGCTGAGCGTTTTTATAGAAATGGGTACTGAATCTTGTCAGATGCTTTTGGAGCATTCATTGGTATAATCATGTGGTTTTTATCTTTCATTTTGTTTATGTGGTGTATCAAATTTATTGATTTGCAAATATTGTACCAGACTTGCATCCCTGGGAAGAATTTTACTTGGTCATGGTGAATAATTTTTTTAATATATTACTGGATCCTATTTGTTAAAGATTTTGGTATCTATGTTGATCAGGGATATGGGCCTGTAGGTTTTTTTTTTTTTCTTTATAGTATTTTTGTTTGGTTTTGGAATTAGAATTATGCTGGCCTCATAAAATAAGTTTGGAAGTCTTCTCCTTTTTTCCCCAAATTTTATTAATTTATTTTTATTACAGATGTTTCTCTTTTTTCCCCTCTAGACTTCCTCCTCCTTCCTCCTTCCCATCCTGCTGGAAGTCTTTCTTCTTGAAATATTTGGAATAGTTTGAAGACAATGGGTGTTTGTTCTTCATTGAATGTTCAATAAAACTCCCCCATGAAGCCATCCAAACCCTGGGCCTTTGTTTGCTAGGAGTTTCTCAATTACATCTTCAATTTTCTTAGTTGTTATTAGTGTGTTTGAGTTTTTTTCTTTTCCCAGTTCAGTTTTGGGAAACTGTGATTCTAGAAATTTGTCCATTTTGCCCAGATTGTTCAATTTGTTGTCATATAATTTTTCACAGTATTTGATAAAAATCCTTTGTATTTCTGTGGTGTCAGTTGTTACTTCTCCTCTTTCTTTTATGATTTTGTTGATTAGGGTCCTCTTTCTTTGTTTCTTGGTGAGTCTGGCTAAGGGTCCTTCAATCTTATTTATCTTTTCTAAGAATCAACTCTTTGTTTCATTCATCTTTTGAATTGTTTTTTTAGTTTATATGTCATTTATTTTGCTCTGCTCTTTATTATTTTTTTTCTACTACTTGCTCTGGGTTTGTCTTTTTGTTTGCTTTCTAGTTCTTTAAGTTGTGAGGTTAGATAGTCAATTTGAAATTTTTCTTGTTTCCTGAGGTAGGCCTGTAATGCTATGAACTTTCCTCTCAGTACTCTTTCACTACATCTCCTAGATTTTGTGTTGTTGTGTGCTTGTTTTCATTGGTTTCTAGGAAGGTTTTAATTTCTTCCTTGATCTCCTTGGTAACGCATTCATTGTTTAACAACGTGCTCTTAAGCTTCCATGTGTTTAAATGTCTCTGGGCAGAGGAACTAAATAGACACCTCTCCAAACAGGACATGCAAATGGCTAAGAGACATATTAAGAGATGCTCAACATCACTAATCATCAGAGAGATGCAAATTAAAACAACAATGAGATATCACTTCACACCTGTCAAAATGGCAGCCATCAACAAATCATCAAACAACAAGTGTTGGCGAGGGTGTGGAGAAAAGGGGACTCTAGTACATTGCTGGTGGGAATGCAGATGGGTGCAGCCACTATGAAAAACACTATGGTGTTACCTCAAAAAATTAAAAATTGAACTTCCATTTGACCCAGTGATCCCACTTCTAGGAATATACCCTAAGAAGCATAAAACACCAATCAGAAAGAATATATGTACCCCCATCTTTGTAGCAGCACTATTTACAATCGCTAAGATCTGGAAACAGCCCAAGTGTCCATCAGTAGGCGAATGGATCAAAAAGCTGTGGTACATATACACAATGGAGTACTACGTTATCCTTTGAGACTACATGGAGGGACCTTGAAAGTATCATCCTAAGTGAAACAAGCCAAACAGAAAAAGACAAGTATCATATGATCTCACTTATTTGTGGAATATAATGAACATAACAGTCTGAGGAATGGGTTAGTCCCAGAGACGTGGAAGTGGGGTATAGACTGACAATCCCCATAAGAGGGTGTGGTGGGGGAGAGATAAACCACAGAACTTATATGTATGTATGCATGACCAATGGACATGGACAACAAAGCTGGGGACAGGGCAGGAAGGGAGGGGGAGGGGGGAATCAGTGGGGGGAAAAGGAGAAACTTCTGTAACAAAAATTAGTTCATAAAAAAAAAGAAAATCCATGAATTCTTCATGAAAAATAAATAAATAAATAAATAAATAGATAAATAAATGTCTTTGCGTGATTTTGTTGTAATTTGACCCGTCCCGCAGGTCGAGCAACGAGGACTCTAGAGGGGGAGTGAGGATGAGGAGGGACAAGAGACACGAGAAATGGAGACAAAACAGGGCTCTGATCAAGCCTCTTATTCTGGGGAGATCCACAGTATATATAGGGCAAGAAGCAGAAAAACAAGAACATTTGTTGCCAAGCGATAAGTTTGTGGTAACCACCCCAAAGCAATTTCAGGTAAATATCATGTAAATATCCCTGGTGGAACAAAAGATAAACAGAGCATAACTGGCTGAGTAAATGGTTACTTAAAGGAATGCAGAAACATTGTATACAGAGGTATCCTGCCTTGGGGCAAGAGATGGCAGAGAAGATTTTAGCAAAATGGATGCCATGCAAACAGTCTCCCACGTGTAATTGGTTTCTGATTTCATGCCATTGTGATCTGAGAAGATGCTTGATATGATTTCAATCTTCTTGAACTTGTAATAAGTTAGTTTGTGTCCTAACATGTGGTCTCTCTTTGAGAATGTTTCAAGTGCACTTGAGAAGAATATGAATTCTGTGGTTTGGGGTCTAATTCTCTGTAGATATCTATTAAATCCATTTGATCTAGTGCATCATTTAGAGTCTCTGTTTCTCTGTTAATTTTTGTCTAGAGGATCTATCCAGTTATGTCAGTGGGGTCTTGAAGTCCCCTGCTATGATTATGTTGCTATCGATTTCTCCTTTGAAGTCCTCTAGAATTTTTAAAATATATTTTGGTGCTCCTATATTAGTTGCATATAGGATTACCAAGGTTATATCTTCCTGTTGGTTAGATCCTTTCAATATTATATAGTGGTCTTCTTGTCTCTACTTATGGCTTTCATTTTGAAGTCTACTTTACCAGATATGAGTATTGCTACCCTAGCCTTTTTTACCTCTCCATTTGCTTGGAAAAAAATTTTTCATCCCTTCACTTTCAACCTATGTGAGTCTTTTGTTGTGAGGTGGGTCTCTTGTAAACAACATATAGATGAGTCATGCTTTCTTATCCAATCAGCTACTCTGTGTCTTTTTATGGGAACATTTAATCCATTTACATTTAAGGTGATTATTGGTATGTACTTATTTATTGCCACTTTTGTTTATTGTGGTTATTTTTTTTTTTCCTATTTCTTTTTCTAATTACAGCAGTACTTTTGACATTTCATGCAGGGCTGGTTTGGTGCTAATATTTTCCCCTAGCCTCTTTTTTTTTTTTTTTGTCTGGGAAACTCTTTATTTGATCTTCTATTTTGATTTTCCCCTAGCCTCTTTTTTTTTTTTTTTTTTTTTTTTTGGTCTGGGAAACTCTATTTGATCTTCTATTTTGAGTGATAGTTTTGCTGGATAGAGTAGTCTTGAATTAAGATTCTTATTGCCATTACTTCATGCCATTTCCTTCTGGCCTATAGTGTTTCTGTTGAGAAGTCAGCTGAGAGCCTTATGGGGGGGTTCCTTAGTAGGTAACCTGTTGCTCATCTCTTGCTGCATTTAGGATTCTCTCTTTGTTCTTAATTTTTGGCATTTTAATTATTATGTTTCTTGGTGTGGGCCTGTTTGGGTTCTTGTTACATGGGGCTCTCTGTGTTTCTTGAACTTGAATGCCTTTTTTCTTTACCAAGTTAGAGATAATTTCTGGCACTAATTCTTCAAATATATTCTCTAACCCGTGCCCATTTTTTTCTTCTTCAGAGACTCCTGTGATGCAAATGTTATTACATTTCCAGTTGTCCCACACTTCTCTTAAGATGTCTTCCTGTTTTTTAATTGTTTTTTCCTTTTGGCTTTCTGATTGGTTGATTTTTTTTTCTTCTATCCTGTCTTCTAATTCACGCATCAAGTCCTCAGCTTCCTCTACTCTGCTGGTTATTCCTTCCAATGTGTTCCTTATTTCTGCTATGACATTCTTCATTTCTAATTCATTGATTTTCAGTATTTCTACATCTTTACTAATGCTGTTGAGCTATTTACTCATGCTGTTGAGCTTCCTCATTATCATCGCTTTGAATTCTACTTCTGATAACTTTCTTTTTTTTTTTTTTTATCCTCACCCGAGGATATTTTTCCATTTTTTGTACAGATAGAGTGGGAGGGAGAGAGAGAGAAACATCGACATGAAGGGACACATCGAGTGGCTGCCACCCGCACGACCAACCAGGGCCGGGACAAACTGCAACCGAAGTACGTGCCCTTAGCGGGAACCGAACCCGGGTCTCTCCGGACCGCAGGCTGACGCTCTAACCGCTGAGCCAAACCGGCCAGGGCCTGATAACTTTCTTAACTGCATTTCATTTATCTCTTTTTTGGTAGAGTTCTCTTGTTTTTCATTTGGATTTGTTTCTTTGTTTTACCATTTTGGCTGTCTTTGGCATCAGTGGATTTTGGGGCCTGCCAAATTTTCTCTGTGGGTGTTGATCTTCTGCTGATTGTGGCTTCCTCTACTGTGTTCAGATGAGTATGGGAGATGCCATGTTAAACACCACTGTCAAGTCTTACTTTTTTGGGTAGATTTGCAAGTCCAGGAAAGTTTCAGTTATCCTCTAACTTTGTGCCTAGAGACTATAGTCTCATTTACTTGATGAGCCTTGTGTTGTAGCCCTCAAATGAATTTAAAAAATTCCTTATACCTGGAGAGTATTATCTTAAGTGAAACAAGCCAAGCAGAGAAAGACAAATATCACATGATCTCACTTATTTGTGGAATATAATGAACATAACAAGTCTGAGGAATAAGGTAGACCCAGGGACATGGAAGTAGGGTACAGACTGACAACCCTCCGAAGAGGGGGTTATGGGAGGAGAGAAGAGATAAACCACAGAACTTATGTGCATGTACACATAACTGATGGTCATGGACAACAAAGCCAGGTACAGCATGGGAGGAATGGGGAAGAGGGTGTCAATGGGGAAAAAAAGGAAAAACATCTATAACAAAAATAAATTAATAAAAAAAAAATTTATAAAGCCCTCAGGTGTTCAGGGTAAGAGGATTTCCATCACGTGGGCAGATGCTTGTGGGCTGTTAATCAACCTCAATTTGCATTTTTCTGCCCTTGCCAGGTAGTGTTAAATTCCTGAGGGAGGGGCCATTGCTTTTCCCTGAGTCTCTGGGAAGCGGCTCTTTGAGTAATATGGCTACTGTCCTGTTAGGGAGTGATTTAGCACAAAACTTCCATTGTGCTTCCAGCTCTCTAAGCTCCTTAGTCTCCACACAGTTCCAGTTCCATGTGCCCTTCCTCTGCCAGAGCCCAAGGTGAGTGGCTTTAGCTAATTTAGTGCTCTGTTCTGGCCCTCTGCATTGTGGAGCCTGCTTGGGATGTTAACCCTGAGTGAGTTGCTCATAGTTGAAACTGCTGCTGTTTGTGGGCTCCCAGCCAGCCCTCTTGCACCTCCACAGTTGCTACTAGGCTTGATTTAGTGTTCCTTTTTTGTCCCTGGTTATGTGGGTCCTCTCCAGCTGATTTTCTGTTGCTTTGTCCCAACTATTTGTCTTTATTTTAGTTATAATTCCAGTTAGGACCTGGGAGATGGTCTGTGTGGCTTCTATTCACTCTGCCACCATTTTGGAATCTGCTACAGCCATATCGAGGTGGCTGCTTTTATTTATTTATTTATGTATTGCTTATTTTTGACTGACTTTCAAGAATTTATTTTATAGTCTATCATTTGCCTTTTTACATGGTTACATCTATCAAACTTCTGCTTTATTTGTTTCTGAATTGTTAGTAGTCTCAGGAAGTACTTCTTTCATGACTATGGCAATGTCTTCCTAAATTTTATCTTGATGTCTCACAGGCAATGCTACTTTCCACTTTTGAGAAGGAATCGTCAAGTTAATTCAGAGCAGCACTTCCTGCCCACTCCCCAGGTGGTGCACTATGGGTTCTGGAAGTGTTAGTGATATCTCTTTCACATGTTGCTTGGTAATTTTAAAAGTATACTGTTTTTATAATTTAATGTAGCTATTTGACAGAATTGCTACAAGCTTGTTATGTAAAATTGGCCTCATCTCGTTCATACAGTTCATACATTCTGTTTTTGTGTTTTTTTCTTTTTTTTTTAACCAAGAAGAAAACTTCAATTTTCTTCTTCTCCCGTTTCATCTTGTTAGGGACCACTATTTCAGAGAGGATGACAGATTGCTGTATCTGGAACATCCTCCTAACAACCCCCCAAAAATCTCAACAATAACTACAAAGGAAAGGAAGTTCAATTAAAAGGTTTTGAGTAAATGGAAGAACATGTTGCTCTGACCCTGGCAAAGTTTTCCCAAGGAGAGAAATAATGTTTTTAGCCCCTTTAGGTGGCTCTCCTACTTAGCATCAGGACAATTTGACAGATGGCTAGAACCTACCATCGAAGATATAAAGGAAAGTTTTGAAATAAGACCAAGCCTTGGTTTTATAAAGTAGAGGGCAAAAAAAAAAATGAAACCCTCAAGAGACCCATTCATGTAAATAATCCCAGAAGCTGCAAACATTGAACTGACACCACCAAAAAGAGGATAAGATAAAAGGAATAGACATTTGAGAAACACCCAGAACAAAGTAGGAAGAGAACTTAAAGGGGAAAGGCAGGAAATTTTTTTTCAAAAGAGGAGACTACACAGAATGAATAAACAAGGGTAAATGGAAGAAAGTTTGCCAGTGTCAAAAAGAATTGAAACAGGAACTTAACATAAATTGAAGAGTATTATTTTAACTTACCAAGTCTTATAAGTAAACCAAAAATACAGGATCCTGCATGTTCCTAAACCATGGCAGAAATATTACACATAGGATGGAAGGAAGCCCTCAACTCTCCCAGATATCTGTCTCACCTCTAGGGGAAACCTCATGCATCTTACATCAGGTCACCTTAGAGCCCCCTAGTCCCTTCATGGCAAAACTATTCTCATTTCTAATGAACAACTTTGTCTTGAAGCAGAGACCTCAGCCCAGCACTCCCAGGGAGCCAGGCATGTGAGCCATCAACTGATTTAGGACTCGGTTTGACCATGGTTCTGGAAGATGACAGGCCCTGTTTTAGACTGGGAAGATGACATTATCCAGGTGCTCCACTGAGCCCGCATTCATCCCCCATCTTCAGGCTCACAGTTCTTTCCCAGGGGCAATGTTTTCACCCAGGACCTTGTTGCCTACCATTGGCTGGCTGCTCTGGGATGTAGTCACCTGTCCAGGAGGAGCCATCAACTGTTCTCTGCAGGAATGTCAGGGATGAACAGGGGCCTGAAGTTCCAACTCTTGGTAGCACCAAGAGATGAGGATTCAAACACTGCAGCCAGCCAGTTAGCGAGTGTCTAGAGCTGGCCTGGCCCTGCTCCTTTCAAGGCTTGGCCTCTTCTTCCTTCAGACCTCAATTCCCTTATTACCCTCTCAACAAATTTCCATTTTCTCAGTTTTCTGGGTGGAATGGTATGCTTTCTCAAATTCACTCCCTCCATGGCATAAATATCCATGGAAATGTCTAAAAGGTATAAACATGGAGGAGCATCTAGTCCTGTCCCAAGACTAGTCCGTGCCTTCTGCCCAGAGGTCTCTTTTTCTCTCATCATTTGGTCAGTTTTTGTTTTTGTTTTTTCAGTTTTTCAGAACCATGGTCAAACCGAGTCCTAAGTCAGTTAATGGCTCACATGCCTGGCTCCCTGGGAGTGCTGGTCTGAGGTCTCTGCTTCAAGACAAAGCTGTTCATTAGAAATGAGAACAGTTTTGCCATGAAGGGACTAGGAGGCTCTAAGGTGACGCCATGTAAGATGCATGAGGTTTCCCCTACAGGTTAGCCACAGGGTCAGTACATTGCTACTAGGATTTTCCAACTCCAGAAACCCACTAGGGACTGCCTCCCTTGCCAGACTCCTGCTGTGCCCCACAGGAGGAGAGACTCAAAGAAAGGAAGCAGTGAATTGACTAATTAATTCAACAGGTGTTTCCCATGTGCCTACTGTATGCCAGGCCCTGTTTTAGACTGGGAAGATGACAACTGAAAAAGACAGACTCATGCAGCCTGTCCTGTCATGGAACAGATGTTCTAAAAGACCAAGGTTGGTAAATTCAGGAATCAATAAAACAGTTTCAGGCAGGGATAAAGATCCTTGGGAATAAGAAGAGATGATAATGGAAAAAGCTTGAGCAAAGAGTGGGTTCTTTTGTCCCAGGCAATGGGGGAGGCATCTCTGAAGAGGGAACCAGAGGCAGACACACAAAGGGAGGTAAAGAGCAGGAAGTGGTTGGGATCAGCAGTACCCTGGGGACCCTGGAGAGGAGTAAGAGTGGGGAAGCATTGGCGGGCTCTAAGCAAGGAGTAGACTAATCTGATACATGGTTTAAAAGGTTAAATTTTCTGCTGGAGAGGATGAGAAGTGATGGGTTGAGTAAAGATTTTAGAGGTAGAGCTGACAGAGGAGAGTGAAAGAAACAGAAGACTAAAAAATGGCTTATCTGTTTGGGGCTGATTCCTGCTATGAGGAAGAATAGAGAAGTAACAGGCTTGGGGTGGCAGGGACAAGGAGAACTGTTGTGGCCAGTGCTGTAAACTAAACTGTGTGCCCCTGAAATGCCTATGTTGAAGCCCAAACTCTCCATTTGAAGGTATTTGGAGATAGGACCTTTTGGTGGTGATTAGATTTAGATGAGATCATGAGGGTAGGTCCCCCATGGTGGGATTAATGTCCTTATGAGAGACTAGGGCTTGATAGCTTTCTCTCCTCCATGTGAAAACACAATGAGCTCACTGTCTACGAATCAGAAACTGGGCTTTCACTAGGAACTTAACCTTCCAGCACCTTTACCTTAGACTTTCAGCTTCCAGAACTGTGAGTAATCAATGTCTGTTCAGTTAAGCTACCCAGTCTGGTATTTTGTTAGAGCAGCCTGAGCAGACTAAGGCAGCCAGGTCACATTTGAGTAGCCTCCTCAGCAATTAACTCTGTACAGGTTAAGACATTCCTGTTTCCTGTGTAGGTCCCACACCTGGTGACCACAGGACCTAAACATTCGAGGAGAGGCCCAATTTCAGATGTGCTGTTATTCATCAGACTTTAAATGACAATTCTTGGTTCAGAACCATGATCACCCAAAGGTTCACACAGACTCCTCAGTGCTCCCCTTGAAGATCATGCAGAATGTGTGATTTCATGACCACATTAACCACTGTGCTTGTCCCTATGGTGCTGAGGCCCAACATGTTCTGGGTGGGTACCTGAGAGAAAGTACTAAGCAAGGACCACTGAGCACATATAGTCATTCACACCTGCACACTGCCTATTCCTAACTGTGAACTCATGTTTTAAAAATTTTATTACAAAATAATGTTAGACTTACAGAAGAATTCCTATACACCCTTCACCCATCCTCCCTGTCATATTAACATTTCCTACAATTATGGCATATTTACCAAAGCTAACACATGATCATAGCCACTGTTCTGTTACATGGACTGTAGCCTTTATTTGGATTTGACCAATTTTCCAGTATTATCTTTTCTGTTCCCGAATCCCATTCAAAATCCCACACTGCATTTGGTTATCATGACTCTTTAGTCTCCTCCAATCTGTGTCTGTTCCTCAACACTTCCTTGTCTTTCATGGTGCTTGTGAAGAGTGCTGGTCCCTTAGTCTGAAATGTCCAACCATTTTGGTCCGAATGATACTTTGTATGATTGGACTGAAACTTATGCAATTTCAGCAGTTCTGTAGCAAGACCACAGAACTATGATGTCCTTCAGTTGTATCTTATCAGAAGGTGCTTCAGGGCACTATGTCTTATTATTGTGATGTTAATCTTGATCCCTGACTAAGGTGGTGCTGGCCTGCACTCTCCACTGTAAACTTACTATTGTCTGCTTTGTAATTACTAAATATTTTAGGGGAGATACTTTGAAACTCTGCAAATATTTTATTTCTACTTAAACTTTTGCCTTCTAATTTTAATATTCATCAATGAATCTTGCCTGGGGCACTTACTACTACAGTATTCTAGTGGTGATATTCTGTATGTCTCATTCCTTCTGCATTTATTTATTTTCAAATATATTTTTATTGATTTTTTTAGAGAGAAGAAGGGAGAAAGAGACAGAAACATCCATGTGAGAGAGGAACATCCATCAGCTGCCTCCTGCATACCCCCTTCTGGGGACTGAGCCCACAACCCTGAATGGGATGTGCCCTGACTGGGAATCAAACCAGGACCTCTCAGTCCATGGGCCAATACTCAATCCACTGAGCCACACTGGCCGAGCCCTTCTGCATTTACTAATTGGAATTTATCTGTAAGGATGAAGTTCACTCACTTTTCAACATCAATAATTAAGCCACACTCCATTTGAGAGAGTCTGGGACAAGAAGAAGAGCAAAGCTTGCAAGGACAAAGGGTGGCCCAAGTCACTTAGCCCTTCTCCTTGCTCACTTTCTGACCATTTGTTGCCTTTGCCCTCACCCCTACCCTGACTGTTACTGATCTGTGCTGCTGAGCATGGATCCTGTGTGTACCTCAGCAAGGTCTCTATACACAGCAGGACCTGCTTCCTTTTTTCATCAAGATATCCTGCACCTATGAGGAAATCTCCCTTTCAGATCCTGTTTACTCTCATAGTCAAGAATATTGTCAGTGGCCCTGGCTGGGTGGCTCAGTTGATTGGAGTGTCATCCCATACACCAATAGGTTGTAGGTTTGATCTCTGGTCAGGGCACATTCTTAGGGTTTGATCCCTGGTTGATGCTTGTACAAATGTTAACCAACCAATATTTCTCTCTTACGTCAATGTTTCTGTCTCTCTCTTTTTCTCTCTCTCTAAAATCAATAAAAACATATTCTTGTGTGACTCTACCCCTCTGCAAACACACATGTAAATGTATCCACACACACACAAACACATGCATACATACACATACACATGAATGAATACACACATCCATAAACATACATCCTTACATACATGTTCTGAATAGATGTTGGATTACTGTTATTTATTTATTTCAAAAAATTTTCTTTCTTTCTTTTTTTAATCTGTATTGTTGAATGTAGAATGTATTACAGATGTTCCTCATTTTTCCCCCATTGACCCCCTCCTCCCCACTCCTGCCCCCCTCCCGCCTTTTCCCACACTATTGTCTATGTCCATTGGTTATGCATATAAGTTCTTTGGTTTATTTCTTCCCACCCTCCAACCCCTTTCCCTTTGAGGTTTGTCAGTCTAGCAATGAATTTGTACTTCTTAATCCCTTCACCTTTTTCACCCATTCCCCCATCACCCCTCCCATCTGGCAACCAACAAAATGTTCTCTGTATCTATGAGAATGTTTCTGTTCTACCTGTTCATTTTGTTTGTAGATTCCATTGTTGATAGATATGTATTCACTGCCATTTTGTTTGTTCATATGTTTTATCTTTTTCTTCAAAAAGACCTTTCACCATTTCATATAATAATGGTTTGGTGGTGATGAACTCCTTTAACTTTTTCTTGTCTGAGAAAGTCTTTATATGTCCATCAATTCTAAATGACAGCTTTGCAGGATAGAGTAATCTTGGTTGTAGGTTCTTGCTTTTCATCACTCCAAATATTTCTTGCCCACTCCCTTCTGGCCTGCAAAGTTTCTTTTGAGAAATCAGCTGACAGCCTTATGGGAACTCCCTTGTAGGTAACTAGCTGCCTTTCTCTTGCTGCTTTTAAGATTCTCTCTTTGTCTTGAAACTTTTGAATTTTGATGATGATGTGTCTTGGTGTGGACCTCTTGGGGTTCATCTTGTTTGGGACTCTCTGTGCTTCCTGGACTTGTATGTCTGTTTCCTTCACCAAGTTAGGAAAGTTTTCTGCCATTATTGTTTCAAACAGGTTTTCAATTTCTTGTTCTCACTCTTCTCCTTCTGGCACCCCCAAGATGCGAATTATGGCACGCTTGAACTTATCCCAGAGGCTCCTTACACTATCCTCATTTTTTTGGATTCTTTTTCTTTTTGCTGTTCTGATTGGGCGTTTTTTGCTTCCTTATATTCCAAATCAATGGTTTGCTTCTTGGATTTACGTACTCTACTATTGAATCTGTGTAAATTATTCTTTATTTCAGTTATTGCCTCCTTCATTTCTGACTGTACATCCATCATTTCTGACTGGTCTTTTATTATGCTCTTGAGGCCCTCACTAAGTTCACTGAGGTTCTCACTAAGTTCATTGAGCATCCTTATAAGCAGTATTTTGAACTCAGCCTCTGTTAGGTTGCTTATCTCCATTTCGCTTAGTTCTTTTCTTGGGGTTTTGTTGTGTTCTTTCATTTGGGACCTGTTTCTTTGTCTCCTCACTTTGGCTGCCTCTCTGTGTTTGTTTCTGTGTATTACTTAACGAGAGGTATGGGGCTATCTGAGACCAGGTGCTGCTCGTTTGAAAGAATTTAGGAAAACCTGAAGCAGGATCCAAGACAGGCCAATCCTATGGTTAAGCAAGTGGCAACAGCTTGGGTGGGCCTGAAAGTTGGGTGGGGCGGGGCCTCAGGGAGTCACCAGGGTGGGGCTACCAGTGTGAGCCAGGTTGCTGGAGTCCCAGGGATGGCGACTATCTGCCACCCCAGGGAAGGGCTAACGAAAAGAACAAAGGCCTCTGACAGCACGTTTGTCCCGGAGAAAGCCCCCTCTCCAACTCTCCCTCCAGTGCCAAACAGCTCAGTTCTTCCCTGTATGTCTCTGATGCCCCTCGAGCTGCCTCCCCTCCATGCTTAGAGGGAGAGAGTCCCATAATTCTGTGTGCGGGCCCTTTAAGAGGAGCTACCTGGGGCTCCAGCCGCATCAGCTTCCCTGAGCCTTAGTTCCTGCTGGTTTTTCCAGCCAGAATTATGGGGACTTCTCTTCCTGGCACTGGAACCCTGAGCGGGCACCTGGTATGGGACGAGGACCTCTCAGTCCTCAGGAAGGACCTTCTCAGCCGAGATATCCTCCTGATTTTTATCCGCCACATGTGGGTGTGGGACCAGCCCGTCAGCCTCCACCCCTTGCACCTCCGCCCCTCCTACCAGTCTCAATGTGGCTGCTGCTTTAATACCGTAGTTGTAGGACTTCCATTCAGCTTGATTTCAGGCTGTTTTGAATGACGGTTGTTCTGTAGTTTAGTTGTAACTTTGATGTGATTGTGGGAGGACTTGATACCGCGTTTACCGATGCCGCCATCTTGACTGGAAGTCAAAAAAATTTTTTTCTTTATTGATTTTTTTTTTTAGAGAGGAAGGGAGAGGGAGAGATAGAAACATCGATGAGAAAGAACATTGATTGGTCACCTCCTGCATGTCCCCTACTGAAGATTTGGCCCACAACCTGAGCATGTGCCCTGACCGGGAATCAAACCAGTGATTTTTTGGTACATGGGTCAATGCTCAATCACTGAGCCACACCGGTCAGGCAGATTACTGCTTTTTGAAGGCAAACAGTAAAAGAAGACAATAACAATAGCTTAGGTTTTTCTATAGCTCCATTGATTTTTAGAACTTTATAATAATGTTATTATACCCCTTTACAGATGAAGAAACTGCAGTTTCTGTAGCCCAAGGTCACATAAAGGCTAGGAACCAAATCCAGGCCTTTTGATCCAAGGTTTGTGTCCTGCTCTGAAAATTTTTTTTTTTTTATCCTCACCTGAGGACACTTTTTCATTCTTTGTTCAGATAGAGCAGGAGGGAGAGAGAGAGAGAGAAACATCGATTTGAAAGGGACACATCGAGTGGCTGCCACCCGCACGACCAACCAGGGCCGGGGACAAACTGCAACCGAGGTACGTGCCCTTAGCGGGAACCGAACCCGGGTCTCTCCGGACCTCAGGCTGACGCTTCAACCGCTGAGCCAAACCGGCCAGAGCCTGTCCTGCTCTGAAAATTAATCCTGGAGTTGGTTAGTCAAAAGTTGTCCACCTTTGTGTCTCTGGTGCCTGTGGGCAGATCAGCACCTACTCTCTTCCCCCTCACCCTCTCCTTCCGTCCAGAAAGGTTGTCAGTTTTGCATTGTCATCAACAGTAATTGAGGCTGCCTTTTCCTCAAAGCTTCACCAGCACTGGGTGCTAGTCACATGTCTTATGTTTGTCAGCCTGATAGGGCTTTAAAGATCTTAGTGTTGTTTTAATGTGTGTTAAGTTTGCACAAATTCTCACTTAATTTTCACTGAATA
Organism: Molossus molossus; assembly: GCF_014108415.1. Classification (NCBI taxonomy): domain Eukaryota; kingdom Metazoa; phylum Chordata; class Mammalia; order Chiroptera; family Molossidae; genus Molossus; species Molossus molossus. Next base: position 57,001,983 of record NW_023425399.1, on the reverse strand, counting down.
TCAAAGTTTTATATTTGTAGCAATTTAGATACCTGCTCTTGTCTTTCCATGAAGGACTGGCAGCACAGAGGTTAATGCCCTGCAGATCTGAGGCTGATACCCTGGTTCTGCCATTCCTTAGAGTGACTTTAGTGGTGGTGGTAGTGGGTGGTGATAATTATATTCTCTTCCTTATCCCAAAGTGTAGAAAATATAGCACCTACTTCAAAACCTTGTTCTGAGGAGCATACAGATTATTCCATTAAAGGGATTGGCACCTCAAATAGTAAAAGTTGGTTATCATTGCCCATTATTTTCAAGAGATATTCATTTCTTTGCTTACTGGTTTGTAAAAACTCTTCATATACTGAGGGTATTAACTTTGTGACATATTTAGTTTTTCTGATTATTTGTTATTCACTTTCCTTGTGGTGATTAATCCTAAACTTAATTTCTGAAATTTTATTAGTCAAATATAGTAATGTTTTCTTTCCTGGTTTTTGACTATAGTGCTATGCTTATAAAGGCCAGCCTTTTATATTTCTAAAAAGAGTCACTTAACCTTTGTTTCTAGTATGGTATTTTAATGGCTTTATTTATTTTCGTACTTAATCAAGTTCGATTTATTTTGGTGGAAAGTATAAAGTAAGGTATCCAACTTTAATTCTCTTATAAATGATAAGCCTGTTGACCTAACACCACTTTTTAATTTATTCTCACTCCACTATTTAAAAATACTACATTCTATCTCATTAGAGTGACAAGAAAAATTTGAAATGCCCTAAATTAAATTACAGCAGGCTGGAGAGTGAAAGAAAGAGACAAGAGAGGTTAATCAGTTAACTGTAGGACAAAACCAACAAAAGACTGCTCACACTTCTGAGTGTATGTTGGAACTTTCCAGGGAACTATTTCCATGATTATCTAAAGAGAATAGCCAGGGGCCACCATTCACCAAGTGCCTCCATTTCTGGCTTATGCATGAACTTTCCTGATGGTTGCCTACCATCAATCCAAAGGAGAAAATACTTTTTTTTTTTTTCTTACCGACAATACACCTATCCCAGAACTAGCCCTGCTTCACCTTCTCCTACTCTTTTATCTATAGACAGTGTAAATTCTTTCTAAACAACTTACAGCTTTCTTCTCCTGTTTCCATAAAAAATATACAAGCAACTCCAGACCCATAAACATGTCTTTACCATCTTGCCCTGCTGCTGGTGGTTCAGACCGCATGCCCCAGGACCTGGTCCTTTTTGGACTAGCATATGTCTCAACAAAACTTTTCTCTTAGAAAAGTTTTCAGCTGTGAATGTTTTTTTGTTTAACAATACGTTTCACCGAATTTGAATCATTTTATAGGTGTGCAATCCAGTTTATTTTTATACTAAAGAAACAATGTAGCTGTATATTATGATTTCTGCCTGGGCAAGTCTCACCCAATTATCATGGAGCAATCAGAAGAGTGGTGAGGGCAGCAGGTGCACACTTGAATGCCAGAGTTCAATCCAGGGGACAGGGCTGGGGGGGGGCTATCTGCACCCAGCTAGTGCCCCATGATCTCAGGCAGATCCAGCAACTCTTCCAAACCAGTTTCCTGATTTATTTTATTTCATTTCATTTCATTTCATTTCATTTTATTTTTTATCCTCACCTGAGGACATTGTTTGTTTTTTGTTTGTTTTTTGCATTTATCTTGAAATAGAGTGGGAGGAAGAGAGAGAGAGAAACATCAATGTGAGAGAGAGACATGCCCTTAGCGGGAGCCAAACCTGGGCTTCTCTGGTCCACAGGCTGATGCTCTAACTGCTGAGCCAAACCAGTCAGGGCCAGTTTCCTAATATTAAAAGTGGGTGATAACTCCTAATTTTGTTTCTTTAGAGGGTGTTGAGAGCATCATGCAGGATGAGCTAACACCAGTCAGTGCCAGTAGGGGTTATGGGGCTACATTTGGAATACATTATGGGCTACATTGTGTCCCCTCAAAATTCATATGTTGAAGCCCTACTTTCCAGAGCCTCAGAGTGTAACTATATTTGGGGATAGGGTCTTTCAAGAGATAATTAAGTTAAAATGAGGTCACTAGGATGAGGCCTAATTCAATCTGTCTGGTGTCCTTATGTTACTGAACAGCGCCCTGAGTCAGAGGGAGAAGGCTGTCCCCAACTCAGCTCTTGTCAGTCTCATAAGAAAGATTTCAAATGAGTAACAAACAGTAGTGTTGAAGCAAAGCAAGTGAATTTATTAAGGAAGCAAAGCAAATAAATGTATTAAAAATACACTTGGTATATAGCACAAATGGGCACCCAGCTAGCCTGAGCATATAGCCAGTGGGGATTCAGTGGATTTTATATCCTTCTTCCTATAGGTTTCAAGATTCCTCTGCTGGATATTTTGGGTAGCAGATTAGGTTTCAAAGTCCCATTTTACATTGTTGCATCTTGTTTGGCAATCCTGAAACAGCTGACTTCTTTGTTCAGTGGCTAAGATAAAACTGTCCCTTCTTCCCTTCTCCCTTCCCCCCTCCTCCTCTAGGATGACTTAAGCTATGTATTCCCTGGTTAGAGAAGAGAGGTATCAACAATTTTCTCTCAGGTTTCCTTGGTTGGAGAAGATAAGGTCTTGTGATTCACAAGCTGGCTGCAAGCTGTCCAAACTGTTTGGCCTTGTTTAACTTTCTTGTCTCAGTTTCTCTATTCCACTTGCCCAGGAATTTTCCTAGCTTCTTACTGTCTTGCCACATTTTCTCCTAAGAGACTTCCACCCCTAAAATCTATTAGGGTTAATGAGGGAGGATGGTCTGTTTTCAGTATCTGCTTCCTGCTTACAATGGCTGTAGGCCCAGCCAGCATAAGGTATGGAAGTCTCTCCCTGTCTGATCTAAGGGAGACAAGTGAATGTACTTTGAGACTGGAACAGAGAAGCCATTGGTTGATTTTGTTTAAAAGCAGAGATGGACTGGAATCCCTGAAGTGTCATCATTTTGACATGGAATTGCTGTATCCTAGAAGTGACAAATTTGACAAGAAGGTTAGTGGAGTGGAGGACAATTATATTAATGCCCAGTCATTATATTACTTATCTGTAATAGGTTTTTGTTTCTTGAAGAGGAGCTTGAGGTATTTGATGGGTTTACAAGAGTGGTCTCACGTTTAGGTTCCTGTGAGGACTCACAAGAAACAGGTTTAATTCGAGATATAAGTGAACCCAGCTGGGTATTCCTGAAAGCTTTACTGCAGTTGAGGTGCTTACCAGGACTTGTGGACCTTTCCATTTGGATTATAGTTGGGACTCAGGACAGTTGTGCCTCCAGGTCCCCTAGTTTAACTTGTTTGTGTTGGTAGTCTTTATTGTGGGCAGGTGGGATTTTGTTTCTATATTCCTGTACTGCTTTTTGTACCTGTAATATGACAACTGGGTAGTTTCCATATCTATTAGTAGGTCAGATCTGAGAAAGGGATTGCTGTAGGTGAGTTCAAAGGAGCTTACTTGCAACTTTAGGTGTAGTTTTTATTCTCATGAGACCTATTGGTAATATAGACACCCAGGACTCTGTGGTTCCTTGGCATAACTTGGTTAGAGTTCTTCTAAATAGCAGCATGGGCATATAATAGTAGAAATAATGTGGCCAGCCAGCTGTTACAGAATTTAATGGTTCTGAAAAGTAAGTTACTGGCCTTGGAGTCAGGTCTAATTTTTCGGTAAGGACTCCCTTTAAAGTCTTATATATAGAGGTTTAGCAATTATCCCAAAATCTGGTATCTACAGACAGCAGAAACCAGGTACTCTAAATATCCTTGAAGCTCTTGTTCACTTTGTGAGACCCCGAGAGACAGTATGGCCTGTTTTCTTTCAGGTGACAGGGTCCGAGCTTCTGGGGTAAGTAAGTACTCTAGTTACTGGAACTGCTGGGAGATTATTTGGGCTTTTTTGGGAGAGACTTTATATCTTCTATCTATGAGAAAGTTTAAAACTAGAATGGAATTTTTATCTGAGTCCTCTTTGTTAGTATTAAAAATTAATAGTTCATTAACATATTGCAGGAGGGTCCATTTGGTCAACTGGAGTTCTTCCACTTCTTTGGCTAAAGCATTTCTAAACAAATGGGGACTGTCCCTGAAGCCCTGAGGGAGCCCCAAGGGAGCACAGTCCACATATATTGACAAGATTTCCTAGTGTGGGGGTTAGTCCATTCAATGCAAACAAGTACTAGGAGTCAAGATGAAGGAGGATGCAGAAAAAGGCATTTTTTGTTGTTGTTATTGTTATGAGTCCTCACCAGAGGATACTTTTCCATTGATGTTTTAGAGAGAGTGGAAGGGAGGGGGGAGAGGAATGGAGAGAGAAAGAGAGAAACATCATGTGAGAGAAACACATCAATTGGTTGCCTCCTGCATGCGCCCTGACAGGGGCAGGCATCAAACCTGAAACCCAGGTATGTGCCCTTGGCCAGAAATCAAACCCACAACCCCCCCAGTGCAAAGGCTGACACTCTAACCACTGGACTACACCAGCCAGGGTGAAAAATGCATTTTTTAAATCTAATTCAGTAAAATATTTGGCTTGGGCATTTCAGAAAATTCAGTTCAAAAATACTATTTTTTCCCCTTTATAATGAGGTGGGACAGTTGCCCCTGCTGCTTCCACAGCCTGCATAGGATTTTGGAGTAGTATTTCTTTCCCATTGTTCCTAGGACTGCCTCAGCTCCTGGACCTCCAGGAGAAGGATTTAGAGTGTTTAAAAAGATGCACTTTTACAAATGTTCCTTCAATTACCTTAGCCTTGCTTACATTTTTAATTACCCACAAGCTTAGACTAGACAAGATGTCTTTCCCTAACAAGGGAATGGGGTACCCCAGACTTACAAGAAAGGCATGACAAAAAGTGAGATTTTTGAGGCTGAAGCCAAGGGGTTGAGTGATATGGTAGTGTTGAGGATGCCCACTCACCCCATTTGGAAGAAAGAAGCCCTGTTGAGTGAGTCAGAGCAGAGTGTAATGGGCTTACCTGACATTGTCAAGGGTTACCCTTGGCTTCATCCCTCCAATCATGTTCTTAGTGGGAGCTGGCTGGGGTGAAGGTCCCCTTCAGTTCAAGGCCACTATATGGATAGGTCTGGTTGGGGGACTCTCTTAGGACAGTCCCTCTTCCCATGGCTGAACTTGTGGCAGAGGGATATGGTATTTTGAGTAGGCCCCTTCCCAGGGCACTCCTTTTTCCAGTGTCCTCTTTTCCAAAGGAATAGCAAACTCCTTTGATGTTCATTGTAGTTCAGGAGCTGGGTGACTTTGAGGTGTCTTAAGGCTTAAAACTGAGCCTTTTGTTTCTAGAGAATGGTTTTTTTGCTCTTCCTCTATGCTGTCTCAGTTATTTAAAATGCTGAAAGCTATTATGCCAGTTGCTCAGTAGAGGTCTGGGGTCCCAAGGCTAGTTTTTGGTAATGTTTCCTGATATCTGAGGGTGTTTGTTGGATAAAATGCATCCCTCAAGTACTCAGGCCTCAACAGCAGTGAAGAGGAGATTAAACAGTGGCAGCTTCTCTTTGGGATGGGGAATGAGTTAAGAAGTAGACTGTTCTTCCCTTGAGATGGGTTTTGTTTGATTCTTTAGAGACAAAGGCCAGCATCTTGTCAGGGTTGTGAGGAAGGTATCTTTTAATTCATCTGATATTGTGGTAGCTTTTCTTAAATCCCTATCTTGGTAAAGGGCTATAAATATTTTAATATAAGGTATTTCATTTAATTTGCCTTCATTTATGCAAAACAAATCTAATTGGAGAATACTGTTATAATCCAGAGATTCATTTATAAGCCAACTTCCCTGTTCCTGAGTTGGTATTGGGGCCAAGTTGTATTACAAAAGAAAATTAATCTTCTTCTTTTTAAGATCTGAAGGTCAAATATTTTTCAGTTCTTTAGAATGAATACCAGAGGTGAATCTTGTGGTATTGAATTTTGGTTTTCCATCTGACAGAGAATAGAGGAGATCATAGGAGAGAAAGGCCATACCCATTTCATTTCCTATGTTGTTTCCACTGCCTGGAGAAGGTGTCCCTTCTCAGCCCTGGGTTTCCAGAATTAACTAGTCTTACCATGAAACCCAAATTTCTGGCTGCAGTTACCCATGGAAGTGTCTATCCCATGTCCTGAGGATGACCTTACCAATGACCAATATGTCCTGGGAATGGATTTTACCCTACTCAGTCAGGGGATTTAACTCTATGCCGGTCTCCTGCCCTTTGTGCCTCTATTCTCATTTAATTTAACCACCTTTTGGGTGCACTTCTATTCTATTTAGGCAATAATGCCACTGATTGTTGACCTGTTTTCCTGCCACAGGCCCTGCTGGAGCAAGAAGTTTAGTATTTCTAGGCCCCTCAACCATTGTAAAGATGGTACCCTTCAAGACTTTTGTGATATCCTCATTCCCTCAAAAAAATTTGCTATCTAATATATTTGTCCACTGGAGTATCTGAAAATCTGCCAATCTATCTGCTGCCCTAATCTCATAGGTCCCGTGGAGCCATGCAAAATAGATGACTGAATAGAGTGGGCAGCTTTACTTTGTCCATATCCAAGAAGGTAATTTACTGATATTCCCTAATGTTTGGCAAGGATTAGTAGAACAAAGCCAACGTGCTATGCATGTTAACCTTCTCAAGGTATTTAATAAATTGTTTTGGGTTCTCAAAGTTAGATATCAGAACCCAGACTATATACATGAAGAAGGCCCTTTTTCCCATTTATCACACAATTGGCACAGAATCAGTCTCCTAATTAATGGGGTGGAATAAAGGGCCCTGATCAGCCGGGCAAACAGTCTTAAGATATTATTATTATTATTGTTGTATACCTATTCTTTTTTTATTATTAATTTATTTTTGTTACAAATTTTCTCCTTTTTCCCCCATTGATACCCTCCTTCAGATCCTACTCCCTCCCACCTCCATCTTTTTTTTTTAATTATTTATTTATTTTTTTGTTACAGATATTTCACTTTTTTACGCCATTGGCACGCCCCTCCGCACCCCATCCCCGCCCCGTCACCAGCTTAGTTGTTCATGTCCACTGGTCATGCATACCTGCATATAAGTTCTGTGGTTTATCTCTTCCCAACCCTCCCCCCCACCTCCTCTTCTGAGGGATGTCAGTCTGTGCCCTACTTTCATGTTTCTGGGTCTACCATATTCCTCAGACTGTTATGTTCATTATATTCCGTATATAAGTGAGATCATGTGGTGTTTGTCTTTTTCTGCTTGGCTTATTTTACTTAGGATAATACTTTCCAGGTCCCTCCATGTCGTCTCAAAGGATAAGAGATCTTTCTTTCTTACTACTGCATAGTACTCCATTGTGTATATGTACCACTGCTTTTTTATCCATTCGTCTACTGATGGACACTTGGGCTGTTTCCAGATCTTAGCTATTGTAAATAATGCTGCTATGAACATGGGGGTACATATATTCTTCCTGATTGGTGTTTCAGGCTGCTCAGGGTATATTCCTAGAAGTGGGATCACTGGGTCAAATGGAAGTTCAATTTTTAATTTTTTGAGGTAACACCATATTGTTTTCCATAGTGGCTGCACCAGTCAGCATTCCCACCAGCAGTGTATTAGAGTTCCCTTTTCTCCACACCCTCGCCAACACTTGTTGTTTGATGATTTGTTGATGGCGGCCATTCTGACAGGTGTGAGGTGATACCTGATAGTTGTTTTAATTTGCATCTCTCTGATGATTAGTGATTTTGAGCATTTCTTCATATGTCTCTTGGCCATTTGTGTGTCCTGTTTGGAGAGGTGTCTATTCAGCTCCTCTGCCCATTTTTTAATTGGGTTCTTTGTCTTCCTTTTGTTGAGTTGTATGAGTACTCTATATATATTGGAAATGAACCCCTTATCTGATACATCATTGGCAATGATGTTCTCCCATACATTGGATTGCCTTTCCATTTTGATGATTGTTTCTTTTGCTGTGCAGAAGCTTTTTAGTTTGATGTAGTCCATGTGTTCATTTTTCCCTCTGTTTCTGTTGCCTTAGGTGATGTATCAGTGAAAATTCTGCTCCGTATGATGTCCAAAATTTTGTTGCCTACATTTTCTTCTAGAATTTTTATGGATTCAAGGGTCACATTTAAGTCTTTTATCCATTTTGAGTTTATTTTTGTGTATGGTGTAAGTTGATGGTCTAGTTTTATTTTTTTTTGCATGTAGCTGTCCAATTTTCCCAACACCATTTATTAAAGAGGCTGTCTTTACTCCACTGTATGCTCTTGCCACCTTTGTCAAATATTAATTGAGCGTATGGCCTTGGGTCCATTTCTGGGTTTTCAGTTCTGTTCCACTGGTCTATATGCCTGTTCTTGTGCCAGTACCAAGCTGTTTTGGTTACCGTCGCTTTGTAGTATAACCTGATATCTGGTATTGTGATCCCACCTACTTTGTCCTTCTTTTTCAAGATTGCTGTGGCTATTCGGGGTCTTTTTTCGTTCCATATGAACTTTTGAAATATTTGTTCTAGTTCTGTGAAATATGTCGTTGGTATTTTGATGGGGATTGCATTGAATCTATAGATTGCTTTGGGTAGTATGGACATTTTAATGATGTTAATTCTTCCAATCGATGAACAGGGTATGTGCTTCCACTTTTTTATATCGTCCTCTATTTCTTTTTTCAATGACCTGTAGTTTTCTGCAAATAGGTCCTTTACTTCTTTGGTTAAGTTTATTCCTAGGTATCTTAATTTTTTTGGCACGATGGTAAATGGGATTCTTTTTTCAGTTTCTCTTTCTGTGAGTTCATCATTGGTGTACAAGAATGCCATCGATTTCTTGACGTTTATTTTATATCCTGCTACTTTGCCAAATTCATTTATTAAGTCTAGTAGATTTTTTGATGGAGTCTTTAGGGTATTCTATATATAATATCATGTCATCTGCACATAATGACAGTTTCATTTTCTTTTTTCCAATTTGGATCCCTTTTATTTTTTCTTCATGTCTGATTGCTGTGGCTAAGACTTCCAGTACAATGTTAAATAAGAGTGGCGAAAGTGGACATCCCTGTCTTGTTCCTGTTCTTAATGGAAATGTTTTTAGTTTCTGTCCATTGAGTATGATGTTGGCTGTAGGTCTTTCATATATGGCCTTTATTATGTATAGATATGATCCCTCTATTCCCATACTGCTGAGCGTTTTTATCAGAAATGGATGCTGGATTTTGTTGAATGCTTTTTCAGCATCTATTGATATGATCATGTGGTTTTTATTCTTCATCTTATTTATGTGGTGTACCACATTTATTGATTTGCGAATATTGTACCAGCCTTGCATCCCTGGAATGAATCCCACTTGGTCATAGTGAATAATTTTTTTGATGTATTTCTGGATCCGATTTACTAATATTTTGTTCAGTATTTTGGCGTCTATGTTCATCAGGGATATTGGCCTGTAGTTTTCTTTCTTTGTAGTGTCTTTTTCTGGTTTTGGAATTCGAATTATGCTGGATTCATAGAACGTGTTTGGAAGTCTTCCTTCTTCTTCAATTTTTTGAAATAGTTTGAGGAGAATGGGTGTTAGTTCTTTTTTGAATGTTCTGTAAAACTCCCCCGTGAAGCCATCCGGGCCTGGGCTTTTGTTTGCTGGGAGAGTCTTGATTTCATCTTCAATTTCTTCTGTTGTTATTGGTTTGTTCAAGTTTTCTATCTCTTCCTGATCCAGTTTTGGGAGACTATGTGTTTCTAGAAATTTGTCCACTTCGCTTAGATTGTCGTATTTGTTGCCATATAATTGTTCATAGTAGTTGTTAATGATCTTTTGTATTTCTGTGGTGTTGGTTGTTACTTCTCCTCTTTCATTTCTAATTTTCTCTATTTGAGTTCTCTCTCTTTGTTTCTTGGTGAGTCTAGCTAAGGGTCCGTCAATCTGGTTTATCTTTTCGAAAAACCAGCTCTTTTTTTTATTGATCCTTTGAATTGTTTTTTTGATCTCTATGTCATTTATTTCTGCTCTGATCCTTGCTATTTCCTTCCTTCTACTTGCTCTGGGGTTTTCTTTTTGTTTGCTCTCTAGTTCTTTAAGTTGTGAGGTTAGATAGTCTATTAAAGATTTTTCTTATTTTCGAGGTAGGCCTGTAGTGCTATGAACTTCCCTCTCAGAACTGCTTTCGCTGCATCCCATAGATTTTGTGTTGTTGTGTCTTCATTTTCATTTGTTTCCAGGAAGTTTTTGCTTTCTTGCTTGATCTCCATGGTAACCCATTCATTGTTCAATAACATGCTATTTAGCCTCCATATTTTCAAATATCTTGGCATGTTCTTGTAGCAATTGATTTGTAGTTTCATGCCATTGTGGTCTGAGAAAATGCTTAATATAATTTCAATCTTCTTGAACGTGTAGAGACTTAGTTTGTGTCTTAACATGTGTTCTATCTTTGAGAATGTCTCATGTGCACTTGAGAAGAATGTGAATTTTATAGTTTTATGGTGTAATTCTCTGTAGATATCTATTAAATCCATTTGGTCTAGTGCTTCATTTAGAGTCTCTGTTTCCTTGTTCATTTTTTTGTCCTGATGATCTATTCAGTGATGTCAGCGGGGTGTTGAAGTCCCCTGCTATGATTGTATTGTGTTGATTTCTCCTTTGAAGTCCTCCAGAATATTTTTAATATATGTTGGTGCTTCTATATTGGGTGCATATATGTTTACCAGGGTTATATTTTCTTGTTGGAAAGATTCTTCCAATATTATGTATTATTCTTCCTTGTCTCTAGTTATGGCCTTCATTTTGAAATTTAATTGATCAGATATGAATATTGCTACCCCAGCTTTTTTTTTTTCCTTTCCATTTGCTTGGAAGATTTTTTCCCATCTCTTTACTGTCAACCTATGTGAGTCTTTTGTTGTGAAGTGGGTCTCTTGTAAATATCATATATATGAGTCATGCTTTCTTATCCAGTCAGCTATTCTGTGTCTTTTTATTGGAGCATTCAGTCCATTTACATTTAAGGTGATTATTGATATGTACTTATTTATTGCCATTTTTGTTTAGTGTGGTTCTATTTTTCTTTCCATTTCTACTACTAATTACAGCAGTCCTTTTAACATTTCTTGCATATATTCCCTTAGCCTTTTTTGTCTGGGAAGCTCTTTATTTGACCTTATATTTTGAATGATAGCCTTGCTGGGTAGAGTAGTCTTGGATTCAGATTCTTGTTTTTCATGACTTTGATTACTTCATGCCATTCCCTTCTGGCCTGTAGTGTTTCTTGTGAGAAGTCCGCTGAGAGCCTTAGGGGTTTCCTTTGTAGGTAACCTGTTGCTTATCTCTTGCTGCTTTTAGGATTCTCTCTTTGTCTTTAATTTGTGGCATTTTAATTACTATGTGTCTTGGTGTGGGCCTGTTTGGGTTCTTCTTACTTAGGACTCTCTGTGCTTCTTGAACTTGAATTCTTTCTTCCTTCACCAAATTAGGGAAATTTTCTGTCATTATTTTTTTGAATATATTCTCTATCCCTTGCTCATTTTCTTCTTCTTCGGGGACTCCTATGATGCGTATATTATTACTTTTCCAGTTGTCCCACAGTTCTCTTAAGCTGTCTTCCTGTTTTTTAATAGTTTTTTCCTTTTGTTTTTCTGATTGGTGATTTTTTCTACCCTGTCTTCTAATTCACTGATCTTGTCCTCAGCTTCCTCTACTCTGCTTTTTAAACCTTCCAATGTGTTTTTCATTTCTGATATGTCATTTTTTATCTCTTCTTGATGGTTTTTAATTTCCAATTGGCTTATTTTCAGTGTCTATATGTCCTTACTCATGCTGTTCAGTTTCCTCAAGATCATGGCTCTGAATTCTAGCTCTGTTAACATGCCTAATTGCTCCACATTGATCTCATCTTCGGTGGAGGTCTCTTGCTCTTTCATTTGACTTCTGTTTCTGTGTTTCATCATTTTGGCTATCACTGTGGGCTTTGGAGCCTGTCAAGTTTTCCCTTGGGTGTTGGTGTTCTGCTGTTTGTGGCTCCCTCTCCTGTGTTAAGATGAGCGAGGGAGGACCCATGTTAAACACCACTGTCAAGTCTTACTTTCCTGGTTAAAGTTGCTAGCCCAGGAAAGGTACTGTTATCCTCCAGATTTTTGCCCGGAGGCTAGCAGTGGAGGTTACTTGATGAGTTTTGGGTTGTCAGTTGATTGAAAAACTCCCTCAGGTGCTCAGAACACAGGGGATTTCACAAGGGTGGGGCAGATGCTGCTTGTCAATGAGCCTCAATTAGCACTTCAATGGCCCACAGGGTGGGGTTGGATCTCCGAGGGAGGGGCTGCTGCCTCTCTTCAGAGCCCTGGGAAGGAGTAAGATGGCTACTGTCCTCGTGGCAGCAACTCAGCAAAAGCTCTGAGCGCCCTACAAATCCTGAGTGTCCCCACACAGCTCCAGTCCAGTCTGCCCTCCCTCTGCCGGAGCCCAAGGTGAGTGGCTGTGGCTGTTTTAGCCTCTGTCCCGGCTCTGTGCTGTGGGGCCGCTTGGGACTGTATCCCGAGGGTGCCGCTCCCAGCTAAGGCCGCTGCCGAGCTGCTGGCCGTGGGCTCCCAGCCCTGTCTCGTGCCTTCGCAAGCCTACCAGGATTGAGTCAGTGTCCCTGGTTATATGGTCCTCACAAGCTGCTTTTCTGTTGCTTTTTTCCGTCAATTTGTCTGTGTTATAGTTGTAATTCCATTTTGGTTCTGGGAGTCGGTCTGTGTAGCTTCCGTTCACTCCACTGCCATTTTTCTTCTCCCCCACCTCCATCTCTGTTGTGTATGTCCATGGCTGTGCATACATGCATATAAGTTCTGTGGTTTATCTCTTCCCTTGCCCCCGCCCCCATCTCCCTCTTCTGAGGTTTGTCAGTCTGTACCCTACTTCTATGTCTCTAGGTCAATTTTGTTGATCAGTTTGTTTTCTTTATTATATTATCACAAATAAGTAATATAATGTGATATTTGTCTGTCTCTGATTGGCTTGTTCTTCCATGTCATCTCAAAGAATAAGAATTCTTTCTTTCTTTCTTACAGCTGCATAGTACTCCATTGTGTATATGTACCACTGCTTTTTTATTCATTCGTCTACTGATGGACACGTGGGCTGTTTATAGATCTTAGCTATTGTAAATAGTGCTGCTTTGAACATAGGGTTACATATATTCTTTCTGATTGGTGTTTCAGGCTTCTCAGGATATATTCCTAGAAGTGGGATTGCTGGGTCAAATGGCAATTCAATTTTTAATTTTTGAGGAAACACCATATTGTTTTCCACAGTGGCTGCACCAATCTGCATTCCCACCAGCAGTGTACTAGAGGCTCCTTTTCTCTATTTCCTCACTGGCATTTGTTTGATGATTTGTTGGTGGCAGCCATTCTGGCAGTGTGAGATGATACCTGATAGTTGTTTTAATTTGCATCTCTCTGATGATTAGTGACATTAAGCAGTTCTTCACGTCTCTTGGCCATTTGTATGTCCTTTTTGGAAAGGTATCTATTTAGGTCCTCTGCCCATTTTTTAATTGGGTTCTTTGTCTTCCTTTTGTTGAGTTGTATTAGCACTCTATACATTTTAGAAATTAATCTCTTATCTGATGTATCATTGGCAATTATGCTCTCCCTTACAGTGGGCACCCTTTCCATTTTGATGGTTGTTTCTTTTGCTGTGCAGAAGCTTTTTAGTTTGAGTAGTCCCATGTGTTCACTTTTTCTTTGTTTCTCTTGCATTAAGTGTTGTATCAGTGAAAACTCTGCTGTGTGTGATGTCTGAAATTTTGTTGCCTACATTTTCTTCTAAGATTTTTATGGATTCACGAGTCACATTTAATTTTTTTTTTAATCTATTTTGAGTTTACTCTTGTGTATGGTGAAAGTTAGTAGTCTAGTTTCATTTTTTTGCATGTAGCTGTCCAATTTTCCCAATACCATTTATTAAAGAGGCTGTCTTTACTCCATTGTATGTTCTTGCCACCTTTGTCACATATTAATTGAGCTTAATGACTTGAGTCAGTTTCTGGGTTCTCTGTTCTATTCCATTGATCTGTATGCCTGTTCTTGTGCCAATACCAGCCTGTTTTGGTTATAATGTCTTTGTAGTATAACCTGATATCCAGTATTGTGATCCCTCCTACTTTGTTCTTCTTTTTCAAGATTGCTTACAGGCCTACCTCAAGATAACAAGAAAATTTTCTAATTGACTTTCTAATTTTACAAGTCAAAGAACTAAAAAATAAACAAAAATAAAAACCCAGAACAAGTAGAAGGAAAGAAATAGTAAAGATCAGAGCAGAAATGAATGACATCAAAACCAAAATAACAATTCAAAAGATCAATGAAACAAAAAGCTGGTTCTTTGAAAAGATAAATAAGATTAACATGCCCTTAGCCAGACTCAGCAAGAAACAAAAAGAGAGGATCCAAATAAACAAAATCAGAAACAAAAAATAAGTAACAACTGACACCACAAAAATACAGAGAATAATTAAAACGTACTACAAACAATCATATGCCAACAAATTGGACAATCTAGGTGAAATGGACAAATTTCTAGAAATACACAGTCTCCCAAAACTGAACCAGGAAGAGATAGAAAACTTGAGGAGACCAATAACAACTAAGGAAATTGAAGATGTAACCAAGAAACTCCTAGCAAACAAAAGCCCGGGGCCAGAAGGCTTCACAAGGGAGTTTTACTGAACATTCAAAGAAGATCTAACACCCATACTCCTCAAACTATTCCAAAAATCCAAGAAGACAAAAGACTTCCAAACTCATTTTATGAGGCCAACATAATCATAATTCCAAAACCAGATAAAAATACCACAAAGAAAGAAAATGGCAGGCCAATATCCCTGATGAACATACATGCCAAAATTCTGAACAAAATATTAGCAAATTGGATCCAGCAATACATCAAAAAAATTATTCACCATGACCAAGTGGGATTCATCCCAGGGATGCAAGGATGGTACAATATTTGCAAAATCAATAAATGTGATACACCACATAAACAAAAGAAAAAGATAAAAATCATATGATCACATCAATAGATGCTGAAAAAGCATTCAACAAAATCCAGCACCCATTTCTGATAAAAGCACTTAGCAATGTAGGAATAGAGAGATCATATCTCGACACAATATAGGCCATATATGAAAAACCTACAGCCAACATCATACTCAATAGGCAAAAACTAAAAGCATTTCCCTTAAGAACAGGAACAAGACAGAAATGCCCACTTTGCCATCCTTATTTAACATAGTACTGGAAGTCTTAGCCACAGCAATCAGATATGAAGAAAAAATAAAGGAGATCCAAATTGAAAAGAGAAAATGAAACTGTCATTATTCACAGATGACATGATATTGTACATAGAAAACCCTAAAGACTCCATAAAAAATCTCCCAGATTTAATAAATGAATTTGGCAAAGTAACAGGATACAAAATTAACATCACAAATTCGATGACATTCTTATACACCAACAATGAACTCACAGAAAGAGAAACTAAAAAAACAATCCCATTTATCATTGCAACAAAAAAGTTAAGATACCTAGGAATAAACTTAACCAAAGAAGTACAGGACCTCTTTGCGGAAAATTACAGGTCATTGCAAAAAGAAATAGAGGAAGATATAAAAAAGTGGAAGCACATACCTTGTTCATGGATTGGAAGAATTAACATCATTAAAATGTCCATACTACCCAAAGCAATCTATAGATTCAAAGCAATTCCTATCAAAATACCAGCCTTAAGAACTTAGCTTGGATTTGTTTAACCAGGGTGTCTTGCCTAAGCCTTTGTTTACAAAACAACAATAGTTGCCAGTTGATAGCTTCTGGCCAGTGCCTTTCCTAACAATGTTTGTATAGGCAACCTAAGGGAGGCACTTCCTCTGAGTTTTTAGGATAATATTTCTGAAACTTATTTGGTCCTTATGTGCTGGCATGTTTATAACCCCATAATTGATGATTGGTAATTATTGTGCTGCTCCATAATTGATGATTGGGGAAGTCACTCTGTGCCCTCTAGCTGAACCTGTTTAGTCAAAATAACATCAGTAAATTGGAATACTCCCTGAACCAAGAAATTGTTGGGAGCAGGTTACGTGTCTGACAGAGTCCAGGGAGCCTGGAGGTCTTGAGTCAGAGACTGAACCTTCCCCACAATCTCTAGGAATTAGGCTTGCATTGTGTCTGTGTAGCTGGGGACTAAGTGTGACCCAATGTACCTTGAAATACCTGAAATACCTGGATTTTCCTGGGTGTTCTTGGGTGTTCCTGTTATCTGTAAGGCAAACTAATTCTATACAGTATTGCTGTGGCCCTGGGCATTATATCGAGAATATCCTATTTTCTGTAAGGTATAAAAGGCATGTAATAAAGCATATCGGAACTGATTCCGAAGACTCTGTCACAGGGGTGTTCAGAGTCAGACACCAGCCAGCTAATAAATGGCTCTCATTTGGATTCCAATTCTCTAGTGGTTTTTCTTTGACTCTGTCATGCCACAACACTCAGTTGATTCTCCCAACAGACTCAACAATCTCCCTTTCTGCATTTCCTACAAGGGGAATACAGATGCAGATAGAGCTGTCATAAGCCACACAGGGCAGAGAGGTGCAGCAGATTGGCAATTGAATGATGATTTAGACTTATTTTTCTCCCAGCCATGCTCCAGAGGCAGAAAGACTAAGGACTGTATGTAGTGGGTCAAAATGTGCTGCTCATGGGAAGAGTTTCCAGGGGCCGTTACCCTCATGTCAGTCCTGTTCCCTTTTGTGTGTCTCTTGGTGGGAATCAAAGATAACTGGAAAATGAAGGGTTAACTAGCAGCAATCCAACTCAGATCCCAGTCACTAATCTGTGTCAAGGCACCAGAAAAAAAAGTTATTGGAGAGCCTCCTGAGGGTTGTCCCTTCCCCGGCTCTTCTCAGTCTCATAAGAAAGGTTTTAAATGAGTGACAGACAGCAGTGTTGAAGCAAAGTAAGCAAATTTATTAAGGAAGCAAGGCAAGCAAATTTATTAAAAATACACTTGGCATATAGCACAAGTGGGCACCTAGCTAGCTTGAATATGTGCCCTGTGAGGTTCAAGGGATTTTATACCCTTCTTCCTATAGATTTCAAGGTTCCTCTGCTGGATAACTTGGGTAACAGATTACGTTTCACAGTCCACTTTTATATTGTTGCATCTTGTTTGGCAAGTCCTAAAACAGTTGACTTCTTTGTTCAGTGGGTGAGATAAAGTCCCCCCTTTCCCAAGACAGCCAACTTCTTTGTTTAGGGGATGAGATAAAACTCTTCCTTCTTTCCTTCCCCCTTCCCCTCTTCCTGCCTTAGCAGTCCTTGGTTCTTTAAGCTATGTATTCTCTGGTTAGAGAAGAGAGGTATTAATCATTTTCTCTCAAGTGTCCTTGTTTGAGATAGATAAGGTCTGTGTGATTCACAGCTGGCTGCATGCTTCCCAAACTGTTTGGCCTTATTTAACTTTTTTTGTCTCAGTTTCCCTATTCCACTTGCCCAGGAATTTTTCTAGCTTCTTTCTATTCTGCCACAATAAGAAGTGATTAGGACACAGAAATGTACAGAAGTACCATGTGAGAAAACAGAGAAGCTATGACCATCTTCAAACCAAGGGGGTAGACACCATGATCTCAGACTTCCAGTCTCCAGAACTGTGAGAAAATAAACGTCTGTTGTTTAAGCAGTCCCAAATGTAATACTCTCTTACAGCCTGAGCAAATGAATATGGAGATGTGAGTGCTCCCAGTTGTGGTGTCCTGCTGGAGTAGCACGGGGCCTCAGAAGCCAGTCCTGGAAGCATCAGAATCCTGTGGATGAAAAGGGGCCACATACCAAAACTGACAAGCTTAAGGAGGCCTGTGTGATGGTGACCTTACAAACTCAGAAACCTAAAGTAACCACATAGGATGGTCTGAAATTAAAACTTTTTAAACTAAAAGCTGTTCATGGCAAGTAGTCATGTCCTAGGACAGTATTCTTTCCTAACAAAGGTCAATTTTCATCTTAACTGAGCCTGTCTGTTGTCTTTTTGCATCTAAGATAACATATCTGGTAACATGCATTTGCAATAAAAAAGTAATTCTCCCCCACCCCAGCCACCCCTCAAAGCACAAATCCCTTTATTGTTATAATTGTTGACTATTAACTATTCTATACCCACCTATAGAAAAGATGAATGTGTCTATCATTTTACTTTTTATCTAATTCCAGAGGTTTCCCTTGTTTTGCTTTCTCCCACCTCCCTAATCTATCACCAATGGATTTTATGTAACCAACTTCTCTCTTGATTGTAATGTATAAAATAATACTCAGGAGTATTATCTCAATCCATTGAAATTTTGCTTCTCTGCAATTTTCATCAGTTTGGCTCAAATAAAAGCATAAAAATTCTTATAGGTTTGGATGTTTCTTATGGTGACAACCCTGTGATGAGCTGGACATCTTGGTATGTATCAGACACAGCTTTGGGGACCCAGGAACCCTGGCCACAGTGAATCAGTTTGCCGTCTATCCTACCCAGGGAGATATTAGAACAACAAACCATGGTAGGCAGAAAAACAAAGTCATTTGACCCCAAGGCCCCGCCATTGTCTTGCTTGTCTGCATTACTCTAACTACTAGACCCAACTGTACCAAAGCTCTGGCTGGCCCCTGGTCAGGACTCCCATCAGCTCTGCATGTTTCATTTTCTCATAGCAGGGATATGGGTGGTGACTACTAGGATGCACATAAAGCAGGTCCACAGCTTCAAATATCTTCCCACCAATCACATTGGACAGGTGACCTCAACATTGCTCCTCTGCACAAAACTCAATAATAAGATAACAAATGTCTTAAAAGAAATATGAATAAAGATTTGAACAGACATTTCACCAAAGAAGATATTAGGATGGCAAATGAGTACATAAAATAATGTTTGAAACCTGGGAGCTTTAGTCCTCCAAATTCATTCATTTTCAAAGTTATTTTTTTGCATTTCCATGTGAGTGTCAGACTCTACTAATCAATTTCTATGAAAAATCTTCTTGGAATTTGATTGAGTTTGCATTGAATCTATAGCTACATTTGGGTATAATTGACATGCTAATAAAGTTAACTCTTTCAACCAATGAACAAAGAATCTCTGTTTATTTAGGTATTCTTTGATTTTCCTAAAAATGTTTTAAAGTTTTTACCCTATAGGACTCATAGATTTATCTATTTAATATTTTTTGTTCTACTATAAAATGTATTGACTTTTATTTCAATTTCTGATGTTGTTATCATAGAGAAATTGAGTTTTGTATATTGATCTTGTATCCTCCAATCTTGCTACTCTCTTACTAGTTTTAGTAGCTTTTCTGTATATTCTATTGGATTTTCCATATCGGCAAGCATGTCATCTGCAAATAAAGATGGTTTTACTTCTTTTTTTCCAATCCTGATACAGTTTGTTTCTCATTCTTGCTTTATTGAGCTGAATAGAACCTCCAGTACAATGTGTAATAGATGTGGTCAAAGTGAACATGCTATCTTGTTCTGATCTTAAGAAAAAGTATTCAGTATTTTACCATTAAATATGATGTTAGCTGTAGGCTTTTTTATAAACGCACTTTATCAAGTTGAAGGAATTCTCTTTTTTCCCTAGTTATCTAAGATTATTTTTTATCAGAATGGATGTAAGTTTTTTCTAAATGGTTTTTCTGTTTCTATTGAGATGATAGTATGTTTTTTTCATTTAATCTATTAATATTGTAAATTGTATTGATTGATGTTTTTCAGATGTTAAGCTAACCCTGCATTCCTGAGATAAAACCCACTTATTTGTTATGGCTTTTCATATGTAGACTGGGCTAGGCTAACCTATACTCCCTAAAATTCTCTTTCTAGTATGTTTCCAGTTAGGATAGGCTATAAGAGATAACTCTCTCATAGAGACAGAAGAAATAATAGTGGCCATTTTATACCATATGTATACTTCTCAGTTATTTAATCAAACACCAATCTAGGTAATGCTGTGAGGGGTTTTGCAGACATGACAAATAAAAATATAGATATAGATAGATGATAGATGATAGATAGATAGATAGATAGATAGATAGATAGATAGATGATAGATAGATAGATAGATAGATAGATAGATAGATAGATAGATAGATAGATGATAGATAGATATAGATGATATAGATATATAGAAATGTGAGAGAGAGAAGAGAAAGAGAGAGAGAGGATATAATCTCCTACTGGTTCTATTTCTCTGGCAACTCCTGAAAAACTGAACTTAGTAACGTTAATCTTAGAGAATCAGCTTTTGGGTTCATTAATTTTTTTAATTGATTTTCTATTTTATTTATTTCTAATCTGATCTTTTTCCTTTGGGTTAATTTGCTCTTCTTTTTCTAGTTTCTTAAGGTGAAAATTAAGGACATTGATTTGACACCTTTCTTCTCTTCTAACACAGCTGTTTTGTGTTGTAAATTTACCTCTACATGCTGCTTTACTAACATCCCACAACTTTTAACATTATGCTTTCATATTTATTCAGTTCAAAAGACTGTATGATTTCCATTGTAATTTCTTTCTTTGTCCATGTGCTATTTACTTCTCAGGTATTAGGGGATTGTCCAGATATTTTGCAGTTATTGATTTCTGATTTAATTATATTATGGTCAGAAAATATGCTTTGTATGACTTGAATTCTTTAAAATTTATTGGGATGGCCCTGGCCAGCTTTGCTCAGTGGTTAGAGCATTGGCCTGTGGACCAAGAGGTCATTGGTTCAATTCCAGTCAGGGTCATGTACCGGAGTTGCAGGTTCAATCCCCTGCCTGGGTCGGGGTTGTGCAGGAGGCAACCAGTTGTCAATGTGTTTCTCTCACATCGATGTTTTTCTCTCTCTCCCTCCCTCCTTCTCCCTTTCTCCCTTACACTCTATCTGAAAATCAATGGAAAAATGTTCTCAGGTGAGGACTGACAAAAAATAAAGTAAAATAAAATAAAATTTATTGGGATGTACCATAGCTTTTCTATTCACTCTTCTACTGATGGGTGATTTTTGATATGTACTTATGTATTGCCATTTTTGTTTACTGTATTCATATTTTTCTTCCTATTTCTTCTACTAATTACAGCAGGCCTTTTAACATTTCATGCAGTGCTGGTTTTTTGCTAATATATTCCCTTAGCCTTTTTTGTTGTTGTTGTTTGGAAAACTCCTCATTTGACCTTCTATTTTGAATGGTAGCCTTGCTGGGTAGTGTAGTCTTGAATTCAGATCTTTGTTTTTCATGACTTTGATTACTTCATGGTATTTCCTTCTGGTGTGTAGTGTTTCTGTTGAGAAGTCAGATGATTGCCTTATGGGGGTTTCTTTGTAGGTATCCTACTGCTTATCTCTTGCTGCCTTTAGGACTCTCTCTTTGTCTTTAATTTTTGGCATTTTAATTATTATGTGTCTTGGTGTAGGCTTGTTTGGGTTCTTTTTACTTGGGCCTCTCTGTGCTTCTTGAATTTGAATGCCTTCTTTTTTTTTTATTAAGTTAGGGAAGTTTTAATATATTCTCTAACCCTTGCTCATTTTCTTCTTCTTCTGGAGCTCCCATAATGTGAATGTTGTTACTTTTTCAGTTGTCCCACAGTTTTCTTAAGCTGTCTTCCTGTTTTTTGATAATTTTTTTCTTTTCGGTTTTCTGATTGTGTATTCCTTCCAACGTGTTCTTTATTTCTGCTATGTCTATCTTCATTTCCACTTGGTTGGTTTTCAGTGTTTCTATATCTTTACTCATGGTGCTGATGTCCTTACTCATGCTGTTGAGATTCCTCAAGATCATGGCTCTGAACTCTACCTCTGATAAATTTCTTAAGTGCATTTCATTTATCTCATCTTCAGTAGAGTTCTCTTGTTCTTTCATTTGAGATTTGTTTCTTTGTTTCACCATTTGGCTATCTCAGTGAATTTAGAAGCCTGCCAAATTTTGCCTGTGGATGTTGGTGTTCTGCTGTTGTGGCTTCTTCTATTGGGTTTAGATGAGTGTGGGAGGACCCATGTTAAACACGACTGTCAAGTTTTACTTTCCTGAGTAGATTTGCAAGTCCAGGAAAGTTTCAGTTAACCTCTAGCTTTTTGCCTGGAGGCTATTAGTTCCTTGATGAGCCTTGGCTTGTAGCCCTCAGTTGAATAAAGAACTACCTCAGGTGTTCAACCTAAGAGGATTTCCAGAGGAGCAGATGCTGGTTGTTAATGAGCCTCAATTTGCATATCTATGACCCAGCTGGTGGGGTTAAATCTCCAAGGGGGCTGCTGCTACTTCTCCCCAGAGTTCAGAGAGTGGGCTCCCCAAGCAAAATGGCTACCATTTTGTGTGGCCATGAATCAGCAAACACTCTGATTGCCCTCCCATTCCCTAGTGTCCCCACACAGTTCCTGTTCAGTTCACCCTCCCTTTGCTAGAGCCCAAGGTGAGTGGCTGTAGCTAATTTAGTGCTCTGGTTCAGCTCTCTGTGCTGTGAAGCTGGCTTGGAATTTTAACCCCAAGGGGAATGCTCACAGCTAAAACAGCTGCTGTTCATGGGCTCCAAGCCTGCTCTCTCACACTTCTGCACACTTATCTGGCTCAATCCTTTTTTATTGTCCTTGGTTATATGAATCTTCAGCTAGTTTTCTGTTCCTTTCCCCCAATGATTTGACTTTATTTTAGTTGTAATTCCAGTTTGGTCCTGGAAGATTATCTGTGTAGCTTCCATTCACTCCACTGCCATTTTGGAATCCACAAGCCATGACTTTATGAAATGCAAAAAATGTCACCCTCTCGAGGGAACCAAAATGGCGGTGAAGTGAATGGAGCTACACAGACCATCTCCCAGGACCAAACTGGATTTACAACGAAAATAAAGGCAAATCATCAGGAAGGGGCAACCAAAAGACACCTTGGAGGAACACATAACCAGAAACACGGACTCAATCCTGGTAGGCTTGTGAGGACGCAACAGGGGGACAGGAGCCCACAGTCCGCAGCGGCTGGGGCAGGGACCAGGGAACTCAGTGGGAAGTTACTGCTACCACCTCCCTTGCGACCCTGCATGGGTCCTGGGAACTCTGGTGCCTGCTAAGCCCTCGGCTGGTGCCGCACAGACTCGCGGGGACCAGGGGACTTGGTAGGATGCTGCTACCAAGGCTGAGTCCCGCAAACTCTGCATGCTAAGCCATCAGCTGGTGCTGCACGGACTCGCGGGGACCAGGGGACTGTGCTGGAAGCTACTGCCACCTTTGCAGTGTCCCGCAATCACGGCTCAGTCCTGGGACTTCTGCTGAGTGCAACCCCTCGGCTGGTGCCACAGCCGCGGCGGCCTTTGGCTGGAAGCAGTGCCATGGGGTTAAAAGTCCCAGGCGGCCCCACGACACAGAGTCCCGACAGAGGCTAAATTGGCAGGAGCCACTCACCTTGGGCTCCAGCAGAGGGAAGGCAGACTGGACTAGCACTGTGTGGGGACACTCGGGTTTTGGAGGGTGCTAAGAGCTCTCGCTGAGTGCAGCCACTCAGGACTCTGGTCATTTTACTCCTTCCCAGGGCCCTGGGGAGAGGCGGTGGCCCCTCCCTCAAAGATTCAACCCCACCTGGTGGCCATTGAAATGCTAATTGAGGCCCATTAACAACCAACAGCTGCCTCACTCTCAGGAAATCCTCTTACACTGAGCACCTGAGGGAGTTTTTCAGACAACTCAGAAACCAAGGGTCTGCAGGTGACCTCTACTAATAGCCTCCAGGCAAAAAAAGCTGGAGGATAACTACCATTCTTTGGGCTAGCAACACTAACCAGAAAAGCTAAGACTTGACGGTGTTGTTTAAAGTGTCCTCCCTGGCTCATCCAAACCCAGGAGAGAGAGCCACAAACAGCAGAACACCAACAACCACAGGAAAAATTTGGCAGACTCCAAAGCCCATTGTGATAGCCAAAATGGTGAAAAACAGAAACAAAAGCCAAATGAAAGAACAAGAGACCTCTGTGGAAGACAAGATAAATGAGGTGCAGTTAAGCAAGTTAACAGAACTAGAATTTAGAGCCATGATGTTGAGGAAACTCAACAGCATGTGTAAGGACATGAGGACCATGTGTAAGGACATAAGCACCATGAGTAAAGACATAGAAATGTTGAAAATCAACCAGTTGGAAATTAAAAACCAACAGGAAGAAATGAAGAATGACATATCAGAAATGAAAAACACACTGGAAGGTCTAAAAAGCAGAGTAGGGGAAGCTGAGGATCGGATCAGTGAGTTAGAAGACAGGCTATAAAAAAATCAACCAATCAGAAAACCAAAAGGAAAAAAAAAACGATTAAAAAACAGGAAGACAGCTTAAGACAACAGTGGGACAACTGGAAACGGAATAATATTCTCATCATAGGAGTCCCTGAAGAAGATGAAAATAAACAAGGGTTAGAGAATATATTCAAAGAAATAGTGACAGAAAACTTCCCAAATTTGGTGAAGGAAGAAGGCATTCAAGTTCAAGAAGCACAGAGAGCCCCAAGTAACAAGAACCCAAACAGGCCCACACCAAGGCACATAGTAATAAAACTGCCAAAAATTAAAGACAAAGAAGGAATCCTAAAAGCAGCAAGAGATAAGGAACAGGTTACCTACAAAGGAAACCCCATAAGGCTCTCAGCTGACTTCTCACAAGAAACACTACAGGCCAGAAGGGAATGGCATGAAGTAATCAAGGTCATGAAAAACAAGGATCTGAATCCAAGACTACTCTACCCAGCAAGGCTATCATTCAAAATAGAAGGTCAAATAAAGAGCTTCCCAGACGAAAAAAGGCTAAGGAAATACATTAGCACCAAACCAGCACTGCAAGAAATGTTAAAAGGACTGCTGTAATTACCAGGAGAAATGGGAAGGAAAATAGAACCACACTAAACAAAAATGGCAATAAATAAGTACATATCAATAATCACCTTAAATGTAAATGGACTGAATGCCCCCATAAAAAGACACAGAGTAGCTGATTGGATAAGAAAGCATGACGCATCTATATGTTGTTGACAAGAGACCCACCTCACAACAAAAGACTCATATAGGTTGAAAGTGAAGGGATGGAAAAAAATTTTCCAAGCA
Source organism: Molossus molossus (assembly GCF_014108415.1). NCBI lineage: Eukaryota > Metazoa > Chordata > Mammalia > Chiroptera > Molossidae > Molossus > Molossus molossus. The sequence continues at coordinate 56,976,868 of NW_023425399.1, read as the reverse complement.
AACGGAAAAGAAAAAAAAGCTGGGTAGCAATACTCATATCTGATAAAATAGATTTCAGAATGAAGGCCATAATTAGAGACAAAGAAGGCCTCTACGTAATATTGAAAGGATCTATCCAACAGGAAGACATAACCTTGATAAACATATATGCACCCAATATAGGAGCAACAAAATATATTAAAAAACTTCTGGAGGACTTCAAAGGAGAAATCAATAGCAATACAGTCATAGCAGGGGACCTCAACACACTGCTGACATCACTGGATAGATCCTCTAGACAAAAAATTAGCGAGGAAACAGAGACTCTAAATGAAACACTATACCAAATGGATTTAATTGATATCTACAAAGAACTACACCCCAAAACTACAGAATTCACATTCTTCTCAAGTGCACATGGGACATTCTCAAAGATACACCACATGTTAGGGCACAAACTAAGTCTCTACAAGTTTAAGAAGATTGAAATTATATCAAGAATCTTCTCAGATCACAATGGCATGAAACTAGAAATCAATTGCAAGAAGAACATACAAAGACATTTGAACACATGGAAGCTAAATAGCATGTTATTAAACAATGAATGGGTCACCGAGGAGATCAAGGAAGAAAGCAAAAACTTCCTGGAAAAAAATAAATGAAGACACAACAACACAAAATCTATGGGATGCAGCGAAAGCAGTTCTGAGAGGGAAGTTCATAGCACTACAGGCCTACCTCAAAAAAGAAGAAAAATCTCTAATAGACTATCTAACCTCACAACTTAAAGAACTAGAGAGCAAACAAAAAGAAAACCCCAGAACAAGTAGAAGGAAGGAAATAGCAAGGATCAGAGCAGAAATAAATGACATAGAGACCAAAAAACAATTCAAAGGATCAATAAAACAAAGAGATGGTTTTTCGAAAAGATAAACCAGATTGATGGACCCTTAGCTAGACTCACCAAGAAACAAAGAGAGAGATCCCAAATACACAAAATCAGAAATGAAAGAGGAGAGATAACAACTGACACCACAGAAATACAAAAGATCGTTAACAACTATTATGAACAATTATATGGCAACAAATTCGACAATCTAAGCGAAGTGGACAAATTTCTAGAAACACATAGTCTCCCAAAACTGGATCAGGAAGAGATAGAAAACTTGAACAGACCAATAACAACAGAAGAAATTGAAGATGAAATCAAGACTCTCCCAGCAAACAAAAGCCCAGGCCCGGATGACTTCACAGGGGAGTTTTACTGAACATTCAAAGAAGAACTAATACCCATTCTCCTCAAACTATTTCAAAAAATTCAAGAAGAATGAAGACTTCCAAACTCGTTTTATGAAGCCAGCATAATTCTAATTCCAAAACCTGAAAAAGACACGGCAAAGAAAGAAAACTACAGGCCAATATCCATGATGAACATAGATGCCAAAATCCTGAACAAAATACTAGCAAATCGGATCCAGCAATACACCAAAAAAATTATCCACCATGACCAAGTGGGATTCATCCCAGGGATGCAAGGCTGGTACAATATTCGCAAATCCATAAATGTGATACACCACATAAAGAAAATGAAGAATAAAAACTACATGATTATATCAATAGATGCTGTAAAGCCTTCGACAAAATCCAGCACGCATTTCTGATAAAAACGCTCAGCAGTGTGGGAATTGAGGGATCAAATCTATACATAATAAAGGCCATATATGAAAGACCTACAGCCAACATCATACTCAATGGGCAAAAACAAAAAGCATTTCCCTTAAGAACTGGAACAAGGCAAGGATGCCCACTTTCGCCACTCTTATTTAACATAGTACTGGAAGTCTTAGCCACAGCAATCAGACAGGAAGAAAAAATAAAAGGGATCCAAATTGGAAAGGAGGAAGTGAAATTGTCATTATTTGCATATGACATGGTATTATACATAGAAAACCCCAAAGACTGCATCAGAAGTTTACTAGACTTAATAAATGAATTTGGCAAAGTAGCAGGATACAAAATTAACATCAAGAAATCAATGGCATTCTTATACACCAATGATGAACTCACAGAAAGAGAAACTAAGAAAACAGTCCCATTTACCATGCAGCAAAAAAATTAAGATACCTAGCAATAAACTTATCCAAAGAAATAAAGGACCTATTTGCAGAAAACTACAGGTCATTGAAAAAAAAATTTAGAGGAAGATATTAAAAAGTGGAAGCACATACCCTGTTCATGGATTGGGAGAATTAACATCATTAAAATGTCCATATTACCCAAAGCAATATATAGATTCAACGCAATCCCCATCAAAATACCAACGGCATACTTCACAGAATTAGAACAATTACTTCAAAAATTCATATGGAACCAAAAAAGGCCTCGAATAGCCTCAGCAATCTTGAAAAGGAAGAACAAAGTTGGAGGGATCACAAAACCAGATTTCAGGTTATACTACAAAGCCACTATAATCAAAACAGCCTGGTACTGGCACAAGAACAGGTATATAGACCAGTGGAACAGTACAGAGAACCCAGAAATGGACCCAAGGCAATATGCTCAATTAATATTTGACAAAGGTGGCAAAGCATACAGTGGAGTAAGGACGGCCTCTTTAATAAATGGTGCAGGGAAAATTGGACAGCTATTTACAGAAAAATGAAACTAGACCATCAACTTACACCCTACATGAGAATAAACTCAAAATGGATAAAAGACTTAAATATAACTCATGAACCCATAAAAATCCTAGAAGAGACTGTAGGCAACAAAATTTCAGACATCATATGCAAAAGAATTTTTACTGACACATCACCTAAGGCAGTAGAATCAAAGGAGAAAATGAACACATGGGACTACATCAAACTCAAAAGCTTCTGCACAGAGAAAGATACAATCATCAAAATGGAAAGGCTACCCACTGTATGGGAGAGCATAATTGCCAATGATATTTGAGATAAGGGGTTAATTTCCAATACATATAGAGTGCTCATAGAACTGCACAAAAGGAAGACAAGGAATCCAATTGAAAAATGGGCAGAGGAACTAAATAGACACCTCTCCAAACAGGACATACAAATGGCTAAGAAACATGATGAAATGCTCATTATCACTAATCATCAGAGAGATGCAAATTAAAACAACAATGAGGTATCACCTCACACCTGTCAGAATGGCCGCCATCAACAAATCATCAAACAAGTGTTGGCGAGGGAGTGGAGAAAAGGGGACTCTAGTGCACTGCTGGTGGGAATGCAGAATGGTGCAGCCACTATGGAAAACAATATGGTGTTACCTCAAAAAATTAAAAATTGATCTTCCATTTGACCCAGTGATCCCACTTCTAGGAATATACCCTAAGAAGCATAAAACACCAATCAGAAAGAATATATGTACCCCCGCGTTCTAGCAGCACTATTTACAATCGCTAAGATCTGGAAACAGCCCAAATGTCCATCAGTAGACAAATGGATCAAAAAGCTGTGCTACATATACACAATGGAGTACTTCGCAGCTTTAAGAAAGAAAGATCTCTTATCCTTTGAGACTACATGGAGGGAACTTGAAAGTATCATCCTAAGTGAAACAAGCCAAACAGAGAAAGACAAGTTTCATATGATCTCACTTATTTGTGGAATATAATGAACATAACAGTCTGAGGAATGGGGTAGTCCCAGAGACGCGGAAGCGGGGTACAGACTGACAATCCCCTAAAGAGGGGGGTGGTGGGGGAGAGATAAACCACAGAACTTATATGAATGTATGCATGAACAGTGGACATGGACAACAATCTGGGGAAAGGGCAGGGAGGGAGGGGGAGGGGGGAATCAGTGGGGGAAAAAGGAGAAACATCTGTAACAAAAATTAATTAATAAAAAGAAAAAAAATGTCACCCTCTCAGAAAGGGATGTACTCATATATGGAAAAGAGTATACTCCTGATAAAAAATAATCAGTTGATTCCATATCTTTGGTAAGTGGAGAAATACACTCTAAATAAGAGAAGGAAAGGTTTTGGGTTTTTTTGTTTTTTTTAATTCTAGAATAGGTGTTGGCAAACTACACTCAAGGGCCAAACATGACCAGTACCTGTTTGTGTGCAGGCTAAGAATGCTTTTGTATTTTTAAAGGATGTGAAATAAGAAGGAGGAGGAGAGAAGAAAAAGAAAAGGAGAAGGAGAAGGGGGTGGAAGGAGGAGGAGAAGTAGGAGAAGGAGGAGGAGAAGGAGGAGGAGGAGGAGGAGGAGGAGGAGGAGGAGGAGGGGAAAAGGAGAAGGAGAAGAAGAAAGGAGGAGGAGGAGATAAGTGCATGGAGCTCATAAAGTCTAAAATATTTGCTGTCTGGACCTTTATAGGAAAAGTCAGACTCCAGTGCAATCTAAAAAGTGGGAAATGGGGAGTGAAGCAGGGTTGGGGCAGGAAGCTGCTTGTACATTCTCCTTTCCCCAGCATCTTACTTAGAGATTGAAGGTCAGGAATGCCTAGTGTCCAAAAGGGACTGAGCAGGACTAGAAGAGTCACCATAGAAGGCTCTAGGAAGACTTGAGAGGCCTAAAACATTTGCAAGCTAAACAAGTCAATTCACTTTGACCTGGAGAGATGTGGGGGTGTATCTGCTTTCTAGGGCTGTAGACAAATTGAGTGGCTTACAACAAAAAGATATTCTCCCACATCCTTAACTCAGAAGCTCAAGATTGAGACAGAGGGTTCTTCTTGCCACCTCTAGCCTCTCATGGCTCCAGGCATTCTTCAGAGATGCAGACCTCAATCTGTGGCGATATTCTATTTTCTGTGTCTCTGCTTTTGTCTCCAAAAGCCATTTGTCATTGGATTTAGGGTACATCTGGATAATGAAGGCTGATCTCATATCAAGATCCTTAACTTAATTATGTTTTCCAAGTAAGGTCACAATCCCAGGTTCTAGTGGTTAAGAGATGAACATATCTTTTGGGGGTTATCATCTGACCTACTCCAGGAGGTTTCCTTAGTGGCACATATGTAAACAATCATACCTGTCCCACACATCACACAGACTTTTCCTCCACTATCTTCAGTGTTTTCATGGTGATTCTCTGGGTACAGTGAAGCCATCAACAAAATGCCCTGAGCATGGGCTCTGGAACAGGGCTACATGGCTGGAATCTTGATGCTATCTCTCACTAACTGTGTGTCTGTGGTAGTTTGTCTCCAAAGATGACCCTCAATGAGCCACACCATTTACTCTGGGTTGCCCATTGACTTTTACCAATCGCAGGGTGGAAATGGTACAGCACCAGTTCCAGCTGAAGCCAGAAAATGGCCTGACAGCTGCCACTTTCACACTCGGGATACAGCCACATGATGTCAAGAAGTCAAACAGAGACAGCAGGATGCCCACCGAACCAGCCTTGTCAACACTCAGAGTCATGAGAGGTGATTAAAGAATTGTTGTTTCAAGGCACCTAGTTTTAGGACATGTTGTTATACAATAAATGACTGAAATGGTGACCCTGGGCAAGTCATTTAACTTTTCAGTTTCCTCATCTATAAAATGGAGACAATCAGCCACCCCTACCTCATTGGACTATTGTGAAAACTAAGGAAGTAAATACAGCACATTGACACTTTGGGTGTCCAACAAGAGTTAGCAAGAATCCCTTTTATTTTACTCCTTTCCTCAAATTAACCCTTAGATGGTGATCCATGCACTGTCGTGCATGATCCAGAGGTCACCTGCAGACAGTCCTTTCCTGCCAGTGGCTTTCTGTGTCTCCTTGTCTATGGGCAAACAGAGGTTACAGTAGTACATGTTGTCTGGTAGGCAGGGCAGACAGAAGTGCTACAGAATGAATACCTGAAGAGTGACCCTCACCATTGGAGGAGAGCTAGGGTCTTCAGTCCTTTGTGGGATAAGTCTAAGCCATGCCTGTGCCCTCTCTCTTTCTGAAGGCCCCCAGTAAGATGGAGCCCCAGTTGCTCACATGATAGCTTTGACCATTCCTAATACTGCCACCTTGGAAATTTTGCTTCATCAATTAGTCTCTTTCTTCTATGTCTCTAGATCCTCTCTTTGGGTTTCTCCCAAAGGTACAAGAGATTTCTCTGGGCTCAGAGCTGGGGAGATATTGAGGTCAGGGAGACCAGTGGAAGGTACTAAAAGTTTGGGGAACTTGGGAGAGGCACAGAGAGCCACCACTTTCTAAGAGTAGAGTATATGGATATAGAGGGGAGTCTGGGGGATAGTGGGGTAAACAGTCAAAACTGAATAGTCCCCTGGCCCAGCTGGACTGCCCCTACAAAAGACCAGGCCTTTCCAGGAACTGTTTCATGTGCTGACACTCACTGCCTAAGAAGGGGTAAAACCTGGGAGAGCTCAGACAGACAGACAAGCAGACTGAAGGGCAATTTGACAGACAGAATGCATTGATTAAGGTTTCGTTTTACAAGCAATAAACTGACTCTGACTTAAGCAGAAAGAGAACTTATTGGGAAGATCCAGGGAAGATCTATCAAAAAACCAGGCTCAGACCAATGGGCAAGAACCATGGGCAAGGTCACAACCAAAACCATGCCACAGGAAGAAACTTCTTGGTCTTTGATGCCAAAGCTGCTGAACCCTGGACACCAACACCAACACTGCTGTGAGTTCTGCCCCTGGTACCGCAAATCATGTCATTAATGCCACCACAGTGAATTATAAGCTTCCCTCCCTTCTTTTTATTTCTTGCTCCATATCCAAGGATCAGGGCAGGAGCATCAGCTTAGCAAACATAGTCAAAGGTCAAGGTGAGCAAGTAGGACCCAAAATCAGATTCCTCAACCTGGGTAAGGAAGGAGCATGCTGGCAGTCAAAGACAAAATGCCCACCACAGTTTATCTCCTTTGACAAACTAACAAACTCAGTTGGTCTCCTCAGTAACTATAACCAGTTCCAAACCCAAACACCTGGTTGATGGCTGCTTCTCCTATGGTTTTTATGGTCCTACCTCAATGCATTGAACCTATGGCTACACTATAAAGTTTACACCAGAAAGCATCCACACACATCAACAGGAGAGAGAAATAGGAAAGAAATAGACCTGTAGTTAAACTATATAAATAAATATATCCATGACCTAACCAAGGAAAAAAATGCAAATATGGGCTATATCCTCATATCAGCAACTTACCATGACACCATAGCTACTATCCATGATTTCCATCTTCCCTTCCCCATCCTACTCCTTTTACTTTCAGTCATCATTGCAGAAATGTATTAATTTAATACTTCAGGGATCTGAGTCCCAAGTGGTCTTCCACTAAATTTTACCATAACATATGGAAGTACTAGGAGATTCTTTAGATTCCATTCATTCTCCTTTCCACCATTTCTGTATGGCAACACACCCATTAAGTCAAACATCAAAAGCAGCACCATAAGCACCAAGTATAAAGGCGGGTAAACTAGATGTAACCTAGGACTGCCCTATGCTATGAGATCTAATGAACTTTGGTTCTATATCCTTAGTTTTATGTCTTGTAGACATTTAAATCCCTCTCAAAGATATCTACAAATTTCCCAGGAAAAAACATCATTCTGGTCCCTTTGTACTCTGAGCCCCTGGTTTTAGGCTAGCTGGCTCTGTTCTACACAGCACCAACTTGGACATAGAAAGAAACAGCTTATCTCCTCAAGTTTCATTTTTGTTTGTTTGGTTGCCTTTCTGCTCTTATCCTACTCTCTCTATCCTTTTATCTGATCTTTCCCCCAAGCTCATCTCATTTTCTCATGCCAAGCAACTTTACTACAACCTCATTCTGAGTATTCACCTCATACATGCCTTTATCTTACAGAAACTTTAACAAAAATGAGGGAGAAAATATATATTAATTTGGATTGTATGGGATAACCCCTACCCTCATTCCATTTCACATGTCTTGGATATGCTCTTCCCACTCTTGACCCTGGTTCTAAAAGCAGGAGTCCCCAGCCTCGTGGATGGTGATCCTAGTCTTTACATGTGTTAATCATACAAAATTAGTTGCTTCTAAATGGAAGTGTGATCTGACTCTGTGAAGAGACATATGTCTATGATGGGCATACAGAGAGAGGGAATTTCAGCATTTGATGTGGCCAATACACATGGCACACTGAGCTTATGGATGATTTAAGAAAACTTTCAAAAGTAATTTTGACTATTTGGTATTTCATCTTCTGAGATGGCTTTCAAATTTAATCCACTCTTAAGACATGACTCAACTTTATTTTTGTTTTATTGTTTTTTAATTAATAAAGTTTATTTTTAGAATAATTTTAGACTCACAGCAAATTTGAGCAGAAAGTACAGCTAAACCCCCTATTCCCCATATACACAAAATCCCCCCTATTATCAACATCTCCTACCAAAGTAGTACATTTGTTATAATTAATGAACCTACATTGACACATCATTATCAGAGTTCATAGTGTACATTAGGATTCACTCTTCATGTTATACACTCTATGGGTTTGGACAAATGTATGACAGGTACGCTCAAATGTATGACAGGTACCATTAAAATACCATACATAATAGTTTCACTGCCCTAAAAATCCTCCGTGCTCCACCTATTTATTTCTCCCTCAGCACCTACACCTGGCAACTAATGATCTGCTTACTGTCTCCATAGTTTTGCCTCTTCCAGAATGTCTTATAATTGGAATCATTTTGTATGTAGCCTTTTCAAACTAGTTTCTTTCACTTAGCATAAGCATTTAAGGTTCCTCTATGTCTTTTCATGGCTCTTACCTTATTTCTTTTTAGCGCTGACTACTCTTTCATTGTCTGGATGAACCAGTTTGTTTTTCCATTCACCTACTGAAGGACATTTTGGTTTCTTCCAAGTTTTGGCAATTATGAATAAAGCTGCTATCAACATCCATGTGTTGGTTTTTGAGTAGACATAAGTTTTCAACTCATTTGGGGAAATATCAAAGAGTGCTATTGTTAGATCACATGATAAGAATGTGTTTAGTTTTTAAAGAAACTACCAACTGTCTTCCAAAGTGACTGTATCATTTTGCATTCCATCAGCAATAAATGAGAGTTCCTGTTGCACAATATCCTGTCTAGCATTGGTGTTGTCAATGTTCTGCGTAACAGTAGGTTGTGGTATCTCGTTGTTGTTTTAATTTTTTCCCTAATGACATATGATGTTGAACATCTTTCCAAATGCTTATTTGCCATGTGTATGTCTTCTTTGATAAGATGTCTGTTCAGCTCTTTGGCCCATTTTTTAATGAGTTTTTTGTTTTTTTTTTACTTCTTATTACTGAGTTTTAAGAGTACTTCATTTGATTTTAGTGATTTGGGTTCTGATCACAACTATGTCCTCACCTTTTACATGTATCAAGTTTTTTTTTTCCCAAATGAAGATATTTCTCTCCCTTGGACAGCTTCTACTCCCACTAAATATGACAATAACCTTTTTTGATACACCTGCCAGAAGTCCAATCAGCAGTGAAGCATGGTGGGCCAGAAAGCACAAAGGAGGTGGCACATCTGAAGTGGAATTGAAGGAAGAGTCAGACTCACAACAGACCAGGAAGATTGCATCAGGAGAAGCATGGGGAGGTACAAAATGACCATGTGGACAAAGTGGCTGAAGATAAGTGAAGGCTGAGGTGGAGAGAGTTCATGAACACCCATGTGTATCTGTATGTATGCACCCTTTGTGCAACCCTCTGTGCCCACACACAGACGAGCATGCCGAAATCACCTGGCTGCTCACACAAACACATGTATTTGCACATGTGCACATACATACAAAAGTATTGTACACACATAGGCAGGCACATGCACACACATGCATGCAGCATTGTACAGGAAGCCTCCAGCAGAGGCTTAGAGAGAAGTCCCCTGGAACCCCCAGAGTCACCCAGTGAATTCTAGGCCCTTTTCCTCAAGCAATCTTGGGAAAAAGCCAGAGATGTTCTTTGGGGCCACTTTCCTTGATCTTTCCCAACTCTGCTAGAAGTGGAGTTTGGAGAAGGAGAGTTTCTGATGAAATCTGGGATATAATCAAATAGCACTTCAGGCCCTCCATAGACCAGCCTGTGGACTTAGGTGGGGATGGGTGGGCACACAAACCTCCAGTGCACCCTGGCAGGACTGCAATCCCATTATTTGACCCTCAGCCCTATAACAAAGTCAGGAAGGTATTATCAGTATCCTTTTGGGCAAGTGAGTAAACTAGGGCTCAGGGAGGGACTTGTCCCACCAGGTGACAGCCATAAGAGTGGGATCTATGGCAAAGCCTCAGTTTGCATCTTCACATCTCCATGTCTTCAAAGAACTCTAATATTGGACACCCAGGTGAGAATTGATTACTTCAATACCCATTGTGGGGGCAAGTCCATAAAGAAATAATCTCTATTTGACTCCTAAGAACCTAAAGCTTGTATTGGCAAAGGCCCTTGTGAAATTCCCCCAATTGATGGATGAGGAAACTGAGGCCTCTGAGGGTCAGAAACATGCTCAAGAAGTCACATCTGGGGATTCTGAGGCCCTAAAAGTACTCCAGCCTCCTTCTCTGGCCAGAGCTTTGCCTAGCATACACAGAGATCTAGAATGCATGTAGAAGACATATAAAACACATGCATAAATTCCAGAATGTTAGCCAATGAGCATCCAGGTAGCCCAGGGCCAAGTGGGCTGCATGTTGCTGGGGCCTGGAGCCAGCTCTGGCCCCTTAGGTCTGGATGGAGATGGAAGTCAGTCCACAGTCTTCAGGGGAGAGAAGTGGGGTGTCAGTCTGGCTGCATGTCTCTGCGTTACCATACATGTACCTGCACCTGGGCCTGGACTTTCTGCCTAATATTGAGAGTCTAAGTGTGATGTCTCCATAGGTGAATGTGGCCTGAGTCTGCCTGCTGTTTGTTCTATGGCCACCAGGCCCCCGCAGTCACATTGCTGGGAGCACACCATGAACATCTCTGGAGCATCGGTGCAAAAGCTGGTTTCAAAATGAATTTTATGGAAGTCAGATGCACCTGTGATGACACATTCATGTGCACCAAAAAGCAAATGAGGCCTGTGACAGCTCTGGCAGCTCCTCCCAGCCCTCATCCAGGGTTTGGTTTGAATTCTTCCAATAATTCTGTAGTTGAAATATTAAAGAACCTGTGTCTAGTCCCTGATAGAAAAGGTGAGGCTTCTGCTACCGTCCCTTCCTCCCCTTTCTTTCCATTTCTCCTAAAAATCAGGTTTGAGACTTAACATTTTTAAAACTACATAGATTGCTTTCCTATTGGTGCTGTAACAAATTACCATGAACGTGACAGTGTAAAACAATATTAATATATCCTTTTACAGTACTGGAGGGCAGAGTCTTAGAATCACAGTGTCAGTGGGACCTTATTTCTTTTGGAGACTCTAAGACAGAATCCCTGGCCTTTTCCTTGACTTGTAGCCTTTCCTCCATCTTCAAAACCATCAGAATAGCATTTTTCAATCTCTTTTTCTCTGCCCTCTGCCTCCATTGTCACACCTCCTTCTGACCCTTGTAGAAAGACCATTGTGATGACTTTGGGCCCACCAGATGATTCAAGATCATTTTCCCAGTTCAAGATTCTTAACTTAAGGACTTCTGGTCAATATGATAGAGTAAGTAAATGCTGTACTCACCTTCTCCCATGACCACATCAAAATCACAACTAAATTATAGAACAGGCACCCTTGGAACCACCTGAATACTAGCTGAACAGAACTCCTATAAATAAGGATATAAAGAAAAAGCCATATGGAGACTGGTAGGAGGGACAGATATAAAACAAGTTGAACTCACAACCACATGTAGCAGTTAAGAATTGGGAAGGATATTCTCAGCTACAGAGGTCTCCACTGAGGAGCAAGAGGTCCAAGCCCCACACTAGGCTTCTCAGCCTAGAACACCAATGCCAGAGTCCCTACAATATCTGGCTGTGAGGACTGTGCTCAGGTGAAATGAAGAGCTGCTATAGACCCAAGCATCCTCTTAAAGAGCTGAAGCACAGAGTAACTTGCTTTAAAACACTCACCCTAAGCTCCAGTGAAGGTACAGCAACTTAAAAAAAAAAAAGAAGTACCAGAGACATTCAGGGAGGAACTAAATTGTTTGGCTTCAGGGTAGAGCTAGAGGCTCAGTTCCCTCCAGGACAAACGTTCTGGCAGACACCATTGTTCCTTAGATGAGCTCATCTTCCAACCCAGACTGAAGATGTAGACAGGCACCAAATCTGAGTCTCCATCAACCTGGCTAATATCACTCGCCCCCACCTTGTGATTCCCTGAGACCCACATCCCACCTAACTCAAGTACTAGCCTAAACCTCTTTTAGTGGCTGTTCTTCACAAGTGCCCAGCCTCAGCCTATACTGTGAACTTTCCTAAAATCTCTCAAAGTCCCACAAACTCCAAACAAGCATCTTCTGGCCTTGGTGTGTCCTGTACTTCTTGTTAAGCAGCCCCAAGTCCAGCATTAGTGACAACCAGCCTCAGTTCACAGCATAACAACTTCCAGGTGCCTCCAAGCCCAGCACAGGCAGCTACCAATTTCAGATCACTTTATAGCTCCTATCGGGTGGCCCAGGACAGACACAGGCAGTGGCTGACCTTATCCTGCACCACAGCCCCTCTCCAGAAGCCCTAGAACCAACATCCCCAGGGGATTCTTCAGACCTTATAGAGCACCATCCAATTAGCAACACCAACCACACATCCAAAGTGTATACTCAGCAGGCACCAGAGCCCCACTAAAGTGAATTCCAGTCTGTGGGGTCAGCTCTTGAACAACAGTTTATCTGCTATAGTTACAGCCAGTCCTCACAACTAATCAGCCTGAGAGTCAGTCTCACCCACTGACATGCTAACATCAATCAAGGCTCAACTACAACAGGAGGGCACACACGACCAAGACAAGAGACACACCTGGAATACCTGGTTCAGGTGACCAGGGAGACTGCATAACTAGGACCCAAAGGACACCTACTACATAAGGCCACCCTGCCAAGACTAAAATATGTAGCATATTTACCTAATACATAGAAAAGAAAAAAAAAAAACACAGAGAGGCAGCCAAAATGAGAAGACAAAGAAACATGCCCTAAATAAAAGAACAAGAGAAAATTCCAAAGGGAGCTAAACAAAATAGAGGCAAGCAATCTACCAGTTGTAAAGTTCAAAATATTAGTTATGAGGACTCACTGCACTTAGAGAAAGAATAGGTCAACTCAGGGAGAACTTCCACAAAGAGATAAGAAACATAAAAATGTACATAGAAACCATAAGAAAAAAAGGACCAGTCAGAAATGGAGAATAAATAACTGAAATGAAGACTATGCTAGAAGAAATCAACAACAGATTAGATAAAGTACAGGATCTAATCAGTGATTTGAAAGACAAGGTAGTGAAAATCACCCAATGGGAAAAACAAAGAGAAAAAAGAATTTAAAAAAATAAGGACAGTTTAAGAAACCTCTTGGACAACATCGGCATGCCAGTATCCACATCACAGGGGTAACCAGAAGGAGAATAGAGAGAGCAAGGGATTGAAAACCAATTTTAAGAAATTATGATAAAATTTTTTCCTAACCTGGTGATGAAAATAGACACACAATTCCAGGAAGGGCAGAGTCCCAAACATGATGAGCCCAAAGAGACCCACACTAAGACATATTATAATTAAAATGCCAAAGGTTAAGGTCAAGGAGAAAATCTTAAAAGAAGCAAGAGAAAAGCAGTTAGTTGCCTACAAGGATCTCCCATAAGTCTGTCAGCTGACTTCTCAACAAAAACTTTGCAGGCCAGAAGGAATTGGCATGCAATATTCAAAGTGACAAAAAGTAAGGACCTACAATCAAGGCTACTCTACACAGCAAGGCTATCATTAAAATTAAAGGAGAGATAAAGGGCTTCCCAGACAAGAAAAAGCTAAAAAAAAAAAAAAACTTATTACTACCAAACTAGTATTACAAGAACTATTAAGAGGCAGTGGCCAGTGTGGCTCAGTTGCTTTGGCATTGACCCATGCACCAAAATGTTGCTGGTTCGATTCCCAGTCAGGTCATATGCCCAGGTTGTGGGTTTGATCCCCCCAGTAGGGGACATGCAGGAGACAGCCAATCAATGTTTTGCTCTTACATGGATGTTTCTCTCTCTCTCTCCCTCTCTCTCTAAAAATCAATAAAAAATATTTTTTTTAAAAAAGGAAATGTTAAGGGGACTTCTCTAAGAAAAAATAAAAATATGTGTAAGAAAATATAACAAAGAAAAAAATTGTCACTGACAAAAGCAAACACAATGAAACAGTGGATCAGTGAACACATAAACTAGTAAAAGGTTACAAGACAAAAGTAGGAATATCATCTGCAATTACAACAGTAAATTAAGGTACACACAAACACACATAATAATTTAAAAAATAATGACAGAATCTGGAAACAGCCCAAATGTCCATCAGTAGATGAATGGAAAAAAAAAACTGTGGTACATATACACAATGGAGTACTATGCAGCTGTAAGAAAGAAAGATCTCTTATCCTTTGAGACAACATGGAGGAACCTGGAAAGTATTATCCTAAGCAAAACAAGCCAAACAAGTATCATATGATCTCATTTATTTGTGGAATATAATGAATGTAACAGTCTGAGGAATGGGGTAGTCCCAGAGATGTGGAAGTGGGGTACAGACTGACAATCCCCAGAAGAGGTGGTGGTGCGGGAGGGATAAACCACAGAATTTATATGCATGTATGCATGTACAATGGACATGGACAACAAAGCTGGGGAGAGGGTGGGGGGGGGATCAGTGGGAGAAAAAGGAGAAACATCTTAACAAAAGTAAATTAATTAAAAAAAATAAAAATAATGACAGAAACATAAACGTGGAGGGGGTGAATAAAAATGGTAGTGATTATAGAATGTGTTTGAACTTCAGCAAACATCAACTTAAAATACACTGTTATAAACACATTGGTAACCACAACCCAACAATCTGCAAGAGATATACAAGAAATAAAGAGAAAGGAATCCAAACACATCACTACAGAAAGTCATCAACATACAATAGAATAGAGTGAGGAAATAAGAAAGGAACAGAGAAGAACTGCAAAACAGCTAATAAAATACCAATGACTAAATACCTATTAATAATTTTTTTAATGTAAATGAATTAAATGCTCTCATTAAAAGACAAATGGGTAGTCCTGGCCGGTTTGGCTCAGCGGTTAGAGCATCAACCTGCAGTCCCAAGAGACCTCGGTTCGGTTCCCGCTAAGGGCATGTATCTTGGTTGCAGTTTGTCCCCGGCCCTGGTTGGGTCGTGCAGGTGGCAGCCACTCGATGTGTCCCTTTCACGTCGATGTTTCTCTTTCTCTCTCCCTCCTACTCTATCTGAACAACAACAAAAAAATGTCCTCGGGTGAGGATTAAAAAAAAAAAAAAAAAGACAAATGGGTAAAGAATATCTGGCACATATAGACAATGAAATATTACTTGGCCATAAAAAAGGAACAAAATCTTAACATTTGCAACAACATGGATAGAACTAGAAGGTATTATGTAAGTGAAATAGACCGAGGAGAGAGAGACATATATGTGGAATCTAAAAAACAAAATAAATGAACAAACAAAACAGAAACAAACTTGTAGATAACAGAGAACAAACTGATGGTTGCCAGATGGGTGACGGGTAGGATGACAGGGTGAAAAAGGTGAAGAGATTAAGAAGTATAAATTGGTAGTTACAAAATAATCACTGGGATATAAAGTACAGTATAGGGAATATTGTTAATAATATGGTGGCCCTGGCCGGTTTGGCTCAGTGGTTAGAGTGACAACCGGCAGACCAAAGAGTCACAGGTGGAATTCCAGTCAAAGGCATATACCTCAGTTGCTATTTGATCCCTGGCCCTGGTTGGGGTCATGAGGGAGGCAACCAATTGATGTGTCTCTTTCATATTGATGTTCCCCTCTCTCTCTCCATCCCTCCCTTCCATTCTATCTTAAAATCAATGGAAAAATATCCTCCTGTGATGATTGAGAAAACAAAAATAATATTGTAATAATTATGTATGGTGTCAGGTGGGTGCAAGATTTAATGGGGGGGGCACTTTGTAAATTACATAAATGTCTAAATACTATGCTATACACCTGAAAATAATATAATATTAATGTCAACTGTAATTGAAAAAAAAATGTTTTAAGGTTCTTAATCACATCTGCAGAATCCCTCTTGCCATATGAGGGAACATAATCTCAGGTTCTGGATTTAGGATGTGAGATCTTTGAGGGGATCATTATTCTACCTTCATAACTTTAAATAATATATTTAACCCTCTATATCTTACACCATCAATTTTAGCACTAGGTCTTGCCTACCCATGTCATTTGCTCAACAAATACTTGTTCTGGGAGCTGGGTTTACAGCACTGAATAAAACAGGCAGAACTCCTATCTATTCCCAAGGAGTTTATGTTTTAGTGGGGAAGAGCATTAATAAACTGAATAAATGAGTAAATTATGTTCTCAGAACAATTATTTTTGGATGATAATTGGCAAAATTTATCTAAATTTTAAATGTCTGCTCTTTTACCCAGAAAATGTACCATTAATGATCCATGTGTAAAGATATGTGTGCCAGTCTATTATATTTTATAGCATTATTTATGACAGCAAACATTTTGGAACAATCTAAAAGTTTATTAATGGACAATTGGGTAAATAAAATATGGCGCCCAGAAACTAGAATTTATAGATTAATGTGATGCTATTTATTCCAGGATCTGGGTATATAGCAAATCCTGTCCTCATAGAGCACAGCCTAGAGGCAAGAAACAGACCACACACTGAACAAAGGAATTAGTATCCTTACGAGAGATGGTGAATGCTATAGAGAAAGACTGAGAAGGGGAGGAGGGTGGGAAGTGCTGCCAGATGAAAATTTTGTTTGTTTTTAAACTTTTTATTTTTAAATAACTTTAGATTTATGACTTATAAAGACAGTACAGAGAGTTCTGGAATGCCCTTCTCTTAGCTTCCCCTACTGTTGACACATTACATACATATCCATGGTGCATTTATCAAGACTAAAAAATGAAGGTAGGTACAAACTACTAACTAGAGTCCTCTCCTACGCAGTAACATCTGAATCAGACTTGAAGGAGGTGAGGAAGTAGATGTGGGGTAGCTGAGGGAAGAGCTTTCCAGGTGATGAGAACAGTGAATGCAAAGCCCATGTGGTAGAACTGCCTGGCATTTTCTCAGAACAGCAGAGTGGGCTGGAACTAGAAGTGGTAAGTGGTAAGGTCTGTGGGGTCATGCAGCTCCTATAGGGCAGAGATGGGGAACCTTTGTTCTGCCAAGGGCCATTTGGATATTTATAACATCATTTGTGGGCCATACAAAATTACCAACTTAAAAATTAGCCTGCTATATTTGGTTAAACATTTAATTAATTTACCCCTAATGTGATGGCAAGAACTTCTTCTCTTTGATGAGGTGTGTGATGTTACCTGGTATTGATGATATTGCTACTTACCACTGCTTTTGCAGGTTTGCAGGTTTTCCAGTCAGTCTGGAGTGCAGTTGACTCTTGCAATGGTAAATTTTTAAAAGCACCGCTCACAGCAGTAAGTTGTTCTGAATACAGATGCATATTTCACTGCATGTCTCCTCAAAGTGGGACATTCATCATTGCTAACATAACATTTATAGAACTCAAGCAGTGGGAAGTTGTACCTAGCTTTTAGCTCATCATCGCTTTGCAGCTGAATGATTTCATGTTGTAGGTTATCAGGCACAATAGCTGATTCCACATCGAATTGTGTAGCAAAGATGTTCAATTCCATTTGTTTTCTTTTCACATCCTTAAATCTTTCACTAAATGCATCAGTTAGTTTCACATATTTGCCAGCATATTCAAGTGTCCTAGAAGGCTTTTGTCCTTCCAGAGTGGGGAAATGCACCATTATTCCTTTTGAGTTGTATTTTCCACAGCCTTAATTTAGCTTCAAATGAGTTCACGTTTGAAAGCAGAGAGCTGAGAAGGTGGTTGGGGTCCTGCAACTTGATGTTCAGCTCTGAAAGAACTGGATAATGTCTACCAGAAATGATAAATCACACAGCCACTTGCTATCACTGAGTTCCCTGACAGTATTTCCCTTCATCTCCATGAACTGCTTGACTTCATCCCTCAGTTCTTAATATCTCATGAGCACGTTCCCATGACTCAACCACCACACTTCACAGTGATGAACAAGATCACTGTACTCAGAGTCAAGATCACTCAGTGATTCTTTAAACTGGCAGCTGTTAAACCCTCTGATTTTTTTTTTATCCTTACCTGAGGACATTTTTGCATTCATCTTCGGATAGAGTGGGAGGAAGAGAAGGAGGAAGAGAGAGAGAGAGAAACATTGATGTAAGAGAGACACACATAGTGGTTGCCACCCACATGACCCCAACCGGGGTGGGGACAAACTGCAACTGAGGTACATGTTCTTAGTGGGAACCAAACCTGGGACTCTCTGGTCTGCAAGCCCCGACACTCCAACCACTGAGCTAAACCAGCCAGGGCATAAACCCTCTGTTTTTGACAAAATTGATGGATGACACTCTTTTTTCTTTTTACCCAAGGACATTTTTTGCATTGATCTTCAGATAGAGCAGGAGGAAGAGACGGAGGAAGAGAGAGAAATAGACACATCAATGTGAAAGAGACACATCAATTGGTTGCCACCCACACAACTTCAACTGGGGTGGGGACAAACTGCAGCTGAGGTATGTGGCCTTAGTGGGAACCAAACCCACAACTCTCTGGTCTGCAGGCCAACACTCTAAACTCTGACACGCCAAACCAGCCAGGGCGATGCATGACACTCTTGTTGACATCACATTGTTGAGCAGCAACAACTGTGCACAGAGACTTTCTTGGTATATGATGCAGTGGCATATAATTAAATCACTTGGATTAAGACTGAGACGATTCCGTTATTTCTTGATAAATGCAATGAATCCTTTCTACGAGCAAACCATGGCTGGAGCTCCATCTGTAGTAAGGCCACTTAACTTTTCAAGTGTTAGCTCAAGTTTTTTCATTGACAAAACAAGTATCTCAAACAATTCCTCACCTCTTGTAGTGCCATGCATGGCTTCTAGTGAGAGCAGTTCCTCTTGTATCAAAATCTACAGTTATCCCACAAACAAAAACAGCCAGTTTGGCAGTATTTATTTCCATTGTCTCATCACAAGCCAGAGGGAAAAATTAGAAATCTCCTGCACAATTCTTCAGTGTTTTTTCAATATCTTGTGCAAATCAATAATCTAATCTAAGCTGGTTCTCTGAGACAAACACTCTGAAACAATTTTACTTTATCTGGTGCTGACAACTCTGCAGCAGCCACTATGCACTCTTTCACAAACTCGCTCTACATGAGGCCTCAGCATCTCTGTGATTAACTCACACTACATAACTCATCTGAATAATGTTGTCTCTGTCACAAGGAGGCCTGGTGAAAGTGGCTTGCTCTGATTTCAAACTCTGCAAAAGAGCATTGATTTTATCCAGGCGTATTTGGCCTCCCAATTCTTTGAGTTTAGCATGTTTTGAGCTGTAATGATGCTCCAGGGTGGCTTTTTTCATTACTGCTAACACACATCACAAACTAAGCACACAGGTTTGCCTTTGACTACAAAAAAAACATAATCATTTGTCCATGTCTCTTGGAAAGATCAACATTCTGCATCAACTTTACCTGTTTTTGTAGTTGCCATTTGTAGTATGTCACACCACTTAAGTTTTAATAACTATCCAATGTGTGTGTCACCAGCAATGCAATTATTTTGCTTTGATCACTTCTCTAATCCTGCATCTAGAATTTGGAACATATCCAAGGTTTGTATCATAGACTCTTGAAGTCTTTTCTGTGTACTATAATTTTCTTAATCTTCATCTGAGATTCTGTTTTTTTTGAGGATTGTTGATCATGGATGTGTGGGTAAAGGTTGGATTGGAGTTACCATCTGTGTTGACAACATTGTTGTCAATCATTGGAAGCACGGTCATCAACATTGTGAGGAATCATCTCATTGCATCTTGTCTCATCATCACTGAATCGCCATAGTTTCACCACCATGTGTTAACACTTTTGCAACATGTACACTCCCAGCCTGCCTGGCACTGACTGACCTCTGAGTCACCACAATACAGGCAGATGGGCCTCAGGCACTCCCCAAGAATCATACGTGTCATGCACTCATATGAGTCCTGTCTATCCTGTAGTGGATGTTCCTTGCTTGTCCCTCAAAATTTACATTATTAAAAGTGGTGGGGGAGTGAATGGAAGCTACAGATTATCTTCCAGGACAAAACTGGAATTACAACTAAAATAAAGACAAATCATTGGGAAAAACCAACAGAAAAGCAGCTGGAGAGGACCTGTATAACCAGGGACAGAAAAGCCTGGTAGAAACTTCAGAGGCATGAGAGAGTGGGCTGGGAGCCCATAGACAACAGCTGTTTTAGCAGTGAGCAGCTCCTTCAGGGTTAAAATCCCAAGCTGGCTCAACAGCGCAAAGGGCTGGGACAGAGCACTAAATTAGCTATAGCCCCTCATCTTGGGCTCTGGCAGAGGGAGGGCAGACTGGACTGGAACTGTGTGGAGACTCAGGAGCTTGGAGAGCTGGGAGGCCAATTGGAATTTTGTACTGAATCACTCCCTCATAGGACAGAAGCCATATTACTCAAAGAGCCCCTTCCCAGAATCCCTGGGAGAAGCAACAGCCCCTCCCTTAGGAATTTAACACCACCCAACCAGGCTAGAGAAATGCTGCTATGATAAAAGCTCCTAGATTTATTGAATTTTGAGTAGCACCTGTGGTTGCCTTGGTGGGGCCAGACCAAGATTTCACAGGTCTTATATGACCTGTGGTCCAGATGTTCCCTACCCCTGCTGTAGGGCTTTATGAGGTTTTCCCCTTCACCTATGGTTCTAAGCAGGGGGAGGACAAAATAAGACAGATGTTATCTGCATCCTGCCGTGCTGTGGGTGCGAGGCCAGAGCAGGGAGTTTAGTGGGAGGTACTACAACAGTCCAGGCAAGAGGTCATGGGCAGTTTAAACCCCCAATGGGTAGGGAAAAATTGTTGGATTTTAGGTATATTTTGCTGATAAAGGAGAAAATCTTACTTCGTGGACTGGTCTCATTCTGTGACTATACGGCGTGCACTCTCTCCCATATTCCCATTGTGCCTCTATGGGCTGCATGACTGTCAAGGCTTTTAACACCTGCATTCTGTCCCCCCACCTTAACCAAGCCTTCCATCCTCTGTGCATAGGGTGATTCTAAAAATTAAAACCTTATAAATAATGTTTATATAAAATATAAATTTGATAAAATTATGACTGCCAAACAAGTGAAAGCTAGTTTCAGGGAAATATAATTTATATAACCAATTATCCATTGGTAAATTTTTAGATTGTTCCCCACTGTTTGCTGTTATAAATAATGCTAAATAAAACAAACTTGTACACATATCTTTATACACAGATTCTTAATGATGGGTTTGCTGGGTCAAAGAGCAGGCATATTTTAAATTTTGATAAATTCTTCCAAATTATCCTTTGAAAAACTATTGTGCTGCCATCAACAATGATGATAGCAGCCATTTCTATACATTAGATATAATTCACCTTGTACATGTTTTCAATCTAGCCACCATATATACAATCCACTGTTATTTTTATTTTCCTCTATATTTACAAAGTCAAACATCTTCTCATGAAGTTATTTGCTAGTCACATTTATTATTCTGTAAGATATTAGTCTATGTTCATTGTCCATTTTTTAATTGTGATTTTTATCTTTTACTGACTAATTTATAGAACAGTTCCATGCATTCCAGATATATTGGCTTGTTAGCTCACACATTTCTCTCCACATTTATTCCTTTTTTTTTTTTTAAATCCTTACCCAAGGATGTTTTTCTATTTATCATTAGATAGAGTGGGAGGGAGGGAGACAGAGGAAGAGAGAGAGAAAAAGAGAGAAACATTAATGTGAGAGAGAAACATTGATGTGAGAGAGACACATCAACTGGTTGCCGCCCACCTGACCTGACCAGGGTCAGGAACAAACTGCAATCGGGGTACAAACCCACAACCAGAATTGAACCCGAGATTCATTGGTCTTCAGGCCTATGCTCTAATCACTGAGTCAAACCAGCAAGGGCTCCATGACTTTTTTTTTTACACTTACTAATTAATTTATTTTTGTTATGGATGCTTCTCCTTTTTCCCCATTGACACCCTCCTTGCATCTCGGCCCTCCCCCTCACAGCACTGATGTCTATGTCAAATTGGTTATGCATATATGCATATTAATTCTTTGGGTTATCTCTTTCCTCTCCCTCAACCCCATCTTCTAAGGTTTGTCAGTAAAAACCCTACTTCTATGTCTCTATGTCTATTTTGTTCATTATAATTCACAAACAAGTGAGATCATGTGATATTTGTCTTTCTCTGATTGGCTTATTTCACTTAGCATAATACTGTCCAGGTCCTTCAATGTCATCTCAAAGGATAAGAATTCTTTCTTTCTTACAGCTGCATAATAGTCTAGTCCATTGTGTATATGTACCACAGCTGTTTTATCCACTCATCTATTGATGGACACTTGGGTTGTTTCCAGATCTTACCAAATGTAAATAGTACTGCAATGAACAGGGGTACATATATTCTTTCTCATTGGTGTTTCGGGCTTATTAGGCTATATACCTACAAGTGGAATCACTGGGTCAAATGGCAGTTTAATTTTTAATTTTTTGAGGAAACACTATATTGTTTTGCATAGTGGCTGCACCAGTCTGCATTCCCATAAAGAGTGGACACGAGTCCCCTTTTCTCTATACCCTCACCAGCACTTGTTGTTTGATGATTTGTTGATGGCAGCCATTCTGGCAGGTGTGATGTGATACCTCATAGTCACTTGAATTTGCATCTCTCTGATGAATAGTGACGTTGAGCATTTCTTCATATATATCTTGGCCATTTGTATGTCCTGTTGGGAGAGGTGTCTTTTTTGGTCCTCTGCTCATTTTACTTTCTTTGTTGTTGAAAAAATTTTTTTATTAATTAATTTTTTTTACAGATGTTTCTCCTTTTTCCCCCACTGATTCCCCCTCCCACTCCCTCCATGCCCTTTCCCCAGTTTGTTGACCATGTCCACTGTTCATGCATACATGCATATAAGTTCTATGGTTTATCTCTCCCCCACCACACCCTCTTATGGGGATTGTCAGTCTGTACCCTACTTCCACTATTCCATTCTTCAGACTGTTATGTTCATTATATTCCACAAATAAGTGAGATCACATGATACTTGTCTTTCTCCGTTTGGCTTCTTTCACTTAGGATGATACTATCCAGGTCCCTTCATGTAGTCTCAAAGGATAAGAGATCTTTCTTTCTTACAGCTGCGTAGGACTCCATTGTGTATATGTACCACTGCTTTTTTATCCATTCGTCTACTGATGGACACTTGGGCTGTTTCCAGATCTTAGCTATTGTAAATAGTGCTGCTATAAACATGGGGGTACATACATTTTTTCTGATTGGTGTTTCAGGCTTCTTAGGGTATAGTCCTAGAAGTGGGATCACTGGGTCAAATGGAAGATCAAGTTTTAATTTTTTGAGGTGACACAATATTGTATTCCATAGTGGCTGCACCAGTCTGCATTCCCACCAGCAGTGCACTAGAGTCCCCTTTTCTCCACACCCTCACCAACACTTGTTGTTTGATGATTTGTTGATGGCGGCCATTCTGACAGGTGTGAGGTGATACCTCATTGTTGTTTTAATTTGCATCTCTCTGATGATTAGTGATAATGAGCATTTCTTCATATGTCTCTTAGCCATTTGTATGTCCTGTTTGGAGAGGTGTCTATTTAGTTTCTCTGCCCATTTTTTAATTGGATTCTTTGTCTTCTTTTTGTGGAGTTGTATGAGCACTCTTATATGTATTGGAAATTAACCCCTTATCTCAAATATCATTGGCAATTATGCTCTCCCATACAGTGGGTAGCCTTTCCATTTTGATGATTGTATCTTTTGCTGTGCAGAAGCTTTTGAGTTTGATGTAGTCCCATGTGTTCATTTTCTCCTTTGTTTCTATTGCCTTAGGTGATGTGTCAGTAAAAATTCTTCTGCGTATGATGTCTGATATTTTGTTGCCTACAGTTTCTTCTAGGATTTTTATGGATTCATGAGTCACATTTAAGTCTTTTATCCATTTTGAGTTTATTCTCGTGTAGGGTGTAAGTTGATGGTCTAGCTTCCTTTTTCTGCAAGTAGCTGTCCAATTTTTCCAGCACCATTTATTAAAGAGGCTGTCCTTACTCCACTGTATGCTTTTGCCACCTTTGTCAAATATTAATCGAGCATATGGCCTTTGGGTCAATTTTTGAGTTCTCTGTTCTGTTCCCTGGTCTATATGCCTGATCTTGTGCCAGTACCAGGCTGTTTTGATTACAGTGGCTTTGTAGTATAACCTTAAATCTGGTAATGTGATCACTCCAACTTTGTTCTTCCTTTTCAAGATTGCTGTGGCTATTCGAGGCCTTTTTTGCTTTTATATGAACTTATGAAGTAAATGTTCTAATTCTGTGAAGTATGCCGTTGGTATTTTGATGGGGATTGCGTTGACTCTAGAGATTGCTTTGGGTAATATGGACATTTTAATGATGTTAATTCTCCCAATCCATGAACAGGGTATGTGCTTCCACTTTTTTATATCTTCCTCTATTTCTTTTTTCAAAGACCTGTAGTTTTCTGCGAATAGGTCCTTTATTTCATTGGTTAAGTTTATTCCTAGGTATCTAAAATGTTGCCACAATGGTAAATGGGATTGTTTTCTTAGTTTCTCTTTGTGTGAGTTCATCATTGCTGTATAAGAATGCCATCGATTTCTTGACGTTAATTTCTTCCTTGATCACCTCGGTGACCCATTCATTGTTTAATAACATGCTATTTAGCTTCCATGTATTCAAATGTCTTTGTATGTTCTTCTTGTAATTGATTTCTAGTTTCATGCCATTGTGATCTGAGAAGATGCTTGATATTATTTCAGTCTTCTTGAACATGTATAGACTTAGTTTGTGCCCTAACATGTGGTCTATCTTTGAGAATGTCCCATGTGCACTTGAGAAGAATGTGAATTCTGTAGTTTTGGGGTGTAGTTCTCTGTAGATATCTATTAAATCCATTTGGTCTAGTGCTTCATTTAGAGTCTTTGTTTCCTTGCTAATTTTTTGTCTAGAGGATCGATCCAGTGATGTGAGCGGGGTGTTGAAGTCCCCTGCTATGATTGCATTGCTATCAATTTCTCCTTTGAAGTCCTCCAGAAGATTTTTAATATATTTTGGTGCTCCTATATTGGGTGCATATATGTTTATCAAGGTTATATCTTCCTGTTGGATAGATCCTTTCAATATTATGTAGTGGCCGTCTTTGTCTATAGTTATGCTCTTCATTTTGAAATCTATTTTATCAGATACGAGTATTGCTACCCTAGCTTTTTTTTCCCTTTCCGTTTGCTTGGAAGATATTTTTTCATGCCTTCACTTTCAATCTATGTGAGTCTTTTGTTGTGAGGTGGGTCTCTTGTAAACAACATATAGATGAGTCATGCTTTCTTATCCAATCAGCTACTCCGTGTCTTTTTATGGGAGCATTCTATCCATTTACATTTAAGGTGATTATTGATATGGACTTATTTATTGCCATTTTTGTTTAGTGTGGTTCTATTTTCCTTCCCATTTCTCCTGGTAATTACCGCAGTCCTTTTAACATTTCTTGCAGTGCTGGTTTGGTGCTAATGTGTTCCCTTAGCTTTTTTTTTTGTCTGGGAAGCTCTTTATTTGACCCTCTAGTTTGAATTAGCCTTACTGGGTAGAGCAGTCTTGGATTCAGATCCTTGTTTTTCATGACCTTGATTGCTTCATGCCATTCCCTTCTGGCCTGTAGTGTTTCTTGTGAGAAGTCAGCTGAGAGCCTTATGGGGTTTCCTTTGTAGGTAACCTTTTGCTTATCTCTTGCTGCTTTTTGGATTCTCTCTTGGTCTTTGATTTTTTGTATTTTAATGACTTAATGTTGTAGCCTGTTTGGGTTCTTCATACTTGGGGCTCTCTGTGCTTCTTGAACTGGAATGTCTTCTTCATTCACCAAATTAGGGAAGTTTTCTGTCACTACTTCTTTGAATATATTCTCTAACCTTACTCATTTTTTTGTTCTTCAGGGGCTCCTATGATGCGAATATTATTCCATTTCCAGTTGTCCCACAGTTCTCTTAAGCTGTATTTCTGTTTTTAATCATTTTTTCCTTTTGGTTTTCTGATTGGTTGATTTTTTTCTACCCTGTCTTCTAATTCACTGATCCGGTCCTCAGCTTCCCCTATTCTGCTTTTTCGACCTTCCAATGTATTTTTCATTTCTGATATGTCATTTTTTATTTCTTCTTGGTGGTTTTTAATTTCCAACTGGTTGATTTTCAACATTTCTTTGTCTTTACTCATGGTGCTCATGTCCTTACACATGCTGTTGAGCTTCCTCAACATCATGGCTCTAAATTCTAGTTCTGTTAACTTGCTTAACTGTGCCTCATTTATCTCATCTTCGGTAGAGATCTCTTGTTCTTTCATTTGGCTTTTGTTTCTGTTTTTCACCATTTTGGCTATCACAGTGGGCTTTGGAGTCTGCCAAATTTTTCCTGTGGGTGTTGGTGTTCTGCTGTTTGTGGCTCCCTCTCCTGGGTTTTGGTGAGCCAGGGAGGACCCACTTTAAACACTACCGTTAAGTCTTAGCTTTCTGGTTAGTGTTGCTAGCCCAGGGAATGGTAGTTATCCTCTAGCTTTTTTTTGCCTGGAAGCTATTAGTAGAGTTCACCCGAAGAACCTTGGTTTCTGAGTTGCCTGAAAAACTCCCTCAGGTACTCAGTGTAAGAGGATTTCCTGAGGGTGGGGCAGCTGCTGGTTGTTAATGGGTCTCAATTAGCATTTCAATGGCCACCAGGTGGGGTTGGTTCTCTGAGGGAGGAGTCACCGCTTCTCCCCAGGGCCCTGGGAAGGAGTAAGATGACCATGGTCCTGTGTGGCTGCACTCAGCAAAAGCTCTGAGCACCGTCCAAAACCCGAGTGTCCCCACATAGTTCCATTCCAGTCTGCCTTCCCTCTGCCGGAGCCCAAGGTGAGTGGCTGTTGCCAATTTAGCCTCTGTCTAGACTCTGCATCGTGGAGCCACCTGGGACTTTGAACCTGAGGGCACTGCTTCCAGCCAAGGGCGCCTGCGGCTGTGGCATCAGCCAAGGGCGTCGCACTCAGCAGAAGCCACAGGACTAAGCCACGGTGGACACTGCCGAGGTGGCCTCAGCTTCCCGCCGAGTCCCCTGGTCCCAGCCCAGGCCGCTGCAGACCTTGGGCTCCCGGCCCCCTCTCGCGTCCTCGCAAACCTACCAGGAATGAGTTGATGTCCCTGGTTATGTGGTCCTCCAAGCTGTCTTTCGGTTGCCCCTTCCTGACGATTTGTCTTTATTTTCGTTGTAAATCCAGTTTGGTCCTGGGAGATGGTTGTGTAACTCCATTCACTCCGCCGCCATTTTTTGAGTCTCTCTGCTCATTTTTTCTCTGTACCGCAGGCCGATGCTCTAACCGCTGAGCCAAACCGGCCAGGGCTCTCTGCTCATTTTTTAATTGAATTATTTGTTTTTCTTTTGTTGAGTTTTATGAGTACCCAATATTTTGGGAATTAATCCCTTATCTGTTGTATCACTGGCAATTATGCTCTCCCATATAGTGGATTCCCTTTCCATTTTGATTATTGGGGTTTTTTTGCTGTTCAGAAGCTTTTTAGTTTGATGTAGTCCCATGTACTAAATTTTCCTTTGTTTCTCTTGCCTTAGGCATTGTATCAGTGAAAATTCTGCTGTGTGTAATGACTGAAATTTTGTTGCCTGCAATTTCTTCTAGAACTCTTATGGATTCACAGGTCACATTTAAGTCTTTTATCTATTTTGAGTTTCTTCTTGCATATGGTGTAAATTGGTGTTCTAGTTGCTTTTTCTTTTCTTTTTTTTTGCATGTAGCTGTCCAATTTTTCCAACACCATTTATTAAAGAAGCTGTCTTTACTCCATTGTATGTTATTCCCAACTTCGTCAAATATTAATTGCGCATAATGGCTTGAGTAAATTTCTGGGTTCACTGCTCTGTTCCATTGATGTATGTGCCTGTTCTTGTGCATGTACCAGGCTTTTCTAATTATAGTGGCTTTGCAGTATAATCTATCTGGTGTTGTGATCCCTTCTATTTTGTTCTTCTTTTTGAGAATTGCTGTGGCTAGTTGGGGTCTTTTTTGGTTCTACATAAACTTTTAAAATATTTTTCTAGTTCTGTGAAATATGTCGGTATTTTAATGGGGATTGCATGGAATCTATAGATTGCTTTGGGTAGTGTGGACATTTTAATAATGTTAACTCTTCCAATACATTAACCAAAAATATGCTTCCACTTTTTTATATCTTCCTCTATTTCTTTTTTCAAAGTCCTATAGTTTACTGCGAATAGGTCCTTCACTTTTTTTGTTAAGTTTATTCCTAAGTATCTTAATTTCTCTGCTGCAATGGTAAATTTCTCTGATAATTTTTTTTTTTTTTAGTTTCTCTTTCTGTGAGTTCATTATTGGTATATAAGAATACCGCCAATTTCTTGATGTTGATTTTGTATCCTGCTACTTTGCCAAATTTATTTATTAAATCTAGTAGATTTTTTATGGAGTCTTTAGGGTTTTCTATATACAATATCATATTATGTGCAAATAATGGCAGTTTCAGTTCCTCCTTTCCAATTTGGATCTCTTTTATTTTTCCTTCTTGTCCAATGGTGTGGCTAAGACTTCCCATACTATGTTAAATAAGAGTGGTAAAAGCGCGCATCCATCTTGTTCCTGTTCTTAAGAAAAATGCTTTTAGTTTTTGCCCACTGAGTATAATGTTGGCTGTAGGTTTTTCATATATGGCCTTTATTATGTTAAGATATGATCCCTCTATTCCCAAATTGCTGAGCTTTTTTTTTTTATCAAAAATTAGTTCTGGATTTTGTAGAATTCTTTTTCAACATCTATTGATAAGATCATAAGGTTTTTATCTTTAATTTTGTTTATGTGGTGTATCACATTTATTAATTTATGAATATTGTACCAGCCTGCATCACTAGGGTGAATCCCACTTGGTCATAGTGAATAATTTTTTTAATGTCTTGCTGGATCAGATTTGATATTTTGTTAAGTATTTTGGCATCTATGTTCATCAGGGATATTGGCCTGTAATTTTCTTTCTTTGTAGTGTCTTTATCCGGTTTTGGAATTAGGATTATGCTGGCCTAAAATGAGTTTGGAAGTCTTCTGTCTTCTTGGATTTTTTGGGATATTTTGAGGTGAATAGGTGTTAGATCTTCTGTGATTGTTTGGTAAAACTTTCCTGTGAAGCCGTTCTGGCCTGAAACCTTTGTTTGCGGGGAGTTTCTTGATTACTTTTTCAATTTCCTTTGTTGTTATTGGTCTGTTCAAATTTTCTCTTTCTTCCCAATTCAGTTTTGAGAGACTGTGTGATTCTAGAAATTTGTCCTTTTTGCACAAATTGTCCAATTTGTTGCCATATAGTTGTTCACAGTATTCTTTAAAGATTATTTTTATTTCTGTGATATCATTTGTTACTTCTCTTTTGTTTCTGATTTTATTGGGTCCTCTCTCTTTGTTTCTTAGTGAGTCTGGCTAAGGGTCCATCAATCTTGTTTATCTTTTCAAAGAACCAGCTCTTTGTTTCATTGATCTTTCTAATTGTTTTTTAGTCTCTATCTCATTTATTTCTGCCCTGACCTTTACTATTTTTTTTCCTTCAACTTGCTTTGGGTTTTTCTTTTTGTTTACTTTCTAGTTCTTTAAGTTGTAGGGTTAGATAGTCAATTAGAAATTTTTCTGTTTCTTGAGCTATGCTTCTAGTGCCATGAACTTCCAGCTTACGACTGCCTTTGCTGTGTCCCATATATTTTATGTTGTTGTGTGTTCATTTTAATTGGTTTCCAGGAAGTTTTTAATTTCTTCCTTGACCTCCTTGGTATCCCATTCATTGTCTAATAACATGCTATTCAGCTTCCATGTGTCTGAATTATTTTGCATGTTTTTACTGTAATTGATTTCAAGTTTCATGCCATTGTGATCTGAGAAGATGCTTGATATGATTTCAGTCTTGTCAAACTTGTAGAGACTTAGTCTGTGTCCTAACATGTG
Organism: Molossus molossus; assembly: GCF_014108415.1. NCBI lineage: Eukaryota > Metazoa > Chordata > Mammalia > Chiroptera > Molossidae > Molossus > Molossus molossus. Next base: position 56,946,583 of record NW_023425399.1, on the reverse strand, counting down.
GTCTGTCTTTGAGAATGTCCCATAGGCATTTGAGAAGAATATGAATTCTGCGTTTTGGGGTGTAATTCTCTGTAAATATCTATGAAATCCATTTGATCTAGTGCATCATTTAAAGTTTCTACTTCCTTGTTAATTTTTTTGTCTAGAAGTTCTATCCAGTGATGTTAGCTGGGTGTTGAAGTCCCTGTTCTGATTGTATTGCTGTGATTCCTCCTTTGAAGTACTCCAGAAGTTTTTTAATGTATTTTGGTGCTCTTATATTGGGTGGGTGCATATATGTTTAACAAAGTTATATCTTCCTTTTGGATAGATCCTTTCAAAATTATGTAGTGACCTTCTTTGTCTCTAGTTATGGCCTTCATTTTGAAGTCTATTTTATCTGATATAAGTATTGCTACCACAGCTATTTTTTTCTTTCTGTTTGCTTGGAAATTTTTATTCCATCCCTTTACTTTCAACCTATGTGAATCTTTTGTTGTGAGGTGAGTCTATTGTAAACATCATATATATAAGTCATGATTTCTTATCCATTCAGCTGCTCTGTGTCTTTTGATCAGAGTGTTCAATCTACTTAAATGTAAGGTTATTATTGATATGTACTTATTTATTGCCATTTTTGTTTATTGTGGTTTTTTCTCTTCCTATTTCTTCTACTAATTACAGCAGTACTTTTAACATTTCTTGCAGTGCTGGTTTGGTGCTAATATATTCCCTTGCCTTTTTGTTTGTTTGTTTGGGAAGCTCTTTATTTCACCTTCTTTTTTCAATGATAGCCTTGCTAGATAGAGTAGTCTTGGATTCAGATCCTTGTTTTTCATGACCTTGATTACTTCATGTCATTCCCTTCTGGCCTGTAGTGTTTCTGTTGATAAGTTAGCTGATAGACTTATGGGGCTACTTTGTAGGTAATCTGTTGCATATATCTTGCTGCTTTTAGGATTCTGTCTTTGTCTTTAATTTTTGGCATTTTAATCATTGTGTCTTGGTGTGGGTCTCTTTGGGTTCTTCTTGCTTAGGGCTCTCTGTGCTTCTTGAACTTGTATGCCTTTTTCTTCATCAAGTTAGGGAAGTTTTCTGTCACTGTTTCTTCAAATACATTCTCTAACCCTTGTTCATTTTCTTCTTCTTCTGGAACTCCTGTGATGTGGACGTTATTACGTTCCATATTGTGCCACAGTTCTCTTAAGCAGTCTTCCTGTTTTTTAGTTGTTTTTTCTTGTATGTTCTGTAATTGGGAGGTTTGTTTCTACCCTGTCTTCTAATTCACTGATCTGACACTCAGCTTCCTCTACTCTGGTGGTTATTCCTTTCAATGTGTTCTTCATTTCTCCTATGTTATTCTTCATTTCCACTTGGTGGTTTTTAATTTCCAATTGGTTTATTTTCAATGTTTCTATATATTTACTCATGCTGTTGAGCTTCCTCATAATAATTACTCTGAACTCTGCCTCCTATATCGTGCTTAATTCCATTTTACTTATTTCATCTTCTGTAGAATTCTCTTGTTCTTTCATTGGGATTTGTTTCTTTGTTTCACCATTTTGACTTTCTCAGTAGGTTTTGGAGCCTGCCAAATTTTCCCTGTAAGTAATGGTGTTCCACTGATTGTGGCTCCCTCTATTGAATTTGGATGAGTGTTGGAGGACCCACATTAAACACCAGTATCAAATCATACGTTCCTGGGTTGATTTGCAGGCCAAGCAAAGGTTCAGTTATCCTCTAACTTTTGCCTCCAGGCTATTATTCTCAGTTACTTGATGAGCCTCAGGTTGTAGCCTTCAGCTGAATAAAAAAAACCCTCAGGTGTACAGGGTTAGAGGATTTCCAGTGGGTGGGGAAATAGCTTTCTGGAAGTCTCCAGTTGTTAATGGACCTCAATTTACATATTTCTGGCCTGGCATGGTGTGTTAAATTCTTGAGGGAGGGGCTGTGCTTCTGGGAAGGGGCTTTTTGAGCAACATGGCCACTGTCCCATGAAGGAATGATTCAGCACTAAAATCCTGGTGTCCTCCCTTCTCTCCTGAGCCAGAAGCCCCCAACTCTCTTCACAGAGTTCCAGTCCAGTCCACCCTTCCTCTGCTGGAGCCCAAGGTGAGTGGCTGTAGCTGATTTAGTGCTCTGGCCCTTCAGGGAAGTGACTGCTCACAGCTAAAACAGCACTCAACTGATGTCCATGGGCTTCAACCCGCCCTCTCATGCCTCCGCAGTTCCTACCAGGCTCTATTTTTTTGTCCTCCTTCTGTCCTTTGTTATAAGGGTTCTCTCCAGCTGCTTTTCTGTTGTTTTTTTTCCCCCAATGATTTGTCTTTATTTTAGTTGTAATTCTAGTTTGGTCCTGGAAGACAGTCTGTGTAGCTTCCATTCACTCTGCTGCCATTTTTCTTTTTGATCATGTCTATTCTTAAATAAAGCTTTTAAATGTTGGTATCAAATATCTCTGTCATTTTCATCATGGCTTTTGTTTTGTTATTTCTTTTACTTTAATAATCAAGTGTGCATGCTTGGCTATTTAATCTGGAATGAATTTTGTGTGCATAATGTAAGCTCAAGCTCTCTCCTATTTTGTCATGAATAACCATTTGTCCCACCACCAGTGTGAAATGTATCTTACATTAAATCCCCATGTATACTTGGTTCCTTTTCTAGAATCTTTATTCTGCTTCATGCCTTTTTTGCCTTTGTCTATTCTAATAATGTACCACATTTTAAAACTCTCTTACATCTGTACAATGTTTTCACACTTTGTAAGGTAGGCTTCATACCACCATCATGCAAAATTATATTGTACTCTTGTACATTTATACATATAGCTAAACATTAGTCAAGTTCTACTTAAAATAATCCCCCTAAGATTGGTTCTGGAATTGCATTGAATTTTAGATTAATATGACAAAAAATAGAATCTTTACAACACTGAGATTCCCATGCAGGAAAAATGGTAGGCAACTTTATTCAGTGCACTTATTTAGTCTTTTTAATGTTTTCCGTTAAAGTTTTATTATATTCTTTCTGTAATATTTTTATTGATTTTTAGAGAGATGAAGGGAGAGAGATGAAGAGGAGAGAGAGAGAGTGAGAGGGGAGAGAGAGAGAAAGAACCATCAATGTGAGAATAAAATATCAATTGGCTGCCTCCTGCTTGTTCTCTACCAGGGATTGAGCCTGCAACCAAAGTATGTGTCCTGACTGGGAATCAAACCGGTAACCTTTTGGTGCACAGGACAACACTTAACCAACTGAGACACAACAGCCAGGGCAAAATTTTATTATATTCTTATATACTTTTAATGTTTACTGCCATGCTGTTTTTGATTTTCTTGCTGTCATGAAAGTCAGAAATGCTATTTACTGTTACAGCATTTTTATTGCATTGTTGGCCCTAGTGATGGCCCCTCCATGTATCCATGTCCTTTGCCATTTGACTTTATGGTGCTCTCACCTGAGTGGGGCAATCTACCTATCCCGACCCTGGGCTTGGTCATGTGACCTACTTTGCCTAATGGTATGTAGTAGATAAGATGTGAGCAGAAGTTTAAAATGGGCTTACACATGGGGGCTTGCTTTCCTGCCCTCACTGTGGTTAGGAGCCACCATGGTTAGGAGTCACCATGTGGGACTCAGCTCTGTCTTCATAAGGATATATGACTACTGACTCTAACTTGGGCCAGTTAGCCAAGTTAGAGCAGAACCCCTGACTGAACCACAAACATGTGAGTGAGGTCAACCTAGATCAGCAACCCACAGTCTGTCCACAGATGCATAGCTACAACACTAAATTACTGTTGTTTTAGAGCACTGAGTTTTGAGATGGATCATTATGCAGCAACTGCTGACTGATACAATAATGTGTAAGTAAGCCAATTCCAAATGCTTATCTTGCATCAGTCCATTGACTAAACAGACATGAATTCTGATAAATGTTCAGTTGATGTTTTCTGACTTTATGAACAATCACATCACATGCACTAAAGATCATTCTGGCCCTTTGTTATCTGTGGTTGTCCCTCATTTCCTTCTTCTTGTATTACAATGGCAAAAGCTTCACAAACAACACTAAGGCTGTATTTATGTCTGTGTGTATGCCGGCAATGTGTTGCTGTTTGTGGATGTGGGTGTACCTGTGGAGTGTCTCCAGCAGCCAGAGAACATCTCTCTCGACACAGTGGGGCAGCAGGGAGGGGGAGCAGCACTGAGAGCAGAAGTCAGATGTGAACTGACATAAATAGACTTCAGGAGACAGTGTGCCCCTACCCACAGGAGACTGATAACAACATGGTCGCAGTGGGAGTGGGCAAAGAAAAACAGGCTCATAAGACGTCCCCTCACCCTCAAGTCTATGAACACAAACTCAAGTATCATAAACCCCTACTATAGGTTGCCCAGAGTATCCATTTTTCAGTTTTAGGTGAGGCTCAAATGCACAGTTGTCCAAGGGTACAATCACACACACACACATACACACACACACACACACACCAAGACAGGCCCCCTGCACTCAGGTCTTAGGCCCCTCAAGATTGGTGCATATCTTTGGGGATCTTTTTTATGGGATGCAAGGCCTGTGACTCCTGGGGGATATCTGGAAGGAGTGATGGTGTAAGAGAATTCACCTTCAGGTAGACTATTAAATGGAACAATCCAGTGATTAGCTTCCTGGCTAGAACATAATGCAAATAAAACCTGTGAGGCACACATAGCCTTTTAAAACCACTCTAGTTTCCAATTGGGTTTATCTTATTTAATCAACAATGGCTTGAACATACAGGGTGAGGCAAAGGTAGGTAATTGTTCGCGTGGAAATAATATAATAATTAATCAATAATAACACAAGAATAAACTCTGTATTTTGCATATTCACAACTGTAACCCTATTTTTGCCCTGCCCTGTTTTGGCTTTGAGTTCTACCTACTAAGTATTCAATGATCTGTGAATGAACACTGAGGAGATGTTAAAATCCTTTTGTGGAGGGAATGGGATTGCCCTCTAAGAGACCCATCTGCTGACAAGATGTACAGGTGCTGAAAAACATCTGACCTGATAAAATATCTGTTGGAAGTGTACTATGTTTATTTAGCAGAAATGTCTTATTATGCTTCTTGGGGTAAAAAAGGTGGGGATAGTGAGGGAATGCTTAAGTAACAATGGGTAGTAATAAAAATACCACCAATAATAACAGCTTTACTACCTGCCAGAGTCTGTTCTAAGTACATGTCACATGTTCACTCATTTAGTCCACACACTGACCTTATGAGGAAGGTACCATTATCATCTTGTACAGATGAGAAAATTGAGCCAGGGAGAAGTTACATGAACCTAGGAAATCTGGCATTAATTCTCCTGTGTATTTAAAGAGGCAGAGAATTTGAAGTTACAAGAAGAAGAGGGAGATGTTTGCAAGGTAACAGAAAGGACAGATGCAAAAAGTAAGTCCCTGGGTGCCCCACAGAGCAAGGGGCCATTAGGTATATTTATAATCTTTATTTATAGTATATATAATATAGTTCTATTATTTAAATTATAAATAACAGTATATAACATAGTTGTGTAATTTTAACTCTCTATAGTTTATATTATTTAGCTATAGTTATATATTATATTTTATTATAATTAGTATGTTATATATTTTATGTTCTGTATTAGTATATATATAATTATATAAATATTATTAATTATATAACTATAATAGAACTTAGTAGATATTATAATTATATTACTTTAGTACATTATTTGAAACATCAAATAAGGATTTTCTAAGTGAAATTATTGGGGCCCCAGAAACTTTCAGTAAAGGTGGCAAAGATGGTTCTTGCCAAAGTGGTTGGACCCTCAGGACCAGTAGTGAAGGGGTCAAGTGCAAGAACTAGGTGCTTTGGGAGAAAACAGAGCCCACTGAACTGATGAGGGTCATCTTCACTACCTGGAAATTATATCCACTGATGTGAGACCAGGACGCCCAGTGACTCTCAGCCCAGGAAAGGGCATGAGTTTCTAGATGTGCAGCCAGATTTCTAGCAAGGCTCATCAGCTCAGGATGGTTGGGAGTAGAAGAGAGAAGGAGCTCCCACCACTCACCACATAACCAACCCAAAGTCTTCCCTCAAACTGACACACATGGCAGGGTTGGGGGCACATTTTTATCTCCCAAGGAGGGACCCAGAACTCTGCATGGTGCACTCATGAGTCCTGGATGTACTCTGGGGTAGGGGCAGGGGCAACTATTCACATTCTTGTCCTTCCAGTACCCCCAAGCCAGTGTTAGTATCTACTTTTTGCCCTGGGCTTCAGTGGGAGGAGTACCCATTGCCACTTTGCAGTGGGACCAGACAAATACCTCATTCCTCTTTCCAGTCGAGCCTTCTGGGGACAGTTGTTAACAATTTACCAGTTACCGGTTGCCAATTTGCCCCATAGAAATAAGACATCAAGCCTCATTTCTTCATTTTGTGCACCAGACAAAGACTTTTCAGGGAAGGAGGAAATATATAAAATCAGATATCAAAAAATGCCACTGGGCCCTGGCCAGTTTGACTCAGTGGTTAGAGCGTCAGTCAGCCCGCGGACCAAAGAGTCTTGGGTTCAATTCCAGTCAAGGGTGTGTGCCTCAGTTGCGGTTCAGTCCCAGCCCTGGTTGAGGTCATGCCAGAGGCAACCAGTGGATATGTCTCACATCAATGTTTCTCTGTTCCTCTCTTTCTCTTTCCCTCCCTCCCACTCTGTCTCAAGATAAATAGAAAAAAATAACCTCAGGATTAAAAATAATTAAAAAATAAATGTCACTGGGCCCAGCTGATGTGACTAGTAGATTGAGCGTCATGCTATGGACTTAGAGGTCCTGGTTTGATTCACAGTCAGGGCACATGCCCGGGTAGTGGGCTCAATGCCCAGCAAGGGGCAACCAAGAGGCAGCTGAACGTTTTTTCTCTCTCACATCAATGTTTCTATCTCTCTCTCCCTATCCCTCTCTCTAAAACATAATAAATAACATATTTTTTTAATGCCACTGGTCTAAATTGCTCTTTTTTTTTTTATCCTCACCTGAGAACATTTTTGCATATATCTTCAGATAGAGTGGGAGGGAGAGTAGAAGGAAGTAGAAGGAAGAGACAGAGAGAAACATCGATGCGAGAGAGACACATCAAGTAGCTGCCACCCACACGACCCCAACCAGGGCCAGGGACAAACTGCAACTGAGGTACATGCCCTTAGTGGAACTGAACCCAGGACTCTCTGGTCCACTGGTTGATGCTCCAACTGCTGAGCCAAACCGGCCAGGGCTATATTGCTCTTTTAAAAGTCAACAACTTCTCTGAGAGGGAGGAGGGTCCTAAGAAAGACACTTCAGCATATGCACAACTGCTAGACTGTTCATACAACCTGGGGTTAAAGCCACACTGGTAGTACATTATTACTTGTACATTGCAAACCTTTTTTCTCTTTCTGTAACAGTTTTTGACATCTGCATTTAGATTTTAAAACCCATTTGCCATTCTTTAGATTCATGTCTACCTAAATGTATTTTTGCTCTTGTAGTCAGCTATTTATAGCTCTGACAGCCCTGCTCTCATTCTACTCATCTCTCATTCAGGTGGCTGGCATCTCTGATAGAATCTTTTGATGAGAGCTGTGGTGATCCCACTCCTCACTAGTACCAGTACCATTATGTCTTGAAACTGTTCTCAATGCTAGCTCAGCTAAGAGTTGCCCCGTTCACAGAACCAGACGTTGGGAACAGGTGGGGATGGCAATGCCAGTGTGTCCTCACATCTCTAGGGCTCCCAGAATTAGAGCAGATAAGCCAAGATGGAAAGGACCAAAGGTGGTTGAAAGCTCACTTGGTCTCAGGTTTCAGACCTTACTCCACGAGATGCTACTTCATGCAAGGTCCCCAGGTGTCCCTTCCTGCCTAGGCCTAACCTCAGGAGTTACAAACTGCCTCTGAGCTTCCAAGTCTTGCAGTTCTCTAGTGGGAGGCCATTCTTTGGTTTTTGCATTTTTCTTTCTGCCTCATTACTTGTGGCCTTTTGTCCATCATGCAATGGATTTGCTATTTTAAATATGCTAAGTTACTTCCTCTTCACACTTCCTAGGGAATTCATGTAGTCACACTGATTTCCCATAAGTATCCTGAGATTTAGAGAAGACAACAAGGCTCACATGGGTTCGATTCCAAGTTTCTGCTTCCAAGCCCCACCCGCTATGCTCTCCTGTCCTCTATGGGTAGGGTATTTTCTCACTCTTTCACTTATATCATGTGTGTATATAGTTATATAGTATTTAATTATATATTATATAATTTTGTTATGTTTTTACATGTTTTGCATTAGTATGTTACATATTAGTATATTATATATGTTATCTACAGTATTAATGCATGTGCTATTCGTTAGAGTCTGTTCCGGTGTCCAGCTACTGGTTTTATGTTTCCTGCCCTCCATATCTATTTTCATCTTTAGTTGCTGGCTGGGTTCTGGGATCCATATGAGTTTGTACTCCATGGCAGTGCTCAGAAGCCTGCCCTGCCTACCCCACCTTGCTGTCTTCAGGGCAAATTTTAATTCTGCTGATGCAGTTTTTCTTCCCTTGAGATATTTCCTCATCCCTCCCACCTCTCTCTGTACCTCATCTTGTTTCTCTTCTATTTCATCCAGGATTCCCTTTGTGGCCTCCCAGGTACCACAAGGAAATTTCTACCTGTTGAAGACAGGAAATTTCCTTAGATGCTTTTCTGGGTCCTGCAGAGGATTGCTGAGGTGTGTACTCTCTTTCAGTCTTCTGAGTGCTCGCTTTGCCTCCAACTGCAGTTAGTCTCGTGAAGTTAGTCACCTTCTCCTAAGTTCAAATAAAGCAAGGTCTGTTCAGACTTGGTGTTTGTCACGAAGAGAACGGACCTTGTCCCCATGTATGCTCCTCTTATGTGATGTTCCAAGACCCTCATCACATTGACAGCTGTGCAAGTTAACATGCCATTCCCAACAGTTTCTCCCTATACCTGCTGCCTGGGTCTGATACTTTGAACCAATGAAGTATAAGAGAAGTTACAGTTCCCTAGAAGTTTTGATCCCAGGTCTTTCTGCTTGTCCCCTTGACACCTGTAGAGATTCTGGGTCCTACTGAAGAGTAGACACTGTATAAGAGTTTTGTTGTTTACTTTTGTCTTCATGGGTGAGGATTCTGTTATTTGCAGCTTTGTTTTGTCAACCAAAGTGTCAGAGTTCCTCTGTTCCTACAGCATTTTCCTTCATGAAACCCTGAAGTCCCTGGAAGTCTGACAGTTGGTTTCACACCTGCTAGTGACACCCATTCTGAAAATGTGGGCAAAGCCCTGGGTGGGCCAAACCCACCCACTCTGCCATGACTTATGCATGCTACAGGGAAGGGGCCAATTTGCAAGACTCTGAGAGGTGAACGAAGTGTTGTGTGCATGGCATCAGGCTTGACGCCAGACCATGGCAGTGTTCTTGCAGTGAAAACTCAACACCTACTCTCCCTTCCTTTATATTGTAATAGAACTCCCAAATTTTAGTTGTGCCCATAACATCCAGATTAAGACTAAGTTTTCCAAAATCATCAAACAACAAGTGTTGTGAGGGTGTGGAGAAAAGGGGACTCTAGTGCACTGCTGGTGGGAATGCAGACTGGTGCAGCCACTATGGAAAACAATATGGTGTCACCTCAAAAAATTAAAAATTGATCTTCCATTTGACCCAGTGATCCCACTTCTAGGAATATACCCTAAGAAGCATAAAACACCAATCAGAAAGAATATATGTACCCCCATCTTTGTAGCAGCACTATTTACAATCGCTAAGATCTGGAAACAGCCCAAGTATCCATCAGTAGACGAATGGATCAAAAAGCTGTGGTACATATACACAATGGAGTACTACGTTATCCTTTGAGACTACATGGAGGGACCTTGAAAGTATCATCCTAAGTGAAACAAGCCAGAGAAAGACAAGTTTCATATGATCTCACTTATTTGTGGAATATAATGAACATAACAGTTTGAGGAATGGGGTAGTCCCAGAGACGCGGAAGCGGGGTACAGACTGACAATCCCCTAAAGAGGGGGGAGGTGGGGGAGGGATGAACCACAGAACTTATATGCATGTATGCATGAACAGTGGACATGGACAACAATCTGGGGAAAGGGCAGGGAGGGAGGGGGAGGGGGGAGTCAGTGGGGGGAAAAGGAGAAACATCTGTAACAAAAATTAATTTAAAAAAAAGACTAAGTTTTCCAGCTTTCCTTGCAGTGGATGATGCCATGTGACTAAGTTCTGGCCAATGGGACATGAGTTGACAAGACTATGCAAATCCTAGCCCTGGACCTTGCAGGGAAGGAGGGAACACATCGCCCCCAAGTGGCTTTCCCTGAGCTGGCCAGTACCCTGGTGAGCTATCTTGGACCAATACCCTAGGGCATGGAGGGCATTGAGAGAGGAGCCCAAGTGCCCTGTACTGGAGCTGCCATATTAGCCTGGATGGCTTATTTTCAGGATGTTTAAATAGAGAAAAATAAACTTCTACCTATCTAAGCAACAGTGCTGGGAAACTTCTTTGTTATAGCAGCCTAACCATATTCTGCCTGCTCTACTGCTCATTAAATGGTACTTCCCTCTGTGTGCCTTTGAGAAGGGGTATTGTGCAAGGTGGGGTAACGGTATTAAAGCTCTGCAACTTTCCAGACTCCTCCCTTATTACAAACAAATGTGGGCATATTGGCTCTCATCTCCATCTGCCTCTTGGCTGGCAGGCCAAGATAAACACTCCTCTTCCAGTGACTAAGGTGGTAGCATGGGAGTCTCCCAGAGGCAGGAGACAAGCTAGGTGCCTCAACAGAACTCCCAATGCTCCCGTGGGTCACACTGCAGTGGCATTGGCTGAGAAGAAGGTCAGAGGCCCTGCCTCCCCGTGCTCTCCATCTGGCCTAGAGGCAGGCTCATACCCTGGAAAGGGTCCTTGCTGCTATTAAAGTCACACATGTACTCTCACTTACCCTTCCCCACCATGCTGTGACCTGAAGACTTTCATCCCCATTCTTCAGGGTGAAGAAACTCAAATCTAAAGAGTTTAAGAAACCCACTCAAAGTGGGGGAGTGGGGATCAAGAGGCAGTCCCCTTCCCTCCACACCCTGCTCACTCTATGCTGCTAAGGTTCATGACAAGAGTACGAACATACACATCAGGTAAGTAGTCTGGAGCCAGACGGAGGGTGATGACTTAGACTACCCCACCACACGTGACCACCCTAGCCTTGGCTCAAACATGGGTAAGCTGGAGGTTGCAGGCTCAGGGTAAGCGGGCTATTGGGGACATCCACTGAGATGAGCGGAATGGGGTCCTGGCTTAGTGCCCTGCACCATGGATGCTCACAGGCTCCTCTAAAGTGATTGTGCTGACCTCTGGTGTTCCTCTTATCTGGGCTACATTGCTTGTTTAGGTATGAAGAAAGGCTGTGTTAATGAGCCTGGAAATCTATGCCTCACCACCCCAAGCTTCTCTGGCCATAGAAGGTCTATTTGGTCAGGGCAAAGGGCAGAGGTCACAAGGCTAAGTCCTTTCCCCAGGACCAGAGCTGGTCTCTGAGGGTGTCACTGAGAAACACTTGCCCTGACTTGTATCAGGCTCCTAGGTAGATGATGACCTCTGGAAGGTCCTCACCTCCCAATTCACACAATAGAACTGCGGTCATCTTCCCTGCCTACCTTCTTGGCTCACGGCCTCTCCTTCCTCTCTGGTCCCCACCACTCCCCGCTCTCAGCCTGCTAGGACATGTGGTTGGGTCCAAACCCCAACTATGCAAGTGCTTGGAGAGACTTCAAGCATCTGGGGGAGTTTGGGAGGCTTTGTTTCCCCAGAGCTCTGAGCTGAACTCCTAATTGATTCACCACTATGCATGCAAGCAGGAAGTAATATGCCATTTCCCAGGGTAGTCTAGGAGGGGAAATGGTGTGCCCCCCAACTCTGCTCAGTACATATAGTGGGTGCACAATAAATGCTTAATGGACTGCACAGAGGGTAGAATGTGTAAAGTACCGAGCAAGGATCTCCAATAGTAAATGAGGAACAGTTCCCATGTGGGCCTGTCCTGTCCTACAGTGGCTTCCCATAAGTGATGCTGGGATAGGGGTTACATTTGGAATTGTGCAGAGAAGAAAAAAGGGCACTCCTGGCCCTCCAGGATATTGGAATAAGCAGAAACCAAACAGCCAGCCTGGAGGTGGGGCTATGTGGGAACCCTGCACCGCTGGGCCAGGGGTTTGACCCTAAAGATGCCTTTGTTTCCTTCCAGGTGCAAACTTCAAGGTCCCCTGAAACTTGGCTCCCAGAATCACCCCCAGTTCCTGGCACAGCAGAGGAAAACAGCACTTGAATATCAAAGTTATTGAATTCTTTTTTCTTTTTATTGGCAAAGTAAATATATTTTTATGAAGGACCAAAGAAAATATACATAATTGTAACATATGTACACCAGCTTTATAGATTTTTAAAATTTCAAATTTACACAAATGCTGATGTTATTAAAAGATATTTTATGTAGATGTACCTATGTACAGTTTATTTACATACATTCATAGGATGTGAAATAAACCTGTCAAAACAAGCTAGTTCATTTGATATTAATTTCTAGACAAAATAAGGAATGCATTTCTAAATCAGGAGTAGGGGGCTCTATCTGCTTCTTCTACATGCTATGCAGCCTGTTCCCCTCTCCTCTCAAAAGGTGACCCGGGAGGCTGGTGTCTAGGAACAGTACGAGGGGATAAGCCACACTGGATATAGACACTCCAGGGCTAGTCTGCATCTGTCTGCCTGCCCTGAACATTTAATTGAAGCACATGCACTGTCAGTCCCCCAGAGAGGGGCCTTTATACCCCAATCCCACAGCCACCAGGAGGCTAGGTCCTGCACCCCTAACAGCCCCACTCATACCTTCTGGTAGTCAGGCTGAATGAAACATCTTGGACAAAGCCACCTGAGTGCCACAGTGCAGCCCAAGACTTTTGGCCTACTTCCTTCTTCCCAGTGTGGCTCCCTGTGGGAACTAGCATTTCAAAACTACACATTTCATCTTCCTGGGCAATAAAGTGCTGGCCCTGTCCCAGGCAAGGAGCCCAGTGGGAGAAGGGCCAGGCCCCCAGACACTGCAACAGAGGCCTGTGGCAGCAGCACAGGAAGGCACAAAAGCGCAAAGGCACAAAGGCCTGCCTCCAGGTCAGGGGCTGGGTCTCCCCAAGAAAGGCAACAGATGGGGGGGTTCTGGGTTCTTGCCTCTCAGGCCAGCTGCCCTCTTCCCATACCAACCAGGGCTGCTGGGTTGGTAATATTGTCATGTCCCTCTGAAGGAGGCAAATAAATTATTGCTACAAAATATATGGGCGATCTAGGCAATCCCATGGGGCCTGCAGGATGGGGTGGACGAGTGGCAGCAGTAATGGTTGTGTGGATGGGGGGGCGCTGGGGAGGTCAGTTAGCAGCACGTACGGAGCGGCTGCTCCGAGGGAAGCGGTGCACCTTGATGTGTTTGGACAGGTGGTCACTCCGTGCAAACTTCTTCTCACACACAGGGCACTGGTAGGGTTTCACGCCTGAGTGAGAACGCCGGTGCCGTGACAGTTCATCTGAGCGGGAGAACCTACAGGGACATAGCAATCAATGAGGCCAGCTGGCCTGCCCTGTCCCCGCCCACCCCCCACACACACCCAGGCCTGCAGCAGATCCCCAGGGGTCATCCAGCTGGGCAGCACAGGGTGCTTCAGCTACCCAAGTGCTTCTGAATTCATCAGTGAAAATCCACTCTCCCAAGCCCCCCCCCCCCCATGTCCCTGTGGCCCCTTTAGGATAGCAAGAATTGCAAATAAAAGGCTCTGCCAGCACAGCAGGCCATTGTCAAGCATCTGGGCCTGAGAGGGGCAGGTAAGTATTGGGACAGGCTTTTAAGCCTACCAGAGACCTGAGTTACTCTCCATTCTTCCCCACCACACTGCAAGCACTGACCCGCTCTAGTATGCAGTGGGATCACCTTGCCCTGTCTGAGGCTATGCCTCATGTTCTCCCTTTATACCAGAACTTGGAGCTTCTGTGGAGGTCTACACTGAGACACACATCTAGAGGAGAAAGTGAGGCTGGGTAGAAGTGTCTCTTTTCCCAGCTCAGCAGGGAGTTCTTGGCTCCATTCTTTTGCCTTCATGAAAGAGCCCCACACCACTCCTGGACCGTTTTCCTGAAAAATGAGCTCCCTAAAATATCCCCATACAAAATTCTACTTCTACAAAGTACTTCTGAGAGTTTAAATGGTTCCCTCGCCACCTCCCTCTCTTGGCCCCTGCATGCCCAGGAGCAAGAGTTCCCACAGCCCAGAGGCCACAGGAAAGAAGCAGCTGCTAATAGGAGAGGTAAGAACTGAGCTGGACCATAGTGCTCAGACAGCTGTCATTGACTTCAGGGATTTGAGGCTCACCCTACCCCTCAAATCCCTACTCCCCCCACACACATACTCTCCTCCTCTGTGCTCCACCTATATGTCCTTGTTCCCTCTTGCCATGGGACATTTGCACATACTGTTCCCTTTATCAAGAATGCTTGTCCTTCCCTTCTTCACCTCGCTCCCTCCACACATCCCTTAGAGCCTAGTTCATTACTTCCTCAAGAAAGCTCTCTAGGATTACATTATTCTAGGCTCTCCCAGCACAGTGCACCTCTTTCCTGGTTCCTGCCACAGTTGCTGCAATTTTAAATGAATGTCCTACTTTTTGATTTATGTCATTCTGTGCCACTAGACCATCAGCTCCATGAGGAAAGATACATCTACCTAGTGCATGGTAGATGCCCAGTCAGTGCACCCACAGCAGGCACCCACAGGAGGATGGAGAGCTGTCATAGGGACAGTTCTCTTAAGTCCTAGTACATTCACGCACCCACATGCATGCATGTATCCACACATTCACACATATACACATGTGCCACATACAAGTGCATGGCATGGCCATGTGCTCGGTCACACATGTATACATGTCACCCACACATACATGTCACCCACTCAACATCTGTGCATACACATATGTGCATGCACACATCACACACAGGAAGACGTGTACCTACATGAACACATGCACACACAGAAGAGTACCAGGCCCAATAGCCCCATTCCTAGACCTGCGGCCACATAGTAAGAGTATGGTAGGTGGTGCCCCTGGAAAGCTGTCCCCAACCCAGCCAATGGGTAGGGGGTAATGGCCCACCCCTAGCATGACCGTGGGGGTGGAGGCCTTGATCCCACAGCTGCCAAGGAGCAGGAGGATCCAGCAGGATAAGTCCTGGGAAATGCTCAGGTGGGCAGCCCTGTTCCAAGTAGGAAGAGCCTGAACATGTGCTTCTGGGCCAGGGCCACATACCCCCAGCTGGAGTTAGTTAGACACACAGCTTCTGAGCAGGTGAGCCTGCCCAAGGCAGAGGCCAACAGAAACTACAGGAAATGCCATCAACAGTGCCAGAGCCTTCCCAGGAACTAAGCACTGGGAGCACCTGCACCTTCCAGGGAGCCAGGATCAGCCCATCAGACTGACAACACCACAGTAAGAGCTCAAAAAGAACCAGAGGCTTGCCAGGGTCACACAGCAGTGAAAGAGGACCTTCTCAGGTTCCCATCTGATTAGGAGTCAGTGTCGTCCTGAGCAAACTTAAGAACCATCCTGGGCCTTAGTTTTCTCATTCGTTCAGTAAAAATATTGGGATTCTTGTCCACCTTCTGGAACTTTTCTCAGAGGCCAAAGGCAGTGACACAGGGCCACAGGGCCCCTGTCATCATGAGGGCACCAAGGGAAAGCCAGGCCTAAGAAGCTGTCCCCACCTGCAAGCCCCCTCCCTGCTGCCTCAGGGTCCTATGATTTGAAGGGTCCCATCCCTGGGAACTGAACCCTCAGAAGACCCCTGCCTCACACCTTCACCCACATTGTCCCAAAGAGCAGCACCAGAGAGACCTGAAGGCCACACACAGGGAGGAAACAGGTGGCTGAAATGCAGTCTCTGTAGGCACATACTGACCAGCAACCTGGGCAAGTTGGCAAACTCTCTGAGGCTGTTTCCCCACCTGAAGCAAAGTAAGTGATAGATCTGCCTCAGAGGACTATAAAAGGTGACAAGTGTTTATAGCAGCACTTGGCACATGGCAATCATCAAATGATTGTGAACTCTTATTACCAGCAAGGAGCTTAGCAGAGGGCCTGGACTCTGGTAAGGTCCTTGAGTGTGTGGGTGGTTACTTTGATTCATGTTGCTGAGGTACAGGACAGGGAAGCACAGAGGTCCAGGTGACTCTCCTGAGCAGCTTGTAACATCAGCATCACTACTGGCACACACAGCACCTTTGTGCAAAGACACCCCTTCCATCAGCCAGAAAGCCATGACTGTAAAGTCAAGTCTCAAGGATCCCAATGGGAATGGCACCCCCTAGAGTTGTGCCGTCCATAACCTGCCCAACCACACAGCGGCTATGCTGACTGCAGGGATGGGGACAGAGAATGTCTCATCGAGTAGGGGCAGCAGTGACATGGGCCAAGAGAGCAGGCCAGTAGCCAGACCACTAGGCTTAAATCCTGTCTCTGCCACCTCCTAGCTCTGTGGCCTCAGGCCTACAACTCCCCTTTTCTGGGCCTCCCATGTCTGCTGAGGATGACAACAGTACCTGCCACACAGGGCTGGTGAAAGTTATTAATATTCATATTAGCTGTAGCAGAGATTCTTTCTGGACAGAACTGCTTGGCCATTCTGGAACAGGACGTTCTGCCTTAGGAAACAAAGAAGGCCTGTGTCTGAGAGTGAAGCAAGCAAATTTCTAGGAAGGCAGGCAAACAGCCACTTCCCAGATGGTTAGCTTGGAATAGGGAAAGTCTAGTTTCAGCCCTGTCAAGGGTGCCAGAAACATGTCACAAGAGGGAATGGGATAGGGGACACTGGGTTCAGGACCAAGAGCAGAAGGAAGCGGGAGTTGGCTACCTGGGCAAGTGACAGTGGGGGAGAGGGGTACAGGGGGAGAGGCACCCATCACACAAAGGTACACAGGGTAGAGCACAGGACATAGTGCCAAGGCCAGAACTGTCCTGGTAGGAGAGAGAGAAATCTGCTCATCAGGCCCAGCAGGAAGAAGAGAGGCAGTTTTGGGGGTGGGGAGCTCCCCACATGGGAAGGCAAGCAAGAGTATAGGGGTGCCATTCCAAAGACCAGCTGTAGGTGGAGGTCCTCTCAACACTCTAGCGGGCTACACTCCACTGGAGGCTTGCAGAGGGAGTGTGGGGGGTTGGGGGAAGACAGCCCAAGGCAGAACTCCTGGCTCTGCCACTTACTAGTTGTATAACCATGGAGAACTAAAATGCTCTGTGCCTCATTTCCTCCTCTGTGAAATGGGGACAACATACTAATGCATACCTCATGGACTTGTTTGGAGCACTACTTGAGTTATTGCACTTGGTGCATTCAGAGCAGTGCTTAGAACACATCAGGAACTACTGTTATTGCTGCTGTTAGCTCTTTTCCACTCACCCATGGCATAACACCTGAAAGAGCTGATGACCTTGTGGGGGAGAGGACAACCAACCATTATAATGCCAGGTACACAGGGAGAGAAGATGAGGGGAAAGCCAGCCCATAGCTACAGGTGTCTCCAGGTAGGAAAGGTATGCCTGCCATACTGCTTGCAGGTCAGGGTGGGGCTGGGGTACTGCGTGGGGGTGCACCCAGAGCCATACTCACTAGCTCTGTCCCTGCAGGCTTTCTGGGTCTCCATTTCCCCTCTCTGTAAAATGCAGTGCCTATATGTTCCAAGGCTATGTGAGGACTCAGTAAGCTAATGTTTGTGATGTGTGCAGAACAAAGCAGAGACCACCATACGACCAATTACGGCTGCCACTGGGAAGAAAGCATTGGAGACACAGGGCCAAGGTCCAAGTGGGAGCCTGCCCTGCAAAGTGGAGGTAGCCAAGCAGATTATGCAGTACTGTGGGCCAAAATGAGAAGTTTGGATGGAGCTTAAGTGTACCAAAGTACACATAAAGGCCAGAGCAGCCTCATGAGGTAATGAGTTCTCCATGGCAAGAGATATGCAAGCAAGTGTACCTCATAGAAGGGATTCCAGCTCTGAAACCTTAGAATAGTGCCTAGCATAGTGTAAGTGGTTAATAAACATGATACCTCATCATCATCATCATTACTTCTCCTGTCATGTCCAGACCAAGCTGCCAAAAAGCTGCGTCTGTCCTTCTGCCCAACTGCTGCAAGGGTTCCCTCCACCCTTGACCCTTGGTTGAAGGTTATAGCCACATTTAAAGAACATGCATGTCTTGTGTACATCCGCAGGGTGTCAAGATCCCTGAAGGCCAACTGAGGACTCACAAATCCTTAGAGAAACAGCCCTCCTGAGAGGCAGGCATACTGCCTCTGCCATGTGTGACCCGACCAAGACCAGACCCCACTCTAGGGGAGCTTGGGAGAAGCTGGGGATGCCCTTTAAATCCCTAGGAGTGGCTGGAGGCAGGATGACTCCAGGATCAACTCCATGGAAACTTCACCATGCCAGGCACCCACCATGCCTTTCCCTTTCAAGTGAATCCTGAGCAACATGACCAATGCCCAGGCTTAAGCAGTGGCAGAACTCAATTCCCTCCATAAATCTCATTCTTGTTTGCATACCTCCTGCAACAGGGAACTCACTACCTCCTAAGGCCACCATGTTTGGGTCTGAGATCTGCTTCCATAAGATGAGCTGAGGGTTCTGCTTGTTTTCTGAGACTGTCTGGAAGAAGGCAGATTCCCTCCTCCTGAGGGAGTGGGCCAATTGGGTGGTCTTAACCAAGGACTATACCTTTTCTCTTGTGGTCCCACCCAGCACTATCCCAAAAGGAGGGGCCACTTGCCAACAGTCAGCATCAGCCAGGGGATGGTGCCTAGGAAGATGAGCCCTTTATGAGAGTTAGACTGGCGCTCTGCCAAGCCAACTGCCCAACCTCTCTCCAGCCTTGCTCTCTACCAAGAGGAGAATGCATTCAAGAGGAGTCCCTGTAAGTCTGGGGATGCATCTGAGATGAGGTACTGCCCACATGAAGGCCAGGAAAAAAAATCTTCCCTTCTCAGACTCTGATCTTGGATGACAGTGACAGTTACACAGATAAGAAGGGGATGCTGCTGAGCACCCCTGCACTCCTGACCCTGGTAGGGAAAGGTAGTGAGTAGGCTCTCCACTTTACAGATGAGAAAACTGAGGCTTGGAAAGTGGGACCACTCTGAGGGCACACAGAGAGTTGGAGGCTGACCAGGACTGGGGCTTTCAGCCACTGCCACCAGCTGCCGCCCACCCAAGGCTACCTCAATGCCTTTCCCATCTGCAGTTGAGCACCTGCCTCTAAAGCCCATGTCTCTAGCCTCCTCCCTGGCCCTAGCTTGGACCACCCAACATCACACATATGCCACATCAGGCCTCACAAGCTGCCCTGAAAGTGCACCAGTTAACTTGAGGGCCTACTTGGCAGACTGTGGCACAAGGCTCAGAGAGGCATGCAATACCAGCACTGACACCCAACACTGTGGGGCTGGAGCACAGACTCTTATAGGAAGAAGCCCTGCAGGTCTGCTGATTGACATCTTTGGGGAACTGGGGATGGTGGGTGCCTGCACTAGGAAGGGCATGCATAACCCAACATAATGTTTGGGACAAGTCCCTTCCCTGGTCAGCTCTGTGCTCCCATGGAAAGGGGCTGCCAGCATCACATCAAACATTCCTGTCACAGCTCCTGTCCTGGGCCAGCCAGGACTCCAGAGGCGGCACCTCCTACGCAGGGACCAACTCTCAGGAGCTCTCAGACAAAAGTCTGGTCAAAAAAACAGAAGCTGTAAACTGCTTCCTGTGAGGCACACCAATATGGATACCCATGCATAGACAAGGTACGCAAACACATATGGTCATGCAGTAGAGACACACATGAATAAAGCAAGATACATACACATGTGCACACCCAGTTACACAGCCACTTGCAAGATCCAGTTCTGCACACAGATGAGGCATGCCACATTGCTCTCTCACACGCTGACATCTGTAGCAACAGCCACAGCAGCAAAGCCTAGGAATGTGCCATTAGTATAAGCCACCCTGCCCGGCAGACCAGACATTCCAGCAGGGTGGGGGTTCTAAACTGGGGACAGCCCAGCTGTGGCACCTCTAAGCATTTGAGCTCCTGGCCTGCTACCTGCTTTTCAGGAAAAGGTAGACATGCCCTCCCAAAGAAGGTAAGTCGACCCCTGGAGCCCAGGGGAGAGAGATCCACTGGGGTCCCATCCAGCTATGCTGTCTGAGAGCTGGGTAACCCTGAAAAGAGCTCTATCCTTTGAGAGTTGGTGTCCCCCACTGTGCCACACAAACTAAAGCCTGGAAGTAGTCTTCCACCTTTGGGTAAGCACACTCAGCTGGGCCTTCCCTTGTGGTTGGCCTTTTTGGCTTCTCTAACACACCTCTAAGTTTCCCCATGCCCCAGGGACTTTTGTAAGGGAAGCTGGTCCCTTTGGCTGGGAAATAGCTTTTCAGGATATGACTACTCTGATATGACCTCTTGGGTCCAAGTCCCATTTACAAAGCTGTGTGACTTTGGGCAAGTTACATAGTCAGTCGGAGCCTCAGTTTGCTCAGCAGTAAGATGGGAGAACGGGTGGTACTTACCCTGTGGGGTGCTGTGAGGCAGAGAGGGTAGTGCATAGACAGTCAAAGACCCATCTGGCACAGAGTCCATGCCCCATCATTCTCAACTGTCCTTGTTATGACTATGAGAGCCCTTCTGCCCTGGCTTAGCTCTCTCACTCTCAGCACAAGTCCCAGCAAACCTTACCAGGGGACCAGTTGTTTTCTGGCTTTAGTGATCAGAAAGAACAGGAAATCTCTGAATAGCCATGCTAGCTGTGGCACTGCCCCTTGCCCACCTTTCTCCCCTTCCTAATCAGTCTTTTTTTATTTTATTTTATTCATTTATTTATTTATTTTTGGTACATGCCCTTAGCAGCAACCGAACCCGGGGCTCTCTGGTCCGCAGGCCAATGCTCCAACCACTGAGCCAAACCAGCCAGGGCTAATAAGTCTTACCTAACTGTGAAGAACTCAGCCTTAGCTGCACACCCAGAAGAAGGGAGATAAGGGGCAGCGCTCACCACCCAGCCTGTCACCCATACTGACCTCCAGCCACAGCCAGGCCAGGTACAGGCAAAGGGCTTCTCGCCTGTGTGCCGTCGCAGGTGGGCCTTGAGGTGGCTGCTTTTGGTGTACATCTTGCTGCAGCCTGGGAAAGTACATTTGTGCATTTTGATGAGTTCTGCCGCTGGGTTCTTGGGGAACTTCTGGCCCATGAGGAGGCCGGTAGGACCAGGCCCCAGGGGTCCTGACCCAATGGGCTTGGCAGCAATGGGTACAGGGGCAATACGCACGAACTTGGAGGGCATGTTCAAGTTCGAGGAGGGCACCACCTGGGGCAGGAGTGCAAAGGTCTGCCCCTGGATGTTGACCAGGAGCTGGGCTACCTTGACGCTCTCTGGGGCCTGTCCAGGGGAGGAGGGCTCTATGCCCAATTCCTGCTTCACCTGCACAGGCTGAATCTGCAGCAGCAATGGGATAGAGCTATCAGATGCAGGCCCCCCACCAGTGCCCTGAGTGTCACCTGTACTGGCACCACCTGGTTGGGGAGTACAGCGTTCTCTCCCACCAGACCCAGGATGGAGATGGCTTCTGTGTGGCCCAGCTGAGAGCTGACTGCAGGCCTCCAAGTCCTTGTTGCTCTCTGGGGCCTCCTTGACCCCCAGCTCCATGTTCTCCTCCAGAAACTCTTCAATCTCCTCCAAGGTGGGCTGGAAGGGCCTTGGGACATCATCAGGGTCACCCACAGGAAACTCCGGGAAGCAGAAATGCTCCCCCTTCACAGGTGCTGGTGCCCTCCGCCAGGCCTCCCAGGTCACAGGACCACTGCTGGCCCCAATGCTGCCACTGCCACCACTGCCCAGTGTAGCCTGGGATAGCAGGAAGTCCAAGATGTTGTCCTGGCCCTCAGTGCCTGGGCCACTGCTGTAGCAGGAGCACAGGGCTTGCGAGTCGGGGCTGGCGCAGGAGCAGAGGCTGGAGGCGTCACTGTCGTCTTCTGAGAGGGGTGAGGGCAGCATGTGGTACGCCCGCCCACCTACCAGCCTATCTCCCAGATAACCAACTCGGCACTTTGGCGACGAGAAGCTCTCGTCCACTGGAAGCAAGTGGTCCACCATGCTGGCCTGGCCGTGCCACTGCTGGCTGTGGAGAGGAACAATGGAGGCACAATCAGGAGGACAGCACACTCACCTGCCACCTCATGGGCCTGTGCCCACCACCCCACCCCACCCTACCCCCGCCACCTTCCCATAGTCTCCCATTGCCAAATGCCTGGATCCTGCCTCCACCCATACCCCAGGATAACTCTGCAAGAGTTTTCTGAAATTGCACCACCTGTTTGCAAGAGTGCTCTCCCAAACCCATTGCACAACCTGGGCACTTTTAATTTCAAACACAATTTCCAGAACAATTCTGGGAAAGGATACATATGTGTCTGTGAATGACTGAGTGTGAGTGCGTGTGAGCAAAAAAGTGGATATGCGAGGGGGCTCTCTGCACATCCAAACAGCCAAGGTCAGGAATCCTGTCCAGTTATTCAGAGTTGCTGCATTTCTGAGGACATCTGACCTCAGCTTCATTCCTGTTGACTCACTAGAGTGGGGAAGAACAGCCATTTGCCCTTTGAACCCTGTGTTGTTGGGGCTTGGGTAGGGTTGCCAGAATGAGCAAATAAAGATACAGGCTGCCCAATTAAATTTGAATTTCAAATTTTAAAAAACGAATAACTTTTAATTTTTAACGTATATCCTAAATATTGGATGAGACTTGTTTATATTTAAAAATTATTATATCTGAAATTCAAATGTAACTGGACAGTCTATATTTTAGTTAGGCAAAAAATTAAAGACTCATTGCACCTGCCCTCATGGACCCTGTTTTCCCATCTGAAGCAGGCAGCTCATCACCCTCCAGCTCTCAAACCCTTCTGAGTTTGGCTGCCTCCTCTATGAAAGGAGAGAGGAGGGACAGGCCTGAAAACAACAGACATTTTACTGAGGTTCTACCACCAGGGGAACAAGGTTCTGTCCACTGGGACAATTCACAGGAGCAGAGATGGACGCAGAGCGGTGGGACAGATCTTACCTCATGTGACTTCACAACCGCCTAGTGGGCCTGTAGAGAAGACCCCTTTGACCTGCACCCATGGAGCACTCACAACCTCGGGAAGACCTAGCTAACTCCTGTCTCCCAACTAGACCATGCTCTCCATGACAGCAGGCTGAGCTGTAGGGTGTCCGCTCTGTCCCCAGTTACCAGTGTGGCAGCTGGTGCCCAGGAGGAGCTCAGAGAATGTCAACAGAGAGGAGAGGGGAAAGCGTGTCCTCTGAAGGCCATGCTAGCTCTAGTGTCCAAGGAAAGTCAACAGCGTCAGGTTGTGATGGGGCCACCTCTGTGGACCTTTGTCCCCACCCAGTAACCATGAGTGAATGTTTATTGAGGTTGGGGATATTCTGCACCTGAAGCCAGAGATTCTCTGCTGCCTGGCATCACCTCTGCACCCACCCCCATGCTCTGTCTCCAGGACCACAATTGGGCCTGGCACCCAGCACCACCCAACAGTCAAGAAGCCCAGCCCCAGGCAGAGAACTCCCAGAGCTGGTCATCATCGGCTGTGACCTTGGGCAAGTCCTTGCTCTCCCCAAATCTCAGTTTCCCCATCTGTTCCATGCCCCCAATGACCTTAGGACCTTTAACCCCAGTTCTGCACTGATGTGGGAAGCTTCAGAACTCCAGGAAACAAGGCAAGGTGAATGTCCTTGGCAAGTCCGTACTCCTGAGCAGTTTTGCCAGGACATTTGGCTTTGGGTTGAAATACTCAGATAAGAACTTAAAACTGGGTGTTTAAAAATACACACTATTCACCAAATCAGGTGCTAAGAAGAAATAAAAGTGTCAGATAATATAAAGGGCAACGAGGCTGGGCAGAACTCACACTTGGCCCTAGACTTCCCTCACCCATTACCCACTCTCTGAGCAGGGGGCTATGCTCCTACTTCTGCAACATATCAGCTGGGCGGATGATTTGGGGCAGGTGGCACATCTCTGTATCTGTCTTGGTCTATTGGGTGGGATGCTGCCAACAGTGGGTAGTTCCCAGGTTGTTTTTAAGAGTTCAATGAGCTAACATATGCTAAGCACTTACGATAGGGCTGACATGCAAACAGGAATGGTGAGTGCCATTAGGATTAGCTTCCAATCAGGGGAACATAATGGTTTTTCTGCCCCTCTGCTATAATGTTAAGGAATCTGGGGGACTCCAGCCTTCCTGGAACTGGGGAAGAGGCCGATCAGACCATGTTCCACTTAAATTCTCCCCTGAAATGTGACCACCAACTGAATATTCCATAATATCAAGGAACTGCGCTTGTTATTTTTAATTGTGATGATACTGTGGTTAGTACATTCTTTTTAAAGGAGGCCTTCCTTTTCCCGCTATAAACTAAGATATTCACAAATAAAATGATATAAAAAGAGTAAGAAAAATAAGTACAGTAAGATAGAGTGGGAAATGTGACCCAGCCTCCTCCCAGCACCCAGCACCTGGGCCCTGTTCATCTCTCCATATCTTACCTCCACCTGGCTCCACACCACACTAGTTGTGTACCAAGCTCACCAGCTTCATGGGCCTCAGGCCACTACCCTGGCTGCGGCTCTCTGCAGATCCCTCTTGCCCCAGCACTCCAAGTAGGAGTAACTTAGTTATTTCAATCTCAGTTCAGTAAGTCACTCTTGGTGGGGGCCTCCCTTGACCATTCTCTATTACGTCATCCCACAATATATTTTTCCTAGACCTTGCCAGGGAAGGAAACTAGTTATGTGTTTGTGTACTTTATTTTCTGTCTATCTCCCCACCACAATATAAGCTGTTCTGACTGTTCAGTCCACCTCTATATTCCAGAGTCTAAAACGGGACCTGGCAAACTTGGATGATTGAGTGAAAGGCACTGCTTTGGGGAGCCAGGAAAGAAGAGGGAGCAGGGTAGGGGAGTAGAATGAGTGAGACCTGTTGTAGAACCGCCAGGGTCAAGCAGCAGTGTAGTAATGCAGGGCTGAGCAGCCTGGGCTGGACTCTGAGGCACTCAGAGCCTAGAAGGGGCTCTGGAACTGTCCAAGGCGATGGCGTTTGAGAGAGGGCACACCAGAGCTGGGCCAGCCCAGGCCCCTAAAACACAGCAGCACGTGGCTCAGCCAGGGGCAGCAGGCTGCGTGCAGGGGGAGGGGACGCACTGTTCTCCGCACTGTCCTCGGGCAGTCCACTGGACTCCGCCCCCTCCCCACCCCACCCCCATGGGCCAGCCAGGCCTGCTGTTTATCCTCCCGGGGAGGCAGCAGGAACAACATGTAATTGATAACAAGCCCAGTTCTGGCCAAGGGCTTGCCATTGGGTCAGCGTGCAAATCAAGGAGGTGGCGGACAGGGGCTGCCCTTCAAAATAAAAGTCTCTGCTACCGTTCAGTAGGCAAGCCCCAAAGTTGCCAGAGCCCCTGTTATTCTCGCACCTGTTGGGTGGCCAGTTCCTTAGAGGGGGGAAATGACTTGAGGGGTTCATACATTCGGTAATTTTGTCACCCCCCCACCACCAGGGGCTGGGCAAGAAAACTGCCACTCTTTGCCTGAGAGTGGGGGGAGGGGTGCATACTGGGGAGGAGTTCCATAGGGAACACCACAGTGGAGAGATGAGGGAACCTGGAGGCCAGGGAGGGTGGGGATGGCCTCTTCTTTGCCCCCGCCACCACTACTCCCGGCCATCGCTCTGCTAATGGCCATGGCTTCTGCTAACAGAAGGCTCTAAGTGGGGAGTTGGAATAAGAGACGTGTGAGCAGTGCGAGCGTACGTGACAAGGTGTGAGTTCATGTCGTGTGACTGTGCGTGGGCAGACATGGTTCCGGGCGGCCGGTGTGGCTGTGCAGGAGTGTGTCTGCGATGTTGTGCGTGGAGCCGGCGTGGGTGACCGCGCGCGTGTATGTGAACATGCGTGGGAAAAAGAAGGTGTTGGGAAGCCCTCTCAGAGCCCTTGGTAGAGCACCAAGTGCTGCCGGCTGAGAACCATGCCCCTAGCTTGCGCCCCCGCCCTAGCAGGCCCCTACTGATGACCGACAGTAACCTCTCCACCACAGGCCCCTCAGTCCCCCGCCTCCCGGGGCCAGGGTAGGCCCGTACGTCGGCCTACCCGGTTCTCCCGCCAGACCCCACCGGGTGCCTGCCATATGGAAGGAAGGCCTACAAGGCGCACGGACACCAGGGGCCAAGCGCTGAGGCCGTGGTCCAGACCTGCGCTGGAAAAGTGCCAGCGGGCAACCGGGATTCACTCTCCCACCGACTTGTCTGACCCCCACGGCCCGCGCGGAGGGTCTGCCCATTCCTCCAACATTTCCTTGGACGCTCTAGTGGAGCCTGGGACAAGGGCGCGGGCGCCCAGCCACTCTCCCAGAAGCAGTCCAGGACCTGCCCCACCCCCCCGCGTCCCGATCAGCCATCTGAGCGCCCGGGGCCGCTTCCACGCGGCTCCGGCCTCACCGCGCCTCTCCCACCTGAACTTGGCTCACGCCCGGCCGGTGGCCAGGCCCCCGCGGTCCAGAGGCCCAGCGGGCTGGGCCGAAGGTAGCGCGCTGGCTCCTGGTCCGGCGGCGGCCGCGGGCCGAGCCGCGGCTCTGGCTCTCGCTCACACGCCGGCTGGCCCGAGAGTAGCTGCCGCGGAGCACTCGCCGCCGCCACTCGCTGGACGCTCATTCGCCCACCCCCCTCCCCAACCCCTGCTCACGTGATGCCTCCAGCGCTGCGAAGGCTCGCAGGAGGCTCGGCCTTGGGCACGCGTCCCATTGGCCCGCGCCTCACGTCACGCGCCCCGCCCCTGCCCCGCCTCCAGCCCCACCCATGGCTTCAGGGACCTAAGCACTGCCCCTGCACTCCCTGTTTCTGAGCCGCTGGCTCCTGACACCCAGCCCCCAGCCATATTTTGGCTCCCTACTCCTAGCGTGGACTCGCAGAGTCCGTGGGGGTCAGCTTCTAAAGCTGGATTCCCAGGTGAGAAGGTGAGACAGTCCTCTGGACCTACTCAAACTCTGAGATAGCCCTAAAGTGCGGTATGCACGAGGGTGGGCGCCAGAGACTGGAGGGCAGGGGGACAGCGCTGGCTAGGACAGCCCTCTCCCACTTACAGCCCAGTACGGGACGCTGTGTCTTCCAGTTGAGAGCCAGGTAAAGTAGGGCATTTGTCTTGGGGAACGTATTGTTGTAGAAATACGGTGCCGTTTTTCTGCTGAGAAATCAGTTACCCCTGAGAGAGTGCAGGCTCGCTGTGCTGCCACCAGGGCTGTGTAAGAAGTTTGAGGAGGTTTGCTGATCTCTGCCTCAAATTCGTGACACCCTACTCTGGGGCACTTTCCTGAAGACTGAGCAATGCTTCACAGTCTTCTGTAGTCTGCAGCAATCCAGGGACACGTTTGCATTCCATTCAGAGATAGGAAGAGAGAGGTTAGAATGACTTGCCCAAGAGAAACACATAAACTGAGAGTGTCAGGCACCCTGATATGCCCCTTAACCCACACTGCAGTTGGATCCTCAGCCAAGCATTTTACAGACCAGATGAAGAAATGGACTCTGAGAGGCCACAAGATCCTCCCCAGGTCACACAGCTGGTAAGGAGAGAAGAGAGGGTGAAGCAGGGAGAGGGGTTGGGGGAGATCATCCAGACAAGTCAGGACACGTGGACAGAGAACTCACATCCTTTTCCCTCCTGTCCTGGGAGGTGGAGAGCCTTTCCTCTGCTCCTCTTTGAGGACACTGCCAGAGCTGGAACTCAGAAACTCATAGCTAGAACTCTGGAATGCTGTGGGTCTTGGCTCCTAAATTCATGCCCATGCTGGCCCCTGGATCCTGGGGTCTTCCCTGGGCACTTTGTCAGTACCAGGGATGTAGTTCCTACTGGTACCAGAAGCCAAACCCAGGCTTGACCCAGGTTTAGAGGAGACTTGGGTTGAGGATGAGGATGGAGATGAGGTGCTTGCACTGTCAACTTTTATGGCAGCCCTGGCCAGCACTGGCTGAACAGATGGAATTCACCAGTTTTTATATAAGAAGAGACAGAGATCTAGAGGGTTTGGTGACTCATTGACTTGTCTCTATGAAGGTGGGAGCCCAGCATATCCATAGCATTTCTCCATCTGCCCTACATACTATCCATCCTTCACTCCTTATACATTCCAGCCCAATGTTCCCCATCCCCTGAGTGAAAACCACATCAAAAAGTCAGAGGAAGCTTATAAACAAAGACACATCCATACTAGCTTCAGCACACAAGGAAGCTACATGGCTGGTCAGAAACCAGGGATCAGAGAAAGAGAAATACTGAATAATCTCACTTATATGTGAAATCTAAAACAACACACAAACAAACTCAGAAAAAGAGATCAGATTTGTGGCTACCAGAAGCAGGGGATGTGTGGAGGGACATTAGAGGATATTGGTCAAAGATACAAATTTAGTTATAAGATGTATAAGTACTAGGGATGTAATATATAAAAAGATGGCTACAGCTAGCACTGCTGATGGTATATGGGAGCACTGTTAAATTCTAAAAGTTTTTATCACAAGGAAAAAAATTGTTTTGCTTTTTTATTGTATCTAAATGAGATGCTGGATGCTAACTAAATTTGCTGTGGAAATCATTTCATAATATACATAAGTCAAACCATTATATATCTCAAACTTATACAGTGATGTATGTCAATTATATCTCAATAAAACTGGGGTGGGTGCTGAAGAATGGCCAAGATACTCCTGTTACAACCTGGGGCAGATCATGCCTCTTCTTGACTCAGAACATTTCAGTGACTCCTCACCACAGCCTGCAATGTCCTACAGGATCTGGCCCCCAATTACATCTCTGATCTTACTCTCTACTCCTCTCCCTCTTAGCTCACATCACTTCAGTCACACTGGCCTCCTTATGGTTCCTCTAACATACCAGGCACAATCCCACCTCAGGGTCTTTGCTTTTGTTGTTCCTCCTGCCTGTACAATCTCTTCCCCAAAACTGCATGGCTCCATCATTTGCTTCAGGGTTTTATTAAATGTTAGATAAACTGTTAAAATTCATGACAGAGACCTTAACCTGGACAGAAACCAGGAGGGGCTGTGGGAAGAGCTATCACACCTATGTCATCATGACAGACCTACAGGAAAAACTCTGTGGTTACAACAGAGCTCTGTGGTTGTAACAGCTCCTTGCCTAAACTCCTTGTTTCCCTCTATAAAGTACTTCCTCCATCTTTGTGCACATGGCTCATCATGTCTGTATGTACCAGATTGCAATCTTCTTTTTCCTGAATAAATCCTTTTGGTGACAGAGTATCTAGTCAACTTTTGTTTCATGGTCAATCTTTTGGGGGCCCACAGGGATTAGAGAGCAGTAACCCCAACAGCTTCAGAGCATGTGAGCAACCAAGAGCTGGTGCCCCACAAAACTACTTGGGATCACTGCTCTCTGGCTTGGAGGCTTAGACTCGGTCTTCTGGAACCCAACTTCTGATTTTGTGTTTTTATGCTCTCTGGACTTTATTCAGAAACTCTTTAGAGGGGTTTTATTGTTGTTAAAGGGCCTCACTTGTTTGTTTGTTCCTTTGTGAGCTCCGCTGACACTTTGGCCTGACTCTCTGGAGGAGCACAAGGCTAGTTCCTGGAACTGCACTAGCTTTCTGACAGATTTCATCTAGAACCGGATTATTTCCACAGAAACTGAGGCCAGGTTCTGGTCTGATTTTGTCTGGAACCAGACTGGTCCAATGCGAGCTATGTCTCATTAGTCTGACTTGTATCTCTTGAGATCAGGCTGTTCTAAAACTGGCTTTTTACTTTTCCTCACCTGAGGATATTTTTCCATTGATATTTTAGATAGAGTAGGAGAGAGGGAGAGAGAGAAATATTGATGTGAGAGAGACACATCAATTAGTTGCCTCCTGCATGGTCCCGGGGATGGGAATAAACCTGCTACCCAGGTATATACCCTTGACAGGGAATTGAACCCATGATTCTTTGGTCCACAGGCTGCCGCTCTAACCACTGAATCAAACCGGCCAGGGATACAACTGGCTTTGTAACCAGTTGTCTCTGAAAGAGGGACAATCTTGAAATATTTAGGTAACAAAGATCCCATTTTTTGTGAGACTTTTCTTTAGAGCAAGGGCCCCAAATCGCCCAAATAGCTCCAGCAGCCTGTATGTTAGATACCAGCTAGTCTCACTCTCGAATACTCTGATCACAAAGGGGTGAGGCCAAAGTTAAAATCCTGTTGAAATCATGTCTAAAGGCCATGGTCACTCTTCATGTGCATATTTAACTAAATAAGTAGATCTGACCAAAGGTAATCCAGAATATCAAGTGCCACCATGGGGAATCTTTAAGATTCCCAAACTCACTTTTCTTAAAACCTAATTGGACAATATTATTACTAAAACTGGCAAAGATGAATGGAATGCCTATTTCAAGTGGTATTTTGAGGCTTCCAAATGGTGTCAAGAATCTGAAGTTGCCTCTTTACAAAATAAACTTTTATAATTAACTGGGGCTACGGAACTTTTAAAGAGAGAAAAGATGGTTCCTGAAGCCTCATGATTCACTCCTGTGCTGTCTTGCCCTTCCCCTCAACTTCTGTTTCAAGCTTCACCTCTGAAGCCATCTGGTTTTTCACTGTCTGTCTTCCTTGCCTTGCCTCTGGTGCCTCCTTCCTCTGAATGTTCTCTTACCTCCTCCTTCTCTAAACATGTTTAAAATTGTCCCTTCCTCTGAATGTTCTCTTACCTCCTCCTTCTCTAAACATGTTTAAAATTGTCCCTATTAAAATTAAGCCCTCTGGGGATCCTAATATACCTCAAGTTTCATGTCCCCTGTACTAAAGCTGAATTATAAGCCATAGTTTTAAAATCCCCTAAGGTAACTGAGGATCTTCACAGATTTGCTAAGAGTTTGATATAGTTTTTCAGACCTATCAGCCTCGGTTTTCTGATAGCAGCTAATCCATATGGTAGTTGGTGAAGTCCAGCTTCAACATTAGATAGGGAATTGCCCAATGGGAACATCCTGAGAGGGATTTAGAAAAACAAACCTCTGATTTTTGTAAAGAAGCTACAGGACTCACTGAAGAATTTCACTGAGCCATAACAGTAGCTTTTTAGAAGTCTGTTGATTTGGAGAAAAATTCAGATTTGCTCACAAAAGTCTGACAAATCTATTCATGACTATTATAATTGACTTTAGATTGTGTTTATAAGGAAAATTCAGGTCTCCTTCAGATGTTGATTCCACTTGGGTAACCATTATAAGTTTTTGTTTATTAAGGGGCTGAACCAATACCTTTCCCTTTCAGTTAAAGAGATCAGGATGACATAGGAAACCATGTCCACCCAAGATTTGGTTAATTTGGCCAAACAGCTTGCCTATACTCTGTATGCATTATCTAAAAGTAAGATTTAGCCCTGGCTGATTTGACACAGTGGTTAGAGCATTGGTGCTTGGATCAAAGGATCACAGGTTTGATTCCCGGCCAAAAGCACTTACCTCAGTTGCAGGTTCTATCCTTGGCCCCAGTCAGGGCATGAGTGGAAGGCAACCAATCGATATGTCTCTCTTACATTGATGTTTCTCTCCCTCCCTCCCTCCCTCCCTCCCTCCTAGTCTTTCTAAAAATCAATGGAAAAAAATATCTTCAAGTGAGGATTAACAACAACAAATAATAATAATAAAAGATTGGCAGGATGTTTAAATTTTAACCCTGGCATATGAAGGGCCCTATGTGAAACCAAAAGTCTCCTAGCCTCTGATATCATTGCAAAAAGCGAGGACACTAGGAAATGGCAAATCTTAGCAACTTCAGGCACCCTCAGCCTTCTCACCAAACATCCCAAGGTCTTCTAATCCCCAGTGATGGGCTTTGAGGGATGACAGGAACTTTTCCCAACCCTGCCTCTTAATCAATTTCCTCAAATTGGTAATGAATCTGTCTCTGTTCTTATGACACTAGCCCCTGCCTTGGAGTACTAAAACAGTTCAAATAGCAGGAATTTCAAATAGACTTTAACAGGTTCTGTCTCTGAACCTATTCTTCTTTGCTTAGGCCCTTCGAAAGATACTCACTCTTTCTCCTTAGTTCTTCTGTCCTATTCATTTATTAGGCCAATACTTCCTAGAGAAGTATCACCCCTAAATTTCTTTCTCCCAAAAGGAAGAAGTAATCCTAGAATTTGACAGTAGCTGTTAAAGTAGCCACTCAGGTGAAATAAATAACCTTTCAACATCTTTTATTTGTTCTATCTCTGATGATGCTATAGCTGAATCTGGAGCACTGATCAGTTGTCTCTACTAGACAACTGCTATCCACTTTATGGACAAAATCTCCAACTGATATTAGCAAGATCCACAGTGCACCACCACTTCCTATCGAGATTCAAATACATTGTTCAAAACCCCTTCCCAGAATTGATCAGTGTCCCATAAGTAAAAAGGCTCTTCAAGGTGTAAAGCCCTTAACAGACTAATTCAATCCCTGTCATGCTCTCACATTACCTGTGAGAAAGCCAAAGGGAGGAGGGTGGAGGATTGTTTCTGAGCAATAAACCACACTGTTATCGCTTAAGACCCCATTGTTCCTAATCTTCATACACTACTAACATCCATCCCAACTGGAAGTAAGTTCCTTACCATAACTGATTTAGGCAGTGCAATCTTTGTTTGTTTGTTTACTTTTTACTGAGGTATAATTGGCATATAGTAAAGTGTACAATTCTTAAATGTAGCGCATTCTTTAACATTCCAGTTGATGAAGCTAGCCAATTCCTTTTGCCTTCACTTGGGAAGAAAAACAATTCACCTGGGCAGTAATGCCTCAGAGTTTTGTTTTGTTTTTACTGGGAGCCCTTCTTATTTCTCACAAGTTCTGAAGACTGATTTGGATGATACAACTTTCCCTAAAGGTTCTACTTTGTTGCAATATGTGGACACCATGCTTCTTTGCTCTTTCTCCAAGGTATCCTCACAGGAAGACAGCCTCTGCCTATTAAAACTTTTGCTTTCAAAGGGCATAAAGTCTCTAAAGAAAAATTTCAGTTAGAACAAACTCAGATTTAGTATTTGGGACACCTGATATTGGAAAAAAAGACTGCAAACGGATCCAAATAGGCTTCATGGTGTCCTTAGTTTCCCAAGGCCTAAAACTATGTGTCAACTCTCAGGTTTTGGGGAGATAATTTTCTATTGCCAAAATTGGATCCCAAAACTCTCTCTTATGAACAATGTCTATATGTTTTACTAAAGAATGACAGTCCTGCCCTGGACAGTTTGGCTCAGCAGTTAGAGCGTCTGCCCATGGACCTCGGTTGCTGTTTGGTCTCCGGCCCCGGTCAGGGTCATGCAGGAGGCAACCAGTCAATGTATCTCTCTCACATCAATGTTTCTCTCTCTCTCTCTCTCTCTCTCCCCTCCCCCCACTCTGTCTGAAGATAAATGGAAAAATATCCTTGGATGAGGATTTAAAAAATAAAAATGATAGTCCTGAGCTAATTATATGGGAAGAACAAGACTTTTAAAGTCTTAAAGGAGAATTTAATAAATCCACCTATTTTGGGACATCTCAATCGTCAGATTCTCTCTCTCTTTCTTTCTCTTTGTATATGAAAAAGAAGAAATGTCTTTGAGTTACTCAAAACATGAGGACTACAGAGGCCCTTAGGGTATTCCAGTTAGCAAATACACCCTGTGGCATGGGGACTCTCCCCTTGCCATAGAGCCATTACTGCCACTGTCCTTTTGGTTAAGACAATAAAGGAAATTGTTGTATAATCCCCTTTTACCATCTTTGTACCCCATGTTATAGAAGCCCTCCTGAATTCTCATCACAGGATCTTTAGTTAGTTGCCTGGCTTTCTATAAAGTTCTCTTGTTAACTGCTCTTCACATCACTCTTTTATATTCCATAAACTTAATCTAGCTACTATTCTCCCCTGTGATACTGACCAAGCCCTTCATGACTCCTTGAATACTGATGGATCACCTCCTGGCCCCTTGTGATGATCTGCAAGAGAGTACTCTGGGAAAAGCTAACTTCTTGTGGTTTACAGAGGGTTCATATTTTTTAAATAAAATAGGAAGTACTGTGATAGTTTTGCTTTTTAAACCATCAAGGCAGCATCTTTATCTTTGGCTACTTCAGCCCAGCAGGCTGAATTATGTGCTCTCAGTTGGGCTTGTATTTAGCCAAGGGCAAAACTGCCATCATTTACAATGACAGTAGATATGCCTTCTCAGTAACTCATGACTTTGGAATGTTATGGAAACAACATGGCTTTCTTACATCCAGTGGAAATAAAATGTAATGTCCTGTACATTCAGGAATTACTGCATGCTATACTTTTACCTGCTGCTTTAGCTATTATTAAGACCCCAAGGCATTCTAAACTTGACTCTTTGGAAGGGAAAATCACCCTGATGACATTTCTGCAAGGAATGCTTCTCTTAACGGAACCACCAGCAGTCAAACCTCTGCCATAGTCCAAGGGGATATTTCAGCAGCTAATAACTTAGAAAAACTAGTCAGAGAAGCCCAACTATTGGCTTCAGAGTAAGAAAAGCAAGATTGGAAATCCAACAATTATTGGTTTGATACAAAGAGAAAGGCCAAATAACAACCCAGTCCTACCTGAGACTAATGTGTCTACACCTAACTATTGTACATGTGTTAAACCATTGACCCACTGACAAAATGATAGCATTCATTAATCGATATTGGTGGAGAAATATTAATAAGGCCAGGAAAAGCATCTACCTCACTTGTCCCACTTATCCAAAGTACAACCCAGGGAGGTCTATTTGCATGGCTCTCAGACATTTCAAATTGCCTAATGGACTATTCAAGGTTTGATAATATATTTTATACAGCTTCCCCATTCTCATGGAAATAAATGTGTCTTAGTTATGATCTGTATGTTCTTTCACTGCACTGAATATGTCCCTTATAGATAGGCTGCTGCCTCTTCTGTGGCTAACGTCCTATTAGAAAAGATTATCCCTCCTCCCAGAGGAGCCCCTCTTGAACTCTATAGCAATGGAAGAACACATTTTACTGGTCAGCTTTGACAAGTAGATGATATTTGGCCAGTTTTACAACATTTCATTGCACTTATGACCTTCAATTCTCAGGTCTATTAGTCAAACACACTAACTGCATTATTACGATACAATTGGCAAAATTTATAGAGATCTTTCAAATACCGTGACCAAAAGGATTGCCAGTGCTCCTTTAAAGTCTCAGATTCACTTCTTTTGGGTGGAAGAGACACATAAATAAATAAATAAATAAATAAATAAATAAATAAATAATACCCTCCAGCCTTGCTGGAAGGGCCCCTATCAGGTACTGTTGACTAATCCCTGTGCTGCTAAACTCCAGGGAGTAGAGTCTTGGATATATATATTGCATTTAGAGAAAGAACCAAAACCTCATTGGAACTGGACACAGACTTGTGACCTGAAATTAAAACTATCAAAAATTGAAGCAGATAGCATTCTCAAATGACTGTACCATGTCTGTGCAAATCTTTTCCTTACTATTGCTTCTTACTTTATTTCTATCTCTTTTTTGGAAAGAAAAATATCCTTGTTTATATTTTCCAATCTAATGTGAAAGGGGAAATTTTTTTGGTTATCGGATTTGACATCAAGAACTTTAATCTGGGAAGATTCCAAAATGGCGGCAGAGTGAATGGAAGCTACACAAACCGGCTCCCAGGACCACACTGGAATTACAACTAAATAAAGACAAATCGTCAGGAAAAAGCAACAGGAAAGCAGCTTGTGAGGAGCATATAACCAGGGACACTGATTCAATTTTGGTAGGATTTCGGAGGCACGAGATGGGGGCTGGGAGCCCACGGACAGCAGCTAATGTGAGCAGTGCCCTCTGGGTTAAAGTCGCAAGCAGCTCCACAGCACAGAACTGGGACAGACACTAAAATAGCCACAGTCATTCAACTTGAGCTCCAGCAGAGAGAGGATGGACTGGACTAAAACTGTGTGGGGACACACAGGATCTGGAGGGTACTCAGAGCTTTTGCTGAGTTATGGCCACACAGGACTGTGGCCATCTTACTCCTTCCCAGGGTGCTAGGGAGAGACAGTGGCCCCTACCTCAGAGATTCAACCCCATCCGGTGGGATATTGAAATGCAAATTGAGGCTCATTAACAACCAGCATCTGCCCCACCCTCCGGAGTTTTTCATTCAACTGAGAACTCAAGGCTTGTCAAGTAACCACAACTAAGAGCGCCCAGGCAAAAAGCTAGAGGATAACTGAACCATTCATAGGCTTGCAATTCTGCCCAGGAAAGTAAGACTTGACAGTAGTGTTTAATGAGGGTCCTCCCACGCTCATCCAAACCCAGGAGAGGGAGCCACAAATAGCAGAATTCCAACATCCACAGGGGTAATTTGGCAGGCTCCAAAGCCCACTGTGATAGCCAAAATGGTGAAACAAAGAAACAAATGCCAAATAAAAGAACAAGACACCTCTACAGAAGATGAGATAAATGAGGAGCAATTAACAAGTTTAAAAAGCTAGAATTCAGAGCCATGATCTGGAGGAAGCTCAAAAGTATGAGTAAGAACATCAACACCATGAGTAAAGACATAGAAAAGTTGAAAATCAACAAATTGGAAATTTAAAAACACCAAGAAGAAATGAAGAATGACATAGCAGAAAAAAGAACACATTGGAAGATCTAAACAGCAGAATAGAGGAAGCTGAGGACCAGATCAGTGAATTCAAACACAGGGTAGAAAAAATCAATCAGAAAAAAAAAAAAAAACTACTTAAAAACAGGAAGACAGCTTAAGACACCTGTGGGGCAACTGAAAAAGTAGTAATATTCGCATCATAGGAGTCCCCGAAGAAGAATAAAATGACCAAGGGTTAGAGAATATATTTGAAGAAATAGTGACAGAAAACTTTCCTAATTTGGTGAATGAAGAAGCCACTCAAGTTCAAGAAGCAGAGAGAGCCCCAAGTAAGAAGAACCCAAACAGGCCCACACCATTAAGTCATTAAAATGCCAAAAATTAAAGACAAAGAGAGAATCCTAAAAGCAGCAAGAGATAAGCAAAAGGTTACCTACAAAGGAAAACCTCTTAGGCTCTCAGCTGACTTCTCACAAAAAACACTACAGGCCAGAAGGGAATGGCATGAACTAATCAAGATCATGAAAAACAGGATCTGAATCCAAGACTACTCTACCCAGCAAGGCTGTCATTCAAAATAGATGGTGAAATAAAGAGCTTCCCAGACAAAAAAAAAAAAAAAGCTAAGGAATACATTAAGACCAAACGAGCACTATGAGAAATGTTAAAAGGACTGCTGTAATTAGTAGAAGAAATAGAAACAAAAATAGAACCACACCAAACAAAAATGGCAATAAATAAGTACACATCAATAATCACATTAAATTTAAATGGATTGAATGATCTGATAAGAAGACACAGAGTAACTGGGATAAGAAAGCATGTCTCACATACATGTTGTTTACAAGAGACCCACCTCACAACAAAAGACTCACATAGGTTGAAAGTAAAGGGATGAAAAAAAAATCTTCCAAGCAAATGGAAATTAAAAAAAAAGCTGGGGTAGCAATACTCATATCTGATAAAATAGATTTCAAAATGAAGGCCATAACTAGAGACAACGAAGGCCACTACATAATATTGAAAGGATCTATCCAACAGGAAGATATAACCTTGATAAACATATATAAACCCAATATAGGAGCACCAAAATATATTAAAAATCTTCTGGAGGAATTCCAAGGAGAAATCTACAGCAATACAATCAGAGCAGGGAACTTCAACACACCGCTGACATCACTGGATAGATCCTCTAGACAAAAAATGAGCAAAGAAACAGAGACTCTAAATGAAACACAATGCTAAATGGATTTAATAGATATCTACAGAGAATTACACCCCAAAACTAGAGAATTCACATTCTTCTCAAGTGCACATGGGTATTCTCAAAGATAGACCACATGATAGGACACAAACTAAATCTCTAACGTTCAAGAAGTTGGAAATCATATCAAGCATCTTCTCAGATCACAATGGCATAAAACTAGAAATCAATAGCAACAAGAACATGCAAAGACATTAAAACACATGGAGGCTAAATAGCATGTTATTAAGCAAAAAATGGGTAACTGAGGAGATCAAGGAAAAACTTAAAACTTCTTGGAAACCAACAAAAATGATTACAGAACAACACAAAATCTATGGAATGCAGCAAAAGCAATTCTGAGAGGGCAGTTCATAGCATTACAGACCTACCTCAAGAAATAAGAAATATTTCTTTTTTTTTTTTTTTTTTATCCTCACCCGAGGACATTTTTCCATTCTTTGTTCAGATAGAGCGGGAGGGAGAGAGAGAGAGAGAGAAACATCGATGTAAAGGGACACATCGACTGGCTGCCACCTGCATGACCAACCAGGGTCGGGGACAAACTGCAATCGAGGTACATGCCCTTAGCGGGAACCGAACCCAGGTCTCTCTGTACCGCAGGCCCACGCTCCAACTGCTGAGCCAAACCGGCCAGGGCTAAGAAATATTTCTAAGAGACTATCTAACCTCATAACTTAAAGAACTAGAAAGCAAACAAAAAGAAAACCCCAGAGCAAGTAGAAGTAAGGAAATAGTAAAGATCAGAGCAGAAATAAATGACATGGAGACCAAAAAACAACAATTCAAAATATAATGAAACAAAGAGCTGGTTTTTCGAAAAGATAAACAAGATTGAAGGACCCTTAGCTACACTCACCAAGAAACAAAGAGAGAGAACCCCAATATGCAAAATCAGAAATGAAAGAGGAGAAGTAACAACTGACATCACAGAAAAACAAAAAATTGTTAACAGCTACTATGAACAATTATATGGCAACAAATTTGACAATCTAAACAAATGGACAAATTTCTGGAAACACATAATCTCCCAAAACTGGACTGGGAAGAGATAGAAAACTTGAACAGACCAATAACAACTAAGAAAATTGAAAAGGTAATCAAGATGCTCCCAGCATACAAAAGCCCAGGCCCGGATTGCTTCACGGGGGAGTTTTACCGAACATTCAAAAAAGAATTAACACCCATTTTCCTCAAACTACTTCAAAAAATTCAAGAACAAAGAAGACTTCCAAACTCATTTTATGAGGCAAGCATAATTCTAATCCCAAAACCAGAAAAAGACACAAAAAGAAAGAAAACTACAGGCCAATATTCCTGATGAACATAGATGCCAAAATACTGAACAAAATACTAGCTAATCAAATCCAGCAATACATCAAAAAAATTATTCACCATGACTAAGTGGGATTCATCCCAGCGATGCAAGGATGGTATAATATTCGCAAATCAATAAATGTGATACATCACATAAATAAAATAAAGAATAAAACCACACGATTATATCAATAGAGGCTGAAAAAGCATTAGACAAAATCCAGCATCCATTTCTGATAAAAATACTCAGCAATCTGGGAATAGAGGGATCATATCTTGACATAATAAAGGCCATATATGAAAGACCAGCAGCCAACATCATATTCAATGGGTAGAAACTAAAACCATTTTCCTTAAGAATAGGAACAAGACAGGGATGCCCACTTTCGTCTCTCTTATTTAACATAGTACTGTAAGTCTTAGCCACAGCAATTAGACATGAAGAAAAAATAAAAGAATCCAAATTGGAAAGGAGAAAGTGAAACCGTCATTATTTGCAGATGACATGATATTATACATAGAAAACCCTAAAGACTCCATCAAAAATTTACTAGACTTAATAAATGAATTTGGTAAAGTAGCAGGATACAAAATTAACGTCAAGAAATCAACAGCATTCTTATACACCAATGACGAACTCACAGAAAGAGAAACTAAAAAAAAAAACAATCTAATTTACCATCACAGCAAAAATATTAAGATACCTAGGAATAAACTTAACCAAAAAAGTAAAGAACCCATTTGCACAAAACTACAATACATTAAAAAAAAAAAAAAAAAAAAAGTGGAAGATATAAAAAAGTGGAAGCACATACCTTGTTCATGGATTGGAAGAATTAACATCATTAAAATGTTCTTATTACCCAAAACAATGTATAGATTCAATGCAATCCCCATCAAAATACCGACATATTTCACAGACTTTGAACAAATACTTCAAAAGTTCATATGGAACCAAAAACGACCCCAAATAGCCACAGCAATCTTGAGAAAGAAGGACAAAGTAGGTGAGATCACAATACCTGGTATCAGGTTATACTACAAAGCTACTGTAATCAAAACAGCCTGGTATAAGAACAGGCATATAGACCAGGGGAACAGAACAGAGAACCCTTAAATAGACCCCAGACATTATGCTCAATTAATATTTGACAAAGGAGGCAAGAGCATACAATGGAGTAAAGACAGCCTCTTTAATAAATGGTGTTGGTAAAATTGGACAGCTACATGCAAAAAAATGAAACTAGACCATCAACTTTCACCATACACAAAAATGAACTCTAAATGGATAAAAGGCTTAAATGTGACCCGTGAATGCATAAAAATCCTAGAAGAAACTGTAGGCAACAAAATTTCAGACATCATACGCAGCAGAATTTTCACTGATACATCACCTAAGGCAACAGAAACAAAGGAGAAAATGAACACATGGGACTACATCAAACTCAAAAGCTGCTGCACAGCAAAAGAAACAACCATCAAAATGGAAAGACAACCCACTGTATAGGAGAGCATAATTGCCAATGATACATCAGATAAGGGATTAATTTCCAAAATATATAGAGTACTCATACAACTCAACAAAAGGAAGACAAAGAACCCAATTAAAAAAGGACAGAGGAGTTGAATAGACACCTCTCCAAACAGGACATACAAATGGCCAAGAGACATATGAAGAAATGGTCAACATCACTAATCATCAGACAGATGTAAATTAAAAGAACAATGAGGTATCACCTCACACCTGTCAGAATGGCCGCCATCAACAAATCATCAAACAGCAAGTGTTGGCGAGGGTGTGGAGAAAAGGGGACTCTAGTACATTGCTGGTGGGAATGCAGACTGGTGCAGCCACTGTGGAAAACACTATGGTATTACCTCAAAAAATTAAAAATTGAATTGCCATTTGACCCAGTGCTTTTACTTCTGTGAATATTCCCTGAGAAGCCTGAAACACCCATCAGAAAGAATATATGTACCCCCATGTTTATAGCAGTACTATTTACAATAGCTAAGATCTGGAAACGGCCCAAGTGTCCATCAGTAGACAAATGGATAAAAAAAGCTGTGATACATATACACAATGGAGTACTGTGCAGCTGTAAGAAAGAAAGATTTCTTATCCTTTGAGACGACATGGAGGGACCTGTAAAGTATTATCCTAAGTGAAACAAGCCAAGCAGAGAAAGACAAATACCACATGATCTCACTTATTTGTGGAATGTAATAAACATAACAGTCTGAGGTATAGGGTTGACCCAGAGGCATGGAAGTAGGGTGCAGACTGACAACCTTCAGAAGAGGGGGTGTTGGGGGGAGGGAAGAGATAAGCCACAGAACTTATATGCATGTACGCATAACCAATGGACATGGACAACAAAGCTGGGTATGGGGTGGGGGGGATGGGGAGGAGGGTGTCAATGGGGCAAAAAAGGAGAAACATCTGTAACAAAAATATTATTAATTAATTAATTAATTAATTAATTTAAAAAGGATTTTAATTTATCTAAGACAATAATGACCTTTATTTCACTACCTACAGGTTTGAGCTCCTGGTTTAAAATCACCATTTAAACTGTTTATTATGTTGTTTTAAATTTTATGTTGTATTCTTCTTGTTATTAAGCTCTTCACCTGTTGCCCATTAACCCTGAATACTAGTTTTGTTTTTTTTCTATTCATGCACCTTCCTTCTGATATGAGACAGGACACCCAAAATAAGTCCTTCTGGACATGGAGTGACAAAAGGCTGCTGAAATCAGAAAACCTGACTGTTGATCAGCAATGCTTTGAGAGAAAGAGCTTGATTAAAATGGGAAAATTATAACAGAGAGCTTAACTGGATGGAAGTCAGGAGGGGCTGTGGGAAGAGCTATCACACTTATGTCATTGTGAGAGCCCCACAAGAAGAACACTATGTTTACAACAGAGCTCTATGGTTACAAAAGCCCTTCCTCTAAACTCTCTCTGCCCCTCTATAAAGTACTTCCTTCATCTTTGTACACATGACTCTTCATGTCTACATGTATCAGATTGCAATTCCTTATCTTTCCTGAATCAATTTCCTGAATACATA
Organism: Molossus molossus; assembly: GCF_014108415.1. Lineage (NCBI taxonomy): Eukaryota > Metazoa > Chordata > Mammalia > Chiroptera > Molossidae > Molossus > Molossus molossus. The sequence continues at coordinate 56,904,036 of NW_023425399.1, read as the reverse complement.
GTCAAATTTTATTTCATAGTGGACTTACCTTCTCAGGGAGCCTTGCTTTAACTACCCAATAGAAATGTTAACACTCTCACTTATATTTCCTATTTCCTTATCCTGTTTAACTTTTCTTCTATGTGCCTATTTCCTGCTAATGTATTATATATTTATTTGCTTTTTTGTCATCCAATAGAATGTAAGCTCCACCAAAGCAGTGATTTCTGTCCAGTTGTTCCCTTCTACCTCTAGCACCAAGCACACAGTAGGTACTCAATTGTTAAATTAATGAATTTCTAGAAGACTTAAAGCAAACAGGGTCTACTTGAGAAAAATTAAATCAGGCTGAGGAACCTACCCTAAACAGGTAAAGGAGTGGGTCACTGGAGAAAAAAGAAGAGCAATTTTCCCAAAAGACCCACAGCACCCCAAGCTAGTTTCCAGGGACTGACTTTTAATAGAGTGCCTCCTACCTAATTCATTCTCCACCTCCCTCCAACACCCACCTTGGCCTGGTTAACTCCATTCATCCTTCAGAAATCATCTTACACTTAAAATAGCCTCGTACCAACCTTCTCTCTCACCTCCAGGCCAGACAGATCAGGTCTCACATGCCTGTCCTTCATGAATAGTGCCTGAAATATAGTAGGGACTTCGGAAACTTGTGTTGAGTAAGTAAATGAATAAATGAGTGAATGGGGACACTGGCAGCCTAAGTAGATAAAGGTCCGCCTGAGCATATAGACACAGCCTTTACCCAGGCCATATCTAGAGAGAAAAAAACTCTCTAGTATAGTAGGAAGAATCTGCTACTGGAATTCTTTGCCAAGAAGAAGAGAAAAAGTCAGGTGGTGCTCTTCAAAACAGAAGTGGCAAAAAAATAAATAAATAAATATTTCTCTTCAGCAATGAAAACCGCTAACATACTTTCCCTCCAAATTAATTTCTGTTTCCTACTTCTATATCATTATGCATAGAAAAGAGCCTAGAGTCCCAAACAAGAATGCTAAAGGAGTTCATCACCACCAAACCAGTATTACAAGAAATAATGAAGGAAGAGGAATAGGAGGAGACACAGAGAAAGAAGAAAGAGTAGAAGGAGAAGATTTTAAAAATATGAATAATTCAATGGTAATAATTACATACCTATCAATAATCACTTTTAATGTAAATGGATTAAATGATCCAATCAAGAGACAGTGTGGCTGAATGGATAAGAAAACATGATCCATACTTATGCTGCCTACAAGAGACCCACTTCAGATAGAAAGACACACACAGATGAAAATAAAGGGATGGCTATGGTGTTACCTCAGAAAATTAAAAATTGAATTGCCATTTGACCCAGTGATCTTACTTCTAGGAATATACCCTAAGAAGCCTAAAACACCAATCAGAAAGAACATATGTACCCCCATGTTCATAGCAGCACTATTTACAATAGCTAAGATCTGGAAACAGTCCAAGTGTCCATCAGCAGATGAATGGATAAAAAAGTTGTGGTATCTATACACAACGGAGTACTATGCAGCGGTAAGAAAGAAAGATCTCTTATCCTTTGATACAACATGGAGGAAACTGGAGATTATTATCTTAAGTGAAACAAGCCAAGCAGAGAAAGACAAATACCACATGATCTCACTTATTTGTGGAATATAATGAACATAACAGTCTGAGTAACAAGGCAGACCCAGAGATGTGGAAGTAGGGTACAGACTGACAACCCTCAGAAGAGAGGGTGGGAGGGGGGAGGGAAGAGATAAAACACAGAACTTACATTCATGTACCTATAACCGATGGACATGGATAACAAAGCTGGGGATGGGGTGGGAGGGAGGAGGAGGAGGGTGTCAATGGGGAAAAAAAGGAGAAACATCTGAAAAAAATAAATTAATAATTTTTAAAAAAGTAAAGGGATGAAAAGGATATATATATAATTTATCTTTATTGTTGAGGTTTACAGATGTCCCCACCCTTTTTCCCCCATTGAACCCCTCCTCCCCACTCCTACCTCTCTACTGCCTTCCAAACACTATTGTCTGAGTGCACTGGTTATGCACATATGCATATAAATTCTTTGGTTTATCTCTTGCTGCACCATCCCCCTTCCCTCTTAGGTTCCTCAACCTAACAACCAATTTGTACTTCTTAATCCTTTTTGCCCATCCCCCTAACCCTCCTCCCATCTGGCAACTAACAAAAAGTTCTCTGTATCTGTGAGTCTGTTGCTGTTCTGCGTGTTCATTTTGTTTGTAGATTCAATTGTTGGTAGATATGTATTTATTGCCATTTCATTATTCACATTTTTTACCTTCTTCTCCTTCTCCTCCTCCTCCTCCTCCTCCTCCTCCTCCTTCTTCTTCTTCTTCTTATCCCTTTAACATTTCATATAATACTGGTATGGTGGGATGAACTTCTTCAGCTTTTTTTTCATCTGGGAAATTCTTTATATGTCCATCGATTCTAAGTGATAGCTTTGCAGGATAGTGTAATCTTGGTTGCAGGTCCTTGCTTTCCATCATTCTTAGACTATTCCTGGCCACTCCCTTCTGGCCTGCAAAGTTTCTTTTGAGAAATCAACTGCCAGTCTATGGGAACTCCCTTGTAGGTAACTTACTGCTTTTCTTTTGCTGCTTTTAAGATCTCTTTGTCTTTAATCTTTTGCACTTTAATTATGATGTGTCCTGGTGTGGCCCTCTTTGGGTTCATCTTTTTTGGAACTCTCTGTGCTTCCTGGACTTGTATGTCTGTTTCCTTAATCAAGTTAGGAAAGTTTTCTGTCATTATTTTTCAAAAAGGTTTTCAATTCCTTGCTCTCGCTCCTCCTTCTGGCACCACCAAGATGTGAATGTTGGTACACTTGAACTTGTCCCAGAGGTTCCTTACACTATCCCCATATTTATGGATTGTTTTTTTTCTTTTTCCTATTCTGATTGGGTATTTTTTGCTTCCTTGTATTCCAAATCAATGGTTTGATTCTTGGCTTCACCTACTCTACTGTTGCCACCCTGTAAATTATTCTTTATTTCAGTTAGTGCATCCTTCATTTTATGCTCTTGAGGTCCTCACTAAGTTCCTTGAGCATCTTTATATTCAAAACCCGTGTTTTGAACTCTGCATCTGTTAGAATTTGTTTAGTTCCTTTCCTGGAGTTCTGTTATTTCATTTAGGACATGTTTCTTTGTCTCCCATTTTGTCTGCCTCTCTGTGTTTGTTTCTATGTATTAGATAGAGTTGCTAAATCTCCTTGGATTGGTATGATGGCCTATTGTAGTAGTGTCCTATAGGGTCCAGTGGCACAGCCTCCCTGATCATTCCAGCTTGGCCTGTGAGGTACACACCTCATGGAGACTCTACACCCTTCTTTTGTAATTGAGTCTTGATTGCTGTTAGCGCATCAATGGGAGGGATTTACTCAGGCTGATCAGCTACACAGACTGGCTGTGCCCACTGATCCTGACCTCTGACCACTTTAGAGGATCAGCTGTGCAGGGGCCCACCACCCAGAGTAAGACTTACTACAGCAGGGCTCTGGTACCCACTGAGTCCACCCCTTAAGTGTGTCATTTGTGGAGGTGGTTGGGTCATGGTGCTTTGATCTGGTCTAAAGCTGTCCACTGGGTGTGCTAGCTCTGGGGCCTCCCAGGAGGCATAGGCCAAGGTCAGTCACTGCTTGTGTTCTACCCAGGGCCACCAGACATAAGATATAAAGTGATCTGCAGATGGCTGCTTCTTATGCTGGGCTTGGAGGTATCCAGGAGAAGGCAAGCTATGAATCAAATTCAGCTACTGCTAGTGCCAGACCTGGGGCCACTTAACATGAGAAATGGGGCTCGCTGAGGCCAGATGCTGCTTGTTTGAGAGGTTTTAGGAAAATCTGAAGTAGGAGCCAAGACAGGCATTTTCATGGTAAAGCCACTGGAAACAGCTTGGGTGGGCCCCAAAATTGCATGGGGCAGGATCTCAAGGAATCACTAGGGCAAGGCAAATAGTGTGAGCCAGGTTGCTGGAGTCCCAGATATGGTGCCTGTCTGCCAGTCCCATGGGGGAAGGGCTCACCAAAGGAACAATAGCCTCTGCCAACATATCTGTCAGAGAGAAAGCTGCTGTTCCAGCTCTTGCCCTGATGCCAAACAATGCAGTTCTTTCCTACATGTCTCCAGTGCCTTTCAAGCTGCCTCCCCTGTGCTGGAGCCCAGGAGGAGTGAGTCCGAGTAAGTCCGTGCACAGGGCCTTGGGAACTGCTTGCAACTCTAGCAGCTTCAGCCTCCCTCAGCCTCAGTTCCACTAGTTTTTACAGTCAGAAGTTATGAGGACTTCTCTTCCTAGCATTGGAACCCTGAGCTGGGGGGGCCTGGTGTGGGACGGAGACCCCTTGCTCCTCAGGGAGGACCTTCACAGCCAAGGTATCTCTCCTGATTTTTATCCACCACGTGCGGGTGTGGGACCAGCCCTTCTATGCCTCCGCCCCTCCTTCCAGTCTTGATGTGGCCTCTTCTTTAATTTCATAGTTGTAGGACTGCCATTCAGCTTAATTTCGGATTGTTCTGAATGATGGTTGTTCTGTAGTTTAGTTGTTAATTTTGGTGCACTGGATGATGTTCAACCCACTGAAGCACAGAGAACAGGGCTAATTGTAGTATTTTTATTGTTGAAAATATTAAGTCGCTAGTTGTAATTTTGATGTGGCTGTGGGAGGAGGCAAATACTGCATTTACCTCCGCCACCATCTTGACCGGAAGTCTGGGATGGAAGAAGATATTTCATGCAAATGGAAATCAAAGAAAAGCTGGGGTAGCAGTACTTATATCACACAAAATAGAATTTAAAATAAAAGTTATCACAAGAGAGAAAGAAGTACCCAGAAATTCCACTACCAGGTATTTATCTGAAGAAACCCAAAACACTAATTTGAAGACAGATAAATCCCTATGTTCATTGCAGTATTATTCACAATAGCCAAGATATGTAAGCAACTAAGTACCCATCCATACTAAGGACCCATCTATATACTATACTATAGAAAGTATAGTATATAGAATAATATAATATAGTATATATTATTATATATATACTGCATATTCTTTATGCATATTGTTTATGCACTCATCTATGGATGGGTACTTAGTATGTGTGTGTGTGTGTGTGTGTGTGTGTATATATATATAATATATATATGTATATATATGTATATATATACATATATATATTATATATATATATATTACTCAGCCATGAAAAAGAATGAAATCTTGCCCAGCTGGTATGGCTCAGTGGATTAAGCATTGTCCCGTGGACTGAGAGGTCCTGGTTCAATTCCTGGTTAGGGCACATACCCAGATTGCAGGCTGGATCCCCAGTGGGGGCCGTGCAGGAGGCAGCCAATCAATATTTCTCTCTCACATCAAATTTTCTTTCTTTTTTTTTTTTTAGTCCTCACCCGAGGACATTTTTTGTATTTTGTTCAGATAGAGTGGGAGGGAGAGAGAGAGAAAAACATCTACGTGAAAGGGACACATTGAGTGGTTGCCACCCACATGACCCAACCAGGGCCGGGGACAAACTGCAACCGAGGTATGCACCCTTAGCAGGAACCGAACCCATGTCTCTCCGGAACACAGGCTGAAGCTCTAACCGCTGAGCCAAACCAGCCAAGGCTCACATCAAATTTTATATTTCTCTCTCCCTAAAAATCAATAAAAGCATATAAATAAAATATGAAATCTTGCCATTTGTGACATGAATGGACCTAGAGGGTATTGTGCTCAGTGAAATAAGTCAGACAAAGAAACACAAATACCATATGATTTTACTTATATGTGGAATCTAAAACAAACAAAACAGAAACAGACTCATAAATACACAGAAAATTTTGATAGGTGCCAGATGGGAAAGGGGTTGGTGAATGGGTGAAAAGGGATAAAGGCTTAAGATATGTAAATTGGCAGTAATAAAAACAGTCATGGAGATGTAAAGTATGCATAGGAATATAGTCAATAATATTGCAATACCTATATATAGTATTAGGTGAGTACAGGACTTATGGGGGTGCACCTGGCCAGTGTGGCTGAGAGGTCCGTTTTTAGTTTTTGGTCAGGGCACATGCCTGGGTTTCTGGCTCAATCCCCAGTAAGGGGCATACTGGAAGCAGCCAATTAATGTCCTGCTCTCACATCAATGTTTCTGTCTCTATCTCTCCTTTCCTCTCTACCTAAAAATCAATAAAAAATATTTTTTTTTTTTAAAAAGAAGAAGATATTTCTAGAGGGCTGGCATTGTCCCACAGCACTGTAGTCAAGAATCTTGGCCTCATCATATCTCATCCCATGCCCACACCCTCCACACTGCCCCGTATAATCTCAAGTCCTTCCTTCAACTCACACCTGCCACAGACTCTAAGGCCAGCCTGCTCTCAGGGTCTCATTCAGTGCCTCAGTAGTCTGGGCACAAAGGGACCACTTGAGGCCATCAAGCTGTGACCTACTGCAGTAACTGACTTCTCCCCTTTCTCAAGTGAGAAGCAACAAACCCTCCCACTCAGTGCCAGTGTCCCTCAGCTGAACCTCAGGGGTTGCTGGCTAGTGTCCATCTCTTCTGATCAGTGAAGGGCTAGGATACTGAGGAGACCCCATCTGTTATGGGCTCAGGAAGTAGTTTTGTGGTATAAGCTTTGAGAGCAGGCACAAGGAGAAGGCCATGGAGGTGGTCAGGCTGGGTAAAAAATACACTACAGCAAGGTCTACAGGCAGGGGACCTGGAGTTTATGTGTAGACAAGAGGTCCATTTTGTCCCTGCTCTGAAGAGAGCTGCTAATGCCCAGGCCCCAGGCCCCCAGCCCTAGGCACAGATAGCTCTCAGGGACATTAGGCCAGGGCCCTGGGGACATGGCTGTCAAGAAGAAACCAAAACAGGGCCTGAGTCCCAGGAGCCTATCCCTCCAGCCCTGACTAGTGGCAAAGGCCCCTGAGACAGAAGTTCTGGGGCAAGAACTCCAGCATTCTGTTTCAGGGCTATGCACACAGGTGCAGCTCTGGGGGCAAAGGGCTCTCAGCTTTTCTCTTCTTTATCTTTGCCATGAATGGTGGTCTCTTTGACACCTGCCAAAATTTCCAAACTGTGGGCAGCCTGATTCTCTGCTCCACAGGGCTATGTATATGGCTGCCTGAACTCTAGTCTTGGGTCCCTCTAGCCAGCTGAATGACATTGGGCAAGTCAGTTTGCCTGCCAGAGCCTCAATTTCCTCATCTATAAAACAAGTGCCAAAACCCCTGTCCTACTTACTTCACAAAGTTGTTTGAGGATCAAATAAAGTAATGGATGGGAGAAGGCACTGGAAAGTACAAAAACTGAGGAGAGGCTGTTATCACTCCTTCCAGTATTTATTCAGCACTCCTTGATCTCCACCCTGCTGTGGCCTGTTGCTGGGCAATACTGTGGAATAGAGACCCTGGCACACAGCCTAGGGGCAGCAGAATTATGGCAGTGCAGGGGGCAAATAACAACACAAATGGGGCAATGAGTGGGAAAATGCAAGAAGCCCAGGAAACTGTAACTACTTTATCCTCCATGGGACCAAGAGTATCTCTGTCCAAGCCTCTCAGAGTGACATTTAGGCCATTTATTTGCATATTTCTTTTAAAAATAATACCTGCACATTGTTATAAAGTTCAAACACTAGAAAGACATGAAATAAAAAGTAATTCAACCCCAGTCCCACTCAGCATTTCTGTTTTGCTTTCCTATTACCATGGGAATTCTGGGCTCTGGGCTCCCCATGAGCATGACTCAGGGGTCTCCAGGCTGTATTACAATCTGAGGCTCTTCCTTGAAGTTCTCTCTCCTACCCCCTCTTTCCCCAGGGCATCCCTGCTGCCTTTATTGCTCTTGCTCCCACTTCTCCCCCTAATCCTCTATGGACACTTCCCCCCTAAGACCTTGGCATGTTTTATTCCATCTGCTTCTCTGAAGACAAGAACTGACACAGACTGCTCAAAGATTAAATGAATTAATACATACAGAACCTTGGAAAAATGCCAGGAACAAGATAGATATCTTTGACTCCCAGCCCGATGGGGCTCCTTCCTTGGGGCCATCCCTAGGGACATCTCCCACCTATCCTGGGGAGACTCCTGTGTGTCCTCTCAGAAACCAGCACTTCTTGGGTTGTCTGAGTGTGCAATGTTCCCTCTGACCACAGAGCCTTGCACCCCTGCTACCTTTGTTAGGAACATCCTCACCCCCTCTCCCTCATCAGTTCCTATTCATTCTCTATATCACATCACAAATGTCACTTTCTCAGGGAAGCCTTCCTGGCCTCCTTTATATGTTCTCCCAACACCATGTACCTCTCCTTCAAAGCATTTCCCAAGATTACCCATTCATGTGTATGTTTATTTACTTCATACTTGTCTCTCTGTGGCAAAGACTGCCAGTCTTCAGATATTTTTTCTCCTCTTCCCATAACTTCAAGTTTTTACCAAAGCACAGAGTTGCTCTGAAGAAAGGTCCTTGATTAATGTATGATGAACAACTAATTGAGGTATTTGGGGTCTGGGCCATTTCTTAGTCATCTCAGTGATTTCTACAATACCCAGCCGGTGGCATGAAGGGTTGGCTAAAATTCTAGAAAAGCACTATTCAGTAGAACTTTCTGTGATGAAGGAAATGTTCCATATATCCCTGTTGTCCAATAAGGATCACAGGAGGTTAGTGGCCCCATGTTGGATAGTGAACGTCAGAGCTAGAAGGCAATTTAGGGAGAAGGGTATAGTACAATGCAACCCCCTCTTCTAATGGAGGAATTAGTGGTTTACTGAGATAAGATGGATGTGTGCCCCATCCCTGATATATAAGCTAGACCACTAGGCAGAAGAGGGCTTCAAGCCCCTGCTCCTGACCCCTCAGTGAGGGTCACATTAAGGAATCATGTCATGGTTACAATCAGTCCTCGTTTATTGTGGTTAATCAGTTCCAGACTCTACCGCAAGAAATGAATTTCCATGAAGTAGTTTCATCGTCAGAAGGCTTAGAAGAAGCAGCATGTTTAGGAGCCATCATGGGACTTAGGTAAAAGTTCTCAGAAATTGCAAACACGAGAGCAAAGATGCTTCCGATGTGTAGCAATGTAGAAGCATGTATGAGAGAAACGAAGTTGCATGAGGCTGAGCCAATCAGTGGCCAGAATAGGAAGAGGATAGGATAGCCAATCAGTGAACAGCATGTTCTGATTGGCTTGGTTTCACCACACCCAATTTTGGGGGGAAAAAAGTTACTGCCCACACACAAGGAGTGGTCAAGCAGTTGCACCTGGCATTGAAGGATTTGCAGGGGTGCTTGGATACATAGGCCTACAGTCCATACGTACAGTAATTTTAATTTTAATTGTAATACAAGGGTGTATAATTGACTCAGACAACCAAGCACGCGCTGTATCATTTTCACTGTCTTGAGCCACACTGAATATATTTGAAAAAAGCGCGATAGAGTGAAGCTGCAAAAGTCGAAGTGCGAACTGGCAAGGGATGACTGTATACTAATGCCAATCACAGTGGCCAGCCCTTCCTAGACATCACTTTCTGCTGATGTCCACCACTACAGGTGAGGGAAGAAGAATGTATCTGCCTCATAGCAAGGTCTAAAGCAGCCTTCCTAGTCCCCAGATGCTGAAGAGATGGGCAAAAAAAGGTTAGATTCACAGTGTGCCAGGCCCATGCTAGGCATCTCACAGCCACAGACTCTGAGACAAAAAGAAAAGGGCAGGGCCCACTGCGTTTTGTGCCTAGAACTGTGACCTGCAGGACAGCCATTCTACAGAACAGGAATGATGCCAGAGAGGTGAATCAACTCACCCAAGGTCACACAGCAAATGCAATAGCAAAGGCAGAACTAGAACTCAGATCTCTTCACTCCAGAGATCATTCTCTTATCACCACGCTGATGAGCTCAGCTCCAGATACAGCACCCATTTCTGCTTTACCCCACAGATTCTCTCACTCAAGCTGCATCCATGTCATCCACAGATGACTTTCCCCTAAAGAATAAGGATGGAGCCAGGAGCCCCCATCAGACTTCACCCCTCTTGCAGTTCTGATAAGACCACCAGCATTTCCACAACCACTATGTCACCAAAAGGGGGAGTGTCATCATCAAAACCATCTGCCATCCCTGCAAGTTGGTAGAGGAAAAAGGATTCTTCTTGGGAACACTTGGCAACTTTATGTCAGAAAGTATTTCATGGTTGGCCCTGGCCCATGTGGTTCAGTTGCTTGAAGTATCATCCCATGCATCAAAAGGTTGCAAGTTCAATTTTCAGTCAAGGCATATACCTAGGTGGCAGGTTCAGTTCCCTGGTTGGGGTGCCTATAGGAGACAACTGATCAATGTTTCTCTCTCTCTCTCTCTCTCTCTCTCTCTCTCTCTCTCTCTCTCTCCCCCCTTCTTCTCTCTCTAAAGTCAATTTAAAAAGAAACATATGCTCAGGTGAGGATAAAACAAGAAAAGAACTTAGTGGTTGGACAGAGCAGGAGCTCCTTGGGCAAAGATTAAGTGGGTGAGAGGAGGGCAGTGTGCTTTGTTAAACTCTTTAAACAGATAATTCTATTTTATCTTTGAAACTCCTCTCCTGCTGGGTCCATTTTATAGATGGTGAAACAGAGGTCACTTGCTCAGGCTTACTCAGTCTGCAGGAGGTGGTTCCAACCCAGAAAATAACAAGGTAGTAGGAATTTGGGAGGTGTCTGCTGCTTCCTTGAGAAGGCTGTGAGAGCCTGAAAAGGTGGGGAATAGGAGAAGGATCTAGAGCAGTGGTTCTCAACCTTCCTAATACCGTGAATCTTTAATACAGTTCCTCATGTTGTGGTGACCCCCAACCATAAAATTATTTTTGTTCCTACTTCATAACTGTAATTTTACTACTGTTATGAATGGCATTTTAGTTGGTTCAGCTTCATAGATTTGGCTGATAGAACTTCACAACAAATAACACATTGTGGTTTCTCAATTCCTGCTGTAATTATTAAGGTAAAACCATACTGTAAAAAATCCTCACTATATTTTCTTAACGTTCTTCTCAACATGATCCAGTGTCATGGGATGGTTTGCTAATAAAAATAATATATAACAATAGCTTTAATAATACAAAAGATGATATATGGCATTGTTTAGTCAATACAGTTCATTAAAGTTTCCTATAATTTACCATTCTCTGAGATGTTTTCTACATACCTGTTACTATCACAAGGAGGCAGTATTCACATCAACCATAGCTGAATATAAAAAGACTGATCAGCATCCGGATTAAGTTCCTATGGTACAGATATATATATATTTTTTGCAGAGTTGATGATTTTACAGTACATGACTTTACATTTACCCAGTAATTATAATTCACAAAGTATTGTTTTACCTCTAATACTGCTTTCAACACAGTAGCTGCTTTGAACAGAGCAGTTGCTTTCTACACAGTAGCTGCTCTCTACACATGTGTGACTGGTCCGCATAAGTACATTATGGTGCCAACCCTGTCACACACACCTGTATTTGTACGGCGTATATGGGATAGGGTTGGTGCAATGATGTCATCACGCTGGGTACTTGTATGTGGGCGTATCTGTATGTGGGCATATCTGCATGTGGGCAGACCTGCCCGGAGATGGATAAAGGAGTGGTGTCTCAGTTCCTAAGACCATTGGAAATATGTATTTTCCGATGGTCTTAGGCGACCCCTGTGAAAGGGTCATGTGAAAAGCGACCCCTGATCTAGAGTAAGGCACCCACAAGGTGGAGGTGAAAACTTTTAAGGGAAGTGGTGGGGCATGTGAGCACCAAGCAATTCCCAGAGCAGGAAATGGCTGAAGCACAGCTCAGGTATTGATGCCTGGCATTCACTTGTCCATTGTCTTCTGCCACTTGGTCCTTACTTTTCTACACCCACACCTCTGGGAAAGCCTGTTGCACCCTGGCCCAGAGAATCAAGGAACAAATGTCATGGCTCTGGAGGTCTAAGCAGCCCAGTGGGCACCGGCTTGGATTGAGCCAAGCATGCCAACCCACTGTGGGGAGTTAGGACAAAGATGCTGATGCTGGCTCAGAGACTCAGAATAACAGTGTCATAAATAAGAGAGGAGTCTGTGTCATACCTTCCCACCAGTCCAAGCTGCTGATACTCAGGCTGGTATGGCATTTCTCAATGCCAAGGGCCCAGGCTCTACTGCTGGCCACTGCCATCTTCCACTTGTTGACATATGGGCTCCAGCCCTATGGCAAGGGGAAAGAGGGAAGGAAAGGTGTATCCCGCACTTCAAGGCCACCACACAGAACCAGCCACCATTACCATGAGAAAACGAATCCAGGAATGAGGTTTGTGGCCAGGTTTGTGTCTCTCTGCCAGTGGATCCAGGCACCCAGACACCTGGAATCAAGTCCCATCTCTAACTGGCTGCAGAGATCAGAGCAAGTCTCTGCATTCCATGGGTCTGTTTTTTCCTCTGCACCAAAAGTTTGACCAAATCAGTCCCTGAGGGGTCTTGAATGGAGGACTCTGAACCATAGGTCTTCAGGGACACAGCCTTGGGAACGAAAAGGTAAAATCAGGCTATGTGTGGCTCCCTCAACTGTGCAGTAAGGCTGGGGCAAGCAGTGTATCCTTGGCTATTGGCACAGCCCCAAAGCTTCCAAGCTTTCTTGGAAAAGCTTTTGTGAACTGCTTGCTAATATAGTAGGTAACTATATTAAGTAACTATATTAAGTAAGTAGGTAACTAGATTAGCTCCATACAATACATGGAGCTAAGGGCTAACATTTATGAGTGTATACCTAACGCCAGGCACTATTTTAGGTACTTTTTAACTTTCACCTCCTTAAACCACAGTTTCTCTGTGATATAGGCACTTTTTTGATCACCATGGGTACAGTGAATCCATAAAACAAGAACCAACCACTATGAAAAAGGAGCATTCAGAGAACAAGAAAGAATTTTTGAAAATTTAATATTTAATATAATATTCATGAAAACCCAACCAAGATTGAATAGTAGGATGGACACATCTGAGAACTAAATCAAAATGACAGATGGAAATCATAAGAGAAAAATTCCACAATTTTACTGGAAGAAATTGAATTCACATTTAGAAATGAAGACAGATCAAAATCACCTCCCAGTGAAAGTGAAATCTGGCCCCTCCTAAGCTTGGGTGGATGGGTGTTCATGGATGACAAGAGAGTTAATGAGTCACTCCTGCCTGGTTAAAACTCTCAAAGTTTAACATGTGTTTTTCAGGCCTACCTGGAGCCTAAAGTTTCCATCCCCTTTCCCTAGGATGCCTATCCTGTGAGTTAGGAGATTGTTAACTGTCACTTGGCTCTGCGAAAACCACAAGAAACCGGGGTGGGTGGAAAGTCACTGCTGATCCCACATACAGGGCAGGCTTCACACATAAGCAATGGTCCATGCAGGAGTCCTGGACTTATGTGAAGACATCAAGAGCACTATACTGACACCACCACCCTAGCCTGACACTAGGTGCTTGCCAGATTCAGGGAGGAATTCCTAGCTGCTTCAAAACACAGTAAGGAAAACACCAACCCAAGTGGAAAAAAGACACAAACAGAATATGCAATGGCCAATGCATGAACAGAAAAATTCTCACCTTCACCACTGATCAAAGTAATGCAAATTAAAACAGGATATCCTTTCATCCAGTTGACAAGAATATTTCAGTGTTATAACATTGTTGGAAAGTGGTTAAATTGGTACATTTCTAGAAGGCAACCTTGTAATATATCCATTGCTTTTGAATTGGTAAATCTGCTTTTTAGAAACTGATCACAAACAAATGATCAGATTTGAAGTCAGATTTACATACAAAAGTGTCTTTCCCAACATTAATTATAATAGAGAAAAATTAGAAACCAATAGATGTCCAACAAAAGGAAAACTGACAATGAACTATGTCCCAACTGTACAATGGAATATCATTTATCTATTTGTCAGCTTTTTAAAAAGGCTATTTGACGAAAGTTAAAGTGAAAAAAGCAGGGTGCAAAACTCTATATAGGAATTATTCTATATATCATTATATAAAGAAAATATATTCATACATAAATTTAAAAAATATATAGAAATATTTATATGATGATTTTTAAAAATGTCTACTTTGAGTGGTGGGATCACAAGTGATCTCTTTTTTAAGCATTAGATTTTCACTTTTTCAGATTTTCTACAATGAATATATATTTCTTTAATAACCAGAAAAAATCTGATTTTTATATGTCTGTTTGATTTTGCAACTTAGTATTTTATTTTTTTAAATAGTTTCTATTAATATAAAAGTAAATGTTCTCACTGCACAAAATATCAGAAAAAAACAGACAAGTACAAAAAAGAAAAAAACATATTTATAATTGCATCACAGTTAACATTTTTGTGCTATCTTAAAAATATAGAAACATTATAGATACTGTTTTGGCGCCTTTTTAAAACAAAAATGTGGCTAAAACCACATAAAAGTTACCATCTTAACCATGTAAGTGTACAGTTCAATAGTGTCAGGTGATTCACATTATTGTACAACCATCACCACTATCGATTTCCAAAATTTTTATCTTCCCAAATGGAAACTCTATACCTATTAAACACTAATTCCTCATTTCTCTAGAGATCCCATATAAGTGAAATCATATAATACTTGTCCTCTATAACTGGCCAGTTTCACTTACATATTGTCCTCAATGCTCATCCATGATGTGACATGAATCAGAATTTCCTTCTGTTTAAAGGCTGAATCACATTCTATTGCATAGATAGACCACATTTTGTTTATTCATTCACCAATTGATGGACATGGGGTGCTTCTGGAGCCTTTTTAAAACAGATGAATGTATTGTAGACTTTTTTCTATGCCAATAATAATAGTTCGATAGCAGTCATTGTTAGAAGTTGCCTAGTATTCCACAGAGGGAGCTGCATCATAATCTATTTAGCAAATCCATTCTTGAAGAATATTTATTTTGTTTCCAACTTTTCACTATCATATAAAAACTACAATGAACCTCCCTAGTGCACACATCTTTGTGTATCTATCCTACTATTACTGAAAGACAAATTTGAAGAGTGAGATTTCTGATGCAAGGGTTTTTTAGATTTGTTGTATGTAACCAATTCATCCTTCACAAATTATATTAACATATATCCCTGCCATCAGTATATCCCAATCTACATTTCCCATGTCTTTATCAGCACTAAAGATTGTCACTTTATAAAAAGTGACCTTTTGGTCCGTTTTTGCTGGTGTGACAGGTACAAAAAAAAGAAGTGCCATTGCATTAATTTGTATCTCTTGGATTATTGATGAAGTCGAGTGTTTTTTCATACGCTTGTTTACATTTTACTGGTGGTTGCTTCTTTTGTGGAGTTCCTGCTAATCACATCTGCCTGGTACAGTGATGCTGATCTTCTCCTTACTGATGTGTATGTACTTCTGCAGAGGAAGGAAACTTGAGCTTTGGGCATTATATGTGTGGCCAACCACGTTTTTTGAGTTGCAGGATTCATTTATATTTATACATTATAATCCAAATGCAGTTATGGATTCTGCCTTTGGTGTCATGTTTAGAAAATTCCCCTTTCAGGGTTTTCTATAGATTTAGTGATATTTTCACACTGTCACATAGTTATACATCACCTAGAATTACCATGGTTCAGTGTTATTAATACCCTCTTTAATCCACTTGGAATTTGTTCTAATGTGTGTGTGCTGAGATGAGGACCTCACCTATGTCTAAAAGTCAAGGCCAGGCCAGCCCTGAATACCTGTACTTCCCTTTGTGCTCGTCTCATGCATCCCTCTCTCCTATAATGCATTGGCCTTTTACATGATTCCCACTTGCAATAAGACAAAAATTCTCCTGCTCTGAAGGCTGAGCCCTATTGCACAACCTTTCCCAGAGACATTTGCTATTCAGAAGAAGATTTGGGAGAGGCTAACAGGTGAGGGGGTCCAAACAGTGGCATTTTAGGCACTGCCACTATCCCACATAATGGACAAGCCATCATGGAACAAGGAGCTTCTCCTCCCACTGGCCAACCAGTGTGTATGGACTCTGCTCATGATTTGGGATGGTTTATTATCAGTGTCAACTGCATGTCAGTCTTTCAGCAGGTTGACTGCACAGCACATGGCCTCATTCCATCCTCACAATAGGTATTACTACCTTGATTTCTCAGCTGAGGGGCTGAGTTGCAAAGAGAGATGAGTCTGATGACAGCTCACAAGCAGCAGAAGCAGGAGGAGGCTCTCCTGGTACACATCTGAGAACTTTCTGCTAGTGAACAGATGTGTTGCCTGGAGCAGGGAGCTGGAGGGAGTTCTGGCTGTCAGGTCAAGCAGAGTTGGACCCTACAAGCTTTTGGAGCTGACATGGTAGAGGGACAGGGAGGGCACTCACAAGGCCCAGGGCAGGCAAGGGCCCTCAGTTATCCCTGCCTGAACCCACTCCTCTGTGGCCTAGCCCCACGCTGGGTTACCAAGTGTACAAGGCATTCTGGGCAAGTTCTTCCCTGAAATAAGTCTGTTCCCAGTAACAGAGTTCATTTATCCATTTACTCAGCAGGCATTTATTGAGCACTCACTGTGTGCCAGATACTGGTCTAGGGATACAGCAGTTAACAAGAAAACGAGTTTTTACTCCAGGCGGGATAAGCAAGGAGACAAGAGTGAACATAATAACTACCAATGATAATAAGTGAGAGGAATAGTTAATACTCTTCACCCCTCTTGGATACTCTAATAAAACATTGTTCCATGAAAGAGAACAGAAGGATGGAGGGAAGCTGCTTCAGGTGGGCTACCCAGGGAAGTCCTCTCTGAGGAAGTGATGTTGGAGTGAGAGGAGTTTTGGGAAGAGCAGAGGGAAGGGCAATCCAGACTCAGAGAACAGCAAATGCAAAGACCCCAAGGTGGGAAAGAGCCAGTATGCATGAGGCACTGACAGGAGGCAAAGGCTGTAAGCCAGATGGACATGGGGGTAAGGTGGAAGCTATGAAGAGGGCCAAGGGGAGGACAAGGATTCCAGCACTTGGCTCCACAGCCCACAGTAAGTCATTACCTTTGACTCGGCCACACAGCCCCCTAACCCAGGCTCTGGCAGTAAACACTGATGCTTTATTTCCTCTCTTTCTACTCTGCTCTGGTGTCCTTGAAAGAAGGAGGGGAAAAAAGAAAGAAAAGAAATGCAACCCATCAATTTACCTCTTCAACTAAGGGAATGTAACTGACAATGTAACCAACATTATTATAGATGGTAATAAAGATTTTTGTTGTATTCTCAGAGCAATGGGAGTCCACTGAAGTGTTTAGGCAAGGGAGAAACTGATTTAAGTTTTTAAGAAGACTGTTCTGCTGTTGTACACACAAAAAATTGGCTGTCGGCATATCAGTCAGCCAGCATTCCAGAGGGACAAGATAATGCACTCATATGGGCTGCATAATGAATTAAAGACAGAGCTCTTGTCAGAGGTGGGGCAGGTGAAGGGCAATGCAGCTCCCAATTACTCCCACCGGAGACCAGAAGTAGCTGGGGACTAGAGTTGGGAGGTGGAGTGCCAGCAGCAATGCCAGATCGTTGGTGACAGTAGAGGAGCCCCAGAACTCTCTCTGCTCCCGTGGCCCATTGCCTGCCTGCCAGAGCCTCCTATGGGTCAAACCAAATCAGACACCCAGAGTGAGACCCAAGGGGCCTCTAGAAAACAGTAGAGGGCAGAAAAAGGGATGCCAAGTGGAGTTGTAAGTGGCCTTAATTAAATGGATGGCAGAAGCTTGGAACTAGCCAGTGGCTTGCAGGTGGGTGAGGAAAAGATTTTGTTTCCTCCACGGTGGCTGTTTAAAAAATGAAAATAAAAAAAAAAAAATGTGTGTGTGTGTGTGTGTGTGTATATATATATATATATATATATATATATATATATATGCAAAGCTGTGGTGAGGAAAGAGACAAGATGGGGTGCAGTGGAAATAATAGCTTCCAAGGTTCCTAGGCCTGGAGCCAACCCATGCTCCAACACAGATGTGTAGGCAGGAGTGACATTCAAAATACCTGCACAGGCCCTGGCTGGTTTGGCTCAGCAGTTAGATCATCGGCCCATGGACCAGGGAGTTCTGGATTCAATTCCCACTAAGGGCACATACCTGGTTGCAGTTTGTCCCCAGCCCAGTTGGGGTTGTGTGGGAGGTAATCAATTGATGTGTCTCTCTCACATCGATGTTTCTCTCTCTCTCTCTCTCTCTCTCTCTCTCTCTCTCTCTCTCTTCCTCCCTCTTTCCTCCCGCTCTATCTAAAAATAAATGCAAAAATTCCTTGGGTGAAGATAAAAAACAAAAACAAAAAACTACAGGTTGGAAGGGTGCAGACCCCCACCAGTATGAACAATGGAGCAGAGCTGGCAGTGTGAGATGCCCCCTTCTGTTTCTAGAATCCAGGCTGGGCCCAGAGCAATGGAGTAGCTGGGAATAGGGGCCCTTGGTGGGGCTAGGGCAGGGCTCTTTACCCAGACTTGAATATTTTCCTAGCTGGCCCATCTGTGTCAGGATATCCTGGGTGTGTCACCTTCCAGGTATATTATTTGGAATTATGTTGGAATAACCAAAGGACAAAAGCGGAAAACAGAGGCAGAGCCCAGCCTGGGGTGAAATGGAGGAATATATGTGATATTTGTCACCTCTCCCACCCCAATGTGCTCAGGGAAGAGATGTGGGGCAGGGACACAGAGAGGCCTGGATAATGCGCTTTCCTGACAGTCATCTGCCAGATCTCTTTATTGCTATTGCCAACTACAAATTGAAACCCAGTAGTGGGTCCTGGTATCCATTTAATAAAGTGCAAGTAGCATTGTTAAAACAAAAATCAAAGGAGAGGAGAGGAGAGGAGAGGAGAGGAGAGGAGAGGAGAGGAGAGGGGAGGGGAGGGGAGGGGAGGGGAGGGGAGGGGAGGGGAGGGAGGGGAGGGGAGGGAGGGAGAGGGGAGGGGAGAGGAGAGGAGAGGTGAGGAGAGGAGAAAGGGGAGGGGAGGAGGGAGGGGAGGGGAGGGGAGGGGAGGGGAGGGGAGGGGAGGGGAGGGGAGGGGAGGGGAGGGGAGGAGAGGGGAGGGGAGGGAGGAGAGGGAGAGGGGAGAGGAGAGGAGAGGTGAGGAGAGGAGAAAGGGGAGGGGAGGGGAGGAGAAAGGGGAGGGGAGGGGAGGGGAGGGGAGGGGAAGGGAGGGGAGGGGAGGGGAGGGAAAACTATCAGAGTTTACAGCAGATAGCAAGGTAAGTACTGTTCTGTGAAACCTTCCTTTCAGACTTGTGCCAGATGATGGATTCCTTAACTTGGGTTATAGACAAGAGAACTGGGGAGTCACTGCATTTGCAAACAAGTATCCTCGCTTCTCTTCTCAACCTGCATATCACAACCCAGATGGCCAGCTCCCCAGACTCTCTGGTCCCCATCTCCTGGGACCTGGGCAAACTCGCCCCCTCTCTGCCTTTTCTCCTTCTCTGGCTCAACACATCATCTTTGCCTGTTTTTGTTTCCATTTTACTGATAAGGACACTAAAGCCCAGGGATGGAGAATGGCCTGTCCAGGACCACTTAACAGGACCTCAAAGCCTCCTGCACTGCCTGAACACACAGGCAAGGTACTCAGGGATGCCTCCGTGGAACAGAGTCAGAAGGAGAGAGGAGCATTAGGAAGGGAGGCACATTCTTGGGGAAGTGAGAGTAGATCAGAGCCTACAGAGGACCTACTTGACTCCTTGGGCTTTGGAATCATGAGGATCAGATAAAAGGACAAGAAAGAGCATCAAGGAGACACCAAGTACTACCAAGGCTCTATTCTGTGTACTGGGGAGAGGACAGAGAGCAAAACCAACACAGTTGCTGCTCCCTGGCATTTATATAAAAAACTGTCAGGAAGGGAACTTCTTGTAATGTAAATAAAGAAAATTGGTACAAGACAAGAAGGGAAAGCAGGAGGCATACTTAGACTGGAATGTCAAGACAGGCATCTTTTAAGAGGACATTTGAGTGGAGGCCCGAAGGATGATAGGACGTAGCCAGGCTGAGAGTTACAGGGGAGCATTCCTGGCTGACAGTCGGGCACATGCAAAGACCCTGAGGTGAAACAAACTAAGAGAAGGCCAGTGTGGCCAGAGCACAGTTTGCCAGGGGCCAGTTGAGGTACTGCAATGGAAGTCAGCAGGTCAGGGGGAAAGGTCTTGCTTCCAGCCAAGGAGGAATTTGTGCAAGGCTCTTTGCTAGCTTGCCATCAGTCCAGGATCCATGGTCCTGGGCCCACCATGGTCCAGGACAGCCATGTTCTCTCACACTCTGCTTCCCAATGACTCTCATGAGTCAGCTCTACCCAGTTAAAAACAGACTGCACTGTCTGCTCCATGATGTGAGTACCCTGCCAGGGTGCCCAATGCTGGAGCAATGACCATGTGGGTTTTTGTCGGTGTAGCAGATTTTTCTATGTAATTTGTGCACACAGCAAATAAGTCAAATGGTAGGAAAGGGCATCCCATGAAAAGCAAGTGTCCCTCCTACTGGGCACCACTTTCCACAGCACCCATTCCCTGTGGCCATTTCCATGGATATGCTAAGCAAAACAAGCATGTCATTCTTAAAACACAAAATGGATCTAATGAGCACACCTACTCTTAATCTCTCGGAGGAGGTTGTATGGATACTGGAGACATTCTCTGACCCCTCAGGCAATTCCACTGTGCAGAAAACTGGCATTTCTGCCGTCCCTCTGCTGCCACAACTACAGCGATTCCTCTGTAACTGCCTTTGCTCGCCAGGACAGTATGTCTGTAGCATAATGGGGGATTAATTAGGTCAAAGGTGTTTACATTTCTGAAGTTGGATTGGATGTGAGGATCACAGAGGCAGAGTTGGGTAACTAATTTCTAGCCCTTTGGCCCCAGTGCGCCTGGCATACCCACAGCCCTGCCCCAGCGCCCATTCCTTTTGCAGAGGGTAGGGTCATTGTCTCACCCCTGCAGCCCCCCCTCTCTGCTTGGGGTAAGTGAAGGCTTGCTCTGGGGCTGGGCTCACCCCCACTCTTGGTCTGCCCAGTTCTGTGAATTTTCATGCATCTTCTTCTCTCCCCTTCCCCCACCTAGCCTCTGGGCATCCTCCTTCCTCAAGGCTAAGACCTCTTTAGCCTACTGGAAATGGGCCTTCATTTGGTCCCAGTCTTGGCTGGGACTTTTATCCATGCCTCTGGCAGAAGCAAATGTTTCTCATATAACATTGGGCATAGTGCCACCGATGGAGAGGCCAGGAAAATTCAGAAACTTGAGCAGCTAGGGCCCTAGGAGACAGATGTGGTCTGTGGTCTGGGCCCTGGCCCTGGGGCATGTAGCAGTCAGCCAGCTCATGGTCTGGGGTGCAGGCCTCCCACTTCCATGCACTGACTCTCCAGCATGTGACTGCATCAGATCCAGCTTGGGGTGGGAATAGTGGGAAGAGGGTGGGGACCAACACAGGATCAGGAGCTCCACCTCCAGAGAGGCTGATTTAGGGACCTGGGGATCTGCATTTTCGGGATGCACCCAGCTGGTTATGAAATCCACAGTTCAGTCAGCATTACTCAGAGTCACTGATCTAGTAAGGACTGTTTAGGTATTTGGGTTTTAGCAGCGAATATACAGGCAAAGATATCTGCCCTTGAGGTCTTATGGTGAAAAACAAACCACAGACAAACTCAGACAGTAAATGATAGGGAATGTCAGAAGAGAGATACACTGTAGAGAAATGAGAAATGGACCGTGATGATGGCATTCAGGAGTCCCAGGCAAAGGATGAGGAGCAGGACTCATCAAGAAGGTGGCAGCCTCTTGAAGGAATAGAAAATGGTCAGGGCAAAGATCCTGACACAGGTACCTAGCCTGGCATAGTTGAGAAATCAAGGAGGTCAGGGTGGCTGTAGCAGCACAGGGAGAGTCAAAGGACAGGGGTAGGGATGGGTAAGGTAGAAGCCAATAGATCAGTTGAAGACTCTGTCAGTAATCTAGGTGAGGGTGTCTGAGGCAGAGTGGCAGTTGCCAGGTGAATCCTTACCAGGACCCTCAATGAAACCAAGAGCTTACCCCCAGACCAGGCTCTGTTCCAAGTGCTTTGCCAGTATTAACTCATTTAATGCTCACACAGCCCTATAGAACAGGTACTCTTATGGTCCTGTTGTCTAGAGAAGAATATTAAGGTACGGAGAGGTGAAGTAACTCATTCCAGGTGACATGCCTCAAAGGTGGTAGAGCCCAAATTTGAACCCAGGTCGTCTAAAACCAGACTCCAAGCTCTTGAAGAACACACTTTAAGACAGAACATTCACAACCCCCATCCTGAGGAAAGAAGATGTTTGTAAAGAAAATAGGACATTGGGCACTCATTAGAGAGATGGGCCTCAAAGAACAAAAGTTCAGGGTCTTGTCTGACTGCCAGGCAGTCCTGCTGTACCTCCTCTGGAAGTGAGAAATCAGGCAAGCCCATCAAGCTCCCCAACTTTCCAGTTCCTCTTGGAAATGGGAGCCTGACAATAGTACCTGTCAGGGTGCTGCAGAGGTTCAAATACCTCAGGCATTAAGGGGTATTGTACTCACATCCACAAGGGATTTTAAAATTGCCTAATTGAGTGAGCAGGTAAGACTAGGGATGGGACTACAGGCAGAGGAAGCCTGGGCAACAGGACCTGGGAGCAGCCTTTGGTAGACAGGAGCCCAGAGTAGTGGTCATGAGGGGGATGCTCGATGACAGGGGTGGGCCTGCTTTGAGTCTCTAAGGGATATTGACCAGAGTGACGCAGAATGATGCCCGAGACATACAGATCTAGCTCAGAGGCTCACCAGCAGTGTGTGCTTGACATGTTTGACTTCTCTAGGTCTCAATTTCTTCATTGTAAAATAGAGAAGAAACATTCCAGCTCCACTAGAAACCCTCTTGGCTGCACACTGCCAACAGCTATAAATCTGGGCAGCTCACTCAGCTGGTTGTGAAATCCTTTTGTCTTAATCTCCCCCTACTCGCAGAGTTTCTGTCACTCTGATGCTGTTTCTTAAGGATAAATCTGAAGCTCAAGTCTTTGAAATAATTTCTATTTCTGCTGGAAAGCTTTTAGGGGTTAGGTTATTTATTTTGAAATGCAGAAAAATGCCCCGCTGTATCTTGGGGCTGAGTTTTCATGTTTATTTTACCTAGATCATTGGTGGGTATATTCTAATCCACACTGGCTTCTTTCATTTGTAATATTTTTCCCCCTCTGGAACCTTAGTTTACAAATTGCAACCATTTTCCCTGGCTGTTTTGGCTCAGCAATTAGAGTATTGGCCCACGGACCAAAGAGTCATGGGTTTGATTCCCAGTCAAGGGCACATGCCTTGGTTGCAGGTTCAACCCCTGGCCCAATTGAAGTCATGAGGGAGGCAATCAATTGATGTGTCTCTCTCACAAGGATGTTTCTCTCTCTCTCTCTCTTTCCCTTCCACTCTATCTAAAAATCCATGAAAAAATATCCTCAGGTGAGGATTTAAAAAACTACCAACAAAAAACCTATTATTTAAAAAACAAAAAACAACTGCAACCATTTGTTTTGCCATGTTAGATGTGGTGGGGTCACCCAGTTTTTCATTCTATAGACCATTGTGTTCTACGTTCCGGATGTTTGTCAAGTTCATCTCTCACTTTCACTGGTCCAATCATTATTCCAATATTATGGCTCAACTTTGATCCTTCCTGTCTATGTGTTATGAATTTGGGGACTTTTTAAAAATCTCATTAAATGACATTCAAGAATCATTGACATTTTTATACAACAATAATGAACACACAGAAAGAGAAACTAAAAAATCGCATTTACCATTGAAATAAAAAAAAAAATTAAGATACCTAGAAATAAACTTAACCAAGGAGGTAAAAGATCTGTTCTCAGAAAACTACAGGACACTGAAAAAAGAAATAGAGAAAGATATTAAAAAGTGGAAGCATGTACCATGTTCATGAATTGGAAGAATTAACATCATTAAAATGTACATACTATCCAAGTAATCTATAGACTCAATGCAATCCCCATTAAAATACCAATGACATATTTCACAGATCAAGAACAAATATTCCAAAAGTTTATATAAAACCAAAAAAGACCCTGAATAGCCACAGCAATCTTGAAAAAGAAGAACAAAGTGGGAGGAATCACAATTCTGCATACGTATCAGGTTATACTATAAAGCTATTAAAATCAAAATAGACTGGCACTAGCACTGGCACAAGAACAGGCATATAGATCAATTAAACAGAACAGAGAACTCAGAAATTGACCTAAGATATTATGTTCAATTAATATTTGACAAAGGAGGCAAGAGCATACAATGGAGTAAAGACAGTCTCTTCAATAAATGGTGTTGAGAAAATTGGACAGTTATGTGTAAAAAAAATGAAACTAGACCACCAACTTACACCATGCATAAGAATAAACTCAAAATGGATAAAAGCCTTAAATGTCACTTATAAAATCACAAAAATTCTAGAAGAAAATGTAGGCAGCAAAATCTCAGCCATCACATGTAGCAGAATTTTCACCTATACGTCACCTAAGGCAAGAGAAACCAAAGAAAAATTTAATAAATGAAATTAAAAGGCTTCTGCACAGCAAAAGAAACCAGCATCTAAATGAAGAGTGAAACCACTGTATAAGTGAATATAATTGCCAATGATACATAAGATAACAGAATAATTTCCAAAATATATAGAGTACTTATACAACTCAACAAAAGGAAGACAAAAATCTAATTAGAAATGGTCAGAGGACCTGAATAGACTCTTTTCCAAACAGGACAACAAATGGCCAAGAGACATACAAAAAAATGCTCAAGGAAGATGGCGGCGGGCAGGATCAGAGGGAGGGTGAGTGTGTGAGAGTGAGTGAGAGTGAGTGGACCTGAAGGTGGATGACCAAACCCAAGCAGTGCAGAGCCACAGAGCAAAAAGTTCCTGTGCTGTGGACGGGAGCAGCTGGCTACCTCAGTAAACGGCCCTTCAGGGCACTTTTCCCTGCGCCATAGGAAGGTCCCACCATTTTGGAAGATCCTGGGTCTTCCCTGGGATGAGGCAGTGGGAGTGGCTAGGGCCCAGCAACCTGAGCCCACCAGCACACCTGGCACCATCTGAACAGTGGACACTCTGTGTCAACACAGACTGGTACACAGTAGTGGAGCTCCCAAGGTGCTGATCACAGAAGCCTCAGACAGCCTGGAGCCCAGCACCATCCCTCATTGTAGAAGCCTGATCAGAGTCCAGATATAACCCCAGCAACAGAGGCTGGGGAGCAGATATCCATCCCCAGGCAACAGAAGCACAGACCAGCAGCTAAGACCCATCCCCAAAAATTACAGCAAAAGATGAGCAGGACTTGAGCCCCACCGGGCAGTAGCACTACCCAGCTGCCAGCAGCAGGACCTGGAGCTCCACAGAGGCCTGTGCAGTCCAGTAGCTCACAAGAGCAGTGGGAAGCCTGAGCCTGAGAGAGACTGGTGCAATCCAGCTGCCCGCCCTTGGGAACTGCAGGGTGTGGGGGAACTAGAGAGGCCTGTGTAACCCAGTAGGGACTGTGCCATCCAGTTACCCACGGGACCTGTGAGGTGCTGAAGCACCAGAGAGGCCTGTGCGATCCAGCAGCCCATAACATAGGTATAGAGCGAGGTCCACAAAGGGAATGTGTGATCCAGTTACCTGTGGGACCTGCAGGGTGTGGGGGCATCAGGAAGGCCTGTGAGACACAGCTACGCACAAGATAGGCATAGAGGATGTGAAAATGGAGGAGGAGTGAATAGAAGCTACACAGATGATCTCCCAGGACCAAACGGGAATTACAACTAAAGTAAAGACAAATCCTCAGAAAAAAGCAACAGAAAAGCAGCAAGACCAGACTATATAACCAAGGACACGGTAGGATCTGCGGAGGCACCAGACGGTGGCGGGCTGGGAGCCCACAGACAGCAGCAGTCTTAGCTGTGAGCAGCAACCTCAGGGAATAAAGGCCAAGCTCACTCCGCAGCCCAGAGAGCCAGGACAGAGCACTAAAATGCCATAGCCACTTACCTGGGGGATACGGCAGAGGGAGGGCAGACTGGGCTGGAATTCTGTGGGGACACCCAGGATTTGGAGGGCACTCAGAATTTTTGCTGACTTGCAGCCACAAAGGACGATGGCCAGTGTGCTCCTTCACAGAGCTGTGGGGAAAAGCAGTAGCACCCGCCCTCTGAGATTCAGCCTTTCCCAGGTGAGGCAAAGAAATGCAAATTGAGGCTCATTAATAACCAGCATCTATCCCACCCTCTGGAAATCTTCTTATGCAGAACACCAGGCCTACATTCCAAGGAACTGAGTAACTGAGACTACTAGCCTCCAGGAAAAAGATAGAGGATAACTGAACCCTTCCTGGGCTTGCAAATCTACCCAGGAAAGTATGACTTGACAGTGGTGTTTAACATGGACATACCCATGCTCATGCAAACCCAGTAGAGGGAGCCAAAAACACCAGAACACCAACACCCACAGGGAAAATTTGGCAGGCTCCAAAACCCACTGAGATAGCCAAAATGGTGAAACAAAGAAACAAATCCCAAATGAAAGAACAAGAGAACTCTATCGAAGATGAGATAAATGAAATGCAGTTCAGCAAATTATCAGAGGTAAAGTTCAGAACCATGATAGTGAGGAAGCTAAACAGCATCAGTAAGGACATCAGCACCATGAGTAAAGATATAGAAACAATGAAAACCAATCAAGTGGAAATAAAGAATGGCATAGCAAAAATTAAAAACACATTGGAAGGACTAAACAGCAGAGTAGAGAAAGCTGAGGACTGGATCAGTGGATTAGAAGACAGGGTAGAAAAAATCAACCAATCAGAAAACCAAAGGGAAAAAAAAAACAATAAAAAAAAAAAAAAACAAGAAGATAGCTTAAGAGAACTGTGGGACAACTGGAAATGTAATAACATTCACATCATAGGAGTCCCTGAAAAGGAAGAAAATGGGAAAGGTTTAGAGAATATATTTGAAGAAATAATGACAGAAAACTTTTCTAACTTGGTGAAGAAAGAAGGCGTTCAAGTTTAAGAAGCACAGAGAGCCCCAAGTTAGAAGAACGCTAATAGGCCCACACCAAGACACATAGTAATAAAAATGCCAAAAATTAAAGACAAAGAGAGAATCCTAAAGGCAGCAAGAGATAAGCAACAAGTTACCTACAAAGGAAACCCCATAAGGCTCTCAGCTGACTTCTCACAAGAAACACTACAGGCCAGAAGGGAGTCCCATTAAGTAATCAAGGTCATGAAAAACAAGGACTGAATCCAAGACTACTCTATCCAGCAAGGCTACCATTCAAAATAGAAGGTCAAATAAAGAGCTTTCCAGACCAAAAAAAAAAAAAGGCTAAGGGAATATTTTAACACCAAACCAGCACTGCAAGATATGCTAAAAGAACTGTGGTAATTAGTAGAAGAAATAGAAAGAAAAATAGAACCACACTAAACAAAAATGACTAAAAATAAGTACATATCAATTATCAACTTGAATGTGAATGGTTTGAATGCTCTGATAAAAGGAAAATGGAGTAGCTGACTGGATAAGAAAGCATGACTCACATATATGTTGTTTACAAGAAACCCACCTCACAACAAAAGACTCACGTAGGTTGAAAGTGAAGAGATGGAAAAAAATCTTTCAAGCAAATGGAAAGAAAAAAAAGCTGATGTATCAATACTCATATCTGATAAAGTAGATTTCAAAATGAAGGCCATAACTAGAGACAAAGAAAGCCACTATATAATATTGAAAGGATCTATCCAACAGGAAGATATAACCTTGGTAAACATATATGCACCCAATTTAGGAGCACCAACATATATTGAAAATTCATTGGATGACTTCAAAGGAGAAATTGATAGCAATACAATCATAGCAGGGGACTTTAATACCCCACTGACATCACTGGATAGATGTTCTAGACAAAAAATTAACAAGGAAACACACTCTAAATGAAGCACTAGATCAAATGGATTTAACAGATACCTACAGAGAATTACACCCCAAAACCACATAATTCACATTCTTCTCAAGTGCACATGGGACATTCTCAAAGATAGACCACATGTTAGGGCACAAACTCAGTCTCTACAAGTTCAAGAAGACTGAAATCATATCAAGCTTCTTTTCAGATCACAATGGCATGCAAATAGAAATCAATTGCAACAATAATGTGCATAGACATTTGAAACATGGAGGCTAAATAGCATGTTATTGAACAATGAATGGGTCACCGAGGAGATCAAGGAAAAAATTAAAAACTTCCTGGAAACCAATGAAAATGAACACACAACAACACAAAATCTATGGAATGCAGCAAAAGCAATTCTGAGAGGGTATTTCATAGCACTACCGGCCTAACTCAAAAATCAAGAAAAATTACTAATAGACTATCTAACCTCACAACTTAAAGAACTAGAGAGCAAACAAAAAGAAAACCCCAGAGAGAGTAGAAGGAAGGAAATAGTAAAGATCAGAGCAGAAATAAATGACATGGAGACCAAAAAAAAAAAAAAGTTCAAAGATCAATGAAACAAAGAGCTGGTTCTTTGAAAAGATAAACAAGATTGATAGACCCTTTGCTAGACTCACCAAGAAACAAAGAGAATGAACCCAAATACACAAAATCAGAAATGAAAGAGGAGAAATGATAACTGACACCACAGAAATACAAAGGATTGTTAGTAAACATTATGAATAATTATACAGCAACAAATTTGACAATCTAAGCAAAATGGACAAATTTCTAGAAACACATAGTCTCCCAGAACAGAACCGGGAAAAGATAGAAAATTTGAACAGACCAATAACAACAAAAGAAATTTAAGAGGTAATCAAGATTCTCCCAGCAAACAAAAGCCCAGGCCCAGACAGCTTCATGGGGGAATATTACCTAACAGTCATAGAAGAACTAATACCCATTCACCTCAACTATTTCAAAAAATTCAAGAAGAAGGAAGACTTCCAAACTCATTTCATGAGGCCAGCATAATTCTAATCCCAAAACCAGAGAAAGACACTACAAAGAAAGAAAACTACAGGTGAATATCCCTGTTGAACATAGATGCCAAAATTCTGAACAAAATACTAGCAAATCAAATCCAGCAAATACATCAAAAAAATTATTCACCATGACCAAGTGGGATTCATCCCATGAATGGAAGGCTGGTACAATATTCTCAAATCAATAAATGTGATATACCACATAAACAAAATGAAAGATAAAAATCACATGATCATATCAATAGATGCTGAAAAACCATTTAACAAAATCCAGCATCCATTTCTGATAAAAATGCTCAGCAATCTGGGAATAGAGAGATCATATCTCAACATAATAAAGGCCATATAAGAAAGACCTACAGCCAACATCATGCTCAAAGGGCAAAAATTAAAAGCATTTCCCTTAAGAACAGGAACAGCACAAGGCTGCCCACTATGGCCATTCTTGTTTAACATAGTACTGGAAGTCTTAGCCACAGCAATCAGACAGGAAGAAAAAATAAAAGGGATCCAAATTGGAAAGGAGGAAGTGAAACTATCATTATTCACAGATGACATGATACTATATGTAGAAAACCCCAAGGACTCCATCAAAAATTTACTAGACTTAATAAATGAATTTGGCAAAGTAGCAGTATACAAAATTAACATCAAGATATTGATGCCATTTTTATACATCAATGATGAACTCACAGAAAGAGAAACTAAAATAACAATTCCATTTATCATTGTGGCAAAAAGTTAAGATACCTAGGAATAAACTTAACCAAAGAAATAAAGGACCTATTTGCAGAAAACTACAGGTCATTGAAAAAAGAAATAGAGGAAGATATAAAAAGTGGAAGCACATACTTTTTTTTTATGGATTGGAAGAATTAACATCATTAAAATGCCCATATTACCCAAAGCAATCTATAGATTCAATGCAATCCCCATCAAAATACCAATGACATACTTCACAGAACTAGAACAAATACTTCCAAAGTTCATATGGAACCAAAAAAGACCTTGAATAGCCACAGAAATCTTGAAAAAGAAGGACAAAGTGGGAGGATCACATTACCAGATTTCATGTTATATTACAAAGCCACTGTACTCAGAACAGCCTGGTATTGGCACAAGAACAGACATAGAGACCAGTGGAACAGAACAGAGAACCCAGAAATGGACCCAAGGCAATATGCTCAATTAATATTTGACAAAGTTGGCAAGAGCATACAGTGGAGTAAAAACAGCCTCTTTAATAAATGGTGTTGAGAAAATTGGACAGCTACATGCAAACAAAAATGAAACTAGACCATCAACTTACACCATACACAAGAATAAACTCAAAATGGATAAAAGACTTAAATGTGACTCATGAATCCCTAAATTCCTAGAAGAAAGTGTAGGCAACAAAATTTCAGACATCATACGCAGCAGATTTTTCACTGATACATCACCTAAGGCAACAGAAACAAAACAAATAAATGAAGACATGGAACTAAATCAAACCAAAAAGCTTCTGCACAGCAAAAGATACAATCATCAAAATGAAAAGGCAACCCATTGTATGGGAGAGCATAATTGCCAATGATACATCAGATAAGTGGTTAATTTCCAATGTATAGAGATTGCTCATACAACTCAACCAAAGGAAAACAAAGAAACCTATTAAAAAATGGGCAGAGGAACTAAATAGACACCTCTCAAAACAGGACATGCAAATGGCTAAGAGACATATGAAGAAATGCTCAACATCACTAATCATCAGAGAGATGCAAATTAGAACAACAATGAGGTATCACCTCACACCTGTCAGAATGGCTGCCATCCACAAATCATCAAACAAGTGTTAGTGAGGGTGTGGAGAAAAGGGGACTCTAGTACACTGCTGGTGGGAATGCAGACTGGTGCAGCCACTATAAAAAACACTATGGTGTTACTCAAAAAACTAAAAATTGAACTGCCAGTTGACCCAGTGATCCAACTTCTAGTGATTTATCCTAAGAAGGTTGAAATACCAATCAGAAAGAATATATGTACCCCCATGTTCATAGCAGCACTATTTATAATAGGTAAGATCTGGAAACAGCACAAATGTGCATGAATAGATGAGTGGATAAAAACACTGTGGTACATATACACCACGGAATATTATGCAGATGTAAGGAAGAAAGATTTCTTACATTTTGAGATGACATGGAGGGACCTAGAGAGTATTATGCTAAGCAAAATAAGCCCATCAGAGACAAAGAAGTATCACATAATCTCACTTATTTGTGGAATATAATGAACAAAATAAGCTGATGAACACAATAGACCCAGAGACATTGAAGTAGGGAACAGACTTACAAACCTCAGAGGGAGGGATGGGTGGGAGGGCAGGAAGAGACAAGCCAAAGAACTTATATGCATTTATGCATAACCAATGGACACAGACAACAATATTGTGAAGGTTGGGGGGTGGGGGAGGGGTGATGGGACCAAGGAGGAGTATCAAGGAACATATGTAACAAAAACAAATAAAAAAGAAAAAATCTCATTAAGTAATGAAATCAGCCATTTTCTGATATTTACTTGTTTCAAGCAGCATATATATTAAAAGAATTTCTTTCCCTTGCTGCCACTGAATCATTAATTCAACAAAGACTTGTCGCTGGTACTGTGTTATGCCTGAGACAGGCCTTTTCCAAGTGACTTCATCAGTGTTTGTGGCTTTTTTCCATGTTTTTGCCAGTGACTTTCAAATTTCTATATCCTGCCAGGATTTCTCACTGAATCCCAATCTTTTCCATTCAGCCACCTGCCTGCTATCTCCACTTGGTTACCATTCAGACAAAACCAAACCTCAGTACCCTCCAACCCCAGCAGTCTCACCCCTAATACTTGTGGAACCCGGGGCACCTTTTCTCTCCCCACCCCAGCTCCTTCCAGAGTTGCAGGGCCTTGCCCAAATGTGCATGACACCCAGGGCTGAGCACAAGTTCTGTACATCATACATCTGTCCCTGCAAACAGCACCCCTTGCTTTTCCCAGGCTAAGGAGGCACACCCCCATAGCACAGGGCCGTTTGGGAGGGTCAGGGCTGGGGACAGGCTCCCAGTTGTCTGAACAGGGAACTCTGGGGTCCAGAAACCTGAGAAGTCACCCTCAGCACTTTCTCTTCTTGGCCCAGCAGTGGTCTAGAGGCCTGTCACCTAGTCCAGCAGATTCTCTTTCTGCCTCTCCCTTCCCCAGTTCCTGGGGCTTGGTCCAAGTCACCACTCTCTCGTCCTAGGACAGAGCAGCACCTCTTCCCACACCTACTCCGGTCCACTTCAGTCCATCTGATTTTTGAAAAGTTTTTATTAGATTAAGTCTTTCCCACTTCAGCAGTTTCCTTTTGCACTTGGAACTACATGAAGACTCCAATCCCTGTGGCCCCACCACAACCCTGCTAACTCTCAGCTCCAGATCACTGGCCACGATGGATGCAGCACAGCCATCATCCCCACAGCTCCTCCTGTTCAGATATAGAGACTGCTCCTTTGTCCCTTGAGTCTGGGCCGGACTGTGACTCACCTGAGTCCACAGAAAGTGGCAGTAAGTGACACTGTGTGACATTGTGCTGCTCTGAGCTTGGACTTACCAGGCTTTGCAGCTTCCTCTCACACCCCTGTCAGCTGCCCTGGGACAGGCTCAGGCTAGCTCTGGGGAGCAGAGACAAACTCTCTCACACAAGACCTCCAGGGATCCCCAGCTCCAGCCCACCTGCCAGTTGACCTCAGACATGCCAGTGCACTCAGGTGGGCCCAGCCAGAGAACCACTTGTCAGAACAATGCCCAAATTGCTGATCCAGCATTGTGAGCAAAACCAGTGATCATTGTTTTAAGCACTCCATTTTGGGGTGATGTGTTACAAAGCAAAAACTGTCTGACACTGTGGTGTAGTTCCTCAAACTAACCAAGGCCTTCCCAACCTTTGGGGCTGCACAGGAGCTTTCCCACTGAGGTCCAGCTTCACCCTGATCATGCCAGCCCAACTCCAACTCAGCCTTTACACTTCTCCTTAAACACCTCTGTAAAAAGGCCTCTCTCACCTTCCTCTGTGTCAGCTCCCTGTTGTCCCTCTTCTTGCCCCTTCTGTTCCTTTGTAGCCCCATCTTCCCTGTCATTACACACACCTCTTACCTTCCTCCTTTCATCCTTGCCCTCTCCAGGACTGTAGGTGGTGAATGGAGGTCCTTCCCCCTGGTGCCTTCTATTTCCTCCACAGTCAGGGTGAAGAGAGCAGCTCAGGCAGGACCGCCTATTCTGTTCTTCTGACTCACTATATTTCATTCCTTCATTCAGATTAACCTCCCTCTCTGCTGTTGGGCTGTAGCTTCATGGGGACAGAGACCATCTCACACCCCCGCCTCCTACCACATGCCTGGCATATCGCAGGAGCTGAATAAACAATTGCTGAGTGAATAAATGACTGAAAAAATGATCTAGATCTGAATCCTCAACATGGGAATGCATGGGTGAGCTGGAATCCTGCTAAGTGACAAGCATGCCCCAGGGGCCTGGAAATGAGCGCACTTTCAGAGCCCAGAGCTCTCTCACCATGTGCTCTGGTCCTTCCCAGGTGCTCAGGTCAAAATCATCTCTGAGGCCCTCACAGGCTCCTCTGCCTCATGAACCATACCCAGTGTGTTACTCACAGTGTATCTGGGACTCGGACACTATTCATCACATACACTGCTGCCTCCCTGCTTCACCATCAGGTCCTCTTTGTCCTGGATCATTGCCATAGCCTCCCAAAGGCCATCTGAGAAAAGTTTTATTATTCAGCATTGTCTAAAAAAACAGGTTGCAGGAAAGTATGACTAGGATGATCCCATTAGTGAAAGGATGCAAGTCCAGGTGCAAAACTGAGAGTTCTGAAGAGATTGCAGGCAGGAGGACATGGTGGCTGGTGAAGGGGGACATCTGTGATGACCACCTTCATTTGTATCACTGGGATTTTTACACTACAAAGTATTAATGCATTTTCTGACTTTTTAAAATTATTATTAATTTATTTTTGTTACAGGTGTTTCTCCTTTTTCCCCACATTGATTCCCTCCTCCCTGTCCCCTCCCACCCCGTCCCCAGTTTTGTTGTCTGTATCCATTGGTTGTGTACACATGCATGTAAGTTCTGTGGTTTATCCCTTCCGTCCCCCCACCTCTTCTGAGAAATGTCAGTCTGTACCCTGCTTCTACATCTCTGGGTCTATTTTTTTCATCAATTTGTTTAGTTCACTATATTCCAAAAATAAGTGAGATCATGTGGTATTTGTCTTTCTCTGCTTGGCTTGTTTCTCTTAGAATAATACTTTCCAGGTCCCTCCATGTTGTCTCAAAGGATAAGATATCTTCCAATTGACCCAGTGATCCCACTTCTAGGAATATACCCCTAAGAAGCCTGAAACATCAATCAAAAAGAATATATGTACCCCTATGTTCATAGCAGCACTATTTACAATAGCTAAGATCTGCAAACAGCCCAAGTGCCCATCGGTAGACAAGTGTATAGAAAAACTGTGGTACATATACATACTGGAATACTATGCAGCTATAAGAAAGTTTTGGGTTTTTTTTTAAACAGTGTTCTGAAGTGTTTGTGAGACCATGGTTGGGTGTGGAGTTGGTTCACATTGGGGTTGGGTTAGGTTTTGTTACTATTGGTTTAAGAAGTGCTGTGGCCCTGGCCGGTTTGGCTCAGCGGTTAGAGCGTCGGCCTGCGGTTCCCACTAAGGGCGCGTACCTCGGCTGCAGTTTGTCCCCGGCCCTGGTTGGTTGTGCGGGTGGCAGCCACTCGATGTGTTCCTTTCACATCGATGTTTCTCTCTCTCTCTCTGTTTCTCTCTCTCTCTCTGTTTCTCTCTCTCCCTCCCACTCTACCTGAACAAAAAATGGAAAAATGTCCTCGGGTGAGGATAAAAAAAAAAAAAAGAAGTGCTGTGGACATCAAAGTTACAACTAAACTACAGAACAACCATCATTCAAAAACGCCTGAAACCAAGCTGAATGGAAGTCCTACAACTACGAAATTAAAGCAGCAGCCACATTCAGACTGGTAGGAGGGGCGGAGGCGCGAGGGGCAGGTACCACACCCAAGTGTGGTGGATAAAAATCAGGAGGCTACCTCAGTTAGGAAGGTCCTTCCTGAGGACTGAGGGGTCCCCGTCCCATACCAGGTGCCCCGCTCAGGGTTCCAGTGCCAGGAAGAGAAGTCCCCATAACTTCTGGCTGGAAAAACCAGCGGGAACTGAGGCTCAGGGAAGCTGAAGCGGCTGGAGCCCTAGGCAGCTCCCTAAAGAGCCCGCGCACAAACTTATCGGACTCTCTCCCTCTAAGCTTGGAAGGGAGGCAGCTCGAGGGGCACCAGAGTCATACAGGGAAGAACTGAGCTGTTTGGCACTGGAACGAGGGCTGGAGAGGGGACTTCCTCCAGGACAACCGTGCTGTAAGAGGCCTTGGTTCCTTTGGTGAGCCCTTCCCGGGGTGGCAGACAGTCGCCATATCTGGGACTCCAGCAACCTGGCTCACACTGATAGCCCCACCCTGGTGACTCCCTGAGGCCCCGTCCCACCCCACCCAACTGTCAAGCCCACCCAAGCTGTTGCCACTTGCTTAACCATAGGATTGGCCTGTCTTGGATCCTGCTTCAGGTTTTTCCTAAATTCGTTCAAACGAGCAGCATCTGGTCTCACCGAGCCCCATACTTCTCATTAAGTAATACACTGAAACAAACACAGGGAGGCAGCCAAAATGAGGAGACAAAGAAACAGGTCCCAAGTGAAAGAACAGAACAAAACCCCAATAAAAGAACTAAGCGAAATGGTGATAAGCAACCTAACAGATACTGAGTTCAAAATACTGCTTATAAGGATGCTCAATGAACTTAGTGAGAACCTCAGTGAACTTAGGGAGGGCCTCAAGAGCATAAAAAAGGACCAGTTAGAAATCATGGATACACAGTTAGAATTGAAGGAGGCATTAACTGAAATAAAGAATAATTTAAACAGCTTCAATAATAGAGTACGTAAATCCAAAGAGCAAACCATCGATTTGGAATATAAGGAAGCAAAAAATGCCCAATCAGAACAGCAAAAAGAAAAAAGGATCCAAAAAAATGAGGATAGTGTAAGAAGCCTCTGGGACAACTTCAAGCATGCCAACATTCACATCTTGGGGTGCCAGAAGGAGAAGAGCGAGAACAAGAAATCAAAAACCTGTTTGAAACGATAATGGCAGAAAACTTTCCTAACTTGGTGAAGGAAACAGACATACAAGTCCAGGAAGCACAGAGAGTCCCAAACAAGATGAACCCCAAGAGGCACACACCAAGACACATCATCATCAAAATGCAAAAGGTTCGAGACAAAGAGAGAATCTTAAAAGCAGCAAGAGAAAGGCAGCTAGTTACCTACAAGGGAGTTCCCATTAGGCTGTCAGCTGATTTCTCAAAAGAAACTTTGCAGGCCAGAAGGGAGTGGCAAGAAATATTCAGAGTGATGAAAAGCAAGAACCTACAACCAAGATTACTCTATCCTGCAAAGCTGTCATTTAGAATTGATGGACATATAAAAACTTTCCCAGACAAGAAAAAGTTAAAGGAGTTCATCACCACCAAACCGTTATTATATGAAATGATGAAGGGTCTTTTTGAAGAAAAAGATAAAATGTATGAACAAACAAAATGGCAATGAATACATATCTATCAACAATGGAATCTACAAACAAAATGAACAGGTAGAACAGAAACATTCTCATAGATACAGAGAACATTTTGTTGGTTGCCAGCTGGGAGGGAGGTTGGGGGAATGGGTGAAAAAGGTGAAGGGATTAATAAGTACAAATTCATTGCTAGACTGACAAACCTCAAAGGGTAAGGGGTTGGGGGGGTGGGAAGAAATAAACCAAAGAACTTATATGCATAACCAATGGACACAGACAATAGTGTGGGAAAAGGTGGGAGTGGGGAGGAGGGGGTCAATGGGGGAAAAATGTGGAACATCTGTAATACATTTTACATCCAACAATAAAGATTAAAAAAAAAAAAAGAAGTGCTGTGATTTGAGTTAGAAGACTGGGGTCTGGTGATAGGAATGGCGTTGGCACTAAAAGGCCAGCAGGGTAGGTAAAGACGCTTTGGATTAGTTAGTGTTTGGGGACAATGGGGTTCAAAATGTGAGCCTGAATCAACATTTGAAATAAATTTGGATTCTGATGGAGCCAAGGCTAGGAAGGGCTGGAGTGAGGTGGGAGTTTGAGATAGGGTGTAGATTTCCCAATTAAGTTTGAAATCAGGTTAGAATGTAAAGGTGTGTGCCTTTGGCCAAAGAACTGCACAGGGTTTGAGGCATCCCCATTCCCAACCCCACCGCCCGAACATCTCCCTGCGGCTTTCTGTTTCCCAGGGAAAGAGACTTCTTCGGAGTTCACAATCCGGTATTCTGCAGCAGCGCAGACTCCTGACACCAGGCTCAGTGCATGGCCTCCCCAACCCACCCTCTGCCAGTTGCAAGCGAGCAGAGTCAAAGTCGTGGCAAGGCTGTTTGCTCGGTGAGCTAGCTGCGCAGCGTCCTTTCCTCTTGTTTACAAGCCTGGGTCACCCGGGAACTTTTCATCGCTGCCTCCCACAAAAGATCCTCTGAAGTCCGCTTTGGTAGGTCAGAAAAGGCATTCTAATCACGCACTCAAACTGGTGCAGGGCGACACCCCGTGGTAGATTCCGACAGCGCACACCCACCCATTCCCCTTTTCCCCATTCTTCCATTTATACTGCACCCACACCTATAATCTGCCCACCATACATCATCTATGCATATCATCCATCCACCCATCCATTGCAGGCCCTCACATCCATTCACTACATAGTAACTCATTTATACATACACTTTCTACCCATTCACCCATCCACTCATCCTTCCACTGGAATTTTCATCCTTTCATGTAAATATTTATCTTTCCAGGCACTATCAGTTCACCATCCACTATCCATTGATTCATTTGAAAAAATATCTATGAAACACCTTCTGTATGCTAGGCCCCAGCAAAGCACTGGAGTCACGGGGTCACAGAACAGTTCTTATCCTTATGGGACCTATAGGGTAGCAGAGGAGACATACCCACAGAGGCCCTTGTGAAATGGCCATAGTGCTCACAGAGCTGTATGAGAATGTGTTGGCCTAGACTTGAGAGTCAAGGCTGGCTAAGTGAGCAAACAATTTCTAAGCTGAGATTTAAAAGTGGCTGGGATGAGCCAGGAAAGGAGAAGGAAGGAGGCCAGAGGCCAGATCCCTCTCAGAGTTTACCTCAGAGTGGATTCTGAGCAGAGGGTGTGGAAGAGTCAAGAGAAGAGAAGCCGAGAAGCCAGACATATAAGCCCTTCTCAGCCCCTCAGAGGGCTTGGACATCACCCCAGGTACCTGTGCCACAAAAGAGTTTCTTCTCCTTTTAAACTATTTTACTTTTTACATAAATAATACATTTCTAGAACTTCATTGTACCAAATACAGACCAGTAGGAAAAAAAGAAATAACCTATAACCCTGCCACACAGAGCTAATATTGTGGTGTGTATGCATATATAGAGATATCCTGTGCACCCATAGGGCAGCCTGTGCTGTGTTCCTCAGTGCTAGATGGTAGGGTGACAATGAGCAAGGCCATAGCCCCTGCCTCAAGGTCTCATAGATGACCCACTGTGAGGATGTCTTGAAATGGAGAGTTATGGGTATAGTAGATGCCATTGGGGACAAATCTATCATCCATTCAAATCATCCTATCCCCTTGTTAACACAACTGAATGGTGTCTAGTCACCTGCCCTTGTCCCTGGGTCCACATGACCCAAGACAAGGTCTCCCACAGCATTCCCATCTCTATGCCTACATTGTCTTAGGCATGCATAAAAAATATTTGTGCTAAGCAAGCATGACAAGAAGTACTCTGAGGAGCTTCTCAATACAGTGATACCTCGGTTCTCGAACATAATTCGTTCCAGGAGGACGGTCGAGAACCGAATTGTTCGAGAACCGAAGCAATGAAACCCAATAGGAAAGCATGACTCCACAAAGCGTGACTCTCTCTCTGCACTCACACTGATGACGCAAGCAAGGCGCGCTGGGCCGAATGAACGCCATTCGGCTCAACTCGGCTCATCTCGGAAGTTCGAGTTCCAAATATTTGTTCGGATTCCGAGACAAAAGTTTCTCGAATCTCCATTTGGTCGAAAACCGAGGCGTTCGAGAACCAAGGTATCACTGTATATGAGGTGATATTGCCTTATCATTTAAGTCATTTCTTGTGGAACTTTCTGTTTCTTGTATCAAAATGCAATCTAGCCCAGCCAGTGTGGCTCAGTGGATTGAGTGTTGCCCCATAGACTGAGAGGTCATTGTTTGATTCCTGGTCAGGGCACATGCCTAAGTTGTGGGCTCAATCCCCAGTAGGGGGCATACAGGAGGCAGCTGATTGATGTTTCTTTCTCACATCAATGTTTCTGTCTCTCTCTTCCTTCCTCTATCTCTAAAAAATCAAAAAGATATTTTTAAAAAATACACCTAAATGATGTTAGGAACTATTGTTGATAAACTCCTTGTGCTGGACTCTTGAAGGTAAATGACACCTTCCTGTGGGGCACAGTCCAGAAGATGACACCCTGCCACCTCAAATCTCCTGTCACAATGGAAGGAATGTCTTTCCCTCTCATATCTGGACCCTATCCTCTAGCCTCCTCAGCTCCATGGCCCATTCTTCTTGCCCTCTTCCTCTCTCTCTCTCCTGTCTCTTTTCTTTCCTCTATGCACTGAAACATAGTCTAGTCTCAGTCCCTCTTCCTTGCTGACCACAATGCCAGTAAGAACCAGGGGGACCCCCACCCCCTCCCCACTCCACCAGAAGTCTGTGGAACCCAAGCGCTGTAGCACCACCTCTGATCCAAGGCTAAGGCAACTTTCCCACTCAGTGTGCTGTACCTCTCAAGCTTTGCCATCTGACCCCTGAGCTGTGGCATTGGGTCTGGCTTTGATAACCTAGTTTCCACACTGTGAGTCAGTGCCAGCCTTGCCCTGAAGGGAGCAAGATAGGGCCTTGGCCAAGACCCTCATGTGTCCTCCTTCTCATCACCCATACACACTCTCCCCACCACCAGTATTGCCTGAAACTTCTCTCACCCAACTGCCATAAGTCTATTTGGCAAATCCAATGAATACTTTCCAATTCTTAACCATTGGAGAGCAGTTCTTTTTAGCATATATATTAAGATATAACTCACATACCAAAAGTTTTACCCATCTAAAGTATATTTAATAAACTCACAGAGTTGTGCCAACATCATCATAATCTAATTTTAGAAACTTTTATCAGCCCAAAGAAAAACCTACATATCCCTTAGCTGTCACTTCCACTTTATTCCAAACATCACTCCACCTACAGCCCCTGGCAACCACTAATCTGCATTCTGTCTCTGTGGATTTGTTCATTCTGGAGATTTCATATAAAAGAGAATTAAAGATACGGGGTCTTTTGGGACTTTCTTCTTTCACTTTGCATAATGTTTTCAAGGTTCATTTATGTTGTAGTATTTATCAGTACTTCATTTACTTTCATTGCCAAATAATATTACATTGTATGAGCCATGTATGTTTTTTTATCCATTTCAGTTGTTTCGACTACTTGGCTATTATAAAGAATTCTATTATGAATATTTGTATACAAGTTTTTGTGTAGACATTTGTTTTCATCTTTCTTGGAAATATACCTAGAAGTGAAATTGCTGGATCATATGGTAACTCTCTGTTTGACTTTTCAGGAAAATGCCTGGCTGTTTTCCAAAATAACTGCACTATTTTACATTCTCACCTGCTGTGTATGAGGATTCCAATTTCTTACAACCTCATCAACTAGGTATCTGTCTTTTTTATGATAGTCATTCTAGTGGATATAAAGTGATACCTCATTGTGATTTTGATTTGCATTTTCCTAAAGATTAGTGAAGCTGAGCATGTGCTTATCAGCCACTTATATATCTTCTTTGGGAACTATCTACTCAGCTTCTTCACCAAATAATTGGATTATTTGACTTTTTTTTTTTCCCCAATACTCACCCTAGGACATTCCTCCATTCATCTTCAGACAGTGGGAAGGGGAGAGAGAGAGAGACATCAATGTGAGAGAGACTCATTGACTGGTTGCCTCCCACAGGACCCCAACCAGGGCCAGCACCAGGAACTGAACTGCAACTGAAGCATGTGCCCTTGACAAGAATTGAACCCGTGACTCTTTGGTCCATGGGCCGACGCTCTAACCGCTGAGCCAAACTGGCCAGGACTATTTGCGTGTTTATCACTGAGTTGTAAGAGTTCATTCTATGTTCTAGATACAAGTCCCTTGCCAGATACACATGCCTTGCAAATATTTCCTCCCATTCTTTTCACTTTTTTGATGACATTGTTTACAACACAAAAGTGTTTACTTGTGATGGAAGCCTGAACTATCTATTTTTTTTTCTTTTTCACTTGTGCTTTTGATATCAGAGCTAGCTAAGAAACCATCTTGTAACTCAAGGTCACAAAGATTTACTCCTGTGTTTCCTTCTGAGAGTTTTAGCTCTTTCATTTAGGTCTAGTTCATGTTGAGTTAATTTTTTTTTTTTTTAATCCTCATCCGAGGACACTTTTCCATTTTTTGTTCAGATAGAGTGGGAGGGAGAGAGAGGAAGAGAGAGAGACAGAGAAAAAAACACCTACATGAAAGGTACATATCGAGTGGCCGCCACCCCCACGACCAACCAGGGCCAGGGACAAACCGCAACTGAGGTATACGCCCTTAGCAGGAACAGAACCGGGGTCTCTCTGGACCACGGGCCTACGAGTTAATTTTTGTGTATGATATAGGGTGCAACCCAACTTCATTATTTTGCATGTAGATATCCAATTGTTCTAGTACCATTTATTGAAAAAATCAGTCTCTCCCCACTGAATTGTCCTGACACGCACTTTCTTCTTTAAACTCTCAGTGCCTGTGACTTTCTAAAGAACAAGCTTGCTGTCTTTCTTCCCACCTCTTTGTCCCTTCTTTCCCTTTCTCCTGTGAGACTCTTCTTCTCCCAGGCTGTCCTCTTCCCATTCAAGATATCCTCATGGCAAGCTCACTCATGACCTTCAAACTACACTCTCTTTGCATCTTAACCCCTGCTCCAAGGATGTCCTGCAAGCACCTCACATGCAGCCCACCTACAACCTACCTTGCTTTTTCCCCACCCTTACTGCCCATGCCATTGCAGTCTGCAGAAAGAGTTCCCAGT
This sequence comes from Molossus molossus, assembly GCF_014108415.1. Classification (NCBI taxonomy): domain Eukaryota; kingdom Metazoa; phylum Chordata; class Mammalia; order Chiroptera; family Molossidae; genus Molossus; species Molossus molossus. The sequence continues at coordinate 56,861,630 of NW_023425399.1, read as the reverse complement.
GGCTGGGAGTGGCTTGGTGAAACAAGGCCTCAGTGAAGCCACTCTCCTCCTAGCAGCTTCTCTCTAGAAAGGAAGTCTGAGCACACCCCCCTCCCACCCCATTCCACAACTCAGCAAATGTACTCAGGCTGCCTGCATCCAGTCACCTCCCCTGACCCTACAGCTAGTTCCCCAAATGTCACTTGTATCAGCCTGTCTTCATCCTAACTACCTCCACCCAATGTACGTCAACATTATCTCTTCCTTGGAAATGGCTTTCCAATGTCTCTCTCCAACCTTCCCATCCTCTCCATGAAGCTAAAGATGGAACTAAATACCAAATCTGGCTGTGGCTTTGCCTTCTTTGTGCCCTATGGGGGCAGGGAAATAATGAATCCCCACCCCGCCACTAGAACTGCTGTTTCCCTCCCACCACTGCCTTTGTCACCACTTACCCTATACCCAGGCTCACAGGGTTACTTTTGCTCCCTGGACTAAGGCTCAAAAACTTCCATGCTCCTCTAATTTTCTTACTCATGACCCTATATGTGTTTAAATCATATGCAGCCTTTAACCCAGTCCAGATAATGCTATCCCCAGGATGCCTTCCCTAATGATTCAAGCCAACTGAATCTTACTTTGGGTTCCAACATCTTTCTTACTATCCCACTCAACACTTTCTCTTGCACTGTAGTCAAATGTAGAAGCCAAAGGCACCCATTTTTCCCCTAGATGCGAATCAAATGATTTTCCCATCTGAGTTGGCAGAAAAGCAGTCTGATGACCATGACATAAAAAGCATGCCAGGCCAGAATACCACAGGGCAGGTGAGGGCACTGGAGTGGGGAGAGACCTCTGAGAGGGGGATAGAATGGTGCGTCAGACTCATTTCCAGGATTTAACAGCTTCCCCTGACACAAGGCAGACTAGGACTCTACAGGGACTAATGGTTACATATAGTTGGTAAAATGGAAGCAGGGAGCATGGTCGATACCACGCTGAAAAGCCCTGATGTGAAAACCACAATGAGATATACCTCATACCTGCCAAAATGGCTGTCATCAAAAAGATAATAACAAGTCTTGATGAGGATGTGGAAAAAAGGGAACTCCTCATTCACTGTTGGTGGGAATATAACTGGTGAAGTTATTATAGAAAACAGTATGGAGGTTCCTCAAAAAATTTAAAGTAGAACTACCATATGATCCAGCAATTTCACATCTAGGTGCTTATCCAAAGGAAATGATAACACTAACTTGAGAAGCTATGTGTATCCTCATGATCAATGCAGCATTATTTACAATAGCCAAGATATGGAAACAGCCTACGTGTCCACCAATGGACAAAGAAAGTGGTAGAATGGAATATTATTCAGCCGTAAAAAAGAAGGAAATCTTGCCATCTGTGACATGGATGGACCTGAAGGCACTGTGCTAAGCGGAATAAGTCACAGAGAAAGAAAAATAATGTATGATCTCACTTATATGTAAAACCTAAAAAAAAAAAATCAAGTTCATAGATACAGAGATAAAATTGGTAGTTGCCAGAGCTGAGAATTGGGGAATGAAACAAAATAAATGAAGAGATTCAAAAGGTACAAACTTCCAGTTATAAAATAAATAAGTCCTGGGATATAATGTACAGGATGATGACTATAGTTAACAACCCTCTCAGACCATAATATAATATTAACAGACAAGCATTATTTGAGGCCCAACTAAATGCCAGGCTCTGTGTTAACCACACAACATCCCTCTCATTATTAGCATTTCCACTTTATAGGTGAGGAAACTGATGACCAGAACACTTAAATAACTTGCCTAAAGTCATATAGCCAGTGAGGGACAGAGCTGGAATTTGGACCCGGCCCAGACTGATGCCACTGTCAATCCTCTTAGCCATCATGCTCTCTTGCCTGTCATGGATATCAGTCAATCTTCTGTCTGGAAAACAGAAGCCCTTGAAGAGTTTCAGAGAGCGATTTAATACAGGGAATTGGTTACACACTTGATGGAAGTAACTAGATGCCAAAATAGGAATAGTGAAGCCATCATAAATTAGCAAGAACATTCCCAAAAAAGTAGGGGAAGGGAGGCAGGGTAAAAACAAAGTCATAGATATAGGGTTGGGGTCTAGGTAGATGAACAAAATGTAACCTTAATCTATTCATTCTCAGGGCTTGGCCAGCCAAAGACCAAAGTATGCATGATGGGTTGGAATGCTGCCCAAAAGAGTGTCAAAGAGTGTCAATGGGTTGGAATGCTGCCCTGAAATTGTCAATAAGTTTATGGCCCAAGTGTGAATGTGTTTGTTATGTATCTCTGCTGAAAACAGCTGAGGGGCAGCTGGAACAGGAAGAATGCTGCACTTGGCTGAAAGCTCAGCAGAGATGCTATCTCAAGAACTTAATTACCTAAAACACCATGTAACCTGGGGAACTGCTAAGGGAATAAATAGGGCTGCATCCAGATATCGGGAGCATTTGCTGCCTTGCAATGTTCCCTTGCAATGCTCCCCCTCACTCCAGGCCATGTCTGCTTGTAATTCATTGCATTGCAACAACCCCCAACAGGCCGAGAGTCCAGCACATAGAGTCAATGCTGCAAGAGTAACCTGAGACCTGGTGCAGTAAAGAACAGGCACAAGCTGCTTGTCCTGCTGGTAGACTGCCTGTACCTCTGAACACCCTTCCTGTGTTTCAAAGGATCCCCACCCCCACTGTAGAAACTCTGTTTCCCACCTCCCTTACAGCTAGGGTGGAGGCAGTGACTCTAAGTCTCTTACCTATAAAACATAAGGTACAAGCAGGTGACCTAGGTTCTGCCTGTCAGAATTGCACTGCCAGACCCAGAATCACAGACACAGTGTCTCCACAAGCATGCAGTTGCAGCTGGCTTTGGGCTCCATTCCTGGCTACACCATCTCCCAGCCTGGTTTCTCATTCCCCTGCAGATTCTGGGATTTTCCATATACTTTTCCCCTTTAACTAACTGTAGCTGATTTCTATTGTCTGTTCCCAAAAACCCTGACTAATGCACCTTCTTCAAGGAGGAAAATATAAAATCATAAATACAAATTTCCCTTTTAAGAAGATCCTCAGTTTGGCTGGCCGGTGTGACTCAGTAGATTGAGCATCATCCCATAGAGTGAGAAGTCCCAGTTTGATTCCCCATCAGGGCACATGCCCTGGTTGCAGGCTCAGTGCCCAATGGAGGGTGTGCAGGAGGCAGCCGATTGATGTTTCTCTCTCACATTGATGTTTCTATCTCTCTCTCCCTCTTAAAAAAAAAAAAAAAAAAAAAAAAATCAATAATAAAAGAAGATCCTCAGCATTTCTCCCAAACATTTTATTATGAAAAATTTCAAACTTCAAACACAGAGAAATATTGAAAAAAAAAAAAAAATGTAGTGAATACCCACATTCCCACCACTTGGATTCTACAATTAGCACATCACATAGCTACCCATCTAGTTATGGCTCCATCATGCCATTTTATGATTAAAATTAGCTTTTAATCTGTACATTCATGTTGCTAGTTAGATTTGTTAGGCTAAGATTAAAGTTCCAAAGCAGGACCCATTTTCTAGATGGTTTTCTTTTTAACCTTCTAAATAACTGACAGCTAAACCAAAGACAAAACACACATTGACCAGCGAACTTATCTTATTATGAACTATACCTTTGGACTGCTTGGGCTTTTTTCAAAGTGTATGCATAATTGTTTTTGAATAATTGCATAAAATTATAGAACAATTCCTGGTGAGAGGCAGTGTGTGTCTGGTTAAGAGCAAAGATGAATTCCCCTGCCAGTGAATCCTGTCTCTGGTGCCCCTGGCTCTGCTGGGCACATCTGTCAACCTCACAGTGACTCAGTCTCCTCCTTTATGTGAAGGTGATGGTAATAACAGGACCTACTTCCCTGAGAGGTCTGAGGTAAATGGGCTCCAGCACAGAGAACAAATGCCTGGCACACAGAAATACTATGTAAGGATTCATGGAAAATTCACAATGGTCCATAAACTTCCTGTGGATAACAGTAAATTGGAAGTATGCCCAACAACTTTGCTCTCTTTGGGTCACCTCTTTTCTAAATTCATAAATGTCTCATTAGAACTTCTGGTGCTTGAGAGAAATAATTTCAAAACTGTTTGCTTTCCTACCTCAGTCACTAACTAACAGAGTACTTGTTGAAATCTAACTGTAGTGCACAGCATTCTGTTCTGTGACAGTCAGTAGGGAAGTAGGACTTCAGAGACAGGCAAGGGCTAGATCACTTAGTATTTTGAGTGACAATGTAAGGAGACTCTATCCTGGGGGTTAGGGGAGACACTTGTCTGTTTAGGGTATTTAACACTGGCTTCCTTAACAAACACTCCCCCATGCATATATGCACACACGCGCAGGTGTGCACATGCACAAATCATATATGTGGCTTAATACAATAAAACTCCCTTCCTCCCTGGATACAAAGCCTATTGTGGATACTGCTAGTGGAATGCTGTCACTGCCAGTGGGACACTATCCTCCAGTGGTGATTCAGGCATGCCCACTCCTTGCACCTCTGGAACCCCTCCACATTCCCTCCCCTGGCTCTACCAGAGTTCCTGCAGTGGGACTGATCTGCCACCCACTACAACTGCAGTGGGCAGGGCTAGGCCCTGCTGGCGTTCTCACTGGCACCACATGACTAGCCTGCAGACTGCTCTAGAGACCCCTAAATGTCCTTGAAACGACAGAGTCCTGACTCCAAACAGCCTTTATCTATCCATAAATCCCCTAAATACATGGGAAAATCTGTGACCATGATCAGAATTTAAGGAGAGTTCTGCTGCTTTTAAGGGACATAGGCCCAGAGTTTCGGAAGACCCACAATAGCTGGTGAATCTGGAGGATGTAAAGTGGATTCCAGAACTTTATAACCTCATCACCTCTCCTCTGTTTATTGATTGTTTATTGACAGAACTTGTTACTCTGCGTCTTTATACTTCGTCTCATGCACCCTCTGGAGCAATGGTTCTCCAACCTTAGCTAGCTTGGGAATCACAGGGAGGGCCTGCTACACCTCAGTGCTCCACCCAGTGCTTCTGCTACAGGAGCCGGTGAACATTTGCTTTTCTAACAAGTTCCCAGCTTTCTGAAGCTATAGGTCCCAGGACTACACTTTAAGAAGACCCTTGAGAAAACGTGGTCTACTCTGCAGAAAGGACCACAAGCATATGAAGGCGCATTTTGATCAATGAATCAGGGAATGAAAAAAAAACGGAGGAGAGTGAATATAATGAGTGACAGAGGAAAGAAACTTCTGTTCTCAAGACCCGATCTGGGGTCGGGTGCGGTCCTGGCGGCTCCCCTGGAATTGAAGTAGTAGGACTCGGGGCCTCCAGGTACCCCTTGCAGCGCAGAGGCCCCAAGCCAAGGCGGCCGGTCTCCACGGCTTTTGTGACGTCATGATCCCGGCCCTCATAAGAATGGTTGCCATGGCGACGTAAACCAAAGGCCCGGGCGCTTTGAGTCTGGAACCGTGGCGCCGAAGCTTCGGATCAAGCTCGGGTGCGTGGGAATGGTGGGTGCGCGGGGCTGTGATGTGGGCATGCGGGGTTGGGGCGTGCTCCGGGTCAAAACACAAGACTCCTTTGCAAGGTTCTCCGCACTTCCTTCCGTATCACTGTACTTGCTTTATCACTCACCTAGCCATCTCTCTGTCCCAGGGCCAGTCTGCACTTCCCCGCAGAGATGGGGTGGGGAGTCCAGGTCTTACTAACCCGTGCCTGTCTGGCACCTGGATTCCTGTCCGTGAGAGTATAGCAGGAATGTGGCAGGAAGGGCTCATGCTTTAGAGTCAAGGAATCAGGCTGGAATCTCAGCTTCTGCCCTTCCTGGCTGTGTGATTTTGGACACCTCTCTCTAAATCTCTGCATTGTTTCTTCTTTTGCAAAATGAAACACATTCAATGTTAAGGACATGCCAGGTACTTTGATAAGCGCATGAGCTACAAATCAGAAAAGACACCTGTTCTCATGCAGCTTATATTTAAGGGGGAAATAGGCAATAAACTGATTTTTTAAAGATAGTGAGTAATTGCAGAGAAGAAAATAAAGTGAGGTCTTATGGGGATGCAGATAAAGAATCCACTTTAAATGGGGTGATGAGGAAAGGCTCCTCTGAAGGGGTGAACTTTGAGTTCCAATCTGAAGAGACAGTGTGGGAGCTGGGTATGAGAGGACATTTTTTATGTTTGCTGAGGAGACAACAATAGCAGACCATGAAGCAGACCTCGGTTGGTTCATTCTAGCAACAGACTGAACCAAGTCAGGGAGGGGAGAGAGGATGGGATGTAGAATAGGGAAGAGAAAGGGAGTTGCAGGTGTTGGCCACATGGTGAACCCTCAGAAAATGGCAGCTGTTCTCAATCACCCAGAGGGAGGGAAGCTGTGGGCCTGGAGACCATCTGGCTCAAGCAATGTGTCACTCCTCAGGTTGGAACCTCCTTTAGCCAAAGTCAAGTTTTGCAGCAAGCCGTGTTCCTCTGCAGGGATGTCCAAGGTCCTGTCTACTATCGTCTCCAAAAACACATACAATAGTAAGTACCCAGCTGGCATGGGCTATCTCAAAGATCAAAGACAGCCTTAAGAGCCTGGGACAGTGAGGTCTAGACTTATCCCAGGGTTCAGGTGATTCTAAATCAAACCATGAGGCAGAAATCAGTTTGCCAAGTTTCCTAAAAAACCCATGTACTAGTGTCCTAAGATTGCTAGAACAAAGTACCACCACAGACTGGTGTCTTAAACAACAGAGATTTATTAGCTCATGGTTTGGGAGCTGGAAGTCCAAGTTCAAGGTGTTGGGTTCAGCCTCAAGGGTTGGCTCCGAGGGCCATGAGGGAGACTCTGTCCCATGCCATTGTCTTAGCCTCTGTTGGTTTGCTGGCAATCTTTGATGTTCCTTGGCTTGTAGACTACAGTCTCAGCCTTTATCTTCACATGGTGCTCTGCATTTATGTGAGTGTTACAAATTTCCCCTTTTTATTAAGGAGAGGAGTCATACTGAATTAGGCACCCATACTACTACAACATGACGTCATCTTAGTTACATCTGCAACTACCCTGTTTCCAAAAAGGTCACATTCTGAGGTGCTAGGAGTTAGGATGTCAAATATTCACAAACATTAATTTTGTGGAGATGCAATTTACCTCATAACAGGCCTTGAGGAAGGTGCCATCGTGGAGGTGGGCCTCTCTCAGCTCTCCTACAGCCAGGCTACAGGACTGAGCTCAGAGGACGTACCAGCTGGCCTCAGTTCCTTGTGTGAAACATCTGCCTCCCCACCTCCAAAAAGTCACACACAGGCTTCCTGACACTCCCACTTGGGGTGGGGGCTACAGAGGGAGGCTGCTGAGGCACATCTGGAGCTGCTTGGGCTGAGGCAGGCAGACCAGGCGATACCATCTATTGTCATATACTCTCAATAGGCTTTAGCTTTTTATTTAATGTGGTTTTTGATTTAATTTAATTTAGTGTATTCAATAGGTAAAATATAACCATGGTTCAAAATTCAGAAGTGTGTTCAAAGCCCCGCCTTGTGAAAAGCCTAGCCCACCTGTTCCCAGACACCCAGTGTCCCCTCTTCAGAGGCAGCCAGTGTCAGCAGTGTCTCTTGTATCCTTCCAAGTGTGCACATGCTCCATGCACATACAGCTAGGAGTTCCTACACTTTCAGTGTTTAGAGTAATCCTGTGGTGTAGATGTATCCTAATTTATTTAGCCAGTCCTCTGTTAATGAGTATTTAGCTTATTTCAAAGAGTATGCTCCTGTCAACAGTTGTCCCCACATCACACTTGTGTGCTCAGTCTCTTTCATTCATGCTACTCCAGAGGAAATTGAAAAATGAAGAAAGGCTAAAATAGGGTTACCAAAAAAAAAAAAAAGAGAGAGAGAGAGAGAGAAAGAGAGAGAGCGAAAGCTTTGCAATTTACAGATAACATACTAACTCAAAACACACACACACGCACACACACACACAAAAAACATTGCAATATAATTGCACTATCACAAGACAATTGAAGACTGTATAAACTATACTGACTTATCCTGTGGTATCAGGAGGGTGCCCTGTGACTCTCAAGATATTGAGTATATCACCTCCAAAGGAGGTGACATGCAAACAGGAGACCTCCCTGAGATGAGTATCCTGGTCTGGGTTCAGGGTCTGTGCATTTGGGAGGAAACTAGGCCAGGCAGGTACTTCTGAGCTGACATATTCAGGGCATTGGCAGGCCAGAAGGGCGGGGGCACTGAGCTAGGTAGCCAAGTGAAGTTGGCCTGGGCGGGAGCGCACTGGCCAGTGGCTCAAGCCAGGAAGATTGCTGAGCCTGAGGTTCTGGGTTCAACTGCATGAGCCAGGGGCAAAAGTGGGGACCAGGAAGACTCCTAAGCCCTGGAGGTATGAGGGGTTTGGGGACACTGAGCTCCAAGTCTGGGCCAGGTACAAATATCATGTCTGGACCCCAGCCCCAACTGGAGGGCTGAGGGCAGAGGAGGGGGATCAGGGCAAAGACGTAGCTAGAATTTGACTCAGAGGAATGAGCTCTGGGTTTGTTCTTCATCCAGAAACACTTAAGTGCCAGTTGTACATGGGCACTGGGGATTCAGGGAGAGTAAAACAGATGGAGTATTCCCTCATGAGACTTAAAAACAACCAGTTTATATTTACAACAGCCAAAAAGGGGTAGAAAGGAAAAACAACTGGAAGCTTTGAACAGGAGGTGGGATAATTTAAATGGGAAAGACAGTCAGGGAAGGTCTCTAGGAGAGGTGACATTTGATACCTCACTAACAGTCTAAAGCAGGTTCTCAACCTTTCTAATGCCATGACCCTTTAATACAGTTCCTCAGGCTGTGGTGACCCCCAACCATAAAATTATTTTTGTTTCTACTTTATAACTGTAATTTTGCTACTGTTATAAATCGCCATGGGAAATATGTGTTTTCCAATGGCCGTAGGCAACCCCTGTGAAAGGGTTGTTTGACCCCCAAAGGGGTTGTGACCCACAGGTTGAGAACCGCTGGAAAAGATAAAAAAGAAGAGCATCTCTGTTGAGATTGTTGGAAGGGTTTAAGCAGAGAGAATGCCCAGTTTCTAGTTTTTATGACTTTCATGACTAGGGGCATCATTCCCTATGACACAGGCAGAAGGGTTGGTTCGCTCACAGCCTCCAAGACACCAGGGCAAGGCCTTACCCCTCATGCAGAGGACAGAGGAAGGACCCTTGATAGAAACATTGCCCAGGAAGAAGAGCCAGGGAAAGCTCAGAGCTGACCCCAACCAAGGCTTCCCAGTCAGGGCTGATGGGTGCAGGGACTACAGGACATGCATCCAACTCTGGCTCTCAAACCTTCAGTACTCCATCCCAATTCAGAGCCAGTTCAGAAGACCTGGCCTGCAGTTGGTCCCTCCATCTCTAGGACTCCTGACATCTAAGCTGGAACCTAGCCTGAGCCTCATAGGGGCAGGAGGAGTTGGTGTTCATTGACTGGCTGAATTTATTTCTCAAGAGGCCAGGCTATGGGTACTGGGATGGGGGAGGAAAGGCTCATCCTTGTTTAAAAAGCCTCTCTCTCCAGGTGCAAATACTGAGCAGACATGTGTGCTGCCCCTCAAGTCCACACTACCCATGCTGGAAGCATCAAAGAAGGATGTAGGGTCCACAGAGACTTCTTAACCATGTAGATGCCCAGGCCTTCCCTCTGTGTGACTCTGGGATGGGGAAGGGATAGATGCAGAAGTTGAACTTGCCTATTTTAAGAATTATGAATTTTTTTGTTTTGTTTTTTGCTTTTCAAATCCTCACTCAAGGACACCTTTCCATTTATCTTCAGATAGAGAGGGAGGGAGAGAGGAAGAGAGAGAGAGACATCGATTGGTTGCATCCCGCACGACCCCAACCAGAACTGGGACTGAACCACAACCTAGGCACATGCCCTTGACTAGGATAAAACCCACGACGACTCTTTGGTCAGTGGGCTGACACTTTAACCACTGAACAAAACTGGCCAGGGCAAGAATTATGGTTTTAATTTACCCAAACTTCATCTGGGGAGCTGCCATATTGGGCTATTTGAAGCCCACCCTAGTGGCCACATGGACTATTTGTCAGGTACTCTTACTAGACCACTATTAGTCATTTGGCTGATGTTTATTGAGCACCTACTATGTTTCAGACACTGTGTTACACTGGTGGTGCAGAGGTCAATGAGACAGAGGTGGTACCTGCTCTCAAAGAGTTTGCAGAGATGAACAATAAAAGTCTCTCTCCTCTGTGCCCACTCCTGCCACTCTGGCCACCTGTGTTTCTTGGGATAGGCCAGGCACACTCTCCTTGGCATCTTGGCACTGCTGTCCCTCTGCCAGGAATGTCCTCCCCCTAGGTTTCCTTGTAGCTCCCTCCCCTCTTCTCTTCCTTCAAGAGTTTATTGAAACATCACCTTTCAGTGAGGCCTCCCCTGAACATCCAACTTAAAATCTGGAGCACCCTACACCTTTCTCTACTTTCCTCTTCACTCTTCCCTGATTCAGTTTTCTGGTTAGCACTTCCCACTGTTGACCTACCTCACCTTTTTTTGCTTATCTTCTTTCTCTCTCTCTCTCTCCCAGTAGACTGTAAACTCCCTGGGGCAGGGGTATATGTCTGTCTCATGTGCTGCTGTCTCCCCAGAACCTGGCACATAATAAACCCTCAATAGAATTCTGTTAGTCTGAAAGCCTTTCCCAGAGATCAGGAATAAGAGATAGATGACTTCTGTTCCACTCTGTGCTGAGAGTAGTAGCCAGAGCATTTAAACAAGGAAAATAAAAGGCATCCAAATTGGAAAGAAAAAAGTAAAACTCTCTCTAATCACAGACAGCATAATCCTACATAGAGATAATCCCAAAGGACTCACAAGAAAGCTACTAGTGAATTCAGCAAAGTTACAGAGTATAGATCAACACACAAGGATTAGTTGCATTTTTATACACCAGCAAGGAACAGTCCAAAATGAAAATTAAGAAAGCCATTCCATTTACAATGAAACCTAAAAGAATACAATATCAAGGGTGATACCGTAAGAGATAGCAGAGTAGGAAGACCCAGGAATCGGTCTCTCCACCAGAACAACTCGAACTGGCAGAATCCAGAATAGGAACTCTAGAGTCTAGTTGAACACACAGTGTCCAGAGTAAAGTTGATAAAAAGGCTGGTAAATTTCAGCATTTTGTGGAGAAGCTTCCAGCCTCAGTGGGGAGAGTGACCACATTCCTATTGTGGCTTTCTGGTGCCTTGTCCTCCCCAAATTGGGGGTATATGTTTGATTTCTGAGGGACTTCATTGAGGTTGGTCATTATTTCAACCCCCAAAGGCTAGAGTGACTTCCCTACTACATCTTTCCACAGGGATTTAAAGAGATAAGATCTTCCCTCCCCATCCTTTGGGAACCAGACATTTAAGGAAATCTTAGACAGGAGATTAATATCCAGAATATATACAGAATTCCTAAAACTCAACAACAACAATCAAAACCAAAACAACTGAACTCACAAAACGGGCAAAGGATTTAAATAGACATTTCCCAAAGACATATAAATAGCCAATAAGCACATGACAAAATGTTCAATATCATTATTCACTAGAGAGGTGCAAACTAAAACCATGATTATATATCACTCCATACCTACTAGGATTGTTAATTTAAAACAAAACAAAAAGACAAAGAGTAACAACTCTTAGTGAGAATGTAGAGAGATTGGCACTCTCCTGCATTACGGGTCAGAATGTAAAATGGTGCAGCTGCTGTGGAAAATAGTATAGCATTTCCTCAAAAATTATACATAGAATTACCATGTGATCCAGCAATTCCACCTCTAGAATGAAAGCAGAGATTCAAGCACATATTTGCACATCCTTTCTTATAGCAGCATTATTCACAGTGGCCAAAAGGTGGAAACAACTCAAATCCCCATTGACAGATGAATGGATAGACAAATGTGGCATATCCATACAATGAAATAATATTCAGCCTTTAAAAAGGAGGAGATCCTCCGCGGCCAGTGTGGCTCAGGGGTTGAGCATCAGCCTATGCTCCAGGAGGTGTCCAGTTCAATTCCTGGTCAGGGCGCATACCCGGGCTGCAGGTTCAATACCCAGTAGGTGGCATGCAGGAGACAGCCAGTGGATGTTTCCATTATCATCCATGTTTCCATCTCTCTCTCTCCCTCTCCCTTCTTCTCTCTGAAATCAATAAAAAATGTATTTAAAAAAGGGGGGGGGAATCCTGATACATGCTACAACATGGTTGGATCTTGAGGACAGTGTTCTGAGAGGAATGGGGTGGGTGCTCTTGTCCATCACAAGCCACAAAAAAATGCCAGGCAGACAGTCAAGCTTATGTCATCTGCTGTGCTTAGCTGGGGCCACACAAATACAAGCAGAAGTTGTGAGTGGGGTGAGTGTGAGCACATGTGTGTGTATATATGTATACAGATGTCTGTGTGATATGTATGCTACAGTATGGCTTATGGTGAGGGGAGGTACTATCTTCTCTCTCCATACTTAGCCAGGAAAGAGGGCAGCAATATGTTTCTGAAGATCTGAGGGGGATTCACAAAGGAGGCTCAGAAAGGGAAGAAAATAGGCCAATGTTTGACATTGAGGAGGTTAGGCCCTTAACAGGAGAGAAGGATAGGGGAGGCAGGGGGAGGGTGTCCATGCCCTGCTCCTGGGCTGCTCCCTGCTTCCTTCCACTTGTGTAAGTTGGCATTGCTGGGATTTCAGTGGCAAGCAGCATGATTCAGGGCCCATTCCTTCCTTCTGCTATGCTCAAGATTGGAGGGGAGGTTAAGTGACTAGGCTGAGTTGCCTGCAGGTATAGTATGGGTAGCCAAGCAGAGGCATATAGGCTTGCTGTGTTTCCTGCACCTGAAGGCTGTGAAGGAATGTTTATACCCCCTCCATGTACATCTTTGTTTTTGCCAAATCATCTAGTATTTATATTGGGTACCAGGGATGCTGTAGGCACAGCTGTGAACAAAACCACCCTCATGAGGTTTAGATTCTAGGGCTAGGAGACAGAAAATGAGCAATGCTAAGATGATTCAGATGCCTTCAGATATGGAGATATAAACTGAGAACGAAGTAAATTCAAGTGGTGTTGCACTGACATGGGAGTGTCTTTGATTGGGTGTCATGGAGAAGACCCTTCTGTGCATGCAGCACTTGAGAGAGACAGAGCCCTAAGTGCAAAGGGACAAAGGAGGTGCATTCCAGGTAGAGGAGCAACCAATGGAAAGGTCCTGGGGCAGGTGTTGTTGGGCCTGTGTGAGGACCCCAAGGAGGCTGAGTGACCAGAGCAGAACAAGGGAGAGGGTGGTAATAGAGGACAGGGCAGAGAGGTCTCAGCAAGTGCATCTCGTAGGGCTGCCAGGCCCTGGTGAGGAGTGGGACTTAATCTGTGACCTCACCCTAAAGTGCTGTGGTGCCAAGTTTCTTCATTTAACTCTAGGTATTGTAGATCTTTCACTGTCTGTACACATTCGTGCTCCATGCTTTTTAAAGATTGCAGAGATGCCCACAGTGTGACATAGCAGCAGCATTCACTGGACCTCTCTCTACTGCAGGCTAATTCCAGTGTTTGCTTTTCCCAACAGTGCAGCAGCAGACACCTATACAAGCATTGCCCCCTCTCCCCCATTTCATGTCTCTGGGATAAAATACAAGAAGTGTCTTGGGGGTCAAAGGACTTGAAAGTTTATTATTTGCACAGCTACTGATTAGTGAGACTGCATGAGGACCAAGGCTGGCTGCTTGGAATGGTGCCCAGAAAGCAGGACTTGCACAGAGCACAGAGTGGCAGCTAAAGCTGGTTTCTCTCCCATCTTGCTGCTCTGCTGACCTCATGGTGCTCTCCTTAACAACCTCTGCCCAAGTCTCCAGTCTTAGTCACATGGCCAAACCGAGTGGGAGGAGGCCAGGAATGCAGTCCTTATCCTCTTGTTGTGATGGAAGGGAAAGCATGGAGATGGTTCTCTGGGACCCCATCCTGGTGGTGCCCGCTCCCTGCAGAGCCCCATCCTAAAGACAGGGCCAGACTCACCTTTCTGTTCCAATACCTGGGCTACCTAGTTTCTAGGCCAGCACTGCCAGTGGTTAGGGGCAGGCAGGGCACTGGATCCCAGCTCCACCTCAGATAACACAGTCCTCTGAGTCTCATTTTCTTCATTTTTCTCTGTTGCTGAGAAAGAAGGAGGATGCAGCATGTACAGAACTTAGCACATGGTGGTGTAAGCTCCGGTGGTCCTGTAGGTGGGCTGCCCACAGGAGCCAGGCTGGTTGGTTGAACTTGAGCAGGTAGAGAGGGGAAGAGGCACTCTGGGAAGAACTGCAGGCAAAGGGACAAAATTGGGCTTATGGGGGGTGGCCACGCCATTAACTAGAAAGGTAAGTTGAAAACAACCACAGAGGCCTCATACACCAGGCTGGACCTCAGTGAGCAGTGGGCAGTCACTGAAGGCTTGGGAATAAGAAATTACCCTGATTGGTGAAAGGAGAGCAAGCAGGTGAAGACCTAAAGCAGGGCAAGCTAGGTGAGGGACAGGAGGTAGGGTGGAGGGCAGGAGAGCAGCTCTCTGGGGATGGTGGAGCAGGTTAAGGGTGGAGCTTGCAGCACCCTTAAGCAGAGCTTGAGGTGCCTGCCGGATCCCCCATAGTATGCCTGGTGGACCATTGGTGCTTTAGGGAAATTCTGTAATACTAATTTGGGACTCATCTAAATAAAATGACAAACTGGTGACAGCCACACCACGTCTACCTACTCAAGGTGCTGCTTCCCCTCAGCTTCCAAGCTGCTACACTTCCTTCCTGCCTCTGCTCTCTGCCCCTTCTCAGTCAACCCTGCAGACTCCTGCTCAGCTGACTGATCCTAACCCGCAAATTCCCTAGCTGTAACTCTTCAGATTCTAAGGATCTTTTTGCAGTCCTGATGCTTTAACACTGCACTTCATCGAACTCCATACTCATACCTAGCTGCCTGCTCTGCAACCCCTTGAGTGTCCAGTGGCATCGCAAACTTACCACAAACCTCTATCCCTCCCCGCCTCTCAGCAGACATTTCATCACAAATTGTCACCTAAGTGCTCAAGTCAATAACCTGGGAGTCTGCCCTATCCCTCTCTGTCCTCATAGACATCCAAGGCCCAGCACATCCAACTCCCCACCAGCTGTCACAAACCTAGTCCCAGCTATGACAACCTCCAAGCTCTTAATATTACAACTGAATCATGTCATTCCCCTGCTCACACCCTTTGTGTGATTTCACATTGCTCTTACAATCTAACCTAAGGTCTTTCTGTAGCTCACAGGGCACCAGCCACCTCTCTAGCCTCATCTCCCCAACTCCCTAAGCACTGTTCAAAAAAGGGATAACCATACTAACCTATCTGCTTTTTTTTTTTTTCTTTTTTTGCCTCAGTGACTCCATGTCAACTTCCCTCAGGTCTCTGCTCAAATGTCCCGTCTCACTGAGGTTCCCCCTACTTCCCTATTTACCAGAACATCTCTCACTTGCCTTTTACCCTGCTCCATTTTTCTGTATAACATGTATGGCCACCCAATACTCTGTCTTATTTTTGTCTGTTACCTGACTAGAATGTTGACTCCCTGAAGATATTCCAACACCTACAGCAGCACAGACACCTAGAAAGTGACTATAAACATTGGCTGGGTGGAGGCTGAGTAAGCTTTCATCATACCTGATCCCACTGGTCACAGATGGCCAGAGTCCCTCAGCACCACATTCCACAGGGCAAGCGCAGAGAGGCCTGGCTTCTCTCTTGATGTCACTTGGTTAGGTGCTGGCAGATGGTGATGAAAGAGATGAGTGTGGTTCCTGTTGTTTTAACATATAGGTTTTATTATTATTCAGGTTTAGGGAGGCCAACAGATCAGGAGATGACTGTTGTTGTATTTACCCACAGACCCCTAGAAGCAGGATGGAGAATATAACACAGGGCAATGCAAGGAAGCACCAGGGTGCTCAGGAGGCAGAGGGAGTAGGGGAACTGTGGGCAGAGCCTCGATTGTGTTTTTTCTGCAAGGAATAAATGAAGCAGGATGAGCAGATTTAGGATTGACTAGTTTAAATAATTTGGGGGCTCTAAGGCATAAGGCTGTCCCTGGTATGGGGGCCCTCTTAGATGATGACTACCACAAAGGACATAAACACATTATCAGTTTTGTGAATCATATTTTTTAATGATTTGCCACGCTGCTGAGGTTGGGGGTCAAATTCACCGAGAAGAGGAAGTTACAGAAGACAGAGAGTGGCTTAGATGAGGGTGGGAGTAGCTGAGGTGAGAGGGATGTGGATGGAATCTGTGCTTTTTAAGAGAGAGTCTGGGATTTGGTGCCTGATTGAACATGGGCATAGAAGAGAAGGGAGTGTCAAGATGACTCTGTCTCTTAGGTAAGAATACCTGTGAATCATGTGCTATTTGCTGAGGTGGCAAAGAGCAGGGGAAGATGAGTCTGGGGATAGGTGAGGTAGATGTGCACAGATATGTGTGAGAACAGCCAAGTGGAGACTCAGAAGAAGCTGCTGTTGATGGAGGTGTGGAGGTAAGGAGAATAGATGGGAATGTCAGTGTTATCAGCAAATAGATGGAAACTGAAGTCATGGTCCTCAGAGAGAGAGAGAGAGAGAGAGAGAGAGAGAGAGAGAATGGCCTGGGCACAGCCTGAAGAACACCGCCATTTGGAGATACTTGCAAAGGAGGCAAAGAGAGCAGCTGGACAGTCCACATGGGAGCCAGAGCCCAGGGGAGAAGAAGGAGCACATCTGAGGGGCAAGTGGCCTCCACCAGAGTGAATGGAGTGCTAGCAGGTGGGTGGGGTGACAGAAGCCAAAATTCCCTGGGTGAGGGGTGTCTAAAGGAGGCTAGTGGAGACGGTGACTTTGGCCAGCTCTCAGGGGGTGGCTGTGAATGACAAGGAGTGACACAGCTGTCAGAAAGGGCCCAAGCAGCTGGGAAAGTGTCACCACCACTAGAATCCCAGCAGGACACAGGAGGTTCTCGTAAGTGGAGTAATTTGAGGAAATTTTGTTCATTGATCTTAGCCTATTGATAATGTTAATCTAAAAACAAAAGGGTCTTTCAAAGAGAAAGGCAACACCTATTTACAGAGATCAATAAGAATTGCTATTTAAAAGTACTAATTCAGGCAGAAGCCTAAACAGTATTCTGATTAGGAAACAAAGGCATTGGATATTTATGAGAAAGTGAGGAGGAACAATTACATCAACAGAAGGAAGGCATTTCTATTGGTGCAGATAAACTAACATAGTGATATTTCTTTTTTCCATTTTTCTTCAGATAGAGTGGGAGGGAGGGAGAGAGAGAGAGACAAAGAGAAACATTGACATGAGAGGGACACATCAACCGGTTGCTTCCTGCACGACCCCGACCAGAGTCGGGGACAAACTGCAACCAAGGTACGTGCCCTTGATTGGAATCGAACCCGTGACTCTTTGGTCTATGGGCCAAGGCTGTAACTGCTGAGCCAACTGACCAGGGCTTAATTATAACAGTTTTTAATTTTCAGTCCTATATTCATCTACTTTCTTATAATCTTTGTAAACAGTCTTTTTAGCGCACAATGTTGTTAAGGTCCAGTCCAAAGTTATTTTGCTGTTTCTAACATTCCTAAGGTTTGAGGCGTAAGACACTCAAGGCATTTCCTCTGGGATGGCAGCTCTGGCTTCATTTTAAAGTGGCCCCATTTATTTATTTATTATTTTGACAATGACCAATGTATTGGCTGGACCAGCTTTTGTGATTCTTCTGTTACAAGATGCCCTTCAGCAATAAACTTTGGGGGAAAAAAAAGGTTTATTACTTAGAGGACCTGGAAATTACCCTGCACACCTGGGTCCACACAGTGAGAAGAGAGAGAGCTAGAGAGAGACAGAGAGGCTAGCCCTTTCATATAAGGGACTGGGGCTTTGCTTTTATTGGGGTTCTGGGTGGGGCCTAGGGTTTGAGGGTTCACTCTTTATTGGTGAATTTAAAACATAAGAGCAAAAACATAAAGCAAGGGAAGAGAAAACAACTAGCCCAAATGATCAACTATTGAACTCAACCAAGATCTCTAAAGCAGGAGCTTCAGGGAGGGAGGCAGCCTGGCTCTAGTCTCCTTGGTGACAACAGGTTTGAGATGGAGGCATCTTTGAAGGGGATGCCTCAGCCATCAAAATTTAAATCAAGCACTTGCGTTATAAAAAGGGAAAAAAAACAACTCTCAGAGTTTATGGTACAGGAGCCCTAAGGAAGGGGCTATTTAGGGATGGGGAAGCACTGAGGGGTTGTGCAGTATTGGTAACAGAGGGAGCCATGCCCACCCCTGGGTCTGAGAGGACAAAAGGAGAAACCAGTTCCCAAACCCAGAAGTCATGGCTGTATGAAGAGGACCACTTGGTGTGGAGTAGCGCAGTTTCCAGAGAGAAAGGCAGCCGCTGCAGCACCTGGCAGAGAGCTGAGTTCCTAGACCCTGACCCATCTTTCCTTTTCATGCATCTCCTGCTGCTGCCTTCCAGAAGGTAAGGACCACAGCTGCCCTTCCCTACAGTGAGCTCAGCACAGGGCAAGGGAGGGGGAAATGAATTATATGGTACAGTGAACACATATATTTGGAAACAGAATTAATCAGAGAATTTCATGTTAGGGATCAAAGTTAGTAACCAGAATTAGAATTTTAACTCAAATGCAAATTCAAATAAAAGTCTCCAAAAAACATTAGCTTTTCTCTCTCTCTCTCTCTCTGCTTTTCTCCCTCCTTCCTTCCTCCCAGTTACAATTAGTTAGATTCTGTGGACAAGGTTAAATGCCAAGCATCAGGCTTGGGGTGGGACAGGTAAGTAGTGTTCAAGGAGTTCTCAAACTTTAATGTACATTCAAATTGCCTGAGAAGCTGGTTGGGATGCAGACTCTGATTCAGTAGGTCTGGCGTGGCCTGGAACTCTGCATTTCTAACCAATTCCAGGAGATGCCTGAAGAGCCTTTTTGGATCTGGAGGACCTACCTGGACCCAGAGAGAGAAAGAGAACAGCTTTGAAGAGCAGAGGGCCCAGAGATGGAGGGGAAAGTTTGTGGAGTTTGTGCAAAGGTTGATCCTCTGCTGAGATGGTGGCAATGGGTCAAGGAGGCCAGATAAGGCCTCGCCAAGGGTGATGACTGAGCTAGGGAAAGGGCACGTGGTCTGGAGAAGTGGGAGATAGGAGGGTGCTGGCAGCAGGGAGGTGTGTAGTTAAAGCATAAAATCCCAGAGTAAAAGAGAAGGATGGTTGAAAATGGGGTCCCCCTGCAGTGTCCTGTCCCTCTTGCAGCTGGAGGCTGCAGCCCCAGGAGTACAGAGAAAATGGCTCTGAGGAGTAACGTAGAGAAAATAGCTGGGGTGGGGTAGAGCAGGTTAGCAGGAGGCCTGAGAGGCAGCTTGCTCAAAGAGTTGGCAGGCTTCTCTGGTTTCCTCTGTAAGCAGCAGAACCTTCTCTGTGCTATGATTCAGAAGGTGTGAGGACCTTCTAATGCTCAGAGTTCACACTAGATCTCTCCTTGTCCAGAAGGGTATGTATTTTATCACTTTTTATGAGGTTATTTTGCACCCAGCTCACCTTTTCCTATTTCTCCCGGAGAATTATTTTAAAAGTAGATTTATGTTTTTAAAACTTTTTAATAAAAATTTTAATTTTGTTAAAGCACTAGAAAAAACAAATAAATTTTAAAAATTTAACCTTCAGCCCTGGCCGATTTGGCTCAGCGGTTAGAGCGTCGGCCTGCAGTCCAGAGAGTCCCGGGTTCGGTTCCCGCTAAGGGCACGTACCTCGGTTGCAGTTTGTCCCCGGCCCAGAATGGGTCGTGCGGGTGGCAGCCACTCGATGTGTCCCTTTCACGTCGATGTTTCTCTCTCTCTCTCTCTCTCTCTCCCTCCCACTCTATCTGAACAAAAAATGGAAAAATGTCCTCGGGTGAGGATT
This sequence comes from Molossus molossus, assembly GCF_014108415.1. Lineage (NCBI taxonomy): Eukaryota > Metazoa > Chordata > Mammalia > Chiroptera > Molossidae > Molossus > Molossus molossus. Next base: position 56,841,594 of record NW_023425399.1, on the reverse strand, counting down.
GAAAAAAAAAAAAAAAATTTAACCTTCAGATTCAGAATGCCTTTTTAAGCTGGACACAAAAACCCCACAGTATCTCACTAAACAAACATTAAAATGTCCTGTAAAGAAAAGACATGATAAACAGTCCAAAGATAATTGACAAATCGTCTCAAGGAAAAATATTTTTAGCAGCTCTGACGAATGAGCCAATGTCCTTTAATAGATAAAAATTCTTAAGAATCGTTTAAAAATTACAACATCCCAACTAAAATGGGCAAAGGACATTAACAGAAAGGAGCAAAGGGATAATTAACATCTGAAAAGGCAACACAATCACATTCACAATAGGAAAATGCAAATGAAAACTGAGATGCCTGCCCTGACCTGCGGGGCTCAGAGGTTGGAGCATCGGGCTGCGCACTGGAGAGTCGTGAGTTCGAGTCTGGTCAAGGGTATGTACCCAGGTTGTAGGTTCTATTTTGTGCCCTGGTTGGGGCACATGCAAGAGGCAACCAATCCATCTCTCTCTCCTGTGTTCTCACTCTCTCTCTCTCTCTATCCCCCACACCCCTTCCCTTCCACTCTCTCTAAAAATCAATGGAAAAAATATCCTCTGGTGATAATTAACAAAAAAATTTAAAAATTAAAATTAAAAAACAACAACTGAGATACCATTTATCAGATTGACAAAGTTCCTGGTGTGTAAGGAACAGTCCAACTCAGCTTAGTGATGGAGAGTGACCATTGTAGAAGTTTGGAAATAACTTCAGGGTCCATCGGGGACTTATTAAGCAGTAATGAATCTTGTGCATGAACAGATGTATTGTTTGAACTTTTTAAAATTGTGGTAAAATACACATAAAATGTAGAATTTTTATTTTTAAGCATTTAAAGCATTTTCATGTGTACAGTTCAATGACATTAAGTACATTCACATTGTTGTGTAACCATCACCATTGTCCATCTCCAGAATTATCTTCATCTTGACTCTATACCTATCAAACATTAACTCCCTATTTTCATTTCCCCAGCCTCTGGTACCCACTATTTTACTTTCTGTCTCTATGAATTTGACTCCTCTAAGGATCTCATATAAGTGGAATCATACAGTATTTTCCCTTTTGTGACTGATTTCTTTCACTTAATATGGTGTCCTTGATGTTTATCTATGTTTAGCATGTGAGCAGATGCATTTTTAGTGAAAAAGCAAGTGGCATCTAAGTATGTTTATGTATAAAATATCTCTGAGTAGATATACAAAAATCTGTGTGCTAGTAAGGGCTTCAGGTAAGGATTTATCATATCCACACATCAAACATGCATTATTAAAAAAAATTTGTTATGTATATGCACTGCTTTTTCAATTAAGAAACAATTAAATTTCACTAGGGTCTCAACATTTTCACTAGGTAAGAAACATTCAAACCTATTAGAGTTTTTGTGAGTTTATTTAAGCCAAACTGTCGACAATTGCCAAGAAACAAAATCTCAACAGATTGAGATAATGCTCTGGAGAATGGCAGTTTTCCACCTTATTTTATACATAACAATCAAAAGAGAAGATTCAAGTGAGTTACATGAAATCCATTGGTGATAGCTTAGGGAGGTGGGAGAAAGCAAAGGGAGAAACCTCTGGGATTGGATGAAAAGTAAAATGATAAACACATACATCTTTTACATAGTGAGTATAGGACAGTTAACAGTCAACGATTAACTCAATAACAATGAGGAGATTTCTGGTCTCTGCGGAGTGGTGCCTATGCTTTTAGGGATCCAGAAAAAAAGAAAATTACTTAGACATTCCAAAGATGTGCTATCATAGATGCAAAAAGACAATAGACAGGCTCAGTTAAAGTAAAGATTGACCTTTGTCATGGAAGATGCCGGCCTAGGACATAAACTGCTTTTAGTTCAAAAGTTTTCATTTCAGACCATCCTTTGTGGTTACTTTAGTTCCCTGAGTTTGCAAGACCACCATGCAGGCTTGCCATGCAGGCTTCCCCTGCATTTGTCAGGTTAGCATGTGGCCCCTTTCCATCCACAAGGGGTTTAGTTTGTTTGCTTTTGGTCTATTTAAATTAAAGTGGTATATTCTGATGTTTATGGTACGTTTAATTAAAGTTTACTTCCTATAAATCTAATCATTTAGTCACTAAGAAAGATAGTTAGAAAATAATAAAGATTCAGCAACCTGTACCCCTGAGTTCTTCACAGGCCTCATCATTCCCTATAGCCTCAGCCTCCTTCCCCTTTACCATTATATGTGCTGCCTGGCCCTGAAGGTATTTAAGTTTTCAGCCCCAGATCCTGACCTTCCTGCCAGTCCTACAGGACTCCTCTCTTCCTCAGTCTTCCCACACCCCATGACCCATCTCCTCAGGGCCCAGCCCTTAGTAGTATACTACCCATCTCCCAGGCCCTCACTTTCCCTCCATCATCCCAGGTCACCCTCCCCAGCACTGGTCCAAGAGAACCAGCTCTCTGAGCTTTCCACCAAAGCATATCTCTATGCTCTCCAGCAGCCCCCACCCCATCTGCCCTCTGGGCTGGCTGCCCTCCCAGGCTGGCATACACTGGAATCTCCAAGCTACAAAAGATTCCTGAGTTGAAGTTGGAGGAAGTATGGGATCAAATACCTCCTTCCTTCCCTATGATTATCAGTTGAAGAGAGAATAAAGAAATAGGAGTCTCTGATGTTCCAGCCCTAATAAAAGAAACTCAGCAGCTCTAAGCAAAAGCTCTGGCAGGGCAGAAGGGAGACACTTAGGGCCCCTGACCTCCCTATAATAACCGTGTGCTGCTCTTCAACAACACATTGAAGGAAGTGAAAGGGAAGACATTTTCTGTGTGCCAAGCATATGTTCTAGGAATTTTGTGGCCATTTTCTGGCACAGTTCTTACAACTTCCCAGCAAAGTCAGTGTGATTATATCAGACATGGAAACTGAGGCTCAGAGAAGCTGAGAGACTTGCCGAACCCACTCAGCAGGCAGGTGAGGGTGCTGATGCTGGAGCCCTATAATGTCTGTTTCTCCCCAGCCTCATGCTGTATTCACAATTATCACAAAATATGTCATTTGGCTATGGTCCTCACTTTTGTGTCTCCCCAGAGAACAGCCTGGAATCCACAGACAACAGTTCTTCAATCACTGAAGAAACAAAGAAGCATAGGAAAAAAGGTACCTCTGGAGCCAGGAGCTGAAGTCCCAGGTGGTGGGGGGCACACTCTCTCCTTCAGCTCCAGATGCCTTTAGACCTAGTCTTCAATATGAAGGGTAAAGGTAATGTTTTTGTTTCCATCAGTAAATGGGTTACTGAGACCTGAAATAACAGGAACATAAAGTAGGATATGTTTCCTTCAGTAATAGGAAATGTGGGAAACAGTCCATGGCTCCATGAGGCTCTACCAATAGCAGTTCTACAAAATCAACCAGGTGACCATATCCTAAGTCTTTCTTCTCCACTGTCTTTATCTGTAGGGCTTTCAACCACGAGGTTGTCACATGGTCACAAAATGGCTGTTGCAGCTGCAGCCATCACATCCTATTCCAGACAGGGAGAAGAACCAAAGAGAGGGGCAAAACTGCCCATCTTCCAACTCAGCCCTCCTTTGGAAAAGATCTTTCCCAAAAGCTCCATCCAACAGTTTCTGAGTACATTTTTTTTTGGTCACAGGGCCATAAGTATTTGCAAGGGGGGCTGAGAAGTATAGCTTTAGAACTAGGTACATGGCTGCAACCTACTAGGAGAAGAAGGGCAGGCAGCTAACTGCACATGCCTCTTCCTCTGAGCCCCTGCTTTGTTACTCCACACTTTGGATTCCTGGACTCCCTCTTGGTTTCTGTACTGCTTCCACCCACCCCGAGACCCCTGGGCTTATAGGCCAGTCTGGTCTTTCTGCAGAGGTGTGCAGATGCAAGCATGTTCCCTGTGCCTATCTTTCGCAGTCCAAGCTTCCACCCCTCAGCCCACCCTGCCCACAATTTTATCTTTCTTTTAATTATTAAAATCTAAACCTGCCCAGAAATAGAGACCACTGAACTCACATGTCAGTCACCAGATTGGGCAGTTGACAAGTTTTGCCACATTGGCTTCATCTATCTCTTTTCTCCTTTTCTTTTAAGTCTCTGCCAAAATATGTTAAAGTAAAATCCAGATGTGTCATTTCATCCCTATATACCTCAATGCACATTTTTCAAAAATAAGGACATTTTCTTACAAGCTCTCAATGACATTAACCAGACCATCATCAGATTTACCCAATTATCTAAGAAATGTCTTCCTCCAGAAGATTTGTTTTAATTGGGATTCAAATGATACAGAAACATCTTCCATCTCTTTTAATCTAGCAAAGCTGCTCCCCCACATCCTTACATTTTCTGTACCTTGAGTTGTTGAAAAGTGGTGCTAATTATCCTGAGAATGTCCTTTGTAATGTGTCTGCTTCCTGATGCTGTCGTTATAACTGTTTCTCTGTTCCCAATATTTCTTTTAATTGGACACTAGATGTTTGATAGGATGAATCCATGTTCCGCTTTGTCTGCAGACTCTTTCCTATGTGGGCTGTGTACTTCCTACCACCTTTCATAAGAAGCCCACATATCCAGCTGTCTCCCTGTTGGCCATCCTGCAATGGTAGGTTCTGGTGATAGCCACCTGACCCTCCATCACAGATCTCCATCAGCCATTCACCCAATAGTTTCTTCTACCTATGGGTGCTTGTGCTGAGCTGGTTGTTAAACTAAGGGTGAGGGGTCTGGGTTTGGGATTTGTTCGGTTTCTTCACTGAAATATAATTCATATACAGTGAAAAGAATAAATCTCAATTATACAGTTTGGTAAGGTTTTTAAAATTTTTATTGATTTTTAGAGAGGAGGGCGGAGAGAGGGCTAGAGAGACATCAATGTGTGAGAGAAACATCAATTAGCTGCCTCCTACATGTGCCCCGACCAGGGATCAAACCTGCAACATGGCTAGGTGCCTTGACTGGGAATCAAATCTGCCACCTTTTGGTGTGTGGGACAAAGCTCCAATCAACTGAGCCATACAGGCCAGGGCCAATTTGATAAGTTTTGACAGGTGTATATAAATTCTTACCCTCTACCCATTCATCATCTAGAACATTTCCATCTGCTCAGTTCTCTTTTCCCCAAAGATGGCCAGTGTTCTGCTATCATAGAATCATTTTATTCATTCTTGAGCCTCACATAAATGGAATCACTCAGTGCTCTTTTGGTCTGGCTTTCTTCACTCAACCTCACGTCTGTGAGACACATGCAGCAGGAGTCCCTTCTCTGTTGTTGCTATGTATATTCTGTTGTGCACATATGCCAACAATGTATTATTCTTTCTAGAATCGATGAACATTTGAGTTGTTTCTGGGTTTTAGCTTCTACAAATAATAGTGCTATGAATATTCTTGCACATGCTATTTGGGGGACATAAGCACCCATTTCCCCTGGGTGTATACAAAATAGAGGAATTGCTGGTCTTTAGCAGATACAGCTGGACAGTTTTCCAGGGTAATTATGCCAATTCACAATCACACCAACAGGTGTGAATTACAGTTTCTCCACATCCTCTCCAAGAATCGGCACTTGGTTGATCCATTTAATATTACCTGGTTATTTGGATATGTATCTTATGTTCCCTAGTGACCACCTAGGGTGACTACCTGTTTATGGGCCATTGATGATTCTGTGTTGTAAAATGCCTGTTTCTGTCTACTGCTAACTTTTCTATAGGGTTGTCTGTCTTATTTTAATGATTTCAGGGAGCTCTTTATATAATCTGGATATAAGTCATTCACTAGTTTTAAGCATTGCAAATACTTTCTCCTACTTTGTGAATTGGGTTTTCACTCTCTTACTGGTGACTTTTAGGGAACAAGAATTCTTGATTTTAATGCAGTTCAATTTAACAAGCATTTCCTCGTGGTTAGTCCTTTTTTGCATCCTTTTTAAAAACTATTTGCTGACCCCCAAGGTCATGAAGGTTTCTGTTTATTGTATGTTCTATAAGCAATATTTTAATTCTACAATAAGATCTATAGACCATTCTAATTGATCTAACTGCAAACATTTTGTTTTTAGATTTTGAATTTTCTGCTGTACCATCATGTCATCTTGAATGACATTATTTTTCCTTTCTTTCCAATTCTATACCTTTTATTTCTTTTTCTAACCTTGCTGCAGTATCGAATAGTGCAAAGATAGGCAAAAATAGGCATCCATGCCTTGTTCTTGATCTTGGTTGGAGGTGACATTCAGTATTTCACCTAGATCTTTCTTATACATACCTGTATGTATTTTCTATTGCTGCTGTGACAAATTATCACAAACTCAGTGACTTAAAACAACACAAATGTGTTATCTTTACAACTTTTGAGGTCAGAAGACTGATATGAATCTAACAGGGCTAGCATCAAGGTGTCCCACGGCTGTGTTCCAATTAGAGAAAAGGATTTGAGAGAAAATCCTTTTTCTTGCCTTTGCCAGCTTCTAGAGGCTGCTGGGACAGGAGACCGTTACGGGTTGGCTTGGAGAGAGGGTTCTTGTCCCATGCCTATCTGTGATTTTCTTTTGCACACTGACTTTGGTTCTGACAGGCTCCAGGAGAGACTTCCAAAGAGCCCCTCTGTCAGCCTCAGGAGGCTAAGGAGGTAGATGGAGATAGTAAACTGGGCACATGGCTTCCCCCAACCCTTCCCACCTTCCCACAGTCCCCTCTCAACTCTCAGAAATGACGTAACAGATTTAGAAATGATGGACAGCTCTGGACAACAAGAAGAGGGTGACACCGGGGAGCGGAAACTGATAGGGAGCTTAGGGGGAGGGAAGGCAGACAGGGTGGGGTTAAGTGGGGGACAACACAGCTCCAGAAGGAAGGCACAAAGGGATGAATGGCTCTGAAAGGAGTGGGAGGGGCCTGAACAGAATGACCACAGCCAATTCCTTCCTCAGACCTCACTTCACTCTCTCACTCCTGTTCCTGGCCAGCAACCCAGGGCAGAGGCATTTGCCCTAAATTCAGAATGGTGAGGACTAAGCTTGGTCAGAATGGTGGGGCAACTGAGAGTCTTTATGTCCCCAAACTGGCTGGCAGCATACATGGGCTGCACCTCCCAGTCTCCATCAGAGAAATTATGATAGTTAGCAAGCACTGAGCATTATCATTGGCCAAAGTAAAGACTTTACATGACTTAATTTTCTTAACAACCTATGAGGTGGGAATTATTCTTACCCTTAATAAGGAAACTGAGGCACAGGGAGGTAAGAAGTTCACCCAAGGCTATGTAGCTATACTCTATGTGGAGACTGGCTCCAAAACCAAAATTTGCATTTGCAGTCACGTGAGTAGGGCTGTTTACTATTAATGTGAAGAATGACCCACAATCAAGAATGGCAACCATTTGAATCAAGAATGGCAATCATCCCAGAAGTGCAAAATTAGTTTAACATTTATAAACCAATCAATGTAGTATACCCCACAAGAGAATGAGAGAAAAAATTATATGATCATTTCAATAGATGCAGTATAAGTATTTGATAAAATTAAAAACTTATTTTGAATAAAATCTTAGCAACCTAGGAATAGAGGGGACTTCCTCAATCTGACGAAGGGAACTGAGGTGGGCTGAGCAATGGCTCCCAGAGATGTCCATATCTGAATCCCCAAGCCTATGACTATATTCTCTTATATGGTAAAGGGGCCTTTGCAAATGTGAGTAAGTTAAGGATCTGGAGATGGGAAGATGATCCGTGATTATCCAGATGGGGGGGGGGGTGCACAATATAATCACAAGGGTCCTTATATGAGGGAAGCAGGATGATCAGAAGCAGAAGGAGAAGGTGTGACATGAGAAACAGAGGTTAGAGCACAGGCTCTGTTCCCTCCTCAGCAGCCAGGCTAAGAATTGACTGAAGGCCTTCTGGCTTCCTCCCATCAGCTAGGCAAAGGAGCAGATAATCTTTATTCTCATTCTTAGCATAGCTCAGACAGGAGTTTTTACAGGATTTAAGACTTATGGAAAAGAATAGTACAGAGGTGTTGTAGAATGCCCATGAGTGCTGGGCTTTTCCATGATGCAGTCTCCTCAGGGCGGACTGCAGGTGAAGCCTCCTCGGCAGGACTGTCTGAGTGACATGCTAGGTTCCCTTTGGAGAGAGTACCAACTCCTCTCTCTTACCAGTGTTCACTTTGCTCACTTGAGTGACCTGAAGTCTGCCAGTCTCCACTATACAGTTCCTTTTTTCTTGTTAATAAGTATATTTTGCAGAGGTATTTTGAGGCTATCATAACTTCGAATCCCTTTAACAGTGCCCTCTTTTTGCTGATGACGGTGAAAAATGAGATAGACCTCCCTCCGGAAGGCTGGTCAGCATTGTCTCTGAAGCCTGGAAACTGCCTGCAGCCCTTGGCCTCTAGTCTCCCTTTGGAAAATCAGTTCCCCAAAACCCATCAGTGGTGGTCAGTGATGTCCTCAGGACTTCTGGGTGCTATGAATTGCAATGCACACCGTTGCGAATGCACCCTGATGACATGGTATGTCACTGCAGCCCTTAATGTTTCCTTACAAGATCCACAAAGAATTAGTAATTTCACAGAAAACTGCTAATGGTAAAGTGTTTGTTTGTTTTATTTTAAGGAATATATGGAATTATTTAAAATGTGTGTTGAGCCCTGTCCTGTTTGGCTCAGTGGTTGGAGCGTCGGTCTGCGGACAAGAGAGTCCCGGGTTCAGTTCCCGCTAGGGGCACGTACCAAAAAAAAAAAAAAAAAGTGTGTTGAAAAGTACTGGAAGAAAATACCCCGAAAAATGTTAACCAGCAGCTGATTCAATGCAAAGTGTTGTTGTTGTTGTTGTTGTTGTTTTAAACTACATTTTCTTTCACCTTCAATAATTTGTTTTGTTTTGTTTCCAATGAATCCTGTTTATTTTCAATCAAGGATAGGGGGGAAAGCAACCATATTTTTAAGTCCCTCGTTTGGTGCCTTTTGGCTTCTGCCCTCCCTGAGACCCTCTGAGCTGAGCTGTAGGGACCTCTCCCTAAGCCCTGGGGGTAGAAGTAGCAGAACTGGGATCCTTGGTAGTCCTCACCTCCCCAGGCCTCAGGCCCTAGTCTTCCACTGGGAGGCTGGTGGAGACTCCTGAAAAGACAAAGCATATTCACCTCGAGTGCCCACCTCCCACCCCCATGCAGGCAGGCACCTCAGCTCTGTAGTCAGCAGGCTCTTGCTTCCCTCCTCTACAGAGTAGAGGTTCCTGAGATTTTAAATGAGAGATGACAGAGGACCAGGGACAAAGCAGATGTCTGAGACACAGGAGGGGCTGTGTTCACAAGGTCTCTTTCAGATGCCAGGGACAGAAGCCCAAATTCCAACTAGGTTAAAACAGACAGGTGAGTTTATGAAGCTGGAAGGTCCAGTGGTGGACTTCAGGCACAGCTGGACCCAAGAGAACATTTTCCACTTGCTCCTGCTTTCACTGAAGCATCCTGTACTGGTCTGGGTGGGCACCGGGACTCCAGAGGCACAGATCTCAGCTTGGAAGAGCTGGCTCATCTCTCCAATGAAGTATCTCTCTCCCCAGTGTCTGTGATTGTTCCTGACCATTCAGCTAATCCTTTCCATATGTCTGGGGATGTGGATTTCTTCCTGCTCAGAGATCAGAAGCGGAATAAGTCTCACTCAGTGAGTATCCAGGACCAATGCCTGCCCCCAGCTCTTGCTTCCCTTACACAAGCAGCAGCCAGCCAGATTTCCAAAGAGCATTTTCCTCAGGTCACTCTCTCACTTTAGAATTGTTCACTATTTCCCACAAAATCAACTCGAAACCCTGCCTGGCTCTCAGGTCTCTGACCTGTCCCACTGTCTTACCCAATTTCATCACCACTGTGCCTGGGCCTTTGAAGTTGCTGTGGCCATAGCCTTAGCTATCACACTTTTGCTTCTGCTGTCCCTTGCATGAGATTCCGTCCCCTCTGGGGCTCTCCTTGGTCTTCAAGGCCCATCTCAGATCTCAGGGATGCTCTCACTTCCCCCAGGAAATTGCCCCACCCCTGATTGCTCTGGTCTTGTACAGTCCCCTGGTTGGAATCCTTAGAGGCTAGATATGCACACAGATACACACACATGTACACATACACATATGCACGCCCCTCAACAGTACGTGGAAGTCCTAGGGCCAGCTCTGACCCCAAGGCTATGCCTTGTCTCCACCCCAGCATAGTCTCTCTTGTCTCCCAATCCCAAGAGCCCATGTGCCCAAATAGCCCACTCTCCCCATGTGCACGCATGCGTACACACACACACACACACCTGCCACAGCATGGCTGGCCAAGGCAAGCAAGCCTCACTGCAGCCAGGCTTGGGGAGAGCTCACCTGGTGCCCATTTTACCTGGAAGTGGCCAGCACAAGCCATATTTCTGGTCATATGCTCATGGCCAGTGTTGTGGGCTCCCTCCTGGACTGACTCTGTGACCCCACTTCAGGGCTCAGAGTCTGAAATTCCTTAGAGCAGTGGTTCCCACTACAACTCCAACCAGTAATGATACCCCAGACCTCTGGCCTAGAAATTCTGAGTAAGACACCATCCATCATTGTCCCTCCACTTGTGCCATGCTGTGTACACTCATGCCCTGGAAGGAAGAGTTCATGAAAAGCCACACTAAATAGCTCACACTTCTCTAAAGCCTCCAGAGTAGGGAGATACTGCAAAACACACACAGATTTTTCTCTGACCTTGGCTTAGAGACCTTTCTCTTTCCTCACCAGTGCAGAATTTGATTTTCTTCTCCTAGCTTCGCCCTGCTTCAGGGTTATCTCCACCTTCCTCCAAAAGCCCCTGCAATCTCACACTCCTCCCACACCCCAGCAGAGACCACCCCCAACCTCACACTCCTTTCCCATGTCCCAGCATAGCTCCCCAACCTCCAACTTCTCCCCGCACCCTGCACCACAAAGCCCCTCAACCTCGCCATGACCAAAAGCAACTGCCCAATGTTTTCTAAACACAGTTCTGCCACTGGGATTGTAGAAGGTGACATTTTCTCAATTTTGTTATTATACAGGGATGTACAAACTAGTAGCCTCACATTGGATCCTGCCACAGCTAGGTTTCCCCTAAGCAGCATTCTTTAGAAGCTGAATTGGGTTTTGCACCTGCCAGGCCTAGCAGGAAATAGAACCCACCCAGGAAAGGCCAAATGAAGAGTTCACATGAGGCCTATCTAATGGGGTGGGCTGTGATGCCCAGTTTATGAGGGATGTGGAGACCCCCAGGGTCTGAACAGCAGAAGGGACTGGGCACCCCAGCAACCATAGATCTGAACTAGGCCTCTGGAAGAATGAGCTCCCCCACCCCCCATCCTGTGATCCCCCCAAGAGAACAGCTGGAGCCACAGGCCAGGGCAGGGCAGAGAATAGGTGGGGAGGCACAGATCCCCAATGACAACACAGCCTCCAACTCTGAGGAGCTTGCAGATCAAACTCGGGTTTTCAAGTTTCTTTTGGAAACTCAAAAGATCTAGTTTCTCTGAACTTTGGAATGTCAGATTTAGCAAATCACAATACAAGGCACTCAGATTCAGTGTGAATTTTAGATAAACCAGGAATCATCTTTTAGTGAGTGTGTCCCTTAACTACTGATCCAGAATGCTCATGTAACCGGTGGGCAGCCTGTTCTTCATCTGGCTGCCCTCCTGCACCCAGCTCTCCAGAGGTCGATCCTGCCCACTCCCTCTGAAACCAGGGCAGTTGTGCACAGGACCCCAGGGGACTCACACACACCTACAGCTCCATAGCTTTTCCCCCCGCATGTGACACATGGGCACACCCCTCCTCTACCCCCCGCCGCCCAAACTAAGTGTGGACCACCTCAAATCCACGGGGCAACGCAGAAGGAAGGCAACTGGACCCCGCCTGACCTACTTGCCCCCCAGGAGAGGGAGCAGAAGAAGAAGCTGCGGGTGCATCAGAAGATGACCTACTCGTCCAAAGTGTCAGCCAAGCACACCAGCTTACTGCGTGAGCTGCAGCTGGAGGACAAGACAGAGGACCAGGAGGCATGCACAGAGGCCGAGCAGCTTCACGCCTTCCACGAGCACACTGCCTGGAAGCTCTCCATGACCAAAGGTGCTACTCCTCCCTCCCCCACATTGGATCTGCGCTCCCCACAAGAAGGCAGTGTTTTAAAAGTACTTGAAGGGGAAGGGCTGCAGTGCAGTGGGGAAGAGGGTCTTCTCTGACTCCTGCCTCCAGTGTCACACAGATCAATTCCAGACGAAGCGCAAGTCTAAGAAGAGCCTTTGAATCCCAGTATCGCATGCATGCTGAGTGTTGACTATGCGTAATGAATGCAGGTTGTATAAATATAGGCATTTAACTTGGAGATAGAGTCAATGTAGAATGAAATTGCCTGGCTTCAGCATTTAATGGCTGCACTGTCCTGGGCAAGTTCGCTAACTCCCTTGCATTGCAGTTTTCTCTCCTGTCTGATGACAGTAGCAACCTCATGGTTGTGCAATTCAACCTTGTTTGACACTGCACGTAGTGACAAAGAACTGTGTGTGTGTGTGTGTGTGTATACTTTTATCAATCCAGATGATAAAGTATAATATTACTAAGCTAGAAAGAAATAGTTGGGATCAGAGAGTTCTGGAATCCCCAGGACTACAGGTGTACTGGATGTGAATATGAACATAAGGAGACCCACAGCCTCCACCCAGATACCCATGGCTTGTTCTTTGGGGTAGGAAGCTCTGCGTTTGCTTTGATATTTGTGTGTCGAGCTCTGCAATGGGGGGAGCAGCACAGAATGTGTTTTCTTTCTGCCTTCACCCTTTATTCCTAGGAGAGGCAGGTGGTATCTGGATGGGGAAGCCTGGACCCAGTGTGTTTGAACACAAGACTTGTCAGTGTCCCAGTTTTGGCTTCCACTGAGGAGCTGGCTCCTTGAGGGCAGGACTTCCCCAGGGTAGATCAGAAAGGCAGGGGCCTAGTGGGCTCACTGCCAGGCATCTAGACTTAAAACGACTCCAGCAGCACACCAGCTTATTCTGGAAAGGAGATGATTTGAGAGACAAGACAGAGAGCCACATGGTTCTGCAGTTGTTTCTATAGTCCCTGGGCTCTCCAAAATTGGTGAGTGTCTAGGTCTTCCTTTCCAGAAAGGCCAAGGAAAGAGGCCTCCACAGCCCTTGGCCCCACTGGACTGCCTCTCTGCTTGGACTCTGGAAGGTCATCCAGAAGCCCACCTTAATTTCCTCTCACCTGGTTTAAACCCTGACAGTGTAGACTTAGCTGCTGCCCAAATTGGGCCCTGGGGGGTTAGGGTACCCCAAGTTGAGATAATGCTGCCCCATTTTTCTCTCAGGTCCTGGGCAATAGGCCTTTTGTTATGAAGTCCAGTTGGGTGAAAGTTTCAGGGTAAAAATGTCCAGTTTCACTTCAGGTGAGAGGAGTAGACAGCGAGAGGCTCTGCCCATCTGGACCTGCCTCTGGGCATGGAGACACAATACCTCCACAGAGCGTCCCTCCTTTTGCTATAGGCAGGCTCGTTCTCCCATGGTCCCTGTAATAACCTGGGGCTTACAGCATAGCACTGCACCAGGAGCAGCTGACCAACTCCCCATTTCTGACTATGAGCCCATCCTCAGTTGTGAACCTGGGTCTCTTCCACTGCCCACCCCATCCCCAGATGCCTCCCTTCTCTCATTGCAGAAAAGAAAGGGGAATCTGATAACATAAACAAGTACATCAATCAGAAACGACAAATGTTCCTCATCCAGGTAGGCCCATCTGCTCCCATGTAGGAGACCTGGGTGGGCTGTCCAGTGAAGAGTGTAATTCCTACTCTGGTGGCCCTCAGTATGCCCTGGATATGAAGCGGAGCGAGATCCAGAGGCTGGAGATGCTGGCAACTAAGGAAGAGGCAGAGCTGGAGCTGGCTGAGAAGTCCCTGGAAAAGGATTCAGCCCTCTTCGATGAGTTCCTCAGGGAAAATGACCGCAGCTCAGTGCAGGCCCTGAGAGCGTGAGCCTGTGGCCAGAGGGGCTGTCTGGCCGTGCCCCCAGGGTCCTCTGGGCCTATGCACACCCACCCAACCAAGCCTGGACCCAGCCTCAGCCCCTGCCTCCACCCCTGCTCCTGACTTCAGACCCCAAACCAGGCCCCTTGTAGCTCTCCCATCTCCAGCTTGGCCTGAGGGCAGTTTGGACACCCCTCTTTAACACTCTGAGATTAGCTCCCTGCCCCCACCCCACCCTCCAGGGCAGAGAAGGAGACCAAAGTGAAGATGGAGAAGATCACTGAAATCCGAGATCTGACCACCCAGATCATGAACATCAAAAGGTAAAGTCAGAGGCAAACTGGGCCCAGGCTGGCCTGCTCACATTTTTTTCCATCACTTCTCCCTAACCAAAGGGTATTACCCCACAATGCAAACATCATTTCTCACTGAGCCCTAAACATCCCAGGGCTTTGAAGCCCTGCAGGCTGATGCCCATCTTACAGATGAGGTGACTGAGGCCAGGAGAGGTTCACTGACTTTCCCAAGGCCACAACACCTAGGACACACATGAATCTGAGGCTTCTGGGCTCCACCCTGGGGATGGGGGCAAGACGGAGTCCCTGAGGGCTGTCACTATGGAAGGTATAACCCACATTGGTCCCTGCAGGTTGGGTGTCCTCTCCCGGGCACAACAGTGCTTCTGTGCCTGCCCTTCTTGGCCAGGGTGAATTGGGGTCCCTTCTTGAGGGGCTTCCCAGGGGGCAGAGGCTGACCTCACCTGTGACCATCTGTCTCCTCCCCCGGTTTAGTGAAATCTCCAAATTTGAAGACACGCTGAAACATTACAAGGTCTACAAAGATTTCCTGTACAATCTCTCGCCCAAGGACTGGTTAGAAGAACAAGAGAAGAAACACTTGGCTTTCAAACATGCCAAGGAGGTCGCCAAGGCCCCCAAAGAGAACACTCTGTTCTTCACACAAGGGGACAAAGGTAGCAGAAAAGACAGGTCCCTGGATGCATCTATACCCTGTGCCCAGCCAGTAGAGGCCTTGGAGGGTGTCCAGGCTGCAGGCTTGGCCCCTTCCATACCCTGCAGAGCCCCAGTTTGGGGCACCAGCTGCCCCTTAGCCACTCGTGGCTCAGGACAAGCACTTGCTTGGGGAAGTAGATCTGGCTCTCAACTCAAACCCAAGGGGCTTTTCTCCTATGAACCTGCTTCCTTCTGCCACTGAGGAGTCCCAGGGAACCCTGTGCCCCCAAGCAGTGTTGCTGCAGGCCTAGTTCCAGCCAAGGCCATCAGGGACTCCTCCCTTGCTTCCTGTAGGACCAGAGATCAAGGGCAAGATGGGCTCCAGAGGTATGTGGCAGCTCCAGGCTGGAGGGGCCCCACCCTGGATTGGTGCAACTAGAAACTATTCCTCTGCTTCCTCCAGAGGGGCAGGGCCCAAGGAAGCCCTGGAAAATGCTGCATTTGATACGGGCAGGGCAGATTCTGTCCAGTGCCATCAGCCTCCAGCAGGGCAGTCAGCCCAGCGTGAGTGACAGGCTGGACCCCAAAGGGTGAGTGGGTTTGAGGGAACCGAAAAGGTGGCTGGGGCCTGGTGGGGGTGCTCTCCAATAGCTCCAGGCCAGGGGTCCCCAGAATGGGCCCAGATTCTCTGAGGGGGGAGAGTGTGAGGAGGGGCTATTCCCAACCTAGAGGATATATAGTCTGACTTAAGCTGGAAAATCAAGAGATTTCTAAAAAAGGTTTGTTTCTACCTGATTCAGTAACCTTAAGGCTGGAGTGGCCCACTCAGGTGTTAATAGACTAGTCAAATATGAAGAGGGCAGCCAGGTAGGCACACAGAACAGGATGGCACATGCCCCATGCCAGCCCTCTGTGGCCAGGGAGTGCTGGCCAAGGGGCCAGAGCTCCAGAGCTGTTCAAGAGAAGCCAGAAGTCTAGACTTCTTTATACAATTACCCAGGTTTAAGGGTAACAGTTACTTTCAAATCTTCTAAAAAACACAATGAAAGACAAACAGAAACTCCAAACAGATCCGTGGGCCAGTGCAAACCTGTCCCTCCACTCCTTTACCTGCAAGGCCAGAGATGCCCCCAACCTACCCTATCTGGTTCACATGTTCAGCTGCTGGGTTACATAGTCACTCCTCCACTGAAATGTTCATAAAAGTCACAACTCTGTAGAAAGTGTAAGCTGAGAAGTGTCAACCTCCCCGTCTCAACACCCCGAACCTCCTGCTAGGCCGTTGGCCCAGGGATCCACAGGGAGCGCTGCAATGAGTTTTATTATTTCCTGCATGTCCTTTCAGTTGTTTCTAAGCAAATAGTATGTTGAACCATATAAAGTTGCTGTGTAGTCAAAAAGAGTATGGGCATGTCTTACGATTCCAACTAAACACAAGCAAAGGCAATTTTCTTATGCCTAACCTTCCTTTCACAAGGGAGCCAACCCTGCAAGTCTCACTATTTCTCCATTAGCAATATTGCCAAGGGGTCTAGAGGCAGTCCTCCTTAGCCAGGGTTCAAGTTTCCCTGGTGGTCTGTCTAGCCCCTGGCCTCTTGATGTTGGCTGCAGTAAAATTCACAAGATACAAATATGGAGCAGGGCACTGAACACAGCATTGCATGGCTGTCTGGCATTGGCCTTCACAGTGCCAGGGCCAGCACTAGGGTGCTCACCTGTCCCTGAAATCTGGATCCCTTCAGGCCAGAGGGATGAAGGCCTGGGGAGCCATGTGGGGAGCCGGAGCAGGCAACTGGCAGGCCTGGAGCTGGGGCAGAGAAGTAGAGTTTGATTGGCTCGTGTGATTGAGGGGCTGGTGAGTCCACAATCTGCAGGACAGTTGGCAGGCTGTAGATCCAAGGAAGCAAAGCTCCCACTTGAGTCCAAAGGCAGGGCTGGCAGAGTTCCCTCTTTTTGGGGACGAGGTCAGTATTTTTCTATTGAGGCCTTCCACTAATTGGGTGAAGCTCACTCACATCATAGCTACTTTATGCAACCTACTTATTTAATTATTAATCTCATCAAACACCTTCACAGACACATCTAGAATAATATTTGACCTAGCCAAATTGACACACAAAATCTACCATCATAGCAGCTCAAAGCTGGGTCTCCTAGCCATGCAGAATCATCCCAGTGTCTGACAGCTCCGTTAGTCATCCTGGAGACTAGCTGAAGGCCAGGCCTCTTTCTGGGCAAGCTCCAGCTCTAATGACTTTTGTCTTTTATATAACCCCTCCAACTCTCACCTCTGGGACAGCCATGTACCTCTCAGACACCTGGATTTCT
The DNA here is from genome assembly GCF_014108415.1 of Molossus molossus. Taxonomy (NCBI): domain Eukaryota; kingdom Metazoa; phylum Chordata; class Mammalia; order Chiroptera; family Molossidae; genus Molossus; species Molossus molossus. The sequence continues at coordinate 56,824,304 of NW_023425399.1, read as the reverse complement.
GCCTGCAATGCTCCTGACATGCCACACACAGTCCCTCTGTTCTCCAGCAGTGACCAGTGAACATAAGAGAGATCTCCTCCCTCCCCAGCCAGCCCCCAGTCCTCACATTGCCCCATCCTCTTACCACCCCTCCCTCAGGTACTCCCTACACCCTTGTTCCTCCAGCTCAGCCACCCCAAACTCTAGCACTTTCTGGAGGGTGAGGAACCAGGCACAGAGCAGCCAGTTGGAGTTGGCACCCTGGGCTCGGGCTCCACAGTCCACCCTTGGCTCCAGGGCCTGCAAAGGTTGGGAAGTTTCTGCACAGTGGTAACATGATCAGATTTAGGTTTTCTTTACTTTTTTCCTCTTACTTTGAAGTGTTACTAATATCACAAAATGAACAAATCTTAAATGAACATTTGGCTTTTTACACACATACATAAACTCATGTGACCATACCCAGATACAGAAAAACATACTCAATGTCCAGAATTCTGATGCCCTCTCCCAGTTAGACCCCACAGTGGAAATTAACCACTGTTTAGATCTCTATCACTCTGGGTCGCTTTTCTATTCTTGAACTTGATGCACTTAAAACCACAATGCACCTCTCTGGGTCTGGCTCTTTTCACTTCGCACTTGCCTGGCTTTGTGTAGCCACAGGCTGTTCTTTGCTCCTGCTGTTTCATATCCTGCTGGGGGGAAAAGCCCCCATTGTCTTTCTTGGTCACTCTCCTACTGGTAGCCGTTTGAGTTATCTCCAGTTCTTGGCTACTTTGATTAAAGCTGCTACCACATTCTTGTATTTTCTATCTAAGCATGTTTTATGCATAAGCACTATTTCTATGGAAATAGAGGTGGAATTTTTGGTTCATGGGGTAGGCATATGTTTAATTTGAGTAGCTTCTGCCATACAGCCCTTTACAGTGGCTTCCCTGTTTTACACTCTCGCCAGCACATGTGAGAGTTCCAGCCTCCCCACTTCATCAAATTGTATTGTCTGTCCCTTTCATTCCAGGTGTTCTGGCAGGGTTGTTTTAAAATAGTGTGTATTGGTAGAAAATTTGAGGTTTAGTGAGGCCAACAGATCAGATGACTGCCAATGAAAAAATAGTTTGTTACAGTTCCCAGAGGAAGAGGCATGCCATGCCCTGGGACCACCTGGGGAAACACCAGGGTGATCAGGAGGCAAAGGGAGCAGAGGAACTATGAATAGGAGCCCTTATTCTGATTTCTGCAGGACGGAAGAGGCGAGGCAGGGTAAGCAGGTTTAGGATTGGCTGGTTTGAATAATTTCAGGTCTCTGGGGCATGGTGGCTATCCCAAGTTGTCTGGTACCCAGCTCTGTGTGATGAGATAGCACCTCCAGTGTGAGAGCTTGGGATGTGGGTTCTAGGTTGGTTGCTTTGCACTTGAAAATCACATTCAAGGATGTTCATCCCTCCAGAGTCAGCATGGCCCCAGAAGTCAAAATATCAGAATACAGAAAATCAAAGACAGAGTTAATACAGGGGTGAGGTGGTATCTCATGATTTTAATGACAGTTTCACAATGAAAAATATGACCATTCAGATATCCTCCTTTGTGAAAAACTGTTCAATTTTTGTACCTTTTCATTGGATTCTTAGCCTTTTTTTTCTGGTTTTCTATTAGTGCTTTATATATTGATTCCAGTCCTTTATGTAATAAGCAAAGTATAAGTATCTTTGTCCAGTTTTTTGCCTTATTACTTTTTTTAAACCCTCAACCGAGGACATTTTTGCACTTATCTTGAGATAGAGCTGGAGGGACAGAATGTGGGAGAGAAACATCGACGTGAGAGAGACACACTGAGTGGTTGCCACCCACATGACACCAACTGGGCCGGGGACAAACTATAACCAAGGTATGTGCCCTTAGCGGGAACCGAACCCAGGTCTGTCTGGTCCATGGGCTGACACTCTTAACTGCTGAGCCAAACTGGCCAGGGCTCTTGCCTTATTACTCTTAACGTTATCTTTTGAGTACAGTTTATCAATCTTTGCTTTTATTATTGGTGTATTTTGTGTCTTTCTTAAGAAATCTTTGTCAACCATAAAGTCACTAAAATAATCTTCTGTTTTGTTCTGTATACTTCATGGTTTATCAGCTTGGATGAGTGGGGATGGAGAAAGTGGGTAGCTCGGGAGCCCAAGAGTCTTCCCCCCTTCTCCTTCTCAGGGTCTATATCTTCCACTCATCCCTTTATGTGCTCTGTCCTTCCCTCTCCACAATGACCTGGCAACCCCTCCCATGGTTCTGTCTCCCACTGTTTCCTGAGCTCCAGGCCCCTATGGATGTCTCCCATTAGATGTTCTCTACACTCAACCTCTCATATCCCAAACTGATACTTCTCAGACTAGAAGGAAACCCAAGCACTACCAATTTACAAGCTCATGTTCATCTTTAAGAATGGTCATACCTTATGGAGAAGAGCAGCCACCTTTGGTGGGCCAGGCACATGCCATAGGTTAACTCTGATCTCTGAAACCCCTGGCAGTGGGGGCTGCTATTTCCAGTTCAATGTTGAATTGAGGCTCCAAGAGGTTAGATAAGCATGCTTCCTCTGCGTAGGTTGCCCCTTAGACCTAGAGCTCTCATTGTAAGGTCCCATGTTGGGACAGTCACTGAGAATAGAGGTCTGGGAGAACACTTTGGGCCCCTCCACCTATTAGCCATGTGACCAGGCCTCTGAGTAAAGTTAGGTAGGGTGTGATTGCACATGGCACTTAGCCAAGAGGTCAAGCGGGGCCTAAAGTCCAGCCCACATCCCAGGCTATGTCCATCTGTAGGACAGATTCTCAAAAGCATACCTCATGGGCCAACAATACCCTGCAGGTGACCTTGGGCAGGTGACCTGATTTTTGAGCTGCATGTTCCTTATTTGTCAACTGAGCATCAATGTGTATACAATATGAGGCCCTGGCACAGTGAGTACTTAGTAGCTTCTCCTGCAAGGCCCTGCATTTATTTATCACTTGTCTACTGCAGGTAGGTCAGGGCCTAGCCCTAGAGTGTCTCAGGCCTCAGCCTAGGTTCCTCTGGCTGTGAGCCTGCCCTGCCCATTCTTCAGCTACCAGAACCTGCAAATCCGAGTAACCTTGGGCAGTGAGGGGGCTAGAGCAGGTGCAGAGGGTGGTAAAACAGGTCTGGATGTTGGGAAAATAGGCCCCATGCTGAATGCTCCAAGCCCACACAGTCTTTTCGGTACCCCTGAGGGCTGCCCAAGATGATCTCTGCTTCTGTGGGGTGCTCAGGGTCAGTTGAAGATGGCTGTGTCACAGGATAGCTATGAGGACCATCAAGGACAACTGCCATGGCCAAATCTAGATAAAGGATATGGGCAGAAAGGCCCTGAAAGTGGCTTTTTAAAAAAGGATGACAAATGAAGAGGGGAAGCCCCAGTAATGGGAGCCACAGGTGCCAAGGCCCTGAGCCAGAGCTGCACCTAGAGAGACAGGAAGGTAGTCGGCAGGGCAGGAGCCGAGTAACCTTGGGCAGTGAGGGAAGTGAAGGTTGGAAGGGTGACAGGGTCCCCACAGCTCCTGGGTGGAGGCCAAGTTTTATTCTAACTAGAGAAAGATGAGTTAATTGAATTTTGTAACTATCCCCCTGGTTGCTGTGACAGCTGGGGGATCAACAGGAAGCTGGTGCCACCACTTGGGTAACTTGTGTGATGGACAAGGGGACAAGGGTATAGGGGTGGAGAGATGCTGTAGACATGCCAGGAGTCTACACCACTGGGGTGGGGAACAACAGCCCAGGCTGAGCTCTGGCACCCTGAACCCACATCTCTCCACAGGTCCAGCTCTGCCCTCCCCATGCAAGAGGACCCAGACAGTGATGAGGAGGTCAGTGGTCCCATTCTTGGCAGGGCTTGTGGGACCCAGGGCCCCACCACTGCACTGCCGGGGGCTTACCCCCCCCCCCATACCCCCACCCCACACAGCTCTGGTTGCAGGAGCTGGAGCTGTATTTCACGGAGCCACAGCAGCTCCTGGATGTCTTCACAAAGCTGGAGGAGCAGAACCTCTCGCTGATCCAGAACACACAGGAGATGGAAGAGACCTTGGAGGAGCTGAGCTTCACCCTGAAAAACACCCAGATCCGCATGTAAGTCTTGAATGGGGCTGCCTAGGCCAGTGAGGAGTAGGCTCTGCCACTGGTTGTGATCCTGGGACCTCCACAGCCACTGGGAGCTGGACTGTAGCCCCCCCCCCCCCTCCTCTCTGTCCATTGCCCTGGCCCTTCCCTGACTTCTAGTTTCTGGAAAGTTCCATTTGAAGTCTGTGCCTGGCTCTGGTGAGAATATGTGTTCTATTGGGCAGGGAAGCTGAGGGTCATGGGATCCCAGGAGAAGCCTGGGAGTAGGTGATGTGGGTGGAGCCACACCAAACTGGTCCATCCCCACCCTAGAGCAGTCTATAGCCAGAGGGGCACATCTTAAGAATCTCTCATCCCAGGTACATTCAGGGGAGCTGGACTAGGCAGGGTCAGGTGGGGGCACTAGGTAAGGCCTGTTGGGAACAAAGAATTCACTCCCAAACTCAGACTGAGCACCTATTCTGGGTCAGGCCTAGGTCTAAGCCCTCCAAGGATAATATAAGGCCCTTTCTCACTGAGCTGACATTCCATGGGGCAGACAGACAACAGATGGGCCCACAGATTTGACTTGTAGTTACTGACACATGCTAGGAGGAAAATTAAGAGAATGATATGAGCAGAGGGCTAAAGTGGAGGGTGGCACAGATTGATGAGGGCAGGGAGGATTTCTAGGGAAAATGTCATTTGAGCCAGGCACTTCTTGAGTTCTGGGAAGCCACATGGTGATCTGATTAGAGGGTGCCAGGCAGAGGGAAAGCAAGTGTAAAGACCCTAAGGTGAGAGCTAGCTCAGGCTTCAATATCCCACAGAGAAATAATGTTCCTGAATACCTATGTCCTTTTGGCCCATGTCCTGCTATGGAGAATAACCTATGGGAATTTCCAGACTTATGTGAAACTACCAGCTCTCAGGCAAGTTTGTGTTTCCCATAAAGCTGGGAGGTGGCAGAGACACACATAGAGATGAGCTGGGGAGAGGCAGGTAGCCTCCCAGATTCCAAGAACCTGGTAAGAGGACACATCCATGCACACATACACCTCATAGAATCCTGGAGGTGTTGTTCAGTGACTGGGCTTCAGCTAGTTGAGCCACTTCAACAACTGAGCCATACTGAACACCAATGCTTTATTTCCAGGGAAGGCACAGCTTATATGTGTTTAACTTCCATGAACTCAACTATCCTTCCAAAGGAAGATACAATTTTTAAATATACAATAAATAAACCATCTAAATAGGTCTATCTATTGAGGAAATTAAATTAATAATTAATAACCTTCCAAAACCAAAAGCATCATACCTAGATGGGTTCACAGATGAATTCTACCAAACATTTTAGGAAGAAATTATATCAATTCTGTACAATCTTTTCCAGATAATAGAATACTTCCTAACTCATTTTATATGACTAGTATTACCCTAATACCAAAACCAGACAAAAACATTACAAGAAAACTACAGATCAGTATTTCTTATATACATAGATGTAAAAATCCTTAACAAAATACTGAATTCAACAATATATAAAAATATTTCTATACCATGACCAAGTGAGATTTTCCCCAGATATGCTAGGCTGGTTCTGCATTTGAAAATCAATTTGAAAAGCAATCAACAAGCTAAAGAAGAAAAATCACATGATCATATCAACAGATGTAGAAAAAGCATTTGATAAAATCTAATCATTCACAATAAAAACTCTCAGTAAATTAAGAACATGGGGGAACTGCCTGAGCCTGATTAAGGACATCTACAAAAAAACCTTACAGTTAACACTGTTCTTGAAGCTTCCTGCTAAAATCAGGAACAAGGCAAGGATATCCTCTCTCTATATTTCTTTTTAACATAACTGGGAGTCCTAGCTAATGCAATAAGATAAGCAAATTAAATAAATGGTATACAGATTGGGAAGGAAGAAATAAAGCTCTCTTTGGAGATGACATGATTGTCTCTGCAGAAAATCTGAAAGAATCAACCAAAAAAAAACACACCCCTCCTAAAACTACTAAGCCACTGTTGCAAAGTTACAGAATACAAATATACCAAAGTCAATTCTTTCCTATGTATCAGCAATGAACAAGTGGGACTTGAAATCCAGACACATGGAAGTAGGGCACAGACTGACATCCCTCAGAAGAGGGGATGGGGGGTGGGGGGGTGGGAAGAGATAAACCACAGAACTTATATGCATGTATGCATGACCAATGGACATGGACAACTAAGCCGGGGACAGGGTGGAGGGGGGGTGGGGTGGGGGGTGCCAATGGGGTAAAAAGGTAAAATATCTGTAACAAAAAAATAAATAAAAATTCATTTAAAAACAAAAACAAAAACAAAATACCATTTACATTAGCACCCCAGCTAATGAAATAATTAGGTATAAATTTAACAAAAAATGTACAAGACAATAGTAAGAAAATGAGCAACCTAAGTAAAAAATGGTCCGAAGACCTTAACAGATACCTCATCAAAGAAGATATACAGCCCAGCTGGAGTGTCTCGGTTGGTTGAGTATTATCCTGTGCACCAAGAGGTTGCCAGTTCAATTTCCAATCAGGGCACATGCCTTGGTGTGGGTTCGATTGCCGGTTAGGGCGAGTGCAGAAAGTAACCAATCAATGTTTCTCTTTCACATAGATCTCTCTCTCTTTCTCTCTCAGCATGTCCTCTGGTGAAGATTAAAAAAATAAAAGACATACAGATATACAGATGGCAAATAAGTATATGAAAAGGTGTTGAAGAGCAGATGTCATTAGGGGACTGCAACCTAAAACAGTAAGATAGATAACTACTGTACACCTATTAAAGTGGCCAAAATCCAAACTGGCACCAACAAATGCTGAAGGATGTGGAGCAACAAGAATTCTCATTTATTACTGTTGGAAATGCAAACTGGCACAGCCACTTTGGAAAAGTTTCTCATTTTCTTAGAAAACTAAACATAATCTTAAACATATAATAAAGCAATTATGTTGCTTAGTATTTACCCAATGGAATAGAAAACTTATGACCACTTAAATACCTGCACATGGATGTTTATGGCAGTTGTATTCATACTTGCCAAAATTTTGAAGCAACCAAGATGTCCTTCCATGGGTGAATGGATAAACTGTGGTATATCCAGATAATGGAATATTATTCAACACTAAAAAGAAATGTTATCAAACCATGAAAAGACATGGGGGGTATACCTTAAATGTATATTACTAAGTGAACAAAGCCCATCTAAAAAGGCTATGTACATACTATAAGATTCTTAACTATTGGATATCCTAAAAGGCAAACCTATAGAGACAATGTAAAAATCAGTGGTGCCTAGTCAGTTTGGCTCAGTGGATTGAGCATCATCCCATGCACCAAAAGGTCATCAGTTTGATGCCAGATCAGGGCACATGCCCGGGTTACAGGCTTAATGCCCAGTAGGGGGTGTGCAGGAGGCAGCTGATCAATGTTTCTCAATGTTTCTATCTCTCTCTCCCTCTTCCTTTCTCTCTAAAAAACAAATAAAAACATATATTTTAAAAAATCAGTGGTTCCCAAGGGTTAGGGAGAAGGAGGGTGAATACGTGGAAGACAAGATTTTTAGGGCAGTGAAACTGCTGTGTATATTGTAATTGTGGATACATACATTTTTCAAAACATATAGTATGTATAATACCAATAGTGAACTTCACGTACACTATAGACTTTGGGTGCTAACAATGTGTCAGTGGAGATTCATCGATTTTCACAAACACACCACTCTGGTGCAGGATGTTGATAGTGGGAGAGGTGGGGGTGCAGAGGGAATTTGGAAAATCTCTGTACTTCTGCTTAATTTTGCTGTGAACCAAAAACTGCTTTAAAAAAAGTCTCTATTTAAATACTATACACAACAGTTAACGATCAGTTTGTTCCAACAATGGAAGAAAAAGTGGCTGTTAGAGACAGTGTACAAAACAATCCCAGGAATGTTCACAGCAAAGTTATTCATACTAGCCAAGAACTGGAAAAACCCTACATAACATTAAACATTTTAAACATTATATATATTTGGTATTTTAAAATTACAGTTGATGTACATTATATTAGTTTCAGGTGTACAGGCATAGTGATTATTATATAACTTACAAAGTGATCACTCCAATAAAGCTAGTACTCATCTAACATCATATATAGTTATTATACTATTACTGACTATATTTCCTATGCTGTACTTTTACATCCCCATGATTGTTTTTATAATTGGCAGTTAGTACATCTTAATCCCTTCCTCTTTTTCACCCATCCTCCAACCACTCCTATCTGGCAGGCAACCATCAAAACGTTCTCTATATCTATGAGTTTGTTTCTCCATTATTTTTTTAGATTCCAGATAAAAATGAAATTACATAGTATTTGTGTTTCTCTAACTTATTTCACTTAGCATAATACACTCTATGTTCATCCATGTTGTTGCAGATGGCAATATTTCACTTTTTTATGGCTTAGTAATATTCCACTCATATATTGATAGACACTTAGGTTACTTTCATATCTTGGCTATTGTAAATAATGCTGCAGTGAACACAGGGATGCATGTGTCTTTTCAAACTAGTATTTTGGGTTTCTTCTGATAAATACTCAGCAGTGGAATTGCTGGGTCCTTCTTTGTCTTTTGTTATAGCCTTTAAGTCTGTATTGTCTGATATAGGTATTGCTATTCCAGTTTTTCTTTGTTTTCATTTGCATTAAATATTTTTTTCCATCCCTTTACTTTCAGTCTGTATGTTTCAGTGTGAAGTGGGTCTCTTGTAGGCAGCATGGATCTTCTTTTCTTATGTATTCAACCATCCTTTTGATTGGAGCATGTAATCCATTTGCATTTAAAGTAATTATTAATAGATAAGTCATTATTACCATTTTATTATTCATATTTTTCCTCTTTTTGTTGAAGTCCATTTAACATTTCTTTTTTTTTAATTTTAAAATAATTTTATTGATTTTAGAGAGAGAGGAAGGGAAAGAGATAGAAACATAAATGAGAGTGAACATCAACTGGTCACCTCCTGCATGCCCCCCACTGGGGATTGGGCCCACAACCTGAGCATGTGCCCTGACCAGGAATCAAACCAGTGAACTCTTGGTGTATGGGTCGATGCTCAACCACTGAGCCACACCAGCCAGACTAACATTTCTTGTAATACTGATTTAATGGTGATGAATTCCTCTACAGTGTTTTTTGTGCTGCTGTAAATGTAATAGTTCTTGTGTTTTCCTTTAGATTGTTCTTTATTTGTGTATAAAAATAAACAGATTTTGTTGACTTTGTATCTTGCTACTTTGCTAAATTCACTCATTAATTCTAACAGCTTTGTTGTGGAGTCTTTAGGGTTTTCTACGTGTAAGATCATATCACGGGCAAAGAGAGATAATTTGACTTCTTCCTTTCCAATTTAAATAACTTTTTATCTCCTTACCTAATTTCTCTGGCTAGAAGTTCCTGATCTTAAAGGAAACACTTTTCAGTCTTTTACCACTGAGAATAATGTCTGCAGAGGGTTTCTCATATATGGCTTTTATTATGTGGAGGTAGTTTCCTCCTATTCCTATTTTGTTGAGTGGTTTTTCATGAAAGGGCACTAAATTTTGTCAGATCCCTTTTCTGCATCAATAGAGATAATCTTGTGGTATTTTCCCTTCATTCTATTAATATGGTGTATAACCTTGATTTTCATATTATGAAACATCTTTGCATTCCAGGAATAAGTCCTACTTTGTCATGCTCTATAATCCTCTTAATATGCTGCTGCATTCTGTATGCTATTATTTTGTTGAAGTTTTTGCATGCATATTCATAAAGGATATTAGTCTGTAATTTATTTTCTTGTGGTGTCTTTGACTGACTTTGGCATCATGATTATCCATGGAATGAGTTAGGAGGTGTTCCCTTTTCTTCAACTTTTAAAAAAATGTTTCAGAAGGATTTGAATTAGATTTTTGGTTACTGAATCAATATCCTTACTAGTTACAGGTCTATTTAGATTTTCTATTTCTACATTTAGTCTTGGTAGATTTTGTTTCTAGTAATTTATCAATTTATGTTATCCAATTTTGGGGTACAGTGTTGTTCATAGTACTCTTATAATTCTTTTTATTTCTGTAAAATCAGTAGTGATATCCCCATTTTCATTTCTGATTTTAGTCATTTGTGGGTTTTTTTTTTTTTTTCACTTAGTCCATCTAAGCTAAAAGTTTGTCAATTTTAACCTTTACAAATAACCAATTGTTTTCCTAGTCTCTATTTTGTTTTTCTCTTCTAATTTTTACTACAGTGATACCTCGGTTCTCGAACATAATTCGTTCCAGGAGGACGGTCGAGAACCAAATTGTTCGAGAACCGAAGCAATGAAACCCAATAGGAAATAATGGAAACTGGATTAATTCGTTCCAAGCCCCAGAAAATGCCTATTTACTGGCCTAATTTGTATATAATATGTAGAAAAACATAAGTCTCAACAAGAAATTAAAGTGTACAGTATGTCTAAGGGTTAAATTCAGTGTAAAGCGTGACTCTCTCCACAAAGCGTGACTCTCTGCACAATGCGTGACTCTCTCTCTGCACTCACACTGATGACGCAAGCAAGGCGCGCTGGGCCGAATGAACGCCATTCGGCTCAACTTGGCTCATCTCGGAAGTTCGAGTTCCAAATATTTGTTCGGATTCCAAGACAAAAGTTTCTCGAATCTCCTGGTCGAATACCGATTTGGTCGAAATCCGAGGCGTTCGAGAACCGAGGTATCACTGTATTTCTCTCTGATCGCTTTGAGGTTTTTTTTTTTTTTTAGAAGTTCTTTAAGTTGAGCCCGGCAGGTATGCCTCAGTGGTTAAGCATTGACCTGTGCACCAAGAGATCACTGGTTCAATTCCCAGGCAGGGCATATGCACAGGTTGTGGGCCCAATCCCCAGTGGGGGGTATGTAGGAGGCAGCCAATTGATGTCCCTTCTCATCAGTGTTTCTATCTCTCCCTATTTCTCCCTTCCTCTCTCTCTAAAATCAATAAAGCAAAAAAAATTTTTTTTAAAACTTCTTTAAGTTGTAAAGTTAGGTTGCTGACTTCAGTTCTTTATGTGTTTATAGCTATAAATTTCCCCCTAAACACCACTTCTGTGTCCATAAGTTTTGGTATGTTGCATTTTTTTTCCCATTTCTAATTTCTTTCTTATTTCCTTCAGCATTTATCTCCCTCACTTTTAAAGGACAATTTTGCCAGATACAGAATTTTTGGTTGACAGGTGTTTTTTTGTTTTTTGTTTTTTCTTTTTCTGTTGAGTACTTTAAATATATCAGCCTATTGTCTTCTGGCCTCCAAAGTTTCTAATGAGAAATCAGCAGGTAACCTATTGCAGATCTTTTATATGTGATGATTTTGCTTCTCTCTTGCTGCTTTCCAGATGCTTTGGCTTTTGATTATCCTATGATAGTTTGATTATAATATGTCTCAGTGTGGGAGTTCCTTGTGCTTCTTGGATGTTTAGACTCATGTCTTTAATCAAATTTGAAAAGTTTGCAGACATTATTTCTTCAAATATTTTCTCTGCATCTTCCTCTATCCTCTTTTCCTTCTGGGACATTCATGTGTATATTGGTCCTCTTGATGGTGTTCCACAGATTCCTTAGGTTTTGTTTTCTTCTACTTTTTTTCTTTTTGTTCCTTTGCCTTGATAGTTTCCATTGTCCTATTTCAAAAACTGGTGATTCTTTCTTCTCCCTGTTCAAATCTGCCTTTGAATCCCTCTAGTGAATTCTTCATTTCAGTTATTGTACTTTTCAGCTCCGTATTTTTAAGGCTATTTCTTTATTAATATTTCCATTTTGTTCACATATTGTTTTCTTGACTTCCTCCATATCTTCTTCTAGTTCTTTGAGCATCTTTTAAAACAGTTTGTTTTAAAAAACTCTTTGTAGTATATCTGCCATCAGGTTTTCTTAGGGACAGTTTCTGTTGATTTTTTTTCCCTCTGAGTGGGCCATACTTTGTGTGCCTTGACTTTTGTTGTTAAACACTTAGCACTGGGATGTAATAATGTGGGAACTCTGGAAATCAGATACTCTCCCTGCTCCATAATTTTGTTTATTGTTCTTATTTGAAAGTTGTAGGCTGCCTCTGTGTTGAGCCTGAGGTGTAAAACTTAAGGTCTTTTTAGGTCTTTTCTAAGCCTTTCCCTGGGCATGAACAGTCACTTTCTAGTTTTCCCTATAGATACTTGTTTTTTAATGTCCTTGGTCTTTAATATCTGCCTTTCAAAAGAGGGAAAAAAAAATGAAGAGGGGAAGGGAAGAGCACCAGCCCTTTAAATCACTTCAGCCAAGGTACAGGAACTTAAGATAATGGGAGGAGGTATAATAACAATGGCTGCCTTCCTGCAACTCTGAGATGAGAAGCACCAGTCAATGATCAGAGAGCAGATCCCCAATATTTGGAGGGCAAGGGTCCTTTTTGCCCACTGTAGCTCCCACAGGCTATACAAGATGCTCCAGGAAACTTGCACAGCTGTCTGTCACTTGACTGGGAGTTGTGGCTGGGTAGCTGTTATTCTTCTCAGAGTTTAAATAGACTGAAATTAACTGCAATTACTTTCCAGGCTTCCCCTGGAGTTGCAGGCTTCGGTACTCCAGAATTCCAAAATGGTTGTATCAGACAGATACTGCGAGTGCAACTGTTGTCAAGGAAGGGAGACTGATTCCTAGTGCTACCTATTCTGCCATCTTCCTCTATTTCAAAATACTTTGTTTTTGTTCTTTTTGCTGCTATTTTTGTTGAAATACGGTAACTCTCTTTTGTTTGGTCTTTTGAATGTTATTTACATTTTGTTGTGCTTGTTTTTGTTTTTTTCCCTTTACCACTAGTCTGATAAACTTGCTGGTTATGTCCTCAGGTATTTATAAATGAATCCTCTTCCTTGTTACCTTTAAAAAAAACAAAAAACCTTCTTATAACTTATCCAATTCAGCCCAATGGTTCTAAGAAAATTTCAAATATATAACTATATATAAAAGTAGAGAGAATAGTATGAGTCCCCAACCCCATCACCAGCTTTAACAGTGATCAACTCATAGCCTATCTCCTTTCACCTAGACCCCACCCACTTCTCCATCTTTCTTATTATTTTTAAGCAAATTCCAGGCATTGTATCATTTTCCTATAAATATTATAGTAGATACTTTTTAAAAGGTAGGCTTTTTAACATAATCTCAATACCATCATCCTATCTTTATTTATTTATTTCTAATCCTCACCCAAAGATATTTTTCCATTGATTTTCAGATAGAGTGGGAGGGAGGGAGAAAGGGAGAAACATCGATATGAGAGAGACACATGGAATGACTGTCTCCTGCATGACCCCAACCAGAACCAGGGATTGACCCACAACTGAGGTATGTGCCCAGAATCAAACTGGTGACTGTTTGGTCCAAGGGGCCAACATTCTCTAACTGCTGAGCTAAACCAGCAGGGCCCATTATCATATCTTTAAAAAACCAGCAATCCTTAATATTTAATATCCATAATCCATAACATGATTGCATTTTTAAGCTGTTAATTTGAATTAGAATCCAAATTAAGATCATATTCTTCAACTGGCTGTCTTTAAATCCTTTTTGATCGCCCTGGCCGGTGTGGCTCAGTTGGTTGGGCATCGTCCTGTGCACTGAAAGATTGATGGTTCAATTCCCAGTCAGGGCACATGCCTGAGTTGTAGGTTTGTCCCCAGTGGGGGCTGGGCAGGAGACAGCTAATCAGTGTCTCCAGCTCAGTACTCCTCACACTCAATCTTATGGACTCAGACCTCGGCCCCACACCTGGGGGCATGCAGCCTTGGGGCCTATTATGGGGCTGTAGCCCTGTGGTGGTGCATGTGACCTAGTGGGCAAAACAGCACTTTGCTTAAGATTTTAAAAATGTCAGCAGGTTCCAGCAACAAATGGAAAGATGCCACAAAATCATCATGGGTGTAGGGAGCCACCTCTGGGCCTCCCAGGCACTACTGGCGGAGTGGCCCAATTTCCATACAGTTATTGAGACCAGGACATGCATGCAGCTGCCTGTACTGGGTGAAGCCATACCAGTCTTAAGAGCTGAGATTCCAGCTTGGGAAATCCCAACATATAATGGTCAGTGTCTGCCAAGATTGTGAAAGTTTTATTATTTTTAAAAAATTTTAGCCCAGCCAGTGTGGCTCAGTGGTTGAGTGTTGACTCATGCACCAAGAGATCACTGGTTCGATTTCCAGTCAGGGACACATGCACAGGTTGTGGGTCCATTCCCCAGTGGGGGCCATGCAGGAGGCAGCCAATTAATGTTCTCTCTCATCGATGTTTCTCTTTATATCTCCCTCTCCCTTCCTCTCTCTCTAAAATCAATAAAGAAAAACATTTTATTGTATCATTTCAAAGTTGATTGTTCTAATTCCATTCTTAAATATATATCCAAGAGAACTGAAAATATGTCCTCACAAAAACCTATGAATGTTAATAGCAGCATTATTCCCAACAGCCAAAAGGTAGAAACCACAAGTCCTTCAATGGATGAGTAGGTCAGCAACGTGTAGCCTGTCCACTCAATAGACTACTATTGTGATCATAAGGAATAAAATTCTGACATATGCCACACAAAGTGGATGGACCTTGAAAACACTGCACTGAATTAAAGCCAAACAAAAAAGGCCACATGTATGAGTTCATGTTTATAAAATGTCCAGGAAAGAGATACAGAGGAAGAGTAAAGAATAGGGAATGACTGCAAATGCATACTGGGTTTCTCTCTGTATGAGAAAATGTTCTAAAATTAGACTATGGCAATGATTGTGTAACTTTATGAATATACTAAAAACTGTTTTTTTAATGTCAGTTGTTAAAGATTTAAAGTTTACCCCTGCATCTCACAGTTCCTTTCACCCCTGGGTATGCAGACACTTTGCAGTTATGGTCCCTTAATCCTCAGGACAGCAGCAGGAAGGTCAGGTTCAGAGAGGTGAAGTGCCTAGGGCTACACTGAGTGAGCAGGGCCTTGTTGCTCCCCCATCCAGGGATAGGGAAGTCAACCAACTGAAGCAGTGGATAACCACATTGATGATGGCCATCACCAAGGAGGAGGAGACCGCTGCTGAGCTGGAGCTCAAAGCCCGAGTTTTCCATTTCGGCGAGTACAAGGGCGCTCAGGAGGTAAGCCCCTAGATGGCAGCCAGCAGGTGGTGGGTGTGGAAGAAGTACAGGTGGCCACAGGCTGGCAGTGGGGTGCAGGGGTCCTATTTTAGGCACCTGCTGGGAGGAGGTCCAGTGCCTGGAGCTCTGACAGCAGAAGAGCAAGCTCTGAGATTCAGCTTTGCTCTGGGCTGCCATAGCCCCTCGTCATCTCTAGGCTCCATGGACCTGACCATGGGGCACCAGCTAAAGAAGGTCCTTGGTCCCCAAACCCAAGGCACCCCATGTGTTTCTGCTCCATGGCTGTTCATCTACCCAACACACCTTCTTCATTCCTTCCTTCATTCAACAAATAATGTCTGCTTCTTAAACATGTACAATGTACCCAGTAGGTGACCCTGCTGGGAAGTAGACAGGCACATCCCCAGGCCAGGATATGAGAGTGAGAATTCTGAAAGCCAGGGATGTTCTGGGCAGTGGGACTAGAATTTGGCACATACTTTTCTTGATAGCATCCCCAGCTTCCTAATTCATCCAAATTGCTATTGACAACCTACTGTGTGCCAGGCACTGGGCTAGGTACATGTGGGATGCCACAACGAGCAGGCCAGTGTATTCCTGTCTTTTGCTAGTCATCACTGGGCTCTAGCTGTGCCCTGTGCCTGGCTTAAGCCTTTTTGCCTGCTGTTCCTCATTTATTCCTCAGGCCCATTCATGTGTTGGGGGGAGGGGCTAACTGTTTTCTGAATGTTAGAACAGACTCAGAGAGAGGGGAGTTCATCAGGCCAGAGCCACACAGAAATTAGGTCACAAGATGTGGACCTGTGGGGAGCTGAGATCAGTGCAGGGGCAGTAGAGGGGGGGCTCCCAGGAGAAAGGGACACATTGAGACAGCTTGGGGAGGGGCTGAAGCACAAGCATGAGCCCCAGTGGGGACCAGAAAAGAGCAAGGGGGTGGAGAGGTCACAGCTCTGGCCAAGAAAAGTCCAGGTGTCCAAGATCTGTTTTACCCAAGCTTCCTGAGTGCTCACCTGTGCCAAGCAAGGCCTGGGAGGTCAGCCATGCTGTAGTGAGGGCAGACCATGGAGTAGGGGTGGGCACAGGCCCAAGTGAGCCTGCTGATGGACTGCCTGCCTCACAGGACAAGCTGCTAGAGAGCCTCAACTGCAAGGTGCTGGATGTGTACCGGCAATGTGTTGGCGTCCAGCAAGAGTCCAACCTGGGCACTGTGCAGATGCTGACCATCATCGAACACCAGCTGGATGAGCTGCTTGAGAACCTGGAGCGTGTGCCCCAGGTCAAGATAGAGCAGGCTGAGAAAGCCAAAGAGAAGGAGCGGCGCCAGAGGTGAGGGCCCAGGCTGTCCTCCAAGAACTCTCGAACCAAAGGGATAGGAAGGACCCTGGTTCTCCTGCTGGGAGACCCAAAAGCCGGGGCTCTGGGAGGAACTGGAGGAGACACTAAGCTCAGCCTCAATGAGGGAAGCTCCTCTTGTCTTGTGGAGTCAGGGAGCCCAGGAGTCAAAGTGAGGTATGGCTACCACAGCCTTGCCTCCAGAAACAAGGGCCATTTTTCTGGCTGCATTGGAGGGAAAAAGGCTGGCACTGCCAGAGACCAGGGGAGGGGAGGGCAGAGACTCTGGCAGTATCTGGGGAGCCCAGAGTTTAGTGATAGCATCAGAACATGGGACACAGGTGGTGTGGGCCCATCCTCTGAGAGGAGGCCTGAGAAACTCCCCATAGGCCCAGTGCAGTGCAAGTGAGTTCCAGAGACCATGACTCCTCTGGCCTGTAGGCTTCCTGGTTCACTAACTCCTGTGCAGAGCCCCGAGACACAGCCATCTGTAAGCAGCCATCTATCTGCCTTTCCCATAAGCCCTTCCTCTGTGATCTTGGTACCTTGTTCAGGGCAAACACTGGGCAAAGGTTTGAGGACCACAATTACAAAGGGATGGAGACAACACTATTAATCTTGCTAAAGTCTGGGCCTTCAAGGGTGACAGTGGAAAAGCCATAGGCATTTGGATCACAGGAATAAGGATTTAAAAACCTAGAATTCCTGAAGATATGAGATGATGACTCTTAGATTGTCTCCAGAGCTGGGATGCCCCTGCAAGGAGCAGAGAAAGGAAGGGTGGAGAAGAGTAGGCAGTTTTCTCAGATGAGGGCAGGCCATGGCCTGAGGTCTATGTAGGAAGAAGCTGAGAAGGGGATTTGGCAACCTCCCCTGGCTCCCCTAATCCTTAATCCTTCTCTTGCTGCCACTGCCACCTAGACTCCGGGAAGAGAAAGCCAAGATGCAGAAGCAGCTGCAAGAGGAGCGTCTGCAACGGGCCCAAGCCCGGGCCCAGGCTGAGATCAAGAAGAAGGTGGGCAGGGCTGCCCTGGGGAACTACGGCTAGGGAAGGGTTCCACAACCAAGCACACTGGGGCTGGGAAAAACAAAAGGCCTACAGCTGAGTCTGTTTCACCAAATCCTTTGCAAATGCTATTGGAGGGGTCCTGGGGCCATAAGAGCAAGGCCAGAATACAGCAGGGTCTCCCATTCCTGGGCCTACTGCTGGTCAAGGTTGCCCTCCCCTTCCTCCAGAAGCCCTCCCCTGGGACTGCCAGCTCCTCTGTACACATTCCTTGTCAGTGACTGGCCTGGTCATGCCTTCCCATACCTGCCCAGGTGCAGGCCCTCAGCTCAGAGAGAACATGAACAACTCAGCTACCCACAGTCCCACTACACAACCTATGCCTCAGGCCAAGCTCATCACCTGTCACAAAGGTCCCCCTGATTGCTGTGTCCCCAAGGCCTCTACCTCACAGTGAATGGACAGGATCAGCCAGTTGCCTCTGGCCCTGGCAACAGGAGGCATGGTTTCTAATGCAGGCCCAAGCCTGAACATGGCCTGTAACGGACAAAGGCAGATGGGCTTTCCCTGGAATAGACCAGCACTCTCCACTCTGTCCCGTGGGAAATGATGGACACTGAAGGGTCACCATCGCAAACCCCACAGCAAGAGATGGGTTCTTTGTGTTTAGCCTGGTATTTCCCATCTGTGTTTCCAGGTATTCCCTCTGACCACCCACACACTTCTAAGGGCTGGCACCCCAGGGCATAGGCTTTAGCGCTGGACAGACATTTCTGAGTTGGCGCAGCAACTCCAGCCCTCAGCCTGCAGCTGACCAGAAGTGACCAGAGGCTGGGACCGTCCACAGGGCTCTACAGTCCCAGCTCTCCAGCCTCTTGGCAGAGGTGTGGCCTCTCAGCATCTAGGCAGAACCTCTGGTACACTGAGGCCACAAGCAGTGGGTTACTGTCTGCTTCCTCTGCAGAGAGGCAGAAGGTTGGTGTTCCGTTCCCGACCCCCGGCCCTGAAAACCAAGGAGGAGCCTGAGAACGAGCTGCTGGACAAGGAAAAGGAGGAGCAACTGTTCTTCTTCACCTAGCCTTCACAGGTGCTGGTCTGGGTGACGGCACAGGAAAGACAGAAGCAGGAAGCAAACAGGGCTACTCCTCATGGTCTCCTGCTATATCCTTACTTATGTGAAATAAACTCCATGACTCTTTGGTGTCTAAGGACTTTTTAAGGAGGTAATCCATATTTCCAAATGCCAACACTCATCTTTAATCATTTAACCCTAAGCAAATGTTTGAGGGAAGGAGCCCATCTTGGCTCCCATCTAAAACAATGGCTTTAAGAGACAAAAGCCAATTCCACACTGGGGTGTAGTGTGGGGCTAGCCCCAATACAAAGAAGTAAGCAGCAAGCTGGGTAGATGGAATGGTTGTCACTACTCACTGAAAGAAAGTGATTTCAACACTAGACACACAATTCCTTAAATTAAGTCAAGAGAAACCTCAGTGCGAAACTAGACAAAAACTTTTATTATTCATTTGGACTAGGGGTTGGGTCCATTGCCAACAGGGAACCTCAGTGCCCAGAAAACTGACATCCAGTACCAATCACTTTATAGTAAACATTCACTGGGGGACATGTGGGAGAAAGGTCCAGCAATATGTCTTCCTTCAGGAGGCCAGTGCAGTGTGGCCACTCTGGCAGACAGGCCTAGCTCCTTGGAGAGGGAGGGGATTTCTGGAGGACCTGGAGGCTGAGGTGCCAGATGGGCACAGAACTTTAGTTTATCACACAGCACAGAGTTCTGCATGAGCCATTTATAAATGAGGCCCAAACTCTTCGGGTGGAGAAGCACTGAGCAGGAGCAGATGGCACCTCAGAACAGGACAGAGAGAGGAATTGGTTGAATGCTGGGTCACTCCTAAAGGCCCAAGTCTAAAAACCCAAGAAACAAAGAAACACAGAATGGGCAGAGTTTGAATGATTCCAAGTCTCAGAACCAAAATAGCATCTTAATAAACACACACTTCAAAAGGCATAAGACACACAGCATTTCTGAGTGATTGTGTCCAGTCCACTACCAATTAACAAATAAATATGTTCAAGATTATTAACTCATCTCCTTTTGCAAAACAGAAGTTACTCTGTAAAAAATGTGGTGACATAATATGCACATCTTAAACCTCAACAAAGACATATACAAGCCATCATTACTGTCCTACACATAGTCTATAGTATTTAGAACATTACTTTATAAACCACTGTCAAATTACTATTAAACATTAGTACCCAAATACAGAATTTGGAAAAATTATTTTCAATGTTTTAATTCTATTATCCCCAAACTATGAGCTCAAAATTTGGTCTACACAGAGGGCTCCCGAACAGGGCCCCCAATAAGCCCACTTCACCCTCAGTATTTTCTGCTCACACCAGCAGCCACCTGGTCTGCCAGAACATAAATTAGAATTTGGCTTCTTGTGACAAGCCCACTTCTGGCCCCACAATGTGACAAAATCAACACCACTACGAACACCATTCAAGGGGTTAGGAAACAGCCTGTTACATAGCTTTCAGAAAGGGAAAACAGTTTTTAGATCTCTCAGGGCAAATGCTGAAACACCAAAGCTGAAAGACATCATCTGATTTTACTACAGATAAAAGTTGTATTTGACTAGGAAACCTGTACTCTATTTCTTGCACAAGTTTATTCTCTCTCTCTCTCTCTCTCTCATTAGCTATTTATTTATTATTAATCCTCACCCAAGGATATTTTTCCATTGATTCTTTTTTTTTTATTCTTTTTTTTTTGAGACAGACTGAAAAGGAAGGAGGTAGGGAGAGGTAGGAGTGACAGAGAAATATCGATTTGAGAGAGACACATCCATTGGTTGCCTCCCCCACAACCCTGACTGGGGCCGGGGATGAAGCCTGCAGGCCGACACCAGCCAGAACACAAATCTGTTTTTTAAAATGAAACTGATGCTCCATGACTCATATCGAATGGGACAAGGGATGTGCATACATAGGCACAAGTACAGAAGAGGGGTGTGCTTTGCTAGGAAGGCAATCCTTGCCTCACTGAAACACTTTGCTTAAACAAGGTCGTTTTAAATAATATAGCCCCTAACTAGTTCCTGATAGAATGTAAGAAAAACATTTTCAATAAGTGTACTCAAAAGTCTCTGAAGAACTAGGCTGGCCTTCTGAGCAGACACCAAGTGGGTTCTCACCCAGGCCTGCAAGACCATGTAACAGTCTCATGGGGACAGATTGGAGGCGCCGCCCTTGGGTCCCCTAGGTAGAGGGCTGCTTTCACTGTAGGTCCTTTGGGTTGATAGTGCTGCCTGTGCAGTGCGTGTCCTCAGGCCCAGCAGCCCCTCCAGCTGCAGGAAGCACCTCCTGCAAAATCAAGCAGAGTAATGAGGGGGGCAGAGTAGGGGGCTGAGGCGGTGCAGGACCACCTCCTAGGAAGCAGCCTTACAGCCGCTCACCAACTAGCAGCCTAACCTGTGGGGCCAGCCAGTTGGGTGCTTCTGACTTTTCTCAGTTAAAAATAACTTGTTTTCCCATTATTTTAAACATATGTGCCTTGAAAAAAAAAAGTAAATATAATAAATATAAAAAAAAAAAAATCAATACTGTGTTATAGGTTTCCTCAAAAATAAGACTGTCCTTGTTTAACTTGTAACCCCTTTCCCTCACTTTGTGTGTGGGAAGCATCTTTCCCAGTTACTAGGCATCATCACTGGCTGACCAGGCCTCTAGCTGCACCATCATCACCCGTCTCATCCACCTCTTCCTGCTAGAGAAAGTTCCTACATCATTAGATTTGAGATTATGATGACCAGCTTTTGGCTATTTGTATCCTACATGATTTCTTTAGGAGTGGTCTCATGAGTAGGAACACCAGGCAGAATGTATTAAACACTAATAAGGGTTTCTGGCTACATGGTACCAAACCACCCTCCAATTTACCCCCACTCCAGCAGTCTGGGAGCTACTACCTCCACCCCCACCTTGTACCAGAACTTTATTCAATATTTACTTTTCACATTAAGGAAAATGTTTAATGGCCCAATTTTAATACAAGAAAACTAAAATTACTATTTGTATGTATTGAAAAATACATATTTAAGCCTGTTAGAAATTTAATAAGCTACTTTCACTATTTTACATCAAAATCTGAATTATTGCTATCCATACCCATCTACAGTAAGTTTAACCACTTACTTAAGCAAACTATTTAATTTGTCTGGGTCTGTTTTTCACAGGTTAAAAACTAACTTCCCACAGAAGAAAGTGACTAGAATTTCTCTATATAAAATATTTTTTAAAGAGTATTTTCACCTTATTTACAAGTAGGAGCTACAATGACAGCAAATTTGAGCTTTAGTCTTAGCTTTTATTTCATGGCCATTCCCCCACCTTTTCTAGAAAGTGGCAAACATCCCGGCAATCAACCCAATGAATCTCCGCCCAAGGCCTACCTCAGTGACCAGCCTCAGAAGCTGGACGCTTCATGACAGCCTTACTAACAAACCCAAAGAACTGTAAGGCATCAGACCTGGAGGACAAAGACAGGCAAACCAATGGCAAACAGGGGGTGGGAGATGGAAGGCTGCGGGCTGAGCACACACGGCAAGACTCCTTCACCTGAGGGGTTGTCCTGGGGAGGCAACAGCACACATTTTATTAACCAGCATGACGGCATTCCTTACCTCAGCCTGAGGAGGTCTGTCAATGTGATATGCAGAACTGGTCCCACCCATTGTATTCCAGGCAAGGCACCACCTGGACCCAAGTGAGGCCTGAGGACCCAGCAGTAATTGGCATCAGGGGCTGGGAGCTGCTTGCTCCTCTTTCTGGTCCTCATTCTCTCACCCTGATCCCAGTGGACTAAGCTGGGCCTAAACTACCTGCCATCTGGCTGCTCCTTCCTCCCAAGCCCTTCTTCTGGAACTTTCCCATATGCTCCTACACTCAAATACCTCTCCTCAGTCCAAGTGCCAATTTCTCTCCTGTGGGTTGTTCTTGAACTTGGATGGAGGCTCCTCGCATCCCTCCCCAAGTGTCCTCACTGCTCTCCAGCAGCCTTCTCTGACCACACAGGTAGGCTCATCTCTGCCCTGAATCCAGCTTTCAGTCAAGCTGGGACTAGAGAGATGAAAGGTCTTTCCAAGAGGAGGCTACCAGGCCTCTAGTCGTCCAATTTGGAAAAGGGTCACTGTTTAACATTTCACCTGTTTTTCATCTGCGTGTCCAACCCATGGGCACCCACAGCCCCCACCACTCAAATCCAGGTGCCACCGTCACCATCAGCATTTCTGTGTCAAGCCCCGAGCATTATCATTTCCATTTTATATATGATAAAATGGAGGTCCCGAAGTGCTTCAGTAACTTGCCCAAGACTATGAAAGATTAAAACCCAGGTTTCTCTACCTCAAAGCTGACATCTTTAACTGGGTGTTTCTTAGAAAATAAGCCACTACTTATTTTCCAGCTAGCTCCTGTTTTGCCAGTGGTACCAGCTTCCCTGCACTCTCCATTTCAGAACCTTCAGTCCTTCCTTTCACTTCTGACCTGCTGTCTTCGGCATGTTCAGAAGGTTTGGGCTGCAACCCACCCTATCTCCACCACCTCTATCTTGGGGGAAATCTTTCATTTCTCTTCAGATAAGTTCTGCCCTCACAAAATCCTCACATCAGCTTCTGGTTTGCTACAACAGCATGGTGGTTCACTGGGCCTGTCTTCCCGGCACTCCCTGGGCTCTGCCCAGGCCATTCCTACCTCTCTTTCCCATATCTGAACCCTACAAACTCTTCACAGCCAATGTGGTCCTATCTGCTTTGTGAGCCTCTCCCAGGACTACAGACCCCACAGACAGGACTACCCTCCTACCTCTTTCAGATCAGCTCAAGACTTGGATGTTCTATGACATCTCTAATTGTACCTCCCTGGCCACATGGTGCTCTTTGGCCCCAGAGTACTCAGGACACAGAAGATTACTCAGGGAAGAGGTAGCATGTAATTGGCTCCAGTCAAAGGGGCGTATTCTCAGTTTTTAAATCTCTTCTACCCTAAAACCCAAATTACTTTACTTCCCTATTTTGGTTCCTCAAAAATGAGACTGAAAATAAAGGTATACACAGAGGTATGGAGACACATGTGTCCAGTGAGCGTTCACGGACTGGCTGCCAGCTGCAGAGGTCTGCTGGGCCCTGGGCACAGTCTAAGAGGTGTCTGGCCTTGCTCTTGAGGGGCTCAGTTTGGTAAAGAAGAAAACAGGGAAAATAAAAAAATAAAAAGCTAGCACCTTTAATAAGTAAAGGTTACATCCTCTGGTGTGCTACCAGCAATCCTCAGAGATGGGGGTGACCAAAGCTGCCTGAGGAAGCCCCTTCAACCCTGTAAAAGAGAAGTAGGGTCTGGGAGGGGCAGATGGTGTGAGAGCCAGGTGCCACAAAGCATCCACAGGAGTGCAGTGCCTGTCTGTGGCCAGCCTCAGGTAGCCCGAGCAGCTGCATGACAGCTAGAAGGGGCCTTGAAATGGAACAGACACATGTATACACCTCACAAGACTCCCAGCGAGGTACAGAAGACAGACCACATGGGGAAGAGGGAGACCAGATATACAAAGTGAGTTCTGACACTGATGAGTCCATCTTAATGAGGATAAAAGCTTGAACGAATGGACCAGTGTGGATGGGACAAAAGGAAAAGCTGGGGTTATGGAGAGATCATTCAGGATATAAAGCAGGACTTGAAATGATGGTGGAAAAGCCATTCACTGAGGAAGGCGCACTCAAGAGACA
The DNA here is from genome assembly GCF_014108415.1 of Molossus molossus. Classification (NCBI taxonomy): domain Eukaryota; kingdom Metazoa; phylum Chordata; class Mammalia; order Chiroptera; family Molossidae; genus Molossus; species Molossus molossus. The sequence goes on along the minus strand of NW_023425399.1, from coordinate 56,799,878 downwards.
TGAGACCTGAGGCCTTGCCCACAGCTCTCACCTGGACATCTCTGTGGCCTGTCTCCTCCCAGCTCATGATTCTTTCTCTGGACCGCATGCCGACGCTCTAACCGCTAAGCCAAACCGGCCAGGGCCCAGCTCATGACTCTTACCTGCAGTAATTGGACCTGAACACACTGTACCCCAGCTTCTGGAGCTGGTCTTGGCAGAGCTCCACCAGGCACCACAAGGTTCCCACACAACCAACTGCTCTGGCTTGCATACAAGTGAGTAGGACTGACTTTGCCACCTTTCATTTTTCTCTGAGTAGACCCTGAGGCTCCTAAAATGAAACAAACCAACAATACACTGTACATTGTGCTGCTGTTCAGATCCCTGCCTTCAGAGGCCACAATCTGAAGGAGACAGCCTTCCCATTACCTGTCACTGCACAGCCCTACAAAATTAAAATTACTGAACAGGGATTGTCACGAGGTAAGAGGTGAAGAAAATAGAAAGATTAACAAACATCAAATGTATCTTTTGGACAGACAACTATCAGATCCTAGTTGCCCATTTTTTGAAGGAAGAGACTCTTCCTTACCCTCTAACTTCAACAGCTCTAGGCATGCAGGAGATCTCTGAGACCACTGAGCAAAACTAATCACTTGAAGCAGCAGAATCATAGAAAAGGAAGAGAAAAGAGAACAGGTCATTGCATTTATTCTTGGGCACCTCGGCACATGCTAAATGGCTGCCATATCGTTCAGGCTATTTCTGTCCAGCTTCCTTTACAAAAATCATCACTTCACTGGTTTTAGAAAGACAGGCTTTAAAAAAAATTAAGTACAAAGAACAAAAAATCCTGACACTAAGAAAGGGTTTTTCTGATACTCACATGATTTGTGAGCAGCAGGAAATCCCAGGGGCAGAAACCAATGGCCTAGATTCAAAGCCTGGCTCCACAATTGAACAAGCAACCTAAACTCTAGCCTCAGGGTTCTCTACCTGTAAAATGGGACTAATAGTCCCTACCTCAAAGTTTGGGGAGGACTAAACAAGTAAATATGTGATAAACCCTACCGATGACTCCCTATACAATATATTTCCATTCAGAACATCTGAACATTCACCATTAAAAAAAAATCTCTGCACAAAAAAGGGCAAGCTAGCAACAGTGCCTTGTGGCAGTTTTGATGCCCGCATTAATCTACACAAGATGGATGCTTCCCTAAAACCAGCATTCTGAAGTGTCCTGGGTTTGGTGCTCTGGAAAATTATTCTGTGTGTGTGTGTGTGTGTATGTGTGTGTGTCTGTATGTGTGTATTATTGACATTAGAGCAAGACAAAAGAACAGGGAGAGATAGAAACACTGATGAGAGAAACATTGATTGCCTGCTTCCTGCACGTCCCACACTGGGGATTGAACTCACAACCCAGGCATGTGCCCTGACTGGGAATCAAACTGACAACCTCTTTGTGCATGGGACAATGATCAACCAACTGAGACACACTGGCCAGAGCTACTCTGTTTATTCTTATACACACCCTATGTCATGCACCCTGGTAAAAGTCTGGATGAGGGATATGACTAATTTTTTGGAAAGCAAAAGGGCAATTATAAAAGGTAAAGTGGACAGGAGAACCTGCAGAACTCCTGGGCTCAAACACATTTCAATTTTAGGTACAATTACACATGGAAGGTGATGATCTAAAAGCGGACTTCTTTAAAACTATCCATGCCTGCCTCCCCCATGAAAGTCTTCCCATATATCCAAGGTCCTGGAAACCAGGTGAACAGTGCCCCATTAGCACCCGTGAGAGGCTGCAAGGGAAGAAGACAGTGCAAGGAGAGGGAGTACCTGACCCCCACAGCATGCCAAGTGTCTATCTTCCCAGAAGGCAGCCTCTAGTCTCCCTGCTCAAGAAAAAAGAACACCTTTACCTGTTGGAGTCATCAAGGCAGAGTATTTTGTTACATGATCACATGTATCCCTTGCCATCTGGAATTACGTCATCAACATTTAAGATGACCAAAAAGTAATTATAGACTCCCTGAGTTAGTTAAGCAAGCCCATCTACCTATGGGTGCTTAAAGACATGCTAAAGCAAATGAGAGGTCTCTAGATAAAAATCCACTATGACAACACAACAGTCTTCAGTAGTAAAAGATGCAATGGCACTAAATGCAACATGACCAAGTTGATTAATAAACCAATCAAAAGACAAATGAAATATGCCTTTTTTTTCTTATGGTGGAACTTCCCAGTTACAGAGCAAGGTGTTTTTCACACTGAAATAAACCTTTCTTAATATTCTCAACCTTCATCCAAACGCTGGTTTGTGCTAGGTAAGTTTAAACAATAGGGAAAGAAGTGTAAAACCAACCAGCAAGGAAGTTACTGGTAAATAGATCTAAAAAGTGAGCTGGAGTATGCAGCCAAGTGACCCTGAGCTCCCACTGACTCCAGGAATGGCAGTACAACAGGATATCACAGGTCTCATAGAGCCACTATGAGAATTAAGTAAGGTCAGCAGCACAGAGCCTGGCTCAGACAAAGCACTGCATAAACAACAGCCCTATCACTGTGGAGACCACCTGAAGATGCCCCTATGCTGATAACTACAAAAGAATTCAGTGCCAAGCCAACACAAGTACCCATTATCCTCACTCCTGGGGAGAGATGTGCACTGAAGATGATTTGGGCACGTGGACCCTCTATTCCTCACACCACTGGCTCAGAAACCTCACTTTGCCCCACCTGGTATTTTGGGGGGTAGTCCTGATAACTTTGGGGTTACGTGAGCTTTCTCTACGGGGGTTCTTCACTGAACCACAGAACACAACAAACTACTAGAGTAACTATTTTCCCAATTCTCCTAAGGATGGGAGATTGACTCATTATATATCATGGATGGTGGAGGGTACTGAGGTTTAATTCTCTCACAGTTCCTGATGTGTTTAGTCCTACACAGCTATTAAAAAGATGTACTCTAGAGAGATCCAAGATGGCGGCAGAGTAGGTAGAAACCACACTAACCTCCTCCCAGAAGAAGCGGGAATTTCAATTAAATTACAGAACAATCATCCTGAATAACCAACTGAAGACTAGCTGAAGAGAAGCCTCATAACCAAGGATTTACAAAAGAAGCCACATTGAAACTGGTAGGAAGGATGGAGATGCACTTGTGGTGGTTGAGGTTCAGAGGAATATCTCACCAGAACAGGGTTCTCCCGGGAAGTGCAGGGTCTAAATCCCAAGCCAGTCTCCCGAGCCCAGAGCACCAAACCAGGAAGAGGGACCAACATAACATCTGGCTGTGAAAAGCAGTGGCGTTTCTGTCTGCTAGAGAAAAATGACTAGAGACATAGACATCTTCTTAAAGAGGCAACATATATGATTTCATTTTCAGCCACTCACCCTGAGCTCTGACAAGAGGGAGGAAAGAGCAGACTAGAGACACATGAGGAAAGTCTGGGGTTTGTGGCTCTGGAGAGAGAGCTGAGCCACCAGCCACCAGGTTCCTTGTGCTGAGTCATTCTCCCATACCACAGATGCCATTCTTCTAGGGTGGAGCACTCACTCCCCTCCATGTGGCATCAGCCTGGGGGAAAGCAACTGCCCTACTTTCTGGACTCTCCATCCCTCACTCTGCAGAGCTTACACCCTAATGAGGAGCACAGCCAGAGTCTAACAGTAACAGCCCAACAGGCAGCCAGTAGGTGAAGGCAGACCTCTGGTGCTTTGAAACTTTTGCTAACCTGCCCTCAGGCCTAGTGCTGGTAAAAGCAGGCCTTGGTGCACAGCTTGGTCCTTTCTGTGCACACCCAAGCTCAGAAGAGCCAGCTACAAACTGTGGATTGTGGAAAGATCCAAACTAGTTGTCCAAAGCTAATCACAGGCAGTGTCTGACACTGGCCTATACCAAAGTCCTGCCCAAGAGGCTCAGAACCAACACAGCCAGAGGCCAGCTTCATACAACAACAGAGCAGAATCCAATAAGCTTCACAAGCAGCATATACACAAGGAGATCTTGGCAGGCACTAAATCCTGCTGAGGTGAATTCCGCTTCATACAATCAGCACCTGCACAGCAGTTCACATACCATGGCTGGTGTTGAACATCACTGTCAGTCAGTCTGAGGGTTGATCCCTGGCACAAACAGGCCAATAGCAATCAAGACTCAATTACAATTGAAGGGACATACACAAGAAACATTCCTAGAGAACTTGGCTCAGATGACCAAGGAGATTGCAACACTGGGTCCTACCAAACACTTACTACATAAGGCCACCACATAAAGACTAAAAGTCGTAACAGATCTACCTAATACATAGAAACAAACCCAAAGAGGCAGCAAAATGGAGAGACAAAGAAACAGGCCCCAAATGAAAGAACAAGAGAATTCTCCAGAAAATGAGCTAAATGGAGGGACGCAATTTAGCAGAAACAGAGTTCAAAGTAACAGTTATAAGGATGCTCAACAGCCTGAAACATGACATAGAAACCATAAAAAAGGACCAGTCAGAAATGAAAAATACAGTATCTGAAATAAAGAATACACTGGAAGGAATAAACAGCGGTTTGGATAAAGCAGAGGCTCAAACCAACAATTTGGAGGACAAGGTAGAAAAAAAAACACCCAATCAGAGCAGCAAAAAGAAAAAGGAATTAAAAAGAATGACAATAGTTTAAGGGGCCTTTGGGACAATATGAAGTGTAACAACATCCTCATCATAGGGTTATCAGAAGGAGAAGAGGGAGAATAAGGGACTGAGAAACTATTTGAAGAAATGATGACTGAAAACTTACCTTACCTGGGGGAAAGAGAAAGACATATAAGTCCAGGAAGAACAGAGTGTCCCAAATAAGATGGACCCAGACAGGCCCACACCAAGACACATCATAATTAAAACATCAAAGATTAAAGGCAAAGAGAAAATCTTAAAAGTCACAAGAGAAAAGCAGTTAGTTACCTACAAGGGAGCTCCCACAAGACTTTTAGCTGATTTCTCAACAGAAACATGTTAAGCTAGAAGGGAATGACATGAAATATTCAAAATAATGAAAAGCAAGGACCTACAACCAAGAATACTTTACCTAGCAAGGCTACTTTTAAAAATGAAAGTGAAATAAAGAGCTCCCCAGACAACAAAAGGCTAACAGAGTTTGTTAACCACCAAGCCAGCATTATAAGAAATGTTAAAGGGCTTGTTTTAAGAAGAGAAGAGGAAGAAAAACAAAAACAAAAAAACCTAGGAACACAGTTAAAAAAATTAAATGGCAATAAATACATACCTATCAATAATCACTTTGAATGTAAATGGCTTAAATGTGCCAATCAAAAGACACAGGGTAGCTAAATGGACAAGAAAAGAAGACCCATATGCATGCTGCTTACAAGAGGCCCACCTCAAAACAAAAGATACACACAGACTAAAAGTAAAGGAATGAAAAAAGATATTTTACGCAAATGGCAAAAAAAAAAAGTTGAAGTAGCAATATAAATATATGAGAAAATAGACTTTAAAACAAAGGTTATAGTAGGAAACAAAGGAGGACACTACATAATGATAAAAGGAGCAATCCAAAAACAGAATATAACCCTTGTAAACATGTATGCACCCAACATAGAAGCACCTAAATATGTAAAGCAAATCTTGATGGACATAAAGAAAGAGACTGACAGTAATACAGTCATAGTAGGGGATTTTAGCACTCCATTGACATCAAGGGCTAGATCTTCCAGACAGAAAATCAACAAGAAAACAGAGTCCTTAAATGACACACTAGATAAGACGGATTTAATAGATATCTTCAGAGCATTTCACTCCAAAGCAGCAGTTTTCAAGTGCAAATGGAACATTTTCTATAATAGACTACATGTTAGGACACAAAACAAGACTCAATAGATTTAAGAAGACTGATATCATATCAGTAATCTTCTGGACCATAAAACTGGAAATCAATCACAAGAAAACTAAAAAATACACAAAAACAGGGAGGCTAAACAATGAATGGGTTAAAAATGAGATAAAGGAATAAATAAAAAGACAGGAAAAAATGGCGGCGGAGTGAACAGAAGCTACACAGACCATCTCCCAGAACCAAACTGGAATTACAACTATAACACAGACAAATTGACGGGAAAAAGCAACAGAAAAGCAGTCTGGAGGACCATATAACGAGGGACACTGACTCCATCCCGGTAGGCTTGCGAAGACGCCAGACGGGGGCTGGGAGCCCATGGTGGGCAGCTCGGCAGCGGCCTTAGCTGGGAGCAGCGCCCTCGGGTTACACTCCCAGGCGGCTCCACAGCGCAGAGCTGTGACAGAGACTGAAACAGCCACAGCCACTTACCTTTGGCTCCGGCAGAGGGAGGGCACACTGGACTGGATCTGTGTCGGGACACTCAGGATCTGGAGGGCGCTCAGAGCTTTGGCTGAGTGCAGCCACTCAGGACAGTGGCCACACTGCTCCTTCCCAGGGCTCTGAGAGAGGCGGCAGCCCCTCCCTCGGAGATCCAACTCCACCCTGTGGGCCACTGAAGTGCTAACTGAGGCTCACTAACGACCAGCATCTGCCCCACCCTTGGGAAATCCCCTTGTGCTAAGCACCTTAGCTTTTCAATCAACTGACAACCCAAAACGCATAAAGTAACCTAGACTGCTAGCCTCCAGGCAAAAAGCTAGAGGATAACAGTACCTTTCCTGGGCTAGCAACTTTAACCAGGAAAGTAAGACTTGACAGTGGTGTTCAACGTGGGTCCTCCCTCGCTCATCTAAACACAGGAGAGGGAGCCACAAACAGCAGAACACCAACACCCACAGGGAAAACTTGACAGGCTCCAAAGCCCACAGTGATAGCCAAAATGGTGAAACACAGAAACAGAAGTCAAATGAAAGAGCAAGAGACCTCCACCAAAGATGAGATCAATGTGGAGCAATTAGGCATGTTAACAGAGCTAGAATTCAGAGCCATGATCTTGAGGAAGCTGAACAGCATGAGTAAGGACATAGAGACACTGAAAATAAGCCAATTAGAAATTAAAAACCAACAAGAAGAGATAAAAAAATGATATATCAGAAATGAAAAACACATTGGAAGGTTTAAAAAGCAGAGTAGAGGAAGCTGAGGACAGGATCAGGGAATTAGAAGACAGGGTAGAAAAAAATCAACCAATGAGAAAAACAAAAGGAAAAAACTATTAAAAAACAGGAAAACAGCCCTGGCCGGATTGGCTCAGCGGTTAGAGCGTCGGCCTGCGGTCCCGAGAGACCCGGGTTCGGTTCCCGCTAAGGGCATGTACCTCGGTTGCAGTTTGTCCCCGGCCCTGGTTGGTCATGCGAGTGGCAGCCACTCGATGTGTCCCTTTCACATAGATGTTTCTCTCTCTCTCTCTCCCTCCTGCTCTATCTGAACAAAGAATGAAAAAGTGTCCTCGGGTGAGGATCAAAAACAAAAACAAAAACAGGAAGACAGCTTAAGAGAACTATGGGACAACTGGAAACGAAATAATATTCGCATCATAGGAGTCCCCGAAGAAGAAGAAAATGAGCAAGGCATAGAGAATACAGTGATACCTCGGTTCTCGAACATAATTCGTTCCAGGAGGACGGTCGAGAACCAAATTGTTCGAGAACCGAAGCAATGAAACCCAATAGGAAATAATGGAAACTGGATTAATTCGTTCCAAGCCCCAGAAAATGCCTATTTACTGGCCTAATTTGTATATAATATGTAGAAAAACATAAGTCTCAACAAGAAATAAAAGTGTACAGTATGTCTAAGGGTTATATTCAGTGTAAAGCGTGACTCTCTCCACAAAGCGTGACTCTCTCCACAAAGCGTGACTCTCTCTCTGCACTCACACTGATGACGCAAGCAAGGCGCGCTGGGCCGAATGAACGCCATTCGGCTCAACTCGGCTCATCTCGGAAGTTCGAGTTCCAAATATTTGTTCGGATTCCAAGACAAAAGTTTCTCGAATCTCCTGGTCGAATACCGATTTGGTCGAAATCCGAGGCGTTCGAGAACCGAGGTATCACTGTATATTCAAAAAAAATAGTGACAGAAAACTTCCCTAATTTGGTGAAGGAAGAAGGCATTCAAGTTCAAGAAGCACAGAGAGTCCCAAGTAAGAAGAACCCAAACAGGCCCACACCAAGACACATAGTTATTAAAATGCCACAAATTAAAGACAAAGAGAGAATCCTAAATGCAGCAAGAGATAAGCAACAGGTTACCTACAAAGGGAACCCCATAAGGCTCTCAGCTGACATCTCACAAGAAAAACTACAGGCCAGAAGAGAATGGCATGAAGTAATCAAAGTCATGAAAAACAAGAATCTGAATCCAAGACTACTCTACCCAGCAAGGCTATCATTCAAAATAGAAGGTCAAATAAAGAGCTTCCCAGACAAAAAAAGGCTAAGGGAATACATTAGCACCAAACCAGCACTGCAAGAAATGTTAAAAGGACTGCTGTAATTAGCAGTAGAAACGGGAAGAAAAATAGAACCACACTAAACAAAAATGACAATAAATAAGTACATATCAATAATCACCTTAAACGTAAATGGATTGAATGCTCCCATAAAAAGACACAGAGTAGCTCATTGGATAAGAAAGCATGACTCATCTATATGTTGTTCACAAGAGACCCACCTCTCAACAAAAGATTCACATAGGCTGAAAGTGAAGGGATGGAAAAAAATTTTCCAAGCAAATGGAAAGCAAAAAAAAGCTGGGGTAGCAATTCTCATATTTGATGAAATAGATTTCAAAATGAAGACCATAACTAGAGACAAAGACGGCCACTACATAATATTGAAAGGATCTATCCAACAGGAACATATAACCTAGATAAACATATATGCACCCAATGTAGGAGCACCAAAATATATTAAAAATCTTCTGGAGGACTTCCAAGGAGAAATCGACAACAATACAATCATAGCAGGGGACTTCAACACCCCGTTGACAGCACTGGATAGATCCTCTAGGCAAAAAATTAGCAAGGAAACAGAGACTCTAAATGAAGCACTAGACCAAATGGATTTAATAGATATCTACAGAGAATTACACCCCAAAACTACAGAATACACATTCTTCTCAAGTGCACATGGGACATTCTCAAAGATAGACCACATGATAGGACACAAACTAAATCTCTACAAGTTCAAGAAGATTGAAATCATATCAAGCATCTTCTCAGATCACAATAGCATGAAACTAGAAATCAATTGCAACAAGAACATGCAACGACATTTTAACACAAGGAGGCTAAATAGCATGTTATTAAACAATGAATGGGTCACCGAGGAGATCAAGGAAGAAATTAAAAACTTCCTGGAAACCAATGAAAATTAACACACAACAACACAAAATCTATGGGATGCAGCGAAAGCAGTTCTGAGAGGGAAGTTCATAGCACTACAGGCCTACCTCAGAAAACAAGAAAAATTTATAATTGACTGTCTAACCTCACAACTTAAGGAATTAGAAAGCAAACAAAAAGAAAACCCCAGAGCAAGTAGAAGGAAGGAAATAGTAAAGATCAGAGCAGAAATAAATGACATAGAGACCAAAAAAACAATTCAAAGGATCAATGAAACAAAGAGCTGTTTTTTTGAAAAGATAAACAAGATTGATGGACCCTTAGCTAGACTCACCAAGAAACAAAGAGAGAGAACCCAAATACACAAAATCAGAAATGAAAGAGGAGAAGTAACAACCAACACCACGGAAATACAAAAGATCGTTAACAACTACTATAAACAACTATATGGCAACAAATTCGACAATCTAAGCGAAATGGACAAATTTCTAGAAACACAGTCTCCCAAAACTATTCCCGGAAGAGATAGAAAACTTGAACAGACTGATAACAAGGTAGGAAATTGAAGAGGTAATCAAGATTCTCCCAGCAAACAAAAGCCCAGGCCCGGATGGCTTCACGGGGGAGTTTTACCGAACATTCAAAAAAGAACTAACAGCCATTCTCCTCAAACTATTTCAAAAAATTCAAGAAGAAGGAAGACTTCCAAACACGTTCTATGAGGCCAGCATAATTCTAATTCCAAAACCAGAAAAAGACACTACGAAGAAAGAAAACTACAGGCTAATATCCCTGATGAACATAGACGCCAAAATCCTGAACAAAATATTAGCAAATCGGATCCAGAAATACATCAAAATAATTATTCACCATGACCAAGTGGGATTCATTCCAGGGATGCAAGGCTGGTACAATATTCGCAAATCAATAAACGTGATACACCACATAAACAAAATGAAGAATAAAAACCACATGATCATATCAATAGATGCTGAAAAGCATTCGACAAAATCCAGCATCCATTTCTGATAAAAACGCTCAGCAATGTAGGAATAGAGGGATCATATCTCGACATAATAAAGGCCATATATGAAAGACCTATAGCCAACATCATACTCAATGGACAGAAACTAAAAACATTTCCATTAAGAACAGGAACGAGACAGGGATGTCCACTTTCGCCACTCTTATTTAACATTGTACTGGAAGTCTTAGCCACAGCAATCAGACATGAAGAAAAAATAAAAGGGATCCAAATTGGAAAGGAGGAAGTCAAATTGTCATTATTTGCAGATGACATGATATTATACATAGAAAACCCTAAAGACTCCATCAAAAATCTACTAGACTTAATAAATGAATTTGGCAAAGTAGCAGGATACAAAATTAACGTCAAGAAAACGACGGCATTCTTGTACACCAATGATGAACTCACAGAAAGAGAAACTGAAAAAACAATCCCATTTACCATCGCGCCAAAAAAATTACGATACCTAGGAATAAACTTAACCAAAGAAGTAAAGGACCTATTTGCAGAAAACTACAGGTCATTGAAAAAAGAAATAGAGGAAGATATAAAAAAGTGGAAGCACATACCCTGTTCATGGATTGGAAGAATTAACATCATTAAAATGTCCATACTACCCAAAGCAATCTATAGATTTAATGCAATCCCCATCAAAATACCAATGACATATTTCATAGAACTAGAACAAATACTTCAAAAGTTCATATGGAACCAAAAAAGACCCCGAATAGCCACAGCAATCTTGAAAAAGAAGAACAAAGTTGGAGGGATCACAATACCAGATATCAGGTTATACTACAAAGTGACTGTAACCAAAACAGCCTGGTACTGGCACAAGAACAGGCATATAGACCAGTGGAACAGAACTGAAAACCCAGAAATGGACCCAAGGCAATACGCTCAATTAATATTTGACAAAGGTGGCAAGAGCATACAGTGGAGTAAAGACAGCCTCTTTAATAAATGGTGTTGGGAAAATTGGACAGCTACATGCAAAAAAATGAAACTAGACCATCAACTTACACCATACACAAAAATAAACTCAAAATGGATAAAAGACTTAAATGTGACCCGTGAATCCAGAAAAATTCTAGAAGAAAATGTAGGCAACAAAATTTCGGACATCACACGGAGCAGAATTTTCACTGATACATCACCTAAGGCAACAGAAATAAAGGAGAAAATGAACACATGGGACTACATCAAGCTCAAAAGCTTCTGCACAGCAAAAGAAACAATCATCAAAATGGAAAGGCAACCCACTGTATGGGAGAACATCATTGCCAATGATGTATCAGATAAGGGGTTAATTTCCAATATATAGAGAGTGCTCATACAACTCCACAAAAGGAAGACAAAGAACCCAATTAAAAAATGGGCAGAGGAGCTGAATAGACACCTCTCCAAACAGGACATACAAATGGCCAAGAGACATATGAAGAAATGCTCAACATCACTAATCATCAGAGAGATGCAAATTAAAACAACAATGAGGTATCACCTCACACCTGTCAGAATGGCCGCCATCAACAAATCATCAAACAACAAGTGTTGGTGAGGGTGTGGAGAAAAGGGGACTCTAATACACTGCTGGTGGGAATGCAGAATGGTGCAGCCACTATGGAAAACAATATGGTGTTACCTCAAAAAATTAAAAATTGATCTTCCATTTGACCCAGTGATCCCACTTCTAGGAATATACCCTAAGAAGCATAAAACACCAATCAGAAAGAATATATGTACCCCCACGTTCATAGCAGCACTATTTACAATCGCTAAGATCTGGAAACAGCCCAAATGTCCATCAGTAGACAAATGGATCAAAAAGCTGTGCTACATATACACAATGGAGTACTTCGCAGCTTTAAGAAAGAAAGATCTCTTATCCTTTGAGACAACATGGAGGGACCTGGAAAGTATTATCCTAAGTGAAAGAAGCCAAGCAGAAAAAGACAAATACCACATGATCTCACTTATATATGAAATATAATGAACATAACAGTCTGAGGAATACGGTAGACCCAGAAACATGGAAGTAGGGTACAGACTGACATCCCTCAGAAGAGGGGGTGGGGGGGTGGGAAGAGATAAACCACAGAACTTATATGCATGTATGCATGACCAATGGACATGGACAACTAAGCCGGGGACGAGGCGGAGTTGGGGTGGGGTGGGGGGTGCCAATGGGGTAAAAAGGTAAAATATCTGTAACAAAAAAATAAATAAAAAATTCATTTAAAAAAAAAAAAAAAAAAGAAATAAAAAGATATCTTCAAACAAACAAAAATGAGAAGACAACTCCAAAATTTATGGGACACAAGAAAAGCAGTCCCAAGAGAAATTCATAGCATTCCAGGCCTATCTCAAGAAGAAAAAGCTGAAAAAAAAAAAATCTAAGTTTATACTTAAAGGAACACGTAAAGGAACAAAAAAACAAAGCCCAGAGTGAGTAGAAAGAAGGAAATAATAAAGATTAGAGCAGAGCCCTGGTCAGTCTGGCTGAACAGTTAGAGCGTCTGCCTGCAGACCACAGTATCCAAAGTTCGGTTTCCGCTAAGGGCACGTACCTCAATTGCAGTTTATCCCAGGCTCCAGTTGGGGTTGTGTGGGTGGGAACCAGTCGATATGTCCCTCTCACATTGATGTTTCTCTCTCTCTTCCGCTCTATCTGAAGATAAATGCAAAAATGTCCTTGGGTGAGGTTAAAAAAAAAAAAAAAAAAAAAAAAAAAAAAAAAAAAGATCAGAGCAGAAATAAATAAAATAGAGTCTAAAAAAAAAAACACTATAAAAGATCAATGAAACCAAGAGCTGGTTCTTTAAAAGGATAAACAAGATTGACAAACTTTTAAACAGACTTATCAAGAAAAAGAAAGAGAGGACCCAAATAAATAAAATCTGAAATAAAAGAGAAGAAGTAACAACTGGCACCAAAGAAATACAAAGGATTGTAAGAAAATATTAAGAATGACTATATGCCAACAATCTGGAAGAAATGGATAAATTCCTAGAAATATACAACCTTCCAAAGCTGAATAAGGAAGAATCAGAGAATCTGAGTAGACATTACAACCAGTGAAACTGAAGCAGTAAGCAAAAAATTCCCAACAAACAAAATTCCTGGACCTGATGGCTTCACAGGTAAATTATACCAAACATTAAAAGAACTAACACCTATCCTTCTCAAACTCTCCCAAAAAATTCAAGAGGAGGGAAAACTCCCAAGCTCATTTTACAAGGCCAGCATTATCCTAATTTCAAAATCAGATAAAGAAACTACAAACAAAGAAAATTATCAGCCAATATTCCTGATAAACATAGATGCGAAAATCCTCAACAAAATATTAGCAAACCAAATTCAGCAATACATTAAAAAGATCATATACCATGCTCAACAGCAATTTATGCCGGAGTTGCAACACTGGTACAATACCCGCAAATCAATAAATGTGATACGCCACATAAACAAAATGAAGGATAAAAACCAAATGATCCTATCAACAGATGCAGAAAAAGCACCCATTTATGATAACTCTCAGCAAAGTGGGAATAGAGAGAACATACCTCACTGTAATAAAGGCCATATATGACAAACCCCCAGCCAACATCATATTCAATGGGTAAAAAACTATAAGCATTTCCCTTAAGAACAGGAACAAGAGAGGGATATCTGCTTTCACCACTTTTATTCAACATAGTACCAGAAGTCCTAGCCACAGCAATCAGACAAGAGGAAATAAATGGCATCTAAATTGGAAAGTAATAAGTAAAACTTATTAATTGAAAATGACATGATACTGTATGTAGAGAATCCTAAAGATTTCACAAAAAATTAATATAAGTAAAGTAGGAGGATGCAAAATGAATATCCAGAAGTCAGTTGTATTTTTATACACCAATAATGAACTATCAGAAAGGGAAACTAAAAATAAAATCAGTCCCATTCACAACTGCTTCAAAAAGAATAAAATACCTAGGAATCCATTTAACGAAGGAGGTAAAGAAACTGAAGGAGATACAAATAAGTTTAAGTATATACCAGGCTCGTGGATAGTAAGAATTAACACCATTAAAATATCCATAATACCCACAGCAATCTATAAATTCAACACAATCCTATCAAGATAATAATGTTTTTTCCACAAAACTAGAACAAATATTCCATAAATTTATATAAAACCACAAAATACCCCAAGTAGCAACAGAGATCTGGAGAAAGAAGAAAGTTGAAGGAATCACACTACCTGATGTCAAACTATACTACAAAATTCAAACCAACATGATACTGGTATAAAAACAGACACAAAGATCAGTGCAACAGAACAGAGAGCCCAGAAATAAACCCATACTTTCATAGTTAATTAGTATTTGACAAACGAGGGAAAAACATACAATGGGCTGAAGACAGTCTATTCAATAAATGGTGTTGGGATAACTGGACAGATACATGCAAAAAAAAAATTAAGCTAGACTACCTTTCTACACCATATACAAGAATAAACTCAAAATGGACTAAAGATTTAAATGTTAGACTTGAGACCATAAAAATCCTAAAAGAAAGCATAGGCAGTAAAATCTCAGACATTTCTTACAGCAGATTTTTTTTTCTAATATATCTCCTTGAGCAAGGGAAAGAAAATAAAAATAAATAAACGGGACCACATCAAACTAAAAAGTTTTTGCACAGTAAAGAAAACCATCAACAAAATGAAAAGCCAACCCAATGAATGGGAAAACATATTTGAAAATACATCTTATAAGGGCTTAATATCCAAAACTTATAAAGAACTATTAAACTCAACAACAACAAAACAAACAATCCAATTAAAAAATGAGCAAAGGACCTGAATAAGACACTTCTCGTACGAGTACATACAGATAGCCAATAGACATATGAAAAGATGCTCAACATCACTAATCATCAGAGAAATACAAGTTAAAACCACAGTGAAATATTACCTCACACCTGTCAGGATGGCTATCATCAATAAATCTATAACCAGTATTGGTGAGGATATGGGAATGCAGACTGGTGCAGCCACTGTGGAAAGCAGTATGGAGTTACCTCAAAATATTAAAAATGAAACTGCCTCATGACCCAGCAATTCCGCTTCTGTGAATTTATATGAAGAACCCTGAAACACTAATTCGAAAGGATATATGCACTCCTATGTTCATTGCAACGTTATTTACAATAGCCAAGATCTGGAAGCAGCCCAAGTGTCCAGCAATAGATGAGTAGATAAAACAGCTGTGTGATACATTTACACAATGGAAAAGTACTTGGCTGTAAAAAAGAAGAAAATTTTACTTTCTGCAACAGCATGGATGGAGCTGGAGAACACTATGTTAAATAAAATAAGCTAGTCAGAGAAAGACAAATACCATATGATTTCACTCATATATGGAATTTAATGAACAAACTGAACTACCAAGCAAAATAGAGACAGTCTCAGAGATAGAGATAGAGAGCGGGCAGACAGCTTGGGGGTGGGAGGACTGAGCACAAAGGACAAAAAAACAAACTCATGAACATGAACAACAGTATCATGATTGCAGGGGAGCAGAAGTTGGGGGTGGAAGGAGGTGGAGGAGGGTATAGGAGAGATAAATGGTGATGAACAGAGACTTGGGGTGGTAAATACACAATACATACATATATTGTGCTGTAGAATTGTGCACCTGAAACCTGTATAATTTTATTAACCAGTGTCACCCCAATAAATTTAATAAAAAGGGGAAAATACACTATAAAAATATATTTATTCACAATAAAAATTTTTTTTTAATTTTATTTTTTTAATCCTCACCCAAAGATATTTTTCCCATTGATTTTCAGATAGAGTGGGAGGGAGGGAGTGGGGAAGAAACACTGATGTGAGAGACACACATCAATTGGTTGCCTCCCGAATGACCCTGACCTGGGCTGAGGATCAAACGGCAACCGAGGTCCATACGTGACCTTGACCAAAATCAAACACATGACTCTAGTCTGTGGGCCAATGCTCTAACCGCTAAGCCAAACTGGTCAGGGCAAATTTTTCATTATTAATAGTAAAAAGGAAATAAAAACATGCATGTGCCATTTCTTCAAAATTAATGTGTGTATACACATAGGAAAATGTTTAACATCAAAATGTTGGAAGTGGAATTCTCTGGGTGGTGGACCTGCAGGGGAAAGTGCATAAAAAATGCACCTTTATTTTCTCTAAAGAGTAAACCAACATTATCAGAACCATTTACTGAACACTCAGTCCTTTGCTTAATAACTGTGTGCCATACTCCAGCTGTCCTGATGTGTCCTTGCTGATCAGCTCTCTTCCAGGGTAGCAGCCAGACTTTCATCACCAGCATTCCTCCAAGAGCCTAGATCACAGCACAGTAGTCTACCCATCTCATTGTTTCTTTTTTGACGCCTACATGGAGATTCTCCCTAAATTATTTTTCCAGATGAACTTAAAACTGACAGGTTTAGTTTTATCTTTTAAGTTCCTTTGGAATTTTAAAGGAACTGAACAAAGATGTAAATTAGTAAGAACTGAGTATTTGTATCCAAAGTACATGGTAGGCCTTAAGCAGGATCACATTCAGGCCCAGTATATATTTGTCACTGGTGATCCCAAGACGCTTTATTACTTTTATTGCCATTATAAGATCTACTTTCTAAAATCTTTTTTTCTTTACTGATTTTAGAGAGAGGAAGGGAGACGGAGAGAGATAGAGACATCAATGAGAGAGAACAGTGACCGGCCCCCTCCTATATACCCCACACTGGGGATGGGGTCCACAACCTGAGTGTAGGCCCTGACCAGGAATCAAGCTGGCGACCTCTTGGTACATGGGTCAACACTCAACCACTGAGCCACACCAGCCAGGCATGAGATCTATTTTTCATTAATTTCCTCTGATTAATAGAAAAGCTACTAATATGATATATACAATTATTCATTATACAATCAGTTCCCTATTTATTTTCTACTTATTTGATTCGATTCCCTTGGGTTTTTTAAGCCTGATCATTCATTTCTTCCTTTCTATTTGATTCCTTATTTTTCTCTAAATTTTCTACAAGTGTCCAATATTATTGTACTGTTGGATTGGCTGCTTTTTCTCAAGGTTGTAATATGAACACATCTCCCCACTGATATTGTTAGTCTGACTTGCTCTCCATTATTAGGGAAATGTTTTTGGTTCCCAGTTAATTAAAGTTTGTGATTTTTTAAAAACTCAGCAATGATATTTATTGGCTGCCTTTTTTTTTTTTTTTTTGGCATTGGAGAAGAGAATATGTTCTCCCCTGGTCTTCTTTTATTTTTATTTATTTACTTACATTATTTTTTAAATTGGTTTTTTGAGAGAGAGAGAAACATTGATGTGAGAAAGAAACATCAATCGGCTGCCTCCCGCATGCCACCTACTAGGGACTGAGCCCACAACCCAGACATGTGTCCTGACCTGGAATAGAACCAGGACCTCTCAGTCCATGGGACAACGCTCAAGCCAGTGATCCACATGGGCCAGGCACTTCTGTGCAATTGTGTACCTGTGTTCTTCTGAGCAGAGTGATGTCATCAAAACATAAGTATGGAGAAATTTTGGATTCTTTAGAATTTATATTTTTCGGTATCATTTCTTTTTTTTCCTTATTCTTTTTTTTTGTTTACAATATTCATGTACATTTTTAAAACCAGGGCAGGCTTTAGGACACAGTGCATCCCTGGGTACCATCAGCAACTTGGGACCACCAGACCACACATCTAGCAGAGGATGGTGGGACAGGTTCCAGGAAGCAGGGATGGCATGTTT
Organism: Molossus molossus; assembly: GCF_014108415.1. Taxonomy (NCBI): domain Eukaryota; kingdom Metazoa; phylum Chordata; class Mammalia; order Chiroptera; family Molossidae; genus Molossus; species Molossus molossus. The sequence continues at coordinate 56,781,733 of NW_023425399.1, read as the reverse complement.
ACATGGAGCAGGGATTCTGCCCAAGGGCAGGGTACCTAATTTTGTCAGCTGAGCTCCCAGGGTCAGGGACCTGAAAGTATATACACACAAAGTCCTGTTACAGTCTTCCTTGCTTTGCTCCAACAAAAAACATTAAATGAAGGTACAAAAGGAGATGTGATCATCAGAACATACATTTAATTAAATCTATCACTGGGGCTCACAGCCCTGGAGTGAGTCCTTGTGACTGTCACAACCACCTAGATGGGCAGCTCCTGTATTGTCTGTTTCTCTTTCACAGAGGAAGATGTTGCAGCCTTGCCCAGGGCCACAGCAACCAGAGGAGCAGACCTCAGCCCCCATTCCTGACTCCAAGATTGGTGCTCTGAATCCTCAGACACTGACACTTGGAGCTGTCATCACGAGTCACATCATCAGATCCACATGGACATCATAACTTGTATGTGTGGCAAAGCCAATCACAATTTTTTGGTTAAACAGAGCCTCCTCCTTACAAGAGTTAGAGGCTTGCTAAAGAGGGCTTTCAACTGGGCTGCCAGGTTCAGGTATCCATGCTCAGTCACTCATCAGCAAGAGAGGAGTACCAGAAGGGAACACAGGTGTCTACAGAGAGCCGGGATATGCATTCAGGTAGGGAACAACACAAGAAACTGTCACAGGAAGGCCTAAAGTTAACAAAAACAAAAGTTAAGTGACAGCTCAGTCAGCAGAGGACAGACCTGTCTGACCAGGACTGAGAGAATCCTTGCCATCTGCTCATGGTACAGGTACAGGTAACTCAACTCACAACCCCTTCATGGACAGGAGTCACAATTCTCTACACCACAACAGTAAGGTCACAGCCACCAACCCCTTTTACCTTGCTTCAAGAGATCTCCAGCCTTCAAAATCACAGCTCAAGTCCAGGGGCAAAAACAAATCTTGGGCCCAAGGGAGCAATTTATCAGAGAGGAGTATGGTCTTGCCCAAGAGTGTACCACAAGAGGCTCACTTTCTGAGCAGCTGTCCAAGGAAGGCACTATACTTACCCTAACCTGAAGGGCTCTAACTCCGGGCAAGTGAAGGTCAGCACAGAACAGGTGGAGCACACTCATCCCTCATCTAAAGCAAAGACCACAGCAGAAGCCCCCACCCACGTCAGCAACAGTCTGAAATCCACTTTCCTCCCCCACTGCAAGCCACATCTGCCCCACGGTGCCTTTTGGTCCACAGGGTGTGAAAAGTCCCCTGAGTGATTCTGACACATTTTCCTTCATACCACCAGGGCAGTGTGGCAGTGTTTCTCCAGCTGTAGTCAAGACTCCTCATCCATACCCATCAGAAGGCGGCGCTTCATGACACCACTCAAATTCACAAACCACATTGTGCTTTCAGGTCCAATGTCCACATGAAGGTTACTAGAATTCTCTTCTACTGCTTGCTGTAACTCCCTAGTTAACTAAGAGCCACACCAGGGTATTCCTCCTGTTCTCCTCAGCGTGTTCTTTCTATTCTCATCATGGCAGCAACAGGAAGAAATGGGAGCAATCTTGTGACTCACATGTCCAAAGATTTTTGTTTAAACGTGAAAAACAGTACATGTGTATATTATAAAAAATAGATCACTGACTTAATTTCAGGGCTCAATTCAACCCAATCATTCATTCCAACATTTCAGCTGCATGGAATGACCAGTGGCACCAAGCACACTAGTATCACCTCGCCCTCTGCACATATGCCCATCTTCCAGTGTTGGACAAGCTCATCAGCAAGAGAGGGCCCATGCTAAAGTCAAGGAGCCACAGAGCTGCCCCTGACCCATGCTACCAGGCCCTTGCTTACTTCCTATGACTCTCACCCCTACCCCAGTTTCCTAGGAAAGGAAAATATTTCTAGACCATACATCACAGTTTATGGGTGAGATACCTGGGGAGCCCTCCCAAGTGCCTCAGGTACAACTTAAGAAACCTCCACTTGTGTGCTCCAACCAGGGGGCACAGATGCTCTAGTTTTCAATATTTAAATGGGGGGAGGAGGCGAGATTAACATTCATTTTTAAATTACATAATTACTGTACTTTTAAATGCAAAAAATGAAAATGATTTAAAAATCCATAAACTTAAGTCAGATAAAAATACTACCTGTGCATTAATATATGTTCTACCATTTTTGTTTCCATACAAATACATATACAAACATGTCTATCAACATACCCTGCTTTTTTAAAAACATAGAGTTAGCAAAAATACACAAAAAATGTGCAGTTTTACTAGTGGACATTTGAGTTATAAATATTTAATAATGCACAGTTCTCCACACAGCAAGTGGCATATGTACAGTACATTTACCTATTTCCTGGAGATAAATTTCAAAAATATTATTGCAAGGAGAAGGAAGATGGCAGCCGGAAGGACTGGAGAGGGGATGAGTGTGTGAGAGAGTGAGCTAGTGTGTGAGAGAGTGTGAGTGGACGTGAAGGTGGATGACCAAACTCCTGCAGTGCAGGGATGAAGAGCAGAAGGTTCCCGTGCTGTGAACAGGGAACAGCCAGCTACAGTGGTAAGCAGCTCTTCAGGGTGCTTCTCCCTTCACCGCAGGGAGGTGCCACCATTTTGGAAGATCCCAGGTCTTCCATGGGAAGAGGCAGTGGGAGCGGCTAGGGCCCAGCAACCTGAGGAAACCAGCACACCTAGTACCATCAAACCAGTGAACAATGTCTGTCAACACAGACAGGTGCACAGTAGTGGAGTTCCCAAGGAGCAGGTCGCGGAACCGCAGACAGCTGGGAGCCCAGCACCATCTTCCACAGTAGCAACCCGATCAGAGTAGAGATACACCCCCAGCAACAGAGGATGGAGAGCAGACATCTATCCCCAGGCAATAGAAGCACAGACCAGCAGCTGAGACCCATCCACAAAAACTGCAGCGAAAGCTGAGCAGGAGTTGAGCCCCACAGGGCAGCAGCACTCTCCAGCCGCCAGCCGTGGGACCTGGGGCTCCAGAGAGGCCTGTGCTGTACAGCAGCCCACAAGAGCAGTGGGAAGCCAGAGCCCTAGAGAGACTGGTGCATTCCACCTGCCCCCAGTAGGAACTGCAGGGTGCAGAGGAACCAGAAAGGCTTGAGTGACCCAGCAGGAACTGTGCGATCTAGTTACCCATGGGACCTGTGGGGTGCTGAAACACCAGAGAGGCCTGTGCTACCCAGCAGGAACTGTGTAATCTAGTTACCTGCTGGACCTGCAGGGTTCAGAGGCACCAGAGAGGCCTGTGCAACTCAGCTGAGCAAAATAGGCCTAGAGAATGTGAAAATGGAGGCAGAGTGAATAGAAGCTATACAGATGATCTCTTAAGACCAATCGGGAATTACAACTAAAATAAAGACAAATCCTCGAAAAAAAGCAACAGAAAAGCAGCAAAACAGGACCATATATATAACCAGGGACATTATCAGCATCTGGAGAGGTGTGAGAGAGTGGCAGGCTGGGAGACCACAGACAGCAGCAGTCTTAGCCGTGAGCAGCGCCCTTAGAGAAAAAAGACCAATCCCGCTCTACAGCACAAAAGCCTGGACCATGTGTTAAAATACCCACAGCCACTCACCTGGGGGCTACGGCAGAGGGAGGGCAGACTGGGCTGGAACTCTGCAGAGACAACCAGGATTTGGAGGGCACTCAGAGTTTTTGCTGAGTTGCGGCCACAAAAGAGGGTGGCCAGTGTGCTCCTTCACAGAGCTGTGGGGAAAAGCAGCAGCACCCGCCCTCTGAGATTCAGACTTTACCAGGTGAGGCAAAGAAATGCAAATTGAGCCTCACTAATAACCAGCATCTATCCCACCCTCTGGAAATCCTCTTATGCAGAACACCAGGGCTACACTCCAAGGCACTGAGTACTAGCCACCAGGAAAAAGATAAAGGATAACTGAACCTTTCCTGGGCTTGCAAATCTACCCAGGAAAGTAAGACGTGACAGTGGTGTTTAACATGGGCCCATCCAGGCTCATCCAAATCCAGTAGAGGGAGCCACAAACAACAGAACACCAACACCCACAGGGAAAATTTGGCAGGCTCCAAACCCAATGAAATAGCCAAAATGGTGAAACAAAGAAACAAATCCCAAATGAAAGAACAAGAGAACTCTATTAAAGATGAGATAAATGAAATGCAGTTCAGCAAATTATCAGAGGTAGAGTTCAAAGCCATGATCGTGAGGAAGCTCAACAGCATGAATAAGGATATCAGCACCATGAGTAAAGATATAGAAACATTGAAAACCAACTAAGTGGAAATGAAGGAAGACATAGCAGAAATGAAGAACACACTGGAAGGACTAACCAGCAGAGTAGAGGAAGCGAAGGACCGGATCAGTGAATTAGAAGACAGTGTAGAAAAAAATCAATCAAAAAAACCAAAAGGAAAAAATAATTAAAAAACAGCAAGATGGCCCTGGCCAGTTTGGTTCAGCGGTTAGAGCATCGGCCTGCGGTCCGGAGAGACCCGGGTTCGGTTCCCGCTAAGGGCACGTACTTCGGTTGCAGTTTGTCCCCGGCCCTGGTTGGTCGTGCGGGTGGCAGCCACTCGATGTGTCCCTTCACGTCGATGTTTCTCTCTCTCTCCTTTCCTCTCTCTCCCTCCCACTCTATCTGTACAAAAAATGGAAAAATATCCTCGGGTGAGGATAAAAAAAAAACAGCAAGATGGCTTAAGAGAACTGTGGGACAACTGGAAATGTAATAACATTCAAGTCATAGTAATCCCCGAAGACAAAGAAAATGGGCAAGGGTTAGAGAATATATTTGAAGAAATAGTGACAAAAAACTTTCCTAACGTGATGAAGGAAGAAAGCATTCAAGTTCAAGAAGCATAGAGAGCCCCAAGTAAGACGAAACCAAACAGGCTCACACCAAGACACAAAGTAATTAAAATGCCAAAAATTAAAGACAAAGAGAGAATCCTAAAGGCAGCAAGAGATAAGCAACAGGTTACCTACAAAGGAAGCCCCATAAGGCTCTCAGCTGACTTCTCAACAGAAACACTACAGGCCAGAAGGGAGTGGCATGAAATAATCAAGGTCATGAAAGACAAGTATCTGAATCCAAGACTACTCTATTCAGCAAGGCTATCATTCAAATAGAAGATCAAATAAAGAGCTTCCCAGACAAAAAGAGGCTAAGGAGATATAGTAACATCAAACCAGCACTGCAAGATATGCTAAAAGACTGCGGTAATTAGTAGAAGAAATAAGAAGAAAAATAGAACCACACTAAACAAAAATGTCAAAAAATAAGTACATAGCGATTATCATGTTAAATGTGAATGGTTTGAATGCTCCGATAAAAAGACACAGAGTAACTGACTGGATAAGAAAGCATGACTCATTTATATGTTGTTTACAAGAGACCCACCTCACAACAAAAGACTCATATAGGTTGAAAGTGAAGGGATGGAAAAAAATCTTTCAAGCAAACAAAAAGCATAAAAAAGCTGGGGTAGCAATACTCATATCCGATAAAGTAGATTTCGAAATGAAGGCCATACCTAGAGACAAAGAAGGTCACTACATAATATTAAAAGGATCTATCCAACAGGAAGATATAACCTTGGTAAACATATATGCACCCAATATAGGAGCACCAACATATATTAAAAATATTCTGGAGGACTTCAAAGGAGAAATCAACAGCAACACAATCATAGCAGGAGACTTCAACACCCCGATGATCATTGGATAGATCATCGAGACAAAAAATTAACAAGGAAACACAGACTCTAAATGAAACGCTAGATCAAATGGATTTCATAGAGATCTACAGAGAATTACACCCCAAAACTTCAGAATTCACATTCCTCTCAAGTGCACATGGGACATTCTCAAAGATAGACCACATGTTAGGGCAGAAACTAAGTCTCTACAAGTTCAAGAAGATTGAAATCATATCAAGCATATTCTCAGATCACAATGGCATGCAACTAGAAATCAATTGCTGTAAGAACATGCAAAGACATTTAAAAACATGGAGCCTAAATAGCATGTTACTGAACAATGAATGAGTTACCATGGATATCAAGGAAGAAATTAAAAACTTCCTGGAAACCAATGTAAATGAACACACAACACATAATCTATTGGATGCAGTGAAAGCAGTTCTGAGAGGCAAGACACTACAGACCTACCTCAAGAAATAAGAAAAATTTCTAATAGACTATCTAACATCACAGGTTAAAGAACTAGAAAGCAAACAAAAAGAAAATCCCACAGCAAGTAGAAGGAAGAAAATAGTAAAGATCAGAGCAGAAATAAATGACATGGAGATTAAAAAAACAATTGAAAGGATCAACGAAACAAAGAGCTGGTTCTTTGAAAAGATAAACAAGATTAATGGACCGTTAGCTAGACTCACCAAGAAACAAAGAGAGAGAACCCAAATACACACAATCATAAAGGAAAGAGGAGAAATGATAACTGACACCACAGAAATACAAAGGATTGTTAACAAACATTATGAACAATTATACGGCAACAAATTCGACAATGTAAGCGAAATGGACAAATTTCTAGAAACACACAGTCTCCCAAAACTAAACTGGGAAGAGATAGAAAACTTGAACACACCAATAACAACAAAAGAAATTAAAGATGTAGTCAAGACTCTCCCAGCAATAAAAAGCCCAGGTTTGGACAGCTTCACTGGGGAATTTTACCAAACACTCAAAGAAGAACTAATAACCATTATCCTTAAACTATTTCAAAAAATTAAAGAAGAAGGAAGACTTCCAAACTCGTTTTATGAGGCCAGCATAATCCTAATTCCAAAAGCAGAAAAAGACATGACAAAGAAAGAAAACTACAGGCCAATATCTCTGATGTACATAGATGCCAAAATTCTAAACAAAATACTAGCAATTCGAATCCAGCAATACATCAAAAAAATTATTCACCATGACCAAGTGGGATTCATCCCAGAGATGTAAAGCTGGTACAATATTCTCAAATCAATAAATGTGATACACCACATAAACAAAATGAAAGATAAGAACCATATAATCATATCAATAGAAGCTGAAAAAGTGTTCGACAAAATCCAGCATCCATTTCTGATAAAAATGCTCAGCAATCTGGAAATAGAGAGATCATATCTCAACATAATAATGGCCAACATCATACTAAATGGGCAAAAACTAAAAGCATTTCCCTTAAGAACAGGAACAAGACAAGAATGCCCACTTTCGCCACTCTTATTTAACATAATACTGTAAGTCAGCCACAGCAATCAGACAGGAAGAAAAAATAAAAAGGATCCAAATTGGAAAGGAGGAAGTGAAACTCTCATTATTCACAGATGACAAGAAAACCCCAAAGACTCCATCAAAAATTTACTAGAGTTAATAAATGAATTTGGCAAAATAGCAGGATACAAAATTAACGTCAAGAAATCAATGGCATTCTTATACACAAATGATGAACTCAGAGGAAGAGAAATTAAGAAAACAATCCCATTTATTGCGGCAAAAAAATTAAGATATCTAGGAATAAACTTAACCAAAGAAATAAAGGACCTATTTGCAGAAAACTTCAGGTTCTTGAAAAAATAGAGAAATATATAAAAAAGTGGAAGCACATACCTTGTTCATGGATTGGAAGAATTAACATCATTTAAAATGTCCATACTACCCAAAGCCATCTATAGATTCGATGCAATCCCTATCAAAATACCAACAACATACTTCACAGAACTAGAACAAATACTTCGAAAGTTCATATAGACCCAGAAAAAGACCCCGAATAGCCACACCAATCTTGAAAAAGAATACAAAGTTGGAGGGGTCACATTCCCAGATTTCAGATTATACCACAAAGCTACTGTAATCAAAACACCCTGGTACTGGCACAACAGGCAGCTAGACCAATGGAACAGAATAGAGAACCCAGAATGGACCCAAGACAATATGCTCAATTAGTATTTGACAAAGGGGGCAAGAGCATACACTGGAGTAAAGACAGCCTCTTTAATAAATGGTATTGGGAAAATTGGACAGCTACATGCAAAAAAATAAAACTAGACCATCAACTTACACCATACACAAGAATAAATTCAAAATGAATAAAAGACTTAAATGTAACTCATAAATCCATAAAAATCCTAGAAGAAAATGTAGGCAACAAAATTTCAGACATCATACACAGCAGAATTTTCGGTGATACATCACCTAAGCAACAGAAACAAAGGAGAAAATGAACACATGGGACTACATCAAACTCAAAAGCTTCTGCACAGCAAAAGCAACCACCACCAAAATGAAAAGGCAACCCACTGTATGGAAGAGCATAATTGCCAACGATACATCAGATAAGGGGTTAATTTCCAATATATATAGAGTGCTCATAGAACTCAACAAAAGGAAGACAAAGAACCCAATTAAAAAATGGGCAGAGGAACTAAATAGACACCTCTCCAAACAGGACATACAAATGGCTAAGAGACATATGAAGAAATGCTCAGCTTCACTAATCATCAGATTAAAACAACGAGATACACCTCACGCCTGTCAGAATGGCCGCCATCAACAAATCATCACACAACAAGTGTTGGAGAGGTGTGGAGAAAAGGGTACTCTAGTAAACTGCTGGTGGGAATGCAGACTGGTGCAGCCACTATGGAAAACAATATGGTTTTACCTCAAAAAATTAAAAATTGAACTTCCATTTGACCCAGTGATTCCACTTCTAGGAATATTCCCTAAGAAGCCTGAAACACCAATCAGAAAGAATATGTGTACCCCTATGTTCATAGTGCTATTTACAATAGCTAAGATCTGGAAACAGCCCAAATGTCCATCAGTACACAAATGGATAAAAAAGCTGTGTTACATATACACAGTGGAGTAGTATGCAGCTGTAAGAAAGAAAGATCTCTTATCCTTTGAGACGACATGGAGGAACCTGGAGAGTATTATCCTAAGCGAAACAAGCCAAGCAGAGAAAGACAAATATCACATGATATTACTTATTTGTGGAATATAATAAACATAACAGTTTGAGGAACAGGGTAGTCAGAGACATGGAAGTGGGGTAAAGACTGACAGTCCCCAGAAGAGGGGGTGGGGGAGAGCGATAAACCAGAATAAAATTATATGCATGTATGCATGAACAATGGACATGGACAACAAAGCTGAGGACAGGATGGGGAAGGTGGGTGAGGGGGGTATCAGTGGGGGAAAAAGGAGAAAAAACTGTAACAAAAATAAATTAATTAAATAAAAAAGTTATTGTAAGATTGAACAATGCATATTGAACATTATGCATATTTTCTGGTTCTTGAAAATATTATCAAGTGACATTCCAAAAATGTCACACTGCATCCCCAATGAGGCTGTCACCAGTAAAGTATGTGAATACACTCCCTGCACACCCATGCGGGCTCTGGGTTTCCTCTCTCACCTTTGAGGGCCAAAGGAACTCTGCTGACTGTAGACACTTCGTTATTTGTCAGCAGCCTTCTGAGCAGTGATGGGTCATAACCCACACCCATATTTTTTTACAGGATTGGTCATATTTCTTATCATTTCGCACTGTTTCTGCTTATTTAGAAACCTTTCAATGTTAAGTGATCTTCAAGGCCTATGCCTCTGCTTCCCTATGAACCCTCTGAGCAGTAAGCAAACTCGGGAGAGCGGCCTCAGTGGCCCAGATGCAGAAGGGTCCAGTAATAACAGTCTTACCTTACAGGGTACTTGAGGATTTAATATGAGCTAATATACATAAAGTACACAGAAGAGAACAAAGTACTGGCTATTATTACAGCTTTCCATGCTTTTAAAAAACCTTAAATCTCTCATCTTTGTTCTTTATCTTGTAGTCAATTTTTGTATTTTTTCCCCCAAAGACCATCACTATTTGCCAATAATCAGAAGAGCCACCTTTGTATACACAAAAAGAAGTGTGGTCTTGGATGTGTGTCTGTGTGCATTGTTCTGGTGTCCTGACCTGACTATGGGGCACCAGCACCACCAGTTTTAATTGTTGGAGCTTATGAGATGTCCTAACATGCACAGTGCAAATCCTCTATGCTAGTTTTCCCATGTTTCCTTAGGAATCCTTGTCCAGTTTTTCACACATTTGCTCTGAACTTTCTCAAGAATTTCAAATGGAGTTGTATTAAAATACCATGGGAAGAGTTAGCATGTCTGCAATGACTTCTCTCTTGAAACCCACAGTTATCAGCAACTCTGTTGGCTCCACCTTCAAGACAGGCCCAGAATTTATCCACCTCTACCCACTGCTCAGTCGCCACTGTATCTCAGCTATTCTCATTTTTTGCTGGAGAGTCACAAGAAACCTGACTGCTGTTTTTACCCCTAACATCCGCCCCCTCCCCAGAAGAGCAGCTGGAACATCCCTTAAAAATATTATATCACTTTTCTAATTATGCCTCTGATGTTTTCCCATCTGATTCTGAGGGAAAGCCAAAGGAGGCCCTAAACAGCCTGGCCTCCCACCAGTTCTCTGATCACTTCCCAAAAACTCTCCTGTGGGCTGACTGGCTCTGCCAACAAAGGCCTTTCCACTGACAACGCCCTCCAGTCTCAGGTGCTCATCAGGAGTCCCTTGCCCAGATCTATCCATGTGCTCCCATCCTCACCTCCTGCATGTGCCAGAGGCCTCTGTGAGAGGCCTCTCTACCTTTTTAAATGTGAAAACCATCACAGACCCTTTTCCTTGTTTTTGTTCACATTTACCATGTGATTTACTGTTTTATCAAAGGCTCCAATCTCACCCCAATCCCAATTGGAATGCAATTAGTGGTATTTGTGTTGTTTCAGACACCCAGCAGGGATGTGTACCAGAAAGAAGGAGTCACCCTATCTCCTTTTCTCAGTCAAATTTTAAGTCTCCTCCATTCAGGTCCTACCCACTTGTAAAAGTTTCTCCTGGATATTCTGTAATTTTTGTTGCTATTGTGAATGAGATGTTTTCTCCATTGTAGTTCCTAATTAGCCACTGCCACACAGGACACTCCAGATGGTTATACATTTGTTTTATAACTGGCCACTTAAGTATCTTTTAAGTTCTAATCGTTTTTCAGTTGTTTTTTAGGAGTTTACTGTATGTTTCCTCCCTATGGTTCTTATTCCTCTTTCTTGCTTCATTTCAATGTAAGTGGTAAGAACCTCCAGAATAAAATTAAATTTGGTAACAAAAGTAATTCTTGCATGCATGTAGAATGCCTGTTAACTTACCATTAAGTATGTTGACTCTTGGTTTGGACTACAGAATCTTTACTACATTCTATTTCCATCAGTAATGGATCAGTAATTTTAAAAAATAAATACAGAATAGGTTGAGAAAAATAATAAAGTTCTTCACATACTTAAGGTGATAAACTGAGTGGCAACATTAAATCATCCTCAAGCTCCAGGATAATACCCCACTGGTCAAAATATTAGATTAAATACACTGCCGGATCCTATGTGAGTTTTGAGAATAGTTCCATCAATTTTCATAATTATCAATCTACAGCTCTCCTTTTGGGGAGTATCCTTGCCAGACTTTGGTATCCAGATCATGGGGAGTCTCTCATTTTCCACAAAAGTTCTAGAACAATGGCTACTACACATGTTCCATGGACAAGTAGAAGCTGTATTATCAACGGGCAAGCATGAGACTCTGAAATACTAACATCACCCACAGTTGTTGCTCATTTTTTAATAATGATGATTCCTGTTTTTCCTGAAAAATGTGCATTTTGTTGCAAGTATTCCAATTTATTACCATAGAATTTACATGACATCTATTTTCCACGCAATCTGAAATTTACTCATGCTTTCTTCTTGGTAAAATTGCTCAGAGGCAGAAACTGACAAGTTAGGGGCTGCATCCACATATGGATGTTGTTTGGTCTTAAAAGAATAATTTTTAAACATCTAAATAGGTTATCACACATAAGCATCAAAATCCAGATTTCTGATTCTTCTTTAGATTTGCTCTTTTTCCATCTTGAAAGAACACCTTATTCTACATAGCTTCCTTTCTCTCTTTTTTTTTATCCTCACCTGAGGACATTTTTCCATTTTTGTTCAGATAGAGAGGGAGGGAGGGGGAGAGAAAGAGAGAGAGAGAGAAACATCGACGTAAAAGGGACATATCAAGTGGCTGCTTCCCACACAACCCCAACCGGGGCTGGGGACAAACTGCAACCAAGGTACATGCCCTTAGCGGTCTCTCTGGACCGTGGGTTGACGCTCCAACCATTGAGCCAAACCGGCCAGGGCTCCTTTCTCTTATTTAATAGAAAAGCATCCAAGGCATATACTTGCAACTGGCAGCTACGTCCCCTACCTTTCCTTCTTAACAACAGTAAGTAGCTGAGATTAGAGTGCTTGTGAGCACTTTACCTGTATTATCTCACTGAACCCGCACAAGAATCCAACATAGCTGCTTTTACCATTTTATAAGGGAAAAAAAAAAACTGAAGCACAGAGAAGCTTCTTGCTCAGAGTTTGAACTTATAACCACATGGCTATCAATTTTTTTTCTAGAAGTATTTGTAATTAGCTTTTATTTCTTCTTTAACCCAAGGGTTTGGTAGGTTTTCTTTTGTTTTACAAGTAATTTTTACTTTCTATTTTACCACATTATGGTAAAAAACATATCCTGTCAGGCATGGCTTTTTGCCTAAACTTTGTAATGCTTTTCCTGATGGCCTAAGTTGTTCGCTTTAATTTCTATAAATATTCCATAGTCATGAAGTAGGATCTACTCAGTCAACTTTACTAATTCCATTGTAAACACCTTTCAAATCTTTTTCTGCTCCAACTCAAATAATGAATTAAATTAACTACTTCGGATACTGCTAGGTTTTTATTTATCCAACTCTAGATTTCCATCAGTTTTTTCTATTGTTTGATATTATTAGCTTTCATTAAAATATTAGCTTTTCACATAAAAATATTCACGTAAATGGTCACAAGTCTTATAGTTCTGCTATTGACTATATGTGAACAGCAACTTAAAACAAAAAATCTTCTCTGCCCCGAGTACTCTTCTTAAATTGTATGCTTCTAGTACTAGTAGTATTAACCCCTGCTTTGTGATTTTTGCTTGTTTTTCTTTTGTTTTCTTATCTTAATTTTAACCTTTCTAAATATTTCCATCCAGCATGTGTCTCTTCTAGATAACACAGTTGGGATTTTGCCCTATGACTCATTAAAAGAAAAAGTGAGGGGAGCCCTGGTCAGTGTGGCTCAGTTGGCTGAGCATTATCCCATGCACCAAAAGGGTGCCAGTTCAATTCCTGGTCAGGGCACATGCCTAGGTATAGGTTCGGTTCTTAGTTAGGGTGCATGTGGAAGCAACCAATTAATGCTTCTCTTTCATAGTGATGTTTCTCTCCTCCCCATCCCTCCCCTCCAAAATCAATAAAAACATTTTTAAAATAAAGTCAGGAGAATCACACTTATTTACACTTTTACTGTAAATGAGTATGACTTCCCAGGCATGTGGGTTTTGCTGTTTACTGTTTCTTCCAATAAGCACTGTATTTTCCTTCATTTCCCATGTCCTTAGAAAGCAGAAAAAAAGGCATACATTTACAATTCTGAAATTGGTTACATTTTTCTTTTAAAGTGTATTTTGCTATTGGCTTCAAGAATTAAAATTTCTCTTTACTTTATATTCTTGGTATATTTTGAGGGAAGAACTTCAATATTGAAGATAAAGAATATGGCACAATTTTATTATCTACACTCAATAGCAACCCAATGGAAAGGGTCTTAGATTTTAGACCCTGTATCTTATTTTTCAAAACATTTCAGATTGCACATTTTCTAAGAATCGGCATATACACTTTGAACTTTAGTACACTGACAAAAGAAGTCCAGACTGTGTTTAAATTATTTAATTCCACCAACAGTCAGCCCTGTTATCCTGCAACTTCACTGTTCTTGGACTTACTACACACCACAATCTCCTAATCGCAATCCCAAAAGCTACATTTTGCCCCCAAATTTGGTGCCAAAAATAATTTGGCAGTAACACCTGGCCTGAACTCTTATGAAGCTACTTATGGTCTTAGCTGATCCCACTTAAGTGAATATATTTCACTGAAAAGTGCCAAAGCAATAACTAGGTATGTTAACAAATACAGAACATGTGTGCCATATTTCCATTCTAAAATGTGAAATAGTTTATATTCAAAACACAGGTAGTGTAGGTTAACATATTCTACTGATATATAACGTAATAATATAGAACATAAATACACCTCCCAGCATCATGTGCTGAGGGAGCCTAGATGCAATGATACCCCTGGTAGCAAGGATCAACAAGCACACCCAGAGCCCGGACCTCAGTTTCTGATAGCACTCTCCAATAAAGGAACAAGACTCCTTGGGGAAGTGGCAGACTCCGGGACTGAGCTAGGGATAATACAAGATGAGCTTGGTGGTGCCAAAAAGTAAGAAAATGTGCCCCCAAACACCAGGAAGGAGACATATCACAGCACAAGAGTCCAATCAAAATAACTGCACTCCCCACCCCCCCAGTAAATGGTGGTGGAGTGAATAGAAGCTCCACATACCACCTCCCAGGACCAAACAGGAATTACAACTAAAATAAAGACAAATCATCAGAAAAAAACAACTGAAAAGCAGCTGGAGATAACCCATATAACCAGGGACAGAAAGAGTAAGTCAAATGGAGCTTAGTAGGAACTGCGGAGGCATAAGAGGGCAGGCTGGGAGCTCATGAACAGCAACTGAGGACTGTTTTATCTGCAAGTGGTTCCCGCTGAGGAAGCAGGGGTTTTAAAAAGCACAAAATCAACTACAGCCACTAACCTTGTGCTCCAGAAGAAAGAGAGCAGACTGGAATGACACTGTGTGGAGGGAGTCCAGGGCTCATGGCTCAGGAGAGAGCTTGAGGAAAGGACACTGGCAGTTTTGTGCTGAATAACAACCACCCTAGACAGTAGCCATCTTACTTGAAGATCCCCTTACCAGAGCCCAGGGATGAAGCAATGGCCACTCCCTCAGGAATTCAACACCGCCAGGCCAGGCCAGGCCAGAGAAATGAAAATTGAAGATTCTTAACCTATAGAGTCTGGCAGCAAGCAAGTGCCCCAGCAACTGGAAATCCTTTTACAGTTGAGGGATTTTTCATTCAGCTGAGGGCTACAAATCCAGGCTCATCAAGTGACTGAGACTAATAGCCTCCAGGCAAAAGCTAGAGGATAACTGAACCTTTCCTTGATCTGTAAATCTACCCAGGAAAGTAACACTTGACAGTGGTGTTTAACACAGGTCTTCCCACACTCATCCAAACCCAGTAGAGGAAGCCACAACCAGCAGAACACCAACACCCGCAGGGAAAATTTGGCAGGCCTTAAAAACCTACTAAGACAGCCAAAATTGTGAAACAAAGAAACAAATCCCAAATGAAAGAACAAGATGTTTCCACAGGAAAGAGATAAATTAAATGGAATTAAGCAAGATATCAAAGTAATAATTACAAGAAAGCTCAACAGAACAAGTAAATAGCTCAACAGCATGAGTCTAGATATAGAAACATTGAAAATCAACCAACTGGAAATGAAGAATAACATAGCAGAAACAGAGAACACATTGGATGTAATAATCAGCAGAGCAGAGGAAGCCGAGGATCGGATTGGTGAATTAAAAGACAGGGTAGAAAAAAATCACCCACTCGGAGAACCAAAAAAACCCCAGGAAGACAGCTTAGGAGAATTGTGGGACAACATGAAATGTAACAACATCCGCATCATAGGAGTTCTGGAGGAAGAAGAAAATGAGCAAAGGTTAGAGAATATACTTGAGGAAATAGTAACAAAAAACTTCCCTAACCTGGTGAAGGAAAAAGGCATACATGTTCAAGAAACAGAAAGAGCTCCAATTCAAAAGAATCCAAAGAGGACCACACCAACATACATCATACTTAAAACACCAAAAATTAAAGACGAAGAGAGAATCCTAAAGGCAGCAAAAGCTAAGCAACACATTACCTACAAAGGAACCCCCATAAGGCTAATAGCTGACTTCTCAACAGAAACACTATAGGCCAGAAGGGAAAGGCATAAAGTATCAAGGTCATGAAAAATAAGGATGTGAATCCAGGACTACTCTATCCAGCAAGGCTATCATTCAAAATAGAAGATAAAATAAAGAGTATCCCAGACCAAAAAAAGCTAAGGGAATATATTAGCACTAAACCAGCACTGCAAGAAATGTTAAAAGGACTGCTGTAATAAGCAGAAGAAATAGTAATAAAAATATAACCATAATAAACAAAAATGGCAATAAATAAGTATATATCAATAATAACCTTAAATGTAAATGAATTAAACACTCTGATCAAAAGGCACAAGTGGCTGAATGGACAAGAAAGCCTGACTCATATACATGTTGTTTATAAGAGACCCACCTCACAACAAAAGACTCACATAGGTTGAAAGTGAAGGGATGGAAAATTTCTTCCAAGCAAACAGAAAGGAAGAAAAAGCTGGGGTAGCAGTACTCATATCTGATAATTGACTTCATATCTGAAAATAGGCTTCAGAATGAAGGCCATAACTAGAGACAAAGAAGGCCATAATATAATATTGAAAGGATCTGTCCAACAGGAGGATCTAACCTTGGTAAACATATATGCACCCAACACAGGAGCACCAAAATACATTTAAAAACTTCTGGAAGACGTCAAAGGAGAAATCACCAGCAATACAATCATAGCAGGGGAATTCAACACCCCACTGACATCACTAGACAGATCCTCTAGACAAAAAATTAACAAGAAAACGGAGACTCTAAATGATGCACTAGTTAAAATGGATTTAACAGATACCTACAGAGAATTACACCCCAAAACTTCAGAATTCACATTCTTCTCAAGTGCACATGGGACATTCTTAAAGACAGACCACATGTTAGGACACAAACTAAGTCTCTACAAGTTCAAGAAGACTGAAATCATATCAGGCATCTTCTCAGATCACAATGGCATAAAACTAGAAATCGATTTCAACAAAAACACACAAATACATTCAAACACATAGAGGCTAAAAAGCATGTTATTAAAGAATGAATGGGTGACCAAGAAGATCAAAGAAGAAATTAAAACCTTCCTGGAAACTGCCCAGCCAATGGGGCTCACTGGTTGAGCATCGACCCATGCACCAAGAGGTTGCCAGTTTGATTCCCAGTCAGGGCATATGCCCAGGCTGTGGGCCCATTTCCCACTGGGGAACATGCAGGAGGTAGCCAATCAATGTTCTTTCTCATCAATGTTTCTGTCTCTCTTTCCCTCTCCCTCTGAAATCAATAAAGAAAAAATATGGAAAAAAAATTCCTGGAAATCAATGAAAATGAACACACAACATCTCAAAATCTATGGGACGCAGTGAATGTGGAACTAAGAGAAAAGTTTACAGCACTATAGGCCTACTTCAAGAAACAAGAACAATTTCTAATTGACTTTGTAACTCTACAACTTAACTAGACAGTAAACAAAAAGAAAAACCCAGAGCAAGTAGAAAGAAAGAAAAGTAAAGGTCAGAGCAGAAATAAAAGACATAGAAACAAAAAAATTCAAAAAAAAATTCAAAAGAGCAATGAAACAAAGAGCTGGTTGTTTGAAAAGATAAACAAAATAGATGGACCCTTAGCCAGACTCACCAAGAAACAAAAAGAGAGAACCCAAATAAACAAATTCAGAAACGAAAGAGGAGAAGTAACAATTGACACCACAGAAATACAAAGGATCGTTAACAAACACTATGAACAACTATATGCCAACAAATTGGACAATCTGGGTAAAATGGATAAATTTCTAGAATCACACAGTCTCCCAAAACTGAACTAGGAAGAGATAGAATACTTGAAGAGACCAATAACTACGAAGGAAATTGAAAAGATAATCAAGAAACTCCCAGCAAACAAAAGCCCAGGCCCAGACAGCATCACAGGGGAGTTTTACATTACATTCAAAAAAGAACTAACACCCATTTTCCTCAAACTATTCCAAAAAATTCAAAAAGAAGGAAGACTTCCAAACTCATTCTATGAGGTCAGCATAATTCTATTTCTAAAACCAGATAATGACACTACAAAAAAAGAAAACTACAGGCCAATATCACTGATGAACATAATGCCAAAATTCTTAACAAAATACTAGCAAATCAGATCCAGCAATACATCAAAAAAATTATTCACGATCACCAAGTGGGATTCATCCCAGGGATGCAAGGCTGCTACAATATTTGCAAATCAATAAATGTGTCACACCATATAAACACAATGAAAAATAAAAACCACATGATCATATCAGTAGACAATGAAAAAGCATTCAACAAAATCCAGCATTTCTGACAAAAGCGCTCAGCGATGTGGGAATAGAGGGACCACATCCCCACACAATAAAGGCCATATATGAAAAACATACAGCCAACATCATACTCAATGGGCAAAAACTAAAAGCATTTCCCTTAAGAACAGGAACAAGACAGGGATGCCCACGTTCGCCACTCTTAACATAATTCATAAGTCTTAGCCACAGCAATTAGACATGAAGAAAAAATAAAAGGGATCCAAATTGGAAAGAAGGAAGTGAAACTGTCATTATTTGCAGATGACATGATATTGTACATAGAAAACCCTACACACTCCATCAAAAATCTGAGATTTAATACAAAAATCTATGAAATTTAATATATGAATCTGGCAAAGCAGCAGGATACAAAATTAACATCAAGAAATTGATAGCATTCGTATACAGCAATACTGAACTCACAGAAAGAGAAACTAAAAAAATCCCATTTACTAATGTAGCAAAAAAACTAAGGTATCTAGGAATAAACTTAACCAAAGTACAGGACTTGTTCTCAGAAAACTACAGGACATTGGAAAAAAGAAATAGAGGAAGATATAAAAATGTGGACGCATAAACCTTGATCATGAGTTGAAAGAATTAACATCATTAAAATGTCTATACTACCCAAACCAATCTATAGATTCAATACAATCCCCACTGAAATTCTAACGACATTTCACAAAACTAAAACAAATACTGCAAAAGTTTATATGGAACCAATAAAGACCCCAAATAGCCACAGCAATCTTGAAAAAGACAGAGAAGTAGGAATCACAGCACTGAATATCAGGTTATACTACAAAGCCATTATAATCAAAACAGCCTGGTACTGGCACAAGAACAGATATATTGATCAATGGAACAGAACAGAGAACCCAGAAATTGACCCAAGACACATGCCCCAGGTTGTAGGCCTGATCCCCAGTGGGGGCATGCAGGAGGCAGCCAATCGATGTTCTCTCATCAATGTTTTTTTCTCTCTCTCCCCCTCCCTTCCTCTCTCTCTAAAATCAATAAAGGAGAAAAAAATTAAAAATAAGTAAGTGGTGTTGAAAAAATTGGACAGCTACACGCAAAAAAATGAAGTTAGATCACCAACTTATACCATACCCAAGAGTAAACTCAAAATGGATAAAAGACTTAAATAACTCGTGAATCCATAAAAATCCTAGAAGAAAATGTAGGCAACAAAATTTCAGACATCACACGCAGCAGAATTTTCACTGATGCAATGCCTAAGGCAAGAGAAACAAAGGATAAAAATGAATACATGGGACTACATTAAACTAAAAAGCTTCTGCACAGCAAAAGAAACAAGCATCAAAATGGAAAGGAACCCACTATATGGGAAAGCATAACTGCCAACGATAAATCAGATAAGGTATTAATCTCCAAAATATATAGAGTACTCATACAACTCAACAAAAGGAAGACAAAGAATCCAATTAAAAAACGGGTAGAGGATCTAAACAGACATCCTCCCCAACAGGACATACAAATGACCAAGAGACATATGAAAAAATGTTCAACATCACTAATCAACAGAGAGATGCAAATTAGAACAACTATGAGGTTTCACCTCACATCTATCAGAATGGCTGCCATCAACAAATCATCAAAGAACAAGTGCTGGCGAGGGTGTGGAGAAAATGGGACTCTAGTACACTGCTGGTGGGAATGCAGACTGGTGCAACAACTATGGAAAACAATATAGTGTTTCCTCAAACAATTAAAAATTGAACTGCCATTTGACCCAGTGATCTAGGAATATATCCAAAGAAGCCTGAAACACTAATCAGAAAGAATATATGTACCCCTATGTTCATAGCAGCACTATTTACAATAGCTAAGATCTGGAAACATCCCAAATGCACATCAGTCGATGAGTGGATAAAAAAGCTGTAATACATTTATACCAGGGAACACTATGCAGCTAGAAGGGAAGGAGGATCTCTTATCCTTTGAGACAGCATGGATGGACCTGGAGATTATTATGCTAAGTGAAATAAGCCAGGCAGAGAAATCAAGCATCATATGATTTCACTTATATGTGGAATCTAAGGAACAAAATAAACTGACGAACAAAATAGATTCTCAGACATGGAAGCGTGAAACAGACTAAGGACTGAGAGGAAAGATGGCAAGAAGGGAGGGAAGAGATTAATCAATGAATATATGCATAACCCATGGACACAGACAATAGGTGAAGGCCTGGGGTGGGGTAGGAGATGGGTGGAGGGCAAACTGGGGAAAATGAGATACATCTGTAATACTCTCAACAATAAAAATTAAATAAAAATCAAAAACAGAAAATTATTGAACCTAAGAGTAGTCTTGGAGACCATCAAACTTGCAACTAGATGTAAGAAGTGAGGGTGATCTTACAGACCCTTGAGATTTGCACAGCATCTCAAAGTACCTACCTAAAAACATATATTTATTAATTACAAAGGGAAATTAGTAACTTCACAATGGAAAAACCCGGCAGACAATACCTTAATCCAGTGATCAAGATGATCATAACCTGTAATTATATACTGATTACATGTACCTTGATACGATGCAACTGCAACGAGAAATACACCTCACTTTGGCTCCAGAGGGTACATAATTCCAGTCAAATCAAGGAAAAGCATCAGACAGACCCAACAGAGGGGCATTTAACACTAAGGAACCAGCACTCTTCACAGGCATCATGAAAGGCAAGGAAGGGTTGAGGAACAGACACAGACAGGAAGAGTCTAAGACATCATTACAACCAAATGCAGCATCGGATCCCAAACAAGGTCCTGGAACAGAAAAGACACTAGTGGGAAACTAGTCGAATCCAAATGAAGTCTGTAGTCCATAATCATGAGTTAGGTCAATGCACCACCAATGTGGGGGAAGCTAATCTGAGGGGACGCTGGGTCAAGCCACAAATGGAGGACACAAATAAGTGACAATATGTATGAAATAGTGCAAGTGAGGGAACCATTTTTCTGCAGACTCTAAAGTTCTGGCAAAATAAAATGTCTGAAGGGACAAACACAGCCCCAAGAATTCTGGAAAAGGGACTGTGGACCTATATTTACATTCCTCTATCTCTCAGCTGGTTACATTACTTCAAGAGGGCTTTCCAAGGACAGTATGTGAGTGGCAAAAGGTGAGCCTTTGCACTTAATGAAAATTCTTCTGCTGCTTTCACATATGAAGGCCGAATACTTGGCAGGTTCCAGATTTCTAGTTTCCATAAATATCTATAAAATGTTTAAATCAATGGTGTATAAAAACACTTTGACCACTACTGTAAGATGCTAAGAAACCTGCTTATTATTTTGAAAACTGATAAACAAAAAGATTCAAATATTTATCCTGACTTTGCTATATGAACTGTATCAGGGTTAAAACAAACAAACAAACAAAAAAAAAACTGATGAGAAGCTGCTCTTTACAGAAGTATTCTAGCTAGTAATGAGAAAGGAATGACAGAATATCATCTGTCTGCAACCCCTAATAGATCCAGTCACTGGTCATCAATAACTACTAACAACACAGGACAAACCACCAGAAGTCAAGACACCCTTGAAGAGCCCTCCAGATGCAAAGAAGTTTTGCTAATCCCCTTCCCCCGAAGATGCACACTTCAATCAGATCAAGCCTATAGATGTAATTACTAATTTACAGGAAACATATAAGACAGAAAACTGTTAAACTACATTACACTGATATAATCATCAAAATTCACACTGGCCAGATTCTTCAACAAATACACAGGAGAGATGAAAGGAGAAACCTATAAATGTAAAAGAAACTGAAGAAACATGCCAATAGATAGTAACATATGAACCTCATTTGGATCCTGATTCAGTTATTAAAAACATTTATGGGATTTGAGACAAAAGTTGAACACTTGCTAGATATTGATATTAAGAAAATAGTGTTAATTTTTAATGAAGCGATGATAGTATGATTAAATTATGGCTATGTTTTCTTAGTGTCCCTGAAAAGATATTAAAGATAATGCTGAAATATTTTTTAAAATATATAAAATATAAAACCACATCTATAAATGCTTCTCCAAAACAATGTATTATATACTTGAATGTTTATAGTATTTTTTTCCCCTTCAGGCTGAGATAACCTATCAGGTTAAATAACTTAGCATTTGGTTTCCTTCATTAACTTTGCCTAATATATGCTGAATTCTTTCATTCTATGATCACCACCACCACCACACTTTCTTTTATTATTGTCTCTAAAAGTCCTACTTTGGTATGTTGTGAACTGTGGAGGTAACCCTTCCTCAGTCACAATAAACACTGACATGTACAACATTCCTCATAGGACAATATTTGCTTTAAGAGAACTGATCAAAAAATGTGAAGTTATTACTATTTTAAAGAGAAAGCCCTATATTATTAAATGTAGACATATATAAAATTACACTGCTAATCCTACATACCCCCACATTTTAAAAATACATTTTAGATAAATATAAAAAACAAATAAAATATATAAATATTAAAAATAATTCAGTTACCTTTACAAAAGAATTTACCATTTCCCTCTTAATTCTATTCCACTTTCAAGATGGATGGACAGATAGGCGTGTGAGGCTACAAACTAGCAGGTCTTGTTGGGTCCACTTAGTGCTTTTTAAAAATTCAAAAAGTTGCTGATGTTTTAAAGCTAAAAGATTTAAACAAAACTCTAAACTGAGTACCCATAATGCCTCATGCCACCTAGGGGCTGGCTCTGGGGACAGCAGCAGTCCGTCCTCAGGGTCTTCTCAATGCCAAGCTCAAGGGCCAGCAGCCATGTAGCATCAGATTTCTACCTCTACTTTTCTGACATCTGGTTTGCTCTGCTCTTCACTTTGCATACTACCTGGTAATAGACACTGACGTTTGCAACAATTAACTTTCACTCAGCTTTCGTTAAGTAAATAAAATATGTCCATACTGATGCTGGGAATTTTGCCAGTAACTGATTTTTCTTAAATTCACCTAAAACTAAGGAGCTGATAAAAGGGCATTTTGAACATAAAGTAACACAAATAACATAGAAACACCCATTTTATGTGTTTCTTCTGTCCCTAATTAAGCCCCAAAGTAACTCTCGGTACCCTCACTTCCCCAGCACTATAGCATACACAGCCTCACCTGCATTGTTCCCAGTTCCTTTCTTTTTTTTCTTGGCTAGATGAATGGCTTGGGAATCAGTTCTTGCTGAGCCCCCACTTTCCTGAGATCAAAGAAAAGGGTGTCAGTCACTTGACCCAAACAGCAAAGGGAGGGTAGCAAAGAAACTACTGAAACGTAGTTAAGTCTGCTTCCTGACCAGAGTAGAGTCCAATACCGACAATCTCCAGCAAAAGCTCACCGACAATCAAATGCTACATCCAATTATAGTGATAGCTACACAAAATCAGAGTTGGAACAATACACATAATTTTATTATCCAGAGAAGCTAAGTTTATTCCTCCAAAGTCTAAAACACTGAAATCTTTTACATAGAAACTGTTAAAAATTAATTACATACTTCTCTGCTGTCTGAAACAAATAACCAGCCTTCCCTCAGTGACTCAGGAATAATCCACTGCAGAATGAATTCACTTCAACATTTTTCAGAGCATACCACACAATACTTGTATGGCAGACCTAGGGAGGTCCAATTTCATATACCCACTGCAGAGGCCGCTCTGGTGGCAGGTGGTCAAATCAGTATCCTACACACTAAAACAATAATTGGTTATTGAATTCAGGAAGTTTATTTACTGAAGGAGCCAAACAATATTTAAATAGGACTTCAACTGCTATAAATTTGTGAATGTTTTATAAAAAAGAGTTTAATACTTCTACAAAAAGAACAGCCCTAAACAGCTCATGGCATACCTGTAACCCATTCACCACACACCATCTGTGCTCAGAGAATCGAGGCTGCCCAACGTCACACAGCTAGTGAGAAAATGAACAAGGGGTCAGGATCAAGGTCATGGTGGCTCCTCCTGCCTCCACCCACACTTAGGTCTCTGATGATGCAGTGAGACCAGAGAATGACTGTTTCCCGAGGCAATGAGGCCCTGTACTCAGGCACTGACTCCCCACAAACCTCTGGGCCTTGGCCATTCCCTTCCTAGCCCAAGCACCTGCACACCTGGCAACTGCTGCTGCTGCCAAAGCAGAGGTTAGCATATGTGGCTATGTCCCCAACAACAAACAAGACACCAGAAGAGGCTTGACAGAGACAGAGCTTCTCTCAAAGACATAAAAGCAATCTCTATGGTATATGAGTTAATCACATCCCTCAAAACTGATCCTGAAATAAAGGACTCAGCTTTTTAAAAATATTGTGGCAAAATAAGATTTAACGTTTTTAACACTATCACCCTCAAATTTAACCTGTGCCGCAAAGAAAAAAAACTATTTGATCATTCCCATCTGAACCTGAAGAAAAAGTCAGATTCCCCAAAGAATCTTTAAATTATTTTTAAATAATATTAAATGTGCCCGGCCGGTGTGGCTCAGTGGTTAAGCACTGGCCCATGCACCAAGAGGCTGCCAGTTCGGTTCCTGGTCAGGGCACATGCCCAGATTTTAAGCCAAATCCCCAGTGGAGGGTATGTGGGAGGCAGCTAATCAATGTTCTCTCTCATTGATGCTTCTATCTCTCTCTCCCCTCTCCCTTCCTCTCTCTCTAAAATCAATAAAGAAAAAAAATTTTTTAATTATATTAAATGTATAACTGACAAATATAATTAAAGTATATTGACTGTTGAGCCTCAAAACTGAAGAACTACTCATAACCCTCCAAAAGCAAAGGTTCACAAACCACTCCTACCCCCCTTAATTCTAGTTTTTTTTTTTTAAATTGTTTTGCATGATTTTAATGTTTCCATTTAAAGACAGTTGAAGTCACAATTCCTCTTCCTCTGGTTATTAGTAAGTCCAAGGACTTGTTATTACGTGAAAAGCACAAAGGCAGACTATTTCAACATTATGAAATACTCTCAATTTTTTTTCAAGAAAAGAAACATATTATTACACAATCACAGAACTCAAAACCACCTTAGAAATCATCTAGCCAATCCCCCTTATTGTAGAAATGAGAGTTTAAGGCTCAGACATGTCAAGTGATTTGCTCAAGATTGTAAAAACTAGTCAGAGTTCAAACTCAGGATAAGAATTCAGATTTCCAAACTTGTAGTCCAGGGCTCCAATCTTTCGCAAAGAGTAGGAAATGTCTGCACATAAATGATTCATCCAAAACATCCTCAAAATTGAATGTAAGAGAAGTAAGCTATGTGGTAGTGACTGAATATAGCACTTCATACCAAATAGAAGTTGCCAGTCCCTACACTGAGGCCCGTGTCTTTTTGAGGACTGTGCTGTTCTGGAAGGCTGGAAAACACAGGCCGGGGCACCTCTCTGTTTTGTTCTTGCTGCCTGACAGCATTGAGGCCAGGAGGTGAGTCTGTTTCTACTTTGATTGAAGCCAGCAGTTCTGGGACACTGGTGTTTCCCAGTGGGGTGCTTGAAGAGGTCAGTGTGGTGGTGTTCGCTGGTAAATTGCTGCTGGAGGTCAAAGTCTGTGGGTCCTGACTCAGGTTCTTCACAGGCAGAGCTACCAGACAGTCTAATGCTCCTGCACTTACAGCCTGCACATCATCCATATTGAAGTCGCTTTGCTGAAGAACTGTGGCTGCTGTCCCAAGAACAAGAGGGCTGTCCAGACTTGGAGGAATGTCACTGTGGGCCACCAAGACCAGTGGGTCCATTGGCCCTAAGGAACTATTATTAGGGAGGTTCCCTCCGAGAGAGGAGCTCACAGAAGTTACATCAATAGTCAGGATTCCAGAGGTGAGCGCCTCATCCGAGGCTCCCGCTGCACTACTGCCATCAGTAGGTGCATCAGAGAAAAGCGCTGCCAGGTCTATGTTGTTGAGCTCACTTTGGCCTGGATTGCCTAGTTCACTGCTGAGTGGAAGAGAACTCGGAGCTCCTACCTGAGGGAAGAGATCTGAAAAAGGGAATGAATGCACTAGTTATTTTATGCTTAGAAGACTAAGAAGTTTTATTTGTACTCAAGATGTTAGGTGACCCATTAAGGCAACATCTACTGCCTTCTTCCTGCTCCTCCTGCCTGGCACATTGAAAGTGACCACACACTGAACAAAGGCAACATGATGACATGTCAGGCATTTTATATATGCTGTCTCAAATCCTCGAGCTGAGAGGGATTTCTCCAGATGGAGTAAATGACCTGAGTCTAAATATTTTCTTAAGTCACATTAATTGGTACAGGACTTGATTCCGTGTTTTTCTGGCTTTGAACCCTGTACTCTTTCTGCTGTACCACAAGTTACACCTGAAAAGACTGTAAAACTTTCCATGGCCCACCAATCTTCAGAATCAGGTAAAAGGTGAATTCTGGTTCTGAGGATAATTTTAGAATAAGCTTGGATCAGCTCATGTCTCATCAAACTCTAGGCCCCACTCCACAACTAGCTGCCACTACAAAACAGGTTTGAGTCACTTGGAAGTGATCAGTGGCAAAAAATTTGGTCTGTGTACCCCAGCTCTAGGGAGCTGCAGAGAACTGAGAGATTAGGTCCCCCAGGCACTTTAGAGATGAACTCCCTTCGCCCTACCACCATTGTATTCCTGACCTCTAACACTCCTCCACCCAAACCCTACTATGATCATTTTGAGGATGCAGAGTCTGTCTGTCCATCTTTGTTCCTCAGTACCAGGCCTTTAAGCAGCATTTAATAATTATAGTAGAAACAATTTTAGTAGATCCCTCTTCACTTAGTCTTACTTACTGGTCCCGATACTCTAATTATTTAATCATTTGTTATCCAATTAAGTAACTTAAATAATCAGAAAACCCTTGGGGGAACATTACTACAATTTTTTAAAATTTCAATGAATATTCAAGTTGGGGGTTTATACACAAGTTCACCCAATCATCCCAAATCTGCAGCCAAACGAGGACCTGATGTTATTCTTTCTTTTGTAGGCTAATGCTCCAACCGCTGAGCCAAACCAGCCTGAGCTGATGTTATTCTTTCGTAAGAAATTCCTACCTGCAGCTTCTAGAATGTGCCAGGGCCCAGCCAGAGGGAAAAGGCTCTCAGTTTCTGGCTCTATTGATCCCATAACACCAACTAACTAATCCCAAATTGATACTTTCTGGTTGTGGACACGAGGTCAGAGTGCCTATTATATTTCTCATGCAAACCTATGAAAGAATCTACTCTAGAAAGCCCCAAAATAAAATAAAATGAAATAAACATTTGAAATATATTTTCTTTAGTTGTCCTATTACTTCAAAGTTTAAAACTAGAATCAATATATTACTGTTTCTTCATTAAGTATCTCTTAATACCAATAAAACATTTTGAAAAAAAATGGCAGTGATTCTTTGGAGAAATTAAAAATAATAATTCCCTTGACAATCTTGAGGATCCAGCTCTCTATGAAGAGATTAAGTATAATAATTTTAGTGTAAATAGATACAAATTTGTTCATAAATTTCCTATTTAGCACTTTATTAATTCCACAGATATTTACTGGAGACCTGCTATGTGCAAGAACTAAATATTAAAATCACTAAAAAAAACATTAATTAATAGAGCATGTACAATATGGTTCCAATCATGACCTTGGCCTCCAGCCCTTCTTTGCCTATTTGACCTCAGGCAAATCCTTTCATTTCCACTTCAGCCTTTTTGTCAGTGACTGAGTGATGAGGACCACACCCCTCCGACCCCAATCCTAGGACCACTGTAAGGAGGAAATCAAACAGCTAATCCAGGGGCAGCATAGCCCCTAGCAAAATCGGCCCACAATACATAGATGTTCCCAAGCATCTATTTCTTATGAGGTGAGCACTGGGTCAACACCTGGTGTTCTACCCCTAACCTGTGGCAGGGAAGAATGACACAGGAGTAAGTCAATGTCACATCGTAAATGTGGAACCTGGAAAATAAGCACTAAAGAAGCACCTGAAAGGTTCTCACACCCAGAGAGTAAAGGGTGCTGTTGCTGACTTTCAAAAGATCCAGGCTAGGAAAGGGGAAGGAGCAGAGAGGCCAGGTGCTTATATCACAGAAAACCAGCTCTGAGCTGGGCAGGAGCAGAAAGGCAGCTTCTTTAAATACAAAGCTGAATAGCAATCACTGTTACAGTCAAAAGAGAGAAGTGACCACACTAAACAGGATTAAAAGACAAAGGAAGGGCACAAACATTCACTGAACTAAACTACTCATCAAGTTCTGCTCTAGGCACTTTAACAAGACTTATCATTCTGAGAACCACTCAAATTCTGTGTTTGAAAGATGAGAAAACCAGGGCTGGCAGACCTGTGCCCTGCCTAGGATCACACACTGGGAAGATGGCTGAGCCCCAAGATGGGTGCTACCTGTCACACAGGTGGCAATTAGCAGGGCCTGGTTAACAACACGTTCAGGTAACTCTATAGCTAGCCAGGATTTCACCAGCCAGGACCTGCTAGGCACCGCAACCCCACCAATGCCCCAGAGAGCAGGGTGATATGAACGCTCTAGGGGAAGCAGCTATGTGGCCACCCAGACCCCTCAACATCCTGACTATAGGACTGTGCATGTAGCCTCAAGAAGCAGGATTCTAAGTTCCATGCCACCCTGTAGCCAGATAAACAAGTCCTCATGTGCCCAGACTCCCCCTCTGGAGCACTGTCATGGTTCCCTCAGTTCTCACGCCCCTGCCCCATCCACGTCCTAAAACACAACTGTGAAAACTTCTTGTTTTCAAGGACTTTTCTCAGCAGCAGAATGGACAAGAGGAGACAGAAGGGTGTGTTCAGAAAGAACCATGGGACTACCCTGGCTGGTTTGCTAAATGGTTAGAGCATCACCCCGTGGATCACAGAGGCCCAAGTTCAGTTCCTGCTAAGGGCATGTACCTCAGTTGCAGTCTGTCCCCGGCCCCAGCTGGGATCGTGTGGGTGGCAGCCACTAGATGTGCCTCTCTCACATCAATGTTTCTCTCTCTCTTCCTCCCTCTCTCCCTCCCGCTCTATCTGAAGATAAATGAAAAAAAAAAAAAAAAAAAGAACCACAGTACTTAGAAAGAGGAGCTGAAGAAGATAAAAATAGTGTAGGAGCAGGCTCAGAACTTAAGACAGAGGTCACAGAGGGATAGATTTAGGAGATATATGATAGGAAAAACCAACAATGTGGAATACTGAACATTCTTCAAAGTAAAAACTTCAGACAAAGAAGGTATAGGGAGACAGAGGCAAGAAGAGGCAGTCGAGTACAAAAGAGGCCACCAAGCTTGGCAGCCATGGTCCCTGGGCTAGTAAGATCTCACTGCACTAGATTATCTTAACCTAGGCTCAGGCAGCTTCTGAAAGGAGCTAAAGAAGGAATGGCATCCTTTCGCTTCTCTGACACAGATCGAGCATACTCATCCTTGTAGCTCCATGAGAGACATAAATCAAGCCAACCTGGGTGCCGGCTGTGCTGCCTGACCACATGTGCCTTCATGCTGTGCTTGGAGGTGAAGAGTCTATTACAGCTGGAGACCGGGCAACGGCTTTTTGGAGCAACCACGTCCTGCAGGTGTTTCTTGGAGTGAATGTAGAGACTGCTACGAGCAGAAAACCTAGCACAGCACCCTGGAACAAAGAGAATGATGTGTTAAATCCACAGATTGCCAAGGAACCAATGCTAACATTTCCTTGTCATATCAGAATCATGGGACAATGCATGACCATGCTTTGGGACACTGGAAAAGGACATACTCTGAATACCCCTTAGAAAAGCATCCTAAGAAATTAAATTTGAAAGCAAACTCTGATTTTAAAAGGAAATTTGAAGTTCACATCATTTGTGTATAAGATGTGTGACCATGGACAAGTTAACTCTGAGCCTGTTTCTTCACCCATTACACAGGGCTGCTTGGATAGATTAAGTTAAATTAAGTGTTAAACTCCTTAAATGTTCAAGTGCTAAAAATTTATACTAATGATCTCTATTAAGCTACTACTATAAAAACAACCATAATCCTATATGGCATTTTTAAGGTTAGAAGCTATCTCAACAGATCACCAAGGCCAACTCCTCTCACTTTACCACTCAGAAACTGATGCCCAGAGAGACCAAGCAAATGTTCTTAAATTGGGGACATGAGTGGAGTCTGGAGCTGGCAATGCCTTGCTAACTACTCAACTGCTTAACCAGTCAGTAAGACCACAGACCTGCACACAGATCAGAGGAAAAACAAGACATTAAAAAATACAGCATCTTCCTTCATGCCCTGATTTTCCACCATTGGAGCTCTACACCTGGGGAAAAACAGGGAAGTGGGGTTTTTGGTAGCTCATGACCTGGTAGGGACATGTAAACAACCAGCTGTCATAACAAAGGGCAGAATAAAACCAGCTCTAGTGCCATGACATGTGCTGGAAGCAGAAGAAATAACACACCTCCTAAGGGGATAGAGGAAAGGTTTCAGGAGGCAGGTAGCATGTGAGGTGATTAGGCTTCAACAAGTGGTAGGGATCAGCCCTAGCAAAGCAAAGGGCATCCAGGCGAAGGGAACTGCCAAGCTAATGTATGGATGCCATGAAGGGCATCAGTGCCAGCTGGATCCCATCTCTTGCTCAGTTTCCTGCTAGTGTATGGCATTATTTATCCTTTTGGAATCTCCTTTTTCTTTTCTGTAAAGTAGGAATGACACCAACCTCCCAGGGGTTATGAGGACTAAAGGAACCAATACCAACCTACAGAGTACTCACACTGTGCCTAACAAAATGGAAACGAGAATCATTACATTGTGCCAACATTTGGAATGGCGAGATGAAGCCTGGAGGAGGGCCATTACAGGAAAAGAGGCTATAAAGATAGGATATGGCCAGATGAGTAAGGGTTCTGGCTGCCTCTGTGGAGTTTTCAACTTACTTCATTTTCAAACAAAGCTTCAAACTTATTTCCCAATCAGGCTCATAACAGAACATTTGGAAAACAATAGAGAAAAGAGACACTGTAGTTCTCACACCCAGATGCCTGCTGTGTTCCAAGCACTGTGTAGGCATACCCTCTATCCTCTATCTGCCATGCTCCTGACCCCTTTTCCAGCTGAGAGTCCTCAGCACAGATTTCTAGAGGCAGCTCATGGAGCAAAGGCACTGAATTACACTTTCAATCAGACTACTTTCCCAAGGATAGAGGTCAACCACAATGGGGACATCTACTATATTCTCGCCAGCAGTGAGTTCCATTTTTTTAGAAATATTTGCTAATTCAACAAGGAACAAAATATATTTCATTTTAATTTGTATTTCCTTAGATAACCAGGAGTGTAACCATTTTTTCATGTTAATGGCTTTCTTTCCTATTTACATTATCTACTGAGATTTGTGTCAGTTCTTTACAAATCAAATATATTAATAAACAACAACATACCTTGACACCAAGTCACACCACCCAGGGGAGGGGCGAAGCAGTCCCTCATGACAACCTTCCCTCCAAACCCCCAACTGCACAAGCATCTGCTCAGCTCACATCATGGTGCATAGTGACCACACAAACATCTGCCAACCTCAACTCCCTGTGAGACTCCGCAACATCAGAAAAGGTCACCTACTCCATCACACATGCTCTGGAAAAGCTCCCATCCCATACATGTTTGTCCTCGGTCCCTCACCTATCCTTCATCATACATGTTTGCTGCTGATGGCCCTCTATCCTTTCCTCCTCCTCCTCTTACCATAGAAAAGGCATGCAGTGGTTGTTTTTAACTTTTTATTATATAACATCTACAAAAGCAGAGAAAATGGCCTAATTAACCAGACTCAAGAATAATCAGCTCTCACCCAATCTGAAAGTGGGCTCTGGGATCCCTCCACCAAGCTCCTGCCCTTTACCACCACTCCCCGAGAAGAGCACTCTCAACCAGCCAAAGCCCCATCACCCCTCCCATTACCTGCATTCCTCTACCTCTATCATTGTCAGCAACTGCCCTCTCCTCTTTCCTTCAACCTCTAAAAGAGGGATGGACAGTACAAGCCATCTCCACCCTCACCTTAGCCCACCTCTCAGGTACCAGAGCAGAGCTCTGCCCCAGCTACAACACTGAACCTCAAACCCTGCTCCAAAGCGGGGAGACCCAATGACCCTGCCTTCCAGAGGAGCCCCCACACATTCCTCATCAACCCGCCACACCTCAGCAGTTGGAACTGATTCCCTTCCTTTCCCAAACATCCTACTCTCTTAGCCTCAGTGCCACTAACTCGACCACTCTTGCCATTTCTTCTGAGGCTCCTCCCAGGGTCCTCCTCTGCTTTTCACCTGAATTTGTGGCAGTCCCCAAGGTTTTGTCCTAGACCTTCTTTCGTTAATAACAATCATAACAGCAGTAGGTGACCTTTTCTGATGGTTTATATGTGCCTTAACTAAACCTACTAATCAACTGAACTCTCACAACAACTCCATGAGGTTTTATTACCACTTTAACGATGAGAAAAAGAGGCACAGAAGGCTTGAGCTGCTTGTCCAAGGTCACAGAGCCACTTAAGGGCAGACAGACCTGGGATTTAAATCTAGCACTCACACTCTTAATCACTACACTGCCTCTCTTCGATTTGCAACTGACACTTGAACAATGCAGTGTTAGGCGGGTTGACCTCCTATCTAGTCGAAAATCCACGCATGACTACAGTCAGCCCTCCAAGTATGCATAGTGTCAACCGCAGAGTTGACTCTTGAATAACATGGGTTTGAACTCTGTTGATCAAATGAACTGCAGTCAACTGAAAAAATATCTGCATGTAACTGGACTCATACAGTTCAAACCCATGTTGTTCAAGGGTCAACTATACACTGTTCCTTGAGAATTAAACCCATTTCTATGTCTTAAATGATTACTGGTATGCTGCCTGCCTCACTCCAGCCCACCTACTCACCAAGCCCCAGCAGTACAGCACTTTGCCCGCTGAGTATCTGCATTTGGAAGACCATAGGTACTTAAAATGCAGTTATGTCCAAACCAAACTCCTTTTCCTGCAACTCCCTGCCCTATATTCCCTCTCTAAACTGAGATATTGACCCAAACTACTGCCTCTCTCATAACCCTCATCTTCCAAATTCCTCACCAAGCACTGTTAATTCTAACCCCTATCTCTTTCATCTATGCCTTGTCTCCCTTCCTACTGCCAAACCCCAGTCAAGGCATCAGACCATCTCTCCAGGAAACCAGACTGAGCCTAAACTCAGATATGAGCCCATCACTCGCCTGCTCCAAGCACTCAAAAACCTGCTGTTCCTATGGCACTGGAAGACCTCCCCACGTTGGCCTTTCTGCCACTCCCACCCCTGGCTAGCTCTTCCTCATTCTTCAGCTGACTGGGAGGTCATTCCCATGCCCTAGAGACAGTGTGGGTGACTTCTACATGTTACCTGTTTATCTGTCATACCCCAACAGAGCTATGATGAAGAGAACTGTGTCTTGGTTAAACTATCTGTATTACATTCATTACCTTATAGGAACTAATTTCAGCTTCAAATGGGTCTTTATTAACTCCTTTTCCAAATAAGAAAACTTAGGCCCAGAGATCACCAACTTAGGGAAGGGTAGAGCTAGGATTCAAATTCACAACTATAAACTGACCTGGCTCTGCCACCCCCAGTGCCTCTGCAACACTAGAGTAAGGCCAGCACAGCCAAAAAAAATTCCTAGTACAGTATTACCTTTTTAGAAAGCCAGCCTAACTTTACTATTGTCTAATCACAGCATCATTCACATCCATTTACTGAGTCCATGATGTGTGCCAGATGCCAAAATAGGCATTTTTCACGTTATTTCACCTAATCCTCACAAGTGCCCTGCAGGGCCACCAGTCAAACCAGGTCTGATTCTGAAGTCTATTCTTTCCAATACAGTACTCCCAAGATACAGCAATTAGCTAAAATCCAAGTAAATCTAATACTACAACTTACACTCACCTTGTCTTTAAGCAATTAAAACTTACCTTTAAACAGCTAAAAATTACAACATCAATGTGGACATAGTGCTAGTTTATAGCTCAAAGTAACGTATTAAATTCTACCTTCCACAGGACACTCGAATGGCTTTGTGCCCAGGTGGGTGATGCTGTGGCCTTTCAGATGCTCTGCTCTCGTGAATGACTTCCCACAGCCTTCAACAGGGCAGGTAAACCTCCGATCGTCATCATGTTTCCTGCCAGAACAGAAAGACATGACACTAATTACTCACACAACCCAGAGGTGATTTAAAATTCTGTAAAATATACCAAACTACCAACTCTTTGCGTTAAAAAATAATAATAATAACCAGTACATTTCAGAAAATCTTAATTATATCTCTAGCCCACAATCCCACAAGGGCAGATTGCAGTTTAGCCACCCTGTAATTAGAAATTCTACTTTAATGACCTAGTTGACCCCAGAGTCAGATGCAAAAAAATCAGTGCTGCTTCAATCTAGAAACAGCTAAGTCCCAGAGTATTGATAAAACTGCTTTCACTGTTTAGGAATCCCAATAATAAACAAGTTTTCCAACTCACAGAGGGCAACAGGAAATGTGCACAGAAAATCCAATGCAATGCTAAAATGATCTTCTCAAGTCCATGCATAAACACTGTCTTTTCCTGAGTAACATTTTTATATTAAACCCCCCAAACCCCAGCTGTACAAATGTAGACAAACCACCCAAGCTCTTAGTCCCACTGCAAAACAGAAGAACATCAAAGTCAGAGTTGTTGTGAAGATTAAATGAGATACAAAGAAGTGTTGAGCATCACCTTCGTGTAGGCTAAGCCCTTCAAGGTCATCATTATCACCATAGAAAGTTTGTACTGACATGAGGAAAACTTATTCCACACAATAATTTTCTTAAAAATATAGAATTGTACATAAAGGGTACCAATTAAATTTAAAAGCAAGTATACACAAGAAAAAACTGACTTTAGGTGATCAGATTCTCATTTAGGTGATAAGATTCTCATTCTTATAGCTTTCTGAATTTTTCAAATTGGGTTTTCCAGATAACTTTTAAATATCTACAGATAGTTTATCCAGTAGCGTCTGCTACTAAGAAATAATTCATTCATTTTCAAAACTCATAATTCAACCAAAATGTATAGATTACCTTTTGTGTCTCAGGAGTTTAGACATGCTGGTAAAGGTCCAGCCACAACTGTCAGAGTCACAAATAAAAGGTCTTTCACCTTAGAAAAGAAAAGGTTACACCATATATTATAAATGCAAGCTACTACAAAGGCAAATCTTGGGTCCAAATGACATTGCATTCTCTAGCTCATTACCTGTATGACTCCTCAGATGGATTTTCAGGCGACAAGCTTTGTCATACTGTTTGCTGCAACCAGGAAAGGAGCAGGAAAAGAGCTCCTGTTCTCTGAAGTGGGCACGGTTATGGGAAAACAGAGCACTCACCGTGATGAAGGTCTTCTCGCAGCCTGAATAAAGAAAACACAAACCTGCTCACTGGAGTGGCAAAAATCACAGAAGGCAGCTACACTAGCCACCATTCAGGAAACTGCTGGCACCGAAGCAGACTAGGAATAAAATGACTCAGAAGCACCTCTGGTAAGTTACTACCATTGACATCTGGCTTTGTAATAGTTAATGTAGGGGTGACAAAGGCAGCCAACAAGCACACACAAGGCACCTGTTTTGATGTGACTTAGAGATGAAGGACCTGATCAAAGAAAAGTCCTCCAGTCACAGCCATCTGCTCCCGGTTCTGTGGCACAGATTTTGTATACATTTTGTGAACTCAAATGTTAATGTTGCTGGTGTGAGACCCATGAAAATCCAGTGACAAATTAGGTACTAAAGAACAAGACTTTGTTAGGGTTGAGCTGGAAAGGGCCACAAACTATTGTAATATCTGAGACTTTTTAATCCTTTGGAGCAATACTACATCTTCTCTACTTATAAATGTACCCCTGACATCCTCTGCAACTGGCAGCCCCCACCTCTGACATCTGGCTTCTCTTTTTCCTTTTGCCCATTTCCTCAACGCTCCCTGCTCTGTCAAAGGAGGTTAATGGGGTCATCTTCACTCACATGGTCTTTTCCATAACCTCCATCTTCAGCCCCCAGTTGAGCCACCAGCCAAAGGGGCCTACCTGAGCAAATCCTAGACTCCTTCGACAAAAACATCACATACTCAAATAGGGTAGAAAATATCAGGCATAGAGGCTCTTCTCAGACTCTTTAACATGCTACCCTAGTGCCTGTAAACCACCCAGTAAATACACACTGCACAGCATCACATGAAAGTACTGGTCCAAGGAACCCTGTTCCTCCTGTCCACATTGAACTGGTAAAATACCCTCTTTGCCATAAATCTCCTCGCCCCCCTCCCCTACACACACACCCCACCTTTCTCTGTTTGGGGCTTCTGTATAGTCATACACTTGGTCAGGTAAATCTGAGCATGCTGAATGTCTGCCTACATGAGAATGAACCACCCTCCTCCCATCCATAACCCAGCTCTTTATTCTGCCTCTGCATCTGCCGCCTCACCATTCCCAATGACACTGCCTAGATCAGCCCTAAGGAAACTTATATCTGAAACATTTCTTGGGGCTTAACTGATCCCTCTCCTGCTTCTACTCATCTTGCAAACGGACAACCCACTGATCATCTAGCTCAAAACCAAGGCCTTATGCCCTAAGGCAGGCTGGATCCCTCATTTTCCTACTACTAGACTCAGAATCATGCTCTCTGCATTTTACTAGGAAGCAGTCTTCGGCCACTGTCAGATTTCCAGAGTGTATGACTGAAAAATGTTTCTAATCAGTGGTCTAAAGCCATGTTCTCCACAAAGACGGACACACAAAACAATCTACAGCATGTAGGAAGAAAACACTAGATTTGTTTTTCATTTCACTCTTTCAAAATCCCTATACTTGAGTATATTTTATAACATATACATTAGGAGAACACTGAATGTATATAACATGCCAATACACACGTGGGGCTCATGCCAGGTGTATGCTTGCCTTGTTTTAATGAATTGATGGTGGAAGGTCATTCACTCTCTGCTTGGCCCTCCCACACTCTCACCACAACCCATATTCCCTGCCTTGATTTTACCATCTGCAATGCCTCTACCCCACTTCCCCCAAGCCAACTCCTTCCCAGGAAGGAATCTTCCCTTCCTCCCTTGAGGCACTGTCTCTATCTTAGAGCACCTACACCCCCTATCCTGGTAAAGAGTTTACTGTGTTGAAGCCTTATTTTTCACCGCTGCAGGCAATCACTGTGGAAAAAGAACCACCACTGGATTTCTTTTCCACATTGGTCAGCCTCAGTCACTTCATCTATAAAATAAGGATAATTTTAAGAACTTGACAAAACTGTGAAGTCCAAAGAAAAGAAGAAAAGGCAAAGAATCTGTGCTACACCCATCTGTTTTTCCTCCAGCACTGAGTGTATGCCCCACATATATCTGAGGAGTATTTCTAAAGGATGAAACGGAGGAAAATAAAGACTTGCCTCATAACAAATCTCTGGGACGATGCATTATTTCTTTTACTAACCAGAAGCACCTTCAAAAAGATCTGTTGCCACCACCATGGGAAAGGACAACTGTGATTATTTGTGCTACCTCAATGTTGTAATCCCCACAGCAATGCAGGGTTCAGGTGCCCTGGGCAGAACTAGAACACAAACACCAGACACAGGAGCGTTTCCGTTATCACCCCTCATACTTGGCCTACCGAGTTTAAACCCTGCACAGCCGACGCACCCACTCTGAACGACTGAATTTGGACCTGGGGCCCAGGAATCCTCTCCACCCACTGCAGCCCGCCCGCAGGCCCTGGTTACCGGGAAAGTCACACTTGTAGGGCCGCTCGGGTTCGAAGTGGCTGCGCTGGTGGGAGCTGAGCTTGGCTTGCGTAGGGAAGCGCTCCGCGCACACCTCGCACTTGAATAAGTTCTCCTGCTCGTGGCCCTTCATATGCGCCTTGAGGTTGTACACCGTGGTAAACTTCTTGCCGCAGCCACCCACCGGGCAGCCGAAAGGCCGCAGCTTGTCGTGCGACTGCAGGTGCCGCTTAAGCTTATAGGAGGTGGTGAAGGCCCAGCCGCAGCCGTCCAGGGGACACTTGAAGGGCCGACGACCCTGGCTGCTGCCGTGCGTCAGCAGGTGCACCTTGAGCTGATGCTTCTTAGAGAAGGAGAGCGCGCACTGAGGTTCGGGGCAGCGATAGCCAAGCGTGCCGGGGCCCAGGGGCCCGCGGCGGCCCTCGGCTGGACTCGCGGCCTCCTCGGCTGGCTGCACGGGCGGGCCCCGGGGCGACAGGCCGGGTGGCGGCGGCTGCGCGGTGGTCAGGGTGAAGAGACCGTGGTCGAAGCGCACCAGCAAGTCCTGGCTGCTGATGGTGACGGTGTTCGCGAGGGCCGCGCCACTATCAGGGGCGGAGCCAGCGCCGCTGGAGCCCTGCTGGGGCCGGCCAACAGGACTCACGTCGACGCCGGACTCGGCCTCCTGCCGCCCGGAGGCCTCGCCCGCGGCATCGCTCGGCGCTTCCAGCAGCACCACGAAGGAGTCGCCGCCATCCTCGAGGGGCGGCGGGCTCGGCCCGGGGCCTGCCGCCACTTCCCGGGCCTCCCCTCGCCCCGGGCCCGACCCGCCATCTTTGGGACCCCGCAGCAGCAGCAGGCGGCGGCGCGCGGGGCCCAGGCTGGGTGGTGGCCCTGGACCTCGGCAGAGTCGGCTGGGGCTGCCGCCGCCGCCATGTTGGGCTGAGCGCGGGGTCGGGACGGCTAGCAGTGCCGAGAGATCCATCTTGGGCCCAGCCGCGGCGTCGTAACCGCCGCTCAGAGGAAGCGCGGTTCGCCCCACCCAGGCATGCGCGACGCCTTGTGGCTGCCCCGGCCAGTCGGCGCCAAAGCCCTGCGCCCAGCTTGGCCCGGAGCCGCGCGTGCGCGTGAGCCACGGGGCGGGGCGTGTGGCTTCTGGGGCTGCGTGACGTCAGGGACACGCCCGTGTGGCCCCAGGGACCTGGATAGAGATTCCCCTACCTCTCAGGGGAAACAGGCTAGCCTTTTTCATCTGGGTAATGCGTTAATAATTGCAGCCGCCAGCCTTCACACTGACAAGTGTGCGAAAACTGAGGCATAGAGAGATAGATGGAGGACCCTTGCCAGAGATCTCACAACCAGGAGCTGGGAGAGCCAGGGTTGGAACACCTAGTTCCTCAGGCAGCTCGCAAACTGTGAAGTGTCCCATCACTGGCCTGTAGTCATAGACCTCCTTGCAGAGCCCTTTCTTAGCACCTCCCTGACTAAACCCCTGTCTACACTTCCAAATACATGTTCAAACTCTATTTCACTTCTGCGTTCTTAGGAAAATAACTCCATACCTGGTCTTCAGCCTCCATGCACCATCCCCTCTACTCAATCTATTCTCTACAAGGCAGACTTCTGTGATCTTCCAAAAATGCAAATCTAATTATGCTCTTCTCCATGCTCCTCATTTCTTTGATGGCCTTGCTGGTATCACCCTCAATGCATACCTCTTTGTCCTCATTTCTCACTGCATTAGCCCTTACTCTACAATCTCACTGCCCCCATCTTTTTCCCAGTTCTTCCAACTGGCCAAGCTAGTTCCAGCTTCAGACGCTTTGCACAACTGGTCTTTGATTCTTCTGGAAAATCTTAGCTGGCCTTCTAATTCAAAGTACACCCTTACCCAGACCCTTATTCTCCACTTCTTCGTTTCTTATTATAGCTCTTAATTGCAGTTGTTTTTATTTGTCCCTTTCCTTGATAATTCATTGCTTGTGTCTCCTCTAGAATGTAGACTCCTTGAGGACAAGAATTGTGTCAGTCCTGTTCAGATCTGTATGCCCAGAGGCTAGTAGCACAGACTTTCAGTAAATACATATTGATTAGGTGAATGATTTACTATGAAAAGTACTTTAAAAATAATATACGTTATTAATATTGAAAAGACTGTGGTACATTTACGCAATGGAATACTATGCAGCTATAAAAGAGAAAGATCTCTTACCCTTAGAGATGGCATGGAAGGGACTTGGAGAGTATTATGCTTAGCAAAATAAGCTAGTCAGAAAAAGACAAGTATCACATGATCTCACTTATTTGTGTAATCTAATGAACAAAATAAGTTGTTGAACAAAACAGATGCAGAGACATGAAAGTAGGGAACAGACTGAAAAAAACTCTTAGGGAGTATAGGGGTGTAGGGGATGGAAAGAGATAAGCCAAAGAACTTGTATAGATATAGGCATAACCAATGGACACAGACAGCAGTGTGGTAAAGGCAGGGGGTGCAGAATCAGGGAGGAGGGTGTCAATGGGAGGGAACATCTGTAATACTTTCGACAATAAAGATAAATTTTTAAAATAATAATATTGATAAGAATAGGAGACATTTTTATATGTATATGTATGAATTTATGCCTAAAATGTATAGTTCCAAGACCAATCAAAGGAGGAAAGAAGAATCTTTTCAACAAATGCTACTGGGACAATTGGATATCCATATGTAAAAAAAAATTAATTAATTAATTAATTTGGACCTCCTACCTTACACTATACACAAAAGTAACTCAAAATGGATCAAAGACCTAAATGTAAAAACAAAGATTATTAGGAAAAAACACAAGTGTAAATCTGTGTGATCTTGGATCAGGGAATGGTTTCTTCATTTGAAACCAAAAGTACAAACAATAAAAGAAACAAATTAGGCTTAACCAAAATTAAAAACTCTTTGGGTCAAAGAACACCAACAAGGAAGTGAAAACACAACCCACAAAATGGTAGAGAAATGTGCAAATCATATATCTGATTAGGATCTACTATCCAGAATACATTTTTAAATCTCTTACAACTCAACAACAAAAAGACAAGCAACCCAATTTGGAAATAGACAAAGGATTTGAATAGACATTTCTCCAAATAAAAAATACAAATGGTTAATAAACACATGAAAAGATGCTCAACATTGTTAGTCAGGAAAATGCAAATCAAAATCACAATGAGATATAGCACTTCACACTCACTAAGATAGCTATAATTTTTTTTAGTAGAAAAGAATAAGTGTTGGTGATGATATGAATACATTGGAATCCTCATACATTTTTGGTGGGAATTTACAATGGTGAAACCACTGTGGAAAAAATGCTTTGCAGCTCCTCCAAAAGTTAAGTATAAAATTTCCACATGACATAACAATTCTATTCCTAAGCATATACCCAAGATAAATGAAAATACATCCACACAAAAACTTGCATGTGAATGTTTACAGCAGCATTGTTCATAATGCTACACAATACCAAGTCCATCAACAGATGAATAGTAAATTCATAAAGGCAGGAAATAGTAGTTGCCAGGGTGTGGGGAAGAGGGAGAATTAGGACTGACTGCTAATAGCTGAAGAGTTTCTTTTGGGGACGATGGAACTGTCCTGGAATTAGACAGTGGTGATGGTACAGAACACAATGAGTATGCTCACATTTAAATGGGGGTTTTTATGTTCTGTATGTCTCCACTAAAAATGTATTGTTAGGAAAATAAATTATGAACATTCTTTAGCAGGACTTGTTTGCATAGGAGGGAAAACTATGTATGTTCATGTGCTTGTATATCCTTAGGAAGTTTCTACAAAGATACACAATATACTGCTAGTACCTGTGACTATTTATGAAGTGGAATGGAAAAAGGGTACTTTCACTTTAAACTTAACTTCCATTGGCATTATTTGATTTTGTTTAAGATCATGAGTATTTTTCAAATAACTTTTATAATTAAATATTTTTTTGTTATAGAAAACAGTATGGCACTTCCCCAAAACAACTAAACCTAAAATTACCATATGACCCAGAAATTCCACTTCTGGGTATATTCCTCCAAAAATTGAAAACAGGAACTCAAACAGATACCTATACGTCCATGTTCATAACAGCATTATTCACAATAGCAAAAAGATGGAAGCAACCCAAGTATCTGTTGACAGATGAATGGATAAAAAAAATATGGTCTATCCCATATAAGGAAATATGATTCAGCCTTAAAAAGGAAAAAAAAAATCTTCCCTGGCTGGTGTAGGTAAGTGGTTAGAACATTGGCCCGTGCACCAAAGGGTTGTGGATTCGATTCCTGGTCAAAGGCACATACCTGGGCTGCAGGTTTGATCCCTGACCCCGGTTGGGGCACATGAGGGAAGCAACCAGGCAAACATCTCACATCGATGTTTTCTCTTTCTCTCACTTTCTTTCTCTCTGCCTCCCTCCTCCCCTCCCTCCCACTCTCTAAAAATCAATGGAAAAATTATCCTTGGGTGAGAATTAACAGAAAGAGAGAAAGAAAGAGAGAAAGAAAGAGAGAAAGAAAGAGAGAAAGAAAGAGAGAAAGAAAGAGAGAAAGAAAGAGAGAAAGAAGAAAGAAAGAAAGAAAGAAAGAAAGAAAGAAAGAAAGAAAGAAAGAAAGAGAGAAAGAGAGAAAGAGAGAAAGAGAGAAAGAGAGAGAGAGAGAAAGAGAGAGAGAGAGAGAGGAAGGAAGGAAGGAAGGAAGGAAGGAAGGAAGGAAGGAAGGAAGGAAGGAAGGAAGGAAGGAAGGAAGGAAGGAAGGAAGTTCTGACACATAACAACATGAATGAACCTTGAGGACATTACGCCAGGTGAAATTAGCCAGTATTTGTTTGCATTTAGGGAGAAATTGCCCAGCAGTTCTGACAGACTGAAAGACATCACTGTGGAGTTGGCATTACCAACTAAGCGTATAGGACTTCCCAAGTTCTGGCAGGAGTGGGGATGGGCTGGTGTTGAAAATTCCAATGTGTGTTTTTTATTATTTGTTTGTTTTTTCCCAATACTATCAAGCAATTAAGTCAATTCAGACACTGTCTACCTGGAGATAGAATCAGATCCCACAGGTTAAGGGCTAAGTGCTACAAAGACTTCACCTCCCACCTTTAGACACCAGTTGCAAGTCTGGGTTGTCACCTGTGCTTCTGACTGACTGGCAATGGATTCAGAGTTTCCATAACCTCCTTCCTAGGGTTTGATCAATTTGTTATAGAAGCTCACAGAACTCAGAAAAACGTTTTACCTATTAGAGTACCAGTTTATTATGTTAAATGTTGGCATAAGTGGATCCATTTAAAAATACAGTCAGGACAGCTATTTCAGAGGAACTGTCTTGGTTTTTGAAACTTTGGAATGTTTGAACTTGGCAAAATAACTTTCGTGTGTGTGTGTGTGTTACATGCAGTTGAGTTGGCTCCAATTTCTGGCGACTCTATGAATGAGTGATGTCCACAATGCCCTGTCCTCAACAACCCTGCTCAGCTAGACTGTCTCCCTCTCTGCAGACATGGAAGGGAAGAGGTGAAAAGTTTTCCATAGCTTTTTAGAGACCCATCCCCCAATTTCTTTCTTAATTCTCTGTTTAGGATGAACCATTTTGAAGACTGTAATGGGCCCAACTAGGGACTGAGCTAAAACCAGAAACTAGTGAGAATAAGATACATGGTTGAAGCTGCTCTG
The DNA here is from genome assembly GCF_014108415.1 of Molossus molossus. Classification (NCBI taxonomy): domain Eukaryota; kingdom Metazoa; phylum Chordata; class Mammalia; order Chiroptera; family Molossidae; genus Molossus; species Molossus molossus. The sequence continues at coordinate 56,737,840 of NW_023425399.1, read as the reverse complement.
CTTCACATAGTAAGGTCATGGGGGACTCCTAGTGTGGAGAGCCAGCAAATGTGGTGCCACCAAGAGAGCCTGCTCTAGGGGTAGTATCTCCCTGATTCTCTGTGTGGCCCTGTATGTTTACAGGAAAGGGAGCAGGTCCCAACTATCAGTTGGTGGGTCGGGAAAGGTGAAAGAAGAGGAGCAGCACTCATCTCTCCACTTGGCTCCTTTTTATAACTGGGGGAAGAATAAAGAAGAACCACCATCACCCATTAAAAAAATAAGCAACTGCTTCATAATGAAGGCCTGGAAAAGTGTGGTCACATAATCCTATTTGCCTGGGTCATCTTCATCAAGGCTGGGCTCTGGGATCTGGCTGGGGTAGTGTGTGTGCAAGAATCCAGCCTCAGTTCCCTCACTGCTCCTACAGGACTCTGGTTCCAAACAGAGCTCCTGAGTAGATTTTTGTCATAAGTGATTGGCCATGGGTAGTACCCCTACTCTCTCCTTTTTTTCCCCCAAAAAAACTATCACCATCCTTTAGAGCATAGCCCTGCCTGCCCCCATCCCATCACCCTGCGCCCACCCCATCCACACCACCTTACACAGCTCTCTAGGCAATCCTTTATTTTCTGTCTTCCTCCTTGAGCCCCTCTAAGTCTAGGGCCTGGTCAATGTTCCTTTGTGCCCAGAGCTGGGGCATGGAAGTACAGATGTACCTGCAAAGACAAATAAATGAGCTAGCAGAAGGAAAGAGAGCTGTGTGGATGGCAGGAAGGTGGACAGGAGACAGAGTGAATGATAAAAACCTGGCTATAGGAAAGCCAAACCCCTTGGCAGGAGAAGGAATGACAAGAGGCTTAGATGGGACTTGGTGGATGCCCAGCTTATGCAGTGTTCATGACACGCCTACCTCCAAAGCTCCTAGAGTCTACTCCATGGCAAGCTTACACTGTAGCCCCAAATAAGACTTTCACTGCCCTCCCAAGTTCCCAGGGGAGCGACATGGTAATAGAGAAATGGCACCACCTCTCTGATCCTCAGCTGGCTCATCTGTGGAATGGGGACAGCAAAAGCCCACCCTCTAGGGTACTGTGAGGCCAAATGAGGGCATGGGTGTGAAGCTGCTGATCCAGGAGAAGGAGGTATGCAGCAGAAGACATGGTGTGGCTATGAGAGGGAGGACAGGGGACCAAGGGGAATGAGGGGACCATGGCAGGCTCTCAGTCTCCCGCTCATGACCACAAGGCCTTCTGAAGCATGTGCTCATCTGCCACCTCGTGTGGCAGTGTCACCACCAAGCCCTGGTTCTCCCGCATTGTCTCGCAGATGATCTCATAGGCCTTCTGGTTCCCAGACCAACAGCGGCGGGCCACCTGTCAACAGGGTGCAGAAAGGGCTGTGCTGTAGCTGGTGACAACGTCACTGGGTTTCCCACAAGGCATTCTGGACACACTGGGTTCAAATCCACTGGGGGACGCTATGTGCTATTGGTGGGGTCAATCTGTCCCAGTGCCTTCTAAGGCTCAGACCTGCTCCTCTCTTGGTTCAATTACTATTTACCTGCCTCTCTGGTATGAAACTGGCTACTTTCTGCCTAACCTCCCTACTCCACACAGGGGCACAGGCCAGGCACCAAAAAGTCATCCTCAGCACTGCTCCTCTCTGGCCTCACAGAATGAAACCCACCTTCGATCACCCTTAAATTCTCTCTCCTTCCACTTCTTTCTCTCCATCTTCATCAACAGGACTTCCTAGATGACTGTCATGGCACCTACCCCACCTTCTTGCTGCCATGCTTGCCACCCCCAGCCCGTCCACTGGTCCTCTCATGCCTCCCCCAGTCCATCCTCTCACTGCTTCACTGCCTTCAGGATGAAGACTCTCCTCTGCTGGGGGCTCACAGGGAGTTGGGCCCTCCAAGAATCCTTTCAGCTCCACTCTCACATTTACTCTCTGGGCCACCTACCGTCAAACTCTCCGGGCTTTTGTGCTATACACACCCTTCCCCATTACCACGTGACTTCCTGTTTGTTCCCCCTTCCAAGATGCTTGTTGGGTGGTCCAAGAGAGAATGGAGCCCCCAACACACATGCACGCACACACACTGAGGGCCCACCCTGGATCGCAGCAAAGCTAATTGTAGTTGCACAGCCAGAGGCTGTCCAGCATTCTCTGACCTATCTCAGAGGTTGTGGAAAGATAAGGTTTTAAAAGGAGGCCTCTTCTGCCTGGTCGGTGTGGCTCAGTGGTTGAGCATCGACCCATGCACCAAGAGGTTGCCAGTTCGAGTCCCAGTCAGGGCACATGCCCAGGTTGTGGGCCAAATCCCCAGTGGGGGGCATGCAGGAGGTGACCTATCGATGTTCTCTCATGGCCAATCGATGTTCTCTCTCTTTGATGTTTCTATCTCTCTCCTTCTCCCTTCCTTCCTCTCTCTCTGAAATCAATAAGAAAAAATAAGTAAATAAGTAAGTAAGTAAATAAATAAATAAATAAATAAATAAATAAATAAATAAAAGGAGGCCTCTCCTACCAGCAATGGGTATTCTCACTGGGAGGGCAGGATCAAATGCCAGGAGCCCCCTGAGAATACAGAGGCTGGACTAGAGGGTAAGGTTAGAGGCTGGGAAATGCAAAGGAAACAGCCCAGGAGAGATGTGGGCAGCTGACAAGGAGAGACACAAATAAGCAGGAATGACAGGATAAGCTCCTGACCATTTCTGGGGGGCAGAACTCTGTCTCAGGTCTGCAGTTGGAAGGGGCAAAGCCATTGATGGGGAGAGACTAGGGATAACTTACTCCATTGGAGACATCCCAACTGAGCATCATCTTGGCCTTCTGTTCAGCTTCTTGTGTCCCATCTAGCACGAGGCCAAACCCACCGTTCATCACCTCACCCCTAGCAAGAGTCAAAAGAGTTTTCAGGTCACTTCTAGATCCTGACCCTCACAGAGCAGGCAGAAATGCATGTGAGTTTTGGAATATTCTGGAAGGGTTGTTTGAGGATATATTGTGGTCAGTCCCTGGGGCTGAAGCCTGTACCTTCTTGACAGCCTAAGGATGCAGGAGCCTCACAGTTCTGTGCTGCCTACTCATGCCTCTGTGCTTTACCCCATGGACCCTGAACCCACCTTCAGGACCCACTCATGTGTCACATCTTGCATGAAGCCTGACCACCAGAGTGTGACATGACCACATTCTCTTGTGGTTCTTAGAATGCTTCCTGTAGATTCCTTGAGAGTGTCTTACATCATTCAATTCAATTGTCATTCCTCCTGACTTTCTTTTTATGCTCCTTGTCTTCCTTTTATCTTCTTTCTACTTGCTTTAGGTGTATTTTGGGGTCCTCATTACTTTATTTGAAAGCTGAGTTCCTTTATTTTCAGCATGTCTTGTTTCCTAATTAACACATTTCTCTGAGTTCTGTTTTGACCGCCTTCTCTCATAGGTGTGATATGTTCCTGTGTTCATTTGTTTCTTAATAGATGTCGTTTTAATCTACTTGATTATGTTAGTACTATTCCACTGTTCACACATTTGCCTTGCAGTTTTCTCTGGCACTGCCAGACTTCCTTCCTCACCCTCGATGTCATTATCAATGGCTGCTGGACCCAACCAAAGTTTCTGCTCAGCTCCAATCACTATACTTCACATGTCCTCTTCAATTACACACACAGGAAATGCTCTGAATCTTGTCAGAATCTTCTAGGGCCCTACTGCCAAACATGGACACCTGGGACCACAACATATGGCCTTTCTCCTTCTCACACCCAGAAGGTGCATCTAGTTTCTCTAATCTCAGATCCTTCATTACTGACAGGCCTTACCTGCTTCTCTACTCAGCATGGACCCTACTGATAATTTCAATCAGTTCCCACCAAGAAGGTGAGGCACCCTCTGTCCCAAGAGCCACCAGTGTTTCCACTCTGGGTGCAAAAGTTTCCCCTGCCTGGCCCTCAGCCTGTTGTTGATGCTAGCCCGTACCTGGCCAGCCCTGTGCCTGTGAGTAGGCTCCCAGCGCTTCTCCCACCAACCTCGAGGGTGGGATGCTCTGACTAGATTTAAGGCCACAAGCTTCCACCTGTCAAAGGCTGATGCTGGTTATCAGAGAAGAAAGCAGAGGCAGCAAAAGTCACCAGGTGAGGAACCTTCACGTGTCCTTTAACCAAAGAGGTATTTTTGAGATTAGAACTACGTCTTTCATTTTGGGATCCAGAAGCCCAGATGGTCAGAGACCAAAGCTCCTCAGCTCCACGTGTCTTCTGCAAACCTTTCCCACAGAGGAGCCCTGAGCACACTGAGCCCAGGAAAATGGGGTGCTAAAGCAGCATTGCTACCAGTAAAGCATTTGGGGTTACTCACAAACAGTTTGGGGACAACTTGCTTTTTGAGAAAAACATAAAAGTAGAACCCAGCATCACACACCAAGGAAAAAAATCCATATGTACTAAAGAAGGAAATGTTTAAAATTAAAAGATGAAAAAAGAAAGTTTAGGACAATGATTTTTAAGTCAAAAAAGGGAGAGATTTTTCTAAAGTGGTATTTTTTTAAAAGGAGAGCCAGAATAGAAATTCCCCTGTGAGGAGAGGGGATCTGCTCAGGTACCCATTCCAACAAGCCCAGCTGTGAGGAGGTGGCTCATTCCCAAACCCCAACAACAACTCCTTAGGATCCTACTTGGGGCAGAGACTGAGCAATAACAGGGCATGGGTCCTGCCTGATTCTGCCTGAAGTGGCTCCTACAATGGCTTATCTTGGCTCTAGAGCTCCCTGCCAGCAGCAAGACTGTCAGGTCTACATGGAAACTGAGGGTGCCCTTGACCAATCACTCTGCCTCATATCTACTTTCCCCAACTCTTCCTTTCCCAGGTGGTCTTCCCCAGTAACCCTTTTGTATACTCCCAACCCAACCTCAGCATCTGCTTCCTGGAGAGCCCAGCCGGCACAGATGCTTGTTCGAGGATTAGTGACACAAACCCAATACACCCATCTTATATCTAGAATAGATAAAGAATGCCTGGAAATTGATAAGAAAAAGGATACAATTTAAAAGCCAAAACCTTGGAGCAAGCAATTCAAATCAAAACAAGAATTGTTACTTCTTGCCTACTGGGCTGGTAAATCCCATATTAACATCCAATGAGTGGTCACATTTAGTGTTGATGAGATTATACAAACAGGAAATTTTATATCAGAAAATTTGGTGACAGCTATCACAGTTTAAAATGCCCACCTTTCTCAAACCTGAGATTACAAATAGCATGCACATGACAGAGGTTGACATTTACGGGAGGTATGCCACATGCAGGTTCTGGCACCCTTACAAGAGATTTATGGTGGATTGGCACATGCATTCAGGCCAGGCCTCCTACAACCCCAGCTCACTGTGACACCTGGACAAAGTTATTTATCTCTGCTGGGCAGTACTTATGTCTTAGATGAGTCTGTTGTAGCAATTAGATGAGCTAGCACACAAATTTCTTAGAAGACCACGCAAATGTTATTCACTATGTCAGCCTTAGCTATTATTAATTCATTTAAACTTCACCACTAGCCTACAAAGCAGTTGCTATTATTATGACCATTTTGTCAATAAGAAACAAAGCTCAACAGCTTAATTTATGCAGACAAATTGACTTCAGAATCCATGCCGTTAATTATGCAACAAAACTGGATGGCGGGAGCCCTCAATTCCCTGGCTACTCAGACTGGTCCTTGGGCCAGCAGAAGCAGCATCACTGGAGCTGATTAAATATGTTGAATCTTACCCCATCCAGACCTGCCTAGTCAGAATCTCCATTTTAACAAGCTCTCTTGGGAATCCTGTGCATGATCAAGTTTGAGATTCCCTTTAAGAGGAAAAAATGTCAGTATCTGGATAAAGATGATTGATTGAATACATCAATTTATTCCTCAAAAACATGGACTCCAGGGCTAGATCTGGGTGTAAGGATAGAAGGCACATCAGAAGGTGAGAGAGTAAAACACAAAGATTGAGGAGAAGTCTCAACACCCAACAGTGAAGCCCTTTCCCTCCCACCCAGCTTCCAGAACTGACCAAATCCTCCCTACAAAGGCAGGAGAACCAACCAACCCTCCCTAAATAAACAGACAGACAGTGAGGGTAGCTGGATAGGCAACACAAGGACAGACAACAAGTGAACAATCAGAAAGAGGGGCTGGAAGAAGACAGAGGCAACAGAGAAAGCAGAAAATGACACAGCTAACATCAATCATCAGGAAACATAAAATGCAAAAATGGGGGGGGGGGGCAATAAACATTTCAAAAAACTAAAAGCAACTCCAGTAATAGCAGCGTAACCTTAAACATAGAAACATGGATTTCTATACAACGAAAAAATCAAAGCTGGAGTTGGAAGTGGTTTCCTCTTAAAATAGAAATGGTTGTGGGACAGACTTTTTCTTGCTGATTTTTGCAGTAAGTTCTGCAGGAGTATCTGACATTAAAGTATGCACTTATGTATGAGTGAGACTAATGAATTCCAACATGAATTTGCAGTGGTCCCAAAAGAACCCTCAGGAACAACAAGGATACAAGGTGTTGATGCCAGCATCTTGCCAGCTTGCATCCCTGTCCACAGAGACTGGGAAGCCTTAGAGGTGGGAGCAACTTGGGAATTTACATTCCTTATCCTGGGAGCCTGAGTACAGGGGAGTTAGAGCGAGTAGTGTCCTGCCTGAATTCTGGCCTTGCTGAGGTCCCTTGCCCCAAGGTCCTCGTGTTGTTGACTCTCAGCTGCTATGCTCTGTCCCTTCTTGCCTTCTCTTGTCCCATTAGCAATGATAAGTGGATCCTGGGAGGCAACAGACCTGGGTCCAGATCCTGGCTTTACCACTAGCTCTGTGGCTTTGGGCAAGTTATTTCCCCTTCAGAGTCACTCTACCTTCAGTACCCTCTCAGTAAATCCTGAGCCCAGAGGCTAGGTACCCAATAACCAGGTCCTCTTCTTATCCTGTTTTTTTCCAGCCTTTGTATCAGAAAGGACATGCATTCCAGTTATATTTTCCATTAATTACAGTCACCTAACTGAGCTGCAGCTCAGAATTTCGGCCAAACAGGCTCATCAGAATGCCCTGGGAAGCTCAAGTGCTGAAAGACTTGGCTCTGGAGGGCAGGCCATGCTTGATCAAAATGGGCTCAGAGGTCAATTCAGATGGCCAGGCCCAGGAAGCTGTCCTCCTCTCTAAAGCTGTAGCATCTTCTGCTGCTCTGGGTATACAGGAAATCAGCTTGTCTTGGGAGTTTCCCCAGGTGACCCCACAGAGACAGACCCTGTGTAGGTACAGCTCCTACAGCATCTTACTGTCTGGGGCCTCAGTTTCCTCATCTGTAAAATGTATTTTCCTTCTAAGATTAGGTGAAAGAGTGGATTCAAAGAATCTAGAAAATTGCCCAACTGGTGTGGCTCAGTGGTTGAGCATCAACCCATACATCAAGAGGTCACTGGTTCTATTCCCACTCAGGGCACATGCCCAGGTTGTGGGCCCAATTCTCAGTCGGGGGCATGCAGGAGGCGGCCAGTCAGTGTTCTCTCTCATTGATGTCTCTGTCTCTCTCCATCTCCCCTCCTCTCTCTTTAAAATCAATAAAACAAAATAAAAAAAAATAAAAAAAAAAAAGAAAGAAAGAGCCCTGGCCGGTTTGGCTCAGCGGTTAGAGCGTTGGCCTGTGGTACAGAGAGACCCGGGTTCGGTTCCCGCTAAGGGCATGTACCTCGGTTGCAGTTTGTCCCCGGCCCTGGTTGGTCGTGCGGGTGGCAGCCACTCGATGTGTCCCTTCACATCGATGTCTCTCTCTCTCTCTCTCTTCCTCTCTCTCCCTCCCGCTCTATCTGAACAAAAAATGGAAAAGTGTCCTCGGGTGAGGATAAAAAACATAAATAAATAAATAAAAAGTAAAAATAAAAAAAAGAAAGAAAGAAACTGCTTGCCATGGGATCCAAGTGCAATACGTATTAGTTATTCATTATTCTTAGCAGCAGGTGTGATATTGTGACTTATAATAAGAAATATATATTTGGTCTTCATCCCATTTCTGGCACAGAACTCTGAAACTCTTGGAATTTCTGTGTTGAGAACAATAAATGTGTATTTTGTTATGGTAATGAGCTGACTTGTGCCCCTCTTCCCCTCCAAGGATAGAGGTTGGTTGCCAAGGGAACCAACCTTGACTAGAGGGTTGGAACTTTCCATCTCAAGCCCAGACAGCTTCCGGTTAGGAAACCAGAATGCTTCCATATGCCACTCTGTGGGGCCCCAAACTCCATAAAAACAGAAATTTCTTTTGTTGGGACCTTGTCCTACTTATCTTTTCATCTGACTGTTGCTTTATATCCTTAAATCTCCTTTGTAACAAATTGGTAATCTAGTTAGTAAATCGGTTTCTTGAGTTCTGTAAGCCTGAGTTCTGCGAGCCTGAGTTTTGTGAGCAAATTAATAGAACTCAAGGAGAAGGTTGTGGGAATCTGCAATGGGTGTCAGTTCAGTCAGAGCGGGCAACAACCTGGACTTTCAATTTGATGTGAGGTGAGAACAGTCTTGTGGGACTGAGCCTGTAGCCTGTGGGATTTGAAGCTTTCTCCAGGTAGAAAGTGTCAGAATTGAGTTAAATTTTAGGTATTGAAGAAAAGTAGTGGGTGGTGTGCAAAACCTGTACATGTTGGTAGTAGAACTTCAGTGGACACCTTCATGATGGAACTGTGACCATCAGCCAGAATGAGATGCTCCCAAAACCCCAGTTTCCTAATTGTAAAGACTAAAAACAGGACTGGCCATGGTAGAGCCCTGAGCCAGGGACTCAGAGGAGCAGAGAACCCAGGTCTCCTGCCTCCCTGCCACTCTGAGCCGAGAATCTCAGGTGGAAAAGATAGCACTATGAGAATTCCTGATGAAATATCTATGAACACAAAGTGAAAATTGACACAGAAGGGACAGTTGTGGTTCTTACAATGTTATTATCCTGTGTGACAGTTGAGACCCCTAAAGGAGTAGTCGTTTGTGCAAGACACTCTCCCATACTTCAACCCCAATGTTCTGTCTCTTCAACTTCCAGCTCAGAAGGAAAATGGCACAGTAAAGCCCTCAGCAGAGGGAACTTGGGAGAGGCAAGACCCAGGACCCTCAAGGAAATCCCTGTGCCTTCCATAGGAGCCTGAACCCCACCACCCTGTTCTACAAAACTTTCTTACCAGCCCACGCCCCCACCATTGTGAAGAGCGACCCAGGTGGCTCCTCGAAAGGCATCGCCCACGAAGTTCTGCACGGCCATGTCTGTGGAAACAAAGGCCACCATTCGTTATTCCCTGAATGAGGTGGGCCAGGTTCAGACCAGGCTTTGGTCAGTATACAAGTGGGCATACACAAGCCCCACTGGCTGAGGCAGTACCATTCAGGCCTGAAGGACATATAGGGAATGAATGACTCTGGAAACAACAAAAATTTATATTTGCAATGGTAAGCAAAAGCAGGAGAATTGACAAATTCCCACTTACACACTACCATCCTTCCTTATAATTATGCTCTCTAGCACTGAATGCCAGATGAAGTGCCCCAGAAACAGAAAGAAAATAGAATTAAATGGGAGGTTGTAGTGGTTTGAGTTTAGAGATGTAGAAAGCCAAAGAGCATTACTCCCACCCTTAAAACTAACAAACAAACAAAATAATTGAGGGGGAGCAAATAGCAAATTAATGACTTCTCTTGACCCCATCAGAGAACTGAGGGCAAATGACTAATTTTAAACCTGGAGAGAGATAGGCATTTGCACAGAGAAACCGAACCCAACCTGATCATCTTACAAGTGTCTAACAAATTGATAAAGGACAAGCATGAGTCCTGGGACTGTGAGGCCCATGGGACATGAATATAAGGGGGTTTGCACCCTCTGGCAGGCTCTTACTCCAAAAACTTCACTGGGTACTCACAGAGGAGATCAGAGAGAATCCTGAGTATGCTTTTTCTTGGTGCTGGGCTATGAAGATTGAGAAGTGCTATGAACCAAAAAATCCAAGAAATGCATCTCTAGAAGCTGGAAAAGGCCAGGAAACAGATTCTCCCCTAGAGCCTCCTAAAACGCCATGGCTTGGCCAACACCTTGATTTTGGCCTACTAAAATTGACTTCAGCCTGGCTGGTGTGGCTTAGTGGACTGAGTGTTGTCCCATGGACTGAGAGGACCTGGTTTAATTCCCGGTCAGGGCACATGCCCAGGTTGTGGGCTGGACCCCCATTATGGGACATGTGGGAGGCAGTCGATAGATGTATCTCTCTCACATTGATGTTTCTATCTCTCTTTCTCCCTTCCTCTCTCTCTCTAAAAAAAAAAGTCTATAAAATATATTTAAGCCCTGGCTGGTTGCTGAGTGGTTAGAGCATCAGCCTGCGGTCCAGAGAGACCCCGGTTTGGTTACTGCTAAAAGCACGTACCTCAGTTGCAGTTTAGAGATAAGTTTATAGCATTAAATACTTATATTAGAAAAGAAAACGATCTCAAATCAATCACCTCAGCTTCTACCTTACAGAAAGAAGAGAAAACTAAATCCAAAGCAAGGAGAATGGACATACTAAAGATTAGAGCAGAAATAAATGAATTTGGAAGCAGAGAAGTAGTTGAAAGAAAATCAAATAAACTAAAATCTTCTTTGAGAAGATCAATAAAATGTATGAACTTCTGACCAATAAAAAAGAAAGAAGACACAAATGACCAATATCAGTAATGACAGAGAGGCTATCACAACTGATCCCACAGACATTAAAAGCTAACAAAGAAATACAACTCCATATCCATAAATTTGATAACTGTGATGAAACAGGCTAATTTCTTGAAAAAAGGTGTTCCTGAGATCTACATCCTTCCATTGGGATTCTGTCTATAATGGAAGGATTCCTCAGGTTCTGGGAATAAGAAAGCCACCCAAGGAATAGAACAGCCTCTGTGGTGATGTTGATAATTATGGCAGTTGTAGCAGCAGCAGCAGCAGCTAACCTTCACTGAACCCTGGCTATGGGTCCCTGATGTAATGCCAGATGTGTATTCAATCAGTTTACTCTTTACAACAACACTTTGAGGTAGATACTATTGTTATTTCCAATCCAACATTAAAAATTTCTTTTTTAAAATGTTTGTCTTCCTCACCTGCACAGAAGGCAGAGCCATCATAAATGTTGGAGGTCTCCCTAAAGGGACTGTCTGTGCCACTCACATCATGGTGGTCTCGGCTCAGGACAACTGGGGCCTGCAGTGTACAAGGATATGAAACGTCAGCCAACAGTGTCCATCACAGCTGCCCAGTGGAAGGCAGAGTTGAATCAGGCCATACCAGAAGTCCCTCAGATACTGCCCTCTGGAAGATAGACCTTTAGCAAGAGGAAGCACAGATGTCTTAGGATACCTACTTATTATAGATTCTACTTATTTTGACAGTTTCTATATGCCCAGAAGCCCCTGCATACTATATCATTGAGTCTTCTCTACAACCTTATCCAGGTAGGCATGACTGTTATCGTGCCCATTTTATAGAAAGGAAAACTGAGGCCCGGAAAACTCAACGTCGCAGAGCTGGTAATTAGGCAGGCTAGGATTTAAACCCACAGACAGCATACTAGAGTCCGGGTTCTCCCTTCAGGCAGCCTGGCGTCTGAGTCTGTGACACCCAGTTTTCCCAGCCCTCCCTAGTGACCATGGAAGTTCATTGGCTCCCCATGTAGGAGGAGGTAGCCTGCCAAAAGGGTAACTCCCCCCTACTCTGAATCAAGAGGACCTCCTCTCCTTTACTTGAACAGGCCAAGTTTGCTTCCACCTCTCCACCTTTATCTTGGAACCACTTGCCCCCAGGTATTCTGGCACCTTCTGGATATTCAGACCTCATTTCTACCCTAGCAACTCAGAAAGACCTGTCTTGACCATCCAATCTAAAGTCACTGCTCACCCCACCCCATTACCCCCACCTTGTTACCTCAATTCATTTTCTTCACAGTTCTCCTCACCATCTAAAATTCTCCCTGAATTTATACATTTAGTTGTATATTGTTAATTTCTCTTCACTAGTAAATAGGTCCAGACAGGGACCCTGTTTATCTTGTTCTCTGCCACATGCTCCCAGTGCTTAGAACAAGCCTGACACAAAGGAAGCTATCAATCAACTGACTGACAGATAAAGGAAGGAGTGAAGGGAGGGAGGGAAGGAGGAAGGGAGGAAGGACCAGAACACCCAGCTCTCAGTGCTGACCACTGACCCCAGCTTGGGTGTGAGTGTGCCTTGAGGGACGTTTGGCCCAAGCTCTGCCAGCCTTCTTCATGAGCACTGTGGGCTATCAGGAAGTGCCCAACAGTGGCGCACTCAGGTGGTGCTCCCTGAGAAAGGGCAAGGCTGCTCACCTGTTGCCAGTGCCACCCAGAGCCATCCACAGAGACAACCTTCACTTTTATCTATTTGGATTTCCTTTTCATGTCTGATCATTAATATTCTTAGTGCTTTTAAACAGAGGGCTGTTACAAGAACTACACATGAGTCTACAAAACAGAGCGGGGAGAGGGCCCTCTAGACAGTGTGCCCAGGCCTCTATGTCCTCCAAGGAGAGTCAGGCCAACTCAGAAAAATAGGAAGTTTGTCATAGTTAGAAAAAAAATAACTCAACAAAGATATATGAAATACTTGTGTGGAAGCCAATTCACTTAATCCTTACTCCCATGCTTTGATGTTAATATTATTCTCCTTTAACAGGATGAAAATTGAAGCTCAGAGAGGGCACTAGACTTGCCCAAAGTCACACAGGGACCAGTGTCAGAACTTGGGCTTCACAACAGATCATCACTCCCTGCCTCCAGCTATCTGGCCCTCAACTAACACATACATAGAGCATGAGGCCCTGGGGCAGTGCTGGCACTGACAGGAAAGAGCCAAAGGGAGGCTCCCACCAGTGGCACTGGAAATGTCACCTTGATCTTCCCATGGGCGATGGCTTGGTTAAAGGCCACAGCAATGGCCACACGGCCTTTTTGGTCTGAGTACAGGATCCTTGCCTGGGAGCCCACCACCTGAGGAGAGAAAGGTGAAAGGAGGCACCTCAGTGACCTGGTGATACATGGGAGAGTCTTGGGTGATATGTCCCACCAGCAGCCAGATGGTCACCCAAGGAATGTTCTAGAAGACCCCAAGGGACATAGTAGCCCTAAAATTTGAGGGCCTGAAGCAAGCTCACATCTAGCCCACTAGTTGGCTACTCCAAACCCTCACATGTCCATGTGCCTGCGATCCTGACTCACACATCTCCAGGGATGTTGTCTATTATGAGCATTACCTTGCTCAAGTCCTTCCAGTGATAATATTAATACCACCTAGTATCTACACACTCAACAGCCAGGATACACCACCTCTAGGGAGAAGGGAATGGGGAACTATTCTTCAACAAGCACAGAGTTTTAGTTTGGAATAATAAAAAATGTTCTGGAAGTGGATGGTGGGATGATTGCACAACAATGTGAATGTACATAATGCCACTGAGTTGTACTTTAAAAGTAAAATGGTAAATTTTATATTAATGCATATTTTGCCAAAACTAAAAAAAAAATATCTGGAACCAGATGTCAATAGTGCTGAGGCTGAGAAACCCTGGATTCTCCAAGAAAATGCAGGTGTTTTTTTCAGCTGTTTGGCCAACTTCTCCAGGAATTGTAGGAAGAGCCTGTGATGGGCTAGCCTTGTACCTGGCCATGAGTCCAAACTGCAGAGCTCAGTTTCGGCCACTTTGTAGATGGTCAGCCTAGTGCTTCTTCCTTCCTTGTATCTTTCTATCCAACAGCCTAACTTCACTCACACCAGTTGTCTTAAATCTCTTTGGGAAAAGCTATGCTATATAAAACATAAACAGCCAATAGCCTTGGGCATCTCAGACTCTGGCTGGTCACAGAGACCTCTGTTGGCACAAGGGGTTTTGTGCCCAAAACATGCATGCAAACTTCTGGGCAAGCAGGTGGCAGTTTGGATGATATCACTGCACCACAGAAGCACAGGAAATGGGACTGTGCTCAAGGCAGTCAGGAGCAGTCTCCTCTTGGTCATGTGACCCCACCCCTCACCCCCAGGCCAAGGACCCACTAGTCCAGATGTGGTGGAAGTGTCTGGCCATTGGGGTCTGTGGCCAAAGGCATGTGAACCTAATGTCCACTTTTTATTTTGTCCTTGGTACACCAAGCCTGCTGCCACCCCGGGGTCTGTGCATTGGCTGGTCCCTCTCCCTCTCCCTATTGTCACGTGGCTACTCCCTCAACCCCCAATTCTCAGCATTTAGACCTGAACTCACAAGTCAGATCCTCAGAGATACCTTTCTGATCTATCACTATAGAGCAGTCCCCACACCACATTCCATTCATTTTGACAATCACCTGAGCATAGTCACAGTCACATAAATGAGGCCAAGGCAACCCTATCACCTATCAGTGCCTCATGAACTGACTGTCATAGACAGCCCACCCCAAGCCCACCACCACAGCCAGGTGTACTCCACTGTTCAGATGAGACAGGAGGCTCAGAGAGGCTGAGCCACTTGCCCAGATCACACAGCTGAAAGCTAGGAGGCTTGCCCTTACAGGGCTACCTCTCAAAAGAACTATTTGAGTAACTGGGTAAAGAGCAACTTGACTGGCCTGGTCACTGTCCCATGCCACCTTTTGAAAGGCACCTAGCTTCTCTGTCCAGCAGCACCCTGGGTGAGGTAGCTGCTGACTCTGGTGGGTCTGCCACCTAAGCAGTCTCATGAGGTATGTTGGATAACTCATCTACTGGCCAGGTGGGCAGTCCCATGCCCACCCCTGCCCCACACGAGGCCAAGCCCTCACCAGCCGATGCTTGGCAGCCTCCCGAATCCAGCGAATGTTGTCCACATATTGCAGCTTCACAGCTGGGTTCACTGCAAGGAGAGAAGGGGAGGGGTGTCACAGGCACCAGGGGCCCCTGAACCTCTCTCTCACAGGCTGCTCAGCACAGGCACTTGTTCTTCACCCATCACTGGAGCCAAGATGTGGAGTCAGGGAGACTCCCTTCTTAGCAGCACTCTAGGCCATCTGATTTTCAGACCAGCAATGTCAGTAGTCATGTGAATTAATGCATAGAATTATGCAGCTCACTGTCTGATACATTCATTCCTTCAACAAACATCTATTGAGTGCCATGTCAGGCACTGGGAACAAAGACTGCTGTACACTTTGAAGAAAGTAAGATCCCTGGCCAGTTTAGCTCAGCGGTTGGAGCATCGGCCTGTCAACCAATGAGTCCCAGGTTCGATTCTGGTCAAGGGCACGTGCCTCAGTTACAGTTTGTCTGGGCCCTGGTCGAGTCATGAGGGAGGCAGCCAGTCAATGTGTCTCTGTCACATCGATGTTTCTCTCTGTCTCTCTCTCTTTCTCTCCCCCTCCCTCCCACTCTGTCTAATAATAAATAGACAAATAGCCTCAGGGAGGAATTTTAAATTGAAGAAAATAAGAGTGTGGTGAGATAGTCACTAGGTTGGTGGGTCAGGAGGGCCAAAGTCCTCTCTGAGGAGTGACAGTCAAGCTATATTCTAAATGCTAAGGAGGAACCGGCTACATAAAGAGCTGAGGAAACAACATTCTAGGTAGAGGGAATAGCAAGAGCAAAGGCCCTGGGATGAGAAAAAGCTTGCTCATCCAAGTAAGACAGACAAGTTGGTTAAAGTATGGAGGGTGTGCAGAGGAGGGTGATAGCCATAGAGCTCAGGAGGTGCTCCTACCAGCTCATGAGAGCCGATTGTTAAATCTTCAGGAATTGAGTGAGCCAATGGTTAACACAGACATCATTAACTTTCAACTAAATAAACTTACACTTTAAAAAAATTTATTAAAAATTAAGATAATGCTCATCACTTTTTAACTTACTACCTTTTAGGAGCATCTATGTTCTCAAGGGTACCTGCCTGTGGAAATACTGCTACTCTTCCAAGAGAAGCCCCACTTGAAATAAGACACCTGAGTGTTTAAACCTTGGCCATCAACAAACACAACAGCTGAGCTTACTCCTGAAGGGCTGGTTGTTGAACACCCATCAGCCACCTACAGAGGGCTGTGCAGTTGTTCTAACATCAGGAGGCCTCAGGAGGCTTCTGACAAGATTCCCAAGAGAAGGCCCCTGCTTTCCCTTCTTCCCTATGAGGATTTCCCCTGCCTAGCTCCTTCTATACAGGTGGTCCCACCCACCCTCAGCCTGGTTCTCCAGCCCTATATCCTTGTAACCCAGATTCCCTCCACTGCTTTGAACTCCGATGTGGACAGCAGGGTGAAATGGTCCCTGGGAATATAAAACAAGTAATAAAGGCCGAACGCAGGAAACCACCTAGAGAAGGCTACCCCTGGACCTATAGAAACGTTGCAGAGAAATAAGGGCAGGAGCTCTGACAGCTGAGTATGTTTCATAAAATAACTGCCTTCCCTTCTCCAGGTGATAAATGACAGGTCAAACCCACTACACAAGAAAAGACTGGGGTTAAACAACCTCCCCCATCCACATGAAAAGGCAGAAGCAAGACTCTGCATCAGAAAAACTAAAGATACACTGGAGAGGCTCTGACATAAAATAAGCAGAGCTGCCATCAGCAGATGTGAAGGCCAAAGGCTCAGAGGGGCACAGGAGGCAGCTACAAAGTATCAGAAGCACTGCTTATGGGCACAAACTGGAATTCTTGTACCCTTCTGCCATAAGGGCCAAGCAAGGAATGAGGATAGGGATTGGGGGAGGGCTTCCCTGCACTGCCAGGCTGGTAGACTTGCTATGGGGGATTTCGGGGGCCACCCACCATCCTGCATCTTCAACCTGACAGCCTTACCTCCACCAGCAATGGCCTCCTCCAGCACAGATGTCGCCAGCTGATCAGTGACTGCCAGGTCCTGGGGGTCCCCAGAGGTACATACCCAGCGGAAAGGCCCAAATCCCAGGGAGAATATATCCCTGCAAGGACAAAATGCCTAGTCACCTTCCCAAACTGGCTGCACCTATTGGCTTGGCCAGGATCACTATGATCCGAGGAAGGGAGGCTGGCATATGTTCCAGAACTGAGAGAGGGTGAAGGCTGTGTGTTAGTTGAGGTATGTGTGGGGGGCACTGTGCATTATGTGTGGGCATGTGTAGTAAAGTGGCGGAGGGGCTTCAATGTTCAGAATTGTTGCTAATTGTTTTTTAAGCCCCTAAGTCACTAATTAGACAGAAAGTTTCATAGGCCCTGCCTCCTCCAGACCCCTCCATCCCTTCAGTCCCCTTTCCCTCCAGTCCCCCTCTTCCTCTACTTCTTTCCCTTTAGCCCCCTTTCCCTCAGTCCTTCTCCCTCCCCCTCATTTTCTATTCTTCTTCACCTTCTTCCTTTTCAGCCCTTCCCCTCAGCCCCTTCTCTCCTCCTCTACCTGAATTCCCTCTCAGTCCCCCTCCCAGAGTCCCCTCTTCTTTTCCTTCCTCCTACTTCTCTATCCTCTGCCCCCTCCCTACCCCAGTGCTCTTCCTCCCTCTAGCTCTCTGTATCCCCTCTCAGAACTACACCACCTCTATCTGCAGGAGTAGGGAGCTGGGACACAGACAAGCAGAAATGCCTTAAATTGCTGTTATAGACAACCTGACAATCAGTCAACGACAAGTAAATAGTAAATAGTAAATGTGGGGACTTGGCCAAATTTGCCTTAGGTGATCTGACCTTCCTGTGTGAACTCCATGCAAAGGGAGGCAGCAGCCTGGGCCCTTCTGGATTCCCACACTCAGCCAGCTTCCTTCCTCAGAGAGGCCCCAGGTGCCCCCAGCACTATGGTCAGTGCCCAGACCACTCTGGCTCTGCCCCCTATGCACAGTGAACCCCAGATGAAGATGTTTGCCTTCTTGCCTCCCTCCCTCTCTGGTCCCATTTTGCTACACTGAGGGTCAGGAATCTTCCAAAAGCATCCCGAAGCCTTCTTTCTCCTGCCCCTGTATTGCCCCTGGCCTTGGCCTCCAAGCCTTCACCCTCAGCCCATCTCCCTCTGGGTACCTTCCACTCCTCCCTACTTATCCTGGGCCACTGGCCCCCCCAGAAGTGCCCTGCAAGCCAGGTAGGCAAAGGGGTTTCATGGGACAGCAGGCCTTGGCATCCACGGATCAAGCCATCAGCTGCCCTCTTGGGCCCACAGCCATGGCCATGGGATAAACAGCATTTAGGATCATGGGTACTGAAGCTCTGGGACTTCACCAGGAAGTGACCTTGGCTCCAGTCCCCTGCAGCCTCCTTGTACTCTCACTGAGGTTTCTCATGGTTTCAGTTTCTCTTCATCTGCATTTTGTGGTGGAATCCCATGACCTGGTATGGTGGCCATTCTGGGGCCTCAGCAGTGGTCAGAAAAGCCCCTGACCTGAACATCCAGGACCCAGAGACTAGAAGGGGCCTCATCACTTACCCCATAATGTGCTGGACGTAGGAGGGGTAACGGAACTGGGTTCTTTCAGCACCTTTCTTCGCCACGTCAGCTCCTGTGGACAGAGCATCTGCACAGTCACCTGGAGGAGCAGAGGGCTGGCAGGGCCCACTCCAAGGTGAGGACATACACCGCCATCCAGAAGACAATTCAAACAGAGCCCAGGGAAAGACTGCTGAGGCTCTCTGTCCTGACAACAAAGCATCACCAGATCTCTTTTCAGGTAGAGAGAGAGAGAGAGAAAGAGAGAAAGAGAGAGAGAGTGTAGCACTGGCTGGAGCCGACAGGTTCTTGGTATGGGGCAGGGCAGCAAGTACACATGCCCATGTCTGCCTCATGCATGTCCAGACTCTGGGCATGCATACAGACTCTGGACAGAGCATACAGACTCTGGGGTGTGGGGGGAGAGCTGGTGCCAAAGATGGGCTGGGAGGGGGACTTCCCACTGAATATCTTTTGTACCTTCTGAACTTTACAATTCATTAATGGATCACCTGTTTTACAGAAAGAAATTTTCTTTACAAAAAAAATAAAGCTGAAGTTTTTTTGTTTTTGTTTTTTGTTTTTTTGCAGTAGAACTCATACCAGAGTACTGTACCCACTCTCTTTATGGTGCTTTATATTTTTAAGGGCATGGAGAAACTAAAGCCAGAGAGGTCAAGCTGGCAGGACCAACTTCCAGAAGGCTCAGCGGGGGCATAGTGAAACCTCATGCCATGGCCCCTGCCTCCCCCAGGCACCCACCAACCCACCCCTGGCTAAAGGGAAGGGAGTGTGCCCACTGCCAACCCAGGGATGATAGGGCCCTCTCACCAAGCCTCCCTTCTCTTACCTGCTCTCTGGGCCTCCAAGAGGAAGGCATTGCCATAGTCCCAAAAGAAGAAGTTCTCCTTGGCCAACCTGTTGATGGCTGAGACTTGTCTCCTCAGGCTGCAACAGATCAGCAGTCAGCTATCAATTCTGCCTACCAGTGAGACTCTGAAAATGGGCCCTCTCTGCCCCTCACTGTCACCTCCCCAGTCTCACCCCATGGAGCTCAGCCAGCTCTGCTGACTTCCAACCAATCTGACAGAAGAGAAAGAGGCTCAGAGAGCTTAAGGGTGTTACCCAAGGCCACACAGCTGGCCACTGGAGAACCAGGCAGAGGCCACAGCTACTCACTCCAAAAACTCCTTCCAGTGTGTAGACCCCACCACCCACCCCGTGTAGCCCTGGGACCTATATCACCTTTCCTGGACCAGGTCCTTGAATGTGGCAGGATCAGAGGCCATGAGGCTCTGGGCCTCTGCGAAGCCAAGCTGCACAGGATAATAGCCACCACTGAATGGGTTGTGGCAGGATGTCTGGTCCGACCCCAGGTCCACCAAGAGCTCCCCAGTCATGTCCAATTCTTGGACCAGGCGCTCCCTGGAGAAGATGTGAGATAGTGTAGAATGGTCCCTGCCCAGTGTAGGAGCAGGCAGCATCTGGGATCTGAGTTTAGGGCCTAGCCAGGAAGGGACTGTAGCATGTTTTCCAGCCCATATGTCCAATAGTCAGGGACTGAAGCTAATCCTACACCCCCACCCCAAACCGCTCTCCCCCACAAAGAACTCAAGCAGGAAGGCTGCTATGAGCTCAGGCCGGGATCCAGGCTGTGAAAGCTGAGAGCAGAGCCTCATACAATACTTGAAGCTTTGTGTTCCTGGGGTACCTGGCCACCATTGGGACCTTGGCTGGAGGGAGAGGTTTACCTGGGGTCTCCAAGGCTGCTGACTCCCATTCCTGCACTTACCAAAGAGCTACCACATTGCCATGGTAACCAAGGCTGAGCACCTCCTTTTTTTTTCTTGCTTCCCTATAGGGCACAAGAGTAAAACAGATGGCCCCATCACAACTGCCCACAGCTGTCCATCTCGACCAACACATAAGGGCTACTCAAATGGCTACAATGCCAAAGACTCAAGAGGCCACCAAAAATATTGTGCACAAGTATAGGGCCTGAAATTCAGGGACCTATGAGGCATGTACTTGGAGAACCCAGACCATAAGGGAAACAGCAGACTTGAATACCCCAGACAGGAGAACTGACAATGGTGAAAATTCTTCTTGAGACAATACTTAGAATTAGGGATGTTGTTGTTAGAACTCTAATAAGGAGGTTTCTAGAATTCACTCAAGGTCATCCTCAAATAATAAAAGTCACTAAAGTTGATTCCAAAAATTACTTGGAAAAATAAAAGTACCAAAAAAAAAAAAAGTATATTTTGGGGAATAGAAGATTTGAATACATAAAATTTCTCACGGATATGAGAGGTATCAAAAAGTAACAATAAGTGGGACAGTAGGGCAGTGTGGTACCCATTCAAAGATGCAGATCAACTGAAGGCCTTGCTTGGCAGAGAGATGCCAGGGAAGCCAGAGACGCTCCTATTTCCCAGATGCACAAGGATAACAAAGTGGGAGAAGGGCACATGGTCCCAGAGCATTGAGGGACGCTGGAGAAGGAAGGCTGCCTCTCAACCCAAGGGCCAGAATGAGTACTATGAGCCCCATCGCTCCATTCCCAACTGTGTCTTCTGCAGCTTAGGAAGCAGAAATGTGATGAGACAGGCTGCTTAAGGCAGTTTGTTAAACTGATGTAAAATGATTGTGTGTGTGTGGCGGTAGGAATTAAGTCCAAACTTTGTGTGAATGTCAAGAGGGAGATGGCAGATTGAAGAGGTATATTTAGAAATGACAAGAACATCAGAATGGTTGGAAGTGTGTGTATGTGTGTGTGTGTGTGCACATGCAAGTGGGTATGTGTGTATATGAGAGTGTACGAGTGTGTGTGTGTATTCAGGATGCTAACCAGCATTAACAGGGATAGGAGCCAAATCAGGCAAGAGCCTTTAGTGGTACAGTAGGAGTTTAAAAATTATCCTATAATTAGTGGAGAGTTAGTTATCTGAGAGTTTTACAAGGGGACACAATGTGGTCAAATTAGTATTTTAGAAAGAAATATGTCAAATAGTATCGCATCTTGGAAATGGAAATATTTCTCAAATTATGTGAGTATGTGAACATTTTCATGCAAGCCCCCTTTGATCAGAATAGTCTAGCCAGGATGGAGAGCCATAGCACCAATGCATCTTCCCACAAAGGCTCAGCTCTGCAAAGCAAGTCAGCATCTGAAATGGCATTTGATCAGCAGCCCCAGGGCAGTCTCCCATCCCCAATTCCCACTAAAATACCTCAGAAGACATCAAGCAGGAGGGGAAATGCTACCCCCCCACACACACACTGCGCAGGCAATCACAGTGCAAATAAGAAGGAAGATCGAATATTGAACATGATGGAGTCACACTGAGGGAAAAGCTCCATTTTTTAAAGGTTCGTGTTTCCCCAATAAATTCAATGAGTATCTACTATATGCCAGTTCTGGGCTGAGCACTGAGGTCACAACAGTGAGAAACACAGACACATGCTTTGTAAAACTGGCTGAGTATAGGAGGAAAACAAGAGAATGATTGAAAATCTGTTGGAACCAAGAGTCTGATCACCAAAGTACACAAACCCAGGGATTTCCTACACACCAGCAATATTGACCAGTGAGAAACAGACATTAGAAGACCCTACTATACTGCTTCTGAGTGGTCACTTGGTTTGGTGGCCACCTGTGGCCAGGTGTCTGGCATGGAACAGGCCTATATAGAGTGACCCAGCCTCTGGGCCCCTTCCCATGGTCTCCCCACTTTTGATGCTAACTCATCAGGAGTTGTACCTGAGTCTTTCAATGCACTGGTCCAAGCTGTCGGTCACTTCCATCAGCCAACCTTGCTGGTGGCGTTTCATGAGGGCTGCTTTATCCACCTGTGACCATGAAGCACGAAGCTACTCAGTGACAAATCATCCTAGGGTGTTTCACCCTCCACTGGGTAGATATCATCCTCCCATGTAGATCACCCACTTTTATAACACATTGTCAGGGAAAACACTATGAGCTGCTTTCCAATGTTCATTCTCCCTCCTGCCTTCTTTATCAACAGAACCCAGATTGTGTTTAGGGTGACACTGTGCTTAGCTCCAGGACAAAAACCATGTCCAAGTTAATCACAAATATCCTTTCCACTGTCACCATCTGCCTTGTAGATAAGAATATCCATTTGATCCAATACTAACCAGAGTTTCAAGACATTATTTATTTTTGCTAAAATAGAGTCAGCCATAGCTGGTACTTCCCCTTCTCCATTCTACCTGCCTTGAATTTAGATGGCATGGCTGAGGCTGTGGCAGCCATTTGCTAACCACAAGGGAAGCCCAAGAGAATCTAGAGACATTGTCTCTAAAGTGACTGAGCTCTTGAACCAATTCAAATACTATTGGTTACATGAGAAAAATAAAGCCCTATTTATGTGAACTGCCATAGCTTGGTTTTCTGTTATCTGCAGCAAAATGGGCTTCTAACAAGTACAGCTATGTATATCACAGGTTTTGTACCACTAAGTGCAAATTCCACTGGTGTGTATCACCAAGGCTTTTCTTAGAATCACTCACCTCCTCTTCCTACTTCTCTTTCTGTCCTTGGCACCACCAAAGAAAGCTGTGACAGCTACTGAGAAAAAGAGGCTGCACTCCTCTCTACTGATGGGCGACTCATCTGCTTCCCCCACCTGATAGTGAATGGCCTGAGTTGGGGGAGTCTATATTCATTTATTAACACACATATACTCCCTGCTATACTCCAGGCATTCTGTGGGGTAAGGGAAGCGGTGCCCACATAAGGTCAGTTTCATGAGACAGCACCAACCAGGCATTGACCATGGAAAACGATGGTCACTTTGAAGGCAGGAGGTGTATACTGTGCTAGGAACCCACCCTCAGAGGCTTTGTAGAGGGAGCGAGACAGAGGGCAAGAGAAGAGAGGGGTGTGGATGTGAGTAGCTCTGGAGGCAGGTGGGCAGGAATGAGGACTCAGCTCTTATGGTGTGCTCACCTCTGCTATCACACCGATGCACCCCACAATGACTGAGGCTTTGGCCTGAGCACCACTCATTCCGCCCAATCCAGAGGTGACAAAGACTTTCCCAGCCAGGTCCTCGATGCCCAGGTACCGACGCCCAGCATTCAGTACAGTGAGCTGCAGGGAGAGGAGTCAGGAGCTCAGTGCCCACTCCCAGCATGTCCGCCTATCATCCCCTGATACCAGGCATGACCCCTGTCTCTCACCACTGTGCCATGGACGATTCCCTGGGGACCGATGTAGCAATAACTGCCCGCTGTCATCTGGCCATACCTAGCCACAGAGAAGAAGGCAAGCAGGAGAGTGAGACCAGAAAATGCATTAATTTGATAATACATGAAATGGTAGTATTTTACATCTTGATGGGGTTTGAATTGTTCAGATGCGTGTATTTGTTAGAACACATCAAATAGTACATGTGCCATGTATACAACTCATTATGTGTAAATTTCACTTTGAAAGAAAAAAATAAAACCAAATATTGAATTCCAGTCTGCAATATTTAGAACTTACTTTGAAATGCATTAACCAATTGGACAGATGGATGGATAGAGGGACAGAAAGATAGACACTAGATAAAGTGAGTTTAGTAGTACATTAATCGCAGATTTTTGGTGTTTACAGTTAATTCTTCCAATTTTTTGTATGTTTGAAATTGTTCATAATAAAATGTTGGGGAAAAGCAGGATTGAAATTGTATGTTCACTTGCATATAAGTATATAAAAATTGTAGGCATATTCATATAAACTACTAGGGAATATGTAAATATAAAATTGCTGTAGTGTTGTGATTGTATTTTTCAAAATTGTATTTAACATTGCTACTGTTTTATAATAAAAGTAGAAATATATGATATTTACTGGAATGATATAATATAAACTGAAACAGAGACTTACATTGTAACCCCCATGGCAAAGAGTTTCTCATACTCTTCTCTAGAAGAGTAGTTGGGAATGACCTGGAAAAGAGGGACAAGAACCAAGGACTAAGGGCAGCACAATACCCTTGGAAACAGCACATAAGTGGGTATCAGGGCAGCTTTCCCTGCTGCCCCCAGGCCAGCACTGTGCTTGGCTATCCCAGGACCCACCATCCCATTGGTGATGACCAGCCTTGGGGCTCCAGGGCTGCTTGGAAAGAGGCCCAGTGGGTGTCCACTGTACATGACCAGGGTCTGCTCCTCTGTCATCTGTGACAAGTAGGACATCGTCAGCCAGAACTGGAGGGAAGAGAAAAGCATGGAGGCCTCTGTAACTGAGGGTCCCATTGTGGGCCCCAGGCCACTGTCCAAGCTCTGAGAGCTCCCCAGGCCTCAGTGGCCCTGCCTAGTTCTCTGTTACACTCTAGTGGCTCCTGGTGCCTTCAATAATGCCACTCCTGTCCTTAGAACCTTCAACATCCCCAAAGTGTCTCCAATGCTGTGATCTCAGGCATCAGGCAGGCAGAGACCTGAGTCCTGAGCCCTGGGTTTATAACCTCCCTCCAAGCCAGAGGACGTGGTCCGGGGAAAGGCCTGGGCATGGGGGCCAGGCCTCATAGTCCAGCATACCTGAGCCCAGTTGCTGAACACCTGTCCATTTCCTCCATAGGTCACAAGCTCCTGGGGAAACTGGAGAAGACACAGTGTCATCTGAGATGGTGGTCTTGGAAGGGAGGGTCCCTACCCTACACTGGGCTCTACAGGGCAAGGTGGCCAATGTCCCTTTAAGGAGTGATGGGGCAAGGGGAAAAGCCAGAGGTGATGCCCGGGGATAGAAGCCTTTGCAGGAACATCGGTCCACTTGTGACTGAGGTAACAGCTTGGGGTGAGGAACAAAGCTGGGTCTGGGGTCAATGTCAGGTGATCAGGTTTTGGGGCCAGGGCCAGTGCTGAGGAAGCTCTCACCACTAGGCAGGGTGGTCAAATTCCAGGACCATATCACCCTCAAGCATAATACTTAGAGGTTCATCCCACAAAAGCTATCCTTTCTCAAATATGAGATCTGATGTATAGACTGGCTATCAAGGAGGCCCATGACGGGCACGTGTGGCCAGACCTGTGTCATCCACATATGGCTATCGAGCACTTGAATTGTGGCTTGTCTGACATGTTATAAGTGTAAAACATACCCCTGATTTCAAAGACTTAGTAGAAAAAAATTGTAAAATATCTCAATAATTTTTTTTACTGAGTACATGTTAACATGATAATAGTTTAGGTAGGTATATCAGGATAAACAAAGTACAGTATTAAATGTTTCTGTTTATTTTTTCATGTGGCTATTAGAAAACTTAAAATTATACATTCTACTACACCTATATTGATGTCCCAGTGTTGGTGTTGTGCTATAGTTACAGAAGAAGGAGCCACTGGGGGTGAGGGGGTGTGGTCCTCTCTGCACTATTTTTACTTCCTGGATATCTATCATTACTTCTAAATAAAAAGCTTAACTGCATTTCCTGTGTGTCTCACATTCTGGTGGACTGTGCTGGCACTCTGCCTCAGTGTCCCTGGCACGTTACCTGGGCCACAGCTGGGTCCAAGTTGTTCATGATCATATGCATGATGGCTGCTGCAGCTTTCGTCCGGCTCGGGTACTGCTTCATTGGGTAGGCCCTGCAAGGTGAGTCCACTGCTAGGTGTGCCGAGGAGAGGGCACAAAGGTGTGGACAGTGAGACCCAATATCCTGCTGCAGAAGTCACCTGGCAGCTCCCAGCAGGAACCAAGGCCAACCGACTCTGGTGCTCACCTCGTGCTTTGCACCCCCGACCTTTCCAGGTATGGGGAGTTTGACCCCCACCCCACTCTGGGCCACCCTTCCTCCCTTCTCCTCAGGCTCCAACTGGGAGAACGCTGACTTTGAAGCAAAGCTGATGTCTACTTTTCAGAAGCCTCTACTCTGGGTGCAGTTTATCCTTTCCTTCTTTCCTTCACACCACCTGTGCTTCTGGGCACCAATTCCAGAGCAGGTGCCAGGCAGCAGGGCACAACAGGAATGAAGTAATATGGTTCTGGATTTACGGGGTTCATGCCATTTCCTGGGGTGATCCCAGACAAGTCTTGGCTTTTGGCCTATCCAAGAACAAGGATGCTCAGTGTGATACCTGAGTAGGGCAGCAGCATCTGGGAACTGTGATACGTAGATCCTCCCACCCTGAACAGCTGACTGTGCAATGTGGGGTGAGACCCAGCCACCCATGGTTTCACAAGACCTCCAGTGCCAAGGACAACTCAGCTTCAGAGAACTAATGGAAAGCCTGAACTATTTGAAGACACTGGCAGAGCCACCCTCTAAGCCTCTTGTCCTCTGGCAAGACACAAAACATGGGGTTTAGGAAGGGATTTTGTATACAGTTTGGCTCCAGAACTGCAAAGGACTGACTGCCCAGGAGAGTGAACCAGAAGGACCCATCTTCTGGACAGTCTTGGGGATTTTAGCCAGCTCTAGGCTGCAGACTCCCACAGATGACAACACTGCCGCCCCTCTTACAACAATGCCTCTGTAAGGGGCATTGGCTCAGCACACCACGTCCATAGGCCTCCTAGTGTGGACATCCCCAATATCCTCTTCCCTTCTGACTCTCTGGGGTTTCTGACCTCCAGCATAATCCCTCCTAGGTCCTTCTTTTTTGCCTGCCAGCACTCACCTCATTTCAATGCGGGGGCAGAACCGGTACATATAGATGTGCCCATATAGTCGCAGCTCCTGGGCAAACTCAGGGGCCAGCAGCTTCTGGACATCCAGGGGGAAGTAGCGTAGGGCATTCCTCAGTGCCAGCTGGGGGAGGAGAGGTGAGGGGCAGTAGGAGCAGGGGGTCCAGGCCAAGCATCCTGAGGCTACCATGATGGGCCATCCTTCCCCACTTGGATTTTCCCCTGTTCCACTCAGAAACATATGAGTGGAACCCAGAGACTGCCTAGTTGTCACCCTAGTCTACAGTGTCACCTCCTACATGAAGCCTTCCCAAGAAGAGTCTCACTCACTGAGGACCAGGCTGCTTAATTCCATCCAAGAACCAGACAGGGTCCTATTCTGAGGCTTGTGGCTGCAGTGAGAAATGCAGAACCACAGGGACTGAGAAGAGACCTGCCAGGAGCCCATACACCCCTTGTACAAGTACAAAGAAGCACTCTCCACCAGTGCCCAGCTTGGCAAGTAGCCTCGGGCTAAACCTGCAGCTTTGGGATTGAGAACCTGCCAAATCCTGGGAGTCCTGGGACAGAGCCTAAAGTCAGAGACAGGAGAAACCTTCTAAGGGCTCCTTATCCAACAAGGGAAAGCAGCCCAAATTCCCATGCTTCCACCAACCCTATCACTCTTCTCCAGATATCCCCGATGTTTCTGGTCCTGCCTCAGGGCCTTTGCACTTACCCTCCTTCTACCTAGATCCCCTTTGCCACTCTGCCTTTTCTTGGAGGGCCCCTCCCTTCATCTGGTTTCAGTTCAGATGCCCTTCCTCAGAGGCCTGCCTGACATTACCTGCTTGACTCCCAGTCTCCCTTCCCATCCTGTTTCCTTCTGGAGCTTTTCCTCATCAGACACTCTGATTTGTTTGTTTCCTTCCTTGCTTACAACCTTTCTTGCTAAGCTCAAGGAGGGCCAGAGTTCTGGAAGACCCATTTCATAGCTCTCTTCCTTGTAACACCCAGATTGGAGCCTGAGAATGGAGGCAGTTGAAGTGGGGGAGATCACTAGGGTGACAACCTGGTATCTGGATGAACACTGAGATCATTTATTCATCCAATGACCATGGAGAACAAACCACTTTGGGGGTGAGGGAAGATGAGGAGGTAGATACGGTAAATTTTTTTATTCATTCATTCAGCATATGTCTGTTGAGATAAGACAGGCGGCTTTGACACTGGAAGACAGAGGTAACAGAAGAAGAAACAATGACCTAGAACTGGGCCCTGAAGACACCAGCATTTGGGCAGAGGCAGAAGTATCAGCTAGGAAAACCAGAAGCTGGGAATGCAGCAGGAGCACAGATGCTCTGGAGGCCAAGGGCAGAGGCCTAGGAAAGGAAGGACAGCATGTTCAGTGTGCCCTGAGGAATGAATCACAGGGTTGTCACTGGGGCCTTAAGGGGCAGGTGAGGTGGAAGAGAGAGAAGGAGAGGGATCATTCAGAGGGGAGCAGAAGGCAAGAGAAAGTAAGGGAGAAGATGCCAGTTTAGGGGGTTTTGGAACCTCAAAAGGGTTTGCAGAGCCATTCCCTCATTTAGTTTTCACATGGAATAAAAGCACCTAATCCCTTCTTTCTTGGGGGAAAAAAAAACTGATCAGAAATATGAGTTTCTCTCATAAGAACAGTGGCTAAAAATATGCCCCCACAGGATTCTCTCAAGGCCAGCATCAGCCTCACTCAGAGGGCTATTGCTGCTGGTCTGGGGACCCCACTTCAGAAACCACCACAGGACAACAAGGAGGATAAACAATCCACAAGTACATGCAGCAGCTGGATGAATCTCCCACCATGCTGAGAGAAAGAAGCAGACACAAAAGGAATATATAGCCTGACAACTGTGGCTCAGTGGTTGAGCGTCGACCCATGCACCATGAGGTCGCCAGTTTGATTCCCAGTCAGGGTACCTGCCCAGGCTGTGGGCCCGATCCCCAGTGGGGGGCATGCAGGAGGCAGCCAATTGATGTTCTCTCAGTTATGTTTCCAACCCTGTCTACCTCTCCCTTTCTCTCTCTCTAAAATCAATAAAGAAGAAAAACTTTAAAAAAAAAAAGAATATATAGTACTGCATAATTCTTTGGACACAAAGTTCAAAAGCAGGTGTGGCTAAGGTATACCGTGAGAAGTCAGGACAGTAGTTACTCTTCAAGGTCAGGGCCTGTTCCTTTACCTGTGCACATGGGGTTTGGGCTACTTTCTGTGCATTTTCCACCTTGGTGCAAAGGTTGTTTTTTTATTTGTTTGTTTTTACTGGTGTATAGCTTCTAATCCAAGCTTGCCAGAGAAAATGAACATTAAGAAAAAAATTTCAAAAGCAATATGTATTACACACAAACACACACACACACACACACACACACCACACTCACATATACACACATACACACACCACACACACACCACGCACACATACTCCACTTAAGACTTAACATTACTACAAGGATCCTAATATATTCTATCCTAGTCTAACCTTTTTCATTTAATTTTCTAATGCAACTCTCTTAACTGATTTTACAAACTGCGAAGAGATGGAAGCTGTGGTCTAAAACCATTGTATTTACTGTTCTCACAGAAATGCATGCTTTATTACTGGGGCTGAACTTGATGTTTTTCAAGGTGCTAGATAAAGAATACCCATTTCAGCTGAGTTGATGCTCTTGCAACATTGTGCAAATAATCACATAACTCAAAACAAACAAAGGTTCCATCAAAATTAACAGTTTTTTAATTGTTAGTTGATAGAAATGACTCAGCCATTCTATAAAATGTAGTTCAAGACTGTATGAAACTCAATCTGTCCTAAAATGAAGTGTTCATGCATGTGCGTTGTAAACATAAAGGAGATTCTGGCAATTTCCAGAATCCTAAATGCAGCACAAAAGTTATCTGCCTATTTTTCCCAGGTAGAAAATTTCCATTTTATCACCATTGAATTTTTCATTATTCTGTAATGTAGCCTACACATCTTAATGTCAATTATTGTACATCAATTTTTTTTTCTTTCAAGGATAACCTGTCTTTTTTTCTTTTAATCCTCACCTGAGGATATTTTCCCATTGATTTTCAGATAGAGTGGGAGGGAGGGAGGGACATGACCCTGACCAGGGCAGGGGATTGAACTGTGACTGAGGTATATGCCCTTGACCAGAACCAAACCTGCAACTCTTTGGTCTGCATGCTGACGCTCTAACCCCTGAGCCAAACCAGCCAGGTCTAACCTATGTCTTTTTATCTGTAATTTCATGTTTGTATTTAGTTTCGAAAAGTTGTCTTCTATTCCATTTTATTCAATAACTTTATTTCCTATGTCTAGAGTTACGTAATAAACATTGGATAATTATTTCTTGAGTAAAAATTTAAAAAAAGAAGCAGCTCTGTTTGCTGGCCTAGATTCAATAATACTCCAAGTTTCTTATGGGGGTCAGTTCTCAGCATTAAGATGAAAAAAAAAAATGGTGTTCAGAAAGGTTCTATGAGTTGTCCAAGGTCCTGCAACAGGCCTGGGCAGGCCTAGGGAAACCTCAGCAGTTGAGGAGGCTCAGCAAGGACAGGCTGGATGGAGTAATGGGGTTGGCCAATTCCTTATGAGCATGGAACAGTAAGCACAGCTGAGTCTGGCCCTGGCCCTGCTACCTACTAGCTGTGTGAGCTTAGGCAGGTCACCGCTGTCTCAGTTTCCTCATCTTTCAACATGGCCTACTTGCCTGTGTAGTTGAAAGTGTTAGATGAGATAATGTGTACAGCCCTGCATACAGTGTCAGGCCTCTACCCACCTGTTCTTTAAAGACCCAAAGCCAGAACCTGGGGAGTATTTCTTGCTTCCTACACATCCCCAGCTATGCAACTTCCTTGTTTGCAGATCTTCAGTCTAATATCAAAGGCCACAGTGGAGAGTCAGTGGAAGCTGTGCTTGGGAACTCACACTCTAGGTGGCCAGCTGGCATACTAATCACACAATGCTACCACAAGTGCTTCAGTTCTCTACATCTCAGTCCACACCAGAGGGTGAGCTGTGCAGCATGTAGAATGTCAGAGATGGATTTCCACTGGTGAGATTGAGGCTTGTTAACATATAATGCATGGGACAAGAGGGTTCTTATTAGTGAAACCAGATGTATTCAAGACTCATAAATTGGGCAGAAAATTCTAGACACACCTCCATCCCTCATCTTACCTAACAAGCTCAGTGGCATATACTCTTAGGGGCCAGAGGATTAATACATAAAAGGTCCTATATTGGGCCATTAATTTGTAGGATTCTGGGCACCTGATGGTGTGGTAGGCAGATTAATGGACCCCCAAATATATCTACATCTCAACACCCAGAACCTGTGAATATGTTAAATTACATGGCAAATGAGACTTTACAAATAAGATTAAATTAAGGCTTTGAGATGGAAAAATGTCCTGCATTATCAAGGTGGGCCCAATGTAATCACAATAACCCTTATAAGAAGGAAGCAGAGGGTCAGTCAAAATTACAGATTTGAATTTGGTGTGCTACAGACTGTGAAGATGGAGGAAGAGGCCATGAACCAAGGAACACAGAAGTCCAGATGGTCCAGATGCTTCAACAATTCTCAACCTTCCTAATGCCGCAACCCTTTAATATAGTTCCTCATGTTGTGGTGACTCTCAACCATAAAATTATTTTTGTTGCTACTTCATAACTGTAATTTTGTTTTCCTATGGTATTAGGTGACCCCTGTAAAAGGGTCGTTCGACCCACAAAGGGTTCACTACCCACAGGTTGAGAACCGCTGCTAGAAACTAGAAAAGTCAAGGAAATTGATTCTCCCCAAGAGCCTCTAGAAGAAATGTGGCCCTGATGCAATTATTTTTTAACTTGATACTTTATAATATGTGTAATGCTACTAAACCTATATTATGTAATTCTTAAACATGTAAGCATAAACCAGGACAATATGATAATCATATTTGTGCCCCCAAAATGAGAGATATGATACTCAATAAGAGAGCAAAAGAACAAATATGGTTTCAATATCAGCACATTTGCACTAATATTTTTCGCTTTTAGCCCAGTGACATCCATTTCAGATTTTCAAAACCCAGACTTGTAAGATAATACATTTGAGTATATGTGTATCTTAAACTACTATGCTTGTGGTGGTTGGTTATAGCAGCCCTAGGAAACTAAGACAGAGACAGAATCCTGTTTTGGAAGTAATGTTACTTCTGCCAAGACCAAACCTTACCTGTGTGGCGACTGATCACCTATAAGGATACTAGCCTGTGACTTTGTTTAGCTCCCAGAACAGGAGGGGTGTGTGTGTGTGTGTGTGTGTGTGTGTGTGTGTGTGACCTGGCAGTGATCCTGTTGGGCAAACCTCACCCACCTGAAAGTTTCTGACTCATTATTTCTGCCAAAATGATGGCCATGATCCAATTGGTTCAGACTTTATGAATCACCCCCATCCTTGCACCTCTCTAACCCAGCCGCATTAGGGCACTTAACTAACTCTGGCCCAAACTGGAGCCAGACTTCCTGGGTCCAAACTGTGGCTCAGGCTCTTCTTGCAGGGGGCAGGGAGCCTCTCCAGAGGCTGCTGCTACTCCTCTCCAAGCTTAGTCTGCACCAGAGCGTCTGCTACAAAGCACACACACGCCCCCTTTTGGAGCTTCCAGTCCTTCTCTGAGAAATAAGTTCAATGATAGCATACACCTTATAAGTCCTCACTAAGGACTAAGTGAGTTGACATGCCTAGTACAGTGTCTGGCACACATATGTACCTTGTGGGTCCCAGCTATCAAAATGATCATCTCCCACACTCATGGCCCTCCGTGCTGCCAATTGTTTCCTCAAGTCCACCTGCTCCCTCTAGTAAATCTGTAGAAAGCTCTACTCTCTCTGGAAGAGTATTACTAAGCAACAGGTCATTTTTCCATGCAGAAACCCTCATGGGCATTTAGCATTTTAGTTCATCCAAATAAAATATTATGAAACAGTTAAAAAAAAATGGGGACTTTAAATACAAACAATCTCAAAAACAAAACAACAACAAAAACAAACAAGCAAAAAAAACCTAACATGTATTCCATTTATATTTTTAAGGGCCCACACCAAAAAAAAAAAAAAATGGTGACTTGGGGAAGTGAAGTGAGGAACTTATACTTTTATTATATTTAACTTGCTTGTCTCATAATATTACCTTTCATAATTTATGTCAAAAGTCAAAAAAACACATTTAAATAAAAATATAGAAAACATGCCAAAGTATAAAGTGAGTCGCTGATGAAGATGTTACTGGGTTTGAAAAGTGTCTCGAAAAACACTTGTGTTTCTCCTCTACAGAGAAACTGTTCTCACACAGAAGTCTTCCATGACCAGATGTGTAGGTTTTTCCCACACTGCCCAAGTCTCTGACACCAGCTGGATGTCTTATGATCCAGCACAATTCTGACATTGTCCACCTGGATTCAGCACTGGCAGCACATGTTAAGGGCTGAAACCCACATGACTGCTCCCTCCCACACACACTTCAGATGCCAATTGCAAGTCCATGTTGTCACCTCACTTCTGACCAACCAGTTACAAATCAGGGTTTCCACAACCTCCTCCAAGGGTTTGATAATTTGCTAGAGTGGCTCACAGAACTCAAGGAAATACTATGTTTATTGGTTTATTATATAACAAAGGATGTGATGAAGGATACAGATAAGAAAACCAGATGAAAAGATAGGGTAAAGTCTGGGGAAGGGTTTCAGAGCTTCTGTGCCCTCTTCAAACCCCACTTCCTCCCCATGTAAGGGATTTTTATAGAGGCTTCAGCACGTAGGTATGATTAATTATTAACTCATTCTCCAGCCCCTTTCCTCTCTCTGGAGTATGTGGGGTAGGGCTGAAAGTTCCGTTTTTCTAATCATGGTTTGGTCTTTCTGGTGACTGCCTTCATCCAGGAGCCCCCTAGAGTGGCCTCCTTAGAATAAAAGACACTTTCAACTGATTTAGGAATTCTGTGTCAGGAACTGGGATCTAAAACCACAGGAACTAGGATCTAAAACTAAATATTAGCAGGGGTGGGGAGGGGGGGAGGCAGAGATAAAAAATACACTTATATTCCTTATTATTTCACAGGCACCAGCTGAAGGCTGGCTAACCCTGGCAACCAGACAGAAGATTTAGCCCCTTCAACAGCTCAACCTCCCCAGACCAGCATTTTGCTCCAACTCTAAGGGTTTTTTGACCTTCAAGTAAATGGCAACAAACAGTGACAAAGCTGAACTGGCCTCAGCTCCTCAGCTCCCAGATGCCCTCCTTTCAGCACAAGAGACCATGGAAGCTGATTACCAGCATATAACCATAGGGTGTCGCCTGAGATATGCAGGTGGTGGAGCCCTTCAGGCTCTCCTGGTCAAAGGTGAAGGCACTAGCGGCCAGCAGAGAGGTGACTGAGTGGGAGAAAACATGAACTTTTGCTTTGACGAAGCTCAGCTGTTCCAGATAAGCCAAGTGATGACAATGACTAGAGGAGGTAGAGTAGGGGGAGGTGAGGATCTCCCTGCCCCCACCCTTCCCCAATGCCTGCTCCTCCTAGCCCAGCCCTTAGAGACCAGTCCCCAGTGCCCACCAGCCCCTGCCCCCACCATTCCCCGAAACCCCCCAGTGTCCTGTTTCTCCCTTTGTGGGAGACACTTGGCAGAAAGTGTAGGGGCAGACCCCCTAAGGACAACAGTCTTTATCAGGGGTGGGGTGGTAGGATTCCTCTCTTAATATTTGTGCTTAATATTTTGCTACTTTCCCCCCTTGTTCCTAAAATTCTTGAGTGATTTTGAGTAAAGAAAACATAGAAGAAAACTCTTTATATAACTGTATGCTTTATTTCATCTGGTCTCCTTTACTACCCTGTGGTGTAATTATTTTCATCCCCAGCGTACAGAGGAGACAAGCTTTGAAACCGAACAGTGACTTGCCTAAGGTGCTGGTTGGAGGGACTGTGGGAGATCAAGGAGGGCTGCCTGGCTCCCAGCTAGCTCTTATCAGTACTCCCTCAGCCACCCTACTCCCACATGACCTCACTTGGGTTCTAGTCAAGAAGCTGAAAACTCATCTGAAGATCTGGGGGCAGGGTGTCCTCCCATAAACGAAAACAAGAGCTGACCTACTACAGAGTAGAATTTCAAAGTTGTAAGCATGTCTGGGTCAGGAAGGTACATAGTCAAGCCGCTGTACATCTAGGGTATTTCACACTGGCCCCAGTCCTCCTTGGACTGTAGGCAGTCATAGCACCACCACTTACTGCCTGGGTGACCTTGAGCCTCAGGGTCCTTGTAAATGGGGAGCACAATTCCACACCCAAGGGTGGCCATTGGGGAGAGAATAAGGGATTTGGGGTGCTAAGGAGTCTGACACACATGGGTTCCTCCACCCCACTGCCACCCCCACTGGGAGCTCCTGGAGACCCTTGGCCTCAGCTTCTACAGAGAAGAGAAAGTAGGGAGTAGGGGATACCCACCCCAAACCACTCAGAGGGTAAAGGGCCCCAGAAAAAAAAGGGGCTCAACTTCTTACCTGTTGCTCTGTAGGGCTGAGGCCAGGGGTCCTGACTGGTGCGTGGGGTACCCCAGTCCAACGTCCCTGGTTTTCTGGGAGAGGCCGCAGGGGCAGGCCAGAGCACAACTCCTGGAGGCTAGACATGTCTTGCTGAGACTAAGGTAGAGGCCAGCTCTGTGGAGAGGTCAGGGAGAGACTGGGCAGTGAAGGTCTGGCTGGGAGGGAACCTCCAGCCCCAGAGCCACCTCCTCCAGCCCCTTATTGGGCTGAGGGCCTGCAAAAAAGCCATGTGTAGGTAGGTCATAGAGTCACTGGCCGCTAGGCTGACTTGAGGGGGGAGCAGCACTGTTCTAGGAAGAGACAGGCTTCATACATAGGACATGGCTAGGTGGGGGTTCATTTGTCTTGTTAGTGGGGCTTGAGTGGGTTGTGATTTTAGGATTTGACTTTGGGTGCTGGTGAGGTTCCATTGGGAGTCACACCAAGGAGGTGATGTTGGGGTTTGTATCTTGATGATGGATAGCCATAATATATTAAACCTGGCACAGAGTAAGTGATCTGTGTAGAAAGCAAGCAGTGGCCCTTATACCCTTCTCCCTGTCACCTGAGTGTGTGTGTGTGTGGGCAGGGGGAGGGGAGTAACAAACTTGGCAGGAGCCTACCCAACAGCAAGTGTTCCTTCCTCAGCTTCCATTTTGGTACATGCTGCTTTACCCCTTCTCAAAGCTCTGTGTGAAAGACCTGCCTGGAAATGGCCCTCATCTCCAATCTCATTAATGACTCTGTGAAAAAGTGCTCCTCCTTATCCCTGTGCTGTGGATGGGAAACAGGCCCGGTCTCGCTCACACAGCCAGGAAGTGACTGCAGTAGAGCCCTGGTGGTCCTGAGAAACAGTACACCTGGATGTGAATCCAGTTTAACTCCCGACCAGCCCTGTGGCCTTGAAACTTGTCCCAATCTACGCAAGTGGGTGGTAATTAAACACTCAGGTTGCAGGAGTCACCGATGGTTATGTAAGGACCCAGCACAAAGCCTGCACTGAAAAGGTGAAAAAAAAACAAAACAAAAAACCCAGCTCTTCTGAGCAAATCAAGTGAACCAGTACTCTCATGGCCTGTGGGTTTCACCGTTCTATTTTATAGATGTGGAAACTGAGGTCTAGAGAGGTGCTAGTACTTACCCAAGGCCACAGACTTAGTCATGGGTTGAGCTAGGATTTAAACCCTCAGAACTCAGAGGTCTGGCTGTAGCCCTTCTCTCAGCTACTCCCACTCTGACTGGCACAGTGAGCATGCTGTTGTCGGGGTTCTTACCAGCAGAGAGGCTGATTCACAGGGCCAGCAATTAGAAATACACTCTTATATACACAATGGAGTACTATGCAGCTGTAAGAAAGAAAGATCTCTTATCCTTTGAGACAACATGGAGGGATGTGGACAGTATTATCCTAAGCGAAACAAGCCAGTCAGAGAAAGACAAATATCACATGATCTCACTTATTTGTGGAATATAATGAACATAACAGTCTGAGGACCATGGTAGACCCAGAGACGTGGAAGTAGGGTCCAGAATGACAATCCTCAGAACAGGGGGTGGGGGGAGAGAAGAGATAAACCACAGAACTTATATGCATGTATGCATAACCAATGGACATGGACAACAAAGCTGGGGACAGGTTGGGGGGGATAGGGAGGAGGGTGTCAACAGAGAAAAAAGAAGAAACATCTGTAACAAAAATAAATTAATAAATATAAATAAAAATTAAATAAAATATGTAAAAAAGAAAAGAAAAGAAAAGAAATACACTCTTGTTCACTTTCCAGTATGAATTCATTCACTCTATCTTTTGAACAGAATTAACTGAGCACCTTTCTGTGCCGGGCACTGTTGCTGTTCCCGGAAGCAGCAATTCTTGTTGCAGACACTGACCCTCACCCTACCCCTCATGGCATGCATGGCACACAGCTAGACCGCCAGCTGTCAGCGCCTGCATCTCTGCTGGAGGGCTGTTTCTGGTGACTTAGGGCATGCCTATCCAGCTCAGAGGTGAGCTGGAAGAGTTACAGAAGCGACAGTCCTTCCCCAGCTGCCCTGGGAGCAGCACTCAAGTGTCAACAGGGGAGAGGAAAATTACTGGATAAACACCCCTGCTATCTTGGCTCTCCCCAGGGTATATAGGTGGGTGGGTAATACATTTGGGCAGTGTTCTGCACTGTCTCTAGTCTCCTAGCAGGACTGGGCTGAGTTGCTCCCCTCCCTACCCCCAGTATCACACCCTTGGCTGGTGGCTTTCTCTTCACCACCCTACACTCCACTCCCTGACTAGACAGCCTTCAACAAACCAGCTCAGGACTTGCTTCTGGAGGAAGCTTCTTCATCTGATGGCTTAAGAGAAGCCAAAATCTAATACTTTTTGTGAAATCTCTTGATTTTGAAGTATTTGCAACCAATTAAACAATTTTTAAACATTGAATAAGATGAGTGGGTTGTATCAATACAAATGTTCTGGTTGTGATACCTCACTATATAGCCTGCAGGAGATTATAATTGGAGGAAAAAGGCATATGAGATCTCTCTCTGTACTATTATTATTTTTAATTAATTTATTTTTGTTACAGATGTTTCCCCTTTTCACCCCACTGACACCCACCTCCCTATCCCAACCCCACCCCCACCCCCTGCTACAGCATTGTTGTTCATTGGACATGGATATATGCATATAAGTACTTTGGTTTATCTATTCCCTGACCCCTACCCCTCTCCTCTAAGGTTTGTCTATCTGAACCTGACTTTTATGTCTCTGGATCTATTTTGTTCAACAGCCTATTTTGTTCATTATATTTCACAAAATAAGTGAGATCATGTGATACTTGTCTTTCTCTGACTGGCTTATTTCACTTAGCTTAATACTCCCCAGGTCTCTCCATGTCATCTCAAAGGAGAAGAGATCTTTCGTTCTTACAGCTGCATAGTATTCCATTGTGCATATGTACCACAGCTTTTTTATCCACTCATCTATTGATGGACACTTGGGCTGGTTCCAGATCTTAGCAATAGTGCTGCTGTGAACACAGGGGTACATATATTCTTTCTGATTGGTGTTTCGGGCTTCTTAAGATATATTCCTAGAAGTGGGATCACTGGGTCAAATGGCAGTTCAATTTTTAATTGTTTGAGGAAACACCATATTGTGTTCCATAGTGGCTGCACCAGTCTGCATTCCCAGCAGTGGTGTACTAGAGTCCCCTTTTCTCCACACCCTTGCCAGCACTTGTTGTTTGATGATTTGTTGATGGCAGCCATTCTCGCAGGTGTGAGGTCA
Source organism: Molossus molossus (assembly GCF_014108415.1). Taxonomy (NCBI): domain Eukaryota; kingdom Metazoa; phylum Chordata; class Mammalia; order Chiroptera; family Molossidae; genus Molossus; species Molossus molossus. Next base: position 56,698,913 of record NW_023425399.1, on the reverse strand, counting down.
TAGTCATTTTAATTTGGATCTCTCTGATGATTAGTGACCTTGAGCATTTTTTCATATGTCTCTTGGCTGTTTGTATGTTCTGTTTGGAGAGGTGTCTCTTTAGATCCTCTGCCCATTTTTAAATTGGATTCTTTGTCTTCCTTTTGTTGAGTTATATGAGTACTCTATATATTTTGAAGATTAACCCCTTATTTGATGTATCATTGGCAATTATGCTCTTTCATATAGTGGGTTATTTTCCATTTTGATAATGTTTCTTTTGCTGTGCAGAAGCTTTTAAGTTTGATGTAGTCCCATTTATTCATTTTTTCCTGTTTCTCTTGCCTTAAGTATATCAGTGAAAATTCTGCAGCATGTGACCTCTGAAATTTTGTTGCCGACATTTTCTTCTAGGATTTTTATGGATTCACAAGTCACATTTAAGTCTTGCATCCATTTTGAGTTTATTCTTGTGTATGGTGTAGGTTGGTGGTCTAGTTTCTTTCTTTCTTTCTTTTTCTTTTTGCATGTAGCTGTTCAATTTTCCCAACACCATTTATTAAAGAGGTTGTCTTTACTGCATTGTATGCTCTTGCCACCTTTGTCAAATATTAACCAAGCATAATATCTTGGGTAAATTTCTGGATTCTCTGTTGTGTTTCATTGATCTATATGCCTGTTCTTGTGACAGTACCAGGCTGTTTTGATTATAGTGGCTTTGTAGTATAACCCGATATCTGGTATTTTGATCCCTCCTGCTTTGTTCTTCTTTTTCAAGATTTCTGTGACTATTTGGGGTCTTTTTTGGTTCCTTATAAACTTTTGGAGTGTTTATTCCAGTTCTGTGAAATATGTCATTGGAATTTTTATGGGGATTGCATTGAATTTATAGATTGCTTTGGGTAGTATGGACATTTTAATGATGTTAATTATTTCGACCTATGGACAAGGTATATGCTGTCACTTTTTTTATATGTTCCTCTGTTTCTTTTTTTAATGTGCTGTAGTTTTCTGTGAACAGGTCCTTTACTTCTTTGGTTTAGTTTATCCCTAGGTATCTGTATCTTAAGCTTTTATTCTGCATTGGTAAATGGGATTTTTTTTATTTTTTATTTTCTCTTTCTGTGAGTTCATTATTGGTGTAAAAGAATGGCATCAATTTCTTTTTTTTTTTTTCCAAATCTTTACTGTTGGATGTAAAATGTATTACAGATGTTCCACATTTTTCCCCCATTGACCCCCTCCTCCCCACTCCCGCCCCACTCCCACCTTTTCCCACACTATTGTCTGTGTCCATTGGTTATGCATATAAGTTCTTTGGTTTATTTCTTCCCACCCCCCCAACCCCTTTCCCTTTGAGGTTTGTCAGTCTAGCAATGAATTTGTGCTTCTTAATCCCTTCACCTTTTTCACCCATTCCCCCAACCCCCTTCCCAACTGGCAACCAACAAAATGTTCTCTGTATCTATGAGAATGTTTCTGTTCTACCTGTTCATTTTGTTTGTAGATTCCATTGTTGATAGATATGTATTCATTGCCATTTTGTTTGTTCATACATTTTATCTTTTTCTTCAAAAAGACCCTTCATCATTTCATATAATAACGGTTTGGTGGTGATGAACTCCTTTAACTTTTTCTTGTCTGGGAAAGTTTTTGTATGTCCATCGATTCTAAATGACAGCTTTGCAGGATAGAGTAATTTTGGTTGTAGGTTCTTGGTTTTCATCACTCTGAATATTTCTTGCCACTCCCTTCTGGCCTGCAAAGTTTCTTTTGAGAAATCAGCTGACAGCCAAATGGGTACTCCCTTGTAGGTAACTAGCTGCCTTTCTCTTGCTGCTTTTAATATTCTCTCTTTGTCTTGAACCTTTTGCATTTTGATGATGATGTGTCTTGGTGTGTGCCTCTTGGGGTTCATCTTGTTTGGGACTCTCTGTGCTTCCTGGACTTGTATGTCTGTTTCCTTCACCAAGTTAGGAAAGTTTTCTGCCATTATTGTTTCAAAAAGGTTTTCGATTTCTTGTTCTCTCTCTTCTCCTTCAGGCACCCCCAAGATGCGAATGTTGGCACGCTTGAAGTTATCCCAGAGGCTCCTTACACTATCCTCATTTTTTTGGATTCTTTGTTCTTTTTGCTGTTCTGATTGGGGATTTTTTGCTTCCTTATATTCCAAATCGATGGTTTGCTCCTTGGATCTACATACTCTATTATTGAAGCTGTGTAAATTATTCTTTATTTCAGTTAATGCCTCCTTTAATTCTAACTGTGTATGCATGATTTCTAACTGGTCCTTTTTTATGCTCTTGAGGCCCTCCCTAAGTTCACTGAGGTTCTCACTAAGTTCATTGAGCATCCTTATAAGCAGTATTTTGAACTCAGTATCTGTTAGGTTGCTTATCTCCCTTTCGCTTAGTTCTTTTATTGGGGTTTTGTTCTGTTCTTTCATTTGGGACCTGTTTCTTTGTATCCTCATTTTGGCTGCCTCCCTGTGTTTGTTTCTGTGTATTACTTAACGAGAGGTATGGGGCTCGCTAAGACCCAGTGCTGCTCGTTTGAACGAATTTAGGAAAAACCTGAAGCGGGATCCAAGACCGGCCAATCCTATGGTTAAGCAAGTGGCAACAGATTGAAAGTTGTGTGGGGCGGGGCCTCAGGGAGTCAGCAGGGCGGGGCTACCAGTGTGAGCCAGGTTGCTGGAGTCCCAGATATGGCTTCTGTCTGCCGCCCCTGGGAAGGGCTCACCAAAGGAACAAAGGCCTCTGACAGCACGTTTGTCCCCGAGGATGCCCCCTCTCCAGCGCTCGCTCCAGTGCCAAACAGCTCAGTTCTTCCCTGTATGTCTCTGGTGCCCCTCGAGCTGCCTCCCCTCCGAGCTTAGAGGGAGAGAGTCCGATAAGTCCGTGCACCGGCCCTTTAGGGAGCTGCCTGGGGTTCCAGCCGCTTCAGCTTCCCTGAGCCTCAGTTTCTGCTGGTTTTTCCAGCAAGAAGTTAAGGGGACTTCTCTTCCTGGCACTGGAACCCTGAACAGGGCACCTGGTGTGGGACGGGGACCCCTCAGTCCTCAGGAAGGACCTTCCCAGCCGCGGGATTCTCCTGATTTTTATCCACCAGGCTTGGGTGTGGGACCAGACCGTGTTGCCGCCGCTGCGCGCTCCGCCGCCGCTGCGCCGCCGCCCCCCCTCGCGCTGCCGCCCCACCTCGCGCCACCGCCCGTCCTACCGGTCTGGATTTAGCTGCTTTTTTTTCCTTAGTTCCGTAGTTGTACGACTTCCATTCAGCTTGATTTCAGGTGGTTTTGAATGATGGTTGTTCTTTAGTTTAGTTGTAACTTTGATGTGGTTGTGGGAGGACGCGATACCGCGTTTACCTACGCCACCATCTTGACCGGAAGTCCTGGCATCAATTTCTTGATGTTAATTTTGTATCCTGCTACCTTGACAAATTCATATATTAAGTCCAGTAGATTTTTTATGGAGTCTTTAGGGTTTTCTATGTACAATGTCTTGTCATCTGCAAATAATAACAGTTGCACTTCCTTCTTTCCAATTTGGATCCCTTTTGTTTTTTCTTCATGTCTAATTGCTGTGGATAAGACTTGCAGGACTATTTTAAATTAAATTAGAGTGGCAAAGGTGGGCATCCCTGTCTTGTTCCTGTTCTTAAGGAAAATGCTTTTAGTTTTTGCCCATTGAATATGATATTAGCTGTAGGTTTTTTCATATATGGCCTTTATTATATCAAGATATAATCCCTCTATTCCCACATTGCTGAGCATGCTTATCAGAAATGGGTGCTGGATCTTGTCTAATGTTTTTTCAGCGTCTACTGATATGATCATATGGTTTTATCTTTTATTTTGTTTATGTGGTACATCACATTTATTGATTTGTGAATATTGTACCAGCTTTGCATCCCTGGAATGAATCCCACTTGGTCATGGTTAATACATTTTTTTAATGTATTGCTGGATCTGATTTGCTAATATTTTGTTAAGAATTTTGGCATCTATGTTCATCAGGGATATTGGTCTGTAGTTTTCTTTCTTTCTAGTGCCTTTATCTGGTTTTGGAATTAGGGTGATGCTGGTCTCATAAAATGAGTTTGGAAGTCTTTCTTCTTGAAACTTTTGGAATAGTTTGAGGACAATGGGTGTTAGTTCTTCTCTGAATATTTGGTAAAACTCCTTGTGAGGCCATCCAGGCCCTGGACTTTTGTTTGCTGGAAGTTTCTTGATTACATCTTCAATTTCCTTAGTTGGTATTGGTCCATTCAAGTTTTCTATCTCTTTCTGGTTCTATTTTGGGAGACAGTGTGATTCTAGAAATTTATCCATTTTGCCTAGATTGTCCAATTTGTTGGTGTATAATTGTTCATAGTATTTTTAAATGATCTTCTGTATTTCTGTGGTGTCAGTTGTTACTTCTCTTTCATTTCTGATTTTATTTATATGAGTCTTTTCTCTTTGTTTCTTGGTGAGTCTGGCTAAGGATCCATCAATCTTGTCATCTTGTTAAAGAACCAGCTCTTTGTTTCATTAATCTTTGAATTGTTTTTTACTCTCTATGCCATTTATTGCTGCTCTGACCTTTACTATTTCTTTCCGTCTACTTGTTCTGGGTTTTTTCTTTTTGTTTACTTTCTAGTTCTTTAAATTGTAGGGTTAGATAGTGAAGTAGAAATTTGCTTGTTTCTTGAGATAGGCCTGTAGTGCTATGAACTTCCCTCTCAGGACTTCTTTCGCTGTGTCCAATAGATTGTGTGTTCTAGTGTGTTCATTTTCATTGATTTCCAGTAAGGTTTTAATTTCTTCCTTGATCTCCTTGGTAACCCAGTCATTGTTTAGTAACATGCTATTTAGCCCCCATGTGTTTGAATGTTTTTATTGTAATTGATTTCTAGTTTCATGCCATTGATCTGAGAAGATGCTTGATATAATTTCAAACTTCTTAAACTTGTAGAGACTTAGTTTATGTCCTAACATGTGGTCTTTCTTTGAAAATATCCCATGTGCACTTGAGAAGAATGTGAATTCTGACGTTTTGGGGTGTAATTCTCCGTAGATATCTATTAAATTTGTTTTATCTAGTGCATCATTTAGAGTCTCTGTTTCTTTGTTCATTTTTTGTCTAGAGGATCTATCCAGTGATGTCAGCAGGGTGTTGAAGTCCCCTGCTATGATTTTACTGCTGTCGATTTCTCCTTTGAAGTCCTTCAGATGTTTTTAAATGTATTTTGGTGCTCCTATATTGATTGGGTGCTTATATGTTTACCAAGGTTATAGACTCCTGTTGAATAAATAGATTCTTTCAAAATTATGTAGTGGCCTTCTTTGTTTCTATGGCCTTTATTTTGAAGTCTATTTTATCAGATATGAGTATTGCTACCCCAGGTTTTTTTCCCTTTCCATTTGCTTGAAAGATTTTTTTTCCATCCCTTCACTTTCAACCTATGTGAGTCTTTTGTTGTGATGTGGGTCTCTTGTACACAACACATATATGAATCATACTTTTGTATCCATTCAGCCACTCTGTGTCTTTTGATTGGAGTATTTAATCCATTTACATTTAAGGTGATTATTGATATGTACTTATTTACTGCCATTTTTGTTTGTAATGGTTGTTTCTTTTCCTATTTCTTCTGCTTATTACAACAGTCTTTTAAACATTTCTTGAAATGCTGGTTTGGTGACAATATATTCCCTTAGCCTTTTTTTTGTGTGTTTGTCTGGGAGGCTCCTTATTTGACCTTGTATTTTGAACAATAGCCTTGCTGGATAGAGTAGTCTTGGATTCAGATCCTTGTTTTTCATAACCTTGATTACTTCATGCCATTCTCTTCTGGCTTGTAGTGTTTCTGTTCAGAAGTCAGCTAGTAGCCTTATGAGAGTTCCTTTGTAGGTAACTTGTTGCTTATCTCTAGCTGCCTTTAGGATTCTCTCTTTGTCTTTAATTTTTGGCCTTTTAATTAATACATGTTTTGGTGTGGGCCTGTTTGGTTTCTTCTTACTTGAGGATTTCTGTGCTTCTTGAACTTGTATCCCTTTTTTCTTCACTAAGTTAGGGAATTTTTCTGTCACTATTTCTTCAAATATATTCTCCAACTCTTGCTTCTTTTCTTCTTCTTCTCGAACTCCTATGATGTGGATGTTGTTACATTTTTGTTGTCCCACAGTTCTCATAAGCTGTCTTCCTGTTCTTTAATTTTATTTATTTTTTGGATCTCTTATTGGGTGATTTTTCCTACCCTGCCTGCTAATTCACTCATCTAATCCTCAGCTTCCTCTACTCTACTGGTTATTCCTTCCATTGTGTTCTTTGTTTCTGCTATGTCATTCTTCATTTCCAATTGGTTGATTTTCAATATTTCTATATCTTTTCTTATGCTGTTGAGCTTTTTCATAATCACTACTCTGAACTCTACCTCCGATAACTTGTTTAATTGCATTTCATTTATCTCTTCTTCTGTAGAGTTCTCTTGTGTCATTTGGGATTTGTTTCTTTGTTTCACCATTTTGGCTGTCTCAGTAGATTTTGGAGCCTGCCAAATTTTCCCTGTGGGTGTTAGTGTTTGCTGATTGGGGCTCCCTCTGCTGAATTTGGATGTCTGTGGGAGGACCCACTTTAAACACCACTGTCCAATCTTCCTTTCCTGAGTGGATTTGAAGGCCAAGCAAAGGTTCAGTTATCCTCTAGTTTTTGCCTGCAGGCTATTATTCCAGTTACTTGATAAGCCTCAGGTTGTAGAATGAAAATCCCTCAGGTGTACAGGGTAAGAGAATTTTCAGCAGATGGGGCAATGGATTTTTCCCCCTTCTTGCTTGCTGGTAGTCTCTGGCTGTTAAGGAGCCTCAATTTAAATTTTCTCTTGCCTGGCCTGGAGGTGTTAAATTTTTGAGGGAGAGGCTGTTGCTTCTCTCCAAGGCTCTGGGAAGGGGGTCTTTTAGTAATATGGCTAATGTCCTATGAGGGAGTGATTCAGCATAAAACTCTCAGTGTCCTCCTTTCCAGCTCTCTCCCCTGTGCCATGAACCCCTGATTCTTTTCACACATTGCCAGTCCAGTCCACCTTCCCTCTGCCAGATCCCAAGGTTAGTGGCTGTAGCTGATTTAGTCCTCTGACCCTTCAGGGTGGTGCCTTTTTCCCCTGCACCTCTCCTTGCTAGACAAGGCCTCAGCTCTGGTGATCTCAGCCAGGTTTTATGTGGGTGCCTTTCCCCATCCTGCTACTCTGCGCTAAGGGGCTGCCCCTCCATGCTGTGGAGCCAACACTATGTGCTGTGGAGCTGGCTTGGGGTTTCAACCCATTACTTATCAGAGGAAACTTCTCACAGTTAAAACAGCCCTCAGCTGCTGTTTGTGGGCTCCCAGTCCACCCTCTTGCACCTTTACAATTCCTACCAGGCTCAATTTGTTGTCCTCTTTCCATTCCTGGTTATAAGGGTTCTCTCCAGCTGCCTTTAGTTGGCTTTTCCCGACTTTATTTTAGTTATAATTCTCGTTTGGTCCTGGTAATTCCAGTTGGTCCTGGGAGACAGTCTGTGTAGCTTCCATTCACTCTGCTGCCATTTCCCCCTCTCTCTGTATTATTTTTTTTAACAACCACATGGTAATCTTAAGTTTTCCAAAATAAAGAGCTTAATCTTCTAAAAAACTGTACAAGCTATTTAAAAGAATGAGTATCTCACAGATGTTAACTATGTCCTACTGGTAAATTCAAACCCTGGCTATATCACCCCATTGGCTTGTGTGTCCTTGGGTAAGTTACTTAGCCTCTCTGTGCCTTGGCTTCCTCATATGTAAATGGAAAGCAATAACAGTACCTACCTCATGAGATGCCTCTGAGGATTAAATGAAATACAGGTGAAGGTCTTAGAAGAGTGCCTGGCAAAGAATAAGCACTAGATAAGAATACAATACTATTATTTTTCTTTCTAATTGTTGCCACTATCAAAAAAGGAAGGAAGAGAGTAATATATGTATTACAAAATGTAAAGGAAAGAAACACACATATACATATATAATTTTTTTAATGTGAGTATCACCTCAATTAAAAAAAAACAACAAAAAACTCTGGTGTTTTTAAAGTTGAGTCCTTGGGTAAACCAAATAAGTAAAATCTTAAAACGAATAAGGAGTAAAGAAAGCCAAGCAGGCACTGCAAGCCAACTCCAGGTACCCAGGATCCCTGGCTACTCAGGTCCACCACCCCCTGAGCCCCTGTAAAGGAAGCCCTCAGGAAAAGCCAGCCTGAGCCAGCCTCCAGATGACGAGTCTCAGGGGCCCTTCAGATGAAGCAGGAAACCTCTAGTGGAAAGCACCCAACTGATTCCCTCCCCAGACTCCTGAACCACAAAATTGGGAGCAAAATGTAAATGGTTCTTTCAAGCTGCTAAATTTTAGGGCAGTTTGTTATGTAGCAACAGCAACTGGATCACTGCCTCAAGGCCCCCATGAGGGCCATTACTCTGCCTGGAAAGCTTCTCCTCCCTGACCCCATACCTGCATGGTCCTCCTCACCTGATTCATATCTCTGCTCAGTTTCATCTCTTCCCTGAGGCCTGCCACTACCACCTTTGTGTGTGCAACATATACACTTCCCATCCCTTTATTCTGCTTTATTTCCTTCACAGACCATTTACCACCTGTCATAATTGTATATATTTATTCCTATTTTCTATGCTCTCCCCCATCTATATTGAAAATTGCACAAAGGCAGAGAGTGTATCTGCCCTGTTCTTCCCACTGGAGCCTTAGCACAGAGTGGGCATTCATTACCTCTTGGATGAATGTATATGAGCCCCTGTGAGAGGTCACATACTGCAGAGGGAGCTTTTTCAGGCAAGCTACTGAGGCCCTGGGCTCCTGGAGGGCATATTCACCTTTTCACCCCAAGACCCAACCAACACTGGGGCTCCATCATGTGCCTTTTTCTGGACAGGTATGGGCTGAGATGTTATCACCTTTGGCCACCAGGTGGCAGCCCAGTAGGCCAAGACACGTCCTAAGGACCCCAGGGACTGGGACTCTACAGAAAATGCCTGCGTGGGGGAAGGATTAGGAAGGCAGGTGTAGATTAGACTTGGGACATGCTGGGGGTGTGGATATTCCTGAATTCCTGGGTCCCGGGTCCAGAGTAGCAGCAGCCCTGACTGAGGGCCAGTCCAGGGGTGAGTTAGACGCTCCTCAAAGCTCTCTGTCCAAATTGCCTGGAAAGCCATAATAAAAGCTTCTGGATTTATCTAAGAGCTGGGTTTCCCATCCCTCTGCTATTTCAGACCTATCATCATCATTTGGAGCTATATCTTTAAGCCAGAATAAGTATTATTTACTTGATATGCTTCCTTAAATAGACCTTTAAAACTTAAATAAGCATAATAAGGATTTTTAAAAATTTATTTTAGAGGGAGAGGAAGGAGGCCGTTGAGAGAGAGAGAAACATCAATGTGTTGTTCCACTTATCTATGCATTCAACTGAGCTACCTGGCCAGGGCCAAGAAATTTTTATATCACTGCTGTAACTTTCCAGAAATAGGCAGTAACTATAAAAGTCAATAATCACTAAGTTATAGTACTTAGATGGCAGTCCCTGAGTGCCAGATGCTATTCCAAACATGTCCTGTATCTCATTTAATCTTTACAAGACCATGAGATGTGTCCTAGTACTATCCCATTGTACAGAGAGGTGGGGCACAGAGAGGTTAGGAGACTTTCCTTTTGAAAGTCCAGGCCCGCTTGTCACTACTTGAGCCAATTAAGCAGAGACAAGCTTGAATGGTATATGAGTGTTTATTCCAATATTGCCAGCAGATGGAAGAGCAGTGGGTCATCCCATAAAATCTACTCTGCCCTTCTTTACTTGCCAGTTGCTTTTAAAGGGTAGAGAAACAATGACTACATGAGAAATGGCAGATAAGCAAAAGGAAAAAAAACTGGGTAAAATGGTCACAGGCAAGGGGGCTGGAGACTGCAGGGGCTGGTCGCCAGTGAGTCACAGTCACACGTCCAGTGTTCCAATAATAAAGTTGCTAGTCTTTCCATGATGTCAGGTAGTCCCCCTTATCCTCAGATTAGGAGAATGGACAGCATTCCTGAGGTAAACTCCCAAGGGGCACACTTCCCAGCCAGGTCCGAGTGGTCAGGTTTTTCTTTAATCCGAACAAAGCAACCACGATTAATATTGTAAGGGATGATTAACATTTCTTATTACTATGGCTATTACAGCACTATAATTAGTTCTCTATTCTATTATTCTTTCCCACCCCCTTTAGTTTCACACAGCCAGTAAGTGGCACCAGCAGGTTTTGGAGTCACCAGATTTTTCAATAGCTGTTAAAAAACTGGAGTTTACTTCAGCAGCCTCTCCCACACTCACACTGCTAAGTGTTAGCTCAAGTGAACATGTGCATATTTGTGCACACAGTATCAGCTGCACCCTCCGGTTTCCTGCTAGCCTGCCCTCTGTGCAGCAAAACTGGGGGTTAGTCCTGGTCTCCTCACTCCACAGGAATAGCTGGGTGGGTTTATTCTTCCAAGGCCAGATCTGCCTCTCATCGCCTCACACACAGGAGTCCTCAGCAAGTTTTGAGTGCTTACCTGGAGTCTGAAGCAGTTGTGGATAAACCAGATGAGGCACAAGGGTCCTGATGCCCACAGGGGACAGGGAATGTGAACTTCACCTCTCCTCCCTAAGTCTGGCTGGGACCTGCATGAGCCAGAATTCAGGTAGGACCTGGAGACACCTGTGGAAAACAGGGCTACAGGGTGGCCTTGGGGAAAGGAAGGGACACTCTTAGGCCTGATCTGGGAATGGGGACTCCCCGGGAGTCCTGTACAGCCCCTAGCTTGTACAGCAAAAAGAGAAGGGGCGACAGGACTCTCCCCACCTAGACTCTACTCTCCACACCCTGGAAGGTGATCCTGTGTGTGTTGGGTGGAGGCGGGAGTGTGTGTATGGGGGGGTGGGGGGGGCGGCATTGAGACTGGACTAGGCTGGCCTAGCTGCCCTCATCCACTTCTCTGGTCCCGAGACCTGCAAGGGTTCCCGGTGCCCCCACCCCCACCCCCCGACCCCTGAGAAAAGGCCCTTGCACCCCCGCGCTGCTCGCCTTGGTATGGGCCGCCGTCCGGCCGGCTGGGGCGGGTCTTGGGCCAGCGCCACCGCTCCACCGGACACCCTGACTGCAGCACCGGGCCCAGCACAGGATGAAGAGGTGCTGCTGGCGGTGGCGCGTGCTGTTGGCCGCCTGTCTGGGCGCTGCGCTCCTGCTCCTGGTTGCCGCGACCCTCTCCCTACTCCCCGGTGAGTGCCAGCCGGGTGGGGGGCGGTGACCAGACCCCTCGATGGGGCAGGGTCACCAGCAATCTGCTCCCGGGCTAGGGATGAGTGGGACCAGAAAGGCTCTATATGCCCGCCTGTGCCCCAGCTCCCTGCAAGGTCTTGCTCCCCTCGAGAATTGGTCTCCCAACGCCCAGTGGGGACCGATAGGGATTCCACAGCCAGTGCCTAGGAACTTGGGTCAGTAGTGGGTGGCACAGTGCATTTGGCCCACCTAGGAAGGCAGCTTCGTTTGCTCCCCACCACCCCCTTTGCGCCCCAAACCCCTGCCAGAGCCAGACAGGTTCTGAGACTTAATTCATGCCAACTCCTCAAACCCTCTCACCAACCCATTTAGTGAAGGAGGAACAGGCCTGAGAAGTGCAGGGGTGGGTGTGGATGGCTAACTTGCTGGCTGCATAGTCTGCCCTGGGCTTGAGGTGCCCAGCTATCGGCTTGTTCTCCTGACCTCTGGCTCTGTTTGCTTTTCCTGATTCTCATTCTCTCTCTCTCTCTCTCTCTCTCTCTCTCTCTCTCTCTCTCTCTGTGTGTTTTGGGCCTGCACTCTCCTCCCCTCCTCATGTTAGCTTGTGAGAATCCTTGGAGTCCCATTTTGGAGCCTCTTAGACAGGGTCCCAGGGAGTAAGTAACCACACCCCAGTGAAGACAGGCATCACTGGGCAGTGGGATTGGGGTGGCCTAAGAGATGAGGCTGAGGTGACTGTTTTGGGGAGAGCACTTACCCATGGAGGGACGGAGCTCAGGTCTAGGTTGGTATAGGATAGGGTCATTCTGTAGCCTTATCTGCTGGGTGATCTATTCCCTTCCCTCTCAGGGCCTCAGTACTCCCAACTATAAAATGGAGTACTTAAGTTCTTCCTTACAGGGCTTCTGGTGAGGTGAATGAGACAGCACACAGAAAGTGCCTGGCACCTAGCCTCTTTATCATGGCATTGCCATGATTAGGCATGATACTGTGCTCCCTCTCTCCTGAGGTGAGGGGCTTCTCCTCCTCCTAAACCTCCCTGACTGCCTTTGGACTGGAGGCCAAGGTTTAGAGAGGCCTCCTCAGTGCTCACCAGGTAACTCTGCCATTTACATCATCCCTTCATGGCTGGACACAGCTGTCCAGACCTGGATACCTCCACAAGCTCATGGGTGGGAGCTGTAGTCATTCTTTCCATTCCTCCGATGACCCTCTCCATGAGTCGGCTGGCATCTGGGGGTGATGGTCTTGGTTCATGGACAGTGTTCTCTTGCCTTAGCTGAGTAGAGTGTCCCCTGTGGTCCTGCTGTCTGTGCACATGATAGTTTCTGTTCACACAGTCATTTGTAGACAAATATCTACCCAGGATCTGGGACAGGGCAGGACACAGTGGCTCCTGCCCCCGGGGCTCAGCCCCTGGTGTGGGGTGGGAGAAAGAATGCTAGAGCATCTGAGGTGCCCAGGTAGTGTCTGTGGAGTGTGCATGTTTGGGTGACTCTTTCACCTGTGAGGTGAGTGTCTGTGTGTCTTTGTGTCTCTGGAGGAGTATGTGTCTCCCTTACCTGGACACATCTCTTCTGCTCCCTCTGACACAAGAAAAACGCCAAGGTACTGATCACTCCATCTGACCTCCTGTCCTTCCTTTGGAGAGCTATTGTTAGAGAGGATGGCTCACATCCCCCCTTTCTGCCTTTGCCAAGGATGTGCCTGCTGCCTGGGCTGCCCTGCTGCATGAATACCCTTGGCCATGATGCTCTCACCCAGCAACTGGCCTCACCATTTCTGGTCTGAAAGACTCTTTTTGGCCCCCCATTTTCACAGCCCCTAAACCTTTTCTGACCTCAGCCATAGCGCAGCCCCTTCTATCTCCCAGCAACCCTCTCTGATCCTGCTAGATCAGTGGTTCTCAACCTGTGGGTCGCGACCCCTTTGGGGGTCAAACGACCCTTTCACAGGGGTGGCCTAAGAGATAACAGTAGCAAAATTACAGTTATGAAGTAGCAACAAAAATAATTTTATGATTGGGGGTCGCCAAAATATGAGGAACTGTATTAAAGGGTCGCGGCAGGTTGAGAACCACTGTGCTAGATCCTCAGACCTTTCCTCATGGCCTGTTTCCAGTCTTCACAGCTTAGAGGGTGACTTTGAACATGTGAGGGTTAATCAAACTGACCTACCCAACTTACCCTGCTGGCTTTTCTCCCTTCCAAGCCAAGAGCTAAAGCCATAAGCTCAGAAGCCAGTGAAGATCTGCTAATGGAGGACCTGCAAGCCCCTGGCAGACTGGGAGGGGAGACAGCTGAGTGGCTGGAAAGGCCTTCCTTCTCCTGTCGGCCCATCATGCTGGAGATAGGTCCTGCTGTCCAGGACCCTTGGAAATGGCCTCAGTAGGGCCTTCAGCATCTCTGAGTGTGTTCCTGTACCTGTGGCCCAAGTTGGAAGGGGGTGAAGGAGAAATTTCAGCTTCTAATTCTAGGCAGGCAGGTCTGGCACTGTCCACCTTTCTCCAAAGTATGTGATGTCACAAGCTGGGCATGGGACTCCTGAAAGGCTGCCAGCTCAGGGCTGGGGCTCCTGCTGCCCTTCTACTAGTGGGGAGATCTGGAGCAGCCAACACCAGCCCCCAGGACTCTACCATCAGTGTTGACCTCATACCCAGGATCCTTACCCATACGTTGGGGGAAGGTGAGACAGCTGTCCTGGATACTGCTGCATCCCACCCTCACCTCCAGGATCCCAGTGGCAGCTCCACTGTCACCCCTTGTGCCCTCCTACTCTTTGCAACTGTGCTTCTGTGAAACACTGTTGATTATGTATTTGCTGGTCATTCCTGCCTCTCTTTAGGGCTGGAAACAAACTTTGTAATATCCCTCACAGAGCTTATATTTTTCATATTATAACCCCGTATCTTCAGTCTGCATCATCAGCCCCTGAGGCACACCCAAAGAGTGCCACCATTCTGCTACATTTGATACCCCACTAGCTGATCCACAGGGCCTTGTGGGGAATGCTGCGTCCCACTGCCCCCCACCCCACCCTGTTCTGACCATCCATTTCCTTCCTAGCTTCTCAGGGCTTGAGCATCTTTCCATGTTGGAAGTAATATTTATTTCTCTTGAGTCTGGCTGGGCCTCTGTTCTCTTCCAGGGAACCTCAAAGGTGGAGAAGGGAGGGTGCAGGGGGGGGTTTGCGGAGAGGAGAAGATTTGTTCCCAGGGGAGCATACCAACCTCCCTTCCAGGCTGGATTGCTGCCCTTCCCTTCCTCCAGATCACATCCTTTTTCTTATAGCCCAGTGCTTACTGTCTGAAGTCCAAGGGTGATGTGTGTTAACAGAGACCTTCTTCCCTGGTGGAGTGTCCAGGGAGAAGGACCCAGGGAACTCAGGTAGGGACCCTGTCCCCTCTCCCAATCTACTTCCCCCTCCTTCTCCATCCCCATAACAGTCCAGGGGTGGGGAATGTATAAGGCCCATGAAATCAATACCAGCTAACATCACACGCTTCACCAAATTAGCCTGACCAAATCTAGAGGCTAATTTTTAAGTTGATAATTTTGTATGGCCCACAAATGATGTTATAAATATCCAAATGGCCCTTGGCAGAAAAAAGGTTCCCCACTCCTGTGTAATTCCTCTGGCACTACAGCACCTGGCACAGTCTCTACAGACAACTATAGGCTGAGCACAAGGTCCATAATGGTTACAGCACCCTCACAGTCATGCAGTGTTGTGGCCCTATAGGCATCCAATGTTCATAATGAAATACCAGTATTTTGGTTCTATGCAGAATAAATACAGAAATACCCAATGAATACTGGGAGCCAAGGTGCCAGAGCTGAGGAAGGTGGGTGAGGACTTGGATTGGCTTGGCTTTGGAGCTGAGCAGGGTTCCTTGAGGATTCAGCAGCAGCTACTCAGTGCAGAGGTCAGAGGCTGTTTCAGGGGCAGCCAGAGGCCTGAGCAGAAATCTTGCTCCCAGCTCCTGTGTCCACTGCCTTGCACTCAGCCACCTGCAAGGCCCCAGCCCATAGGCTCTCCCTCAAAGCCCTTGCTCAGAGCTCTCCCAGTGCCCTACTCTGCACACCCTGACTCTTTCCCCAGTCCTGGCCCCTGGTTCCTCACAGGCAAGAGAGGAACCGGATATTGGGAACCACACAGAGGACAGTGTCTCAGTGAAGACAATCTAACTCAGACATATTTAAACCAGATGTGGCTGCCTTCAGGCATGGATGGATCTAGGGTCTCAAACTATCTCCAGCTCTAAATTTTATTATTCTCTATAGTGGTTTCACTCTTGGTTCCCATATCCAAAAAGAAGGCTCTTTCCAACAGTTCTAGCCACAGTCCCAAAGATGTGTCTCATTGACCAGGATTGGGTCACACAGTGCTCACTGCTGAGATAATCACTGTAACAGAAAGGAATGGGATGCTCTGAATACTCAGGCCTGGTGGTCACATGCCCATTCCAGTAGGTATGGAGGAAGGGCAGCCTATCAGAACCACATGGACCAAATGTAAGTAGTTTTGTTCCTGGAGGTAGGTTAGCAAAATAAGGGGAGAAGCTTCTGGGAGTCCAGTCAATAGGTGCTCATCATCCTGCTGTCCATTCCCAAGGTGCTGCCAGAGTGTCCAGGGCTCAGGTTACCTTCCAGGCCTCCAGACAGTATTGTGAAAAAAGGCAGGCTCACCAGAGTGGGGACTGGTAGTCTCATTTTGTAGAGGAAGAAACTAGGATCAGAAGAAATGAAGTGCTTTTAGCAATGTCACTCAGCTAGGAAGTGTAGGACCAGGATAAATTCTAGTCTAAATCCTAAACCCTTCACTCTGTAGGGCAGGGGTATTTGGGCTGGGCTTTTAAAGCTGTATAGGAGTTTGCTAGGTGGAAAATGAAGAAAGGGAATTGCAAACAGAGGAAATGGCACAGACAAAAGTATGAAAGTGTGAAATAGCCTGCTGTGTTAAGGGATGTGCTGTGGGTGGAACTTAGGGTTCATGAGGGAGTGCTGGGGTGGAAGCCTGAAAGGTACTATAAGTTAGGGCTCAGTCATAGGTAGCCTTGAATGCCAGGCTAGGAACAAGGGTGCTCTCCTTATAGCTGTGAGGGGCGTATAAATAAGTATCCTTTAAATAAATATTCATTGACACTAGATGAGGTATAGTGGTTACAAGAAAACAAGACAGTCCCATTCCTACAGAGCTGGCCTGCCAGGGTGACAGCCAGATATCAACCCACATATAAATCAGGTTATTTCAGAAGTAATAAGGGTGACTACATTGGTTGGAGCGTCTGTCCTGTATACCAAAAAGGTTGCATGTTTCATCTGCAAATGGTGCGTATGGGAGGCAACCAATCAATGTTTCTCTTTCTCTCTCTCCTAACTCCCTCCCTTCCTCCCTCCCTCTAAAAATCAATAAACATATCCTTGAGTGAGGATTAAAAAAAAATGGAGAGACTGGGAAAGATCCTCATGTGGAGGGGACATTTGAATTGAGATCAAAATAAGAAGTATCTTCCCTGAAGCGTAAAGTTTCCTAGAGGAGTTTCCCAGGCAGAAGGAAAAGTTAGTTCAAAGGCCCTGAGGTGGGGATGCACCTAATATGTTCAGTGTGGCTGGAGCTGAGCAAGTAAGCTGGGAAGGGTGGGAGACACCTAGGAAGGCCTTGGGAAGGAACTAGAATTTACTGTTAGCCAGTGGGAAGCCATGTTGGTTTTAAGACCACCAAGATGGAACAAGTAGAAATAGGAAGCCAGTTGAAGAGACTCTGGTGATTTTCCTGGGCAAAGTGGATGGGGCTTGCTCTGGGCTGGCTACTCTGGAGGAAGTAGAAGTGGGTGGCTTCTTTGTTGCTCTGAAGACAGAGCTGACATGACTGATATCCAAGAATGATCTGATCACATATTTCCATTCCACATGGTTTGTGGAATTCAGCATGGAGTCTAAATTTCAAATTCAAGTGGAGAGAGCACTATTTCTCTCCAAAAAAAAATAAGGCAGATTTGCTTTTACTTATGAAGGGTTTGTCAGCATGTTACTTGCTCAGCCTGATCACCAGAGGTCATGTCCTTGACCCAGGGGCACATAGGCCACCTCAGAAGGCCTAGGTCACCAGGGGGCTGAATGGGTTAGGGCAGACTCAAACGGCAAGGCCTGGCGCTCCTGCCTATCTGGTCTTACAACATAGCTCAGCTAGAACTTATTAACCAGAAACTTGTGTCGTAATCTTTGCTTACCAGAGTGGAAATCATCCTTGTTTTCCCGAAATGGTGAAATCTCATCTCCCATGCAACAACTTACACCATCCCCATATAAGAGAAGTTGGGGATAACCCTTTCCTTGGGGGGAGTTTGCAAGGACAATTTGCCTGGTTTCTCTGTGCGGCACTTCACCGACTGGTCTGAGGGTGCTGTCAATCGGGTTGCAGGGTGGAGTGGGTGCCTGAGAGGCAGGATGGCATGGCTTGTATTAAGGACGCACATATGCTGTGGCCTGGGGTAAAATC
Source organism: Molossus molossus (assembly GCF_014108415.1). NCBI lineage: Eukaryota > Metazoa > Chordata > Mammalia > Chiroptera > Molossidae > Molossus > Molossus molossus. The sequence continues at coordinate 56,681,134 of NW_023425399.1, read as the reverse complement.
CTCTTTCTGGCCCTTACTTGCTATGAGGCCTCAGCCATGTTTCTTTGCTTCTCTGATTTTTGGGTTCCCCATCTGTCAGATGAAGATAATAATAGTTACTACCCAATAAGAGAAAGCATCAATGTTCACAAATCAGTGAGTACAGTGCATGGTGCCCACTGGGAATTCTGGGGGCTTGGCTCCCCTAAACAGGCCAAAGCCCAGCCTCCCTTACTGACTGCTATGCAATTATAGTAGCTTCTGACTCACATGCAGTGGGCACCACAGGGTTTTGGATTGACCTTCATGCTGGCCCACAGGGCTGGGACCACAACTTATCTGCAAGTCTGGGCTGCATGGTGTCAATGGCCTGGAAGCCATGGGCATAGGCCCCTGGCTGTCCCAGATGGCTGGCAGGTCATTCCCTATTGCTTTCTTCCTCTTCAAACCTAGCTAGTTTGTCTGAGCTATTTTTAAACCTGCTGTTTCACTGCTGTTCTCTCTCTGATTCTGTCTCTGTTTCTCCTCCCAGTCTCTGCCTGTCGTGTGCAGCTCTCTCTCTGTTTCAGTCTCTCTGTCTTTGGCACCCCAGTCCCTCTTTCTCTCCTTCCTATTTCTTTCTCCCTGTTGTCTCTCCATAATGCCCTGCTATTTTTGTTTCCTTTTTACAAAGCAGAATGCCCATGTAGTTTTGCCTGTGGCTGCTCTGAGCTGGCAGTTCTTTGGCTTAGGCCCAGGACCCTCTCTGACCACGAAACTGAAGCCTGCCCACCTGGCTCTTCCTGGCCTGTCTGCTCCACAGTGTCCTGGGCAGGGGCCCTGGGATATGGAGCCCAGTGGAAGGGCTAGGGGGAAGAGAAACAGGCCAAGTGGAGACCTGGGTAATAGCAGTGGAGGTTAGGGGAGGCCTCAGGGTGGCCCTCTTTGGGGCCAGTCCTTACTGAGAGCCCCAGCCTCTAGCTTTCCAGAGTTGGGTGCTGGACCCTGGGATCTTTAAGGCATTCCATTCTGACCCCCTAGACCCATCTGTGCCTCTCTGTGGCCAACTTGCCCATCCTGGTGGACCTGGGTTCCTCTGATCTGTGTGGTGGGCTGGGTGGGGATGGCCCAGCCCTATAATCACTGGCCACAGCTATTCTGGGCTTTTCTTTGGTGCTGGTTCCCTCTTATACTCCACCCACTGGCCACTGGGATCTGGTATGGGACCCACTCTCCTGCAGGCTGTGGTCTGCCCAGGAAATGACAGGCCTTACTCAAAGGCTGTTTCTGGAAGGCTCCGAGTTATAGGCCCTAGAGTAAAGACAGGCTGAGGTTTCTTCTGTGTCACTTGGTGTTCCTCCTCCCACAATTCCAGGTGGGCACCAGCCCTTCCTCATCCCAACTTGGTCCCAAGAGGAGCTTGTTACTGGGTGATCTTGTGCCAGAGGTAACAACTCTCGGAGCCTCTACTTTTCTATCTGCAAAATGGTGAGAAATGTACCCCTCCACTCAGGGCTAGGAGATATGCTATGCCATGGTGTTACCAGCAGCTCCTAGTGGCTGCTGACACACCTAGGCCCTAGCCTGGGGCCCTCCTTACTTTAAGGGACTAGCAAACATTGCTGCCCCCTCCTGTCAGCTCAGTTTCTGATGACAGTGGCATTCCTGGGTCATGTCCAACTGCCACAGAGATCCCTGGGCCTGGCTTTATAGACAGAAGTTCAAGTCCTGGGACCACTGATGAACCCCAAGACACAGGCAGGTCCTGAACACCTCACCCCTTTTAACCACAATTCCAGAACATTAGCCATTATCAGTCTTTTCCCATTTTCCCAGTGTCCACCCATCTCCAGTCCCTGGCAACCACTAATTTACTTTGCATCTCTATGAATTTGACTACTCTAAGCACTCAATAGCACTTATGTGTTGATTTATTGATGGTAGCCATTTCAACAGAAGATACCTCATTGTAGCTTTAATTTGCATCTCTCTGATGATTAGTGATATTGGGCATTTTTTCATATGTCTCTTGGCCATCTATATGTCATCTTTCAAGAAGTGTCTTCTCAGGTCCTTTGCTAATTTTAATTGCAGTATTTGTCTTCCTTGTGTTGACTTGTATAATTCTTTATATATTTTAGAAATTAACCCCTTATCAGATGTATCATTGGTAAATATGTTTTCCCATACAGTGGGTTCCCTTTTTATTTTGTTGATGGTTTCTTTAACTGTGCAGAAGCTTTTTAGTTTGATGTAGTCCCAATTGTTTATTTTTTCCTTTGTTTCTCTTGCCGTAGGAGATATATTGACAAAAATACTGCTACATGATTTATCTGAGATTTTACTGCCTATGTTTTCTTCTTGGATTTTTATGGTTTTGTGACTTACATGTAAGTCTTTTATCCATTTTGAGTTTATTCTTGTGTATGGTATATGTTGGTGGCCTAGTTTCATTTTTTCTCATGTACCTGTCTGGTTTTTCCCAACACCAGGCTTTTATACTCTTGCCTCCTTTGACAAATATTATTTAACCATAATTGTATCGGTTGATTTCTGGAGTCTGTTCTGTTCCATTGATCTATGTGCCAGTACCCTGCTGCTTTTTGTTTATTTTTAAAATTAAATTGCATTAATTTTTTTCCATCACCATTTATTTCCTCTATGCCCTCTTCAATCTCCACCCATCTCCCTCCACCCCCAAAATCACCACACTGTTGTCCATGTTCATGAGTTTTTTTATTTAATTAAAAAATATATTTTTTCTTTATTGATTTTAGAGAGAGAGGTAGGGAGAGGGAGAGAGAGATAGAAACATCAATGAGAGAGAACATAGATTGGCCGCCTCCTGCATGCCCCTCACTCGGTATTTGGCCCACAACCTGGGCATCCCTGACCAGGAATTGAACTGGCAACCTCTTGGTACATGGGTTGATGCTCATGCCTATGTTTTCTATTAGGATTTTTATGATTTCAAGTCTAATATTTAAATCTTTAATCCATTATGAGTTTATTCCTGTGTGTGGTGTAAGAAAGTGGTCTAGTTTTATTTTTTTTGCATGTATCTGTCCAATTTTCCCAACACCATTTATTGAATAGACTATCTTTAGTTCATTGTATGTTTTTGCCTCCTTTGTCAAATATTAATAGACTGTGAAGAAATGGATTTATTTCTGGGCTCTATATTCTGATCCACTGATCTATATGTCTGTTTTTATGTCAGCACCATGCTGTTTTGATTATTATGACTTGTAGTACAGTTTGATATCAGGTAGGGTGGCTCCTCCAACTTTATTTTTCTTTCTCAAGATCACTGTTGTTTGCCATTCCATGTTTTTGTGGTTCCATACAAACTTTTGAAAAATTTGTTCTAGTTCTGTGAAATACTCCATTGGTATCTTGATAGGACTTGCGTTGAATCTGTAGATTGCTTTGGGTAGTATAAACATTTTAATTGTGTTAATTCTTACTATCCATGAACATGATATATGCTTTCACTTATTTGTATCTTCTTCATATATTCTTTCTGATTGATGTTTCAGTCTTCTTAGGATATATTCCTAGAAGTGGGATCACTGGGTCAAATGGAAGTTCAATTTTTAATTTTTTGAGGAAACACCATATTGTTTTCCATAGTGGCTGCACCAATCTGCATTCCCATCAGCAGTGTACTAGAGTTCCCTTTTCTCCACACCCTCACCAGCACTTGTTCTTTGATGATTTGTTGATTGCACCCATTCTGGCAGGTGTGAGGTGATACCTGATAGGTGTTTTAATTTGCATCTTTCTGATGATTAGTGACATTGAGCATTTCTTCATATGTCTTTTGGCCATTTGTATGTCATCTTTGGAGAAGTATCTACTTAGGTTCTCTGCCCACGTTTTAATTGGGTTTTTTGTCTTTCTTCTGTTGAGTTGTATGAGCACAATATATATTTAGGAAATTTACCCCTTATCTGATGTATCATTGGCAATTATGCTCTCCCATACAGGAGGTTCCCTTTCCATTTTGATGGTTGTTTCTTTCACTTTGCAGAAGCTTTTGAGTGTGATGTAGTCCCATGTGTTTATTTTTTCCTTTGTTTCTGTTGCCTTAGGTGATGTATCAGTGAAAATTCTGCTGTGTATAATATCTGAAATTTTGTTGGCTATATTTTCTTCTGGGAATTTTATGGGTTCATGGGTCACATTTAAGTCTTTTATTCATTTTAAGTTTATTCTTTTATATAGTGCAAGTTGATGGTCTGGTTTCATTTTTTTTCCATGTAGCTGTCCAATTTTCCCAACATCATTTATTGAAGAAGCTGTCTTTATTCCACTGTATGCTCTTGCCACCTTTGTCAAATATTAATTGAGCATAATGTCTCAGGTCAATTTCTGGGTTCTCTCTTTTGTTCCATTGATCTATATGCCTCTTCTTGTGCCAGTACCAGGATGTTTTGATTACAGTCGCTTTGTAGCATAACCTGATATCCCGTATTGTGATCCCACCTACTTTGTTCTTCTTTTTCAAGATTGCTCTGGCTATTCGAAGTCTTTTTTGGTTCCATATGAACTTCTGAAGTATTTGTTCTAGTTCTGTGATATATGTTGTTGCTATTTTGATGGGAATTGCATTGAATCTATAGATTAAATTGGGTAGTATGGACATTTTAATGATGCTAATTCTTCCATTCCAAGGTATGTGCTTCTACTTTTTAATATTTTCTTCTGTTTCTTTTTTTTTTATCCTCACCAAAGGACATTTTCCCATTCTTTATTCAGACAGAGTGGGAAGGAGAGAGAGGAAGAGAGAGAGAGAAACATTGAGATGAAAGGGACACAATGAATGTCTGCCACCCGCACGACCAACCAGGGCCGGGGACAAACTGCAACCGAGGTACATGCCCTTAGCGGGAACCGAACCTGGGTCTCTCCGGACCGCAGGCGGATGCTCTAACCGCTGAGCCAAACTGGCCAGGGCTTGTTTATCTTTTCAAAGTAGCAGCTATTTGTTTTATTGATTTTTAAATTGTTTTTGTGGTCTCTATGTCACTTATTTCTGCTCTGATCTTTACTATTTCTTTCCTTCTACTTGCTCTGGGGTTTTCTTTTTGTTTGTTTTCTAGTTCTTTAAGTTGTAAGGTTAGATAGTCAATTAGAAATTTTTCTTGTTTCTTGAGGTAGGCTTGTAGTGCTATGAACTCCCCTTTCAGGACTTGCTGTGTCCCATAGGTTTTGTGTTGTTGTGTGTTCATTCTCATTCATTTCCAGGAAGTTTTTTATTTCTTCCTTGATTTTCTTGGTAACCCATTCACTGTTCAATAACATGCTATTTAGCCTCCATGTTTTCAAATGTCTTTGCATGTTCTTGTTGCGATTGATTTCTAGTTTCATGCCACTGTGATCTGAGAAGATGCTTGATATGATTTCATTCTGCTTGAACTTTAGAGACTTAGTTTGTGTCCTAACATGTGATCTATCTTTGAGAATGTCCCATGTGCACTTGAGAAAAATGTGAATTCTGCAGTCTTGGGGTGTAATTCTCTGTAGATATCTATTAAATCCATTTGATCTAGTGCCTCATGTAGAGTCTTTGTTTCCTTGTTCATTTTTTGCCTACAGGATATATCCAGTGATGTCAGCGGGGTATTGAAGTCCCTTGCTATGATTGTATTGCTGTCCGTTTCTCCTTTGAAGTCCTCCAGATAATTTTTAATATATTTTGGTGCTCCTATATTGGGTGCATATATGTTTACCAAGGTTACATCTTCCTGTTGGATAGATCCTTTCAATATCATGTAGTGGCCTTCTTTGTGTCTAGTTATGGCCTTCATTTGAAGTCTGTTTCATCAGATTGCAATATTGCTATCCCAGCTTTTTTTCCTTTCCATTTGCTTAGAAGATTTTTTTCCATCCCTTCACTTTCAACCTATGTGAGTCTTTTGTTGTGAGGTGGGTTTCTTGTAAACACATATATATGACTCATGCTTTCTTATTCAATCAGATACTCTGTGTCTTTTTATGGGAAAATTCAATCCATTTACATTTAAGGTGATATTTGATATGTATTTATTTTTTTTCCTATTTTTGTTTATTGTGGTTCTATTTTTCTTTCTATTTCTTCTGCTAATTACAGCAGTCCTTTCAACATTTTTTGCAGTGCTATTTTTTTGCTAATATATTGCCTTAGCCTTGTTTTGTGTATTTGTCTGGGAGGCTCTTTATTTCACCTCCTATTTTGAATGATAGCCTTGCTGGATAGAGCAATCTTGGATTCAGATCATTTTTTTCATTACCTTGATTACTTCATGCCATTCCCTTCCGACCTATAGTGTTTCTGTTGAGAGGTCAGTTGATAGCCTTATGGAGGTTCTTTTGTAAGTAACCCGTTGCTTATATCTTGTTGCCTTTAGGATTCTCTCTTTGTTTTTTATTTTTGGCCTTTTAATCATTATGTGTTTTGGTGTTGGCCTGTTTGGGTTCTTACTTGGGGCTCTCTGTGCTTCTTGAACTTGAATGCCTTCTTCCTTCACCAAGGTAGGGAAGTTTTCTGTCACTGTTTCTTCTAATATATTCTCTAACCCTTGCTCATTTTCTTCTTCTTCTGGAACTCCTATGATTTGAATGTTGTTACATTTTCAGTTGTCCCACAGTTCTTTTAAACTGTCTTCCTGTTTTTTCCTTTTGGTTTTCTGATTGGTTGATTTTTCCTACCCTGTCTTCTAATTCACTGATGCAGTCCTCAGCTTCGTTTACTCTGCTGGTTATTCCTTCCAATGTGTTCTTTATTTCTGCTATGTCATTCTTCATTTCCACTTGGTTGATTTTCAGTGTTTCTATATCTTTACTCATGGTGTTGAGCTCCTTACTCATGCTGTTGAGCTTCCTCAAGATCTTTGCTCTTAACTCTACCTCTGATAACTTGCTTAATTAACTCCATTTCATTTATCTCATCTTTAGTAGAGTTCTCTTGTTCTTTCACTTGGGATTTGTGTCTTTGTTTCACCATTTTGGCGATCTCAGTGGGTTTTGAAGCCTGCCAAATTTTCCCTGTAGGTGTTGGTGTTCTGCTGTTTGTGGCTCCCTCTTCTTGGTTTGGATGAGTGTGGGAGGACCACATTAAACACCACTGTCAAGTCTTACTTTTTGGGTAGATTTGCAAGCCCAGGAAAGGTTCATGTATCCTCTAGCCTTTTGCCTGGAGGCCATTAGTCTCAGTTACTTGATGAGCCTTGGGTTGTAGCCCTCAACTGAATGAAAAATTCCCTCAGGTGTTCAAGGTAAGAGGATTTCCCAAGGGTGGGGCAGATGCTGCTTGTTAATAAGCCTCAATTTGCATTTTTCTTGCCCAGCTGGGTGAGGTTAAATCTCTGAGTGAGGAACTGTCACTTCTCCCCAGGGCTCTGGAAAGTGGCTCCCTAAGGCAGATGGCCCCTGTCCTGTGAGGGCGTGACTCAGCAAAAAATCTCAGTGCCCTGCAAATCCCAAGTCCCCCCACACAGTTCCAGTCCAGTTCTCCCTCCCTCTGCCAGAGCCCAAGGTGAGTGGCTGTAGCTAATTTAGTGCTCTCTCCCAACCCTCTGGCTGTGGAGCCAGCTTGGGATTTTAACCCCAAGGGAGCTGCTCACAACAAAACAGCTGCTGTCTGTGGGCTCCCAGCCCACCCTCTCGTGTCTCTTCAGACCTACCAGGCTCAATTCAGTGTCCTTTTTTTCTGTCCCTGGTTATATGGGTCCTCTCCAGCTGCTTTTTTGTTGCTTTTCCCCAATGATTTGTCTTTATTTTCATTGTAATTCCAGTTTAGTCCTGGGAGATGGTCTGGTTAGCTTCCATTCACTCTGCAGCCATTTTGTAATCCTCGAATTAGTATTTTTTAAAAGAAAGCCATGCTGAAACTTGTAGGAGGGGCAGAGACCTGAAATGGTTTGGTCTCACAACCACGTGTGGAAGTTAAAAATTGGTAGAGATATCTTGGCTCTGGAGTTCCCCAGTGAGGAGTATGAGGCTCCCAGCCTCACATCATGCTGTCTAGCCTGGAGCACCAGTGCCAGGAAGAAGAGTCCCCACAACATCTGGCTGTGAAAATCAGCAGGGCCTCTGTCTGGTTAGACAGCTGATGTAGATCCAGGTGTCCTTTTAAAAGGCCTGAGCACAGACTCACTCATAAATACTTGCCCTTGTTGTAATCCAGGAGAATCAACCTCACTCAGACACAAAGTAATTTTGAATATTAGGAGCTCTATTACCTGTGCAGGAACTGCAGCCAACCTACACAGAGGAGAACTGCAGCCCTGAGCTCAGGGGGAGGGTTGCTTGTATAGGACAGGTGTTATTCACGAGTTTAGCAGAGCAAGCAAGCTACGTGTACAGAAGCAGAGGCAGTTAGTGATAAGCAGGAGGGAATGGAGGTGGGAGGGAGCTGAGGCAAAAGGGAACTGGGTGAACTGGGTCAGCATACATCTATCCTGCTATTTATTCTATTATCTAAGTTCTAAAAAGTAACAAATTTGCTTAGAGGACACATTCATTTAGAGGAGTACCAGGCCAGTTGGTACTTCCACAGGTTGCCTCTGAAAGCTTCATAGATGGCCTTTTGTTTATTTAATCAGGACAAAATGATAGGAGCAGGTTATTACATTCTCCACTGGTTTTCAGGGGAATCAAATATTTGATTCTTGTTCATCTAATGGCAACCTTTGGTAATGAGAGGCCAGGACTAATAATTTTACAGAAGAGTAGTGAGCTGACATCTCAATCGAGACAATGATAATAACTTACCCTGGGTCCTAATAACACCTGAAGGGACTTGGTTTGTATATATCTTTGGATTTATCCACTGCCTAACATCCTTATTAGACCCTTGTATAGTCATAATCAGAAAAATTAGAGTCCTGATAAATGTAAGGGATCTGGCAAGGCCTGCATCATCCATTTTGCTTTTTCCACCTTCAGCCAGGAATGGTGCAGCAAGACTGGGATGCCGTTGACCTTGACAGCCATTGGTGCAGGCAGGATGACAGTGTATGGTCCCTTCCAGGCCGGAGTTAGTCCCTGGGTGGTGAATTTCTTTATTTATATAGAGTCCCCGGGCTGGAAAGGGTGTACAGGGTTCGAGGTGGGTACAAGCAGGGCATCACAGGTGTGTTTATGGATGGCCTTCTGGGCAGACTACAGGGACTGTAAGAACTGTAAGAGGGTGAAGGGGAGTAGAGTGGTCCAGTTTTCACATTTTATTTTATTTTTATTTATTTATTTTATTAATTTTTTTGTTACAGATATTTCTCCTTTTTAACCCCATTGGAACCCCCCTCCCCACCCCACCCCGGCCTCTGCCCCGGCTTAGTTGTCCATGTCCATTGGTCATGCATACATGCATATAAGTTCTGTGGTTTATCTCTTCCCACCCCACCCCCGCACCCCCTCTTCTGAGGGATGTCAGTCTGTGGCCTACTTCCATGTTTCTGGATCTACCGTATTCCTCAGACTGTTATGTTCATTATATTCCATATATAAGTGAGATCATGTGGTATTTGTCTTTTTCTGCTTGGCTTCTTTCACTTAGGATAATACTTTCCAGGTCCTTCCATGTCATCTCAAAGGATAAGAGATCTTTCTTTCTTACCGCTGCATAGTACTCCATTGTGTATATGTACCACAGCTTTTTTATCCATTCGTCTACTGGTAGACACTTGGGCTGTTTCCAGATCTTAGCTATTGTAAATAGTGCTGCTATGAACATGGGGGTACATATATTCTTCCTGATTGGTGTTTCAGGCTTCTTAGGGTATATTCCCAGCAGTGGGATCACTGGGTCAAATGGAAGTTCAATTTTTAATTTTTTGAGGTAGCACCATATTGTTTTCCATAGTGGCTGCACCAGTCTGCATTCCCACCAGCAGTGTATTAGAGTCCCCTTTTCTGCACACCCTCGCCAACACTTGTTGTTAGATGATTTGTTGATGGTGGCCATTTTGACAGGTGTGAAGTGATACCTCATTGTTGTTTTAATTTGCATCTCTCTGATGATTACTGATGTTGAGCATTTCTTCATATGTCTCTTGGCCATTTGTATGTCCTGTTTGGAGAGGTGTCTATTCAGCTCCTCTGCCCATTTTTTAATTGGGTTCTTTGTCTTCCATTTGTTGAGTTGTATGAGCACTCTATATATTTTGGAAATTAATCCCTTATCTAATACATCATTGGCAATGATGTTCTCCCATACAGTAGGTTGCCTTTCCATTTTGATGATTGATTCTTTTGCTGTGCAGAAGCTTTTTAGTTTAATGTAGTGCCATGTGTTCATTTTTTCCTTTGTTTCTGTTGCCTTAGGTAATGTATCTAAAAATTCTGCTCAGTATGATGTCCGAAATTTTGTTGCCTACATTTTCTTCTAGAATTTTTATGGATTCACGGGTCACATTTAAGTCTTTTGAGTTTATTTTTGTGTATGGTGTAAGTTGATGGTCTAGTTTCATTTTTTTGCATATAGCTGTCCAATTTTGCCAACGCCATTTATTAAAGAGGCTTTCTTTACTCCACTGTATGCTCTTGCCACCTTTGTCAAATATTAATTGAGCATATTGCTTGGGTCCATTTCTGGGTTTTCAGTTCTGTTCCACTGGTCTATATGCCTGTTCTTGTGCCAGTACCAGGCTGTTTTGATTACATTCGCTTTGTAGTATAACCTGATATCTGGTACTGTAATCCCACCTACTTTGTCCTTCTTTTTCAAAATTGTTGTGGCTATTCGGGGACTTTTTTGGTTCCATATGAACTTTTGAAGTATTTGTTCTAGTTCTGTGAAACATGTCATTGGTATTTTGATGGGGATTGCATTGAATCTATAGATTGCTTTGGGTAGTATGGACATTTTAATGATGTTAATTCTTCCAATCCATGAACAGGGTATGTGCTTCCACTTTTTTATATTGTCCTCTATTTTTTTTTTCAGTGTCTTGTAGTTTTCTGCAAATAGGTCCTTTATCTCTTTGGTTAAGGTTATTCCTAGGTATCTTAATTTTTTTGGCGCAATGGTAAATGGGATTGTTTTTTCAGTTTTTCTTTCTGTGAGTTCATCATTGGTGTACAAGAATGCTGTCTAGTTCTTGACATTAATTTTGTATCCTGCTACTGTGCCAAATTTATTTAAGTTTAGTAGATTTTTTATGAAGTCTTTATGGTTTTCTATGTATAATATCATGTCATCTGCAAATAATGACAGTTTTACTACCTCCTTTCCAATTTGGATCCCTTTTATTTTTTCCTCATGTCTGATTGCTGTGGCTAAGACTTCCAGTAGTATGTTAAACAAGAGTGGTGAAAGTGGACATCCCTGTCTTGTTACTGTTCTTAATGGAAATGTTTTTAGTTTCTGCCCATTGAGTATGATGCTGGCTGTAGGTCTTTCATATATGGCCTTCATTATGTCAAGATATGATCCCTCTATTCCCACATTGCTGAGCGTTTTTATCAGAAATGGATGCTGGATTTTGTTGAAGGCTTTTTCAGCATCTATTGATATGATCATGTGGTTTTCATTCCCCATTTTGTTTATGTGGTGTATCACATTTACTGATTTGCAAATATTGTACCAGCCTTGCATCTCTGGGATGAATCCCACTTGGTCATGGTGAATAATTTTTTTGATGTATTGCTGAATCCGATTTACTAGTATTTTGTTGAGGATTTTGGCGTCTATGTTCATCAGGGATATTGGCCTGTAGTTTTCTTTCTTCGTAGTGTCTTTCTGGTTTTGGAATTAGAATTATGCTGACCTCATAGAAAGTGTTTGGAAGTCTTCCTTCTTCTTGAATTTTTTGAAATAGTTTGAGGAGAATGGATGTTAGTTCTTTTTTGAATGTTCGGTAAAACTCCCCTGTGAAGCCATCTGGGCCTGGGCTTTTGTTTGCTTGGAGAGTCTTGATTACCTCTTGAATTTCCTTAGTTGTTATTGGTCTGTTCAAGTTTTCAATCTCTTCCCGGTCCACATTTGGGAGACTGTGTGTTTCTAGAAATTTGTCCATTTTGCTTAGGTTGTCGAATTTGTTGCCATGTAGTTGTTCATAGTAGCTTTTAACGATCTTTTGTATTTGTGTGGTGTTGGTTGTTACTTCTCCTCTTTCATTTCTGATTTTGTGTATTTGGGTTTTCTCTCTTTGTTTCTGTGTGAGTCTAGCTAAAGGTCCATCGATCTTGTTTATCTTTTCGAAAAACCCGCTCTTTGTTTCACTGATCCTTTGAATTGCTTTTTGGTCTCTATGTCATTTATTTCTGCTCTGGTCTTTACTATTTCTTTCCTTCTACTTGCTCTGGGGTTTCCTTTTTGTTTGCTTTTTAATTCTTTAAGTTGTGAGGTAAGAGAGCCAATTAGAAATTTTTCTTGTTTCTTGAAGTAGGCCTGTAGTGCTATGAACTTCCCTCTCAAAACTGCTTTTGCTGCATCCCATAGATTTTGTGTTATTGTGTGTTCATTTTCATTGGTTTCCTTGAAGTTTTTAATTTCTTTCTTGATCTCCTCAGTAACCCATTCATTGTTTAATAACATGCTATTTAGCCTCCATGTTTTGAAATGTCTTTGCATGTTCTTGTTGCAATTTATTTCTAGTTTAATGCCATTGTGATCTGAGAAGATGCTTGATATGATTTCAATCTTCTTGAACTTGTAGAAATTTAGTTTGTGTCCTATCATGTGGTCTATCTTTGAGAATGTCCCATGTGCACTTGAGAAGAATGTGAATTCAGTAGTTTTGGGGTGTAATTCTCTGTAGATATCTATTAAATCCATTTGGTCTATTGCTTCATTTAGAGTCTCTGTTTCCTTGCTAATTTTTTTGTGTTGAGGATCTATCCAGTGGTGTCAACTGGGTGTTGAAGTCCCCTGCTATGATTGTATTGCTGTCGATTTCTCCTTGGAAGTCCTCCAGAAGATTTTTAATATATTTTGGTGCTCCTATATTGGGTGCATATATGTTTATCAAGGTTATATCTTCCTGTTGGGTACATCCTTTCAATATTATGTAGTGGCCTTCTTTGTCTCTAGTTATGGCCTTCATTTTGAAATCTATTTTATCAGATATGAGTATTGCTATCCAGCTTTTTTTTGCTTTCCATTTGGTTGGAAAATTTTCTTCCATCTCTTCACTTTTAACCTATGTGAGTCTTTTGTTGTGAGGTGGGTCTCTTTTAAACAACATATCGATGAGTCATGCTTTCTTATCCAATTAGCTACTCTGTGTCTTTTTATGGGAGCATTCAAACCGTTTACATTTAAGGTGATTATTGATATGTACTTATTTATTGCCATTGTTGTTTAGTGTGGTTCTATTTTTCTTCCCATTTCTACTGCTAATTACAGCAGTTCTTTTAACCTTTCTTGTAGTGCTGGTTTTGTACTAATGTATTCCCTTAGCCTTTTTTTTTTTTTTTTGTCTGGGAAGCTCTTTATTTGATCTTCTATTTTGAATGATAGCCTTGCTGGGTAGAGTAGTCTTGGATTCAGATTCTTGTTTTTCATGACCTTGATTACTTCATGCCATTCCCTTCTGGCCTGTAGTGTTTCCTGTGAGGAGTCAGCTGCGAGCCTTATGGGGTTTCCTTTGTAGGTAACCTGTTGCTTATCTCTTGCTACTTTTAGGATTCTCTCTTTGTCTTTAATTTTTGGCATTTTAATTACTATGTGTCTTGGTGTGTGCCTGTTTGGGTTCTTTTTACTTGGGACTCTGTATGCCCCTTGAACTTGAATGCCTTCTTCCTTCACCAAATTAGGGAATTTTTCTGTCACTATTTTTTTTTAATATATTATCTATCCCTTGCTCATTTTCTTCTTCTTTGGGGACTCCTATAATGCGAATATTATTACGTTTCCAATTGTCCCACAGTTGTATTAAGCTGTCTTCCTGTTTTTTAATCGTTTTTTCCTTTTGTTTTTCTGATTGGTTGATTTTTTCTACCCTGTCTTCTAATTCACTGTTCTGGTCCTCAGCTTCCTCTACTCTGCTTTTTAAACCTTCCAATGTGTTTTTCATTTCTGATATGTCATTTTTTATCTCTTCTTGATGGTTTTTAATTTCTAATTGGCTTATTTTCAGAGTCTCTATGTCCTTACTCATGCTGTTCAGCTTCCTCAAGATCATGGCTCTGAATTCTAGCTCCGTTAACATGCCTAATTGCTCCACATTGATCTCATCTTTGGTGGAGATCTCTTGCTCTTTCATTTGGCTTCTGTTTCTGTGTTTCACCATTTTGGCTATCACTGTGGGCTTTGGAGCCTGTCATGTTCTCCCTGTGGGTGTTGGTGTTCTGCTGTTTGTGGCTCCCTCTCCTGGGTTTAGATGAGCGAGGGAGGACCCATGTTAAACACCATTGTCAAGTCTTACTTTCATGGTTAAAGTTTCTAGCCCAGGAAAGGTACTGTTATCCTCTAGCTTTTTGCCTGGAGGCTAGCAGTCGAGGTTACTTGATGAGTTTTGGGCTGTCAGTTGATTGAAAAACTCTCTCAGGTGCTCAGCATAAGGGGACTTCACGAGGGTGGGGCAGATGCTGGTTGTTAATGAGCTTCAATTAGCACTTCAATTGCCCACAGGGTGGGGTTGGATCTCTGAGTGAGAGGCTTCTGCCTTCCCCAGAGCCCTGGGAAAGAGCAGTATGGCCACCGTCCTGTGTGGCTGCCTGTCAGCAAAAGCTCTGAGTGTCCTCCAAATACCGAGTATCTCGACACAGTTCCAGTCCAGTCTGCACTTCCTCTGCCGGAGCCCAACGTGAGTGGCTGTGGCTATTTTAGCCTCTGTCCTGGCTCTGCACTGTGGAGCCACTTGGGAGGGTGCCACTCACAGCTAAGGCTGCTGCCGAGCTGCCGACCATGGGCTCCCAGCCCCCGTCTTGCACCTTCGCAAGCCTACCTGGATCGAGTCAGTGTCCATGGTTGTATGGTCCTCGCAAACTGCTTTTCTGTTGGTTTTCCCCATCGATTTGTCTGTATTATAGTAGTAATTCCAGTTTGGTTCTGGGAGACGGTCTGTGTAGCTTCCGTTCACTCCGCCACCGTTTTGGAATCCTCCTCACCAGTTTTTAAAGTCCTGTTTATGCGCTTTACCTGCCTGGAACTCTGTGGTTGGTATGCACACTGGAGCTTCTAATTTAAATTTAGTCTCTTAGAGCTATCCTGTTATATCTTTGTTATCAAGTCAGGGTCTTGTCTGATCTAAGGGTCAGGAGTAGCCTAAATCTGTTTTTCCCTTTAATATATTTTAGACTGTTCTTCTATTATTAGGGGCAAGTTCTCCCTCTCTCAGTGTCCTATTTTATTTCCTTCTTGAGTATTCCTCCACTGTCCTGTCTTCCTGTAATATGTATGTCCCTTTCTTTTATCCTTATCTTGTTATTTCTTCCCTCTCCACAATCCTTCTTCAGCTTGCTTACCCTCTATGACTTACACAATCTTTCCTCAACTTACATAGACCCTCTGCAACTTTTCTATTCCTTCCCCTGACATGAACCTGAGAGCTTGCTCAATCTATCTGCTGTCTGCACATCCCTTAGCCTTTTTTCTCCTCCTCTCTACTTAGACCTATATATTCCTGCTTCCTTCCACCTTCTCTTTTTCCCTGTGACCTTATTGGACATTTCTTGCCTCTCAGGAGTTCAGTAAGCTTGGTGTAACCTAAGTGGGTAGTCTGGTGCAGTTGGTTGACTAAAGTCTGACCTAGAGCCTCTGGGACCAATAATTTCCCAACAGGTAGTGTCTATTATTCGTTGATTTCCTTTATGACTTGTTTCTCCTTGGTTAAGTCATTTTCTGACCCAGTGTAAGTAGGAGTCAGAGGCAAACTTGGGTTTGGCATGGTGACTGATATCTGGAGAGGTCCCCACTGGTTTTAGGGCCATATGTCGAGCTTCTTTATTTGCAGCATGGTTTCCCCTTGTCTCATCAGAGAGCCTGGATTAGGGTTATGGGTTCAGCCTATTGGGCTGAAGTTACCCTATTTAATGGTACGGTCCAGAGTTATTGTTGCTGTCCCAGCATACCTGATTTCTTCCTGGACATAGTTGTTCCTGTCCGTGAACAATACCTCATCTGATTATGGCAGTGGGTCATCCCTCAGGTCTGGGCGGCCGTCTGCAGTGTCGATTGCCTCCAGGCCGTCCTGCAGAGGTTTCTCTGGGTCATCATCTGGAAGCAGGCTGGCAGGATTAATGGCCAACGTCTTGTGGAACTTTATGTGGTGGCTGGCCTGGAGTGGCAGTGGCCAGCAATTGAATGATCTCTGGAGGAGATCACGTCCGAGTAGGGGGTATGGGCATTTTGGCAGGAACAGAAACAAATGAGTCACAGTATTTTTCCTAAGGTCTATAGTCTTCTTTGAAGCCCTGTGGTAGGTTAGGGTCCTATTTGCTTGATCAAGACTGAGTCTGCTGCACCAGTGTCTACCAGGAAACTAACTAGTTTTTCCTTTATTATTTAGTATTATTCTGGGTTTCAGAGAGCTCAGTTGGAAGGAACCCTAGCCCTGTCATTTTCCTAAAGTAAGGATGGCTTTTTATTTTGTTCCTCTATACCTGACTTTGTCTTTGTCTTTTCTATCCCTAATTGGGACCTAGGCCTGTTGTCCTGACACTTCCTTATGTTTCCCTTCCTAGGGTGATCCTTTTCTATGGGCCCTGTGTCCCTTAAGGCTGTTATTATTATCTTTGCTAATTCAGCCAATTGGGCAAATAGGCCTAACAGGAGAACATGGTGAAAATTGTCTAAGGAAGCCCTTCCCCCGACAGTATGGGTCCTACTGTGGGCAGAGGAATGGGAATAGGTTTACAAAAGGATGCAGGAAAGGGGAGCGACATCCTAACATGTATGTTTACGTGGGGCAGAGTGTTTTTTAACTCTCTAAGAGCATTTTGTATCCGTGCCTGGGATCCCTATATTCAATTCCCCAAAGTTCAGAGAAGCCTGTTGGAAATTAGTTGCCATCAAACCCATTGTGGACGAAAAACCTAGGCTGGCATTTCAATGGTTAAACAGTTTGCCTGTGAGAATGTTAATAAGGCTTGCAGAGAGGGCTTGAGATCTCACCATAAAGAAGCCAGTACATCCGAATACATCCATACCATTCAGATATTGGGTCCTCCCATACATAGGGGACATAACAATTGAGGCTCTGAGAGAAGTTTTCCCTGCCAACAAGGCAGGAGAAAGCAGTAAAGAAACGTCATCTTTTATATTCCTTCATGTCAATTTTTTATCTTCTATCATTCATAAATCTTAAATCTTTATTATTTTTATAATTTTCTTTTCATAAAGCCCTTTTCAGGTGGAGACCCGAGTACATCAGAGGTATCATTTTATTTATGCTACAGTAATCATAGCTTAGATTTATTATTTTTCTTTTTATATGTAAGTACATTGTAGCATCATGAAAGAAAAAAACTTTCTTAGTTAAATCAAAAAGAGCTTGATTTTCAGGTTTCTGGGGCTTAATCATGTTCTTTCTTTAAATAATCCAAGCATGACTTTATAAACTATCTTATATTATATACCCCTTTAAAGTGAGGACTATTTGTATAACCCATAGCATTAGTAGAGACCTGTTGTAACCCAGGAGATCGACCAAACTCAGACACCGAGATGGGGTTTAATAAAAGGAGTTTATTGAGCTAAGTCCGCAGGCACCTGCAGTATGTCCCACACAGGAGTAACTGCGGCCCCGGAGAGCTAAAATGGCTCCTTTTTATAGGATCATGCAAGGGGGGTGCTACATGTAAGCAAGCATGTTACAGAAGCAGAATTTAGCAGTTAGTTAATTACCTGTTACTCAGTTTCCCAGACATCTCAAAGGTCAAGATGTTTTCAATAGATTATCCCTGGCGCCGACCCCAGGATTACTCAAGGGTTAGTTATTACCCTAGGGTTAGCGATTACTTAGTGATTAGTTAGTGAAGAATGTTCTTCAGTAAATGAGTAAACTGACAACCCCTTTGGTTGTCATGAAGGCCTCTGGGAGTTTGGGTCAATGGCACTGAGTTATAACATTCCCCACTTCTTCTGGTGAATTAATCAAATCCTTGATTTATATTAGTCATGGATTAGGGGTAAGCATTGGTAATGTTGCTGTTGGGCTAGTACCATAAGCTTAATTGATTGGACCCGCTCCTTGACAAATGCAGTGATTCTGTTAAGGATGATAGGTCTGCAGGCTAAGGCTATGAATAAGAGGATGAGCGGACCCACTAGAGCTGTGAGGAGGGCGGTCAGCCAGGGAGACCAATTGAACATACTCTCATACCATGAGGTAGAGGTATGTTCTTCTCTCTATATATCTCGTAATCGCTTTTGCAGCTCTTGCATAGATTGTCTGATGATACCTGAGTGGTTAGCATAGAAACAACAGGTCTCTCCTAGGGCAGCACAGAGGCCTCCCTGTTTGAGGAAGGCAGATCTAGACCTCTGCGATTTTGGAGGGCCACTTCGGCTAGGGAGTCAACCTGTTTTTCAAGGTATTTGACTTGGGTCTGGAGTAATTCAACATCGCGGGAAACCGTGGCTGACAGCTCACGAAGGGCAAGGTCATTCTTAATGAGGGCTGTCGCCCCTAGGGCAGTGGAGCCGGCAATACCCAGGGTAGCCAGTACAGGGATCAGAATGGGTACATGTTTCTGGAGTCTAGTATGATAGTCTGAGGCTAGAAAATGGGCTGCACCTGTGGGCCCTGCATATAGGTATACCTGGGGAACTATATAGATAACAACACAAAGATCTGAATGATTCCTGGGGCTAATGCAATGGTAGATACCTGATAAGCATGCAAACCAAGTCCCGCTAGGTGCAATCAGAGTCCATGGGGTTGAGCCTTCGGCTCGCAGAGAGGTGTTGGTCAGGCAGTTGTCCTTGTATGGCGAAGCTTGGAGGTCGAGGTTTCCAAGGATGAAGCAGGTCCCCTGTCCTTGAAGATCTCCTAGGGTGAGCTTGCTGGCTTGGGCACAGTTGGTAAGGGTTCCTTTCCCAGGTGAGTCTGAGTCACTAAAAGTTTGGTTCATGGGGGCTAGGGTACCTGTGGCATTTGCCCCAATACCAACATAGTAGGATGGTGCTGGATCTACACAGAGCCAGCAGTCTTTGGTGGTGTTAGGTTGAGAACTATTTAAGAGAGAGAAAACAGAATCTAACATGGTTAGAAGTGAGTTGCTAAAGGAATTGAGGGGGTGTGGTGTTGGCACCTGAAGGGGCCCAAAAGCTGGAGCTGTTGCCCTATTCCGCTCTCTAGAGACTGTGGGTGTTATTGGGTTGAGAATGTGGTTTGGTCCAATGGGAAGCCGTGGGGGTAGACCCCCGGCAGGGTTGGGCGGGTCCCTCCGAGAAGGAACCCAGGGAAGTCGCTGGATGGTGAATAAAGTACCAATGTCATATCCAGCGAGATATAGTCTCAATCCCCATGTTTTTCCAGTAAGCCAGGCTGAGTTTAGAGGCTGTTTTATAGTAATAGTGGTGGGGTTACAAGTTTGGTTCTTGCAAGTAGGGTCTATTCCATCTTGTCCCTTGTGGGTATGGGGTGTGGGGTCCCACAGGAGGGTTATATCATCATCATTGCCACCCCCTGGTGACCATCCAAGGGCTAGGGTCTCACAACCCCAGACCTTACAATAAAATTCTCCTGGTCCACCACATATAGTCCTCATATGCCTGGGGAATGGGTTCCCAGGACAACCATAATGCTGAGTGCTCCATAGGACATGGTTAAAGTGTCCCAGGTTACAGACTGAACTTTTACTTGCTGAGCCAAAGCGAGTTATTGGTTGGGTTGTGTGATGGGAACCAAATTCTCCGTGACAGAGGTTGTCATCGAAGAATTGTGAAAAGTCAGTCTTAAGGGTTACCTGGGAGGTTTGAAAGGTCTCATTGATGGCTAGCCTAGAGCCATCTCTAGTCCTGGTGAGGACCCAGGTATGTTTAGCTGGAATGCTTCAGAAGGTAGGGACCCACAACAAACTCAAGAGGATGCAGTAAACTTGAGTTTTAGAGGGTCTGTGGGATCCTTGAAAAGAGCCCATTTCTTTGGGTGTGCTGATCAGGGTGTGCTTTCTTTACCTGGGTGTGGTGAATCCACGGTCTCTTATTAGACACCTTAAAGGCTGTAGGGGTTGTCAGAATTACCAAGTGGGGCCCATCCCAGGTAGGTTCGAGGGTTTCCTTGTTAAACTTCTTGATCCAAATCCAGTCACCAGGCTCAATGTCCAGTGGGGGTGGTTCCGCTTCAGTGGGTTGTTTTCTTTCCTTGGCTGAGAGGCGGGCCTCTCTTCTGATTACTTCGATGGCCTGCAAAGACTTGAGAAGCCCCTGGTTAGATAATTCACCTATGTGGTCATAGTGAATCTTAGGGATAATAGGTGGTGGTCTCCCATAGATGATTTCATAAGGGTAAGGTTCTTGAGATATGGGGTGCATCGGGTGCGCAACAGAGCAAATGGCAAGAGGTTTACCCAATTATCACCAGTTTCAATCTTAAGTTTGGTAAGAGTCTCCTTAAGAGTTCTATTCATTCTCTCTACCTGACCTGAGCTTTGGGGTCTATAGGCACAATGTAATTTCCAGCCTATTCTGAGAGCTTCTGCTATTAATTTGGAAATTTTGGCTATGAAAGCTGGCCCATTGTCTGACCCCAGTACTAAGGGCAGACCAAATCTATGAATGATCCCAGTTAGGAGATGTCTGGCAACTACTTTAGCAGTCTCATGCCTTGTGGCAAAAGCCTCAGTCCATCCTGAGTAGGTGTCAACAAAAACTAGTAAGTACTTAAATCCAAATTTGCTGGTTGAAATCTCAGTAAAATCAAGTTCCCAATGCTCACCTGGTTCATGCCCTCTGATTCAGACCCCAAGTCCATGGGGTCTGGGAGGCCCTGGATTTACCTGTGCACAGGCAGAACATCGGGTAACCTCCGAAGTGGCTATAGTCTTGAGATCTGGAATATAGAAGTGTCTACTGACTAGAGAGATTAATTTTGATGTGCCTAGGTGAGTACTATAGTGGAGGTCTCTAATGAGAGCAATTCCCAAGGCTTTGGGGAGAAGTAGTCTTCCATCGGGGAGCCAGTTCCCCTTTTCTTTTTTTTTTTTCCTCACCCGAGGACATTTTTCCATTTTTTGTTCAGGTAGAGTGGGAGGGAGAGAGAGGAACAGAGAGAGAGAGAAACATCGATGTGAAGGGACACATCAAGTGGCTGCCACCCACACGACCAACCAGGGCCAGGGACAAACTGCAACCGAGTTACGTGCCCTTAGCGGGAACTGAACCCGGGTCTCTCCAGACTGCAGGCCGACGCTCTAACCGCTGAGCCAAACCAGCGAGGGCGCCAGTTCCCCTTTTCTGTTGAACAATTTAACTTCTTTCCCAGGTTGAGCTCCTCTTCATTGTAGGATGGCGAGGGGGGCAATTCCCAAAGGGGAAGAGCAGGGAGTATTTCTATAGGTTTTACCTCAGTTAGGGCAATTTGTTTAGCAGACCGGTCTGCTAGGTCATTTCCTTATTTTGTCTGACTAGGCTTGGTTTCGTGCCCTCTGCAGTGAACAATGGCTACAGCCTTAGGTTGCCAGATGGCTGCTAAGAGATTGAGTATTTCTTCTCTATTTTTAATTTCTTTCCCAGCTGATGTGAGGAGCCCCCTTTCTCGGTATAGGGCTTCATGCACATGAGCAGTTGCAAAGGCATAGCAGCTGTCAGTGTAGATGTTGACCCTCTTGCCTTTTGCCCAGTTGAGTGCCTGTGTCAGGGCAATCAGTTCTGCTTTCTGTGCAGAAGTTCCATGTGGCAAGGCCTGAGCCCAGATTACCTGTAAGTTGGTGACTACTGCTGCCCCAGCATACCGAGTTCCATCCTTGATGAAACTGCTCCCATCAGTATAGAGGTCATAGTCAGAGTTGGCTATTTGCTTGTCTTTGGGGTCCGGTCTGGTTCCCTCTATGGAGTCTAGTAACGAGTGGCAATCGTGGAGCAGTTCTCCTTGATTCCCGTCGGGGAGTAAGGTAGCCGGGTTGAGGGCAGTAGACTTGGAGAAGGTAACCTGTGGTGGGTTCAATAATAGTACCTGATTTTGGGTGAGGCGAGCGTTGGAAATCCATCTGTCAGGAGGAGACCCGAGTAAGGCTTCAGTGGTGTGGCCTCCGATGATTTGGAGGTCCTGGCCTAAGGTCAGCTTCTACACCTCCTTGACAAGGAGAGCGGTTGCAGCTATTGCTCTCATGCAGGACGGCCAGCCTGCAGCAACAGGGTCAAGCTGTTTGGAGAGATAAGCAATAGGGCGTTTCTATGGTCCCAGAGTCTGGGTTGGGACTCCTTTTGCTATGCCTTTGCGTTCTGCAATGAAAAGCTGGAAAGGTTTGGTGGTATCTGGCAAGGCAAGGGCAGGGGCTGAGGCAAGCGCCTGTTTAAGTCTTTCAAAAGCCTCTTCCTCCTTTTCAGTCCAAGTTAAATCAGGTTCCTTTCCCCCCGTACATGAATAGAGGGGTCTTGCAATTTCTGCAACCCCTAGAATCCACAGTCTGCAATATCCAACCGTGCCTAGAAATTCTCGTACCTGCCTTTTGGTGGTTGGCCTTGGGACCCCAAGGATTGCTTGGATTCTTCCTGAGGATAAGGTGCGTTTCCCTTCCTCTAAATGGTAACCCAAGTAGGTGGCTTTCTTGACACAGATTTGGGCTTTTCTCATGGATACCCGGTACCCAAGTTTGTCTAACTCAATGAGAAGGGCTCGAGTGGCAGCAAGGCATTCATCGGAGGTCTGGGCAGCTAGGAGTAGGTCATCTACATATTGGAGCAGGGTTACCTGTGGGTGGCTGTCTCGGAAGTTGAGGAGGTCCTGGCTCAGGGCTTCGTCAAAAGTGGTGGGAGAGTTCTTGAAGCCCTGAGGGAGTCTGGTCCAGGTAAGCTGTCCTGAGAAACCCCCTTCAGGGTCTGTCCATTCAAAGGCAAAGATGGGTTGGCTCTTCGCAGCAAGCGGCAGGGTGAAGAAGGCATCTTTGAGGTCCAGGACTGAGTAGTAAACCTGAGTAGGTAAAAGACTCAGGAGGGTATATGGGTTAGGCACAGTAGGGTGGATAGACTGAACCCTTTTGTTTACCTCCCGCAAATCCTGAACTGGCCTATAATATTCCATTCCTGGTTTCTTCATGGGCAACAATGGGGTATTCCAGGGGGACTGACACGGAATTAAAATGCCTGCATCTCTCAGCCTCTTAATATGTTTGGCAATCCCTTCCTTGGCCTTTTGGGGAATTGGGTATTGTCTGACTTGAATGGGAGTAGCAGTGCTGGCCAATTGCACAATGATAGGGGGCTGGTGAGAGGCTTCAGGGATCTGTATGGCTAATTTAGTCAAGACATCCTGTGAGTTACTTTCCCCAGTGGGAGGTGACGTTTCCTCTTGAAGGAGATATTCCTCAGAAAGGGGTACTGTAACCATGATAGTGGAAGGTTGTTGGTTCCCTAAGCTTAGAGTTGTGCTACTGTCTTGAAAGGTTATAGTTGCTTTCAGCTTTCGCAGCAGGTCTCTGCCAAGCAATGGGTAGGGGCAGTCGGGCATTACAAGGAAGGAGTGAGTGATAGTGCCCTTCCTGAGATCAGTGATTCTGGCCTTAGTCCATGGGTATGCTTTTGGCTTTCCTGTTGCCCCTATAATCGATGTCTTTTGGGAGGAGAGCTTTCCAGAGGCCTGCTGCAGGACCGAATAGGTGGCCCCCGTGTCGACAAGGAAGTCAGTTTGTTTTCCCTCGACTGTCAGGGTTAACATGGGTTCCTGGGGGCCTAAATTGATGGAACCCTGACCCCCCTAATCTTCCTCAGTCTCTAGGAGTAAGCATGCAGGGGTTTCTTGTGCTTTTCTTGCCATTAGCTTGGGGCAATCTTTCTTCCAGTGTCCCATAGCCTTGCAGAAGGTGCATTGATTTTTCTTAAGTTGGGATCTATCTTTAGATGGTTCCTTATTCCCCTCATAGGTGGCTAGTGGTCCCTTGTTAGGGGTTGCCAGCAAGATTCGAGACAGTTGCCTAGTTTGCTCCTTAATGGGATCCTTCCGGTTCTGAAAAACTTTCTGAGCTATTTCAAATAACTCACTTCTGTTCTTTCCCTCAAAGCCTTCTAATTTCTGCGATTTCTTTCTGATGTCTGGGGTTGACTGTGAGACGAAGGCCATGTTGACCATCCGTCTATTCCCATCTGCATCCGGGTCTAAGGGGGTATAAGTTCTGTAGGCCTCTAATATCTTTCTAAAAAGGCCATGGGAGATTCATCCTTCCCTTGCATAGTGGCTGCTACTTTTGCTAAATTGGTGGGTTTCTTAGCAGTGCCCCTTAGACCCCTGAGGAGGTTTCGGTGATAAGTGCGTAACCTCTGCATCCCCTCCCCAGTGTTTGGATCCCATTCTGGGGGTCGTTGAGGCAGTTCATCATCTCAGCCCTTGGGGCCAGCATCATCCCCGACCACAGCCTTAATTGCCTCAGCGCGTATCCACTCCCTCTCCTCTGAGGTAAACAAAGTTTGTAAGATCTGTTGACAATCATCCCAAGTGGATTGGTGGGTCCAGAATACAGACTCCAATAAACTTATCAGAGCTTGTGGTTGCTCCGAGAAAGGGGGGTTTTGTTGTTTCCAATTATATAAATTACTAGTTGAAAAAGAGACATAGATCATACGTGCCGGGCCCATAGAGCCGGGCGCGGTGGGCACCTCTCGTAATGGGAGCATCAGGACTGAGGTGTCCGGTTCCCGGGTTGGTTGATAAGGGGTGCCGTCCGTGTATGTGAGGGACTCAAAAGTCTGGCATTGTCAGCCAGGCCTGGGGCTCTTGCCTGAGGCTCATCTGAGGGTGCCATGGCCTTCCCGCCTGAGGCGTTTCCTGCATAGGGTGGGGGCATCATTACTTCTAGGAGCGATTCCTCAGGATCCCCTGGGAGGACCGGATATAACCGGGGTTTGGGTGCTTTCCCAGGGGATTCTGGTTGGCTCTCCTTGGTTGCCCCCCCCGTGGTCGCTCCTTTGGGGCTGCAACCATGATGGTATGGTTTCCTACCTTAGCTTTCATTCCCTTTTGGGGCTCCTCCCTTCCGCATTTTGTTATATAGGGAGGCTTGTCTAATACTATGTCAATCCAGACATCTATATATACCCGTTGATCTGGGTGAGGGACCCTATAAACAACCAAACGCACGGCGAAGAGGAGGTTAGGGTCAACACTCCCCTCTGAGGGCCATTCCGCCCCAAAGGTTGGCCACTCTAGTTCACATAGCGTCCTCAGGAAGCCAGGGTCTGCTGGCTTCCCATAATTACAGGACCTTTTGAGAAAATCGGAAAAGTTAGAGAGCAGACATTCAAGGGGGGTTCGTTTCCTGGATGGTCCTTGGCCCGTGGCCTCTCTCCTGAAAGTGAAACAGTTAGAGCAGAAAGAGAGGCTGAACATACAAGAACACAAAATCAGAAGACAGACAAGAACAAACACTGAGACTAGTCTCACACCCTCACGGAACACACACACCTTCAAAGTGAAGCACCTAGGCTTCCAAAATCAGAAGTCAGCGTCCTGACTCTGATTAGAGGCAGACAGTGCACGGCATCCAACCTGTACAGCCTCGCCAAATGCTCCGGAGCCAAAGACACAAAGAAACAAATGGATCGATCCACTTACCAAGACCACGTGGCGCGAAGACCCTAAGCCGAATCTGGCTGCAGTCAGAAGATCAAATTTGTAGAGACGAGGATGGAGGCACCTCGCCTTGTGCCTGAGGAGGTCGACCCCTCTTAGAGGGGGACCTCGAGGTGATCTCTCTGGGGCCTCCAAATGTTGTAACCCAGGAGATCGACCAAACTCAGACACCGAGATGGGGTTTAATAAAAGGAGTTTATTGAGCTAAGTCCGCAGGCACCTGCAGTATGTCCCACACAGGAGTAACTGCGGCCCCGGAGAGCTAAAGTGGCTCCTTTTTATAGGATTTTGTAAGGGGGGTGCTCCATGTAAGCAAGCATGTTACAGAAGCGGAATTTAGCAGTTAGTTAATTACCTGTTACTCAGTTTCCCAGACATCTCAAAGGTCAAGATGTTTTCAAATAGATTACCCCTGGCGCCAACCCCAGGATTACTCAAGGGTTAGTTATTACCCCAGGGTTAGCGATTACTTAGTGATTAGTTAGTGAAGAAATGAGTAAACTGACAACCCCTTTGGTTGTCATGAAGGCCTCTGGAAGTTTGGGTCAATGGCACTGAGTTATAACAGACCCACATATAAGAGGTATTCTATGCATCTACTAAGTGAACAAATAATCACTCTTAGTAGTGTGTATGCTCTTGCATTTGGAGTTTGTTGTCCCCTAACCCATACTCCAGTGGGGAAACAGACTGTGTTAAGCCATCTTCATTGATTTGATTTCCTTTTATAAGGAGAGAAAACAAATCTTTGAGGAATTCCAGGTCCTACTGGAATGACTCAAAATTAATTCCAGGTCAAGAAAAAGTTTCTTAAAATTCAAATCCTGGAAAGGTTGTCAAACATATTTGACCAAAAGATTATATAGTATTATTATTATTAAATAGTATTCAATTATTTATTCATTTAAAGTGACAATAACAGATGTTAAACATAAACATAGGTCAGTGAAACTTCAGTTCTTATGAT
The DNA here is from genome assembly GCF_014108415.1 of Molossus molossus. Classification (NCBI taxonomy): domain Eukaryota; kingdom Metazoa; phylum Chordata; class Mammalia; order Chiroptera; family Molossidae; genus Molossus; species Molossus molossus. The sequence goes on along the minus strand of NW_023425399.1, from coordinate 56,654,551 downwards.
TAAGAAAATGGTTCTTTAAGGAATCAAGTACTTGATTAACATAATATAAAACCATTTCAATAATATATATAATTTTTGTTTCTCAAGCAAATATTGGGAAAAAAAACCTTTTCCCTTTTAGCAGGCTGAAAAAGAACCAAATAAATTCTATATTAATTTATTTTACATTTATGTATCTTATTAAATTCATTATTTATTTTATTTATAATTTCTTTCTAAGATTTCTTTTAATACATTTTTTAACTTTCATAAACCTTTTTATCCATTCAGAAATAACCAGTTTTAGAACAATTTTCTTTTAAAGAATATGTATATATTTCCATATCTTTTTTTTTCATCAAAACCATATAATTCCTTTCTAACTTAATCTGAACTTTTAACTTTTAGAAATGTTGAATTTTTTTTCTTTTTATAAGTACAAGTAATTTACATTCCTCTGATTGGCAAATATATTCATATTTTCAATAGACATTTTTCGAATCAATACATCATTAACAGATCCAAATTCATCTTCTAGCTCTTCTGTAATAAGAAACCAAAATAGGAAAACTCAGGTTAATTAACATTTTAGTATATCCTCAGGGGGGTCCTGAAGAACTGGACAGAATTTCCTCAGGGGGCTGGGAGGAGTTAATTGTCCTTCAGGGCAGGTTGAGGCATTGTTAACAAAACTGTTTTTCCTTTTATTTGAACCTCTGGATATTGACATTTCTTAATATAATTGGGTTTGTCAGTAGTTATATCAATCCAAATATCAATACATGGCATTTGTTCTAGGTGACCAGGGCTCCTGTACATTTTTCTGATGGACTATAAATGCCAATTGCAAGTTGAAACTACCTTTGGGTGGCCAATTAACCCTACAGGCAGGCCATTCAAATTCATAGAGTACTCTCAGGAAACCAGGATCGCAGGCTTTTCATAGTCACAGGAGCACTTAAAGAAATCAGAAAAGTTATTCAGCATTCATTCAAGCGGTGTTTGGGCCTTCGAGTAGGTTTGCCCCATTCTGTAGGAAAGAAAAGTAGCCAGCACACAACAATAACAACACAAGGACAGACAATAACAGACAGTGAACGTTCACATTCATTCACACACCAGCTGAATCTGCAAGCGGATTCCCATAAGTCAGGGAATGGCGTCCCATCCCGACCAGGGTGAGGCAGTTCTGCGGCATCCAGCCTGCTGAACACCCAATACAGCTCATCGAGGAAACAACCGAAAACATATGGAAAGGGGTGGTGTTTCCCTTACCTCCAGACGTCCTGGAACAGATCCAAAAAGCTCATAGTCAAATCAAAAGCCAATTTGAGGTGAAGGATATGGAGGCTTCCTTCGCCTAGTCTGAGGACGTCTACCCCAAAGGGAAGGGGACCTCACGGTGATCTCTCTGGGGCCTCCAAATGTTGTAACCCAGGAGAATCAACCTCACTCAGACACAAAGTAATTTTGAATATTAGGAGCTCTATTACCTGTGCAGGAACTGCAGCCAACCTACACAGAGGAGAACTGCAGCCCTGAGCTCAGGGGGAGGGTTGCTTGTATAGGACAGGTGTTATTCACGAGTTTAGCAGAGCAAGCAAGCTACATGTACAGAAGCAGAGGCAGTTAGCGATAAGCAGGAGGGAATGGAGGTGGGAGGGAGCTGAGGCAAAAGGGAACTTGGTGAACTGGGTCAGCATACATCTATCCTGCTATTTATTCTATTATCTAAGTTCTAAAAAGTAACAAATTCGCTTAGAGGACACATTCATTTAGAGGAGTATCAGGCCAGTTGGTACTTCCGCAGGTTGCCTCTGAAAGCTTCATAGTTGGCCTTTTGTTTATTTAATCAGGACAAAGTGATAGGAGCAGGTTATTATAGCCCTAAGGTCAGCGAAGGGACAGCAGCTTGAAAAGCACCAAGAACATATGGGAAACAACTGAATTCTCTATCTTCTGGGTGAGGGCTGGAGGGGCAGCTCCATGTTGGCAGGCACCATTGTTACTTTGTTGAGCCCTAATCTCCACCTCACCAGCCTACATGGACAGGCTGTGCCAAATCTGAGTCTCTATCAACCTGACTGACATCACTCACCCCACTCTGGTGATTCCCTGAGATCCCACTCCACCCAACTCAGGCATCTGCCTTTTTTAGCTGCTGTTCTCATTAGCCACTGGCCTTGTCCTTGCAAACTTTCCTAAAATTTCTCAAAGGTCCACAAACTTAAAACAAGTGGTGACTGTTCTTGGCATGCCCTGTACCTCTTGCTAAGCAGTTCCAATCCTGGCACCAGTGGCAGCAAACCTCAGTTCCCAGCATAGCCTTTCCCAGGCACCTCCAAGCAAAGAACAGCTACCAACCAAAGATTACTTTGTAGCTCCTATCAGGTAGCCTTGCATGAGGCACAGGCAGCAAGTGATCTGGGAATGTGCAGGTACCCCTCACAAAGGCTCTAGAACCAACACACCCTATAGCTGAATTCAGAACACACCAGAGCACCACCTAATTAGTTCCACAAATGACATACTCAAAGGGGAACTTGGCAGGCACCAGAGCCCCACTACAGTGAATCCTGCTCCCTGTGGTCAAACCCCACACAGCTTAGCCACTGTAGTCAAGGCCGGTCCTCACAGCCAGTCAGCCTGGGGGTCACTCTCTCCCACTGATGTGCCAACGACAGTCCAGGCTCAACTACAACAGGAAGGCACACACCATTCACTCAAGGAGCACCTGGTTCAGATGACTGAAAAGACTGAACTACTGGGCCCCACAGGACACTTACTATATGAAGCCACTTCACCATAACCAGGAGATGTAGCAGATCTACCCAATACATAGAAACAAACACAGGAAGACAGCCATTACGAGGAGACAAAAAAATATGTTCCAAATGAAAGAACATAACAAAACTCATAAAATGAACTAAACACAATGGAGACAAGCAATCTACCAGATGTAGAGTTCAAAACACTGATTATAAGGATGCTCAATGATCTCAGTGAGAACTTCAACAAAAATATAGGAAACATAAAAGTGCAGATAGACAACATTAAAAAGAATTAGTCAGAACTAAAGACAATAATAACTGAAATAAAAAATACATTACAAGGAATCAAGAGCTGATTAGATGAAGGAGAGGATCAAAATAGCAGTTTGGAAGATAAGGTAGCAGAAAACATCCAATCCGAACAGCAAAAAGAATAATAAATTTTTAAAATGGGGATAGTTTAAGGGACTTCTGTGACAACATTGAGTGTAACAATATTTCATCATAGGGGTAGAAGAAGGTGAAGAGAGAGAACAAAGTATTGGAAACCTAGTTGAAGAAATAATGACTGAAAACTTCCCTAACCTGGTGAAAGAAATAGACATACAAGTCCAGGAAGTATAGAAAATCTCAAATACTATGAATCCAAAGAAGCTGACACCAAACACATCATAATGAAAATGCCAAAGGTTAAAGACAAAGATAAAATCTTAAAAGTAGCAAGAGAAAAGTAGTTAGTTACCTACAAGAGAACTCCCATAAACCTGTCAGCTGATTTCCCAATAAAAACTGCGCAGGTCAGAAGGGATTGGCATGAAATATTCAAAGTGCTGAAAAGCAAGGATCTACAACCAAGATTACTCTACCAATCGGAGCTATCATTTAGAACCATAGAAAATATAAATAGCTTCCCAGACAAGAAAAATCTAAAGGATTTCTTCACCACCAAAACAGTATTACAAAAAATGTTAATGGACTTCTTGAAAAAGAAGGAGAGAGAGGGATAGGGAGAGGGAAAGAGAGAAGGAGAACAAGAGGGAAAAGGGGAAAGAGAAAGGGAGAAGAAGAAGAGAACGGGGAAAGGGGGGAGAAGAAGAAAAAGATAAAAATATGAGTAATAAAGTGGTAATAAATACATACCAGTGAACAATTACTTTAAATATAAATAGTTCAAAATGCTCCAATCAAAGGCATAATGTGGCTGGATGGGTAAGAAAACAAGACCCATAAATATGCTGCCTGCATGAGACCTACTTCTGATCAAAAGCCCCACACAGACTGAAAGTAAAGGGATGGGAAAAGATATTTCATGAAGATGGAAACAAAGAAGAAGCTGGGGAAGGAATGCTTATATCAGACAAAATAGACTTTAAAACAAAGGCTATTACAAGAGACAAAGAAGGACCCAGCAATTCCACTTATGGGTATTTATCTGAGGAAACCCAAAACACTAAATTGAAAATACATAGGCATGCATATATTCATTACAGCATTATTTACAGTAGCCATGATATAAAAGCAACCTAAGTGTCCACCAATAGTTAATGGATAAAGAAGTGGTGAATATATATAATGGAATATGACTCAGCCATAAAAAATAACAATATCTTACCCTGGTTGGTTTGGCTTAATAGAGCATCAGCCCATGAACTGAAGGGTTTTGGGTTTGATTCCTGGTCAAAGGCACATACCTGGGTTGCGGGTTTGATCCTCAAACCCAGTAGGGTCATTTGGAAGGCAATAAATTGATGTGTCTCTAGACACATTGATGTTTCCCCTCCCTTCCACTCTATCTTAAAATGAATGCACCACATTAACAGACTAAAGGGAAAAAACACACAAGATCATCTCAACTGATGTGAAAAAGCATTTGACAAAAATTCAACACCCTTTCATGGTAAAAACACTTAAAAACAAAGAATAGAAGGAAACAATCTCAATATAATAAAAGTCATATATGAAAAACTCAAAGTGAACATCATGATCAATTGGGAAAGACTGAAGTATTTTCTTATAATATCAAAAACATGGTAACAATGTCCACTCTTAATATTTTTATTCAATATTTTAGTCAGAGTGAGGAGGCAAGTAAAATAAATAAAAGGCATCCAAACTGGAAGGAAGTAGTAAAATGATCTCTGTCTGCAGATAATATGATCTTATATGTAGAAAACACTAAACATTCCAGGAAAAAAAAACAAAACAAAACACAAAAACAAAAAACGACAACTGAAAACTAATAAATGAGTTTACCAAATTAGGAGGCTATAATTCAACACACAAAAATCAGTTGCATTTCTATATATAAACAATGAACAATCTGAAAAGAAAATCACAAAAACAATTTCTGCCCTGGCTGGTGTGGCTCATTTGGATGGAGAGTTATACATGCACCACAGGGTCATAGTTTGATTCCCCGTCAGGGCACATGGCCAGGTTGCAGATCCAATCCCCAGGAAGGGCACATAAGGAAGACAATCAATCAGTGTTCTCTCTCACATTGTTGTTTCTCTCTTTCTCTCTCCCTATTCTTTCCCCTCTCTTAAAAAAAATTAATAATAAAAAAAAGCAAAAACAATTCTATTTACAATAGCATTAAAAAGAATACTTAGGAATAAACATAACCAAGTATGTAAAAGACCAATACAATGAAAATTGCAAAACACTTCTTAAAGAAATTTAAAAAGATGTAAATGGAAACACATCCCATGTTCATGGATTAGAAGACTTAATACTGTTAAATATCAATACTACCAAAAGATCTACAGTTTTTATGCAATCTCCCAAAGACATTTTGTGCAAAAATAGAAAAACTCACCCTAATATTGCTATGGAATTTCAAGGGGCACCTAATGGCCGAAAGAACAAAATTGGAAGACTCATGCTTCCTAATATCAAAAGTTACAACAAAGCTACAATAAACCAAACAGTGTGATACTGGAATAAAAACAGAAATACACACCAATAAAATAAAATAGAAAGATTGGAAATAGCTTGGCTGGTTTGGCTCAGTAGTTAGAGTATAGGCCCACAGACTAGAGACTTCTGGGTTTGGTTCCCACTAAGGGCACATACCTCAGTTGCAGTTTGTCCTCGACACCGGTTGGGGTCCTGTGTGTGTGGGTGGCAACCGGTCAATTTGTCTCTCTCACGTTGATGTTTCTCTTTCTCTCTTCTCCCCTCTCTCCCTCCCACTCCATCTGAAGATAAATGCAAAAATGCCCTCAGGTGAGGATAAAAAAAAAGACCAGAAATAAAGCATCACATGTATATGATTTTCAACAAGGGTGCCAAGATCAAAGGTGCCAAAGACAGCGTTTTCATTGAATGGTGCCTGGAAAACTGGATATCCACATGCAAAAGAACAAAGGTTGATCCTTACCTAACACCATATACAAAAAAATAACTCAAAACAGATCAAAGACCTAAAACAACAATACTGTTAGGATAAAACACAGGACAAAATTCAATGGTTCAGGACATTGAATTTGGGAATGATTTCTTGGCTATGACATCAAAAGTACACAAATGCAAATAAATTGGATTTCATGAAAATTTTAAAAATTTGTACATCAAAAGACACTATCCACAGAGTAAAAAGGAAACCCACAGAACAGGAGAAAATATTTGTAAATATTTGGCTCAGCAGTTAGAGCATCAGCCTGCGGTCTAGAGACACCCGGGTATAGTTCCCGCTAAGGGCACATACCTCAGTTGCAGTTTGTCCCTGGCCCTGGTTGGGTTGTGCAAAAGGTAGCCACTTGATGTGTCCTTTTCATGTCAATGTTTCTCTCTGTCTATCTCTCTTCCTCTCTCTCCCTCCCACTCTATCTGAACAAAAAATGGAAAAATGTCCATACTACCCAAAGCAATCTATAGATTCAATGCAATCACCATAAAAATACCAATGACATATTTCACAGAACTAGAACAAATACTTCAAAAGTTTATGTGGAACCAAAAAGGACTCCGAATAGCCACAGCAATCTTGAAAAAGAATTTTCACCGATATATTGCCTAGGGCAAGAAAAACAAAGGGAAAAATAAACGAATGGGGCTACATCAAACTAAAAACTTCTGCACAGTGAAATAAATAACCATCAAAATGGAAAGGGAACCCACTCTATGGGAGTGCATAGCTGTCAATGATACATAAGATAAGGGGTTAATTTCCAAAATATATAGAGTGTTCATACAACTCAAGAAAAGGAAAACAAAGAACCCAATTTAAAAATGGACAGAGGTGTTTCAGGCTTCTTAGGGTATATTCCTAGAAGTGGGATCACTGGGTCAAATGGGAGTTCACTTTTTAATGTTTTGAGGTAACACCATATTGTTTTCCATAGTGGCTGCACCAGTCTGCATTCCCACCAGCAGTGCACTAGAGTCCCCTTTTCTCCACACCCTTGCCAACACTAGTTTGATGATTTGCTGATGGCGGCCATTCTGACAGGTATGAGGTGATATCTTATTGTTGTTTTAATTTGCATCTCTCTGATGATTAGTGATGTTGAGCATTTCTTCATATGTCTCTTAGCCATTTGTATGTCCTGTTTGGAGAGGTGTCTATTTAGTTACCCCCATGTTTGTAGCAGCACTATTTACAATAGCTAAGATCTGGAAACAGCCCTTAGCTGTTTGGATAGACGAATGGATAAAAAAAGCAGTGGTACATATACACAGTGAAGTACTACGCAGCTGTAAGAAATATCTCTTATCCTTTGAGACGACATGGAGGGACCTGGAAAGTATCATCGTAAGTGAAACAAGCCAAACAGAGAAAGACAAGTATCATATGATCTTATTTGTGGAATATAATGAAGATAAAAATGTGAGGAATGGGGTAGTCCCAGAGATGTGGAAGTGGGGTACAGAGTGACAATCCCCAGAAGAGGGGTGGGGTGGGGTAGAGATAAACCACAGAACTTATATGCATGTGTGCATGAAAAATGAACATGGACAACAAAGCTGAGGACAGGGCAGAGAGGGTGGGGGAGGGGGAATCAGAGGAGGAAAAAGGAGAAACATCTGTAACAAAAATTAATTAATTAATTTAAAAAATAAAATAAAAAATAAAAATGGACAGAGGAACTAAATAGATATCTCTCCATAGAGGACATACAAATGGCCGAGAGACATGTAAAGAAATGCTCAACATCAATAATCATCAGAGAGATGCAAATTAAAACAATGAGGTGTCACCTCACACCTGCCAGAATGGCTGCCAGCAACAAATCATCAAACAACAAATGCTGGAGAAGGTGTGAAGAAAAGGGGACTCGAGTATAATGCTGGTGGGAATGCAGTCCAGTGCAGCCACTATGGAAAACAGTATGGTGTTTCCTCAAAAAATTAAAAACTGATCTGCCATTTGACCTACTGATCCCACTTCTAGGAATATATCCTTAAACACCTATCAGAAAAAATATATGTACCCCTATGTTCACAGCAGCACTATTTACAATCACTAAGATCTGGAAACAGCCCAAGTGTCCATCAAGAGATGAGTGGATAAAAAAGCCATGGTACAAATATACAATAGAGTACTATACAGCTGTAAGAAAGAAAGATCTCTTATCCTTTGAGACGACATGGAGGGACCTCAAGAGTATTATGCTAAGTGAAATAAGCCAATCAGAGAAAGGAAAATACCACATAATTTTACTTATTTGTGGAATATAGTGAACAAGGTGGGCTGATGAATGAAATAGACCCAGAGAAATGAGTATAATTCTGACTGACAAACCTCAGAGGAGGGCGGCGGGGGAGAAGGCTAAGATAAACTAAAGAACTTATATGCATGTATACATAACCATTGGACATAGCCAACAATGCTGGGGGTGGGGGTAGGGAGGAGAGTGTCTGGTGGGGGAGATGAAAAATCTGTAACAAAAAAAATTAATAAAAATTGAAAAAAATAAAATAAAAATTACTAATTCAATCTCTCTACTTGTTTTAAGTCTGTTGAAGTTTTGTATTTTTTCTTGAGTCAAGTTTAGGAATTTGTGTCTTTCTTGGAATTTTCCCTTTCATATGGTTATATTATTTACTCTTGTACAGTTGTTCATATTATACTCTGATAATCCTTTCTTATTTCTATAAGGTCTGGTACTAATCCATTCCTGTTTTTACTAATTTGTGTTTTCATTTTTATTCTTGGTCAATCTAGTTAAAGATTTTCCAATTTTGGTGATTTTGTGAAGATTGTGTTATAATTACTAGTTTATTAATAAGTATCAATCATGGTTAAGAAAAATATGACTCAGAAGATCTTGAACCTTTCCTCATCTGTATTAATTACAGTATTAAAAATGTATTCATATTAATTGAATATGTTTAAGAAAATAGTTCTTAAAACACATTCTGAGTGAAGAATAAACTTAGCAAGCTGTGTTTTTGGTAGTTTTAGGAAGATTGAAAAATTTGGCACTGAGATATAGTATCTCTGCCCTCAGATGGATCCATTTTGGGAGACAGGTAAAGCTATATGTACCATGAGGAAGCATGCACACTGCTAGGGAAAGTGCAGGCTGCTGTAGGAGTTCACAGTGGGTCACTGGGGAGCCTACAGTCTAGCTGTGCCACCTCCACAACTGCCCATTTCTCTCTGGACAGACAGGTAGCTTCTTGAGCCCCTCAGGGCTCCTTGGTCATGGGGTTAGCCAGAGTGGGGTATGAGATGAGGGCTTATTGAGGTGGGTGAGGTTGGACAATCAGGCTTTTCCCAGAGGACTATGGACTGGATACCACCTTACTTCTAGTCCCCTCCTGTCTGGTACCCTCCAACTCTAGAGGGCGGGACATAGGAGCATGAGTGACACCAAGCATCCTACCCCGATGGATTAGGGGCTCTGTCAGTGCTTCCCCTCACTCCACCAAGCCCCCCCTTCAAACCTGAGGCAGGTGGAACATGAGGGAAACTGAGTCTTAGAGATGGAATAGCTGTTTCCTAGGTGAGCTGGCCAAGTCCCCCATAGCCAAAGCCATTTAATCTAGTGCAGTGATGACACCTCTCTCTTTATGCTCCACAGAATCTGAAAATGGGGCCCTAGGCTCTGGTTGGCTTAGTGGCAAGAGGAGGAATGCCCTGCAGATGCTTTATAACTTGGACCAGGTAGGTGGAGAGACCCCCCCCCCTGAAACCCCTCCCTCTGTCTCCAGATATGGGAACACGAGAGCCCCAGTGTAGACTACAATCATGGGACTGAAACTCACACTGGGCACAGAGAGGTATCCTCTGCAAATCCAGGCTGTGTTCAGAGACTAGAGTACCTGGGGATGTGACAGGGGCAAATCTTGGAGGGAAGTTGAGAGAGTTGGTGTCTCCACCCCACCTACCTGTCCATCATCCACTCAATAATAGACTGGGCCCACTCTGTGCCAGGTGCTGTTCTTTGTGTTGTGGATATGAAAGAGAGTAAAATAGACGCTAAGTCTTCCCTCAGGGAGTTAACAGTTTAGTGCGAGATAATACTTAAGTGAACCCCCAAATTTAGTACCAGCTGCAATAGGGAAACACAAAAAAGATCGGGCCTCACCTGTTCTCAGGCACTGGACCAGGTGGCTTGCTGGTCTGTGCCCCAACGACACATACATGGTCGTACCCCACTGAGAGTCACAACCCCTGGCTCACACCACACCCAAACAGCCACACTCAGAGGCACCCATTCAGGTAGTATATGTTGAGCACCTACTGTATGCAGACTGTGCTCAGGAAACTGCATCAGCCACAACCAGATAGGCTGGTTCCCTGCCCTTGGGTAGATGACAGTTCAGTAAGGAAAGACATTATCTGATCACCTCCTCCACTAAACTGTGACTGAATTGTGTCTAAAAGGGAAATATGAGGTACAATGAGAGCTCTACCAGGAGGGTCCTAGTTTAGATAGGGGAGAGGGACCCTCTCTGAGAAAGGGACATTGCAGCTGGGACCTGCAGAGGAAGAGTTAAGAAGCAAACAATAGGGGCCAAGTAGCTGGAGGTGAGCAGAAAACAGGTTTGCAAGGTGAGCCAGGGGTAGCCTGGCAGGTGGAGCAAAGAAAATAGGGAGCCATGGAGGATTTTAGACCAGGGAGAATGATCAGACTGGGTTTGGAAAGTGTTTCTGACTGCATCCCCAAGGACTGAACCAAAGAGGTATGTGGAGCTCATCTGGCCCATGTTTTTAGGGGAGGACTTTGTTCAGAGAGGATGACTGGCTTGCCCTGGGCCACACAGCAAGCCAAGGGCAGGGCAAGTTCTCATCAGACCCCCAGTTCCACTTGCTCTCCAGACTTTTGAGGAGCAGATGGGGCTGGCTCAGCCCCCTCATAGCATGAGGACCTAGTGACCTTGGGGTGTCAATGTTCTGGAAGCTTAGTACCTTGCAGCTGAAGAAATAATAGTAATAAGAGCAATCTGGACAAAAGTGCTAACTGTGTACCAGGCTCTCTAGTTTTGTGAACTCATTTAGACCCTGCAAGGTGGGGATGTTGTTATCCCTGTTCACAGATGAGAAAACTGAGGCACAGGGAGGCTAAGGACCCTGAGAAGGTCACAGAGGTCACAGGGACTAGAGCCAGGCTAAGGATCCAAATAGCTGAGTCTAGCCTGGCTGGGAGGGATGAGGGTGTTGCTGCTGGATGCAGCTCCAGACCAACAAGCACAGCTCTGGCCTCTGAGTCCAAAGGGACCCAAGCTGGACCTTTCCTATCAGAGAGCTCTAGACCATTCATTTCCTCTAAGCCTCAGTGTTCTAACCTCTAAAATGGAGACAGCATTGAGTATATGGGTATTCATGGGGCTGCTAACAACAGAAAAGCCAACTGAAACTACAGTAAGCTGTTAGGACAGTCAGTGTGCACTCCCCAAGATACTCAAGAGACCAGCACTCGCTGGATAGCAGCAACACTCTGCCCACAAACATCCTGTGGATGTTGGCTTCTGCCATAGCCTTGTTGCCTCATGACTGTGAGATGAATGCCAGGGCCCTGACATCTCCTCACAGGATATCATCCCAAGTAGAAGTGGGGAAGGGAGAGGTAAAGGATTTTCTTCCTTCAGGAACCCTCACTTTTTCTCCTGAAGGAAATTCTTTCTTGGGAGCCATCCAACAAACTTCTCCTTGAATCTCCTTGGCCAGAACTAGGCCACATGCCCCTCTTGGGACCCATCACTTTAATAAAGATGTGACTGGTTCCTCCCTGAGGTTGGGTGCATGGCCTAACATAGTTGGAGTCTGCTGGCAAGGAAGGAGGGAGACTGAGAGGTGGGTGGATGGCCAACATTCCCCACCACGACAAACATCTTGGGTTGTCTGGAAGCTGAAAACAGATCTTCTCTGTAGGGTGCCTGGTTACAATTCTCTCCTGGTGTCCACGTGGAGCCAGGCTCCTGAGGCCAATCCTATAAGTCACAGGGTGGGAATGCAATCCTTTAAGTGTCCCCAGGCATGGCTGAACTTGACAGCTACCACCACAATGAGATATTTGAAAAAGTGATATAAGCACGATATGGTATTCTATCCTACCAAAGAAGGTACAGTGAAGAGCACCTCTCCTTCCACAGTTACCCCTGGAAGCCAGTTCCCTGTGAGTCCTTCTAGACATGTTCTGGTCATGTATGTAGCATCAAAGGCTCTATCATGTAGTTATGTTTCTTTTGCAAAATCTCACCTACAGGTACATATGTCCTCGCTTTATCTATTTTAACTTTTCATTTTGAAAGATTCAAACATATGCAGAAGTAGAGATGAACACTCACATTCCCATCACCCCATCTGAACAATGATCAAATCCTGTCCAGTCTTGTTTCTTCCTGTCCACACCCCACCCCTACCATAAAATTCACTCTTTTAAAGTATACAGTGGTTTTAGTACATTAACAAGGCTGTACAACCATCACCACCATCTAATTTCAGAACATTTTCATCATTCCAAAAAGAAATCTGGTACCCATTAGCAGGTACTCCCCATTTTCTCCACCCTCAGCCCTGACAACCACCAATTTACTTTCTGTCTCTATGGATCTATTATGGACATTTTATATAAATGGAATTATACACATGGCCTTTTATGTCTGGCTTCGTTTACTTAGTGTGCATAATGTTTTCAAGTTTTATGCATATTTTAGCATGTATCAGAACTTCATTCCTTTTTATGACTGAATAATATTCCATTGTGTGGATAGACCACATATATACTATTTATTCACCAGTTGATAGATATTTGGGTTGTTTTCACTCTTTGGCTACTATGAATAATGTTGCTGTAAACATTGGTGTACAAGTTTTTGTTACCTTAGGTATATACCTAGGAGTGGAATCACTAGATCATATGTTGACTTTTTTTGAGGAGCTGTCAAACTGCTTTCCACAGTATCTATACCATTTACATTCTCACTAGAAATGAAAGAAGGTTCCACTTTCCCACATCCTCATTAATACTTATTGTCTTATTATCTAAAGGCTTTTAATGTAATTTTTACAAATTAAAAACACTTTCTTTTAAGAACTCTTAGACATTAAAACCACCAAGGAAAAGGGTAGGGGGTTAGAGGGTTAGTCTTGGAGGTGAAGACCATGTTTAGGGCAGAAAGGACTTGAAGAATGCATGGACTTGAAGGTATGGCTGAAGAAGTATACAAAGGGCTGGGTCCAGGTGTACTCTTACTACTACCTAATTCATAGAGTTGTAAAGGGTATAGCAAGGTGTCTGGCACACAGTAAGTGCCAGATTAATGCTATTTCACAGAGGAGAATCAGGCTCAAAGAGGGCAGGCTTCCTGCCCAAGTACTGAGATTAGAATTTGTTGGAGGGGTGGGGAGAACTGGGTGAGATGAAGAAATCAAGACCCAAAGGAACATGCCAATTCATAAATATAGAATTAGCTAATTTTATTATTAAACAAAAAATATCCTAATAGCCTGAAAGTGGCTGCATTTTTCAAATCTATTTATATAAAATTAAAGCTATAATTATTTTTTATTCCATATCATCATGAGTTTTTTTTGCTCTTTCTTTTTTAATCCTTGCCTGAGGATATTTTCTAATGAATTTTCAGATAGAGTGAGAGGGAGGAAGAGAGAGAGAGAGAGAAATATCGATGTGAGAAAGACACATTGATAGGCTGACTTCCATATGACCCTGACAAGGGCTGGGGATTGAACTGCAACTAAGGTATGTGCCCTTGACTGGAATTAAACTCGCAACTCTTTGGTTCATGGGACAATGCTCTAAAGGCTGAGCCAAACTGGCCAGGACTGTTTTTATTTTATTTATTTTTTTCAATTAAAAATATTTAATGTCAAAATTATTGCAGGTGTCCCCTTTACCATCTTTGCCTACCTCCACCTACCCTTACCTGCCCCTCCCTTGGCCTTCACCAAATTAATCTATGTCCACAAGGTATTCATATATGTTGTTCAACTAATCCATTTACCTTTGTTCTCTGGTCACACCCTCCTCAAAAAATTATAAATGGAACTGCCTTTTGACCCAGTGATCCCACTGTTAAGAATATACCCTAAGTTTTTTGGAAATGGATAGTGGCGGACAGGACAAGATGGAGGGTGAGTGTGTGAGAGAGTGAGCCAGTGTGTGAGAGAGTGTGAGTGGACATGAAGGTGGACGACCAAACCCAAGCAGTGCAGAGCCACAAAGCAGAAAGTTTCTGTGCTGTGGACCGGAGCAGTCAGCTACCATAGTAACCGGTCCTTCGGGGTGCTTCTCCATGTGCTGTGGGGAGGTCCCACCATTTTGGAAGATCCAGGGTCTTCCCTGAGAGGAGGCAGTGGGAGCGGCTAGGGCCCAGCAACCTGAGCCCACCAGCACACCTGGCACCATCAGACCAGTGGACACTCTGTGTCAACACAGACCAGTGCACAGTAGTGGAGCTCCCAAGGTGCAAGTCGCAGAAGCCGCAGACAACCAGGAGCCCAGCACCATTCTCTGCACTAGCAGCCCATCAGAGTAGAGATATACCCCCAGCAACAGAGGCTGGGGAGCAGACATCCATCCCCAGGCAACAGAAGCACAGAGCATCAGCTGAGATTTATTCCCAAAAACTACAGCAAAAGCTGAGCAGAAGTTGAGCCCCATGGGGCAGCAGCACTCCCCAGCTGCCAGCAGCGGGACCTGGGGCTCCACAGAAGCCTGTGCAGTCCAGTAGCCCACAAGAGCAGTGGGAAGCCGGAGCCCAAGAGAGACTGGTGTGATTCAGCTGCCCACCCACGGGAACTGCAGGGTGCTGGGGCACCAGAGAGGCCTGTGCGACCCAACAAGGACTGTGTATTCCAGTTACCCACTGGACCTGTGGAGTGCTGAAACACCAGAGACACCTGCGTGACCCAGCAGGGACTGTGCCATCTAGTTACCTGTGGGACCTGCGGGGTGCTGAAGCACCAGAGAGGCTTGAGTGACCCAGGAGGGACTGTTCCATCCAATTACTCATGGGACCTGTGTGGTGCTGAAGCACCAGAGAGGACTGTGTGACCCAGCAGGGACTGTGCTATCCTGTTACCCATGGGACCTGCAGGGTGCAGAAGCACCTGAGGGGCCTGTGTGAACCAGCAGCCCATAACATAGACATCTAGAGCCTGGTCCCCAAAAGGACTGTGCAATCCAGTTTCCTGCAGGATCTGCAGGGTGCAGGGGCACCAGAAAGGCCTGTGCGACCCAGCCATGCACAAGATAGGCTTAGAGGATGTGAAAATGGAGGTGGAGTGAATAGAAGCTACGCAGATGATCTCCCAGACCAAATGGGAATTACAACTAAAATAAAGACAAATCCTCAGAAAAAAGCAACAGAAAAGCAGCAGGACAGGACCATATAACCAGGAACACTGGTAGGATCTGTGGAGGCGCCAGAGGGTGGCAGGCTGGGAGGCCACGGGTGGCAGCAGTCTTAGCTGTGAGCAGTGCCCTTGGAGAATAAAGACCAAGCCTGTTCCACAGCTCAGAGAGCCAGGACAGACCACTAAAATAGCCAGAGACACTCACCTGGAGGCTATGGCAGAGTGAGGGAAGACTGGGCTGGAACTCTGTGGGGACAACCAAGATTTGGATGGCACTCAGAGTTTTTCTGAGTTGTGCCACAAAGGACAGTGTCCAGTGTGCTCCTTCCCAGAGGAGTGGGGAAAAGCAACAGCCCCGCCCCC
Source organism: Molossus molossus (assembly GCF_014108415.1). NCBI lineage: Eukaryota > Metazoa > Chordata > Mammalia > Chiroptera > Molossidae > Molossus > Molossus molossus. The sequence continues at coordinate 56,638,666 of NW_023425399.1, read as the reverse complement.
CTCAGAGATTCAGACTTTCCCAGGTGAGGCAAAGAAATGCAAATTGAGGCTCATTAACAACCAGCATCTATCCCACTCTCTGGAAATCCTCTTATGAAGAACACCAGGGCTACATTCCAAGGCACTGAGTAACTAAGACTACTAGCCACCAGGAAAAAGTCAGATGATAACTAAACCTTTCCTGGGCTTGCAAATCTACCCAGGAAAGTATGACTTGACAGTGGTGTTTAAGTGGGCCCATCCAGGCTCATCCAAACCCAGTAGAGGGAGCCACAAACAGCAAAACTCCAACACCCACAGGGAAAATTTGGCAGGCTCCAAAACCCACCGAGATAGCCAAAATGGTGAAACACAGACACAAATCCCAAGTGAAAGAAAAAGAGAACTCTGTCGAAGATGAGATCAATGAAATGCAGCTAAGCAAATTATCAGAGGTAGAGTTCAGAGCCATGATCTTGAGGAAGCTCAAAGCATGAGTAAGGACATCAGCACCATGAGTAAAGATATAGAAACATTGAAAACCAACCAAATGAAAATGAAGAATGACATAGCAGAAATTAAGAACACACTGGAAGGACTAACCAGCAGAGTAGAGGAAGTGGAGGACTGGATCAGTGAATTAGAAGACAGGGTAGAAAAAATCAACCAATCAGAAAAGCAAAAGGAAAAAACATTTAACAAAGAGGAACACAGCTTAAGAGAACTTTGGGACAACTGGAAATGTAATAACATTTGCATCATAGGAGTACGCAAAGAGGAAGAAAATGGGCATGGGTTAGAGAATATATTTGAAGAAATAGTGACAGAAAACATTACTGACTTGGTGAAGGAAGAAGGCATTCAAGTTCAAGAAGCACAGAGAACCCCAAGTAAGAAGAACCCAAACAGGCCCACATAGTAATAAAATGCCAAGAATTAAAGACAAAGACAGAATCCTAAAGGCAGCAAGAGGTAAGCAACAGGTTACCTACAAAGAAAACTCTATAAGGCTCTCAATAGAAACACTACAGGCCAGAAGAGAGTGGCATGAAGTAATCAAGGTCATGAAAAACAAGTATCTGAATCCAAGACTACTCTGTCCAGCAAGGCTATAATTCAACATAGAAAGTCAAATAAACAGCTTTCCAGACCAAAAAAAAAAGGCTACGGGAATATGTTAACACCAAACCAGCACTGCAAGATATGATAAAAAGACTGCTGTCATTAGTAGAAGAAATACAAAGAAAAATAGAACCACACTAAACAAAAATGGCAAAAAATAGGTACATATCAATTATGACCTTAAATGTGAATCATTTGAATGCTCTGACAAAAAGACACAGAGTAGCTGACTTCATAACAAAGCATGACTCACATATATGTTGTTTAAAAGAGACCCACCTCACAACAAAAGACTCACATAGGTTGAAAGTGAAGGGATGGAAAAAAATCTTTCAAGCAACCAAAAGAAAAAAAAACTGGGGTAGCAATATTCATGTCTGATAAAGTAGATTTCAAAATGAAGGCCATTACTAGAGACAATGAACGCCACTACATAATATTGAAAGGATCTATCCAACAGGAAGATATAACCTTGGTAAACATATATGCATCCAATATACGATCCCATACATATATTAAAAAGCTTCTGGGACTTCAAAGGAGAAATCAACAACAACACAATCATAGCAGGGGACTTCAACACCCCGATGACATCACCGAATAGATCATCTAGACAAAAAACTAAAAAGGAAACACAGACTCTAAATGAAATGCTAGATCAAATAGATTTTATAGATATCTACATAGAATTACACCCCAAATCTGCAGAATTCACATTCTTCTCAAGTGCACATGGGATATCCTCAAAGATAGACCACGTTAGGGCAGAAACTAACTCTCTACAAGTTCAAGAAGATTGAAATCATATCAAGCATCTTCTCAGATCACAATAGCATGAAATGAGAAATCAATTCCAGCAAGAACATGAAAAGACATTTGAAAACATGGAGGCTAAGTAGCATGTTATTGTACAATGAATGGGTTACCAAAAAGACCAAGGAAGATATTAAAAACTTCCTGGAATCCAATGAAAATGAGGACACACAACACAAAATCTATGGGATGCAGTGAAAGCAGTTCTGAGAGGGAAGTTCATAGCACTACAGGCCTACCTCAAGAAGCACGAGGAAGTTGTAATAGACTATCTAACCTCACAACTTAAAGAACTATAAAGCAAACAAAAACAAAACCTCAGAGCAAGTAGAAGGAAGAAAATAGTAAAGATCAGAGCAGAAATAAACAAAATGGAGAACAAATAAACAATTCAAAGGCTCAATGAAACAAAGAGCTGGTTCTTTGAAAAGATAAACAAGATTGATGGATTATTAGCTAGGTTCACAAGAAACACAGAGAACCCAAATACACAAAATCAGATTTGAAAGAGGAGAAATAATAACTGACACCACAAAAATAAAAAGGATCATTAACAAATATTATGAACAATTATATGGCAACAAATTCGACAATCTAAGCAAAATGGACAAATTTCTAGAAACACATAGTTTCCCAACATTGAACCGGGAAGAGATAGAAAACTTGAACAGATCAATAACAACTAAGGAAATTGAAGAGGTAATCAAGACTCTTGCAGCAAACAAAGCCCAGGACCAAACAGGTTCATAGAGGAATTTTACTGAACATTCAAAGAACTAATACCCATTCTCCTCAAGCTATTTCAAAAAAATTCAAGAAGAAGGAAGACTTCCAAACTTGTTTTATGAGTCCAGCATAATTCTAACTCCAAAACCAGAAAAAGACATTACAAATAAAGAAAACTACAGTGATACCTCAGTTCTCGAACATAATTCGTTCCAGGAGGACGGTCGAGAACCAAATTGTTCGAGAACCGAAGCAATGAAACCCAATAGGAAATAATGGAAACTGGATTAATTCATTCCAAGCCCCAGAAAATGCCTATTTACTGGCCTAATTTGTATATAATATGTAGAAAAACATAAGTCTCAACAAGAAATAAAAGTGTACAGTATGTCTAAGGGTTAAATTCAGTGTAAAGCGTGACTCTCTCCACAAAGCGTGACTCTCTCCACAAAGCGTGACTCTCTCTCTGCACTCACACTGATGACGCAAGCAAGGCGCGCTGGGCCGAATGAATGCCATTCGGCTCAACTCGGCTCATCTCGGAAGTTCGAGTTCCAAATATTTGTTCGGATTCCAAGACAAAAGTTTCTCGAATCTCCTGGTCGAATACCGATTTGGTCGAAAGTCAAGGCGTTCGGGAACCGAGGTATCACTGTATAGACCAATATCCCTGATGAACTTAGATGCCAAAATCCTGAACAAAATACTAGCAATCGACTCCACCAATACATCAAAAAGTCATTCACCAGGACCAAGTGGGATTCATCCCAAGGATGCTGGCTGGTACAATATTTGCAAATCAATAAATGTGATACACCACATAAACAAAATGAAATATAAAAATCATATGATCATATCAATAGACACTAAAAAAGCATTAGACAAAATCCAGCACCCATTTTTGATAAAAACACTTAGCAATCTGGGAATAGAGGGATCATATCTTGACATAATAAAGGCCATATATGAAAGATGTGATATCTTTCTACAGCCAACGTCATACTCAATGGGCAAAAATTAAAAGCATTTCCCTTAAGAACAAAAACAAGACAAGGATGCCCGCTTTTGCCATTCTTACTTAACATAGTACTGGAAGTCTTAGCCACAGCAATCAGACAGGAAGATAAAATAAAAGGGATCCAAACTGGAAAGGAGGAAGCGAAACTGTCATTATTCATAGATGACATGATACTATACATAGAAAACCCCAAAGATTCCATAAAAAATTTACTAGATTTAATAAATGAATTTGGCAACATAGCAGGATACAAAATTAAGATCAAGAAATTGATGGCATTCTTATACACCAATGATGAACTCACAGAAAGAGAAACTGAAAAAACAATCCCATTTACCATTGTGGCAAAAAAATTTAAGATACCTAGGAATAAACTTAACTGAAGATGTAAGGACCTATTTGCAGAACACTACAGGACATTGAAAAAAGAAATTGAGGAAAATATGAAAAGTGGAAGCACATACATTGTTCATGGATTGGAAGAATTAACATCATTAAAATGTCCATACTACTCAAAGCAATCTATAAATTCAATGCAATCCCCATCAAAATACCAACGACATACTTCACAGAACTACAACAAAGACTACCAAAGTTCATATGGAACCAAAAAAGACCCTGAATAGCCACAGCAATGTTGAAAAAGAAGGACAAAGTAGGTGAAATCACAATACCAGATATCATGTTATACTACAAAGCTACTGTAAATAAAACAGCTTGGTACTAGCAGAAGAACAGGCATATAGACCAGTGGAACAGAACAGAGAACCCAGAAATGGACTCAAGATATTATGCTCAATTAATATTTGACAAAGGTGGCAAGAACAAACAATGGAGTAAAGACAGTCTCCTTAATAAATGGTGTTGGGAAAACTGGACAGCTACATGCAAAAAAAAAAAAAGTGAAACTAGGCCATCACCTTACACCATACACAAGAATAAACTAAAAATTGATAAAAGATTTAAATGTGACTTATAAATCCATAAATATCCCACAAGAAACTGTAGGCAACAAAATTTCAGACATCATACCCAGCAGAATTTTCACTAATGCATCACCTTAGGCCACAGAAACAAAGGAGAAAGATACAATCATCAAAATGGAAAGGAAACCCACTGTATGGAACAGCATAATTGGCAATGATATATCAGATAAGGGGTTAATTTCCAATATATATAGAGTGCTCATACAACTCAACAAAAGGAAGACAAAGTACCCAATTAAAAAATGGGCAGAGGAACTAAATAGATACCTCTTCAAACAGTCAAACAGGACATACAAATGGCTAAGAGACATATGAAGAAATATTCAACATCACTAATCATCAGAGAGATGCAAATTAAAATAACAATGAGATATCACCTCACACCTGTCAGAATGGCTGCCATCAACAAATCATCAAATAACAAGTGTTGGTGAGGGTGTGGAGAAAAGGGGATTCTAGTATATTGCTGGTGGGAATGCACTGGTGCAGCCACTATGGAAAACAATATGGTGCTACCTCAAAAAATTAAAAATTAAACTTCCATTTGACCCAGTGATCCCACTTGCAGGAATATACCCTAAGAAACCTAAAACACCAATCAGAAAGAATTTATGTACCCCTATATTTGTAGCAGCACTATTTACAATTGCTAAGATCTGGAAACAGCCCAAATGTCTATCAGTAGATGAATGGCTAAAAAACGGTGGTACATATACACAATGGAGTACTATGCAGCTGTAAGAAACAAAGATCTCTTATCCTTTGAGACAACATGGAGGGAACTGGAAAGTATTATCCTAAGTGAAACAAGCCACACAGCAAATGACAAGTGTCATATTATCTCACTTATCTGTGGAATATTATGAATATAACAGCCTGAGGAATGGGGTAGTCCCAGAATCGTGGAAGTGGTATACAGACGGACATTTCCCAGAAGACAAGGTGGTGGGGGAGAGATAAACCACAGAACGTATATGCATGTGTGCATGAACAATGGACATGGACAACAAAGCTGGGGATAGGCCGGGGAGGGAGGGATTGAGGGGAATTAGAGGGGGAAAAAGGAAAAACATCTGTGACAAAAAGAAATAAATTAATTAATAAAAAAAAGACGCAGAGTAGCTGATTGGATAAAAAAGCATGACTATATATGTTGTTTATAAGAGACCCACCTCAAAAGAAAAGACTCACATAGATGGTAAGTGAAGGGATGGGAAAAAAGTCTTCCAAGCAACTGGAAAGGAAAAAAGAGCTGGCGTAGTAATACTCATACCCAATAAAATAGACTTCAAAAAAGGGTCATAACTAGAGATAAAGAAGGCCACTTTATAATATTGAAAGGATCTATCTAACAGGAAGATATAATCTTGGTAAACATATATGCACCCAATATAGCAACACCATAATATATTTTTTAAACTTCTGGAGGACTTCAAAAGACAAATCAACCACAATAAAATCAAGCAGGGTACTTCATCACCCCCCTTGACATCATGGGATAGATCTAGACAAAAAATTAACAAGAAAAGAGAGACTCTAAATGAGGAACTAGATCAAATGGATTTAATAGATACCTACAGAGAATTACACTCCAAAACTGCTGAGTTCACATTCTTCTCAAGTTCACCTGGGACATTCTCAATGATAGACTACATGTTAGGGCAGAAACTAAGTCTCTACAAGTTTAAGAAGACTGAAATCACATCAAGCATCTTCTCAGACCACAATGTCATGAAACTAGAAATCAATTACAACAAAAAAAAGCAAAAACATTTAAACACATAGAGGCTAAATAGCATCTAATTAAACAAGGAATGGGTTACCAAAGAGATCAAAAAATAAATTAAAACTTCCAGGAAACCAATGAAAATGAACACACAACACCACAAAATCTATGGCACACAGTGAAACCAGTCCTGAGAGGGAAGTTCATAGCACTACAGGCCTACTTCAAGAAACAAGAAAAATTTATTATTGACTATATAACCCAAAAACTTAAAGAGCTATAAAGTAAACAAAAAGGATATCCCAGAGCAAAGAGAAGGAAAGAAATAATAAAGATCAGAGCAGAGATAAATGATAGAGAGGCTAAAAAAGTAATTGAAAAGGTCAATGAAACAAAGAGTTGATTCTGTGAAAGGATAAACAAGATTGATGGACCCTTAGCTACTAACCAAGAAACAAAGAGGGAAAACCCAAATGAACAAAATCAGAAACAAAAGAGGAGAAGCAACAACTGACACCACAGAAATACAAAGGATCGTTAACGAATACTATGAACAATTATATGCCAACAAATTAGACAATCTAAGTGAAATGGACAAATTTCTAGAAACACAGTATCACAAAACTGAACCAGAAAGAGAAAGAAAACTTGAATAGACCAATAACAACTAAGGACATTGAAGATGTAATTCAGAATCTCCCAGCGATCAAAAGCCAGGGCCCAGACAGCTTCACTGGGGAGTTTTACCGAACATTTAAAGAAGCACTAACACCCATTCTCCTCAAACTATTCCAAAAATTTAAAGAACAAGGAAGACTTCCAAATATGTTATATGAGGCCAGCATAATTCTAATTCCAAAACCAGGAAAAGAAACTACAAAGAAAGAAAACTACAGGCCAGTATCCCTGATGAAGATAGATGCCAAAATTCTTAACAAAATAGTAGCAAATAAGATCCAGCAATACATTAAAACAATTATTCTCCATGACCAAGTGAGATTCACCCCAGGGATGCAAGGCTGGTACCATATTCCCAAATCAATAAAGTTGATAAACCACATGAACAAATAAAAGATAAAACCATATGATCATATCAGTAGGTGCTGAAAAAGTATTTGACAATATCCAGCACCCATTTCTGATAAAAATGCTCAGAAATGTGGGAACAGAGTGATCATATCTCGACATAATAAAGGCCATATATGAAAAAACTACAGCCAACATCATACTCAATGGGCAAAAACTAAAAGCATTTCCCTTAAGAACAGGAACAAGACAGGGATGGCCACTTTCATTATTCTTATTTAATATAGTACTGGAAGTCTTAGCCACAGCAATTAGACACAAAGAAAAAATAAAAGAGATCCAAATTAGAACGAAGGAAGTAAAATTGTCATTATTTGCAGATGACATGATATTATACATAGAAAACCCTAAACACTCCATCAAAAATCTACTAGATTTAATATATGAATTTGGCAAGGTAGCAGGATACAATTAACATCAAGAAATTGATGCCATTCTTTTACACCAATAATGAACTCACAGAAAGAGAAACAAAACAAAACAAAAAAATCCCATTTACCATTGTGGCAAAATAATTAAGATACCTAGGAATAAACATAAACAAAGAAGTAAAGGACCTATTTTTAGATAATTATAGGACCTTGACAAAAGAAATCGAGCAAGATATAAAAAAATATAAGAAAATACCTTGTTCATGGATTGGAAGAGTCAACATCATTAAAATGTTCATATGACCCAAAGCAATTTATAGATTCAATACAATTCTCATTAAAATATCAATGATATATATCACAGAACTAGAACAAATACTCAAAAGTTTATATAGAACCAAAAATGACCCCAAAAAGCCATAGCAATCTTGAAAAAGAAGAACAAAGTAGCAGGGATCACAATACTGGTTATCAGGTTATACTACAAATCCTTTATACTAAAAACAGCCTGGTACTGACAGAAAAACAGGCATATAGATTAATGGACAGAACAAAAAACCCGGAAATTGACCCAGGACATTATGCTCAATTAATATTTGACAAAGTGGCAAGAGCATACAATGCAGTAAAGAGAGCCTCTTTAATAAATGGCATTGGGAAAATTGGGCAGCTACATGTAAAGAAATGAAAGTAGACCACCAAGTTACACCATACACAAGAATAAACTCAAAATGAATAAAAGACTTAAATGTGACTCGTGAATCCATAAAAATCCTAGAAGAAAATGTAGGTAACAAAATTTCTGACATCACACACAGCATAATTTTCACTGATACAAAGTCTAAGGCAAGAGAAACAAAAGAAAAAATTAATACATGGGACTACATCAAACTATAAAGTTTCTGAACAGCAAAGAAGCAAGCACCAAAATGGAAAGGGAACCCACTATGTGGGAGAGCATAATTGCTTATGATAAATCAGAGGAGGGGTTAATTGCCAAGATACATAGAATACTCATACAACTCAACAAAAGGAAGACAAGGAACCCAATTAAGAAATGGACAGAGGGCCCTGGCCAGTTTGGCTCAGCGGTTAGAGCGTCGGCCTGCAGTCCTGAGAGACCCGGGTTCGGTTCCCGCTAAGGGCACATACCTCGGTTGCAGTTTGTCCCCGGCCCTGGTCGGTTGTGCAGGTGGCAGCCACTCGATGTGTCCCTTTCACATCGATGTTTCTCTCTCTCTCTCTGTTCCTCTCTCTCCCTCCCACTCTACCTGAACAAAAAAATGGAAAAATGTCCTCCGGTGAGGATTAAAAAAAAAAAAAAAAAGAAATGGACAGAGGAACAGATGGCAGCGAACAGGACCAGAGGGAGAGTGAGTGTGTGAGAGAGTGAGCTAGTGTGTGAGAGAGAGTGAGTGGACGTGAATGTCGATGGCCAAACTCATGCAGTGTAGAGACGAGGAGCAGAAGGTTCCTGTGCTGTGGACAGGAGCAGCCAGCTACTGCGATAAGCAGCTCTTTAGGGCGCTTCTCCCTGTGCCATGGGGAGGTTCCACCATTTTGAAAGATCCAGGGTCTTCCCTGGGAGGAGGCAATGGGAGTGGCCAGGGCTCAGCAACCTGAGCCCACCAGTGCACCTGGCACCATCGGACCTGTGGACACTCTGTATCAACATAGACTAGTGCACAGTAGTGGAGCTGCCAAAGTGCTGGTTGTGGAAGGCTGGGAACCCAGCACCATCCCCCACAGGAGCAGCCCAATAGAGATATACCCCCAGCAACAGAGGCTGGGGAGCGGTCATCCATCCCCAGGCCACAGAAGCACAGACCAGCAGCTGAGAACCATCCCCAAAAACTACAGCAAAGGCTGAGCAGGAGTTGAGCTCAATGGAGCAGCAGCACTCCCCAGCCACCAGTGGCAGGACCTGGGGCTCCAAGAGGCCTGTGCGACACCAGTGGCCCACAAGAGTAGTGGGAAGCCGGAGCCTGAGAGGGACTGGTACAATCCAGGTCCCTGCCCATGGGACCTGCAAGGTGTGGGGGCACCAGAGAGGCCTGTGCAACCCAGAAGCCCACAAGATAGGCGTAGAGTGGGGTTTCCAAAGGAACTGTGTGATTCAGCTGCCCACGGTACAGGCAGGGAGTGCAGCTCCAACAGAGCCTGAGCTATACAGCTATAGGTGGCACCAGTGACCAGCTGGGAACTCAGCTCCAGAGGGGCCCACATGATCCAGCAGCAGCACCTATCAGGACACACCAGTACCAGCCCCCAGTAGTCAATCCTCCAGGATCCACAGCAGGGAAGAGGCAACACGCAACAAAACAGTCTGGGAGGCACCGTAGCCTTATTTGATATACAGTGCACTACATACACATCCAAACATCCCTCAGCAGATCTAGAACTACCAGATGACTAAAATGAGGAGACAAAGAAACAACACCCAAAGGATAGAAAAAGAGGAATCATGAGAAAAGGAACTACAAGAAATTGAAGATAGCAACTTGTCAGATAAAGAATTTAAAGCAATGATTTTAATGATTGCAAACAACTTAAGAATTATGAAGAGCTCCCTGGGAACTACTTCAGCTTAAAAAAGAGATAGATGCTATGCATAAAAATCAAGAGGATATAAAGAATGACATAGCTGTTATGAAAAATACCTTAGAAGGGTTCAATAGTAGATCAGAAGAAGCTGAAGATCGATTCAGCGACTTAGAAGACCATGTAGAGAAAAACCCTCAAATAGAGCAGCAAATGGGAAAAAATTTAAAAAGCAGGAGGAAAGTTTAAGGGAACTGTGGGACAATACAAAATGCAACAACATTTGCATTATAGGGATACTGGAAGGACAAGAATCAGAGAAAGGAATAAGAGAAACTGTTTTCAGAAATAATGATAGAAAACTTATCTAAACTAGTGAAGGACAAAGTCACACAAGTCCAGGAAACACAGAAAGTTCCAAGCAAGGTGAACCCCAGAAGACCCACAGCCAGAAACATTATAATAAAAGTGGCAAACATTGAAGACAAAGAAAGAATATTAAAGGAAGCAAGAGAGAGACAGAAGGTCTCCCTCTACAAGGGAGCTCCCATTAGACTGTCAGCTGATTTCTCAATAGAAACGATGCAAGCCAGAAGGGAGTGGTATGAAGTGTACAAAGTAATGCAAGGCAAGGTTCTGAATCCAAGACTACTCTATCCAGCAAGGATATAATTCAAAATTGAAGGAGAAATAAAGAGCTTTACAGATGAAAAAAAAAAAAAAGCTAAAGGAATTTACCACTACCAAACCAGCACTGCAAGAAATGCTGAAGGGACTGTTGTAAGAAGAAGAAGAGGGTGGGGGCACAGGCATAAAATTAAGATGGCAACTAATAACTATCTATCAATAATTACCTTAAATGTTAATGGCTTAAATGCTCCAATCAAAAGACATAGGGTAGCTGATTGGATAAGAAAACACAACCCATATATATGCTGTCTACAAGAGACCCACTTCACAACAAAAGACACACAGGATGAAAGTGAATGGATGGAAAAAAATTTTCCAAACAAATGGAAACAAAAAAAAAGCTGGCATAGCAATATTCATATCTGACAAGATAGACTTCAAAACAAGGGCCATAATAATAGACAGAGAATGTCACCACATAATAATAAAAGGAGCAATCCAAGAAGAGGATATAACTCTGATAAACATATATGCACCAAATACAGGAGCACCAAAATATATTTAAAAATTTCTGGAGGACTTCAAGGGAGAGATCAATAGCAATACGATCATAGTGGATGACTTTAACATGCCACTGACAACACTGGATAGATCTTCTAGACAAAAAATTAACATGGACATAGAGTTCTTACAAGACAAACTAGATCAGTTGGACTTAACTGATATTTAGAGAACATTTCATACCAAAGCTGCAGAATATAACTTCTTCTCAAGTGCACATGGATCATTGTCAAAGATAGACCAAATTGTAGGACACAAAGCAAGTCTCTACAAATTAAAGAAAATTGAAATCATATCAAGCATCTTCTCAGATCACAGTGGCATGAAACTAGAACTCAAATACATTACAAGCACACAAAACCATTCAAACACTTGGAGGCTAAATAGCATGTTATTAAACAATGAATGGGTTACTAATGAGATCAAGGAAGAAATTAAAAACTTTCTGGAAACCAACAAAAACAAACACACCACAACACAGAATCTATGGGACACAGTGAAAGCAGTCCTGAAAGGGAAGTTCATAGCACTACAGGCCTACCTCAAGAAACAAGAAAAATTCCTAATTTACTTTCTAACTCTACAACTTAAAGAAGTAGAAAGTAAACAAAAAGATAAACCCAGAGTTAGTAAGAGAAAGAAAATAGTAAAGGTCAGAGCAGAAAAAAACAACATAGCGACTAAAAAACTATTCAAAAGATCAATGAAACAAAAAGCTGGTTCTTTGAAATAATAAACAAGATCAATGGACCTTTAGCGAGACTCACCAAGAAACAATAAGAGAGAAACCAAATAAATAAAATCAAAAGTGAAAGAGGAGAAGTAACAAGTGACGCCACAGAAATACAAATATACTATGAACAATTATATGCCTACAAATTGGACAATCTAGGAGAAATGGACAAATTTCTAGAAACACACAGCCTCCCAAAAATGAACCAGGAAGAGATAGAAAACTTGAACAAACTAATAACAACAACAAAAAAAAATCGAAGATATAATCAGGAAATTCCATCAAACAAAAGCCCAGGCCCAGGTGGCTTCACGGGGCAATTTTACCGAACATTCAAAGAAGATCTAATACCCATTCTCCTCAAACTATTCCAAAAAAACCAAGAGGATGTAACACTTCCAAACTTGTTTTATGAGGCCAGCATAATCCTAATTCCAAAGCCGGATAGAGACACTACAAAGAAAGAAAACTACAGGCCAATATCCCTGATGAACACAGATGCCAAAATCTTTAACAAAATATTAGCAAATCGAATCCAGCAATACATAAAAAAAATTATTCATCAGGACCAAGTGGGCTTCACCACAGGCATGCAGGGATGGTACAATATTCACAAATCAACCACATAAACAAAAGGAAAGATAAAAAAAAAAAAAAAAAAAACATGTGATCGTATCAATAGATGCTGAAAAAGCATTTGAAAAAAATCCGGCACCTATTTCTGATAAAAACGCTCAGCAATGTGGGACTAGAGGAATCATATCTCAACATAATAAAGTCCATATATGAAAAACCTACAGCCAACATCATACTCAATGGTCAAAAACTAAAAGCATTTCCCTTAAGGACAGGAACAAGACAGGGATGTTCACTTTCATCACTCTTATTTAACACAGTACTGGAGGTCTTAGCCACAGTGCTTAGACATGAAGAAAAAATAATTGGGATCCAAATTGAAAAGGAGAAAGTAAAACTGTCATTATTTGCAGATGACATGATATTGCACATAGAGGACCCTAAAGACTCCATCAAAAATCTACTAGATTTAATGAATTTGGCAAAGTACCAGGATACAAAATTAACGTCAAGAAATCAATGACATTCTTATACACCAATGATAAATTCACAGAAAGAGAAACTAAAAAGACATTCCCGTTTACCATCGCAGCAAAAAATTAAGATACCTAAGAATAAACTTAACCAAAGAAGTAAAAGACCTCTTTACAGAAAACTACAAGTCATTGAAAAAAGAAATATAGGAAGATATAAAAAAGTATAAATATATACCTTGTTCATGGATTGGAAGAATTAACATCATTAAAATGTCCATACTGCCCAAAACAATCTATAAATGCAATGCAATCCCCATCAAAATACCAACAACATAGTTCACAGAACTAGGAAAAAAAACTTCAAAAGTTTATATGGAACCAAAAAAGACCCCAAATACCACAGAAATCTTGAAAAAGAAGAACAAAGTAGGAGAGGGATCACATTACCAGATTTCAGGTTATACTACAAAGCCACTGTAATCAAAACAGCCTGGTAATGGCACAAGAACAGGCAGATAGATCAATAGAACAAAAGAGAGAACACAAAAATTGAACCATGGAAATATGCTCAATTAATATTTGGCAAAGGTGGCAAGAGCATACAGTAGAGTCTAGATAGTCTCTTCAATAAATGGTGTTGGGAAAATTAGACAGCTACCTCAAAAAAATGTAGCTAGAACACCAATTTATACCATACACGAGAATAAACTCAAAATGGATAAAAGACTTAAATGTAATTCGTGAATCCATAAAAATTCTAGAAGAAAATGTAGGCAACAAAATCTCAGACATCATATGCAGCAGAATTTTCACTGATACAACACCGAAGGCAACAGAAACAAAGGAGAAAATGAACACATGGGACTACATCAAACTAAAAAGCTTTTGCACAGCAAAAGAAACAACCATGAGAACAGAAATAAATCCTACTATGAGAGACCATAGTCGCCAATGATTCACCAGATAAGGGGTTAATTCCCAAAATATACAGAGTGTTCATACAACTCAACAAAAGGAAGACAAAGAACCCAATTAAAAAATGGGCAGAGGAGCTGAATAGACACCTCTCCAAACAGGACATACAAATGGCCAAGAGACATATGAAGAAATGCTCAACATTACTAATCATCAGAGAGATGCAAATTAAAACAACATTGAGATATCGCCTCACACCTGTCAGAATGGCCGCCATCAACAAATCATCACACAAGTGTTGGTGAGGGTGTGGAGAAAAGGGGACTCCAGTACACTGCTGATGGGAATGCAGACTGGTGCAGCCACTGTGGAAAACACTAATGTGTTACCTCAAAAAATTAAAAATTGAACTGCCATTTGACCCCAGTGATCCCACTTCTAGGTATATACCCTAGGAAGCCTGAAACACCGAAATATATATACTTCTATGTTTGTAGCAACACTATTTACAGCTAAGTGCTGGAAACAACCCAAGTGTCTATCAGTGGATGAGTGGATTAAAAAGATGTGGTACATGTACACAATGGAATACTATGCAGCTGTAAGAAAGAAAGATCTCTTATCCTTTGAGATGGCATGGAAAGACCTGGAGAAAATTATGCTAAGTGAAACAAGCCAAGCAGAGTAAGACAAATATCGTATGATCTCACTTATTTGTGGAATATAATAAACCAAACAAACTGCTGAACAAAATTAACCTAGAGACTTGGAGGTGGGGTACAGCCTGACAAGCCTCAGAGGAGGGGGATTTGTGGGGGGAAGAGATAAACCACAGAACTTGTATGTATGCATGACCAATGAATATAGACAACAAAACTGGGAATAGGGCGTGGGGGAAGGGGAGGAGGGTGTCAATGGGGGAAAAATGAGAAAGATCTGTAACAAAAACAAACTAATAAATAAAAAAATTTTTTTAAAAATGGGCAGAGGACCTAAATAGACATCTCTCCAAAAAGGACATACAAATGGCCAAGAGACATATACAAAATTGCTCAACGTCACTAATCAACAGAGAGATGCAAATTTAAACAACTATGAGTTATCACCTCACACCTGTCTGAATGACCACCAGCAACAAATCATCAGACACCAAGTGCTGATGATGGTGTGGAGAAAAGGGGACTCGAGTATACTGCTGATGGGAATGCAGACTGGTGCAGCCACTATGGAAAACAATATGGTATTTCCTCAAAACATTAAAAATTGATTTGCCATTTAACCCAGTGACCCAGTTCTAGGAATATACCCTAAGAAGCCAGAAACACCAATCAGAAAGAATATATGTACCCCCATGTTCATAGCAGCACTATTTACAATAGCTAAGATCTGGAAACAGCCCAAGAGTCCCTCAGTAAATGAGTGGATAAAAAAAGCCATGGTACATATACACAATGGAGTACTATGCAGCTGTAAGAAAGAAATATCTCTTATCCTTTGAGACGATATGGAAAGATCTGGAGAGTATTATCCTAAGCGAAACAAGCCAATCAGAGAGAGACAGATATCACATTATCTCGCTTATCTGTGGAATATAATGAACAAAATAAGCTGAGGAACAAAATGACCCAGAGTCATGCAAGTGCGGTACAGGCTGACAAACCTCAGAAGAGGTGGATGTGGGGGAAGGGAAGAGATAAACCGCGGGACTTTTATGCATGTACGTGTAAACAAGAACATAGACAATAAAGCTGGGGTGGGAGATGTGGGATTTGGAAGAGGGTATTAATGGGGGGATAAAAGAGAAACATCTGTAACGAAAATAAATACATACATTTAAAAAAAATAAATAAAAAGTTATCATAAGAAAAAATAATTGAACTGCCATTTGACCCAGTGATCCCACCTCTAGGAACATATCCTAAGAAGCCTGAAATACCAATCAGAAAGAATATATATACTCTATCTTCATAGCAGCATTATTTACAATTGCTAAGATCTGGAAAGAGCCCAAATGTCCATCAATAAATGAGTGGATAAAAAAGCTGTGGAACATATACACAGTGGAACACTGTGCAGCTGTAAGAGAGATCTCTTATCCTTTGAAATGACATGAAGGCACTTGGAGAATATAAGCAAAATAAGCCAAGCAGAGAAAAATACCACATGATCTCACTTAATTGTGGAATATTATGAACAAAATAGACCTGGGGACATGGAAAGGAATATAGTTCAGTCTGGCCGGTGTGGCTCAGTGGTTGAGCATCGACCCATGCACCAAGAGGTCGCGGGTTTGATTCCTTGTCAGAACACATGCCCAAGTTGTGGCCGCAAGCCCCAGTGGGGGCATGCAGGAGGCTGCCAATCAATGTTTCTCATTGATGTTTCTATCTCTTGCTTCCTCTCACTACCTCTCTCTCTCAAATCGATAAAGGGAAAAAATATTTTTTTAAAAAAGGAGTATAGTTCAGATAGACAAACCTCAGAGGAGGGGGGCAGGAGGGAAGAATGAGATAAACCAAAGAACTTATATACACATATGCGTAAATCATGGACATAGACAACAGTGCTTGGGAGGGGAGGGATTGGGAGGAAGGTGTCTAATAGGGAAAAAGGAGAAACAGCTATAATGAAAATAAATTAATAAAAATTGACCCCTCCAAAAAATCAGTATTAATGATGATAAAAGCACCAGCCTCAATAAAAACATTAAAAGACAAACAAACAAAAAGAAAAAACATACACACACATAAATACTAGAACATTGTGAGACCAACTGGGTTAGGAGAGAGGGGAAAAAGGTAGAATATGAAAGCAAAGAAGGCAGAGACCAGAAATAGGGTAAGTATAAAAAATAAAAGGTATAAAATAATGTCTGAAATAATAATTATTATTTTAGAAAGTAATAATGCTAAATTGAATAAAATATAAAATAGTAAAGTAAAAAACGGGAAAAGAAAACAAGAAAAATATTGAATTAAAAATTAAAAACACACACACCAAAACAACTATAGCAACAACAAAAACCTTGGATGTGCTCTTTATGTAGCTCACTGGATTTTGCTCTGATGTTGTTGGATCTGACCCCTTGGGTGTGGGTCCCTGTCCTCTTGGGAAGTTCTCTCGTGCAGGCCAATGTGAACTGCTGTCCCTGTCTGGCCCTGGGCCTTCTGACTGAAGCCCTGCAGGGCAGGATCCCAGATAGTCCTATGGGCAAGACTTCCCTAGCCCAGAGGCTGGGTCACTTTTGAAGTTCACCACTTGTATTTGTTCTGGGCTGCTTTTCCTTCTGCTATGGCACTGGGCTCCAGGGGGTACCAGGTCCTGTCAGGGTGGTTTAAACAGATTTGTGTTAGGGGTGGTACCTGTAGCTGTAGGAGGGGCAGGCAGTCTCTTCCTCTCCTTCCAATGCCTTAGCTCTGCCTAGTTTGCTGGTACCTTTTGGTCACCACCCCAAGTAGGGGAGAATAGAAAAAAAGGAGAAAGAAAGAAAAAGAAAAAGAATGCCCTGCTTGGTTCTTTAATATTTCAGCATGGCCTTCTCTAGCTGGATGGGGCTTCTGCCCAGGCTCCCTCCCCGCCAGACATCAGAACCTCCAGTGTTGCTAGGCCCTGCTTCTTGGTGCTTCTAGCCTAGAGCTGTGCCATGGGTGGGGAAAGGGGTGCCTCTTCACTTGAGATGGGGAGGAACTGTGCCTCTTTCCACGGGCACTCTGGCTAGCCCCCAAAGTTTTTTCAGTGAATGCCCAGCCCCTCAGACTTACTACTGTGTGATATGCTCAGATCCCTCCTCAGGTGTGCCTTTCTATTTTGTGGCCTCTTCAGCTCCCACAGTCAGGGCAAGCTTTCCAGGCTGGTGGGGCAACCATGCACTAGCTTTTTCCCTGAGGTAGTACTGAGTCTCCCTGGTGGGCTGAAATCACTTCAGATTCCCACCATCCGATGATAAGTGGGTTCCCTTTCCCTTCTCTGTTGCTCTGTTTGTGAATCTCTGTGTGGGGCTGAGTCCCCCCACACCCAGTGGGCAGGAGCTGCACGCCTGCACCTTTCCTCCATCTTCCCAGCCACTCCGCGCAGCTGTGCAAGTTTGCTCACTCACTTCGTGTCTTCTTCTGTCTCCTCTCCATGTTCCCCACTTGCAGTATTTCCAATCAGCTATTTTTAGATGGTTTTTCAAGTTGATTGCTCTGCATTTTAGCCTCAAGTCTGGTCCTGTGTTTGGAGCAAGCAGATGGAACTTCTTTAGGCTTCAGCCATATTGTCTCCCTGCAAAAAGCTACCATTCTTATACACTATAGTACTTCTAGTAAGCAGCACTCAATTTTCTCCCATGGTGAGTACTCTGAAGTCATACTTCTTTATCAGTCTTACTCTGACCCTGTCATATTTGTTATCAGAACCTCCTCAGTCCTGAGTGTCCAACAAGTGACTAGTCACATTGTTCTACATGCCTCTGCAAAGTTAGATTCATCCTCCCTCCCCCCCCCCCCACCACACACACACACACACACACACACCAATCAGATCCAGGACAAATGCCTGGGCCCCAAATCATACATTGATCTGTGGCAGCACTGGGATTCCAGTCCAGGTACCCTACCTGCTGCAGGGACCTGGTTCACATGTGTCACTGAGCTGCCATACCAGGCAGCAGCCCTGACCCGATCCCTGTTGTCCACAGGGTCCCAGCTTGGCCCTGGCTGAGGTGCACCGGCAGCGGCGCAATCTACTGCGACATGCCTGCAGCCACCACACACGCAGACAGCGCCTGCTGCAGCCTGAGGACCTGCGGCATGTGCTGGTGGATGATACACACGGCCTGCTCTATTGCTATATACCTAAGGTGGCCTGCACCAACTGGAAGCGGGTGCTGCTGGCAATGAGCAGCCTCACCAGCCAAGACCCCCAAGCCATCCCCGCGCATGAGGCGCATGCGCCAGGCCGCCTGCCCTCTCTGGCTGACTTCAGCCCCACGGAGATCAACTGGCGCCTACGCGACTACCTGGCTTTCCTCTTCGTGCGTGAGCCCTTTGAGCGCCTGGCCTCGGCCTACCAAAACAAGTTCAAGAGGCCCTACAGCGCAGCCTTCCAGCGGCATTATGGCACGCGCATTGTGCGGCGCCTGAGGCCGCACCCACACCCAGATGCGCTGGCCCGTGGCCACGACGTACGCTTTGCTGAGTTCCTGGCTTACCTGCTGGATCCCCGTACGCGCCGCAACGAACCTTTCAATGAGCACTGGGAGCGCGCCCATGCACTCTGCCACCCGTGCCGCCTGCGCTATGATGTAGTGGGCAAGTTCGAGACCCTGGCGGAGGATGCGGCCTTCGTGCTGGGCCTGGTGGGTGTACCTGGCTTGCACTTCCCTGCGCCACCGCCCCGGGCCAAGGCAGCCACAACCCACCACCAGGCCATGCGCCTCTTTCAGGACATCAGCCCCTTCTATCAGCGGCGCCTCTTCGACCTCTACAAGATGGACTTCCTGCTCTTCAACTACTCTACCCCTTCCTACCTGCGGCTGCACTAGCTTGCAGTGCCCCTAAAGGGCCTGGTACACTGCAAAGGCTCCAAGACCAGAGATGGGGGCCCAGAGAATGGGAGTTTCTGACGGGCCCAGGGGACCTCACCCTGACAACCACTGCATTAGGCCGACATTACACCTGGCTGGGTTTGGGTGCAGCTCACCTCAGGTGCTATACAACTGTGTGCCTACCACCTGTCCTGCCTGTCTCTTGATACTTGCTTCTTCTAACTGCTCTGGCTGGCAGGTAGTTACCCAGGATCCTGGAGTGGATGAGGATTGGATAACAGCATTTTAAATTGCAAAGAGGCCATTTTTGTCAGCTCCGTCTCTGAACCTGTCCATAGTGCAACAGAGCAGAATGCTGGCTCAAGATGGCCTGTGCTCATCCCAGTACCCTCCCCATCCCACCTGCTCTGGTAAGGACAGCCCTGGACAAAGAGAGATGTCCTCCACTGCAGGACTCAAGCTTGGGACATCCTTGTCTATGGGCATGGCACAGGAACCAGCTTTGAGCTGCCTTCACTCTGCCCATTACAGAGTAGGGCCACTTCCTGTTGCTGACCTGGCCTTGGCCCTACCCTTGATTTTAGTCTGTCCGGAAGTTAGGCTGCTTAGGTTGCCTCTGTATGTCCATAGAGCCCAGGGTGCAATATGAGGACAGGTTTTATAGGACCTTGGTGATCTGGGAGCTCATGTTATTGAAATAAATGCGTTTTGGTATTTTCTGACAGTTTAGAGTGTCTCCACTTCATTTTGCCAGTTGTTCTGGGGCATGGCGCTATCTGATTTTGGCATCTCACTAAGTCTCTGAGCCTCAGTTTCCACAGCTGCCAAATGGCCTAAGAATGCCAGGTGGTTATGAGAATCAGATAAGAGAGATGGAGAGCCTGGATTACCTTCATAGCAGCACAGAAGTGTGAGGGTGTACATGTGGAGTGGGATATGAAGGGAGTGCATCATGTGAGGGGATTGCTAAATTGTAGGGTCGGGGGAAACAGTAACAACTTGGGAGAAATCTAATCTTTGCCTGGGCCGAAGATTAAAGCCCAAACTATCTCAGAGAAGCCCTCTGTCTTGGACTCTTTCCCGTGTGTGTGTGTGTGTATGTATGTGTGTGTGTATGTGTGTGTGTGTGTGTGTGTGTGTTTTACAGCATGTGTTGGGCACATGGCAATGAGGACCCACCTTTTCAGCTTTGGGGAGACAGCCTGCCATGGGGGGTCCCTTATGAGAGACTGAAAGTCTCCTTAGTGAATGGTTGACTACATGGTGTCCTTTCTCAGTGTCCTTGAGTGATAAAAATTCCAGAACTTTGGGAAGAATAGGTCAGGGTATGCTTAAGGTTATGAAAAACAGGAATTAGAACACAACTGAGGAAGGGCAACTTGGCAGGGATGAGGCCAAACCAGCTGTGGTGCCTCCACACCCGTGAGTGCCATGCGGGCCTCTGGGGACTGGACTGGCCAGGGACCAGCAGCTTAGCCACATTCATGCCCCAGACCTTGCTAATGCTGTTTCCCTACTTACCATGCTCTTCTTCCCCATACTGGTCCTTGGTTCTTTCCTCAGGAGCCTGCCCGAGGCCATCAGAAGCTCCCTCATGCTTTGTCCATAGGTCCTCCCAGTGTGGGTCAACAGCAGCCAACTCCTGTGGACCTGGGAAGCCTCGCCCAAGTGGAGGGATGTATAAAGGTCTGGACAGTTACCAGGACAACATGGACCACAGCTCTACCATGCTGAGCTAGGCTTAAAGAGGGAGAGGCTGGGGCTGTCGACGCACTCAGGGGCTGCCATCTTTCTTACAAGCCCCTGTTACTCATGTACTCCTTCAGATGCTGTGCACACACAATGACTGTTACATGCCTCTTTATGGTTGGTTGTTGTGCATCTGCTTCAATGACGCATCTTTGTTCCAAGTTCACTCAGCACCCACATGGCCTCTGCTGTGTCTTGTTTGCTGAAAGTTAACCCCTATCCAGATGTCACATCCCCAGGTGCATCGCAATTCGAAGTCAGCCTTTGCCATCATACCATCAGCTGTCATCCTCTTAGAGACTCCTGCATGCTGTTGCTTGTCACACACACTCGCACTCTGTTATTTTATTTTATTTTATTTTTATCCTCACCCGAGGACATCCTTCCATTTTTTGTACAGATAGAATGGGAGGGAGAGAGAGGAAGGGAGAGAGAGTGAGAAACATCGACGTGAAGGGACACATCGAGTGGCTGCCACCCGCATGACCAACCAGGACCGGGGACAAACTGCAACCGAAGTACATGCCCTTAGCGGGAACCGAACCTGGGTCTCTCCGGACCGCAGGCCGACGCTCCAACTCGCACTCTGTTATTGAGGGCAGGCCCTTCAATGCTCCCATACCCCCACTGGAAATCTGTGCTCTCTGAGTTTGCATGCACTCAATGCCACACATTTAGCTGTACTCCCACCACACAGCCCTCACCTCTGCTGTGAGTGCATGGCCTGCAGCCCAGGCCTGTGCATACTGGAAGCACTTCTTGCTGCTCATCTCACTAGTCTTGGGGCATTACTTCTGCTCTGGCCCTCCTCTGACTTGTTTCCTCTCTGGCTGACACCAGAATGTGTCTGTCATCACAGATCACAGATTGACTGTGGTCTGGTTAGGTCATGGGATGACTTGAAAAAGATAGAGTCTCACAAAAAGAGCTGGACAAGATATGAGGGCACCTAGGTGGGCTCATAATCTGGCACCCCCTTCAGACCGGTTATTTTTCTATTAAAACCAGTTCCTAAAGAGATTAAGAGCATGTACTGAAGGTAGCACTCAATTGTCTTATATTTTCCAATGTTTCAGTCTCTCAGAACTGGGTAGTACTGGTCAGCACCCTTCCCAAGATGGAAATGACACTGGTGGATCGGGTTACAAAGACTTGTTTAAGACAACTTTCAGTGATTTTTTCTTTTTATGGCTTTTTTTTTTTTTTTTTTTTTGGTCAGGAAAATGTCAGATTTTTGTAGGTATGGTGTTCATTTGTTTTCATTTATTTTGTTTTGTTTTTCCATTTTATTTTGCGGTTTTGTCATACAGGCAACTTCCTGGGAGGCATAGTTCCATGGTTTAAAATTTTGCTAAAATAAATTCCCTGGTTCTTTGTAACAACACTACTTCATGCCTTATTTAGTTTCAGAATTGCAGCCAATTGCATCTGCTGGTTTCTGCAACTGGCTGGATGACCACAGAATAAAGGCAAGGCTCAAGGCTGCTCAGATTGTGTCACCAAAACACTCTGACAGGTCAGTAGGCTCAGGTCTCAGGGTGCTGCCTTTTTCAGTGATGCTATAGCTGTTTTACTAGGATAAAGGTGTAACTGCCTGTAGCAAAGGCTCAATAATGGCAACTTCAACCAGGTGGTTTCTCTTGTCCAGAGAAAGATGGTCAGAACTGGTAGAAAGGTTGTTCCATGGAGCCACTGCGGGGGGGGGGGGGGGGGGGGGGATAAGCCCTTTCTCTCCTATTGCTTCCCTACCCCTAGGACATAGCCCTCTTCCTTGCCATCCAGGAGAGTGAGCAATTCACTTTTGTAGAAGGCTGGTTGACCCCTAACCACCTGTTCTTCTTTTTTTTTTTTTAATTTTTAAATACTCACCTGAGGATAAGTTTATTAATTTTTAGAGAGAGAGTAAAGTAATGGAGAGAGAGAGAGAAGCATTGATGTGAGAAACATTGATTGGTTGCCTCCCGTACATGCCCGACCATGGATCAAACTGGCAACCTAGGTAGGTACCTTAACTAGAAATCTAATCTGCAACTTTTTGGTGTATGGGATGACACTCCAATCAACTGAGCTACCCAGCCAGAATTGTTCTTTAGGAGGCTTCAACCATGCGCTGATTCATGTTTTGCTGTAACTATACTCATGGCATGAGGTCAATTGAGGGTCAGGTTGGCCACTCTTAAACACCTGGTCAACACACCCATGTTGCTACATAGGCCCCAGGATTATTTCTGATGTTTATAAAATAATTTTGCATAAATAATACTGTTAAGCCAATCCTTTGTTGTCAAATTTTGACATTATTGCCTTTTAATTAATTTATTTTTTTTGAGGACATTGTGTACACACAAACACTCAAAACACAGCAGGGCCAAAACAGGTAATTCTGAGAAGGCAAGCCAAGTGCAGCCCTTTAGGCAGTGCAGAGACCCCACCCTCGGCTTTTGTAATTTTGGTACATCCACCAACCACCTAAACTACAGTAGAATTAGAAGGCCCCCAAATACCTGGAGGCTTATCATGTATAAAATGCAGCTGGAACCTGGGGTCAGGGCTCAGCCTTTGGAGATGACTTCGCTGGGACAGCACCAATGCATATTAAACAGTCCTTTTCTAATCCTCCGAGTGCATGTAGCCTGTCTCTTCCTGCTGACCAAATTTCTGCCACAACATTTTGGTGTGTTGGCTGGGAAGCTGACAGCTGTGCTGGCCCCTTGAGTCACCATTGTTGGATGCCAGTGGGAAGGAGCCACTAATTTTGGGCCCCTACAATGGAAAGAAAAGTGTGCCACTGGTGATTTTACTAGACTCTGACCCCAACTGGGTCTGACTGTAGTCAGCCACTGCTGTGCTCCAACAGATTCCAGGGAGGATAGAAAAGTCTGCTAGTACGTCAGATTGGTAAGTGTCTTCGGAGACCCAGGACCAAATTCAGGCCTACCTCTAAGGTGGAAGGGGAGCTTGATCACCTCCCAAGCAGCAAAGATGCTGCACAGAATAGGGAATTCCTGAGTGGAAGTTTAAATTCTGTGTGTTTGTGTGTGTGAGTGACCATGCTCCACAATGCCTGTTATGGAGCCTGCATAAGTTCCAACCTGCACATCCGTGGTGACCCCATAGGGCTAAGGGCAGTACAGGTTCTTGGGGGCATTTGTCTCCACCTGCAAACCTGATCTGAATCAGGGGCTCATACTGACCTGCCAATGCCAAGAAGCGCCTAAATCCCCATGAGAGGAGCAGCCCGGTGGATGAAAGAAGAGTATTCCTCCTGCTTGTCTCATTTACTGGGAGGTTTGCTTGACCATCTTAGATATCATTATGGGGGAAAGTTCCTCTAAACCCACTGTTCTGGAATCTATAATAAATAATTTTATATCCCTGGTCAGTTTTGCTCAGTGGTTAAAGCGTTGGCCTTCAGACCAATGAGTCACAGTTTCAATTCCAGCCAAGAACACGTAGCTCCGTTGTGGTTCATCCCCAGCCCTGGTCAGGTGGTGTGGGAGGCAACAAGTCTGATGATAAATAGAAAAGTATCCTTGGGTGAGGAATAAAAAAAAAAAAAAAAAGAATTTTATAACGCGGTTCTCAGGAGATTTTGGGGTCAAATTGACCCCCGAAAAATTGCACACCCTCTGTGAATTAGAATGGCCCACCTTTGGTGTGGAATAGCCCTCTGAAGTCACCATTGATGCCCCCACAGTCCTGGCCATGTATAGGGCAGTCACTGGAGACTTCGGCCATCCCACCAATTTCCCTACATAGACCAGTGGTTGGAGATAGCCCAAACAGGTCTGCTTGGGTCTGATTCTGTGCTACTAGTCAGGGACAGTGCAAGGTCCTTGTGGCACAAGGTAAAAGAAAGACTTCATGGCAAATTAAGCGGCCTCCTATTACAAGAGGATTCAGAAGAGACCCTCCACTGTCACCACCATATGCCCCATTACCTAAGGATAGGGAACCTCACCTGCCTGACAGCCCACCTCCATCTGTCTCACCCCCACAACTGGCCAACATGTCGCCAAAGCCAGGGTCACTGAATCCAGTGGAAAGATGTGTCAGGTCAGTGACCCAGGGACCAAAACCCCCAGCAGCAATGCAATTACCACTGCAGGAGACAAGGGGTCCACAGATAATGGTTCTTGATGGGACCCTACAAGAGGGGGGAGCAGTCTTCTAGACTCATCACCCTACCTGGGTTGACTGTAGCAGATTGTCACAGAAGCCAGAAAGTGGCTCCAGACCCAGGCACCAACTGGACATCTAGACATAGAAGCCTGGGCATGAGAGGCCTTACTTGATGAGGAACCCTCAGCGAGACCCGCAGACACAGAGATGGGAGAGGGCAGAAGAGAGACAGGCAAAGGCAAAGAGGTGAAGCCAGAGTTTAGTGTGGACAGAGAGAGGCCAGAGAAGCTGCAGGAGACAGATGCAGGGAGAGACAAAAGACACAGAAGAGGAGGGTTTGCAGGAGCTGGGCCACTAGGCACCTCTCCCAAGCCAAGGGTCAAGTTTTCTCCATCTTGTTGGAAGGTCCCCAGCCCCTCTAAAACTCTGCCTCTGACCCTGGAGCTAGTCTGAGCACCAGGCTGCAGAGGGGAGCTTTCCACAAAGCCAGCGTGTGAAGGATGCGATGCCCAGACAGCCTCAGTTCCTCCCAGCCTTAGCACCCTGCATGTCCCAGCCAGACCCACATCCCAGGAGGGGCTGAATGGGCAGCTGGCTGAGGAGAGCCCAACCCCACCCGCTGCTCCCCACTATGACTTTTCCTGGGTTGGTGTGGCTGCCCCTGCTGCTGCTGGCCTTCCTCCTCCACTCAGCCTGACTGGTGTGGCTCAATGGATTGAGCATCTCCCCATGGACTGCAGGTCCATGATTGATTCCCATTCAGGGCACATGCCTAGGCTGTGGTCCCAGTCCTCAGTGGGGGGCATGCAGGAGGTGAAAAAATGAGTGCCCCAACCGCCAGAAGGAAAACTGGGAACTTCTGCTTCACCAAGCCGCTACCAGCCAGACTTAGGTTTCAAGATCACCCAAGGCAAACAAGTGTTAGGGGCCGAAAGGAAACAGGCAGTCTGTGCTATTCCAGTTCCCTCTTCCATCGACAAAGTCGAGAATTCCTGGGAGCAGCAGGGTTCTGTCGAATATGGATGCCCAGATTTTCAGAACTGGCAAAACCCTTATATAAGGCCCTGAAAGGAGAAGAATAGGTGCCCATTGTTTGGGACCGTGATTAAGAAAGCATTTACCAAGCTCATAGAGACACCAGCCTTGGGACTCCCGGATGTTACCGGGAGTCTTAACCCAGGAATTTGGACCTTGGCAGAGACCGGTAGCTTACCTTTCAAAGCAAATTGACCTGATTGTGGCAGGCTGGCCAGCCCCCTCCCCCCAGGAGGAGGAGATGGTGTTTCCCGAGAAACTCAGAGGCAGCATCCTGTCTGGTTTGGACAATCCTGCTAGGCTGTGGTACTGTTGGCCTTTGGAGAGACACTGCTGCAAGAGCTGGAGCAAGACTCAAGTGTGCGGGTTGAGGGGCTGATAGTGCAGTACCTGGGCCAGGCACCTGAGCTGCTGAGTGGGGTGGAGCTGGGCATCTACCTCACTGGCACCATCTACCTCAATGGAGATCCAGAGTTGGTGGCATCTCTGCCCTGGGATGAGGGAGGAACTCCTAACTCTGCATGGGGACCTGGGGCTCAATCCAGTGCCAGAAGAGCCCCACCAGTGGCCAGGGCCGCATGTGTAGCATCAAGACTCCTCCTTGGAACCCCATGCCCAGCCCACAAAGAGCCAAGTGCTTTGCTTCCCTTAGTAGATTCATGGAGCCCCTGTTGGTGGCAGATGACAAGATGATAGCATTTCACAGTGCAAGGCTGAAGCGCTATTTGCTCACACTCATGGTGGCTGCAGCCAAGGCCTCAAGCATCTGAGCATTCCCAACCCTGTCAGCTTGGTGGTGACATGGCTAGTGGTGCTAGGACCTGGAGAGGAAGGGCTCCAGGTGGGACTCAGTGCTGCCCAGACCCTGCACAGCTTATGTGCTTGGCAGTGGGGACTCAACACCTCTGAGGACTCGGACTCAGATCACTTTGCTGTTTACCCATCAGGACCTGTGTGGGGTCTCTACCTGTGACACCCTGGGCATGGCCGACATGGGCACTATGTATGGCCGACATGGGCACTATGTGTGACCCAGCTCAGAGCTGTGCCTGGTCTGAACAGGCCTGGGATAAACCTAGTCATGACATGGCTCCTATAATGGCTCACATGGATTCCAAGGAGCCCTGGTCCCCCTGAAGTGCCTGCTTCATCAAGGACTTCCTGGACAATGGCTATGGGCACTGTCTTTTAGGCAAGCCAGAGGTTCCCTTGCACCTGCCTGTGATTTTCCCTGGCAAAGACTATGACACAGAACTATGGGCCCTGGTGAGGGCATTAGAACTCAGCAAGGATAAGGGGCCAACGTATGTACTGACTCTCACTATGCCTTTACCACCCTACATATAAATAGGGCTATATACAAGAAAAGAGGGCTCCTTATTGCAGGGGGGAAGAAATAAAAAACCAAGGTGAAATCTTAAAATTGTTGGAGGTGGTCTGGGAACCAAGAGAGATAGCAGCCATCCACTATGAGGGACACCAAAAGGGAAGAGACTCAGTGTCAGAAGAAAACCGTTGAGCAGATACTGTAGCTAAACAAGCTGCAAGAGAACAGATGGCTCCATCAAAAATCATGCTGGCTCCAGAACTACCTGCAACCCCAAAATACATGGCCCAGGAAGAAGAATGGGCACAACAGGATGAAGGGAATATAAGGAAGGAAGGATTGTGGATCCTCCCAAACCACAGAATCTATGTGCCAGAACAATTAGCCCATCAGCTAGTCCTCCAAAAACATGAACTCACTCATCTGAGAAAAACTGCCCTAGAAGCTTTATTAAACTGGTACTACTTGATTGTTTGACTTCCATCCTCTGTGCCTCAGTCTCCCAATGCTGTCTCCTCTGTGCTCCTAATAACACCAGACAAGGCCCCACTGGGCCCGCTGGAATCCAGCACTGTGGCCAAGCACCCTTTGAAGATCTAGAGGTAGAGTTCTCAAAAATAGGATCCAGAGGAAGTAAATATCTCCTGGTTTTTATCTGTACTTTCTCAGGCTGGGTTGAAGCTTACCCCACATGTACAAAAAAGGTAAGAGAAGTAACCAAACCTCTACTGAGAGACATCATCCCGAGATATGGAATGTCATTGACTATAGGATCAGACAATGGCCCAGCCTTTGTAGCAGAAATAGTACAGCAGGTAGCTAAAACTCTAGGTGTCGAATGGAATTTGCACACAGCCCACTGGCCCCAGAGCTCAGGGAAAGTAGAGTGCATGAATTGGACCCTTAAACCAACCTGCCCTGTACTGATATACTTCCTCTAGCTTTTCTGCAAGTCTGTGGTATCCCTTTGGCAAAGATAGGGTTCTCCTGTTTTGAAATCTTATACAGAAGACCTCCCACACTAATCAGATTCAATGAGGACATAGAAGAACTGGGAAATTTGGAAATCCAAAAACAACTACAAGGACTAAGTAAAACCATTCTTGAGGTACATAAGTGGGTAACCGATAGAATACCCATTTCCCTGGGAATAATTATACACCCCCACAGACCAGGGGACAAAGTCTGGATAAAGGATTGGAAAAGGGAACCCCTCCAACCAACCTGGAAAGGGCGCTATTTAGTAATGCTAACCACTCCTACAGCTCTCAAAGTTTCAGGTCTGAATACCTGGATCCACCACTAATAGGTGAAGGCAGCTCACCTACACAACAAGCATCCTTCCTGGAGAGTGACCAACAGCCAGAACAATCCTCTGCAGGTCACCCTTAACAGGACAGTAAAACCTGCTGATCGATCTACAGAAAGCACCTAAGGACTTCAGCAGTAGAGTCGAGGGTCATCACCTGCTGGACTGATCCCAGCACTAGACTCTCTATCCTTATAGCCTTACAGAATCAAGAGACTCCTTAGTAGCAGTAGTATTACAAAATAGAAGAGGGTTAGACCTACTAATTGCTGAAAAGGGAGGAATATGCCTCTTCTTGAGCCAGCAATGTTGCTTTTATGTTAATCAGTCAGAAATAGAGACATGGCCCAGCAGTTAAAGAAATGAGTACTGGACATCTTGGGTACTCCCATTAGCTGGTCCTCTCAATGATTTTTATGTCAGTCCTGTTTGGTTCTTGTATTTTCAACATGCTAACCTATTTTATTTCCTCTTGCTTAGAAACAATAAAGTTCCAAATGATGCTTCAAATAAGGACCCCCTACTACTCTCCTCTGGACAGTGAAGAACTCCAGTTCCCTCCCCTCCAATGCCCCTATTTCATCAGAAAGCAGTCAGAGTGATTACCATTTTCCTTTCTCACCCAACACTAAGGGAACTCCCTGTCCAAGACGTTTCCTAAGTCCGATAGGAGCAGCTTGAGAATCAAGAGGGGGAATGAGAAGGCAAGCCAGGTGCAGCCCCTTAGGCAATGCAGCAACCCTGCATTTGGCTTTTGTAATGTAATTCAATGCCTAACCTATAGTGAAACTCACAGGGGTGGAACTACTGAAGATTATGTACATTTTATGACTCTGGATTCTGGGACAAATTGAAACTTTTTTTTTACCAACAGAACAGCTGACTTTGCCACACCTGCTGGAGGAGTCCTGCATGCCCTCCTGCTCTATTACTAAACATAGGCTAAAGTGTAGCCCAGATGTGGGGCTAAAGGAGCTTCTTTCTGTAAGCTGCTCATGGCCATGTGCAGTGAGACCAGTCAGAAAAATCGTGTGATGCCAATGGATAAAGTGAATGCTCAGAATCCTTCTGGCCAGAACTCCTCTCTAGGGACAACATGCCCAGGGAAGGAGTCAGGAATGCTCAGAGCAGTATCATCCACAATAGCAAAATTTGGAAACAACCAAACAACTAGTGGAAAGAGAATGGACAAAGAATTAAGTATTATACAGTGAAAACTAGATGATTAAGTGAACAACAACTGCATGTAGTATGATATAATCCTATATCACTGAAAACATACAAACAAAAAACCAATGCGTTGTTTTGAGATACTATTTTTAAAAGGATAGGAGAGAGATATGGTCACCTAGGGGTAGGAAAGAGGAAGGGAACAGGTGGAGAAGGATCTCTCCCAGGCAGGTATAAAGATAGATTTCTTCATCATTATGCTGTATTATAGAGACATGCTACTGTATTTTGCATATATTAAACATGACATAGTTTTAAACATTGGAGGAAAACTTCTTGAGACTTCCATAGTCTAAATGGAGACCAGGTTTGCTCCAACACCAAGAGGAGGGGACCCTGGAGGTATCTGCTTCCTGCAGGCCTGAGGGACTATTGCTGGAAGCTGGACTCCACCCCAAGACAGACTTGCACCATACCCTAGGGCTGCTCTCCACCTGGGCTCTATGAGCCTGGAGGGAGGGAACCTGGAGCCCTTTGCTGGGCCGTCCTCTGTGCTCTTTCCCCAGGCCCCAGATACCCCAAGAGCACCTAGCAGAATTGACTTCTGCCTCCTGCAGACTGGAATATACCATCTAGGTCCACCCCAGGGCATGGGGAGAGCCTCCCATTAATCCTGATTCCACAAGGAACCTCATTCCACCTCCCTTCTAGAACAATAGGGCTTCTTGCCCACTTTGCTAAGTGTGGCCACCCTGGTCATTGCTCCTCTAGCAAAAAAGTCAGTTAGTGTCCTCAGTTTTATTTACCCTCCCTGGGGCTCCAATATCAGTTTCTAGCTCATCTTATAGAACAGAGAGGAAAACCCTACATCTTCAGCAGGCATCCTCCTATGTAGTGCTGCTATTCTACATTCCAAAAGGATTATACCAGTCTTGAATTTTCAATAGGCCATGAGTATGCCTGCTTTATTACATGCTACTTTTCTTTTGAGGATTTGTTTTTTGTTATTGTTTTAATCCTCACCCGAGGACATTTTTCTATATTGTGTTCAGATAGAGTGGGAGGGAGAAAGAGAAAGAAACAATGATGTGAAAGGAACACATCGAGTGGTTGCCACCCGCCTGACCTAACCAGGGCCGGGGACAAACTGCAACCAAGATACGTGCCCTTAGTGGGAACTGAACCTGGGTCTCTCTGGACCGCAGGCTGATGCTCTGACTGCTGAGACAAACCTGCCAGGGCATGAAGATTTGTAATACACCAACAATGTGGTATTAGGTTCATGTATTAAAAATTTAGAAAGTGGTATGCCTCCCTCAGGCCTGTCCCCAAGCTCCCCCGGTCTTCTACCCAAAGGTAAAGATTGTTAACTTTCCACACATATGTGCACACACATCCACACACATCTACACATACATTCACATCCACACATATGCATCCATATACATATACACACACAAATACCTAAACATATGTGTGCATAAACATAGAACACATACACATTCACACACACGTTTTTTCTAATATACACACCATGGGACACACTCTTCTGCTGTGCTTATTAAAATCTATTAATATACTTCATAAATTGTTCCAAGTCAGTATTTAAAGAGCTGTTTCTTCATTTTAATTTATGCCTAGTCTTTCTGGGTACAGCTGTGGTATCATTTAACAGTCCACTATTGATGGATATTTAAGTGGTTTCTATTATTTTTATCAAATTTATTGAGTGCCATTGGCTAACAAAAGTATATAGGTTTAAGATATACAGCTCTGCCCTGGCTGGTTTGGCTCAGTGGTTAGAGCGTCGGCCTGTGGTTCTGAGAGACCCGGGTTCGGTTCCCACTAAGGGCACATATCTCGGTTGCAGTTTGTTCCCAGCCCTGGTTGGTCATGCGGGTGGCAGCCACTCAATGTGTCCCTTTCACGTCGATGTTTCTCTCTCTCTCTCTTCCTCCCACTCTATCTGAACAAACAATGGAAAAAAATGTCATCGGGTGAGGATAAAAAAAAAAAGAAAAGATATACAGTTCTATAACATATCATCTGAATATTGTTTGTGTGTTCACCAGCCCAAATCAAGTCTCTTTTTGTCACCTCTGGCTAGTGGCTGAGCCTCTATGTACCTCATGTCCCATCTGAAAGGGGACACCATGAGTACTGCATGTTGATACTCAGAACAATCTTGATGCCTATGAAAGCCTCATGAGGCTAAGAACCAGCCAGGTCACAGCTGGCCTGCCAACCTCTGTACCACACAGAAGGTAGTCTGGACAGGTGATAGAGAACCTCCCTAGGTCAGGACCCCTGCCTCAGAAGTGGGAAATATAGAGGAGAGGAGGAAGTGATGTAAAAAGCAAAACCTCTTTATGCCCTGATGTTGAAAAACTTTATTCACTAGTGCAAACATAGGAAACCTGTGATAGATTTGGGTCCCTAGAAGCAAGACTAAAATAGGGATTCTAGTTAAGTGATTTGCTGAGGGAGGAAGGATCCTCAGCAGAAGGGCAAGGAGGGACATGGGACAGGGCAGGGCAGAATTGGGTGAGGACATGGTCTCAGCTGGAGACTGGTCTCAGAGGAATTCTGCAGTGAGATTGCCCCCAGAGCTGTTCATACCCCGAGGCAGGGCTGGCCTTACATGCCCCATGGTAGTTCCCTTTAAACCACAGGAGTGTGTGGCCTGCAGAAGTCCCTTCCTTAGTGCATGGTGAGCTCTCAGCATCTCTCACGTTAGCTGGGCTGGGTTCTCCAGGCTGGTACAGGTGGTCTGGAAAAAGCACCAAGTATGCTATTAATAGAAAGTAGAAATAGCTAGAAGGGGAGATAGTGAGCAAGATGGAGGAAAAGGCCTGGAAATGGCCAGTGTTGTCAGAAGACTCTCAGTAGGTTTTAAAGGGAAGCAACAAGGGATGTGACAGGTGGCCTACCCAGGGCTATACAGGAACCAGAGTTCCAAGCAGGCTGCCCAAATCCTTAAGCCTAAATGTAGATTTTCCCTAACACCTCTGGGCCAGAGCATCTTGCCAGCTTCTTGGACAATGGTTTAAAATGAACAAACAGCGAAGGGCGGGTGTCTGATGCTATCAACACTGCTGTAGCCAAGGATATGGAGAGTTTACCACATGATGGGTTTCCTCTGAGTTCTTAAATGCTTGGGACTGTAGAAAGTCTAGACCTGCAATGGGGAGAGGCAGGTGAGAACACCATCTCAACCCCACGTGATGTGTGGCACTGAGCAGTCTTGAGTTCCACGTGTCTAAAAGGAAAATGGTCCCTCAGCCAGGTGGCCGTGTGGAATAGAGATGAGGACTTTCTAAAGGTCCTTCTATCACATTGCCACTGTGTCACAGATGCTGACAAGTTGCTCCAAGGAGTGGCAAGCCTGTGGGGAGCTCAATGATTTTTGTTTTGCACACATCTTTCCCCCTCTTTTTTAGCCTGAATATCAAAAACTAAAGAGCTAAAGGGAAGCCTTGGTGACAAGAGCACAGGGGGTCAAGGTGAAGACAGTATGGTTGGTCCCAAGGTCTAATAAGTGGGGTCTTACTGGCTGTTATAGAAGGCAATGAAGGGCCCAACGAGAGAAATGACCAAACTATATATGCATTTTGAAAAATATTGCTCTGGAGGTGGTGTGGAGAACAAAGTGAATGGGACCAAGAGTATGTGCAGGTAGACCAAGCAATAACTCAGCTGAGATAGTGATGCCTTGGAATGAGGTGGTGATAGACAATGGAGGGAAGGAGGTGGATTTGAAAGATGTTTAGGTAATAAAATTAACACATCATGGTGATTAGAGGCTATGGAGGGTCAAAAATGATGTTGGGCTTCTTTCATTGCTCCTAAATGAGGCTGGGTAAAACCTTAGAAGGAAACCATGAGTTAGTTCAGTGTTGGTGAGGTTGAGTTTGAGATGTGTTTGAGACATCCTAGTGGAGATGTCTCTCCACTTGGGCAATTATACATCTTAGCTTGAAATTCAGATAGGTGAAGTCTGATCTTAAGATAGTAGTTTGGGTATCATTGGTGTATTAACGGTAATTGAAGATAGTCATCTGAATGAAAGACAATGTAGGGGAATATAAGAGAGCATCAGGCTGTGTTAAGATACTCCAGTATTTAATGATCAAATAAAGGAGAATGAGTCTGAGAACCAGACAGAGGCTTGGACAGAGAAGACAGAGTGAGTGATGTCCCCAAAGCCAGGGGATGGCCACATCTCATGAGGCACAGGGTAGGTAGTCCATGGTGTTAGTGCTGTTAACGAATGCAACAAAGTGAGGACTAAGAAATAATTGCTGGTTTTAGAGCTGTTTAGTTTTATGCAGAGCTGTTTCTATGGAGGAATAGATGCCAGATTTCAGGGAGCTGAGGAATGAAAAGGAGGTGAAGAAGCTGAACTTGAGGTGGTGTGGCCGTTTTACCTGTGTCCCTGAGATTCTGTTGTACCCTGCAACTTTGATGAATGAGTGTATTAGCACTAACAGTTTTTTGGTGGATTCTTTTGTTGAAGATTTTTGCATTTATATTAATAAGAGATATTGACCTGTAGTTTTTCTTTCTTGTAGTATCTTAGTCTGGCTTTGGTATCAGGGTAATATTGGCCTCATAAAATAAGTTAAAAGTGTTTCCTCCTCTTCAGATTTTTAGGAGTGTTTGAGAAGGATTGGAGATAATTTTTTAAAAATTATTTTTATTAATTTATTTTTGTTACAGATGTTTCTCTTTTGTCTCCCACTGATACCCTCCTTCCCATCCCCCGCCGCCTCATCCCCAGCTTTGTTGTCTATATCCAATGATTATGCATACCTGCATATAACTTCTGTGCTTTATCTCCCCCCACACACACTACCCCTCTTGTGAGGTTTGTCAGTCTGTACCCTACTTCTATGTCTCTGGGTCTATTTTGTTCATCAGTTTGTTTAGTTCATTATATTCCACAAATAAGTGAGATCATGTAATATTTATCTTTCTCTGCTTGGCTTGTTTCACTTAGCATAATACTCTCTAGGTCCCTCTATGTTGTCTCAATAGATAAGAGATTCTTCTTTCTTAGAGCTGCATAGTATTCTATTGTGTATATGTACCACTGCTGTTTTATTCACTCATTTACTGATGGACACTTGGGCTGTTTCCAGATCTTAGTGACTGTAAATAGTGCTGCTATGAACATGGGATACATATATTTTTTCTGATTGGTGTTTCAGGCTTCTTAGTATATATTCCTAGAAGTGAAGTCACTGGGTCAAATGACAGTTCAATTTTTAGTTTTTTAAGGTAACACCCTAGTGTTTTACATAGTGGCTGTACTAGCCTGCATTCCCACCAGCAGTATACTAGAGTGCACTTTTCTCAACACCCCTGCCAGCACATGTTGTTTGATGATTTGTTAATGGCAGCCATTCGGACAAGTGTGAGGTTTGTCAAACCTCATTGTTGTTTTAATTTGCATCTCTCTGATGATTAGTGATGTTGAGCATTTTTCCATATGTTTCTTGGCTATTTTTATGTCCTGTTTGGAGAAGTGTTTCTTTGGGTCCTCTGCCCATTTTTTAATTGAGATCTTTGTCTTCCTTCTGTTGAGTTGTATGAGTACTCTATATACATTGAAAATTAATACCTTATCTGATGTATTATTGGCAATGATGTTCTCCCATACAGTGGGTTGCCTTTCCATTTTGATGGTTGATTCTTTTGCTGTGCAGAAGCTTTTTAGTTTCACGTAGTCCCAGGTGTTCATTTCTTCCTTTGATTCTGTTGCCTTATGTGATGTATCAGTGAAAATTCTGCTGCATATGATATCCGAAATTTTGTTGCCTACATTTTCTTCTAGAATTTTTATGGATTCACAAGTCACATTTAAGTCTTTTATCCACTTTGAGTTTATTTTTGTGTATGGTGTAAGTTGATGGTCTAGTTTTATTTTTTTGCGTGTAGCTGTCCAATTTTCCCAACACCATTTATTAAAGAGGCTCTCTTTACTCCACTGTATGCTCTTGCCACCTTTGTCAAATATTAATTGAACGTATTGTCTTGGGTCAATTTCTGCATTCTTTATTTTGTTCCATTGATCTATATGCCTGTTCTTGTGCCAGTACCAGGCTGTTTTGACTAAACTGGCTTTATAGAATACCCTAATATATGGTATTGTGATCCCTCATACTTTGTTCCTCTTTTTCAAGATTGCTGTGTCTATTCGGGATCATTTTTGGTTACATATAAACTTTTAGAGTATTTGTCTAGTTCTGTGAAATATGTCATTAGTATTTTGATGGAGATTGCATTGAATTTATAGATTGTTTTGGGTAGTATGGACATTTTGATGATGTTGATTCTTCCAATCCATGAACATGGTATATGCTTCCACTTTTTTATATCTTCCTCTATTTCTTTACTCAATGACCTGTAATTTTTTTTTTTTTTTTTTTTGTGAAAAGGTCCTTTACTTTTTTGGTTAAGTTTATTTCTAGGTATCTTCATTTTTTTGCTGCAATGGTAAATGGGATATTTTTTGGTTTCTCTTTCTCTGAGTTCATCGTTGGTGTATAAGAATGCCGTTGATTTATTGACATTAATTTTGTATCCTGCTACTTTACCAAATTTGTTTATTAAGTCTAGTAGATTTTTGATGGAGTGTTTAGAATTTTCTATGTACAATATCATGTCATCTGCAAATAATGACAGTTTCACTTCCTCTTTTCCAATATAGATCCCTTTTATTTTTTCTTCATGTCTGATTGCTGTGGCTAAACTTCCAGTACTATGTCAAATAAGAGTGGTAAAAGTGGGCATCCCTGCCTTATTCCTCTTCTTAAGAGAAATGCTTTTAGTTTTTGCCCATTGAATATGATGTTGTCTGTAGGTTTTCCATATATGGCCTTTATTATACTGAGACATGACTCCTTTATTTCCACATTGTTGAGTGTTTTTATCAGAAATGGGTGCTGGATCTTATTGAATGCTTTTTCAGCATCTACTGATAAGATCATGTGGGTTTTTTTTTTGTTTTTTTTTTTATCCTCACCCGAGGACATCCTTCCATTTTTTGTACAGATAGAGTGGGAGGGAGAGAGAGGAAGAGACAGAGAGAGAGAAACATCAACGTGAAGGGACACATCGAGTGGCTGCCACTGCACGACCAACCAGGGCCGGGGACAAACTGCAACCGAAGTACGTGCCCTTAGCAGGAACCGAACCCGGGTCTCTCCGGACCGCAGGCCGATGCTCTAACCGCTGAGCCAAACCGGCCAGGGAGGATCATGTGGTTTTTATCTTTCATTTTATTTATGTGATGTATTACATTTACTGATTTGCAAATATTGTACTATCCTTGAATCCCTAGAATGAATTCCACTTGGTCATGGTGAATAATTTTTAGATGTATTGCTGGATTTGATTTGCTAGTATTTTATTGAGAATTTTGGCATTTATATTCATTAGAAATATTGACCTGTACCTTTCTTTCTTTGTAGTGTCTTTTTCTGGTATTGGAATTAGAATTATGCTGGCTTCATAAAACGAGTCTGTTAGTCTTCCTTCTTCTTGATTTTTTTGAAATAGTTTGAGGAAATGGGTTTTAGTTCTTTGAATGCTCTGTAATACTCCCCAGTAAAGCTGTTTGTGCCTGGACTTTTGTTTGCTGGGAGAGTCTTGATTACATCTTCAATTTCCTTAGTTGTTATTGGTCTGTTCAAGTTTACTATCTCTTCCCGGTTCAGTTTTGGGAGACTATGTGTTTCTAAAATTTGGACCATTTTGCATAAATTGTCATATTTGTTGCCATATAGTTGTTCATAGTATTTGTTAACAATTTTTTGTACTTTTGTGGTGTCAGTTGTTACTTTTCCTCTTTCGTTTATGATTTGGTGCATTTGGTTTCTCTCTTTTTATTGCTTGGTGAGTCTAGCTAAGGGTCCATCAATCTTGTTTATCTTTTCAAAGAAGCAGCTCTTTGTTTCATTGACCCTTTCCATTGTTTTTTGGTTTCTATGTCATTTATTTCTGCTTTGATCTTTACTATTTCCTTCCTTCTACTTGCTCTGGGGTTTTCTTTTTGTCTGCTTTTTAGTTCTTTAAGTTGTAAAATTAGATAGTCTATTAGAAAATGTTCTTGTTTTTTTTGAGGTAGGCCTGTAGTGCTATGAACTTCCCTCTCAGAACTGCTTTCGCTGCATCCCATAAATTTTGTGTTGTTGTGTGTTCATTTTCATTAATTTGCAGAAAGTTTTTAATCTCGTCCTTGATCTCCTTGGTAACCCATTTATTGTTTGATAACATGCTATTTAGCATCCATGTGTCCAAATGTCTTTGCATGTTCTTGTTGAAATTGATTTCTAGTTGCATGCTATTGTAATCTGAGAAGATGCTTCATATGATTTCAATCTTCTTGAACTTGTATATATTTGAGTTTTAACTTGTGCTCTATCTTTGAGAATGTCCCATGTGCATTTGAGGAGAATGTGAATTCTGCAGATTTGGGGTGTAAGTCTCTGTAGATATCTATTAAATTCATTTGGTCTAGTGCTTCATTTGGAGTCTCTGTTTCTTTGTTAATTTTTTGTCTAGAGGATCTATCCAGTGATGTCAGTGGAGTGCTGAAGTCCTCTGCTATGATT
The DNA here is from genome assembly GCF_014108415.1 of Molossus molossus. Lineage (NCBI taxonomy): Eukaryota > Metazoa > Chordata > Mammalia > Chiroptera > Molossidae > Molossus > Molossus molossus. The sequence continues at coordinate 56,599,550 of NW_023425399.1, read as the reverse complement.
GTATTGCTGTCGATTTTTCCATTGAAGTTCTTCAGAAGATTTTAAATATATTTTGATGCTCCTACATTGGGTACATATATGTTTACCAAGGTTATATAGTGGCCTTCTTTGTCTCTAGTTATGGCCTTCATTTTGAACTCTATGTTATCAGATATGGATATTTCTACCTTGCTTTTTTTTTTCTTTCTTGTTTTCTTGGAAGATTTTTTCCATCCCTTCACTTTCAACCTATGTGAGTCTTTTGTTGTGAGGTGGGTCTTTTGTAAACAACATATAGATGAGTCATGCTTTCTTATCCAATCAGCTACTCTGTGTATTTTTATCAGATTATTTAATCCATTTATATTTAAGGCGATTATTGATATGTACTTATTTATTGCCATTTTTGTTTAGTGTAGTTATATTTTTTTCCCCATTTCTTCTACTAACCACAGCAGTGCTTTTAACATTTCTTGCAGGGCTGGTTTGGTGCTAATGTATTCCCTTAGCCTTTTTTGTCCGAGAAGTTCTTTATTTGATTTTCTATTTCGAGTGATAGACTTTCTGGATAGAGTAGTCTTGGATTCAGATCCTTGTTTTTCATTACCTTGATTACTTCTTACCATTCCCTTCTGGCCTATAGTGTTTCTGTAGAGAAGTCAGCTGAGAGCCTTATGGGGGTTCATTTGTAGATTACCTGATACTTATCTCTTGCTGCCTTTAGGATTCTCCCTTTGTCTTCAATTTTTGGCATCTTAATTATTATGTATCTTGGTTTGGGCCTGTTTGGGTTCTTCTTACTTAGGGCTTTCTGTGGTTTTTAACCTTGAATGCCTTCTTTCTTCACCAAATTAGGGAAGTTTTCTGTCACTATTATTTCAAATATATTCTCTAACTCTTGCTCAATTTCTACCTCTTTGGGGACTCCTATGATGCAAATATTATTATGTTTCCAGTTATCCCACAGTTCTCTTTAGCTGTCTTCCTGTTTTTTAATTTTTTTGTTTTGTTTTGTTTTTCATATTTCTGTTTGGTTGATTTTTTTTTTTACCCTGTGTTCTAATTCACTGATCCTGTCCTCAGCTTCTTCTACTCTGCTGTTTAGTCTATCCAATGTGTTCTTTATATGTGCTATGTCATTCTTTATTTCTTCTTGGTTGTTTTTCATTTGCAGTTGGTTAATTTTAAATGTTTCTATGTCTTTTCTCATGCTGTTGAGCTTCCTCAAGATCATGGCTCTGAATTCTACCTCTGATAACTTGCTCATCTGCATTTCATTTATCTCATCCTTGGTAGAGGTTTCCTGTTCTTTTATTTGGGATTTGTATTTTTGTTTCACCATTTTGGCTATTTTAGTGGATTTTGGAGCCTGCCAAATTTATCTTGTGGGTGTTGGTGTTCTGCTGTGTGTGTGTCTTCCTCTACCGGGTTTACATGAGTGTGGGAGGACCCATGTTAAACACTAGTGTCAAGTCTTACTTTTTTGGGGTTGATTTGTAAGCCCAGGAACTGTTCAGTTATCCCCTAGCTTTTTGCCTGGAGGCTATTAATCTCAGTTACTTGAAGAGCCTTGTTTTCTCAGTTAAATAAAAAACTCCTGAGGTGTTCTCTATAAGAAGATTGTCCAAGAATGGGCAGATGCTCATTGTTAATGAGCCTCAATTTGCATTTTAATGGTTCATCTGGGTGGGGTTAAATCACCAAGGGAGGATGTCCTGGCCTGGAATTAAACTGGTGACCTCTCAGTGCACTAGGGGCAGACACTTCTTCCCAGAACCCTGTGAAGGAGTAAGATGGTCACTGTCCTGCATGGCCACAACTCAACGAGAGCTCTAAGCACCCTCCAAATCCCAAGTGTCACCACACAGTTCCAGTATTGTCTGCCCTCCCTCTGCCAGAGCCCAAGGTGAGTGGCTGTGGCTATTTTAGTGCTCTGTCCCAGCCCTCTGTGCTGTGGAGCAGGTGTAAAAATTTAATCCTGAGGGCACTGCTCACAGCTAAGATCACTGCTGTCCATGGGCTTCCAGCCCACCTCTCACACCTCTGCAATCTTACCAGGATCAATTCAGTGTCCCTGGTCATATGGACCTCACAAGCTGCTTTTCTGTTGTTGTTTTTTGTTTGTTTGTTTGTTGTTGTTTTTCCTGATTATTTGTCTGTATTTTAGTTGTAATTCCAGTTTGGTTCTTGGAGATGGTCTATGTAGCTTCCATTCACTTCGTCACCATTTTGGAATCTTCTCTTTTAGCATTTTAAAGATGTTCTGCCACTCTCTCCTGGCTTGTAAAGTTCCTGCTGAGAAATTAGCTGATAGTTTTGTGGACTTTTTTTTGCATGTAACTTGTTGTTTTCCTCTTGCTGCCTTCAAAATTTCCTTTTTATTTTTAACTTTTGCCATTTTGATTACAATATGTCATTGTGTGGATTTCTTTGGGTTAATCTTGTTTGGAACTTTCTGGGCTTTCTGGAGCTGAATATCTGTTTCCTTTTTCAGGTTAAGAAAGTTTTCAGCTATTAATTCTTTAAAGTGTTCTTTTTTTTTTTTTTTTTTTTTTCTTTTCTCCTTCTGGGATTCTTATAAAGTGACTGAGCACTTGATGTTATCCCAGAGGTCCCTTGTCTCTTAAATTATTCATGGTGTTTGAATTTATTTATTTGTTTGTTTATTCATTTCTTTTGTTGTTCTGATTGGTTTATTTTCACTAGTCTGTCCTCTAGGTTGCTAAATCTCTTCTTTTATATTAGATAATCTGTTTTTGATTCCTTCTAATATAATATATATATATGTGTGTATATATATATATATATATATATATATATATATATATATATATATAGTTTTGTTTTGTTTTTGTTTTAGAGAGAGAGGAAGTGTGAAAGTGAGATAAAAACATCAATGAGTAAGAAACACTGATTGGCTGCTTCCTCATGCCCCCTACTGGGGATCAAGCCCACAACTGAGGCATGTATCCCAACCTGGAATCAAACTTGTGACCTCTCAGTGCACTAGACAATGCTCAACCAACTGAGCCACACTGGCCAAGGAAACTTCTAATGTATTTTTTATTACACTTATTGTATTTCTTGGGTATCCTGGTTCTTTATTATACTTTCTAACTCTTTGTTGAAGTACTATCTAAGTTTTTCTATTTCACTCTCAGGTTTGGTGAGCATTCTTATGACCACTTATTTGCATTTTTATCAAGCAAATTACTTACTTATCTTCATTTTTTTAGGGTTTTATTTTCCCCTGGAGATTGCTATTTGAAAGCTATTCTTCTGTCTTTTTATTGTCTTTGAATGTCTATATTATTAATATGAATTAGGTAAATTAGCTATCTCATCCAGTTTTTAAAAAAGTGAATTATGTAGAAGTGGCCTCTGTGTAGGCTGTGCATGCTTGGTGGTTTTGGCAGGTTGGTAGGAGCCAAGCAGGTCCTTAAGGCATTCAGGACACTGGCTTTCTGAGAAAGAGTGGCTCCTGATGGGAAGTCCAGGTGTGTGTAATAATTCCCTGTTGATCTTGGCTGCTCCCTTTGTTTATGTGTCCAGGAAGTCACTGTAGTGACTTTACAGGTAGAACAGAATACCTGGATCAAGCCTATACCCAACCTATGAAGGTGAAGGGGAATTTAAACAATGATGCTCACTGGCACCTCTGGCCCTGGAGAATTACTGCAGTCTCTGGAGAGCTCCTGCAGCTCCCCAGCTTTCCTTATGCAGTCTCTCTCTTGTTTGTTGTAAAGACAGTGGTCTTGTGATGAAGCACTTCTGTGTAGGCTTTATGTGCCGGTTAGTGTTGAAAAGTTTGTTGGAACCAGAAAGGTGCCTCGGCCACTAGCTTCTAAGTTTGGAGCAGCTCTGGACAGGGAGGCTAGATGCATGTGCTAGTGCCCTGTTGTTCCTGCTTGCTCCCTTTTGCCAGAGACAAAATGTTCCAGGCAATGTAGCTGAGAACACATCACAGTGATCTTGCATATAGGCCAAAGCACTTGAATGGAGCTCTTGCTCACTGTTTCAAAGTGGATGGTAACATAAACAACAATGTTCCTTGGTTACTCCTGCTCAGAGAGTTCCTGCAGCTGCCAGAGGACTTCGATGATTTCCCAGCTTTCTCTATTCCATCACTTTCTCTTGTTTGCTGTTTATAAGCTGTTCATTCAGCCCTTGGTTGTCTCACAGGAGTAATTTCTTCATATATACCTGTACATTTGAGTTTGCTCATGGGAGGGAGCAAATTCAGCATCTTTCTACACCACTGTTATCTTGGACTGCCCCACAATGTTCTATACTCTTTTCTATTCTCTATCTATCTGTGTTCTATTCTTTATTATTTCTTTTCTTCTGCTAGCTTTGTATTTAGTTTGTTCTGCATGTTCTATTTCTTTGAGTTGTATAGTTAGATTATTAACTTGTGATGTTTTCTTATTTTGATAGTAGGCAATTTTCGCTCTTGGTCTTCCTTTTACTGAATCCTTTAACTTTGATATGTTGTGTTTGGTTCTAATTGATCAAAAGGCATTTTCTAAATTTTCTTGTGATTTGTTCTTTGACCCAGTGGTTATTTAAAAATGTTATTTAGGAGTTCTAAAGATGGCAAAAGTAGGTAAATGCAGTATCGCATCCTCCCACAACCACATCCAAACTACAACACAACCATCATTCAGAACCACCTGAAATCAAGCTAAATGGAAGTCCTAAACTACAAAATTTAAAAAGCCACCACATCAAGAATGGTAGGAGGGGTGAAGGCTCAGATGGGCTGGTCCCACACCCACGTGTGGTGAAGAAAATTCAGGAAAAACACCTCAACTGGGAAGGTCCTCCCTGAGGAGTGAGGGGTCCCCGTCCCACACTAGGTGCTCAGCTCAGGGTCCCAGTGCCAGAAAGAAATGTCCTCATAACTTCTGGCTTTAAAAACTGTGGGAACCGAGGCAGAGGGAGGCTGTAGCTGTGGAAGCCCCAGCAGTTCCTTTTGAAGGCCCCATGCACAGACTTACTCAGACCTGCTCCTTCTGAGCTCTGAGGGGAGGCAGCTTGAGGGACAACAGAGAACAGAAAAGAACTGAGCTGCTTGGCCTTTGATGAGGGCGGGAGGGGCAGCTTTCTCCTGGACAGACATGCTGGTGGAGGCCATTGTTCTTTTGGTCAGCTCTTCCCCCACAGAGCAGGCAGACTGCCACCATATCTGGGATCCAGCAACCTCACTCACACTGTTGGTACCACCTTGGTGATTCCCTGAGCCCCCTACCCCCCAACTTTTAGGCCCACCCAAGCTGTTTTCAGAGGCGTTACCATAGGATTGTCCTGTCTTGGATCCTGCTTCAGAGTTTCCTAAAATCTCTCAAACAAGCAGCATCTGGTACCTGAACCCACCAGTGCACCTGGCACCATGGGGCCAGTGGACACCCTGTGTCAACACAGACCAGTGCACAGTAGAGGAGCTCAAAGGGCCAGTTTCAGCAACCACAAACAGTCAGGAGCACAGCACCATCCCCCACAGTAGTAGCTTGATCAGAGTCCAGATATACCCCCAGCAAGAAAGGCTGGGAGGTAGACGTCTATCCCCAGGGAACAAAAGCATAGATCAGCAGCAGAGAACTATCCCCCCCCCCAAAAAAAATTATAGAAAAAGCTGAGCTCCACTGGACAGCAGCTCTCCCCAGCCACCAGCAGTGGGAGTGGAGGCTCCATAGGGCCCTGTGCAACCCATTGGCCCACAAGAGCAGTGTGGAGCTAGGGGTCAAGAGAAACCAGTCTCAGTGAGCCCATACCTCTCATTAAGTGTCCCCAGGCCTGGCACTAGAAGCAGCCAGTCTTGGTTAAAACTTGACCTTTTCTGGAAACCTCCAAGCCCAGCACAAAAAGTAGCCATCTACAATTCAATTTGTAGCTTATATTGGGTAGCCCTGGATAGAGCACAGGCAGTGGCTGACCTTGCCCCAGAACTAGCACACCTGGTGGACAGCTTCAGACCACATCAAAACACCACCACCCAACCACCTCTACAAGTGACACACTCCATGAGTGGACTCAGTGGGTACCAGAGCCCTGCTGAAGTAAGTCTTGCTCTGTGTGGTGGGCCCCTACACAGCTGATTCTCCAAGATAGTGGCTAGTGGGCACAGCCAGTCCTTGCTGCTGACCAGCCTGAGTAAACCCCTCCCATTGACATGCCAACAGCAATCAAGACTCAATTACAACAGAAGGGTATACAGTCCACACTAGTGGTACCCACTGAGTCCACTCATGGAGTGTGTCACTTGTAGAGGTGGTTGGGTGGTGGTGTTTTGATGTGTTTTGAAGCTGTCCACCAAATGTGCTGGTCAGCCATTGCCTATGCTCTATTCAGGGCCACCTGACATAAGCTACAGAGTGAATTACAGATGACTGCTTCTTGTGCTGGACTTGCAAGTGTCCAGAAAAAGCCAAGTTTTGAACCAAGACTGGCTGCTTCTAGTGCCAGGCCTGGGGCCACTTAATGAGAGGTATGGGGCTCGCTGAGACTGGTTTATCTTGAGCCCCTGCTCTGCATTGCTCTTGTGGGCCACTGGGTCACAGAGGTCCCACTGGATCCCCAGCTTCCCACCGCTCTTGTGGGCTGCTGTGTTTCAAAAGCCCCTGTGGATCACCTGCTTCCCACTACTCTTGTGGGCCACTGGGTCACACAGGTCCCTTTGGATCCCCAGCTTCCTACCACTCTTGCTTCCTACCACTGTGTTGCACAGGCCCCCGTGGAGCCCCAGGTCCCACTGCTGGTGGCTGGGGAGAGCTGCTGCCCAGTGGAGCTCAGCTCCTGCTCAGCCTTTGCTGTAGTTTTGGGGGATGGTTCTCTGTTACTGTTCTGTGCTTCTGTTGCCTGGGAATAGATGTCTGTTTCCCAGCCTCTATTGCTGGGGGTATATCTCGACTCTGATTAGGCTGCTACTGCGGGGGACGGTGCTGGGCTCCCAGCCATTTGTGGTTTCTGCAGCTCCACTACTGTGCACTGGTCTGTGTTATCACATGGTGTCCACTGGTCTGATGGTCCCAGGTACACTGGTGGGCTCAGGTGCCAGATGCTGCTTGTTTGAGAGATTTTAGGAAACTCTGAAGCAGGATCCAAGACAGGACAATCCTATGGTAAAGCAACTGGAAACAACTTGGGTGGGCCCAGAAGTTGGGTAGGATGGAACTTCAGGCAATCACCAGGGCAGGGCCCACAGTGTGAGCCAGGTTGCTGAGTTTCCAGATATGGTGGCAGTCTGCCTGCCCTGTGCGGGAAGGGCTCCCTAAAGGAACAATGGCCTCCACCAGCACGTCTGTCCAGGACAAAGCTGCCCCTCCAGCCCTTGTTCAGGGACCTAACAGCTCAGTTATTTCCTGTTCTCTGGTGTTCTTCAAGCTGCCTCCCCTCAGAGCTCAGAGGGAGTGGCCTCAGAGCTCAGAGGGAGTGGCCTCAGAGATCAGAGATCAGAGGGAGTGGGCCTTAGTAATTGTGTGCCTGGGCCCTTTAAGAGGAACTGCTGGGGCTTCTGGACTCACAGCCTCTCTCTACTTCAGTTCCTGCTGGTTTTTTCAGCCAAAAGTTATGGGGACTTTTCTTTCTGGCACTGGGACCCTGAGCTGGGTGCCTGGTGTGGGATAGGGACCCCTCACTCCTCAGGGAGGGACCTTTTCAGCTGAGGTGTCCTCCTGATTTTTATCCACTACATGTGGGTGTGGGACCAGCCCGTCCATGCCTCTGCCTCTCCCTCTCCTACCAGTCTCGATGTGGCAGCTTCTTTAATTTTGCAATTGTAGGACCTCCATTCAGCTTGATTTCAGGTGGTTCTGAATGATGGTTGTGTTGTAGTTTTGTTGTAATTTGACGTGGTTGTGGGAGGAGGCAATACTGAATTTACCTATGCTGCCATCTTGACCAAACTGTCTTATGTTCTGTTTCTCAGTTTCTCTATTCCTAGTTTTGTGTTTAGTTGATTTTATTGTATGTTACAATTCTGATTCTCTTCTTTTGTCCTTTTCTGCATACTTTTTAGTTACAAACTTAGTGGTTATGTTGGGGGTTGCAATTAAAATCTTACATACCTGTAACAACCTGGTATGAATAATAGCAACTTAGCTAAACCTGAGTACAAGTGCTCTGCTTCTATGTATCTTTGTTCATCTTTCTTTATATTGTTTTTTTCACACATTACATCTTTATACATTATGTTCCCATTAACATAAATTTGTAATTACTGCTTTATATATTTGTCTTTTAATTCATATAGAAAAAAACAACAGGAGTTAGAAACCAAAAATATAATCATATTGATTTTGATATTTACCCATGTTATTACCATGACCAGTGTTCTTATTTCATCTTATAGCTTTAAATCACTATCCAGTGTCCTGCCATTTCTGTCTGAAGAACTAACTTTAGCACCCTTTGTAGGGTACATCTACTGATAACAAACTCCCTCAGCTTTTGTTTATTTGGAAATGTATTATTTCCCCTTCATTCTCAAAGACTAGTTTTGCCAGATATAGAAATGTTGGTTGAGAGATTTTTTAATTTCAAAACTGTAAACATGCCATCCCACTGATTTCTGGGCTCCATGGTTTGTAGTGATAAATCAGCTGTTAATCTTATTAAGAATTTCTTGTACATGATGAGTAGCTTCTCTCTTGATGCTTTCAAATATTCCCTCTCTGCATTTAATATTTTTAATTCCTTCTGCCATACTTTTAAAAAAATTGTTTTATTATTTTTACAGTATTGCAGATGTCCTCCACCCCCCACCCCCCATTTTGTGCCCCTTCATCCAGCCCATGCCCCATTCCAGGCCTTCATACTATTGTCTGTGTCATTGGACTATGCATATATGCATATATTTACTTTGGTTAATCTCTTCCTGTCCCCACCTCCCCTCTGAGATCTGCAACTCTGTTCCATTTCTCTGGACCTACATTGTTTGTAACTTTATTTTGTTTGTTATATTCCACATATAAGTGAGATCATGTAATACTTATCTTTATTTGCCTGGCTTATTTTACTTAGCATGATAATCTTCAGGTCCATCCATGCTGTCAGAAAGGGTAAGAGGAGAACCGAAATGGCGGCGAAGTGAATGGAGCCACACAGACCATCTCCAAGGACCAAACTGGATTTACAACGAAAATAAAGGCAAATCATCAGGAAGGGGCAACCGAAAGACACCTTGGAGGAACACATAACCAAAAACACTGACTCAACCCTGGTAGGCTTGCGAGGACGCAAGAGGGGGCCGGGAGCCCATGGTCCGCAGCGGCCTGGGCAGGGACCAGGGAACTCGGCAGGAAGTTACTGCTACCGCCTCCCTTGTGACCCCGCCTGATTCCTGCGAACTCTGTTGCCTGCTAAGCCCTCGGCTCGTGCCCCACGGACTCTCTGGGACCAGGGTAGTGGGCGGGAAGTTGCTGCTACCACCTCCCTTGCGACCCTGCATGGATCCTGGGAACTCTGTTGCCTGCTAAGCCCTTGGTCGGTGCCACACAGACTCGCGGGGACCAGGGGACTCAGTGGGACACTGCTACCAAGGCTGAGTCCCGCAAACTCTGCGTACTAAGACCTTGGCTGGTGCCGCACGGACTCGCAGGGACCAGGGGACTGTGCGGGAAGCTACTGCGACCTCTGCAGTGTCCCGCTACCGTGGCTCAGTCCTGGGGTTTCTGCTGAGTGCAACGCCCTTGGCTGGAGCCCCAGCCAGGCCTCCCTTGGCTGGAAGAAGCACCCTCAGGTTAAAAGTCCCAAGCGGCTCCACAATGCAGAGTCCGGACAGAGGCTAAATTGGCAGCAGACACTCACCTTGGGCTCCAGCAGAGGGAAGGCAGACTGGACTAAAACTGTGTGGGGACACTCGGGTTTTGGAGGGTGCTAAAAGCTTTCGCTGAGTGCAGCCACGCAGGACTGTGGTCATTTTACTCCTTCCCAGGGCCCTCCCTCAGAGATTCAACCCCACCTGGTGGCCATTGAAATGCTAATTGAGGCCCATTAAAAACCAAAGCTGCCTCACTCTCAGAAAATCCCCTTACACTTAGCACCTGAGGAGTTTTTCAGGCAACTCAAAAACCAAGGGTCTTCAGGTGACATCTACTAATAGCCTCCAGGCAAAAAAAAAAAAAAAAGCTAGAGGATAACTAGCATTCCCTGGGCTAGCAACACTAACCAGAAAAGCTAAGACTTGAAGGTGGTGTTTAAAGTGGGTCCTCCCTGCCACATCCAAACCCAGGAGAGGGAGCCACAAACAGCAGAACACCAACACCCACAGGGAAAATTTGGCAGACTCCAAAGCCCACTGTGATAGCCAAAATGGTGAAAAACAGAAACAAAAGCCAAATGAAAGAACAAGAGACCTCTATGGAAGATGAGATAAATGAGGTGCAGTTAAGCAAGTTAACAGAACTAGAATTTAGAGCCACGATGTTGAGGAAGCTCAACAGCATGTGTAAGGACATGAGCACCATGAGTAAAGACATAGAAATGTTGAAAATCAACCAGAAGGAAATTAAAAACCAACAGGAAAAAATGAAGAATGACATATCAGAAATGAAAAACACATTGGAAGGTCTGAAAAGCAGAGTAGGGGAAGCTGAGGACCAGATCAGTGAATTCGAAGACAGACTAGAAGAAATCACAAATCAGAAAACCAAAAGGAAAAAAATGATTAAAAAATAGGAAGAACGCTTAAGAGAACTGTGGGACAACTGGAAACAGAATAATATCCACATCATAGGAGTCCCTGAAGAAGAAGAAAATAAGCAAGGGTTAGAGAATATATTCAAAGAAATAGTGACAGAAAACTTCCCTAATTTGGTGAAGGAAGAAGGCATTCAAGTTCAAGAAGCGTAGAGAGCCCCAAGTAAGAAGAACCCAAACAGGCCCACACCAAGACACATAGTAATCAAACTGCCAAAAATTAAAGACAAAGAGAGAATCCTAAAGGCAGCAAGAGATAAGGAACAGGTTACCTACAAAGGAAACCCCATAAGGCTCGCAGCTGACTCCTCACAGGAAACACTACAGGCTAGAAGGGAATGGCATGAAGTAATCAAGGTAATGAAAAACAAGGATCTGAATCCAAGACTACTCTACCCAGCAAGGCTATCATTCAAAATAGAAGGTCAAATAAAGAGCTTCCCAGACAAAAAAAGGCTAAGGGAAAACATTAGCACCAAACCAACACTGCAAGAAATGTTAAAAGGACTGCTGTAATTACCAGGAGAAATATGAAGGAAAATAGAACCACACTAAACAAAAAAGGCAATAAATAAATACATATCAATAATCACCTTAAATGTAAATGGACTGAATGCTCCCATAAAAAGACACAGAGTAGCTGATTGGATAAGAAAGCATGACTCATCGATATGCTGATACAGGAGACCGACCTCAGAACAAAAGACTCACATAGATTGAAAGTGAAGGGATGGAAAAAAATCTTCCAAGCAAACAGAAAAGAAAAAAAAGCTGAGGTAGCAATACGTATATCTGATAAAATAGATTTCAGAATGAAGGCCATAATTAGAGACAAAGAAGGGCACTACGTAATACTGAAAGAATCTATCCAACAGAAAGATATAACCTTGATAAACATATATGCACCCAATATAAGAGAACCAAAATATATTTAAAAACTTCTGGACGACTTCAAAGGAGAAATCGATAGCAATATAATCATAGCAGGAAACTTCAACACCCCGCTCACATCACTGGATAGACGCTCTAGACAAAAAATTAGCAAGGAAACAGAGACTCTAAATGAAGCACTGGATCAAATGGATTTAATAGATATCTACAGAGAATTACACCCCAAAACTATAGAATTCACATTCTTCTCAAGTGCACATGGGACATTCTCAAAGAGACCACATGTTAGGGCACAAACTAAGTCTCTACAAGTTCAAGAAGATTGAAATTATATCAAGCATCTTCTCAGATCACAATGGCCTTAAACTAGAAATCAATTGCAAGAAGAAGATACAAAGACATTTGAATACATGGAAGCTAAATAGCATGTTATTAAACAATGAATGGATCACCAAGGAGACCAAGGAAGAAATTAAAAACTTCCTGGGAACCAATGAAAATGAAGGCACAACAACACAAAATCTATGGGATGCAGCGAAAGCAGTTCTGAGAGGGAAGTTCATAGCACTACATACAGGCCTGCCTCAAAAAAGAAGAAAAATCTCTAAAAGACTATCTAACCTCACAACTTAAAGAACTAGAGAGCAAACAAAAAGAAAACCCCAGAGCAAGTAGAAGGAAGGAAATAGTAAATATCAGAGCAGAAATAAATGACATAGAGTCCAAAAAAACAATTTAAAGGATCAATAAAATAAAGAGCTGGTTTTTCGAAAAGATAAACAAGATTGATGGACCCTTAGCTAGACTCACCAAGAAACAAAGAGAGAGAATCCAAATACACAAAATCAGAAATGAAAGAGGAGAGATAACAACTGACACCACAGAAATACAAAAGATCGTTAACAAGTACTACGAACAATTATATGGCAACAAATTCGACAATCTAAGCGAAAAGGACAAATTTCTAGAAACACACCGTCTCCCAAAGCTGGACCAGGAAAAGATAGAAAACTTGAACAGACCAATAAAAACAGAAGAAATTGAAGATGTAATCAAGAATCTCCCAGCAAACAAAAGCCCAGGCCCGGATGACCTCACGGGGGAGTTTTACCGAACATTCAAAGAAGAACTAACACCCAACCATTCTCCTCAAACTATTTCAAAAAATTCAAAAAGAAGGAAGACTTCCAAACTCGTTTTATGAAGCCAGAATAATTCTAATTCCAAAACCAGAAAAAGACACAACAAAGAAAGAAAACTACAGGCCAATATCCCTGATGAACATAGATGCCAAAATCATGAACAAAATACTAGCAAATTGGGTCCAGCAATACACCAAAAAAGTTATCCACCATGACCAAGTGGGATTCATCCCAGGGATGCAAGGCTGGTACAATATTTGCAAATCAATAAATGTGATACACCACATAAATAAGATGAAGAATAAAAACCACATGATAATATCAATAGATGCTGAAAAAGCCTTCGACAAAATCCAGCATCCACTTCTGATAAAAACGCTCAGCAGTATGGGAATAGAGGGATTATATCTAGACATAATAAAGGCCATATATGAAAGACCTACAGCCAACATCATACTCAATGGGCAAAAACTAAAAGATTTCTCTTAAGAACAGAAACAAGGCAAGGATGCCCACTTTCGCCACTCCTATTTAACATAGTACTGGAAGTTTTAGCCACAGCAATTGGACAGGAAGAAAAAAATAAAAGGGATCCAAATTGGAAAGGAGGAAGTGAAACTGTCATTATTTGCAGATGACATGGTATTATACATAGAAAACCCCAAACACTGCATCAAAAGTTTACTAGACTTAATAAATGAATTTGGCAAAGTAGCAGGATACAAAATTAACGTCAAGAAATTGATGGCATTCTTATACACCAAGGATGAACTCATAGAAAGAGAAACTAAAAAAAAATCCCATTTACCATTGCGGCAAAAAAATTTAGATACCTAGGAATAAACTTAACCAAAGAAATAAAGGACCTATTCACAGAAAACTACAGGTCATTGAAAAAAGAAATAGAGGAAGATATAAAAAAGTGGAAGCACATACCTTGTTCATGGATTGGGAGAATTAACATCATTAAAATGTCCATATTACCCAAAGCAATCTATAGATTCAACACAATCCGTATCAAAATACCAACGGCATACTTCAAAGAATTAGAACAATTACTTCAAAAGTTCATATGGAACCAAAAAAGGCCTCGAATAGCCACAGCAATCTTGAAAAGGAAGAACAAAGTTGGAGGGATCACAATACCAGATTTCAGGTTATACTACAAAGCCACTATAATCAAAACAGCCTGGTACTGGCACAAGAACAGGTATATAGACCAGTGGAACCGAACAAAGAACCCAGAAATGGACCCAAGGTAATATGCTCAATTAATGTTTGACAAAGGTGGCAAAAGCATACAGTGGAGTAAGGACAGCCTCTTTAATAAATGGTGCTGGGAAAATTGGACAGCTACCTGCAGAAAAATGAAACTAGACCAGCAACTTACACCCTACACGAGAATAAACTCAAAATGGATAAAAGACTTAAATGTAACGCATGAAGCCATAAAAATCCTAGAAGAGACTGTGGGCAACAAAATTTCAGACATCATACGCAGAATAATTTTTACTGACACATCACCTAAGGCAATGGAAACAAAGGAGAAAATGAACACATGGGACTACATCAAACTCAAAAGCTTCTGCACAGCAAAAGATACAATCATCAAAACGAAAAGGCTACCCACTGTATGGGAGAGCATCATTGCCAATGATATATCAGATAAGGGGTTAATTTCCAATACATATAGAGTGCTCACACAACTCCAGAAAAGGAAGACAAAGAATCCAATTAAAAAATGAGCAGAGGAACTAAATAGACACCTCTCCAAACAGGACATACAAATGGCTAAGAAACATATGAAGAAATGCTCATCATCACTAGTTATCAGAGAGATGTAAATTAAAACAACAATGAGGTATCACCTCACACCTGTCAGAATGGCCGCCATCAACAAATCATCAAACAACAAGTGTTGGCGAGGGTGTGGAGAAAAGGGGACTCTAGTGCACTGCTGGTGGGAATGCAGAATGGTGCAGCCACTATGGAAAACAATTTGGTGTTACCTCAAAAAATTAAAAATTGAACTTCCATTTGACCCAGTGATCCCACTTCTAGGAATATACCCTAAGAAGCCTAAAACACCAATCAGAAAGAATATATGTACCCCCATGGTTGTAGCAGCACTATTTACAATCGCTAAGATCTGGAAACAGCCCAGTGTCCATCAGTAGACGAATGGATAAAAAAGCAGTGGTACATATACACAATGGAGTACTATGCAGCTGTAAGAAAGAAAGATCTTTTATCCTTTGAGACTACATGGAGGGACCTGGAAAGTATCATCCTAAGTGAAAGAAGCCAAACAGAGAAAGACAAGTTTCATATGATCTCACTAATTTGTGGAATATAATGAACATAACAGTCTGAGGAATGGGGTAGTCCTAGAGATGCGGAAGTGGGGTACAGACTGATAATCCCCTAAAGAAGGGGGTGGTGGGGGAGAGATAAACCACAGAACTTATATGCATGTATGCATGAACAGTGGATGGACATGGTCAAAAATCTGGGGAAAGAGCAGGCAGGGAGGTGGAGGGGGGAACAGTGGGGGGAAAATTAGAAACATCTGTAACAAAAATTAATTAATAAAAAAAAATAAGAAAAAAAAAGAAAGGTTAAGAGATCTTTCTTTTTTATAGCTGCATAGTATTCCATTGTGTAAATGTACCAAAGCTCTTTTATCTTCTCATCTATTTTTGGGCCCTTGGGCTGTTTCCAAATCTTAGCTATTTTGAATAGCGCTGCTATGAACATAGGGGTGCATATAGTCTTTCTGACTGGTGTTTCGGGATTCTTAAAATATAGTCCTAAAAGTGGGATTGCTCGGTCAAACAGCAGTCCCATTTTTAATTTTTTGAGTAAACTCCATACTGTTGTTCATAGTGGTTGCACCAGTCTGCAATTCCACAAACAGTGTATTAGAATTCTCTTTGCTCCACATCCTCACCAGCACTTGAAGTTTGTTGATTTATTGATGGTAGCTATTTTGGCAGGATTGAGGAGATACCTAGATGTAGTTTTATTTTGAATCTCTCTGATGATTAGTGATGCTGAGAATTTTTTTTATATATCTATTGACCATCTGTATGTCTTCCTTAAAGAAGTGTCTATTCAGGGTTTTGCCCATTTAAAATTGGATTATCTTCCTTTTGTTGAGTTGTATGAGTTCTTTATATATTTTGAAAATTAACCCCTTATCAGATATATCATTGGTGATTATCTTCTCTTTTACAGTGGGTTCCCTTTTCATTTTGTTGGTGGTTTCATTTGCTGTGCAGAAGCTTTTTAGCTTGATGTAGTTCAATTTATTAATTTTTTTCTCTTGCCCTAGGAGATGTATCAGTAAAAATTATGCTATGTGTGATGTCTGGATTCTACTGCTTCTGGTTTCTTCTAGGATTTGTATGGGTTTGTGACTTACATTTAAGTCTTTTATCCATTTTGAGTTTACTCCTCTCTATGAGATAAGTTGGTGGTCTAGTTTTATTTTTTGCAAGTACCTGTCCAATTTTCCCAACACCATTTATTGAAGAGACTCTCTTTACTTCATTCTATGCTCTTGCCTCCTTTGTCAAATATTAATTTTCCATGATGTTGTTGGTCAATTTCTGGGATCTGTATTCTATTATATTGATCTATATGCTGGTTTTTGTGCCAGTACCAGGCTATTTTTTATTACAATGACTCTGTAGTATACTTTGATATCTGGTATTCGATTCTTTCAACTTTGTTCTTCTTTCTCAAGATTGCTGCAGCTTTTTTGTTCCATATAAATATTTTAGAATATTTGTTTTAGATTTATGAAATATGCCACTGGCATTTAAATAGGGATTGCACTGAATCTATAAATTACTTTGGGTAGTATGGACATTTAAAATTTTTTTCTTTATTGATTTTTAGAGAGAGAGAAAGGGAAAGGGAGAGAGAGAAATATTGATGAGAGAGAAAATTGACTAGCCACCTCCTGCATGCCCCCCACTGGGGATTGGGCCCACAACCTGAGCATGTGCCCTGACTGGGAATCAAACTGGAAACCTCTTGATGCACTAGGCAACGTTCAACCACTGGGTCACACTGGCTGGGCAGTATGGACATTTTAATTATGCCAATTCTTCCAATCTATGAACACGGTATATGCTTCTACATGTTTGTATCTTTATTTATTTTTTCAATGTCCTATAGCTTTCAGAATATAGGTCTTTTACCTCCTTGGTTGAGTTTACATTATTATTATTTTTTGTTGTTGCAATTAAAAATTCCTTTTTCCTTTTTAGTTTCTCTTTTTCAGAGTTAATTATTGATGTATAAATATGCCATCAATTTCTGGATGATAATTTTGTATTGTGCTACTTTGTTAAATTCATTTATTAAATCTATTCATTTTGAAGTGGAGTCTTTAGGGTATTCTATGTAAAATATCATTTCATCTGTGAATAATTACTGTTTTACTTCCTTTTTTACAATTTGAATGCCTTTTATTTTTTTTTCTTCTTGTATTATCACTGTGGCTATGACTTCCAGTATTATGTTAAATAAGAATGGTGAAAGTAGACATCCCAGTTTTGTTTCTGTTCTTAAGGGAAACACTAAATTTTTTTTCCCACTGAGAATGATGTTGGTTGTGGGTGTGTTATATACAGCCTTTATCATGTTTAGGTATGATTCCTCTATTCCCACTTTGGCGAGAGTTTTTATCAGGACTGCTTTCTCTGTGTCCCATAGATTTTGAGGTGGTATGTGTTCATTTTAGTTTGTCTCCAGAAAGTTTTCAATTTATTCTTTGATCTCATTGGTAACCCATTTATTGTTTAATAACATGCTATTTAGCCTCCATGTGTTTGAATTTTTTGAGTGTTTATTGTAGTTTATTTCTAGTTTCAAGCTATTGTGATCCAAGAAAATGCTTGATATTATTTCATCTTCTTGAACTTGTAGAGACTTGTCTTTTTGTCCTAACATGTGGTCTATCTTTGAGAATGTCCCATGTGCACTTGAGAAGAATTTATATTCTGTAGTTTGGGGATTAAATGTTCTGTATATATCAATTAAATCCATCTGATCCAGTGTGTCATTTAAGGTCACTGTTTCCTGGTTCATTTTGTGTCTGAAAGATCTATCTAGTGATGTTAGTGGGGTGTTAAAGTCCCCTACTATGACTTAAAGTTCTCTAGAAGTTTTTAAATATATTTTGGTGCTCCTATATTAGGTGAATATATGTATACCATGGTTATAGCCTCTTGTCTGATTGATTCCTTTAGTATTATGTAGTGACTTTTTTGTCTCTTCTTATGGACTTTGTCTAGAAGTATAAATATATATATAAATGTATATGTATGTGTGTGTGTGTGTGTGTGTGTGTGTGTGTGTATATATATATATATATATATATATATATATAATCACTACCCCAGCTTTTTCTTTGTTTCCACTTACATGGAAACATGTTTTATATTCCTTCATTTTTATCCTGTGTGAGTCTTTTCTTCTGAGGTGGGTTTCTTATAGACAACATACATATGGACATGTTTTCTTATACATTCAGCTACTTTATATCTTTTGGTTGAAGCATTTAATCCATTTGCATTTAAGGTTGTTATTGATAGGTACTTATTGCCATTTTCATTCTTTTTTTTATTAATTAATTTTTGTTACAGATGTTTCTCCTTTTCCCCCCACTGATTCCCCCCTCCCCCTCCCTCCCAGCCCTGTCCCAGCTTTGTTGTCCATGTCCATTGTTCATGCATACATGCATATAAGTTCTGTGGTTTATCTCTCCCCCACCACCCTTTCTCCTGGAGATTGTCAGTCTGTACCCCACTTCCACATCTCTGGGACTACCCCATTCCTCAGATTGTTATATTCCACAAATAAGTGAGATCATATGATACTTGTCTTTCTCTGTTTGGCTTGTTTCACTTAGGATGATACTTTCCAGGTTTTTATTCCTTACACTTATGTTCCTCTCTCTCTTTTTATTTTTTCTTACAACAGTTCCTTTAGTATTTCTTGCATTGCTGGTTTGGTAGTAATACTTTTCTTTAGCCTTTTTTTTTTTTTTTTTTTTTTTTTTGTCTGGGAAGCTCTTCATTTCATTTTGAATGATAGCCTTGCTGGATAGAGTAGTCTTGGTTTAAGATTCTTGCTTTTTATTACTTTGAATAATTCATGACATTCCCTTCTGGACTGTAGTGTTTCTGATGAGAAATCAGCTGACATTCTGATGGGAGCTCCATTATAGGCAACTGCCTGTCTCTGTCTTGCTATTCTTCAGAGTCTCTCTTTTTCTTTAACATTTGTCTTTTTAATTATGATGTGTCTTTCTGTGGATCTCTTTGGCATTATCTTGATTGGGACTCTCTGTGCTTCCTGAACTTGTGTGACTTTTCCCTTTAGGGAAGTTTTCCATCATTACTTCTTCAAACAGGTTCTCTGTCCCTTGCTCACTTTCTTCTCTCTCTGGTACCCCTATGATGCAGATGTTGTTCTGTTTCATATTGTTCCAGTTTCTTTAAACTGTCTTCATGTGTTTTAGGTATTTTTGTGTGTGTTTATCTAATTGAGTGATTATTTTTCCTACTATGTATTCTCACTCATTGATTCAATTATCTTCTTCTTCAAATCTACAATTAATTATTTCCAGTGTGTTCTTTATTTCAGTTATGTCATTCTTCATTTTCCACTGTCAGTTTTTCATAGTATTTATAATGAATAAAATTATACACTAGAAAAAGAACTACAGAGAAAGGGAAAAGAAATAAAAAATTAAATTAAAAAAATTCAGAAAGAGGAGCAAAGAATAATATTAAAGGAAAGAGAGAAATAAAAATATAAAAGAGAAGAAAGAAAACAACTTTTGGATCTGCTATTTGTGGAGTCCAATGGATTTTTCTCTGATGTTGAATTTGGCCCCTTGGTGGTTAACCTGGGCCTCCTGGGAGGTTCTCTGGTGAACGTTAATGTGTGTCACTATCCCTGCATGGCCCCTGAAGCACAGCAGGGTGGAGCCCCAAGTAGTACAGTGAGAAACACCTGCATAGCCCAGAAGCTTGGCCTGCCTTGTGTCTTGCACATTGAATGTCATGTTTATGAGCTGCTCTCCTTTCCCCCATAGAATTGGGCTCTGTGAGGGTATCCAGGTCCTGCCCAGGATGTTTTAAACAGACTTGCACTGGTAATGATGCCTGTAGCATGTAGGATATGAGTGTGGGCACGTCCTCTCCTTCCAATGCTTCAGCTCTGCCTGGGTCACTGGAACCCCCTTTGTGTCACCCCATGCAGGATGGGATATTTAAAAAATAAAAAACATAAAAAAAAATAAAAAAACAAGACAAAAACAATCCTACATGGCATTTCAATCCTTCAGTGTGCCCAGCCCTCACTGGGTGGGGCCACCACCCAAACTCCTACCAGGCCAAATGCCTGAGTCCTTCATACCACCTGGCTCAGCCACACGGGCACAGGTTTCCAACCCAGAGCCATTTCACAGGTAGGAGAAAGGGCACTTTACCTGTGCTCAAGATATGAAAGATTGATCTTTTCTTCTGGGGCACTCTGTCTGCTCCTTCTCCTACTCTCGGCCAGAAGTTCTTTCAGAAAATATCTGAGTTTGATTTTTTACCATTATACTATATAATGTGTGTTGCTTTGGATCACTTTGAGTTTTCCTATGTGGAGTTCATTTAGCTTCTTGGATGTGCATTATCAGTTATTTCTTCAAATATTTTTATTTCCCTTTCTCCTTCTTTTCTACTGGGACTCTTATGATGTGTATGTTGGTGTTATTAATGGTGTCCTACAGGTTTCACAGGCTCTGTTAATTTTCTTCATTCTCTTACCTATTTCTCAAACTGGACAGTTTTGATTGCCTTATCTTCAAGCCATGAGTTAAAATGTGTCACTCTAAAATTCATATGTTAAAGTCCAAAATCCCAGAATGTAAATTTATTTGTATATAGGGGGGTCATTGCAAATGTAATTAGTTAAGATGAGCTCATACTGGAGTAGAGTGGTCCCCAATTCAATATTAATTGTGTCCTTATAAAAAGAAGAAATTTTGAATACAGACACACAAATAGGGAGATCTACAAGCCAAAGCATGTTAAAGCTTGTCAGCAAACCACCAAACACTAGCAGAGAGAGATGGAACAGATTTTCTGTCACAACTTTCAGAATAAACCAATCCTTCAAATACCTTGATTTTAGACTTCTAACCTCCAGAAGTATGGGTCAATAAATTTATATTGTTCAAGCCACCCACTTTGTGGTGCTTTGGTACAGTAACTATACCAAAATAGTACATATACTTTGTTACTTTTGTTGATAACTGAACATTCTAAGTTTTATATAATGTAATAACTCTGGAAATCCCATATTCCCACTCCTTGGGGATTTCTGATTTTTATTGTTGAAAGCTGGAGACATCTGTTTGTGACTTTTCCAAACTATTTTGAAAAGTATGTATTCTTTATTGAGTATAGTCACTGAGATTTCTATTCTCTGTTGTTAGCTAGTGATTGGACAAATATTTTCTTTAATGTATGGCTCTCAAAGAAGAAAACATAAAAATAAAGTAAATCTGCAAAAATGACTGTCTCTTTAAATCTCCTGTGGCAGGAAAGCTGCTTCAAACTTTGGGGGATTGAAAGAATGATCAGACTTTGAGCCAGTTCTTCATAATCAAAAGCAGTAAGCAACAGTCAAAATACAAAATCATGAGTTTGAAAGGACAAGGTCCAAGTGACCACCCTGGAACCAGTAAGCCACACCATGAACACAGGCCACTGTCCCCATGGCTGCCTATCTGAGTGCTGGGGGATGAGGGATGTTATACTCTGCTAGAAACATGGAATTTACTTAGTGTACTCCTCCTCAAGTTCTGCACTGGATGTTGCAAGTGTTCAACTAGATTTTAGAGTTCCAAAATAGTTCCTTCAAATGTTCTTGCCAGCTCAATTATTGTTTCAGTGGAAATATGGGTTCCTGGAGCTTCCTACTCTTCCATACTCCTGTTCATCCATCTTTATTGCTGAGTAATATCCCATGGTATAGGTGTATACCACCATTTGTTTAACCATCCACGTGTTGAAGGACATTTCAGTTGTTTTCAGTTTGGGTTTGTTATTTTAAAAGCTGCTATAGCCCTGGCCGGTTTGGCTCAGCGGTTAGAGCATCAGCCTGCGGTCCACAGAGACCCGGGTTCGGTTCCCGCTAAGGGCATGTACCTTGGCTGCAGTTTGTCCCCGGCCCTGGTTGGGTCGTGTGGGTGGCGGCCACTCGATGTGTCCCTTTCACATCGATGTTTCTCTCTCTCCTTCCCGCTCTATCTGAGTAAAAAATGGAAAAATGTCCTCGGGTGAGGATAAAAAAAATAAATAAATAAATAAAATAAAAATAAAAAAAAAATAAAAGCTGCTATAAATATTCATGTATACACTGAAATAAACATAAGTCTTCATTTCTTTGGAATAAATGTCTGTTAATTGTATTTTAACTTCTGCTATCATATTTTGTATTTACAATGGATTTTAATTTTTGCTATCATATTCTGTATTTCTAATAGTTGTCTTTTGGGTCTTTGAATGTTACTTCTGATAGTATATCCTATTATCTGCTTATGATTTTTTTTTTTATAATGAATTTTTATTTATTTTTTTTGTTACAGATATTTTACCTTTTTACCCCATTGGCATCCCCCACCCCACCCCCCCTCCACCCTGTCCCCGGCTTAGTTGTCCATGTCCATTGGTCATGCATACATGCATATAAGTTCTGTGGTTTATCTCTTCCCACCCTCCCCGCCCCCCATCCCCTCTTCTGAGGGATGTTAGTCTGTGCCCTACTTCCATGTGTCTGGGTCTACTGTATTCCTCAGACTGTTATGTTCATTATATTCCATATATAAGTGAGATCATGTGGTATTTGTCTTTTTCTGCTTGGCTTCTTTCACTTAGGATAATACTTTCCAGGTCCCTCCATGTCGTCTCAAAGGATAAGAGATCTTTCTTTCTTACCGCTGCATAGTACTCCATTGTGTATATGTACCACAGCTTTTTTATCCATTCGTCTACTGGTAGACACTTGGGCTGTTTCCAGATCTTAGCTATTGTAAATAGTGCTGCTACAAACATGGGGGTACATATATTCTTCCTGATTGGTGTTTCAGGCTTCTTAGGGTATATTCCCAGCAGTGGGATCACTGGGTCAAATGGAAGTTCAATTTTTAATTTTTTGAGGTAGCACCATATTGTTTTCCATAGTGGCTGCACCAGTCTGCATTCCCACCAGCAGTGTATTAGAGTCCCCTTTTCTCCACACCCTCGCCAACACTTGTTGTTTGATGATTTGTTGATGGCAGCCATTCTGACAGGTGTGAGGTGATACCTCATTGTTGTTTTAATTTGCATCTCTCTGATGATTAGTGATGTTGAGCATTTCTTCATATGTCTCTTGGCCATTTGTATGTCCTGTTTGGAGAGGTGTCTATTCAGCTCCTCTGCCCATTTTTTAATTGGGTTCTTTGTCTTCCTTTTGTGGAGTTGTAGGAGCACTCTGTATATATTGGAAATTGACCCCTTATCTGATACATCATTGGCAATGATGTTCTCCCATACAGTGGGTTGCCTTTCCATTTTGATGATTGTTTCTTTTGCTGTGCAGAAGCTTTTTAGTTTGATGTAGTCCCATGTGTTCATTTTCTCCTTTATTTCTGTTGCCTTAGGTGATGTATCAGTGAAAATTCTGCTCCGTATGATGTCCGAAATTTTGTTGCCTACATTTTCTTCTAGAATTTTTATGGATTCACGGGTCACATTTAAGTCTTTTATCCATTTTGAGTTTATTTTTGTGTATGGTGTAAGTTGATGGTCTAGTTTCATTTTTTTGCATGTAGCTGTCCAATTTTCCCAACACCATTTATTAAAGAGGCTGTCTTTACTCCACTGTATGCTCTTGCCACCTTTGTCAAATATTAATTGAGCGTATTGCCTTGGGTCCATTTCTGGGTTTTCAGTTCTGTTCCACTGGTCTATATGCCTGTTCTTGTGCCAGTACCAGGCTGTTTTGGTTACAGTCACTTTGTAGTATAACCTGATATCTGGTATTGTGATCCCACCTACTTTGTTCTTCTTTTTCAAGACTGCTGTGGCTATTCGGGGTCTTTTTTTGTTCCATATGAACTTTTGAAGTATTTGTTCTAGTTCTATGAAATATGTCGTTGGTATTTTGTTCGGGATTGCATTGAATCTATAGATTGCTTTGGGTAGTATGGACATTTTAATGATGTTAATTCTTCCAATCCATGAACAGAGTATGTGCTTCCACTTTTTTATATCTTCCTCTATTTCTTTTTTCAATGACCTGTAGTTTTCTGCAAATAGGTCCTTTACTTCTTTGGTTAAGTTTATTCCTAGGTATCGTAATTTTTTTGGAGTGATCGTAAATGGGATTGTTTTTTCAGTTTCTCTTTCTGTGAGTTCATCATTGATGTACAAGAATGCCGTCGATTTCTTGATGTTAATTTTGTATCCTGCTACTTTGCCAAATTCATTTATTAAGTCGAATAGATTTTTGATGGAGTCTTTAGGGTTTTCTATGTACAAAATCATGTCATCTGCAAATAATGACAGTTTCACTTCCTCCTTTCCAATTCGGATCCCTTTTATTTTTTCTTCATGTCTGATTGCTGTGGCTAGGACTTCCAGTACAATGTTAAATAAGAGTGGCGAAAGTGGACATCCCTGTCTTGTTCCTGTTCTTAATGGAAATGTTTTTAGTTTCTGTCCATTGAGTATGATGTTGGCTGTAGGTCTTTCATATATGGCCTTTATTATGTCGAGATATGATCTCTCTATTCCTACATTGCTGAGCGTTTTTATCAGAAATGGATGCTGGATTTTGTCGAAAGCTTTTTCAGCATCTATTGATATGATCATGTGGTTTTTATTCTTCATTTTGTTTATGTGGTGTATCACGTTTATTGATTTGCGAATATTGTACCAGCCTTGCATCCCTGGAATGAATCCCACTTGGTCATGGTGAATAATTATTTTGATGTATTTCTGGATCCGATTTGCTAATATTTTGTTCAGGATTTTGGCGTCTATGTTCATCAGGGATATTGGCCTGTAGTTTTCTTTCTTCGTAGTGTCTTTTTCTGGTTTTGGAATTAGAATTATGCTGGCCTCATAGAACGTGTTTGGAAGTCTTCCTTCTTCTTGAATTTTTTGAAATAGTTTGAGGAGAATGGGTGTTAGTTCTTTTCTGAATGTTCGGTAAAACTCTCCCGTGAAACCATCTGGGCCTGGGCTTTTGTTTGCTGGGAGAGTCTTGATTACCTCTTCAATTTCCTTAGTTGTTATTGGTCTGTTCAAGTTTTCTATCTCTTCCGGGAATAGTTTTGGGAGACTGTGTGTTTCTAGAAATTTGTCCATTTCGCTTAGATTGTCGAATTTGTTGCCATATAGTTGTTCATAGTAGTTGTTAACGATCTTTTGTATTTCCATGGTGTTGGTTGTTACTTCTCCTCTTTCATTTCTGATTTTGTGTATTTGGGTTCTCTCCCTTTGTTTCTTGGTGAGTCTAGCTAAGGGTCCATCAATCTTGTTTATCTTTTCGAAAAACTAGCTCTTTGTTTCATTGATCCTTTGAATTGTTTTTTTAGTCTCTATGTCATTTATTTCTGCTCTGATCTTTACTATTTCCTTCCTTCTACTTGCTCTGGGGTTTTCTTTTTGTTTGCTTTCTAATTCTTTAAGTTGTGAGGTTAAACAGTCAATTAGAAATTTTTCTTGTTTTTTGAGGTAGGCCTGTAGTGCTATGAACTTCCCTCTCAGAACTGCTTTCGCTGCATCCCATAGATTTTGTGTTGTTGTGTGTTCATTTTCATTGGTTTCCAGGAAGTTTTTAATTTCTTCCTTGATCTCCTCGGTGACCCATTCATTGTTTAATAACATGCTATTTAGCCTCCATGTGTTGAAATGTCTTTGCATGTTCTTGTTGCAATTGATTTCTAGTTTAAGGCCATTGTGATCTGAGAAGATGCTTGATATGATTTCAATCTTCTTGAACTTGTAGAGATTTAGTTGTGTCCTATCATGTGGTCTATCTTTGAGAATGTCCCATGTGCACTTGAGAAGAATGTGTATTCTGTAGTTTTGGGGTGTAATTCTCTGTAGATATCTATTAAATCCATTTGGTCTAGTGCTTCATTTAGAGTCTCTGTTTCCTTGCTAATTTTTTGCCTAGAGGATATATCCAGTGCCGTCAACGGGGTGTTGAAGTCCCCTGCTATGATTGTATTGTTGTCGATTTCTCCTTGGAAGTCCTCCAGAAGATTTTTAATATATTTTGGTGCTCCTATATTGGGTGCATATATGTTTATCAAGGTTATATCTTCCTGTTGGATAGATCCTTTCAATATTATGTAGTGGCCGTCTTTGTCTCTAGTTATGGTCTTCATTTTGAAATCTATTTTATCAGATATGAGAATTGCTACCCCAGCTTTTTTTTTGCTTTCCATTTGCTTGGAAAATTTTTTTCCATCCCTTCACTTTCAACCTATGTGAGTCTTTTGTTGAGAGGTGGGTCTCTTGTAAACAACATATAGATGAGTCATGCTTTCTTATCCAATCAGCTACTCTGTGTCTCTTTATGGGAGCATTCAATCCATTTACGTTTAAGGTGATTATTGATATGTACTTATTTGTTGCCATTTTTGTTTAGTGTGGTTCTATTTTTCTTTCCATTTCTACTGCTAATTACAGCAGTCCTTTTAACATTTCTTGCACTGCTGGTTTGGTGCTAATGTATTCCCTTAGCCTTTTTTTGTCTTGGAAGCTCTTTATTTCATCTTCTACTTTGAATGATAGCCTTGCTGGGTAGAGTAGTCTTGGATTCAGATTCTTGTTTTTCATGACTTTGATTAGTTCATGCCATTCTCTTCTGGCCTGTAGTGTTTCTTGTGAGAAGTCAGCTGAGAGCCTTATGGGGTTCCCTTTGTAGGTAACCTGTTGCTTATCTCTTGCTGCTTTTAGGATTCTCTCTTTGTCTTTAATTTGTGGCATTTTAATTACCATGTGTCTTGGTGTGGGCCTGTTTGGGTTCTTCTTACTTGGGACTCTCTGTGCTTCTTGAACTTGAATGCCTTCTTCCTTCACCAAATTAGGGAAGTTTTCTCTCACTATTTTTTTGAATATATTCTCTATCCCTTGCTCATTTTCTTCTTCTTCGCGGACTCCTATGTTGCGAATATTATTACGTTTCCAGGTGTCCCATAGTTCTCTTAAGCTGTCTTCCTGTTTTTTAATAGTTTTTTCCTTTTGTTTTTCTGATTGGTTGATATTTTCTACCCTGTCTTCTAATTCACTGATCCGGTCCTCAGCTTCCCCTACTCTGCTTTTTAAACCTTCCAATGTGTTTTTCATTTCGGATATGTCATTTTTTATCTCTTCTTGTTGGTTTTTAATTTCCAATTGGCTTATTTTCAGTGTCTCTATGTCCTTACTCATGCTGTTCAGCTTCCTCAAGATCATGGCTCTGAATTCTCGCTCTGTTAACATGCCTAATTGCTCCACATTGATCTCATCTTCGGTGGAGGTGTCTTGCTCTTTCATTTGGCTTCTGTTTCTGTGTTTCACCATTTTGGCTATCACTGTGGGCTTTGGAGCCTGTCAAGTTCTCCCTGTGGGTGTTGGTGTTCTGCTGTTTGTGGCTCCCTCTCCTGGGTTTAGATGAGCGAGGGAGGACCCACGTTGAACACCACTGTCAAGTCTTACTTTCCTGGTTAAAGTTGCCAGCCCAGGAAAGGTACTGTTATCCTCTAGCTTTTTGCCCGGAGGCTAGCAGTCTAGGTTACTTGATGAGTTTTGGGTTGTCAGTTGATTGAAAAACTCCCTCTGGTGCTCAGCCAAGGGTCTTTCACGAGGGTGGGGCAGATGCTGGTTGTTAGTGAGCCTCAATTAGCACTTCAATGGCCCACAGGGTGGGGTTGGATCTCCTCAGAGCCCTGGGAAGGAGCGATGTGGCCACCATCCTGAGTGGCTGCACTCCGCCAAAGCTCTGAGCGCCCTCCAAACCCCGAGTGTCCCGACACAGTTCCAGTCCTGTCTGCCCTCCCTCCGCCGGAGCCCAAGGTGAGTGGCTGTGGCTGTTTCAGCCTCTGTCCCGGCTGCGCTGTGGGGCCGCCTGGAAGTGTAACCGGAGGGCGCTGCTCCCAGCTAAGGCTGCTGCGGAGCTGCCGACCGTGGGCCCCCAGCCCCGTCTCGCGCCTTCGCAAGCCTACCGGGATGGAGTCAGTGTCCCTCGTTATATGGTCCTCGCAAGCTGCTTTTCTGTTGCTTTTCCCCGTCGATTTGTCTGTGTTATAGTTGTAATTCCAGTTTGGTCCTGGGAGACGGTCTGTGTAGCTCCGTTCACTCCGCCGCCATTTTTCGGTCTCGTGCTTATGATTTTAAAGCATTATCTCTGAGGATGTCTGCATTATCCTTGTTTCTTTCAAGTCTGGTAATATTTGATTGTCTACTCATATTAAATGTTAAGAATTAAAAAGGTGACTCATTTTAGGGGTGAATAAAAAAAACTGTTCTACATTTTTATTATAATTGTGGTTTTTAACTGTGTTTGTCCATACTCATAGAATTATACACCAATCAACCAATGTTATTGTACGTAAATGATGCCTTAATTAAAAAATATATATATTTTTAAGTTTGAAAGCTCTGAACTGGGGTTTGGGGCTTATTGAATTTCTGTCCAGTTGTCTAACTGGGATATTTATTGGGGGATGCTTATTTAGTAACTTTAGGCCATGCCTTATGGGCTTGTCAGAGTCCCCTCAGAAATAAGACTCTACCAATCTCTGGCCAGAGAAGGGAGAAAGGCTGTTTGCCAGAGTTCTCGGAGCTGAGTGAGAGAAGAGTTCTCAGGAGTCATTATATATTTGTTCACTTAAGTACTGTACTGGGACAGCACCGACACCTTTATTTGAATCTAGTGCCCCTTAGACAAAAGACCTTTGGTTTTAACCCTCTCCAGCAAACAGCTTCACAGATGCTTGCTAGTGTGTAAAAAGTGCCAAAGTGCAGAAAAAGTTGTGGGAGGTGAGACTCTTGCTGTTTCTTACATGGACTTTCAGAGAGTCTACTTTTTATGTTAGCTGCCCCACCCCCCCAACCATTTACATTATCCCTGTGAAACATGGAAATTCACTTAAATTAAGTACATAGTGTCACTAATTTTTGAGCTTTTATGACTTTGATGTAAAGTCAGATTGGTTTCTTGACATTCCCTGTATCTACTTAGAAAAAAAAATTTTTTTATCTGCTAAGTTATTTCTGCTTTTCTTTCTATAATTTCTCTGTTGTTTCCTCTGCTATCCTGAAAGAAATTAAATAATACCTAAATAAATGGGGGGAGAGGACAATTATGTTTATGGATTGGAAAATTTAATATACCTAAATTGTTCTACAGATTCAATACAATCCCTGTTGAAATCCCACTGGTCTGGTGCAGAAATGGAAAAATAGCTAGTCAAAATAATCTTGAAATAGTAAAACAAGGTTAAAGGACTCACACTTCCTGATTCTAAAACTGTTACATATTACAATAATAAAAATAGTGTGGTACCAAACAAACAGAGCTCAATGAGATAGAATTGAGAATCCAGAACTATATCCATAATTTATAGTTAATTGATTTTTTGACAAGGGTGCCAAGACCATTCAACAGAAATAGAATAGTCTCTTTAACAAAGAGTGCTGGCACAACTGAATAGCTACATGCAAAAGAATGAAACTGGACCCTTACCTCACATGATACACAATAATTAACTCAAAACAGGTTCCAAATCTGAATATAAGACTCTTATAAAAAGGCTTATAAATTATGAAACTCTTAAAAGGAAACATAGGTTTAAATCTTTGTGACCTTGAATTAGGCAAAACTTCTTAAATGTGACACTAACGGCCCAAGCAACCAAATAAAAAGATAATTTTGACCACATTAAAATTAAAACCTTTTAGCATGACCAATGAACAAAGCTGGGGATGGCGTGGGGCGGGGGAGGGTGTCAATGGGGGTAAAATGAGAAATATCTGTAACAAAAACAAATTAATAAATAAAAAATAATAAAATTAAAACATTTTATACTTCAAAGGACACTATCAAGAAAGTAAAAAAAAAAAAAAAAACCCACAAAATGAGAGAAAATATTTCAAAACATGTCTAATAAGGGTTTAATATCCACAAAGAACTTTTATAAGTCAACATTAAAAAAGAGACAATATCAATTTAAAAATGGGCAAAGAACTTGAACATATATTTCACCAAAGCAGATATACAATGGTCAATAAGCAAATAAAAAGATACTCAACATCATTAGATATTTAGGAAATGCAAATTTAAACCACAATAAGATACCACTTTACACCCATTAGGATGGCTATTATCAATAAAAGAAAAATAAATGCTGGTGAGGATGTGGAAAAATCAGAACCCCTGTACTGCTGATGGGAACATAATATGGTACAGCTACTCTGGAAAACTGTTTGGTGGCTCCTCGAAAAGTTGAACATAGAATTACCATATAATCCAGTAATTCTACTCCTAAGTATATACCCCAAAGAATTGAGAACTCAAAAAGATACTTATACATCAATATTTATTGTAGCATTATTTACAGTAGCCAAAAGATGGAAACAACTCAAATGTCCAACAGTAGATAAATAGATGAGTGGATAAACACAATGTGGTATATCCATGCAATAAAATATTATTCATCAATAAAAAGAAGTAAAGTTTTGATGCATGCTACAACATGAGTGAACTTCAAAACGTCGGGGTTAAGTGAAATAAAACAGATACAAGAAGATAAATATTGTGTGATTCCATTTATATAAATATCTAGAAAAGACAAATTTATAGAAACAAAAGTAGAATAGAGGTTATCAGACACTGGGGAGGGGGTGCAAAGTTGGGAGTTATTGTTTAATGGATATAGGGTTTTTCTTTAGTGTGATGAAATATTTTAGAACTAGATAGAGTGGTGGTTGCACAATATTGTGAATGTACTAAATGGCATTGAAGTGTATGCTTCAAAATGGTTACTTTTTGTTATATGAATTTACACACACACACACACGAGACTAGAACATCTTGGTTGCCAGAAAGCAAGGAAGTGATCAAAGAATGATGAGGACATATCAAAATGCCATAAAATTAGCTTGAAGTGGTTAAACTGAGGACAATATGTGTTTTGTTAGTCCAATGGAATATTACTCAGTCATAGAAAGGAATGATCCATAACAATAAGTCTCAAACGCATCATGCTAAATGAACAAATGAGCCACTAAAGACTAGGTACCTCATGATTCCATTTGCAAAATTATGTTGACAGAAAAAGAGCAGTTATTGCCAGGAGTCAGTACTTAAGATGAATGAATTGGCTTCAAGTGGGCACTAGGTAACTTTTGGCGGATTATGGAATTGTTCTGTAAAATGATTAGGGTAGTGGCTATCTCAATAAAGCTGATAAAAAAATGATGTGTTTGAGAGTCACATAGAAACATGAATTCCTTTTCTCTAAACTATTTGGAATGTCTGGCCCCCAAAGTGCCCACATTACCAGGTGGCAACAGTGGACGGTGAGTAGAGCCTGCCTCCTTGCCTGGGTGCCCTTTGCATAGGCTAGGTTTTCCTGAGTCTGTGTTAGCACCTGGTCCCAAAGGCATCCAAGTTTGAGACCCTTGATTTATAAAGAATTTTACCTGACTCCCAAATGGATTCAAGGACAAAAAAAAAGTGAAGCAGTGCTGGGACTGAGTAGTGTCCTTCCCTAAGGCTAATGCCAGCCAACTGTGTGAGTCACAGCTCTTACTTGGAGCTCCTGTGACAGCCAAAGCCTTACCTAGCTAGCCCTTTTCTGCAGTGGTGGAGCTGGCTCCCTGGTGCCATTGTGTGGTAGTTAGAGGGAAGAGCATCAGTGTACTCCCAGGAGAGTTAATAATTTCCTTTTGGGACTTCACAGCCCTTTGAGATTTTGAACGTCCAGAGATGGGCATCCCAATGGCTCAGGAAGCCCATGTTTTCTGGTAAGGTGCATTTTGACTGGCAGGATGAACTGGGTTTGTAGGAGCTGAAACCACATGTGCCCTCAGAGTTTCTGAAGCTTCATATCCCATACAGATGCAAAGAGTTTCCAGAATTTACATTTCTAGTGTGGTCAAAACCCTCTTTGTCCTGTTCAGTATTTTTTCCTTTCAATATTTTCCCCTGACATTACGATTGTGAGCCAAGACTTTGCCTGGGTTATGAGGTTTGTTTTGAGAAGACCAAGAGAGAATTCAACCCTCCTGTCCGCCCCCCAACTAAAAGGCTGCCAGAAATGTAGTCACACTTAGACTCCTGCCCAAAATTCTAATCTGGGGCCTGAGAGTCCATTAAAGAGACAGCTCAAACTTCATATTGTTAAACCAGAAATCCAAGTTCAACTTTGAAGGTAGGACTGTATTTGCAGTGAAGGAGACCACACAGGCAGCAAGCTGGAGCCAGTGAGAGAACCCCTCCTAACCTGCAGTCTGGTTGTGACTGCAGAAGCAGGGACATTTGATATTATTGACATTTTCCTTGTGTGAAGTCCTCTTATGGACTCAAAACTCGGGTCTATGTTCACAGTGCTTGGTGAGGCCCTGGGCCACAGGCTGTATCCTCTGTGGGGAGTATGGTGGTCCCGAGACCTTGCCTCCTCAAAAGGGTGGTGATGAGACCAGTGTCCCAGCTGCAGAGATAGCCAACTGTGTGAGAAGGGAGGAGTTACATCTCTTTTTCCAACACACTAGAGTTAGATGGCACTTGAAAGGGTTGAAATATGCTGCACGTGTTTTCTGAGGTAAGAAGAAACAGGTGGGTCATCTTTGCACTTGGCTGCTCTATCCTTGCATGGTGGTGATTCAAGAAGCTAGCAGGAGTGGGTGTGGGGAGGAGCCAGGAATGTCTGAACAGACGATGGCAGCCAAGGCAGGTGTTGTGAAAGCAGTCTGGGGTGATGGAGGCAGAGCTGTGGCCACCAGTTCAGACTTGGTTCACAGAGGCAAAGGGGCTCAGCCACCGAGAGTTGGTGAGTGCCCAAAACTCTTGCTACCCCCTAGGCACCTCCTGGCCCTCTCTGAGGGGTCCTCATTGTTTCCAGCTGTAAACTGGGAACTCTAGCAGCACCTGCTTGCTAGGGTCATCTGAAGAGTAGGTGAGGTTACAGATGCAGGGCCCAGCTGTGGGTCTGGTAGTAGTCAGCACATTTCATCCTATCTGTGTTTGCAGATCTAGGAGACGCAATTTGCATTTCAGGGTTTGCTACTGCATTATTTTATGCAAGTAGCAAGGATGATTGGTGTAAAGAGCCTAGTATTTCAAACATCAAAGACCTCTCCATTGTCTGAGGTTGCCCTCAGGAACCTTGGGGGGCCAAAACACTGAGAGAGGTACTGGGAAGCTGGCTGACAGGTCCTCCTCAGACTCCTCTTAAACTGCTCTGCAGCGTCAATGGATTAAGGAATCCCTCTCCTCCACATTGTGAATAATACCGAACAACTTCACGTGTGAAAGAGCAGAGGCCAGAGCTCACAGTAGAGGGCTTCCTGACAGGGAGCACCATGGAGCCAAGGGCACTCACCCTCTATCAGTCAGGCTCTGGCAGAAATCACAAGGCACCCACTCCAGGTGCCAGGAGGAGACCCCTCATGAAGGCAAGGCATGCTGAAGGGATGGAATGTCACAATGGGAAAAGTCATAATGGGGCACTAATAGCACCTGGAGTTGGAGGGCAGGGGGTAACTGCAGCTGTGAAAGAGGGGCTATCTGAGGACTGTAGACTCCATTGGGTCTGGGAAACCCCACAGGAGGCCCACTCCCTCTGACCTCCTGCTGGCACCCACCATGGGTTGGACGAAGCAGGAAACCATGGCTTGAGTCCTAGTGATGGGACATAGAGCAGGTGAAGGATCAGGGACATCTCTAGGGTAAACAGAGACACACCATTATTTTGCTTTGGGACTTACTTTGTTGGACTCAACCTCAGCAGAAAGGAAGGTATGTTCCACACATTCCATTAGACACATGAGGCTGGGTTCTCCCTGCTGGTCAACTGAAAACTAAAGGCCAGACCTGAGTTAAAGGTCTTCCTTGACCATCTCAGGCAATGCCCTGTCAAATGCCCCTCTCTCACTGGTTAAAGGAGGCACTTTCATCCTTCTCTCTAAGAAAATTATTTTCAACTAAACATGTTTGTGAATCTTATACATAGTACTTGTATGTTACTGTTGGTACTTGGAACATTATTTTTATTTTATTAATTTATTTTTGTTACAGATGTTTCTTGTCCTGATCCCCCTACCCCCCAGCATTATTGTCTATGTCCATGGTTACACATACATGCATATAAGTTTATCTCCCCCCCTACTCCTCTCTTCTGAGGTTTGTCAGTCTGTACCCTACTTCTGTGTCTCTGGGTCTACTTTGTTCCTCAGCTTATTTTGTTCATTATAGTCCACAAATAAGTAACATTATTATTAAAAAATTTTTAAATTTATTTTAGAGAGAGAGGGAGGGAGAGTGAGAGAAATGAAAATATCAATGAGAAAGAACATTGATTGGCTGCCTCCTGTGTGCCTCTCACTGGGGATTTGGCCCACAACCCAGGTATGTGCCCTGACCAGGAATTGAACTGGTGACCTTGGTGCATGTGTTGATGCTCAAGTACTGAGTCACACTGGTTGGACTTGGTACATTATTTTTCACAAGTAATGTAAGCATGCATTTTAAAGAATCATAGCCCTCAGAGGTTTACACAAAATACCACAGTTCTCTGCAGAGCTTTGCCCTTTCCCCAAGGCCCCTTCTCAGAGCAGTGTCTCTTGTTTGGTTTATCTGTTTCTTCAGCATTTCTGCATCAAAATATTGCTAAGCAAATAGTGCTATCCATCAATTCTATTTCATTTACCATTTATTAGTGTCTGTTGCAGGAAAGGATTCAGTTCTCCCATCATAAGTTGAAAATATTGTAATTTGAAAATGCATTTAATACACCTAAACCACCAAATGTCATTGCTTAATCTAGTCTACCTTAAACATGCTTGAAACACTTATATTAGCTTACATTTGGGCACATTTAAGGTAGGGTAGACTAAGCTCATTCAGACATAGAAATGGCTCAGGTAGAAAGAGGCCTAAAACTATGGTAAATATGTTAAACGGTCTAAAGGAAAATGTGGATGTTATGTGTGAAAATCTAAAAAATACAACCATAAACTAAGAATCTATTTAATGAGTTTAACATCAGTTTGGGTACAGCAGAGTAAAGAATCAGTGAACCTGAAGACAAGTCTATCCAAACTGAATTACAATGATTCAAACAGAATAGAGGGAGGAAAAATACTGGGGATCTCATATCTGTAGAACAATGAAAAGTCTAATACACCTATAATTGGAATTCCAGAAAGAGAGGAAACAGAATGGATAGAAGAAATATTTGAGGAGATAATAGCTGAGAAGTTTCCAAAATTGGTTTAAGATATCAATCCACAGATCAAAGAAGTTTAGCAAAGCAAAGCCTGAGCAGAATAGTACAAAGAGAAACATAGGTAGGCATATAAGACCAAAAATGCTGAAAATTCAAGATAAAGAAAAAATCTTGAAAGCAATCAGTGAGAGGAACAAAGGGTACATTGTATACAGGGGCAACCAATGAGGGTGACAATTAAGGTCTATCAGTAACAATGGAAACAAGGTAGTGGAAATTTCTTAAACTGCTAAAAGGAGGAAACAATGTCAAAGTAGACTTCTCTATCCAGCAAAAATACCCCTCAAAAATGAAATTGAAATAAAGGCATTTATGGGTAGACAAAGGTGAGAAAACTAGTCTCTATTAGAACTGTGAGAAATGCTAAAGACATTCTCAAAACAGATAAAACTGAGTTGGATTTTCTGTCATTTGCAACACAAATGGAAAATGGCTTAAATTTCTAGAAATCAAAATATATTATGTGAGTTCCAGAGCCTAGTTTGGAGACATGTAGCTTTCCCTAGGAAGAAATTAGAGAGGTGACCCACAGAAACAGGCAGAGAATAGCAGGGGAGCAATCTGAGGCCCAGGCATTTCCAAAAAAAAAGGCAGATAGAGTCAAACAGCTACTTGCAGCATGAAATGTCTCAAGAGCAGATGAGACAAAGCCTTACGTTCCCAAATAAACCATATTAAAGTTAGCTGGGTAAAAGCCTGAGTCTTGGGTATTTATGTTGATGACCACACAAGGGACTGCAGTTGAGGGCTTTGCCTGAACTGCTTTAAAAACTCTAACATGTTCTCTGATCACCCACTGGAAGGGAAATTCTAAGTGAATATGGGTCTTTGCCTTTAAATGTGTACATCTTTCAAACATAAGTGTTTATTTTTATGGCATTTTAAAAAAATCCTCACCAGAGGATATTTTTCCATTTATCTTCAGATAAAGAGGGAGAGAGGCAGAGAGGGAGAAAGAGAGAAACATCAATGTGAGACACACATTGACTGGTTGCCTCTCACACGACCCCAACCAGGCTGGGAACAAACTGTAATCAGGGTACACGCCCTTGACTGGAATTGAACCCACAACTCTTTGGTTCCCAGGATGATGCTCTAACCACTGAGCAAAACTGGCCAGTGTTATTTTTATGTCACTTTTAATAAATGAAAGAGATCAGACAACTTATGTTCTCTTCTCTCAAAAAAGTAAAACATCCTGATTATACTAAACATAAATAGAGCCCTAATCTATGAATTTATTAACATTCTTTCCTGCTGCTTTGATGAAGTGGAAAAAAGTAGTATTTAAAGTCAGCAGGCTTAGGGGTAAAACCTGGCTCCCTGTGGACACAGTTTTTTCACCTGTACTTTTTACTGTTATTGAGATTATTAGATTAGATAAATATATAAGCCAAGCATAACTCTGGCTTATTACAGAATTCAATATTCATTCCATTTCCTGTAGATAAATAATTTTATAGTTGACTATCTGTCTGGCATTTCCATTTGATTATAAACTCTGAGGACACAGACGTCCATGCACCACTGAGTCTGATGCCACAGTGTGTCCCATCAAAGGCTGAATAAACAACAGTGATTTAACAACAATGTAGCAGTTACACAGGTCACTTAACTTCACAAGTTCACAGGACTAGCTAATGGTTGTCAATAATGGTGAATAAATTCACTAGCTTTTAGTTTAAGTCATTTATACACTACCTTACAAAGTCACAGGCTTTTGGTGGGCTTCTGCCTTAGAAGGGGATAAAGGCAAGTTAGTACAGAAAACTTTCTCCACCAGTATAATGAGACCACCTCCAACAAAGAGCTGATTCTATAGTCTGTGGTTATTAATATTACACAAAGGAAACAGACTGAGAAAACTGTTGTGTTTTAAGAAGGCAAGTTTGGTCCAGCCGGTGTGGCTCAATGGTTGGGCATTGACCCATGCACCAAGAGGTCACTGGTTCAATTCCTGGTCAGGACACATGCCCTGGTTGTGGGCCCAATCCCCAGTTAGTGGCATGTAGGAGGTAGCCAATCAATGTTCTCTTATGGATGTTTCTATGTCTCTCTCCCTTTCACTTTCTCTCTCTCTAAAATCAATAAAAGAAAAAAAATTTTTTAAAGGCAATTTTGAATAATAAAGTTACAAAATGTTTGCCATGGGTGAGTACACTGAGTGTGTTTTCTTATACAGCCCACTTGAACTGTACAGCATCACGAACACCCAGCAGTGATTTCACCAGGTTTACATCACTGAACAAACAAGTACAAAAATGCCATCCTGCATTTGTCCCTGAGGTAGAACTTCTTCCTGGAAAATCCAAGACAAATTTAATTTTTCCCCCCACTTAATTAGCAGATGGCCTGAAAAAATGAAGTGTTGAAACCAAGTTCATCACTCCCCAAATTGTGACAATCACATGTCTTCTTTAAATTTGAGGGGAAAATGGAAGGAAAGAAGAAATCTGGGTCACCTGGTTCAATTCATAGGAGCTCAGAGCAGGTGGTACAAATAGCAAAAATAAAGTTGCCACTACAGCTGGGTGTTAATCCCACATGTCCCTTCCCAGATGCTGTTCACACAGGGGATTATCACACTGTGATTGAAAAATTAAACCCCAGGGCAATCTGTCAGTGCTAGTGGCACACATTATTGATTAATCAGGGGAATTCATAAAATCAAATTACCAGTCTACTAATTGGCAAATTCTGAGAACTGTATCACAGATGCAAACTCAGGATCACACACACACACACACACACACACACACACACACACACACCCTCTCCAGACCTGCCCCTCTACCTCAATCTTTATCTTCCTTGATTCATCCTCCTCTCAGTCACTTTAGTTAGAAACATTTGAGACATCCTTAGTTCCTTTTGTTACACACATTCTTCTCACCCAACCAGTGTCTACTATTTAGTACATGCTCATTAAATATTGAGGCATTAACAAAAATCAATTTTGAAGTGTAATCTAAATACAGTAAAATGTACTCATTTAAGTATTCATTTTGACTTATGACTGATTGATGAACTGACAAATTTGTACAATCACGTAGCTACCACCACAACCAAGATCTGGACCTTTTCCATTACTCCAAGAAGTCCTTTTTTTGTTCATTCCCAATAAATAACCCTTATCCCCAGGGAATCATTGATTTATTTTTTGTTACCATAGATTAGATTGGTCTTTTCTAGAATTTCATACACATGATAAAAACATGCAATATGTATTTAGTTTTTTGTTTGTTTGTTTGTTTGGCTTAGGTTCTTTTGCTCAGAATATAATCTTAAAATGTATCCATGTTGTTGCATTTGTCAGTACTGCATTCATTTTTCCAAAATTTATCTTTGCTATTGAAAGTATTACAGATGTCCCTCTTTTATTCCCCCATTGAGACCCTCCTCCCCACTCCTGCCCTGCCCACCTTCACTGTATCCCCCACTCCCACTTTCACTGCACTGTTATCTGTGTTCATTAGTTAGGCATATATGCATACAAGTTCGGTTTATCTCTTCCTGCCCCCCCAAAACCTTCTCTCTGAGGTCTGTCATCCTGTTCCCTACTTCCATGTCTCTGAATCAATTTTGTTTGTCAGTTTATTTTGCTCATTATATTCCAAAAATAAATGAGATCATGTGATATTTTTCTTTCTTTGATTGGCTTATTTCGCTTAGCATAACACTCTTCAGGTCCTTCCATGTCATCTCAAGAGTCTAAAAACTACAGAGAGAATTCCAAAATGGTGGCAGAGTGAACGGAAGCTATACAGACCATCTCCCAGGACCAAACTGGAATTACAACCAAAATATAGACAAATTTTAAGGAAAAAGCAACAGAAAGGCAGCTTGTGAAGACCATATAACCAGGGACACTGAACTGATCATGGTAGAATAGTGGAGGCATGAGAATGTGGCTGGGAGCACACGGACAGCAGTGATATTAGCTGTGAGCAGTGCCCTTGGGGTTAAACTCTCAAGGGGCTCCACAGTGCAGAGCCTAAAATAGCCACAGCCACTCACCTTGGGCTTTGGCACAGGGAGGGTGGACTGGACTGGAACTGTGTGGGGACACTTGGGATTTGAAAGGCACTCAGAGATTTTGCTGAGTTGTGGCCATGCAGGATGGTGGTCATCTTACGCCTTGCCAAGACTCTGGAAAGAGGTGGAGGCCCCTCTCTCAGAGATTCAACCCCGTCCAGGTGGGACACTGAAATGCAAATTGAGGCCCATTAACAACCAGCATCTTTTCTACCCTGGAGAAATCCCCTTATTCTGAACATGTGAGGGAGGTCTTCATTTAACTGAGAACCCAAGGCTCTTCAAATAACTGCTACTAATAGCCTCCAAGCAAAAAGCTAGAGGATAACTGAACTATTCCTGGGCTTGCAACTCTACCAAGGAAAGTAAGACTTGACAGTGGTGTTTAACATGGGTCCTCCCAGGCTCATCCAAATTCAGTAGAGAGAGAGCCACAAACAGCAGAACACCAACACCCACAGGGAAAATTTGGCAGGCTCCAAAACCCACTGAGATAGCCAAAAGGGTAAAACAAAGAAAAACAAAAACAAATGCCAAATGAAAGAAGAAGAGACGCCTACTGAAGAGGAGATCAATGAAATGCAGTTAAGAAAGTTAACAGAGCTATAATTCAGAGTCTTGGTCTTAAGGAAGCTCCACAACATGTGTAAGGACATCGGCACAAGGAGTAAAGACATAGAAATGTTGAAAATCAACCAATTGGACATGAAAAAACATGAAGTAGAAATGAACAATGACATAACAGAAATAAAGAACACATTGGAAGGACTAAACAGCAGAGGAGAGGAAGCTGAGGACTAGATCACTGAATTAAAAGACAGGGTAGAAAAAAATCAACCAATCAAAAAACCAAAAGGAAAAAACAATTAAAAAAACAGAAAGATAGTTTAAGAGAACTGTGGGACAACTGGAAATGTAATACAATCTGCATCATAGGAGTCCACAAAGAAGAAAAAAATGAGCAAGGGTTAGAGAATATATTCAAAGAAATAGTGATAGAAAACTTTCCTAATCTGGTGAAGGAAGAAGGCTTTCAAGTTCAAGAACAGAGAGCCCTGAGAGAAGAACCCAAACATGCTCACACCAAGACACATAGTAATTAAAATGCCAAAAATTAAAGACAAAGAGAGAATCTTAAAGGCACCAAGAGATAAGCAACAGGTTATCTACCAAGGAACCCCTATTAGGCCATCGGCTAACTTCTCAACAGAAACACTACAGGCCAGAAGGGAGTGGCATGAAGTAATCAAGGTCATGAAATACAAGGATCTGAATCCAAGACTTCTCTACCTAGCAAGGCTATCATTCAAAATAGAAGGTCAAATAAAGAGCTTCCCAGACAAAAAAAAAAAAAAAAAGGCTAAGAGAACACATTAGCACCAAACCCGCACTGGAAGAAATGTTAAAAGGACTGCTGTAATTAGTAGAAGAAATAAGAAGAAAAATATAACCACACTAAACAAATGGTGGCAATAAATAGGTACATATCAATAATCACCTTAAATGAAAATGGATTGAATGCTCCAATAAAAAGACACAGAAAAGCTAATTGGATATGAAAGCATGGCTCATATATATGTTGTTTACAGAGACCCACCTCACAACAAAAGACTCACATAGGTTGAAAGTGAAGGGATGGAAAAAAAATCTTCCAAGCAAATGGAAAGGAAAAAGAAGCTGGGGTAGCAATACTCATATCTGAAAAAATAGATTTCAAAATGAAGGCCATAACTAGAGACAAAGAAGGCCACTACATAATATTGAAAGGATCTATCTAACAGGAAGATATAACCTTGGTAAAAATACATGCAACCAACAGAGGAGAAACAAAATATATTAAAAATCTTCTGGAGGACTTCAAAGGAGAAATTAACAGCAATACAATTATACCAGAAAACTTCAACACCCTGCTGACATCACTGGATAGATACTCTAGACAAACAATGAGCAAGAAAACAGAAACTCTAAATGAAGCACTAAACCAAATGGATTGAATAGATATCTACAGAGAATTAGACCCCAAAACTGCAGAATTCACATTCTTCTCAAGAGCACATGGGACATTCTCAAAGATAGACCTCATGTTAGGACACAAACTAAGTGTCTACAAGTTCAAGAAGATTGAAATCATATCAAGCATCTTCTCAGATCACAATGGCGTGAAACTAGAAATCAATTGCAACAAGAACCTGCAAAGACGTTGGAACACATGGAGGCTAAATAGAATGTTATTAAACAATGAATGGATTACCGAGGAGATCAAGGAAGAATTTCCTGTAAATCAATGAAAATGAACACACAACAACACAAAATCTATGGGATGCAGCAAAAGCAATTCTGAGAGGGAAATTCATAGCACTACAGGCCTACCTCAAGAAACAAAAAACAGTTCTAAAAAACTATCTAACCTTACAATTTAAAGAACTAGAGGGCAAAGAAAAAGAAAACCACAAGCAAGTAGAAGGAAGAAAATAGTAAAGATCAGAGCAGAAATAAATGACATAGAGACCCCCCCCCAAAAAAAAACAACAATTCTAAGGATCAATCAAACAAAGAGCTGGTTTTTCAAAAAGATAAACAAGATTGATAGACCATTAGCTAGACTCCCCCAGAAACAAAGAGAGAGAACCCAAATACACAAAATCAGAAATGAAAGAGGAGAAATAACAACTGACACCACAGAAATACAAAGGATTGTTAACAAATACTATGAACAATTATATGGCAACAAATTTCACAATCTAAGGAAAGTGGACTAATTTCTAGAAACACATTGTCTCCCAAAACTGGACTGGGAAGAGAAAGAAAATTTGAACAGACCATTAACAACTAAGGAAATTGAAGAGGTAATCAAGACTCACTCAGCAATCAAAAGCCCAGGCCCGAATAGCTTTATGGGGGACTTTCACTGAACATTCAAAAACAAACAAACAAACAAACAAACAAAACTAACACCCATTCTCCTCAAACTATTTCAAAAAGTCAACAATATGTAACACTTCCAAACTTTTATGAGGCAACCATAAATCTAATTCCCATACCAGAAAAAGATACTACAAAAAAAAAAACAAAAAAACTATAGGCCAATATCCCTGATGAGCATAGATGCCAAAATGCTAAACAAAGTATTAGAAAATTAGATCACACAATACATCAAAAAAATTATTCACCATGACCAAGTGGGATTCATCCCAGAGATGCAAGGCTGGTACAATATTCACAAGTCAATAAATGTGATACACCACATAAACAAAATGAAGGAAAAAAAACACATGATTCTATAAATAGATGCTGAAAAAGTATTTGACAAAATCCAGCACACATTTCTGATAAAAACGCTAAGCAATCTGAGAATATAGGGACCATATCTTGACATAATAAAAGCCATATATAAAGAATCTACAGCCAACATCATAATCAATAGGCAAATATAAAAGCATTTCCCTTAAGAACAGGAACAAGACATGGATGCTCACTTTCACCACTCTTATTTAACATAGTACTGGAAGTCTTAGCCACCGCAATCAGAGAGGAAGAAAAAATAAAAGGGATTCAAATTGGAAAGGAGAAAGTGAAACTGTCATTGTTTGCAGATGACATGATATTATACATAGAAAACCCTAAAGACTCCATCAAAAATCTACTAGACTTAAAAAATGAATTTGGCAAAGTAGCAAAATACAAAATTAACGTCAAGAAATCGGTGGCATTCTCTTTTCTTTAGATTTATTCATTTATTTTTATTACAGATGACATGATATTGCCACACTGATTTCCCCTGCCCTATCCCTCCCCTCCCTGTTTTCAGCTTTGTCGTCCATGTCCATTGTTCATGCACATGTGCATATAAGTTTTGTGGTTTATTTCTCCTTCACCACCCCCTCTTCTAAAGATTGTCAGTCTGTACCCCACTTCCATGTCTCAGAGACTACCCCATTCCTCAGGCTGTTATGTTCATTATATTCCACAAATAAGTGAGATTATATAATTCTTGTCTTTCTCTGTTTGGCTTGTTTCACTTAGGGTAATACTTTCCTTGTCCCTCCATGTCATCTCAAAGGATAAAAGATCTTTCTTTCTTACAGCTGCATAGTACTTTCTTGTGTATATGTACCACAGCTTTTTTATCCACTTGTCCACTAATGGACATTTGGGCTGTTTCTAGATCTTAGCTATTATAAATAGTGCTGCTATGAACATGGGG
The DNA here is from genome assembly GCF_014108415.1 of Molossus molossus. Lineage (NCBI taxonomy): Eukaryota > Metazoa > Chordata > Mammalia > Chiroptera > Molossidae > Molossus > Molossus molossus. The sequence continues at coordinate 56,556,034 of NW_023425399.1, read as the reverse complement.
GTACATATATTTTTTCTGATTGATGTTTCAGGCTTCTTAGAATATATTTCAACAAGTGGGATCACTGGGTCAAATGGAAGTTCAATTTTTAATTACTTGAGGTAACACCATATTGTTTTCCATAGTGGCTGCACCAGTCTGTGTACTAGAGTCCCCTTTCCACCAGCAGTGTACTAGAGTCCCTTTTTTCCACACCCTTGCCAACACTTGTTGTTTGATGACTTGTTGATGGCAGCCATTCTGACAGGTGTGAGGTGTTATCTCAATGTTGTTTTAATTTGCATCTCTCTGATGATTGGTGATGTTGAGCATTTCTTTATATGTCTCTTAGCCATTTGTATATCCTGTTTGAAGAGATATCTATTTAGTTCCTCTGCCCATTTTTTAATTGGGTGTTTTGTCTTACTTTTGTTGAGTTGTATGAGCACTCTCTATATATTGGAAAATAACCCCTTATGTGATATATCATTGGCAATGATATTCTCCCATACAGTGGGTTGCCTTTCCATTTTGATGATTGGATCTTTTGCTGGGCAGAAGCTTTTTAGTTTGATGTAGTCCCATGTGTTCATTTTCTCCTTTGTTTCTGTTGCCTTAGGTGATGTACCGGTGAAAATTCTGCTGCATATGCTGTCTAAAGTTTTGTTGCCTACAATGTTCTTCTAGAATTTTTATGGACTCACGGGTCACATTTAAGTCTTTTGTCCATTTTGAGTTTATTTTTGTGTATGGTGTAAGTTGATGGTCTAGTTTCATATTTTTGTATGTAGCTGTCCAATTTTCTCAACACCATTTATTAAAGAGGCTATCTTTACTCCACTGTATGCTCTTGCCACCTTTGTCAAATATTAATTGAGCATATTACCTTGGGTTCATTTCTGGGTTCTCAGTTCTGTTCCACTGGCCTATATGAATGTTCTTGTGCCAGTACCAGGCTGTTTTGATTATAGATACTTTGTAGTATAACCTGATATCTGGTATTGTGATCCCACCTACTTTGTCCTTCTTTTTCAAAATTACTGTGGCTATTTGGAAACATTTTTTGTTCCATATGAACATTTGAAGTATTTGTTCTAGTTTTGTGATATATGTCATTGGTATTTTGATGGGGATTGCATTCAATCTACAGTAGGAATATTTTAATGATGTTAATTCTTCCAATCCATGAACAAGGTATGTGCTTCCACTTTTTTATATCTTCCTCTATTTCTCTTTTCAATGTCTTGTAGTTTTCTGCAAATAGGTCCTTTACTTATTTGGTTAAGTTTATTCCTAGGTATTTTATTTATTTATTTATTTATTTATTTATTTATTTATTTATTTATTTATTGCTGTGATGGTAAATGGGATTGTTTTTTCAGTTTCTCTTTCTGTGAGTTCATCATTGGTGTATACAAATGCTGTCGATTTCCTGATGTTAATTTTGTATCCTGCTACTTTGCCAAATTCATTTATTAAGTCTAGTAGATTTTTAATGGAGTCTTTAGGGTTTTCTATGTATAATATTATGTCATCTGCAAATAATGACAGTTTCACTTCCTCCTTTCCAATTTGGAACCCTTTTATTTTTTTCCTCATGTTTGATTGCTTTGTCTAAGACTTCCAGTACTATGTTAAATAAGAGTGGCAAAAGTGGACATCCCTGTATTGTTCCTATTCTTAATGAAAATGTTTTTAGTTTCTGCCCACTGAGTATCATGTTGGCTGTAGGTCTTTCATATATGGCCTTTATTATGTCAAGATATGATCCCTCTATTCCCACATTACTGAGCATTTTTATCAGAAATGGATGCTGGATTTTGTCAAATGCTTTTTCAGCGTCTATTGATATGATCATGTGGTTTTTATCCTTCATTTTGTTTATGTGATGTATCACATTTATTGATTTGCAAATATTGTACCAGCCTTGCATCCCTGGAATGAATCCCTCTTGGTCATGGTGAATAATTTTTTTGAGGTATTGCTGGATCTGATTTGCTTGTATTTTGGCATCTATGTTCATCAGAGACATTGGCTTGTAGTTTTCTATCTTTGTAGTGTCTTTTTCTGGTTTTGAAATTAGAATTATGCTGGCCTCATAGAACGAGTTTGGAAGTCTTCCTTCTTTTTATTTATTTATTTTTAATTAATTTATTTTTTATTAATTAATTTTTGTTACAGATGTTTCTCCTTTTCACCCCCACTGATTCCCCCCTCCCCCTCCCTCCCTGCCCTTTCCCCAGTTTGTTGTCCATGTCCACTGTTCATGCATACATGCATATAAATTCTGTGGTTTATCTCTTCCCCACCACCCCCCTATTTAGGGGATTGTCAGTCTGTATCCCACTTCCGCCTCTCTGGGACTACCCCCTTCCTCAGACTGTTATGTTCATTATATTCCACAAATAAGTGAGATCATATGAAACTTGTCTTTCTCTGTTTGGCTTGTTTCACTTAGGATGATGCTTTCCAGGTTTCTTTTTAAATTTTTTGAAATAGTTTGAGGAGAATGGGTGTTAGTTCTTTTTTGAATGTTCAATAAAATTTCCCTGTGAAGCTTTCTGGGCCTGGGCTTTTGTTTGCTGGGAGAGTCTTGATTACCTCTTCAATTTCCTTAATTGTTATTGGTCTGATCATGTTTTCTATCTCTTCCCAGTCCAGTTTTGGAAGACTGTGAGTTTCTAGAAATTTGTCCATTTCGCTTAGATTGTCGAATTTGCCATTTAGTTGTTCATAGTGGCTGTTAACTATCATTTGTATTTCTGTGGTGTCTGTTGTTACTTCTCCTCTTTCATTTCTGATTTTGTGTTTTTGGGTCCTCTCTCTTTGTTTCTTGGTGAGTCTAGCTAAGGGTCCATCAATCTTGTTTATCTTTTTGAAAAACCAGCTCTTTTTTTCATTGATCCTTTGAATTGTTTTTTTTTTGGTCTCTATGTCATTTATTTCTGCTCTGGCTAAAAAAGCTGTGGTACATATACACAATAAAGTACTATGCAGCTGTAAGAAACAAAGATCTCTTGTCCTTTGAGATGACATGGAGGGACCTGGATAATATTATCCTCAGCAAAAAAAGCCAAGTAGAGAAAGACAAATATCACATGATACGCTTATTTGTAGAATATAATAAATATAATAGTTTGAGGAATTGGGTAGACCCAGAGATGTGGAAGTAGGGTACAGACTGACAATTTTGGTAGGGGGAAGAAAGAGATAAACCACAGAACTTATATGCATTATGCATAGCCAGTGGACACGGACAATAAAGCTGGATATGAAGTGGAGGGGGTAGGGAGGATGGTATCAATGGGGGAAAAGGGAGAAACATCTGTAACAAAAATAAATTATTAAAATTTAAAAAATAATAAAATGATACTTAATCCTCATTTTCAAAAAGTAAAATATTAAAAAAAAACAAAAACTACAAAGTTTTAGAGAAAATCAACATATTACCTGTAGAGGAACAACAATTCACATTATGGGGATCTTTCATTAGAAACCATGGAAGCGAAAAGAAATTGTTATATCATTTTTCTTTCTCCCCATCCCCCCATTTATTAATGCATTTTATTGCTTCAATTTTTTAATGAAGAAAACTAATATGTATGCATTATTTTAAAAATTGGATTATTTCACAAAAGAATAAGAATTACCTTGAACATATCCCACCATCCAGAGATACCTACTCTCAAAAAATACACATGGTTTGTGTACGTCTGTGTGTACAAATACATTTAAACAAGATGTAGTTAGTGTTTAATTTTGTTAGTTATCAGTTTAACAACAATGAAAAAAGAACTAAAATTTTAAACAGAACTGTCATTTCGAATTCCCATTATCTTTAGATATATAAGTTTTTAAAAAAATTTAGTTCTATTTCTTTCTTATGGGATCCAAGCATTCAATAATATATGCTTGTTAGGTGGTATTCCAGTATTTTCTACCTAAGTATTTCTTTTAAGAACACTTGGCCTTTCATAGATCAAACAATACATAAAATCTGTTTCTAAAAGAATAAAAGGTAAGAGAAAATTTCTATGAGACTTTGTCTTCATTAATATGTAATTAAGCATGGAAGTAATTTAATACAATCATGAGTATTTTCCAATCAAAAGTTTTAGAACCTAGTTGTTTTGTTACAACCTCTTTTGTAGAATGTACTTTAAAATGTATTTGGTAGTAATACTATACTGACTTCAAAATGGATAGATTTGTATGTTCTGACATGAAGAGACCTTATTAAATGATGAATTCACAGATCCATGTATTTCAAATAATTTATGCTAAACTACTATAAAAGATTGTATGGTAATGTACTTATGTACTTCTGTATGTATGAAAATACACAGAAAAGGGACTAACAAGAAATGCCTCAATCTGGGAAGAGAAGTGGAAGTGGGAAGATAGTAAGGGGGTATTTTTACAATTTATTCTAGATATTTTTTAATTCCTTTCAATAAAAGTAATTTTATACATTCCTGGTGTAACTATTTTTAAGTGAAAGAACTTAAGGTTGCCATCCACCATATCATCATTTATATAGGCCCTTTTTACTGCTCTGAATTCTAGTCAGATCTGTTACCATTTATTGAATAAACTATCTTTAGCTCATTGTATATTTTAACTCTTTTGTAAAATATGAATTGACTATAAAGCCATTGGTTTATTTCTGGGCTCTTATTCTGTTCCATTGATCTATATTATGCCAGTATTATGCCAGTATCATGCTGTTTTGATTACTATGGCCTTGTAGTGTAGTTTGATATCAGGTAGGGTGATTCCTCTGACTTTGTTCTTCTTTCCCAAGATTGCTGTGGCTCTTCAGAAACTCCTTTGGTTCCATAAGATTCTTGGAGTATTTAGTCTATTTCTGTGAATTATGCCATTGGTATCTTTTTTAAAAAAAATTTTTATTGTGGAAATCATTATAGATGTCCACTCATTTTCCCCTACTGTCCCCCTCTTCCCTGTTCCTGCCCTGGCCCAGCCTTAAACACCCTATTGTCTATGTCCAATGAGTAATGCATATATGGATATAAATTACTCTTCCTGCCCCCTTCCCCCTTCCCTCTGAGATACATCAGTCTGTTCCATGTTTTCATGTCTCTGTCTATTTAATTCATCAGTTTATTTTGTTTATTATATTCCACAAGTGAGATCATGTGATACTTGTCTTTCTCTGACTGGCTTATTTCATTTAGCAGAATTCTCTCCAGGTCCCTCCATGATATATCAAAGGGTAAGAGATCCTTCTTTTTTACAGCTGCATAGTATTCCATTGTGTATATATACCACAGCTTTTTTATCCATTCATCTACTGATGGGCCCTTCGGCTGTTTCCAGGTCTTAGCTATTGTGAATAGCATGGTTATAAACATAAGGGTTAATATATTCTTTCAGATTGGTGTTTTGGGATTATTAGGATATATTCCTAGAAGTAGGATCACTGGGTCAAATAGATCTTCAATTTTTAATTTTTTGAGAAAATTCCATACTGATGTCTTCATGGTTGTATAATCTGCAATCCTGCCAGCAGTGTACTATGGTTCCCTTATCTCCATGTTCTCGCCAGCACTTTTTGTTGATTTATTGATGGTAGCCATTCTGGCAGGTGTGAGGTGGTACTCACTGTCATTTTAATTTGCATCTCTCTGATGATTATTAATTTGAGAATTTTTTCATGTCTCTGGGCCATTTGTATGTCCTTTTTGGAGAAATGTCTATTCAGGACCTCCACTCATGTTTTTTTAGTTGGATTGTCTTCCTTTTGTTAGTTGTATGAGCACTTTATATATTTTGGAAATGAACCCCTTATCAGATGTATCATTGGCAAATATGTTTTCCTGAACAATGGGTTTCCTATTAATTTCAATACTGGTTTCTTTTGCTGTGCAGAAGCTTTTTAGTTTGATGTAGTCACATTTTTTATTTTTTCCCATGTTTGTCTTGTCCTAGGCAATGTATTGGTAAAAATTCTGCTAAGTGCAATGACTGAAATTTTGTTGCCTACATTTTATCCTAGGATTTTTATGGTTTCACAACTTACACTTAACAATTTTATCCATTTTGAGTTTATTTTTGTGTAGGGTGTAAGGTGATGGTCTAGTTTCTTTGTTTTTTGCATGTACTTGTCCAAATTTCCCAATGCCATTTATTGAAAAGTCTGTGTTTACTCCATTGTATGCTCTCCCCTTCTTTTTAAATATTAATTGAACATAATGGTTTGGGTAAATTTCTGAGATCTCTGTTCTGTTTCATTGATCTATGTGCCTGTTATTATGCCAGTACCAGGCTGTTTTGATTACAATGGCTTTGTAGTATAACTTGATATCTGGTATCATGATCACTCCTACTTTGTTTTTCTTTCTCAAGATTGCTACAGCTATTTGGGGTCTTCTTGGGTTCCATATAAATTTTTGGAGTATTTGTTCTAGATCTGTGAAATATGCCATTGGTAGTTTAATAGAGAATGAATTGATTCTACAGATTGCTTTGAGTAGTATGGACATTTTAATGGTGTTTCTTCCAATTCATAAACATGATATATTCTTCCACTTCTTCCACTTGTCTCTTCCTCTGTCTCATTTTTCAATATCCTATAGTTTTCCAAATACAGGTGTTTTAGTTTCTCGGTTAAATTTATTCCTAAGTGTCTTAATTTGCAATGATAAATGGGATTTATTTATTTTATTTTATTTTTTTTTACTTTCTCTTTCTGAGAGTTCATTAGTGGTGTATAAAAATGTCATCACTTTCTGGATTAATTTTGTATCCTGCCAAATTCATTTTATAAATCTAGTAGATTTTTTTTTTTGTGGCGTCTTTAGGGTTTTCTATGTACAATATTATGTCATTTGTGAATAATGACAAATTTATTACCTCCTTTCCAATTGGGATATCTTTCATTTTTTCTTCTTGTCTTATCTCTTTGGCTAGGACTTTCAATACTATGTAAATAAGAGTAGTGAAAGCAAACATCCCTGTCTTGTTACTGTTCTTAAATAAAACAATTTTAGTTTTTGCCTATTGAGTCTGTGTATTTGTCATATGTGGCCTTTATTATGTTGAGGTATAATCTCTGTATTCCCACTTTCCTGAGAGTTTTTAGCAAAATGAATGTGGGATTTTTTCAAATGCTTTTTCTTCCTCTATTAATATGATCTTATGATTTTTATCATTCATTTTGTTTTTGTGATGTATTATGTTTATTGACTTAAAAATATTTTACCAGCCTTGCATCCCTGGATAAAATCCCAATTGGTCATGGTGTATGATTTTTTTAAATGTGCTGCTGGAATCTTGAAAAAGAAAAACAAAGTAAGTGGGATCAAAATACCAGATATCAGGTTATACTACAAAGTGTCTGTAATCAAAACAGCCTGGTACTGGCACAAGAACAGGCATATAGACCAGTGGAACAGAACAGAAAACCCAGAAATGGACCCAAGGCAATATGCTCAATTAATATTTGACAAAGGTAGCAAGAACATACAGTGGAGTAAAGACAGCCTCTTTAATAAATGGTGTTGGGAAAATTGGACAGCTACATGCAAAAAAATAAATAAAACTAGACCATCAACTTACACCCTACACAAGAATAAACTCAAAATGGATAAAAGACTTAAATGTGACCTGTGAATCCATAAAAATTCTAGAAGAAAATGTAGGCAACAAAATTTCAGACTTCATATGCAGCAGAATTTTCACCAGTACATCACCTAAGGCAATAGAAACAAAGAAAAAAAATGAATACTGAAACCACATCAAACTAAGAAGCTTATGAACAGCAAAAGATACAATCATCAAAATGGAAAGGCAATCCACTGTATGGGAAAACATCATTGCCAATGATACATCAGATAAGGGGTTAATTTCCAAAATATATAGAGTACTCATACAACTCAACAAAAGAAAGACAAATAACCCAATTAAAAAATGGGCAGAGGAGCTGAATAGACACCTCTCCAAACAGGATATACAAATGGCTAAGTGTCTTTGGGGGAAAAGGAGAAACATCTGTAACAAAAATAAATTAAATTTTTTAAAAAAGAAAGAAAATATGGTGTTACCTCAAAAAATTAAAAATTGAACTTCCATTTGACCCAGTGATCCCACTTCTAGGAATATACCCTAAGAAGCCTGACACACCAATCAGAAAGAATATATGTACCCCCATGTTCATAGCAGCACTATTTACAATAGCTAAAATCTGGAAACAGCCCAAGTGTCCATCAGTAGACGAATGGATAAAAAAGCTGTGGTACATATACACAGTGAAGTACTATGCAGCTGTAAGAAAGAAAGATCTCTTATCCTTTGAGACAACATAGAAGGACCTGAAAAATACCATCCTAAGTGAAACAAGCCAAGCAGAAAAAGACAAATACCCCATGATCTCACTTATTTATGGAATATAATAAACACAACAGTCTGAGGAATAGGGTAGACCCAGAAACATGAAAGTAGGGTACAGACTGACAACCCTCAGAAGAGGGGGTTTGGGGGGAGGGAAGAGATAAACCACAGAATTTATATGCATGTATGCATAATTAATGGACATGGACAGCAAAGCCAGGGATGGGGTGGGGGGCAATGGGAAGGAGGGCGTCAATGGTGTAAAAAAGAAGAACCATCTGTAACAAAAATAAAATGAAAAATAAAATAAAATTAAAAAATGTATTGCTGGATCTGATTTGCTAATATATATTTTTTTTATCCTCACCCGAGGACATTTTTCCATTTTTTGTTGTTGTTGTTGTTCAGATAGAGCGGGAGGGAGAGAGAGGAAGAGAGAGAGAGAGAAACATTGATGTGAAGGGACACATCGAGTGGCTGCCACCCGCACGACCAACCAGGGCCGGGGACAAACTGCAACCGAGGTACGTGCCCTTAGCGGGAACTGAACCCGGGTCTCTCTGTACCGCAGGCCGATGCTCCAACCGCTGAGCCAAACCGGCCAGGGCTGATTTGCTAATATTTTGTTGAGAATTTTAGTGTCTAGGTTCATCAGGGATATTGGCCTTTAATTTTTTTCTTTGTAGTGTCTTTTTCTGGTTTTGGAATTATTATAATACTGGCCTCATACAAAGAGATTTGAAGTCTTTCCTCAATTTTTTGTAATTGTTTGTGGAAGGATGTTGTTAATTTATCTGTGAAAGTTTGGTAAAACTCACTTATGAAGCCATCTCATCCATGACTTCTGTTCGCTGGAAGTTTTTTATATTACTTCTTCAATTTCATTAGTTGTTATCAACCTATTCTCCTTTTCTGAATTTTTTCTGCTTCAATTTTGAAAGATTTCATGTTTCCAGGAATCTGTCCACTTCACCCAGGTTTTCCATTTTGTTGGAATATAGTTTTGTTTTTCATAGTATTTTCTTACAATTCTTTGTATATCTGTGATATCAATTGTTACTTAGCATATTTTATTTCTGATTTTATTTATTTGTGCCTTCTCTGTTTGTTTTTAATAAATCTGGCTAAAGGTTCATCAATTTTATTTATCTTTTCAAAGAACAAGATCTTGGTTTCATTGATGTTTTGTTTGTTTGTTTTTTCAGTCTCTATGTGATTTATTTTCACTCTGGTCTTTATTATTTTCTTCCTTCTATTTACTCTGAGCTTGTGCTTTTTTCTTAAGAATTATTTCAGTTGTTGGGTTAGATTATTTGACCTATTTTTTGTTTCTTGAGTTAGGCCTTTAACGCTATGTACTTCCCTGTCAGGACTGCTTTCTCTGTGTCCCATAGGTTTTGGGTTGTTGTGTGTTCATTTTCATTTTTTTCCAGAAAGATTTTTTGTTTCTCCCTTGATCTCATTGGTAATCTATTCACTCTTTCTTTAATAACATGCTATTAAACCTGCATATATTTGAATGTCTTTGAGGTTTTTTTTATTGTAGTTGATTTCAATTTTCATGTCACTGTAATCTGAGAAGATGGTTGATATGACTTCAATGTTCTTGAACTTGTAGAGACTTGTGTTTTTTCCTATATATGGTCTGTCTTTGAGAATGTACCATGTGCACTTGAAAAGAATGTATATTTTTCAGCTTTGAGATGAAAAGTTCTTAAAATACCAATTAAATCCATTTGATCTAGTGTGTCCTTTAAGATCACCCTTTCCTTGTTGATTTTTTGTCTGAAAGATCTATCCAGTGATGTCAATGGGGTGTTAAAGTCCTCTACTATGACTGTATGGCTGTCAATCTCTCCCTTAAAGTCCTCCAGGATTTTTAAAAATATATTTTGGTGTTCCTGTGTTGGGTGAATGTGTGTTGACCAGGGTTATATCCTCTTGTTGGATTGATCCTTTTAGTATTATGTAGTGACCTTCTTTGCCTCTTCTTGAAGACTTTGTTTTGAAGTCTATTTTGTCAGATATAAGTATTGCTACACCAGCTTTCTTTAGTTTCCATTTTCATGAAAAAATTTTTCTATTCCTTTACTTTCATCCTGTGTGAGTCTTTTGGTCTGAAGTGAGTCTCTTGCGGACAGCTGAGATACGAGACATGTATTCTTATCCACTTAGCTACCCTGTGTCTTTTGACTGGAACATTTAATCCATTTACATTTAAGGTTATTATTGATAGGTATGTATTTAACATTTTAATTCTTTATATCTATGTTCCTCTCTATATACATTTCTTATTACAACAATCTCTTTAGCATTTCCTGCAATGCTGGTTTGATGGTAATGGACTCCTTTAGTTTTTTGTTTGTTTGTTTTTGGTCCTGAAGGCTCTTTACTTCACTTTCAATTCCAAATGATAGCCTTGCTGTATAGAGTAGTCTTGGTTTCAGATCCTTGCTTTTCATTACTTTGAATACTTCATGCCATTTCCTTCTGGCCTGTAGTGTTTCTATTGAGAAATCAGCTGATAGTTTTATGGGAGCTTCTCTGTAGGTCACTTACTGTCTCTCTCTTGCTGCCCTTAAATTTTTTTTTTCTCTTTAACGTTTGTCATTTTATGTATGATGTGTCTTGCTGTGAGCCTTTTTGTGTTTATTTTGATTGAAACTTTCTATGCTTCCTGAACTTGTGTGATTTTTTTCTTTACCAGGTTAGGGTAGTTTTCTGTCATTATTTCTTCAAACAGGTTCTCTGTCTCTTGCTCACTTTCTTCTTCCTCTGGTACCCCTATAAAGCAGATGTTGCTCAATTTCATTGTGTCCCAAAATTCTCTTAAACTGTCTTCATGCTTTATTGATTTTTCTTTTTTCTGCTCTAATTGAATGTTTTTGTTCTACCTTGTCTTCTGATTTGCTGATTTGATCTTTAGCTTCTTCTTACCTTCTGTTAATTCCTTACAGGGTATTCTTTATTTCACCTATGTCATTCTTCATTTCCAACTGGTTCTTATTTGTGCTTTGTATGTCCATTTTAATGCTGATGTCATTTCCACTAAGTTTCTTGGAGTTCTTATTAAGTTTGTTGTAGCTCTCACTAAGGTGTTTGAGCATTCTTAAAATAATTATTTTGAACTATATCTGATAAATTGCTTGCCTCCATTTTATTTTGCTCTTTTTCTGGGGATTCCTCTTGTTATTTCATTTTGACCTGATTCTTTGTTTCCCCAATTTTTGCTGTTCTATATGTTTGTTGCTGTGTGTTGGATAAGACTGCTATGCTTCCCATTGTTGATGGGATGACCTTCCTTGTAGGACCCAGTGGTGTACCCTCTTTTTCCTTCTGAACTGGGTGTTTTGGGAATGTCTCTGGTGGGTTATATGGATCCTCCTCTTGAATTTGGGCCTTGATTGATATTGTCTGTTCTGGGGTGGGTTCAGCCCTTAGGCTTGTTGTGAGTCTCAACCCTGTCCACATCATGCCAACTGTTATACAGGTACTGACAGTACAAAACTACACAAAACCAGACCAAACCAAAAACAAGACACAAAGAAAGCAGAACAACAACAATAAGAATAGCAATCACAACAACAACAACAACAAAAATCTAAAAAAATAATGACACTCGACCAAAAGAATTAGAGAAGACAAAAAAAAAGATTATATATATATAATAGTGTGGCTCAGTGTATTGAGGCATCATCCCATGAACTGAGAGATCCCAGTTTGATTCCCTGTCAGGACACATGCCCAGGTTGTGGGCTCAATCCCCAGTGGGGGATGTGCAGGAGGCAGCTGATCAATGTTTCTCTTTCATATCAATGTTTCTATCTCTCCCTTCCTCTATCTCTCAAAGAGAGAGAGAGAGAGAGAGAGAGAGAGAGAGAGATGTAAAAGAAAATGTAAAAGTAAAAATAAGTAAAATAATAATTTTTAAAAGTAAGAACAATGAGAATAGAATAAAATATAGAATTGGGAAATAAAAATGGGAAAAGAAATGAGAAAAGGAAAAAAAGTAAAGAGAAAAAAGAATAAACTAAAAGGAAAGATAGAAATAAGAGCCTATGAAAAAAAGAAAGAAAAAAACAAAAACAAACAGAAACCTTTTGGATCTGCTATTTGTAGAGTTCACTAGATTTTGCCCTGATGCTGTTGAATCTGGACCCTATGTTTGTTGATCCTGGGTCTCCATTGAGGTTCTCTAGTGCAGGATCTTTTTCTGGAAATTTCTCCTGTTCATTCATTTGGGAACTGTTTCTTTGTCTCCCCATTTTGGCTGTCTCTTTGTGTTTGTTTTTATGTATTAAATAGATCTGCTATGACTTTCAGTCTTCATGGGGTGGCCTTCTGTAGCAGGTGTCCTTTGGGGTCCAATGGTGCATCCAGGAATAAGCTGTAGCTCCAGGAATGTTTCTTATGTGGATTTTGTGGGTTCTCCTGTTGTAATTGAGTCTTGATTGCTATTGGCCTGTTTGTGCCTAGCTTTGACCCTCAGGCTGACTGTGAGGCTCAACCCTGACCACAGCATGTGAGCTGATGATTAGATGACAAAGAATTTGCCTCAGCAGGGGTTGGTGCCTGCCAAGATCTCCCTTTGGATATGCCACTTGTGAAGCTTATTGGATCCTGCTCTGATACTATATGAAGCTGACCACTGGGTGTGTTGTTTCTGAATTTCTAAGAGGAACTCTGGTGCAGGTCAATGTCAGACACTGCCTGTAATTGGTCCTGGGCAACCTGTTTGGAGCTGAAAGTGACCCACAGTTTGTGACTGCCTCTGCTGGGCTTGGGTGCACATGGGAATGTCCAAGCTGCTCATCAAGTCTGGCTTCTACTACCATCAGGCCCAGGGGCAGATCAGCAAATGTCCCAAGGCAACCTGAGATCTGCCTTCCCTTGTCTTTGCCAACTGGCTGCCTGTTAGGCTCAGTCATAAAAGAACCTCTGGCAGTACTCCAGTTATATGAGGTAGGTTCACAGTCACCAGGTAGAGGCAGTTGGTTGTCCCATGAATGGTAAGTACTGGTTAGGCTTTGGGGAAGGTGAGTGTGTGGCTCCTGCCCAGAGCCACAGAACTCTTTCCCATATGTTGCCCCAAACCTCAACAGGGAGCAACCACTAGCAGTGGGGTTTCCAGAGCCCAGAGGAGAGGTCTGCTGGAAGCCCAGAGTGTGGTTCTAGATCTCCCATGAGGAGGAAGAACCAGTTAGGTTCATGAAAGAGTGGGAAAAATAGCCCCTGCCTCAAAGCCACTCAACTCAGTTATTGACATCCCCTGAGTCTGCCCAGTAACCTACAACCTTGTCAATGCAGCAGACTCCTCAGAAGAGTGTAAGCTCTACAGAATGAGGCAAAAGTGAGTCCAGAGGATGAGCCTATTGCTTTTCCCCAGGCTGATACCACATGGAGGGGAGTGCTTCACCCAAGAAGAATGGCATCTGCAGTATGGGAGAATGATTCAGCACAGGGATCCTGGTGACTGTACCTTCAGCTCTCTCCCTAGAGCCCCAAACTCCAGACTCTCCTAATGTGACTCTAGTCTGATCTACCCTCCCTCCGTGAGAGTCCAGGGTAAGTGGCTGCAAACAAGATTTTGTGTGTTGTCCCTTTCAAGGGGCACATGTATTTCTTGGGGACTTGTCTCTCCCTGAAGAACAGAAACCCCACTGCTTTTACAGTCAAATGTTATATGGGTGCCTTTTCCTGACTCTGGTGGTCTGGGCTGGGGAGACTGCCATGGAGTTTAAACCCCAAGTTCCTCATAGGGAACTCCCACATCTGAGATATCCCCCAGAACCTCAGCTGCCACCCATGAGAGCAAGGCCAGCCCTCTTCATGCCTCTGCCCTTTCTACCAATTTCATTGTAGCTTCTTCTGTAAATAGTTGGTTATAAGACTTCTCTTCAGCTAGTCTTCAGTTGGTTATTCAGTATGATTGTTCTATAATTTAATTGTAATTCCAGTTTTGTCCTGGAAGGTGAGTATAGCTTGCACCTACGCCTCCACCTTCTTGGATTCCAGCATAGCATGTTGAAACAAAAGCACTGTTAACCCAAAATTATACAGCAAAAATATCCATTAGGAATGAAAATAAAATAAAGACATTCTCTGATGAAAGAAAATTATTTTGCCAGTAGATCTGCTGAAATTTTTATTAGGGTTACATGGAATCTACAAATTGATTTGAAGAGAAAGGAATGACTTATACTGACTCTTCTGATCTATGAAAATTGTATCTTTCTATTCATTTAGATTTTTAATTTTGCTAAGCAATGTTATATAGTTTCAGTATACATGTCTTATACATATTTTGTTAAACATGTCCCTAATTATCTCTTTTTTTATATGCTGTTATAATCTCATTTTCAATTCACTGTTATTTGCAGCTAGTACTTACAGATACTATTGATTTTGTATATTGGCTTTGTGTTCTTAAGATTTTCTTTGTTACACAATCATGTCATTATACAAATAAAGACAGTTTTCAAAATTTGTTTGCTTTTTACTTATGTTTGTTGCATTGTTGGATTGCCCATGACCTCTACTGCAATGCTATTAATGGTTGGCATCCTTCCCTTGCTTCTTTTATAGAGTTCCTTTACTAGATTGAGGATGTTTTCTTCTATTCCCATTTTGCTGAGAGTTTATATCATAAATAGGTATTAAATTTTGTTTTCTGCATCTACTGAGGTAACTATTTTTTCTCCTTGTTTATATGTTGAATCAATCCTGCATTCCTGAAATAAATTTAGTCATGATGTATTATACATTTCATGACAAATTTATGTAGAATTTGTTTTTTCTTCCTTAAATGTTCAATAGCATTTGACAGCAAAACCATCTGGTCCTGGATTGTTCACTGTAGGAAAGTTTAAAATTGTAAATTCTATTTATTTAATAAATACAGTGCTAGTCATATTTTCTGTTTCTGAATGAGTTTTGGTAATTTGTGTCTTGCCGGTTACTTGTCCATTCTCTCAATGTTGAGTTTGCTGGGATAGAGTTGTTCAAAATATTATGTTCTTTTTTAAATCTTCACCCCAGGATGTTTTTATTGATTTTAGAGACAGAGAAGAGAAAGGGATGGAGGGAGGTGGAGGGAGGGAGGGAGGGAGGGAGAGAGAGAGAGAGAGAGAGAGAGAGAAACATCAATTGGTTGCCTCCCATACACACCCCTGATGGGGGATCAAACCAGCAACCTGGGTATGTGCCCTGACTGGAAATTGAACCCACAACTCTTGGGAGCACAGGATGACACTCCAACCAACTGAGCCATACTGGCCAAAGATATTCTGTTATCTTTTTAATATCTATAGGATCTTTTTCATTTTACAAAAAAAATAAACTACTTTAGAATGGTTCAGATTTACAAAAACTAAAAAGTAGAAGATAATTCAGAGTTCCCATACACCCCCTCATCCAGTTTTCTCATTAGTATGGCACACATTACAATTCATGAACCAACTTTGATACATTTTATAAATAAAGATGATACTTTATTTAGATTGGTTTAGTTTTTTTTTTTTTAATCCGTCTTTTTTTCTGTCCAAATATACCACATTGCATTTATTTGTCATGCCATCTCTTGGTTGGATTGTTTTTCAGACTTTCCTTGTTTTTCATAACCTTGACAGTTTTGAGGTATTTTGTAGTAAGTACTTCGACTGCCACAATAAGATAACAATTCACACCCAGTAAAGTAGCTATTGTTAAAATATGGAAAATAAATGCTGGTGAGAATAAGAAGAAATTATAACCTTTGTGAATAGCTAGTAGGACTGTAAAATGTTGTGGAAGAGTCTGGCAGTTTCTCAAAAGGTTAAGCATAGAGTTACCATATGATCCAGCAATTCCACCCCTAGGTATATAGCCAAAAGAACTGAAAGTGGAGACTCACGCAGATAATGTTTATAGCAATATTACTCACAATAGCTAAAAGGTAGAAACAAGTCCAATGTCAACAGATGGATAGATAAGCAAAATGTGGTATATCCATAGAATGGAATATTATTTAGTTATAAAAAGAAATGAAATACTGATATATATTACAACATGGATGAGCCTTGAACACATTATACTGAGTGAAATAAGCCAGATACAGAAGGAAAAATACTGCATGATTCCAATTATATGAGGTACAAAAATAAGCAATTTCAGACAAAAAGTAGAAAAGAGGTTACCAGGGGCTTGGGAGAGAGGAACTGGAGTTATTTAATTGGTTTAGAGTTTCTGTGTGGGATGATGAGAAAGTTCTGGAGATAGCGGTGTTTGATGCACAGCACTGCAAATGTACTCATTGCCACAGAATTGTGCACTTAAAAATGGTTAAAATAGTAAAAGAAAAAAGCCAACCAGTGCCCTATAACATTTTAGTTGTGTAAATTCTTTTAGTAAACATTAGATTTCCAATTGATTCAAATTTTGTACCTCTAGATTAGTTTTGTTCTTTTCTTATATTTAGCTTCCCTCCTCCCCTCCCTCCCTTCTGTCTCCCCTTCTTTCTCCCTCCTCCTCCCACCTTCCTTCCTTCCTTTTCCTTCTATTTAGTGGTTACTTCAGTGATCTTCCCTATCCTGCTTATTTATGGTTCTTCCTCTAAAGCAGTGGTTCTCAACCTGTGGGTTGCGATCACTTTGGGGGTCAAATGACCCTTTCATAGGGGTTGCCTAAGATATAACAGTAGCAAAATTACAGTTATAAAGTAGCAATAAAAATAATTTTATGGTTGGGGGTCACCACAACATGAGGAATGGTATTAAAGGGTTTCGGCATTAGCAAGGTTGAGAACCACTGCAAGAGTCTCAAATCAGTTTCATTAGGGTTACAGACAATAGTGGAAATAAACCATTGGCTCTGCCCCAGGTGTGCCATGGGTGGTTTTATCCTATAACCTTTAAGATCAATATCCTTTTTGGTTGTAGAAGCTTAGGAGCAGCAAAGGCATTACTTAGTGTGTGAGTAGAACCTCAAGTGCCACATAGTAATTGTTATTCCTCCATATGAGCAACCAAATTCAAAGCTCCATATATTGCAAAAGTCAATTCCTCCTTAAAACATACAACCAGTGGTTACAGGTCATTGTCCCGAGTCTAGCTTCAATTATGGCTTATGTTTGACACATATGATTCAATCTAAGATACTCAGATCCAGATTAATAGACTTGATGCAGAGCTACTTTAAAGAGAGTCCCAATCCCATGCTCCTGTTCCTAAATGCCAGTAATCAAACTTCTGACTTAGCTCAATGAAATCTTTAACAAAGGCTATGAAAATTAAGCAAATACAACACAAAGCAGCATAGTTCAAAGTGCAACCTTACCAGCAAGCAGCAACTCAAAGTACATGCTCACCAGTGGGTAACTTAGCCAGTTAGCAAGCCAAATCAGAAGAACTCCTGGTGGTTGTGGTCATTGTCTAGACGCCCAGCTTGCTGCAACAATTATTGTGGCTTCCTCAGAAAGACAGATGGACACACACACACACACACAAATTATGGTTTAGTTGTCAAGACTGATGACCTCGCACACAGCACAAGAAGGTATAAAAAGCTTTATTACTCGCATACTGAGGTTTTCTGGAAGAAGGGAGCAGACTTCCAAAAATGACTTGAGAAAGCAAAAAAGAGGTGGTTAGGTCATGGGCTGGAATATACGGGCTAGGGTTTGCAGTTTGAACTTCCCACTGGCAACAGAGAAAACACCTAGGCTTTCTTATCAGCTTTTTCAGATGTGGACAAAAGGGAAAAACAGAGGTCAGTGAGGCTTTGGAAGCCACTGGCAATCATAAAAAATGAAGTCATTTTAGTACAATTAGTGTTTAGACACTTCATATTTTTAGTGATTATTGATATAGATTATTGATATAAATTAATATCATGTTTATAACTTTTTTGTTGCATTTATTATTTCTTTTTCCCCTTTTCTGATTTTCTTTTCTGGTTTTGACATTTTAACTCTTTTCACATATTATACCTTTTTTTTTTTAACCATTGTTATTTAAAAAAATTTTTTTTTTCTTTATTGATTTTAGAGAGGAAAAGAAAGAAGGAAACATCGATGAGCGAGAACATCAATTGGCTGCCTCTTGCATGCCCCCCACTGAAAATCTGGCCCCCAACTTGGGCATGTGCCCTGACTGGGAATCAAACCAGTGACATCTTAGTGCATGGGTCAATGATCAGCCACTGAGCCATACTGGTCAGGCTATACTTCTTCATGAAGTTGAGTGATTGCCCTAGAGTTTCCAATATAGATTTTAAACTTTCAAATAACACTATATTGATTCATATTGTCTTATAAATCTTTATTTCTTCCTCATATTAGAAAAGCAATTTCGATATGGAATTTCAGGATTGTGAGCTTTCCTTAAAATATTTTACTTCACTCTCTTCTTGCTTTTATAATTTTTGAAAAAAAGTCTGCTGTAATTCTTATCCTTGTTCCTCAATAAGTAAAGATTTTTCCTCCCTTGTGGCTTCTTTCTTGAACATGGTATGTCTAGGTGTAGTTTGGGGTGGGTGTACTTTCCTTCCTTGGTGTTCTCTGACCTTGGTTTTGGTGTCAGTAACTAACTTTAGAAAGCTCGTAAACATTATTACTTCAAATGTTTCGTCTGCTTCATTCTTACTCTCTTTTCTTTCTGTTATTAAATTACATGTTGTATATTTCAAAATTGTCCCAGAGTTCTTGGATGGGTTTTCTTTTTCCTTCCTTTTCTTCTCTTAGCATTTTAATTTGAAACTGCTTTTTTTGTTTGTTTGTTTGTTTTTTGTACCAAATTACTTTATTTGAAGGAATGGCAGAAATAAAAAAACGTAAGTGGGTGATTTGGTACAAGTTGTAAAAAAGGTAACTCCAACATGCACATACTGCTTTGGTGACCAGGGAAGTTGCCCCCAGGGTTATGGGAAGTCAGCGTAAGGCTTAGCTCTCATCACTGACTCTCAGGATTTGCTTGTCAAAGAGATACTCTGTCAAGCCAGTTTCAGCACCCCCCCCCCCCCAACCTGCACAAGTTGGTTACGTGGTCACCCAATTCTTTGCTCGATTTCACCTGTTCATTCAGATAGTGTGTCTCAATGAAGTCACAAATAAAGGTCATTTTTGTCAGTGGCCAGTTTGTGCAAGTCCAGTAGTGACTGATTCACACTGTTTTCCAAGTGTAATGCACACTCCATTGCATTCAGCCCATTCTCCTAGCTGTCATGGTCTGGTTTCTTGATATCCTTCTAAAGGAAGATTTGGCCACCTCATTGGTTCTGCAGCTTCATCAATTTCTCAGCATGTTCCTTATCCTCATGAGATTGAAGAAAAAATATTTGGTGAAGTGCTTCAATGCCACATCATCATGGTCAAAGTAGTAAGACACAGATGGGAAGCATAGAGCTCCAGGTTGTAGTTCTAGTGCACCTGCAAGATGGATGTGGTCACTGTCATGGTGGGTGCTGGAACAGTGGTGGGGGCCTTGGGCTTGTCCAAGTGCACTGTGAGGAGGTAGTGGAAGGCTGGATCTGGACAGGTAGCTGTGTGTGTGTGGGGGGGTATTTTTCCTGTTTCTGCACTTTACCCTTTATTGTAATAAACCTTAGGCATGAGTATGATTTTATGTTGTCATGTGAGTCCTTCCAGCAAATCACCAAACTAGCTACTGGTCCTGAAACATATTATATTTTTCATCTCTACAAATTGTTTTGGTGCTTTTAAGTATCTTTCATTTTATTATGTTTGTTTCCCTATAACACCCTTGTGTGTTATTTCAATCATGTAGTCATTCTTTCTTTTTTAAATCTTACCCAAACATATGATTTTATTGATTTTTAGAGAAAGGGGGAGAAACATTGATTGGATGCCTCCTGTATGTGTGCTCTGACTGGAAATCAAACCCACCACCTTTTGGTGTATGGGACAACACTCCAACCGAGCTCTGGGTCCATTTTTATTCACTGTTAAGAGTCTCGTTTTCCTGACTCTTGGCATGCCTGCCAATTTTTGATTAGGTATTAAGACATTATGGTTTTTATATTTTCAAGTATTGTGTTGTCTTCCTTTAATGGGTGTTGTGCTTTCTGTTATAGGCAGTGACACCTGAATAATATTAATCCAATTAAATTCTGTTTCTAGACTTTGTTAGGATGAGTCTACAGTAGACTTTCCTCCTGGGATAGTTCAATTCTACTACTGAAGCATAACTCCTTAGGGGACCCACTTAATTCCTGGGGGTATTACTGAGGGCACTCCTCTGCTGGTCAGTTAAAATATTTCTTCACCTTCTGAGTTCTGTGGCAATTGTTCAGCTTTTATTCTGTCATTTTTTTGACTGACCTTCTTGAATTTTACTCTGAGGATGTCAGAGAATTCAGCAGACTCAGAGGATCCTGCTGTAGATTTCTGGACCTCTTCTTTACATAGCTCCCACCTATGTCTCCCACACAATGTACAGTTGCCTCAGCCTCCCGGAACTCACAATTTCTATCTCAATTTAGCAAATTTGTCAGGTTCTGTTTGCATTCTCCTCATGTTTATAGTCAGAAAATTACTTTCATGCAGAAAGTTGGGGCAATTGTAGGGAATCACTTCATTTGTTTCCCTTCTCTCAGAAATCACAGTTCTGCACTATATGTTGTTCCTTGCCTGAATGCAGTTCCACATTTCCTTCGGTTTGTTTTTAAACAAATGTTAAGTCTAGTACTTGTTACTCTAGCATGGGTGAAAGTGTATGTCTCAATAAATATTTGATGGTCTCTTGTAATAAATTCCTAATAAGTTTCCTTGTCAATCCCTTCTTAGATACACCGGATGGTTCTCCATTGGGAAATAAAACCACAATTTGAAAAACTGCTATTACTCAAAATTCTATAAAGTATACTAGAGCACATCATACAACAAATTACCAAAGCTTGAGCTGTTTTAACACTAGGTCATTCAGATCTATATGTTCCAAAAGACTACAGTAACCTGAACTCAATATGGTCTTATATATCCTAAATCCTAAAGAATACTGACACTGTTCCAGCAACAAGTTTACAAATTCTAATTAATTGCTGCCCAGACCCACTTACCTACCGCTGCCATATAACCACCTCTTGAACAACCCTAGCCTCTCCCCATGAATATTCTGAGGTACCCTTCCCTAACTCCTATTTAAGATGAGACTGTGAAGGTATTGCTCTCCCTTGCTAAGTTGAATGGTTTCCCAAGCAATCTTTCATGAGCTTTGATAATCTAAGAAAGTTCAGTAGGGAACTACCACAACCAAAGCCCAGGACCAGGAATTCAGAAGGTTCTACATTAAGGCCCCTTAAGCTTCCCTGCTTAGGGTTTCCTGCAATTATGAAAAAAATTCAGTGCTAAATCTCAGCTCCAATCCCTTTTTGATGAAATCCCAAATCTGTCCCAGGAAAAGAACCCAAAGCATTCTAGTAATCTCATGAAATTTGTACTAATTTTAATTTTCCATGAATATATTATCTATTACTATGTAACACCTTACTCCAAAACATAGTAACTTGAAAAATATTATCCTAGTTTCTTATGGTCAGGAATCTGGGAGTGGCCTAACTGAATTGTTCTGGTCCATAGTGTTTCAAGAGATTGCAGGCAAGCCTCTGGCTAGGGAAAGGCTTGCCTGGGAAAATGTTCACTTCACTTCATTGACATGTATGCTTACAGACCTCAGTTTCTTGTTGGCTGAAGACTTCAGTTCCTCACCATCTGAGCCTCTCCATGGGATTCCTGAGAGTCTTCATGATACAACAGCTGCCTTCTCACAGAACAAATGATCCAAGAGAGTGCATGAAAGTGACCAAAACTTAAGCTGCCATCCTTTGATGACCTAATCTTAGAAGTGACAAATCATCACTTTTACCATATGCTACTGGTCACACAGACCAACCTTGATACATTATAGGAGGGAATGACACAAGATGTGACTACCCATAGTTAGAGAATCCAATTTGGGACCCAACTCAGAGTCTGCCTAATATAGTGAAGTCTGCCAAAGCACAGATTTGTCAGTAGGTCTCTTATCTATTAGCTATACTGTTGTGTGTCTATGAGAGCTTTCCTTAAATAAGGCCGCTACTCATCATGCGGAAGCCAATATACTCTACACCAATATACTATGTGTTGGAAACTTAATAAATGTATTTAATTGTTATAAATCTATGAAGCAGCCAATACTGTCAACACTTAATAAATGAAGAACAGGAAAAGTTAAGCAATTTATTTTTTCACACATAAGTTGTGAGACCAGGCATTCATAAGTCTATTATTCTTCAAAATCTAGGATCTTTCCACAATTCTCTGCTTCTTGTGACTGGCAATAACCTGGATCTTTTTAGCTTGACCTCCCATCAACCCCTTACTCACGTTACAATAAATACTTCCATACTGCACTTTCCATCATACCGCAATAATTTTAAGGTCTCTGGGTTCTTAGTGTTAGTCCCACAGTTAAAATCTCTATATCATACCAGTCTTTTGAAATTTGTTGAGCTGCTACACAGTAAATTTCATAAACATTCCATGTGCACTTGAAATGAGTATTCATGTTAAAGTCTTCTTCATCTGAGTTTGTAAACCGTGCTATTCAAAACTGTATCTTCACTGATTTTTTTTTTGTGTGTGTTTGATCTAATAAATTAGTGAGGTATATTAAAATCCTTACCATAATGGATGCTAATATTTCCTTGTAGATCTGTATGCATCTGTTTGTTATTAGATGCATACAAGGTTTATCTTCCAGCAAAAATGGATCTCTCACCATTATATTGAACCAATCTTTACTCCAAGAGAGGAGAAAAGAGAAAGGGGAACAAAAAAATAGAGTAAGTGGGGAGGGGGCGGGTGGGCAGGGAGTAGGGGAGAAGTGTATGGAAGAGCCAGTTACAGATAGGTTTATATCCAAGCCTTCTCTCCTCCTAAGAGAAGATAACTAGCCTTTCCAATGTTCTATAACGTGCACAGTGGTTACAGATTCTTTGGGTGGATTATTTTCTCCCACCTATGCCAGTGAGAAGACAGGCACATTTCTTTGCCTCTTTCTGTAAGGCAGAGTACATTTTAATCACCCTTCCAAGGAGTATAGCCCACTGGGGCCCCAGCTTTATGCAAAGGTCTTATTAGAAAGTCCACGTGGTGCAGGTTTGAGTTTCAGATTTACTTTCCTTTATCCAGTGCAAAGCAGAACTCAAGACTTCCATGGTTCTTGGTTTCATTTCATTTGGGTTTTTGGAAACCCTTGGTTGTATATGTGCATGTGTATATATGTGTATATGAGCCACAGCTCAGCAATACAGGAATGAATTTTTTTTAATGATTGTATTCAGTGTTTAAGTTGAATTTGTTGAAAGTATCATTCAGAGCCTTCTCCATATCTTTCAAATACTATTCATTCCTCATGATTCAGTTAAAATATAGCTGCTTCCAATAAACTCTGTTCAATTATCCCACCCCTACCTCACATCCAATGAAATTAGTAACACCTTCCTGCTTCCCTCTATGCTGTTTCTATCTTCAGTTACAGTAATTATCACACTGTGTTCTATGCTCCTCAAGAAAACAAGATTTCCTAAGGATCATGGAAAGGCCTCCCACTGCAAGGGCCTTTTAGATGCTGACAGGTATATAAATTCATATGGAATCTCCTAATATCAACCGTTCATTTACTGAACTTGACTATAATTAAGTAAATTATAGACTGAATCATTTTAAAGTTTTAAATACAGTTCAAATACAGTTAAATACAATTCAAACTTTTTAATATTACTCTTAAGATCAACATAAAAAAAGAATTACAAGCATCTCTCTAACATGAAATACTCTGCTCAGTCTAGAGACACTAAGGGGAGAATGACTCCCAGGTGGTTATCATCGGGAAACCAGGAAAAGGTGGAGTGTGAGACAGGTTTTGGACAGTGGGTAAAAATGCACTTGAAGGAGAAAACAGCTAACTAAACTCTATTTAGTGTGTGCAACTTTCTACTAATGCACCCCAGTCCTCTGCAGCCAACTACTTGAGGGCATTTCCACAGACACCACTCACCAGTGACCATGTGTGAACTTCACACCAACACACTGGAAAATTACCATTTTATAGTTTCATAACTGAGAAAATATTTTCATAGAAACAACAAGCAAGGAGATAAAAATACATGCAACCAGAAAAGTTGACTTAGATTAGTTATGTGATTAAAAGGTCTTTGAGAGGAAAGCTCAGTTCTGACTTGGAAGAGTATTGGTCTCAGCCCACTTCACATGGGGTTCTAAGCTAAGACGTCAAGGAAGCAGTGTAACTGCCTCTCCCAGTCAGCTGAGACTGTTGAGCACATGCCCGCTGCTGCCTGTCTTCCTTATCTACATTTTCATCTATTTTCTGTGAAGAAAGCCCTGCACAACAGAGCAGGTGCCATGATCACACACTTACTGATCTGAGAGTGTTCTTATCTTTGAAAGAAATGGAAATAAGTAAGGGAGACTAGATAGCAGCAGGTCTAGCCTCAGCAGCCTTTCTGGGAGATGTCTAGTCCCGATGACTTTGTTATTTCCAAAGTGGTGAATACCTGTTCGAAAGAAAAAAAAAAAACAAATTTGTGTTTAGCCAACAATATAAATAAAGCAATTTCAGTATTGCTTTAAGAAAACACATTCTGAATATTACATCTATTCTCCTTTAAAATATTCAAATTAGTTACTAATACAAAAACTTTCTGACAGTGTGCTTCATAAGTTTTTCAAACTACACCAACTGAAGTCAACTTAAACCTGCCATTTCTGTACCTCACCACATGTAGGGTGAATTCCAATAGTGTCATCAAGTAGCTGTTTCGTGAGCCCACATTTCATTGCAGCTGCAAATCCTTGGGTAACCTCACCAGCATTCGGTCCAAGAATATGAAATCCTATCACCCGATTCTTTAACAAAGAAACAAAACAAAAAGAGGCCCAGTAGGTTAATGATCTGAACAGAAATCTAATCATTTCAAGTTCACAGTTCAAATTGACAGTAACTACTACAGAAAAAGAACCAATGTTGAACTCAGCATAGAATATTACCATGAAACTGAGCCACTGTAAGAACCTGTTAAATGAGCCAAAAAATGCACATCCAAGGTAATCTGCACTCAAATTTACTAGAAAAAAGCAAATTACCCAATGCATGAAGGAGCTCATTAGTATGTATGGTAGACATTTCTAAATTATGCTGAGATAGTGCTAAATAACAACACACACAAATCTGAATTAAAGTCCAACACTAAAATAATTCTAAGGCAGTAGGTTTCACAGGCACTGCAGTGATTCCTGGTCCAGGAAGCAAGTCGCCTGGCTACTAATGTAACTAAGGGAAAATCAGAAGTAGCTGAGGTGGGGGGAGCTTTCCCCCAACACTCAACACTGCATGTTGGAAGGTGCAAGGCACATGTGATGAGCAGACCACTGAAACGGAAAGCAAGATTCACATTAAAAACCCAAATACTGGAATAAAAGCTACATTTTAAAATTACAGCATTTCAGCTTCCAATGATATTACATACATTGTCAAATTTATTGCATATTATCTTTGCATAACAAGTATTGTTGTCTCTGCCAGCTACTGTCCATTCAAGAGGCCAGAACAAAGTATGATATACCTGGAAGACAAGAAGAGAGGAAAAGAGACCAAGATTAGCATATATGAAAATCACTTCTTGATATGATCTTTAATTATGTAAACATGATAGTCTCTGTAATAGCTTTCAGAAATTTAAAGTTTCATGATCCCAACCTTATGTAACCCATTGGAGCATCTGGGCCAGAGCTCCTAAAATTCAGGCTGCACAAGTATGTTGACCTTTGTTTTGCTCTACTGTTAATCCAAGACAATCTATTAACTAAATTCAATTTTCAAACATTCACAGAGTACTGCCATCCAAGGCAATACACTAGGCTATTTGTGGATTGAAAAGATAAAGATTTAGATCCTGCCTTTGACAAGTTTACAATCTGTCTACAAGGTTCATTTTCAAACCAAACCTAGGAAAAGCAGAAGACAGAAAACAGTTCAACTGTAAGAAAAGATATTAAGAATATTACCTATGCTACTCAAAAGCCCTCATTCCAGCACCCCAAATACATGGCTCAGGCTCCTCAATCTATCTCAATCATCTAACTCCCAGAGCAAAACACAATGTGACCTCTGTCCTGCTCATGGAAGCTACATTTTCCCAGTGTTGTTCCTTCTAATCATTCCTTACAGAAGACAATGGATTAATGTTTGGTGTCAGGATAAAAAATGTATTCTGATCTACAGATGGTCCCCGACGTACAATGGTTCAACTTACAATTTTCTGACTTTACAGTGGTGCAAAAGTGATATTCCTTCAGTAGAAATGGTACTAAAAATTTAAATTTTGATCTTTTCCTGGGCTAGCAATATGCAGTAAGATACTCTCTTGAGATGCTGGGAAGCGGCAGCGAGATGAATTTTGCTCAACTGCACAGGCATACCTCATTTTATGATGCTTCAATTCATTGTGCTTCACAGATATTGCATTATTTTACTTGAAGTTTTATGGCAACCCTGGGTAGAACAAGTCTATCACTGCCATTTTTCCAATACCATTTGCTCACTTTGTGTTACATTTTGGTAATTCTCAATATTTCTAACTTTTTCATTATTATATTTGTTATGGTGATCTGTGGATAATAAATGATCTTCGATGTTACTATGGTAATTGCTTTGGAGTGCTATGAATCATGTCCATATTAAGATGGCAAACTTAATTGATAAATGTGTGTTCTCACTGCTCCAGCGAGCAGGTGTTCCCCCATTTCTCTCTCCCTCTCCTTGGGCCTCCCTGTTCCCTAAGATACACATACTATTGCACACTTAACAGACTATAGTATAGTGTAAACATAACTTTTATATGCACTGGGAAACAAGTGCAAAAAAAATTCATGTGACTCGCTTTGTTGCAATATTCTCTTTATTGCAGTGGTCTGGAACCAACCCCTCAATATCTCTGAGATATGCCTGTACTCTAAAATTTTGTATTACGTCAGGCCACCAGAAATTATTTTTTTATTATACTTTGCTTTGCCATTATGCCATCAGACTGCAGTTCTGGATCTAATAAACACTCCTGTAAAACCCATCATTGTATTTACTAATGAGATATTTTAAGGATATTAGTCACCTTATCTCACTGCCCGTTTTATAAGAACATGAAATATTTCTTAATTCTCCCTCTTCTAGTCACATAGTAGGAAGCTTAGAGTTAAATTCAATTTTCAGCTTAATCCTACAACAAGTCTATTAGACTTTATAGCATTAATTTTGTGAACTAACAAATTAATCTTTCTTCTAACACCATCTTATTTTTTCTACCCCCATTCTCTTTTTACCTTGATTTCTTCACTTTAAAAATATCACATATGTATTTTTGAGACTTCCTCCAATTTCTTTATAATAGGAATTAAAAAAAATACTAATACATCAAATTATCAATCCTGTCAAATGCAATAAATAAATAAATAAAGTAGGTGAGATAATGTACAATGAACCATAGGATGAAGACCTTAAAGAAACCCCACGAACTTGGGTAATGTTTTTCCCACAAAGATATTCTTTTAACTAGGATATGGCCTTCTACATTCTTCCTGCCTCTCTTTTAATTCTCACTATATCAAACAGTTTTACAACTAAGTTTCAAGTCCATAATTGTTACCATCAATTTTCTAAAACTCAGTGAAAATTCACCATTGCAAAAAGGAAGGTTCATTATCAAAAGGAGTCAATTATAAACACTGATCAAAAAATATCCTCTAAAACATAAATGTCTCATTGAAAGCAACCACCTAAAATAACACTATAAAGTTTTAACCGTACATTTCCCAACACCAGAAGTGTAAGTAAGAATTTCAAAAAGTCATTAGGCCATTTAACTAGGGAATACCAGTGCTATGATTTAAAAAAATTCCCAGTAATAAATTAAAATGTCATTAAGGGAGAGAACTGAAATTTCAACTCTCTTTTGCTGAAAACCTGAAGTAGTAATAATCCTCCATCTCTTTTTTTTTCTCTCTATCCCTCTTATGTTGGGAGGGTGTGCAGAAAAAACACTCAAGCTATTCACCAAAATGTAAGAAAATATAAGATTATTGTGTTTAAACGGCAGAGTGGTGAAGTGGAGGTGGAAATAAACATGGAGAGGATATCTTTGTCAGAATCTGAATGGTCCACAGTCCACCAAAACCCTGGGAACTGCCCATCTTCCCCACCTAGGGTCCACTGATAGTGTAGGTTCCCAGAGTCATGCTGATGTGATGCTCCAGGAGTCTGGCTACTATCATACTGAATGGAAGTGGTTGAATGACTGACCCAACTCAGACCAATTTCGAACTGAGATTTAGAAACAGTAAGTTAATCAGTTCCTCTTAAGACCAAAACTATTAGATAAACTATCAGGAGCAAAAGAAATGTCATATTTTGGCTGTCATGTGCATTATAGGAGCAAATAGAGTATGTGCAGGAGCAGAAGAATGGACTGTATGCACACACACAAACATACATACAAACCCAAGCAAGTTAAAGTCTTCCAATTTCTGGTTCTTAGCTCTTGCTAAGGCCTTGATACATTTCTGCATTCCCAAAAGATCTAATAATAACTTGTGCTTCCTTGTGGTACACTTACTCAAGTAGATATTTGTTACTTGTAATTCAAAAGTCTTAATGTATATATTATACATTTCTGTTTCCCAAACTGTATTAGTTTGCAAGAGAAACAGAGTTTAAATTATTTAATTTCTAATTCTCCTAAAATAGGATGATTTCCTACACTATAACCATTATAATAACTTGCAAAATGAAAATAAAGTGACTGAGAAGACAGCTGATTAAAAGAGAGATTCTTAAAAAGTAAACAAAACACCATCTTACTTCTAGATTCTCTTTTTTATGTACTTCAATAGCTTTCTCTTCAGATAATCCACAGCAGCCATATTCCAGAGGAGTAAACACTGTAGTTGGAACATTAATATAATCACACTGAAAGATAAACAAATTACACGTTCTTATTTTGTGACACTTTTTTTTTTTTACAACAAAAATCTCTATTACATACATTTATAAAAGGAAACTAAGTAAGTCCAGTTCAGTGTGACTGATTCTGACACATTACCATTTCAGGGAATTCTAAGTTACACTAAAGGAGATGGGGTGATCCCCTGATCACAGGGCAGATACCACGTGCTGGCCAGTGACCAGTGAACAGGACTGGCTCTCCCAGTGCCCCAACTTCAGACTTCTGGTCTGAAAAACCACTCAGTAGAGAAGGTCATACACTTTGTTGCCCCTACAGACACTTTATAAATTTTTTAAATTCCATCACCATGACCCTGGACCACCTCTACCAGGTGACAAAGAATTACACTATTTCACCTGAAGCTTAGCCAATGCTTGGCCATTTTATTTAATGGTGTCACTGAGATGATGAACAAAGAAGCAGCCCAATAGTGTGGAATTAGTGACTGCCCTGGACCATCAACGGGAGATGGCATATGTGTACTTGGGGGCCAGGATTGTATGAGTCCCATGGTTACAACGGAAACCTTTAGAGCCCTTATCTGAAAGACACAGCACAAGTGGACAGCACAGGAAGACTGGGACTCTGAACCCTACATGTAACCTTCCAGAAGCTCCATGCATCTGCCCATGGGAAAGGGAGTGTGAGGGAAGGTGGCATCCCTGCCTGGAGAAGACAGTGTGTTTGTGACCGTATAGAGAAAAGTTGTAACACGCTGGCAGAAGCATCATTAAAACTGTGTATGTGGAGAGAAAATAGTGTGCAAGGACAAAGAATGGAGGGTATAACCAGGGATGAACGTCTCTGTGCCTGACCACCCACAGCTCCTCAAGGGGTGGCACTCCCCAAACCCCAGCCAACAAGTTACAGATTAGGTCAGGGGTGACATCTAACCCAAAGAAAAATAATCCATAAGCTGGTCAGAAACCTATGCAGGAAAAAGTGAGCTGCATCAAATTGTTTTTTTGCAGGAAAATGAACTAGGAACAAAGAGAGGATTCTCCAGGTGGTAGTGTGATAGGAAAAAACAGAGTTATGGCCAAGTCAGGCTAATGGAAGGGAACCCTGTGAAGCCCTCTGCCCCCATCCATGTACAACGGCCCCAGAGCAACTGTGACACCCATACCCAGTCATGTTCCAATTGCAGTGAGGCCCAGTACTAGCACGATCCTTGTTCTAAGTCACTGTGCAATTTACTTATTCATCTGTGTGATCCTTATAAGAAACTCCCCGTTTACCTAGTTTGAGTGACTTTCTGTTTTACCCAAAAATAAAAACACATCAAAACATCACCAGGTACACTTGCATAAATGAGGTAATTTGTGTACAATATGCATCAGCCTAGACTCTTTAACTGAAAATATGCTCCCATCCCATGTTTCATTTGCTACCCTGTGAATCATAAAGCATCTGTGTTCTTTTTTCCAACATGACTAGAGAAAATCACATAACCATGTGGACTGCCTGGTTTTCTGACTTCTCTTAGGCCATCAAATGCTCATCAATCCATTTATTGACCAGCAGCGATCCCATATCCTATGGCTTACAGTGGAAGTCTCATCCTCAATAGATGCCTCTGTCCCGTTTCATATTAAGAAAAATCAACACTTTCTCCACATCTTACACTATCTCCTACACCTGAACCTGACTTCATCTTGCCCTACATGTAGCTTTCCTTTCAGTCCTGTACCATTAACCTCTCACTTTTTACACACACACACACACACACACATACACACCTGTCTTCTAATCTCTATTCCACTGCCACCATGACTAACTTCTTAAAGCATTAGGCAACTACTCTGCTTCCATACATCTTGAAATGCTATTGCACTTTGGATGGGATAATTTCGTCTTTGTACAGTTAGCATTCTTGGCCCCACCCATTAATGTCAGCAGTGCCACATCCCCACATATGTACAGGGTTTTCATTCATGACCTTCCAAGGCACCTAGGGTGATCAAATGAGCAGCATGTAGTATCCTTTATGAAGAATATGTGCCCCAAACTTTTCACCTTAACCTAATCATGAAAAAACAATCAGAAATTCAGAATGTGAGACATTCTACAGGAAAAGTAGCCTGGATTCATCAAAAGTTGAAGCATGAAAAGTAAAACAAGCAAACAGGTAAATCAAGGCAGAGAGCCAAAGTAGATTAAGAGACTTAAAAGTCAGAAGAGTGATGTACTGTATTTATCAAAACACGTACAAACATTCTAATAGACAATTGAGGAAATGTGAATATTACTGCATTTTTGTTGAATTCTCAGCCACAGTAATGGAACTGTGTTATGTAGGTGAATATACCTTGTTTTTAGGAGATACATGCTGAACTATTTAGGAGCATAACTTCATTGATATCTGCCACTTATTTCAAATAGCTCTGCAGAAAAAGATGTACGTGAATTTTACACGCACACATACACACACACACACATCTTCAGAAAAGGAGAAAACAAATATGACAAAAGAATAATAACTCAAAAATCTCAGTGAAAGGGTAATTAATATGAGTGGTTTTCTGTGGTTTGACATCTTTCTATATGAAAAGTTGGGGAAAATATCTTCAACCACTCCCACTGCCTAAAGAAAGCCCTACTAATTTTTTACTGTGCCATCACAGACTTCTGATGATCTGATATCAATCAATTTTCCAGCCTCATTTCCAGTTGCACTCCTCTGTCACCAATTGCTCTGCCTACATACACCTCAAAATATTCTAAGTATTACTGATAATAAAATTCTTTGTGTGTGACAGAACTATTAGCATTCTTGACACCCATCTAGTAAAATCACCTCCCTGGTCACTCTTCATCTGCCAACACTTCTGCATGTCCACAGTGCTCCTGATGGAGCAGAGCATGACTAACCCCAGCTAGGAACTCCTGAGAGAGTGCTCATAGTCTTAGAACAAACCAAGCATTGCAGAACTCTGGGCTTTTGAGTTGTCTAATTATTACAAGAGCCCTTTGCTTCCTCAATCTTAAATGTCAAACCACAGAAAAAATAGTAACAATCACTCATATTACCCTTTGACTCAGATTTCTGAGTTATTATTGTCATATTTGTTTTCTTTTTCTGATCTTAAATTGTTCATCTTATAAAACCCATCCCAAATCTTTTACCAAAGACCATATGAAAGGTGAAAGAGACTGCAGAAATCACCTGATTCAAACCATAAACTTTGCAGATGGTAAAAATGAGGTTGAAGAAAAGGGAAATGACTTGAAGAGGTTGACACACTAAGCAGGCACTAAAGCCAGAGCCAGCATCCCCATCCCCTCTGAGTGTTCCTGTGACAGTGCGACCGTCTACCGGGGAGTCCTCTTTGGATCTCTTGAGTCAGAGTCAACTGCTCCTCCTCTTACTCATGACCCCCACCTACCTAGTAAGCCCACTGATGCTGGAACCATGCCAGTTCCTTTGTATATCTTGCAGCACAAAATCTTGCACATACAGATATTCAAAAAATATTTTTGAAAATCATTAGTAAATAATAAATACGTCAACTACAAATGATTTATTTGTGCAAAACCCTTTACTTGCAAAATAAGCACACAAGTTTTATTTGTACTGATTTTTTTAAGTCATAATTTTTATTTAGATATTATCTCAAAAACAACAGTAAAAACTTACCTTTTCTAAACGACCCCCAAAAAGTCTTCGAGCCAACAACTTGCCTGCCTGTATGGCGACGGGAGTGAGCTCAAGTTTACCTTCCAGAACATCTCCAACAGCATAAACATAGGGCACGTTGGTCTGTTCCATGTCATTTACTGGTATCTTGCCACTCCTATTAGATTTTGAAAGGAAAAAAACAAGTATTATGACAAACTCTATACTGCTGGATGACTAACACTATTCTAAGAGAACTAAATACACAGAGAAGAAAACCACCCTCTAAAAATTCATATACCTCAGGGTCATTACCTGTCTGTAAGATCAAAGGCTTACAATAACAAAGGTTTCTGTAGCTCCAAAAAATACCTTGCTGGCTTATGAACCAGCTT
Source organism: Molossus molossus (assembly GCF_014108415.1). Classification (NCBI taxonomy): domain Eukaryota; kingdom Metazoa; phylum Chordata; class Mammalia; order Chiroptera; family Molossidae; genus Molossus; species Molossus molossus. The sequence continues at coordinate 56,522,641 of NW_023425399.1, read as the reverse complement.
GTTTTTTGTCCTGACCAGAAATCGAACCGGCAACCTCTTGGTGCATGGGTGGACGCTCAACCACTGAGCCACACGTGCCAGACCCAGCTTGTTTTTTGGATGTTGAGGATAGTCACAGATTTCCCCCAGAATTGCACTTAGAGATTTGCAATTTTTCTCCTTGCCTGACCAAGGATATAAAATTCACTCTAAATCAGATAGCAGGTGAATACATTTCCACAGTTGTTTTTTAATCATGCATGAGCTCTTTAAGGCACACAACAAAGAGTTACTGATTAATGAAAAATTGGTAACAGAGTTGGAACAATAATTACTATGAAATAAATTTAAAGCATTAACACTTTACATCTTAGTAATTAAATGAGAAAACTAAGAGGTGACCTATAGAAACATTTTGCTTTGTGCATCAATAATGTAATGATCCCACATGTACATACTTCTCATTGATTTTGACACCAATCTTCTCCAACCCTATTTTCCTTGTAGAGGAATCACGACCAATTGCTAACAAAACCTATATTGAGAGAGAGATCAAACACTCAAATTATCAATATCAGGAATTAAAGAAGAAACATCAATATAGTTCCTTCAGACATTAAAATACTAATAACTATTATGAATGTTCTATGCCAATAAATTTTACAGCTTAGATTAAATAGATTTCTGTTTTTTATTTAGATCAAGATGCATTTTTAAATTGAGGTATAACCGATATATAACATTAGTTTCAGGTGTACAACTTAATGATTTGATATTTGTATATACTGCAAAATGATCACCACAATACCTAACCCTCAAAACCTCAAAATATGACTGATTGGAAGACAGGACCTTTAAGAAAAATGAGGTCATTAGGATAGGCCCTAATCTAATATGACTAGTGTCCATATTAGAACACACACAGTGTAGACTGAGAAGGAATTATGTGAAGACAAAGAAAGAAGGCAACCAACCATCTGCAAGCCAAGGAGAGAGGCCTAGAAGAAGCCAAATCTACTGACACTTTGGTCTCAGACTTCTGGCCTCCAGAACTGTGAGAAACTAAATTCCTTTGCCTAAGCTACCTTATCTGTAGTATTATGTTATGGCAGCTCTAGTTGACTAATATACCCTACACTCATTACGGAAACTGAATTCACAATTTATAAACTTTGTATTAATTAACTCCAGACCCAGATGACTTCACTTATAAAATCTACTGAACACATATAAGAATTAACATTAGTGGTATACAAATTCTTCCAGAAAAAAGAGAAAGGAGCCTTTCCAACCCCTTTTTATGAGGCCAGCATAAACATCTGACACTAAAATCAAACAAGAATATTTAAATAGAATTATAAGCCAATATCCCCAAGAACATAGATGCAAAATCTTTAACAAAATTTTATCAAATCAAATATAACCATATATAAAAAGGATAACAGATCACGACTAAGTGAGGTTTGTCCAAGAAATACAAATTTGGTTTAACATACAAAAATAAATCAATGCAATTTGTCATATTAACACAATAAAGAAGAAAACAATTTTATCATCCCAACAGATGTGAAAAAATCATTTGATAGAACATCCTTGACGATTTTAATTAAATCCACAGCACATTAAGAATAAAAGAGAGCTTCCCCAACTTGATAAAAGGCATCTGTAAACAAACATCAGTTTACATCCTAGTAATCATAAAAAACTGAATGCCTAGGACATCCCTAAGATCTGAGTAAGGTGAGGATGTGTACTCACAATTTTTATTCAACACTGCACTGGAGGTCTTAACCAGTGCAATAAGGCAAGAAAAAGAAATAAAAAGCATGTAGATTGGAAAGAAGAAACCAACAGGTTTGATATGCAGACATAAATCCTAAGAATCCACTAGGTCAATATACAAAAGTCATTTGTATTTCTATGTACTACCAACTAACCACTGAAAGTTAAAATGTTCCAATGCCATTTACAATAGCTTAAAAAACTAAAGATAAATTTAGCAAAGTACATAAAAGACTTCTAGAGCAAAATGATAATATATTGCTGCGAGAAACTAAAGAATACGTAAAAAAAGATATAGGATATTCATGTATTAGAAAAATCAATATCACTAGGATGTCAATTCTTCCAAACTGATCTGTGTAATCACTGCAAGGTCAATCAAAATCCCTGAAGTCTTTTAAAAAACTGGCAAGCTGCGTTTTAAATTTATATAAAATTGTAAAGGACCTAAACAAAGTTAGAGGACTTACTGAACCTGGTCCAAGATTTACTGTAAAGCTTCAATAATCAAAACGATGTGGTGCTGGTTAGAGGAGACAAATGATCAGTGGAATAAAGGGTGCAGAAACAGACTGAAAACTAATCGGTCAAATTTCAACAAAGGCACCAAAGCAATTTAGTGGAGAAAGGGAAGTCTTTGCTATAAATGGTACTGAATACCCATATGGAAGAAAAATAACCTTAATTCCTACCTCACACCATAAACAAAAATTAATTCAAGATGGATTACAGACCTAAACATAAAAGATAAAACTATTAAGCTTCACAAAGAAAATATAGGAGAATATCTTCACAACTTTTAGGCAAGCAAAGATTTCTTATAAGCACACAGAAAGCATTAACCATAAAACAAAAACTTGATAAACTGGACTTTATAAAAAGTTTTAAAACTATTGCTGCTCATCAAAATATGCCTTAAAAATAAATTTATTTTGGGAAGAAAATATTCACAATACATATATCTAAAAAAAAGGAATATACCCAAATATATACAGAACTCCTGCCGTTCAAGAATATAAGTTCAAATAACCCAACAGGCAATGAGCCAAAGACTCAAACAGAAAAATCATATGGGAAAATATATTAAAAAACAATAAAAAAGAAAAATATGCTCAACATTAGTCATCAGAAAGATGCAAATTAAAACCATAATAAAATACTACTACATATGTATCAGAATGGCTAAAATGAAAAACCAACCCCAAATGTTGTTGAGGATATGGAACAACCAAAACTCTCAGGCATGGCTGGTGGAAATATAAAGTGATACAATCAATTAGAAGTTTGGCTGTTGCTCAAAGAGATAAACATAGAAACTATCCTAGGACCAAGCAGTTTCACTGTTAGCTATTTATTTACCCATAAGAAATGAAAATACATGTCCATAAAAGGCCTTATTCCAGAAATCTTCATAGGAGTTTAAGTCACACTTATCCCATACTGAAAAAAGCCTAGGTGTCCAGCCAGAGGAAAATGAATAAACTAGATCTAGAAAATGGCGGCGAAGTGAATGGAGCGACACAGACCATCTCCCAAGACCAAACTGGATTTACAACGAAAATAAAGGCAAATCGTCAGGAAAGGGCAGCCAAAAGACATCTTGGAGGACCACTTAACCAGAAACACCCACTCAATCCTGGTAGGCTTGCGAGGACGCGAGAGGGGACCGAGAGCCCAGGGTCCGCAGCGGCCTGGGCAGGGGCCGGGGAACTCGGCTGGAAGTTACTGCTACCGCCCCCCTTCCCACCCTGCATGGGCCCTGGGAACTCTGTAGCCAGCTAAACTCTCCGCTGGAGCCGCACAAACTCACGGGCCCCAAGGAACTCGGTGCGACCAGGGAACTTGGCAGGAAGTTACTCCTACCGCCTCCCTTCCCACCCTGCATGGGCCCTGGGAACTCTGTAGCCTGCTAAACTCTCCGCTGGAGCCACACAGACTCGCAGAGACCAGGGGACTCGGTGGGACCAGGGAACTCGGCTGGAAATTGCTCCTACCGTCTCCCTTGCGACCCTGCATGGGCCCTGGGAACTCTGTAGCCTGCTAAGCTCTCGGCTGGAGTCGCACAGTCTCCCAAAGACCAGGAGACTCGGCGGGGCCAGGGAACTCGGCTGGAAGTTACTCCTACCGTCTCCCTTGCCACCCTGCATGGGACCTGGGAACTCTGCAGCCTGCTAAACTCTCTGCTGGGCTGGAGCCGCACAGACTCGCGGAGACCAGGGAACTCGGCGGGACAAGAGAACTCGGTGGGAAATTAATCCTACCATCTCCCTTGCGACCCTGCATGGGCCCTGGGAACTCTGTAGCCTGCTAAACTCTCCGATGGAGCCGCACAGACATGAGGGCCCCAGGAAACTCGGCGGGACCAGGGAACTTGGCGGGAAATTAATCCTACCGTCTCCCTTGCGACCCTGCATGGGCCCTGGGAACTCTGTAGCCTGCTAAGCTCTCGGCTGGAGCCGCACAGTCTCCCGAAGACCAGGGGGGGCCAGGGAACTCGGCGGGAAATTACTCCCACCGCCTCCATTGCCACCCTGCATGGGCCCGGGGAACGCTGTAGCCTGCTAAGCTCTCGGATGGAGCCACACAGACTCCTGGAGAACAGGGGACTTGGCGGGATTCTGCTACCAAGGCTGAGTCCTGCGAACTCTGAGTGCTAAGCCCTCAGCGGGCCGCGCGAACTCGCTTGGACCAGGGGACTGTGCTAGACGCTACTGCCACCTCTGCAGTGTCCCGCTACCGCGGCTCAGTCCTGGGGCTTCTGCTGAGTGCAACCCTCTCAGCTGGTGCCACAGCCGCAGCCGCCCTTGGCTGGAAGCAGTGCCCTCGGGTTAAAAGTCCCAGGTGGCTCCAGGACGCAGAGTCCGGACGGAGGCTAAATTGGCAGCAGCCACTCACCTTGGGATCCGGCGGAAGGAGGGCAGACTGGACTGGAACTGTGTGGGGACACTCGGGTTTTGGAGGGTGCTAAGAGCTTTCGCTGAGTGCAGCCACGCAGGACTGTGGTCATTTTACTTTTTCTCAGGGCCCTGGGGAGAGGTGGTGGCCCCTCCCTCAGAGATTCAACCCCACCTGGTGGCCATTGAAATGCTAACTGAGGCCCATTAACAACGAACACTTGCCTCACTCTCAAGAAATCCTCATACACTGAGCACCTGAGGGAGTTATCCAGGCAACTCAGACACCAAAGGTCTGCAGGTGACCTCTACAAATAGCCTCCAGGCAAAAAAAAAAAAAAAAGCTAGAGGATAACTACCATTCCCTGGGCGTGCAACACTAACCAGAAAGGCTAAGACTTGACGGTAGTGTTTAAAGTGGGTCCTCCCTGGTGCATCCAAACCCAGGAGAGGGAGCCACAAACAGCAGAACACCAACACCCACTGGGAAAACTTGGCAGACTCCAAAGCCCACTGTGATAACCAAAATGGTGAGAAACAGAAACAAAAGCCAAATGAAAGAACAAGAGACCTCTACAGAAGATGAAATAAATGAGGTGCAGTTAAGCAAGTTAACAGAACTAGAATTTAGAGCCATGATGTTGAGGAAGCTCAACGGCATGTGTAAGGACATGAGCAACATGAGTAAAGACATAGAAATGCTGAAAATAAACCAGATGGAAATGAAAAACCAACAGGAAGAAATGAAGAATGACATATCAGAAATGAAAAACACATTGGAAGGTCTGAAAAGCACAGTAGGGGAAGCTGAGGACCGGATCAGTGAATTAGAAGACAGGCTAGAAGAAATCAATCAATCAGAAAACCAAAAGGAAAAAATCGATGAAAAAACAGGAAGAGAGCTTAAGAGAACTGTGGGACAACTGGAAACGGAATAATATTCGCATCATAGGAGTCCCTAAAGCAGAAGAAAGTAAGCGAGGGCTAGAGAATATATTCAAAGAAATAGTGACAGAAAACTTCCCTAATTTGGTGAAGGAAGAAGGCATTCAAGTTCAAGAAGCTCAGAGAGCCCCAAGTAAGAAGAACCCAAACAGGCCCACACCAGGACACATAGTAATCAAACTGCCAAAAATTAAAGACAGAGAGAGAACCCTAAAAGCAGCAAGAGATAAGAAACAGGTTACCTACAAAGGAAACCCCATAAGGCTCTCAGCTGACTTTTCACAAGAAACACTACAGGCTAGAAGGGAATGGCATGAAGTAATCAAGGTCATGAAAAACAAGGATCTGATTCCAAGACTACTCTACCCAGCAAGGTTATCATTCAAAATAGAAGGTCAAATAAAGAGCTTTTCAGACATAAAAAGGCTAAGGGAATACATTAGCACTAAACCAGCACTGCAAGAAATGTTAAAAGGACTGCTGTAATTACCAGGAGAAATTGGAAGGAAAATAGAAACACACTAAACAAAAATGGCAATAAATAAGTACATATCAATAACCACCTTAAATATAAATAGACTGTATGCTCCCATAAAAAGACACAGAGTTGCTGATTGGATAAGAAAGCATGACTCATCTATATGTTGTTTACAAGAGACCCACCTCACAACAAAAGACTCACATAGATTGAAAGTGAAGGGATGGAAAAAAATGTTTCAAGCAAATGGAAAAGAAGAAAAACTGGGGTAGCAATACTTATATCTGATAAAATAGACTTCAGATTGAAGGCCATAAAAGAGACAAAGAAGGCCACTACGTAATATTGAAAGGATCTATCCAACAGGAAGATATAACCTTGATAAACATATATGCACCCAATATAGGAGCACCAAAATATATTAAAAAACTATTGGAGGACTTCAAAGGAGAAATCGATAGCAATACAATCATAGCAGGGGACTTCAACACCCCGCTCACATCACTGAATAGATCCTCTAGACAAAAAATTAGCAAGGAAACAGAGACTCTAAATGAAGCACCAGACCAAATGGATTTAATAGATATCTACAGAGAACTACACCCCAACACTACAGAATTCACATTCTTCTCAAGTGCACATGGAACATTCTCAAAGACAGACCACATGTTAGGGCACAAACTAATTCTCTACAAGTTCAAGAAGACTAAAATTATAACAAGCATCTTCTTAGACCACAATGGTATGAAACTGGAAATCAATTGCAAGAAGAACATACAAAGACATTTTAACACATGGAAGCTAAATAGAATGTTATTACACAATGAATGGGTCACCGAGGAGATCAAGGAAGAAATCAAAAACTTCCTGGAAACCAATGAAAATGAGGACACAACAATACAAAATCTATGGGATGCAGTGAAAGCAGTTCTGAGAGGGAAGTTCATAGCACTACAGGCCTACCTCAAAAAAGAAGAAAAATCTCTAATAGACTACCTAACCTCACAACTTAAAGAACTAGAGAGTAAACAAAAAGAAAACCCCAGAGCAAGTAGAAGGAAGAAAATAGTAAAGATCAGAGCAGAAATAAATGACATAGAGACCAAAAAAACAATTCAAGGATCAATAAAACAAAGAGCTGGTTTTTTGAAAAGATAAACAAGATTGATGGACCCTTAGATAGACTCACCAAGAAACAAAGAGAGAGAACCCAAATACATAAAATCAGAAATGAAAGAGGAGAGATAACAACTGACACCACAGAAATACAAAAGATCGTTAACAACTACTATGAACAATTATACGGCAACAAATTCGAAAATCTAAGCGAAATGGACAAATTTCTAGAAACACATAGTCTCCCAAAACTGGATCAGGAAGAGATTGAAAACTTGAACAGAACAATAACAACAGAAGAAATTGAAGATGTAATCAAGACTCTTCCAGCAAACAAAAGCCCAGGCCCGGATGGCTTCACGGGGGAATTTTACCGAACATTCAAAGAAGAACTAATACCCATTCTCCTCAAACTATTTCAAAAAATTCAAGAAGAAGGAAGACTTCCAAACTCGTTTTATGAAGCACCATAATTCTAATTCCAAAACCAGAAAAAGACACAACAAAGAAAGAAAACTACAGGCCAATATCCCTGAAGAACATAGATGCCAAAATCCTGAACAAAATACTAGCAAATCGAATCCAGCAATACACCAGAAAAATTATCCAACATGACCAAGTGGGATTCATCCCAGGGATGCAAGGCTGGTACAATATTCGCAAATCCATAAATGTGATACACCACATAAATAAAATGAAGAATAAAAACCACATGATTATATCAATAGATGCTGAAAAAGCCAACAAAATCCAGCATCCATTTCTGATAAAAATGCTCATCAGTGTGGGAATAGAGGGATCATATCTAGACATAATAAAGGCCATATATGAAAGACCTACAGCCAACATCATACTCAATGGGCAAAAACTAAAAGCATTTTCCTTAAGAACAGGAACAAGGCAAGGATGCCCACTTTCACCACTCCTATTTAACATAGTACTGGAAGTCTTAGCCACAGCAATCCGACAGGAAGAAAAAATAAAAGGGATCCAAATAGGAAAGGAGGAAGTGAAACTGTCATTATTTGCAGATGACATGATACTGTACATAGAAAACCCCAAAGACTCTACCAAACGTTTACTAGACTTAATAAATGAATTTGGCAAAGTAGCAGGATACAAAATTAACATCAAGAAATCGATGGCATTCTTATACACCAATGATGAACTCACAGAAAGAGAAACTAAGCAAACAATCCCATTTACCATTGCGGCAAAAAAATTAAGATACCTAGGAATAAACTTAACCAAAGAAATAAAGGACCTATTCGCAGACAACTACAGGTCATTTGAAAAAAGAAATAGAGCAAGATATAAAAAAATGGAAGCACATACCCTGTTCATGGATTGGGAGAATTAACATCATTAAAATGTCCATATTACCCAAAGCAATCTATAGATTCAACGCAATCCCCATCAAAATACCAATGGCACACTTCACAGAATTAGAACAACTACTTCAAAAGTTCATATGGAATCAAAAAAGGCCTCCAATAGCCACAGCAATCTTGAAAAGGAAGAACAAAGTTGGAGGGATCACAATACCAGATTTCAGGTTATACTACAAAGCCACTATAATCAAAAGAGCCTGGTACTGGCACAAGAACAGGTATATAGACCAGTGGAACAGAACAGAGAACCCAGAAAAGGACCCAAGGCAATATGCTCAATTAATATTTGACAAAGATGGCAAGAGCATACAGTGGAGTAAGGACAGCCTCTTTAATAAATGGTGCTGGGAAAATTGGACAGCTACTTGCAGAAAAATGAAACTAGACCCTCAACTTACACCCTACACCAAAATAAACTCAAAATGGATAAAAGACTTAAATGTAACTCATGAATCCATAAAAATCCTAGAGGAGACTCTGGGCAACAAAATCTCAGACATCATACGCAGCAGAATTTTTACTGACACATCACCTAAGGCAATAGAAACAAAGGAGAAAATGAACACATGGGACTACATCAAACTCAAAAGCTTCTGCACAGCGAAAGATACAATCATCAAAATGGAAAGGCTACCCACTGTATGGGAGAGCATAATTGCCAATGATAAGGGGTTAATTTCAGATAAGGGGTTAATTTCCAATACATATAGAGTGCTCATACAACTCCACAAAAGGAAGACAAAGAATCCAATTAAAAAATGGGCAGAGGAACTAAATAGACACCTCTACAAACAGGACATACAAATGGCTAAGAAACATATGAAGAAATGCTCATCATCACTAATTATCAGAGAGACGCAAATCAAAACAACAATGAGGTATCACCTCACACCTGTCAGAATGGCCGCCATCAACAAATCATCAAACAACAAGTGTTGGCGAGGGTGTGGAGAAAAGGGGACTCTAGTACACTGCTGGTGGGAATGCAGACTGGTGCAGCCACTATGGAAAACAATGTGGTGTCACCTCAAAAAATTAAAAATTGATCTTCCATTGACCCAGTGATCCCACTTCTAGGAATATACCCTAAGAAGTCTGAAACACCAATCAGAAGGAATATATGTACCCCCATCTTTGTAGCAGCACTATTTACAATCGCTAAGATCTGGAAACAGCCCAAGTGCCCATCAGTAGACGAATGGATCAAAAGGCTGTGGTACATATATACAATGGAGTACTACACAGCGGTAGGAAAGAAAGATCTCTTATCCTTTGAGACTATATGGAGGGACCTGGAAAGTATCATCCTAAGTGAAACAAGCCAAACAGAGAAAGACAAATTTCATATGATCTCACTTATTTGTGGAATATAATGAATATAACAGTTTGAGGAATGGGGTAGTCCCAGAGACGCGGAAGCGGGGTGCAGACTGACAATCCCCTAAGGAGTGGGGAGGTGGGGGAGGGATGAACCACAGAACTTATATGCATGTATGCATGAACAGTGGACATGGACAACAATCTGGGGAAGGGGCAGGGAGGGGAGGAGGAGGAGGGAATCAGTGGGGGAAAAAAGGAGAATCATCTGTAACAAAAATTAATCAATAAAAAAAAATGAATAAACTATGATACAGTTATACAACTGCATATTCACATAAAAAAGACCTCATGGTACACACAACAACTTGGATGTATCCTGAATAAAACAAGCCAGATATCGAGGAGTATCTACCACATGGTTCCATTTCTGTGATGTCTAGAATATGCAAAACTAGTCTGTGGTGACAGAATCAGAATAGGGTTCCTTGGGGTCAGGAAGTGGGAAAGAACACGAGAACTTTCTAAATTCACAGAAATGTTTTCTTACCTTCAAAGGAGTGTAGATTACACAAACATGTACATTTGTCAAACTGATTGAACTGTACATCTAAGATCTGTGCATTTCACTACATGTAAATTATACCTCATTACAAAATTAAGCAATTTACAAATTTATATATTGTGAACTTTATACCAATATATTTGTTAGAATATAGAAGTTAGATGAAATGGACTAATTCTTAGGAAACTGTAATTAATCAAAAGTAACTCAAGAAGAAAACAGAAGACCTTAAATGTCCTTTGACTGTTAAAAAAGCAAATCAGTGGTCAAATATACATATCCATAAAACATTCTAGACTCAGATGGTTGCATCAGTGAATTCTATCAAACATACAAAGAAAGTTCTAATACTACATCAATCCTTCCAGAGTCAGAATAATCTTGGTACCAAAATCTGAAAAGTTCAATATATAAAAGGAAATTATTAGCCAATATGATTCATGAATATAATGCAAAAACTCTAAATAAGCGAATCGAACAGTATATAAATAGGACCTTTACCAAGTCAGGTTTATATCAGGAGTAAAAAGTCAACTGAGATTAGAAAATCAATATAATTCAACACATTAACAAATTAAAGAAAAAAATCTTGATCTTAGACGGCTACAAAAGGAACTGTTACAACAGAACTCATACACTCATGATTTTTAAAAAACACCCACATAACCAAAATCCCTTAGCAAACAGGAAACAGAAAAGAATTTCTTTAATTTGATTAAGAATATGTACCAAAACCCTACAGAAAAAATTATTCTTATATAATAAAACACTGAAAACTTTCCTTTGATATTGAGAACAAGACAAGAATGGCTGCCATGGCAATTTCTGGTTCACACTGTACTGGAGGTCCTAGTTAGTGTACTTGTGCAAGAAAAAGAAGTAATGAAGACGACGGTGGAAAAGAAGAAACAAAACTGTTATTATTCACAAATAATATGAATATGTGCAAAGAAAATTCAAAATAATCTAAGAAAAGATTATCAAGAGTTTTTTTTCTAATATATTTTTACTTTGTTGACTCTACATTTCCTTTTTTAACCAAAATAATGTGTATAAGAGTATATAAAACATAAATGTATAGTTTTTGCTAAAACTATAAATTATAGTTTACAAAGGAAATGATGGCATCCAAATCAGCAATTTAAATTAGAATTGTTGGAGAAGATGACTGAATAGACAGACCTTTCTTGCAACTTCTCCCAGGGCCGGACTAGAAATAAAACTAAAACGGGTAACATTCACCCCGAATTACCATCTGCAGTCTAGCTGAGGAAGAGACTTATAAAAAGGAAGAACAGAAACCATCTGGACACTGGTGGGAAGAGCAAGATCACAAGAGAGGCTGGCTCAGCTTCCACGGGTGGCAGGAGACTAGAGAGGAGAAATCTCCTGGCTGCATGGGGAAGGGAATTAGTTGCAAAGAGGATTGAGGGCCCATCCTAGGCTAGGCTTCCCAGCCTGGAGCACCAGAGCTGAAAACAGTAGCCATGTAATATCTAGCCCTGAAAAGTAGCAGGGCTTCTGGCCACCAAGGAGACCAGAACCGGTTGGATATAAAGAAACAGGTTTCTTTCCTCCCTCCCTCCCTTCCTTTAAAAACTGAGAGCAGCAGCGCCCCTGACTGCTGTCATGGGACCTGGATTTCCACAGGTGCCTGTGCTACAAAGGTACCCACAAGAGCAATAGGGAGCCAGGGCTCCACAGGGACCTGTGTGACCCAACTGCCCCTAGGATGGGTGGGGAGCCGGGGCTCCAGAGGGACCTGTGTGACCCAGCGGCCCACGAAAACAGTGGGGAGCTGGGGCTCCAAGAGGCCTGTGCAACCCAGCTGCCCACAGTGAGGGCTGGGAGTGTGGCTCCAGCAGGGCCCGAGCAATACAGCTACAAGTGGCACCAATGACCAGTGGGGAACACAGCTTCAGAGGGCCCAAGGCAATCCAGCAGTAGCACCTACTAGGACACACCAAAACCAGCCCCCAGTAGTCAATCCTCCAGGATCCACCGCAGGCAGGATGTGACATGCAACAGAACAGTCTGGGAGGCACAACACCCTTATTTGATATACAGTGAGCTGCCTACACATCCAAATATCCCTCACTGGGTCTAGAGGTACCAGACAGCTAAAATGGGGAGACAAAAAACAACACTCAAAAGAAAAAGAAGAATCATCGGAAAATTACAGAAAATGGAAAATAGCAACTTGTCAGATAACAAATTCAAAGCAATGATTTTAAGGGTGCTCAAACAATTTGGTGAGAACTACAAGCAACTTAGTAAGAATTATGAAGAGCTCACTGGGAATTACTTCAGCTTAGAAAAAGAGTAAGATCTACACATAAAGAGATAGAAGCTATGCATAAAAATCAAGAGGAAATAAAGAATGATATAGCTGATATGAAAAATACCTTAGAAGGGTTCAACAGTAGACTGAAGACTGAATCAGTGAATTAGAATATAAGGTAGAGAAAAACACCCAAATAGAGCAGCAAATGGAAAAAAATTTTAAAAAGCAGGAGGAGAGTTTAAGGAAGCTGTGGGACAATACAAAACATAACAACATTTGTATTATAGGGGTACTGGAAGGAAAAGAATCAGAGAAAGGAATAGAGAACCTGTCTGAAGAAATACTGACAGAAAACTTCCCTAAACTGGTGAAGGAAAAAGTCAAGTACAGGAAACACAGAGAGTCCCAAGCAAGATGAACCCCAGAGGACCCACAGCGAGACACGTCATAATAAAAATGGAAAACATTAAAGACAAAAGGAATTTTGAAGGAAGCAAGATAGAGACAGAAAATTACCTACAAGGGAGTTCCCATTAAACTGTCAGCTGATGTCTCAATGGAAACAATGCAGGGCAGAAGACAGTGGCATGAAGTGTACAAAGTAATGCAAGGCAAGGGTCTGAATCCAAGACTACTCTATCCAGCAAAGCTATCATTCAAAATTGAAGGTGACATAAAGAGTATCAAGGAAAATAAATAACTAAAGGAATTTACCACTACCAAACCAGCACTGCAAGAAATGCTGAAGGGTCTGTTGTAAAAAAGAGAAGAAACAGAAAGAGAGAGAGGGGAAGGAACATGGGAATAAAATTAAAATGGACACTAATAACTATCTATTAATAATAACCTTAAATGTAAATGGCTTAAATGCTCCAATCAAAAGACATAAGGTAGCTGACTGGATAAGAAAACATGACCCATACAGGGAATTTCAAAATGGCATCAGAGTGAATGAAAGCTACACAGACCATTTCCCAGGACCAAATCGGAAATTACAACTAAAATAAAGACAAATCGTTGGAAAAAAGCAACAGAAAAGTAGCTTGCGAGGACCATATTACCAGGAACACTGAATTGATCCTGCTAAGATTGCAGAGGCACAAGAGGGGGGCTGGGAGCCCACAGAAAGCAGCAGTCTTAGCTGTGAGCAGTTCTCCCAGGGTTAAAGTCCCAAGCCTGCTCCACAGCGCACAGAGCCGAAGGATCGCTAAAATAGCCAAAGCCACTACCTTGGGCTCTGGCACAGGGAAGGCGGACAGGACTAGAACTGTGTGGGGACACTTGTGATTTGAAGGGCACTCAGAGCTTTTGCTGAGTTGTGGCCACACAGGACACTGGTCATCTTACTCCTTCCCAGGTCCCTGGGGAGAGGTAGTGGCCCCTCCCTTGGAGATTCAGCCTCACCAGATGGGCCATTAAAATGCAAATTGAGGCTCATTAACAACCAGCATCAGCCCAACCCTTGGGAAATCCCCATATGCTGAACACTTGAGGGAGTTTTTCATTCAATTGAGAACCACAGGCTCTTCCAGTAACGACGACTAATATCCCTAAGCAAACAGCTAGAAAATAACTGAACAATTCCTGGGCTTGTGACTCCACCCAGGAAAGTAAGACTTGACAGTGGTGTTTAACATGGGTCTTCCAGTGCTCATCCCATACTATAGAGAGAGCCACAAACAGCAGAACACCAACACCCACAGGAAAAATTAGGCAGGCGCCAAAGCCCACTGAGAGAGCCGACATGGTGAAACAAAGAAACAAATACTAAATGAAAGAACTGAAGATGAGATCAATAAAATGCAGTTAACAGAGCTAGAATTCAGAGCCATGATCTTGAGGAAGCTCCACAGCATGAGTAAAAACATCAACAACATGAGTAAAGACACAGAAACATTGAAAATGGACCAACTGAAAATTAAAAACCACCAAAATAAATAAAGAATTATATAGCAGAGATAAAAAAAAGAGTGGAAGGACTAAACAGCAGAGTAAAGGAAGGTGTAAATTAGAAGTAAATTAGAAGACAGGGTAGAAAAAAAATCAAACAATCAGAAAACCAGAAGTTAAAAACAATTAAAAAAACAGGAAGACAGATTAAGAGAACTGTGGGGCAATTGGAAACGTAATAATATTTGCATCATAGAAGTCCCTGAAGAAGAAGAAAATGAGCAAAGGTTAGAGAATATATGTGAAGAAATAGTGAAAGAAAACTTCCCTAATTTGATGAAGGAACAAGGCATTCAAGATCTTGAAGCACAGAGAGCCTCAACTAAGAAGAACCCAAACCAGCCCACACCAAGACATATTGTAATTAAAATGCCAAAAATTAAAGAAAAGAGAGAATCCTAAAGGCAGCAAGACATAAGCAACAGGTTACCTACGAGGAAACACCATAAGGCTATCAGCTGACTTCTCAACAAAAAACACTACAGGCCACAAGGGAATACCATGAAGTAAGGTCATGATAAACAAGGATCTGAGTCCAAGACTACTCTATCCAGCAAGGCTATCATTCAAAATAGAAGGCCAAATAAAAAACTTCCCAGACCAAAAAAAGACTAAGGGAATACAATAGCACTAAACCAGTACTGGAAGAAATGTTAAAAGGACTGCTGTAATTAGTAGAAGAAATAGGAAGAAAAATATAACCATACTAAACGAAACATGGCAATAAATAAGTACATATTAATAATCACCTTAAATATAAATGGATTGAATGCTCCAATAAAAAGACACGGAGTAGCTGATTGGATAAGAAAGCATGACTCACATATATGTTGTTTAAAAAGAACCAACCTCACAACATAAGACTAACATAGGTTCAAAGTGAAGGGATAGAAACAAATCTTCCAAGAAAACAGAAAGGAAAAAAAAGCTGGGATAACAATACTCATATCTGATAAAGTAGATTTCAAAATGAAGGATATAACTAGAGACAAAGAAGGCCACTAAGTAATATTGAAAGGATCTATCCAACAGGAAGATATGACCTTGATAAACATATATGCACTGAATATAGGAGCATCAAATTATATTAAAAATCTTGTGGAGGACTTCAAAAAATAAATCGACAGCAATACAATCATAGCAGGGGAATTGAACACCCTGCTGACATCAATGGATTGATTGTCTAGACAAAAAATTAGCAGTAAAACAGAGACTCTAAATGAAGCACTTGAACAAATGGATTTAGTAGATATCTACACAGAGTTACACCCCCAAACTGCAGAATTCACATTCTTCTCAAATGCACATGGGACATTGTCAAAGATAGACCACATGTTAGGAAACAAACTAAGTCACTACCAGTTCAAGAAGATTGAAATCATATCAAGCATCTCTCAGATCACAATGGCATAAAACTAGAAATCAACTGCAACAAGAACATGCAAAGACCTTTGAACACATGGAAGTTAAATAGCATGTTATTAAACAATAAATGGCTTACCAAGTAGATCAAGAAAGAAATTAAAAACTTCCTGGAAACCAATGAAAATGAACACACAACCACACAAAATCTATGGGATGCAGCAAAAGCAGTTCTGGGAGGGAAGTTCATAGCACTACAGGCCTAACTCAAGAAGCAAGAAAAATTTCTAATTGACTGTCTAACCTCAAAACTTAAACAACTAGAAAGCAAACAAAAGGTAAAACTCAGAGCAAGTAGAAGGAAGGAAATACTAAAGATCAGAGCAGAAATAAATGAGACAGAGTCCAAAAAAACAATTCAAAGGATCAAGGAAATAACTGGTTTTTCGAAAAAATAAACTAGATTGAAGGACCTTAAGCTATACTCACCAAGAAACAAAGAGAGAGGACTCAAATGCACAAAATCAGAAATGAAGGAGGAGAAGTAAAACTGACACCACATAAATACAAAAGATCGTTAAAAAATACTATGAACAATTATATGGTGACAAATTCGACAATCTAAGCAAAATGGACAAATTTCCAGAAACACAGTCTCTCCCAAAACTGGACGGAGAACAGATAGAAAACTTGAACAGATGAATAACAACTAAGGAAATTGAAGAGGTAATCAAAACTCTCCCAGCAAACAAAAGCCCAGGTACGGATGGCTTCACTGGGGAGTTTTACCGAACATTCAAAGAAGAACTAACACCCATTCTCCTCAAACTATTTCAAAAAACTCAAGAAGAGACTTCCAAACTCGTTTCATGAGGCCAGCATAATTCTCATTTCAAAATCCAGAAAAGGACACTACAAAGAAAGAAAACTACAGGCCAATATCCCTGATGAACACAGATGCCAAAATCCTGAACAAAATACTAGCAAATCGGATCTAGCAATACATCAAAAAAAGTATTTACCATGACCAAGTGGGATTCATCCCAGAGATGCAAGGCTGGTACAATATTTGCAAAACAATAAATGTGATACACTACATAAATAAAATGAAGAATAAAAATCACGTGAGCATGTCAATAGATGCTGAAAAAGCATTCAACAATATCCAGCATCCACTTCTGATAAAAAAACGCTCAGCAATGTGGGAATAGAGGGATCTTATCCCAACATTATAAAGGCCATATATAAAAGACCTACAGCCAACATCATACTCAATGAGCAGAAACTAAAAGCATTTCCCTTAAGAACAGGAACAACAGAGGGATGCCCACTTCCACCACTCTTATTTAATAGTACTGGAAGCCTTAGCCACAGCAATCATACATGAAGAAAAAACAAAAGGGATCCAAATTGGAAAGGAGGAAGTGAAACTGTCATTATTTGCAGATGACATGATATTATACATAGAAAACACTAAAGACTCCATCAAAAATCTACTAGCCTTAATAGATGAATTTGGCAAAGTAGCAGGATACAAAATTAATGTCAAGAAATTGATGGCATTCTTATACAGCAATTATGAACTCACAGAAAGAAAAACTAAAATAGCAATCCCATTTACCAATCCCATTTTTTTGTGGCAAAAAAATTAAGATATAGAAATAAACTTAACCAAAGAAGTAAAGGACCTATTTGCAGAAAACTACAAGACATTGAAAAAAGAAATAGAGGAAGATATAAAAAAGTAGAAGACATACCTTACTCATGGATTGAAGGAATTAACATCATTAAAATGTCCATATTACCCAAAGCAATCTATAGATTCAATGCAATCCCCATCAAAATACAAATGACAGCCCTGTTCAGTTTTTCTCAGCACTTTGAGCATTGGCCTGTGGTCCAGAGAGAACCAGGTTCGGTTCCTGATAAGGTCACGTACCTTGGTTGCAGTTTGTCTCCCGCCCTGGTTGAGTTGTGTGGGTGGCAACCACTTGATGTGTCCCTTTCATGCCAATGTTTCTCTTTCTCTCGCTCCCTCCCACTCCATCTGAACAAAAAAATGAAAAAATATCCCAGGGTGAGGATAAAAATATAAAAATACCGCCCTGGACGGTTTGGCACAGTGGTTAGAGCGCAGGCCTGCGGTCCGGAGAGACCCGGGTTCAGTTCCCGCTAAGGGCACGTACCTTGGTTGCAGTTTGTCCCCAGCCCTGGTTGGGTCGTGTGGGTGGCAACCACTAGATGTGTCGCTTTCACGTCGATGTTTCTCTCTCTCTCTCTCTCTCTCCCTCTCACTCTATCTGAACAAAATATTGAAAAATGTCCTCGGGTGAGGATAAAAAAAATAAATAAAAAATAAAAATAAAAATAAAAATACCAACGACATATTTCAGAAAACGAGAATACTTCAAAACTTTATATGGAACCAAAAAAGACCCCAAATAGCCAGAGCAATCTTGAAATAAAGGACAAGGTAGGTGGGATCACAGTACTGGATATCAGATTATACGACAAAGCCACTATAATCAAAACAGCCTGGTACTGGCACAAGAACAGGCATATAGACCAGTGGAACAGAACAAAGAACCCAGAAATCAACCCAAGACATTATGCTCAATTAATATGTGGCAACAGAGGCAAAAGCATACAATGGA
Organism: Molossus molossus; assembly: GCF_014108415.1. NCBI lineage: Eukaryota > Metazoa > Chordata > Mammalia > Chiroptera > Molossidae > Molossus > Molossus molossus. Next base: position 56,503,924 of record NW_023425399.1, on the reverse strand, counting down.
GTAAAGACAGCCTCTTTAATAAATGGTGTTGGGAAAAGTGGACAGCTACATAGAAAATAATGAAACTAGACTATCAACTTATACCATACACAAGAATAAACTCAAAATGGATGAAAGACTTAAATGTGACACATGAATCTATAAAAATCCCAAAAGAAAATGTAGGCAATAAAATTTCAGACATCAGACGCAGCAGAATTTTCACCGGTACATCACCTAAGGCAACAGAAACAAAGTAGAAAATGAACACATGGGACTACATCAAACTGAAAAGCTTCTGCACAGCAAAAGATACAATCATCAAAATGGAAAGGCAACACACTGTATGGCACAGCATAATTGCCAATGATATATCAGATAAAGGGTTAATTTCCAATATATATAGGGGGCTCATACAACTCAACGTAAGTCAAAGAACCCAATTAAAAAATGATCAGAGGAACTAAATAGACACCTCTCCAAACAGGACATACAAATAGCTAAGAGACATATGAAGAAAGGCTCCGCATCACTAATCATCAGAGAGATGCAAATTAAAACAACAATGAGGTATCCTCTCACACCTGTCAGACTGTACGCCACCAACTAATCATCAAACAACAAATGTTGGCAAGAGTGTGGAGAAAAGGGGGCTCTAGTACACCGCTGGTGGAAATGCAGACTGGTGCAGCCACTATGGAAAACAATATGGTGTTACCTCAAAAAATTAAAAATTGAACTGCCATTTATCCCAGTGATCCCACTTCTAGGAATATACCCTAAGAAGCCTGAAACACCAATCAGAAAGAATATGTGTACCCCCATGTTCGTAGCAGCACTATTTACAATAGCTAAGATCTGGAAACAACCCAAATGACCATCAGTAGACGAATGGATCAAAAAGCTGTGGTACATATACACAATGGAGTACTATGCAGCTGTAAGAAAGAAAAATCTCTTATCATTTGAGACAACATGAAGGGACTTGGAAAGTATTATTCTAAGCCAAACAAGCCAAACAAAGACAAGTATCATATGATCTCACTTATATGTGGAATATAATGAACATAACAGTATGAGGAGTGTGACAGTCCCAGAGTCGTGAAAGTGGGTTACAGACTGACAATCCCCACAAGACAGGGTGGTAGGGAAGAGATAAACCACAGAACTGATATGCATGTATGCATGAACAATGGACATGGACTACAAAGCTGGGGACAGGGCAGGGAGGGAGGGAGAGAGGGGAATCAGTGGGGGGAAAAGGAGAAACATCTGTAACAAAAATAAATTAATTAATTTTTAAAAAACAGCTGTGGTACATATACACAATGGAGTACTATGCACCCGTAAGAAAGAAAGATCTCTTATCTTTTGAGACAACATGGAGGGACCTAGAAAGTATTATCCTAAGCGAAACAAGCCAAACAGAGAAAGACAAGTATCATATGATCTCACTTATCTGTGGAATATAATGAACATAACAGTCTGAGCAATGGGGTAGTCCCAGAGACGTGGAAGGGGGGTGCATACTGACAATCCCTAGAAAAGGGGATGGTTGGGGAGAGATAAACCACAGAACTTATATGCAGTAGGCATGAACAGTGCACATGTACAACAAAGCTAGGGACAGGGCGGGGGGGGGGGGAGGGGGAATCAGTGAGGGAAAAGGAGAAACATCTATTAACAGAGATAAATTAATTAATTAAGAAAATGGCCAAGAGACATATAAAAAAAAGGTTCAACTTCACTAATCATCAGAGAGATGCAAATTAAGACAACTATGAGGTATCAATTCACACCTGTTAGGATGTCTGCCATCAACAAATAATCAAACAATTGCTAGTGAGGGTCTGGAGAAAAGGAGACTCTAGTACACTACTGGTGGGAATGCAGACTGGTACAACCACAATGGAAAACACTATGGTGTTACTTTAAAAAATTAAAAATTGAACTGCCTTTTGACCCAGTGATCCCACTTCTAGGAATATACCCTAAGAAGCTGAAACACCAATCAGAAACAATATGTGACCCCAATGTTAATAGCAGTACTATTTACAATAGCTATGATCTGGGAACAACCCAAGTGTCCATCAGTGAATAAGTGGATAAGAATGCAGTGGTACATGTACACAATGGAATACTATGCAGCTGTAAGGAAAAAATGATCTCTTATCCTTTGAAATGACATGGAGGAACCTGGAGAATATTATGCTAAGAGAAACAAGCCAAGCAGAGAAAGACAAATACCACATTATCTCACTTATTTGTGGACTATAATGAATTAAACAAACTGATAAATGAAATTGACCCAGAGACATAGAGGTAGGGTACAGACTGACAAACTCAGAAGAGGTTATGTATACATAACCAATAAACATAAACAACAAAGCTGGGGATGGGGCAGGGTGTGTTGGGGAGGAGATTGTCAATGGGGGCAATAGGAGAAACATCTGTAACAAGGACAAATTAATAAAAATAAATAAATAAAAATATACAGAAAAGAATCACAAACATATTAAATGAGGCAGCATACCAAATCAGTGATTTGGAAGACAAGGTAGAAAAAACTCCCAATTAGAGCACTCCAACATGGCGGTGGGCAGGGTCAAAACCAGGTGAGTGTGTAAGAATGTGAGCAAGTGTGAGAGTGTGTGTGTGAATGGATGTGTGTGTGGATGAGCAACCACATAGCAGTAAACAAACTGAGGGCACACAGTTCCAGTGCTGTGGAAGGAGGAACAGCTGGCTACCACTATGAGCTGCTTGGCTTCTCCCTGGTTGGGGATGGTTTTATAGCTCACTATCCTTGGAATTCACTAAAGAGAAACAACTTGTCTTTGAGCTGCCCTAATTAACAGCCTCAGGGACAGCAAGATTAACAATGGGGAATGTTATAGATGGCTTTAGGCCCATAAAAATTAACCAGAGTTTGACCTTCACTGGGAATTTGAAAAGCAACATCCTTCAGTAAAAGGGAGGACAGAAACGGCCCCAAGGCCAGAGTGTCCTACGTGCTCTGTAAATAAACTGATAGGGAGAAACTGAAGCTCCCTTTACCCCGTAATACTGTAACTGTTAAAAATATATATATTGCACCTGGCTCACCGCTGATATCTGTCTTGAATTTGTTAGTTTTTAAAACTTAGATAATAGAATAAGTAACAGGATAGATGTATGCTGACCCAGTTCACCCAGTTCTCTTTCGCCTCAGCTCCCTCCCACCTCTGTTCCCTCCTGCTTATCGCTAACTGCCTCCGCTTCTGTACACATAGCTTGCTTGCTCTGCTAAACTCTTGAATGCCCCTGTCCTATATAAGCAACCCTCCTCCTGAGCTCAGGGCTGCAGTTCTCTGCGTAGTTTGGCTGCAGTCCCTGCGTAGTTTGGCTGCAGTCCCTGCACAGGTAATAAAGCTCACCTCTAATTCACCCAACTTTGTGTCCAAGTGAGGTTGACTCTCCTGGATTACAACAGATGGAGGCTCCACCATTTTGGAAGATGCACTGGGTCCTCTCTGGGAGGAAGCAGCAGAGAGTGGTTTGGGTCCAGTGTACCATGGCCACCAGGGTGCCTTGCACTATTGGACCAGTGGACCCTACTGGGCCAATGCACAGGAGCCACACTGTCAAGGCACCTGCTCTTGACAGCAGCAGTGAGGCTCAGGAGCTAAACACCACAACAAGCAGCAACAGTAGCCAGCTTGAGAGCCAAGCACCAATCCCAACTGCAGCAGCAGCCAGTTTGGGAGCAGAACCCTACCCACAGTAGCAGTGGAGGCTTGGGAGCTGAGACCAGCCTCAGCAGCAACACTGGCTGTTCGGGAGCAGAGACCTGCACCCAGCAGCAGCAGAGCTGTGGAAGCTAAGCACAGCCCCTACTCCCAGAAATAGTGAGTTCAGGAGCCAAGACACACCCTGACAGTGGCAACAGGAGCAGCAAGGATCTGGAGGTGAGCCCCACCCCAGCAGCAGCTGAGAATAGAGAGCTGAGACTCAATCCCAGCAGCAGCAGCAACAGCTGATCAGGAGTGGAGCCCCAGCCCCAGAACCGAGGCTCAGGAGACAGGGATCAGGAGCCAACCTGCCCCCGATGCAGCAGCAGTGTATCAGAAGTGGAGCCCCACTCCCAGAAGCAGCAGAGGCTCAGGAGCTGAGACAAATCCCCAGGCAGAAGCAGCAGCAGCAGCAGCAGCAGCAGCAGCAGCAGCAGCAACACAAATCGGGAGCCCAGCCCCACCAGGCAGCAGCGATACCTGGGGACCTGCACACCCAGCAGCACACCTGCTGAACACACATACCCCAGAAGGGCCTATGATGACAGATGAACACAAGCCACCAGCCAACAGTCCTCCTGAGCCCACAGCAGATGAGATGGAGGGACACACACCAGAACAGACTAGGAGGCATAGCGGTCTTATCTGATACATACCTGCCTGCCTACATGTCCCAACATGCCTCACCTGGCCTCTAACTAACAGACTGCTAAAATGGTGAGATAAAGAAACAAAACCCAAATAAAAGAAAAGGAGGAATCATCAGAAAAGGAACTACATGAAATGGAGGCAAGCAGTTTGTTTGATAAAGAATTCAAAGCAACGGTATTAAGGGTGCTCAAACAACCTAGTGAGAACTATAAGCAACTTAATAAGAACCACACCAGCATTAAAAAAAGAAGTAGAGCTATGAATAAAAATCAAGTAGAAATGAAGAATGAAATAGCTGATATAAAAAAATACCTTGGAAGGATTTAATAGTAAATTAGAAGAGCTGAAGACTGAATCAGTGAGTTAGAAGACAATGTAGAAAAAATACTCAATTAGAGCAGCAAATAAATAAAATTGAAGAAAGGAAAAGAAAACCTATTTGAAGAAATAATGACAGAAAACTTCCCTAACCTGGTGAAAGAATAAGTCACACAAGTCCAGAAAACACACAAAGTCCCAATCAAGATGAACCCCAAAAGACTCACATTTAGACACATCAGAAATGAAATGGCAAGTGTTAAAGACAAAGAAAGAATCTTTAAGGCAGTAAGAGAAAGTCAGAAAGTTACCTAAAAGGTAGATCCCATTAGACTGTCAGATGATTTCCCAATAGAAACAGAGCAAGCCAGAAGGCAGTGCCATGAAGTATGCAAAGTAATGAAAAGCAAGCATCTGAATCCTCACCTGGCCCCTAACTAACAGACTACTAAAATGGTAGGAAAAAGAAATAAAACCCAAATGAAAAAAAAAAGAGGAATCATCAGAAAAGAAACTACATGAAATGGAGGCAAGCAGTTTGTTAGATAAAGAATTCAAAGCAATGGTATCCAGCAAGGCTATCATTCAAAAATGAAGGTGAAATAAAGAGCATTACATACCAAAAAAGGCTAAAGGAATTTACTATCACCAAATCAGCACTGCAAGAAATGCTAAAGGGAATGTTGTTAAGAAGAAGAAACAGAGAGAGAGAGAACTGAGGCATAAAGAATAAAAATGGCAAAAATAAGTAACTATCAATAATAACTTTAAATGTAAATGGCTTAAATTCTCTAGTCAAAAGACACAGAGTAGCTGACTGAATAAGACAGATTCACAGGGGAGTTTTACCAAACATTCAAAGAACTAACACCTACTAACCTCAAACTATTTCAAAAAATTCAAGAGGATGGAAGAGTTCCAAGTTCTTTTAATGACACTACTAAGAAATAAAATCACAGAGCAATGTACTTTATGAATATAGATGCCCAAATCCTGAACATAATAGCAAATTGGATCCAGCAATAAAATAAAAAGATCATACAACACAACCAAATGGAATTTATTCCAGGGATGCAATGATGGTTCGATATTCACATATTAATAAACATGATACATCACATAAATAAAATAAAGGATTAAAATCATATGATTATATCAATAGATGCAAAAAAAGCATTTGACAAAATCCAGCACCATTTATGATAAAAACCCTCAGTAAAGTGGGAGTAGAGGGATTATACCCCAACATTATAAAGGTCATATATGACAAACCTACAGCCAATATCATACTCAATGGGCACAAACCAAAAGCATTTCACTTAAGATTACGAACAAGACAGGAATGTCCACATTCACCACTCTTATTCAGCTGGAATTCTTGGCCACAGCAATAAGGCATCCAAACTGGAAAAGAGGAAATAAAACTGTCTTTGTTTGCAAATAACATATTGTACATAGAAAACCCTGAAGACTCCACCAAAAAAGAGCTACATTTGAGAAATGAATTAGACAAATTAATGGAATACAAAATTAACAGCCAGAAATTGATGGCATTTTTATACACTAATAATGAAACCTCCGAAAGAGAAACTTAAAAAGTTATCCCATTTACCATTGCAACAATAAAAGTAAGACACCTGGGATAAACTTAACCATGCAGGTAAAAGACCCGTACTTGGGAAAATATAGAAGATTAGAAAAGGAAATAGAGGAAGACACAAAAAAGTGGAAGTGTATACCATGTCCATAGACTGAAAAAAATAAAATCATTAAAATGTCATACTACCCAGAGGAACCTACAGAGTCAATGAAATCCCTATTAAAATATCAACAGCATATTTTGAGATCTAGAAAAATACTCCAAAAATTGATATGGATCAAAAAAGACCCTGAATAGCCACAGTAATCTTAAAAGGAATAAAGTTGGAGGGATCACAATATCAGATATCAAACTATTCTACAAAGCCATTGTAATCAAAACAGCTTGGTACTGGCACAAGAAAAGGCATATAATAAATGAAACAGAACAGAAACTTCAGAAATCCATCCATGTCAATATGGCCAATTAATATTTGACAAAAGAGGAAAGAGTCAACAATGGAGTAAATAGAGTCTACTCCATAAATGGTGCTGGGATAACTAGACAGGTACATGTAAAAAAAATGAAACTAGATCACCAATGTACACCATACACAAGAATAAACTCAAAATGGATAAAATACTTAAATGTAAGTTGCAAAACCACAAAAATTCTAGAAGAAAACATATGCAATAAAATCTCAGATGTCTCACATAGCAGTATTTTCATCACTATATCACCTAGGGCAAGAGAAACAAAGGAAAAAAATTATTCAATGGGACAACAAACTAAAAAACTTCTGTACAGCAAAAAAAAACCATCAACAAAATGAAAGGCAACCTACTGTATGAAAAAACATTCACCAATGATACAACTGATCAGGGTTTAATTTCCAAAATATACAAAGAACTCATACACATAAACACCAGTAAGACAAACTATCAAATTTTAAAATGTGCCAAGGACCTACCTGAACAGGCACTTCTCCAAAGAGGACATACAGATGGGTCAATAGACATGAAAAAATGCTCCATGTCACTAATCATCAGAGAGATGCAAATTAAACTACAATGAGGTATCATCTCACACTTGCCAGCTATGATACATTTACACAGTGGAATACTACTGAGCTGTAAAAAAAAAAAGAAAAAAGAAGGAACTCTTATCTTTTAAAACAGCATGGATGGACCTAGAGACTCTTATGCTGAGTGAAATAAACCAGTTAGAGAAAGACAAATATCACATAATCTCACTTATAAGTAGAATCTAAATAACAACATAAACTGATGAACAAAATATACCTCAGCATCAGTAAGATAAACTATCAAATTTAAAAATGTGTCAAGGAAATTTTCTAGAAACACACAGTCTCCCAAAACTGAACTGGGAAGAGAGAGAAAACTTGAACAGACCAATAACAATGAAGGAAGTTGAGGATGTAATCAAGACTCTCCCAGAAAACAAAAGCCCAGGCCCGGACAGTTTCAAGGGGTAGTTTTACCAAACATTCAAAGAAGAACTAACAGCCATTCTTCTCAAAATATTCGTAAAATTCAAAAAAAAGGGGAAGACTTCCGAATTCATTTTATTAGGACAGCGTAATTCTAATTCCAAAACCAGAAAAAAACACTACAAAAAAAGAAAACTACAAGCCAATATCCCTGATGAACATAAATGCCAAAATCCTGAACAAAAGACTAGCAAATTGGATCCAGCAATACATCAAAAAAATTATTCACCATGACCAGATGGGATTAATCACAAGGATGCAAGGCTGGTACAATATTTGCCAATCAATAAATGTGATACACCACATAAGCAAAATGAAAGATAAAATCCATAAGATCATATCAATAGACACTGAAAAAGCATTCAACCAAATCAAGCACCCATTTCTGATAAAAACGCTCAGCAATCTGGGAATAGAGGGATCATATCTCAACATAATAAAAGCCATATATGAAAGACCTACAGCCAACATCATACTCAATGAACAAAAGCTAAAAGCATTTCCCTTAAGAACAGGAACAAGACAAGGATACCCACTTTCACCACTCTTATTTAACATAGGACTGGAAGTATTAGCCACAGCAATCAAACATGAAGAAAAAATAAAACAGATTCAAATTAGAAAAGAGGAAGTGAAACTGTCATTATTCACAGATAACATATTATACATAGAAAACCCTAAAGACTTCATCAAAAATCTACTAGATTTAATAAATGAATTTGGCAAAGTAGCAGGATACAAAATTAATGTCAAGAAATTGATGGCATTCTTACACAACAATGATGAACTCACAGAAAGAGAAACTAAAATAGCAATCCCATTTACCATTGCAGCAAAAAAATTAAGATACCAAGGAATAAACTTAACCAAAGAAGTAAAGGATCTATTTACAGAAAACTACAGGACATTAAAAAAGAAATAGAGGAAAATATAAAAAAGTGGAAGCAAATACCTTGTTCATGGATTGGAAGAATGAACATCATTAAAATGTCCATACTACCCAAAGCGATCTATAGATTCAGTGCAATCCTCATCAAAATATCAACAACATATTTCACAGAACTAGAACAAATACGTCAAAAGTTCATATGGAATGAAAAAAGACTCTGAATAGCCACAGCAATCTTGAAAAAGGACAAAGTAGGTGGGAACACATTACTGGATATGAGGTTATACTACAAAGCTACTGTAATCAAATCAGCCTGGTACTGGCACAAGAACAGGCACATAGATCAATGGAATAGAACAAAAGACCCAGAAATTGATCCAAAACGTTATGCTCAATTAATATTCAACAAAGGTGGCAAGAGCATACAATGGAGTAAAAACAGCCTCTTTATTTTTTTTACAATGTAATATTTTTTAAATTAATTAATTTATTTTTGTTACAGATGTTTCTTCTTTTTCCCCCATTGACACCCTCCTCCCCCTCCCTCCCCACCCTGTCCCCAGTTTTGTTGTCTGTGTCCATTGGTCATGCATACATGCATATAAGTTCTGTAGTTTATCTCTCCCTCTACATCCTCCCTTCTGGGGATTGTCAGTCTGTACCCTACTTCCACATCTCTAGGACTACCCTGTTCTTCAGACTGTTATGTTCATTATATTCCACAAATAAGTGAGATCATATGATACTTGTCTTTCTCTGTTTGGTTTGTTTTGTTTAGGATAATACTTTCTAGGTCCCTCCATGTTGTCTCATAAAGAAAGCCTTTTTAAGCCCTGGCCAGTTTGGCTCAGAGGTTAGAGCGTCGGCCTGCGGTCCGGAGAGACCCGGGTTCGGCTCCCGCTAAGGGCACGTACCTCGGTTGCAGTTTGTCCCCGGCCCTGGTTGGTCGTGCGGGTGGCAGCCACTCGATGTGTCCCTTCACGTCGATGTTTCTCTCTCTCTCTCCTTCCTCTCTCTCCCTCCCACTCTATCTGTACAAAAAATGGAAAAATATCCTCGGGTGAGGATAAAAAAAAAAAAAAAAAGCCTCTTTAATAAATGGTGTTGAGAAAATGGGAGAGCTAATGCAAAAAAAAAAAAAAAAAACGAAACTAGACCATCAACTTACACCATACACAAAAATAAACTCAAAATGGATAAAAGACTTAAATGTGACCAGTGAATCCATAAAAGTCCTAGAAGAAAATGCAGGAAACAAAATTTCAGATATCATACACAGTAGAATTTTCACCGATATATCACCTAAGGCAACAGAAACAAAGAAAAAAAATAAACACATGGGACTACATCAAACTGAAAAGCTTCTGCACAGCAAAAGCTACAATCATTAAAATGAAAAGGCAATCCACTATATGGGAGAGCATAATTGCCAATGATACATCAGATAAGGAGGTTAATTTCCAAAATATATAGAGTACTCATACAATTAAACAAAAGGAAGACAAAGAACCCAATTAAAAAATGTGCAGAGGAGCTAAATAGACACCTCTCCAAACAGGACATACAAATGGCCAAGAGACATGTGAAGAAATGCTCAACATCACTAATCATCAGATAGACGCAAATTAAAACAACAATGAGGTATCACCTCATACCTGTCTGAATTGCCACCATCAACAAAGCATCAAACAACAAGTGTTGGCAAAGGTGTGGAGAAAAGGGGACTCTGAAGAACAGGGTAGTCCCAGAGATGTGGAAGTAGGGTACAGACCGACAGTCCCCAGAAGAGGGGGTGTGAGGGGGAAGAGATAAACCACAGAAGGTATATGCACGTACGCATAACCAATGGACATGGACAACAAAGCTGGGGTGGGTTGGGGAGGGAGGGGGAGGAGGATATCAATGGGTAGAAAAAGAGAAACATCTGTAACAAAATAAATAAATGAATAAATAAATGAATAAATGAATAAGAAAAAAACAAAATGTGTCAAGGACCTGAACAGGCACAGATGTATAGATGCATGGAACAGAATAAAAGATCAGTTGGGGGGATGCGGGGGTTGGGGAGGAGAGGACAGGAAGAGATTAACCAAAGAACTAATATACATATATGTATAACCCATGGACACAGACAATAGCATGGGGAAGGCCTGAAGTAGGGCGAGGGTTGGGTGGAGGGGGCCAAAAGGGAAAATATTGGAGATATTTATAATCCTGTAAACAACAAAATAAATTTTTTTTAAATTAGAATTTTTGCCATCCAAAATAGTCCATGGACTATTCACACTTTTTCAATAATTCATATTGTTACAGGGCAATAAAAAGCTAGGAAAATTTCGGACAAGAGGAATAGAGAAACTGAGACAAGAAAATTAAACAAAGTCAAGCAGTTTGGACAGCTGGCATCTGGGTTGTAAATAAAAAGCCATTATCTTCCCCAAAGCAAAGACACTTGAGAGCAAATGGTTAAAAACCTTCCCTAAGGAGCTCTGGCTGGCGGGAGCCTCTGTCAGCCTGTGAATCAAAGAGTCTCAGGTTCAATTCTGGTCAAGGGCACGTACCTCGGTTGTGGTACACATTGGTATCTCTCTCTCTCTCCTTCCCATTTTATCTGAAGATAAATGAAAAAATATCCTTGGGTGAGGATTTTAAAAAGATATAGACATATAAAAATATTAAAAGCTTCCCTAAGGAGAGAATGGAGCAAAGGTGAGGAAAAGGGGGAGAAAAGAGACCAGTTTTGCTCACCTGCTAAAGAAATCAGCCATTTTACGGAAGAGGAAAGGAGAAAAGGGGGACAGTTTCATTTTTTTTACTCCCTAAATAGAAAAGGCAGCATGCTCGAGGCTTGGCAAGATATAATTAATTGCCCGGGTGCTTCTCATGAATTCTGGGAATGCCACAGAAAAATAAAAAGGGACCTTGAGAATTAATCTGTACCAAGATATTCAGCAAAGAAATTTTCTTTCTTTTTTTTTTTGGTACATGCCCCTAGCGGGAGCCAAACTCACAACTCTCTGGTCTGCAGGCCAACACTCCAACGGCTGAGCCAAACCGGCCAGGGCAGCAAAGGAATTTTTAAACCTATAGGCAGAATGATATATAATGCCTTGAACCCCTACCCAACTTGTTCTTCAGATTAGCTGAGAGCCCCTCTGTGCTTCATAAGCCAGATGTATAGATTTGCTTGCCTTGCTTCTTTAATAACTTTGCGTGTTTTACTTTCTTAATAAGTTACTTTCTTAATAAATCTCTATTTTCATCTAAAGTCTCTCATTTAAATTCATTTATATGAGAAGAGAAGAATCAAATTTGGGTGCAGCTTTCTCCCTTCAACACAGTTGTCTGATAATACCTGTGTGGTTTCTGTAGGAGGGGCAAGTAACATTAGTTTGTTTTTTGAAAATAAAACATATTGTTGTTTTTTTATTATAAAATAAATTCAATATTTATTGCAAATATATCTAAATGCAGAAATGTATAAGATATCTAATGCCCCTGAACTAAGTACTAATAACAGTAAGGTATATCTGCTTCCAGATTTTGTTCTATGCATAGTTACACACACATATATTTTAGCATGGCATTCTTCATATAACATTATGAAATGTCAACAGACCAACTAACTACCTTCCATATTTGCTATACTGTTACAAAGAATCCAAAGAAAGTTAAGCCTGGTATAATTTTCCTATAAGTTTCTTCTATTCTAATTTATGAGTGTGTTCAACTACTTACCGTTTATAAAATAAATACTTACTGTCAGTCTGTACCCTGCTTCCGCGTCTCTGGGACTACCCCATTCCTCAAACTGTTATGTTCATTATATTCCACAAATAAATGAGATCATATGAAATTTGTCTTTCTCTGTTTGGCTTGTTTCACTTAGGATGATACTTTCCAGGTCCCTCCATGTAGTCTCAAAGGATAAGAGATCTTTCTTTCTTAAGCTGCATAGTACTCCATTGTGTATATGTACCACAGCTTTTTGATCATTCGTCTACTGATGGGCACTTGGGCTTTTTCCAGATCTTAGCGATTGTAAATAGTGCTGCTACAAAGATCGAGGTACATATATTCTTTCTTATTGGTGTTTTATGCTTCTTAGGGTATATTCCTAGAAGTGAGACTACATGGAGGGACCTGGAAAGTATCATCCTAAGTGAAACAAGCCAAACAGAGAAAGACAAATTTCATATGATCTCACTTATTTGTGGAATATAATGAACATAACAGTTTGAGGAATGGGGTAGTCCCAGAGACACAGAAGCAGGGTACAGACTGACAATCCCCTAAGGAGTGGGGAGGTGGGGGAGGGATGAACCACAGAACTTATACGCATGTATGCATGAACAGTGGACATGGACAACAATCTGGGGAAGGGGCAGGGAGGGGAGGGGGAGGGGGGAATCAGTGGGGGGAAAAAAGGAGAATCATCTGTAACAAAAATTAATCAATACAATAAATAAATAAATAAATAAATAAATAAATAAATAAATACTTACTGTGTTGTATATTCCTTCAATAGTTTCTGGTCCTTCAGTGGATTTGGCCACTACTTTCAGCTTTCCAGGTGAACCTTTCTCCAACTGTTGAACCTAGTAAGAATAAACAATGTAATGATTCTATCTAAAGAAGACAGAAAATAAATAGGTGTATGTATGTGTGTATACATGCAAGTGTGTGTGTGTACATTTAGGTTTTGGGGCTAAATAGAGATAGAAAAAAGAAGACAGCCACAAGATACATTTTGAAGGTAGAACTGTTAATGTATTAATTGCAGGTAGCATAAAAGGAAGAATGGAGGGATGCTTACTAAGGTGTCGGCTTAATAAACTGTGTGGACTGTAGTATAATTTAATGAGGACTGAGATAAAGCCAGAAAGATTAGCAGGGGAATATATTTAGACAGAAAGTCAAGAGTTTCATTTTTGTCCTTTTAAATCTGAAATGCACTGAGGAATTCAAGTGGAGATATCCAGTAGGCAATTGCACTAATGAATGTGGGATTCAGGAGAGATGTCTGAGCAGGATATGTTAAGTCTGATTGCCATTAGCATTAAGATAAAATGTGGGTCTAAAGAAGGTAACCAGGGCAGTGAAGTGAAGAGGGACCAGGTGTTCTGACATTTAGAAGTTGAGCACCTGTGGAACCATAGGTATGGGTCAGAGAAGTAGAGAATGGAGTGTGTTTCAAATGGAAAGAATGTCAACTTCACCAAATGTTGCCAGACACCTTGTAAGATAATGACAGAGATGCAACCATTGGCTTTGATGACAGGGATACAGAACCTGACAAGTAGTTTCAAAAGAGTGGCAGGGGAGGAAGCAGCTGAGAGTCTGAGGCAGTGTGAAATGAGGTAAGAATATAGAGGTAGCATTGATAGAAGTTTTCTTGTAAAGAGGAAAAGAAAATGGGGACCCAGCCATAAAGGCAGAAAGGGAAGGGAAGGCTTATTTGTTTAAAGATGAGAGACACTGAAGAGAATGATAGAGGAAAAAAGAAGACAAGTAGCTGAAAATGGGATGTTCCTAAAAAGGTGAGAGAAGGTAAGGGGAATAGTGAGAGAAGAGGGAATATGAGCTGAAAGAAGCAAGAACACCTCCATATCAGAGGAGGAGAAGACAGGGACAAATGGGGGCCAATCTTGTAGATTTGAGGTGGGAACACTATTTTCAAGGTTTTCTATTGAGTACAGACCAATTTATTTAATAAAATGGAGGGGTAAAATAAAAAGCTAAAGAGAGAGTAAAAAGTAAATAAAGGAATTCCAAATGTTATTCAGACTCACCATTACAGGTATGAATTTTCTTAAGAACTTAACACCATGTTGTTCCATGTAGGAACCCACTTTCTCTGCCATTTCTTGATCAAAGCCACGAAGAAGGATTGAACGCACCATAACTGTGACATCTAAGCCAACACCAGCAAGAAACCCTGCACATTCCAGAGCCACATAAGATGCACCAACTACTAATGTTTTGCCAGGGCAATAAGGCAGAGAAAAAAGGTCATCACTGAAAAATAAAAATAAGAAAAAGAATACATAGGCAATAGAAATGAAATGAGTTACTTAGGTTTCAATGGTCTTTTGTTTGCTGAACTGCAATTTGGGGCTTGAATAAAGAAACACTGAAAGAAATAGCCTGTAGGAGTTTGTAATAGTTTCTTCTGTGGAGGAAGAAGTATACCTCAGTTTTTTCAAAATCAAATTAGTGGATCATAGCAAAGATTTTTTAAAAACAGAACAGAATATGTTAGACTATATTATAAGTGATAAAAAGAAATACTATTTTGTTTAAATGTGTGTGTGTGTTCATCTGAATAACAGCACAATAAAAAATATATTTCTCAATGTGCATCTGGTCAGAAAAGCTTGAAAGTTATTGTAGTACATTATATACTCTCCTCTGTATAACGATCCAGGGGAGATGCCTATTAAACCTCAGTATTAGGAATAGCCATTATTCTCCTGATCAACTGGTTCATTATTATTATATTAGACTAAAACCTAAAGTTATTGTATTCGCTTCTTCTCTTTGGCCTCTAGGAAGTTTATAGCCAAATTCTGAGGGCAATAACCTAGAAACATATATTTTTGTGAGTAAATTTGACCTTATTTTCTAACCTTATTTTCTCTTTACTCCAGTATGTTATCTACATAGCTTCTTGCATTGTATATATGTACCTTTATTCATCAATTCAAATCTCTGTGAAATAAGACAGGTAATAAATTGGAAACACATAAACATAATAAAATTCACAGTTAATTGGCCTATTTAACCTTACCTAGTAATACAATATTCTTTATCTCCTTGGATTCCTAAATACCGTGGCCTTTCACCTGTTGCTATGACAAATTTTGCAGCAGTATAACAAGTCTCCTGTCCTTTTCCATTGGTTGCCTTGAGAAAAGAAAAGTAAACTTCACTTTTCAATCAATGTTACAAAGTACCAGAAACCACGGACAAACTAGTTACCACTCTCTATGGAGCTTCCCATCAACAGTAACAAACATGCAAAAATAATGCAGTGTGATAAGAACCACCATAGAAAATGGAAGTCTTTACAAAATATTAACCAAAAGATCATAGTGGGAGTGGAGCAGGAAACTGGAAAGCTAAGCAAAAATGGCTTCATAAGCGGTAACATTTCAAATGGAGATGAGAAAGTAAAAAGATTTTAGAGAAAGGAAAACCTAAAGAGAGAATAGTACATAAAAATGCACACATGCCTGAAAACAGCTGGCATTGAGGGAACAGCAAGTGGCCAGAAGTAACAGAAGAGGAGGATATGTGTCAGAGGTGAAGTCAGACAAATTAACGCCAAATGTAAAGATCCTTCTATGCCATCCTAAAAAGCTAGGCTATGGAGTATCAACAAAGGTTATTCATTGTTTATTTTCAATTATACAAGTATATCACAAATATATTCATATTTTTAAAATTCAAAAAGCAATGAAAGTGTTTAAACAAGGGGTTGGTTTCAGTGGGATAGAGGGAGGGCAGCCTGAAGTTAGGGACTTGCAACAGACAAACAAGTGCAAGCTGTGAGGGTGAAGTGGGAAGAGCCTAAAGTTTTTTTGCTGGAGTAACTGGAGAGACACTAAATGAGGAAGCATAGGAGAGGCAGGTCAGGCTAGGAACAATCAGCTTATTCAACCAACTATACCAGGCATATGACAGTTTAAGAACTAAAACTGACTGACTTGTATTTCTAGTATGTTTCATGTGAATCATGTAATTCAAATTAGCCCATATATGGCTCTAAAGGGGGAGCTTTAAATGGACCACTTCACACCTTTCTAGAGACAAGAAATGACTACAAGATACGCTTAAATCCTTTCAAGATCATTGCACACTGTACTACAAAAGCAGAGAACAAAAATAAATGAGGTGCCCAGCAGGTGTGGCTCAGTGGATTGAGCATCCTCCCATGGACTGAGCGGTCCTCGTTAGATTCACAGTCAGGGAACCTGCACAGGTTTCCAGCTCGTTCCCCAGCAGGGGCTGTGCAGGAGGCAGCCAATCGATGTGTCTCTCTCACAATGATGTTTCTATCTCTCCTTTCCTTTCTCTCTAAAAAATCAATAAAAACATCTTTTAAAAAATAAATAAATAAATAAGGTGTCAAGGATGATATCTCATTGTCTTTCATAACTCCAATTTAAAAGTTTTGCGTTCATCAAAATGGTCTCATTTTCCTTACACATGGATCTTAAAATACATAAACATTACATAAACAAATGTATAAAATACACTAATTCTTATACTCCTGTTATTAATACTTTTATGAGTAATATATATTAAAGTTCTAATTAAGGTTTCACTTTTAAAAAGAATTAACATTATTAACATTTTGATTCTTTTACCGTTTAAACATTTTCTCTTTTAAGATGGCAATAAAATTAAAAGGCAAATAACTTTAAATTTAAAGTTCTTTAAAAGGCTATATCTTGCCTGGCTGGTGTGGCTCAGTGGTTGAGCATCGACCCATGCACCAGGAGGTCACTGGTTTGATTTCTATTCAGGGCACATGCCCAGGTTGTGGGCCAAATCCCCAGTGGGGGGCATGCAGAAGGTGGCCAATCTATGTTCTCTCCCATCAATGTTTCTATCTCTCCCTTCCCTCTCCCATCTTCTCCATCCAAAATCAATAAAGAAAAAAAAAAGTATTTCTTTAATTTATCTAGACATTTGAAACACACTAACAATGGAGGAA
Source organism: Molossus molossus (assembly GCF_014108415.1). Taxonomy (NCBI): domain Eukaryota; kingdom Metazoa; phylum Chordata; class Mammalia; order Chiroptera; family Molossidae; genus Molossus; species Molossus molossus. The sequence continues at coordinate 56,486,506 of NW_023425399.1, read as the reverse complement.
ATACACGTGGCATGCACAGCCAAGCATGCACCAGCTGTAGTCCTTAACATGGACATAAAATTTTAATTCAAGGCAAGTACAAGTAGTAGTAAAGAAAAAGCAATGAACAAGACAAAATATTTGAAGAGTACCTTTATTTTATGATGTTTGACAAATTCTCCATAGGAATTTACATAGGCTACAGTCTTCTCCCTCAAAGACAGCCTATAGCTCCAATTTAGAGAGCCAATGTGGTTTTGAATAGCTTCTGTCATGATCTCCCAGTTGTGCTTCACTGAAAATAATAACCAGGGTGAAGTCATAAAGTGAATCTCACTGTAAATGGTAAATTATATATAACCATAAGAGTCACACATTGTTTTAAAAATCAAGAAGTGAACAGAAGGTAATTAGCAACTTCAACCTTTTTCATACAAATTATGGTTTATACTTCTTCCTCTTTTATATTATAAAGCATATGCAAAAAAGTGTAGTTCTGAAAAGAATAAAACTGGGGAAAAAAATCCATGGAGGCCAGAATGGGGAAAACTAGCTCTCCTACAGCACTGTAGGCAAACTTATGAGGCGAGAAGATCATCTCTACTCAGGAGACCCAAGGACATTTTCACATTGTGGGCCTTCTGCATGTGAAGGGACGCAGGCCTCAGGTCAGTGAGCACTGCATATTCATCTCCCCAGATAGGCTCCAGCTACTCCCATTTGACTCACCCAGTGATGTTTTTATGATAGTGAATATCCATTTGTTTACAATAGATGTAGTTAGTACAGTATTCACTATTGCACACTATTTGCATTAAAATGTTTACCCACTTCCTTTTGAAGTTGGGATGGGAGTTGATGGAATCATATTTCTCATCATTCCTTTATTTTCTAGGTGGAATTTATTTCCAGGAGTTCACTTTATTTGCTGATGCTGGTTCTCAAAGTAGACACCATCTCCATGTATCACCATGTTTATAAGACACAGAAGCCAACCCAGGGCTCCCATCAAACTAGATGAGATCCAAACCCAGCCAACTGAGGGTTCACCCTCTGGTCATATTTGTAGACTCACCCCATTTAGCACTCTCAAGAAAGGACCCACCACTAACCATTAGGAACATGGGATGTTATGGTGCAGGCAAGGGAAATAGGTCACAGTGCAGAAAGGTTTGGCCAATGTAAACATTTATGGCCCAGTGATGCCACTGTTTAATAAAGTCAACTAAGATTTTGCAATCCAGAGGGTCATTCTGGTTACTACATTACCAGATCCTCAACCCAATGATCCTAGGAAGTTATGACCCAGCAGTGATGACTGTTTCCACAATGGCACATACCCTCATATCCTAAGATAACTCTGCCTCACTCCCACAATAGCTGGAAAAATTATTCTTCCAACCCTCAAAGACCTTGCGAGTTAAATTCACACTTCATATCCTTGTTTCTGGTTCTTGTAAAAGACATTCTATATTAAAGGTTCCCACAAGGGGCTGCACATCAGGACCCTTGGGAAGCATGCTGAAATACACAGATTCTAGGATCCACCTCAAACCTATGCAATTAGGAGCAGGATCTCAGAACCCGTACAGTTAAAAAGCACCTCCTCACCCTGACCATGTTCCACAATGGTTAGAGTGTTGGCCTGTGCACCAAAAGGTTGCAGGTTTGATTCCTGTCCAAGGGCGAGTACCTGGTTTGCATCTTTGATCCCCAGTCCTAGTCAGGGCACATGCAGGAGACAACCAGTCCTTGTGTCTCTCTCACTTCGATATTTCTCTCTCTCCCTCCCTTACACTCTCTCTCTAAAAAAAAAAAATCAATAAAGATAATATCTCTGAGGGAGGATTGACGAAAAAAAAAAAAAAAAAAAGGTTCCCCAGGAGATTTTAATATATCAAGTCCATGGACTGGCATTTTATAACCATTTGCTCTGCTATTGTGTTAATCAGTAGACCTGTAATAGTATCATAATTTTAAATACTAATGAGAAAAGTCATTCTCAAAGGTTAGCTATCCTTATGTACTTTTCCATACATACTTTAGAACAATATATTAGTTCCAAAAAGAAATTTTTTTTAATCCTCACCCAAGGACATTTTTCCATTTTTTGTTCAGATGGAGTGGGAGAAGGGAGAGGGAGAGCGAGAGCGAGCGAGAGAGAGAGATACATTAACTTGAAAAGGACACATTAACTGGCTGCCACCCTCACGGCCGAACCAGGGCCGGGGACAAACTGCAACCGAGGTACATGCCCTTGGCGGGAACCGAACCCAGGTCTCTCTGGACCACAGACCGACGCTCTAATCGCTGAGCCAAACTGGCCAGGGTTCAAAAAGGAAAATTTGGATATCTTTCACGGACTTACATAAAATTTACAAATTAATATTGAGTTAATGGCTTCAAAATATTGATATCTATCCAAAATCACAGTTTTCATGCTTGTATATTCTTTCCTTATATATTTTGTACATTCCTGATTAAATGTATTCCATATTATCCTATCACTTTTTGTTAAAATTTTCCATTATCTATTTAACATTATTGCTGTTACATAAGAACGTTATTGATTTTTGCACGTTTACAAGCACCTAACTGAAATGTTACAGGTTCTAATATTTTTTAGTTCAATATCTTGTACATTCCAGGAATAGTGTATGTAATTCATATTATAAATTTATAAAATATTCTTCTTCCTTTTAAATATGTACACTTTTTCTTTTCTAGTCTTCCTTTTTGTTTTTTGGCCAGAAGCACCAGAACAATGCAGATATTAGAAATGGAAGTGTGCAACCAGGTCTTACTCTTGACTTGAATGCAAATGCCTCAAAATTTTCTCCATTAACTGTTTCTGAGTTTTCTTCATCATGCCAAAAAAGTGTCCATTACTTTGCTTATTGTACTAACAGTTTTTTTTTTTTTTTTAAGCAATAATGGATGTGAGATTTTTATCAAATGCCTTTGGAGCTGAAATCCAGGTCATCAAGTGAATTTTATGTATTCTACCATGATTTCCTAATGTTGACTCATTCTTGCATTCCCAACGTGAACCCTCATACGTCACAGTGCATTCTTTTAGTACAGTGCTAGAGAGGACTTGCTAATGGTTTTTCTAGAATTTTGTCACCTTTATGAACTATAGTTTTTTATTTTTACACTATTTTTTGTATCATCATATCAGCCTCAAAAAAAAAAAAAAGGAAAACCTGTACATTTTTTCCTAAGCTCTACACTGTTTAAATTATAGAGAAAGAGTTCCTTAAATATTTGCAAAGATTAACTTATAAATCTATGCTATCTTAGGGAAAGAGTTGTTCATAGATGTTTTCTTGGGTAATTCAAGCCAATTCTGGTTATTCACACTTTCTTAGAAGATTCTCCATTGCACAGAGATATTTAACATTCTCACCACTAATTTTTATAAAATATTTGTTTTATTTATAATCTGTAATTATATTTTTTTCCACGCCTAATGTTTCATATTTGTTCAAATTTTCTCTCCTTATTTTCTTGACTAAATTTACAAAAAGACTGCCTACTTTACTTGTATTTTCAAATACCCTTTTATCAATTGAATTTTAGAAAGGGGTGCTAACTCATTAATTTCTAAGTTTTGTTCTTGTTTTTGGTTTGTGGACTACCTATTTGGTATTAACTGCCATCATTTTGCTTTGCACTTCCCTTATAACTCTTTTTCTTTTCTTTTCTTTTCTTTTCTTTTCTTTTCTTTTCTTTTCTTTTTTATTGGTTAATCCTTACCCAAGAATATTTTTCCATTGATTTTTTAGATAGAGTGGAAGGGAGGGAGAAAGAAAAAGAGAGAAAAACATCAATGCAAGAGAGACACATCAATTGGTTTCCTCCCATAAGACCCTGAAGGGGGTGGGGGACAAACCTGTAACCCAGGTACATTGCCCTTGATCGGTAATCAAACCCATGACATTTTGGTCCACAGGCCAACATAATAACCCCTGAGCCAAACTAGCCAGGGCCCCTCATATATATGTATTTTTAATTCATTTTCTTTCTTTATTTTTGACATTATGTAATTTTTAATTTTTCAATTTCATACAATATTACATTAGTTTCAGGTGTACAACCCAGCGATTAATCATTATATAACTTACTAAATGATCACCCAAATAAATCTATCTACCACCATATATAGTTATTACAATATTATTGACTACACTCCCTGGGCTGTAATTTATATCCCCATGACTATTCTCAAACTACCAATCTATACTCCGGAATCCTTTCACCTTTTTCTCCCAGCCCCCTAAACCCCATCCCATCTGGCAACCATCAAAATGTTCTCTGAGTCTGTTTCTGGGCTGCTTGTTTATTTTGTGTTTTAGATTCCACATATAAATGAAATCATATGGCATTTGTCTTTCTCTGTCTGACTTATTTCATTCAGCACCATACCCTCCAGGTCCACTCTAGTTGATGCAGATGGCAAGATTTCATTCTTTTTTGTGCTGAGTCATATTCGATTGTATATATGCACCACTTCTTTATTCATTCATCTATTAATGAACATTTAGGTTGCTTCTATTTCTTGGCTATGGTAAATAATGCTGTAATAAACATAAGAATGTGCATGTCTTTTCAATTTACTGTTTTAGGTTTCTTTGAATAAATACGCAGAAGTGGAATTGCTGGGTCCTTCGATGTTTCTTGTTATATAACCTTTGTTTTCAACTCTATTTTTCCTGGTATAAGTATTGCTAACCCAGCTTTCTAGTTTGTTTGTTTCCATTATCATGAAATAGCTTTTTACATCATTTTACTTTCAATCTGTGTGTCTTTCGATCCGAAGTGTATCTCTTGTACACAGTATATGTAATGATATTGTTTTGTTACTCATTCAACATGCATAAGTCTTTTTTTTTTTTTATCCTCAACCGAGGATATTTTTCCACTTTTTGTACAGATAGAGTGGGAGGGAGAGAGAGGAAGGGAGAGAGAGAGAGAAACATCGACGTGAAGGGACACATCGAGTAGCCGCCACCCACACGACCAACCAGGGCCGGGGACAAACTGCAACCGAGGCACGTGCCCCCAGCGGGAACCGAACCCGGGTCTCTCCGGACCGCAGGCCGACACTCTAACTGCTGAGCCAAACTGGCCAGGGCTGCATAAGTCTTTTGATTGGAGCATTTAATCCACTTGCATTTAAAGTAATTGTTGATAAATATATATTTATTGTAATTTTATTATTCATATTGTTTATTTTTTCTTTTTCTTCTTCTTAAAGAAGACCCTTTAAAGGAAGATGATGGTGGGCAGGACAGGAGGAAGGATGAGTGTGTGAGAGAGTGAGCCAGTGTTTGAGAGAGAGTGAGTGGACGTGAAGGTGGATGACCAAACTCTTGCAGTGCAGAAACACGGAGCAGAAGGTTCCTGTGCTGTGGACGGGAGCAGCCAGTACTGTGGTAAGCAGCTCCTCAGGGAGCTTCTCCCTGCATTGCAAGGAGGTCCCACCATTTTGGAAGATCCCGGGTTTTCCCTGGGAGGAGGCAGTGGGAGCAGTTAGGGCCCAGCGACCTGAGCCCACCAGTGCACCTGGCACCATCAGACCAGTGGACACCCTGTGTGAACACAGATCAGTGCACAGTAGCGGAGCTGTCAAGGTGCGGGTTGCAGTTACTGCAAACAGCTGGTAGGCCAGCACCATCCCCCACAGTAGACGCCTGATCAGAGTTGAAATATACCCCCAGCAGCAGAGGCTGGGGAGCAGACATCTATCCCCAGGCAACAGAAGCACAGACCAGCAGCAGAGAAGCATCCTCAAAAACTACAGCAAAGGCTGAGCAGGAGCTGTGCCTCATTGGGCAGCAACACTCCCCAGTCACCAGCATCAGGGTCTGTGCAACACAGCTGCCAACAAGAGCAGAGGGAAGCCGGGGATCTAGAGAGACCTGTGTGACCCAGTGGCCCACAAGAGCAGTGCGAAGCAGGGGATCCAGAGGGACCTGTGCAGCCCAGCAGCCCACAAGAGCGGTGTGGAGCCTGGGATCCATAGGGACCTGTGGGACCGGGCAGGCCACAAGAGCAGTGTGGAACCAGGGCTCCAGATATACCAGTGCGACCCACCAGCCACAGGATACACTTGTAGCTGAGTCTCCAGAGGGGACTGGGCCATCCAGCTCCCCACGGGATCAGCGGGAAGTGGGGCCTCAAGAGAGGCCTATAGGACCCAGCCGCCTAAGGTGAGGTCAGGGAGTGCTGCTCCAGCAGGGCCTGAGCAATACAGCTACAGGTGGCACCAGCGACCAGTGGGGAACACAGCTTCAGAGGGGCCCATGCAATTCAGCAGCAGCACCTACCAGGACACACCAATACCAGCCCCCAGTAGTCAGTCCTCCAGGATGCACACAGGCAAGAGGCAACATGCAACAGAAATGTCTGGGAGGCACAGTAGCCTTATTTGATATACAGTGAGCTGCCTACACATCCAAAGATCCCTCACTGATTCTAGAGCTACCAGATGGATAGAATGGAAAGACAAAGAAACAACACCCAAAGGAAAGAATAAGAGGAATCAATAGAAAAGAAATATAGAAAATGGAAGAAACCAACTTGTCAGATAAAGAATTCAAAGCAATGATTTTAAGGGTGCTCAAACAATTTGGTGAGAACTACAAGCAACTTAATAAGAATTATGAAGAGCTCACTGGGAACTACTTCAGCTTAAGAAAAGAGGTAGAAGCTACACATAAAGAGGTAGAAGCTATGCATAAAATCAAGAGAAAATAAAGAATGACATAGCTGTTATGAAAAATACCTTAGAAGGGTTCATAGTAGATTAGAAGAAACTGAAGACCGGATCAGAGACTTACAAGACAAGGTAGAGGAAAACACCCAAATAGAGTAGCAAATGGAAAAAAAGTTTAAAAAGAAGGAGGAGAGTTTAAGGGAGGTGTGGGACAATATAAAACATAACATTCACATTATAGGGGTACCGGAAGGAGAAGAATCAGAGAAAGGAATAGAGAACCTATTTGACAAAATAATGACAAAAAACTTCCCTAACCTGGCAAAGGAAAAAGTCACACAAGTCCAGGAAACACAGAGAGTCCCAAGCAAGGTGAACTCGAGAAGACCCACAGCTAGACACACCATTAAAAAAATGGCAAACATTAAGGACAAAGAAAAAATCTTGAAGGAAGCGAGACAGAAAGTTACCTACAAGGGATCTCCCACTAGACTGTCAGTTAATTTCTCAATAGAAATGCTGCAGGCCAGAAGGGAGTGGCATGAAGTGTACAAAGTAATGCCAGGCAAGGGTCTGAATCCAAGACTACTCTATCCAACAAGGCTATCATTCAAAATTGAAGGAGAAATAAAGAGCTTCCCGGATAATAAAAAGCTAGAGAAATTTCCACCACCAAACCACCACTGCAAAAAATGCTGATGGGACTGTTGGAAGAAGAAGAAACCGAGAGAGGGAGAGAGAGAGGAACACAGAAATAAAATTAAAATGGCAACTAATAACCATATCAATAATAATCTTAAATGTAAATGGCTTAAATGCTCCAATCGAAGACACAGGGTAGCTGATTGGATAAGAAAACATGACCCATACATATGCTGTCCACAAGACATCCACCTCACAACAAAAGACTCACACAGGATGAAAGTGAAAAAATGTAAAAAAAATTCCAAGCAAATGGAAATTTAAAAAGCTGGTGTAGCAATACTCAGATCTGACAAGACAGACTTCAAAATGAGGGCTATAATAAGAGGAAGAGAAAGTCACTACATTATATTTTAAAAAATCAATCCAACAAGAGGATACAACCCTGGTAAACTTATATGCACCAAATACAGGAGCACCAAACTACATTTAAAAACTTCTGGAGGACATCAAGAGAGACATCAATAGCAATACAATCTTAGTGGGTCACTTTAACATGCCACTGACAACAATGGACAGATCTTCTAGACAAAAAATTAACAAGGACATAGAGTCCTTACAAGACGAACTAGATCAGTTGGACTTCATTGATATTTACAGAACGTTTCACCCATAAGCTACAGAATTTACATTCTTCTCAAGTGCAGAAGAGACATTCTCAAAGGTAGACCACATGTTAGGACACAAAGCAAGTCTCTACAAGTTCAAGAAGATGGAAATAACATCAAGCATCTTCGCAGATCACAGTGGCATGAAACTAGAACTCAATTACAATAAAAGCACACAAAAACATTCAAACACTTGGAGGCTAAATAGCATGTTAGTAAACAACAAGTAATACAATCAAGAATGAAATTAAAAACTTCCTGAGAACCAATGAAAACAAACACACAACAGCACAAAATCTATGGGAAACAGCAAAAGCAGTCCTGAGAGGGAAGTTCATAGCACTAGCGGCCTAAATTAAGAAACAAGAAAAATTCCTAGTTGACTTTCTAACCCTAGAACTTAAAGAACTAGGAAGTAAACTAAAAGAAAACCCCAGAGCAAGCAGAAGGAAAGAAATAGTAAAGGTCAGAGCAGAAATGACCAACATAGAGACCAAAAAAAATCTAAAAGATCAATGAAACAAACAGCTGGTTCTTATAAAATATAAACACGATCGATGAACCTTTAGCCAGACTCACCAAGAAACAAAAAGAGAGAAACCAAATAAACGAAATCAAAAGTGAAAAAGGAGAAGTAACAACTGACACCATAGAAATCCAAAGGATCATCGAAACATACTATAAACAATTACATGCCAACAAGGTGGACAATCTAGGAGAAATGAACAAATTTCTAGAAACACACAGCCTCTCAAAACTGAGCCAGGAAAAAGAAAACTTGAACAGACCAACAACAATGAAGGAAATTGAAGATGTAATTAAGAAACCCCCAGCAAACAAAAGCCCAGGCTCAGATGCCTTCACAGGGAAGTTTTACTGAACATTCAGAGAAGATCTAACACCTGTTCTCCTCAAACTATTCCAAAAAACTCAAAAAGACAGAACACTTCCAAACTTATTTTATGAGGCCAGCATAATCCCAATTCCAAAACCACAAAAAGACACTACAAAAAAAGAAAACTACAGGCCAATATCCCTGATGAACATAGATGCCAAAATCCTGAACAAAATACTAGCAAATTGAATCCAGTGATACATCAAAAAAATTATTCACCATGACTAAGTGGGATTCATCCCAAGACTGCTGGTACAATATTCACAAATCAATAAATGTGATACACCACTTAAACAAAATGAAAGACAAAAATCATATGATCATATCAATAGATGCTGAAAAAGCATTTGACAAAATCCAGCACCCATTTCTAATAAAAATGCTCAGCAATCTGAGAACAGAGGGATCATATCTTGACATAATAAAGGACATATATAAAAGACCTACAGCCATAATCATACTCAATGTGCAAAAATTAAAAGCATTTCCCTTAAGAACAGGAACAAGATAAGGATGCCCACTTTTTCCACTCTTATTTAACATATTATTGGAAGTCTTAGCCACAGCAATCAGACATGAAGAAAAATTAAAAGGGATCTAAATGGGAAAGGACGAAGTGAAACTGTCATTATTTGCAAATGACATGATACCATACATAGAAAACCCCAAAGACTCCATCAAAAATTTACTGGGCTTAATAAATGAATTTGGCAAAGTAGCAGAATACAAAATTAACATCAAGAAATCAATGGCATTCTTATACACCAAAGATGAACTCACAGAAAGAGAAACTAAGAAAACAATCCCATTAACCATCACAGCAAAAAAATTAAGATGCCTAGGAATAAACTTAAGCAAAGAAGTAAAGGACCTCTTCACAGAAAACTAGAGGTCATTGAAAAAAGAAATAGAGAAAGATATAAAAAAGTGGAAGCACATACTTGTTCATGGATTGAAAGAATTAACGTTATTAAAATGTCCATACTACTCAAAGAAGTCTATAGATTCAATGCAATCCCCATCAAAATACCAATGACATATTTCACAGAGCCAGAACAAAAACTCTAAAAGTTTATATGGAACCAAAAAAGACCCCAAATAGCCACAGCACTCTTGAAAAAAAAGAACAAAGTAGAAGGGATTGCAATACCGAATATCTGGTAATACTACAAAGCTACTGTAATCAAAACAGCCTGGTAGTGGCACAAGAACAGGTAAATAGATCAATGGAACATAACAGAGAACCCAGAAACTGACGCAAGACAATATGCTCAATTAATATTAAACAAAGGTGACAAGATCATACAGTGGAGTCAAGACAGTCTCTTCAATAAATGGTGTTAGAAAATTGGACAGCTACTTGCAAAAAATAAAGCTAGACCACCAACTTACACCACACACAAGAATAAACTCAAAAGGGATAAGAGACTTAAATGTAACTTGTAAATCCATAAAAATTCTAGAAGAAAATGTAGGCAAAAAATTTCAGGCATCATGTGCAACAGAATTTTCACTGATACAACACCTAAGTCAAGAAAAACAAAGGAAAAAGTGAACACATGGGACTACATCAAACTCAAAAGCTTCTGCACAGCAAAAGAAACAATCATCAAAATGGAAAGGGAACCCACCATATGGGAAAGCATAACTGCCAATGATGCATCAGATAACGGGTTAATATCCAAAATATAGACAGTACTCATACAACTCAACAAAAGGAAGACAAGGAACCCAATTTAAAAAGGACTGGGACCTAAATAGAAATTTCTCCAAACAAGACATACAAATGGCCAAGAGACATATGAAGAAATGCTCAATGTTAGTAATCATCAGAGAGATGCAAATTAAAACAACAATGAGGTATCACTTCACACCTACCCCAATGGCCACCATCAACAAATCATCAAACAAGTGTTGGAGAGAGTGTGGAGAAAAGGGGACTGTAGTACACTGCTGGTAGGAATGAAGCCTGGTGCAGCTACTATGGAAAACACTATGGTATTACCTCAATAAGTTTAAAATTGAGCTGCCATTTGACCCAATGATCCCAATTCTAGGATATTCCCTAAGAAGCCTAAAACACCAATTAGAAAGAATATATGACCCCTATGTTAATAGCAGCACTATTTACAATAGCTTAGATCTGAAAACAACCCAAGTGTCCATCAGCAGATGAGTGGATAAAAAAAATGTGGTACATGTACACAGTGGAATACTATGAAGCTTTAAAAAACAAAGATCTCTTATTATTTGAAATGACATGGAGGGATTTGGAGAGTATTATGCTAAGCAAAACAAGCCAAGCAGAGAAAGACAAATATCACATGATCTCATTTATTTTTGTGGAATATAATGAATTAAACAAACTGATGAATAAAACTGACCCAGAGACATAGAGGTAGGATACAGACTGATAAACCCCAGAAGAGTGGGTGTTGGGGGGGAAGAGATAAACCACAGAACTTATATGAATGTATGCATAACCAATGGACATAGACAACAAAGCTGGGGATGGAGCAGGGTGGATGGGGAGGAGGGTGTCAATGGGGGAAAAGGGAAAAACATCTGTAACCAAAAAAATTAATAAAATATTAAAAAAAAAAAAAAGACCCTTTAACCTTTCTTGTAATACTGGTTTGGTGGTGATAAACTCTTTTAGCTTTTCCTTGTCTGGGAAGCTCTTTATCTATTCTTCAATTGTAAATGACAGCTTTGCTAGGTAATCTTGATTGTAGGTCCTTGCTTTTCCTCACTTAGAGTATTTCTTGCCAATCCCTTCTGGCCTGCAGAGCTTCTGTTAAGAAATCAGCTTACCGTCTTATGGAAGCTCCACTGTAGATCATTGCTTTTCTCTTGCTGCTTTTAAGATTCTCTGTCTTTTACCTTCGGTATTTTAATATGATGTGTCTTAGTGTGGGCCTCTTCAGGTTCATCTTGTTTGGAATTCTGCACTTCATGGACTTGTACATCTATTTACTTCACCAGGTTAGGGAAGTTATCTATCATAATTTATTCACATCTATTTTCAACTCCTAGCTCACTGTCTTCTCCTTCTGGCACCCACATGATGCAAATGTTGGTATACTTGAAGTTTTTCTAGAGGCTCCTTATACTATCCTCATTTTTTTTTTTTTTTTAATTTTAGTTCCTCTCGCTGTTCTGATTGGGTGTTTTCTCCTTCATTATCTTCCAAATCTCGGGTTTGATCCTCTGCTGCTTCTACTTCACTATTAATTCCTTGTAATGTATTCTTCATTTTAGTGTATTCTTCATTTCTGACTGGTTCTTTTTTATGTCTTCTATTTATACTTTTATGTTTTCTATCCCTTTATGTTAAAGTTCTCACTAAATTCATCTACTCTTCCCCTAAGTTCATTGAGCATCCTTATAATTAGTGTTTTGAACACTGCATCTATTAGATTGATTGTCTCCATTTTGTTTAGTTCCTTTCCTGGAGTTTTTTCTATTCTTTCATTTGGAACATATTTGTTTGTCTCCTCATTTTTGCAGCCTCCCTATGTTCGTTTCTATGTATGAGGTAAAGTGACCTTATGTAATAGGTTGTCCTATAAGGTCCAGTGGTACAGCCTCCCCCATTTACCCAACCTGGGGATTCCAGGTGTGCCTCCCTTGTGGCCTGTGTGCATCCTCCTGTTATAGTTGAGTCTTGATTGCTATTGCATCTCAGTTGGAGGGATTTACCCCCAGGACTATTGGCTATGAGGACCGGCTGCAAACACTGTGGAGGATCAGCTGTGTCAGGGCCAAACCCACAGAGTAGGACTTACTTTAACAGGACTCTGGTGCCTGCTGAGTCTATGCCTGAGTGTGTAACTTGTAGAAAAGGTTGGGTGGTGCTTTGACATGGTCTGAAGCTGTCCACCAGGTACACTGGCCATGAGACCTCCCAGGAGATGCAAGCCAAGGTCAGCCACAATCTGTGCCTTGCCTGAGGCCGCCTGGCATGAGCTACAAGGCGATCTGCAGATAACTGCTTTCTGTGCTGGCCTTTGAGGTGCCCAGGAAAGGCCAAACTGTGAACTAAGGTCAGCTGCTGCTAGTGCCAGGTCTGGGGCCATTTAGTGAGAGGTATGTGGCACACAGAGGCCAGATGCTACTTGTTTGATCTTAGAAACATCCAAAGCATGAGCCAAGACAGGCTGTATATATGAAAAACCCACTGGAAATGTCTTGGGTTGGGCCTGCCAACTGGGTGGGGAAGGGTCTCAGGGAGTCACTAGGGTGGAGTGAACAGTGTTAGCCAGATTGATGGAGACTCAGATATGGTGCCCCGTTGTTGGCTCTGTGAGGTGCCGGCCTAAAAAAAGCCACAATGTCCTCTACTAGCACTTCTTTATGGGAGAAACCTGCCCCTCCAAGCTCTCACTCCAATGCCAGACTACTCAGTTCCTTCCTATATGTCTCTGGTGCCCCAGCACTGGAACTCAGAGTGACAGTCCGAGGAAGTCTGTGTGCAGGCCCTTAAAGAAGAATGTCTGGAACTCCAGAAAGCCCTATGTTCTGAATGATGGTTGTTCTGTAGTTTAGTCGTAATTTTGATGTGGTTGTGGTAGGATGCGAGTACCATATTTACCTAGCCACCATCTTGACTGGAAATACAATATTTTTTTTATCTATTAAAATTTTTCCAATCTATTTAAAAATTCCTATATTTTCAACAATTAGGAGAAGACTGCTCTCTGGTATCATACACACATACCCTTGCCTTGCTGTCCTCTCTATCACAGAAAGAGGTCCATTCTTCATGACCCTTTTCCCCATCAAAGAAGCATTCCATGCTTTCTCCCCTCTTGGACATGATTATTATAGAAACAGAATATGAACATTTTTAATTTTAAAAAGATATTTCTGAGCTTACCCAACTACCAATTCAAAATGTGCATACTTCAAATCCTATTCCATTTAGTCTTTTTGCAGCATTTCACTCAAATTAGTTCTCTTTGAAAACTCCCTAAGCCCTAAATCTTGTTTTAAAAATCTAATCCTTCCTGTTTTCCATGGTACAACTCTCCTGTTTTTTCTTCCTCTTCCTCACTTACTTACCTTAGGCATTAACATATCTTAAGATTCGGTCTCTGTCTTCTATTATTTTCCATCCATATATTCTCCCCAGTCTATCTCTCAGCAATTCCTAAGACTTTAACTATCACCTACAATGCTGTGACTCTAAAACCATTACTTTCCCAAAATTCTCGAGTACAAACCATCCCTAAATATCTATTCCACCAGTATGTTCTGAAGAAACCTTAAGTGGTATCCATAAAAAATAAAAGATTCTGGTAGAAGGATTCTTGAAAGTGAAGACTACCCAGAAATTAAACTGCCAAGTGGAGAGATCTCATTTTATCTACAAACAGTTGGTACTATAGTTTGCCCAAAAGCTCTCCACTGAGTTGACTGCCTGGGGAAATTTGTCAATAGGGTATATGTCCGGTTGTAATTCATTATGCTGCAAACCTGCCTGTTTTTCTATCTCAATGAATGCATTACATTTTCATCCAGACCCTCCTTTCCTGGATGCCTTTCTCTCCCTCACCCTCTACCTTACCAATGACCTGGATGGCCTTGAAGAATCACCTGTAAGTATCAGAAGCATCTATGAAACTCTATGTACATGTACAGATTTACTGGATCAAAATCTCTAGGGCAAGAGACAAGCTGCTGTAATTAAAAACAAAAAACAACCAAAAAAAAAAACTCCGTATGTCATTTTCATGATACAAATCACCATTCCACATCTAACCTGTCAATTTCATGCCTTAAATCCTCTAAATCCATCTCATATTCTCTCTAGTCAACTTCATGGTCTTTGTCTAGGCCTCATTATTTCTCCTCTGGGTTATTCAACAGTTCCCCACTTCACTTGTCTTTGGACTTGACCCTTCCCCTACCTACCTCCTGCTTTCTAAATTCCTTGGTGCCACCAGAGGGATCCAGAATCCAAACTAAGATTTATACTCCTGTTGAAACTCTTCAACAGTTCTTGCTGTTTGGGGGGTAAAATTTAACTACTCCAAATGGCATTCAGAGCCTTCATAACCTGCTTACCTCTCTAATCTCATTTCTCCCAACATCCCTCCTACATTCTTTATTCCAGACCATCACTTACCCCCCATACATATGTGTTCTCATATCTCCATAGTTTGGGTCAAGCTGCTTCCTGTCTTAAACGTTCTACTTCCCTGTGAGCTTCAAGGTGCAGCTCAAGGATCACTTTACCCTACCTCCAACCATCAAGGCTACATTAAGTGCACCTCAAGCTGATGCTCAAAACAGCACCATAAAATACAGTGCGCTGAATGACTTCTCTTTTCAAATAGACTATGTGCTGCTTGAGTTATATTTTCTTCATATCTATATCCTCAAAGCCTAACCAGTAAATGCTTATTGGATGAATTTGTTATCTTTCATTAACTAATATATATAACTACTGATAAAACAAAATATTATCACAATAATGGGGGGGGGGAATCTAAATAATGACCCTTGCTATTCTATTTTCTTTATACTTGAAAGAAAACTGGAAATAGGGATTATTCTCTCACATTCTTCTAAGGGTTTTTTAATGGCTATACCTGCAACAATTCCCTCCTATGCAATAAGGCCCATGAGAGGACCACCAGGTTTACTTGACCATTTCTGAGACCTCTGTCCCTGTTCCTGACAAACAGAAAGCTCCTAATGAGTGTTTACTAAACAAATTTTAAACTCAGCTATAAAAACAAATATAAGTAGCAAGTCTTTTTCTAAAGAACTTATTCTTTCTTCTTTTCTCCCAATCTTTATTTTTATATACTATTACCCACCTTGTTGATTATACTCCCAGCCAAATTTCCTTGAGTCACTTAATGCCTGTCCCAAAAGAGCAGCCTGATGCATCAGCTTCTTAGGAACACAACCTACATTTACACAAGTACCACCAAGACCTGAGGAAAAAAAATAGTTTTATTGTTTTGTGTGTGTATGTGTGTGTGGTTTTACACACATGCACAGTCAGTGTTATTAAAATGTGAAAATGACAAATTCAAATGGTTGTAGGGTCAACATCATAGGCCACAATAACATGCAAATGATTAACCCAAACATTTTAACCACAGGTCTGTGAAGGAGGCCCAAGGATGAGAATAAAAGGGATGTGTATCTGAACAGTTTTCTTGAAACAGTGTCCAAAACTTTCATTTGAGTCTGTCCTACAAAGGGATCAGAAATGTATTAGATTATTTACATACTATATCAATGGCCAGAACCCCAACTTTCAGCCTTTACCCTATGTAACTCCAAATCTTCTGAGTCAATAATAGGTCCACTGAAACTCTTGGCTATAATTTTTTGAGTAAGTTCAAATTTTTAAAAATAATTTTCATATTTTGTCAGGGTTCTGACAGGAAACTGATGACAACCTCAAGCTAGGTAACTAAGGTTTATAGAGACATATTACTAGGGTATAGGCAAGAAAAGCACGGAGGGATAAAACAACAATAACAACTACCAACAGTGGGCTCATCACAAACCCCATGTGCAGAGGTAAGCATACTGAGTAGGTGCCACAGACCAAAGAGGGGCTGTGGCCTTCCAAAGGAGATGAAGCCAGCTTGCAGCAACCAGCAGGGAAGGAGCCAAGAAAATGAAAAGTCCCAAGTCCATTCCCTTCCCTCCTTCTGTTCTTCTCCCATTACCCCAACTGAATAACTTCAACCAGAAGCCAGAGGGCAAGGATAGCAATTTATCAGCCTTCTGGGACACAGAGCAGGATAGAGACAATGAGGAATGTATTTGATCCCTGGCTGATTTAGCTCAGTGGTTAGAGCATCGACCTGCGGTCTAGAGAGATCCGGGTTCGGTTCCCACTAAGGGCATATACCTCAGTTGCAGTTTGTCCCTGGCCCTGGTTGGGTCGTGCGGGAGGCAGCCACTCGATGTGTCCCTTTTATGTCAATGTTTCTCTCTCTCCCTCTCTTCTTCTCTCTTTCTCCCACTCTATCTGAACAAAAAAATGGAAACATGTCCTCAGATGAAGATAAAAAAAAAAAATTGTATTTGAAGCATAAACAAAAAATATCCAGCACAAAATCTATGTGTTCTATTTTACAGTAAAAGAATGTGGAAAGGTGAACACTTTCATCTACAGCCAAGTCACAGGCCTGGAAGCTCACTGTACATTTTATTTAACTGACTTGGAATGAGCACACACACTATTTACTTGACCATCATGCAGCCATGAAAGTCAGTTATGAAATCAATGCAGAAACACAAAAAACTGTTACATCAAACATAAGTGAGCATGACACGGTCTACACTACAACCACAACTAAGTGAAAATATTAATGCAAGTGTGCAAAAATTATTATGACAAGTGTTGGAATACAAGGTCATGGAATTTTTTTTGGAAAATCTTCCCTAATTATTTTTATGTTATCTTTCCAAATCAATATTTGTTAACTATGCAATGGTCTTAGGCCAGTTACTTCACCTCACTGAGACCCAGTTTCCTCACCTATGAAACAGGCTAGTTATACCTCCTGAGATTATTGTGAAGGTTAAATGACATTAAACAAAGCCAAAAATATATTTAAAGAGCTGAGAACGACAAAAAAAAAAAAAATAACAAACAGCTTACCCCAGGATGTACCCTGAGGTGATGGGACCACAAAATCTAGCACCATTACTTTCTTTCCCAAAATGGCAGCTTCCTAGGGAAAAAGGCGACATATAAAGATTTTGTCATTTTTCTGACACTCCTCAATTTTTCTGTTCCCTAAATAAAAAGGCTGGGTTTGTGTCATAACATATTCTTCTCTCTTTATTAAACCAGCTATTACAATAAAAGCTTAGACTTTAACATCAAAATTGGCCTTTTTTTTTAAATAGAAGAAATTCTATGACAATCATCAATAAAATTATCTTCAAGTTTCATACCTGAGCACATGCAAGGCCACCAGAACCGCCACCAATGACGATGAGGTCATAATCATAGGTTGAATCTTCCTGAAGAAGCTTCTGTAATAAACCACTCTGATGTGCCTGTGGTTTGATAAAAGAATATGGTATGGCTTGTTTTAAGACTGTTTCTTTTTACCCTATGTTTAATCAGCATAGATTTCTTTTATAAAAATCTGGTCAGTGTGGCTCAGTGGTTGAGCATGGACCCATGCACCACAAGGTTGACAATTTGATTCCTGGTCAAGGCACATGCCCAAGTTGTGGGCCAAATCTCCAGTGGGGGGCATGCAGGAGGCAGCCAATCGATGTTCTCTCTCATCAATGTTTCTATCTCTCTCTCCTCTCCCTTCCTCTCTCTCTAAAATCAATAGAGAAAAAATATTTTTTTAAATCTTAATAACAATCTATAATTCATGTAAATTGTAATTGTAAATTTATCTGAATGGTAGTCAAATAAGGTCCAACTAGTTAGACTACATACCAAAGTACATGTCTGTTCATTCTCTCCTGATAAGTAGGCATGTGTCAAGTAACCCAGAAGTCATGGCTTTATATTTGCCAGATGAGGGCCTTTCCCTTGGTCTAATCATTAAAATATTATACCCAAGTACAATAAAATAGCCAAATACCATTTTTCAAAATCCTCTACATTTTGTTCACCTGTGTCAGGATTACTTTTGAAAACAATTCTTATGTATCATCATTAGGATATGCACTTCAACTTTTTCATGGTTTCTCATAAGTTGATCTATAATTTTCAGCTTACTAATAAATTTCCTATATAAAATAAACATTTTTCTTTTTTCTTTTCAGCAATGGTCATGAGCCTTGCTCTGTACTATATTTTCTTTTTCACTTGGTCCTCCTTGTGATCAGAAGTAACTTAGATGAGGTTAGAGGTTCAATATGTGATTTAGCAATAGTTTTCTTTATACGAAGTCAGTTGCTCAATCCTATTATGTTGGCTTCAGAAACACCATGCTGGAATCAGCTCATCCTTGGAAGCACAATGGACATGCTATGAAACTACAGGACTTAATAGATGCCACATGGCCTACTGAAGAATGGATGCCCATGGAGGCTTTTGGCACATTCTGAAAAGGACTCCTTTGGCCTTGTTCCTTTTAGGTGCCCTTATAGAAAGAAGTCTGTCTCCTAAGCATCTGTCTCCTATGCCTTTTATTCTGGAAATAGAGTGAATATCTCTGCATCTCCAGATTTGTCCTC
The DNA here is from genome assembly GCF_014108415.1 of Molossus molossus. NCBI lineage: Eukaryota > Metazoa > Chordata > Mammalia > Chiroptera > Molossidae > Molossus > Molossus molossus. The sequence continues at coordinate 56,467,413 of NW_023425399.1, read as the reverse complement.
TGTCATTGTTTTCTACATTAGGGTTGGCAAGACCAGAACTCCTGAAAGTGTTTAGGGAATATGATTACAGTATTTATCACAATGTGAACTGAGTAACAGCTTCTTGGACTAAAAGCAAACTGTCACTAGATAACAATACTAATCATAGATTAACATACAATGCAAATCATCTCTTTTTCCCTCAAGAAAGATATAATTCTTAATTATAATTTCATATATAAGTGTTCAATCAACCACTGATTACTATCATTTGCAAACATACATAAAGAATACAAGAGAATAGAATTTTAATAAAACTAAGTAACTAGTTATAAAATAAGAACCTTATTCAGTAGACATCAGTTTTTATCTTACTGCTTAACTGAATGAGTCTTGTTCATTTCTGCATTCTAGGAATCAAAAATTCAAAGGCAGAGGAAAAAAAAAAATGGTGGTAGTTGAACGGAAGCTAAACTGACCTTCTCCCAAGGCCAAACTGAAATTACAACTAAAATAAAGAAAAACCAGCCAAAATAACCAACTGAAGACCAGCTGGAGAGAACTCTTATAACCAAGGACGTAAAGAGGAGCCCACATCAAGTCTGGTAGGAAGTACAGAGGTGTGAGAGGGCTGGCTGGACTCCCACCGACAACAGCTAAAGTTCCAGAGCGATATCTAAGTTGCAGGGGGTTCCCGTGAGAAGTCTAGGGTCTAAATCTCACACTGGGTGCCCCAGCCCAGAGTGGCAGTACGGGAAAGGTGCTCACATAACATCTGGCTGTGAAAAGCACTAGATGTTCTGTTTGACAGGGAAAGACAGCTGGAAACACTGGCACCCTCTTGAAGGGACAGCACACTAAATTCATCTACAGTCACTCATGTGGGCTGTGGCAGATGAGGCTGAGTGGACTAGAACTATATGAGGAGAGTCTGGGATTCAGGGCTCTGTGGAGCGAGCTGGGAAGGCAATCCCTGGAAGCCCTATGCTGAATCATTTCCCCAAACTGTAGAAGCCATCTTTCACAGGCAGAGTTTTTCATCAAAGCAGTTTTAGCCTGGGTAGAAGCAATTGTCCCACCTGTTGGAATTACTCTCACCCCACCCATTGGCTGGAGTTTATGTCTAGGGGTGGGCTACAACCCGAGGCTCATTAAGTGACTGAGTCTAACAGCCAGCCTGCAGCAAGAGACAAATCTCTGGGCACTTTGAATCTTTGCCTGTCCTATGGTCTTTTGAAATTATGGCTCTAGGGACAGAGCTGCAAAGGCCACAATCAGGGCCCTTGTGTTGAGGCATTACCCGATGCTGCAGAATCCATCTTTCTCCAGCAAAGTTTTCCCATTGAAGCAGCTTTGGCACAGAAGGAAGCAATTGCCCCAACTTCCAGGTGGAGTTTACATCTAGCAGAGGGCTATAACCTGGGGCTCATTAAGTGACAGAGACTAACAGCCAGCCTGCAGGCCTCATAGGAGAGTAAAACCAGATCTTGGGTGCTCAGCTTGGTCCAGTTCATACACATCCAGCAGAGGAAGCCACAAACTGGATCACTGATATTGTGAAGGACATCTTGGTAGACTCCAAACCTTGATGAGATGAATTGCACTTCATGTGATAAGCAACTGCACAGAGGACTGCTTGCTGTATTTGCAGTTGAGCATCACTGTCAGGCAGCCAGAGGGTTGAGATCATGCATGGATGAGCCAATAGCAATCAAGATTCCATGACAGAAGAAGGGCCCACACAAAGCACACAAGGGACATTATTAGAGCTTCCAGGTCTGGTGATCAAGGACACTACACTACTGTGTCACCTATGACATAAGATCACTGTACACAGACTGAGAGTTGTAGGTAATACATACAAACAAACCCAAAATGGCAAAACAAAGAAACAAACCCCAAATGAAGAGAATTCTCCAGAAGAAGGGATAAATAAAATGGGGATAAGCAAGCTATCAGATATAGAGTCCAGAGAAATGATTATAAGGATGTTCAACCGCAGGAGAAAAGATATCAAAACAAAAAATTAAATAAGATAAGATAAAATAAAATAAAATGAATAATAAAATAAAATACAACAGAAGTCAACAATAATATAGCAGAAACAAAGAATACACTGGAATGAATAATCAGCAGGTTACAGAAAGCTGAGGATAAGATCTTCAAATTATAACACAGGGTAGAAAAAAAAACACTCAATCAGAACCAAAATTTTTTTAAAAATTTAAAAACAGGAGGACAGGTGAAGAGAGATGAGGGATAACATGAAACATAACAACATCCACATCATAGGGGTACCAGAAGAAGAAGGTCAAGGTGATCAAGGGTTAAAAACCCTGTTTGAAAAATAGTGGAAGAAAACTTCCCAAATTTGGTGAAGAAAAAAGGCATACATCTTCAGGAAGCACAGAGAATCCCAAGCAAGAAGAACCCAAATAGGCCCGCATCAAGACACATCATAATTAAAATGCCAAAAAGTACAGACAAAGAGAGAATCTTAAAGGCGACAAGAGAAACCAACAGGTTACCAACAAAGGAGCTCCAATAAAGCTGTCAGGTGATTTCTCAAGAAAAACATTACAGGTCAGAGGGAATGGCATGAAGTATTCAAGGCAAAGAAAACCAAGGATCTGAAACCAAGACTACTCTATCCATCAAGGCTATCACTCAAAATAGAAGGTGAAATAAAGAGCTATCCAGATCAAAAGCAGCTAAAGGAATTTATTACCACCAAACCAGCATTGAAAGAAATGTCAAAGGGACTGCTGTAATAATAAGAAATATATAGAGAGAAACATAGGCATAATGAATAAAAATGTCAATTAATAAGTACCCACCAATAATAACCTTAACTGTAAAGGGCTTAATGCTCCAATCAAAAGACACAGGGTAGCAGAAAGGATAAGGAAACATGACCCATATATATGCTGTCTGCGAGAGACCCACCTCAGAATAAAAGACTCACACAGGATGAAAGTAAAGAAATGGAAAAATTTTTTCCATACAAATGAAAATATAAAAAGAGCTGGGGTAGCAAAACTCATATCAGATAAAATAGATGTCAAAATGAACACCACAATAAGAGACAAAGAAGGCCACTACATGATATTAAAGGAATCAATGCAACAAGAGGATATGACCCTGGTAAACATAAAGGCACCCAATATATGAACACCTAAAAATATTAAAAACTTCTAGACAACATTAAGAAAAAGATTGACAATCTACATAGTAGGGGACTTTAATACCCACTGACATCACATGATAGATACTCTAGACAAAAAATTAAAAATAGAACCTAAACAATGCACTAGATCACATGTATTTAATCAGTGTTTACAGAGCATTGCACTCCAAAATTGCAGAATATACACCCCAAAACATTCTTTTCAAGTGCACAAGGGACATTATAAAAGACATACCACATTTTTGGACACAAACTAAGTCTGTACAAATTCAACAATACTGAAACCACATTAAGCATCCTCTTGGATCACAATGACATGAAACTAAGAATCAATTACAAACAAATAAAAACACTGAAAAACATTCAAATACATGGAGACTAAATAGCATGTTATTAAACAGTGAATGTGTTACCATTGAGATCAAGGAAGAAATTATAAATTTCCTGGAAACTAGTAAAAATGAAAATGAAGACACAACACAAAATCTACGGGACACAGCAAAAGGAGTCCTGAGAAGGAAGTTCAAACAATTACAGGCCTACATCCAAAAAAGAAAAATTTCTAATAAACTACTGACCTTACAACTTCAAGACTTAGAAAGGGAATAAAAACAAAACCAAGAAGAAGAAAAGAAATAATAAAGATCAGAATAAAACTAAATGACATAGAGAGTAAAAAAATAATACAAAAGTTTAATGAGACCAAGAGCTGGTTCTTTGAAAAGATAAACAAGATGGATCAACCTTTAGCCAGACTAACAAGGAAACAAAGAAAGAACCCAAATAAAATCAGAAACAAAAGAGGTGAAGTAACAACTGATACCACAAAAATATAAAAAATTTTTAACAAAATATAAATTGGACAACCTAGGCAAAATGGACAAATTCCTAGAATTATGTAGTCTTCCATGTCTCAAACAAGAAGAGTCAGAAAATCTGAACAGTCCAATAAAAACTAACAAAATTAAAGCAGTAATCAATAAACTTCCAGCAAACAAAACTCTGGTCTGGATGGCTTCACAGTTTTACCAAACATTCAAAGAAGAACTAACACCCATTCTCCTAAAAGTATTCAAAAAATATTCCAGAAGAAGAACCACTTACAAGTTCTTTTTATGAGGCCAGCATAATCCTAACCCCAAAACCAGTTGAAGATACTACCAAAAAAAAAAAGAAAGAAACTACAGGCCAATATCCCTGATGAACACAGACGCCAAGATCCTCAACAAAATCAGAAAATTAGATCCAACAATATATCAAAATATGTATTAACCAAGACCAAATGGGATTTAACACAGGGATGCAAGACACGCATAATAAATGTGATACACCACGTAAAAAAAGTGAGAGATAAAAATCATACGATCCTTCAATACATGCTAAAAAGGCATTTGACAAAATCCAGCACTGATTTCTGATAAAAATTCTCAGTAAAGTGAAACAGAGGGATCATACCTCAACATAATAAAGCCCATATATTACAAACCTACAGCCAACTCAATGGGCATAAATTAAAAGCATTTTGCTTAAGAAAAGAAACAAAACACGGAAATGCACTTACTCCATTCTTATTCAATATTGTATTGGAAGTCTTAGCAGTGAGACAAGAAAAAATAAAAGGCATTTAAATTGGAAGAAGTGAAACTGTCGTTATTCGTAGATAACATCATATTGTACATGGAAAATCCTAAACACTCCACCAATAAAAAACTACTAGACTTAATGAATGAATTCGAAAAAGCAGATGAATACAAAATGAACTCCCAGAAATGGGTGGTGTTTTCTTTTAAAAGTAAACAAGTTTGTATCTTTTTAATTTTTTAATTAATTAATTTATTATTGTTACAAATGGTTCCCCTTTTACCCACAAGACACTCTCCTCACTATGTGACCTCCCCCATCCCGACCCCGCAAGCATTGTTGTCTATATCCATTGGTTACGCATGCATGCATATAATTCCATTGTGTATATGTACCACAGCTTTTTTATCCACTCATCTATTGATGGACACTTGGGCTGTTTCCAGATCTTAGCCATTGTAAATAGTGCAGCTATGAACACAGGGGTACATATATTCCTTCTGATTGGTTTTTAAGGCTTCTGGCTTCTTACAATATATTCCAACAAGTGGAACCACTGGGTCAAATGGCAGTTCAATTTTTAATTTTTTGAGAAAACAACTGTTTGCCATAGTGGCTGCACCAATCTGCATTCCCACCTGCAGAGTACTAGAGTTTCCTTTTCTCCACACCCTACCCAGCACTTGTTCTTTGATGATTTGTTGAGGGCTGCCATTCTGGCAGGTGTGAGGTGATACCTCATTGTTTTAATTTGCATCTCTCTGATGATTAATCATATTCAGCATTTTATCAAATGTCTCTTGGCCATTAGTACGTCCTGTTTGGAGAGGTGTCTACTTAGGTCCTCTGCCCAGTTTTTAACTGGGTTCTTTGTCTTTTGTTGAGTTGCACAAGTACTCTATAGATTTTGAAAATTAACCCCTTATTTGATGTATCATTGGCAATTATGCTCTCCCATATAGTGGGTTGCCTTTCCATTTTGATGGTTGTTTATTTGGCTATGCAAAAGCTTTTTAGTTTGATGTAGTCTCATGTATTTTTTCCTTTGTTTCTCTTGCCTTAGGTGTTGTACCAGAAAAACTCTGCTGCATGTGATGTCTGAAATTTTATTGACTACATATTCTTCTAGGATTTTTATGAATTCATGAGTCACATTTAAGTCTTTTATCCATTTTGAGTTTATGTTGGGGTATGGAGTAAGTTATGGTCTAGTTTCATTTCTCTTGCATGTATCTATCCAATTTTCCCAGCACCATTTATCAAAGAGGCTGTCTTTATTCCATTGTATGCTCTTGCCACCTTTGTCAAATATTAATTGAGCATAAGATCTTAGGTCTATTTCCGGATACTCTGTTCTGTTCAATTGATTTATATGCATGTTCTTCTGCCTGGACCAGGCTGTTTTGATTACAGTGGCTTTGTATATCTGCTATTATGATCCTTCCTACTTTATTCTTCTTATTCAAGATTGTTGTGGCTATTCAGGGTTTTTTTTGGTCCCATATGAACTTTTGAAGTATTTGTTCTAGTTATCTGAAATATGTTGGTAGTATTTTATGGGAATTGCAATGAATCTATAGATTGATTTGGGTAACATAGACATTTTGATGATGTTAATTCTTCCAATCTATAAACCAGGTATATGCTTCCCCCTTTTTTTTTTATATCTTCCTCTATTACTTTATCAATGTCCTATAGTTATCTGCAAATAGGTCCTTTACTTTTTGGTTAAGTTTATTCCTAGTTATCTTAAATTTTTTGCTACAATCGTAAATGAAAAATGAGGATTTTTTTAGTATCTCTTTCTGTGAGTTCATTATTGGTGTACAAGAATGCCATCTATTTCTTGATGTCAACGTTGTATCCTGCTACCTTGCCAAATTTGGTAAGTAAATCTAGTACATTTTTGATGGAGTCTTTAGAACTTTCTATGTACAATATCATGTCATCTGTAAATAATGACAGTTTCATTTCCTCCTTTCCAATTTGGATCCCTTTTATGTTTTCTACATTTCTAATTGCTGTGGATGAGATTTCCAGTACTATGTTAAATAAAGTGGCAAAAGGGGGCATCCCTGTCTTGTTCCTGTTCTTAAGGGAAATGCATTTAATTTTTGCCCATTGGGTCTAATGTTGGCTGTAGGTTTTTCATATATGGCCTTTATTATGTCGAGATATGATCCCTCTAGCTCCACACTGCTAGGCGTTTTTATAAAAAAAGGATGCTGAATTTTGTTGAATGAGTTTTCAGTACTTATTAATATAATCAGATGGATATCATTCATTTTGTTTATGTGGCATATCACATTTATTAATTTGCGAATACTATACCAGCCTTGCACCCCGGGGATGAATTCACTTGGTCAAGGTGAATAATTTTTTTGATGTATTCCTGGATTCGATTTGTTATATACTGTTAAGGATTTGGGGATATATGATGATCTGGGATACTGGACAGTAGTTTTCTTTCTTTGCAGTGTCTTTATCTGGTTTTGTAATTAGAATTATGCTGGCCTCATAAAGTAAGTTTGGAAGTCTTCCTTCTTCTTGAATTTTTTGGAATAGTTTGAGAGAAATGGTGCTTTTCTTCTCTGTTCAGTAAAACACCCCCGTGAAGCCATCTGAGCCCGGGCTTTTGTTTGCTGGGAGATTCCTGATTACATATTCAATTTCCTTACATGTTCTTGGTTTCTTCAAGTTTTCTACCTCTTTCCAGTTCAGTTTAGGGAGACTGTGTGTTTGTAGACATTTGTCCATTTCACCTAGATTGTCCAATTTGTTGGTGTATAATTGTTCATAGTAGTTGTTAATGATCCTTTGTATTTCTGTGGTGTCAGTTGTTACTTTTCCTATTTCATTTCTGGTTTTATTTGGATCCTCTCTCTATGTTTCTTCGTGAGTCTAGCTAAGTGTCCATCAATCTTGTTTATCTTTTCAAAGAATACACTCTTTATTTAATTGATCTTTTGAATTATTTTTACTCTCTATGTCATTTATTTCTGCACTGATCTTTACTATTTCTTTCCTTCTACTTGCTCTGGGGTTTTCTTTTTATTTGCTTTCTACTTCTTTAAGTTGTGAAGTTAGATAGTCAATTAAATTTTTTTCTTATTTCTGATGTAGGCCTATAGTGCTATGAACTTCCCTCTGGCGACTACTTTCACTGTATCCCATAAATTTTGTGTTGTTGTGTGTTCATTTTCATTGGTTTCCAGGACGTTTTTAATTTATTTCTTGACTACCTTGGTAACCCATTCATTGTTTAATGACATTTTATTTACCCTCCACGTGTTTAAATGTTTTCCCATGTTTTTGTTGTAATTGATTTCTAGTTTCATACCATTGTGATCTGAGAAGATACTTGATATAATTTCAGTCTTCTTGAACTTGTAGAGACTTGTTTTGTGTTCTAAAATGTGGTCTATCTTTGACAATGTCCCATGTGCACTTGAGAAGAATGTGAATTCTACAGTTGTGGGGTGTATTTCTCTGTAGATTTCTATTAAATCCATTTGATCCAGTGCATTATTTAGAGTCTTTGTATTCTTGCTAATTTTTTGACTAGAGGATCTATCCAGTGATGTCAGCAGGGTGTTGAAGTGCCCTGCTATGATTTTATTGCTGTTGCTTTCTCCTTGGAAGTCCTCCAAAAGTTTTTAAATATATTTTGTTGCTTCTATGTTGGGTGCATATATGTTTCTGTTGGGTAGATCCTTTCAATATTATGTAGTGACCTGCTTTGTCTCTAGTTACAATCCATTTTATTGGATATGAGTATTGCTACCCCAGCTGCTTTTTCACTTCTATTTGTTTGAAAGATTTTTTCCCATCCCTTCACTTTCAACTTATGTACGTCTTTGTTGTGAGGTGGGTCTCTTGTAAACAACATGTATATGAGTCACGCTTTCTTATCCAATTTGCTACTCTGTCCTTTGGTTGGACCATTTAATCCATTTACATTTAGAATTATTGATATGATGTTGCGCATGTCTTCATATGACTCTTGGCCATTTCTATGTCCTGTTTGGAGAGGTGTCAATTCAGCTCCTCTGCCCATTTTTGAATTGGGTTCTTTGTCTTCCTTTAGTTGAGTTGTATGAGTACTCCACATATTTTAGAAATTAACCCCTTATCTGATACATCATTGGCAATGATGTTCTCCCATACAGTGGGTTGCCTATCCATTTTGATGGTTGTTTCTTGTGTTGTGCAGAAGCCTTTTAGTTTGATGTAGTCCCATGTGTTCATTTTTTTCTTTGTTTCTGTTGCCATATGTGATGCATCAGTGAAAATTCTGCTGCGGTTGATGTACGAAATTTTGTTGCCTACATTTTCTTCTAGAATTTTTAATGGATTCACAGGTCACATTTAAGTCTTTTATTCATTTTGAGTTTATTTTAGTGTATGGTGTAAGTTAATGGTCTAGTTTCATTTTTTTGCATGTAGCTGTCCAATTTTGCCAACACCATTTATTAAAGAGGCTTTCTTTACTCCACTGTATGCTCTTGCCACCTTTGTCAAATATTAATGGAGCATAGTGCCTTGGGTCCATTTCTGGGTTATCTGTTCTGTTCCACTGGTCTATATGCCTGTTCTTGTGCCAGTACCAGGCTGTTTTGATTACAACCGCTTTGTAGTATAACCTGATATCTGGTATTGTGATCCCACCTACTTTGTCCTTCTTTTTCAAGATTTCTGTGGCTATTCGGGTTCTTTTTTGGTTGCATATGAACTTTTGAAGTACTTCTTCCAGTTCAGTGAAATATGTCGTTGGTATTTTCATGGGGATTGCATTGAATCTATAGATCACTTTGGGTAGTATGGACATTTTAATGATGTTAATTCTTCTAATCCATGAACAAGGTATGTGCTTCCACGTTTTTACATCTTCCTTTATTTCTTTTTTCGATATCCTGTAGTTTTCTGCAAATACGTCCTTTACTTCTCTGGTTAAATTTATTTCTAGGTATATTAATATTTTTTGCCGTGATAGTAAATGAGATTGTTTTTCAGTTTCTCTTTCTGTGAGTTCATCTTTGTTGTATAAAAAGTCCATCGATTTCTTGACGTTAATTTTGTATCATTCTACTTTGTCAAATTAATTGATTAAATCTAGTAGATTTTTGATGAAGTCTTTAGGGTCTTATATGTATAATATCATCTCTTAGCTGTGGCTAAGACCTCCAGCACTATGTTAAATAAGAGTGGCGAAAGTGGGCATCCCTGTCTTGTTATTAAGGGAAATGCTTTTAGTTTCTGCCCATTGAGTATGATGTTGGCTGTAGTTCATTCATATGTAGCCTTTATTATGTCAAGATATGATACCTCTATTCCCACATTTCTGAGTGTTTCTATCAGAAATGGATGCTGGATTTTGTCAAAGGCTTTTTCAGAATCTATTGATATGATCATGTGGTTTTTATTCTTCATTTTGTTTATATGATGTGTCACATTTATTGATTTGCAAATATTGAACCAGCCGTACATCCCTGGGATGAATCCCACTTGGTCATAGTGAATAATTTTTTTGATGTATTGCTGAATCTGATTTGCTAGCATTTTGTTCAGGATTTTGGCATCTATGTTCATCAGGGATATTGGCCTTTAGTTTTCTTTCTTTGTACTGTCTTTTTCTGGTTTTGGAATTAGTATTATGCTAGCCTCATAAAACAAGTTGGGAAGTCATCCTTCTTAAATTTTTTTAAATAGTTTGAGGAGAAAGGGTGTTAGTTCTTCTATGAATGTTCAGTAAATCTCCCCTGTGAAGCCATCCGGGCCTGGGCGTTTGTTTCCTGGGGGAGTCTTGATTACCTCTTCAATTTCCTTAGTTGTTTTTCGTGTGTTCAAGTTTTCTACCTCTTCCTGGTCTAGTTTTGGGAGATTGTGTGTTTCTAGAAATTTGTTCATTTCACTTAGATTGTCGGATTTGTTGCCATATAATTGTTCGTAGTAGCTGTTAACAATCTTTTGCATTTCTGTGGTGTCAGTTGTTACTACTCCTCTTTCATTTCTGATTTTGTGTATTTGGGTTCTCTCCCTTTGTTTCTTGATGAGTCTTGCTAAGAGTTCATCAATCTTGTTTATCTTTTTGAAAAACCAGCTCTTTGTTTCATTGATACTTTGAATTGTTTTTTGTGGGGTTTTTTTTGCCTCTATGTTAATTATTTCTGCTCTGATCTTTACTATTTCCTTCCTTCTACTTGCCCTGGGGTTTCCTTTTTGTTTGCTTTCTAATTCTTTAAGTTTTGAGGTTAAAGAGTCAATTAGAAATTTTTCTTGCTTCTTGAGGTAGGCCTGTAGTGCTATGAACTTCCCTCTCAGAACTGCTTTGATTATATCCCATAGATTTTGTGTTGTGTGTTCATTTTCATTGGTTTATAGAAAGTTTTTAATTTCTTCCTTTATCTCCATGGTAACCCATTCATTGTTTAATAACATGCTATTTAGCCTACATGTGTTCAATTGTCTTTGCATGTTTTTGTTACAATTGATTTCTAGTTTTATGCCATTGTGATCTGAGAAGATGCTTAATATGATTTCAATCTTCTTGAACTTGTAGAGACTTGGTTTGTGTCCTATCGTGTCGTCTACCTTTGAAAATGTCCCATGTGCACTTGAGAAGAATGTGAATTCTGCATTTTTGGGGTGTAATTCTCTGTAGATATCTATTAAATCCATTTGATTGATTGCTTCACTTAGAGTCTGTTTCCTTGCTAATTTTTTGTCTAGAGGATCTATCCAATGATGTCACAGGGGTGTTGATTTCCCCTGCTATGATTGTATTGCTGTCGATTTCTTTTTTGAAATCCTCCAGAAGATTTTTAATATATTTTGGTGCTCCTATATTGGGTGTATATATGTTTATCAAGGTAATATCATCCTGTTGGATAGATCCTGTCAATATTATGTAATGGCCTTCTTTGTCTCTAGTTGTGGCCTTCATTTTGAAATCTATTTTATCAGATATGAGTATTGCTACCCCAGTTTTTTGTTGTTGTTGTTGTTGTTGTTGTTGTTGTTGTTGTTGTTGTTTTTGCTTTCTGTTTGCTTGGAAATTTTTTTTCCATTCCTTCACTTTCAACCTATGTGAGTCTTTTGTTGTGAGGTGGGTCTCTTGTAGACAACATATGATGAGTCATGCTTTCTTATCCAATCAGCTACTCTGTGTCTTTTTATTGGAGCATTCAATCCCTTTGCATTTAAGGTGATTATTGATATGTACTTATTTATTGCCATTTCTGTTTAGTTTGGTTATATTTTTCTTCCTATTTCTTCTACTAATTACAGCAGTCCTTTTAATATTTCTTGCAGTGCTGGTTTGGTGCTAATTTATTCCATTAGCCTTTTTTTGTCCAGGAAGCTCTTTATTTGACCTTCTATTTTGAATGACAGCCTTGCTGGGTAGAGTAGTCTTGGATTCAGATCCTTGTTTTTCATGACCTTGATTACTTCATGCCATTCCCTTCTAGCCTGCAGTGTTTCTGTTGAGAAGTCAGCTGAGAACCTTATGGGGGTTCCTTTGTAGGTAATCTTTTGCTTATCTCTTTCTGCTTTTAGGATTCTCTCTTTGTCTTTAATTGTTGGCATTTTAATGTGTTTTGGTGTGGGCCTGTCTTGGTTCTTCTTACTTGGGGCTCTCTGTGCTTCTTGAACTTGAATGTCTTCTTCCTTCATCAAGTTAGGAAAGTTTTCTGTAACTATTTCTTCGAATATATTCTCTAACCCTTGCTCATTTTCTTCTTCTTCAGGGCTCCTGTGATGTAAATATTACATTTCCAGTCTTTCCAGCATTCTCTTAAGCTGTCTTCCTGTTTTTTAATCATTTTTTTCTTTTGTTTTTCTGATTGGTTGATTTTTTTCTACCCTGTGTTCTAATTCACTGATCCGGTCCTCAGCTTCCTCTACTCTGTTGTTTAGACCTTCCAATGTGTTCTTTATTTCTGATATGTCATTCTTGATTTCTTCATGGTGGTTTTTAATTTCCAATTGGTTGATTTTCAACATCTTTATGTCCTTACTCATGCTGTTTAGCTTTCTCAACATCATGGCTCTAAATTCTAGTTCTGTTAAGTTGCTTAACTGCACCTCATTTATCTCATCTTCAGTAGAGTTCTCTTGTTCTTTCATTTGGCTTTTTTATCTGTGTTTTACCATTTTTGCTATCACAGTGGGCTTTGGAGCCTGCCAATTTTTCCCTGTGGGTATTGGTGTTCTGCTCTTTGTGGCTCCCTCTCCTGGGTTTGGATGAGCAAGGGAGAACCCACGTTAAACAACACTGTCAAGTCTTACTTTCCCGGTTAGAGTTACTAGCTCAGGAATGGTACAGTTATTTTCTAGCTTTTTGCCTGGAGGCTATCAGTAGCGGTTAATTGAAGAGTTTTAGGTTGTCAGTAGAATGAAAAACTCCCTTAGCATAAGGGGATTTCCCAAGGGTAGGGCAGATGCTGGTTGTTAGTTACCCTCAATTTGCATTTCAATGGCCCACCTGGGTGAGGTTGAATCTCTGAGGGAGGGGCCGCTGCCTCTCCCTAGAGCAGTGGAAAGCAGCAAGATGACCTCTGTCGTGCATGGCTGCAACTCAGCAAAAGCTCTGAGCCCTCTCCAAATCCCGAGTGTCCCCACACAGTTCAAGTCCCGTCTGTCCTCCCTCTGCCAGAGCACAAGGTGAGTGGCTATGGCTATTTTAGCTCCTGTCCCTGCTCTGCGCTGTGGAGCAGCTTGGGAGTTTAACCCAAGGGTCCTGCTCACAGCTAAGGCCGCTGCTGTCTGTGGGCTCCTAGCCCCCCTCTCATGCCTCCGCAATCCTACCAGGATTGAGTCAGTGTCCCTCGTTATATGATCTTCGCAAGCTGCTTTTCAGTTGCTTTTTCCCATTGATTTGTCTGTGTTTTAGTTGTAATTCCTATGTTTCTCTCTCTCCCATTTTTTTTTAGTTGTAATTCCATTTTGGTCCGGGGAGCCAGTCTGTGCAGCTTCCACCCACTCCGATGCCACCCTGGAATCTCCAGATATCTTTTTATCTGTTGCTTATCTATTGTTGCCTGTAAGATTCTTTGTCTTTAATTTTTGGCATTTTAATTAATGCGTGTCTTGGTGTGGAACTGTTTGGGTTTTTAATTGGCACTCTCTGCTTCTTGTACAAGTATGCCTTTTTCCTTCATGAAGTTAGGGAATTTTTCTGTCACTATTTCTTCAAGTATATTCTCTAACTCTTGCTCGTTTTCTTCTTTGGCTCCTCTATGATGCGGATGTTGTTACATTTTATTTTGTCCCAGAGTTCTCTTAAGCTGTCTTCCTGTTTTCCGATTGTTCTTTCTTTTTGATTCTCTGACTGGGTGATTTTTTCTACCTTGTCTTCTAATTACTGATCTGATCCTCGAACTCCTCTACTCTGCTGGTTATTCCTTCCAATGTGTTCTTTATTTCTGTTATGTCATTCTTCATTTCCAGTTGGTTGGTTTTTGATGCTTCTATATCTTTACTCATGATATTGAGCTTCCTCATGATTATTACTCTGAACTCTCCCTCTGATATCTTGCAACATTCCCTCTGATTTATTTCATTGTGAATTCTCTTGTTCTTTCATTTGGCAATCGTTTATTTGTTTCACAATCCTGGCTATCTCAGTGGGTTTTTGAGCCTGACTAATTTTCACTGTGGGTGTTGGTGTTCCACTGGCAGTGGCTCTCTCTACTGGTTTTGGATGAGTGTGGCAAGACCCACATTAAATACCACTGTCAAGTCTTACTCTCCTGGGTAGCTTTGCAAGCCCAGGAAAGGTTTAGATATCCCATTGCTTTCTGCCTGGAAAATATTAGTCTCAGTTACTTGATCAGCCTTTGGTTGTAGCCCTCAGGTGTTCACAGTAAGAGAATTTCCAGATTTGGGGCAGGTGCTTGCTGGCTGTTAATTAGCCTCAATTTGCATTTCTTTGGCTTGGCTGGGTGGTGTTAAATTTTTGAGAGACGGGCTGTCACTTCACCCTTGGGCTCTGGGAAGGGGCTCTTTGAGTAAGTGTCTACTGTCCAATAAGGGAGTGAGTCAGCAAAAAAACTCACTGCTGTCCCAGCTCTTCTAGCTCTCCCAGCTCTCGAGTCTCTCCACACAGTTCCAAACAAGTCTGCTCTCCTTCTGCCAGAGCCCAGGTGAGTGGCTATAGCTAATTTAGTGTTCTGTCCCAGTCCTCTGTGCTGTAGAGCCAGCTTGGGATTCTAACCCCGAGGGAGCTGCTCATAGCTAAAAGAGCTGCTGTCCGTGGACTCTCAGCCTGCCCCCTCATGCCTCCACAGTTCCTACCAGGCTTGTGATTATGCGGGTCCTCTCCAGCTGCTTTTCTGTTGGTTTTTCCTGATGATTTCTTCTTACTTTAGTTGTAATTCCAGTTTGTGCCTAGAGATGGTCTGTATAGCTTCCATTCACTCAGCCAACATTTTGGAATCCTTGATGGCATTTTTATACACCAATACTGAATGCTCAGAGAGAGAAACTAAAAAAAAATTCCATTTACCATTGCAGTACAAAAATTAAAATAGCTACAAGTAAACTTACCCAAGGAGGTAAAATATCTGTTCTCAGAAAACTACAGGACATTTTCAAAAGAAATAAAGGAAGATAATATAAAAGTAGAAGCATGTACCATATTCATAGATTGGAAGAAACAATATCAAAAATGTCCATACTACCCAAAGCAATCTAGAGATTCAGTGCAATCCCTGTTAAAATACCAACAGCATATTTCACAGATCTGGAACAAATACTCCAAACGTTTATATGGAACTACAAAAGACCCTGAATAGCCACAGCAATCTTAAAAAAGAAGAACAAAGTTGGAGAGATCACAATAACAAATAGCAGGTTACACTATAAAGCCATTGATTACAAACAGCTACTAGCACAGAACAAAGAACCCAGATTTCTACCCAAGACATTATGCTCAATTAATACTTGACAAAGGAGGCAAGAATAATAAAATAAAGAGTCTCTTCATTAAATGATGGTGGAAAAATTGGATAGGTACATACAAAAAATGAAACTAGACCACCAACTGACACCACACACAAGATTAAACTCAAATGGAAAAAAGACTTAAATGCGACTCATGAAACCATAAAAGTCCTAGGTAGCAAAATCTCAGACACCACCTATGTCAGAATTTTCACTGATGCATCGCCTAGGGCAAGAAAAACAAAACAATAATAATAATAAATGGAACTACATCAAACAAAAAAGTTTCTGCACAGCAAAAAAAACCAACATCAAATGAAAAAGGAACTCACTGTATGGGAGAACATAACTTCCAGCAATGCATCAAATAAGGGGTTAGTTTCCAAAATATATAAAGTACTCATACGACTCAACAAAAAAAAGACAAACAATCCAATTACAAAATGGGCAGAGGACCTGAATAGACACTTCTCCAAACAAGACATACAAATGGCCAAGAGAAAATGTTCAACATCCCTAATCATCAGAGAGATGCAGATTAAAATGACAATGAGGTATCACCTCACACCTTCCAGAATGAATGCCATCAACAAATCATCATACAAATGCTGGTGAAAAGGGGACCCTAGTACACTGCTGGTGGGAATGCAGACTGGTGCCGCCACTATGGAAAACAATATTGTGTTTCTTCAAAAGTTTAAGAACTGATCTGCCATTTGACCCAGTGATCCCACTTTCAGGAATATATCCTAAGAAACTTGAAACACCAATCAGAAAGAATATGTGTACCCCTATGTTCATAGCATTATTCACAATAGCCAAGATTTGGAAACAACCCAAGTATTCATCAATAGATGAGTGGATAAAACAGCTGTGGTACATATACACAATGGAACATTATGCAGCTGTAAGAAAGATCTCTTACGCTTTGAGATGATATGGAGGGACCTGAAGAGTATTATGCTAAGAGAAATAATACTTTCAGAGAACGACAAATACCACATGATCTCACTTATTTGTGGAATATAATAAACAAAATAAGCTGACAATCAAAATAGATCCAGAGACATGGAAGTAGGGAACAGACTGAAAAACCTCAAAGGACAGAGGGGGAGGGAAGAGGCAAACCAAAGAACTTGTATGCATATATGCATAACCAATGGACACAGATTACATTGGGGTGAAGGTGGTGGGGAGGCAGGAATGTGGAGGAAGGTGTCAATGAGAAAACAAGGAAGAACATCAGTAATACTTTCAACAATAAAGATAAAGATTTTTAGAAATTCAAAGTCTATGGGCCTTTGCAATGCTCCCAGGGTTAGCAGCCTTGACAGGAATTGACTTACTCTAAGAATGTGAGCATGGACCTCATTTTAATAAATCTTAAAGAAAGAACAGTGCTTGTTTTTCTTCCTCCAATTAGAAGGAAGAGACCTAGGTTTCCAGGGTGGCCCACCTGGTTGTTGGAAACCTCATTCAAAACCTTCTCCTTCTCAGTTTCTGAAGGTTGAGTCAGCAGAAAAGCTAATTCCCATCAAACTAATAATCTAGGTTATCTGCTAACCATCCTATACACTTTCTATGTTACAACTTCCAAAAGGCTAAAACCACTTAATCCCTTTTAAATATATTTGAAAACAAAACTTGAACAAGCAGCATTAAAAAACACATAATACCATTATTACCTGGAAAGTTCGGTCACATCCACCCATATGTATTTTATTCACAAAAATATTGGGCACAGTTCTCTGATTAGTGATCTCTGATAGCACTTCTTGAACATTGGCCCCATCATCTAAAGAATGAAAAATTAAATATATAAAAACATTGAAAGGGTTCCAAACCTTTGTGAGTCAAAATAAAGTATTACAACACTCAAGTGCTCCCATATATAACCCCATACAAGGTCAGTGTAATATATAACTATGAAATAATGATTCAAGAGGAAAAAACATTGAGGTTTCCACGAGAAACTTTAGAGAATAAAGATAAATCTACTAATTCCTTTTTAAATAAACCCTTGTAAATTAGATTTTGATTTATAATTCAATGGTTATGCCAGAGAAATAGATAAAAATCCTCTTTAAAGAGTAAATATCAAGATGAAATCTGCTTCAATAGTAGTAACTGAGAAAATATTTCCTACAATTATATTTGAAAAATCTTTATGATCATAGTCTAAAAATTTATCCTCTATCCCTAGAAATAAAACCAGGCCACAACTACCTAACACTATTTGGTATACTCTTTAGACAAGTCTCAAAGATTTAAGAACATTTCACTTATCAAGGTGCCTGGCTCTAAGGAGCTGGTAAAGTCCTATAAAGGCAGACATCAATTTTTTTTCTGTACACCACTTTGTCGCCTAGCCCTGCAAAACACATGCATGTGTAAAGTGCTCAATTAATATCAGATCAATTAATGCATGTCTGACAAGAATTCAAAGCATAAAGCTAAAAGATTCATGCACTCTCGCTCCGGTGCTACAATCACGAAACAGGGGCAGATTCTTTTAATTTATTACAACTTAATCTATTTTGCTAGAAAGTTGTCAGATACATCTGAAATGAATGAAGTGCTTCAAGGTTAGCAGCTTATACATCTTCCTCCCACTCCTTCTCCTCAAATACCAAAAATATATAAATGAAAGTAATCTACACTAAAGTATATGTCATATAGAGGCTCATGTTCTACATAAACAGCTCATCTAACCCAAAGAGACTAGAGCTTTGAATTGAACAAAGCAAATAAAAAGAACTTTATCTTGTTGACCCTTATTGAAACAACAGTATATACTAACCATTCCACTTACCAACTTGATCAAGTTCCAAGATATTACATTCAACTCCCAAAGAAGAAAAGAGTTCCTTAACCTGTAACAAAAATTTACTTGTTTTTACTCTCACAAGGATTCAACAGTTATGAAATACAGATATAGTAATAAAGGATGTCCAAAATAAATGTTCTTCAGAATTATGAGCTCTGGCCTATGTTTTTGTTTATTTTTTATTTTAATCCTCACCCAAGGATATGTTTTTATTGATTGTTTTTTGAGAGAGAGGAAGAGGGAGAGAGAGAGAAAGAGAAACAATGATGTGAGAAAGAAACATTAATTGGTTGCCTCCCATATATGCCCCAACTGGGGATTGAACCCAAAACCTAGGTATGTTCCCTGACCAGAAATCAAACTCTCCAGCTTTCGGTGTATGGGATTATGCTCCAATCAACTGTGCCACCCAGCCAGGAGGTTTATATTTTTTTATTCCCTTCCTCTACACATCTTCCCAGAATAATCTCAGCCTATCTCTTCCCTTCTTTTACAATTTGAATCCTCAATTTTCAACTCTATAAGTTTTGCCCAAATCCTTTTTCTGAACTCAAGATAGGCAAAAATATTTCTTCACCTGAATGTCCCCAGGCACCTCAACTACAACATGCCCAAAATAAAATTCATCTTTTTCCACATACCTTTCCCTCTGTTTCCTTTAAACAGTCATTAAATCATTCAACAAATATTTATCCATCGAATATCTACTATGTGGTCAAGATATATCAATAAGTAAAACACAATTCCTGACCTCTAGTAGGGGAAACAGACAAATAAACGGACAATTCACATTGTCGCCATTCAACTGTGGCCTGAACAAAAACTCTAAGGCCTTGCTATTCAAACAGGGGACAAAGGACCAGCAGCATGAGCATCACCTAGCAGCTTGTTAGACATGCATAATCTGGCCCTGGATCAGAACCTGCATTTTGACAACTTTGTGAAGCACTAACTATGTGTCACTTTAATGCCTCCCTCTTTTGCAACATCTTCCTACCTTAAACTAACTCCCCATCTATCCAATTAATTACTAAGTCTTATCAATTCTCTATGTTGAACTAGTTCACCTTTCTAGTTCCTAACAGCTACTATCTTAATTTGAGCAATTTCTTAGTAATATTCTAGGAGTTCTCTCTGCATCCACCTTTGTCCCTTCTAGTTCTCTAACTTGCAGCTAACATGGTCTTTTAAAACCCACTTTTCACCATTTACTTAAACCCTTCAAGGTCCTCTGTCCTCAAGATAAAGTCCAGAGGTTTTGATTCTAGGATGGAGGCATAGGAGCCTGCAATATTCACTCCCTAACAAAACATCCACAACTGATGAAATTATTTTAAAAAACAACCATTTAAAGTCTCTGAAAATTGTCCTAAGGGCACACAACAAATGAAGAAACATGTATTCAAGAAAATCTACTTGATATCAATAAAAACAGGGAGTCGAAACTCACACCCTCCCTCCTCTGTTGTAGATCAACTTGACAGAAGTTCCACTTCAAGTGAGCAGCCAAGGAAATGAGGTTTCCTACTCCTTGAAATCTAGTCACCAAAAGGGGTGGACCACCAGCATTTTTCGGTCTCCCCAGCAGCTCTGAGTGGCAAAGGCTATATTCCTGATGAGTGTGGTCAAAAACATGGGTGCTCCCTTCTTCCACCAGTCTACACTCAGAGATCGAAGGCTTTACCCCAGGATAAAAATACTGGGGACCTGATCACCTTTGCCTCAGCCCACCTGTAAGATGAAGTTCCAGTCTGGGTGAAGTAAACTAAGAAGACCATAAGCTACTGCCCCACCCAGAGCTCTGCCCATAAAGCAGGGTTGTTACTCCAAGAGAATCAGGTCATTGTCCCCATCCCCAGCTCTGGAGCAAGGTCTCAGCAATTTTGCTCAGGAAAAAAGGTAAACCATAAGATCAGAAAGCTCAGAAGCTCAACCCAAAGGAAATGACTTTATTTAAAACTGGAGGGAAATTCAAATCTAAAGGGTATCTTGAAAATAATGAGAATATTGGTGATAAGTAATAAAGAAGAGGCTAGTAGTTCCAGAAGAACAAGTTAACCTGTAAGCCAGTGAATTCACCAGAAAAAAAAGAAAAAAAAGAAAAGAAAAAAACAGGGAAAAAGAGAGCTAAGAATACTACTTCTAGAGTCAGAAAAGTATCAAATTTACCATGAAAACTATCTCTGCTAAGGGGTCTAGATTTAGCTGGATAAAAGTATGGAACAATTTATACTCCAGGACATGGTCAAAAAGAATAACACAACCAGCCTGAAATCAGTGGCACGTAACATCTGATACCAGCATGAGACAACAAATATAACACAGAAATTCAACATACACTCCCTGCTAAAATCCCTGTCATCCCAGGGTGACTATGTATATAGGACTGTGTATATATACTCAAGGCTGTACTCTCTGAGGAGTGACATCAAAGGCTTCATCTTTGGGTGAAAATAAACTTTCCTAAAATAATCCAGACAACTCACTATAAATAAATAAACAAGCAAATAAAAAAGAGCTATAGTAAAAGAGGAGTTCAGTATCTAAACACGCTATATTACCTAAAATGTCCAGATTTCAACAAAAAATTACTAGACATACAAATAAACAGGTAAGTGGGTCCCTTCACAGGACAAAAAGCAGGCAAGAGAAACTCTCTCAGGGGCCCAGATGTCATACCAAATAGTCAAAGTAGCCACTGTAGGTATGTTCAAAGAATTGAAGAAAACTGTTTCAAGAAATGGAGGAAGGTATGATAATATCTAATCAAATAGAAAATATCAATATAAAGATAGAAGTAATTTAAAAAAACAAAAACAAATGTACATTATAAAGTTAAAAATTACTAAAACTAAAATGAAAAGTTAACTAAAGTATCTCAACAGTTGATTCAAACTGACAGAAGAAATAGCAAACTTGAGGATACATCAATAGAGATTATGTAACCTTAAGAGGCAGGGGGGAAAAGAATGAAGAAAAATAGTCTCAGAGAAACATGGGACACCATTAAGCACACTAACATACACATAGCATGGATACCAGAAAAAGGAGAAAAGAGCAGGAAAAAAATGTTTTCAAGAATGTCTAAAAATGTCCCAAATTTGATGAAAAACAGACATCTACATTATCCAGGAAGCTCAAAGACCTCAAAGTAAGATAACTTAACAAAAGCTCTGGAAAGTGGTCAAAGGTCTACAACAACCAAGTATATGCTCAATCAAGAAAATGTCACATTTGAATGGTGGACAATTTTGTATATTTGTAGTTGCCCTTTCCCCATTGACTCCTTGATACTGCCTGCCACAGTAAGAGGAAAGTAACAGGCCAGACCACAGTTCCCTCTGACAACACAGAGAGAGCATACAGACCAAATTTGCAACATTCTAGCCTGTTCAAGAACTGCCTGATGGATTGCTCCCTGTGATGCCTATTTCAGAGTTCAGACAGTCAAAAATGGCTGGGGTCTCAGGTTAGGGGAAGCCATGAGAAGCAGTGGGCACTGCTTGTGAAAACCAGGAGAAAACTACAAATCTGAAGACACCTGGGGACAAGAGATTACAGGCAGAGGAATACAAAGCTAAGGCCACTAAAAGAAGCAATGTGGAGGCTTTTTAAAAAGTTAAGACATTTCGAAACAGCCATGCACAAAGGAGATTTGAGCCCATGTGTGAGAAGTACAAATAAATGCCCAGGGAAGACAACTGCTCAGAAAAGAACTAAGAAGATCTTAAGCTTTCACACTGCACTAATTAGTTAAGTCCTTCCCAGAATGAAGCCAGTATGCTAAGACTGGAAGAAACAGCTATTTTACATAATGGTTTCACATATACAATCCACTGATTAGATAATTATAAACCTCATGACCACCCCAATAAGTCAAGCATCCATCTAACACCATATAATTATTAGAATATTATTGACTATATCCCTTATGCTGTATTTTATATTCCTATGAATATTCTGTAACTACCCATTTGTACTCCTTTATCCCTTCAGTTTTTTACCCAACCCACAAAAACCCCTTCCCATAAGGTAATCATCAAAATGTTCTCTGTTATCTCTGAGTCTATTTCTGGGCTGCTTGTTTATTTTTTGTTTTAGATTCCACATATAAGTACAATCATACAGCATTTGTCTTTCTCTGTCTGACTTACAGCACAATACTATCTATGTCCATCCATGTCGTTGCAGATGGCAAAATTTCATTCTTTTTTATGGATGAATCATATTCCATTGTATATATACATCACTTCTTCTTTACCCATTCATCTATTAATGGACATTTAGGTTGCTTCTATATCTTGGCTATTGTAAATAATGCTGTAACAAACATATAAATGCATATGTCTTTTCAATTTAGTGTTTTAGATTTCTTTAAATAAATACCCAGAAGTGAAATTGCTGAGTCCTTCTTTGTCTCTTGTTATGCAGCCACTGTTTTCAAGTCTATTTTGCATGGTACAAGTATCACTAACCCAGCATTTTTGTTCCCATTTTCATGAAATAGCTTTTCCACCATTTTACTTCCAGCCTGTGTGTCTTTCAATATGAAGTGAATCTCCTGTACACGGCATATGTAAGGGCCTTGTTTTGCTATTCATTTGGCCTCCATATGTCTTTTAATTGGAGCATTTAATCCACATGCAATTAAAGTAATTGTTGATAAATATGTATTTATCACCATTTTCTTATACATATTCTTTATCCTTTTTCTTCTTCTTAAAGAAGACCTTTGAACATTTCTTGTAATACTGGTTTGGTAGTGATGAACTCCTTTAGCTTTTTCTTGTCTGGGAAACTCTTTACCTGTCCTTCAATTCTAAATGATGGCTTTGCTGGGTAATTTTGACTGTAGGTCCTTGTTTTTTGGTTTTTTTTCCCCCATCACTTGAATATTTCTTGCCAATCCCTTCTGAACTGCAAAGTTTCTGTTAAGAAATCAACTGACAGTCTTATGTGAGCTCCCTTGTAGATAACTGCTTTCCTCTTGCTGCTTTTAAGATTCTCTGTCTTTTACCTTTGGCATTTTAATAATGATGTGTCTCGGTGTGGGACTCTTTGGGTTCATCTTGTTTGGAACTCTCTGTGCTTCATAGACTTGTACATTTATTTCCTTTATCAGGTTAGGGAAGTTTTCCACTATAATTTTTTCATATAGATTTTCAACTCCTAGTTCACTCTCTTCTTCTGGCACTGCCATGATATTACTATTGGTACACTTAACATCTTCCCAGAAGCTCCTTATACCATCCTCATTTTTTTTGGATTTCAGTTCCTTTTGCTGTTGTGATTGTGAGGAGATAGATGTAAGTTAAGTATTGAGAAATGGGACGATGGGAAGGGAAGGCTGAGACATGGGGGAAGTTTGAAATGACATGGAGCTCAGCACACAGGAAGGCAACCCAGAGTGCAGCATATCTGGAGGTTTATTTGGACCTCATATCTCAAAATAAAAATAAAATCAACACGGACATTGTGCTCCCAGACCGGAAACTCCCAACCCCCATTTATAGAAATGCAAAGGCTCCTGGAAGGAGCACAGGTCAATTACATAACAAAAAACCCAGAAAGGCTGGTTTCAAGTAAGGTAAAGTAATTGCTAAATGAGTTCTGCATAACTATAGAGTTCTTATTGCAGAAAGCCAGGTCATCATAAAAGGATGATAAAAAACCAAAATTGGACTTAGAAAAGAAACCAAAAGCAAGCATAGGATTGCCAAAGGGTGCTTCCTTCCTCCTCACTAATAGTCTGGGAGAAGTTGACATTATCAAAAAAGTAAAGCTACTAAGGCCCCTATAGATAACCTAGGACTGAACCCAGTCAGGAAACACAAGCTTTAAGATGTATAGATGTTGCTAAGGCAGAATTCCTTGAAAGGTCCAATCAGAGGCTAGCAAGACATATCTACCCGTAGACAACAGAGCAGTACTGGCAATCCACATTGGTCCCCTCCCCACTGTGTGGAGTCTGTCGGTCTTTCAAATAAACTTTTCTATCATTTACTATTGGTCCATGAACTCATTCTTCAATTTCACGATACAATGAACCCAAACACTGCCGCTTGGTTTCAACTAGTTGTTTTCTGCTTCTTTATTTTCCAAATCTCTGATTTGATCCTCTGCTTTACCTACTCTGTTAATTCCCTGTAATGTATTCTTCATTTCAGTTATTGTATTCTTTATTTCTGACTGATTTTTTATGTTTTCTATCTGTACTTTTATGTTTCTCTCTTTTTGTTAAAGTTCTCACTAAATTCATCTACTCTTCCCCTAATTCATTGAGCATCCTTATAATCAGTGTTTTGAACTCTGCATCTAGTAGATTGATTGTCTCCCATTTTGTTTAGTTCCTTTTCTGGAGTTTTTTTCTTTTATTTGGGACATATTAGTTTGTCTCCTCATTTTGGCAGCCTCCCTGTTTTTGTTTTTATGTATTAGGTAAAGCTGCTATGTCTCCTGGGCTGGACAACCTTATGTAGTAGGTTGTCCTGTAGGGTCCAGTGGCACAGCCTCCCCATTTACCTTAGTTGAGCACTCCAGGTGCTCCCCACCCCTCATGTGGGCTGTGTGCATCCTCCTATTATAGTTGAGCCTTGACTGCTTTTGGCACTTCAGTGGGAGAGATTTACCCCCAGGACTACTGGCTATGAGGACTGGATGTGAACACTGGAAGATTAGCTGTGCTAGGGCCAAACCCACAGAGTAGGACTTACTTCAGCAGGACTCTGGTGCGATAATAACTCTATTGTGACCCTCAGTTACTGCACATACAAACCCTGGCAGTTTCTTTTTGTAAACAAAAGGGCCTTGAGAAACCCAAATAAAACTATAAGGTTAATAATGGCCTTGGAAAACTCAGAAAAACCATGAGAAGAAAGAGGTTAATGGTTGCCCTGACCTTTAACACCTGCTCTTGTTCCCCCTTCTATCAGCACCCCCCCCCCCCCATTAACAGTGCCAAAAGCAGTACCAAGAGTGTAGGTTTTTGTTTTGTTTTTTTCTGTAGTTTGTGTCTACATAAGTGGGCAACAAAGAGGTTCAGGGTTGTCGATTTGGGGAGAGCCTCACTTCAGCCCACCGGTGAATGAAGTGCTCCTTTACAATTGGGCTGTGCATCTCTGGTTATCTCGCTGACACCTTACAATATTTGGAGGCCCCAGCGAGATCCCTGGTGCTTTATGACACCAGGGTATAGACACCTAGTGTTGTAGCTCACTGTCCTTAGAATCCAACTTGTCTTTAAGCTGCCCTAATTAACAACCTCAGAGACAGCAAGATGAACAATGGGGAATGTTATAGACGGCTTTAGCCCCATAAAAATTAACTAGTTTGACCTTCACTGGGAATTTGAAAAGCAACATCCTTCAAGAAAAGGGAGGACACAAACGACCCCAAGGCCAGAGTGTCCTGCATGCTCTGTAAAGAAACTGATAGGGAGAAACTGAAGCTCCCTTTACCCCATAAAACTGTAACTGTTCAACATGTGTGTATTGCACCTGACTGACCGCTGATATCTGTCTCGAATTTGTTAGTTTTTAAAACTTGGATAATGGAATGAATAGCAGGACAGATGTATGCTGACCCAGTTCACCCAGTTCCCTTTCGCCTCAGCTCCCTCCCCCCTCCGTTCCCTCCTGCTTATCGCTAACTGCCTCCGCTTCTGTACAAGCAGCTTGCTTGCTCTGCTAAACTCTTGAATGACCCCTGCCCTATATAAGCAACCCTCCCCCTGAGCTCGGGGCTGCAGTTCTCCTCTGTGTAGGTTGGCTGCAGTCCCTGCGCAGGTAATAAAACATCCCCAAAAACTGAAAAATGGAGTCTGAGTGTGGTCGATCTCCTGGGTTACAACACTAGGATGAATGGCCTCTCCTGGTCTGGTCACCAGATACCTGTAGTTCTTCAGGGGGGTACCACCTGAGATGTTCTAGGGCCCCAAAGATCCTACTTAGGTTTCTGATGAGTGGCTGGGAGATGCCAAGACGTCCCCCAAAGGATTGAAGGAGACCTGGTAAAAAGCCTCTGGAGATAGGTTCTGGTGATCGGTCTTTCTGGGTGACAGTGAGGGCCAAATGTGGCATACCTCTCCTCTCTGGAATCCCCCTAAGATGTTAGGTGGGGTTCATTGTTTCCTCTGGATAATAAATTTTCCTTGGCTGGCCACTGGGGCAGAAGGGGAGTCTGATCACCCCCCAGGAACTTCTGGTGTGTGAAATGTGACTGTCTAAATATAACTTTGTGTGCGTGACTGTGCTCCATGACACTCGTTACGGAGCCTGTATAAGTCCTTACCTGTGGTCCCATGATGACCTCATAAAGCTAAGGGCAGTATCAGATTCTTGGGGACATTCTGGTCTCCACCTGCAAAGTTGATCCATGCCAGGGGGTTATACCAGCCTGCCAATGCCAAGAGGTGTCTAAATCTCCATGAGGGAAACAGCCAGGTGAAAGAAGTAAAAAGTTTCTGTATTGTGTGTCTTCCCTTGTTTGTCCTTGTCTGCCTCCCTACTGTGTCTCCCTCAACTTTGTTACGGTTAGTCTAATCATGGATAGCAACCCTAGTGCCCAAAAGACCTCATTGGGTTGCATAGTAAACATTCTTAGAGAAGAATTTGAGGACGGTTCTAATTAAGGCGCAAAAATATCTAAAGGAAAGTTAAGGACCATCTGTGAATTAAATTGACTCACATTCGGGGTGGGCTGCCTGACATGGGATCCTTTAACCCTGAGTTAGTGCAGGCAATTTGGAATCAGGTCACAGGGGAGAAAGGACACCCAGACCATTCCTCTATACTGATCAATAGCTTGATTTAATGAGATATCTACCCCCATTGTTAAAGAGCCAAGTACTCCAGACCAGGGCACAAATACTGATAATGGGCCCCAAAAGAAACCTGGGAAAAGGTAGGGAGGCAGAGATACAGCAAAAGCCCGAACAAGGTTCCGGCACAAATATTTACTCTTTGGTCCCTAATTAGAGATTGCCTTGATGCAGTGCAGGAGGCTAATAAGGTAGAAAAAAAGGGTGTAGTGAAAGACTTGACAAAAGCCAAGAAAGGTTATGAGTCCTTAAAGACTCCCCCACTGCCTTCCCTACAGCTGTAATTAATATTTGTGCTTTGAAAGCCTTGAAAGAGCTCCCAACAAAAAGAATTTACTAAATCTTACATCCATCAAACAAGGACCTGAAGAGCCATATCAAGATTTTGTAGCTCAGTTGCTACAGGCAGTTAACGGAATAATAAGTGATTAAGGAGCCAGCACATCAATAGTTAAACAGCTTGCCTATGAGAATGCTAATAAGCCCTGCAATGAGGCGCTGAGCCTTTACCATAAAGAAGTCCTCTTCCCTAGTAAGGCAGGAGGAAGCGGTGAAGGGTGATACTTGTGGAAAGCCAGGTAATTTTACTAGGGAGCGCAAGCAGCATGCCAGCACCCACAACCAGTCAGGGAAAAAGCAAGTAGAACCAGCCCCAGCTCCATTATACAGTAGGGGAAATGTCTGTCACCCCTGCTCAGGTGTTCCAACCAGGGTGGAATCCAGAACTACAATCCGGAATCTCTACCACACCACCTCAGGGAGTGCAGAACTAGACTGATGCCCCACTGCCCGATAGGTATTAACACCAGAGATGGGGCCACAGGCTATTCCAACAGGGGTCTATGGGCCACTACCTAATGGAACAGTAGGTTTAATCTTAGGAAGGATTAGTCTCACTATGAAAATGTTACAAGTGTTGCCAAGAGTTATTCATTCCGATTATTTGGGGGAAATAAAAGTTATGGCCCAAACCACTATAACCATTATATAAGTCTTACCTGAAAATAGGATAGCACAAATTGTAATTTTACCACATCAGGTGGCTGGGAAAGTGCTAAAGTGCTATCAAAGGAACCTCGGGGAGAGGGAGAATTCTACTCCACAAATGGAGCCTATTAGGCACAATTAATTACCCAAGGTCACCCTAGAATAGAGCTCAATTTAAAGAGACTAGAATTTGCCCTGGCCGGTTTGGCTCAACGGTTAGAGCATTGGTCTGCGGTCTAGAGAGACCCGGGTTTGGTTCCCGCTAAGGGCATGTACATTGGTTGCAGTTTGTCCCAGGCCCTGATTGGGTTGTGGTGGTGGCAGCCACTTGATGTGTCCCTTTCACATCGATATTTCTCTCTCTCCCTCTCTCTCCCTCCCACTCTATCTGAACAAAAAATGGAAAAAATGTCCTCGAGTGAGGATAAAAAAAAATTTTTTTTTAAATAAAGAGAATTTAAAGTCATTTTAGATACAGGAGCAGATGTTTCTATAGCCGATTTATAAGGAATAGAACAGGTTTCTAGGCCCCAACAAAGTGCACAGTTTATCAAATAGAAAGATTCTGAGGGCAACACTAGGTCTTTTTCAAATCCTACATTTTAGATCATTTGCCTATTAATCTATAGGGATGGGACCACCTCCTTCTGCCCCCTCAGAGGATGCGAAACTCCCCCATGCGCCCTGGCTACAACACACAAACAGCTGTAGCAGATGTACCAAGAAGGGGGAGCAGCCGGAAAGGGGCCATTCCTGCCAGTGGGCTGCTGTTCAAATCCCACATGGTGCAGAGTTCCCTGACATGCATCGAGACTGGGGTCCAATGTGGAGAACCCCTCGTCCTAGAAAACAAGAGCAACAGATGGCGGGCAGGCATGCAGACACTCACCCAGAGGCCACAGGGGCCCACAGGGTGCCCCAGGGAAGGCAGTCAGATCGCGGAAGGGGCATGTTCCTTTTGTGCCAGCCCAGGAGAACCCACAGGTTTGGGCGCAGTGAGTGCAACAATGCACATTTCCTATGGAGCTGTTAATTTTGGGGAATTAGGTGCGGGCATGAAAGGCTCTTGGAGAGAGTTAAAAAATACTTTACCCCGCACTAGGGATAACTGGATGATGCTTCCCTTTCCTGCATCCTTTTGAAAACTAGGGTCAGAGGAAATTTCCCCATCCCTCTGCCCACAGTGGGACCCAAACACTACTGGGGGT
The DNA here is from genome assembly GCF_014108415.1 of Molossus molossus. Classification (NCBI taxonomy): domain Eukaryota; kingdom Metazoa; phylum Chordata; class Mammalia; order Chiroptera; family Molossidae; genus Molossus; species Molossus molossus. Next base: position 56,437,882 of record NW_023425399.1, on the reverse strand, counting down.
GGGGGAGGGGCTTCCTTGGACACTTTTCACCATGCTCTCCTGGTAGGCCTAAAGGCCCAATTGGTTGAAATAACCCAAAAAGAGATATAATAATAGAGACACTCCTAGGAAAAAAACAAGATAAAAGAATAGCAAAGGTAATAACAGTCTTAAGGAAAACAGGGACCATAGAAAAGGATCACCCTAGAAAGGGAAACATGAGGAAGAGCCAGGACAGCAGGCCTAGGTCCCGATTAGGGATACAAAAGACAAGGGCAAAGTCAGGTGTAGAGGAACAAAGTAAAAAGCCATCTTTAACTTAGAAAAATAACAGTGCTAGGGCTCCTTCCAACTGAGCGCTCTGGAGCCCAGAATAATATGAGACAATAGGGGACAAACTGGTTCATTTCCTGGTAGATACTGGCGCAGCAGTCTCAGTACTGACCAAGCCAATGGGGCCCTAACCTACCTCTGGACTTCAAAGAGGACTATAGACATTGGAGAAAATAGTGTGACTCATTCATTTCTGGTCATGCAGGAGTGCCCATACCCCCTACTCAGACATCATCTCCTCCAGAGATCATTCAATTGCTGGCCACTGCCACTCCAGGCCAGCCCCACATCCACAAGACATTAGCCATCAATCCTGCCAGCCTGCCTCCAGACAATGACCCAGAGAAACCTCTATAGGACTGCCTGGAGGTAACTGACATAGTGCAGACGGGCCACCCAGAACTTAAGGATGTCCCACTGCCATCATCAGACCTCAAGGATGTCCCACTGCCATCATCAGATGAGGTACTGTTCATGGATGAGAGCAGTTATGTCCAAGAAGAAATCAGGTATGCTGGAGCAGCAATAGTAACTCTGGACTATATCATCTGGTCACCGTCATTAACTAGAGGAACTTCTCCCAAAAGGCTGAACTCATAGCCCTATGAGAGAACTCATAATCCAGGTTCTCTGATGGGGCAAGGGAGATCTGCTGCAGGTAAGAAAGCTTAGGAGGCAGACCTAAAACCAGTGGGGCGTCTCCAGATACACTAGGTCAGAAAATGACTTAGCCAAGCACAAACAAGCCATAAAAAAAATCAATAGATAGTGGACAAGAACAGGCATATAGACCAGTGGAACAGAATAGAGAATCCAGAAATGGACCCACGGCAATATGCTCAATTAATATTTGACAAAGGTGGCAAGAGCATACAGTGAAGTAAAGACAGCCTTTCTAATAAATGGTGTTGGGAAAATAAGACAGCTACATGCAAAAAAATGAAACTAGACCATCAACTTACACCATACACAAGAATAAACTCAAAATGGATAAAAGACTTAAATGTGACTCAAGAATCCATAAAAATCCTAGAAGAAACTGTAGGCAACAAAATTTCAGACATCATATGCAGAAGAATTTTCACTGATACATCACCTAAGGCAATAGCAACAAAGGAGAAAATGAACACATGGGACTATATCAAATTCAAAAGCTTCTGCACAGCAAAAGATACAATCATCAAAATGGAAAGGCAACCCACTGTATGGGAGAGCATAATGGCCAATGATATATCAGATAAAGGGTTAATTTCCAATATATATAGAGTGCTAATACAACTCCACAAAAGGAAGACAAAGAACCCAGTTAAAAAATGGGCAGAGGAACTAAATAGACACCTCTCCAAACAGGACATACAAATGGCTAAGAGACATATGAAGAAATGCTCAACGTCACCAATCATCAGAGAAATGCAAATTAAAACAACAATGAGGTATCACCTCACACCTGCCAGAATGGCCGCCATCAACAAATCATCAAACAACAAGTGTTGACGAGGATGTGGAGAAAAGGGGACTCTAGTACACTGCTGGTGGGAATGCAGACTGGCGCAGCCACTATGGAAAACAATATGGTGTTACCTCAAAAAAATTAAAATTGAACTTCCATTTGACCCAGTGATCCCACTGCTAGGAATATACCCTAAGAAGCCTGAAACCAATCACAAAGAATATATGCACCCCCATGTTCGTAGCAGCACTATTTACAGTAGCTAAGATCTGGAAACAGCCCAAATGTCCATCAGTAGACAAATGGATAAAAAAGCTGTGGTACATATACACAATGGAGTACTATGCAGCTATAACAAAGAAAGATCTCTTATCCTTTGAGACAACACGGAGGGACCTGGACAGTATTATGCTAGGCGAAACAAGCCAAACGGAGAAAGATAAGTATCATATGATTTCACTTATTTGTGAATACAATGAACATAACAGTCTGAGGAATGGGGTAGTCCCAGAGACGTGGAAGTGGAGTACAGACTGACAATCCCTAGAAGAGGGGGTGGTGGGGGAGAGATAAACCACAGAACTTATATGCAGTATGCATAAACAATGGACATGGACAACAAAGCTGGGGACAGGGAGGGGAGGGAGGGGGAGGGAAGAATCAGTGGGAGAAAAAGGAGAAACATCTGTAACAAAAATAAACTAATTAATTTTAAAAACTTAAAATTTTTTTAAAAAGAGTGTAAAAAGGAAAAATAAATCTGGGATATCTTTCAGTACATATAAGCAAAGGATTAATATCCGAACATATCAACAACACCTTCAAAACAGTACAAAAAGAAAACCACCTGATAAAGAAAAGCAAATGGACTGAAAGTTTCACAGAAAAGGAAATTCAAGGCATCTATAAACACATGAAAAGATATTCAACTCCATCACGAAATGTAAAATTCAAGTCACAATGAAATACCATTTCTTAATTACTGTAATGGCAACCTCTCCAATGGAGCCTAAGGAGCCGAGCAAAAGGTCCAGGTCCTGGCTTTGTGTAACCATCCCAGAAAACGAGTCCAGAGTCCAGGCCTGCAGGTATGCACAAGAGGGCGGACAGGCCTCGCTAGGCCGAAGGTCCAGGGACGCAGGAGGTAGGACAAGGCGGGGCTCCGGAAGAACCGGTCTCCCTCTGGCTCTCACAGCTTCACCCATGCTGGCACCGCCCCCGCCCCGCCTACCCGCGTGCTGTGTGGACAGTAGCTCTTGCTGAAGATCATGACTCGGTTGCCCTCTATGAGGCCCAGGAGACGGCGTCGTAGTTCTTCGCGGGCCTCAGGGGACAAGCTGCTGGTCCCGGGGGATGACAGACGAGCCCGGCGCCCCGGCAGCGATGACATGGGCACGCCATGGACAACGCCCAGGCGGCGGTTGGGAACGGCGCCCACCTTCGCGGATCCGGCCGACTTCTGCGCCCGCGACAGCGGCGGGGGCGGCGGCGGCGGCGGCGGCGGCGGCGGCGGCGGCGGCGGCGGCGGTTGCGCCAGGCCCTCGGTGTTACGCCGGGTCAGGCCTGGCCTACTCAGAATGACCAAAATGCAGGCCGCAGTGCAGGGCCTGAGGTTGGAAGGAAGAACCGCAAACGTCCCCCAAGCTAAGCACCTGCAACAAATCCCCAACACCGCCGCTTGTCCCGCCTCCCCCCCCCCCCCCCGCAAAGCCCCTCCTGCGCATGCGCATGTGAAGTAGGCCACTGCGCAGGAGTTACCCACCCTTGCAAAGTGGGTGGCTTCACCGGGCCGTGGCCAGTTGCCGCTCAGTTGGTTGAGAGCACTTTCCTGCGCAGAAAGGTCACGGATTCGTGCTCACAGGCTACATCCACGGTAGCGAGCGTACAGGAGGCAACCTATGGATCTGGCATGGATCTCTCTCTCTGTGTCTCTCTCGCTCTTTCTAGCTCCCCCTTTCTCTTTCTCTCTCAAATCAAGATCAGTAAAAATATTTAAAATTAAAAAAACATGGATCCTGGTCAGTGTTCTCAGTAGTTAGAGCCTTGGCTGGCACACTGAAGGGTCACGGGTTTGAGACCCAGTAAAGGGCACGTGCCAGACTTGCAGGTTGGATCCCGGCCCCCAGTCCGGTTGCACGTGGAAGACAACCAATTGAGGTGTCTTATATCAATCTCTGTCTCTCCCCCTCCCTCCCTTCCACTCGCCCTAAAAATCAATGGGAAAAAATATCCTCCGCTGAAGATTAACCACAAAAAAAAAAAAAAAAAAAAAATGGGTCGGTGCTGCATACCATCTTTATCGCTGTCATAATCCCAGGGCCTCCCGTAGGGGACTTTCCAGTCCTTGTAATCTCCAGGAGCCTTAAAAGTAGATATAATCTTCCCCGAGGATGTCTGAATCTTATGGAAATTGTGAATAAATAAAGCCATCTTTAGGAAAAATGGCATTTTAAAGTTTATTTCCCACAAACTAAATAAAAATACTACATTCCTCATCACAAGGCAGTTTGCAAATGAGTTTCCTAAATCACTACCTCTAAGCCCCTACCCAATAGGTAGAATTCCGAAGGCCTACCAAAAAGGGACCCTGAAATCATCTGCGCCAGACAGCAATCCTATAGCCATTATTTGGATGGTTGGGTGGGTAGGTGGAGGACCTCAGGGCTAAACTTCGTCTTGGTGACTTACCGTCCCCTGTGCTAGGCAAATGCATGAAATCCCACTAAAGACAGGGGCTCAACCACAGGACTAACAGGCATGGCTTGCTCCCTCTCAGGTGTCATCTCCTAACCTGACCCCACTGGGTCCTTGTGCCTCAGATATTTCACACCCATTTCAGCCTTAGGGAATTAGCATTTTCTGCATCCTCAGCTAAGGATGTTCCCCCTCCAGCAAGACACCTGTAAAGAGGCCCGCATAATGAGGAACTGTTTTTGCCTTTGTTTTTTTTCCTTGGAGTTCATTTTTCTTTTTCTATTCCTTAAGTGTACATTTAATTCATGTATCTCTTCATTATTTGTTAAAATAAATATTAATTTAGCAAAAAATAATATATATTCATTATTTTTCTGCATAAAAACTCAAGCAGCCTGGGCCCATTTGGCTCAGCAGTTGGAGTGTTGGCCTGCGGACCAGAGAGTCCCAAGTTCGGTTCCCGTTAGGGGCACGTGCCAAAAAAACAAAAAAAAACAAACCACACACACAAAAAAATCAAGCAACACATAAAAGTAGACAGGATAAAACTAAATATAATAACCGTCCCAAAGTCTAGTAAAAATATTATTTTTAAGCTATCATGCCCATATTTCAAATATCTCTATAAACATTTAAATATATAGAAGTATATATAGAGAGGTACTGTTCTAATATATGGTCATGCTAATTTTAAAGAAAAATGAAATTTTAAGAAAAGAAGCTAAACTGTAACTGTGGAAATTACTTATTCAGACATTTTTTTCCAGAAGAGATATTAGTTTCTCAAAGGTCTCTTTAAATAAAAATGATTATAAACAGAGATTGAGATAATTAATTTTTAATGTATTTTTCAATTACACTTTACATTCCATACTATTATGTATTAGGTTCAGATGTACAGCATAGTGGTTAGACAATCATATGTTTTATAAAGTGATCCATGATATTTCAAGTACCCACTTGGTACTATACATAGTTATTTTTTTCTTTATTGTTGAAATTATTAGAAATGTCCCTCCTTTTTACCCTCATTGACACCCTCCACGCTGCTCCTGCGGCCCAACACTGCCATCCTTCTGCACCACACTGTTGTCTGTGTCCGTGGGTTACGCTTATATACATATAAGATTTTTAAACCAATTTTGATTTTAATTTTTTTCAATTACACTTGACATTCAATATTATATTAGTTTCAGTTGTATAGCATGGTGTTTAGACATTAATATGCGTCTAGTACCCATCTGATACTGTATATAGTTATTACAACATTATTGACTATATTTGCTCTGCTGTACTTCAGATCCCAGGAGTATTTTTGTTTTTTTGTTTGTTTTATATTTATTGTTAAAAGTATTACAGATGTCCCCCTATTTTCCCCATTTACCCCTTCTCCCCACCCCCATGCCTTCCTGCCTTCTCCACACTATTATCTGTGTCCATTGATAATGCGTATATACATATAAGTTCTTTGCTTTATCTCTTCCCTCCCACCCATTCTCCTTCCCTCTGAGGTTTGTCAGTCTGTTCCTTATTTCCATGTCTCTGGATCTATTTTGATTGCCAGCTTATTTTATTCATTATATTCCACAAATAAGTGAGATAATGTGGCATTTGTCATTCTCTGACTGGCTTATTTCACTTAGCATAATACTCTCAAGATCCCTCTATGTTGTCTCAAAGGATAAGAAATTTTTCTTTCTTATAACTACATAGTATTCCATTCTGTAAATGTACCACAACTTTTTTATCCACTCATCTAATGATGGGAACTTGGGCTGTTTCCAGATCTAAACTATTGTAAATAGCGCTGCTATGAACATAGAAGTGCCTGTATTGTTCCTGATTGCTGTTTCAGGTTTCTTAGGATATTTTCCTGGAAGAGGGATCACTGGATCAAATGGCAGTTCAATTTTTAATTTTTTTGAGGAAACACCATATTGTTTTCCATAGTGGCTGCACCAGTCTGTATTCCCACCAGTATACAGCACTAAAGTACCCTTTTGGCCCTGGCCAGTTTGGCTCAGCGGTTGGAGCGTTGGCCTGTGGTCCAGAGAGACCCAGGTTCGGTTCCCGCTAAGAGCACGTACCTCGGTTGCAGTTTGTCCCCGGCCCTGGTTGTGTCCCTTTCATGTCGATGTCTCTCTCTCTCTCTCCTTCCCACTCTATCTGAACAAAAAATGGGAAAATGTCCTCGGGTGAGGATTAAAAAAATTTTAAAAAATAAGTAAAATAAAAAATAAAGTACTGCCCTGGCCGGTTTGGCTCAGCGGTTGGAGCGTTGGCCTGTGGACCAGAGAGTGCCAGGTTTGGTTCCCGCTAGGGGCATGTACCAAAAAATAAATAAATAAATTGTAGTAGAGCCCATGTGACATCAAGTTTAAAAAAATAAATAAAGTATCCATTTGTTCAGATCCTCAGCAGCATTTGTTATTTGATGATTTGTTGATGGCAATCATCCTGGCAGGTGTGAAGTGATTGATACTTTATAGTTTTAACTTCCATTTCTGTGATGATTAATAACATTGAGCATTTTTTTCATATGTCTCTTGACCATTTGTAGGTCCTGTTTGGAAAGGTGTCTATTCAGTCCACTGCCCATTTTTTAATTGGATTGTTTGCTTTCCCTTTGTTGAATTGTATGAGTAATTTATATATTTTGGATATTAACCCATTAGCTGATGTATCATTGACAAATATGTTCTCTCATACACTGGGTTCACTTTTAATTTTGATACTTCTTTTGTTTTGCAGAAGTTTTAGTTAAATGTAGCCCCATTCGTTTATTTCTCTCTTTGTTTCTCTTGCCCTAGACAATGTATCGGTGAAAATTCTGCTTCATGTGATGTCTGAGATTTTGCTGCCTACATTGTCTTCTGGGATTTTTATGATTTCATAACATACATTTAAGACTTTTATCCATTTTGAGTTTATTCTTGAGTATGATGTAAGTTGGTGGTCTAGTTTTGTTTTATTTTTTGCTTGCACCTGTCCAATTTTTCCAACACCATTTACTGAAGAGACTGTATTTACTCCATCGTATGCTCTTGCATCCTTTGTTAATATTTATTGAGAATAATGCCTTGGGTCAATTTCTGGGTTCTTTTTCTGTTCCATTGATCTATATGCCTGTTCTTGTGCCAGTCCAGGCTGTTTTGATTACAATGGCTTTGTAATATAACCTGATATTCAGAATTGTGATTCCTCACACTTCATTCTCTTTTTTCAATATTGCTGTTGCTATTCAGGGTCTTTTTTTTTTTTTTTTTCCTCATCTGAGGACATTTTTCCATTTTTTGTTTAGATAGAGTGGGAGGGAGAGAGAGGAAGAAAGAGAGAGAGAGAAAGAGAGAACCATCGACATGAAAGGGACACATTGAGTGGCTGCCACCCACATGACCAACCAAGGCCAGGAACAAACTGCAACTGAGGAATGTGCCCTTAGCAGGAATCAAACCTGGGTCTCTCTGGACCACAGGCTGATGCTCCAACCACCAAGCCAAACCAGCCAGGGCTCAGGATCTTTTTTTATTCCATATAAATATTTGGAGTATTTGTTCTATATCTGTGAAATATACCGGTGGTACTTTAATAGGGATTGCATTCAATCTATAGATTGCTTTGCGTAGTATGGCATTTTAATGATGTTGATTCTTTCAATCCATGAACATGGTATATGCTTTCACTTTTTTATATCTTCCTCTATTTCTTTTTTCAATGTCCTGCAGTTTTCTGAGAACAGGTCTTTTATCTCCTTGGTTAAGTTTATTCCCGACAATATGGGCACTCCTATGTTCATAGCAGTGCTGATTTTTGTTGTTGCAATGGTAAACGTGATTGTTTTTTAATTCCTCTTTCTGAGTGTTCATTATTGGTGCATAAAAATGCCATCAATTTTTAGATGTTAATTTTTTATCCTGCTACTTTGCCAATCTATTTATCAAATCTAGTAGTTTTTTTATGAAGTCTTTTGAGTTTTCTATGTTTAATATCATGTCATCTGCAAATAATGGTAGTTTCACATAATCCTTTCCAATTTGGATGACTTTAATTGTTTCTTTTCATCTGGAGGGAGAGAGAGGAAGAGAGAGAGAGACATTGACATGAAAGGGACACATCAAGTAGCTGCCACCTGCATAACCCAACCAGGGCTGGGGACAAACTGAACCAAGTTACGTGCCCCTAGCAGGAATTAAACCCAGGTCTTTCTGGACCACAGGTCGACACTCTAACTACTGAGCCAAACTGGCCAGGGCATCAGTACTATATTTAATAAGAGTGGTAAAAGTGGGCATTTTCATCTTGCTTCTGTTCTGAAAGAAAATTATGTTAGTTCATACCCATGGAGTATGATGCTGGCTGTAGGTTTGTCATATATGGCCTTTAATAAGTTGAGGTGTGATCTTTCTATTTCCACTTTTCATAAATGAGTACTGTATTTTGTCAAATGCATTTTCAGCATCTATTGATATTATCATATGATTTTTATCTCTCACTCTATTTAATTGAGCGTATTGCCGTGGGTCCATTTCTGGGTTTTCAGTTCTGTTCCACTGGTCTATATGCCTGTTCTCATGCCAGTACCAGGCTGTTTTGGTTACAGTCGCTTTGTAGTATAACCTGATATCTGGTATTGTGATCCCACCTACTTTGTTCTTTTTTTTTTAAAGATTGCTGTGGCTATTCGGGGTCTTTTTTGTTCCATATGAACTTTTGAAGTATTTGTTCTAGTTCTATGAAATATGTCATTGGTATTTTGATGGGGATTGCATTGAATCTATAGATTGCTTTGGGTAGTATGGACATTTTAATAATGTTAATTCATCCAGTCTATGAACAGGGTATGTGCTTCCACTTTTTTAGATCTTCCTCTATTTTTTTTTTCAATGACCTGTAGTTTTCTGCAAATAGGTCCTTTACTTCTTTGGTTAAGTTTATTCCTAGGTATCGTAATTTTCTTGGCGCGATGGTAAATGGGATTGTTTTTTCAGTTTCTCTTTCTGTGAGTTCATCATTGGTGTACAAGAATGCCGTCGATTTCTTGACGTTAATTTTGTATCCTGCTACTTTGCCAAATTCATTTATTAAGTCTAGTAGATTTTTGATGGAGTCTTTAGGGTTTTCTATGTATAATATCATGTCATCTGCAAATAATGACAGTTTGACTTCCTCCTTTCCAATTTGGATCCCTTTTATTTTTTCTTCATGTCTGATTGCTATGGCTAAGACTTCCAGTACAATGATAAATAAGAGTGGCGAAAGTGGACATCCCTGTCTTGTTCCTGTTCTTAATGGAAATGATTTAGTTTCTGTCCATTGAGTATGATGTTGGCTGTAGGTCTTTCATATATGGCCTTTATTATGTCTAGATATGATCCCTCTATTCCCACACTGCTGAGCGTTTTTATCAGAAATGGATGCTGGATTTTGTCGAATGCTTTTTCAGCATCTATTGATATGATCATGTGGTTTTTATTCTTCATTTTGTTTATGTGGTGTATCACGTTTATTCATTTGCGAATATTGTACCAGACTTGCATCACTGGAATGAATCCCACTGGGTCATGGTGAATAATTTTTTTGATGTATTTCTGGATCCAATTTACTAATATTTTGTTCAGTATTTTGGCGTCTATGTTCATCAGGGATATTGGCCTGTAGTTTTCTTTCTTTGTAGTGTCTTCTTCTGGTTTGGAATTAGAATTATGCTGGCTTCATAGAATGAGTTTGGAAGTCTTTCTTCTTCTTGAATTTTTTGAAAGAGTTTGCAGAGAATGGGTGTTAGTTCTTTTCTGAATGATCGGTAAAACTCCCCCGTGAAGCCATCTGGGCCTGGGCTTTTGTTTGCTGGGAGAGTCTTGATTTCATCTTCAATTTCTTCTGTTGTTATTGCTCTGTTCGAGTTTTCTATCTCTTCCGGGAATAGTTTTGGGAGACTGTGTGTTTCTAGAAATTTGTCCATTTCGCTTAGATTGTCGAATTTGTTGTCATATAGTTGTTCATAGTAGTTCTTAACGATCTTTTGTATTTCCGTGGTGTTGGTTGTTACTTCTCCTCTTTCATTTCTGATTTTGTGTATTTGGGTTCTCTCTCTTTGATTCTTGGTGAGTCTAGCTAAGGGTCCATCAATCTTGTTTACCTTTTCAAAAAACCAGCTCTTTGTTTCATTGATCCTTTGAATTGTTTTTTTGGTCTCTATGTCATTTATTTCTGCTCTGATCTTTACTATTTCCTTCCTTCTACTTGCTCTGGGGTTTTCTTTTTGTTTGCTTTCTAATTCTTTAAGTTGTGAGGTTAAACAGTCAATTAGAAATTTTTCTTGTTTTTTGAGGTAGGCCTGTAGTGCTATGAACTTCCCTCTCAGAACTGCTTTCGCTGCATCCCATAGATTTTGTGTTGTTGTGTGTTCATTTTCTGTGGTTTCCAGGAAGTTTTTAATTTCTTCCTTGATCTCCTCGGTGACCCATTCATTGTTTAATAACATGCTATTTAGCCTCCATGTGTTGAAATGTCTTTGCATGTTCTTGTTGCAATTGATTTCTAGTTTCATGCCATTGTGATCTGAGAAGATGCTTGATATGATTTCAATCTTCTTGAACTTGTAGAGATTTAGTTTGTGTCCTATCATGTGGTCTATCTTTGAGAATGTCCTATGTGCACTTGAGAAGAATGTGTATTCTTTAGTTTTGGGGTGTAATTCTCTGTAGATACCTATTAAATCCATTTTGTCTAGTGCTTTATTTAGAGTCTCTGTTTCCTTGCTAATTTTTTGCTTAGAGGATCTATCCAGTGCTGTCAATGGGGTGTTGAAGTCCCCTGCTATGATTGTATTGTTGTCGATTTCTCCTTGGAAGTCCTCCAGAAGATGTTTAATATATTTTGGTGCTCCTATGTTGGGTGCATATATGTTTATCAAGGTTATATCTTCCTGTTGGATAGATCCTTTCAATTATATAGTGGACTTCCTTGTCTCTAGTTATGGTCTTCATTTTGAAATCTATTTTATCAGATATGAGAATTGCTACCCCAGCTTTTTTTTGCTTTCCATTTGCTTGGAAAAATTTTTGCATCCCTTCACTTTCAACCTATGTGAGTCTTTTGTTGAGAGGTGGGTCTCTTGTAAACAACATATAGATGAGTCATGCTTTCTTATCCAATCAGCTACTCTGTGTCTTTTTATGGGAGCATTCAATCCATTTACATTTAAGGTGATTATTGATATGTACTTATTTATTGCCATTTTTGTTTAGTGTGGTTCTATTTTTCTTCCCGTTTCTACTGCTAATTACAGCAGTCCTTTTAACATTTCTTGCAGTGCTGGTTTGGTGCTAATGTATTCCCTTAGCCTTGTTTTGTCTGGGAAGCTCTTTATTTGATCTTCTATTTTGAATGATAGCCTTGCTGGGTAGAGTAGTCTTGGATTCAGATTCTTGTTTTTTATGACTTTGATTACTTCATGCCATTGTCTTCTGGCCTGTAGTGTTTCTTCTGAGAAGTCAGCTGAGAGCCTGATGGGGTTCCCTTCGTAGGTAACCTGTTGCTTATCTCTTGCTGCATTTAGGATTCTCTCTTTGTCTTTAATTTGTGGCATTTTAATTACCATGTGTCTTGGTGTGGGCCTGTTTGGGTTCTTCTTACTTGGAACTCTCTGTGCTTCTTGAACTTGAATGCCTTCTTCCTTCACCAAATTAGGGAAGTTTTCTCTCACTATTTTTTTGAATATATTCTCTATCCCTTGCTCCTTTTCTTCTTCTTCGGGGACTCCTATGATGCGAATATTATTACGTTTCCAGTTGTCCCATAGTTCTCTTAAGCTGTCTTTCTGTTTTTTAATCGTTTTTTCCTTTTTTTTTTTTTTTCTGATTGGTTGATTTTTTCTACCCTGTCTTCTAATTCACTGATCAGGTCCTCAGCTTCCTCTACTCTGCTTTTTAAACCTTCCAATGTGTTTTTCATTTCTGATATGTCATTTTTTATCTCTTCTTGTTGGTTTTTAATTTCCAATTGGCTTATTTTCAGTGTCTCTACGTCCTTACTCATGCTGTTCAGCTTCCTCAAGATCATGGCTCTGAATTCTAGCTCTGTTAACATGCCTAATTGCTCCACATTGATCTCATCTTCGGTGGAGGTCTCTTGCTCTTTCATTTGGCTTCTGTTTCTGCGTTTCACCATTTTGGCTATCACTGTGGGCTTTGGAGCCTGTCAAGTTCTCCCTGTGGGTGTTGGTGTTCTGCTGTTTGTGGCTCCCTCTCCTGTGTTTAAATGAGCGAGGGAGGACCCACGTTGAACACCACTGTCAAGTCTTACTTTCCTGGTTAAAGTTGCCAGCCCAGGAAAGGTACTCTTATCCTCTAGTTTTTTGCCTGGAGGCTAGCAGTCTAGGTTACTTGATGAGTTTTGGGTTGTCAGTTGATTGAAAAATTCCCTCTGGTGCTCAGCCAAGGGGCTTTCACGAGGGTGGGGCAGATGCTGGTTGTTAGTGAGCCTCAATTAGCATTTCAGTGGCCCACAGGGTGGGGTTGGATCTCCGAGGGAGGGGCTGCTTCCTCTCCTCAGAGCCCTGGGAAGGAGCAATATGTCCACCGTCCTGCATGGCTGCACTCAACTAAAGCTCTGAGCGCCCTCAAATCCCGAGTGTCCCGACACAGCTCCTGTCCAGTCTGCCCTCCCTCTGCCAGAGCCCAAGGTGAGTGGCTGTGGCTGTTTCAGCCTCTGTCCTGGCTCTGCACTGTGGAGCCGCCTGGGAGTGTAACCCGCGGGCACTGCTCTCAGCTAAGGCCACTGCCGAGCTGCGTCTCGCGCCTTCACAAGCCTACCGGGATGGAGTCCATGTCCCTCATTGTTTGGTCCTCACAAGCTGCTTTTCTGTTGCTTTTTCCCATCGATTTGTCTGTGTTATAGTTGTAATTCCAGTTTGGTTCTCGGAGACGGTCTGTGTAGCTTCTGTTCACTCCGTCGCCATTTTTCCTCTCCAAGAAAAAAATCTTGTTGTAGTATCTTTATCTAGTTTTCAAATTAGAATTATGCTGGTGCATAAAAAAAGATTGGAAGTCTTCCTTCCTCTTGCATTTTTTGGAACAGTTTGAGGAGAATAGGTATTAGTTCTTCTTTGAATGTTCAATCAACTCCCCTGTGTTGATGTCCAGACTAGGGCTTTTGTTTGCTGGGAGTTTATTGATTATTGCTTCAATTTCCGTAGTTATTATTGGTCTGTTCAGGTTTTTTTCAGTCTTCTCAGTTGAGTTTTGGAATCAATTTCCGTAGTTATTATTGGTCTGTTCAGGTTTTTTTCAGTCTTCTCAGTTGAGTTTTGGAAGACTGTATGATTCTAGGAATTTGTTCATTTTACCTAGGTTGTCCAATTATCTGGCATATAATTGTTCATAATATTTTCTTACAATCTTTTGTATTTCTTCAGTTGTTACTTTACCTCTTTTATTTCTGATTTTACTTATTTGGGTCCTCTCTCTTTGTTTCTTAGTCAGTCTGGCTAAAGGTTGGTCAATCCTGTTTATCATTCAAAGAACCAGCTCTTGGTTTCATTGAAATTTTGTGTTGTTTATTTAGTCTCTATGTCATTTATTTCTGCTCTGATATTTATTAATTATTTTCTTCTACCAACTGTGGATTTTTTTGTTCTATTTCTAAATCTTTAATGTATGGTTAGATAATTTATTAGAAAATTTTCTTGTTTCTTGAGGTAGACGTGTATTGCTATGAACTTCCTTCTCAGGACTTCTTTCGCTGTGTACCATAGATTTTGTGTCGTATGTTTGTTTTCATTAGTTTCCAGGAAGTTTTTTATTTCTTTCTAGATCTCATTGGGAACCCATTCATTGTTTAATAACATGCTATTTAGACTCTATGAGTTTGAATTCTTTTGAGTGTTTTGATTGTGAGTTCTAGTTTCATGCCACTGTGATCTGTGAAGACGCTTGATACGGTTTGAATCTTTTTGAGCTTGTAAAGACTTACTTTGTTTTCTAAATGTAGTCTGTCTTTGAGAATGACCAATGTGCACTTAAGAAGAATGTATATTCTGCAGCTTTGGGGTTAAATGTGTAATATTAATTAAATCCAGATGATCTAGTGCATCGTTTAGTGTCCCTATTTTCTTATTAACTTTTTGACTACAAGATCTATCCAGTGATATTAGTTGGGTGTTAAAATAACCCACTATGGCCCAGCTGGTGTGGCTTAGTGGATTGAGCATTGTCCCAATGACTGAGAGGTCCTGGTTCAATTCCTGGTCAGGGCACATGCCTGGGTTGTGGGCTCAATCCCCAGTAGGGGGAAGGCAGAAGACAGCCAATGGATGTATCTCTCTCACATTGATGTTTCTATATTTCTCTCCCTTCCTCTCTCTCTCGAAAATCAATAAAACATGTTAAAATCATCCATTATGACTATATTGCTGTTCATCTCTCCCTTGAAGTTCTCCAAAAGATTTTTTTTATTATTATTATATTTTGGTGCTCCTACATTCAATACATATATGTTTACCATGCTTATATCCTTTTTTTGGTTGACCCTTTTCTTATTATGTAGTGACCTTCATATCTTATTGTAGCCTTCATTTGAAATCTATTTGATCAGATATGTGTATTGTTACACCAGCTTGTTTTTGTTTCCATTTTAATGGAAACATTTTTTTCCATCCCTTCACTTTCATCCTATGTGAACTTTGTGTTCTGCAGTGAGTCTCTTATAGATAGCATATATAACTTTGATGCTTTGTATCCAATCAGCTACCCTATGTCTTTTGATTAGAGTATCTAAGCCATTTGCATTTAAGGTTATTATTATTTTATTTTATTTTAAATCTTTATTGTTGAATGTAGAATGTATTACAGATGTTCCACATTTTTACCCCATTGACCCCTCCTCCCCACTCCCGCCCTCCTCCCGCCTTTTCCCACACTATTGTCTGTGTCCTCTGGTTATGCATATAAGTTCTTTGGTTTATTTCTTCCCACCCCCCCAACCCTTTTCCCTTTGAGGTTTGTCAGTCTAGCAATGAATTTGTACTTCTTAATCCCTTCACCTTTTTCACCCATTCTCCCAACCCCCTACCATCTGGCAACCAACAAAATGTTCTCTGTATCTATGAGAATGTTTCTGATCTACCTGTTCATTTTGTTTGTAGATTCCATTGTTGACAGATATGTATTCATTGCCATTTTGTTTGTTCATACATTTTATCTTTTTCTTCAAAAAGACCCTTCATCATTTCATATAATAACAGTTTAGTGGTGATGAACTCCTTTAACATTTTCTTGTCTGGGAAAGTCTTTATATGGCCATCAATTCTAAATGACAGCTTTGCAGGATAGAGTAATCTTGGTTGTAGGTTCTTGCTTTTCATCACTCTGAATATTTCTTGCCACTCCCTTCTGGCCTGCAAAGTTTCTTTTGAGAAATCAGCTGACAGCCTAATGGGAACTCCCTTGTAAGTAACTAGCTGCCTTTCTCTTGCTGCTTTTAAGATTCTCTCTTTGTCTTGAACCTTTTGCATTTTGATGATGATGCGTCTTGGGGTGGGCCTCTTGGGGTTCATCCAGCTTCCTGGACTTGTATGTCTGTTTCCTTCACCAAGTTAGGAAAGTTTTCTGCCATTATTGTTTCAAACAGGTTTTCAATTTCTTGTTCTCGCTCTTCTCCTTCTGGCACCCCCAAGATGCGAATGTTGGCACGCTTGAAGTTGTCCCAGAGGCTCCTTACACTATCCTCATTTTTTTGGATTCTTTTTTCTTTTTGCTGTTCTGATTGGGCATTTTTTGTTTTCTTATATTCCAAATTGATGGTTTGCTTCTTGGATTTGCATTATCTGCTATTGAATCTGTGTAAATTATTCTTTATTTCAGTTAATGCCTCCTTCAATTCTGACTGGTCCTTTTTTATGCTCTTGAGGCCCTCACTAAGTTCACTGAGCATCCTTATAAGCAGTATTTTGAACTCAGCATCTGTTAGGTTGCTCATCTCCATTTCACTTAGTTCTTTTCTTGGGGTTTTGTTCTGTTCTTTCATTTGGGACCTGTTTCTTTGTCTCCTCATTTTGGCTACCTCCCTGTGATTGTTTCTGTGTATTACTTAATGAGAGATATGGGGCTAGCTGAGACCAGATGCTGCTCGTTTGAAAGAATTTAGGAAGAATCGAAGCAGGATTCAAGACAGGCCAATCCTATGGTTAAGCAAGTGGCAACAGCTTGGGTGGGCCTGAAAGTTGGGTGGGGTGGGGCAGGACCTCAGGGAGTCACCAGGGCAGGGCTACCAGTGTGAGCCAGGTTGCTGGAGTCCCAGATATGGTGGCTGTCTGCCACCCCAGGGAAGGGCTCACCAAAGGAACAAAGGCCTCTGATAGCACGTTTGTCCCGGAGAAAGCTCCCTCTCCAGCCCTCTCTCCAGTGCCAAACAGCTCGGTTCTTCCCTGTATGTCTCTGGTGCCCCTCGAGCTGCCTCCCCTTCAAACTTAGAGGGAGAGAGTCCGATAAGTTCATGCGCAGGCACTTTAAGGAGCTGCCTGGGGCTCCAGCTGCCGTCAGCTTCCCTGAGCCTCAGTTCCCGCTGGTTTTTCCAGCCAGAAGTTATGGGGACTTCTCTTCCTGGCACTGGAACCCTGAGCGGGTCACCTGGTGTGGGACAAGGACCCTTCAGTCCTCAGGGAGGACCTTCCCAGCCGAGGGAGCCTCCTGATTTTTATCTGCCACACATGGGTCTGGGACCAGCCCATCTCGCCACTGGCCCTCGAGCCTCTGCCCCTCGTACCAGTCTGGCTGTGGCTGCTGCTTTAATTCCATAGTTGTAGGACTTCCATTCAGCTTGATTTCAGGCGGTTTTGAATGATGGTTGTTTTGTAGTTTAGATGTAACTTTGATGTGGTTGTGGACGCGATACCGCGTTTACTTATGCCGCCATCTTGACCAGAAGTCTAAGGTT
This sequence comes from Molossus molossus, assembly GCF_014108415.1. Classification (NCBI taxonomy): domain Eukaryota; kingdom Metazoa; phylum Chordata; class Mammalia; order Chiroptera; family Molossidae; genus Molossus; species Molossus molossus. The sequence goes on along the minus strand of NW_023425399.1, from coordinate 56,420,493 downwards.
ATTATTGACAGGTACTTATTTGTTGCCATTTTTATTCTTTATGCCAATGTTCCCCTTTCTCTCTCTCTCTCTTTCTGTCTCTCTCTCTCTCTCTTCCTCTTTTTCCTTCAGTTCCTTTAGAATTTTGTGCAGTGCTGGTTTGGTGGTAGTAAACTTTTATTTATTTATTTTTTAAATTTTATTTTTGTCTGAGAAGCTCTTTATTTCACCTTCAACTTTGAATGACAGCCTTGCTGGATACAGTAGTCTTGGACTCAGTCTCTTGCGTTTCATTACTTTGAATAATTTCTGCCACTTTCTTCTGGCCTGGAGTGTTTTTATTCAGAAATGAGTTGACAGTCTAGTGGGAGGTCCCTTGTGGTTAACTTTCTGTCTCTCTGGCTGCCTTTAAGATTCTTTCTTTGTCTTTAATATTTGCTATTTGAATTGTGATGTGACTAGGTGTGGATATTTTGGGCTTTATCTTGATTGGGACTTTTTGTGTTTCCTGGACTTGTGTGGCTTTTTCTTCACCAGGTTTGGAAAGTTTTCCATCATTATTTTTTCAAACAGACTCTATTCCTTTCACCAGTTCTTCTCCTTGTGGTAAACCTATTATATGAATGTTTTTATGTTTTGTGTTGTGCCAACACTCTCTTAAACTCTCCTCCTGCTTAATAATGTTTTTTGTTTTTTTTTTTCATTTGCTGCTCTAATTTGGTGACTTTTTTTGTATGCTTTGTATTCTAATTTTTTGATTTGGTCTTCAGCTCTTTTTAATCTACTATTTAATCCCTTCAGGGTATTTTTAAAAATATTTTTCTTTATTGATTTTTAGAGAGAGGAAAGGAGAGAGAGAGAGACATTGATGAGAGGGAACATTGATTGGCAACCTCCTGCGTGTCCCCCACTGGGGACTGGGCCCACAACCTGGGCATGTGCCCTGACGAGGAATCGAATGGGCAACCTCTTGGTGCATGGGTCAATACTCAACCACTGAGCCACACCAGCCATGCCTTTCAGGGTATTTTTTTATTTTAGCTATGTCATTCTTCATTTCCACTTGATTTTCATTAATAACTTCTACTTATTAGATTAATGCTGATATAGTTCCCACTGCATTCTTTATAATTCTCATTAATTTGCTTGTAATTCTCACTAAGTTGTTTGAGCACCCTTAAAACCATGACTTGAATTTTTTATCTGACAAACTGCTTACCTCCATTTTATTTAGTTCCCTTTCTGGTGATTCCTCCTTTTCTTTCATTTGGGTATTGTTCCTTTGTCTCACTATTTTAACAGTCTTGTAGTCCAGGGCCAGTTGTGGTAAACCAGTGCACATAGGCAGGTAGGTGTATATTCAGTAAGATTGCTATGCCTCCCAGTCTTGGTGGGGTGGCCTTCTTATGGGACCCAGTAGAGTAGTCTCCTTGATATTCTAAGCTGGGGGCTCTAGCAATAACCTTTGTGTGGGTTTTTGGGCTCTCATTTTGGATTTGGGTCTTGATTGTTGTTGTGCATTTGAGGGTGTGCTCAGTCCTCAAGGTTGTTGACTGTGAGTCTTAACTCCAACCCTATCATTCCAAATGTTATGTAGGTTCTGACAGAATAATCCAAGGCAAAACCAGACCAAACCAAAAAGAACTTGAAAAAAATACCATCAATAATAATAATAAAAGCAACAGGCTCAACAAAAAGAATAAAAAACAAACCAATGAACCAAACACACACACACACACACACACACACACACACACACACACACAGAATACAAGAAGGCTCAAGAGCAAAAGAAGTAGAAGATAATAAAATAGAGTATGAGGGCAAAGGTGGCAAGGCAAAGCCAGACCAAACCAAAAAAAAATTTTTTTGAAAAAAAAATATCAGCAACAACAATAATAAAAGCAATAGCTTCAACAGCAAAAAAGTTTTCAGACAAACAAACAGAAAACACACACACACACACACACACCAAAGAATACTAAATGGCACAAGATCAAAAGAATTAGAGGAAGGAAAAAAAATAATATAAATGCAAGTAATAATGCTAAATAAAACAAAATAGGAAAGTAAAAAATGGGAAAAGAAAAGAAGAAAAAAATTGAATTAAAAATAAAAACAAAACAAGAAAAAATAGAATTAAAAGTAAAAATAAAACACACACACACACACACAAAACAACCACCACCACAACACAAAAAAAAACATACATGGATCTGCTATTTACCGAGTTCACTGGATTTTGCTCCAATGTTTGATCTGGCCCCTTGGTGTGTTTGTCCCTGTGCTTTTGGGCAGTTCTTTGGTGCAGGCCAATGCAAATCATAGTCCCTGCCTAGCCCTGGGCCTGGGCCACCTGACTGGAACCCTTCTGGACAGGGTCCCAAGTAGTCTGGTGGGTTGGGCTTTCCTAGCTCAGAGGTTGGGTCTGCTTTGGGGCTCACGGCTTAAATGTACTTATTCTGGGCTGCTTTCTCTCCCCCCATGGCACTGGCTCTGTAGGGTATCAGGTGGTCTTTCAAGTCAAATGTTCTGCAGTTTAGCTTCAAGTCCAGTCCTGTCCTAAGAGCAAGCAGATGGAACTTCCTTAGGCTTCAGCCATCTTGCTTCCTCCAATCAAAGTAATTCATTTTTAACAAATTTCTATTTTCAACTGTATATTTTTACTCTGTGGTAAAAAAAATGAAGAAATTAGAACACTTACACTTTCTTCTGTCTCTTCTCCCTACTCATAAACTTTATGACATATTATTATTTTTGAACTTGTATTCTTTTTTTTTTTAAATATAATTATTTATTTATTTATTTTTTTGTTACAGATATTTTACCTTTTTACCCCATTGGCACCCCCCACCCCACCCCCCCTCCACCCTGTCCCCGGCTTAGTTGTCCATGTCCATTGGTCATGCATACATGCATATAAGTTCTGTGGTTTATCTCTTCCCACCCCCCCACCCCCCATCCCCTCTTCTGAGGGATGTCAGTCTGTGCCCCACTTCCATGTGTCTGGGTCTACTGTATTCCTCAGACTGTTATGTTCATTATATTCCGTATATAAGTGAGATCATGTGGTATTTGTCCTTCTCTGCTTGGCTTCTTTCACTTAGGATAATACTTTCCAGGTCCCTCCATGTCGTCTCAAAGGATAAGAGATCTTTCTTTCTTACCGCTGCATAGTATTCCATTGTGTATATGTACCACAGCTTTTTGATCCATTCGTCTACTGGTGGACACTTGGGCTGTTTCCAGATCTTAGCTATTGTAAATAGTGCTGCTATGAACATGGGGGTACATATATTCTTCCTGATTGGTGTTTCAGGCTTCCTAGGGTATATTCCCAGCAGTGGGATCGCTGGGTCAAATGGAAGTTCAATTTTTAATTTTTTGAGGTAGCACCATATTGTTTTCCATAGCGGCTGCACCAGTCTGCATTCCCACCAGCAGTGTATTAGAGTCCCCTTTTCTCCACACCCTCGCCAACACTTGTTGTTTGATGATTTGTTGATGGCGGCCATTCTGACAGGTGTGAGGTGATACCTCATTGTTGTTTTAATTTGCATCTCTCTGATGATTAGTGATGTTGAGCATTTCTTCATATGTCTCTTGGCCATTTGTATGTCCTGTTTGGAGAGGTGTCTATTCAGCTCCTCTGCCCATTTTTTAATTGGGTTCTTTGTCTTCCTTTTGTGGAGTTGTATGAGCACTCTGTATATATTGGAAATTAACCCCTTATCTGATACATCATTGGCAATGATGTTCTCCCATACAGTGGGTTGCCTTTCCATTTTGATGATTGTTTCTTTTGCTGTGCAGAAGCTTTTTAGTTTGATGTAGTCCCATGTGTTCATTTTCTCCTTTATTTCTGTTGCCTTAGGTGATGTATCAGTGAAAATTCTGCTCCGTATGATGTCCGAAATTTTGTTGCCTACATTTTCTTCTAGAATTTTTATGGATTCACGGGTCACATTTAAGTCTTTTATCCATTTTGAGTTTATTTTTGTGTATGGTGTAAGTTGATGGTCTAGTTTCATTTTTTTGCATGTAGCTGTCCAATTTTCCCAACACCATTTATTAAAGAGGCTGTCTTTACTCCACTGTATGCTCTTGCCACCTTTGTCAAATATTAATTGAGCGTATTGCCTTGGGTCCATTTCTGGGTTTTCAGTTCTGTTCCACTGGTCTATATGCCTGTTCTTGTGCCAGTACCAGGCTGTTTTGGTTACAGTCGCTTTGTAGTATAACCTGATATCTGGTATTGTGATCCCACCTACTTTGTTCTTCTTTTTCAAGATTGCTGTGGCTATTCGGGGTCTTTTTTGGTTCCATATGAACTTTTGAAGTATTTGTTCTAGTTCTATGAAATATGTCGTTGGTATTTTGATGGGGATTGCATTGAATCTATAGATTGCTGTGGGTAGTATGGACATTTTAATGATGTTAATTCTTCCAATCCATGAACAGGGTATGTGCTTCCACTTTTTTATATCTTCCTCTATTTCTTTTTTTCAATGACCTGTAGTTTTCTGCAAATAGGTCCTTTACTTCTTTGGTTAAGTTTATTCCTAGGTATCGTAATTTTTTTGGAGCGATGGTAAATGGGATTGTTTTTTCCATTTCTCTTTCTGTGAGTTCATCATTGATGTACAAGAATGCCGTCGATTCCTTGACGTTAATTTTGTATCCTGCTACTTTGCCAAATTCATTTATTAAGTCTAATAGATTTTTGATGGAGTCTTTAGGGTTTTCTATGTACAATATCATGTCATCTGCAAATAATGACAGTTTCACTTCCTCCTTTCCAATTTGGATCCCTTTTATTTTTTCTTCCTGTCTGATTGCTGTGGCTAAGACTTCCAGTACAATGTTAAATAAGAGTGGCGAAAGTGGACATCCCTGTCTTGTTCCTGTTCTTAATGGAAATGTTTTTAGTTTCTGTCCATTGAGTATGATGTTGGCTGTAGGTCTTTCATATATGGCCTTTATTATGTTGAGATATGATCCCTCTATTCCTACATTGCTGAGCGTTTTTATCAGAAATGAATGCTGGATTTTGTCGAATGCTTTTTCAGCATCTATTGATATGATCATGTGGTTTTTATTCTTCATTTTGTTTATGTGGTGTATCACGTTTATTGATTTGCGAATATTGTACCAGCCTTGCATCCCTGGAATGAATCCCACTTGGTCGTGGTGAATAATTTTTTTGATGTATTTCTGGATCCGATTTGCTAGTATTTTGTTCAGGATTTTGGCGTCTATGTTCATCAGGGATATTGGCCTGTAGTTTTCTTTCTTCGTAGTGTCTTTTTCTGGTTTTGGAATTAGAATTATGCTGGCCTCATAGAATGTGGTTGGAAGTCTTCCTTCTTCTTGAATTTTTAAAAATAGTTTGAGGAGAATGGGTGTTAGTTCTTTTTTAAATGTTCGGTAAAACTCCCCTGTGAAACCATCTGGGCCTGGGCTTTTGTTTGCTGGGAGAGTCTTGATTACCTCTTCAATTTCCTTAGTTGTTATTGGTCTGTTCAAGTTTTCTATCTCTTCCGGGAATAGTTTTGGGAGACTGTGTGTTTCTAGAAATTTGTCCATTTCGCTGAGATTGTCGAATTTGTTGCCATATAGTTGTTCATAGTAGTTGTTAACGATCTTTTGTATTTCCGTGGTGTTGGTTGTTACTTCTCCTCTTTCATTTCTGATTTTGTGTATTTGGGTTCTCTCTCTTTGTTTCTTGGTGAGTCTAGCTAAGGGTCCATCTATCTTGTTTATCTTTTCGAAAAACCAGCTCTTTGTTTCATTGATCCTTTGAATTGTTTTTTTGGTCTCTATGTCATTTATTTCTGCTCTGATCTTTACTATTTCCTTCCTTCTACTTGCTCTGGGGTTTTCTTTTTGTTTGCTTTCTAATTTTTTAAGCTGTCAGGTTAGACATTCAATTAGAAATTTTTCTTGTTTTCTGAGGTAGGCCTGTAGTGCTATGAACTTCCCTCTCAGAACTGCTTTCGCTGCATCCCATAGATTTTGTGTTGTTGTGTGTTCATTTTCATTGGTTTCCAGGAAGTTTTTAATTTCTTCCTTGATCTCCTCGGTGACCCATTCATTGTTTAATAACATGCTATTTAGCCTCCATGTGTTGAAATGTCTTTGCATGTTCTTGTTGCAATTGATTTCTAGTTTAAGGCCATTGTGATCTGAGAAGATGCTTGATATTATTTCAATCTTCTTGAACTTGTAGAGATTTAGTTTGTGTCCTATCATGTGGTCTATCTTTGAGAATGTTCCATGTGCACTTGAGAAGAATGTGTATTCTTTAGTTTTGGGGTGTAATTCTCTGTAGATATCTATTAAATCCATTTGGTCTAGTGCTTCATTTAGAGTCTCTGTTTCCTTGCTAATTTTTTGCCTAGAGGATCTATCCAGTGCTGTCAACGGGGTGTTGAAGTCCCCTGCTATGATTGTATTGTTGTCGATTTCTCCTTGGAAGTCCTCCAGAAGATTTTTAATATATTTTGGTGCTCCTATATTGGGTGCATATATGTTTATCAAGGTTATATCTTCCTGTTGGATAGATCCTTTCAATATTATGTAGTGGCCGTCTTTGTCTCTAGTTATGGTCTTCATTTTGAAATCTATTTTATCAGATATGAGAATTGCTACCCCAGCTTTTTTTTGCTTTCCACTTGCTTGGAAAATTTTTTTCCATCCCTTCACTTTCAACCGATGCGAGTCTTTTGTTGAGAGGTGGGTCTCTTGTAAACAACATATAGATGAGTCATGCTTTCTTATTCAATCAGCTACTCTGTGTCTCTTTATGGGAGCATTCAATCCATTTACGTTTAAGGTGATTATTGATATGTACTTATTTATTGCCATTTTTGTTTAGTGTGGTTCTATTTTTCTTCCCATTTCTACTGCTAATTACAGCAGTCCTTTGAACGTTTCTTGCAGTGCTGGTTTGGTGCTAATGTATTCCCTTAGCTTTTTTTTGTCTGGGAAGCTCTTTATTTGATCTTCTATTTTGAATGATAGCCTTGCTGGGTAGAGTAGTCTTGGATTCAGATTCTTATTTTTCATGACTTTGATTACTTCATGCCATTCTCTTCTGGCCTGTAGTGTTTCTTGTGAGAAGTCAGCTGAGAGCCTTATGGGGTTCCCTTTGTAGGTAACCTGTTGCTTATCTCTTGCTGCTTTTAGGATTCTCTCTTTGTCTTTAATTTGTGGCATTTTAATTACTATGTGTCTTGGTGTGGGCCTGTTTGGGTTCTTCTTACTTGGGACTCTCTGTGCTTCTTGAACTTGAATGCCTTCTTCCTTCACCAAATTAGGGAAGTTTTCTCTCACTATTTTTTTGAATATATTCTCTATCCCTTGCTCCTTTTCTTCTTCTTCGGGGACTCCTATGATGCGAATATTATTACGTTTCCAGTTGTCCCATAGTTCTCTTAAGCTGTCTTCCTGTTTTTTAATAGTTTTTTCCTTTTGTTTTTCTGATTGGTTGATTTTTTCTACCCTGTCTTCTAATTCACTGATCCGGTCCTCAGCTTCCCCTACTCTGCTTTTTAAACCTTCCAATGTGTTTTTCATTTCGGATATGTCATTTTTTATCTCTTCTTATTGGTTTTTAATTTCCATTTGGCTTATTTTCAGTGTCTCTATGTCCTTACTCATGCTGTTCAGCTTCCTCAAGATCATGGCTCTGAATTCTAGCTCTGTTAACATGCCTAATTGCTCCGCATTGATCTCATCTTCGATGGAGGTGTCTTGCTCTTTCATTTGGCTTCTGTTTCTGTGTTTCACCATTTTGGCTATCACTGTGGGCTTTGGAGCCTGTCAAGTTCTCCCTGTGGGTATTGGTGTTCTGCTGTTTGTGGCTCCCTCTCCTGTGTTTAGATGAGCGAGGGAGGACCCACGTTGAACACCACTGTCAAGTCTTACTTTCCTGGTTAAAGTTGCCAGCCCAGGAAACGTACTGTTATCCTCTAGCTTTTTGCCTGGAGGCTAGCAGTCTAGGTTAATTGATCAGTTTTGGGTTGTCAGTTGATTGAAAAACTCCCTCTGGTGCTCAGCCAAGGGGCTTTCAGGAGGGTGGGGCAGATGCTGGTTGTTAGTGAGCCTCAATTAGCACTTCAATGGCCCACAGGGTGGGGTTGGATCTCAGAGGGAGGGGCTTCTGCCTCTCCCCAGAGCCCTGGGAAGGAGCAATGTGGCCACCGTCCTGAGTGGCTGCACTCAGCCAAAACTCCGAGAGCCCTCCAAACCCCGAGTGTTCCGACACAGTTCCAGTCCAGTCCGCCCTCCCTCCGCCGGAGCCCAAGGTGAGTGGCTGTGGCTGTTTCAGCCTCTGTCCCGGCTGCGCTGCGGGGCCGCCTGGGAGTGTAACCCGTGGGCGCCGCTTATAGCTAAGGCCGCTGCCGAGCTGCCGGCCGTGCGCTCCCAGCCCCGTCTCGCGCCTTCGCAAGCCTACCGGGATGGAGTCAGTGTCCCTCGTTGTATTTGAACTTGTATTCTTCATTCCACTAAATCTTTCACAGTTTAGTCATACTTATGTGGATCCTGAGAAATAAGATATCTATCAAGAAGGACTCGTGGTGGCTAAGTGGGCTCAAATTTAAAAGCAGAGCCCAGCAGCTATTTTAAACAGGTGTCTCTCATGCAAATCAAACTTTAGGTAGAAGCCTGCACTAATCTGTCTGCCTCCTGGACTGAACTGCCTGCCTGCACCATGTTCCTGTCATCTGAGCCAGCTCTTATAAAAGAGTTCTGGGAATCCTATTTCAACCAATAAGACTGAGGCTTTTCTCATCTAATGAAAGCTGCGCAATTATATCTCCATCAGCATCTTCACTGACCAATCAGAGTGGCTCCATTCTTACCAATTCCAGCAGTGCTATTTGAACCAATCAGACTTCAAGAAATTGAAGTCCCTATTTGCACGAGGACAGATAAATTAGGGACCAGGACCAGGGACTTCTGTCTATATAAGTCGGATCCCCTCTAGCTTAGAGACTACACTTTGTCTTTCTGTGGAAGATTAAACATTGTGTTTCCTTGACTGGAGATGAAAACACCAAAGATGAAACACTGTCTTAGCAGAGGAAGCAGAATGGAGCAGATAGGCACAGACCAGCACAGCATAGAGAAGACAGTAGCAGGTGGAGTAGACAAGAGCAGAGCAATGTCGCCTCATCCCAGAGCTGCCTCACCCCTGGGTTGCATCACAGTGGTGCTATTTCATAACTGAGTTGTAACATTATTGAGCTGTAACATTATTGAGCTATTCTCACAGCCCTGCTAAATCACAGTTGAGCTGTTTGCACTGAATGAAGTTTCCTTCTTCACTGCCTGTTGGTGTTGAATTGATGCCAACAATCATTGGTTGACACTTATTTAAGGGGATACTTAGGTGGATTTGATGTACAACACTAATATTGCCATGTCATTTTTATTCCTGAACTTTAGAATTGTAATCATTTCTTCATTGTTTGCTTTGAACTATCTCAAATACTTTTTCCCAAAAGAATCACAGTTGTCTGCCCTGTTTTTACATCTTGAGCATGTCTGTCTGTTACATACATGCATGAACAACTCAATTAGCTTTAAAGTTCCTGAATCATATTTTATTTCCCTCTGAGCTTTGTAGATTTTGCTCCCTACCTTCTGGAATAGAATATGGATGTGGAAAATTCTGAGAACATCAGTTTTCTTCTTGCATCACATGTTGGTTATTTATTATTGCAGAACATGTTATCCCAAAATTGGACTAAAAAGAGCAAATATTTATTATCTCACAGTTTCTGCAGGTCAGAAACCTGGAACAGATTGGCTGGATGATTCTGGCTCAGGGTCTCTATGAGGTTTCAATTAAGCTATTGACTAGGGTTGAAGAATCTGCTTCCAGTCTCACTCACATGGTTGTTGAAAGGACTCTGTCCTCACCACTTGGGACTCTCTATGGGTTTCTTGAGTGTCTAATGAAAAGTGACTTTTCCCACATGAGTGATTAAAAAGACAGAGAAAGAAAGAGAGCCCATGTGCAACCAAGCTGGAAGCCACATTTTTATAACCTAACCTCAGAAGTGACATCCATCATTCTGCTGTATTCTATTACCTATAAATGTGCCTAGCCCATAACTAGGGGGAAAGGAATATAGCTCCACCTTTTTATGAGAACTGCATGAAAGAATTTGTGTGCATATTTTGAAGATCACTACATACCATATACTGTTTTGTTTTTTATATCTTATTTTTTTACTTACCCTTGAGATTTAGAAATATCACCCAGCTATGTCTTTGTGTGATCTTTTGAGCACAAATCCAAGTATATCATTACTTTAAGAAAAATTTCTTCTATTACATCTTTAGATCTGTTTTTCCTTATATTGACTCTGTTTTTCTTTGTTCAAAAATTATTATAATATGTTGGGTTTCCTTTGCTTTTACATTTATTATCTCTATAATTATTGTTATAATCTTATGTTTTCTATTAACTTTTCTGTTACTTTATATTTCTTCTAGCTTACTCATTATGTGTTTTCAGTTATATTTATTCTATATGTGTTATTTTATATACAACTACTTGTATAAAGAATATATTTGCACCCTGGCCAGTTTGGCTGAGCAGTAGAGTGTTGGCCCAGGAACCAATGAGTTGTGGGTTTGATTCTGGTCAAGGGCAGTACCTTGGTTGCGATTCATCCTCAGCCTGGTTGGGGTTGCGCAGGAGGCAACCAGTTAATGTGTCCCTCTCACGTCAATGTTTTCTCTCTCTCCCTTTCTCTCCCTCCCACTCTGCCTGAAGATAACTAAAAAAAAATATCCTCGGGTAAGGATTAAGAAAAAAAAGATTACCCCTAGTTTGGCTCAGCAGTTAGAGCATTGGCCTGTGGTTCCGAGAGACTCGGGTTCGGTTCCCACTAAGGGCGCATACCTCAGTTGCAGTTTGTCCCCGGCCCTGGTTGGTTGTGCGGGTGGCAGCGATTCAATGTGTCCCTTTCACGTTGATGTTTCTCTCTCTCTCCCTCCTAGTCTACCTGAACAACAACAGAAAAAAAAAATGGAAAAATGTCCTCAGGTAAGGGTTTGAAAAAAAGATTATATTTGCTGCTTTTTTAATGTGGCTTTTATCCTTATGTGAGGACATTTTTGCATTTATCTTCAGATAGAGTGGAAGAGAGAGAGAGGTAGGGAGAGAGAGAGAAACATCAACCTGAGAGAGACATATCAAGTGGTTGCTACCTACACAACCCCAACCAGGGCAGGGGACAAACTGCAACTGGGGTATGTGCCCTTAGTGGGAACCGAACCTGGGACTCTCTGGTCCATGGGCCGACACTCTAACTGCTGAGCCAAAATGGTCAGGGCTATACTACCTTTATTTTTATTTTTAATTTATTTTATAGGCTCTGCCAGCTTTCTCTAATCATCTGAATACTTTCAGTGGACTTATTATTTCTTCTTTGAAATTTTGTAGCATTTTTCTTGAGCTTCCTGACCTCATTTTTTAAAAAAAGACAGATCATTTTCTCTACCTTCTTTGAAATTATAGAGAACTAGTTGTGTAAATTTTTCCAGTGTCTAGCTGTGGATTGATTCTTCTGTGATGTCTGCTCTTCATCTACAATTGCTTTCTTGCTCCTGTCTTCATTCCCTTTTTAGTAGCACTTATGCATAGATCTTGCAATATCAATAGTTGTTGCTAAGGGTTCGTATTGGCAATCAAATTCACAAGACACAATAAGCTTTAGTCTAATACTGTGTTTAGAAAGTTTTACAGAAAGATACAGAACAGAATATTCAAAATGTACCATTGCTTCATTTGGGGGGGGGGGTGGCGTTCTAACAGCTACCCAGGTACACTGCTTCTGATGTCCCTTACTCATGTGGAAAATGCATAGCTGCTGTAGAGGACAGACAAAATGCATATGAGAGATCTTAGCATAAAAGTTGTCACCTCAATTTCTCAATATTTTAAAAATATTATTCTGGTCACGTAAGCACAAGGCTGGATGCCAACTCCCCCAGTCCAGGTACAGACCCACAGATCACAAAGTGTGCTGTGACGTGGTCATTATTATTTTCTCTCTTATCCACATCCTCTAGTAGTCTCCTCAGCCAGAGGCTAGGTCATTAAGAAGAAGGATAACATATTTCTCTTTCATCTCCCTTGCTTCCTGGGTACTTCTTGCTTTACTCTGCATCCTGCTCATGCCCTTACATCCATTGGATCCATCTAAGCTTCATTGGATGGGACTTTCAGAACAATGACACTGTTTTCAGGAAAATCTGTATTTTAAAAAAGCACTTCAAAGACCAAGCCACTGTCAGGATAGTTTTAAACAGAATGGACTAGTTCACTTTTCAAACCTAGACTAGCAGCAAGATGATACAGACCATACTCCAGATAACTGAGATTACCACTTCCTCTAAGGCCCTCTTCACCCAACCATTGTCTTCCCATAAGATCTTCAGATCTCTACGTGTTTTTTATTACATCTTCAAGCAAGTTCTTGATCAGTATCTCACTCTGATAGCAAATGAGCCACTAGAGTTTATTGAAAACAGTGAACAGTGGTGGAGGAATGTGTGTCATCAACTTGCTCTAGGACCCCTAGCCAAAACCACTCTGGAGACAGTTATACAGGAGAGATTGCAGTCTTCTTGTGCCAGAGTATCTGTCTAGTTTTACAAAAAATGTATTACATCATAGCCAAAAATATGGCTTCTCTTATTTTTACTTTTAGAAATGTATTAAAATTCTTTTCATAGTGTGATAGCAATTTTTGCCAATGATCCTTGACTATTTGAAAAGAATATGCATTTTTAGTATGTTGTGATTATGTATTTCATATGACAGCATCCTAGCTTATTTTTATTATCAGTTCATAAGAGAGGTAAGTCAAGATTCCCTAATATGACTGTGGGTTTGTCAATTATTCAATCCATTTGCTCATATAAGTTTTGGACATTTGGTTGGCTCTCCAGAATTTGTCCCATTTCTTCTATATTGTGTCACTTCCAAGTGTTTGGGACATAATAGATATCATACCATGATGGTTTCAGATAACAGGAATCCATTCACCCTTGCTTCAGTTTATTTCAGAATCTGTGCACAAACCAGGTGTAAGCCAATCATTATCTACCATTCCCCTGGCTGCATGATCTGGTTCAGCCATGATTATGTGACCTAAGTTGGTCTATGAAGAGTGATACTCCTTAGATCAGATGCTACTGAGGAAATATTTTTTATCTATATTCTACTAGCAACCAACCCCTAATCATTAGGAGAGAATGCTTTAGGTGAAAGCAAGGATGAGACAAAGAAGGAAATGTGATCTTTGGGAGATTCTATGGCAGTTTCATTTAGCCATAGGATCCAACTTCAACTGAAAGCTGTGCTGTCTGGATGATTATAGTCCAGAGAATTGCCTTCATTACATAAGCCAGCTTGATTTGTGTTTTCTGTTATTAGCAATAAAAAGTATCCTAACCAATAAAAATATTTCAAGGTTATGATGTTAAGTGCAGAAAAATTTATGACTCACAATTTCTTTATGGATTATATCTTTTATCATAAAATACACTTTTTTGTCCTACTTAACACTGTATTTCCTTTTTTTTTTTTTTTACTTTTGTTCAACAGAATACCTATATTATTATTTTTTATTAATTTATTTTTGTTACAGATGTTTCTCCTTTTATCCCCAATTGACACCCTCCTCCCCACCCCCCCCACTGTGTCCCAGCTTTGTTGTCCATGTACATTGGTTATGCATACATGCATATAAGTTCTGTGGTTTATCTCCCCACTTCTTCTGAGGGTTGTCAGTCTATACCCTACTTCCACATCCTGTGCTGTGGACAGGAGCAGCCAGCTACCACAATAAGCTGCTTTCCAGTGCACTTATCCCTGCACCACGGGGAGGTCCCACCATTTTGGAAGATCCTGGATCTTCTCTGGGAGGAGGCAGTGGGAGCAGCTAGGGTCCAGCAACCTGAGCCCACCTGCACATCTGGCATAATCAGACCAGTGGATACTCTGTGTCAACACAGACCAGTGCATAGCAGTGGAACTCCCAAGGTGCCTTTCATGAAAACTGCAAAGAGCCCGGAGCCCAGCACCATCCCCGATAGTAGCAGCCCGATCAGAGTCCAGATATATCCCCAGCAACAGAGGCTGGGGAGCAGAAATCCATCCCCTGGCAACAAAAGCACAAACCAGAAGATGAGACCCATCCCCAAAATCTACAGCAAAGCTGAGCAGGAGTGAGCCCCATGAGGCAGCAGCACTCCCCAGCCACCAGCAGCAGGACCTAGGGCTCCACAGAGGCCTAGGTGGTCCAGTAGCTCACAAGTGCAGTGGGAAGCCCGAGCCCTAGAGGGACTGGTATGATCCAGCTGACCAACCGCAAGCTTCAGGGTTCAGGGGCACCAGAGAGGCCCCAGCGACCCAGCAGGGACTGTGCAATCCAATTAGACATGTGACCCAGCAGGAACTGTGCCATTCAATAACCCGCAGGACCTGTGGGGTGCTGAAACACCAAAGAGGACTGTGTGACCCAGCAGGGACTGTGCCATTCAGTTTCCCACAGGACCTGTGGGGTGCTGAAGCACCAGAGAGGCCTGTGCCACCCAGCAGGGACTGCGCAATCTAATTACCCACAGGGCCTGTGGGGTGCTGAAGCATCAGAGAGGCCTGTGTGACCCAGCAGGGCCCGTGCCATTGAGTTACCCACGGGACCTTCAGGGTGCTTTAGCACTAGAGAGGCCTGTGCGACCCAGGAGCCCCTAACATAGGCATAGAGCTGGGTCCCCAAAAAGAATGTGCAATTCAAATACCCATAGGACCTGCAGGTTGTGGGGGCACCAGAAAGGCCTGTGCAATCCAGCTGCACACAATATAGGCATAGAGGATGTGAAAATGGGGGCGGAGTGAATAGAAGCCATGCAGATGATCTCCCAGGACCAAATGGGAATTACAACAAAAATAAAGACAAATCCTCAGAAAAAAGCAACAGAAAAGCAGCAGGACAGGACCATATAACCAGGGACACTGTTAGGATCTGTGGAGGCACGAGAGAGTGGTGGGCTGAGAGCCAAGGACAGCAGCAGTCTTAGCTGTGAGCAGCGCCCTTGGGGAATAAAGACCAAGCCCGCTCCACAGCACAGAGAGCCAGGACAGAGTGCTAAAACAGCCACAGTCACTCACCTGTGGGCTACAGCAGAGGGAGGGCAGACTGGGCTGGAACTCTGTGGGGACACCCAGGATTTAGAGTGCACTCAGAGTTTTTGCTGAGTTGCGGCCACAAAGGACAGTGGCCAGTGGGCTCCTTTCCCTAGCTGTGGGGAAAAGCAGCAGCCCCCTCAGAGATTCAGCCTTTCCTAGGTGAGTTAAAGAAATAAAAATTGAGGCTCATTAACAACTAGCATCTATCCCTCTCTCTGGAAATGCTCTTAGGCAGAACACCAGGAATACATTCCAAGGCACTAAATAACTGAGACTACTAGCCACCAGGAGAAAGCTAGAAGATAACTTAACCTTTCCTGGGCTTGCAAATCTACCCAGGAAAGTAAGTCTTGACAGTGGTATTTAATGTGGGCCCACCCAGGCTCATCTGAACCCAGTAGAGGGAGCCACAAATGTTGCAACCCAGGAGAATCAACCTCACTCAGACACAAAGTAATTTAGAATATTAGGAGCTTTATTACCTGTGCAGGGACTATAGCCAACCTTTGTAGAGAAGAACTACAGCACCCCGTAGCAGACTCTCAGCCCTTTTATAATCAGGGTTAAACAAGCACTTATTGACAGAGAGTTAGCCAGGTGCAGTACATATATTCTTAACAGTTACAGTTTTATGGGATAAAAGTAAGCTTCAGTTTCTCCATATTTACAGCTGAAGGATGTTACTTTTCAAATTCCCAGTGGAGGTCAAACTCCGGTTAATTTCTCACAGGGCTAAAGCTACCTATAACATTCCCCACCGGTTTTATGTACAGATTAAATCTTTGATTCTTGTTGTTCATCTAATGGCAACCTCTGGTAATGAGAGGCTAAGACTAATAATTTGACAGATTGGACCTTCTCTCTTATGAAAATTATTAATTTGTTTATAATTAAAGGTCCCTATGTCAGTCCTAGAAATAGGGGTATGAAGGGGCCTGCTAGAGCAAAGAGAAGAGGGGGACCAGTTATAGAGATTTTTGAACCAGTTATTAGGGGCCTCTTTTTTTCTGGCCCATTCTGCGAGTTGCTTTCTAAGAACCTGAATACTCTCTCTGATGACTCCTGATCTATTAGCATAAATAGCAAGCTTCCCCTAGTACTGCACATAAACCACCTTGCTGGAGGAAGAGGTATGGTGGTGGGGTTACATTTTCAGGATTGTAACATTTTCCAGGTCGGGGAGTGGTACGCCTGTGGAAATGTATTAGAGGGTCATTTCTTCTCCCCAGATACCAGCCTAAAGCCAAAGTTTCACATCCCCAGGATCTGCAATAATAGTCGGCCGCTGTTCCACAGGAGAGATTTGGAGGAGGGTTTTTGGGACAGGCATAATGTGGCATCTACATGTTGTCCTGGCCATGCCTAGGCCAAATAGGAATATTCCTCCCCTATTCTTTATTTCTAGGCTTATGCAGATGTCATCTCCAAACAGGTGAGCTAGGTCAAAGGAGAGGGTAGGGTCCTCCCCGTATGTCTCATTGGAGGAGATGACAGTTCCGTCTATAGTTCTCATGATTACCCATTTGGATTATTGAATGGATTACCTGGGGTGCTTGGTATAGTGAATCCAGTACCTTTTTCTTAAGACCTTTACAGCAGTTAGAGTAGATAGGATGACTAAGTATGGTCCGTCCCACCAGGGTTCAAGGTTCTCAGGGTGGTGTCTTTTCAGTCAAACCCAGTCCCCTGGGTGGTACTTCTGAGTCAGGGATGGCAGAGGTTGTCCTTCAGGTCATTGAAGGAGCGGTCGAGTCTCATCTCAAAGGAGTTGAATAGCCTGTAAGGACTTTAAGAGATCTCAGTTATGAAATTCAGCAAGATATTCAGAAATAAGCTTAGGTAAAATTGGCAGGGGTCACCCGAACATAATTTCAAATGGGGTGAGTTTCTTGAGATAAAGTGAGCAATGGATGCACAATAGTGCTGCAAAGGGCAAGAGACTTACCCAATTTTTGCCCATCTCTAAGTGTAGCTTAGTTAATGTTTCCTTTAGAGTCCTATTCATCCTTTCTACTTGTCCTGTAAATACAATGTAATTTCCAATCTATCCCTAAGGTTTTTGCTAGTGATTGAGATATTTTGGGAATGAATGCCAGACTATTGTCAGACCCCAATGCTAAGGGAAGGCCAAATCGAGGGATGATCCCAGAGAGTAGATGCCTGATGATGATATGAGCAGATTCCCCTTTTGTGGGGAATGCTTCAGTCCATCCCGAATAAGTATCAATAAAAACAAGTAAATGTTTGTAGTTAAATTTTCCTGGTGTCACGTTGGTGAAGTTTAATTCCCAATATTCTCCAGGTTCTCGTCCGCATTCACGGGTTCCCAGGGCTGGAGTACGAGTGGGCCTGCGTTTACTTTGGCACAGGCCAAGCATCTAGCAACAGCTGAATGAGCCATCAGTTTTAAGTCTTAAATATAGAAATGTCTATTTAGGAGGGTCGTTAGTTTTGAAGTTCCAAGATGGGTGCTCCCGTGAAGGGGTGCAGTAGGTCTAATCCAAGCGCCTTTGGTAGCAGCAGGTATTGGTCTGGTAGCTATAGCCAGCCATGGGGCCCTTTTGTACAATTTGGTCTGTTCCCTAATTCGACCTCTTCTGGAGATAGATGGGTTGTTTTGGTAGTTCTCTTTGTGGGAGCAGAGGAAGTATGTCAAGGGGCCCCACTGGTCTTGTGGCTATGCCTCTTGCTGCTTGGTCAGCTAGGGAGTTCCCCTCATGATGGGGTTGTTCCCTTTCTGGTGCCCTCTGTAATGCATGATTGCTACCCTTTTTGGGAGCCAGCTGGCTTCTAATAGGGCTAGGATTTCTTCCTTATTTTTGATTTCCTTTCCAGAGAGGGTAAAGAGACCCCTCTCCTGGTAGAGGAAACCATGAACATGAGCCATTACAAAAGCATAGCGGCTGTCAGTATAGATGTTTGTTGTTTTTCCTTGTGTCCATGTTAAGGCTTGTGTCAGAGCAATTAGTTGAGCCTGTTGTGGTAGGGCCTGTGGCCAAATAATGTCTGTCTGAGTGGTGATTGCTGCCCCTGCTAGTCTGGCCCCTTCTTTCAGATAGCTACAGCTGTCTGTGAATAGTTCAAATTCAGCCTCAAGAATCGGGATGTCAGTGAGGTCCAGTCTGGACCCCTTAAGGGTGTCTAGGATCTCAGAACAGTTATGTAGTGGCTCCTCAGGGTCATCATCTGGTATGAGTGTGGCTGGGTTCAGGACTGAGGCCTTGCAGAAAGTTATGTGTGGTGGGTTTAGGAGTAGAACCTGATATTGGGTGATCCTCGTGTTTGAGATCCATCGGTCTGGCAGGCTCCTTAAGAAGGCTTCTGTAGTGTGGCCCCCTATAATCTGCAGGTTCTGTTCTAAAGTTAATTTCTGAGCTTCTTTGATTAAGAGCGCTGTGGCTGCAATGGCTCTCATACAGTTTTGCCAGCCAGAAGTGACAGGATCAAGTATCTTAGAGAGATAGGCCACTGGCCTTTTCCATGGCCCTAGGGTTTGGGTTAGGACTCCTTTTGCAATTACCCTTGTTTCAGCTACAAAGAGCTGGAAAGGCTTGGTAATGTCTGGTAAGGCTAGGGCTGGAGCAGAGGTTAGGACCCTTTTGGGTTCCTCAAATGCCTTTTGTTCTGTCTCAGTCCAAATAAGTTCAGTGCCCTTTCCCCCAGTGCTGGAATATAGTGGTTTTGCTATTTCCACAAAGCCTAAAATCCATAGTCGGCAATATCCAATAGTTCCTAGGAATTCCTGTACCTGTCTCTTGGTGGCTGGAATCGGGATTCGGAGGATGGCTTCAATCCTGCTGTTTGAGAGGGACCTCCTACCTTCCTTTCGTTGGTATCCTAGGTAGGTTGCCTCCTGTGTGCATAGTTGAGCCTTTTTGGCTGATACTCAGTAACCCAGTTTCTGCATTTCCTCTAGGATGGCTCGTGTTGCTTCTAGGCATTCCTGCAAGGAAGAGGCTGGGAGAAGGAGGTTATCTACATATTGTAGAAGGGTTACCTATGGATGGCTTTCTCGGAAGCTGAGGAGGTCCCTGCTGAGAGCTTCATCAAACAGCGTTGGGGAGTTCTTAAATCCTTGTGGCAGGCAGGTCCATGTCAACTGTCCAGGAAATCCCCCCTCAGGATCTGTCCATTCAAAGGCAAAGATGGGTTGGCTCAAAGGTGATAAAGACAGGGAGAAGAAGGCATCCTTCAGGTCCAGGACCATGTAGAAGGTCCTGGAGGGTGGTATGAGGCTCAAAAGGGTGTAAGAATTAGGCACAGTAGGATGTATGGTTTCTATCCTAATATTTACCTCATGTAAGTCCTGGACAGGGCGATAGTCTCCTGTCCCTGGTTTCATCACAGGCAATAAGGGTGTGTTCCAGGCTGACTGGCAGGACCGGACAATACCTGCCTGTAATAGTCTTCTGATATGCTTAGCAATCCCAACCTTAGCTTTTTGGGGAATCAGATATTGCCAGACCCGTATGGGGGTAGCTGAACTCAAGAGTTGAACAATTATTGGCAGTTGGTGTGCAGCTAAGCCTGGGTGGTTAGTCTCAGCCCATACACCTAGAATTTCATCCTGCAGCTTCCTTAATAGGTTCTTGTTATTTGGATTCTCAGGGTCCCCTTCATATAGTATGTATTCCTCTGATATGGGAACTGACACCATAATTGTCTGTGGTGTCTCCCCTATCGTTAGGGTGGATTCTCCATTTGCAAAAGATATAGTGGCCTGTAGCTTCTGCAGTAGGTCCCTTCCAAGGAGAGGGTAGGGGCAGGCTCGCATAACTAGAAAGGAGTGTGTTATAGTCCCCTTACCTAGGTCAGTGATTCGTGACCGTGTCCAAGGATAGGATTTGGGCTTCCCGGTAGCTCCTATAATGGAGGTCCGTTCATAGGTAAGGGGTCCATGGGACTTTTTGAGTACTGAGTAAGTGGCCCCTGTGTTGACTAGAAAATCGATCGGTTGACCCCCAACTGTCAAAGTTACCATAGGCTCCTGAGGGCCAAGTTTGTAGGAGCCTCAGCCTCTTCATTCTTGGTCCTCAAAGAGGATGCCAGGGGAGTCATTAGCCTGTTCTCTCTCCTTCTTCATGATCCCCTTGGGGCATTCATTCTTCCAATGTCCCTTTCCTTTACAATAAGCACATTGGTCCTTGTTAAGGAGATGCCTTTCTTTCTTTTCTTTTTGGTTTCCTTGGGGTCCGTTTTTTTTTTTTTTTTTTCTCTCTCTCTCTTCTTTGTGCAGAATTTTTAAAAATTATTTTTTAATTTTTTAATTTTTTATAAATTAATTTTTGTTACAGATGTTTCTCCTTTTTCCCCCGCTGATTTCCCCCTCACCCCCCTCCCTGCCCTGTCCCCAGCTTTGTTGTCCATGTGCACTGTTCATGCATACATGCATATAAGTTCTGTTGTTTATCTCTCACCCATCACCCCCTCTTCTGGGGATTGTCAGTCTGTACCCCACTTCTAAGTCTCTGGGACTACCCCATTCCTCAGACTGTTATGTTCATTATATTCCACAAATGAGTGAGATCATATGATACTTGTCTTTCTCTGTTTAGCTTGTTTCACTTAGGATGATGATTTCCAGGTCCCTCCATGTAGTCTCAAAGAATAAGAGATCTTTTTTTTCCTTACAGCTGCGTAGTACTCCATTGTGTATATGTACCACAGTTTTTTTATCCATTCATCTACTAATGGACACTTGGGCTGTTTCCAGATCTTAGCCATTGTAAATAGTGCTGCTATGAACATGGGGGTACATATATTCTTTCTGATTGGTGTTTCAGGCTTCTTAGGGTATATTCCTAGAAGTGGGATCAATGGGTCAAATGGAAGTTCAATTTTTAATTTTTTGTGGTAACACCATATTGTTTTCCATAGTGGCTGCACCAATCTGCATTCCCACCAGCAGTGCACTAGAGTCCCCTTTTCTCCACACCCTCGCCAACACTTATTGTTTGATGATTTGTTGATGGCTGCCATTCTGACAGGTGTGAGGTGATTGTTGTTTTAATTTGCATCTCTCTGATGCTTAGTGATGTTGAGCATTTCTTTATATGTCTCTTAGCCATTTGTATGTCCTGTTTGGAGAGGTGTCTATTTAGTTCCTCTGCCCATTTTTTAATTGGGTTCTTTGTCTTCCTTTTGTGGAGTTGTATGAGCACTCTATATATATTGGAAATTAACCCTTTATCTGATATATCATTGGCAGTTATGCTCTCCCATACAGAGGGTAGCCTTTCCGCTTTGATGATTGTATCTTTCGCTGTGCAGTAGCTTTTTAGTTTGATGTAGTCCCATGTGTTCATTTTCTCCTTTGTTTCTATTGCCTTAGGTGATGTATCAGTGAAAATTCTGCTGTGTATGATGTCTGAATTTTGTTGCCTACAGTTTCATCTGGGATTTTTATGGATTCATGAGTCACATTTAAGTCTTTTATCCATTTTGAGTTTATTCTTGTGTAGGGTGTAAGTTGATGGTTTAGTTTCATTTTTCTGAATGTAGCTGTCCAATTTTCCCAGCACCATTTATTAAAGAGGTTGTCTTGGGGTCTGTTCTTATACTGACCTCGTGGAGTTATTTTTCTGCCCTGAACGGCTAGTAGAATTTTAGTTAGCTGCTTTGTCTGGCTCGTTATGAGATCATCCTTGTTCTGGAGGACTTTTAGAGCAATTTCCAACAACTCACTAAGATTCTTTCCTTCAAATTCTTCTATCTTTTGTAATTTCTTTCTGATGTCTGGGGCCGACTGGGAGACAAAAGCTATGTTAATAATATATTTATTCTCATTTTCTTCTGGGTCCAAGGGAGAATAGGTCTGGTAGGCCTCTAAAAGTCTAAGAAGGCTGCCAGAGATTCACCCCTGCCCTGTAAAACCTCACGTATCGTATTAAAGTTTATGGGCTTCTTAGCTGCGGCCCTTAGACCCCTAAGCAGAGACTGGCAATAATGGCATAAGGCTTCCTGCCCTGCATTGGAGTTGGGATCCCAGTTAGGGGGAAGTGTGGGGGGTTGTTTCTCTATTTCTTGGTGGTGTGCTTGGGTGTCCCCTTCCCCCCTTCCCCCAAAAGTCTTTTCACTGCTTTCCTATATATTCTCCCTCTCTCTTCTGACATAAATAACATTTGCAAAATTTATTGACAATCGTTCCATGTTGGTTGATGGGTACAAAAAATAGTCTCCATCAAGAAGATTAATTCTTGGGGCTTCTCCGAAAAGGAGGGATTTCACTAGTTGAAAAAAGGACATAGATATAACACTGTCCTGGAGGTGCCCCTGGTTGTGGGGGTACCTCACAAAGAGGCAACATTGGAACCTAGGAGTCTGGGATTTCTTCCCTTTTACTGTAAGGGGTTCCTCCGCGGGTATGCGGGGGACTATCTAAATTCTGGGGAAAAGCCAATTGATGGGCCTCAGGAGGTCCCTGTGGATAAGAGGGAGGGTTTAGTAGCCCCTCAATTGGGTCCTCTGTGTCCTCCAGCAACACTAGATAGAGCCTGTTCTTATGGCATGGCTCTAGCTGAGGTATCGTCCAAGATTTTTCTGATCCCTTTGAGGGTTGCTCGAGAGATAATTCCCCTTTTGGTCTCGGTGCAGCTAACATAATAGTGCAGCCCCTGATTTTGGCTTTCATTTTTTTCCCCTCCATTTTTGAGGGTGCTAGGCACTTTCTTAGATAGCCCAGTTTATCATGGGCTGTATCTATCCACACATCTATATATATTTGTTGGTCAAGGTGTGGAACCTTATATATTATAGCTCTGACAGCAAAAAATAGGGAGGGGTCAAATGACCCCTCAAGTGGCCAGTCTATGCCAAACGATGGCCATTCTAATTCACATAGGGTCCTGAGAAAGCCTGAGTCTGCTGGATTCCCGTAGTCACAAGAATGCTTAACGAAATCAGAGAAATTATACAGCATGCATTGGAGCAGTGTTTGGGCTTTTGAATCGGCTTGCCCCATTCTGTGGGAAAGAAAAGAAGCTGGAACATGACAATAACAACACAAGGACAGACAATAACAAACAGTGAATGCCCACTTTCATTCATACACCAACCAAATTCGCAAGCAAATCCAAAACCATAAGCCAGGTATGGCGTCCCGTCCCAACCAGAGTGAGGCAGTTCTGTGGCATCCCAACTGTCGAACACCAGATACAGTTCCTCAGAAAATAACCGAAAACATATGGAAAGAGATGGTGTTTCCCTTACCTCCAGATGTCCCAGGACAAATCCGAAGAACTCGTAGTCAAATCGAAAGCCAATTTGAGGTGAAGAATATGAAGGTTTCCTTCGCCTAGTCCAAGGAGGTCTACCCCAACGAAAGGGGGACCTCGTGGTGATCTCACTGGGGCCTCCAAATGTTATAACCCAGGAGAATCAACCTCACTCAGACACAAAGTAATTTTGAATATTAGGAGCTTTATTACCTGTGCAGGGACTGCAGCCAACCTTTGCAAAGAAGAACTGTAGCACCTGGTAGCAGACTTTCAGCTCTTTTGCAATCAGGGTTAAACAAGCACTATTGACAGAGAGTTAACCAGGTGCAGTACATATCTTCTTAACAGTTACAGTTTTATGGGGTAAAAAGAAGCTTCAGTTTCTCCTTATTTATAGCTGAAGAATGTTACTTTTCGAATTTCCAGTGGAGGTCAAACTCCGGTTAATTTCTCAAGGGGCTAAAGCTGCTTATAACAACAAACAGCAGTACACCAACACCTACAGGGAAATTGACAGGCTCCGAAACCCACTGAGATAGCCAAGATGGTGAAACAAAAAAACAAATCCAAAATGAGAGAACTCTATTGAAGATGAGATCAATGAAATGCAGTTAAGCAAATTATCAGAGGTAAAGTTCAGAGCCATGATCTTGAGGAAGATCAACAGCATCAGTAAGGACATCAGCACCATAAGTAAAGATATAGAAAGATTGAAAACCAACCAAGTGGAAATGAAGAATGATATAGCAGAAATTAAGAACATATGGGAAGGCCTAACAAGCAGACAAGAGGAAGCTGAGAACTGAATCAGTGAATTAGAAGACAAGGTAAAACAAATCAGCCAATCAAAACAAAAGGAAAAAACAATTAAGAAACATGAAGACAGCTTAACAGAACTGTGGGACAACTGGAAACATAATACTTTTCACATCATAAAAGTCCCCAAAGAGGAAGAAAATGGGCAAGGGTTCGAGAATATATATTTAAAGAAATAATGACAGAAAAATTTAATAACTTGGTGAAGAAAGAAGGAATTCAAGTTCAAGAAGCAAAGAGAGTCTGAAGTAAGAAGAACCCAAATAGGCCCACACCAAGACACATAGTCATTAAAATGCCAAAAATTAAAGACAAAGAGAGAATCCTAAAGGCAACAAGAGATAACCAACAGGTTACCTAAAATGGAAACTCCATAAGGCCATCAGCTGACTTCTCACAAGAAGCACTACAGGCCAGAAGGGAATGGCATGAAGTAATCAAGGTCATGAAAAACAAGGATCTGAATCCAAGACTACTCTACCCAGCAAGGCTGTCATTCAAAATAGAAGGTCAAATAAAGAGCTCTCCAGACAAAAAAAAAAAAAAAAAAAAAGGCTAAGGGGAATATATTAACACCAAACCAGCACTGCAAGATATGCTAAAAGGACTGCTGTAATTAGTAGAAAAATAGAAAAAAAAAAAAAAAAAAAAGAACCACACTAAACCAAAATGGCAATAAAAAGTACATATTATCACCTTAAATGTGAATGGTTTGAATGCTTCAAAAAAAAAAAAGACACAGAATAGCTGACTGGATAAGAAAACATAACTCACATATATGTAGTCTACCGGAGACCCACCTCACAACAAAAGACTCAAATAGGTTGAAAGTGAAGAAATAAAAAAAAAAAATCTTTCAAGCAAACGGAAAGCATAAAAAAGCTGGGGTAGCAATACTCATATCTGATAAAGTAGATTTCAAAACATAGGCCATAACTAGAGACAAAAAAGGCCACTACATAATATTGAAAAAATTTATCCAACGAGAAGATATAACCATGGTAAACATATATGCACCCAATATAGGAGCACCAGCATATATTAAAAACCTTTTGGAGGACTTAAAAGGAGAAATCAATAGCAATACAATCATAGCAGGGGACTTCAACACGCCACAGACATCACTGGATAGATCTTCTACACAAAAAAATTACAAGGAGATAAAGACTCTAAATGAAGCACTAGATCAAATAGATTTAATACATATCTACAGAGAATTATACCCCAAAATGGCAGAGTTCAAATTCTCCTCAAGTGCACATGGGACATTCTCAATGACCACATGTTAGAGCACAAACTAACTCTCTACAAGTTCAAAAGAATTGAAATCATATCAAGCATCTTCTCAGATCACAATGGCAAGAAACTAGAAATCAATTGCAACAAGAACATGCTAAGACATTTGAACACATGGAGGCTAAATAGTATGTTATTAAACAATGAATGGGCTACCAAGGAGATCAAGGAAGAAATTAAAAACTTCATGGAAACCAATGAAAATTAACACACAAAAACACAAAATCTATGGGATTCAGCAAAAGCAGTTCTTAGAGGGAAGTTCATAGCACACTACAGGCCTACCTCAAGAAGCAAGAAAAATTTCTAACAGAATATCTAACCTCACAACTTAAAGATCTAGAAAGCAAACAAAAAGAAAAACTAAGAGCAAGTAGAAGAAAGAAAATAGTAAAGATCAAAGCCGAAATAAATGACATGAAGAACAAAAAAAAAAAAAAAAACAATTCAAAGGATCAATGAAACAAAGAGCTGGATCTTTGAAATGATAAACAAGATTGATTGATCCTTAGCTAGACTCATCAAGAAACAATGAGAGAGAACCAAAATACACAAAATCAGAAAGAAAAGAGGAGAAATAGTAACTGACACCACAGAAATACAAAGGATAGTGAACAAATGTTATAAACAATTATACAGAAACAAATTCGACAATCTAAGTGAAATGGACAAATTTCCAGAAACACATAGTCTCCCAAAACTGAACTGGGAAGAGATAGAAAACTTGAACAGACCAATAACAACAAATCAAATTGAAGATGTAATCAAGACACTCCCAGCAAACAAAAGCCCAGGCTTGGATGGCTTCACGAGGGAATTTTACTGAACATTCAAAGAAGAACTAATACCCCCTTTCCTCAAATTATTTTTTTAAAATTCACGAACAGGAAGACTTTCAAAGTAGTTTTATGAGGCTAGCAAAATTCTAATTCCAAAAACAGAAAAAGACACTACAAAGAAAGAAAACTACAGACCAATATTTCTGATGAACATAGATGCCAAAATCCAAAACAAAATACCAGCAAGTTGAATCTAGCAATACATCAAATAAAATCATTCACCATGACTAAGTGGGATTTATCCCAGGGATGCAAGTCTGGAACAATATTTGTAAATCAATAAATGTGATATACCACATAAACAAAATGAAAGATAAAAATCATATGATCATATCAATAGATTCTGAAAAAGCCTTTGACAAAATCCAGCACACATTTCTGATAAAAATGCTCAGCAATGTGGGGATATAGAGATCATATCTCGACATAATAAAGGTCATATATGAAAGACCTACAGCCAACACCATACTCAATGAGCAAAAATTAAAAGCATTTTCCTGAAGAACAGGAACAAGGCAAGGATACCCACTTTCACCACTCCTATTTAATATAGTATTGGAAGTCTCAGCCACAACAATGAGACAGGAGAAAAAAATAAAAGGTATCCCGGAAAATGGCGGCGAAGTAAATGGAGCGACACAGACCATCTCCCAAGACCAAACTGGATTTACAACTAAAATAAAGGCAAATCATCAGGAAAGCGCAGCCGAAACACACATTGGAGGAACACATAACCAGAAACACCCACTCAATCCTAGTAGGCTTGAGGACTTGAGAGGGGGCCAAGAGCCCACGGTCCACAGTGGCCTGGGCAGGGGCCAGGGAACTCGGCCTGAAGTTACTGCTACCGCCTCCCTTGCCACCCTGCATGGGCCCTGGGAACGCTGTAGCCTGCTAAGCTCTCGGATGGAGCCGCACAAACTCACGGACACCAGGGGACTCGGTGGGACGCTGCTTCCAAGGCTGAGTCCCGAGGAATCTGGGTGCTAAGCCCTCAGCGGGTGCCGCGCAGACTTGCGGGAACCAGGGGACTGTGCTTGATGCTACTGCCACCTATGCAGTGCCCTGCTACCGCTGCTCAGTCCTGGGGCTTCTGCTGAGTGCAACCCCCTCAGCTGGTGCCACAGCCACAGCCGCCCTTGGTTGGTAGCAGTGCTCTCGGGTTAAAAGTCCCAGGCAGCTCCAGGACGCAGAGTCCGGACAGAGGCTAAATTGGGAGCAGCCACTCAAATTGGGCTCCAGCAGAGGGAAGGCAGACTGGACTGGAACTGTGTGAGGACACTCGGGTTTTGGAGGGTGCTAAGAGCTTTTGCTGAGTGCAGCCACTCAGGACTGTGGTCATTTTACTTTTTCTCAGGGCCCTGGGGAGAGGCAGTGGCCCCTCCCTCAGAGATTCAACCCCACTTGGTGGCCATTGAAATGCTAATTGAGGCCCATTAACAATGAACACCTGCCTCACTCTCAGGAAATCCTTTTACACTGAGCACCTGAGGGAGTTTTTCAGGCAACTCAGAAACCAAGGGTCTGCAGGTGACCTTTACTAATAGCCTCCAGGCAAAAAAAAGCTAGAGGATGACTACCATTCCCTGGGCGTGCAACACTAACCAGAAAAGCTAAGATTTGACGTTGGTGTTTAAAGTGGGTCCTCCCTGGAGCATCCAAACCCAGGAGAGGGAGCCACAAACAGCAGAACACTAACAACCACTGGGAAAATTTGGCAGACTCCAAAGCCCACTGTGATACCAAAAATGGTGAGAAACAGAAACAAAAGCCAAATGAAAGAACAAGAGACCTCTACAGAAGATGAAATAAATGAGGTGCAGTTAAGCAAGTTAACAGAACTAGAATTTAGAGCCATGATGTTGAGGAAGCTCAACGGCATGTGTAAGGACATGAGCACCATGAGTAAAGAAAATAAACCAGTTGGAAATGAAAAACCAACAGGAAGAAATGAAGAATGACGTATCAGAAATGAAAAACACATTGGAAGGTCTAAAAAGCAGAGTAGGGGAAGCTGAGGACCAGATCAGTGAATTAGAAGACAGGCTAGAAGAAATCAACCAATCAGAAAACAAAAAGGAAAAAAACAATTAAAAAACAGGAAGACAGCTTAAGAGAACTGTGGGACAACTGGAAACGGAATAATATTTGCATCATAGGAGTCCCTGACGAAGAAGAAAGTAAGTGAGGGCTAGAGAATATATTCAAAGAAATAGTGACAGAAAACTTCCCTAATTTGGTGAAGGAAGAAGGCATTCAAGTTCAAAAGCTCAGAGAGCCCCAAGTAAGAAGAACCCAAACAGGCCCACACCAAGACACATAGTAATCAAACTGCCAAAAATTAAAGACAAAGAGAGAATCCTAAAAGCAGCAAGAGATAAGGAACAGGTTACCTACAAAGGAAACCCCATAAGGCTCTCAGCTGACTTTTCACAAGAAACACTACAGGCTGGAAGGGAATGGCATGAAGTAATCAAGGTCATGAAAAACAAGGATCTGAATCCAAGCAAAGATATCATTAAAAATAGAAGGTCAAATAAAGAGCTTCCCAGACAAAACAAGGCTAAGAGAATACATTAGCACCAAACCAGCACTGCAAGAAATGTTAAAAGGAATGCTGTAATTACCAGGAGAAATGGGAAGGAAAATAGAAACACACTAAACAAAAATGGCAATAAATACGTACATATTAATAATCACCTTAAATGTAAATGGACTGAATGCTCCCATAAAAAGACACAGAGTAGCTGATTGTATAAGAAAGCATGACTCATCTATATGTTGTTTACAAGAGACCCACCTTACAACAAAAGACTCACATAGATTGAAAGTGAAGGGATGGAAAAAATCTTCCAAGCAAACGGAAAAGAAAAAAAAGCTGGGGTAGCAATACTTATATCTGATAAAATAGACTTCAGAATGAAGGCCATAACTAGAGACAAAGAAGGCCACTACATAATATTGAAAGCATCTATCCAACAGGAAGATATAACCTTGATAAACATATATGCACCCAATATAGGAGCACCAAATATATTAAAAAAATATTGGAGGACTTCAAAGGAGAAATCGATAGCAATACAATCATAGCAGGGGACTTCAACACCCCGCTCACATCACTGGATAGATCCTCTAGACAAAAAATTAGCAAGGAAACGGAGAGTCTAAATGAAGCACTTGACCAAATGGATTTAATAGATATCTACAGAGAACTACACCACAAAACTACAGAATTCACATTCATCTCAAGTGCACATGGAACATTCTCAAAGACAGACCACATGTTAGGGCACAAACTAAGTCTCTACAAGTTCAAGTAGATTGAAATTATATCAAGCATCTTCTAAGACCACAATGGCATGAAACTAGAAATCAATTGCAAGAAGAACATACAAAGATATTTGAACACATGGAAGCTAAATAGCATGTTATTAAACAATGAATGGGTCACCGAGGAGATCAAGGAAGAAGTCAAAAACTTCCTGGAAACCAATGAAAATGAAGACACAACAACACAAAATCTATGGGATGCAGCAAAAGCAGTTCTGAGAGGGAAGTTCATAGCACTACATACAGGCCTGCCTCAAAAAAGAAGAAAAATCTCTAATAAACGATCTAACCTCACAACATAAAGAACTAGAGAGCAAACAAACAGAAAACCCCAGAGCAAGTAGAAGGAAGCAAATAGTAAGGATTACAGCAAAAATAAATGACATAGGGACCTAAAAAACAATTCAGAGGATCAATAAAACAAAGAGCTGGTTTTTCGAAAAGATAAACAAGATTGATGTACCCTTAGCTAGACTCAGCAAGAAAGAAAGAGAGAGAACCCAAATACATAAAATCAGAAATAAAAGAGGAGAGATAACAACTGATACCATAGAAATACAAAAGATCGTTAACAACTACTACGAACAATTATATGGCAATAAATTCAAAAATCTAAGCGAAATGGACAAATTTCTAGAACACGTAGTGTCCCAAAACTGGATAAGGAAGAGATTGAAAACTTGAACAGAACAATAAAAACAGAAGAAACTGAACATGTAATCAAGACTCTCCCAGCAAACAAAAGCCCAGGACCGGATGGCTTCACGGGGGAGTTTTACAGAACATTCAAAGAACTAATACCCATTCTCCTCAAACTATTTCAAAAAATTCAAGAAGAAGGAAGACTTCCAAACTCGTTTTATGAAGCAGCATAATTCTAATTCCAAAACCAGAAAAAGACACAACAAAGAAAGAAAACTACAGGCCAATAACCCTGATGAACATAGATGCCAAAATCCTGAACAAAATACTAGCAAATTGAATCTAGCAATACACCAGAAAAATAATCCAACATGACCAAGTGGGATTCATCCCAGGGATGCAAGGCTGGTACAATATTCGCAAATCCATAAATGTGATACACCACATAAATAAAATGAAGAATAAAAACCACATGATTATATCAATAGATGCTGAAAAAGCCTTCAACAAAATCCAGCATCCATTTCTGATAAAAATGCTCAGCAGTGTGGGAATAGAGGGATCATATCTAGACATAATAAAGGCCATATATGAAAGACCTACAGCCAACATCATACTCAATGGGCAAAAACTAAAAGCATTTCCGTTAAGAACAGGAACAAGGCAAGGATGCCCACTTTCGCCACTCCTATTTAACATAGTACTGGAAGTCTTAGCCACAGCAATCAGACAGGAAGAAAAAATAAAAGGGATCCAAACTGGAAAGGAGGAAGTGAAATTGGCATTATTTGTAGATGACATGATACTGTACATAGAAAACCCCAAAGACTCCACCAAAAGTTTACTAGAGTTAATAAATGAATTTGGCAAAGTAGCAGGATACAAAATTAATGTCAAGTAATTGATGGCATTCTTATACACCAATGATGAACTCACAGAAAGAGAAACTAAGAAAGCAATCCCATTTACCATTGCGGCAATAAAATTAAGATACCTAGCAATAAACTTAACCAAAGAAATAAAGGACCTATTCACAGAAAACTACAGGTCATTGAAAAAAGAAATAGAGCAAGATATAAAAAAGTAGAAGCACATACCCTGTTCATGGATTGGGAGAAGTAACATCATTAAAATGTCCATATTTCCCAAAGCAATCTATAGATTCAATGCAATCCCCATCAAAATACCAATGGCATACTTCACAGAATTAGAACAATTACTTCAAAAGTTCATATGGAACCAAAAAAGGCCTCGAATAGCCACAGCAATCTTGAAAAGGAAGAACAAAGTTGGAGGGATCACAATACCAGATTTCAGGTTATACTACAAAGCCACTACAATCAAAACAGCCTGGTACTGGCACAAGAACAGGTATATAGACCAGTGGAACAGAATAGAGAACCCAGAAATGGACCCAAGGCAATATGCTCAATTAATATTTGACAAAGGTGGCAAAAGCATACAGTGCAGTAAGGACAGCCTCTTTAATAAATGGTGCTGGGAAAATTGGACAGCTACTTGCAGAAAAATGAAACTAGACCATCAACTTACACCCTACACCAGAATAAACTTAAAATGGATAAAAGACTTAAATGTAACTCATGAATCCATAAAAATCCTAGAAGAGACGGTGGGCAACAAAATTTCAATCATACGCAGCAGAATTTTTACTGACACATCACCTAAGGCAATAGAAACAAAGGAGAAAATGAACACATGGGACTACATCAAACTCAAAAGCTTCTACACAGCGAAAGATACAATCATCAAAACGGAAAGGCTCCCCACTGTATGGGAGAGCATCATTGCCAATGATATATCAGATAAGGGGTTAATTTCCAATACTTATAGAGTGCTCATACAACTCCACAAAAGGAAGACAAAGAATCCAATTAAAAAATCGGCAGAGGGCGGACCGAAAAATGGCGGCGGAGTGAACGGAGCTACACAGACCGTCTCCCAGAACCAAACTGGAATTACAACTATAACACAGACAAATCGACGGGAAAAACCAACAGAAAAGCAGCTTGCGAGGACCATACAACGAGGGACACTGACTCCATCCCGGTAGGCTTGCGAAGGCGCGAGACGGGGCTGGGAGCGCACGGTCGGCAGCTCGGCAGCGGCCTTAGCTATAAGCGGCGCCCGCGGGTTACACTCCCAGGCGGCCCCACAGCGCAGCCGGGACAGAGGCTAAAATAGCCACAGCCACTCACCTTGGGCTCCGGCAGAGGGAGGGCAGACTGGACTGGAACTGTGTCGGGACACTCGGGGTTTGGAGGGCTCTCGGAGCTTTGGCTGAGTGCAGCCACTCAGGACGGTGGCCACATTGCTTCTTCCCAGGGCTCTGAGAGAGGCAGCAGCCCCTCCCTCGGAGATCCAACCCCACCCTGTGGGCCATTGAAGTGTTAATTGAGGCTCACTAAGGACCAGCATCTGCCCCACCCTCGTGAAAGCCCCTTGGCTGAGCACCAGAGGGAGTTTTTCAATCAACTGACAACCCTAAACTCATCAATTAACCTAGACTGCTAGCTTCCAGGCAAAAAGCTAGAGGATAACAGTACGTTTCCTGGGCTGGCAACTTTAACCAGGAAAGTAAGATTTGACAGTGGTGTTCAACGCGGGTCCTCCCTCGCTCATCTAAACACAGGAGAGGGAGCCACAAACAGCAGAACACCAACACCCACAGGGAGAACTTGACAGGCTCCAAAGCCCAGAGTGATAGCTAAAATGGTGAAACACAGAAACAGAAGCCAAATGAAAGAGCAAACCACCTCCACCGAAGATGAGATCAATGTGGAGCAATTAGGCATGTTAACAGAGCTAGAATTCAGAGCCATGATCTTGAGGAAGCTGAACAGCATGAGTAAGGACATAGAGACACTGAAAATAAGCCAAATGGAAATTAAAAACCAACAAGAAGAGATAAAAAATGACATATCCGAAATGAAAAACACATTGGAAGGTTTAAAAAGCAGAGTAGGGGAAGCTGAGGACCGGATCAGCGAATTAGAAGACAGGGTAGAAAAAATCAACCAATCAGAAAAACAAAAGGAAAAAACTATTAAAAAACAGGAAGACAGCTTAAGAGAACTATGGGACAACTGGAAACGTAATAATATTCGCATCATAGGAGTCCCCGAAGAAGAAGAAAAGGAGCAAGGGATAGAGAATATATTCAAAAAAATAGTGAGAGAAAACTTCCCTAATTTGGTGAAGGAAGAAGGCATTCAAGTTCAAGAAGCACAGAGAGTCCCAAGTAAGAAGAACCCAAACAGGCCCACACCAAGACACATAGTAATTAAAATGCCACAAATTAAAGACAAAGAGAGAATCCTAAAAGCAGCAAGAGATAAGCAACAGGTTACCTACAAAGGGAACCCCATAAGGCTCTCAGCTGACTTCTCACAAGAAACACTACAGGCCAGAAGGGAATGGCATGAAGTAATCAAAGTCATGAAAAACAGAATCTGAATCCAAGACTACTCTACCCGGCAAGGCTATCATTCAAAATAGAAGATCAAATAAAGAGCTTCCCAGACAAAAAAAAGCTAAGGGAATACATTAGCACCAAACCAGCACTGCAAGAAATGTTCAAAGGACTGCTGTAATTAGCAGTAGAAATGGGAACAAAAATAGAACCACACTAAACAAAAATGGCAATAAATAAGTACATATCAATAATCACCTTAAACGTAAATGGACTGAATGCTCCCATAAAGAGACACAGAGTAGCTGATTGGATAAGAAAGCATGACTCATCTATATGTTGTTTACAAGAGACCCATCTCTCAACAAAAGACTCACATAGGTTGAAAGTGAAGGGATGGAAAAAAATTTTCCAAGCAAATGGAAAGCAAAAAAAAGCTGGGGTAGCAATTCTCATATCTGATAAAATAGATTTCAAAATGAAGACCATAACTAGAGACAAAGACGGCCACTACATAATATTGAAAGGATCTATCCAACAGGAAGATATAACCTTGATAAACATATATGCACCCAATATAGGAGCACCAAAATATATTAAAAATCTTCTGGAGGACTTCCAAGGAGAAATCGACAACAATACAATCATAGCAGGGGACTTCAACACCCCGTTGACAGCACTGGATAGATCCTCTAGGCAAAAAATTAGCAAGGAAACAGAGACTCTAAATGAAGCACTAGACCAAATGGATTTAATAGATATCTACAGAGAATTACACCCCAAAACTACAGAATACACATTCTTCTCAAGTGCACATGGGACATTCTCAAAGATAGACCACATGATAGGACACAAACTAAATCTCTACAAGTTCAAGAAGATTGAAATCATATCAAGCATCTTCTCAGATCATAATGGCATGAAACTAGAAATCAACTGCAACAAGAACATGCAAAGACATTTCAACACATGGAGGCTAAATAGCATGTTATTAAACAATGAATGGGTCACCGAGGAGATCAAGGAAGAAATCAAAAACTTCCTGGAAACCAATGAAAATGAACACACAACAACACAAAATCTATGGGATGCAGCGAAAGCAGTTCTGAGAGGGAAGTTCATAGCACTACAGGCCTACCTCAAAAAACAAGAAAAATTTCTAATTGACTGTCTAACCTCACAACTTAAAGAATTAGAAAGCAAACAAAAAGAAAACCCCAGAGCAAGTAGAAGGAACGAAATAGTAAAGATCAGAGCAGAAATAAATGACATAGAGACCAAAAAAACAATTCAAAGGATCAATGAAACAAAGAGCTGGTTTTTCGAAAAGATAAACAAGATTGATGGACCCTTAGCTAGACTCACCAAGAAACAAAGAGAGAGAACCCAAATACACAAAATCAGAAATGAAAGAGGAGAAGTAACAACCAACACCACGGAAATACAAAAGATCGTTAACAACTACTATGAACAACTATATGGCAACAAATTCGACAATCTCAGCGAAATGGACAAATTTCTAGAAACACACAGTCTCCCAAAACTATTCCCGGAAGAGATAGAAAACTTGAACAGACCAATAACAACTAAGGAAATTGAAGAGGTAATCAAGACTCTCCCAGCAAACAAAAGCCCAGGCCCAGATGGTTTCACGGGGGAGTTTTACCGAACATTCAAAAAAGAACTAACACCCATTCTCCTCAAACTATTTCAAAAAATTCAAGAAGAAGGAAGACTTCCAAACACGTTC
This sequence comes from Molossus molossus, assembly GCF_014108415.1. NCBI lineage: Eukaryota > Metazoa > Chordata > Mammalia > Chiroptera > Molossidae > Molossus > Molossus molossus. Next base: position 56,384,978 of record NW_023425399.1, on the reverse strand, counting down.
TATGAGGCCAGCATAATTCTAATTCCAAAACCAGAAAAAGACACTACGAAGAAAGAAAACTACAGGCCAATATCCCTGATGAACATAGATGCCAAAATCCTGAACAAAATACTAGCAAATCGGATCCAGAAATACATCAAAAAAATTATTCACCATGACCAAGTGGGATTCATTCCAGGGATGCAAGGCTGGTACAATATTCGCAAATCAATAAACGTGATACACCACATAAACAAAATGAAGAATAAAAACCACATGATCATATCAATAGATGCTGAAAAAGCATTCGACAAAATCCAGCATCCATTTCTGATAAAAACGCTCAGCAATGTAGGAATAGAGGGATCATATCTCGACATAATAAAGGCCATATATGAAAGACCTACAGCCAACATCATACTCAATGGACAGAAACTAAAAACATTTCCATTAAGAACAGGAACAAGACAGGGATGTCCACTTTCGCCACTCTTATTTAACATTGTACTGGAAGTCTTAGCCACAGCAATCAGACAGGAAGAAAAAATAAAAGGGATCCAAATTGGAAAGGAGGAAGTGAAACTGTCATTATTTGCAGATGACATGATATTGTACATAGAAAACCCTAAAGACTCCATCAAAAATATATTAGACTTAATAAATGAATTTGGCAAAGTAGCAGGATACAAAATTAACGTCAAGAAATCGACGGCATTCTTGTACATCAATGATGAACTCACAGAAAGAGAAACTGAAAAAACAATCCCATTTACCATCGCTCCAAAAAAATTATGATACCTAGGAATAAACTTAACCAAAGAAGTAAAGGACCTATTTGCAGAAAACTACAGGTCATTGAAAAAAGAAATAGAGGAAGATATAAAAAAGTGGAAGAACATACCCTGTTCATGGATTGGAAGAATTAACATAATTAAAATGTCCATACTACCCAAAGCAATCTATAGATTCAATGCAATCCCCATCAAAATACCAACGACATATTTCATAGAACTAGAACAAATACTTCAAAAGTTCATATGGAACCAAAAAAGACCCCGAATAGCCACAGCAATCTTGAAAAAGAAGAACAAAGTTGGAGGGATCACATTACCAGATATCAGGTTATACTACAAAGCGACTGTAACCAAAACAGCCTGGTACTGGCACAAGAACAGGCATATAGACCAGTGGAACAGAACTGAAAACCCAGAAATGGACCCAAGGCAATACGCTCAATTAATATTTGACAAAGGTGGCAAGAGCATACAGTGGAGTAAAGACAGCCTCTTTAATAAATGGTGTTGGGAAAATTGGACAGCTACATGCAAAAAAATGAAACTCGACCATCAACTTACACCCTACACAAAAATAAACTCAAAATGGATAAAAGACTTAAATGTGACCCGTGAATCCATAAAAATTCTAGAAGAAAATGTAGGCAACAAAATTTCGGACATCATACGGAGCAGAATTATCACTGATACATCACCTAAGGCAACAGAAATAAAGGAGAAAATGAACACATGGGACTACATCAAACTAAAAAGCTTCTGCACAGCAAAAGAAACGATCATCAAAATGGAAAGGCAACCCACTGTATGGGAGAACATCATTGCCAATGATGTATCAGATAAGGGGTTAATTTCCAATATATACAGAGAGCTCACACAACTCCACAAAAGGAAGACAAAGAACCCAATTAAAAAATGGGCAGAGGAGCTGAATAGACACCTCTCCAAACAGGACATACAAATGGCCAAGAGACATATGAAGAAATGCTCAACATCACTGATCATCCGAGAGATGCAAATTAAAACAACAATGAGGTATCACCTCACACCTGTCAGAATGGCCGCCATCAACAAATCATCAAACAACAAGTGTTGGCGAGGGTGTGGAGAAAAGGGAACTCTAATACACTGCTGGTGGGAATGCAGACTGGTGCAGCCGCTATGGAAAACAATATGGTGCTACCTCAAAAAATTAAAAATTGAACTTCCATTTGACCCAGTGATCCCACTGCTGGGAATATACCCTAAGAAGCCTGAAACACCAATCAGGAAGAATATATGTACCCCCATGTTCATAGCAGCACTATTTACAATAGCTAAGATCTGGAAACAGCCCAAGTGTCCACCAGTAGACGAATGGATCAAAAAGCTGTGGTACATATACACAATGGAGTACTATGCAGCGGTAAGAAAGAAAGATCTCTTATCCTTTGAGACGACATGGAGGGACCTGGAAAGTATTATCCTAAGTGAAAGAAGCCAAGCAGAAAAAGACAAATACCACATGATCTTACTTATATACGGAATATAATGAACATAACAGTCTGAGGAATACAGTAGACCCAGACACATGGAAGTAGGGCACAGACTGACATCCCTCAGAAGAGGGGATGGGGGGTGGGGGGGTGGGAAGAGATAAACCACAGAACTTATATGCATGTATGCATGACCAATGGACATGGACAACTAAGCCGGGGACAGGGTGGAGGGGGTGGGGTGGGGGGTGCCAATGGGGTAAAAAGGTAAAATATCTGTAACAAAAAAATAAATAAAAATTCATAAAAAAAAAAAAAAAAAAAAAAAAAAAATCGGCAGAGGAACTAAATAGACACCTCTCCAAACAGGACATACAAATGGCTAAGGAACATATGAAGAAATGCTCATCATCACTAATAATCAGAAAGATGCAAATCAAAACAACAATGAGGTATCACCTCACACCTGTCAGAATGGCCTCCATCAACAAATATTCAAACAACAAGTGTTGGCGAGGCTGTGGAGAAAAGGAGACTCTAGTGCACTGCTGGTGGGAATGCAGACTGGTGCAGCCACTATGGAAAACAATATGGTGTCACCTCAAAAAATTAAAAATTGATCTTTCATTTGACCCAGTGATCCCACTTCTAGGAATATACCCTAAGAAACATAAAACACCAATCAGAAAGAATATATGTACCCCCATCTTTGTAGCAGCACTATTTACAATCGCTAAGAACTGGAAACAGCCCAAGTGTCCATCAGTAGAGGAATGGATCAAAAAGCTGTGGTACATATACACAATGGAGTACTACGCAGCGGTAAGAAAGAAAGATCTCTTATCCTTTGAGACTACATGGAGGGACCTTGAAAGTATCATCCTATGTGAAAGAAGCCAAACAGAGAAAGACAAGTTCCATATGATCTCACTTATTTGTGGAATATAATGAACATAACAGTTTGAGGAATGGGGTAGTCCCAGAGACACGGAAGCGGGGTACAGACTGACAATCCCCTATGGAGTGGGGAGGTGGGCGAGGGATGAACCACAGAACTTATATGCATGTATGCATGAACAGTGGACGTGGACAACAATCTGGGGAAGGGGCAGGAAGGGAGGGGTTGGGGGGAATCAGTGGGGGGAAAAGGAGAAACATCTGTAACAAAAATTATTCAATAAAAAATAAATAAACAAAACAAAAAAAATGTTCATCCAGGCACTCGATTATTTTTTGAAAGACAAATCAAACTAATTTTTATTTGTATTTTACATTAGTATGTTCTTTTCAAAGCTCATCTTCAGAAGAGTCTTTTTGTTACCTGTGAAACTGGAGTTACTTTATGGAAAAATAGTTTTTAAAAAATGAGTGAAGCAGTTCTGCTTCAGCTCTTCCCTGTTCATGGTTAATATTTTTAAAAATCTGAAATGTAAAAGAACTCACAAATATATTGGAGGTATTTTCTCTATTCACTTAACAGGTATATTTTCAGAGAGAGCATGTTATACACTGTTTTTGTTCAAACAACATTTCTTAGATAAATAATAAGAACATCTGATATAAATAAAATGATGCATAATTGTAAAAAAAAGAAAGATAAAGAAACATATATAAAACAATTTTTGTTTAGCTGAGAAGGGGTGATAGAGGGTACAGGAAAGAAAGTAAAGCTCCCCCAGCCACCCTCTTTTGTCGCCTCTGCTGTATGCAGGACTTGGGTTAATAGCTTTAAATGCATACCCCTCACCCTGGTCATTCTGCAGGCTCCTCCGTTGAGGCTTCTGCAACTCCTCAAAGCTCATGGAGGACCCATGGATTAGCTCCTCTCTTCCTCCACTAATAGATTCAAAAGGCTGGAAAACCATTTTGCCAAATAGGCAACTAGGATTAGCATTGAGCTCTCAAAGGAATTATGTCCATTTTTAGCTTTTATTACTGCATCATGTTATTTTCTTAAAGTTTGTGTGCACATTTTAATTAATTTATAAAACTTAAACTGTAAGTCCCATGGTGGGGAAGGGATACAGCATTGTGATTTTTCATTGAGCTAAGAGGTAGAGGGAATCTTCTGTGGGTCTGGGAGTCCAGGCTGGGTCCAGGACAGTTTTCCCATCAGAATTTGGATTCTGGGCTAGCAGGATGACAAACATACCTGGCCAAAAGCTTTTCTTTTCCTCCTCTATACTGATGCAATTCTTGTGGCCTGATAGTCTCACACTCAAGAGCCAAGCGGGCCATCCTATGGGGGAGGTGCTAAGGCAAGATGGGGCCCCAGAAAGAGCTCCATCTTCTGAGTTCTTCAGTTATTCACTCAATCGGTGAGTCACTCAAGATTTCCTAAGTACTTGATCTGTGCCAGGACCTGTGCTAAATGCTAGGAATTCAGTGATGGTTGAACCAAATGTTGTCTCTCTTCTTTGAAGTCCTATCTTAGAAATTGTGTGTGTGTATTGTGGGTGGGATTGGTTGAAGGCCAACTATAAATAAAGAAATAGGCAACAAAAATCCAGAAAGTGGTCTTTTTTTCACAAGGGAAAATAAAAAACAAAAACACAGTAATGTGAGGTAGGAAGAGACAGCCTGGTGGGGGAAGTGACATCTGAGCTGAAATCTGGGTGATGAGCAGTAACTGCTGTGGAAAAGCAGGCGGGAAGCAGTAGGGGCAAGTCTAAGTTCAGCCAGTCCCAGAGGCCTCTGTGGCTCTGGTCTTGGGCCAGCTGCTTGCCCAGTACCTGTGAACTCTGGCAGTACTCTGAGCTACTCCAGAGCCTCCCAGCCTCTCACAGAGGTGTGAGCCTCTGTATGCTGGTGTGGCTTAGAGCTCCAATGAGGTACTTCTTAGGAGCAAGGACAGAGCCTTTAGCTGAAACAGACTAGAAAGCCAAGCCTCTCCTCTATATGAGTTTCAGTCTCTCTCTCTCTCTCTCTCTCTCTCTCTCTCTCTCTCTCTCGTGTGTGTGTGTGTAGGGAGAATAATCAGAGAGGAAACAATTTTTAGCCGCCTCCATGAGAGTTCTGTAGCCTAGTTGCTTTGTTGAGCCAACTTCTCTCTCTTCCCACTGGAGTTCTTGCTCCTTCCTCTTTCACTTTCAGCCAGCCCTGCTCAGAACAGCCCTGCTCAGAATTGTAGAAAGGGACTGTCCTTCCTGCAGTGTTGCTACTGATGTGCAGAGAATTCTGGCTCTGGGAAGCCCTCTCTTGCCCTTTCCTGGCTGCCATTCACAGGGCTGAACATTTACATCCAGAGAAGAAGCTGAAGCTGAAAACTTGAAGAAGCAGAAAAGGAAATTGGGATTGAGGACACTAATCCTAACTTTCTGCTTGAGCCACTTGTGCTTCTCAGCAGATTCATTCTATCTGGAGGCTTTGTTTTGCACTAGGAGCCACCTGGATTTCAGGAGAGTAGGTGGGGTCCTGAGCATGGGCCTGGAACAATGAATAAAGCAGATTTATTGTCTAGGTTTCTCTCCATTTCTGTGGTATACACACACACACACACACACACATGCACACACACACTCATTCACAGTGATGCAACATACAATACACATTCTGTTAGCACACAGGAACCACACACATGGAAGCCCTGTGACAGTCCAGTGCTAGCACAAAACAGATGGTTGTTCAAATGGAGGACTCGAAGAGGCTTTAATAAAGGGATAATTTTCCTAGGTGTGAGCAGGGCTGGTTTTGACAGGGTGCAAGCCAGGAAATGATCCTCCTTGTCTAAGGCATTCCTGGCCATCCTGCCTCCTTTGTTGGGGGCTGGCCTAGGTGTGTGTGTGTGTGTGTGTGTGTGTGTGTGTGTGTGTGTATGATTTATAACTTCTCCTGGCCAATGTCACTCCAGGAGAAAATCGATGGTTGCTTCTGGGAAAGATTTTCTTTATGCACCCCGGTTCTTCCTGCTCAGCCAACTGTGGTGGACAGATGCAATGCTTGGAACTAAGGCTGACATGCGGATACCCTGAAGGGAGATGTCACAAATATGCTGAGAAGATAGGAAGAGTCCTAATTCTCATTGGACCCAGTCTCTCACCACTAAGTCTATCACATGAAAGGTGTAGGCAGCCTAGCAAACCTCAGAGAGATGAGGAGGGAGCCACCAAGCATCACATGCCAAATTCCCGTATGAAATTCTACCCAAGATAAGCCAAGAGTGTTATGCTAATGGATGTCCCTTCTTATGGAAACATGAGGCTGAAGAAGGGAGGTTTCCATGACTAACAGTATCTTCTAGGGGTCAGAGAGTGAAGAGGGTAAGTGTGGCTGGTATGGATCTCCCACAAGTTCAGATGGCAGTGATTAAGTAATGATCTCTTCATGTCGACAAGGTTGTATTTTTAGGGATGGGCCCCATCATCAACTATTTCCAGGGATACTCCAAAGAGCACCCTCCACTCTGAGGTCAAAGACAACTTCCCAAAGTGCAGCTTGGACCAGACCCCTCCTCAGCTTCCAAATCAAGAGTTCTCCACAGTCTGCTGTCTCAAGGATCAAACTATATACTTAACATTTAAGGCATCCATCCTCATGGTCCAACTAAATTCTCCAGAGTTTTCTCCCACCACACCCCACTGTCCTGACACTCTGGTACCTTACACATCCTTTCATAAGTTCACCATTGGCCAGTTATTTTCTAAGAAAATGATTCTAAACAATGATCCAAAGATTAATTTGGAGCTGTCCATCTAGTCTCTATGGAGCTAGACCCAAACACTTTTGCACGAAGCTACCCAATTCAATTCAAAAGCACTAATGATTAAGTTTAACCTTTTATTGAATATTATACAGAGATAGAAGAAAGGGTTCTATCACTTACCACAGGACAAAATCTATTCATCTACCACTTTAAACCATAATCTCTTTCCCAAACATTTTCTTCTAACACGTTTTTGTCTTTTTTCCTTTCTTCACTCCAAGCCCTACTCTCCTTCAATTGAGCTGGCTCTGCTCCTACCCACTCCCCTCCACCTTTCAAAACCAATCAAAAACTTACAACTGCTCAATAAAAGTCTCAGTAGTTAGCCCAAACAGTCCAAATAGTACAAATGTCCCCAAATCCAGTTGTTACTTGTTTTTCAGGCACATAGGAGTAGGTACAAGGAACTCAAATCATGGCCATCCTTCAGATAAGAAGTCTGAGGTCCAAAAAGGTAAAGGGTCACAGAAAGCTAGGAAACTCCCCCCAGCCCCCATCCAACAGCGTCACTTGCTCTCTCATTTACTCCTCTCAGTGGCTCCCAGACCATGGGCTCAACTAATTCTCTAGTGAGCACCTCCTGCAGGCCTGCATGTGAGCATCCTTTAGTCCACCTCTCTTTTAATCAGGGCTTCATACCTCACCAGTGGTTTCCAAACTTTAGCACAGTACACAGAGAAATGTAAAAAGTAAGGGCAAATGAGTAGCAGCAAAAACAATTTGCTTTCAAAGGTACATGCATGCTAACATCGCTGAGTGACAATTTTAGCACCCAGGAAATACCTTCTTAAAGAGAAAGATCCATGGAACATTGTTATTGTATGGCAGAAGACATGTGCAAGAAATTTCACAACACATTCAGCATGTGAAATATCTCAGTTATTACCAGTATATATTTGTATATGGACCTTCTCAGAAAACAGTAAGTGATCAATGACTTGTTCATTCATAAGTTGTATGTAATATTTCTAGTGCATTGATATCAGTTTTCTATTTCCTTCTACTCCAGTGGGAAGACAACATTTCCCAGTCCTTGCATTGGGTGAGGAGGTCATGTAACTAAATGACCAGTGGAATGTGAATGAAAGTGAGGGATCACTGAAGCAGGAAAAAAACTTTGGTTCAGGTCTCTAGTCTTCGAGGTCCACTTGTGCCCTGCTGAGTTGACTGACAAAGCCATGTGTTCCAGATGATGCAATTAAAGCATGGTGGAGTCTCTGGCTGTCAGGATTGCCAAGACCCACCCACTTACATTTTGCTTGAGTGAAAAACAAACATTATGGTATTAACCCACCAAAAATATTTTAAACTTTTATTAAGATATAATTTATATATCATAAAATACCTAGATGTTAATCTTGATAAATGTGTATGTCATGTAGCCACTACCCCAAGTTTTTTTTGTGTGTTTTTTTTTTTTGTCAATTTTCATCTCCTTTTATAGGCACAATGTTTTGTAGTTTTCAGGGTAAAACTCTTGCATGTCTTTGGTTAAATCTATTCCTAAGTGTTCTATTTGTTTTGATGCTATTGTAAATGGAAATGTTTTCTAAATTTTATTTTTGGATTGGTATAGAAATCCAAAGTGTATAGAAATGGAACATCTTTTTGTATTTTGATCTTACATACTGCAATCTTGACGAACTTGCTTATTAGCTCACACACACGTGTGTGTGCGTGTGTAAATTCCTTAGGATTTTTTATATACAAGTCCATATCATCTGTGAACAAAGATTGTTTTACTTCTTTCTTTCCAATTTGAATTACTTTATTTTATTTTCTTGTATAATTGCCCTGGCTGGAAACTTCAGTGTAGTGTTGAATAGAAGCAGACATTCCTGTCTTTTTCCTGATCTTATGAGAAAAGCTTCTTTTTGGCTTTTAAATAGTAAAAACAATTTACTTTAAATTTTTTTTTTGCCCTACCAGCCCTTCTATTCCTCTTGTCTAATTATAGAGAACCCAATGTATGAGAACCCACCTCACACAACTTCCTTTCTAGTCCATTTTCTATACTGATTGAAAAGTGTTATTTACAAAAACAAAATCTTTCAATAATAATAGCTATCCCTGAATGAATTTACTAAGTTCCCAGTTCTGGGTAAGCACTCCATGTAATGTCAGCACCACCCTTATATCCATTAGAAAACTGAGATACAAAGGTATTCACTGCCCTGGCCCATTTTGCTCAGTGGTTAGAGCATTGGCCCATGGGGTTTGGTTCCTGCTAAGGGCACGTACCTCAGTTGCAGTTTGTCCCCAGCTCCAGATGGAGTCGTGTGGGTAGCAACCAGTCAATGTGTCACATTGATGTTTCTCTCTCTCTCTCTCTTCCTCCCTCTCTCCCTCCAACTCTATCTGAAGATAAATGCAAAAAAAAAAAAAAAAATGTCCTTGGGTGAGGATAAAAAACAAAAACAAAGATATTCACTAACTTGACCATGGACAAAAGTTTAGAAAGATAGAGAGCTCAGACTTGCACCCTTTTCACATTGCCACATCTCACTGATCTCCTCAGCTTCTGTGATATTTTCCAGGTATCACACTGCTCAAGAGCCTCCTTGGCCAGAGCTAGGTCACATGGTCACTTCCAGCTGCAAGAGACAAGGTAGTCTGGTGAGAAAGGTAATTTTTTTCCCCAAGGGCAGAATTTTATGTGTCCTTTATTTATTATTCTGAAAATTTTCAAAACCAAAGAAACAGTGAAAGAATAATATAATGTATGTGTGTATGTGTGTGTGTGTGTGTGTGTGTGTGTGTGTGTGTATCACCTAGATCCATCTGTTGTTGAAATTTTTTTCTGCACCATTTGAGTGCAAGTTGCAGACACTATGACACTCCATGCCCAAATACATCAGCATACATCTCCCAAGAACAAAAAAATTAACATTTATTCAAAAATATCTAGGACACTATTCTATATGTAAAACTTTCCCAATTGTCCAAAGTACCTTTTTGTAACTTTGTTGTTGTTGCTGCCATTTCATTTTAATCCAGAAACTAATCAAATTCACTGTTGCATTTAATGCTTATGCTTTTTAAAAATCTTTTTAAAACTACCTTTTTGTTTTGTTTTGTTTTGTTTTGTTTTGTTTTGTTTTTTAGGACATTGACCTTTGGTAGAGCTCAGGACAGTTGTTTGGCAGGATGTTTTATATTCTGGATTTGTCTGATTATTTCTTTATGATTAGATTCAGGTCTCACATTTTTTACAATACTCCACAGGACATGTTCCTCATTGCATTACATCAGGATAGACATAATGTCAGGTAGTACTACTCTTTGTGATGTTAAATTTGGCCATTTGGTTAAGATAGTGACTTCTAGGTCTCTTAATTATGTTAATATAATAAACATTCAAACTTATAGAGAATTTTTGTTAGTTTATTTGAGCCAAGTTATCAGCAATTGCTGGGAATCAAAATCTTAAAGGGTTAAAAATTTCTCCAGAGAATTGAAGTTTTCCACCTTATTTTATACATTACCAATCAAAAGAGAACATACAAGTGAGTTATATTGAGAAGAAAATCATGGTGCAGACAATTTCCTCAGCTCAAGGTGCAGAGATTCTGCCCCTTATATCAGCCAACTGCCTACACTACAGCAGAACTAGAAAGCCCCCAATACCCAGAAGCTTATCATGTATAAAAGGCAACTGGAACCCAGGCACTGGGCTCAGCCTTTGGGGGTGACTGAGAGATAAGGAGATCATTTGTGTCCTGCAGCGGTGGGGTTTTCACACTGTGAGATAAAGGGATTGTTTGTATCTGGTTTGCTTTTTCATTCCCCCGCTCTTGATTCTCAAGCTCCTCCTAGCAGACTTAGAGAACGTCCTGGATAGGGAGTTCCCTTAGTGCCATGAGACAAAGAGGGACACTGATCTCTCTGGCTGCTTCCTGCTGAAATAGGGGTGTTGAAGGGAAGTGATGCAGTAACTAGAGTTCTTCACCATCCAGAGGAAAGTAGTTAGGGGTCCTTATTTGAAGCATCATTTGGAGCTAAGCGAGAGGAAATAAAATGGGTTAGTATGTTGAGAATACAAGGGCCAAACAGGAGTGCTATAAAAAGCATTAAGAGAGGACCAGCTAATGGGAGTACCTGAGATGCCCAGAATTTGTTCCTTTAACTGCTGGGCCATGTCTCTAATTATTTCTGACTGATTAACATAAAAGCAACATTCCTCATTTAAGAAGAAGCATATTTCTTTCTTTTCAGCAATCAGTAGGTCTAACCACCTTCTGTTTTGTTCTATAAGGCTACTAAGGATACAGTCCAGTGCTGGGGTCAGACCAGATGGTGACACCTCTCAAGTCTTCTGAGGGAGTCCTCAGGTGCTTGCCATAGACCAATCAGCAGGTTTCACTGTCCTTTTAAGGGTGAGGTACAGATAATTGTTATGGCTGGCAGTCACTCTCCAGGCAGGTTGGTTGTCATGTGGCAGGTGAGCTGCCTTCACTCATGAGTAGTGGACCAGGTATTCAAATCTGCACCCCTGAGAGCGGTGGGAGTGGTTAGTATAACTAAAGAGGGCCCTTTTCAGGTTGGTTTGAGGGGTTGTCTTTTATTCAGACTCAGTCCCCAGGTCTGTGGGGTGTACAGTATTCCGAGGGGAATGGGTATTCTATCAGTTACCCACTTATGTACCTCAAGAATGTTTTTTCCTAGTCCTTGTAGTTGTTTTGGATTTCTAAATTTCCCAGTTCTTTTATATCCCCTTTGAATTTGATCAGTGGGGGAGGTCTCCAGTAGAAGATTTCAAAATGGGAGAACCCTATCTTGCCCCAAGGGGTACAACATACTCTCAGGAGAGCTAGGGGCAGTATATCAGTCCAGGGCAGGTAGGTTTCTTGATGTAATTTTGCCATGGTCTGCTTAAGGGTCCGATTCATGTGTTCTACTTTCCATGATCTCTGGGGCAAGTAGGCTGTATGCAAATTTCACTGGATGCCTAGAGTTTTAGCTACCTGCTGTACTATTTCTGTTACAGAGGCGGGGCCATTATCTGATCCTATAGTCAATGACATTCCATATCTCAGGATGATATCTCTCAATAGAGCTTTGGTTACTTCTCTTGCCTTTTTCATACATGTGGGATAAGCTTCAATTCAGCCCGAGAAAGTACTGATGAAAACCAGGAGATATTTATTTCCTCTACTGGGTCCTAATTCTGAGAACTCTACTTCTAGATCTTCAAAGGTGCTTGGCTACAGCACTGGATCCCAGTGGATTGGTGGGGCCTTGTCTGGCATGGTTTTGAGCACAGTGGAAACAGCATTGGGAGACTGAGGCCCACAGGGATGGAAGTTGAGCAATCAGGTCGTACCAACTTAATAAGGCTTTTAGGGTGGTTTTTCCCACATGGGTGAGTTCATGTTGTTCAATGGCTAGCTAAGGACTAATTGTTCTGGCACATAGATTCTGTGGTCTGAGAGGATCCACCATCCTTCCTTTTTTATATTCCCCCCTTCCTGTTGTGCCCATTCTTATTCCTTCCTGCGTTGTGTATTTTGGTGTTGCAGGTAGTTCTGGAGCCAGCATGATTTTTGATGGGGCTGTTTGTTCTCTTGCAGCTTGTTTAGTTACAATGTCTGCCCAACTGTTTTCTTCTGACACTGAGTTTCTTCCCTTTTGGTGTCCCTTGCAGTGGATGACTGCTACCTCTCTTGGTTCCCAGACCACCTCCAACAATTTTAGGATTTCACCTTGGTTTTTTATTTATTTTCTCCCTACAGTAAGGAGCCCTCTTTCCTTGTACATAGCCCCATGTATATGTAGAGTGGAAAAGACATAGTGCAAGTCATTATATCTGTGATGAAGTGGGCACTGAAGGGCTCCTTGGGATCCATGTGAGTCATCACAGGAGCCATGACACAAGGAGAGGCTTTCCCAGGCCCATTCAGACCAACACATGGAGCACAACTATGAGCCAGATCACACACAGTACCCATGTCAGCCATGCCCAGGGTGTCACGGGTAGAGACCCCACAGAGGCTATGAAGCAATGCAGGGTATGGGCAGTGCTGGGTGCCACCTGGGATCCTTCCTCTCCTGGCTTTAGAACCACTAGCTCAGTCACCACCAAGCTGATAGGGTTGTGGATACTCGGATGCTTGAAGGCCTTGGCTGCGGCTGCCATGACTGTGAGCAGGTAGTGCTTCAGCCCTGTGCTGTGAAATGCTGCCATCTTGTCATTTGCCATCACCAGGGTCTCCACAAATCTACTCAGGGAAGCAAAGTGCTTGGCTCTTTGGGGCCTGGGCATAGAGTTCCCAGGAGGAGTCTTGATGCTGCACATGGAGTCCTGGCCACTAGCGAGGTTCTTCTGGAATAGGATGTGAGTCCCAGGCACCCCCCTATAGGGGTGCCTTGCTCCAAGGGCTGAATGTGGAGTTTGGTCTCCTGATACTGCAGTACCCCTAACAGGGCTCCCTCATAGGTTCCTGGCTCTGCCCCACCCAGTAGCTCAGGTGCCTGACCCAGGTACTGCACTGTCAGCCCCTTGATCCACACACCTTGGTCTTGCTCCAGTTCTAAAAGCAGTGTCTCTCCAAAGCCAGGCAAACAGTACCACAGCCTAGCAGAAATGTCCAAAACAGGTAGGACAGTGCCACTGAGTTTCTCAGGAAACACCATCTCCTCCTCCCAGGGGGAGGGGGCTGGCCAGCCTGCGAAAACGGAGTCAATTTGCTTTGAAAGGTGAGCTACTAGTCTCTGCCAAGGCCCAAATTTCTGGGTTAGGACTCCAGGAACATCAGGGAGTCCTAAGGCTGGTGCCTCCATGAGCTTGGTAAATGCTTTCTCGATTGGGGCCCCAGACAAGAGGCACCTATTCTCATTTCAGGGCCTCATATAAGGGTTTTTCCAGTTCTGAAAATCTGGGTATCCATATTCAACAGAACCCTGCTGCTCCCATGAATTCTTGAATCTGTTGACAGGAAGTGGGAACTGAAATAGCGCAGACTGCCTGTTTCCTTTTGGCCCCTAGCATTCATTTGCCTTGGGTGTTCTTGAAACCCAAGTCAGACCGGTAGTGGGTGGGTGGAGCAGAAGTTCCTGGTTTTCCTAGCTGGCAGTTGGGGCACTCATTTTTCCACCTCCTGCATGCCCTTCACTGAAGATAGGGCCCACAAGCTAGGCATGTGCCCTGACTGGGAATCAAACTGGCAACCTCTTGGTGCATGCATGGGTCAACACGCAACCACTGAGCCACACAGGCCAGACTGAGGGCAGGAGGGAGGCCAGCAGCAGCTGAAGCAGCCACACCAGCCCAGGGAAAGTCAAAGTGGGGAGCAGCAGATGGGGTTGGGCTCCCCACAGCCAGCTGCCTGTCCAGTCCCTCCTGCAATGGGGGTCTGGGGCTGGGATGTGGTAGGGTGCTTCTGGGCACCACGTCCTTTACACCCTGGCTTCCTGGAAAGCTTCTTTCTGCAGCCTAGAGCTCAGACTAGCATCAGGGTCAGAGGCAAAGTTTCAGAGGGGCTGGGGACCTTCAGACAAGATACAGAAAACTTGCCCCTTGGCTTGGGAGTGGTGCCTAGTGGCCCAGCTCCTGCAAACCCTCCTCTCCTGCATCTTTGTCTCTCCCTGCCTCTGTCTCTTGCACCTTCTCTGGCCTCTCTCTGTCTGACCCAAACTCTAGTGTCACCTCTGTGCCTTTGTCTGTCTCTCTCCTGCCCTCTTCTGTCCCTGTGTCTGTGGGTCTCCCTGAGGGTTCCTCATCAGGTAAGGCCTCTCATGCCCCTGCTTCTATATCTAGATGTTCAGCTGGAGCCTGGGTCTGGAGCCACTTTCTGGCTTCTGTGACAATCAGCTATAGTCAACCCAGGTGGGGAGATGAGTCTGGAAGATTGCTCCCCCATCTAGTAGGGTCCCATCAAGACCCATTCTTTGTGGACCCCTTGTCTCCTGCAGTAGTAATTGCATTGCTGCTGGGGGTTTTGGTCGCTGACCTGAGACATCTTTCCACTGGATTCAGTGACCCTGGCTCCAGTGGTGCAATGGCCGGTTGTGGGGGTGAGATGCTTGGAGGTCAGCTGTTAGGCAGGTGAGGTTCCCCATCCTTAAGTAGCAGGGCATATGGTGGTGGCAGTGGAGAGGCCTCTTCTGAATATCCTTGAAATACAGGAGGCTGCTTAATTCCCCATGAAGACTTTCTTTCACCTTGTGTCACAAGGACCTTATACTGACCCTGACTGGTAACACAGAATTAGACCCAAAGGGCCTGATTTGGGCTATTTAAAACCACCGGTCTATGTAGAAAAATTGATCAGATGGCGGAGTCTCCAGTGACACCCTATACACAGTCTGGACTGTGGGGACATCAAGGGTGCTTTCAGAGGGCTATTCCACACCAAAGGTGGGCCATTCTAATTCAGAGAGGGTGTCCAGTTTTCCATGAGGAAATTTGACCCCATAATCTCCTGAGAACTCCTTTATAAAATTCTTTTTTTCCCCCCTCACCCAAGGATACTTTTCTGTTTACACGGAAACATCAATGTGATAGAGCCACTTTGACTGGTTGCCTCCTGCATGACCCAATCAAGGCTGGGGACAAACCACAATCGAGGTATGTGCCCTTGACCAGAATCAAACCTGCGACTCATTGGTCTATGGACTGATACTCTAACTTCTGAGCAAAACCAGCCAGGATTATAAAATTCTTTATTATACATTCCAGAACAGTGGGTTTAGAGAAACTTCCCTCCATAATGATATCTAAGATGGTTAAGCAAACCTCCCAGTGAATGATGTTGTGAGATAAACAGGAGGAAACACTTGTTTTGTTCCCCTGGATACTCCTCTCATGGGAATTTAGGCTCCTCTTGACATTGACAGGTCAGTATGGATCAGGTTTGCTGGTGGAGACAAATGTCCCCTCCAACCTGATACTGCCCTTAGCCATATGAGGTCACTATGGATGTGCAGGTGGAGACTCATGCAGGCCCCATTATGTGTTGTGGAGCACAGTCACTCACACTCACAATCACACACAATTTAAACTTCCACCCTAGAATTCCCTATCCTGTGCGGCTTCTATGCCACTTGGGGGATGATCAAGCTTCCCTTCCTCCTTAGAGGCAAACCTGAACTTGATCTTGGGTCCCTGGGGACACTTACCAATCCAATGTCCTGGCAGGCTTTTCTATCCTCCCTGGAATCTGTTGGAGCACAGCAGTGGCTGACTATAGTCGGGCCCAACGAGGGTCAGTGATTCACCAGTGGCGTGCCTTTCTTTCAATCTCAGAGGCCCAAAATTAGTGGTTCCTTCCTGCCACTTCCAATAATTGTGGCTCAAAAAGCCAGCACAGCTGTTGGCTTCTGGGCCAACGCACCAATATGTCGTGGCAGAAATTCAGCCGGAAGAAACAGTCTGCATTGTACTGGGAGGATTAGAAAAGGACTGTTCATTGTGCACCAGTGCTGTCTCAATGGAGTCACCTCCAAAGGCTGATCCCCATGCCCCGGTTCCAGCAGCCTTTTATACAAGATAAGCCTCCAGGCATTTGGGACCTTCTAGTTCTTCTGTAGTCTAGGTGGTTGGAGGATGTAAGGGAATTACAAAAGCCAAGGGTGGAGGTTGCTGCATTGCCTAAGGGGCTGCACCTGTCTTGCCTTTTCACAAGAGCCAGGGGTGGGCATCTTTGCACTGAGAAATAAAGGGATTGTTTATATCCAGCTTGCCTTCTCACCCTTTATAAGTTTTAAGAAATCTGTGCTGAGACTTAGAGGTTGGGTGAATATCCTTCTCCCCAACCACGTTTCACACCATGGCTTTAGTATCCATTGTTGATTTTTGCTTGATTTAGTTAATTCACTGAAGGTTGTAAAATGGCTTTTTTTTTTTTCCTCACTGGAGGACATTTTTGCATTTATCTTCAGTTAGAGAGAAAGGGAGAGAGGAGGAGAGAGAGAGAAAAGCATCAATGTGAGAGAGACACATTGACTGGTTTGCCACCCACACGACCCCACTTGGGGTTGGGACAAACTGCAACTGAGGTACGTGCCCTAAGCGGGAACCAAACCTGGGACTCTCTGGTTTGTGGGCTGATGCTCTAACCACTGAGCGATGTGGCCAGGGCTAAAATGGCAATTTTTAAATCTCACATTGATTTGCTGGCAAGTCTTTTGTAAAGAAGTTTCTCACCTTTTTTCTATTCTTTCCCTCTCCAAATGGACCATTGGATTAAAAAACGTAATTGTTATAAACTTACATTGTCAAAGTGTTAGAATGTTCAAATTGTCCCAAGTTTGGCCAGTGGGAGCCTAAAAGGTAAATTTTCTATCAAGCACATTGTTGCACCAAGGGAAATTGGGGTTATGTCATAGGAAGGAGCAAATGGTTATTGGCCAGCAATTAGTGGTTCTGTCACACCTTACCTCCCCAAAGCCTCAGTTTCCTGGGCTTTAGAATGGGGTAATAACTCTCTCAGGGTCATTTCCAAGACTTGATGAATTGGTCATGAATTGACTGCATGAAAATCATGTGTGCCTGTCTCATAAAGCCTGATACAGAGAAGGTGCTGGGAAAGAAAAAAATTTTCTTTCTCATCCTTCCCTATGCCACTACCTTTATTTAAATCCTCTTCTTACTTTGTTTTCATTTATGTCACATTATCTTCACCTCTTGGCAACTCAGTTTTTTTGTCTGTGAAATAGGGACACAGAACTTGTTGGGTTGTCATGAAGCTTAGCTATTGCTGCGGTTAGTGTATCCCCCACTCCAAGTCTTGTGGATTTTCAATTCTCTCTCAGGATTTTGCAGATGGTGGGGTGGGGAGTGAACAGTTTCATGGTTACCTGTGTCTCTGACTCTTGTTTTGCTAAATAAACTGTGTGTTAATTATTCTATCATCTGGCTCAGAATTGAATTCTATTTCTTCCTTCAATTTTTACAGTCCCCCTTTGTTATTAGTAGAAGTGGAGTTCTTAAGATGCTGAGAGAAAAATAATTTCCTGAGTCCCCGATGGAAAGATGGGTTTTGTGGAAAGCTTTATTGATGATGGAAAATTAAGGGGGTTCCCCTTCAAGGTCCCATCTCTGTGCATCCTATAAGCAGATATAGGATGCCACTGCTTAAGCAGCTGCTTAAGGCCACATGGCTATGGATGTAAAGGACAAACAAACACATGTTATATGAACGTACAGTAAAAATTTTTCCCATTTGGCAGAACTTAGCCCCTAGAATTTAAGAGAATAGCAAGAACTAGCAGTCAGAGTTAATAGATAACCAATATATCGTATAGATAACCATTGCATTGTGCAAACCGAAACTGCTTACTCCCTCAGGCATAATGCTAGCCACAAATATCTGCTTCTGTACATGCTTGCTTGCTTGCTCGTAAACCTTTAGCCCAAATTCCTTAACAGGGGCTAAGACAACTATATAAACAACCCAGCCCCTGAGCTTGGGGCTGCTCTCTCCTCTCCATAGGATGGGACAGCCACCGTGCAGCTAATAAAGCTCTCTTAATTTGAACCCAGTTCAGCTTCTAGTCTGGTCTGCCTCATTGGTCTGCAACATGGACAGTGAACAAGTGAATGCATAGGTGTGTGCAGGTCACTGAGCAAGAGAGAGCAAGCGTGAGCAAGTTAGAACAAGAGTTAGAAAACTCTGGGAACATTTATTTATTTATTTATAATTTATCTTTATCATTGACAGTATTACAGATGTCACTCTCTTTTTTCCCCATTGACTCCCTCCACTCCACTCCTGTACCCCCACCCCCACCCAGGCCTTTACTGCACTATTGTCTGTCCATGGGTTTTACATATATCCATATAAGTTGCTTAGTTAATCTATTCCTGCCCCCACCCTTTCCTCTGAGATTAGTCAGTATATCCCATGCTTCCATGTCTCTGGATCTATTTTCTGGGGACTTTTAACCAGGAGCTTCTTCAAACTAACCAATTGACTCTTTAAGATTTTGTGTGCTCGCAGTTGCTCCACCCTCTTAGCCAATGATCTTTTTCCTGGACTAGACTGACAGGCAAGCACCTTCTTTGTATTACCCTGACTTTACTGAGCATGCCCCAACTCCCCTTTTGTTCTATCACTTCCCCCAGTGATCTGCAGGGAATGAACCAGTGGTTCCCTGGGGAGTGTGAAGCTGTAGCTTCTTGGTGAGTTGCCCAGATGACCATCCTAATAATGTCTGGCCTCCCCTTTGCTTTTTTTTCTTTATTAACATTAACTTGCTAATTACAAAGATAACACCTTCACTGTCTTAGAAATTGTTTGGGTGTTAAGGAGGCCTTGAAAAATATGGGGAGCATGTAGTGGGTGCTGAAAGTGCCCCACCCAGAATTTTTATTGGCTGGTGAGACCATCCACTAGCTGCTGTGGGTGTTGGCAACTCACAGATGCCCCTTTTACTGAGGAATTGTCCTGGGCTGCCAATAACTAATGTGGGGGAGATAAGGCTCATCCCCTTACCTCAGAGTGAGACTATTTGTGGCCATAATTTGTGTTCCAGAGCATCCTGTGGGATCAAGCTGAAGCCAGTCTCCGGCTTTGACCACATCTTTACTTAGCTTATTCTGTTCCCTTACTACATTTCTCCATAGGTGCTCCCCCAATAAAAAATTTGTCCTATACAGTCGTCCTTCTTTATCATGGTTAAACCATTCCAGACTCTAGCAGTTGCACTTGGTGTGGAAGGATTCTTGGGGTGCACAAATACATAGACCTATAGTCGAAACATAGAGTAATTTTAATTTTAATTGTAATACAGGGGTGTATAATTGTGTCAGACAACCGAACACGTGCTGTATCTTTTTCACCGTTTCGATCAACTTTTTAATTAATATATTTGAAAAAACCATGATAGAGTGAAGCCACGAAAGTCGAAGTATGAAGTGGCAAGGGATGACTAATCCCTAGGCTCTGCTGACAGGGAAGAAATGGAGGACAGAAAGGATGGAGTGAGATTTTCAAATCAAAGTTAAAAGTATTTTTTTTTATCTTTATTGTTGAATGTAAAATGTATTACAGATGTTCCACATTTTTCCACCATTGACCCCCTCCTCCCCCCTCCCGCCCACTCCTGCCTTTTCCTACACTATTGTCTGTGTCCATTGGTTATGCATGTAAGTTCTTTGGTTTATTTCTTCCCACCCCCTCAACCGCTTTCCCTTTGAGGTTTGTCAGTCTAGCAGTGAATTTGTACTTCTTAATCTCTTCACCTTTATCACCCATTCCCATAACCCCCTCCCATCTGGCAACCAACAAAATGTTCTCTGTATCTATGAGAATGTTTCTGTTCTGCTTGTTCATTTTGTTTGTAGATTCCATTGTTGACAGATATGTATTCATTGCCATTTTGTTTGTTCATATATTTTATCTTTTTCTTCAAAAAGACCCTTCATCATTTCATATAATAACGGTTTGTTGGTGATGAACTCCTTTAACTTTTTCTTGTCTGGGAAAGTCTTTATATGGCCATCAATTCTAAATGACAGCTTTGCAGGATAAAGTAATCTTGGCTGTAGGTTCTTGGTTTTCATCACTCTGAATATTTCTTGCCACTCTCTTCTGGCCTGCAAAGTTTCTTTTGAGAAATCAACTGACAGCCTTATGGGTACTCCCTTGTAGTTAACTAGCTGCCTTTCTCTTGCTGCTTTTCAGATTCTCTCTTTGTTTTGAACCTTTTGCATTTTGATGATGATGTGTCTTGGTGTGGGCCTCTTGGGGTTCATCTTGTTTGGGACTCTCTGTGCTTCCTGGACTTGTATGTCTGTTTCCTTCACCAAGTTAGGAAAGTTTTCTGCCATTATCGTTTCAAACAGGTTTTCGATTTCTTGTTCTCGCTCTTCTCCTTCTGGCACGCCCAAGATGCGAATGTTGGCACGCTTGAAGTTGTCCCAGAGGCTCCTTACATTATCCTCATTTTTTTGGATTCTTTTTTCTTTTTGCTGTTCTGATTGGGCGTTTTTTGTTTTCTTATATTCCAAATAGATGGTTTGCTTTTTGGGGGGGTTCTGTTCTGTTCTTTCATTTGGGACCTGTTTCTTTGTCTCCTCATTATGGCTGCCTCCATGTGTTTGTTTCTGTGTATTACTTAACGAGGGCTAGCTGAGACCAGATGCTGCTCGTTTGAAAGAATTTAGGAAGAATCGAAGCAGGATTCAAGACAGGCCAATCCTATGGTTAAGCAAGTGGCAACAGCTTGGGTGGGCCTGAAAGTTGGGTGGGGCAGGGCAGGACCACAGGGAGTCACCAGGGCGAGGCTACCAGTGTGAGGCAGGTTGCTGGAGTCCCAGATATGGCGACTGTCTGCCACCCCAGGGAAGGGCTCGCCAAAGGAACAAAGGCCTCTGATAGCACGTTTGTCCCGGAGAAAGCCCCCTCTCCAGCCCTCTCTCCAGTGCCAAACAGCTCGGTTCTTCCCTATATGTCTCTGGTGCCCCTCGAGCTGCCTCCCCTTCAAGCTTAGAGGGAGAGAGTCCGATAAGTTCATGCGCAGGCACTTTAAGGAGCTGCCTGGGGCTCCAGCTGCCGTCAGCTTCCCTGAGCCTCAATTCCCGCTGGTTTTTCCAGCCAGAAGTTATGGGGACTTCTCTTCCTGGCACTGGAACCCTGAGCGGGTCACCTGGTGTGGGACAAGGACCCCTCAGTCCTC
The DNA here is from genome assembly GCF_014108415.1 of Molossus molossus. Classification (NCBI taxonomy): domain Eukaryota; kingdom Metazoa; phylum Chordata; class Mammalia; order Chiroptera; family Molossidae; genus Molossus; species Molossus molossus. The sequence goes on along the minus strand of NW_023425399.1, from coordinate 56,363,412 downwards.
AGGGAGGACCTTCCCAGCTGAGAGAGCTTCCTGATTTTTATCCGCCACACGTGGGTGTGGGACAAGCCTGACTCGCCACCGGCCCTCAAGCCTCCGCCCCTCCTACCAGTCTGGCTGTGGCTGCTGCTTTAATTCCGTAGTTGTAGGACTTCCATTCAGCTTGATTTCAGGCGGTTTTGAATGATGGTTGTTTTGTGGTTTAGTTGTAACTTTGATGTGGTTGTGGGAGGACGTGATACCGCGTTTACCTACCTGCCATCTTGACCGGAAGTCAGTTCAAAGGATTTTTAATAAAATTAGCATATGTTCTTGTTCATGAAAATCTTTTTGCTATCCAACATCTGGAATGTACATAGGCTCCTTTTTTTTTTTTTCCAGAATGCAAAAGAGAAATTGTTTATTTAAAGAATAAGTAGGAGATAAGACATATTTATTTTCTTTTTAATTAATTAATTAATTAATTATTGTTACAGATGTTTCTTCTTTTCCCCCCACTAATTCTTCCCTCCCTGTCCCTCCTCACCGTGTCCCCAGCTTTGTTGTCCATGTACATTTTTCATGCACACATGCGTATAAGTTCTGTGGTTTATCTCTAACCCACCATCCCCTGTTCTGGGGATTGTCTGTCTGTAACCCACTTCCACATCTCTGAGACTACCCCATTCCTCAGACTATTATGTTCATTATATTCCACAAAAAAGTGAGATCATATGATATTTGTCTTTGTTTGGCTTGTTTCACTTAGGATAATACTTTCCAGGTCCCTCCACGTCATCTCAAAGGATAAGAAATCTTTCTTTCTTACAGCTGCATAGTACTCCATTGTGTCTATGTACCACAGCTTTTTTGGCCATTCGTCTACTGATGGACACTTGGGCTGTTTCCAGATCTTAGCGATTGTAAATAGTGATGATACAAAGATGGGGGTACATATATTCTTTCTGACTGGTGTTTCAGGCTTCTTAGGGTATACTCCTAGAAGTGTGATTACTGGGTCAAATGAAAGTTCAATTTTCAATTTTTTGTGGTAACACTGTAGTGTTTCCCACAATGGCTGCACCAGTCTGCATTCCCACCAGAAGTGTACTTGAGTCCCCTTTTCTCCAAACCCTCGCCAACACTTGTTGTTTGATGATTTGTTGATGGTGGCCATTCTGAGAGGTGTGAGGTTTTGTTTTAATTTGCATCCCTCTGATGATTAGTGATGTTGAGCATTTCTTCATATGTCTCTTAGCCATTTTTATGTCCTGTTTGGAGAGGTGTCTATTTAGTTCCTCTGCTCATTTTTTAATTGGGTTCTTTGTCTTCCTTTTGTGGAGTTGTATGAGTACTCTATATATATTGGAAGTTAACCCCTTATCTGATATATCATTGGCAATGGGGGTTGCCTTTCCATTTTGATGGTTGTTTCTTTTGCAGTGCAGAAGCTATTTAGTTTGATGTAGTGCCATGTGTTCATTTTCTCCTTTGTATCTATTTCCTTAGGTGATGTATCAGTGAAAATTCTGTTGTGTATGATGTCTGAAATTTTGTTGCCTGCAGTTTCCTTTAGGCTCTTCATAGATTCATGTGTCACATTTAAGTCTTTCATCCATTTTGAGTTTATTCTTGTGTATGGTATAAGTTGATGGTCTAGTTTCATTTTTTTGCATGTAGCTATCCAATTTTCCCAACACCATTTATTAAAGAGGCTGTCTTTACTTCACTGTATGCTCTTGCCACCTTTGTCAAATATTAATTGAGCATATTGCCTTGGGTTCATTTCTGGGTTCTCTGTTCTGTTCCCCTTGTCTATATTCCTGTTCTTGTGCCAGTATCAGGCTGTTTTGATTACAGTGGCTTTGTAGTATAACCTGAAATCTGGTAATTTGATCCCTCCAACTTTGTCCTTCTTTTTCAAGGTTGCTGTGGCTATTCGAAGTCTTTTTTGGTTCTATATGAACTTTTGAAATATTTGTTTTAGTTCTGTGATGTATGTGGTTGGTATTTTGATGGGGATTTCATAGAATCTATAGATTGCTTTGGGTAATATGGACATTTTAATTATGTTAAGTCTTCCAATTCATGAACAAGATGTGTGCTTCCACTTCTTTATATCTTCCTCTATTTCTTTTTTCAATGACTTGTAGTTTTTTGCGAATAGATTTTTTATTTCTTTGGTTAAGTTTATTCCTAGATATCTTACTTTTTTTTACTGTGATGGTAAATGGGATTTTTTGGTTTGTTTCTCTTTCTGTGAGTTCATCATTGGTGTATAAGAATGCCATCAATTTCTTTTTTTTATCCTCACCCGAGGACATTTTTCCATTTTTTGTACAGATAGAGTGGGAGGGAGAGAGAGGGAGACGGAGAGGGAGAGGGAGAGGGAGAGGGAGAGGGAGAGGGAGAGGGAGAGGGAGAGAGAGAGGGAGAGAGAGAGAGAGAGAGAGAGAGAGAAACATCGACGTGAAAGGGACACATCGAGTGGCTGCCGCCCGCACGACCAACCAGGGCCGGGGACAAACTGCAACTGAGGTACATGCCCTTAGCGGGAACCGAACCCGGGTCTCTCTGGACCGCACGCTGACGCTGTAACCACTGAGCCAAACTGGCCAGGGCACCATCGATTTCTTGATGTGAATTTTTTATGCTTCATAGGCTTCTTTATCTAAGCTGTTCTCATATCAGAGTGTCTCACTGGTCTCTCTCATTTACTCTCTCCTCCTCACTCCTTTCTTTCCAGATGGCCAGGAGGAGCTCCAAATCACTTTTACTATTTCATGTAGCAATCCAGTGTTCCCCAGTTCCAGATTCCAAACTCAACTCCAGGCCCACTTTGCCATATGAAAGCCATTTAGCAATTCAGATGAACAAGCGAGGCCTTCATTCATGGTTTCTGTGACTGTGAATAGCACTCATTTGTGTTCCTCCATTATACTTATGACTCTGTGTTAGAAGCAAACACGCTGCACTCAATGCATAGTATGTATACTCCTTGGAGAACATCTCCTAAATGCTTAGGACCATTCACTGCTCTCTGAAGAATAAAACTCTGACCTGGGCCTATAAGGCTCTCCATGGTCTGACCTGCTTGTCTCCAGCTTGCTTCTGCTTGTTTTTCAGTTTTCATTTATGCAGTTAGACCCTTTGTCTTCTTGAATGTGACAAGGTCTTTCCTGACTCAGGGCCTTTGCATGGTTGGTTCCCAGCAAAGTTGTTTCCCCATCCTCTCCTCAACTCTTCACTAGACCTTAGATCTCAATTCAAATACTTCTTCCTCAGTAAGGTTGCTCTAGCCTCTCAAATTAAAGGAGGGCTCCTCCTAATTTCGTTCATAGCATTTATCACAGTGGTTAGCAAGTTTATTTACACGCTTGCTTGTCTTTTCATTTGTTCCCTCCATGATTTGTAAAAAGCAGAATGGCAGGACAGGTCTAGTTAGTCGTTGTATTCCCCGTGGCTAGGTCAATGCTTGCTTGTATTCAATATCAGTTTGCTGAATGAACCAAGCCAAGAACCATAAAAAGTTCACCATTACAAGCTTGGTTCAGCCCCCTCGGTGGTCTCTTGGCATGATATCACCTTCAGCTCTGCTTCAAGGGTGACCTTTCCAAAGCAAGTACTGCCCCTCTCACTCTTGCTCCTTAGCGTGCTATTGGAGGCGCTCTGCGTATAGGCACGAGGGACTTGAGTTTCAAAGCGTTTTCCAAGCTGCCCACACAACACCTCCCACACCACGCCTCCCAGGCCTCCAAGTTATACAGAAGGGCTGGGCGGGCCGGTGGAACTACAATTCCCCAAATACGCCGCGGCCCCACGCCACATGATTAACTGAGCCTCTGCAGGCGTCCAATGAAACGTGTTTTTGTTGGCTTGTGCCACAGCAGACGGAGTCCGGGAAGCCACCGTTCAGCGTCTTCCTGGTTGCTCTGGATCCGGATTCGCTTGCCCGCCCGCCTGCCTACCGGTCTCCTGCTATGGGGGGCACCGAGAGTAGTGAGGGCTGCAGAGTGTCCTTCGGCGGAATGGACGAGGAGGAGCGGGTCCGGGTGCTGCAGGGCATCCGGGTGAGCGGGCCGTTGGAGGGCGCACCGAGCGGAGCGATCCTGGGGCAGGGTGGGCATGGAGGGCGCCCGAGGGTGCAGAGTCCGGGCAGGCCTAATGGGAGGTGCTGGCCGAAAGCGGGTGGGCACACCTCGCCGGTGGAGCACTACCCTACACCATGGTTGTGAGATCTCTTCCTCCGCCCAGTAAATGAGGAAAGGTGAGGCTCTGGAAGTGCCCAGGTCCCAGGTGCTTCACACTTTGCTGGCATCGGGAGAAAGTGGAGAGCGAGAGAGGTGGTGAGGCCTCATTCCGGTCTCATTTGACTTAATAGTTACAGACCTGGATCTGTTAGTCGCACAAGTGCAAACGTCTTGTTACCGGTACATGAGATGCTGCTTACAATCCTGGACAATTGCAACAGCCTCTTAACTAGAGGCTCTGGGCTTCTCAACACTGCAGCCAAAGGGGCACATTAGAAGTTGTGTGTGATTCAAATCAGAAACTCTTTCCCATGCTTAAAATTCCAGGCAAGGATTTTTTTTTTTCTACACCCGAGGACATGTTTACTGATTTTTAGAGAGAGAGAGAGAGAGAGAGAGAGAGAGATATCAGTGTGAGAAAAACATGATCGGTTGCCTCCCTTATGCAGTCCCCACAAGCTAGGTATGTGCTCTGACCAGGAATGGAATCTGCAACATTCTGGTATATTAGGCAGTGCTCCAACCAACTTAACCAACTGGCCAGGGTATAAGTAAGGGTTTTAATGAATACCTAGTGCATTTAAGGTGAATAAGAATGACCTTATTTTACAAAGCTGTGCTGCTGATCTCTCTGACCATCTCTGACCTCCCACTCCCCACCCCTCATCTAGTCACTAGCCTCAGGACCTCCTTGTCCCAGCAAGATGTCAGCTTGCTCCAAGCACAGACCACTGCATTTTCTGTTGCCCACCACCAACACAATTTATTAGTTTTCAGCTAATAACCATAGGCATATGTTCCTAAAATTATATAATGTCTTCTAATTCTGTTGTAATAATGATTGTATATTAGCAAATGTCTAAATGTTTTACTGATTTAATTTTATAGGAAACAATATAGGATAATAAAAACAGTCATTTCTAATTTTTTCATTTGAAACAATATAAAGCACTAATCCATTAATGTATGCTGAGAAAACAGGAGGGTTGAAGATTCTAAATCTAGATTTTGACGATTTTGAAATGAATCCTTGGTTTTCCCCATTTCCCTACAAATTAATTATAGTTATGAGTACAGTCATATAGCAACCATAATTCAGTTGACTGCTGAAGGTCTTTTCAAATTTTGTCCTTTCCAACATTTTTCTGAAGCTGGTTTCTGGTTGGTTCCATCAATACCAAGAGTCCTTGTATGATATGATGGTTGCTGAGTAATATTTGCCTAATAGTTCAACTTCCACTTGTCCTACCTTACTTAGCTCTGTAGGGACATATGCAAAAGCCAGACTCTTCTGGATGCTATAAATTAGCTTCCAAACATGGTGTTGCCAACCATCTTGCCATTGTACCAGATGCTTTCATTTCCCTCTCAATCAACATTGTCTGTTGCCAAGGTGAGGCAGACCAGTCTCTGTTTCAGCCCCTTGGCTTTAATCTGTTTCAGTGCTTGCTTTCCTATGAAGTCTGTTGGCTGCATTGCAATTCTAATTAAAGCTTCTTTTCCAAGTCCTAGTCCTTGTCCCCCAGCTTTTATATCTGGATCTTATCATTCTTATAGTTACAATATCTGAATATTCTTCTCTGACCACTTAAAGTATCTTCCCACCCACCCTGTCACACATCTTTTTTTCATAGTGCTCATTCATCACTATTTGAAACTAATATTAGTGATTTACTTGTTTAATGTGTTTCCCAGTACAGGAAAGCTCCTTGAGGCTAAGGCTCTTGTCTGATTTGAGACTTTATCCTCAGAACCTAGAATAATAAAAGCAGCTCATATTGCTAAGTATCCTCTCATTTAATTATCAACAGCCCTGTGAGAGATGTAGAATTTTTTTTTTTTTTTTTTTTTTTAATCCTCACCCGAGGATACTTTTCCATTTTTTGTACAGATAGAGTGGGAGGGAGAGAGAGGAAGGGAGAGAGAGAGAAACATCGACGTGAAGGGACACATCGAGTGGCTGCCACCCGCACGACCAACCAGGGCCGGGGACAAACTGCAACCGAGGCACGTGCCCTTAGCGGGAACCGAACTCGGGTCTCTTCGGACCGCAGGCCGACGCTCTAACCGCTGAGCCAAACTGGCCAGGGCGAGAGATGTAGAATTTTATTTGCCGATTTTATAGACTAAAGAAATTGAGGCACAGAGAGATGAAGTAACTTATCCAGGGACACCTAGATGACAAGTGGTAGAGCTAGGATTGAAATAGGCAACTCTGGCTTATTCAGTGAATGCTGTATACTTCCTCCTACACCTGTGGCTGGCAGACAATGGGTACTTTGTAAATGTTGAGTGATAAAATGGATGAACCCAGTGAAACAGAGACCGAGTTTAGATGGTATGCACAGAGGTGGGTATAGGTGAATTAGTTAGGGAAGTGGCTCAGAAAAAGACATCAGGAGGCCTAACTTCTATGCAGATGCTCATTACCTATGTGACCTTGGATGAACAACTTATCTTTTGAGTCTCAATTACTACACTAAAAAAAAGGAGGGGGGGGGCAGTGATAATTCTACGTGCTGCCTACAATAAAATGAAGATTTGTTGGAAAGTGTTATGAGAAAGAACATTGTGTTTATATTTTATTTTTATCTATTATGTATATATATATAAATATCCTACATTAGTAAATTATTAAATAGTTTTTAAAAGCCCATTTAGACCATATGAAGGCATCACTTATTTTTTATTAATTAATTTATTTTTGTTACAGATGTTTCTCCTTATTCCCCCACTGATTCCCCCCTCCCTCTCCCTCCCTGTCCTGTCCCCAGCTTTGTTGTCCATGTCCATTGTTTTTGCACACATGCATATAAGTTCTGTGGTTTAGCTCTCCCCCACCACCCCCTGTTCTGGGGATTGTCAGTACGTACCCCACTTCCACATCTCTGGGACTACCCCATTTCTCAGATTGTTATGGTCATTATATTCCACAAATAAGTGAGATCACATGATACTTGTCATTCTCTGTTTGGCTTGTTTGGCTTAGGATGATACTTTCCAGGTCCCTCCATGTTGTCTCAAAGGATAAGAGATTTTTCTTTTCTACAGCTGCATAGTACTTCATTGTGTATATGTACCACAGCTTTTTAAATTCATTCTTCTACCGATGGACATTTGGACTGTTTCCAGATCTTAGCTACTATAAATAGTGCTGATATAAACATGGGGGTACATATATTCTTTCTGATTGGTGTTTCAGGCTTCTTGTGGTATACTCCTAGAGTGGGATCACTGGGTTAAATGGCAATTCAATTTTTAATTTTTTGAGGTAACAGATTAGTGTTTTCCACAGTGGCTGCACCAGTCTGCATTCCCACCAGCAGTGTACTAGAGTCCCAGTTTCTCCACACTCTTGCCAACACTTGTTGTTTGATGATTTGTTGATGGCGGTCATTCTAACAGATGTGAGGTGATACCTCATTGTTGTTTAAATTTGCATCTCTCTGATGATTAGTGATGTTGTGCATTTCTTCATTTGTCTCCTAGCCATTTGTATGTCCTGTTTGGAGAGGTGTCTATTTAACTCCTCTGCCCATTTTTTAATTGGGTTCTTTGTCTTCCTTTTGTGGAGTTGTATGAGTACTCTATATGTTTTGGAAATTAACCCCTTATCTGATGTATCATTGGCGGTGATGCTCTTTCATACAGTGGGTTGCTTTTCCATTTTGAGGTTGCTTCTTTTGCAGTGCAGAAGCTATTTAGTTTGATGTAGTGCCATGTGTTCATTTTTTTCTTTGTTTCTGTTGCCTTAGGTGATGTATCAATGAAAATTCTTCTGCATATGATGTCTGAAATTTTGTTGCCTACAGTTTCTTCTAGGCTCTTTATGGATTCATGTGTCACATTTAAGTCTTTTATCCATTTTGAGTTTATTTTTGTGTATGGTGTAAGTTGATGGTCTAGTTTCATTTTTTTGCATGTAGCTGTCCAATTTTCCCAACACCATTTATTAAGGAGGCTATCTTTACTTCATTGTATGCTCTTGCCTCCTTTGTCAAATATTAATTGAGCATAAAGTCTTGGGTTCATTTCTGGGTTCTCTGTTCTTTTCCACTGGTCTATATGCCTGTTCTTGTGCCTGTGCCAGGATGTTTTGATTACAGTAGCTTTGTAGTATAACCTTATATCTGGTATTGTGATCCCACCTACTTTGTCCTTCTTTTTTAATATTGCTGTGCCTATTCGGGGTCTTTTTGGTTACATAAGAACTTTTGAAGTATTTCTTCTAGTTCTGTGAAATATGTCATTGGTATTTTGATGGGGATTGCATTGAATCTATAGATTGCTTTGGGTAATATGGACATTTTAATTATATTAATTCTTCCAATCTATGAACAAGGTATGTGCTTCCACTTTTTAAAATATCTTCCTCTATTTCTTTTTTCAATGTTTTCTGCAAATAGGTCCTTTACTTCGTTGGTTAAGTTTATTCCTAGGTATCTTGATTTTTTGCCATGATTGTAAATGGGATTGTTTTTTCAGTTTCTCTTTGTGTGAGTTCATCATTGGTGTATAAGTGTGCCATTGATTTTTTGACATTAATTTTGTATCCTGCTACTTTGCCAAATTCATTTATTAAGTTTAGTAGACTTTTGATGGAGTCTTTAGGGTTTTCTATGTATAATATCATGTCATCTGCAAATAATGACAGTTTCACTTTCTCCTTTCCAATTTGGATCTTTTTTATTTTTACTTCCTGTCTGATTGCTGTGGCAAAGACTTACAATACTATGTTAAATAATAATGGCGAAAGTGGGCATCCCTGTGTTGTTCCTGTTCCTAGGGGAAATGCTTTTAGTTTCTGCCCATTGAGTATGATGTTGGCTGTAGGTCTTTCATATATGGCCTTTATTATGTCTAGATATGATCCCTCTATTCCCATATTCTGAGCATTTTTATCAGAAATGGATGCTGGATTTTGTCAAATGCTTTTTCAGCATCTATTGATATGAATCATGTGGTTTTTATTCTTCATTTTATTTAGTGGTGTATCACGTTTATTGATTTGCTAATATTGTACCAGCCTTGCATCCCTGGGATGAATCCCACGTGGTCATGGTGGATAATTTTTTTGATGTATTGCTGGATGTGATTTGCTAGTATTTTCTTCATGATTTTGATGTCTATGTTCATCAGGGATATTGGCCTGTAGTTTTCTTTCTTTGTAGTGTCTTTTTCTGGTTTTGGAATTAGAATTATGCTGGCCTCATAAAACGAGTTTGGAAGTCTTCCTTCTTGAATTTTTTGAAATAGTTTGAGGAGAATGGGTGGGTGTTAGTTCTTCTTTGAATGTTCGGTAAAACTACCCCGTGAAGCCATCTGGGCCTGGACCTTTGTTTGCTGGGAGAGTCTTGATTACCTCTTCAATTTCCTTAGTTGTTAGTGGTCTGTTCAAATTTTCTGTCTTTCTGGTCCAGTTTTGAGAGACTATGTGTTTCTGGAAATTAGTCTATTTTACTTAGATTGTTGAATTTTTGCCATGTAATTGTTCTTAGTAGTTGTTAACGATTCTTTGTATTTCTGTGGTGTCAGTTGTTACTTCTATTTCATTTCTGATTTTGTATATTTGGGTTCTCTTTCTTTGTTTCTTAGTGAGTCTAGGTAAGGTTTCGTTAATCTTGTTTATCTTTTCAAAAAAACAGCTCTTTGTTTTCTTGATCCTTTGAATTGTTCTTTTTGTCTCTATCTCATTTATTTCTGCTGTGATCTTTACTATTTTCTTCTTTCTACTTGCTCGGAGGTTTTCTTTTTGTTTGCTTTCCAGTTCTTTAAGTTGTGAGGTTAGATAGTCTATTAGAATTTTTTCTCATTTCTTGAGGTAGGCCTTTAGTGCTGTGACCTTCCCTCTCAGAACTGCTTTCACTGCATCCCATGGATTTTGTGTTGTTGTGTGTTCGTTTTCATTGGTTTCCGGGAAGTTTTTTATTTCTTCCTTGATCTCCCTGGGAACCCATTCATTGTTTAATTTTTTGAAATAGTTTGAGGAGATGGGTGGATGTTAGTTCTTCATTGAATGTTCGGTAAAACTTCCCTGTGAAGTCATCGGGGCCTGGACTTTTGTTTGCTTGGAGATTCTTGATTACCTCTTCAATTTCCTTAGTTGTTAGCAGTCTGTTCAAATTTTCTATCTCTTGATAAAAAACATGCTATTTAGCCTCCATGTGTTCCAATATCTTTGCATGTTCTTGTTGCAGTTGATTTCTAGTTTTATGTCATTGTGATCTGAGAAGATGCTTGATATGATTTCAGTCTTCTCGAATGTATAGAGACTTAGTTTGTGTCCTATCATGTGGTCTGTCTTTGAGAATGTCCCATGTGCACTTGAGAAGAATGTGAATTCTGCATTTTTGGTGTGTAATTCTCTGTAGATATCTATTAAATCCATTTGGTCGAGTCCTTCATTTAGAGTCTCTGTTTCCTTGCTATTTTTTTTGTCTAGAGGATCTATCCAGTGATGTCAGCGGGGTGTGGAAGTCCCCTGCTATGATTGTATTGCTGTTGATTTCTCCTTTGAAGTCCTCCGTAAGATTTTTAATATATTTTGGTGTTCCTATATTGGGTGCATATATGTTTACCAAGGTTATATCTTCCTGTTGGATAGATCCTTTCAATATTATGTAGTGGCCTTCCTTATCTCTAGTTATGGCCTTCATTTTAAAATCTATTTTATCATATATGAGTATTGCTACCCCAGCTTATTTTTCCTATCGTGTGCTTGAAAGATTTTTTCCACCCCTTCACATGCAACCTATGTGCATCTTTTGTTTTGAGGTGGGTCTCTTGTAAACAGCATATATATGAGTCATACTTTCTTATCCAATCAGCTACTCTGTGTCTTTTTATCGGAGCATTCAGTCTATTTGCGTTTAAGGTGATTATTGATACATCCTTATTTATTGCCGTTTTTGTTTAGTGTGGTTATATTTTTCTTCCTATTTTTTCTTCTAGTTACAGCAGTCCTTTTAACATTTCTTGTAGTGCTGGTTTGGTGCTAATGTATTCCCTTAGCCTTTTTTTTTTTTTTGTCTGGGAAGCTCTTTATTTGACCTTCTATTTTGAATGATACCTTTGCTTGGTAGTGTAGTCTTGGATTCAGATCCTTTTTTTTCCTGACCTTGAATACTTCATGCCATTCCCTTCTGGCCTGAAGTGTTTGTTGAGAAGTTCCCCGATAACCTTATGGGGGTTCCTTTGTAGGTAACCTGTTGCTTTTCTCTTGCTGCTTTTAGAATTCTCTCTGTGTCTTTAAATTTTGGCATATTAGCCCTGGCTGGTTTACTCAGCAGTTAGAGCATTGGCCTGCATTCCCGATAGACCCGGGTTTGGTTCCCGCTAAGGGCACGTGCCTTGGATGCAGTTTGTCTCCTGCCTTGGTTGGGTCATGTGGGAAGCAGGCCCTCGATGTGTCCCTTTCACATCGATGTGTCTCTCTCTCTCTGTCTTCCTCTCTTTCCCTCCCACTCTATCTGAACAAAAAATGGAAAAATGTCCTCAGGTGAGGGAAAAAATTTATTTTGGCATTTTAATTACTATGTGTCTTGGTGTGGCCCTGTTTGTGTTCTTCTTAATTCGGGCTCTCTGTGCTTCTTGAACTTGAATGCCTTCTTCCTTAACCAAATTAGAGAAGTTTTCTGTCACTATTACTTGAAATATATTCTCTAATCCTTGCTCATTTTCTCCGTCTTTGGGGACTACTATGATGTGAATATTATTATGTTTCCAGTTGTCTCACAGTTCTCTTAATCTGTTTTTCTGTTTTTTAATTGTGTTTTTCTTTTTGGTTTTCTGATTGGTTGATTTTTTTCTACTTTGTCTTCTAATTCACTGATTCAGTCCTCAGCTTCCTCTACTCTGCTGTTTAGACCTTCCAATGTGTTTTTTATTTCTGCTGTGTCATTCTTCATTTCTTCTTGGTGGTTTTTAATTTCTAATTGGTTGATTTTGAAGATTTCTATGTCTTTATTCAGGGTGTTGATGTCTTACTCATGCTGTTGACTTTTCTCAAGATCATGGCTCTGAATTTTTTCTCTTTTAACTTTCTTAACTGCACCTCATTTATCTCATCTTTGGTAGGGGTCTCCTGTTCTTTCATTTGGCATTTATTTCTTTGTTTCACCATTTCAGTTATCTCAGTAGGCTTTGGAACCTGCCAAATTTTTCCTGTGGGTATTGGTGTTCTGTTGTTTGTCACTTCCTCTACTGGGTTTAGGTAAGTGTGGGAGGACCCACATTAAACACCACTGTCAAGTCTTACTTTTTTGGGTAGAGTTTCAACCCCAGAAATGGTTCAGTTATCCTATAGCTTTTTGCCTGGAGGCTATTAGTCATGGTTATTTGAAGAGCCTTGGGTTCTCAGTTGAATGAAAAACTCCCTCAGGTGTTCAGTGTGAGGGAATTTCCCAAGCATGGCACAGATACTGGTTGTTAATGAGCCTCAATTTTCATTTCACTGGCCCACCGGGTGGGGTTGAAACTCTAAGGGAAGGGCCGCCCCCTCTCCACAGAGCCCTGGGAAGTAGTAAGATGGCCACCATCCTGCATGGCCAGAACTCAGCACAAGCTCTGAGCGCCCTTCAGATCTGGAGTGTTCCCACACCGTTACAGTCCAGTCTGCCCTCCCTCTGCCGTAGCGCAAGGTGAGTGGCTGTGGCTGTTTTAGCGCTCTGTCCTGGCTCTTTATGCTGTGGAGCCGCTTGGAAGTTTAACCATCAGGGCACTGCTCATAGCTAAGGCCACTGTTGTGCCTGGGCTTCCAGTCCCCCTCTTGTGCCTCCGCAATTCTGCCAGGATTGAATCAGTGTCCCTGGTTATATGGTCCTCGCAAGCTGCTTTTCTGTTGCTTTTCCTTAATGATTTGTCTTTATTTTAGTTGTAATTCCAGTTTGGTCCTAGGAAATGGTCTGTGTAGCTTGCATTCACTCTGCCACAATTTTGGAAATGCTCTTTTTATGCTCAAGATGGCTGTATTGTGCAGCAACTCCATGCACCTGTTAGCTAGGTACCTTGATTGGTTAGATCTCAAATCCTCTCCATTTTCCCCCAGATTTAATGTTCTACCTGGTCAAGTGCAGTTAATGAGGCCACAGTAGGAAATGCAAACTTGGAAAGCCAGGATATGAATGGCCAAATTATATACAGCTTTCCAGTGAATGGTGTATGTTGATTTGGATATCAAGTACAGCAAACATTGTTCAAGTACACACCTTGTGCCAGTCTTGGGGCCAAGTGCTTTCCGAAGTGTTTTTCTTTTTGATGATCCCAAACATCACATCTGACATGTGGTAAGGCATCAGAAAACAAAGTGGAGCTAATTCCATAGGGAAGCAGAGCACTTTTGCTTCCTTCGCCTTTTCTTCTGCTGCTGAGGAGTGGAGAATCATCTTAAAGACTAGATTGTACGAAGGCCTGTACACCTATATGTAGACTTTCACTTCATGCCCTCCATTTATCTGGCTCAAGGGTTCCCAGAATCAATGTATGTGAGGATAGTAAACACTGGCTACACAACCATGCTGTACTTTAGGAGCAGATTTAGGAACTTTCAAGGGTTTATTTGAACACCATTTAAATTTTCTCTTACTAGTACTACAATATAACCGGTAACAAAATTTAAATGGTGTAAGAATTGACGTGAATTACATCTTACCTTCTGATGTTTCTATATAACCCTTAAATAAGATGAAATTCCATTGTAATACTCCTTACCTATACTGTAATATAGTGTTGAAGATCTTTCTCTGTAAAAGATTTATCTACAAAATAAAAAAAGAGCCTGGCCAATGTGGCTCAGTGGTTGAGCGTCGACCCATGGACAAAGCGGTTGCTGGTTCAATTCCTGGTCAGGTCTCATGCCCAGGTTGTGGACCAAATCCCCAGTGGGGGCCATGCAGGAGGCGGCCAGTTGATGTTCTCTCTCATTGATGTTTCTATCTGTCTCTCTCCCTTCTTTTCTCTCTAAAGTCAACAAAGAAAACTTTTTTTTTTTTAATTAAAAAAAAAATAAAGAGAATTGTTAACTTTCACTCTTACCAAGTTCATCTTGGGTTAGTTCCCCTATTTGAGGTAAAGACACTACATTGGAAGCATCTTTGATTTTGTAGGTTCAAATGCTACCCTTTTCTCCTCATAGAGGGAGATTGCTACATCATCTCCCACAGCAGCGCTGGTTTCAGAACCCAACCTGCTGTTTGTGCTGTTCCTCTGTGGCTGGTAGGAACTTCAGGATATTCTCTGGTTTATCCCTCTTTCCCTTCTGCACCCTGTCCCTGGCCACCCTCTTTCATCCTCATTTGTGAGCTGCTGAGTTCTGCATTCTGAATACCAACTCAGAACTGTCCTGAATGCTGCTGGTCTTGTCTCTTTGCATGTTGCATGGGTGCTTGTAACTCATTACTTCCAGTGGAACTCACCCCCACCCCCTCCTCTGCCACCTAGAAATCACCCTGTTTACTAGATTGTGAATGGCTCCATCCAGAAAGCTGGATCCTGCATTCCTTTTTTTTTTATAGTTAATGAAAAATCTTGAATTCTCCCTTTTAGCTATTTTTCTCCTCTTTATTATTTGTTTCACCCTCCTTTTTTTATCCTTCTCTTTATCTCAGTCTAGGTCCACTCCATCTTCCCCATGGTCATCTGATAAAATTGCTCTTTCTCCCAATAGGCTTGTCTCCCACAAATCTATACCTCCCGGTACTAGCAGAATAATTTTTTAAGGTAAATTTTACTTTTTTACTTCCAATTTTTATTAATTTATTTTTGTTACAGATGTTTCTCCTTTTTCCTCCGTAGACACCCTCCTCTCCATCCCGTTCCCCCCCACCCCCAGCATTATTGTCTATGTCCATTGGTTATGCTTACATGCATATAAGTTCTTTGGTTTATCTCATCTATCCTCCCCCTTCTCTGAGGTCTGTCAGTCTGAACCCTAATCCTTTCTATGTCTCTGGGTCTATTTTATTCATCAGCTTATTTTGTTTATTATATCCCACAAATAAGTGAGATCGTGTGGTATTTGTCTTTCTCTGATTGGCTTATTTTGCTTAGCATAATGCTCTCCAAGCCCCTCCATATCATCTCAAAGGATAAGATCTTTCTTTTTTACAGCTGCATAGTAGTCCATTGTGTATATGTACCACCACTTTTTTATCCATTTGTCTACTGATGGACACTTGGGCTGTTTCCAGATCTTAGCTATTGTAAATAGTGCTGTTATGAACATAGGGGTACATATACTCTTTCTGATTCACCAATCAGATGTTTCAGGCATCTTAGGATATATTCCTAGAAGTGGGATCACTGGGTCAAATGGAAGTTCAACTTTTAATTTAACTTTTAATTTTTTGAGGATACACCATATTGTTTTCCATAGTGGCTGCACCAGTCTGCATTCCCACCAGCGGTGTGCTAGAGTCCCCTTTTCTCCACACCCTCGCTAGCACTTGTTGTTTGATGATTTGTTGATGGCGGCCATTCGGGCAGGTGTGAGGTGATGCTTCATGGTCTTAATTTGCATCTCTCTGATGATTAATGATGTTGAGCATTTTTTCATATGTCTCTTGGCCGTTTGTATGTCCTTTTTGGAGAGGTGTCTATTTAGGCCCTCTGCCCATTTTTTAATTGTTTTTTTTGTCCTCCTTTTGTTGAATTGTATGAGCTCTCTATATATTTTGGAAATTAACTCCTTATCTGATGTATTATTGGCAAGTATGCTCTACTATAGAGTGGGTTTCCTGTAAATTTTTCTTTTTAACATGCTTCTGGCAAATGGTAATAAAATTCAGACAGTTCAAAAGGTGGCACAAAGGGGAAAGAACATCTCTCTCTTCTACCTTGTCAGTCCTGCTCCGAGGCATCCCCTGTTACCAGCTTCTTGCTTCAATAATTCTTCAGAGTTAAAGCCAATTGTGTTACTTCCTTTCTTTGCATCCTTACAAGCTTCCCAGTGCTTTTAGGTCAAAGGCAGATTCCCAAAACTGGTTCACGAGGCCCTCCATGTGTTGGCACGATTTTCTGCCTTTTACTCCAGATTCTGGCAGGGAGGGCACTTGCTCTTTGTATACTCTATACTATTTCATACTTCTGTGTCTGATTCTGATGGCAGCCTGCAGTACTCCCCCACCCCCACCCCTTTGGCTAAATTCCTCTTCATCCTTAGCACCAATTCAAGTGTTATTTTGTGAAGGATGCCTTTCACCTTTTGTGATGTCACTGCCTCACCTCTCAGTGGTTACCAACCTGGGCCCTACAAATCTTTTGTTCATTGTCCAGTGCTTATTGCTCTGGGGAGAGATGATCTCTTCCTTGCTTACTCCTTTACTGCCACATGAACATGAGCCACTTTTTGCTCTCTGTCCCTAACATCTAGTTCAGAGCTGGGCACAAGTCAGCAAAATACTTGTTGGACAGAATTTTAAGCCACTAGTTGAGTTTTTCTTGCCCCATACCATGAGTCTAGAAACTTTATGGTATTAATTGATTTTAATTAATTGCTAACATTTAAAAATTAGAGGCTTTTTATAAATTTATGTTTTAGCTTTTTTGGGAAAAAAATTTCAAGTCTAGTTCACATTCCCATGTGGTGGTGAAAGAGTTATGAAGTACCTGCCCTCTTTGGTGGGGGGAGCATATTGTTGTCACCACTGTCTCACCACATTGTCCTTGCCCCTTACCCCTCTTACTGGGCCCATTCATTTTTCTTTTTCTTTTTTTTTTTTTTATCCTCACCCGAGGATATTTTTCCATTTTTTGTACAGATAGAGCGGGAGGGAGAGAGAGGAAGGGAGAGAGAGAGAGAAACATCGACGTGAAGGGACACATCGAGTGGCTGCCACCCGCACGACCAACCAGGGCCGGGGACAAACTGCAACTGAAGTACGTGCCCTTAGCGGGAACCGAACCCGGGTCTCTCCGGACCGCAGGCTGACGCTCTAACCGCTGAGCCAAACTGGCCAGGGCGCCCATTCATTTTTCTTACCTGCCTGACCCCTGTGGGCATTTGTGTTTGCCACACTTGGTGTAGGAGGCCTCCAAGGGCTTTTCTTGGTTTGACAGGAGGAGCCCTAGGCCCTGCTGGGAGAGAGCAGTGAGCTGCAGTTTACTCCTGGTACCCAGTGGGTCCTCAGAAAGTGGTGCCCTGAGTGGTCATGGATATGGCCATGCAGACCTAGCTCACTGCAGAACCCTGGGCAAGCTGCTTCTCTGCACCACACCTTCTCCAGTCTCTGCATGAGGAGGTGCCTCTCCTGCTCATGAAGGAGCTGATACATTAGTTAATGGAAAGAATAATGCTTAGGAGCTGCCTCCACATTGTTACTTCTCAAATGTGTCTAGATGAGTAACATTTTAAGACTAAGATGTGGTAATCTTCATATTGACACTCCTAATTTAGGTTATTTTATGAGTATACATATCCCCCTTCCAATCCCTACCTTGGGACTCAATAAACTACTGTAAACTGGGAAATGTGTCTTGCATGCATGCACACACATGTGCACATACACACACACACTATATATATATATATATATTTGACTTGGCCCTTCTATGCACCTAGTTACTTGTCACAACAGAATGGCTCTGTGTTACTACTTGCCTTCACTGATGCAAATATCACAGGTAAGTACCCCAGCTTTGGATGGGGGTCTTGGCCCCCTCATTTAGGACTTCCTGTAATTTTTGGTGAATTGTTTTACATTCCTGACTCTAACTTCTTCATCTGTAAAACGGGAATGCACCTCGCCAGGGGCCTGCCATGTGGGGCATTCTCAACAAATATTAGGTAATAGTTGTTTTTATAATTTTTAAATAGAAACCCCTGTCATCACTCTAGAGTTGAGTGCCTCTGCTGCAGCTGTGAGCTTTGTTGCCCCCTTCTGGAATTTGGGGACATCACATCTCTGGTCTGCCCTCAGCACTTGGATGCCAGGGATTCCCTATTTCTTTATCTGCATGCAGCCTCTTGTAGCTTCCTGTGTAATCTGTCTATTTGCCTCTGGAACAGAGAAGCTTGGATGGGCTTAGATCCCACTCCCACACACAAGAACAGTTCTTGGCTCAATGTTGACACCTCAATTCCAGTTTGTTAGCCGTGGGTCTTGCTGTCGTTTTTCCTTCATTTACTCCTTTAATAAGACTTTTTCTTCTTGCAAGATGCATCTTATTTTTAAATGCCACCTGTTTATAACTTCTCATGAATCCTTTCTGGCTTTTCAAGCCTCCACATAAAAGCATGCTTTCCCCCTTTTTATAGTACACAAGAGATTGTACTGTATATGCCACTCTGTAAATTGTTGTGCACTGGTCAGCTGCCGGCTTTTCAGTCATTTCACTTCCTTGGTGTCTGTTGCATACATTTCCTTCCCTCACTCCTGTGATTGTGTTTCAGTCTTCTTACTCCTGGTGTGCAGTCTTCTGCTAGACTGTTCTGAGCAAGGCGAGGATCTGACTGAGTTCCTGTTCAGAAACCACTGGCGGCTCCCAGTTTACTGCAGAACAAATTGTGCCTCCTTACCTTGTCATTCAAGGCCCTCACTAAGGGGAATCCACCAGCCCTCCACATCTGGTTTACTTTATGGACTTGTGCTGTGTCAGGCTGAACCTTGGACTTCTCTTGAGTTTTTTTTTTCTCTCTGCCTTTGCTCCTGTCATTCCCCTTTACTTTCACCCCTTCTCTGCAGTCATGTCTTTAGGCCCAAGTCAGGCCATCTCCCTTCCAGCTAGAACTTAGGGTTCCTTTTTTAGAACTCTTGAGTACCTTAGTTGATCTTTGCATACCTGACAATTTAGCAGCTTGTGTCATCTATGTGAGTTTGTTTTGGCCACCCTATCAGACCATAAGCTCTTTGAATGTAAAGCCTTTGGCTATTATATCTTTAGATGCTCCATTGCACTAGTGTATTATGGACATGTGCCTTTAGTAAATATTTAGTTCATGTATTTAACAAATATTGAGCATCTCCTGTGTGTTGTGCACATTCTAGGCACTAAAGATAAAGCAAGAATAAAACAGTTGCTGCTCCCATGGAGCTTTGTTCTGGTGAGAGTGACGAAACAAGTGATCAAATATGAGTTATGTCAAGTGGGTAAGAAGTCTCATGAAGCAAAATGAAACAGAGGAAGAAGAGAAGGAGTGATGGCAAGATTATGACTTAGACATAGCCATCAGGGAAATGCAGAAAGTATTTTTTGTGTCTGAGCCTTCTTGTGACTCAACTGGGGTTCCCTGGCTTCTCTTAGAAATCCTGACTCTTTCATTTTTTAGTTTTTTCAGTAGTTGTCCCTTCCAAGTGTCCCTCCTGCCTGTGAGTGCTGATTTGCAAGTGCATCTCCCTTTGCTCTTGTCAGCATCCTTTTGACCCATAGTAGACTGGATAGGGATTAAGGAGTCAGGCAGCCTAGCTTGCACTTTATGAGCTTCAAGGCCTGGCTGAGTGCTTTACACTTTTTGTGCCTTGGTTTCCTCTACTGGGAGGTGGGTGTTGCTTGTAGTTGTTATGTCTCTGACCTTTTGCATTTTACTGCAGGTCAGCAGGACATTGCTCACTCCTATTATGGTTCTTCCATTCAGTGCTGGATAATATCCACTTATGATTTTTCTCTCAGCACCCTTGTCCTCTAGCCTTTTAGTTGGAGGGTAGCCACATGACTTACTGATAGTCCTCTGTTGTTTAATAAAGAAACTTCTAGCCCTCTCTTTGTGTACTTGCCTCTAAAGTCAGTAAGGAAAGCATTTGGTTGCAGTCATGTAATGGTAATCGTTAGGATGTGGGGTCTGGGTTCCCAGCCATATTTATTAGGACAGAAGTGGTGAAGTCTGCATATGTGTGACTTCAACTGAGACCTGACTTTGGCTGTTTGTGGCCTGCCAACCTGTGGCCATGGCACCCCTGGGTGAGGGCTGTGGGCTGGAGAGGGGAGAGGAGGGTGTTCCTTCTTGGGCTCCATGTTGTCAGTGGAGACCTGTGGAGGTGCTAGCCAACTGCACCACGGTGGTAGTGTAGAAAAGCCCCTTTTCTTGAAATCCCATGTTACTCCACTCTGAGTCAGGAGGTCAGAGCTGGAGAGTGCTTTAAAAACAATCCTCTCAATTTAATTTTGAACAGATTACACATGTAGAACACTTAGAACAGTGTTTAGTTTATAGTATATGGTATATATTACCTATTGTTATTACAATATTCCCTTTATCCACAGTTTTGCTTTCCTCAGTTTCAGTTTCCTGTGGTCAATCAACCATGATATGAAAATATTAAATGGAAAAATTTCAGAAATAATTCATTAGTTTTAAATTGTGCGCTGTTCTGAGAAGTGGGATGAAATCTCACACTATTCCTTCCAAGATGTGAATGATCCCTTGTCTGGTGCATCCACAATGTATGTAAGGTGCAGTAAGATAATTTGAAGAGAGAGAGAGACCACATTCACATAACTTTTTTTTTCCATTGATTTTTAGATAGAGTGGAGGGAGGTGGGGGTAAACATTGATGAGGGAGACACATATTGATTGGTTGCCTCCTGAAAGACCCCAACCAAGGCTGAGGATGAACCTGCAGCCCAGGCACGTGCCCTTGACCAGGAATGGAACCTGTGACCCTTTAGACCATACCTGACATTCTAATCGCTAAGCCAAACTGGCCTGGGCTCACATAACTTTTATTACAGTATACCGATATAATTATTATATTGTTTTATTAGTTTGTTGTTAATTTCTTACTGTGTCTAATTTGTAAATTAAATTTTATCATATGTATGTATAGGAAAAAACAGTCTATACAGGGTTTGATACTATCCATGATGTCAGGCACCCACTAGGGGTCTTGGAACATATCCCCTGTGGATGGGGCGGACTACTATATTACTTTTTTTTTTTTTTTTAAACTTATCTTTATTGTTGAATGTATTACAGATGTTCTTCATTTTCTCCCCATTGACCTCCTCCTCCCCACTTTTGCCCCCCTCCTGCCTTTCCCCACACTGTTGTCTGTGTCCATTGGTTATGCATATAAGTTCTTTGGTTTATTTCTTCCCACCCCTCACCCCCCCTTCCCTTTGAGGTTTGTCAGTCTAGCAAACAATTTGCACTTCTTAATCCCTTCACCTTTTTCACCCATTCCCACAACCCCCTCCCATCTGGCAACCAACAAAATGTTCTCTGTATCTATGAGAATGTTTCTGTTCTTGTTTATTTTGTTTGTAGATTCAGTTATTGATATGTATTCATTGCCATATTGTTTGTTCATATTTTTTATCTTTTTCTTCAGGAAGATCCTTCAAAATTTCATATAATAATGGTTTGGTGATGAACTCCTTTAGCTTTTCCTTGTCTGGGAAACTCTTTTTTTTTATCCTCACCCGAGGACATTTTTCCATGTTTTGTTCAGATAGAGTGGGAGGGAGAGAAAGGAAGAGAGAGAGAGAAACATTGACGTGAAAGGGACACATCGAGTGGCTGCCACCCGCACAACCAACCAGGGCCGGGGACAAACTGCAACCGAGGTACATGCCCTTAGCGGGAACCGAGCCCAGGTCTCTCTGGATTGCAGGCTGACGCTTTAACCACTGAGGCAAACCGGCCAGGGCTGGGAAGCTTTTTATATGGCCATCGATTCTAAATGACAGCTTTGCAGGATAGAGTAATCTTGCTTGTAAGTTCTTGCTTTTCATCACTCTGAATATTTCTTGCCACTCTCTTCTGGCCTGCAAAGTTTCTTTTGAGAAATTAGCTGACAGTCTTATGGGAACTCCCTTGTAGGTAACTAGCTGCTTTTCTCTTGCTGCTTTTAAGGTTCTTTCTTTGTCTTGAACCTTTTGCATTTTGATGATGATCTGTCTTGGTATGGGCCTCTTGGGGTTCATCTTGTTTGGGACTCTCTGTGCTTCCTGGACTTGTATGTCTGTTTCCTTCACCAAGTTAGGGAAGTTTTCTGCCATTATTGTTTCAAATAGGTTTTCGTTTTCTTTTTCTCGCTCTTCTCCTTCTGGCACCCCCAAGATGTGAATGTTAGCACGCTTGAAGTTGTCCCAGAGGCTCCTTACACTCTCCTCAATTTTTGGATTTTTTTTTTTTCTGTTCTGATTGGGTGTTTTTTGCCTCCTTATATTCCAAATTGATGGTTTGCTTCTTGGCTTTACCTACTCTACTACTGAATCTGTGTAAATTATTCTTTATTTCAGTTAGTGCCTCCTTTATTTCTGACTATGTATCCTTCATTTCTAACTGGTCCTTTTTTATGCTCTTGAGGCCCTCACTAAGTTCACTGAGGTTCTCACTAAGTTCATTGAGCATCCTTATAAGCAGTGTTTTGTACTCAGCATCTATTAGGTTGCTTATCTCCATTTTGCTTAGTTCTTTTCCTAGAGTTTTGTTCTGTTCTTTCATTTGGAACCTGTTTCTTTGTCTCCTCATTTTGGCTGCTTCCCTGTGTTTGTTTTCTATGTAGTACTTAATGAGCGGTATGGGGCTAGCTGAGACCAGATGCTGCTTGTTTGAAAGAATTCAGGAAAACCTGAAGCAGGATCCAAGACAAGCCAATCCTATGGTTAAGCAACTGGCAGCAGCTTGGGTGGGCCTGAAAGTTGGGTGAGGCGGCGCTTCAGGGATTCACCAGGGCAGGGCAAACAGTGTGAACCAGGTTGCTGGAGTCTGAGATATGGCTGCTGTCTGCTGTCCCAGGGAAGGACTCACCAAAGGAACAAAGGCCTCTGACAGCACGGCTGTCCAGGAGAAAGTTCCCTCTCCAGTCTTCGCTCCAGTGTCAAACAGCCCAGTTCTTCTCTATATGTCTCTGGCACCCTTCAAGCTGCTTCCTCTCTGAGCTTAGAGGGAGCAAGTCCGAGTAAGTACATGCATGGACTCTTTAAGAGGAGCTGCCTGGGGCTCCAGCTGCCTCAGCCTCCCTGTGCCTCAGTTCCCGCTGGTTTTTCCAGTGAGAAGTTATGGGGACTTCTCTTCCTGGCACTGGAACCCTGAGTGGAGCACCTTGTGTGGGATGGGGACCCCTCAGTCCTCAGGGAGGACCTTCCCAGCCAAGGTATCCTTCTAATTTTTATCTGCCACATGTGGGTATGGGACCAGCCCATCCGCCTCCAACCCTCTTACCAGTCTCGATGTGGCTTCTTTGTAGTTGTAGGGTTTCTATTCAGCTTGATTTCAGGTGGCTTTGAATGATGGTTGTTCTATAGTTTAGTTGTAACTTTGATGTGGTTGTGGGAGGACACGATACTGTGTTTACCTATGCCACCATCTTGACTGGAAGTTAGCTACTTCTTAATGCATGTATTTTTATGTACCCAGTATTTGCCTGGTATGGATTATAATTCCTTTTTTATTTTTTCTTTTCTTCTTATTTTTTATCCTCACCTGAGGACATTTTTCCATTTTTTGTTCAGATAGAGTGGGAGGGAGAGAGAGGAAGAGAGAGAGAGAGAGAAACATCCACATGAAAGGGACACAATGAATGGCTGCCTTCCTCATGATCTAACCAGGGCCGGGGACAAACTGCAACTGAGGTATGTGCCCTGGTGGGAACTGAACCCAGGTCTCTCTGGACCGCAGACCAATGCTCTAACCACCGAGCCAAACTGGCCAGGGCTATAATTACTATTTCTATAGTGCTTTTCAGTTTCACATAATAGCTAATACTGGTTTTTACTTTGTGCCAACTCTTTTATGTAGATTGCTTCATTTAGTCCTAACAACAGCTCTATAGTTTATACCATTAATTATTTCCATCTCACAGATGAAGAAACTGACTTAGAGATAAGAAGTCCCTTGTCCATGCATCTAGTAAATAGCTTAGTTGGGATTCAAACCCAGGTTTTTCTGACCCCAAAGCACTTAATTCCTGAGCTGTGTCACTGGAGTCCCCATTTCATAGGTGAGAGAGGTGATGCTCAGAGGAGTTAAAGGATTGGGTGAAGGCCACACAGCTGGAGCATAGGTAGCACCCCTCTTTTCTTGCACTGCTATGGACCACAAAGAACCATATCTGGCCAGCCATGAGGGCACAGTGACCAGTGGGCCTCTAGCACCAAGTTCCAGACCCGTCTGGCTCTGGAGTCCTTCATTCTGGTTCTGTTGGTACAGGAAGCTCTGCCCAGATGATGTTTATTCTCACATGACTACTATGCGTGTATGTATATTTGTTGATTAAAAATATTACTTGCTTTATTTTGTAGCAACATTAAAACTTTTTTACAAATCTCTTATTGCCAACATGAAGCATGCCAATATTTTCCTTAATCCCTCATTCACCAAGTAGTGTGGTTCAGATGATAACTACCGGGGCCAGGACCAGGCAATCAGAGCCTGTGAGTCACCTGTGTAGAAACCTATACTATAGCTGTTCTGACTCTTGGATGAAATGTGAACTTTTAACTTTCTTCTGCCAGGGCGTATAGTCTTGCCTTTGCCTGCCTCCCTGCCCCCATCATCTGGTCCAATTCTCCTTCTTAAACTCTGACCTTTTGTTAGGCCCTTGGACATGCCACGTTCAGTTTTTCTTAGAGACTTTGCATTTATCCTCTCTTCTACTTAAAACTAGATCATTTTCTGCTGGATTTCAAGATGCAAATGTTGAGGCAGGAGTCTTAACATTAGTGTCATCTCTCTAAGAGGTCCTTCCCAGCTCCTGTGGCTTCCTTCACACATCCCATAATTACAATATTGTATTTTATTATTTTCTATCACTTATCACTAACATGGGTCACTGGTTTTTAAGACACATTTTAACATCTCTGAAATAGGGATGTTAAAAGCAGGTGGAATGGTAATTTCATTGGTGTTTGTCTTTAGGTAATGTAAAAATAATGGTTTGATTTACAACTGTTTTAGATTGTCTTAAACTGGATGAAATAAGATTTGTAAAATTGTTTACTTGCTTATTGTCTCTCACCTCCCATTAGAATGTAAGCTCCATGAAAGCAGGGACCATGTCTCTTTCATTGCTGTTTCTTTCATGTACTGTTTCTAGAACATGCTGTCAGACAGTGGGTCTTTGTAAACAAATACTTGCTGAGGGAACATGGATTGGAGTTATGTTGTCTTTGGCCAGGCTGATTTCTCTTGTCCCCAAAGCCTCCTTTCTAAGTGTGCCAGCACCTGTTCTTCCTGGTCACATGACCCTTTACAATGTGACCATTACCAGGGTAACAGCCTGTTTCACTCACACCCACATGGATCTTAGGACCACTCAGTGCTCTCCTCCCTCCAGACACGTCTCAGAGAACTGGTACATCTCAGAGAGTCCACTGGGAGACTGGAATGATGCCTCTTGGTGTTCTGGTACATGTTTTAACAACTGGCTTTTCTCCCAAAAAAGGGCCCTGACTTGCAGCATTTGCTGATTTCTGTGGCTTTTTAAGCTAAGTCTCTGATATGATATGTATATATGATCTTTAATTTATGCTATGCTGTAGAACAGTTGTATTTGAATTTTAAAAAGTGTCAGGTCTCAAAAAATAAAAAATGTCAGTGGCCAAGTTTAAGCTGGCTGTGAAGTCAACCAGCTTGCTGAATTCCTGAAAGTTTAAAAATTAGCTCTTATAAGCCACTTCCAGCACACTTTTGGGACACCCAAATATTCTTTCCATGCAAATTCACTCTTGAGCGCCAGCTCCATGCCCCTACCTGCCTGGAAAAACATCCCACCTCAGCCTTGCTGTTGCCTCACTCTTCCCACCTTGGTCCTCTGTGTAGCTGATCTGAGCAAGAAATGGGCATTGACGGTGCTATAGAGTTTATGCCTGACTTTCCAAAGCATTGATTCATTTCAGGTTTTAGTTGCTGTGCTGTAAAAAGGAGAGAGTGAGCCAGTGGATTTTAAGGGTTATTTCCCTTTTATAATCTGGGATATTATATTTACAATCAAGCTAATTTGCTATTTTCTCAAAATAGTTTCTCTATTTTTGCTTGCCATTTTCTGTCGTCCTCCCAGTTCTTCCACTAACTTAAGGTCAGAACTCCCTTTTCTCTAACTCTATGCTGTCCTTTGTTCCTCACCACTGAGACAGCAGAAGATAAACCTAGTTCTTTTATGTCACTCTTGCTGCCTCAGGCCCTTATCACTTCATGACTAGGGACACACTCCCAGCTCCAGTGTGCTCCTATGACACTGCTGAGTCACCTTCCAAAAACACTGCTTATATTTTTTCCTGGCCTGAAAACTTTCAGCAGGGCCCACAATTGTTTGAATCCTCTGTCTGACTTTGAAGTTCCTGTCCAAGCTCCATCCAAGTTCACCTTTTCAACCCATACCATGAATTTAGGACTGCAGGCACTGGCTGTCTGTGTCTCATTCCTACATGCCTAGCCAGCACTGTGAGAGATTACCTTCTGTCTAAATGTGAGATGTTCTTCTGTCTAAATCCTGCTTCTACCCTCAGGAACACACACAAGTGTATGTTCCTTAGTGTATCTTGCTTTTGCTGGGTGACATCCTTTTTGGACTGCTCCCTTTTATTTTTGGTTCTCTTTTATAACAGCTTTATTGAAATGTGATTTACATACTGTACAATTCACGCATTTAAAGTGTACAATTCAGTGGTTTTTAGAGTTGTCACAGATATGTGCAACCATTATCACAATCATTTTTAGAACATTTTATCACCCCCAGAGAAACCCTCTTACCCTTTATTTTATTAATTAATTTTTGTTACAGATGTTTCTTCTTTTTCCACCACTGATTCCCCCTCCCCGCCCTGTCCCCACCTTTGTTGTCCATGTCCATTGTTCATGCATACATGCATATGCCTCTTACCCTTTAATTGTCAGTCTCCAATCTCCTCATCCCCCTCGCCCCCCCAAGTCCAAGGCATCCACTAATTACCTTTTGTCTCTGGAGATTTGCTTATTCTGGACATCTCAAAGAAGTGAAATCATCTAGTATGTAGCCTTTTGTGTCTGGCTTATTTCACCTAGCATAATGGCTATAGGTTTATCCATTTTGTAGCATGTATTGGTACTTAATTCTTTTTTTTATGCCCAAATAATATTCCATTGTATAGATATATCACATTTTACTTATTCATTCATCAGTTGATAAATATTTGTGTTGTTTCCACTTTTTATCTAATATGGATATGAACATTCACATACAAATTTATGTGTGGACATATATTTTCATTTCTTGTGAGTAAATATCTAGGAGTAGAATTGCTGGATCTTATGGTAACTTTATGTTTAACATTTTGAGGAACTTCCAGACTGTTTTCCACAACAGCTGTACTATTTTATATTGTCATCAGCAATGTACAGGGTTTCTGATTTCTCCACATTCTTGTCAACCCTTGTTATTACCTGACTTTTAATTATAGCCATCCTAGTGGGTGTGAAGTGGTATCTCATTGTAGTTTGAATTTGTATTTTTCTAATAACTAATGATATTGAACATCTTTTGGGTATGTTTATACAGATCCTTTGTTAATTTTTAAATTATTTTCCTTGCATTGTTGAGTTGTGGGAATTCTTTATATATTCTAGATACATAGATACATATCCTTTGTCAGATATGTGATTTGCAAATATGATATATTTTCTCCCTTTTTGTTGGTTATATT
The DNA here is from genome assembly GCF_014108415.1 of Molossus molossus. Lineage (NCBI taxonomy): Eukaryota > Metazoa > Chordata > Mammalia > Chiroptera > Molossidae > Molossus > Molossus molossus. Next base: position 56,335,630 of record NW_023425399.1, on the reverse strand, counting down.
TTCAGTTGTTTGATTCTGTTCTTTGGTACACAGAACTTTAATTTTGTTAAAGTTTGTATATCTCTGTTTTTTTTTTTTTTTTTTATTGTTCCTGCTTTTGGTGTCATATCTACAAATCCACTACCAAAGCCAAGATCATAAAGATTTACTTCTAAAACAAAAAGAAAAGATTTACCCCTATATTTCCTTCTAAGAGTTTCATTGTTTTAGCTTCTATGTTTAGGTCTCTGACCCATTTGAAATTGGTGTGAAGTAGGTGTTCAACTTCATTTCTTTACATGTATAAATATAATTGTATCAGTACTATTTGTTGAAGAGACTATTCTTTCCCCATTAAATTATCTTGGCACCTCTGTAAATCAATTGACCATAGATATATAGGTTTATTTCTAGATTCTCAATTTTCTTCTACTGCTATATATACTTGGTCTTTTCTTGTCCTGTATTATTAATTAGGTATTTGGTTTGCATTGATCTTTTTTTTTTAATTCCTCACCCAAGGATATTTTTCTGTCTTCAGATAGAATGGGAGGGAGGGAGAGAGAAACATTGATGTGAGAGAGAAACATTGACTGGTTGCCTCCCACATGACCCTTACCAGGGCCCGGGACAAACCGTAACCAAGGTACGTGCCTTTGACCAGAATTGAATCCACGATTCATTGATCTGCGGGCTGATGCTCCAACCACTGAGCCAAATCAGCCAGGGTGATTTGCATTCATCTTAAATACTAGAGGGACTATATTATTATTATTTTTAGTTGCTAAAAAATGTTTATTATAACAAATTATAGTGCAGAAGTACCAAAAGTGAAAGTCCTGCTCCAGCTGCTCCTTGCCCCCACTTGCAGAACTTTGTGTTTTTTTTGTTTTTTTTTTATCCTCACCCGAGGACATTTTTCCTTTTTTTGTTCAGGTAGAGTGGGAGGGAGAGAGAGAAACAGAGAGAGAGAGAGAGAGAAACATCGACGTGAAAGGAACTCATCGAGTGGCTGCCACCCGCACAACCGACCAGGGCCGGGGACAAACTGCAGCTGAGGTACGCGCCCTTAGCGGGAACCGAACCCGGGTCTCTCAGGACCGCAGGCCGACGCTCTAACCGCTGAGCCAAACCGGCCAGGGCAGAGCTTTGTGTTTTTTATGTGGCCTTTTAAACTTTCACATCTGAACAGATTTGTGTGTATACATATATATGAAAATGCAAATGCATTTTCACATTTGTGAATATACACATGCATGTATTGACATATTTATCTTTGCATGTTTGCATTTTAATAATTGTATCTCCTTTTACAAAATTGAGATATACAAAGTGTCTATGACTTCACAAAATCAGCGGTATATCTCATACATCCTTTTGTGACAGTTGCATCTCTTACCTCATTCTTTCTTAATGGTTTCATAATATTTCATAGAAGGTGTACACTATAATTTCTTTAATCAGTTCCCTATTGTTGCGTATTTATGTTGTTTTCTTTTTTACTATTCCAATGCTGTGTACATGTGGGAGCAATTTTCTTGGCTAGATACCTGGAAGTGGAGTTACCGATTGTGGCTTTTTTTCTTAAAGTCATTTTTACATTTTCCCCTCAACTGTGCTTTATTAGGCACTTAGTAAATATTTACTGACATGAATGCTTAAGGGTTTTTATTCTTGATTTACCCTTAGCTTGCTATTTCATTTCAGTAAACTGTTTTATGACATCCTCATGCCTATTTTACTGTCTCTAAAATGAATGAAAGTTTTAGTTATCCAGTCTTCATTAGAGGCAACTAAGGTGAAATGAGTATGTGTGACACTGGGGGGTATACAGTGGTGAATAAGTGGAAGCCCCAGCCCTCAAGGTATTTACACACCATTAGGATGAGGCAGGTAAGGATGTGTGGTATACTCCTGAGGGGCATACATGAGTTCCAATGGGAGGGTTAAGGAAGGGGAGAAATGCTACTTCATTTGGGTGCTATCAGTGAAGATCTCACAGAAGAAGGGACACTGAAATACCCTTAAAGGAAAGGTAAGATTTGGGCAAGTGGAGGTGTGCCAGGGGTTGGAGGCTGCTGGTGGTTCTTGGTAGAAGAACAGCATAATAAATTCAGAGGGAGTGAAAAAAGTGAGAACTTGGGTTCTACTGAGTACAGGGTGCAGGCAGAGAGCAGCAAAAGACGAAGCTAAAGAGCCAGCAGGGGGCCTGCTGTGGTGGGTCTGGAATCTCGACAGGGATTTAGCATTAATCTGATAGTACTGAGCCATTATGAGAGGTTTTAGAATGGAATTATAGCCCTGGCCAGGTTGGCTCAGCGGTTAGAGTGTCGGCCTGCAGTATAGAATGGAATTATATTTTTGGAGTTGGTCTTAAGGAAGTGGTTTTATTGGTCACTTTGGGGCATGGATAAAGAAGGGTAGTCTTCCTTTCCAGAGGTTTCTATGATATAACTTTTCCCATCCTTCAATTTCTCTCTTAGCTTTCTGAAAATGTGGTTAACTGCATGAAGGATTCCAGCCAGCCTTCCAAAGTGGGCCAGCTGACTTTTTCTCCTGCTCCTCCATCTTCCACATTTGGCACCTCTAAAGGCCTGGAGAAAGGTACGGCAGGTTGTAGTGATTCTGTGGAAAGCTGGAGTAGAGTGTGAAAGGAATGACAAACCATACTCCTGTCAGAACATGTTTGACAGCTGATGGGGCTCTTGTTTGTTTCTGGGAGATGTAAACAACTCCTTTCTGATAACTGCTTTTGAGAAGAGTGTGGGCTTCTGTGCATAACAGATGCCATCTGGTATAACAGAGGAGCACAGGTTAGTCAGAGCTCCTGTCACTGGAGCCAAACTGTTTTGCCTTACTGTTTTAGTTTCTGTATATGTAAAAATAAGGCAAAAGTGCTTGGTTTGACAACTCCTGTAAGAAGTTTCATTTAATGATTAGTAGGCGAAGAATAATCATTAGTGTTGGTATCATCCAAAGAATGATAGGGATTTATGTGAATTAAGACATCTAGGGGCAATTGAGTTGATGACTTTGGTGTCAATCTCAGTAACTCTAATCTAGCCCACACATCCTTATCCTTCTAGGAGGGTCTTCTACTCTGCACCTCCCAGAAGTTGTTCTTTTTGCACCCCTGCAGGGCTCAAAGCTGAATTTTATTCTACTTTCTTTTGCATCCATCACAAAAGAAGAAATTTGTGCTTTTTTTTCTAAATAACTACTTTTAGCAAACACAAAGGAAGAAAAAGTTTAAGAAAGCAGGTATAAGGTACAAAATATTAAGATACTGTGAACCAAAAAAGTCTTGGGGCAATTGATGTTCTTCTCAATAAATACCTGTTTATGAGAATTTGGGTCTTAGCTATCACTTTTAACTTGATGTGTGTTTTATTACTCATTGACTGGAGAAGCCAGGGCACTGTATCTTACAGTAGATAACTGTTCATTGTATTGTATGTGGCCTTGTATTAGAGTTGCCTTTTCTGCTAATCTTCCCTATTAGGTTGTAATATTATAGAAGGAGGAACCATACCTATCCACCCACCAGTTAATGAAGGCTAGCCAGGGATCAGGACATGTGCTTTGTACTGGGACACAGTGACAGGTAGATAGGGACACTGCTCTTATGGCACCCAAAGCTCTAGGTAAGGAGCTAGCTATACATATAACCCTGTAGGTCACATATATCTTGTGAAGTTGCAACACTAGATGCATTGTCTAAAGTTTAAGGGAGCACAGCAGATCCAGATCAAGTAACTCATTATTTTAGAGTGGGGCTCCAAGTGAAGATGACTTTTGAACCAGTATTTTGAAAGAGCAGTGATAGATAGGTGGTTCAGGCATGATGAACAGTATTAGCAGAGGCCCAGAGGTGGCACAGCCTGGCCTGTTGTGGGACCCAAAAATGGTTTTCTACCTCTGGAGTATAAAGTAGAGGGAAAGGGAGATTCCAAAATGGCAGTGAAGTGAATGGAAGCTACACAAACCATCTCCCAGGACCAAGCTGGAATTACAACTAAAATAAAGACAAATCATCAGGGAAAAGCAACAGACAAGCATCTTGTGAGGACCATGTAACCAGGGACACTGAATCAATCCGGGTAGGAATGTAGAGGCATGAGAGGGGGGCTGGGAGCCCACGGACAGCAGCAGTCTTAGCTGGGAGCGGTGCCCTCAGGGTAACACACCCAAGCGGCTCCACAGCGCAGAGAGCAGGGACAGAGCACTAAAATAGCCACAGCCACTTAACTTGGTCTACAGCAGAGGGAGGGTGGACTGGACTGGAACTGTGTGGGGACACTTGGGATTTGGAGAGCACTCAGAGCTTTTGCTGAGTTATGGCCACACAGGACGGTGGCCACCTTACTCCTTCCCAGGGCTCTCTGGAGAGATGACGGCCCCTCCCTCTGAGATTCAACCCCACCTGGTGGGCCAGTGAAATGAAAATTGAGACTCATTAACAACCAGCATCTACTCCACTTGGGAAATCCCCTTACCTTGAACACCTGTGGGAGGTTTTCATTCAACTGAGAACCCAAGGCTCTTTAAGTAACCATGACTGATAGCCTCCAGGCAAAAAACTATAGGATAACTGAACCATTCCTGGGCTTGAAATATTACCTAAGAAAAGACTTGACAGTGGTGTTTAACGTGAGTCCTCCCACACTCACCCAAACCCAGTAGAGGGAGCCACAAACAGCAGAACACCAACACCCACAGGGAAAATTTGGCAGGCTCCAAAGCCCACTGAGATAGCTGAAATGGTAAAACAAAGAAATGCCAAATGAAAGAACAGGAGACCTCAACTGAAGATGAGATAAATGAGGTGTAGTTAAGCAAGTTAACAGAGCTAAAATTCAGAGACATGATCTTAAGGAAGCTCAACAGCATGAGTAAGGACATCAATACCCTGAGTAAAGACATAGAAATCTTTAAAATCAATCAATTGGAAATTATAAACCACCAAATAGAAATGAAGAATGACATAGCAGAAATAAAGAACACATTGGAACGTCTAAACAGTAGAGTAGAGGAAGCCGAGGACCAGGTAAGTGAATTAGAAGACAAAATAGAAAAAAATCAACCAATCAGAAACCAAAAGGAAAAACACAATTAAAAAACAGAAAGACAGCTTAAGAGAACTGTGGGAAAACTGGAAACGGAATAATATTCACATCATACTAGTCCCCAAAGACGGAGAAAATGAGCAAGGATTAGAGAATATATTCAAAGAAATAGTGACAGAAAACTTTTCTAATTTGGTGAAGGAAGAAGGCATTCAATTTCAAGAAGCACAGAAAGCCCCAACTAAGAACAACCCAAATAGGCACATACCAAGACACATAGTAATTAAAATGCCAAAGAATTAAAGACATAGAATCTTAAAAGCAGCAAGATAAAAGCATCATATAACCTACAATGGGATCCCCAAAAGGCTATCAGCAGACTTCTCAACAGAAACACTACAGGCCAGAAGGGAATGGCACGAAGTAATCAAGGTCATGAAAAACAAGGATCTGAATCCAAGAGTACTCTACCCAGCAGGCTATTATTCAAAATAGACAGTAAAATAAAGATCTTTCCAGACAAAAAAAGGCTAACAGAATACATTAACACCAAACCAGCACTGCAAGAAATGTTAAAAGGACTGCTGTAATTAATAGGAGAAATAGGAAGAATAATATAACCACACTAAATAAAAATGGCAATAAATAAGGACATATCTATAATCAACTTAAATGTAAATGAATTGAATGCTCTGATAAAAAGAGACACAGAGTAATTGAATAGATAAGAAAGCATGACACAGCAGAACTAAATGACATGGAGACCAAAAAAACAATTCAAAAGATCAATGAAACAAAGAGCTGGTTCTTTGAAAAGATAAAGATTGATGGACCCTTAGCTAGACTCACCAAGAAACAATGAGAGAGAACCAAAATACACAAAATCAGAAAGATAGGAGGAAAAATAATAACTGACACCACAGAAATATAAAGGATTGTGAACAAATATTATACACAATTATACAGCAACAAATTCAACAATCTAAGTGAAATGGACAAATTTTCAAAAACACATAGTCTCCAATAACTGAACTGGGAAGAGATAGAAAACTTGAACAGACCAATAACAACAAAAGAAATTGAAGATGTAATCAAGACACTCCCAGCAAACAAAAGCCCAGGCCCGGACGGCTTCACGGGGGAATTTTACCAAACATTCAAAGAAGAACTAACACCCATTCTTCTCAAACTGTTTAAAAAAATTAAAAAACAAGGAAGATATTCAAACTAGTTTTATAAGGCCAGCATAATTCTAATCCAAAAACAGAAAAAGACACTACAAAGAAAGAAAACTACAGGCCAATATTCCTGATGAACATAGACGCAAAATCCTGAACAAAATACTAGCAAGTTGAATCTAGCAATACATAAAAAAAAAAAAAAAAAAATTACTCACCATGACCAAGTGGGATTCATCCCAGGGATGCAAGGCTGGTACAATATTTGCAAATTAATAAATGTAATACACCACATAAACCAAATGAAAGATAAAAACCACATGATCATATCAATAGACGCTGAAAAACATTCGACAAAATCCAGCACCCATTTCTGATAAAAACCTTCAGCAATCTGGGAATAGAGGGATCATATCAGGACATAATAAAGGCCATATATGAAAGACCTACAGGCAACATCATACTCAATAGGTAAAAATTAAAAGCATTTCTCTTAAGAACAGGAACAAGATAAGGATGCCCACTTCTGCTACTGTTATTTAACATAGTACTGGAAGTCTTAACCAGAACAGTCTGACAGGAAGAAACAATAAAAGGGATCCAAATTGTAAAGGAGAAAGTGAAATTGTCATTATTTGCAGATGACATGATACTATATGTAGAAAACCTCAAAGATTCCATAAAAAATTTACTAGACTTAATGAATTTGGCAAAGTAGCAGGATACAAAATTAATGTCAAGAAATTGATGGCATTCCTATAAATGAATGATGAAATCACAGAAAGAGAAACTAAAAAATAATCTCATTTACCATCACGGCAAAAAAATTAAGATACTTAGGAATAAACTTAACCAAAGAAATAAAGGACCTATTCGCAGAAAACTACAGGTCATTGAAAAAAGAAATTGAGGAAGATATAAAGAAGTGGAAGAACATACCTTGTTCATAGATTGGAAGAATTAACATCATTAAAATGTCTGTACTACCCAATTCAATCTATATATTCAATACAATCCCCATCAAAATACCAACGACAAGTCTCACAGAACTAGAACAAATACTTCAAAAGTTCATATGGAACCAAAAGAGACCTCAAATAGCCACAGCAATCCTGAGAAAGAAGAACAAAGTTGGAGGGATCACATTACCATACTGCGGGTTATACTACAAAGCCACGGTAATCAAAACAGCCTGGTACTTGCAGAAGAACAGACATATAGACCAGTGGAACAGAACCGGGAACCCAGAAATGGACCTATGGCAATATGCTCAATTAATATTTGACAGAGGTGGCAAGTGCATACAGTGGAGTAAAGACAGCCTCTTTAATAAATGGTGCTGGGAAAATTGGACATCTACATGCAAAAAATGAAACTAGACCATCAACTTTCACCTTACACAAGAATAAACCCAAAATGGATAAAAGACTTAAATGTGACCTGTGAATCCATAAAAATCCTAGAAGAAAAGGTAGGCAACAAAATTTCAGACATCATATGCAACAGAATTTTCACGGATACATCACCTAAGGCAACAGAAACAAAGGAGAAAATGAACACATGGGACTACATCAAACTAAAAAGCTTCTGCACAGCAAAACATACAATCATCAAAATGGAAAGTGAACTCACTGTATGGGAGAGCATAATTGCCAATGATATATCAGATAAGGGGTTAATTTCCAATATATATAGAATGCTCATACAACTCAACAAAAAGGAAGACGAACCCAATTAAAAAATGGGCAGAGAAGTTAAATAGACACCTCTCCAAACAGGACATACAAATGACTAAGATACATATGAAGAAATGCTCAACATCACTAATAATCAGAGAGATGCAAATTAAAACAACAATGAGGTACTACCTCACACCTGTCAGAATGGCTGCCATCAACAAATCATGAAACAACAATTGTTGGCAAGGGTGTGGAGAAAAGGGGACTCTAGTACACTGCTGGTGGGAATGCTGACTGGTACAGCCACTGTGGAAAACACTATGTTGTTACCTCATAATAATAAAAATTGAACTTCCATTTGACCCAATCATCCCACTTCTAGAAATATACCCTAAGAAGCCAGAAACACCAATCAGAAAGAGTATATGTACCCCTATGTTTGTAGCAGCACTATTTACAATAGCTAAGATGTGGAAAAAGCCCAAATGTCCATCAGTAGATGAATGGCTAAAAAAGCTGTGGTACGTACACACAATGGAATACTATGCAGCTGTAAGAAAGAAAGATCTCTCATCCTTTGAGATGACATTGAGGGACTTGAAGAGTATTATTCTAAGTGAAACAAGCCAAGCAGAGAAAGAGAAATATCACATTATATCACTTATCTGTGGAATATAATGAACATGACAGTCTGACGAACGGTGTAGTCCCAGAGATGTGGAAGTGGGGTATCAACTGACAATCTCCAGAAGAGGGGATGGTGAGGGAGAGATAAACTACAAAACTTATATGCATGTATGTATGAACAATGGACATGGAAAATAAAGGTGGCGTCAGGGCGGGGAGGGAGAAGGAGGGCGGAATCAGTGGGGAAAAAGGAGAAACATCTGTAACAAAAATAAATAAATTCATTAAAAAGAAAAAAGAAAGCATGACTTTCATATATGTTGTTTACAAGAGACCCATCTCACAATAAAAGACTCACATAGGTTGAAAGTGAAGAGATGGAAAAAAATCTTCCAAGCAAAGAGAAAGGAAAAAAAAAGCTGAGGTAGCAATACTCATTCATGATAACATAGAGTTCAAAATGAATGCCATAACTAGAAATATGGAAGGCAACTACATAATATTGAAAGGATCTATCCAACAGGAAGATATAACCTTGGTAAACATATATACACCCAATATAGGAGCACCAAAATATATTAAAAATCTTCTGGATGATTTCAAAGGAGAAATCGACCGCAATACAATCATAGCAGGGGACTTCCACACCCTGCTGACATCACTGGATTGATCCTCTAGAGAAAAAAATAGCAAGGAAACAGGGACTCTAAATGAAGGACTCTACCAAATGGATTTAATAGATATCTTTAGAAAATTACACCCCAAAACTACAGAAAATCACATTCTTCTCAAGTGCACATGGGACATTCTTAAGGATAGACCACATGTTAGGACACAAACTAAGTCTCTATACATCTGAGAAGACTGAAATCAGAACAAGCATCTTCTCAGATCACAATGGCATGAAACTAGAAATCTACTGCAGCAAGAACATGCAAAGACATTTGAACACATGGAGGCTAAATAGCATGTTATTAAACAGTGAATGGGTTACCACGTAGGTCCAGGAAGATATTAAAAACTTCCTGGAAACCATTGAAAATGAACACACAACCACACAAAATCTATGGGATGCAGCTAAAGCAGCATTGAGAGGGACGTTTATAGCATTATAGGCCTTCCTCAAGAAACAAGAAAAATCTCTAGTAGACTATCTAACTTCACAACATAAAGAACTAGAAAGCAAAAAAATGAAAACCCCAGAGCAAGTAGAAGGAAGGAAATAGTAAAGATTGGAGCAGAAATAAATGACATAGAGATAAAAAAAAAAAAAAAAAAAAAAAAATCAAAGGATCAATGAAACAAAGAGCTGGTTGATTGAAAAGATAAACAAGATTGATGGTCCCTTAGCTAGACTCACCAAGAAACAAAGAGAGAGAACCCAAATGCACAGAATCAGAAATGAAAGAGGAGATGTAACAACTGACACCACAGAAATACAAAAGATCATTAACAACTACTATGAACAATTACATGGCAGCAAATTCAACAATCTAAGTGAAATGGACAAATTTCAAAAAACACTGAGTCTCTCAAAACTAGAGCAGGAAGAAATATAAAACTTGAACAGACCAATAACAACCAAGAAAATTGAAGTGGTAATCAAGACTCTCCCAGCAAACAAAAGTCCAGGCCCTGATGGCTTCACAGGGGAGTTTTACCGAACATTACAAGAAGAACTAACACCCATTCTCCTGAAACTATTTCAAAAAATTCAAGAAGAAGCCTTCCAAACTCATTTTTTGAGGCCAGCATAATTCTAATTTTAACACCAGCAAAAGACACTACAAAGAAAGAAAACTACTGGCCAATATCCCTGATGAACATAAACGCCAAAATCCCGAAGAAAATACTAGCAAATAGGAGCCCCAATACATCAAAAAAATTATTCACCATGACCAAGTGGGATTCATCCCAGGGTTGCAAGGCTGGTACAATATTCACAAATCAATAAATGTGATACACCACATTCATTAAATGAAGAATAAAAACCACATGATCATATCAATAGATGCTGAAAAAGCAGTAGACAGAATCCATCATGCATTTTCTTTTTTTTTTTTTTAAATCCTCATCTGAGGACACTTTTGCATATTTTGTTCTGATAGAGTGGGAGGGAGAAAGAGAGAGAGAAACATCGATGTGAAAGGGATACATTGAGTGGTTGCCACCCACACGACCCAATCAGGGCTGGCAACAAACTGCAACAGAAGTTCGTGCCCTTAGGGGGAACCAAAGTGGGTCTCTGTGACTGGAAGCTAATGCTCTAACTGCTGAACAAAACTGGCCTGGGCACCAGCATCCATTTCTGATAAAGATGCTCAGCAATGTGGGAATAGAGGGATGATATCTCGACATAATAAAGGCCATGAATGAAAGACCTACAGCCAACAACATACTCAGTGGGCAAAAACTAAAAGCATTTCCCTTAAGAACAGGAACAAGACAGGCATGCCCACTTTTTTTTTTTTTTTATTCTAACCCAAGGACATTTTTCCATTTTTTGTTTAGATAGAGAGGGAAGGAGAGAGAGAGAGAAACATCGATGTGAAAGGGACACATTGAGTGGTTGCCACCTACATGACCCAACAAGGACGAGGGATAAAGTGCAACCAAGGTATGTCCGCTTAGCGGGAACTGAACCTGGGTCTTTCTGGACCACAGGCCGATGCTCCAATCGCTGAGCCGAACTGGCCAGGGCAGGGATGCTCACGATTGCCACTCTTATTTAACTTAATACTGGAAGTCTTAGGGATCAGGCATGATGAGAAAATAAAAGGGTTCCAAATTGGAAAGGAGGAAGTGAAACAGTGATTATTTGTAGATGACATGGTATTATACTTAGAAAACCTTAAGGATCCCATCAAAAATCAATTAGACTTAATGAATTTGGCAAAGTAGCAGGATACAAAATTAATGTCAAGTAATCGATGGCATTTATATACACCAATGATCAGCTCACAGAAAGAGAAACTGAAAAAACAATCTCATTTACCATTGTGGCAAAAAAAATTAAGATACCTGGGAATAAACTTAACCAAAGTAGTAAAGGACCTATTTGCAGAATACTACAGGCCATTGAAAAACGAACTAGAGGAAGATATAAAAAAGTGGAAACACATACCTTGTTCATGGATTGAAAGAAATAACATCATTAAAATGTCCATATTACCCAAACCGGTCTGCAGATTCAATGCAATCCTCATAAAAATACCAATGACATATTTTACATAACTAGAACAAATCCTTCAAAAGGTCATAGGGAACCAAAAAAGATTCCGAATAGCCACAGCAATCTTGAAAAAGAAGGACAAAGTAGGTGGGATCACAATACCAGATATCAGGTTATACTACAAAGCTACTGTAATCAAAACAGTCTTTTAATGGCACAAGGACAGGCATATAGACCAGTGGAACAGAACAGAGAACCCAGACATGGACCGAAGACATTATGCTCAATTAATATTTGATAAAGGAGGCAAAAGCTTACAATGCAGTAAATACAGCCTCTTTAATAAATGGTGTTGAGAAAATTTGACAGCTACATGCAAAAAAATGAAACTAGACCATCAACTTACACCATACACAAAAAATAAACTCAAAATGGATAAAAGACTTAAATGTGACCCGTGAATCCATAAAAATCCTAGAAGAAAATGTAGGCAACAAAATTTCAGACATCATATGAAACAGAATTTTCACTGATACATCACCTAAGGCAACAGAAACAAAGGAAGAAATAAACACCTGGGACTGCGTGAAACTAAAAATCTTCTGCAGAGCAAACGAAACAACCATCAAAATGGAAAAGTAACCCACTGTATGGGAGAGCATCATTGCCGATAACACATCAGTTAAGGGGTTAATTTCCAAAATTATATAGAATGCTCATACAACTCAACAAAAGGAAGACAACCCAATTAAAAAAATGGACAGAGGAGATAAATAGATACCTCTGCAAACAGGACATACAAATGGCCAAGAGACATATGAAGAAATGCTTAACATCAGTAATCATCAGAGAGATGCAAATTAAAACAACAGTGAGGTATCACTTCACACCTGTGAGAATGGCCGCCATCAACAAATCAAGCAACAATTGTTGGGAAGGGTGTGGAGAAAAGGGGACTCTAGTACACTGTTGGTGAGAATGCAGACTGGTGCAACCACTATGGAAAACACTGTTGTGTTTCCTCAAAAAATTAAAAATTGAACTTCCATTTGACCCAGTGATCCCACTTCTAGGAATATACCTTAAGAAGCCAGAAACACCAATCAGAAAGAATATATGTACACCCATGTTTATAGCAGCACTATTTACAATTGCTACGATGTGTAAACAGCCCAAGTCTCCATCTGTAGACAAATGGATAAAAAAGCTGTGGTACATGTACAGAAGGAGTACTATGCAGCTGTAATATAGAAAGATGTTTTATCCTTTTACACAACATGGAGGGACCTGGAAAGTATTATCCTCAGTGAAACAAGCAGGAAAAGACAAATACCACATGATCTCACTTATTTGTGGAATATAATGAACATGACAGTCTTCGTAATAGGATAGACCCAGAGATGTGGAAGTATGGTATAGACTCACAACCCTCAGAAGAGGTGGTGGTGGGGGGAGGGATGCGATAAACCACAGAACTTATATGCATATACCATAACTAAAGGACATGGATAATGAATCCGGTGACAGGGTTGTGGGGATGGAGCGGGAAGTATTAATGGGGAAAAAAAGGAGAAACACTTGTAACAAAAATAAATAGAAAGAAAAAATAAAGTAGAAGTGAAGGAGAGGTGTCAGGGTCATGCTTAGGGGCCAGTCTTGGAGACCTCCACACAGTGGCTAGGGAGCTCTGGCTCATCCTTATGACTAGGGTCCTGGCCAGGCCTGCTATACTCCTTCCCCTGTATTGTCTGCCCTCAGGGCTTCCTGAGCTTTAGTGCATATCACTTCCTGGATTTGGACCCACCTCAAGATATTTTTGAATATTCTATTAGTGAAGGGGCTGAGTGAGGTTCTCAAAACTCACACAAGACCTTTATCAAAAGGGCTAGCTCCAGGCTCTCTCTAGCTAACTGATGAGTTGAAGTGGGTCTAAATTAACCCAGGGAATTAAGTGGTGAGAGGGAGAAGTAATGAAAAATGCAAAAATTGCTACAATGTGTTATTCACACATCAATTTCAGCTTTGCAAGATAAAGGAAGTACTTACTTCAATTTTGGTAAGTTTCAGTAGTTTAAGAAGCAAGAATTGTGGCTCTCATTTGTCATTTGGTTTTAACTATTACAAAGCATTTTGCTGTTTAAATGAGTGTGACTTTTGAATTTCTGAATTCTGAAAAAATAGAATTCTGAGCATAAATGGACTGTTTTGAAGTTGACTAATTTAAAATTTTTTTACTTTTAAAATCAATATTTGCTTTCATTTTAGTGATAGAATAAATTAGAAAAATAAGTTAAAATTAATTTCTATGTTACACCATACCTCAAAATAAATGTCAGAGGCAATGTAAGATTTAAAGATAAGAATGGCAGCCAGAAAAGTACAGCGGTATATAAAAGTACAATAAGTTGACTTTCTAAGCATTACATCAAGTGAAGAAATCCTAAATTATGAAGAAAAGTGGGTAATATAACTATAAGAAATTAGAGACAGTTTAGAAAAAATAAATGAAGAATGAAGAATAAAATGGATAAAAGACTTAAATGTGACTCACAAATCCATAAAAATCTTAGAAGAAAATTTAGGCAACAAAATTTCAGACATCACATACAGCAGAATTTTCACTGGTACAACACCTCAGTCAAGAGAAACAAATGAAAAAAATGAATACATGGGACTACATCAAACTAAAAAGTTTCTGCACAGCAAAAGAAACAAGCATCAAAATGGAAAGGGAACCCCACTATATGGGAGAACATAATTGCCAATGATACATCAGATAAGGGGTTGATTTCCAAATATATAGAGTACTCATACAGCTCAACAAAAGGAAGGCAAAGAACCCAATTAAAAATGGGCAGAGGACCTAAATAGACAGCTCTCTAAAAAGGACATACAAATGGTCAAGAAACTTATGAAAAAATGCTCAATGTCACTAATCACCAGAGAGAGGCAAATTAAAATGACTATCAGATATCACCTCACACCTGCCAGAATGGCTGCCATCAACAAATCATCAAACAACAAGTGCTGGTGAGAGTATGAAGAAAAAGGGACTCGAGTACACTGACCATGGGAATGCAGACTGGTGCAGCCACTATGGAAAACAATATGTTGTTTCCTCAAAATATTAAAAATTGAATTGCCATTTGACCCAGTGACCACATTTCTAGGAATATATCCCAAGAAGCCTGAAACACCAATCAGGAAGAAAATATGTACCCTTATTTTCATAGCAACACTATTTACAATAGCTAAGATCTGGAAACAGCCCAAGTGTCCACCAATAGATGAGTGGATGAAAAAGCTATGATACATATACACAATGGAACATTATGCAGCTATAAGAAAGAAGGATCTCTTATCCTTTGAGACGACATGGAGAGTCTTGGAAAGTGTTATACTAGGTGAAATAAGCCAATCAGAGAAAGAGAAGTATCACATGATCTCACCTATTTGTGGAATATAATAAACAAAATAAGCAGAACAAAATAGACCCAGAGACATAGACTGACAAACCTCAGAGGAGGTTGGTGGGGGGAGGGAAGAGATAAACTAAAGAACTTATATGCATATATGCATAACCAATGGACATAGACAACAATGTTGTGGGGGATGAGGAGGTAGGTGGGATTGAGAAGAGGGTGTCAGTGGGGGACAAAGGTGGAACATCTGTATAAAACATAAATTAATAAATATATTTAAGAAAATTTTAAAAAAGAATGAATAATAAACTAGGGAAATATTATAACATGACAGCATATTGGTAGTCTTAATGTACAAAGAGTTCTTAAAGGTTTTTAATAGAAAATGTACACAAATGATCATATACATGTAATGGTATTCTCAACTTTACTAATGACTAAAGTCATATATATATTAAATAATGAGCATTACCGTGGGCAGGCTCGTACATGGAAGGTTGGCGTGTAGATTAGTCTACATTTTCCACAATGGATTGATGTATTATTTTTGTAGTGATAAAATAGGAAAATTGTATAAAAAGCAAAAATAGGATTAATTATACCTTAAAGCTATTATAAGCAAATAAGTAAGAATAGGGAGCATTAATGTCAAAATAAGAACTAGTCAGAAGTATTCTATTTTTTATTTTCATTTGAGTATCTGAGATGTTACTATGGAGCATTTAGCTGTGCCCTCTTTGCAGGTTGGAGCACTGCTGTGTCCATCCTTCTGTAGGGAGTCTGAAAGTGGGACTCATAGGATAATTACTTTTGGAAATGGCTTTCTGAAGGGTTGAGTGCTCCAGTCTGTGAGTTCAGCATGCTTTAAAAGGTCTTGGAAATGAAATAGCAAATCCTCACATATTCTTTCACAAATCTTGGTTCTAAAATATTTTATGCAGTCCTAGTTACTGCCACTTTAGAATCCTATGATGGAGGTGTAGGACATTTGGCCAAGGCCACAGAAAGTGTTGAAATTTGGCTGAGAGATGGTTTGGGAAGGATAAAGGCTGGAGGAAGGAGAAGAACAAAACCTTTGGAGTATCACCAAGCGTAAAGAGAGTAGAGTGAATTGGATTTGCTCAGAAATCTCCAAGTTTATGACCACTTAAAGAACCCAATGATACTAGAGGTGATCCAGGTTAAATAATATATAAAATGCCATTAATGGGGGTGTTTGCCACATTCAGGATTAGAAATTCATAGAATGGGATAGATACTAAGGGAAACAAGATTTAAAGAACCTCCCCCCCTCCCCTCCTCCCTGTCAAACCCAGACCCTGGAGGATGTCCTTTCAGCATGAAGCATAAAGCAGTCTCTTAGCTGTTTCTGGCCTGTGTTTAGTAGATAACCTAGATTCCAAGTAATTGTAGAGTGAGCAGGGATGGATTTGAAACACTGCATTCAAATAGTTCTACTTACTGCCAATCCCAGGCAGCAAGAGGTCCTGGTGTAGAATGAGGAAGTGGAAGGCCTTTGGCTATCTCTCTCCCGAATGGCTGGATCAAGGATGTGTCCATCTCTGGGGCATGTCCATCCATGGGAGTGCACTCTTGAACTCCTTTCCTGGATGACCACAATATCTTCATTTTTCCTGGGTGTTACTGATAGGCCCTTTCTTCTTGTCCCTTTGCAGACTCCAAACTGCCCAGGTTGGCATATGGTGGTGATCAGCCGCCCTCGGGGGTGGATGAGGATCTCCTTAAGAGGTGAATGTGAGTGCCTATTCACCCCTGTCTTCCATGTTCTGGCTGAATGCTCTTTCCTGACTTGGGACCTTTCTCTGACCTGAAGGTTCTAGGGTTTGTCTCACATATTTTGTCTTATTTAGATTGCACGACAACCCAGGTGGTACTGGTCCTAGTTTAAAGATGAAGAAACACCGAAAGGGGCATGTCGGAGTTGATTGCTAATATTTTCAAGACTAAATAGTTGAGTGTCTGGACCTTCTGTGCTTGTGTACATATGCAGGAATAGTTTTAGAGATAGGAAGGAGAAAGTGGAACCCTTACAATTCTAACCGTAGTTGGTGAGATGGACTTGACTCCAGAATGTTGGTGACTTTCCATCAGCATAGGTTAAACACTGGAGAGCTGGCCATACCTCTGAATTGAATTGGGACCCGTCCCCCCACCCCCAACATGGCTTGTAGAACATTGGTTAAAGCATGGAAGCTCTCCTGGAATGCAGTTTTGTATTCTGATTTTGCAACTTACTGGTAATGTGACCCTGAAAATCACTGCATCTCTCTAAGCCTCTGAGAAGGATATAGTTTGAGTAACTCTTTCATTGGAGTATTGTCATGATGAAATATGTTAATGCATATAAAGAGCACACACAGTGCCTGGCACAGAGTTCTCAGTGAATATTAACTGTAGTTGTTATTGATCAACTTCTTCAACACCCTTGAGACACTGGTCTCTGTGTCAAAAGACCAAGTGAGTTTGTTTAGGAGGGGCAGTGTGGGCCACAGTTGGTTTTCTCCCTCTAGTAGTTCAGCCATGTGGGTCTAAGAATTTTACCTCACTAATTCTAAGAGGCCTCTTTAAGAACAACTAACCTGAACCCCCTTTTTTGGTACTTTTAAACAGTTAAAAAATGATCAAGTAATACATGCTAATGAAAGATTTAGAAAATATATAAAATGAAAAAAACATCTATAGATTTGTCATTTCAAGACAACCATTATTAGTATTTTGGAGTGTTTCTTTCAAATGTGTTCTTTTCTCTAGTTTAGGATTATTGTTTCAGTCATACATAATTTTATATTTTGCTGTTTTCACTTAGTATTATACATTTTTTGATTTGTTACTCCTGCTTTGTAAACATTTTTATTGGTAAAAGTAGTTTATTGGTTCTCAATTTTTAGATTCAACCTATAGACAAGTAAAATAATGTATTTTCTAATGATGATATAGTATACCATTATGTGATTATACCAGATGTCCAACAGTCAAGGTCAAGTTAAAAGACATTTCAGTTGTTTGCATTTTTTATACTACGATAAATAATACTAACAACATCTTAGTTATAGTAACTTTTTTCTCTCTTTAGGATTATTTTACTGGAAAGAAAGCCCAGAAGGAGGTCAAAGGTTAGGAACAGATTCAGAATGAAGAATTAATTACATGTTCAAAGCAAAGGGCTGCTATTATCTAAAAACCTTCAAGTTCTCAAGTGGAGGCAGGGAAGGTGGGCTTTCCACCTTCTGACCCACTTTGAAAGAGTGGCTAGTGAGGGATTGAAATTCTGCCCCAAGAATCTTTCATTTGGCATATGGCTGCCTGATTCCTCACTTGGTGGTCATCTTTCCTTCTGTTCCTAATTAGTCTATATTGTTCTAAAGTGTCACTGTATCCCCTTGCCTTGGGGACTGTCACTGATGCCTGACCTCTAAGAGATCAACTTCAGAGTTCTATTGGCCCACAGATCCCAGTCCCCTGGCCAGCTAAAGTGAGTACATAAACTTTTTCTTGGCTACCTTCTGCCACGTCATTATATCTGCACCCGTTTCTCCCATGTCTCTCCTGGCACAGGTATAAACAAAAGCAGAATGAGCCGTTTCAGGTGGCGATGAAGGAAAGAGAGGCAACCATGAAGCACTGGAGTGCATCCCTGCACCGAGGGGAGGACAGCATTGACCAGGAGAAGCAGAAGTCAGCCCTGCTGGTGAGTGCAAATCTTCCTGAGCTGGCCTTTTATGCTCTAGCAATACAGGGAAGCAGAGGTCAGGCCTGGGACCTGATCTGTCTGAAGCCTGGGACTCAGGTTGTCCATCTGATGTTATTTGAGTCTCCTTTGTGGAAAGGGTGTATTTTTAGGGACCAGGATTTTGAGTTCTTATAACTCTTGTTCTGGTACTGATATGCTTTGTTACCTCTGGTCTTGTTTTCAGTCTGTGGGGCCCCAGAACTATAGTGTAAGAGCTGGATCATTCGATGGCCTGGTTCTGCTCTGAAACTTGACAGGTATAAGTGTGGCAGTGGAATGTGTGCCAGGATGGTGTGAAGGGAGAGGACTGGGTCTTGGGGTCATGTCATAAATGAGATGTTAAGCTTGTAGAGTTAGGCAGCCTGGGTGTGAATCCTAGCTCCCTACTTGTTAGCATGGGCATATCCTCTCATGTCCATCTGCCTTGGTCAAGGATCAGGGTGTCTGACACAGTATTGCCCAAGGGATCAGTGGAGGTGATAAGTAACTGCAGGGCTTAGTGCTCCCTGGCAGATCATGAATGTGTGCTATTGTTGCTGTTATTGTTATTAATACACTTAACTGATGGGAGTCTATTAGTTAGGACTCATTCTGCTGTAAGTGCACTGATGTCAAAGTGTGCAGTAGTTACATAAGAAATGTTAGTTGAACTAGGCCCTCTGGGAAATATGAACAATGTAGGACTCTCTCCTTTGGGAACTTTTCAGTCTAGTGGGGAAGACAAACTTACATCAAAAACTTTGAAAAAGCCCAAATTGGTTACATTAGATGTGAAATTGAGGTAAAGATAATATGCTTGGGAATGCAAAGGCAGTGGTGCCAACTGCTGGTGGAAGAGATGGCATTTGACCTCAGCCTTAAGCAATGTGGAGCCCTCAGGCTGAGGGAGAAGCTAGGCTGAAATAGGTGGATATCCAGGGGGTGATGGGACACTGAGAAGAAGTGAGCGAGGTGTGAAGACAGATTAGAGAAAACCTTGGCCACCTTAAATCGTTAACCCACAATATAGCCCAAGGCAACTATGAAACTGAAGAGGATTCCCAGAAGTTCATACCAATATAATTTGACTTGTGTTTTTAAAACCCCGTGGCATATTGGTGAAGAATCAATTAATGTAGAGAGAAACAGGTGAGAACACAGATTTAGAGGTGCTCGCAGTTAGTCTCTGAGGGGCAGGCAGGTTGTCTGAAACCCTCTCCAGGTTGCCTGAAAACCAAGTCAAAAGGACCCTGGTTCTGGAGATGAAGATTTAATCAGTATGGCATGAGGAAAAAAGGTTGGCCTCCTAGGGTAGTCATCTAGCCTGGGAAATTGCAGCTTCTAAATGTGTTAACTCTTTATTCTTACCTGGAATGTGTTACTTATAGAGAAAGGGAATTCACAGCTTCCCTTCTTCACCTACAAAGGAGAGAGCTGGGCCCTGCTCCCTCAAGACTGTCCCAGGAAGAGAACCTGTACAAGTGGGAAGCAACATAAATGACCTTCAGTACAAGTGTGTAGGTTCTTTTAAATGAAGGATAACTTTAGAGTAAAGGAGATAACATCCTTACTTGATTCCTGCCCCCAAATCTCTGGATGGATAATGCTCTTCCGAACCAGAGTTCCCAGGGAATAGTGAAGCAAGTGACTTCCTTTGTTTTGAAGATGTTTGGTAATTGCTTTTGGAGGCATCCCTCTCCCTTTTTTGGTTAATTCTCACCCGAGGATATTTTTTCCATTGAGTTTTTTGATTGTTCAGCATCCATTTCTTCATGCATTTGGTGCCTGTTTTCTTTTGGGAACTTACTTGTTTCCTGATGTTGTATTATCTTACTGGGATTGTACTTCTAATGCCCAACTTTCTCTATGGAAGCTAGATCTCCACCCCCCCCCCCCTTCCCAGCCACAATACAGGTAAGATCTGGGCCCAGGGCCTAAGGGCAGCCAGTCACATTCACTCTTCAGGGACTTGTAATTTTGGGTGAGTGAGGAAGCCAGGGTGGGGTTGTTTGTTGCATGGCTGACCAAGACTTCATCCTGTGAGGCTGCCCTTAGTTTCTGTCTGGTCTTCCTGCCTTCTTGAGGATTAGATTGTCTGCTGGTAGCCTGTCATCAATTCTTCTTTGCTTCAGTTAGCTGGAGTTGGTTTCTGTTGCTTGGTGCTAGAGCAGATGCAGAGCCCAGTTTTAAAGGCTTACAACTATATTCAATACTCAGTGAGAACAGAGAAGGGAAACTAGTACTAGACCCTGTTCTATAAGTCAGTAGGGGCAGAAGGTACTTACTTAAATGCTGAATGAAGCTTTAGCTATCACTTCCATTTTGGTGTCTTGGTTAGCATATGCTTATAGTGGAGATAATTTCAAACTACTTTGGAGGATTTAAATAGGAGGAGAAAATTGGAGAGAAGAACCTCAACAGAAGCATAGAGCATTTTTTTTTTCTTTATCTGCATCTTCCAGATGCAAGGATTAGAGGAGCCTGCAAGGCAGACACTTAAGGGTGTTAGGATCACAGCACACCCTCCTTGCAAGGAGGCCAGGTTTCACCCCGAGGCAGACCAGTCACAGTTGCTGTCCAAGTGAGCTGGCTGCCCATTTGTTCTCGGTGGCTACTCTGACCAGTGTCCTCAAGCCCTGCACTCTTGAACCTATAGCCTTTTCTGAAGAATTTCCTTTGAGTTGGCTGAGTGTATTTTGACATTTAATGTGCACGTCTGCCCTGTCTCTTTGCCTCTGACTGTTACAATATTGATTTTTTAATCCCTTTCTGCATGAAGGAATGATTCAGCTCATTATTGGGAACAGTTCATAAAACTAATGACAAGGAAAGGTAATAATTTTTATAACCTACTTCTGATGACAGAAGTGTTGTCAGTTCCCATCTAGTGCATCAGTGATGAACTATTTTTGAGTTATGTTTATGCCTGATTCTTGCCACTTGCTGACAGGTAAAGCCCCAGTTATAATTGGGGTGATGGCCCTGGGTGTCAATAGAGCCTATGGGAGGTGTGCTTCTCTCTGAATTGGGGGATAGGAAGTTTGGTGTTCAAATCAATGTTTAGGAGTCCAAAACATTCTAGAGAGAAATAAGAAAGAACAGAGTGATTTCTTGGGTTGAGTTTTCTGATGGGAAGAGTTTTAAAAATCCAATGGATGGAGTAATACAGGTTTGGCAGTAGCGTTACTTTAGGGAAGAATGAAATTTATAACCTTGCCCATTAGATTCCTTAAACATATGGTTAGATGTATGTGATTATATTATACCTGATAGATAGTAAAAACTTTATTTCATTTTTGGTGAGCAATTGATGCATATATGAAATTTTCTCTATATTACTGTTATATGTTAGACATTGGGTTAATTTCTTGGTAAATGGAAATAAGTAATATACAGCCTGACCACCTGAAATCTAGCTGAACAGAAGTCTTACAACTAAGGATATAAAGAAGAAGCCACATCGAGACTGGTAGGAGGGGTGGAGACTTGGACCTGGCTGGTCCCTTACCCTTGTGTGGCAGTTAAAAATCTCAACTCTGGAAGTCACCTCTGAGGAGCAAGAGGTTCCAGATCCCCATCAGGCTCCCCAAGCCCAGGGTTTCAGTGCCAAAAAAAGAAGTCCCTATAACTTTTGACTGTAAAAACCAGGGAGGATTGTGGCTGAGTGAGATGGAGGGCTTCTGGAGTACCAGGTATTCCTCTTAAAGGGCCCACACACAGACTTACTTGGGCTCACTTGCTTGAGCTCAAGCACTGAAGAAACAGCTTGAAAGGCACCAGGGAAAGAACTTAATTGTTTGGCATCAGGACAAAAGCTGGAGGTGCAACTTTTCCCCAGACAGAAGTGCTGAGAGGCCATAGTTCCTTTGCTGAGTCCTCCCTACACAGAACTGGCAGGTGGATGCCGTATCTGAGACTCCAAGAATCTGGCTCATACTGTTTTCTCTTCCCTGGTGACCTGAGACCTTGCCCCACCCAACTTTTGGGACCACCCAAGCTGTTTCCAGTGGCCTTTCCATACAATGGTCTGTCTTGGTTCATGCCTTGAACTTTCCTAAAATCTTTAAAAAAGCAGCATCTGGCCTTGGCATGCCCCATACCACTTGCTAAGTGGCCCCAGGTCTGGCACTAGCTGCAGCTGACCTCAGTTCACAGCTTGGCCTCTCCTGGGAATTTCAAACCTAGTACAAATAGCAGCCATCTGCAGATCACTTTATAGCTCATGCTGGATGGCCTTGGACAGGACACAGTTAGAGGCTGACTTTAGCTTGTACCTCCCAGGAGGCCCCAGAATCAGTGTACCCTTTGGATTGCTTCAGACCATGTCGAAGCACCACCCAACCACCTCCATAACAGATACACTCAAGGGGCAGACTGATTAGGCCCCAGAGCTCTGCTAATGTAAGTCCTTCTCTATGGGGTTGGCCCCTGCACAGCTAATCCTTCATAGTGGTATAGCCAGTTCTCACAGCCTGTTGATCTGGGGATGAATCCCTGCCATTGAGGTATCAACAGCAGTCAAGGCTCCACTACAGCAGGATGTGTACACAGTCCACATGGGGGGTGCACCTGAAATGTTCAGCTCAAGTATCAGGGAGGCTCTACCACTGGACCCTATTGGACACCTACTACATAAAGCCATTCTACCAAGCCTGGGAGACATAGCATCTCTCCCTAATACATAGAAACAAACACAAGTAGGCTGCAAAATGAGGAGACAACAAAACATGTCCCAAATAAAGGAACTGAACAAATCTCCAGAAAAAGAACTAAGCAAAATGGAGACAATCAATCTACAGATACAAAGTTTAAAACACTAGTTTTAAGGACATGCACTGAACTTAGGGGAAGAGTAGAATTCTTCCCTTAGAATTTCAGCAAAGAGATAGAAAACATAAAAATGGAGATAGAAAACATAAAGAATCAGTAAGCACTGAAGCATTCATTAATTGAAATGACTAATAATGGAGAACCAACAGTGGAGTAGATGAAGCAGAGGATCAAATCAAAGATTTGGAAAATAAGGAAAACTACCAATCAGAACAACAAAAAGAATGAAAAAGTCCAAAAAATGAGGATAGTATAAGGAGCCTCTGGGACAAATTCAAGCTTACCAACATTTGCATCATGGAGGTGCCAGAAGGAGAGAAGAGAGAGCTAGGAATTGAAATCATATGTGAAAAAAGAATGATGGGAAAGTTTAAATATAGGCATATGAGTCCAGGAAGCAGAATCCCAAACAAGATGAACCCAAAGAGGCCCACACTATGACACATCATAATTAAAATTCCAGAGGTTGAAGACAAAGAGAGACTCTTAAAAGCAGTAAGAGAAAAGCAGTTAGATATCTATAAGGGACCACCTTCCATATGACTGTCAGCTGATTTCTTAACAAAAACCTTGCAGACCAGAAGGGATTGGCAGTAAATATTCAAAGTGGTGAAAATCAAGGACCTACAACCAAGATTACTCTACCCAACAAAGCTATCATTTATAATTGAAGACAGGTAAAGAACTTCCCAGACAAGAAAAAGCCAAAGGACTCCATCACCATCAAACCAGTATTACAAGAAATATTAAAGGGTCTTCTTTAAGAAGAAGAAGAAAAAAAAAAAAGAGAGAGATCAAACATATGAATAATAAAATGGCAATAAATACACACCTTTCAACACTGTGTTTGTTTATTTATTTATTTATTTATTTATTTATTATTTCTTTAATGTATTGTAGTGACTCATAATAAGATCTGTATATTGCACTGTGTGCCACCACCCCAAGGCACCATACATTAGGCCCCTTCACACTCCCCCCATCCCCTTAACACTTATTTAAAATGCAAATTGATGAAGTGCTTTAACTGAAAGACATGTGGTGGCTTAGTGGATAACAAAACAATACCCTTACTTATGCTGTCTACAAGAGACTCACTTCATATTGAAAGACATATACAGACTGAAAGTAAAGGGGTAGAAAAGATATTTCATGAAATGGAAACAAACAAACAACAGCTGGGGTAGCAATACTTACACCAGATAAAATTAACTTTAAAACAAAGGATATATAACAAGAGGCAAAAAAGAACCCAGCAATTCCATTTCTGGGTATTTATATGAAGAAACCCAAAATACTAAATTGAAAAGACGTATACATTTATAAGTTCATTATAGCATTATTTACAGTAGCCAAGATATAGAAACAACCTAAGTGTCCATCAATAAATGAATGATAAAGAAGGAATGGTGCATATATACAATGGACTATGATTCAGCCATAAGAAAATAATGAATTCTTGCCATCTGCAACAACATGGATGAACCTAGAGGGTATTTTGTTGAGTGAAGTCAGACAGAGGAATACAATTGCCATATGATTTTATTTATATGTGGAATCTAAAAAACATAATAAACAAATAAGCAGAATAGAAACAGACTCATAGATACAGAAAACATTTTGACAGTTGCTAGATGGAAGGAGGGTTGGGAGTATGGGTGTAAATGGTAATGGGATTAAGAAATATAAATGGGGATTTATATTTGACTATGGGGATGTAAAGTACAGCATAGTGAATATAGTCTATAATATTGTAATAATTATGTATGCTGTCAGATAGGTACTATAGTTATTGGGGGTGATCACTTAGTAAGTTATATGATGTCTAATCGCTGTATTATACACATGAAACTAATATAATATTGTATGTCAAATGTAATAGAAAAATAAATTATTACAAAAATAAATAAGATACAATTCCTGTCCTTGAGAAGATCTGTTCATTAGGAGAGTTACATGTTCTCAGAAGTGACCATAGAGTGTTACAATAACATACCAAAGGGACAGGAAAGTACTAGAGGAGGAAGGAGGCCACAACATTAGCTTAAGAGGAGGTGATATGTGAACTGGATCTTAAAGACTGAAGAGAAGTGTGCCAAATGAAGAAGTGTAAGAAAGGGGGTTGCAGATGAAGGATATTGCAGGAGCAAAGGCCAGTGGCTGAGAGAAGACAAAGCATTTGTCTGGAGTCGAGGAGAGTGGTGGATGTGGCAGATAGGAAAGGTCAGTTTAGACCTGGGCTTGAAGTGAAATTCTGGAATGTGACAGGGATCTTTAGAGGAAGGTTTTTTTCCTCAAAAGAGACTCTCTTCTACCAAATAAATATCGAACACTGGGAAAAGAACTAAATGGCAGAGATAGATGTTGGGACCAAATCCTTCCACTAGACAGAGGACAGTAACTGAGTGCTTCTCTACCTAAATATGCCCATCTAACCTAAGGACTTGCACAGAAAAAGTGGCTGCCCTGCTCCACTTTCCATTTTTCAGGGAGTTTTGATCTATTGCATTCTTTTCATTGTTTAGATATGCTAAAAAGCTGCTACCTTAGCTCTGAATTCTGTTATCCGAATTTTAAGAAAATATCAGATTCAAAAGTTTTTGAATTGCAGTTTTCTGAAATGAGTGAGATAGAAGTTTTATTTTTCCTAATTCTCCCCTCCTACATCTTTGTATGTCTTACTCCTCAGATTATAAGTTCCTTCAGGAAAAGAACTGTGCCCTTTCTGTAGGTGAGATCACTTTGGTCTCTGTAATGCTCAGCAAATTATAGATGCACAGCAGATGGTTATGGAATGGCATATCTCAAGTGACTGAGGATGTGGGGTGGTGTCTTCTGCTTTGGAGACTTTGCATAGAGTCCTTTGTCAGTTGCTTGAGGCCTCATGGCAGTGTCCCATTACAAATAGATGAAGCAACTACCCATTTCTGCCTTTCCTGGAATGGAAAGCAACTCACAGATCTGACCTTTTTAAATTTTTATTTAATTTAATTTATGTATTTATTTATTTTTTATCCTCACCTGAGGACATTTTTTTTTTTTTTGCATCTATCTTCAGATAGAGTGGGAGGGAGAGAGGGAGGAAGAGAGAGCGAGAAACATGGATGTGAGAGAGACACATCAAGGGGTTGCCATCCACACGTTGGGGTCGGAGTCAATCTGGAATCGAGGTATGTGCCCCTAGCGGAACCAAACCCGGACTCTCCGGTCCTTAGGCTGATGCTCTAACCCCTGAGAAAAACTGGCCAGGGCACAGATCTGACTTTTTTTTTATCCTCACCTGAGGACATTTTTTCATTTTTTGTTCAGATAGAGTGGGAGGGAGAAAGAGGAATAGAGAGAGAGAGAGAAACATCAACATGAAAGGGACACATCAAGTGGCTGCTACCTGCATGACCAACCAGGGCCGGGGACAAACTGCAACCGAGGTACATGCCCTTACGGGAACTGAACTTGGATCTCTTTGGACCACAGGCCGGCACTCTAACCGCTGAGCCAAACCAGCCAGGGCCAGATCTGACCTTTTTAAACAATCAAACAAAGCACAACAACAACAACAACAAAACCTTTCAGTATATCTTGGAGTCAACTAGAAAGCAGTTTATATGGCTACTACTAGTCAAGACTTAGGAACTTTGGGTTTAATTTGTGTGGAACAGGCAGAGAGTGGGACTTTGGTGACTCAGGCCTGGGACTTTGGTGACTTTATTCTCATGCTTCCTCCAATTTCAGCTACAGACAGAGATCTTGAATTCCTATGGAAATCTACTTGTCAGCATTTAGACAACTAGTAAAAGGCATAATCTGGAAAAAAGAGCATGGCATCCATAGCCCCTTTCTTTGTTTCCTTAAGTCTTGCTCAGTTTCTTTCTAGATTAGATCAGAATTGACAAACTTTCTCTGTAAAGAGATAGATAGTAAATGTTTCAGGTTTTGCAGGCCACATGTGGTCTCTGTCACATGTTCTTTGTTTGTTTTTAACTTTTTTAAAATCATTTTTTATTTTTTAATTATGGTTGACATACAATATTATATTAGTTTCAGATGTACACTCCAGTGATTAGACATTACTTAACTTACCAAATAATCATTCCGATAAATCTCATACCCATCTGGCACCATACATGTTGCATATTACATCCCCATGACTACCAATTTGTACTTCTAAATCCCTTCACCTTTTCTTTTTTTTATTGTTATCTTTTTAAAATTTAATTAATTTATTTTTGTTACAGATGTTTCTCCTTTCCCCCCCACTGATACCCCTCCCCCACCCTCCCCGTCCTGTCTGGCTTTATTGACCATGTCCATTGTTCATGCATACATGCATATAAGTTCTGTGGTTTATCTCACCCCCACCACCCCCTGTTCTGGGGATTGTCAGTCTGTACCCCACTTCCACATCTCTGGGACTAGCCTGTTCCTCAAACTTTTATGTTCATTATATCCCACAAATAAGTGAGATCATGTGATATTTGTCTTTCTCTGCTTGGCTTGTTTCGCTTAGGATAATACTCTCCAGGTCTTTCCATGTCGTCTCAAAGGATAAGAGATCTTTCTTTTTTACAGCTGCATAGTACTCCATTGTGTATATGTATCACAGCTTTTTTACCCATTTGTCTACTAATGGACATTTGGGCTGTGTCGTTGTTGTTTTTATAGCTCTAAAAAACAAAAGTAAAACCATTCTTAGCTCACAGGCCATATCAAAAGAGGCTATAGGTTGGATCCCATTGGTGGGCTGTAGTTTGCTGCCCCTTGGACTGGTCAGTGCAGGTTTGGAGATTTTAAGCTTTTAGGTCTCTGAAGAACCCAGTGCCTCAAGGAGCTGGGGGCAGTGGCACTGTTAGTAGTCTTAGTTCCTCATTGATTTTTATTCCTGTGAGAAATTTCATGGCATGGTGATATCTGTGAGCCTCAGTCTTCTGAGCTGTAACATTAGGATTATTTTAGAGACAGCCTAGTGGGCTCTCCATGAAAAATCATGAACTTCTACTTTAACTGATTTTTTTTTACATTTGACACTTTTTATGGTTTCTATTTTTCTGCTGAAATTCCCTATTATTTATACATGTTATTCACCTTTTCCATATTTATCATACTTATTCTAAAGTCTCTATCTGATATTTCCAACATCTGAGTCATCTCTGGGTTTAGTTCAATAGACTATTTCCTCTCTTGATAATGGGTCCCATTTCCCCGCAGCTTTATGTGCCTTGTCATTTTTTATTTACACTGGATATCATGGGCAGAACAGTAGAGACTGAGGTAAATAATGTTTATGCTCAGAAATGCCACTCTTATTCTTTTGACAGGTCATTAGTGTTGGTGGATGAGTAAATCTAGTCTATAGTTGAGCAAGGTATGGGCTTCGTTGTTGCTTTGGTTTCAGACCCTGTGAGGGTGGAACCAAAACCTTCTGTTGAGCTAGCTTAGACTCTGATCACTGCAGGGTTTGTCTGTGCTCTCTTGCTTTCCCATAAGACTTTTTGGAGGCACTGCTTATCTGTCTCAGGGTGATTCCTTGTACCTGCTCCAGCTGCAGATAGCTGTTGTATAGGGCCTGGAGTACCATGGGACTACTGTCCATCTCCTGCTTGGCTCTTGGTGGTAGCAGGCCCTGTGCACCGGTTCCTTGGGGGTGTTCAGGGAGGTTGTTATTCAGTTCTACCCCACATCTAAGTCTTTTGAATAGTATAAAGAATATTTCTATAACCAGTACCAAATTTATTTTATGCTTCCATTTTTTGGTCATCACTTTGAAGCACTCTTCTCTCCCCAAGGAAATAAAAAAGGCAAAGTAACATGATTGATCTCACACTCTTTCTGAATGTATAGGCCCATATGGCTACTGATGTATAGGGTCAGTCCTTCCATAGGACAGGTGGTCTTTCATAGGCAGGTATAAAGGGACATATCACGCACTGACCATTTCAATGCCCCATGTGCAGCCACATTTGCTCAAAGAGCAATGGTGTGTACATTTCATCATTTTAGAAAGGTGGAATAATTAGTTTGAAGGAGCATTGTGAGGCCTCCTGGGTTCTTATTTATTAAGGTCAAAGTTAAAATAATCAGGCTTTGGAAAAAAGAAAACTACAGATAGGCTTGCATTAAAACTGGTTTAACCATATTTTTAGCTGATTACACACCCAAAAAAGAACTTTAATTTTATTTTTCATGTATTTTATGCAAATTGTGGGAGAGGGAGGGCATAAAAACCAGACATGGCATTCAGTCACAGGCCAAGAATCTGGCACTGAGTCCAGGGATGGCTCTTAGTGGGTGAGGGTGGGATTGTAGGAGAGCAGGTAACCTAAATGCTGACACCCAGGAGCTTGAAGAAGTGGACATGTTCTGAGATAGTGAGGCAGACAGAACACTGTATCCAAATGCCTCCTACTGGGATCCGTTCACTCTACTACATTGTTTCTTCTCTGTGGAATGGGGGTAGACAGGGTTTCACATTATAGGCATTGTTCTAATTTAGTTTTCTCTTCTTCACCTCCCTTGTGGACCCAGGACACAGAATTGATGTGAACTGATTCTTAGAACAAAACAACCTCATAGGTTTCTGACCAGTTGTCTGAAAAGAGAGGTAGAGCCTCTCCTTATGAGCAGGGCCTTGGGGCCTCCTAGATGTGCGTTACAGGTATAGAATGAGGGCCCTACGGTGGCTTTGCTCCTGCCAACTGTCTTACCTACTTCACTTTGATGTTTGTCCATCTCTGCTCAGGTTCTCAACCTGCTGTGCATCAGAATCACCTGGAAATTTGGTAAAAATACACTCAATTGGATTTCACTCTGGAAACAACTGGATTGGACTCTTTGCTGCCATGATCCTGTTTTTAACAGCTCTTATGGGATGCTGGCACAACATACCCAGAACTGGCTCCTGGGCTGACAGTGGGAGCCTGAGACACCAGAGGGAGAGATATTTGGCCTTTTTTTGCTGTCTGGACCTCTAAGGGATATGGAGTGTTCCCATTGATGCTGTGGCTCCCCGGGTAGGGACACTGCTGTTTGGAATGTTTGCCAGGTAACCAATGGTCCTGTCCCTGACACAGCTTGCTGACCACCTAGATGCCTTTATCATACTTCTCAGCCTCAAAGGAAAGCAGGAGCTCTTCTTTACTGGGGATAGCTTGAGAAGAGAATCAGCTGTGTCCTGGTACCATGCCCTGGGAGAGGTCTAGGTAAGCTAGACTCAGCATTGTAGGGGACTGGGCATAAGAAAATGTTGCTAGAGGCCAGTTGGTGATTGCCGTGGGACATGGGGGATGCCAAGTGGCACCCATCACACTCCCAACAATAACCTGGCTTGTGTGAGAGCCCAGACCCTCAGTTCCTTGCAGTAGCAGCCCCTGTAATGCTGGAGGCATGTGGCAGAACAGAAAGAAGCCTTCACAAGGCATATTGGACTCACGAGCCCACTGGAGCACGAGAGAGCTGCTGAGGTCTAGTTGCTACTATAGTCTCAGAGACATGGCCCCAGGCGGGCCCAACAGACCTGAGGGTTACACTTCTGTATCGTCCCTGAAAAGCCTGATAAATTCTTGTTTTTCATGCATCTCATTAAGTGCATTGTGATGGTGTCCTTGGGGTGAAAAAGTCTTGTCTTTCTTCAGCTGCTTTATACACCACAGGAAGATGGTGGTCACCCTGGTAGTGAGGAGGAGGAGGGGAAGGACTAGGGTGAAGTGATGGGTAGAGGGATGGGGTTGAGAGGGGCCTAGGGTTTGTTTGGACAGGGTTACCAGATGGTTTCAGTGGAGCAAGGAGAAGGTGAATAGTGGTCTCCAGCTGTGTGAATCCTAGAAAAAAGTGGAAAACTTTAAAGTTTTAAAGAAAGTTGTTGCTCTGTGGATTTCTCAGATTAAAATGCAGGAATTTCAGAATTGCCCTGAGGTGGGAAGGGAGATCCCAACACTTTGGGGTAGTGCAAGATATGCTTGTACTCTTTTAGTTAAACTGGAATTCCAAGTATGTGTCACAGCCTGGGCTGATTAGGATTTGTGCAGCCTTCTCTCCTTGCTGTCTCACAGATTTGCAGATGCCTTTTTTTCCTCCTTCCCAACTCTGACGCTAGTAGCTCCAGTGACCTTTGCTGTGTGCTGACAGAAGCTGGAAATCCCCAATTAGCTGCTAACTTTGTTAGGCAAATTGATGATTGTGGTTCCATTCCTGGCATCATTGTTTCTAATTAGCAGATCACATTTCTACCAAAATGTCTGATAGCACAAGGGATGAGCTAAAGAGGCTGACAGCTAGGGCTGGGATCTGGAGAGACTGAAAGAAATCCTTTCTCTTAAGCCTCTTGGGGGACTCAGCTGCTGACCTCAGCCAGGCTCCTTGGCCTCTGTGTGCCTGATGGTTCCAAGTGATCTGAGCTGTAGACTTCATTGCAAAAATCCACCAGCAGAGGGGGGATGACCTGAGCCAGCTGCCAGAGGCATCTAAAGCAGCAGGTGGCACCTTACTGACCTAAGACCTTTGAGAGGTTGGGGTGTTTGTGTTTTGAGTAACTCCTTGTGCAGCTGTGTGTAAGCCTAAAATTGTAGGGAAACATGACTTCAGAACTGGGGCCATCCTCATAGCTGGAGTCCGATGGTATGTGCTGCGGTCCTGGCCTTTTAGAGGATGCAGGCCATCTGAAAGCAGTACCTGCTATCAGTGCCTGCTCTGCACCCATTCCATTCCTTTTCTTTGGGATAATACTGCTCACTACCCCTGTCATTCTGTTCATGCCTGTGGATCAAGTGGGGCTGATCCTATAGCCCTCAGTGATCTTGGCAGCAATATATTTTCCTTTTCTGTCCTACTTGAGTGAAATTGGGCTGGGGCCTGATGCCTTTCATGCGTGCCTCTAGGATGTTAGCAGGACTGGGAGAGAGGAGATGGTTTATTTTAAGTTTATTTATGTGGTCTGTTCACATAGTCTTTGAGGAACTATCATCTTTTTCTTTTTCTTTTTTTATCCTCACCTGAGGACATCTTTTTTGTTTGTTTGTTTGTTTTTTGTTCAGATAGAGTGGAAGGGGGGGGGAGAGAGAGAGAGAGAGACAGAGAGAGAGAGAGAGAGAGAGAGAGAGACATCGATGTGAAAGGGACACATTGAGTGGTTGCCACCCCCACAACCCAACCAGGGCCGGGGACAAACTGCAACCGAGGTACGTGCCCTTAGTGGGAACCGAACCTGGGTCTCTCTGGACCACAGGCCGACGCTCTAACAGCTGAACCAAACCAACCAGGGCCTGCCTTTTTCTTTTTGTGAAAAAGTGTTTTAGATTTTTCAGTTTAATAGAATGTGTTTGCCGTCTTGAGTAGATGCTGGCATGGTGAAGAACTGGAAAGGGATTATTTGGTTGGCAAACACAATAAGTGGGACAGGAGAAAAGTGTCAAATTTTTTTCTTTCACTTCTGAGTCTACTCAGTGGCTGAGCTAGGTCCTTATCTCCCATTTCTGGGTGCCAAGATGATTGCTCTCAGGTAGAGCAAAATGTGTGCCAATCAGGAGCAGTTTGGGCTATAATGGCAGACCAGGTGGCTGTGGCTGAAACAGTAGGGGTTGTTCATCACAGGAAAACAAGAAATCTGGGGCAGATAGCCCCAGCAGGTGTGGTAGCTCACTGCATCAGGACAGATCCATTATCGCCCTCCTTTCGTTTTGACCCACCATCCTCAGTGTGGCTCTTCTCAGGGCTGCAGGGTGGCTACTATGCCTCTAGGCATCATGTCAGTTTTCTAGTCTGGAAGAAGGAAGGGCCAAAACCTTTTCCTTAGTGAAGTTTTACTATTTTATGTGGGTGGATCACCTTCCCCAGGGTCTCTTACTAACAGAACTGTGTCACAGGGTCACCTCTGGCTGAAAAAGGATAGTGAGTAATTTTAGCTGGTCACTTGATGGCCCCCCAAACAATTAGGGTTGTGTTATTAATGGAGAAGGGGCTGGATGCTGGTCAGGTGGCAAGCAGGCTTCTTCTGTAGCATGGCACTAGAAGAAGCCCCACTTTGGGACCTGTTAGATTCACCAATTACTGTCTTCGTGGCACTGGATACATTACTTAACCTCTGTGAGCCTCAGTTTTCTCATGTGTCAAATGGCAAACAGCTGGAATTGTTAGGATGCTCCAATGACGTGATGTAAGCAGAATATCCAGTGTGCTGTCTGAAAGATGGAAGACAGCTAGTTCATTCTTTTCTTGGCATTGTGGCAGCTCCCCCCAAATGCAGGGCAAGAGAAGCTGAACAGGTGACTAACCTTCATCTAAAAAGTGGAAGAAGGGCCCTGGCCGGTTTGGCGCAGTGGTTGGAGCATCGGCCTGTGGACCAGAGAGTCCTGGTTTTGGTTCTCACTAGGGGCATGCACCAAAAAAAAGAAGGGACTGTTTTTATTTTTTTATCATGGTGGAGAAGGGACAGGACATTGAGGGCAGGCATGATGGCTGTTACTGAGTCCCGGCTTTCCTTCACCTGAGCTAGTATTATTAACAGCATGTGCAGCATCATCCCTCTTAACCTTGTGCTCCTTTATCGTGAAGCTGACAATCCAAGTCCTACTGGGCATTATCTCCTGACTCTCAAGGTTAATTTGAGGTGGAGAGGAGGTGCTGCTGCTCTGGTGCCTGCACTGTCCTGGATTGTGTTCTCCTGGAGGCCCAGATTGGAGTGTTTTTGTGAGTCCTGGGCTCTTGTGAGGCTGAGGGAAGAGCTCACTTGCACACATTCTTAGTGGACTCAGGGCACCCCAACTCTTGGCAGCAGTTCCTTCATCCTAGACTTGCTGAGTCCAGCAGGATTTCTCTGCGGGATTCTGGTGCTTTGCTTTTTGCTGGGACTGGAGTGGGGGTGGGGGGAGCAGCTAAGGGGGAGAGCCTAGCAGAGCAGCTCTGTGTGCAAGGCTTTTATGTGATTTACACTTGAGCAGCAGAGCTCTGACATCAATGGGACTAGCTACTGGGAAGGAGTCTCCATGAAGGGGTTCTCTGGAGCTCGTTGGCTCGCCTCTAACTCACCCCCACCTCCACTCCCACATTAGCCTCACCCAGCTACAGGACAGTCAGTCACTCATTCTCCTGTTATTATGCTGACTCTGCTCTCTCTTGTACCCTTTCCCAACACACAGCCCTATGTGGGTTTTACTCACAGCCCAGCCCTCTGCCATGCCGTGGCCCCCACTTCTCTCTTCTGCATCTCCACCCTTGCTGGCCAGCGTAATAGGTGTGTCAGTGAGCGCAGGGCAGGATCTGCTCAAGACTCTCTGTTCTTGGGGTTCCCAAGTGTCAGACAATGTGGAACATGGGGCCCATTCTCTAGTTGACTAATGGGACATGATGTTGGCACCTTATCTTTATGCTGATACATACTGGGCATTAATAGAAATACGTAGCCAGGGAACATGTATAGAATTTCAAGCAGCTGTGCTGGCTGGTGCTTTCGATAGCATATTGTGTGATTAACTTCTTCTGAAGAGGTTTCTGAGGAGAAATGAGTAAGACTGTTAACTCTAGGAAGCTGGGTATATGTCAGGTTTCCTTTCTTCTTTTTTTTCTTTTTCCCTTCTTGATTTTCTGTAGTGCTTCCTTAATCTTCATTCCCAGCAGTGGGTTTTGCTGCCTCAGGATTTCTTATTTAAATCACTGCTGCTTGAGTGATGCTCTGCTGGTCCTGATAGGAGGACTGAGCTGGCCTTGGTTGGGGTGCATTGTAGGGTCTCAAGGTGGCTCAG
Source organism: Molossus molossus (assembly GCF_014108415.1). Taxonomy (NCBI): domain Eukaryota; kingdom Metazoa; phylum Chordata; class Mammalia; order Chiroptera; family Molossidae; genus Molossus; species Molossus molossus. Next base: position 56,300,218 of record NW_023425399.1, on the reverse strand, counting down.
GGGGACCAGGAGAACCTTTACCTTAGTCTTGATTGTCTCACCCTGAATTTCTCATCCTGGTCCCAGCCCAGGGGGAAGCTCCTTTATGACTGCATAGGGCTCTTGGGACCACCGGCTTCTCTTTTGAGATGTTTGAAGCTTTGGAGCCATTCCTTTTTTCCCTTTCATCTCATCTCCTTATTCCTCCTCAAGAGCTGCTAATGATGGTTCAGTTTTTCTGATTGGAGTCTAAAACTCAGGAGAAGAATGACTTAGAATATTGGGTCTTGATATGGTCAAGGGTGGTCCTATAGGTGTTGTAGAGAGGCTTGTGTTCACCACTCTCTACTGATTACCATGTTGTTATCATCGTGCATCTTCAGTTTCCCCAGCTGTAAATGAGAAGTAAAAATGCATGCAGGCCATAGGCTTAGTATGGGTTTAAATGAGACAGTATTTCAGTGTCTAGGAAAATGTCTGCACTGTAGTAGGTCCTCAACAAAAATCATTAAACATTTTCTTAGTGAGGCCTAAAGCTAATATGTTTCCCAGTCTTCCCTCTAGTATGGCTGTTGTTCTTTTGGTTCATTTTAAATTAGACTCTTATTTTTTAAACTCTTCTCTGTCCTCACTCCCCCTGAACACTTATCTTCACCCTCTTTGGGTCTCCTGGTCCCAAGCACCTCCCTGCCCTGCAGAAACTGTACTGACAGCTAGTTACAGCCTACACTCTCTTTCCCTTCCCTCCTTCCCTTTCCACTTTGCCAGATTTCAGCCGTGGGCAAACATCACTGTTTGCTTTCTCAGCATCTGGGTTTAGGCTCCTGAGGGCCACAAGAGGAAGTAACACACCAGGCTGAAGGGTCATGGGTTCGAACTTCCTCCTTGCTTCTGGCTCATTCCTCTTGTCACTCTTTTCCAGCCAGCTCTTGTGGGATTACCACTGCATCCATCCCATGCCCTGTCTACACTGACTTGTTTAGCTCCCACTCAGCTTTCTCTGTCCTTGCCTCGCCACCCTCCCTTCTCCATGTTCTTCAAAGATGCCTTATCTGCTGCTGGAATGGATCTAGCCCTTTCTGTCCCACTGGAGCTTACCCTCTTTTCCTCCCATTCCCCACTCTCAGGACCTCCTGGTCTAAAACCAGTGCACATTTTCCAGCAGCTTCTCTAGTTGCAACTTGGGTTTTTCCTTAATTGTAGTGTTTTAAAATCATAGTGGTAAAATCATAATCTCACTTCTCAAACTTTTTACAATTTGACCATCGCTTCCATTAATACTTTCTTTTCAAAAACCACCACCTTTTTCCCAAAAAATCTGACAACTTTCCTTCTTCATGTTTCCTCCATGGGGTATTCGACACTAAGGAGCTGCTCTGTCTTTGGACTCTCACTTTTGTCAACCTCTGTGCCTCCCTTTCTGCATGCTTTATCCACTTAACAGTTACCAAGGGGCACGATCGCTGGTGCACAGAAGTGACATGTTTTGGCCCATTAGGAGAGACAGACATTAACAAGTAAATATTATTTAATTACAAACTGAGATAAGTATGATGCTGATAAAGAACAAAGTATTTAGAAAGAGAGAGACAGTAGGGACCTAATTTAGATGGAGGTCAGCAAAGGCTTCTCTGAAGAACAGACATGTGAGCTAAGACCTAGAGGAAAAGTGGAATTAAACAGAAAACTGAGAGGAGGAACCTGTGATCAGAAGGAAGAGCATGGTCACAGGCTCTGGGGTAGGAGGGAGCTCAGCGAGTTAGAGGAACTGCAGGCAATGGGTGTTAGTTAGCACAAGAGCATAGGGGCTGATTGTGAAGGGACTTAATAGGCATTAGGGAGGTTTGGGTCAGGTGCAGGAAGGAGCCTGTGAAAGGTTTTCATAAAGGTTCTGGACAGGGTGGCTGAGAGTGGATGAGAATAGAGGCAGGGAGATCAATGGGAAGCCACTCAGGAGTCCCAGTGAAGTTGTTATGGTGACCCAGACAAAGAACAGTGACCATGTAGGTGGGGAGAATGGCACAGAGAATGAATGAACAAGTGAGGGTATGTGGGATGAGGGGGAAGGAAGTGTTGTGCATGACTTTTGGACTTCTGGATGGAGCCAGATGTTCTTTGCTGACAAGGGGATACCTAGGGGAATGGACCATCTCTGCTCTTCTGGCCTCTCCCACTCAAGTGGATGTGCTATCTACCCATGGTCCTAGTATCAGGACAGGGACTGAGCTACTGTAACAAAGAGGCCCCCAGATACATCTATTCCTCTTTTATGTAACAGTCTAGAGGTGGGTGGGTAGTGTAGGACAGGGTGGGGGCTCTGCCAGCCTCAGCAGCTCTGAGTTCGAGGTGGTTGCTCCATTTCTCTCAGTTCCCAGCCTGTGGGAAAGGGAAGAGGCCAAGTGAGCTCACACCCACTCAGTCATTTAAGTGTAGGACCTGAACACCATTTCTGGCCACAGCCTATTGCCAGAAGGCAGTCACATGTCCACATCTAGCTACAGGTTGCTTAAGAAATGTAGTCTAGCTGGGTGCCCTGCAGAAACACTGTTACACTAGAGGAAGGGAAGGATAGGTGTTAGGGGACAGTTGGAAATCTGCCACTATTGTCTGTTGCCTCCTTGTTCTCTTTCAAAGACTGCCCCCCCCCATATACCTTTGGCCGGACCTCTGTTCAGCGCTTTGCATTTCTAGGTGCTGCTTGGACAGTCTCTCCTGATGCCTTTAGTACCTCCAACTGAGACTGTCTTGAACAGAGCCTGTCTTATTCCTAAACATGTGCTTCAGTCATTTACAAACTATTTTTGCAGTTGTGATAACTGCTCAGTTTTATTTATTTATTTATTTATTTATTTATTTATTTATTTATGGTACGTGCCTCTAGCAGGAACCAAACCCGGGACTCTCTGGTCTGCAGGCTGACACTCAACCACTGAGCCAAACTGGCCAGGGCAACAGTTCTCTACATTTAGCAATAAAGGTCCCTAGAGAAGAGATAATGCTGTTGGGTCCACTCATTCATGGGAGGTGGTTTTGAGTAGCAAAGGGGGATGTTCCTGCAGAGTTGAGTTGTCTTTGACTTTTCCTTTCTAGTGGTCAGCCGGCCTTCTAGGCAGCTGGCCTTGAGATCTTTCACTGAAACCTCAGACAGGTGTCTCTGTTGTTTTAAAGATGATCTGTCAGGATGCTGAATGTGGCAAGGCAGATGGCTCTTTCCCGACCATCTGTCCACAGTTGGGCCCTGGCCAGACCTCACAGAACAATGGTGTTTTTCAGTGGATCAGATGGAGTGAGAGAGGAGAAATCCTCCAGGACTGGGGACTCTCTCCTGGAAGTTGGATCAGGAAGAAGAGGACTGGGGGGTCCCAGCTGGCCTGGCCACTGGTGTTGGAGATTTATTGGAGGGTCTGGCCCTGGTTGAACATTACTGCCTCTGGAGTGTGAGGTCCTGGGTCAGTCTCCCCAGCTTCACACCAAGCCCTCACCTGAGTGAGCAGACTCACCCAGCTTTAATGCTAACTCCCTTTGCAGTGAGCCTGAACTTTCTGCATTCCAGTTAAAGGCAACCCATTTAGTACTGCCCCATCTGTCACCATAAACAAAAAGTTCTTCTAACAGGTGGGCAGGCAGTCCTCCCAGGATAATGAGGAATCTGTGAAATTCCTCTGGGGACTGAGGGTACTGTCAGAGGCAGCCTTGGCCTCCTCCATGGGAAAATGCAGCTGACAGAGGGCAGTCAGTTGGTGCTCTATGCTGACCCCAGTATGACCCTCTTGACCTCTAGAGGCTCTGGAAGCATGGGAGAAAGAGATTGTGTAGAGGAGGGCAATCTTATCTATCTTGCCCTCTAGTTTTTCCTAGAGTCACCACCAGGGATGGAGAAAGAGAATGTGTATTTTATCTTTTGTGCCGCCTGGCAGGACCTCCGGGGAGCTGTTTTCCTCCTGGCCTCTGATAGCTCTTCTTTGAACATACTTGCTTTTTCTCCCTAAGAAGAATTTGCTGCATTGCCTAACTTGATTCTTGTCTCTGCTCCTCTAGAGTAATAGGATTCTGTTCCTTTGCTGGATTCCCTGGTCAGAACAGACCTGAGTTTTTTCAATTTTAAGGTAGGGAGTTTTTTGTTATGTCCAGCAGCTGGAATTAGAGGCATTGGCATAGCCTGGACTCAGGGGCCAGATTGACTGGGATCAAATCTTGCTTCTTAGCTGTGCTCCCTGCACCTTTCAGTTGTTCCTTATGTTAAACGGGGATGACAGTTTTGCCTGTTTCCTTCATTGCCACAAGGATTTCTTGTGATAATGTATGTAAAATGCTTAGAGAGTGTTTGACACACAGTAGGACTCAGTAAACATCCTCATGGTTGTACACAGGTCCCATATATCTGTATAACTGTCTGCTATTTACCAGGCCCTCCCCCACCAAGGCTTACTCTGCCCAACTCACTTATTTGATGGCCATATAAAGGATTTTCTGTTCCAAGGACTTTACATCGAGTTTTGGACCAGAATCTTATGGTAAAGACCAGAGCTCAGATCCTGTGTTTCTGGGAGGAGGGGGTCAATGTGTTGCTGTGTACCTTCCTATTGCATTACTTGTGCTCTCTGGGGGAAGGCTCTGGGGCAGGTGTTGCTTGTTCAGGTTTATGAATGGTGGGGAAGAAATCAGCTGACTCCTTCCCACCTTTCTTCTTGTAACTGGTCCCTGGGAACTGTGTGGTAATGATTTTGGTTGTTACCTCAACCAGAAAACCACTGTGCTTTCTGAATGAAATCTGAGGCTCGGTTGTCCTGGAGCCTCTTCCTGTATTGCCCTCTAGGTGGCAGTCCTGGGCCAGCCTTTGGCTGGGAGGACAGGAGTCCTAGGAGCGGGTCTCTAGCCAGCAAGTGGGGCAGGTCCCCTTCTGATGTGCTCCATTTAAGGGCCAGGATCTAGCTGAGAATGCTTGAAAGGCCCATTATTCTGGGCTGGATCTCCCACTACCCCCTTCACCTTTTGTTGGGAGATCTAGGCTTTTGCCTTTGTCTGTCCTTTGAGGCCTCCCTTTGTTGTGGCTGCCCTGGGAACTGGTGCAGGTTACTGGGTGATGCTGCCCAGTGGGAGGCACTCTGCCCTCCAGCCCCATCAGTGGGCTGTCTGAGGTGGGTGTAGGGAGTGAGGGACTCCCTTCCTCTCCTGTGGTATTCTACTTCTCATTCAGAAAGTTGCTGATGGCTTGACTTGGATGCCGAAAATATAGAGGAGGAACAGTTGGGAGTAGATGAAGAATGAGAAATGTTGGGGTTTTAGGATGGGCTGGGTTGGGTGGGCTAGGGCATTCACTCCTCAGCCACAGGTTACTTTCTTCCCAGAGTTGGTAAATCACATTGCTTCTCTTTGACAAACACCTGAGGTTAAAGCCAAATTAAGAGCTGAGTTTGTGGTCTTCTTTACATGGGAGGAAAGATAGGAAGATTCCTGCTGGAACTGATGCTCGCGCCTTTTCTTTGCCCTTTGACTCTTTTGCAAAACAAGCAGATTCTGACTTTGCTGTGGGTGGATGGACTGCCATAGTTTTGGCAGCCAAAGAGATTTTTCAAGACCTGGAGAAGGGGCATGGAGAAATCAACTAACATAGTGGTGATTTTAAGTTCCCATGGCAAACAGCTGTTGGGTTTAAGGAACCTGAAGTTGGTGTCAAAACACAGACTTTCTTGCCTGTTTCTGCTGAGAAGCCAAGGTCTTGGCAATAGGACCCCTGCTGGAGAGGAGGAGAGGAAGGTTGTGCAAGGATTCATGGCCTTGTGCAAATCATCCTAATGATATTTCGATGAGTATGCTGCAGCCTGCCCGAATGCCTACCTTAGCGCCATGCCTGCCATAGCTCTGCTTGCAGAGCCTTGGATTGCGGTAGGTCCTGAGTAATCATTGGATGAGGAAACAACTTCTAGGAGAGCTTACTAAATTGTCTCACCCTTATCAGGCCCTTGATAGTCTTCTCCCAGTTAGGCATCAGCAGACTTCTACCTCTTTTTTCTGTCTTCATCTTCACCACATCACCCCTGCCTCTCCCACCTTCTTTTGGCCTACAGGCACATGTCCCAGAGCCTTCCTAGACTGTCTTTCCACAGCAGTGGGCTAAGATTGTGTACAGGCTTTGTTCTTTCTGCTCTGTGGGCTATGACACTTGAGCATGAATCTTTTGGTGGCACAGACACCAAGCCCCACTGGATGTTGGTACCATCCAAGAAGCTCACTAGGGGCTGCTTTCCTGAGGGGATAGGGAGGACAGGGATTGCCAGCCTGGAGCCTTTATTGGGAAAATATGTATTGAAGGTGGTGTACAAATTCTAGGTGTAGTGGGGGAATCCTATTAGAATTATCCATGTGCTTTAAAGAGTTCACAGCAGCACAGAAATTCCTGTGGCCTTGGTCTTTAATCTTTGGTTTACTGGTAGAAAGAAAGTAACCTATTTCATTAGTCCGTACAATAGTCTCAGCAGATAGAGCTCAAGTTCTTTCAGTCATAGTCTGAACTTCCCTAAGGGGGAGGTAGTAAGTGGTAGAAAAATCCCAAAAATTCTTAAACAATTTATGTGGCCTGGGCATTGGTTTCTCCATATGTAAAATGGGGACAGTAATACCTACTTTACAGGATTGTGGAAGGACAGAGTATAAACATATTCAAAGTACCTTGCTCAGTGCTTTGCATGGTGTAGGTCCTCAGTAAGCATTTATTCCCTCTTGGAGATGGTGCCAGCACCTGGCTTCCAGTCAGCATATCCTTTCCTCCACTTCCTAAGCCAGGTATTCAGTCTATGGGGTGTGTTCAAACTGCCCTGTGAACATCTATTCCAGGACACCCAGGGGCACTCCTCTTATTGGAGCTCTTTCTATGGTGCTGGCTATTGGCAGAGGAGAGAGCTGGGGCAAAGACCCCAGCCTGTCCAGGAACATTCTTCCTGATGTTTCCTCTCCAAAGCAGTCTGCTTCAAGCAGCTCAACTGCCAAAGTGAAAATCCTGTGTGCTCACCCTAATCCTGTGTGCTCACCCTAACTGGTTTTCAGCAGAGGTTGATTTTTGCCTGTGTAACTGCTGCTAGGAACCCTGATGTCTCTCTCCTTAGGGATTATCAGATGAATTTTGTTTTTAGCAACTACAGAGTCCATCCTATCCACTACCTGTTTTAGAAGGACATGTTTAGGAGCCCTGAAGATGAAGGTAGGCACCTTCAGCCTTTTGGCTTTGGAAAGGCTGTCACTTGGAAGGGTCCCCAGGATAAGAAGCTGATGGCAGACAGAGAGATAGCCACAAGGAAGAAAAAAGGCTGCTGTCAGTCTTCCTGGGTCTGGCATCTTCTCAGTGAAGGTAATGAGAGGTCATATTTTAAATATTTGGGAAAGGGAGACTGCAGAGAAGATCAGAGCTCCTCAAGTATTTGAAGAATTGTAGCCTGAAAAAGAATAAACCAGCTGTTCTGGTTACAGGGAGAGCAAAAGAGGGCATACCAAGCATAAATGGTACCAGGAAAGAATGTGAGGAGGGGAAAGGGTTAAAATAAATTAGAGTTGAGTAAAACTTCTCTCTGAGCAGGGTCTGCCCTGGCTGGCATGGACCAAAACTGTCTTCAATAAGGAAGGAGATGTGTAACTATAAATGACCAGAGCTAGGAACAGGTAGGTTCTGAGTTCGTCTTGCTCAGCTCTGCTGTACAGGGGAACTGAAGCCTAGATGAGGTTAGGTGGCCTGTCCAAGAGCCTGAGCTAGTGTGAATGTCTGAAAGTGCCCATGTCTTGAGCTCTGGGTTGGTATTGGCTGGAGAGTCATCTCTGGCATAGCATCAGGAAGTGTCTTTCAACACTGTTCCTTGAAATCTTATAGTTTCACTAAGCTCTCCAGGGATTCTGCAGTATATCTGTATTTGAGTTACTGTAGCCCTTTTTTTGGCAACAATTATTTAGGCCTGACAGGTAGGCACAACTGTCTCATTAAAGGCGGATATACTTGTGCGGCTTGGGGGAAAAAATTAAAGGGAACATTCCATTAGTTTTAAAAAAGAATACCAGTCATTCCTTTTATTTGTAAACTCAGTGTATTCAATATATTAAAATTTGTCATTAAATTTATGAAACAGGAGCAAAGTGTTGTACTTTTCTATTGTGAAATGCTCACTGTTCAAGGGCCTATAATGTATCTGTGTGTATGTGCACATTTATGCCTGTGTGTATAGACACAGCTACTTCTTATGACTGGTCCTGGGTTAGGTGTTTTGCATATAATTTCTCAGTTATCCTCATGATTAATCTACTAGGTAGGGACAGTCTCAGCCTTGCAAATGACTGAGGCTCAGTGAGGTGAACCCAAGCCACAGCAGCTGGTCTGTAGATATTAATGCTGGAGAACCAGATGAAAATTGCAGCTGCAAAACAAGGTAGGCCTTCAGGCTTGTCTGGCTGTGGCCAGGATTCTCAGCCACCCTCTGCCTTACCTATAACCCAACTGTGCATTGAATCTGGGGAGATGGAGGTGGAGAAAGGAAACAGAGATTGCAGAGGCCTCTTGGGTGCTTCTGTTAAATATGCCCACTATTGAGAATCGATAGTTTTTGTAGAAGGAGAAAGATGAACATTATGAAAATGCTTCTCTTTCGTCTCCAAAAGAACTGCTCAAGGAGCCCTGTGGTGCTGGAGAACCTGGAATCCTGAATGAGGCAGCATCTGCCTTAACCTCTTCCTTACTCCACCTGGATCTAGAGGGGGTCTCCACCCTGACTTGTAAACTGTAGACCAGTGGGGAGATGGAATTTGTGTCTCACCAGTTTTGTTTTTTTTCTTTTCAGGGTTGCATCTCCTTTGTAAACTGAGGTCTCCCTCCACTCTGTCATACCCACACTATAGGCTGAAAGGGCTAGAAGGCCTCCGTTTCCTCATCTGTAACAGCCAGCAGCTTTTCAGAGTGTGAGAACTAAATGAGAAATCATTCATTGTTCTTTCAACAAATGAGAGCATTAGTACACCATGCTCTGTTCTTGGCACTGGGATACAATGTGGACAGAATAAATTCTTATCCTTTGTGCTTATATTTGAGTTGTATAGAATATAAGTACAGGGAGACACACAGTAAACAAATAGCTATTAGGTCAAATGGTAAGTATGAAGAAAAACAAGGTTTGTTTTAAGAGGGATGGAGAGTAAAGGGTACATGTGCTGTTTTCTTTTTTACTGAGGTGAAATACACATAACATGTTAGTGTTAATTCAGTGGCATTTTGTACATTCACATTCTTGTGCAACCATTACCTCTACCTAATTCCCAAACATTTTCATCTTCCCCAAAAGGGGTGTCACCTTTATATATAAAGGTGATATTTGAGCAAAGATGTGAAAGAAATGAGGAAGTGACCCATGGAAATATCTAGGACAAGACCTTTTCAGGTGGAGGGGGCAGCTAGTGGGGAGACCTTGAGGCAAAGAGCTGCTTTGGTAAACTTGACTAATAAGGAGGCTAGGAGGCTGCTCAGTGTGTGTGGGGAAGACCTGTGGGAAGTGAGATGGAAGGGCATGTGGAGGCCACCGCAGTCAGATCCAGGAGACCAGTGGAGTCTTGAGGGGTTGGAGCGTCTCAGTGGCATATTGGGCATGCAGCAGGCACTCACTAGGTGCGTACCTGCAGCATCTTTTCTGGCCCCTTCCTGATTCTCTACAAATCATAACCTCTTGGTTTAGTCTTAGTCTGTTAACTGCATGTGTCTTGTTAATGACAGCAAGAATCATGTTACATGTATTTGGATTGTCCACCTTGTATACCTGTAATACTAATAGTAGTACAGATTTCTACCTCTTCCTCCTATGTATTTCTCCTTGGAAAAAATCCTTAAAAAATAAAAAATATGAACTTTTGAAATAATTGTTCTAATTCTGTGAAGTATGCCGTTGGTATTTTGATGGGGATTGCGTTGAATCTACAGATTGCTTTGGGTAATATGGACATTTTAATGATGTTAATTCTCCCAATCCATGAACAGGGTATGTGCTTCCACTTTTTTATATCTTTCTCTATTTCTTTTTTCAATGACCTGTAGTTTTCTGCGAATAGGTCCTTTATTTCTTTGGTTAAGTTTATTCCTAGGTATCTTAATTTTTTTTGCCACAATGGTAAATGGGATTGTTTTCTTAGTTTCTCTTTCTGTGAGTTCATCATTGGTGTGGAACCAAAAAAGGCCTCGAATAGCTACAGCAATCTTGAAAAGGAAGAACAAAGTTGGAGGGATCACAATAGCAGACTTCAGGTTATACTACAAAGCCACTGTAATCAAAACAGCCTGGTACTGGAAAAAGAACAGGCATATAGACCAGTGGAACAGAACAGAGAACCCAGAAATGGACCCAAGGCAATATGCTCAATTAATATTTGACAAAGGTGGCAAGAGCATATAGTGGAGTAAGGACAGCTTCTTTAATAAATGGTGCTGGGAAAATTGGACAGCTACTTGCAGAAAAATGAAACTAGACCATCAACTTACACCCTACACGAGAATAAACTCAAAATGGATAAAAGACTTAAATGTAACTCATGAATCCATAAAAATCTTAGACAAGACTGTAGGCAACAAAATTTCAGACATCATACGCAACAGAATTTTTACTGATACATCACCTAAGGCAATAGAAACAAAGGAGAAAATGAACACATGGGACTACATCAAACTCAAAAGCTTCTGCACAGCGAAAGATACAATCATCAAAACGGAAAGGCTACCCACTGTATGGGAGAGCATAATTGCCAATGATTTATCAGATAAGGGGTTAATTTCCAATACATATAGAGTGCTCATACAACTCCACAAAAGGAAGACAAAGACCACAATTAAAAAATGGGCAGAGGAACTAAATAGACACCTCTCCAAACAGGACATACAAATGGCTAAGAGACATATGAAGAAATGCTCAACATCACTAATCATCAGAGAGATGCAAATTAAGAGAACAATGAGGTATCACCTCACACCTGTCCAAATGGTTGCCATCAACAAATCATCAAACAACAAGTGTTGGCGAGGGTGTGGAGAAAAGGGGACTCTAGTACACTGCTGGTGGGAATGCAGACTGGTGCAGCCACTATGGAAAACAATATGGTTTTACCCCAAACAATTAAAAATTGAACTTCCATTTGACCAGTGATCCCACTTCTAGGAATATACCTTAAGAAGCCTAAAACACCAGTCAGAAAGAATATATGTACCCCCATGTTTGTAGCAGCACTATTTACAATAGCTAAGATCTGGGAACAGCCCAAAGGTCCATCAGTAGACGAATGGATAAAAAAGCATTGGTACATATACACAATGGAGTACTACGCAGCTGTAAGAAAGAAAGATCTCTTTACCTTTGCAGACTACATGGTGGGACCTGGAAATCATCATCCTAAGTGAAACAAGCCAAACAGAGAAAGACAAGTATCATATGATCTCACTTATTTGTGGAATATAATGAACATAACAGTCTGAGGAAAGGGGAAGTCCCAGAGAAGTGGAAGTGGGGTACAGATTGACAATCCTCAGAAGTGGAGGTTGTGGGGGAGAGATAAACCACAGAACTTATATGCATGTATGCATGAACAGTGGACATGGACAACAAACTGGGGACAGGGCAGGGAGGGAGGGAGAGGGGGGAATCAGTGGGGGAAAATGGAGAAACATCTGTAACAAAAATTAATTAATAAAAAATAAATTAATTAAACAAATCTTAATAAAAAGGCCCCAGCTAAATGGAAAGGACATCTTTGGTGAATTGACAGTCTACCCATGGCCATCAGTGCCCCATCAGCAGGTGATATCCCCAATGTCTCTTCAGCCTGAAGCTATTTTTAGCTCTACTCTAATTCCATTCACCAATTCTATTTCCTAGTGTCACTCATCTGTATGTTTAATTTTGTAACTGGTTTTACAAATTATAGTGGTGTTCAACTGCATTTCATTTCCTAGAGCAAATCAAAGCATATTACACTATGTCTTGTTGACCATCTATTCAGCCTGAAAGTAGGCACAATGGAAGATGATTGCTTTCTTATGAGGAAATGAGTTGGGAAAATGAAGTCTCTGTAAAGAGAGTCTCATGGGATGGATGTGGGATTGCTTTAAGCAGCTGACTTTTTTCTTTTAAGATTTGGGTTTTGTGTCTCTATTAAGCTAGTTTATTGCTGACTCATTTTTAGAAATTGACTTTAATTCTCAAGCCACTGCTCATGTTTGTATTTGAGCAAGGAGGTATATCATTCTTTGAAGTATTGGAGAAGGATGCATGGGGCCAGCAAGACTATCCCCTAGCAGGTACCCCATAGGAAGGGCTTCCTTGAAACTGACCATAATCTCCCCTTCTAAGACCAGTTACTGAATGTGTTCTTCTAGAAAGTCCTTCCTTCTGTTTAACCTGGATCACTTATATAATTTAAGTTCCTTACCTTTTGATTGAGCTTCAGTAAAGAATAAGTGGTGAGCACCCTTCCTGAGTAAACCTTCTCTTTTGTGCTATTGATACCAATGTCTCATATGCTCTATTGAATTTTTTATTTTCTGTTACCTCTCAGCCCACCAACATGGTTAGGTCTTCCTGTCCTCTCCAGTCTCACACTACTGATCCTCCAGCATTCCTCCAACCAATGGCTTGAAGCTCTGATTGCCTGCTCATTTGTGGAGTTTTGGTAATGTGGTGGTCAACCTTATTACTACACTTCTACAGTGATTCTCTCAGAGATGCCAATGATTTATGCTGCCTGCCAAATCCAGAACATTCTCTAGGTCTAACAGTGTTATTATTTTTGAGGCATTGTCATTTCATCCCTAAATACTTTAACTCATATCTCACCTTCTAAAAACAAGAACATTTCTACCTAACTACGATAAAATAATCATACTCTATATGTAATATAGTTGTTTGTATGGAAAATAATACAATAATTAATAAATAAAAATACAAGAACAAGTTCTGTTGCTTAGTCTCATAACTGTAAACCTACATTTGCCCCACCTGATATAGGCCATGTTCAGTTTGTCTGGGAGTCCCAATCTTGTCCTTGATAGCTGTGTTTTAAAAATCCAGGATTCAGTTAAGGATCGTTCATTGCATGTACATGTTATATCCCTACAGTGTCCTTTAATCTAGTAATATAGTAGCTCAGACATTTTGTAGTATTTTACGACATTGATATTATTGAAGATTCCATTGTTGAAGAGTTTTGTAAAGTCTCCCTGAACTTGTATATATCTGATCATTTCCTTATGATTACATTCAAGTTAACTGCTTCTTGGCCTTTTGGATAAGATCAAGTGTACATTCATTCAGGTTGAACATTTTGGTCAGGATGATTATGTAAGTACTTTTATAATCCAGAGACACATAATGTCACCTTGTCTTATTATTGGTTATGTTAAATTTGATTACTTGGTTAAGTGGTGCAGACCAGATTTCTCTATTTTCCTTTTGAAATCAATAAGTAATCTGTGGGGTACTGCTATTAGACTGTGGAATATCCTGTTAAACAAATAGTCTACCATCCAATGATTTTTAAAATCTATTCTATTTATAACATTTTAAAAAGCATTCTTTTATTGTGGTAAAATATATATAATGTAAAATTTGCCATTTTAACTATTTTTGAGTGTACAATTCAGTGGTATTAACATTACTCATAATGTTGCACAACCATCACCACTATACATTTGCAGAATTTTTTCATCATTCCAAACAGAAATTCTGTACATATTAAAAAACAAGTACCCATCTTCTTCCCCTAGCCCCATTCTACTTTCTGTCTTTATGAATTTGGCTATTCTAGAGACCTCATATACATGGACTCAGACAGTATTTGTCTTTTTGTGACTGGCTTCTTTCATTAGCATAGTGTCTTCATTATTTTGTAGCTTTTATGAGAATTCTGTTCTATTTAAAGCTAAATGACATTCTACCATATTCATAGCATCTGTTGATGGACACTGGGTTGCTGCTACCTTTTGGCTATTGTGAATATTGCTGCTATGAGCATGGGTGTGCACATGTCTCTTCCACACTCTGCTTTCAATTCTTTGGTGTATATAGCCAGAAATTGAATTACTGGATTATGTGGTAATTCTATTTTTAATATTTTGGGGAACTGCTATACTTTTTTTCATAGCTGCTGCACCATTTTACATTCTTACCAGCAATGCATGAGGGTTCCAGTTTCTCCACTTCTTTACCAACATTTACCTTTTTCCATTTTTGTTACATATTTATTTATTTATTTTTGTTCATCTTAGTAGGTGTGAAGTGACATCTTATTGTGGTTCTGATTTCCATTTCTCTAGTAGCTAATGATTTTGAGCACCTTTTCAAGTACTTCCTGGGCATTTGCATACATTCTTTGGAAAAGTATCTATTTAGATTCTTTGCCCGTTTTTAAATTGGGTTATTTGTTTTTTATTTATTTATTTATTTATTTATTTATTTATTTATTTATTTATTTATATTTGTTTCTTTATTATTGGTTTGTAGTTCTCTCTCTCTCTGTCTATATACATACATACATACATATATACATATATATGAATCTATATACATATTTTTTAAAAAATTATAGTTATTATTGAAAATACTACAGATGTTCCTCCTTTTTTCCCCCATTGGCATCCTGCTCCTTGCTCCTGCCCCCCCCCCCCCCCCGCACCTTCACCGTACTGTTGTTTCTATCCATTGGTTATGCATATATGCTTATAAATTCTTTGGTTTATCTATTCCCGCCCCACACACTCTTCCCTCTGAGATTTGTCAATCTGTTCCCTACTTCCGTGTCTCTGGATCTGTTTTGTTCATCAGCTTATTTTGTGCATTATATTCCATAAATAAGTGAGATCATGTGATACTTGTCTTTCTCTGACTGGCTTATTTCACTGAGCATAATACTCTCCAGGTCCATCCGTGTTGTCTCAAAGGGTAAGAGATCTTTCTTTCTTAGAGCTGCATAGTATTCCACTGTGTAAATATACCACAGTTTTTTTTAATCCACTCATCTGCTGATGGACACTTGGGCTATTTCCAGATCTTAGCTGTTGTAATAGCACTGCTATGAACATAATGGTACATATATTCTTTCTGATTGGTGTTTCAGGCTTCTTAGGGTATATTTCTAAAATTAGGATCATTGAGTCAAATGGTAATTTTTAAATTTTTAGGGAAACACCATATTGTTTTGCATAATAGCTGCACCGGTCTGCATTCCCACCAGCAGTGTACTAGAGTACCCTTTTGCCCACATCCTCACTAGCAATTGTTTGATGATTTGTTGATGATAGGCATTCTGGCACATGTGAGGTGATACCTCTTAGTTGTTTTAATTTGCATTTCTCTTATGATTAGTGATGTTGGGTATTTTTGCATATGTCTCTTGGCCATTTGTATGTCCTTTTTGGAGAGGTATCTATTCAGGTCTTCTGCCCATTTTTAAATTTGGTTTTTTGTCTTCCTTTTGTTGAGTTGTATGAGTACTTTATATATTTTGGAAATTAACCCTTTATCTGATGTTATTATTGGCAAGTATGCTCTCCCGTATAGTGGGTTCCTTTTGCATTTTGATGCTTATTTCTTTTGCTGTGCAGAAGCTTTTTAGTTTGATGTAGTCCCATGTATTAATTTTTTTCTTTGTTTCTCTTGCCCTAGACGATGTATTGATGATGATTCTGCTGCCTACATTTTCTTCTAGGATTTTTATGGTTTCATGAGTAACATTTAAGTATTTCATCCATTTTGAGTTTATTCTTGTGTGTGGTGTAAGTTGGTGGTCAGTTTTGTTTCTTTTTTTGCATGTACCTGTCCAGTTTTTCTAGCACCATTTATTGAAGAGACTGTCTCTAGTCTATTGTATGCTTTTGTCTCCTTTGCCAAATATTAATTAAGCATAATGTCTTGGGTCAATTTCCAGGTTTTCTTTTCTGTTCCATTGATCTACATGCCTGTCCTTGTGCCAGTACTAGGTTGTTTTGATTGCAGTGGCTTTGTAGTATAATCTGGTATCCGTTATGTGATCCCTGCAACTTTGTTCATCTTTTTCAAGATTGCTGTGGCTATTCGGGGTCTTTTGTGGTTCCATATGAACTTTTGAAGTATTTGATCTAGTTCTGTGAAATATGTCATTGGTATTTTGATGGGGATTGCATTGAATCTGTAGATTACTGTTGGTAGTATGTACAATGTAATGATGTTGATACTTTGCAGGAGTTCTTTATAGCTGTATTCAAGATACAAGTCTCTTATCAAAAATAGGTTTTGCAAACATATTTTTTTTAATTTTTATGTTGTCTTTTCAATTACTTTGATGCAAAAAGTTTTAAATTTTTTGTTGTTGTTATTTGTCCTCTCCTGAGGATATTTTTTTCATTGACTTTTAGAGAGAGTGGAAGGGAGGGAGGGGCAGAGAGAGAGAGAGAGAGAGAGGACGAAAGAGAGAGAAACATCAATGTGACACACATCAACTGCCTGCCTTCTGCACTACCCGAAGTAGGGTGGGGGTTGGCACCTGTGACCCAGTCATGTGTCCGTGACCGGGAATCAGATCGGTCGACGCTCTAACTTCTGAGCAAAATGTTTTTTATTTTGATGAAGCTCAAGTTATCTCTTTGTTTTATTGTTGTTCATGCTTTTATTGTCATATCTAAAAATGGACATGAAGATTTACCCCTAAGTTTTCTTCTAAGAGTATTATGGTTTTACCTCTTATATTTAGGTCCTTGATCCATTTTGAGTTAATTTTTTAAATTGATTTTTTAGAGATAGAAGAAGGGAGAGAAAGATAGATTCATTGATGTGAGAGCCCTGGCCAGTTTGGCTCAGCGGTTAGAGCGTCCGCCTGCGGTCCGGAGAGACACGGGTTCGGTTCCCGCTAAGGGCACGTACCTCGGTTGCAGTTTGTCCCCGGCCCTGGTTGGTCGTGCGGGTGGCAGCCACTCGATGTGTCCCTTCACGTCGATGTTTCTCTCTCTCTCTCCTTCCTCTCTATCTGTACAAAAAAATGGAAAAATATCCTCAGGTGAGGATAAAAAAAAATAATAATAATAAAAGTAAGAAAGTTGTTAAAAAAAAAAAAGAAAAGAAAAGAAACATTGATGTGAGAGAGAAACACCGATTGTCTGCCTCCCACACACCCCCTGCTGAGGATAAAGCCTGTAACCCAGGCACGTGCACTGATGGGGAGTGGAGTTGGGACCTCTCAGTCCGTGGGATGATGCTCAATCCATTGAGCCACACCAACCTGGCTTGAGTTAATTTTTTTATATAGTCTAAAGAAAGTGTCCAACTTTATCCTTTTATATGTGGTCATTCAGCTGTACCAGCACCATCTGTCAAAGAGACTGTTCTTTTCCTATTGAATGGTCTTAGCATCCTTGTCCAAGCTTAACTGGCCATTCATATATGGGTTTATTTCTGGACTCTCAATTCTATTCCATTGTTATATATCTATCCTTATGCCAATATCACAGTGTTTCGATTAGTGTAGCTTTGTGCTAAGTTTGGAAATCGTGAAGTGTGAGTCTTTGAACTTTGTTCTTGTTTTTAAAGATTGTTTTGGCTATTTGGTGCCCCCTGCAATTCCACTTGAATTTGAGGTTCAATTTTTCCATTAGCAGGAAAAAAAGATGTTTGAATTTTGATAGGGATTGCGTTGAATCTGTAGATTGCTTTGAGTAGTTTATTAGTTTCCCAAGGCTGCTTTAACCAAGTACAACAGCTGGAATGACTTAAAAAAACAAAAAGAAAAACAAAACAGAAAGTAAGGTGTTGTAAGGAACATGCTCTATCTGAAGGATCTAGGGAAGAACCTGTTTCATAACTTTCTCTTATCTTCTGGTGTTTACTGGAAATTTTTGGTGATCCTTGGCTTTCAGCTGCATAACCAGTGTGTGACTTCATCTTCACATGGTATTCTTCTCTTTGTGTCTCTGTCTCTATGTTCATATTTCCCTCTTCTTGTAAAGACACCAATCATATTGGATTTAGGACCATCCTATTTTAGCGTGACTTCATCTTAACTAAATACTTCTACAAAAACTCTATTTTCAAGTAACACCACATTCTGAAGTTCTAATGGACATGCATTTTAGGAGGATACTATTAAACTCAGTACTGTTAGTGTTACCATCTTAATATTAATTCTTATTTTTTTGTATCTAAAGGTTTTTTTTTTTTTTTCCTAATTAACTTATTTTTGTTACAGATTTCCCCCCCCCTACCACCCACCAGACATCTTCCTCCCGATCCTCTTCCCACATCATTGTTGTCTATGTCCATTAGTTACGCATATATGCATATAAATTCTTTGGTTTATTTCATCCCTCCTCCCCATCCTACTACTCTGAGGTTTGTCAGTCTGAACCGTACTCCTATCTATGTCTCTGGGTCTATTTTGTTCATTAGCTTATTTTGTTCATTATATTCCACAAATAAGTGGTATTTGTCTTTCTCTGATTGGCTTATTTTGCTTACCATAATACTCTCCAGGTCTTTCCATGTCGTCTTAAAGGATAAGAGATCTTTCTTTCTTATAGCTGCATAATGTTCCACTGTGTATATGTACTACAGCTTTTTTATCCACTCATCTATTGATGGACACTTGGGCTGTTTCCAGACCTTAGCAATTGTAAATAGTACTGCTATAAACATAGGGGCACATACATTTTTTCAGAATGGTGTTTCAGGCTTCTTTGGATATATTTCTACAAGTGGGATTACTGGGTCAAATAGCAGTTCAACTTTTAATTTTTTGAGGAAACACCATATTGTTTTCCATAGTGGCTGCACCAGTCTGCATTCACACCTGTAGTGTACTCGAGCTCCCTTTTCTCCACACCCTCGCCAGCACTTGTTTTATGATTTGTTGATGGCAGCCATTCTGGAAGGTGTGGGGTGATACCTGATAGTCATTTAAATTTGCATCTCTGATGATTAGTTACATTGACCATTTTTTCATATGTCTCTTGGCCATCTGCATGTCCTGTTTGGAGGGGTGCCTATTTAGGTCCTCTGCCCATTTTTTTAAAAATTTAAATTAATTATTATTATTATTTTTTTTTATCCTCACCCGAGGACATTTTTCCATTTTTTTGTACAGATAGAGTGGGAGAGAGAGAGAGGAAGGGAGAGAGAGAGAGGAAGGGAGAGAGACAGAGAAACATCGATGTGAAGGGACACATCGAGTGGCTGCCACCTGCACGACCATCCAGGGCGGGGGACAAACTGCAACCGAAGTACGTGCCCTTGGCGGGAACCGAACCTGGGTCTCTCCGGACTGCAGGCCGACGCTCTAACCGCTGAGCCAAACTGGCCAGGGCTAATTAATTTATTTTTGTTACAGATGTTTCTCCTTTTCCCCCACTGATTTCCCCCTCCTCCTCCCTCCCTGTCCTCTCCCCAGCTTTGTTGTCCATGTCCATTGTTCATGCATACATGCATATAAGTTCTGTGGTTTATCTTCCCCCCACCCCCTCCTCTGGGGATAGTCAGTCTGTACCCCACTTCCACGTCTCTGGGGCTACACCATTCCTCAGACTGTTATGTTCATTATATTCCACAAATAAGTGAGATCATATGATACTTGACTTTCTCTGTTTGGTTTGTTTTGCTTAGGATGACACTTTCCAGGTCTCTCCATGTCGTCTCAAAGGATAAGAAATCTTTCTTTCTTACAGCTGCATAGTACTCCATTGTGTATATGTATCACAGCTTTTTTTATCCATTCGTCTACTGATGGACACTTGGGCTGTTTCCAGATGTTAGCTATTGTAAGTAGTGCTGCTACAAACATGGGAGTACATATATTCTTTCTGATTGGTGTTTCAGGCTCCTTAGGGTATATTCCTAGAAGTGGGATCACTGGGTCAAATGGAAGTTCAATTTTTAATTTTTTGAGGTAACACCACAGTGTTTTCCACAGTGGCTGCACCAGTCTGCATTCCCACCAGCAGTATACCAGAGTCCCCTTTTCTCCATACCCTCACCAACAATTGTTGTTTGATGATTTGTTGATGGCGGCCATTCTGACAGGTGTGAGGTGATACCTCATTGTTGTTTTAATTTGCATCTCACTGATGATAAGTGATGTTGAGCATTTCTTCATATGTCTCTTAGCCATTTGTATGTCCTGTTTGGAGAGGTGTCTATTTATTTAGTTTTCTGCCCATTTTTTAATTGAGTTCTTTGTCTTCCTTTTGTGGAGTTGTATGAGCACTCTCTATATATTGGAAATTAAACCCTTATCTGATGTATCATTGGTAATGATGTTCTTCCATACATTGGGTTGCTGTTCCATTTTGATGGTTGTATCTTTTGCTGTGCAGAAGCTTTTTAGTCTGATGTAGTCCTATGAGCTCATTTTCTCCTTTGTTTCTATTGCCTTAGGTGATGTGTCAGTGAAAATTCTGCTGTGTATGATGTCTGAAATTTTGTTGTCTACGGTTTCTTCTAGGATTTTTATGGATTCATGAGTCACATTTAAGTCTTTTATCCATTTTGAGTTTATTCTTGTGTAAGGTGTAAGTTGATGGTCTAGTTTCATTTTTTTTTTTTTTGCATGTAGCTGTCCGATTTTCCCAACACCATTTATTAAGGAAGCTGTCTTTATTCCACTGTATGCCCTTGCACCTGTGTCAAATATTAATTGAGCATATTGCCTTGAGCCCATTTCTGGGTTCTCTGTTCTATTTCACTCGTCTATATACCGGTTCTTGTTCCAGTACCAGGCTGTTTTTATTACAGTGGCTTTGTAGTATAACCTGAAATCTAGTAATGTGATCCCTCCTACTTTGTTCTTCCTTTTCAAAATTGCTGTGGCTATTACGGTCCTTTTGGTTCCATATGAACTTTTGAAGTATTTATTCTAGTTCTGTGAAGTATGTCTTTGGTATTTTGATGGGGATTGCATTGAATCTATAGATTGCTTTGGGTAGTATGGACATTTTAATGATGTTAATTCTTCCAATTCATGAACAGGGTATGTGCTTCCACTTTTTTATTCCTTCCTCTATTTCTTCTTTTAATGACCTATAGTTTTCTATGAATATGTCCTTTATTTCTTTGGTTAAGTTTATTCCTAGGTACCTTAATCCTTTTGCCGCAATGGTAAATTGGATTGTTTTTTTAGTTTCTCTTTCTGTGAATTCATCATTGGTGTATAAGAATGTCGTCGATTTCTTGACATTAATTTTGTATCCTGCTACTTTGCCAAATTCATTTATTAAGTCTAGTAAATTTTTGATGGAGTCTTTGGGGTTTTCTATGTATAGTATCATGTCATCGGTGAACAATGACAGTTTAACTTCCTCCTTTCCAATTTGGATGCCTTTCATTTTTTCTTCCTGTCTGATTGCTGTGGCTAAGACTTCCAGTACTATGTTAAATATAAGTGGCGAAAGTGGGCATTCTTGCCTTGTTCCTGTTCTTAAGGGAAATACTTTTAGTTTCTGCCCATTGAGTATGATGTTGGCAGGTCTATCATACATGGCCTTTATTATGTTGAGATATGATCCCTCTATTTCCACATTGCTGAACATTTTTATGAGAAATGGATGCTGGATTTTGTCGAATGCTTTTTCAGCATCTATTGATATGATCATATGATTTTTATCTTTCACTTTGTTTATGTGGTGTATCACATTTATTGATTTGCGAATATTATTCCAGACTTGCATCCCGGGGATGAATACCACTTGGTCATGGGGAATAATTTTTTGTTGTTGTTTTTTTATTATTAATTTATTTTTGTTACAGATGTTTCCTCTTTTTTCTCCATTGACACACTCCTCCCCATTGCCCCATCCCGTTCCCAGGTTTGTTGTCCGTGTTCATTGGTTATGCTTACATGCATATAAATTCTGTGGTTTATCTCTTCCCTCCCCCCACCATCCTCTCTTCTGACGGTTGTCAGTCTGTACCCTACTGCCAGGTTTCTGGGTCTACCCTATTCCTCAGCTTGTTATGTTTATTACATTCCACAAATAAGAGAGATCATGTCATATTTGTCTTTCATTGCTTGGCTTGTTTTGCTGAGGATAATACTTTCCAGGTCCCTCCATGTTGTCTCAAAGGATAAGAGATCTTTCTTTCTTATAGTTGCATAGTGCTCCATTGTGTACATGTACCACAACTTTTTTTTTTTTTTTTTATCCACACCCGAGGACATCTTTTCATTTTTTGTTCAGATAGAGTGGGAGGAAGAGAGAGGAAGAGAGAGAGAGAAAGATAAACATTGATATAAAAGGGACACATCGAGTGGCCACCACCCGCATGTCCAACTATGGCTGGGGACAAACTGCTGTCAAGGTACGCACCTCTAGCAGTAACCGAACCCAGGTCTCTCTGGACTGCGGGCCAACACTCTAACTGCTGAGCCAAACCGGTCAGGGCATGGTGCTGGATTTTGTCAAATGCTTTTTCAGCATCTATTGATATGATCATGTTTTTTTTGTTGTTGTTGTTGTTTTTTATTCTTCATTTTGTTTACGTGGTGTATCACATTTATTGATTTTTGAATATTTTACCAGCCTTGCATCCCTGGGATGAATCCCACTTGGTCATGGTGAATTGTTTTTTTGATGTATTACTGGATCTGATTTGCTAGTATTTTGTTCAGGATTTTGGCATCTGTGTTCATCAGGGATATCAGCCTGTAGTTTTATTTCTTTGTAGTGTCTTTTTCTGGTTTTGGAATTAGAATTATGTTGGCCTTAAAAAAGAGTTTGAAAATCTTCCTTCTTGAATTTTTTGAAATAGTTTGAGGAGAATGTGTATTAGTTCTTCTTTGAATGTTTGTTAAAACTCTCCTGTGAAGCCATTTGGGCCTGGGCTTTTCCCTGCTGGGAGAGTATTGATTACATCTTCAATTTCTTATTGGTCTGTTTAACTTTTCTATCTCTTCCTGGTCCAGTTTTGGGAGACTATGTGTTTTTAGAAATTTGTCCATTCGCTTAGATTGTCAAATTTGTTGTCATGTAATTGTTCAAAGTATTTGTTAACGATCCTTGTATTTCTGTGGTGTTAGTTGTTACTTCTCTTTCATTTCTGATTTTGTGTATTTGGGTTCTCTCTCTTTGTTTCTTGGTGAGTCTAGCTAAGGGTTCATCAATCTTTTTATCTTTTCCAAAAACCAGCTCTTTATTTCCTTGATAGTTTGAATATTTTTTTTTTTTTTGTCTTTATGTCATTTATTTCTGTTCTGATCTTTACTATTTCCTTCCTTCTACTTGCTCTGGGGTTTTCTTTTTGTTTGCTTTTCAGTTCTTTATGTTGTGAGGTTAGATAGTGTATTATATTTTTTTTTTTTTTTTTTTTTTGAGGCTGGCCTGTAATGCTATGAATTTCCCTCTCAGAACTGCTTTCACTGCATCCCATAGATTATGTGTTGTTGTGTGTTCATTTTCATTGGTTTCCAGAAAGTTTTAAATTTCTTTCTTGATCTCCTTGGTAACCCATTCATTGTTCAATAACATGCTGTTTAGTCTCCATGTGTTCAAATGTGTTTGCATGTTCTTGTTGCAGTTGATTTCTATTTTCATGCCATTGTGATCTGAGAAGATGATATGATTTCATTCTTCTTGAACTTGTAGAGACTTAGTTTGTGTCCTAACATGTGGTCTATCTTTGAGAATGCCCCATGTGCACTTGAGAAGAATGTGAATTCTGTAGTTGTGGGGTATAATTCTCTGTAGATATCTATGAAATCCATTTGGTCTAGTGCTTTGTTTAGAGTCTCTATGTCCTTGCTAATTTTTTGTCTAGAGGATCTATCCAGTGATATAAGCAGGGTGTTGAATTTCCCTGCTATGATTGTATTGCTGTCAATTTCTTCTTTGAAATCCTCCAGAAGATTTTAAATATATTTTGGTGCTCTTATATTGGGTACAAATATGTTTGCCAAGGTTATATCTTCCCTTTTGGCTTGTAGTGATTCTGTTGAGAAGTCAGCTTATTGGGGTTCCTTATCTCTTGCCGCCTTTAGGATTCTCCCTTTGTCTTTAATTTTTGGCATTTTAATTACTATATGTCTTGGTGTGGGCCTGTTTAGGTTCTTCTTACTTGGGGTTCTCTGTGCTTCTTGAACTTGAATCCCTTCTTCCTTCACCAAGTTAGGAAAGTTTTCTGTTAGGAAAGTCACTGTTTCTTCAAATATTCTAATCCTTGCTCATTTTTTCTTCTTCGAGGACTCCTATGATGCAAATATTGTTACGTTTCTGCTTGTCCCACAGCTCTCTTAAGCTGTCTTCATGTTTTATAATTGTCTTTTCCTTTTGGTTTTCTGATTGGTTGATTTTTTTCAACCCTGTCTTCTAATTCACTGATCCGGTCCTCTGCTCTGCTGTTTAGTCCTTCCAATGTGTTCTTTATTTCTGCTATGTCATTTTTCATTTTTTTCTTGGTGGTTTTTAATTTCCAATTGGTTGATTTTGAAGATTTCTGTGTCTTTACTCATGGTGCTGATGTCCTTACACATGCTGTAGACCTTTTTCAAGATCATGGCTTTGAATTCTAGCTCTATTATCTTTTCTAACTGCATTTCATTGATATCATCTTCAGTAGAGGTCTCTTGTTCTTTCATTTGGTATTTGTTTCTTTGTTTCACCATTTTGGCTATCAGTTGGTTTTGGAGCCTGCCAAATTTTTCCTGTGGGTGTTGGTGTTCTGCTGTTTGTGGCTCCCTGTAGTGTTTGGATGAGCAAGGGAGGACCCATGTTAAACACCACTGTGAAAACTTACTTTCCTGGGTAGATTTGCAAGCCCAGGAATGGTTCAGTTATCCTCTAGCATTTTAGCCTGGAGGCTATTAGTAGAGGTTACTTGAAGAACCTTTGGTTCTCAATTAAATGAAAAACTCCCTTAGGTGTTCAGCGTAAGGGGATTTCCCGAGGGTGGGGTAGATGTTGGTTATTTATGGGCCTCAATTTGCATTTTTAAATTTTTTTTGAGAAATACATTTTATTTTTATTTATTTATTTTTAATTCTCACCCAAGGACATTTTTTCATTATTTGTTCAGATAGAGTGGGAGAAAGAGAGAGAGAGAGAAACATCGATGTGAAAGGGACACATCGAGTGGCTGCCACACGTACGACCTAAGCAGGGCCAAGGACAAACTGCAACTGAGGTACGTGCCCTTCACGGGAATTGAACCTAGGTCTCTTTGGACCACAGGCAGACACTCTAACTGCTTCTGAGCCAAACCGGCCAGGGCTCAATTTGCATTTCAATGGCCACTGGGTGCGTTGAATCTATGAGGGATAGACCTGCCTCTCCCCAGAGCCCTGGGAAGGAGTAATATGGCCACTGTCCTGCTTGCCTGCAACTCAGCATAAGTTCTGAGCGCCCTCCACATCCCGAGTGTCCCCACACAGTTTCATTCCACTCTGCCCTCCCTGTGCTGGAGCTGAAGGTGAGTGGCTGTGGCTGTGTTATTGCTCTGTTCCGGCTCTTCACTGTGGAGCTGCTTAGGAGTGTAATTTTGAGGGCACTGCTCACAGTTAAGATCGCTGCTGTCTGTGGACTCCCAGCCCCACGATTGCGCCTCCGCAATCCTACCAGGATCAGTTCAGTGTCCCTTGTTATATGGTCCTTGCAAGCTGCTTTTCCGTTGCTTTTTCCTGACAGTTTGTCTTTATTTTAGTTGTAATTCCAGTTTGGTCCTGGGAGATGCTCTGTGTAGCTTCCATCCACTCTGCTGTCATTTTGGAATTCCTCAGGGTTTTCTAGTTTTAGCTCTTACACTTAGTTCTCTGATCTACTTGGAGTTCATTTCCATGTATGGTGTAAGGAAAGGACCTAACTCCACTCGTCCCAGACAAAAGTCTGGACATCCATTTGTCCCAGTATCATTTGTGAAAAGACTTCTTTCTCCATTGAATTGTCTTAACATCTTATTGAAAATAAAGATATGTCATTTTTTTTTTTTTTTTTTTTGCTGGGCATATATAATTGATTTCATAGTAGATAAATGTGGGTGTGAAGCATTTCTACTGTGTATTTTTCTTTCTTTTTATTAGGGATGAAGGTGGGGCTTGTTTTGTATTACAAAAAAAAAAAAAAAAATAACTCCTTGGAAATCTTAACAAAGGAAAGGAATAGTTCACACTCAGAACAGAAACCAGGATACAAAATTACAGGTGTTTTGACTCCAGTCCTGTTCTCATTTCCTCAAAGAGCAGAGATGGGAAGGAGACAGTTTAAACAAATAGACAATTTTGTAAAACAAAGGCTTCATATTCTTACTATGTGATTAAAATTTAAACTTCTCTTTTGCTTTTAAAAAATGTATAATATATCAAAAGGCCTGCCTTAGTGACATGCTATTCCCACTAGAAAATAACCCCAATACTCCCTTGTCAGTAACATGTTCAAGTTGACCAGCCAACGATATTTCTAAACCCCTGTGTATATGTACATGTGTGTCTTTAAACCAAAGCCACATGGCTTAGTGAATGCTGCTATAAGGTGCTTCCAACTAGTGTCCAGGGCATGGCGAAACTCTTAAGTGGCAGTGAGGGAATCACAGCCCCAAACAGCCAACTTCTAAAGCACCTCTACCCTCACCCCAACTCAAAAGGAGATTCTTACTTCTAACCAGACTACTAACCTCAAATGTAGCTCTTAGTGACTAGAATGTTTTTTCTCTTTTAGAGAAAGCACACATATCTGCACATCCATATATATGTGTGTGTATATATATATATAATTTTTATTTTTGCATTTAAATATAAAAAAACTGTGTTGCTTTGTGTTATAAATAGAAGACTAAGCAATGAGAACATTTTCTTCTAAGGTAGGGCTGTCCATCCCATCCCTTTATGCTGAGCTCATCTTCAAGTGAGGACATTTAGCCCCAGGCAAGGGAAGTACCACACTAGGGTAATATGGGGTTTTCTTGCCTGATTCCCATTCTTTCCTTGCTCCTAATTCTCACTTTTATTAGAAAACTAGCTTATAGCCTTTTAAGAACTGGAATTTCCTATCAAGAGGGGAAATCTAACCTCAAAGTAAGCTTCCCACTTCTCCCATCTTTTTCCGGTACCTCAAAGACAAAGTCCTTTTTATCCCTTCACAAATGTTCACTGTTCAGTTAGCTACATCTATTAAATGAACACACCTGCTTAAATGGAAGCAGTGCTGTGTATCCCCCCCCCCCCCCCACACACACACATACATACACACATACACTAATGCATTAGAAAGCTTTAGTGATGGGGAAAAAAAGCACGTGTGTGTGTGTGTGTGTGTGTATGTGTGTGAAGAAATTAAGAAAGTGACTCTTCTATCCTGGCCAAAGAAAGCTAGAAACATATTAAATGGGCATGAAGAATAAAAAAAGGACCTTGACATTCCACCCTTTGAGTTACAGCTATTATGACAATTGAGAGGGGTTGAAAGTGATAGCAGGATGAAGAATTAGAAGGGGGCTGTTGGCTGCAAGTGTAGTCTATTTAGTTCTTGTACTGGAAGGGCTCATCGCCAGTGTCATCGAGTGGGCTTCTGTCACTGCAAAGGGATCACAGCTGGCAGAGGGGTGACAGTCTTCAAAGTAACTTTTCTCCTGGTCGACAGTCCAGGGAATGTGGATGCTAGTGGTGTGGTTGGCCATGCCAGCAGAAAAGTTGATATTGGAGGTTTCATCGGATCTAGTTAGATACTCGGCATTCTCCAGAACCCACTTTGGAATTGTATGCTTGGATGTGGTACTGGTGCTGCTTGCTCAGTCTCTCAATGGACTCCTCAGTGTAGTTCAGACCATTCTCCTCTTATGTGGCCATGGTGCTGAAGTTGGTATGGCAGCCTGCACCATTTCAGTTCCCAGGAATGGGCTTAGGATCAAAGGTTGCTATCACTCCAAAGTCTTTACACACTTGATATAAGATGAAATGGGCCACCCTGAGATGATCTTCCACGTTTATTCCTTCAAAGGTGCTATCTGGAAATCCCTCTGGGCAGGCATCACCTCGGCATTTGTCTCTCCGATTTTGACTGTGGCATACAAGCAGGCCTGGTAGTGAGCTCCATAATACCTTTGCTATAGGCTTTGTGCACTCTCATGACACAGTAGTATGAGCTTTAGGCCCTAGAGAAGCCACTGGAAGGTTATCCAAAAGGGTGCCCATCAAAGTATATTTTTGATTCATTCCAAACCAGGATGCTGATTTCTCACCATGTCCATTATTTGTTTACAGGTATGCAGGCTTTTCATTGTACTTGAAGACTTCACAGAATACCAGCTTCTTGGGGTCCTTGTGGACAGGGTTCTGAAACTTGGCAGCAAGGATGAGATACAAATTACTGCGGGAACCTTTAGACTGAAAAGAACTAGAGCCATCAAAATTCCACTTGGGCAACTCTTCTGTACCCTTGGGCTCACTGTCCAGTGTTTGGGTCTTACAGTGCAGTTCTTTTCTAGCCTTATAAATCCAGATATAGATAGCCTGGGCTCTGTCACTCTGAGGCAGGGACATGTACACCTGCTTGATGTGTTTGTTCAAGTGGGAACTTGCTGAGGTGGCCATGATGGAAGATGTTCTGTGGGGCAAGCAGGCGGCAGGGCAGGCAGGCTGTGAGAGCAAAGGTGGAGAGGAGCCCAGGAGCCACAGGTGCTGCTCAGGCATTCCACTCTGCTTGCATTCTCAGCTCTCTGTCTAGTTTTTAATCTGCCCCACTAGGTTATGAACTCCTTATGGCAGAAAAAGTCATGTCTCATTTATCTTTATTCCCTTCAGCATCCAGCTCAGTGTCTGATATATACTGGACTCCTGAGTAAATCAGAATGAGCAACAGAGGCCCGATCAATAATAGTGTGAGAAAATATTTCTCCTGCTGATTTTCAAGACCCTGTCAGCGAGCTCATATAACTAACACTGTAATAAGAAAATCATATAGGGTTATTAAAAAGGAATTTCTTTTTCAATTTTGTTTTAACTTATGCTTATTTAAAAATAAAGTCTCAGTATTATGCTTTTATGTTTGCATCAAGTTCTCACACCAGCATCACTCACAGTCATAGGTCATCCAATCCTTTTAAATGGAGTACACTTATCAGGCTCAAACGTTTTGGTGATCTAGATATCAAGAATTTAAGAATGTTTGTCTGGCCGGTGTGGCTCAGTGGTTCAGCATTGACCCATACAACAGGAGGTCACCAGTTTGATTCCCGGTCAGGGCACATGCCCAGGTTGTGGGCCTGATCCCCAGTGGGGGGGCATGCAGGAGGCGGCCAGTCGATGTTCTCTCTCATCAGTGTTTCTGTCCCTCTCACTATCTCTCTCTCTAAAAATCAATAAAGGAAAAAAAAAAAGAATTTAAGCATGTTTCATTTTTATCTTATCTACTTTTACATGTAGCTTCTATTAATGGCAAGTGATAATGATTTTCCATTTCTGTTAGTTAAATAAAAATTTAAAACCAATTTAAGTAAAGAAACAAAGATAGATTAAAAAAATAAAGTTATGTAGTATTGCAAAAATCACTAGGGAGGGAGCCCTTGAAAAATAAAAGTTAGGGAAATGTCTAAGAGATTTCACCCCTTATTTTTCTATTTATTTTTCCACTTATTGTTTTATTTTTGAATGGTTAATACATTGACAACAATCAAAAGTCAAAAAGTACAAAAGGCATAAAGTGCAAAGGCCTCTTACCCCATTCCTTCAGCCACCTGGGTCCCTGCTTTGAGGTAAGATTAATTGATTTCTTATATATTTGTTCAGAGGTTGTTGATACATATACCAAAAAAAAAAATCTTTTAAAAAAATGTATTGATTTTATTTATTTATTTATTTATGTATTTATTTAATTTTTAATTTTATTTCTGTTACACATGTTTCTCCTTTTTTACTCCATAGACACCCTCCTCCCCATTCCCCCGTCCCGTCCCTGGCTTTGTTGTCCATGTCCATTGCTTATGTGTACATGCATATAAGTTCTGTGGTTTATCTCTTTCCACCCCCCACCACCCCCTCTTCTGAGGGTTGTCAGTCTATACCCTACTTTCAAGTTTCTGGGTCTACCCTATTCCTGAGACTGTTATGTTCATTATATTCCATATATGAGATCATGTGGTATTTCTCTTTTTCTGCTTGGCTTGTTTCACTTAGGATAATACTTTCCAGGTCCCTCCATGTAGTCTCAAAGGATAAGAGATCTTTCTTTCTCACAGCTGCATAGTACTCCATTGTGTATATGTACCACAGCTTTTTTATCACTTCGTCTACTGATGGACACTTGGGCTGTTTCCAGATCTTAGCTATTGTAAATAGTGCTGCTATGAACATGGGAGTACATATATTCTTTCTGATTCGTGTTTCAGGCTTCTTAGAGTATATTCCTAGAAGTGGGATCACTGGGTCAAATAGAAGTTCAATTTTTAATTTTTTGAGGTAACAACACAGTGTTTTCCATAGTGGCTGCACCAGTCTGCATTCCCACCAGCAGTGTACTGGAGTCTCCTTTTCTCCACACCCTCACCAACACTTGTTTGATGATTTGTTGATGGCGGCCATTCTGACAGACGTAAGGTGATACCTCGTTGTTTTAATTTGCATCTCTCTGATGATAAGTGATGTTGAGCATTTCTTCATATGTCTCTTAGCCATTTGAATGTCCTGTTTGGAGAGGTGTCTATTCAGCTTCTCTGCTCATTTTTTAATTGTGTTCTTTGTCTTCCTTTTATTGACTTGATAAGTACTCTATATATTTTGGAAATTAACCCCTTATAACGATGTTCTTCCATACATTGGGTTGCCGTTCCATTTTGATGGTTGTTTCTTTTGCTGTGCAGAAGCTTTTTAGTTTGATGTAGTTCCATGTGTTCATTTTTTCCTTTGTTTCTGTTGCCTTAGGTGATGTATCAGTGAAAATTCTGCTGCGTATGATGTCCAAATTTTGTTGCCTACATTTTCTTTCAAAATTTTTATGGATTCATGGGTCACATTTAAGTCTTTTATTTATTTTGAGTTTATTTTTGTGTATGGTGTAAGTTGATGGTTTATTTTCATTTTTTTGCATGTAGCTGTTCAATTTTCCCAGCACCATTTATTAAAGAGGCTGTCTTTACTCCACTGTATGCCCTTGCCACCTGTGTCAAATATTAATTGAGTATATTGCCTTGGGTCCATTTCTGGGTTCTCTATTCTGTTTCACTGGTCTAAATGTATGTTCTTGTGCCAGTACCAGGCTGTTTTGATTATAGTTGCTTTGTAGTATAACCTGATATTTGGTATTATGATCCCATCTTCTTTGTCCTTCTTTTTCAAAATTGCTGTGGCTATTCGGGGTCTTTTTTGGTTCCATATGGACTTTGGAAGTATTTGTTCTAGTTCTGTGAAGTATGTCCTTGGTATTTTGATGGGGATTGCATTGAATCTATAGATTGCTTTGGGTAATATGGACATTTTAATGATGTTAATTCTTCCAATCTATGAACAAGGTATGTGCTTCCACTTTTTTATATCTTTGTCTATTTCTTTTTTCAATGTCCTGTAGTTTCTGCAAATAGGTCCTTACTTCTTTGGTTAAGTTTATTCCTAGGTATCTTAATTTTTTTGCCACAATGGTAAATTGGATTCTTTTCTTAGTTTCTCTTTCTGTGAGTTCATCATTGGTGTATAAGAATGTCGTCGATTTCTTGACGTTAATTTTGTATCCTACTACTTTGCCAAATTCATTTATTAAATCTAGTAAATTTTTGATGGAGTCTTTGGGGTTTTCTATGTATAGTATCATGTCATCTGCAAATAATGACAGTTTCACTTCCTCCTTTCCAATTTGGATCCCTTTTATTTTTTCTTTCTGTCTGATTGCTGTGGCTAGGACTTCCAGTACTATGTTAAATAAATGGTGATACTGGGAATCCCTGTCTTATTCCTGTTCTTGATGGAAATGCTTTTAGTTTTTGCCCATTGAGTATGATGTTGGCTGTATGTCTTTCATATATGGCCTTTATTATGTCGAGATATGATCCCTCTATTCCCACACTGCTGAGCGTTTTTATCAGAAATGGATGCTGGATTTTGTCAAATGCTTTTTCGGCATCTATTGATATGATCATGTGTTTTTTATTTTTCATTTTGTTTATGTGGTATATCACATTTATTGATTTGGGAATATTGTACCAGCCTTGCATCCCTGGGATGAATCCCACTTGGTCATGGTGAATTATTTTTTTTTGATGTGTTGTTGGATCCGATTTTTTAGCATTTTGGTCAGTATTTTGGCGTCTGTGTTCATCAGGGATATTGGCCTGTAGTTTTCTTTCTTTGTAATGTCTTTTTCTGGTTTTGGAAATGGAGTAATGCTGGCCTCATAAAAAGAATTTGTAAGTCTTTCTTCTTGTTTTTTTTTGGAACAGTTTGAGGAGAATGGGTGTTAGTTCTTTTTTGAGTGTTTGGTAAAACTCCCCCATGAAGCCATTCGGGCCTGGGCTTTTGTTTGCTGGGAGAGTCTTGATTACATCTTCAATTTCTCCTGCTGTTATTGGTCTTTTCAAGTTTTATGTCTCTTCCCGGTCCAGTTTTGGGAGACTATGTGTGTCTAGAAATTTGTCCATTTTGGTTAGATTGTCAAATTTGTTGCCATATAATTTTTCATAGTAGTTGTTAACGATCTTCTGTATTTCTGTGGTGTCAGTTGTTACTTCTCCTCTTTCATTTTTGATTTTGTGTATTTGGTTTCTCTCTCTTTGTTTCTTGGTGAGTCTAGCTAAAGGTCCATCAATCTTGTTTATCTTTTCGAAAAACTAGCTCTTTGTTTCATTGATCCTTTGAATTGTTTTTTTGGTCTCGATGTCATTTATTTCTGCTCTGATTTTTACTATTTCTTTCCTTCTACTTGCTCTGGGTTTTTTTTTTTTTTGCTTTTTGCTTTATAGTTCTTTCAGTTGTGAGGTTAGGTAGTCTGTTAGAGATTTTTCTTGCTTCTTGAGGTAGGCCTGTAGTCCTATTAACTTCCCTCTCAGAACTGCTTTTGCTGTATCTCGTAGGTTTTGTGTTGTTGTGTTATTGGATTCCATGATGTTTTAAATTTTTTTTTTGTTCTCCTCATTGACCCTTTTGTTGTTTAATAATATGCTATTTAGCTTCCATGTGTTCAGATGTCTTTGTATGTTCTTGTTGCAATTGATTTCTAGTTTCATGCCTTTGTGATCTGAGAAGATGCTTGATATGATTTCAATCTTCTTGAACTTGTAGAGACTTAGTTTGTGTCCTAACATGTGGTCTATCTTTGAGAATGTCCCATGTGCACTTGAGAAGAATGTGAATTGTGTAGTTTTGGGGTGTAATTCTGTGTCAATATTTGTTAAATCCATTTGGTCTAGTGCTTTATTTAGATTCTCTGTCTCCTTGCTCATTTTTTGTCTAGAGGATCTATCCAGTGATGTCAGCGGGGTGTTTATGTCCCCTGCTATAATTGTATTGCTATTGATTTCTCCTTTTAAATCTTCCAGAAGATTTTTAATATATTTTGGTACTGCTATATTGGGTGCATATATGTTTATCATGGTTATATCTTCCTGTTGGATAGATTTTTTTTCAATATTATGTAATGGCCTTCTTTGTCTCTAGTTATGGTCTTCATTTTGAAATCTATTTTATCAGATATGAGTATTGCTACCCCAGCTTTTTTTTCTTTTCATTTGTGTGGAAGATTTTCTTCCATCCCTTCACTTTCAACCTATGTGAGTCTTTTGTTGTGAGGTGGGTTTCTTGTAAACAACAAGAGATGAATCATGCTTTCTTTTCCAGTCAGCTACTTCGTGTCTTTTTATCGGAGTATTCAGTCCATTTACATTTGAGATGATTATTGATATGTACTTATTTATTACCATTTCTGTTTAGTTTGGTTATATTTTTCTTCCTATTTTTTCTACTTATTACAGCAATCCTTTTAACATCACTTGCTGTGCTGGTTTGGTGCTAATGTATTCCTTAGTCTTATTTTGTGTGTGTGTGTCTGGGAAGCTCTTCTTTTGACCTTGTATTTTGAATGACAGCCTTGCTGGGTAGAGTAGTTTTGGGTTCAGATCCTTGTTTTTCATTACCTTGATTACTTCATGCCATTCCCTTCTGGCCTGTAGTGTTTCTTGTGAGAAGTCAGCTTAGGGCCTTATGGGGTTTCCTTTTTAAGTAACTTGTTGTTTATCTCTTGCTGCTTTTAGGATTCTCTCTTTGTCTTCAATTTTTGGCATTTTAATTACTATGTGTCTTTGTTTGGGCCTATTTGGGTTCTTCTTACTTGGGGCTCTCTGTGCTTCTGGAACTTGAATGCCTTTTTCCTTCTCCAAATTAGGGAAGTTTTCTGTCATCATTTCTTTGAATATATTCTCTAACCCTTGCTCATTTTCTTCTTTTTCGGGAACTCCTATGATGCAAATATTATTCCGTTTCCAGTTGTCCCACAGTTCTCTTAAGCTGTCTTCCTGTTTTTTAATCATTTTTTTTTTTCGTTTTGGTTTACTGATTGGTTGATTTTTTCTACCTTGTCTTCTATTTCACTGATCTGGTCTTCTGCTTCTTCTATTCTGCTTTTTAGACCTTCCAATGAGTTCTCTATTTCTGATATGTCATTCTTGATCTCTTCTTGGTGGTTTTTAATTTTCAATTGGTTGATTTTCAGCATCTCTATGTCCTTACTCATGCTGTTGAGCTTCCCCAAGATCATGGCTCTGAATTCTAGCTTCGTTAACTTGCCTAACTGCTCCACATTGATCTCATCTTCATTGGGGGTCTCTTGTTCTTTCATTTGGCTTTTGTTTTTGTCTTTCACCATTTTGGCTATCACAGTGGGCTTTGGAGCCTTTCAAGTTTTCCCTGTGGGTGTTGGTGTTCTCCTGTTTGTGGCTCCCTCTCCTGGGTTTGGATGATAGAGGGAGGATCCCCGTTAAACACCACTGTCAAGTCTTACTTTCCTGCTCAGGAATGGTATTGTTATCCTATAGCTTTTTGTTTGGAGGCTAGCAGTTGAGGTTACTTGAAGAGTTTTGGGTTTTCAGTTGATTGAAAAACTTTCTCATGTGCTCAGGGTAAGGGGATTTCTGGAGGGTGGGTCCGATGCTGGTTGTTATTGAGCCTCAATTTGCATTTCAATGGTCCACAGGGTGTGGTTGTATCTCTGAGGGAGGGGCCACTGCCTCTCCTCAGAGCCCTGGGAAGGAACAGTGTGGCCACAGTCTTGCATGGCTGCAACTCAGCAAAAGCTCTGAGCGCCCTACAAATCCCAAATTTCCCCACACAGTTCCAGTCCAGTCTGCCCTCCCTCTGCCATAGCCCAAGGTGAGTGGCTATGGCTATTTTAGCATCTGTCCCGGCTCTGTCCTGTGGAGCCGCTTGGGAGTGTAACCCCGAGGGCACTGCTCCCAGCTAAGGCTGCTGCTGTCTGGGCTCCCAGGCCCCCTCTTGCACCTTCGCGATCCTACTGGTATTGAGTCAGTGTCCATGGTTATATGGTCCTCACTAGCTGCTTTTCTGTTGCTTTTTCCTGTCGATTTCTCTGTGTTTTAGTTGTAATTTCAGTTTTGTCCTTGGAGATGGTCTGTGTAGCTTCCATTTACTCCACTGCCATTTTGGTATCTCAAAATTTATTGATTTTAGAGAGAGAGGAAGATGGGGAAGTGAGAGGGAGAGCTAAAGCTATATAGAGAGAGGACGAGAGAGAGAAATACTGATTTGTTGTTCCACTTATTTATGCATTCATTGGTTGATTCTTATATGTGCCCTGACCAGGGACAGAACCTCAACCTTAGCATATCAGGCCGATGCTCTAACTAACTGAGCTACCTGACCAAGGCCCCCAAAACTCTTTCTATCTAATCTTTTACAGTCATAGGGCATTCAGATGGTTTCTTTCTCTTTGACTGAATCTCTCTTGCCTTGAAGGCTTGTTCTTGGCCTGGGCTGGCCTGTCTAGATTTGGGATGGCCTTGTAGATTGCTTGTGACCCTTGAATATAACTAGCTCTGTGGGGATGTTTCATGACTTTAATATATTAAAAATGCATGTGAAAAAGTTGTGCTTCCAGACAGTGCGACCATTTGTGGCATAGAATAGCTTTTGGCTGCAAGAAAAAGATCAATCAACTATGAGAGGTTTAATAGCACAAACAAATATTGTCTTTCTCCAAAGAAGACTGGCCCACTGGTATCTGAGAAAGGGTACCTTTTCCACAGGTCTTTGGCCTTACCCTCACACTCATGGGACACTCAGTCCGCAAAGCAGGCACCTCATAGTCACAAAGGGTCCAGTCCACACACTACGTCCCTCACAGTCACGGATATCCAAATTCTGACCTGTGTCATTCACAGTCATGGGACATAAAGTCCTAAACTAGCATCCCTCACAGTCACAGGACATCTGTCCTCACACCAGTGTCCCTCACAGTCACAGGACATCCATCCTCACACCATTGTCTCTCACAGTCCAGGGCATTCTGTCCTCACAAGAGACTCACTCACAGTCATGGGATATCCAGTCCTCACACAAGCATCCCTTACAGTCAAGGGGCATCTGGCCTTCACACTAGCATTCCTTACTGTCATGGGGCATCCAGTCCTCACACCAGTGTCACTTTCAGTCATGCGACATCTGAGTCTCACACCAGTGTTCTTCACAATCTTGAAACGTCTATTTCTTATACCTGTGTTTCTCATAGTCATGGGACATTCAAATGGGACATTTTCACTGGTGTTCTTTACATTCTTGGGGCATCCAGTCCCCACACCAGCATCTGTCACAGTCAGGAAGCATTCAGGTCTCACACTTGTGTACCTCACAGTCACAAGACATCTGGTCCTCACACCAGCATTCCTCAAGTCAGTGGCATTTAATCAAGGGATAAGGTCATGGAAGTGTTTTATCATTTAGGTAGGACTGTTATGTAGCCACTTATACGTCTCTTTGGCTGACTAGTATAATTACCATCTCAGACCAATCACTGCAATGGAGGCCAAGATTACCACGGCTGTTTTACATTTGTTACAGTTTTTACCCAATGCTTGCAAATGGGCTTGCCTTTCCTGAGATCAAAGGCTTCCACTTCCCATAAAATGGGAATTAACTGTCTTGTGGGAATGGCCACAGTGTCTGCTGTAGGACTTTGTAGGAATGCTAGTAGAGGAGCTGAGACCAATGTTCATATTAGAGAAGTCTCAGGATAGCACGGCCATTTCTGAGCCTAAGAATTAGAAGCAGCAATTGATCTGGCCTGAGGCATTGGTAGTGGGGAGACACATATGCTCACTCTTGCCCCAAGTTTTATGTAGTCATTCTTGATCCACAAGGTTCTCTCCCTTTAAAGTAGTGGTTCTCAACATGTGAGTCACAACCCCTTTGTGGATTGAACGACCCTTTCATAGGGGTCGCCTAAGACCATCGGAAATATGTGTTTTCCGATTGGTCTTAGGAACTGAGACACCGCTCCTCTACCAGTCTCCAGGAGGGTCTGCCCACATGCAGATATGCCCACATACAACATGAGGAACTGTATTAAAGGGTCATGGCATTAGGAAGGTTGAGAACCACTGCTTAAAGTTCTCCCCCGGGACTCACATCATTTGAGAGAACTCTTTGTTCCAGCCTCCCTGTGAGAAGAAACCAGACATGCCTCTGCTCCCTCCTAGCCAGGCCTGCATTCTTGGAGTCTCTTTGGGCAGCTGGTCATCAGCCAAGGGGTCAGAACTGGAGATGGTGCACTGAGTGGACAGTAGCCACTGGTCCTGAGCAGATGCTGGTCTACCCTGCTTTCAGAGCATGACTTTGGCATTCTTGTGCCCATGCTGAGAGCCCAGTTTTTCCAGTCTTACCCCTTCCTCTCTGTTGCTCTTTTTTCCTTCCAGCCTTTCTCACTCAACTCTTCTTGTTTTTAACTCTCTCCTTTCTAGCCCGGTGTTGCTGAGAGCTAGGGGCCCAAGGTCTTTCTTTTCTAGCATTGCACAAGTTTACAAAGCCCTGTTGTTTTCATCAGTCATGAATGGGGATGGGGAGCACTGTTTAGAAGGTGGAGACTTGGTGAAGGTTAGAAGAGTGTCTCAGGGATGAGAAACAAATGTAGAGATCCTGTGTGGCTGAGCCTAGTCAGGGGAGTTGCAAGGAGAGGGTCCAGAGAAGGCTGGAATGGAGTGGTCATATTCATTTGTATGTATAATATTTTTGTGGCTTTACTGGTGTTCATGAAGCAAGAAGCTTCTGGCAAGGCAGTGAACAACAAGCGGATGTTAACTGCCCTTTCTAAATTGTGGTTATGTCACAGCACCCGTGAACATTAATTCTCAATTTACAGAGTAATTGAATAATGAAGGGGCTGCCTGTTTGTTGTGCTCTGTGCTTGCCCTTGCATTTCTGCAGTGCTAGGCCCTTCTGTCTCTTAGTCTTTGAATGATGCCCACTTCCCTAGTGATTTTAGTGCCTCTTCTCCTGGTAGTGAGCTGTCTGGCATCACTTTTCGTTGATGGTGGGTGAGGCATAGGCTGATGTCATATTCTCTAAAGAAAGGGATACCAGCCATTTCTGACTCCAACCTGTTACTGCTTTCTAAGTTCTCTTCCAGCAACAAAAGCCTGCTCTGGCTAACTCAAGCAAAAGAACATGAATTTATTGGAAGGATATTGAAAGGATATCAGGAAGCACACAGAGGCCAAAGGAAAGCTGGAGAAGCAGGCCTTGAAAGAAGAGAGCTAAAACCAGGGTCCAGGGTCCAGGTGGGGGCACTTAGTCCCTGTAGGACACTGAGGTGGGACTCAGCTCCAGAGTTTCTAGTCTGCCATTTCACACTGGATTGATTTGAATTCTTGAGCCAGTCACACTCTTGGCAGTGTAGGGTGGGTCATTTTGACTGTACCCAGTTTACCAGAAGCAGGAAGCCCTTTCCTCAACCTCTGGACATTCACTTCTTTCCTGTCACTGAAGAGAATGTGCCTACTGTCGAGAGGGGGGCGGTGAGTCCACAGGGAGGAAAGATTAGCATCAGTTGGGGCCTCAGGTCTGCATCAGCAAGGATCTGGTATTCCTTTCTTGTGAATGCCATTCTGCATTTACTTTTTGAATTTGCAGTCTTTTTTGCTGGCCTTGGGGTCAAGGAACCATACTTTTCAGGTGGCTACTCATGGAAGTTCCAGTAACATTTGTGTATGGCACTGAACTTCTCAGCAGATTCATTGTCATTTTGGATGAGGTGTGTAAGAAAGACCTTGTATTTTTAAGAAACCCTGTGGATGTCCTTATTGCTGGATATGCCCCCCTGGATACTTCCTGCCTCTTAAAACAGTTACACATCTTGTTTGGTATGATTTTCAGTCATGAAGATACATGGTGTGGAGCCACATACACCTTTTTGATCAGCAGTCATCATTTGTAAACTAGCAGGCTGTGTGAGGGGTGTAGGCTGGGGCCATGGTCTGGCGTGCTGGCCTCCAGTGTAGGTGGGGGGCCCTCTCTGGTACACACTACAATCAAATATGTGATCTTGGCACCTTTTTTGAGGAACTGAATCAGAAAAAGAAAAGTAATTCAGTACTTTTCAGAGAGAGAGAAAGTAACAGGGCAATCTTATGAGTAGGGGAATGTTATAGACAGAATGTTTGTATCCTCCCCAAAATTCATATGTGGAAACCTAAATTGCTGTGTGATGACATTTGATGGTGAGGACCTAGGGAGGTGATTATGTCATGAGGGTGAAGCCTATGAATGAAATTAGTGTCCTTGTAAAAGGGACCCAAGAAAGATCCCTTGCCCCTTCTGCCATGTGAGATGAGTGCCATTATGAACCAGGATATAGGCCCTCACCAGACACCAAATCTTCAGGTGCTTTGACATTGGACTTCTAAGACTCCAGATGTATTTGATATTTATTTATTGTAGAAATAAATTTCTGTTGTTTATAAGGTACCTAATCTGTGGTATTTTTGTTTTCGTAGCCCAAATGGACTAAGAGTCTAATTGAACTTTTTCGGATCCCCATAGCTTCATTTTTCTCTTGATGTCTCGTGGGAGACACCATGCTATATACAAAGAGAGTCTTGAAAGCTGACTGCAGGTTTTGTGATTGCCAGTGGATGTGCTAACCACAAATAGGATGGGTAGGAATCCATTTTACAGCCCCTAGCCTCATGTTTTTTTTCTTATCAGTGATTCCTATCTTCATTCAATGTAGGAAACCCTGCTCACCTTTGACCTCATCTCCAGGATTATTCTACCTTTAAGATCTTGAACAATGTTCTCCCTGACCACAGACCACTGTGTGTTTTACTCTTTTTGTTCTCTCTTTCCTCTGGAACTTTCTCTTTGCTTTCATTGCATTTGCAAAACTTCCCTGTTCTCCCAATTTATTATTTCTCTGGTATCATTTGTTTTCTTACCCTGGGCTGATTCAAATCAGTATGTCAGGTTTCACCTCTGTCCTCTCTAGCACTTACTATAGGTCTGCCCCCAACTGCAGTTCTGCTGGAGAAAACTCAGTAGCCAATGTGGACAGTGCAGGCGCACCTCTACCTGATCTTCCCTGACTCCCCAAAGCAGGTTTTCACAGCTCTCCCCACCCAAGTACCCCTCATTCTCAGCCGACACCTTTGCTTTGCAGCTCATTGAGGAAGGAGGCCATCTCATCTGATCTCTTTCCACTTCTCCCTTTCCTGTTAGCATCTCTAACTCTTCATTCAGTATGGCCCTCTAGGACCTGTGACCTTGATTGGATTCTAAGGAAAGGTCTTATCTGGAACATTCTTTTGCCATTGCCCTTCCTCTTGCTTACTGTTTACATTTTTTCCTCTCTACTTGACTCCTTAGCTTATCTATTTGCCCCAAATTCCCAAAGCACTTAATACTTTTTTTAACCTACTTCTAGTGTTGTAAAAGCTATGCATCCTTCTATTGTCCTTTAGATTATACTTACATGTTTTTTATACTCGTGTGATGGTATTTTTTTCTAAATTGATTTTTAGAGAGAGAAGGGGGGTGAGGGAGAGAGAGAGACATTGATATGAGAGAGAAACATTGATTGGTGACCTCCCCTATGTGCCCCAACTGCGAATCAATTCTCAATCTAGATGTGTCCTGACCAGGAATAGAAGCTGCATCCTTTTGGTGTACAGGATGATGCTCTAACTGACTGAGCCACTCAGCCAGGACTATGCTTAGATGTTTTATAAAAAATTAAATTTTGAAACAGTTTTAGACTCACATAGAAGTTTCAAAAATAGTGTAGAGATTCCCATGTGCCCTTCCCCCAGTGATGACATCTTGCCTAACCACAGTATAGGGTCTCTCAACCTCAGCTCTATTGACATTTTGGGTTGGTTACTTCTTTATTGGGTGGGGGTGCTGTCTTCTGGATTATATGATGTTTAGCAGCATCCTTGGCCTCTAACCATTAGATGCCGGTGGCACTCCCCCAGGTGTGGCAAAGTGTCTCTGGATGTTGCCAAATGTCCCCAAATCATCCAGTTAAAAACTACTCTGTATTAGTTTTTTATTACAGTTGTAACAAATTACCACTCATTTCATGGCTTGAAACAACATGAATTGACCCTCTTCTAGCTCTTTAGGTCTGAAGTCTGTCATGATGTGGCTGGATTTTCTGCTCAGAGTTCTCACTGGGCTAAAATCAAGTTGTTAGCCAGGGCTGCAGTTCTCATTGGAGGCTCTGGGGAAAGAATTGGTTTCCAAACTCATACTGATTGTTGGCAGAATCCATTTCCTTCCCATGCTTTCTACATGGCTCTTCTTTTTTCAAACCAGCAGCAAGTGTCTAGTTTTTCTCATGCTTTGAATCTATGATTTCTTTTTCTACCACCAGCTAGAAAAAGTTCTGTGCTTTTAAAGGCTCATGTGGTGACATTGAGCCTACTGGATAATCCAGGATAATCTCATCTAATTCCCAGTTTCCAGAGATTAGGGTGTAGACATCTTTGACAGGCCATTATTCTGTCTGTCATCCACTGTCATAATAGAATGATCACAACCAGGAAATAGACACTGCTACAATGCATTAACAGGCCTTATTCAGCTTTCATCAGTTTTCACCATTGCTTTTTATCACTATTAATTTTTGGTTAAAGTTCTGTCAAAGTGTGTGTGTGTGTACATGCGTGTGTGTGTGTATTCATGTAACCACCATCACAATCAAGGATACAGAACTATTCCATCAACCCTAAAGAAACTCCTCTCCTTTATCCTTAACCTAGCAGTCCTTTTTTTGTCTTCTCTGTGAGCATAATTTTTTAATTTTGAGAATGTTATGTAAGTGGAATCATACAGTATGTCACCTTGTGAGACTGGCTTTTATTTCATTTAGTATAATGTCCTTGAGATCCATCTAAATTATTGTGTGCATCAGTAGTTGAGTCCTTTATATTGTTGCATAGTATTCATTTATATGGGTATACCATACCACCTTGCTTACCTTTTCATCACTTTGAAAGACATTTGAGTTGTTTCCAGTTTTTTTAGTTGCAAATAAAGTGGCTATCTATGTAAATGCATGTACAATTTTTTATGTAGTAAAAAAATTTTATGTAATAAATACACAGGAATGGTATTGCTGGGTCATTTGATAAGTGTATATTTAACTTTATAAGATGCTGCCAAACTGTTTTCTAGAGTGACTGTACCATTTTACATTCTCACCAGCAATGTATGAGTGATTCAGTATCTCTATATCCTCGCCACACTTGGAACTGTCTACATTTAAAATAATTTAAAGTATTTAAAATATGAGAGTATAAGTATATAAAATATACTTATTATATATAAATATAAAATAATTAACTATTCTAATAGATATGTACTGGTATCTTATTGCAGCTTTAAATTGCACTTCCCGCCCTGGCCGATTTGGCTCAGCAGTTAGAGCATTGCCCTGTGGCCCAGAGAGACCCGGGTTCAGTTCCTGCTAAGGGCACATACCTCAGTTGCAGTTTGTCCCCGGCCCTGGTTGGGTCGTGTGGGTGGCAACCACTGGATGTGTCCCTTTCATGTCAATGTTTCTGTCTCTCTCTCTCTCCCTCTTACTCTATCTGAACAAAATATTAAAGTCCTCGGGTGAGGATAAAAAACAAACAAACAAACAAACAAACAAAAAAATAAATTGCACTTCCCTAATGTCCATAATGGCTAATGATATTGACTATTCTTTAATGTACTCATTTAGAATTTAATACCCACCTAACCTCATACATAGTTAT
The DNA here is from genome assembly GCF_014108415.1 of Molossus molossus. NCBI lineage: Eukaryota > Metazoa > Chordata > Mammalia > Chiroptera > Molossidae > Molossus > Molossus molossus. The sequence continues at coordinate 56,257,058 of NW_023425399.1, read as the reverse complement.
TATAATATTATTGACTCTATTCTCTGTGGGAGGTCATCCTGTTCCCTGTAACTCTTCTGCAACTACGAATTTGTACTTCTAAATCCCTTCACCTTTTTCACCAAGCCCCCTAAATCTCCTTCCCATCTGGCAACCTTCAAAATGTTCTCAGTATCTATGAATCTTTCTGATCTGCATGTTAGTTTATTTTGTTTTTTAGAGTTAAATGAAATCATCAGGCACTTGTTTTTCTCTACCTGACTTCACTCAGCCCAATACCCTCTGGGTGCATCCATTTTGTTGCAGATGGCAAGATTTCATTATTTTTTATGGCTGAATCATATTCTGTTGTATATATGCAACACTTCTTTGTCCATTCATATATTAATGGACACTTCTGTTCCTTCCATATCTTGGCTATTATATAAATAATGCTGCAGTGAATATATGGATGTATATGTGTTTTTGATTTGGTGTTTTTGTTTCTTCAGATAAATACTAGAAATAGAATTGCTGTCCTTCTTTATCTCTTGTTATAGCCTTGGTTTTAAGGTCTATTTTGTTGCCTGGCTAGTGTGGCTCAGTGGATTGAGTTTCGACCCATGGACTGAGAGGTCCTGGTTTGATTCCCAGTCAGGGCACATGCCCTGGTTGCAGGCTAGATCTCTAGTAGGGGGCGTGCAGGAGGCAGCTGATTGATGTTTCTCTCTCACATCAGTGTTTCTCTCCCTCTTCTTTTCTCACTCTAAAAAGTCAATGAAAAAACAAACAAAAAACATTAAAGTCTATTTTGTCTGATATAAGTATTGCTACCCCAGCTTTTGCTTGTTTTCATTTTTATGAAATACCTTTTACTATCCCTTTACTTTCAGTCTGTGTCTGTCTTTCAATCTAAAGTGAGTCTCTTGAAGATAGCTTACAGGCGTAGGCAAAAGTGGGTTTACATGGAAAATATATAATATAAGAATAAAAAATAATACAAGAATAAATAATAATATAAGAATAAACTCTGTGTTTCACGTACTCAAAACGCTAAACCTACTTTTGCCCACTCCGCATGTAATGGTCTTGTTTTATGTGTTTTGATTGGAGCATTTAAGTTGTTTGCATTTAAAGAGATTGTTGATGGATGTGTATTTATTGTCATTTTGTTATTCATATTTTTTATCTCATTTTTCTTCTTATTATAGAGGACCTTTTAATATTTCTTGTAATAAAGGTTTGGCGGTGATAAACTCCTTTAGCTTTTTCTTGTCTGGGAAGCTTCTTATCTCTTTTTGATTCTAAATGATAACTTTGCTGGGCAGAGTAATCTTGGTTATAGTTTGCTGCTTTTTATCACTTTGAATATTTCATGCCAGTCCTTCAGACCTGCAAAGTTTCTGTTAAGAAATCAGTTGACAGACTTATGGGAGCTCATTTATAGGTAACAGCTTTATTCTTGCAGCTTTTAAGATTCTCTCTTTGTCTTTTACCTTTGGCATTTTATTTTTATTTTTTATTAATTAATTAACTTTTGTTACAGATGTTTTTCCTTTATCCCCGAATGATTACCCCCCTTCCCATCCCTCCCTGCCATGTCCCCAGCTTTGTTGTCCATGTCCATTGTTCATGTATACATGCATATAAGTTTTGTGGTTTATCTCTCCCCCACGACTCCTCTTCTGGGGATTGTCAGTCTGTTTCCCACTTACACGTCTCTGAGACTACTCCATTCCTCAGACTGTTATGTTCATTATATTCCACAAATAAGTGAGAAGATATGATACTTGTCTTTCTCTGTTTGACTTGTTTCACTTAGGATAATACTTTCCAGGTCCCTCCATGTCATCTCAAAGGATAAGAGATCTTTCTCACAGCTGTGTAGTTCTCCAATGTGTACCACAGCTTTTTTAGTCATTTATCAACTAAAGGACATTTGTGCTGTTTCCACATCTTAGCTATTGTAAATAGTGCTGCTACAAACATGGGGGTACATATATTCTTTCTCATTGGCGTTTCAGGCTTCTTAGGGCATATTCCTAGAAGTAAGATCACTTGGTCAAATGGTAGTTCAATTCTTAATTTTTTGAGGTAACATAATAGTGTTTTCCACAGTGGCTACACCAGTCTGCATTCCCACCAGTTGTATACCAGAGTTCCCTTTTCTCCATACCCTCGCCAACACTTGTTATTTGATGATTTGTTGATGGTGGACAGTCTGACAGGTGTGAGGTGATACCTCATTGTTCTAATTTGCATCTTTCTGATGATCAGTGATGTTGAGCATTTCTTCATGTGTCTCTTAGCCATTTGTATGTCCTGTTTGGAGAGGTGTCTATTTAGTTCCTCTGCCCATTTTTAAATTGAGTTCTTTGTCTTCCTTTTGTTGAGTTATATGAGCACTCCATATATATTGGAAATTAACTCTTTATCTGATATATCATTGGCAATTATGCTCTCCCATACAGTGGGTAACCTTTCCATTTTGATGATTGTCTCTTTGCTGTGCAGAAGCTTTTTAGTTTGATGTAGTCCCATGTGTTCATTTTCTCTTTTGTTTCTGTTGCCTTAGGTGATATATCAGAGAAAATTCTCCTGCGTAAGATATCTGAAAAATTGTTGCCTACATTTTCTTCTTGGATTTTCATGGATTCATGAGTCACATTTAAGTCTTCTATCCATTTTTTGTTTATTCTTGTGTAGGGTGTAAGTTGATGGTCTATTTTCATTTCTCTGCATGTAGCTGTCCAATTTTCCCAGCACCATTTATTAAAGAGGCTGTCTTTACTCCACTGTATGCTCTGGCCACCTGTGTCAAATATTAATTGAGCATATTGCCTTGGGTCCATTTCTGGGTTCTCTGTTCTGTTCCACTGGTCTATGTGCCTGTTCTTGTGCCAGTCCCAGGCTGTTTTGATTACAGTGGCTTTGTAGTATAACCCGAAATCTGGTAATGTGATCCCTCCAACTTTGTTCTAATTTTCAAGATTGCTGTGGCTCTTTGAGGTCTTCTTTGGTTCCATATAACTTTTGAAGTATTGGTTCTAGTTTTGTGATGTATGTCGTTGATATTTTGATGGGGATTGCATAGAATCTATAGATTGCCTAGGGTAATATGGACATTTTAATGATGCTAATTCTTTCAATCCATGAACAAGGTATGTGCTTCCACTTTTAATATCTTCCTCTATTTCTTTTTTCAATGTCCTGTAGCTTTCTGTGAATCTTTTTTTTTTTTTATTTCTTTGGTTAAGTTTTTTCTCAGGTATCTTAATTTTTTGCCACGATGGTAAATGGGATTGTTTTTTTCAGTTTTTCTTTCTGTGACTTCAATATTGGTGTATAAGAATGCCATCAAAATTTTTTTTTTTTATCCTCACCCGAGGATATTTTCCATTTTTTGTACAGATAGAGTGGGAGGGAGAGAGAGGAAGGAGAGAGAGAGAGAAACATCGATGTGAAGGGACACATCAAGTGGCTGCCACCCGCACGACCAACCAGGGCCGGGGACAAACTGCAACCGAAGTACATGCCCTTAGCGGGAACCGAACCCGGGTCTTTCCGCACCGCAGGCCGACGCTCCAACCGCTGAGCCAAACTGGCCAGGGCCCATCGATTTTTTTATGTTAATTTTGTATCCAGTTACTTTTCCAAATTCATTTATTATGCCTAGTAAATTTTTGATGAAGTCCTTGGGGTTTTCTATGTATAGTATCATGTCATCTGCGAATAATGACAGTTTCACTTCCTCCTTTCCAATTAGGATCCCTTTTTTCTTTCTGTCTGATTGCTGTGGCAAAGACTTCCAGTACTATATTAAATAAGATTGGCAAAAGTGGGCATCCCTGTCTTGTTTCTGTTCTTAAGGGAAATGATTTTAATTTTTTGCCCATTGAGTATGATGTTGGCTGTAGGTCTTTCATATATGGATTTTATTATGTCAAGATATGATTTCTCTATTTTCAGATTGCTGAGTGTTTTTATCAGAAATGGATGCTGGATTTTGTCGAATGCCTTTTCAGTGCCTATTGATATGATCATATGATTTTTATTCTTCATTTTTTATGTGATATATCGCATTATTGATTTGTGAATATTATACCAGCCTTGCATCCCTGAGATGAATCCCACTTGGTCATAGTGAATAATTTTTTTTGATGTATTGCTAGATTCAATTTTCAAGTATGTTGCTTGGGATTTTGGCATCTATATTCATCAGGAATATTGGCGTGTCATTTTTTTTCTTTGTAGTGTCTTTTTTTGGTTTTGGGATTAGAATTATGCTAGCCTCATAAAATGAGTTTGGAAGTGTTCCTTCTTCTTGAATATTTTGAAATAGTTTGAGGAGAATGGGTATGAGTTCTTTGAATGTTTGGTAAAATTCCCCTGTGAAGCCATCCGGACCTTGGTTTTTGTTTGCTGGGAGTCTTGATTACATCTTCAATTTCTTTTGTTGTTATTAGTCTGTTCAAGTTTTCTATCTCTTCTCGGTTCAGTTTTGGGAGACTATGTGTTTCTAGAAATTTGTCCATTTTTCTTAGATTTTCGAATTTGTTGCTGTATGATTGTTCATAATATTTGTTCACAATCCTTTTTATTTCTGTGGTGTCAGTTATTATTTCTCTTCCTTCATTTCTGATTTTGTGTATTTGGGTTCTCTCTTTGTTTCTTGGTGAGTCTAGCTAAGAGTCCATAAATCTTGTTTATCTTTTCAAATAACATGCTCTTTGTTTCATTAATCTTTGGAATTGTTTTTTTTTTTTTTGTCTCCATGCCATTTATTTCTGCTCTGATCATTACTATTTTCTTCCTTTCACTTGCTCTGTGGTTTTCTTTTTGTTTTCTTTCTAGTCCTTTAAGTTGTGACGTTAGGTAGTCTAATAAGAAATTTTTCTCGCTTCTTGAGGTAGGCCTGTAGTGCTATGAACTTCCCTCCCAGAACTAGTTTTGCTGCATCCCATAGATTTTGTGTTGTTTTGTGTTCATTTTCATTGTTTTTCAGCCAATTTTTAATTTCTTCCTTTATATCCATGGTAACCCATTCATTGTTCAATAACATGCTATTTAGCCTCCATTGTTTCAAATGTCTTAGCAAGTTCTTGTTGCAGTTAATTTCTCATTTCATGCCATTGTGATCTGAGAAGATGCCTGATATGATTTCAGTCTCCTTGAACTTGTAGAGACTTTGTTTGTTCTCTAACATGTGGTCTTTCTTTGAGAATGTCCCATGTGCATTTGAGAAGAATGTGAATTCTGCAGTTTTCGGGTGTAATTCTCTGTAGATATGTATTATATCTATTTGATCTAGCGCTTTATTTAGAGTCTGTGTTTCCTTGTTAATTTTTTGTTTAGAACATATATTCAGTGATGTCAGCGTCGTATTGAAGTCCTCTGCTATGATTGTATTGCTGTTGAATTCTCCTTTCAAGTCCTCCAAAGGATTTTTAATATATTTTGGTGCTCCTATATTGGGTGCATATATGTTTACCAAGATTATATCTTCCTTTGGATAGATCCTTTCAATATTATGTAGTGGCCTACTTTGTCTTTAGTTATGGCATTCATTTTGAAATCTACTTTATCAGATATGAGTATTGCTACCTCAGCTTTTTTTTTTGCTTCCCATTTGCTTGAAAGATTTTTTTTTCCATACCTTAACTTTCAACCTATGTGAGTCTTTCATTGTAAGGTGGTTCTCTTGTAAACCACATATATGTTAATCATGCTTTCTTATCCAATCAGCTACTCTGTGTGTTTTGATGGGAGCATTCAAACCATTCACATTTAAGGTGATAGTTGATATGTACTTATTTATTGCCATTGTTGTTTAATGTGAGTCTATTTTTATTCCTATTTATTTTACTAATTACAGCAGTCCTTTTAGCATATCTTGTAGTGCTGGTTTGGTGTTAATATATTTCCGTAGCTTTTTTTTGTCCTGCTGCTTTTCTATTGCTTTTTTCTGAGGATTTTTTTTTTTTTTTATTTTAGCTGTAATTCCCAGTTGGTCCTGGGATATCTTCTGAGTATGTACTATTCACTCTGCCTCCATTTTCATATGCTCTATGCCTATCTTGTTCGCAGCTGGGTCGCAGAGGCTTTTCTGGTTCCCGGGCACCCTGCATATCCCACTGTTAACTGGATTGCACATTCCCTTTTGGGACCCGACTATATGCTGTTGTTATGGGCTGCTTCGTTGCACAGGCCTCTCTGGTGCTTCAGCACCCCACATGTCCCACAGGTAACTGGATGACACATTCCCTGCTGGGTTGCACAGGCCTCTTTGGTGCTTCAGCACCCTACAGGCCCTGTGGGTAAGTAGATCGCACAGTCCCTGCTTGGTTGCACAGTCCTCTCTGGTGCTTCAGCACCCTGCAGGTCCTATGGGTAACTAGATTGCACAGTCTCTGCTGGGTCGCACAGGCCTCTCTGGTGCTTCAGTCCCACGCAGGTCCTATGGGTAACTGGATTGCACAGTCCCTGCTGGGTCACACAGGCCTCTCTGGTGCCCCTGCATCCTGCAGTTTTCGAGGATGGGCAGCTGGATTGCACCAGTCTCTCTTCAGCTCTGGCTTCCCACTGCTCCTGTGGGCTACTGGATCACACAGGCCTCTGTGGAGCTCCGGGTCCCACCGCTGTGGCTGGGAAGTGCTGCTGCCCCATGGGGCTCAACTCCTGCTCAGCTTTTGCTGTAGTTTTTGGGGATGTGTCTGAGCTGTTGCTCTGTGCTTTTGTTGCCTGGGGATGGATGTCTGCTCCCCAGCCTCTGTTGCTGGGGGCATATCTTGACTCTGATTCGGCTGCTATTATGGGGGATGGTGCTGGGCTCTGGGCTGTTTGTGGCTTCCTTGATCAGCAGCTTGGGAGCTCCACTACTGTGCACCTGTCTGTGGTGACACAGAGTGTCCACTGGTCTGATGGTGCCAGGTGTGCTTGTGGGCTCAGGTTGCTGGGCCCTAGCTGCTCCCACTGCCTTTTCCCAGGGATGACCTGGAATCTTCCAAAATTGTGAGACCTCTTGGTGGCACAGGGAGAAGCGCCCTAAAGGACCACTTACCACAGTAGCCGTCTGCTCCCATCCACAGTACAGAAACTGTCTGCTCCACAGCTCTGCACTGCTCAGGTTTGGTTGTCCACCTTTACGTCCACTCACACTCTCTCACATACTCACCCTTTTTCTGGTTCTACCCACTGCCATCTTCCACCTTTGGCATTTTAATTATGATGTGTCTTGGTGTGGGCCTCTCTGGGTTTATCTTGTTTAGGACTCTGTGCAACCTGAAATTGTATGTCTATTTCCTTCACCAAGTTAGGGAATTTTTCTGTTAAATTTTCAAATAAGTTTTCAATTTCTTGCTCTCACTTGTCTCCTTCTGGCCACCCCCATGCTATGAATGCTTGAAGTTGTCCCAGAGGCTCCTTACATTATACTCATTTGGGGGGAGAGGGTGATTTTTTTTTTCTTGCTGTTGTTATTGGGTGTTGACTGCTTCCTTATCTTCTTTTTTATGTTGGTATTTTTTTTTTTTTTTTTATGTTTCCTGTCTCTTTGTTGACGTTCTCTCTGAATTCATTGACTCTGCCCATAGGTTCATTGAACATCCTTATAATCAGTGTTTTGAATTCTGCATCTGGTAGATTGCTTGTCTACATTTTGTTGAGTTCTTATTTTGGAGTTTTGTTCTGTTTTTGCATTTGGAACATGTTTCTTTGTCTCCTCATTGTGGCTGCATCTCTGTATTTGTTTCTGTGTGTTAAGTAGAGTTGCTACATCTCCTGCATGTGGTAGAGTAGCCTTATGTAGTAGGTGTCCTGTAGGGCCCAGTAGTGCAGCCTCTCCAGTCCCTAAACTTTCAGATGTGTTCCCCACCATGTGGGCTGTGTGTACCCTCCTATTGTAGTTGAGCCTTGATTTTTGTTGTCACATCAGTGGGAAGGATTTACCCTCAGGCTGATTTTCTAGGAGGACTGGCCATTCACCCCTTGAGTGTGTTGCTTGTGGAGTCGGTTGGGTGGTGCTCTAGCATGTTCTAAAGTTGTTACCTGGGTGTGCTGATTTTGAGGCCTCTTGGGAGGTTTAGGCCAAAGTCAGCTGCTGCCTGTGCCCTGCCTAGGGCCACCTGGCATGAGATACAAAGTGATCTGCAGATGGCTGCTATTTGTACTGGGCTTGGAGGAGCCCAGAAGAGGCCAAGCTGTGAACTAAAGCCAGCTACCACTAGTGCCAGGCCTGGGGAAACTTTGCAGTAAGTACAGGGTATGCTCTGGGGCAGATGCTGCTTGTTTGAGAGTTTTTAGGAAAGTGAGCAGCATGAACCAAGACATGTTGTTTGTATGGAAACTGGAAAGGGCTTGGGTGGGATGAGGTCTAAAGGAATCATCAGGGCAGGAGGGACCAGTGTCAGCTAGGTTGATGATGACTCAGATATGGCACTCCGCTGCTGGCTCTGTGGTGGGGAGGGTTCAGCAAAGGAACAATGGCCTCTGTCAATACTTTTGTCTGGGAGAAAGCTGCTTTTCCCCCCTAGCCCAGATGCCAAACCATTCATTTTTTCTCCATATCTCCCTGGTACCTTTCAAGCTGTTGCCCCAGCACTAGAGCTCAGAGTGAGTACGAGTAAATCCATGCATGGGCCCTTCATCTCACTAAACCACAATTTTTACTGGTTTTCACAGACAGAATTTAAGGTGACTTCTCTTCCTTGGGTTGGGGGTTCTGGTGTGGGGCTAGGACCGTCCAGTTCCATATCTTTATTCCTTCTACCACTCTGGATGTGTATTTTTCTTTATATCCTTAGTTGTAGGATTTCTGTTCAGCTAGATTTCAGGCATTTTGGAGTCATGGTTGTTCTGTAGTTAGTTGCAATTTTAATGTGGTTGTGAGAGGTTATGAGTACCACATTTCCCTATGGTGCCATATTGACCAAGAAAGCTCCTGAACATTTTTGTAGGCTCTTTTTATTAAGTTGAGGAAATTCCCATTTATTTCTAGTTAGCTGAGATTTTTTTTTTAAATGATGAATGGGTGTTGACGTTTGTCAGATACTTTTCCTTCAATTGATATGATTATGTGGTTTTCTTCTTTAGACTTTTCATTTGGTGGTTTACATTGATTTTTATGACAGTTTAACCAACATGGCATTTCTAAAATAAAACCCACGTGGTTATAGTGCATGTGTATGTACAGGTGTGTATTTGTACACACATATATATGTTACAGACATCATGCTAATATTTTGTTTAGTATTTTTACATCTGTTTTCATTGTCATTCAGTTTTGGTCTCTAGGTTTTTTGTTGTTGTTCTTATCTGGTTTTGATATCAGGATAATGCTAATCTCATAAAATGAATTGGGAAATGTGGCTTATATTTTCTGGAAGAGAATTTATAGAATTGGTAATATTCTTTTTTTTTTTACAATGCTTACAAGAATTTGATAGTGAGATAATTGAGGCCTGGAGATTTCTTTTTCAAAAGGTTAATCATGAGTTCAGTTCTTTAATAGTACTGTACTATTTAGATTATTCATCTCATCTTGAGTGTATTTTGGTTGTTTTAGTTTTTGAAGAATTGGTCCAGTTCATCTAAGCAGTTGAATTGATGTGTAGAATTTTTTGTAGTATTCTCTTATGCTCTTAAGGTATCTGAGATCTGTAGTGATGTCCCCTCTTTAATTCTTGACATTGTTAATTTGTTCTCTTTTTCCCTTTGTTAGTTTTACTAATGGTTTATCAGTTTTATCAATATTTTCAATTAACCAGTTTTTTTTTCATTAACAGTTTATATTCAGTATTATTTTGTATTAGTTTGTAGTGGTTATACAATCATATACTTTACAAAGTGATTCCCCTGATATTTCAAGTACTCCCTGACACCATACATAGTTATTACAATATTATTAACTGTATTCTATATGTTTTATTTTATACCCCGATGACTGTTTTGTGAACTACCAATTTGTATTTCTTAATTCCTTCACTTTTTTCACCCAGCCACCTAACCCTCCTACCGTTTGGCAACTATCACTTTGTTCTCTGTATCTATGAATTTGTTTCTATTTTGTTTGTTCATTTATTTTGCTTTAGATTCCACATATACGTGAAATCATGTGGTATGTGTCTTTCTCTGTCTGACTTATTTCACTTAGTATAATACCTTCTAGGTCCATCCATACTGTTGCAAATGGTAAGATTTCATTTGTTTTTATGGCTGAGTAATATTACAGTGTATATATGTCCCATAGCTTTTTTATTCACTCATCTATTGATGATGGGTTGCTTCCATACCTTGGCTATTGTAAATAATACTGCTGTGAACATAGGGGTGCGTATATTCTTTCAAATTAGTTTTTGGAGTTTCTTTGAATATATTCCAAGAAGTAGAATCACTGAGTCATAAGGCAGTTCTATTTTTAATTTTTTTAGGATGCTCTATACCATTTTGTATAGCGGCTGCATTAATCCAAATTCCCACTAACAGTGCACAAGGGGTCCCTTTTCTTCACATCCTTACTAGCACTTGTTGTTTGTTGATTCAAACAACCAGCTTTTGGCTTGATGGTTTCTCTGTTTCATTGATTTATGCTCTTATCTATTTTTTCTGCTTTCTTTTATTTTACTTTGTCTGCTTTTTCTAGTTCCTTGAAATGAGATCCTGGATTATTGATTTGAGACCATTCTTCTTTTTTAATATGTTTTTAGTGCTGTCAGTTATACATTATATTTAAAATCAATGGATTAAAACAATTATTATCCTGGAGTGTGAGAGAGTGTGAGTAAACATGAGTGTGGACAACCAACCCTAAGCAGTGCAGAAATGTGAGGCAGAAGGTTCCTGTGCTGTTGACAGAAAGCAGTTGGCTACTGTAGTCAGTGGCTTGTCAGCAAGCTTCTCCCTGCCTGTCTGGAGACCCCACCATTTTGGAAAATTCCTAGTCTTCTCTGGGAGGAGGATGTGGGGAGTGTCTAGGGCTGAGCAACCTAAGTCCACCAGAGCAACTTACACCATCATACCAGTGGACCCTACTATGTCTATGGTGCTATCAAAGTGACTGCTACAGTAGCTGAAACTGGCCTGGAGCCGAGCACCATCCCTCACAGCAGCAGACTGATTGAAGCCCAGCATCTTCCCCCACAGCAGCAGTGACTGAGTGGACATGGAGCCGCTCCCCCAAGAGCAGCTGAGCCTTGGGAGCTGAGACACACCCCTAGCAGCAGAGGCTTGGGAGAAGATATCCACTCCAGGCAGCAGTAGAAGCACAGATCACAGCTGAGACCCATCCCCAGCAGCATCAGCAGAGGGTGATCAGGAGCAGTGACTCAGGCCAAGCAACAGAAAGACTTGGGCACCCAAGACATGCCCCTGACAACTGTAGCAGCAGATTTAGAGTGGAGCCCCTCCCCCTGGAAGCAGCAAAGTCTCAGGAGCAGAGCATTCTCAGCTCCCAACAGCAGCAGAGGATTGGGAGCTGAGAACACACCCTGGCAACAGCAGCAGCAGCAGCAGCAGCAGCAGCAGCAGCAGCAGCAGCAACAGTGCAAACAAGGAGCTGATACTCACCTTCAGCAGCATCTAATCAGGAGCTGAGCCCTACCAGGCAGAAGAGTACTCCAGCAGAACACCAGTGGGACCCACGCATCCCAGCAGGGCACCAGTGAGAGCCACACACCCCAGCAGGGCACCAGTGGGGCCCACGCATGTCAGCAGAGTACTAGCATGACACACACACCAGGCAGCAGCAGCAGCAGCACAGATCAGCAGCTGAGACCCATCTGAAGCTGCGTCAGCAGAGGCTGATCAGGAACAGTGCCCCAGCCCAAGCAGCAGCAAGACTCAGGGAGCCAAGATCTCCATGAGAGACCAATACCAGCTGCCAGTTGCCACTCCTCCAGGACCCACAGCAGACAAGAGGTGCTATACACTAAAACAGTCCTGGAGGCACAGCAACCTTATTTGATACACACTGACCTGCCTACACATTCCAACATTCCTAACCAGGCCTAGAACTACCAGATTTCTGAAATGGTGACACAAAGAAACAATACCCAAATGAAAGAAAAGAAGGAATCACCAGAAAAGGAACTACAGGAAATGAAAGAAAGCAATTTGTCAGATAAAGAATTCAAAGCAGTGATTTTAAGAGTGCTCAAACAATTTGATGAGAAATACAAGCAACTTAATAAGAATTATGAAGAGCCCAGTGGGAACTATATCAGCTTTAAAAAGAAGAGGTAGAAGTTATGAATAAAAATCAAGAGGAAATAAAAAAGGATATAGTAGCTGTTATGAAAAATACCTGAGAAGGATTCAATAGATTAGAAGAAGCTGAAGACTGAATCACTGACTTATAAGACAAAGTAGGAAAACAAAACAAAACAAAACAAAACACCCAAAAGACCAGCAAATGGGAACAGAAATTAAGAAGCAGGAGGAAATTTAGACCAGAAGATGATGGTGGGCAGTACCGGAGGGAGGGAGAGTGTGTGAGAGAGTGAGTGAGTGTGTGAGAGAGTGTGAGTGGACGTGAAGGTGGATGACCAATCCCCTGCACTGCAGAGACAAGGAGCAGAAAGTTCCTGTGCTGTGGATGGGAGCAGCCAGCTACCTCGGTAAGGGGCCCTTCAGGGCACTTCTTCCTGCACTGCAGGGAGGTCCCACCATTTTGGAAGATCCTGGGTCTTCCCTGGGAGGAGGCAGTGAGAGCAGCTATGGCCCCACAACCTGAGCCCACCAGCACACCTGGCACCATTGGACCAGTGGACACTCTGTGTCAACACAGGCCAGTGCACAGTAGTTGAGCTCCCAAGGTGCGGTCGTGGAAACTGCACAGTCTGGAGCCCAGCACCATCCTCCATAGAAGCAGCTCGATCAGAGTCCAGATATACCCCTAGCAACAGAGGCTTGGGAGCAGAAATCTATCCCCAGGAAACAGAAGCACAGACTAGCAGAAGAGACCCATCCCCCAAAATTACAGCAAAAGCTGAGCAGGAGTTGAGCCCCATGGGTCAGCAGCACTCGCCAGCCACCAGCAGCAGGACCTGGGGCTCCACAGAGACCTGTGCGGTCTAGTAGCTCACAAGAGCAGTGGAAAGCCTAAGCCCAAGAGAGACTGGTGCGATCCAGCTGCCTGCCTACAGGAACTTTAGCATGTGGGGGCACCAGAGAGGCCTGTGTGACCCAGCAGGGACTGCAATCCAGTTACCTGTGGGTCCTCTCTGGTGCTTCAGCATCCCACAAGTCACACATGTAATTGGATGGTACAATCCCTGCTGGGTCTCCAGTTACCCGCCGTACTTCACAGCAGGAACTTCACAATCTAGTTACCCATGGGGCATTTGGGGTGCTGAAGCACCAGAGAGACCTGCGCGACCCAGCAGGAACTGTCCCATCCAGTTACTACTGGGACTTGCAGGATGCTGAAGCACCAGAGAGGCCTGTGTCACCCAGCAGGGACTGCATAATCTAGTTACCCAATGTCCTGTGGGGTGCTGAAGCACCAGAGAGGTCTGCACGATCCAGCAGGAACTATGCCATCCAGTTTTTCATGGGACCTGTTGGGTGCTGAAACACCGGAGAGGCCTGTGCAATGCAGCAGCCCATAACATAGGCATAGAACCGGATCCACTGAAGGACTGTATGATCCAGTTATCCGTGGGACCTGCAGGGTGCTAGGGCACCAAGAAGGCTTCTGCGAGTCAGCTGCACACAAGATAGGCATAGAGGATGTGAAAAATGGAGACAGAGTGAATAGAAGCTACACAGTTTATCTTCCATGACCAAATGCGAATTACAACTAAAATAAAGACAAATCCTCAGAAAAAAGCAACAGAAAAGCAGCAGGACAGGACAATATAACCAGGGACACTGGTAGGATCTGTGGAGGCATGAGAGGGTGGCAGGCTGGGAGCCCATGGACAGCAGCAGTCTTAGCTGTGAGCAGCGCCTTTGGGGAATAAAGACCAAACTTGCCCCACAGCACAAAGACCCGAGACAGAGGGCTAAAATAGCTATAGCCACTCACATAGGGCTATGGCAGAGGGAGGGCAGATTGGCCTGAAAATCTGTGGGGACACCTGGGATTTGAAGGACACTCAGAGGTTTTTCTGAGTTGTGATCACAAAGCATGGTGGCCAGTGTGCTACTTCCCAGAGCTGTGGGGAAAAGCAGCAGCCCCTCACCTTGGAGATTCAGCCTTTCCCAGGTGAGGCAAAGAAATAAAAATTGGGGCTCATTAACAACCAGCATCTATTCCACCCTCTGGAAATTCACTCAGGCAGAACACCAGGGCTACATTCCAAGGCACTGAGTAACTAAGACTACTAGCCACCAGGAAAAAGCTAGAGGATAACTGAACCTTTCCGTAGCTTGAAAATCACCCAGGACAGTAAGATTTGATAGTGATGTTTAACGTGGGCCCACCCAGGCCCATCCAAACCCAGTAGAGGGAGCCACAAACAGCAGAACACCAACACCCACAGGGAAAATTTGGCAAGCTCCAAAACCCACTGAGATTGCCAAAGTGGTGAAACAAAGAAACAAATCCCAAATGAAAGAACAAGAGAACTATATCAAAGATGAGATCAATGAAATGCAGCTAAGCAAATTATCAGAGGTAGAGTTCAAAGCCATGATCTTGAGGAAGCTCAACACCATGAGTAAGGGTATCAGCACCATGAGTGAAGATATAGAAAGATTGAAAACCAACCAAGTGGAAATAAAGAATGACATAGCAGAGAGTAAAAACACATTGGAAGGACTAAACAGCAGAGTAGAGGAAGCTGAGGACTGGATCAGTGAATTAGAAGACAGGGTAGAAAAAAATCAAGCAATCAGAAAAAGGAAAAAACAATTAAGAAACAGGAAGATAGCTTAAGAAAACTGTGGGACAACTGGAAATGTAATAACATTCGCATCATAGGAGTCCCCGAAGAAGAAGAAAATGGGCAAAGGTTAGAGAATATATTTGAAGAAATAGTGACAAAAAAACTTTTCTAACTTGGTGAAAGAAAAAGGCATTCAAGTTCAAGAAGCACAGAGAACCCCAAGTAAGAAGAACCCAAACAGGCCCACACCAAGACACATAGTAATTAAAATGCCAAAAGTTAAAGACAAAGAGAGAATCCTAAAGGCAGCAAGAGATAAGCAACAGGTTACCTTAAAGTAAACCCCATAAGGCTCTCAGCTGACTTCTCAACAGAAACACTACAGACCAGAAGGGAATGGCATGAGGTAATCAAGGTCTTGAAAAACAAGGATCCGAATCCAAGACTACTCTATCCATCAAGGCTATCATTCAAAATAGAAGGTCAAATAAAGAGCTTTCCAGACAAAAAAGGCTAAGGGAATATATTAACACCAAACACTAGCACTACAAGATATGCTAAAAGGACTGCTATAATTAGAAGAAATAGGAAGAAAAATAGAAACACATTAAACCAAAATGGCAATAAATAAGTACATATCAATTATCACCTTAAATGTGAATGATTTGAATGTTCCGATAAAAAGACACAGAATAGCTGATTGGATAAGAAAGCATGACTCATCTATATGTTGTTTACAAGAGACCCACCTCACAACAAAAGACACACATAGGTTGAAAGTGAAGGGATGGAAAAAACTCTTTCAAGCAAACGGAAAGCAAAAAAATAAAGCTAGGGAAGCAATACTCCTATCTGATAAAGTAGATTTCAAATTGTAGGCCATAACTAGAGACAAAGAAGGCCACTACATAATATTGAGAGGATCTATCCAACGGGAAGGTATAACCTTGGTAAACGTATATACAGCCAATATAGGAGCACCAACATATATTAAAAACGTTTTGAAGGACTTAAAAGGAGAACTTGACAGCAATACAATCATAGCAGGGGACTTCAACACACCGCTGACAGCACTGACAAAAAAGTAAGAAGGAGACTCAGACTCTAAATGAATCGCAAGATCAAATGGATTCAATAGATAACTACAGAGAATTACCCCTTAAAACTGCAGAGTTCACATTTTTTTCATGTGCACATGGGACATTCTCAAAGAAAGACCACATGTTAGAGCACAAACTAAGTCTCTACAAGTTCAAGAAGTTTGAAATCATACCAAGCATTTCAGATCACAATGGCATGAAACGAGAAATCAACTGCAACAAGAACATGCAAAGACATTTGAAAATATGCAGGCTAAATAGCATGTGATTGAACAATGAATGTATTACCATGGAGATCAAGGAAGAAATTAAAAACTTTCTGAAAACCAATGAAATGAACACATAACAACACAAAATATATGGGATGCATCACAAGCAGTTCTGAGAGGGAAGTTCATAGCAGTACAGGCCTACCTCAAGAAGTAAGAAAAATTTCTAACAGACTATCTTACCTCACAACTTAAACAACTAGAAAGCAAACAAACAAACAAACAACAACAACAACAACAAAACCCCAACAACAAAACTCCCCAGAGCAAGTATAAGGAAGGAAATAGTAATGATGAGAGCAGATATAAATAATATGGAGACAAAAAAAAAAACAATTTCAAGGATTAATGAAACAATGAGCTGGTTCTTTGAAAAGATAAAGATTGATGAACCCTTGTCTAGACTAACCAAGAAACAATGAGAACGCAAATACACAAAATCAGAAATGAAAGAGGAAAAATAATAACTGACACCACAAAAATAAAATGATCATTAACAAATATTATGAACAATTTTATGGCAACAAATTTGACAATCTAAGTGAAATGGACAAATTTCTAGAAACACATAGTTTCTCAAAACTGGACCGGGAAGAGATAGAAAACTTGAACACATCAATAACAAGAAAAGAAATTGAAGAGGTAATCAAGACTCTCCCAGCAAACAAAAGCCAAGGCCCGGATGGCTTCTTGGGGGAATTTTATCAAACATTCAAAGAACTAATACCCATTCTCCTCAAACTATTTCAAAAATGTCAAAAAGAAGGAAGGCTTCCAAACTCATTTTATGAGGCCAGCACAATTCTAATTCCAAAACCAGAAAAGGACACTACAAAGAAAGAAAACGACACACCGATATCCCTGATGATCATAAATGCCAAAATCCCACACAACATACTTACAAATTGAATCTACCAATACATCAAAAAAATTATTCACTATGACCAAGTGGGATTTACCTCAGGGATGCTGGTTGGTACAATATTTGCAAATCAATAAATTTGATACACCACCTATAAACAAAATGAAAGATAAAAATAATATGATCATATCAGTAGATGCTGAAAAAGCATTCGACAAAATTCAGCACCTATTTCTGATAAAAATGCTCTGCAATCTGGCAATAGAGGGAACATATCTTTTTTTTTTTTTTCAAATCTTTATGGTTGGATGTAAAATGTTCCACATTTTTCCCCCATTGACCCCCTCCTCCACACTCCTGCCCCCCTCCCACCTTTTCCCACACTATTGTCTGTGTCCATTGGTTATGCATATAAGTTCTTTGGTTTATTTCTTCCCATCCCCCCCAACCCCTTTCCCTTTGAGGTTTGTCAGTCTAGCAATGAATTTGTGCTTCTTAATCTCTTCACCTTTTTCACCCATTCCCCCAACCCCTCTCCCAACTAGCAACCAACAAAATGTTCTCTGTGTCTATGAGAATGTTTCTGTTCTACCTGTTCATTTTGTTTGTAGATTCCATTGTTGATAGATCTGTATTCATTGCCATTTTGTTTGTTCATATATTTTATCTTTTTCTTCAAAAAGACCCTTCATCATTTCATATAATAAGGGTTTGGTAGTGATGAACTCCTTTAACAATAAGGGTTTGGTAGTGATGAACTCCTTTAACTTTTTCTTGTCTGGGAAAGTTTATATGTCCATCGATTCTAAATGACAGCTTTGCAGGATAGAGTAATTTTGGTTGTAGGTTCTTGCTTATCATCACTCTGAATATTTCTTGCCACTCCCTTCTGGCCTGCAAAGTTTCTTTTGAGAAATCAGCTGACAGCCTAATGGGAACTCCCTTGTAGTTAACTAGCTGCCTTTCTCTTGCTGCTTTTAAGATTCTCTCTTTGTCTTGAACCTTTTGCATTTTGATGATGATGTGTCTTGGTGTGGGCCTCTTGGGGTTCATCTTGTTTGGGACTCTCTGTGCTTCCTGGACTTGTATGTCTGTTTCCTTCACCAAGTTAGGAAAGTTTTCTGCCATTATTGTTTCAAACAGGTTTTCGATTTCTTGTTCTCACTCTTCTCCTTCTGGCCCCCCCAAGATGTGAATGTTGGTATGCTTGAAGTTGTCCCAGAGGCTCCTTACACTAGAGGGATCATATCTTTTTTTTTTTTTTTATCCTCACCCGAGGACATTTGTCCATTTTTTGTTCAGGTAGAGTGGGAGGGAGAGAGAGGAACAGAGAGAGAGAGAGAAACATCGATGTGAAAGGAACACATCGAGTGGCTGCCACCCACACAACCGACCAGGGCCGGGGACAAACTGCAACCAAGGTACGCGCCCTTAGAGGGAACCGAACCCGGGTCTCTCAGGACCGCAGGCCGACGCTCTAACCGCTGAGCCAAACCGGCCAGGGTGAGGGATCATATCTTGACACAATAAAGGCCATGTATGAAAGACCTACAGCCAACATCATACTCAATGTGCAAAAATTAAAAGCATTTCCCTTAAGAACAGGAACAATGCAAGGATGCCCACTTTTGCCACTCTTATTTAACATGGTATTGGAAGTCTTAGCCACAGCAATTAGACAGGAGGAAAAAACTAAATGGATCAAAGTTGGAAAGGAGAAAGTGAAACTGTCATTATTCGCAGATGACATGATACTATACATAGAAAACCTCAAAGACTTCATCAAAAATTTACTAGACTTAATAAATGAATTTAGAAAAGTAGCAAGATACTAAATTAATGTTAATAAAGTGATGGCATTCTTATACACCAATGATGAAGTCACAGAAAGTTAAACTAAAAAACTATCCCATTTAGCATCACAGTAAAAAAGATACCTAGGAATAAACTTAACCAAAAATATAAAGGATCTATTCGTAGAAAATACAGGTCATTGAAAAAAGAAATAGAGGGTGATTTTAAAAAATGGAAGCACATATCTTGTTTATGGATTGGAAGAATCAGCATCATTAAAACGTCCATACTGCCAAAAATAATCTATAGATTTAATGCCATCTCCATCAAAATACCAATGACATACTTTACAGAAGTAGAACAAATACTTCAAAAGTTCTTATAGAACCAAAAAGTCCTTGAATACCCACAGCAATCTTGCAAAAGAAGAACAAAGTTGGAGGGATCACATTTCCAGATATCACGTTATACTACAAAGCCTCCGTAATCAAAAGAGCCTGGTACTGGCACAAGAACGGGCATATAGACCAGTGGAACAATACAGAGAACCCAGAAATGGACCCAAGGCAATATGCTCACTTAATATTTGACAAAGGTGGCAAGAGTATACAGTGGTGTAAAAACAGTCTTTTTTAATAAATGGTGTTGGCAAAATTGGACAGCTACATGCAAAAAATATGAAATTAGACCATCAACTTACACCACACAGAAGAATAAACTCAAAATGGATAAAAGACTTAAATGTGATTCATGAATCGATAAATCCATAAATATTCTAGAAGAAAATGTAGGCAACAAAATTTCAGACATCCTACTCAGCATAATTTTCACTGATGCATCCCCTATGGCAACAGAAACAAAGGATAAAATGAACACATGGGAGCTCATCAAAATCAAAATCTTCTGCACAGCAAATGAGACAGTCGTCAAAATGGAAAGGCACCCCACTGCATGGGAAAGCATAATTGCCAATGATATATCAGATAAGGGGTTAATTTCCAATATGTAGAGAGTGCTTATACAACTCAACAAAAAGAACAAAAAGAACCAAATTAAAAAATGGGCAGAGGAACTAAATAGACACCTCTCCAAACAGGACATACAAATGGCCAAGAGATATATGAAGAAATGCTCAACATCACTAATCATCAGAGAGATGCAATTAAAACACAGTGAGGTATCACTTCACGCCTGTCAGAATGGCTGCCATCAACAAATTATCAAACAGCAAGTGTTAGCGAGGGCATGGAGGAAAGGGGACTCTAGTACATTGCTGGTGCGAATGCAGACTGGTCATCCACTGTGTAAACAATCAAAAAATTTAAAATTGTACTGCCATTGCCCCAGTGATCTCACTTCTAGGAATATACCCTAAGAAACCTGAAACACCAATCAGAAATAGTACATGGACTCCCATGTTTGTAGCAGCACTATTTACAACAGTTAGGATTTTGAAACAGCCCAAATATTTATTAGGTGACAAATGGATAAAAAACCTTTGGTACATATATACAATGGAGTACTATGCAGGTGTAAGAAAGAAATATCTCTTATTTTTTGAGATGACATGGAGGGACCTGGAAAGTATCCTATGTGAAACAAGCTAAACAGAGAAAGACAAGTATGATATCATCTCATTTATTTGTGGAATATAATGAACATAACAGTCTGAGGCATGGGGTAGTTTCAGAGATGTGGAAGTGGGGCACAGACAGACAATCCCTAGAACAGGGGTAATGGGGGAGAGATAAACCACAGAACTTATATGCATGTATGCATGAACAAAGTTCATGGACAACAAAGCTGGGGACAGGCTAAGGAGGGATGGTGAGGGGTGAATCAGTGGGTGAAAAAGGAGAAACATCTGTAACAAAGATTAACTAATTAATTTTTAAAAGGAGGAGTGTTTTCGAGAGTTTTGTGACATCATGGAATATAACAACATTTGCATCATAGGGGTTCTGGAAGGAGAAGAATCAGAGAAAGAATAGAGAACTTATTTGAAGAAATAATGACAAAAAACTTTCCTAAAATGGTGAAGAAAAAGTCACACAAGTCCAGGAAACACAGTCTGAAGCAAGATGAACCCCAAAGGATCCACAGCTAGACACATCACAATAAAAATGGCAAACATTAAAGAGAAAGAAAGAATCTTAAAGGAAGCAAGAGAGAGACAGAAAGTTACCTACAAGGGAGCTCCCATTAGACGTGCAGCTGATTTCTCAGTAGAAACACACTGCAGGCCAGAAGGGAGTGACATGAAGTGTACAAAGTAATTAAAGGCAAGTGTCTGA
The DNA here is from genome assembly GCF_014108415.1 of Molossus molossus. NCBI lineage: Eukaryota > Metazoa > Chordata > Mammalia > Chiroptera > Molossidae > Molossus > Molossus molossus. The sequence goes on along the minus strand of NW_023425399.1, from coordinate 56,235,956 downwards.
AACTACAGCTACTCTATCCAGCAAGGATATTATTGAAAATTGAAGGGAAATAAAGAGCTTCTTATACAAAAAATAGGTAAAGGAATTTACCCCCTCCAATGCACTACTGCAAAAATGCTGAAGGGCCTACTGTAAGAAGAAGAAGAAACAGAGACAGAGAGAACACAGGCATAAAATAAAAATGGCAATTAATAAGTATCTATCAATAATAACCTTAAATGTAAATGGCTTAAATGCTCCAATCAAGAGACATAGGGTAGTTGACTGGATAAGAAAACATGACCCATATATTTATTGTCTATAAGAGACCCACGTCACAACAAAAGACTCACACAGGATGAAATTGAAGGGATGGAATAAAATTTCCAAATAAATGAAAATGAAACAAAAATTAGTGTAGCAGTACTCATATCTGATAAGATAGACTTCAAAACAAGGGCCATAAAAAGAGACAAATAAGATCACTACACAATATTAAAAGGATAATTCCAACAGGAGATTATAACCCTGGTAAACATATAAGCACCAGATAATAGGAGCACCAAAATATATTAATAAACTTCTGGAGGACTTCAAGGGAGAGATCAATAGCAATCTTAGTGGGTTACTTGAACACCCCACTGACACCATTGGATAGATCTTCTAGACATAAAATTAACAAGGACACAAAGTTCTTAAATGGCAAACTAGATCAGTTGGACTTAATTGATATTTATAGAACATTTCACCCCAAAGCTGAAGAATATAGATTCTTCTCAAGTACACACACGACATTCTCAAAAATAGACTACATGTTAGGACAGAAAGTTAGTCTCCAAAAATTTAAGAAGATTGAAATCATATCAAGCATCTTCTCTGATCACAATGGCATGAAACTAGAACTCAAAACAAAAAACATCCAAACACTTGGAGGCTAAATAGCATGTTATTAATGAATGGGTTACCAAAGAGATCAAGGAAGAAATTAAAAAATTCCTAGAAACCAAAGAAAATGAACACACAACTCAAAATCTATGGGATGCAATGAAGGCAGTCCTGAGGGAACTTCATAACACTACAGGCCTACCTCAAGAGAAAAGAAAAATTTCCAATGACTTCCTAACCATTTAACTTAAAGAACTAGAAAATACACACAAAGAAAAACCCAGAGCAAGTAGAAGGAAGGACATAGTAAAGGTCAGAGCAGAAATAAATGGTATAGAGACTAAAAAAAAAGCAATTCAAAAGATCAATGAAACAAAGAGCTAGCTCTTTGAAAAGATAAACAAAATTGATGGACCTTTAGCCAGACTCACCAAGAAACAAAAAGAGAAGACTCAAAAAGAAAAAAAAAAAAATCACAAATGAAAGAAGAGCAGTAACAACTGACACCACAGAAATACAAAGGGTCGTTAAAAAATACAAAGAACAAATATACACCAAAAAGTTGAACAATTTATGCAAAATAGAAAAATTTGTAGAAACACTCAGTCTGCCAAAACTAAATTGGGATGAGAGACAAACTTAAACAGACCAATAACAACTAAGGAAATTGAAGGTGTAATTAGAAACTTCCAGCAAACAAAAGCCCAGGCCCAGACAGCTTTACAGGGGAGTTTTACCAAACATTCAAAGAAGATCTAACACCCATTCTTCTCAAACTATTCCAAAAAATCAAAGACGATGGAAGACGTCAAAACTCATTTTATGAGGTCAGCATAATTCTAATTTTGAAACCAGATAAAGACACTAGAAAGAAAGAAAACTATATGCCAATATCATTGATGAGCACAGATACCAAAATCCTTAACAAAATATTAACAAATCAGATCCAGTAATACATAAAAAAAAAAGTATTTATTATGACCAAGTGGGATTCATCCCAGGGATGCAAAGATGGTACAATATTCGCAAGTCAATAAATGTGATACATCACATAAACAAAATGAAAGATAAAAACCATATGATCTTATCAATAGATGCTGAAAAGTATTCAACAAAATTCAGTACTCATTTCTGATAAAAACACTCAGTGATGTGGGAATAGAGAGATTATATCTCGACATAATAAAGGCCATGTATTAAAAATCTTCAGCCAACATCATACTCAATGGGGAAAAACTAAAAGCATTTTTCTTAAGAACAGGAACAAGACAGGGATGCCCACTTTTACCCTCTAATTCAACATAGTACTGGAGGACTTAGCCACAGCAATTAATCTGGAAGAAAAATAAAAGGGCAGATGATATGATATTGTATATAGAAAACCCTAAAGACTCTATCAAAAATCTACTAGATTTAATAAATGAATTTGGTGAAGTATCAAGATACAAAATTAATGTCAAGAAATTGATGGCATTCTCATACACCAATGATGAACTCACAGAAAGAGAAACTAAAAAAAATCCAATTTACCATTACAGCAAAAACATTAAGATATCTAGAAATAAACTTAACCAAAGAAGTAAAAGACCTCTTCACAGAAAACTACAGGTCATTGAAAAAAAAAGTAGAGGAAGATGTCCTTACTACTTAAAGAAATCTATAGATTCAATGCAACCCCCATCAAAATACCAATGACATATTTCACAGAACTAGAAGAAATACTTCAAAAGTTCATATGGAACCAAAAAAGACCCCGAACAGCTACAACAACCTTGAAAAAGCAGAACAAAATAGGAAGGATCACATTACCAGACTTCAGGCTATACTACAAAGCACTGTAATCAAAACTGCCTGGTACTGGCTCAAGAACGGGCAGATAGATCAATGGAACACAATAGACAACCCAGAAATTGACCCAAGACAATATGCTCAATTAATATTTGACAAAGGTGGCAAGAGTATACAGTGGAATTAAGACAACCTCTTCAATAAATGGCGTTGGCAAAATTGGACAGCTATATGTAAAAAAATGAAGCTGTTTTTATCAGAAATGAGTACTGAATTTTGTTGAATGCTTTTCAGCATCTATTGATAAGATCATATGGTTTTTATCTTTCATTTTGTTTATGTGATGTATACAGAGAATAAACTCAAAATGGATAAAAGACTTAAATGAGGCTTGTGAATCCATAAAAATTTTAGAAGAAAATGTATGCAATGCAATTTCAGACATCACACACAGCAGAATTTTCACTGATACAATGCCTTTGGCAAGAGAATCAAAGGAGAAAATGAATACATGGGACTACATCAAACTAAAAAGCTTCTTCACAGCAAAAGAAACAACCATCAAAATGGAAAGGGAACCCACTATATGGGAGATCATAATTACCAACAATACATCAGGTAAGGGGTTAATTTCAAAATATATAGTTTACTCATACAATTCAACAAAAGGAAGACAAAGCCCTGGTCAGTTTGGCTTAGCAGTTAGAGCATTGGCCTGCGGTCTGGAGAGACCTGGGTTCAGTTCCTGCCAAGGGCACATACCTAGGTTGCAATTTGTCCCTGGCTCTGGTTGGGTCATGTGGGTGGCAACCACTCGATGGGTCCCTTTCATGTCAATGTTTCTCTCTCTCTTTCTCCCTCCCACTCTATCTGAACAAAATATCAAAATATCCTCAGGTGAGGATAAAAACAATAAAAAAAGACAAATAATCCAATTAAAAAGGCAGAGGCCCTAAATAAACACCTCTTCAAGGACATACAAATAGCCAAGAGACATATGAAGAAATGCTCACTGTCACTAATAATCAGAGAGATGCAAACTAAAACAACTATGAGGTATCATCTCACACCTGCCAGAATGGCTGCCATCAAGAAATTATCAAACAACAAGTGCTGGCAAGGGGTGTGGAAAAAAGGTGACTCTAGTACACTGCCAGTGGGAATGCAGACTGGTGCACCCACTGTGGAAAACAGTATGGTGTTTCCTCAAAAAATTGAAAATTGAATTGCCATTTGACCCAGTGATCCCACTTCTAGGAATATATTCTAAGAAGCCTGAGAAAGAATATATGTACCCCTATGTTCATAGCGGCATTATTTACAATTGCAAAGATCTTGAAACAGCCCACATGTTTATTAATAGATGAGTAGATAAAAATGCTGTGGTGCATATATACAATGGAATACTATGCCGCTGTAAGAAAGAAAGATCTCTTATCCTTTGACACAACTTGAAGGGACCTGGAGAGTATTATGCTAAGGAAATAAGCCAATCAGAGAAATACAAATAAGACATGATGTCATTTATTTGTGGAATATAATGAACAAGGTGGGCCACTAAACAAAATAGACTCAGAGACATAGAAAGGAGTATGGTTCAGACTGAGAAACCTCAGAGTAGGGGGGGGGCGGGGGGGGATGGATGAGATGAACCAAAGAACTTACGTGCATGTATGCATAACTAATGGACTTATACAACAATGCTGGGGACAGGGCTCCGGTGGGGGTGATTGTGAGGAGCATGTCAATAGAGGAAAAAGGAAAAACATCTGTAACAAAAATAAATTAATTTTAAAAATTAAAAAAAAAAATCTCAGTTTTTGTGGGTCAGAATTTTTAAAAAAAATTATCAATGCAGTATTTATTTGTCTTCTCTCTGTCAAAACCTGAGCCAATCATTTTTCCCAGACTGCCTGGGAGTTGTAGGAAAAGGAACATACAGGGAACACAAGACACAGGAGAAAGAAATACGGGAATTTGGGAGGTGGAGACAGCTCTTTCACATGGCGAAAAGAATGAGAAAAGCCAACATCAAGCAAAAGAGTTCCATGGCCTCTGAGGAGGCAAAGTCCAGAATCGCGTAGGAGAAGAGCTTTTGCTTCAGAGAAGGGTTCCTGGCATAACCAATATTGAGGCTCTCAAACACTGTCCCAATTCCAGCCCCAGAGCCTGCCACCCCTACTATGGCAGCCACAGCCCCAGTGAACTTGGTCGTTGTGTCAATGTTCCTTGAAATGGCACTGGTTTGAATGCTGAGGCTAAAAATAAGTGAGATCAGGGGATGTGGGGCTGCCAAACTACTGAAGCTGTCATCTGTCAGGGTCTGTGGTCGTTTCAGCACCACTGCAGACAGTGACTGACTCAGCTGAGAGGCGCTTCTCACAAGGAGGGGGTGGAGACAAACTTGGCTTGGCGCAGGGGTATATTTTCAGGGGATGAGGGGAGCTACTCACAGTACAGAGAAGAGAGACCTGTAAGTCAGGAATTCTAGGTGAAGCTTAGCTTGTCTTATGCTTCAGGGTGTCTCACAAGGCTGCAGTAAAGATGTTGTCTAGAACTAAAGGCTTTCAAAGACTGTAAGAGGAGGATCCACTTCCAAGCTTCATCATGCAGAATTCAATTCTTTAGTGGCTGTTGGCCAGAGGTTGCTCTTAGTTTCTTTACACATGGACTTGTTCATTAGGGTAGTTCACAACATGGCAGCTTGCTTCAGTAGAGCAAGTGAGAGAAAAGAACCAGGAAGAGTAAATGCTAGTAAAATGTAAATCACTCTCTTTTATTATGTAATCAAAAGTGACGCTTTGTCACTTTGGGGTGTACTCTTCATTAGGGACAAGTTACACAGTCCAGCCTATCACAGATGATATAAATTTTCATCTGAGCTCTGCCTTTCCTACAACACAGAGTTTTAAAAAAATTATGGTAAAATATACATGACATAATTGTACCATTATAACCATTTTTCTGTACAATTGACATTAAGTACATTCACCATGTTGTGCAACTACCCCACTATCCATTTCCAGATTTCTTTTATTATTCCAGATAGAAACTCTTCCCCCCTTAAATAATAACTCTCCATTCCTCTGTTCCTCCAGCCCCTGGGGACCTCTGTGCTACTTTCTGTCTTTGTGAATTTGCTACATATTCTAGATTGCTTATATATAAGTGGAAACAGTATTTGTCCTTCTTTATCTGACATTTCTCTAAGCATAATGTTTTCAAGGTTCATCCATGTTTTAGCATGTATCAGAATTTTTTTTAAGGCTGAATAATATTTCATTGTATGTATATACCACATTTTTTTATCCATCCATTGATAGACATATGGGTTATTTCTGCCTTTTGACTATTATGAATAATGCTGCTATAAATATAGGAATACAAGTATCTATTTGAATACCTGCTTTCAATTATTTTGTGTATATATTTAGAAGTGGAATCGCTGGATCATAAGGTAGTCTTATGATTAAACTTTTGAGAAACCACCAAACTGTTTTCCACAATGGTTGCACCATTGTACATTCCCATAAGCAATGCACAAAGGTTTCAATATCTCCATGCATTCATCAGATTTTGATGTTTTTTGTTTTTTTCATTTAGGTCAGTAACAATAATATATATTTTAAATGTTCTTTGAGACCTCCTCTTTGTCCCAAGGATTATTTAGAAGTGTGGCGTTTAATTTTCAAGTTTCTAATTGTTTCCTTGATAACTTTTTATTACTGATTTTCAACCTGGTCAGAGAACATATTTTCCCTGATTTCAATTAATTTGAGTTTGTTGAGATTTATTTTATGACCTAAAGAGATGGTCTATTTTGGTGAATACTCCATGTATGCTTGTAATTAATGTTCATTCTTTTTAGGTGATGTGTTTTATAAAAAAGAGATTCTGTTGGTTTAGGGTTGTGTTGATTCTTCTGTTTTCTTGCTCATTTTCTGTCTAGTGGTTGTATTAATTTCTAGCAGAGTTTTGTTGAAGTTACTGTAATTCTAGAATTGCCTATTTCTGCATTTAGTTCTGATTTATCTGCTTTTTAAGTATTTTGTGGCTCTGTTGTTTGATGTATATACATTTAGGATTATTATACTGTTAATAAATTGACCATTTTATGACTATGTAATGTCTCATTTTTTAGCTGGTAATATTTTTTGCTCTGAAATCTACTTCATCTGAAATTAATGTAGCTTGTCTAGCTTTTTAAAAAGATATGTTTTTATTGATTTTTTTAGAGAGACAGAAATGGAGAGAGAGAAACATCGATGTGAGAGAGCTGCATTGATCAGCTGCCTCCTGCATGCCCCCTCCTGGGGATTGAGCCTGCAATCTGGGCATGTGCCCTGACCTGGAATTGAACCGGGATTTCTCAGTCCATGGGATGGTGCTCAATTCCCTGAGCCCCAATGACTGGGCTATCCAGCTTTATTTTGATTAGTATTTGCATGATATATCTATTTTATACCTTAACTCATAATCTGTACACCTAAATTTATTTGCTAGCATATGGTTGGATCATTTAAAAAAATTTATTCTGGCTGGTGGCTGTGGCTCAGTGAATTGAGTGTCATTCCATGGACTGAGAGGACCCGGTTTGATTTTTTGCCAGGACATATGCCCGAGTTGCAGACTTGATCCCCAGTAGGGGGTGTACAGAAGTCAGCTGACCAATGTTTCTCTATCACATTTATGTTTCTATCTCTGTCTCTCAAAACAAAACAAAACATATTTTTTAAAAGCCCATTTTTACAGTAGCTTCTTTTTTTTTTTTCATATGTTCTTTTATTTTATTTTATTTTTTTTAATGAATTTTTATTTATTTTTTTGTTACAGATATTTTACCTTTTTACCCCATTGGCACCCCCCACCCCACCCCACCTCCACCCTGTCCCCGGCTTGGTTGTCCATGTCCTACAGTAGCTTCTTTTTTAATAGGTATGTTTAGATCATTTCTCTTTAATGTAATTAATTATATGGTAGGATTTAAGTTTACCATTTAATTTTTTTTTCCATTTGTTTTCAATGTTTTTTGCTCTTAGGTTTCTTCTTTTTTGACTTTCTGTTAGATACTTGAATATTTTGTAATATTTTATTTAGATTTAAAGAATTTTTAAAGTATATCTTTTTGCTTTGTTTCTTTAGTGGATGCTTTATGGATTATAATATACCTATTTAATTTACCACAGTCTACTAGTATTAACATTTTAACACTTCATGTGGAATATAGAAACCTTACCACCATTTATGTTTCTTTACCCTCCCCCTTTGAGAATATATATAGTTATCTTTTTATTTATTAATTTATGTTTTAAACTTATTTTTATGGTTGAATGTATTTCAGATGTCCCACAATTTTTCCTCCATTGACTCCCTCCTCCCCACTTTTGACCCCCTTCTGCCTTCCCCACACTATTGTCTGTGTCTATTGATTATGCATATACGCACATAAGTTTTTCGGTTTATCTCTACCTAACCCCCACCCTGCCTTCTCTTTGAATTTTGTCAGTCTAACAATCAATTTGTGTTTTTTTTTTTATTCTCACCTGAGGAAATGTTTTTGTTTATCATCATATAGAGTAGGAGAGAGGGAGAGGGAGAGGGAGAGAGAGGGGGGGGAGAGAGAGAGAGAGAGAGAGAGAAACATCGATGTGAGAAAGACACATCCACTGGCTGCCTCCCACATGACTCCCACATGACCCAATCAGGGCTGGGAATGAACCACAACTGAGGTATGTGCCTTTGACCAGAATTGAACCCAAGATTCATTGGTCCACTGGCCAGTGCTCTAACTGCTGACCCAAACTGTCCAGGGCCAATTTGTTCTTTGCAATCCTTTCACCTATTTCTTCCATCCCTCAATTCTCTTCCCATCTGGCAACCAACAAAACGTTCTCTGTATCTATAAGTCTGTTTCTTTTCTGCTTGTTCATTTTGTTAATAGATTCAATTGTTGAGAGATACGTATTTATTGCCATTTTATTTTTTATATTCTTTTTTTTTTTCCTCACCCGAGGACATTTCTCCATCTTTTGTTCAGATAGAGCGGGAGGGAGAGAGAGAGAGAGAAACATCGACGTGAAGGGACACATCGAGTGGCTGCCACCCGCACGACCAACCAGGGCCGGGGACAAACTGCAACCGAGGTACATGCCCTTAGCGGGAACCGAACCCGGGTCTCTCTGTACCGCAGGCCGACGCTCCAACCGCTGAGCCAAACCGGCCAGGGCTATTTTTTATATTCTTGATCTTCTTATTCTTCAGTATTTTATATAATACTAGTTTGGTGGTGATGAACTCTTGGCTTTTTCTTGCCTGGGAAACTCTTTATATGTCCATCAATTCTAAATGGTAGCTTTGGGGATAGAGTAATCTTGGTTGTAGGTCCTTGCTTTTCATCATTTTGAATATTTCTTGCCACTTCCTTCTGACCTGCAAAGTTTCTTTTGAGAAATTAGCTTACAGTCTTATGGGAGCTCCCTTGTAGGTAACTAACTGCTTTTCTCTTGCTGCTTTTAAGATTCTCTGTTTGGGCCAGCCAGTGTGGCTCAGTGGATTGAGTATCATTCCATGGACTGAGAGGTCCTGGTTGAATTCATGGTCAAGGCACATACCTGGGTTGTGGGCTCAACCCCTAGTAGGGGGTGTGCAGGAGGCAGCTGATTGATGTTTCTCTCTCAACATTGATGTTTCTGTCTCCTCCTTTTCTCTCTTAAAAAATTAATAAAAATGTATTTTTAAAAAATGATTTTTTCTTTATTTTTAACCTTTTGCATTTTTATTATGATGTGTCTTGGTATGGGCCTTTTGGGGTTCATCTTGTTTGGGACTCTCTGTGCTTTCTGGTCATGTATGTCTGTTTTATTCACCAAGTTAAGGAAGTTTTCTGTCATAATTTTTTCAAATACATTTTTAAGTTCTTGCTTTCTCTCCTTTTCTTCTGGCAACACCATGATGCTAATGTTGGTATGCTTGAAGTTGTCCCAGAGGCTCCTTACACTAACTTTTTTTTTTCTATTATTCTTTTTTTTTTTTTGCTGATCTGATTGGGTGTTTTGTGCTTCCTTATATTTCAAATTAATGTTTGCTTCTTGTCTTTATCCATTCTATTATTGATTCTCTGTGAATTATTCTTTATTTTAGCTAGCGCATCCTTCATTTCTAACTGGTCCTTTTTTATGCCCTTGAGGTCCTCAATAAGTTCATTAAGCATCCTTATAACCAGTGTTTTGAACTTTGCATCTGTTAGAATGCTTATCTCCATTTTGTTTAGTTCTTTTCTTGAATTTTTTTTTTGGGGGGAGCATATTTCTTTGTCTCCTCATTTTGGCTCCCTCTCTATGTTTGTTTCTGTGTATTAGGTAGAATTGCTATGTCTCCTAGGCTTCCTAGGGTGGCCTATTGTAGCAGGTTTCCTGTAGGGTCTAGTGGCACAACCTTTCTCATAACCCCAACTGGTCTCTCAAGGTGCACCCCTCATGTGGACTGTACATCTTTCTCTTAGTATTGAGTCTTGATTGATTTCAGCAAATCAATGGGAGGGATTTACTCAGGTTAATCAGCTGCAAGGACTGGCTATGCCCACTGACCATTGATATCTGACTACCTTGGTGGATCAGCTGTGTAAGGGGCCCACCACACAGAACAGGACTTACCTCAGCAGGGCTCTGGTACCCACTGAGTTTACTTCTTGAGTGTGTCACTTGTGGAGGCTGTTGAGTATTGGTGCTTATACATGATCTAAATCTGTCCACTGGATGTGCTGGCTTTGGGTAAGGTCAGCTACTGCCTGTGTTATACCTGGGGCCACCAGGCATAAGCTACAAAGCAATCTGCTGATGGCTGCTTCTTATACTGGCCTTGATGGTGTCCAGGCAAAGCCAAGCTGTGAAGCAAGGCTGGCTGCTTCTAGTGCCAGGCTTGGGGCTACTTAGTAAGAGGTATGGGGCTCACTGTGGCCAGATACTGCTTGTTTGAGAGAATTTAGGAAAATCAAGCAGGAGCCAAGACAGCCCCTCCTATGGTAAAGCCACTAGAAAGAGCTGGGGTGAGCCCAAAATTTAGGTGGGGCAGGTCCTCAGGGAATCATCAGGGCATGTTGCTGGAGTCCCAGATACGGCACCCATCAAAAATGGCCTCTGCCAGCACGTCTGTCCTGGAGGAAACTATTTCTCCAGCTTTCACCACAATACCCTACAAGTCAGTTTTTCTTGTGCATCTCTGATGCCTTTCAAGCTGCCTTCCCCACCTAAAGGGAGTAAGTCCGTGTCTGGGCCCTTTAAGAGGAACTGCTTGGCACTCCAGGATCCTCAGCCTCAATCCTCACTAGTTTTTATAGCCACAAGTTATGAGGACTTCTCTTTCTGGCACTGGAACCCTGAGCTGGGGGACCTGGTGTGGGATGGGGACTTTTCTCTCCCCAGGGAGGATCCTCACAGCCAAGGTATCTCCCCTGATTTTATTGGGCAGTCTTGATGTGGCTTATTCTTTAATTTCGTAGTTGTAGGACTTCTAATCAACTCGATTGCAGGAGGTTCGGAATGATGGTTGTTTTCTAATTTAGTTGTGCTTTAAATGTGGTTTTGGGAGGAGGTGAATATCACATTTACCTATGCTGCCAACTTGACTGGAAATCCAGAACCTCAAGGATATAGTTGTTTTAAATATTACCTGTGTGTATATTGAGAACTACATCAGAAAGTGTTGCATTTTTTGCTTTCAAATGTCAAATATGATTTTTAAAATTTAAGAGAAGCATTGTTTATTATATTTATCCTTTCCTTTACTCTTTATTTATTCCTAATATTCAAAATTCCTTCCTTCCTTCCTTCCTTCCTTCCTTCCTTCCTTCCTTCCTTCCTTCTTTCCTTTTTCTCTTTCCTTTTTTCCTTTATTCTTTCTCCCCCCCCCCTTTTTTTTCTCTTTTAGAACTATTTTCTTTTTATATGAAAAACTTTCTTTAACAATTGGAGCAAATGTAGTGGGAATGGATTCATTTTTCTTCATCAATTAAGTCTTTATTTCTGAAAATATTTTCACAGGATACAGACGTCTGCGTTAACAATTCTCTTTCAGCCTTGAAATTTGTTGTGCTACTTCCATTTGATGGCAGCAAGAATGGCACCAGGTGTTAGACCCGTGGGGTCAGACCAGACCTTGGTTCAGCAACCTCAGTACTTGATTTCTGGCTAGGAAGGAATTCAGAGATGACTCAAACCATAAGAGAAAGTTTATCTTGAAAGTCACTGAGGCAGGATTAAGTGAGTGGTAGAAGAAATGAGCTCAGGAAGCAAGTTACAGAGGCAAAGGAAGGGGGCCCTGGGAGCTTAGGAGAGAGGAGGGTAAAGTTAACACACTGCATGTAGGAAGAAAAGAGGGAGGGGAAAGGCTCCTGGCTTGCTCCAGGAGGGAGAGCTAGCTGGTTCCCCTGTCCTAAGGCTTTTATAAGAGTGGATTTTAGGGGAATATCTCAACAGAATATTCAGCTTTCTACGTGTGTCCTTTCAGAGTCTTGGTCTCCAGTGATTGGTTGGGGCCAGGGAAGGGGTTGTTAGTCAATGCATCTGGTCCTGATGTTCATCATGGCATAGCTTATTGGGTTTTGCTGCTTTTCTGGGCCTGGACCTGAAACACAACAGAGGCCTAGATGGTATCCCTAAGAATTAATGCTTAAGGGAGTGGTCATGCAAGGGCCCACATGGGAGTCACATGAAGCCACTCCAGCCCACTGTTCCTTTTCTAAGAAGGTTTACTGTAAGGTATCTCACCAATGAAGAAAGAGAAACAGATCTACAAAAGCAGGGAAGAAAGTTTTATTGAAGTGTTGCTGGGCGAAGTTTACTGGTCCATGTGGTTGGGGCCAGGGAAGTCACACTCTTATGGCCACCCAGGAAAGTTTATAGGGGTGGTTGAGGAATAAAGAGGGGAGGTACTTGATTCTGCATAACAAAGAGGGGAGGTATTTGATTGGTGGTTTTGATTTTTCCTTCAGTCCTCCCTTTCCCCAGTCATGTGACTCCCTGGAGCCCACTGACTTTACATTCCAACGTTTTGTGTTAGATAGGGGCACTGCTTTCTGCCTGGATACTTCCTGCTGGGTAGGGGCATCATGGGTCGGGGAGGTCGGTGTCCAGCGGTTCAGTTGGGAGTTGCATGTAGGGGTGACACAACATCTGGTTCACAGCCACTTGAGAAACCTCATGGATGCAATTCTGCAAAAATCTGAGGAAAAAAGGAGCAAACATCAGTAATAGGCAGATAATTAGGAGAGGACCTAATATGGGTACAATCTATGTAAATGCTGGTGATTTCTACCATCCTGAGAAAGGGTATCCGTTGTCTGCTTCCTGTGAAGCTTGTTTTGCAGGTGATTCAGGGTGTTGATATTTTCTTCTACTAGACCAATCTCGTTGATAGAGTAGCATCATTGTTCTTGGAGGAAGAGACAGATCCCTCCTGTCCGCTGTTAGTAGGCCTAGTGCCTGTTGATTTTGAAGTGTAACCTGAGCAAGGGAGGTGATCTGGCACTGGAGAGAGGCTAGGGATGTTGCCGATGCCTCTACAGCTATGTGGAATTTTTCTTCCAGCTGGGAAGAAGTTATGCTGTGGCCTATGGCGCCACCTCCTATACCTGTAGCAATGAGGGAGGAGGCTAGAGAGATCCCCACTAGAACCAGGAGGAAAACCTCTCTTTTTTCTCAGTGGGCTGGTGAAGATAGCAAGGAAAGGATCTCTGCTTGGTTATACATTATAAGTTGGGGTACCAGAGTGACTGGTAGGCAGGGAAAAGGGGATGAAACATATATGAATTTGGTTAGGGTTTCATTGCATCAAAAGAATTCTTCAGGTGGTGCATTAAGTAAGGCAGTTAACAGTGATAGTAGAGTTGCAAGGGAGATTAGATGAGGGGGTAGAAGAGCCTAATGTAACACATAGAGAAGTTTTGGATGAGGAATTTCTGGAATAAGTGTATCTCTGTTAGTGGAGGAAAGGGTGGGCTGGGTGGAGTCGAATTGTTGAAACTCTGGATTAGGAGAACTACCATGAGGGGTGAATGGCCAAGAAAAGCACACATGAAACAGTCAGTAATATTACCAAGTCCGGAGTGGTTTAGGATTTCAGTCCCTTGATGTATCAGGGCCAATCAGGAGAACCGATTAGAGTGTGCATCCTGCTGGGGCCATAAATGGCTGTCCAGAGCAGCCTCATTGTGGATCATGATGCTGGACACCTGGCCCAGTTGTTCCATGGCTTCTGAGACGACAGGGGTATAGGTCCAAAAAATTTTCAGGATACCTGTGGGTAAGCGTCTCCGTGTCATCTATAGACTTTTCCCTTTACCCCCTTTACCCATCTCTTATCCCAGGGGTCCTTGATAATGAGTTTAAAATCACTTGGCCTGAAGTAATTTCTTTTAGTTGAGTGGTAGAGACAACCTCCATATGTCTTAGGCCACCATCAGCAATACTCTTAAGTCTGATAATGGATGAAGCAGACAGCAGAACTATCCGCATTAGGTATACTTTTTATTTTAAAATTGTGGGGCCATGATACTTATTGCTGCCTGACAGTTGCGGAATTGGCGGTCCCCAATGGCTATAATATGAGCAGAAGTTGCCCTATTTTGTGTCCAGCTTTCTTGGATATAGAACTGCCAGACATAGGCATTGATCTGGTTAGTTGTGGTGAAGTTTCCCTGAGGGAGGGTAAGGAGGAGGAGGAGGAGGAGGAGCCATAGGACCCAGGTTCTGAATAATCCAGATGCAAGTGGGGTCCAAGGGCTCAGACCACCAGTAATCCTGGTGTGGAGCCAGTTTGAGGCAGGAAACATGGTACCAGGGTACCTGCCCCAGGAGCTTGGCTGCTGTGGGGGCGGTTAATATTACTGTATGAGGTCCTGTCCATGTGCATTGTAAGGAGCCAGGCTGGAGTTCTCATAGGAAGACACTGTCCCCTGGTTGGAGGGAAACTGTGGGCTGAGTGTTGTTGGGGATCCTCACAGGTGGAAGAGTTGGTCAGCGTGTTCACTTAAGAGATGTTGGAGCATTGGTAGGAAGGGGAGATAGGTGGCAAGAGGTAGGGTGTTAATTGGTAAATTGTGGTTAATAAGAAATGGTCTGCCCATATACCAGTTTGAAAGGGCTGAGTCCTGTGGGGCCTTGTCGGGTAGCCCTAATCCTGGTGAGGGCTAAGGGAAGAAGGACTGGCCAGGAGAGTCTGGCCTCGATAGAGAGTTTGATTAAGTGTTTTTTTAGGATGCCATGGGCCCGTTAAACTTTACCAGATAATTGGGGATGGTATGGTATGTTTCCAGGTGATGTTGAAGGAGTCTGCTACCTGCTGAACCACCTGGGCAGTGAAGGCTGGCCCATTGTCTGATTGGATCATGGTAGGCAGCCAAAGTTGTGAGATTATCTGGTCAATGAGGATAGAGGTGACAGTGTTGGCTGTTTTCCAAGGGGTAGGAAAGGCCTCAATCCATCCTGAAAAGGTATCAACACAGGTTAGGAGGTAGCGGAGTTTCTTGTGAGAAGGCATGTGAATGAAACCAATCTGCCAATCTTGGCCTGGCTGATGTCCTCTCATTTAGTGAGTGGGAAAATGAGGGCCGAGACCCCCTTGCAGGGAGGTTTTGGAACAGACAGCACAGGCCATGTGTGTCTTTTCAATCGTCTGTTGGAGGCCTGAAAAGAAAAAAAGTGGTTGCAGAAACCAGTAAAGGGTTTTAGGTCTCACATGTAGGGAACAGTGGATGTCAGAGAGGAGGGCTGTAGCCTCTTTTCCCGGCAGGGCAATTTTGTCTCAGAAATAGTCATCATTGGTTGGATATTCTTTCTCCTTTCTGAAGGAGAGTTTCTTTTTCCTGAGGAGTATATGAGGGCTTGATGGGGGTGGAGAGAAACATGATAGGGGCAGGGGAAGTGCCTGCAGTGAGGCCTTGAGCCTTCACATCTGCCCGAGCATTCCCTAGGGCAACAGGGTCTTGTGAGGTTTGATGACCCCTGCAATGTACCACAGCCACCTCAGCAGGTAACAGGAGAGTCTCTGGGAGCTTAGAGGTAAGGGTAGCATTTATTATGAGGGAGCCCTTGGTGGGGAGGAAACCCCATTTCTTCCAGAGTGCAGAGGGGCTATGGGTAATAAAAAAAAAAAAAAGGCATATTTAGAGTTGGTGTAAATGGTTACCCATTTTTCTTGGGCTAGAGTGAGTGCCCATGTAAGGGCAATGAGTTCTGCCTTTTGGGAAGTGGTGCCGTCTGGTAGGCACTGGGCCTCTAGGGTGGAGGAGATGGTGACCGCTGTGTAGGCTGCCCGCTGCAGTTTGTTCAGCCCCAGAGTTGAACTCCCATCCACAAAGAGAACGAGGTCTGGGTCCTCTAGAGGGGAATCCAACAGGCCCTCACGAGGCCTATTGAGAAAAACTATTAGTTCTGTACAGAGGTGAGAAGGTTCTGGTAGCATAGCCGGAATTGGAAGTAAGGTGGCTGGGTTGAGCTGGGGGAAGGTGAAAGAGTGATGGAAGAGTTTTCTATGAATAAGAGATGAAATGCCTGTAACCAGGAAGGACCTAGTAGGGAGAGATTTATGTGAGAGAAGGTCAGTGAGTCTATGTGATGAGAAAATAGATATAGGTTGGCATAGGGTCAGTTTAGTTGCTTCTTTTGCAAGTTCAGCTGCGGCACCTAATACTCAAAGGCAGGCTGCCATCCCCGGACAGTGGTATTTAGCTGTTGAGAGAAGTACACCACCGGGCGGTAGGTAGGCCCTATCAGTTGGGCCAGGACTGCTACCGCATTCCCGTTTCTTGTCTGTGAAAAGGTGAAAAGGGCATCTGGGATTAGGCAGAGCGAGAGGAGGGGAAGAGATTAAAGTGTCCTGGAGGGTGGAGAAGGCCCTTCTTATGGTGCTGGGTGAAGTGAGAGGTCCTGTAGGGGCCTCTCTGGCTGCTGTGTAGAGGGGCTTGGCTAGGAGGGCAAAATTAGGTGTCCAGTGCCTAAAGAAACCAATCAATCCAAGGAAGGAGGAGATCTGTTCTGCAGTCAGGTGCTGAAGGTTGCAGAGGGCTTGGGTACGGTCTAGAGTAAGGCCTCAGGTGGTGGGGGTTAGAGAAACACCTAGGTAAGTGACAGACTTGCTATGAAGTTGGGCTATAGCAGAGGAGACATGGTATCCCCTGGGGCCGAGGAAGTTAAGGAGAGTAGAAGTATGCTGTCTCAAGGTGGACAGCAAAGATCTGCAAAGGAGGAGGTCATCTACATATTGAAAGAGGGTACTGGGCTTGAGTGAACAGGAAGTGAGATCCTGTGCCAGAGCCTGTCCAAATAGGTGTGGGCTGTCTCAAAACCCCTGTGGCAAGACAATCTATGTGAGTTACTGAGCTATGTTGGTGTCCAGGTAGGTCCAGGTAAAAGCAAATAGGAAGTAAGAGTCCAGGTGAAAAGGAACAGTAAAGAAAGCATCTTTAAGATTGAGGACAGTAAAGTGGGTGGTACCAGGGGGAATATTTGAAAGTAAGGTGTAAGGATTGGGAACTACCTGATGGAGGGAGACAATTGCCTTGTTTAGGTCCTTGATGAGGCGGTAAGTCCCTGGAGGGTTTTTGAACAGGAAGGATGGGGGGTTTGCAAGGTGAATCAGTGGGGATCAGCAGACCTTGACTTAAGAGATGGGTAATTATGGGTATGAGGGCCTGGCGGTGAGTCACCAAAATGGGGAACTGGGGCCTCGATGGGTATTGTGAAGGGTCCTTTAGTTGAATTTTAATGGGAGTGTGGTAGGTGGCTATTATCAGGGTAGAGGTGTCCCAGACTTGAGGGTTGACAATGTCTGGGGAGATAGGGGGTTTTAGAGAAAGAGGGTGGTTGGTGGTGGTGGGAGAATCTTCAGTGAGGAGGAGTAAGGGAAGATGAGTGAAAGCTGTCCAGAGTGATGTCATTTGGATAGTAGCCCCAAGACTCTAATATGTCTCGGCCCAGGAGGGGCACAGGGCAAGAGGGCATAACTAGGAAGGAGTGTGAAAGGGGTATTCATCTAGACTGCATGACAGAGGCTTTGTGAGAAGGGGAAAGGAGGGTGTGTCATCAATTCCCGTAACCAAAACCTGAGAAGGGACTAGAGGCCTGGAGTGAGATGGCAGAACAGAGAAGGTAGCCCTTGTGTCCACCAGGAATGAGATGGACTTACCCGCTACTTGCAGCTTTACCCTGGGCTCAGCAAGGGTGATTGGGGTGCTCAAGTCCTGGCTGCATCAGTCATCCATGAGGCCAAGGAGCTCAAGTGATGATCCCATTTGGCTGATCTGTCCTCGGCATGGAGGTGCTGAGGATGAGCCTGTTGCTCAGAGAGGGCAATCGCTCCACCAGTGACCAGGCTGTTAACAGTCTGGGCATGGTTTTGTAGGTGGCTGTGGACATGGGCATTGACAGGCCCAGTGGCCTTTGTTGAAACATTTGAAGTAGGCCCCTGGTGGGGTTTCCTTCAGTGGCCCGGAGACATTAAGTCCCTTAGGTCGAGCACCCCCTTTACCCTGCTCATGCTGGGCTGCTGGCCTCAGGGCTGCCACTAGAGCCTGGGTTTGGAGGTTTACCTTCTGCTGCATTTGGGTTTGATGAGTGGCCTCAGCCTTGTCCTCCTGGGCATTAAATACTTTAAATGCCATGTTCAACATGTCTTTCATAGGGCTCTTCTGCCTTTTTAAGTTTCTTTCTAATATCTGGAGCTGACTGGGAGATAAAATTAGTGGCTAAGATCGTTGCCCCCACTACTGAGGCAGGGTCCAGTTGGGTTTGGAGAACCACAGTCTCAGTCAGGTGGTTTAGGAATAGAGCTGGGTTTTCAATAGGTTCCTGAATGACTTCTTAGTCTGTCATAGTTAACAACTTTTGGTGCTGCATTCTGCATGCCTTCCAAGAGGCATTGGACCATTTGGTCTCACCTCCATCTGCTGTTCTGTCCTGCTTGATAAGCCCAATTGGGTTCTGCCTCAGGGTCTGCCTGAGTCCCAGTGGGCATCTGGTTGTCTGTAAGATGTACCTGATCAGCATGGGCTCATGTTGCTGTTCGGATCTGATCGTGTTCATCAGGGGTGAGGGTAGAGGACGTAATGACATAGAGATCATGGCAGGTAAGATCATAAGCCCAAGTGAGATATCGGAACTCTTTGATAAAGGCTGTGGCATTGGTAGAATAAGATTCTAAACGCTTTTTGATAGTGGATAGATTGGAGAGAGAGAAGGGGACATGGACCCGCACAAGTCCCTCTGCTCCCACTACCTTATGGAGAGAACAGAGGAAGTCAGCTCCTTCCCATGGGTCATGACATGACCACATGTGAGGACTGACAGGGGAGGAGAGAGTGAGAGTTGAGATGGAGGTCAGAGGATGGTTAGAGGTGGATGGGTCAGGGTAACATGGAGGAGAGTTAAAAGTAGGGTCAAGCCAGATGGCAGGTGAGGACAGTTTCTCTGGGGAGTCAGCAAATGAAGAGAGGTCAGGAATGGAGGGTTTGGAAGCGGGTGTCTTTAGCTAGGAAGCGGGTGTCTTTAGCTAGGAAGACCTGTGCTGTGTAACAGGAGGCACAGAAGTTAGGACAGGATCACAAATACCAAAAAGCCTGAATATATATGATTTTGACCATTTTCCATTTTTTTTGGCAAAAGTTTTCTACGTCGGTGAGTATGGTCCCTTCAGGAGGCCATCTGGACTGGTTGTACAGTGGGAATTGTGGCCAGGCCACAGTGGAGAAGAAGAACAGTTTCTTCCTTTTTAGGGAGGGATCTATTTTTGAGAGATTTAAAATAAGACACCTAGTGTTTTTGGATTCGGTTGAGATTCCTAATTGCCCATGGTCCATCTCAGTCCTGGAGTGATCAGAGATGAGAATTTGCGTCCCAAAACTCAATCTCTGGTCCACAGGTGGACAGATAGAGTGGGGGGTCTCTGGGATATCTCCATGGAGCCCCATGCACTCAGAATGGATAGGAGATTCCTGATGCAACTGTGATTATGGACAAGGAGCCCCAAAGGTGGAGAAAACAGACGAGAGGACAGAGGCAGGGGAACTTACCACACTGCCCTGAACTGGGTGGAAGGTCCATGGTCCCTGGTCTTCCTTGGGAGGGAGGGAGAGGAGCAGCCCAGGTGGGGTCAAGCTCCCACCGGGTTTTGGTACCAGATGTAAGGTATCTCACTGAGGAAGAAAGAGAAATGGAGTTGCAGAAATGGGCAAGAAAGTTTTATTGAAGCATTCCTAGGTGAGGTTCACTGGTCCACTTGACAGGGGCCAGGAAAATTGCACTGTTAAGGCCGCCCAGGAAAGTTTTATAGGGGAGGTTGAGGAACAAAGAGGGGAGGTACTTGATTCTGCATAACAAAAAGGGGAGGTATTTGATTGGCAGTTATGATTTCTCCTCTGGTGGTCTATGTTCCCAGTCATGTGACTCTTGGGCAATGTGACTCCCTGGTCATGTGACTCCACAGAGTCTGCTGACCTTACATCTACTACATGACTAGCAACATGCCAGGAGAGGAAGGGTTTGGAGAGTGTCCAAACTGCATTTGGGGGGTCTGAATCGCATAACCTGTGATATGCTAGGGGAGGAAAGGTTACTGGGGGCTGAGATCCTTGTTTTCCCAGTTTTGCCTATTGCTAGGGATCTGGAGCTTTCCATCCTGGAGACCTTCTGTACCTGCCCCCTAGTCCTTGCTCTGCTCATGTCTGTTTAACTGCCTACCACACTTCTGACTTCCATGATTTCTGTTGAGAAATCCACTTATTTGAATCATTCTCTTATGGGTAATATTTTTTTTTCTCTCTGGCTATTTTCCAGATTTTTTATTTGTCTTTAGTCTTAACAGTTTATATTATGATATTTTTGAGAGTGGATTTCTTTGGGTTAATCCTTTTAGAATTCATTCAGCTTCTTTAATCTGTAGGGTTTTCTTTTGTCAACTTTGGGACATTTTAAACCATTATTTTTGCAAATACTTTTTGTGTGTTATACTTTTTCTTTTTTTTAAATTGAAACTGTGGATGAAAAAGGGCTCTAAGTAATGTCAACATAAGAAATGTGCAAACCTGTTAGAATGTTTTATAAATTTATTTGAGCCAAACTGACAATTGCCTAGAAGCAAAATCTCAATGGATTGAGAAAATGCTCTGGAGAATGGCAGTTAAGCACCTCATTTTATACATTACAATAAAAGGAGGAGGCGTAAGGGGGTTATATGAAATCCATTAATAATAGATTGTGGTAGTGAGAGAAAGCAAAGCTGAGGGTTGGGGGGTAAGTAAAAGGAATAAACACATACTTCTTTTACATAGGTGGATACAGGATAGTTAACAGTCAACAATTAACATGATAATGATAATAATGTGGGGGTTGTGCTTTGAGGGGTCTGAAAAAAGAAATTACTTTGTTGTTACAAAAGCATGTTATCCTAGATATAAAAAGACAACAGGTTCAGTTAAGGTGAAGATTGATCTTTGTTAGGGAAAAATACTGCCCTAGGATATGACTACCTGCTATAAAGTAAGTTTAAATTTCAGACCATCCTATGTGGTTACTTTCTGTTTCTGAGTTTGTAAAGCTGCCACACAGGCCTCCCTGAGCTTGTCAATTGTAATATGTGGCTCCTTTTTTTGTCCACAGGACTCTAATGGTTCCTTGTGTTTTGTGTATTTTTACCCAGTTTTTTTTTTTTCACTACGTTTTATAAAAAGTTATATTTTTTGTATGTAGATATAAATAATTTATATAAATTTACATTCTCCATTAAATAATTACTACCGTTTTATTCTCTGTGGTTTTTTTGTTTTGTTTTGTTTTGTTTTTTTAAATTGGGTTCATGGCCCAGCCAGTGTGGCTCAGTGGTTGAGAGTGGACCCATGCACCAAGCAGTCGCTGATTTGATTCCCAGTCAGGGCACATGCCCATGTTGTGGGCCAAATCTCCAGTGGGGTCATATGGGACGTGGCCAATCAATTTTCTTTCTCATTGATGTTTCCCTCTCTCTCTTTCTCTCTCTCTAAATTAATAAAGAAAGAAAAAAATTTTTTTTTAATTGGGTTCATGCCCTGGCCAGTTTGCTCAGTTGAGAACCAGCCTGTGGACCAATGTGTCACAAGTTCAATTTGAGTCAAGGGCACATACCTCAGTTGCTGTTCATCCCTGGCCCTGGTTATAGTCATACAGGAGGCAACCAGTCAATATGTCTGTCTCACATCAGTGTTTATCTCTGTCTCTCTCCCTCCCTCCCATTCTATCTGATGGTAAATGGAAAAATATCTTAAGGTGAGGATTTAAAAAAATAAAAATTTGGTTCATTACGTATTTTGCTGGAGTGCTTCGTCAAGTAATTCTTTAAGAAAAATTTCAGATATTATAAACTTTATTTTTTTATATTTTTTACTTTTCTGTAATTTTATAACATCTAGGACTTCTGGGGAAAGTAATTTTAGCCCAGTACTTTAAAGCTATTTTTGCCCTGTAGTCTGGTATTACCAGTGAGATCTCACAGTGCTTTATCATCCTTTTTACTATAGATCTTTTTACAACAAACTGAGACAGGCTAGTAAGCCAGGACAAGTAGAATAGGGAAATTGAGACAGAGTTAAATGGCCAAGCAGTTTACAACCATCTAGTAAATTGCAAAATTTTATCTTCTGTAACCAAGGACACTGAAGAGTAAATGGTTTGCACTTCTCCTCAGCCAGAGTGTAAATAGCTTAAGTCACCCCACTTAGGGAGACAGATAGCAGGAATTCAATTAGTGCTATTTTCCAACCACATCCAAGGACAGATGAAGTTAAGGGACTAAATCTCATTTTGGCATATTAGCATAAAATTGATGAATATTCTGAGCTCCTAGCTTTTTAAACAAAATTTATTTATTTTTATTATTGTTATTTTTTATTCCTCGGCTAAGGATATAGTTTTACTGATATATATATATATATATATATATATATATAGAGAGAGAGAGAGAGAGAGAGAGAGAGAGAGAGAGAGAAACATTGATATGAGAAACATTGATCAGTTGTCTCTTGTACTACACTCTAAACAACTCATTCAGCCAGGGCTAAACTCCTAGCCTTTAAAACCTCTCAAAATAAAGGTCCCAGCATGCATGCTCCCTTCCAGGAGCATAACTGTGTCTTTCTCTTCCCCCTATTTATCTCCCACAGACATGTATCTCCTAAAATTTAAGGGACCCCCAAAGGCTCACAACCAGGACAGCAATAAGCAGCAGCAGTTTTTCCCAGATAAACCCCTAAATCTGTCACTAAGGCCCCCTTTTCTCTGACTTTTAAGTGAGACAAAGCAGCACCACCTAGGCTCTCTCCTGTTGCTTCTCTATCCCAGGCCCTTCCTTATTTCACTCTCCCCAACTTTAATAAATATCCTCTAAAAATCACTTGGACTTGTGTTGTGAAATCTTTCCTGCATAAAGTCTAGCACCCATGTACTACTGGCCAGCCTTAGGCAGACCCGCTCAGGGCCAGGTACCCTTTTTAGTAACAAATCCTTATATTAGATTACTGTGTTCACGTTTGGTTCCCCCACGACAATGTCTTGAAAGCCAGGGCATTGTCCTATTAATCTTTGTAAATACAGCCCCTAGCACAGTGCCCAATAAATGAAATGTCAGCAAGTGTTTTTTACATTGGATTGAAATATGGAAAACAAGTATATTAAGAGAGACATATCAACTGATACATTTGATCCTCTGATCTTGCTTATTACTGATATTATTTTTAAAATTATTTTTGTTACAGATGTTTCTCCTTTTCCCCCCATTAACACCCTCCTCCTGCTCTGCCATACCACTTCTCAGCATTGTTTCCTATTTTCCTATGTCCATTGGTTATACATATATGCATGTAATTTCTTTGGTTTATCTATTCCCTTCCCACCAAACCCCTGCTTCTGAGGTTTTTTAGTCTGTACCCTACTTTTATGTCTCTGGGTCTATTTTGTTCATTTGCTTATTTTTTTCATTATATTCCCCAAATAAGTGAGATCATGTGATATTTGTCTTTCTCTGATGGGCTTAGTTTGCTTAGTATAATACTGTTCAGGTCCCTCCATGTTGTCTCAAAGGATAAGAGATTGTTCTTTCTTATATCTGCATAGTATTCCATTGTGTATACGTACCACAGCTTTTTTTTCACTCACTTACTGATGGACACTAGGACTGTTTCTAGATCTTAGCAATGGTAAATAGTGCTTCTATGCACATAGTGGTACATATATTCTTTTGGATTGGTGTTTCAGGCTTCTTAGGATATATTCCTAGAAGCTAGATCACTGAGTCAAATGACAGATTAAGTTTTAATTTTTTGAGGAAACACATATTGTTTTCCACAGTGACTGCAGCAGTCTGCATTCCCACCAGCAGTGTATTAGAGTCCCCTTTTCTTCACACCCTCACCAGCACTTGTTGTTTGAAATTTTTTCATGGCAGCCATTCTGGCAGGTATAAGATGATACCTCATAGTTGTTTTAATTTGCATCCCTCTGATGATTAGTGATGTTGAGCATTTTTTCATATGTCTCTTGGCCATTTGTATATCCTGTTTGGAGAGGTGTCTATTTAGGTCCTCTGCCCTTTTTTGTTTCTTTATTGATTTTAGAGAGAGAGGAAGGGAGAGGGAGAGAGAGATAGAAACATCAATGAGAGAGAACATTGATTGGCTTCCTCCTGCATGTCTCCCACTGGGGATTGGGCCCACAACCTGGGCATGTGCCCTGACTGGGAATCAAACTAAGGACCTCTTGTTGCATGGGTTGATGCTCAACCACTGAGCCACACTGGCCAGGCCTCGCCCACTTTTTAATTGTGTTTTGTATTTTTCTTTTGTATGTTGTATGAGTACTTAATATATTTTGGAAATTAACCCCATATCTGATGAATTGTTGGCAATTATGGTCTCCCACCTAGTGGGTTTCCTCTCTATTTTGATTCTTGTTTCTTTTGCTGTGCAGAAGCTTTTTAGCTTGATGTAGTCCCAGGTGTTTATTTTCTTCTTTGTTTCTCTTGCCTTAGGCATTGTATCAGTAAAAATTCTGCCACGTGTGATGTCTGACATTTTGTTGCCTACATTTTCTTCTATGATTTTAATGGTTTTATGACTCATGTTTAAATCTTTTATCCATTTTGGCCCTGGCCGGTTTGGCTCAGCGGTTAGAGCATCGGCCTGTGGTCCCGAGAGACCAGGGTTCGGTTCCCGCGTAGAGCATGTACCTCGGTTGCGGTTTGTCCCTGGCCCTGGTTGGGTTGTGTGGGTGGCAACCACTCGATGTGTCCCTTTCACATCGATGTTTCACTCTCTCTCTCTCTCTCCCTCCCACTCTATCTGAACAAAATATAAAAAAAAAAAAATGTCCTCGGGTGAGGATAAAAAATAAATCTTTTATCCATTTTGAGTTTATTCTTGTGTATGGTGTAAGTTGGTGGCCTAGTTTTTTGTTTTTGTTTTTTTTTTTGCATGTAGTTGTTCAATTTTTCCTACACCATTTATTAAAGACTCTGTCTTTACTCCACTGTATGCTCTTGCCACCTTTTTCAAATATTAGTTGAGCATAATGTCTTGGGTCAATTTCTGGGTTCTCAGTTCTGTTCCATTGATTTATATTTTTATTCATGTACCAGTACCAGGCTGTTTTTAATACAGTGGCTTTGTAGTATAACCTGATATTTGGTATTGTAATTCCTCCTACTTTGTTCTTTTTCAAGATTGCTGTGGCTCTTCAGGGTCTTTTTTTGGTTTCGTGTCAACTTTTGGAGTATTTGTTCTAGTTCTGTGAAACATGTCATTGATCTTTAGATGGAGATTGCATTGAATCGGTAAGTCCTTTGGGTAGTATGGACATTTTAACAATGTTAATTCTTACAATTTCTGAACACGGTATGTGCTTCCACTTTTTTTTTTTTTATATCTTCTCTATTTCTTTTTTTAATAACTTACATTTTTCTGTGAAGAGGTCCTTTACTTCTTTTGTTAAGTTTATTTCTAAGTATCTTAAACTTTTTTTCTGCATTGATAAATGTGATTTTTTTTTTTTTTTTTTTTTTTGTTTTTCTTTCTGGGAGTTCCTAGTTGGAATATAAGAATGTCATTAATTTCTTGCTGTTAATTCTCTATCCTGCTACTTTGCCAAATTCATTTATTAAATCTAGTAAATTTTTGAGGTAGTTTTTAGGGTTTTATATGTATAATATCATGTCATCTGCAAATAATGACAGTTTTATTTTCTCCTTCCAATTTGGATCCCCTTTATGTTTTTTTTTTTTTTTTTTTCATGTATCATTGCTGTGGCTAAGGCTTCCAATTTTATATCAAATAAGAGTGGTGAAATTGGGCATCCCTGTCTTGTTCCTGTTCTTAAGGGAAATGCTTTTAGTTTTTGCCCATTAAGTATGATGTTGGCTGTAGGTTTTTCATACATGACCTTTATTATGTTGAGATATGAGCCCTCTGTTCCCACATCGCTGAGCATTTTTATCAGAAATGGGTGCTGGATTTTGTTGAATGCTTTCTCAGCATCTATTGATATGGTCATATGTTTTTTATTTTTCATTTTTTATGTGGTATATCACATTTATTGATTTGCAAATATAACAGTCTTGCATTCCTGGGATGAATTCCAGTTGGTCATGGTGAATAATTGTTTTTAATGTATTTCTGGATTTGATTTGCTAATATCTTGTTCAGGATTTTGGCATGTATGTTCATCAGAGATATTGGCCTGTAGTTTTTTCTTTTTTGCTGTTTTTTTTTTCTTTTTTTGTAGTATCTTTTTCTGGTTTTAGAATTAGAGTAATGCTAGCCTCATAAAACCAGTTTTGAGACTTCCTTCTCCTTGAATTTTTTTGGAATAGTTTGAGGAGAATGTGTACTAGTTATTTTTTGAATGTTTGGTAAAACTCACCTGTGAAGCTGTTTGGGCATAGGCTTTTGTTTTCTGGGAATTTCTTGATTATGTCTTCAATTTTCTTAGTTGCTTTTGGTCTGTTGAAGTTTTCTATCTCTTACAGGTTTGTTTTTGGGAGACTGGTGATTCTAGAAATTAGTCCATTTAACCTTGATTGTCCTGTTTGTTGGCCTATAATTGTTTCTAATATTTTGTAATGATCCTTTGTATTTCTGTGGTGTCAGCTGTTACTTCTCTGCTTTCATTTCTGATTTTGTTTATTTGGGACCATTTTTTTTTTTTTTTTTTTTTTGGTACATGCCCCTAGCGGAAACCGAACCTGGGACTCTCTGGTCTGCAGGCCAGCGCTCCAACCACTGAGCCAAACCCGCCAGGGTTGGGTCCTCTCTTTTTTTTTGTTGGTAAGTCTGGCTAAGGGTCCGTCAATCTTATTCATCTTTTTAAAGAACCAGCTCTTTGTTTTATTTATCTTTTGAATTGGATAGTTTTGGTTTTTTTTTTTTTAGTTTCCATATCATTTATTTCTGCTCTGACCTTTACTATTTTTTTCTACTGGCTCTGGGTTTTTACTTTTTGTTTACTTTCTAGTTCTTAAGTTGTAGGGTTAGAAAGTTAATTAAAATTTTTTCTTGTTTCTTGTGGTTGCCCTGTAAGTGCTATAAACTTTTCTCTCAGGACTGCTTTTGCTGCATCTTTTAGACTTTGTGTTGTTGTGTGTTCATTTTCATTGCTTTTCAGTAAGTTTAAAATTTTTTCCTTAATCTCCTTGGTAACCCATTTATTGTTTAATAATGTGCTGTTTCACCTCCATGTGTTTAAATGTTTTTGAGTGTTTTTATTGTAATTGATTTTTAGTTTTATGCTATTGTGATATGAGAAGATGCTTGATAAAATTTAAGTCTTCTGGAACCTGTAGAGACTTAGTTTATGTTGTAACTTGTGGTTTATCTTTGAGAATGTCCCATCTGCACTATAGAAGAATGTGAATTCTTCAGGTTTTGGGTATAATTCTCTGTAGATATCTATTAAATTTATATGATCTAGTGCATCATTTAGAGTCTCTGTTTCCTTGTTAATATTTTTCTAGAAGATCTATGCAGTGATGTCAGCAGTGTGAAGTCCCCTGTTATTATTGAATTACTGTTGATTTCTCTTTTGAAGTCCCTCGGAAGTTTTTAAATGTATTTTTGTGCTCCTATATTGGGTTCATATACATTTACTAAGTTTATATCCTTCTGTTGGATAGATCCTTTCAATATTATGTAGTGGCCCTTTTGTCTATAATTTTCACCTTCATTTTGAAGTGTTTTTTTGTTTTGTTTTGTTCTTTTTAAATCAGATATGAGTATTGCTACCCCAGCTTTATTTTCCTTTTTGATTGCTTGCAAGATTTTTTTTTCCATACCTTCACTTTTAACCTATGTGAGTCTTTTGTTTTGAAGTGGGTCTTTTGTAAACAACATATATATGAACCATGCTTTGTTATTTATTCAGCCACTCTGTGTCTTTTGATTGGAGTGTTTAATCTATTTACTGTTAAGGTTATTATTTTTTTTATTTTTATTTTTTTTATCCTCACCCGAGGATTTTGAGGACATTTTTCCTTTTTTTGTTGTTCAGATAGAGTGGGAGGGAGAGAGAGGAAGAGAGAGAGAGAGAAACATCGATGTGAAAGGGACACATCGAGTGGCTGCCACCCACACGACCAACCAGGGCTGGGGACAAACTGCAACCGAGGTACATGCCCTTAGCGGGAACCGAACCCGGGTCTCTCTGGACCGCAGGCAGACTCTCTAACCGCTGAGCCAAACTGGCCAGGGCAGTTAAGGTTATTATTGGTAGACACTATTTATTGCCATTTTTGTTTATTTTGGTTATGTTTCTTTTTCACTTATTACAACAGTTCTTTTAACATTTCTTGCAGTGCTTGTTTGGTGCTAATATATTCCCTTAGCCTTTTTTTGTCTGGGAAGCTCTTTACTTCACCTTCTATTTTGAATGATAGCCTTTGTGGATAAAATAGTGTTGGATTCAGTTTCTTGTTTTTCATGACCTTGATTACTTAATGCCTTTTCCTCTGGCCTATAGTGTTTCTGTTGAGAAATCAACTGATAGCCTTATGGGGGTTCCTTTGTAGGTAACCTGTTGCTTACCTCTTGCTGCCTTTAGGATTCTCTCTTTGTTCTTAATTTTTTGGCATTTAAATTATTATGTGTTTATGTTTGGGCCTCTTTGGGTTCTTCTTACTTGGGACTCCCTGTGCTTCTTGAATTTATATGCCTTTTTTCTTCACCAAGTTAGAGACATTTTCTGTCACTATTTTTTCAAATATATTCTCTTATTCTTGCTTATTTTCTTCTCCTTCTGGCACTCCTATGATGTAGGTATTGTTACATATTTTTTGTCCCACAGTTCTCTTAAGCTGTCTTCCTGTTATTTGATTGTTTTATCTTTTTGGTTATCTGATTAGGTGATTCTGTGTCTTCTAATTCACTGATCCAATTCTCAGCTTCCTCTACTTGACTGGTTATTTTTTCTAATGAGTTCTTTATTTCTGCCATGCCATTTTTCATTTCCATGTGTTTGATTTTCTTTCTTTTTTTTAAAAAAATTATTTTTATTAATTTTGTTTGTTACAGATGTTTCTTCTTTTCCCCTTATTGACACCCTCCTTCCCTCCTCTTGATTGATTATTAATGTTTCTATATCTTTACTCAAGCTATTGAGCTCTTTACTTGTGCTGATGAATTTTCTCATGATTATTACTCTGAACTCTACTTCTGATATCTTGCTTTATTTTATTTTATTTATCTCTTCTTCTGTAGAATTTTCTTGTTCTTTCATTTGTTTCTTTGTTTCATCATTTTGGCTGTCTCAGTGTGTTTTGGAGCCTGCTAATTTTTTCTGTGGGTGTTTGTGTTCTGCTTGTTGTAGCTCCCTCTACTGGGTTTGGGTGAGTTTGGAAGGTGCCATATTAAACACCACTGTGAAGTCTTACTTTCCTGGGTCAATTTGCAGGCCAAGCAAAGGTTTTATTATCCTCTAGCTTTTTCCTGCAAGCTATTATCCTAAGTTACTTGATGAATCTGGATTTGTAGCCCTCAGCTGAATGAAAAACCTCTCAGGTGTAAGCAGATTTTGAGCATATGGGGCACTTACTTGCTGTCAGATTCTAGCTGTTAATGAACCTCTGTTTGTATTTCTCTGGCCTGGCACAGTGGTGTTAAATTCTTGAGGAAGGGAATGTTGCTTCTCCCCAGGGCTCTGGGAGGGTGCTTTTTAAGTAATATGCCTACTGTCCTTTGAGGGAGTGATTCAGCATAAAACTCCCCGTGTCCTTTCTCCCCTGAGCCACAGACTTTCTTCACATAGTTCCAGTCCCATCTGCCTTTCTCTGCTGGAGCCCAAGGTGTGTGGCTATAGCTGATTTGGTGCTTTTCTAAGCCATGCTTTCTCAGCAGGAACTGCTCACAGCTAAAACAGCCCTCAAGTGCTGTCTGTGGCCTCCCAGCTCACCCTCTCGCACCTCCACAGTTTCTACCAGGCACAATTTAGTGTCCTCTTCATCCCTGGTTATATAGGTTCTCTCCAGCTGCTTTTCAGTTGGTTTTTCCTGATGATTTGTTTTTATTTTAGTTGTAATTCTAGTTTGGTTCTGGGAGATGGTCTGTGTAGCTTCTGTTCACTCTGCCACCATTTTCTTCAAATCTATGGGGGAAGGAAAAGGGAAACAAAATGGCACGGGTGTGATCCCAGGAGGGAGAGGCCTGATTATATTTTTGACTGGAAATATCATTTCAGTCACTTTTAGCAATAGAAAGATGTGCTTAAGCCTGAGGGGTTGTGGGTTGTAGCCTGGCAAAGATGGGAAGAGTGGTTTCATTTTATTAGCATGTCTGAGCCTATTTCTAGGTTGGCCACCAGTATGAATCTCTACAGTGTTTTCTGCCCACCAGGAGCTCATGGTCTGGTAAAGACATGCAAATTAATTTCTAAAGCATGGAAGGACCTGGGTGTGAATCTAATTCTATCCTTTATAAGGACACGGTATTGGTTCTGTTTTTTACCTCAGTTTTCTTTTGCATAAAATGGGTTTAGAAATCTACATCTCACTGGTACTGAAAGCATTAAATAAGAAAGCGTATATAAATCACTGGCATGTACTCAATATTCAGTGAATTTTTATTGTTTTTCAACAATATTTTAGAAAGCTGGAGAATTTCATTTTGGCTCATTTAAGAATTGCACATAGTACATCTGCGCATCCTCTCAGAATATTTTTGAGTGATATAACACAGGCAGAGGATAATGGTTAATCTTTGAAGATTTTAAGATTTGGGGCAAAGGGTGGCTTTTTGGAAAGGAAACTTTTTTTCTCAAGCAGAGATTGTAGGTTTTTTGTTTGGTGCCATCTTATCATGTAGCAGGTAACTTGGATCCCTTGAAAGTTAAATAATGGTACTCAGCCTAACACAGTGAGGAACAAAACCAGTATAAAAGCCTTCAAGCCCACAATCAAGTTCATTAGACCTACTGCTTCTCTCCTGACCTGTGGGTTTCTTTTTTTTTTTTTCTTCAAACAGAACATTCTTTAGGGAAGTTAAGATGGTTTAGTTAATCTTTTGTTTCATGTCAAGAGAGGCCTTCTTGTTAAGAGAACATGTTGTGTGTGTGTGTGTGTGCATGTGTATGGGATAAAGACTTTAAGCAGAGATAAGATGAGAGGCCAGGTAATACCTCACAGTAGATTTGAGTGGTAGCTGTGGGTTTGCTTTGAGATGGAGAAATCACTACTTTCTCTCCTTCCTGTTTGTTGTATGCAAGTGAAACTCCTCACTCACCAATGGAATGAATCTTTTTTGTTCCCCCTCAGATTACCTATTCATCTTCTCACAGGAGTTTCCTACATGTTTCTAACAGAATGTCTTGTCATCTTCTTGGGGAACCATTATTGGGATAACTTATGTAATTTTTCAGAGAGAAATTTTACTTTTACGAGAATCATACACACTATGGACTGTCTCTAGTAAGGTGCGATTGTAAGGTGGTGTGGCTGGCATAAGTATACTTTAGAGGAAGCCTCAGTTAGATTTGTGCTCCTGGGGTTAAGAACCTGCTCCTCAGAGAGTAATGGTACATCAGAGTCCTGCTCCTTTCAGTCGTGCTGTCAGAGAGTTTCTGTGTCAAGGTTGACTCTACTGCATATTTACTTGGGAGGCCTTTCATTTGGTCCTTCTCTGAGCCTTTCAATCTGGCCAAAGTGCTGCCTTCTCCTCATCTCTGTAGCTCTCACAGCAGTTCTGAGAGTCAGGAGGAGGTGGCAGTATGTAGAGGTAGGAGCCCCAGAGGGTGACTGCCAGGAAAGCTCTGGGAAAACTGCCTTTCCAGAGACTTTTCTCCCCATGCCCAAGTCTCTGTCACTTGCCCAAGTCTCAGTGTTTCCCAGAAGCTCAAATGTCTGGTCCCTGGATGGCTGGTAGTAGGAGAGCGGCATGTCAGTATCTTGGCCTGTACCCCTGAATCTCTGGGGTGTACAGAGAAGAAGGAGGCCTCTGAGATCTTTGAGCTGATGGACAGAGAGATGGATGTCCACAGGGACATGTGAAAGAATTCTTTGTTGTTATTGTGAACAAAACCTCATGTTTCTGTTTCTTTTGCCATGAATACTAAGGGGAGATGATGCCGATGATGATAAAGAGGAGGAGGAGGGTTGAAGCTGTAAGGGAGGGAAGGGTTGTTGACAGCATAGGAATAAATGGACCTATATAAAATTTCCCACATTTGACATTTAGTTTCCCAGAAAGTTGATGTTTCCCTAAAAAACATCAGTGTTTCCCAGTAAACACTGTTTCTGGTTTGAGCTAGAGAATCTTTCAAATTTATCTGTTTCTAGTTTGTTGTTCTTATCTGTGGCTAGAAAATGTGATATACTGTGATACTTCAGGGACTTTTGATTGCCTGCTTTAAGACCTTTTTTGGTAAATGTATTTTTTCAAATACAGCAGGGATACATACTTTGAAAAGGTAATACATGTTCATTAAAAACTTTTAAAAAATCCTCAGAAGTTGTTTAAAACAAAAAATTAAAGCCCTCTTGCCCCCATGTCACTCCAAGGCTCACTATGGAGAAGGGACCAGTGGGGATCACTGTGGACTCTTTTGAACATTTATCTTCCACTGAAGGGTCTAGACCTGGTGTGATCTCCCCCTTCAGTGCTTCACATGGAAGGGGTTCTCTGGTGTGGTATGGTTCCCTTGGGAAGGAAGAGGGAGAAAAATGACAGGGCAACTTTGTCATCTTTCTCAAGCCAAGATGTTGAAAAGAGATAAGTAACCTTTCCCCAACTATTCTTTTTTTTCTTCTCAAGCCTTAGGTTGTGTGCTACTAATAGGTATCTGATAAAGTTTCTCTCTCTCTCTTTAAAAAAATGTCTATAATTTTTGCTTCACAGTTTGAAAAACAGTACTATAATGAGGAACAGAAGGAGGGAAAACAAAATGGTGTGCTGGAAGATCCATATAGAGATCAGCTCAGCAGGGGGTTCATCTTGCCTCCCCTGCCAAGGCATATGAGAAGGCACTGATAGTGAAGACCAAGCTTTATTTCCAAAGATGAGGTGTTAATGTCTCCAAACCAGAGAGGTTTCAGCACTCCATGGCAAATGTGACCTTACAGTGTTGGTTCTTGAGGGGCTTTTCTTCTTTAAAAATCTATTTAGAGGTAAAGAGGAAAACAGAGGAGCCCGTTAAACCCTTGTCATTCTTGAAACAACAAAAAGTAGATCTAGTAAAGACCTTGGACTCTGTGTTGTCAGTCTGCTACTCTTGCTTGCAGGATCAGTCATAGTTGGAGCTAAAAAATAAATTTGTTCCTTTGATTTTTTAAAATTTGTTTTTGTATTAATTTATTTTTGTTACAGATGTTTCCCCTTTTTCCCCCATTGACACCCTCCTCCCCATCCCTCCCCACCATGTCTTCAGCTTTGTTGTCCATTGGTTATGCGTACATGCATATACATTTTGTGGTTTATCTCTTCTGCCTCCACCCCCTTGTCTGAGGATTGTTAGTCTGTACCCTACTTCCACATCTCTGGGACTACCCTGCTCCTCAGGCTGTTATGTTCATTATATTTTACAAATATGTGAGATCATGTGATATTTATCTTTCTCTGCTTGGCTTGTTTTACTTAGATTAATACTTTCCAGGTCCCTCGATGTTGTCTCAAAGGATAAGAGATTTTTCCTTCTTACAGCTGCATAGTACTGCATCATGTATATGTACCACAACTTTTTTATCCACTTGTCTACTGATGGGCACTTGGGCTGTTTCTATATCTAAGCTATTGTAAATAAGGCTGCTATGAACATAGGGGTACATATATTCTTTCTAATTGGTGTTTCAGGCTTCCTAGGGTATATTCCTGGAAATGGGATTACTGGGTCAAATGGCAATTTAATTTTTAATTTTTTAAGGTAACACTATATTGTTTCCATAGTGGCTGCACCAGTCTGCATTCCCATCAGCAGGGAACCAGAGTCCCCTTTTCTTCACATCCTTGTCAACACTTGTTGTTTGATGCTTTGTTGATGGTGACCATTCTGACAGGTGTGAGGTGATACCTCATTGTTGTTTTAATTTGCATCTCTCTGATGATTAGTGATGTTGAACATTTCTTCTTATGTCTCTTGGCCATTTGTATGTCCTGTTTGCAGAAGTGTTTATTTGGGTCCTTTGCCCATTTTTTAATCGGGTTCTTTGTCTTTCTTTTGTTGAGTTGTATAAGCACTCTACATATTTTGGGAATTAACCTCATATCTGATGTATCATTGGCAATTATGCTCTCCCATACAGTGGGTTCCTTTCCATTTTGATTGTTGTTTTTTTGCTGTGCAGAAACTTTTGAGATTGATGTAGTCCTATGTGTTCATTTTCTCCTTTGTTTTTGTTGCCTTAGGTGATGTATCAGTGAAAATTCTTCTGCATATGATGTCTGAAATTATATTGCCTACATTTTCTTCTAGAATTTTTATGGATATTCATGACTCAAATTTAAATCTTTTATTCATTTTGAGTTTATTTTTGTGTATAGTGTAAGTTGATCATCTAGTTTCATTTTTTTTGTACATAGCTGTCCAATTTTCCCAATGCTATTTATTAAAGAGGCTGTCTTTACTCCATTGTATGCTCTTGCCACCTATGTTGAATATTAATTGAGCATAATATCATGGGTCAATTTCTGGCTTTTCTGTTCTGTTCCATTGATTTATATGCCTGTCCTTGTGCCAGTACCAGGTTGTTTTGATTGCAGTGGCTTTGTAGTATAACCTGATATATGTTATTGTGATCCCTCCAACTTTGTTCATCTTTTTCAAGATTGCTGTGGTTATTTTGGGTCTTTTTAGGTTCCATATAAACTTTCAAAGTATTTGTTCTAGTTCTGTGAAATATGTCATTGGTATTTTGATGGGGATTGCATTGAATCTGTAGATTGCTTTGGGTAGTATGGACATTTTAATAATGATAATTCTTTCAATCCATGAACAAAGCATGTGCTTCCAGTTTTTTATATCTTCCTTTATATTTTTCAATGTCTTGTAGTTTTCTTCAAATAGGTCCTTTACTTCTTTGGTTGAGTTTATTCCTAGGTGTCTTAATGTTTTTGCCATGATAGTAATTGGAATTTTTTAAAATTTCTCTTTCTGTGAGTTCATCATTGGTGTATAAGAATGCCATCAATTTCTTGATGTTACTTTTGTATCCTGCTACTTTTCCAAATTCTTTTATTGAGTCTAGTAGATTCTTGATGGAGTCTTTAGGGTTTTCTTTGTATAATATCATGTCATCTGCAAATAATGACAGTTTTACTTTCTACTTTTCAGTTTGAATCCCTTTTATTTTTTCATCATGTCTGATTGCTGTGCCTAAGACTTCTAGTACTATGTTAAATAAGAGTGGCAAAAGTGGGCGTCCCTGTCTTGTTCTTGTTCTTAAGGGAACTGCTTTTAGTTTTTGTTCATCGAGTATGATGCTGCCTGTAGGTCTTTCTTATGTGGCCTTTATAATGTCACGATATGATTCCTCTATTTTCAGATTGCTGAGCATTTTTATCAGAAATGGGTGCTGGATTTTGTTGAAAGCTTTTTCAGCATTTATTGATGTGATGACATGATTTTTATCTTTCATTTTGTTTATGTGCTGTATCACAGTTAGTGATTTGTGAATATGGTACCATCCTTGCATCCCTAGGATGACGCCCACATGTCATGTGAATAATTTTTTTGATGTATTGCTAGTATTTTGTTCAGGATTTTAGCATCTATGTTTATCAGGAATATTGGTCTGTAGGTTTTTTTTTTTTTTGGTAGTATTTTTTTTGGTCTTGGAATTAGAATTATGCTGTCCTCATAAAACCAGTTTGGAAGTCTTTCTTCTTGAATTTTTTGAAATAGTTTGAGGAGAACGGGTGTTAGTTCATCTTTATTTTTTATTTTTTTTTGTTATCCTCACCCGAGGATATTTTTCCACTTTTTGTACAGATAGAGTGGGAGGGAGAGAGAGAGAGAGAAACATCGACGTGAAGGGACACATCGAGTGGCTGCCACCCGCACGACCAACCAGGGCCGGGGACAAACTGCAACCGAAGTACGTGCCCTTAGCGGGAACCGAACCCGGGTCTCTCCAGACCGCAGGCCGACGCTCTAACCGCTGAGTCAAACTGGCCAGGGCAGTTCATCTTTAATTGGTAAATCTCCCCATGCAGTTGTCTAGCCCTGGGCTTTTGTTTGCTGGAAGAGCCTTGATTCCATCTTCAATTTTCTTTGTGGTTATTGGTTTGTTCAAGTTTTTTATTTCTTTCCAGTTCAGTGTGGGAGACTATGTTTTTCTAAAAATTTGTCTGTTTTTATTATATTGCCCAATTTGTTGCCGTATAATTATTCATAGTATTTGTTAATGATTCTTTGTAATTCTGTGGTGTCAATTATTACTTTTCTTTCATTTCTGATTTTGTGTATTTGGGTTCTCTCCCTTTGTTTCTTGGTAAGTCTAGGTAAGGGTCCATCAATCTTGTTTATCTTTTAAAAAACCCAGCTTTTTGTTTCATTGATCCTTTGAATTGTTTTTTTTTTTTTTTTTTGGTCTCTATGTCATTTATTTCTTCTCTGATCATTACTATTTCTTTCTTTCTACTTCTTCTGAGGTTTTCTTTTTGTTTGCTTTCTAGTTCTTCAAGTAGTGAGGGTAGGTAGTTAAGTACAAATTTTTCTTGTTTCTTGAGGTGTTCTTGTAGTGCTATGAAATTCACTCTCAGAATGGTTTTGCTGCATCTCAGAGGTTTTGTGTTGTTTTATATTCATTGTCATTGGTTTTCAGGAAGTTTTTTATTTCTTTCTTGATCTCAATGGTAACCCATTCACTGCTTAATAACATGCTATTTAGCCTCCATATTTTTAAATGTATTTGCGTGTTCTTGTTGCAATTAATTTCTAGTTTTATGCTATTGTAATCTGAGAAGATGCTTGATATGATTTTGATTTTCTTGAACTTGTAGAGACTTAGTTTGTGCCCTAACATGTGGTTTATCTTTGCAAATGTCTCATGTGCATTGAGAAGAATGTGAATTTTTCAGTTTGGGGGTGTAATTCTCTTTTGATATCTATTAAATCCATTTGATCTAGAGCATCATTTAGAGGCTTTGTTTTCTTGTTAATATTTTGTATAGATGGTCTATCCAGTGATGTCCGTGTGGTGTTGAAGTCCCCTGTTTATGATTGTATTGCTTTCAATTTCTTCTTTGAAGTCTCCCAGGAGATTTTTAATATATTTTGGTGCCTCTATATTGGGTGCATATATGTTTACCAAGATGATATCTTCCTGTTTGATAGATCCTTTCAATATTATGTAGTGACCTTTTTTTTGTCTCTAGTTATGGCCTTCATTTTGAAATCTACTTTATCAGGTATGAGTATTGCTACCACAGCTTTTTTTTCTTTTTTATTTGCTTGAAAGATTTTTTTTTTCATCCCTTCGCTTTCAATCTATGTGAGTCTTTTGTTGTGAGGTGGGTCTCTTGTAAACAACATATAGATGAGTTATGCTTTCTTATTCAATCAGCTACTCTGTGTCTTTTTATTGGAGCATTCAGTCCATTTACATTTAAGGTGATTATTGATATGTACTTATTTATTGCCATTTTTGTGTATTGTGGTTATATTTTTTTTTCCTATTTGTCCTGCTAATTACAACAGTTTTTTTTTGTGTGTGTTTGTTTGTTTGTTAACATTTCTTGCAGTGCTGGATGATGCTAATGTATTCTCTTAGTGTTTTTTTTTTTTTTTTTTTGTCTTAGTAGGTGTTTATTTGGCCTTCTATTTTGAATGACAGCCTTGCTGGGTAGAGTAGTTGTGGATTCAGATCCTTGCGTTTTATGACCTTGATTACCTCATGCCATTTTCTTTTGGCCTGTAGTGTTTCTTTAAGAAGGCATCTGAGAGTCTTGTGGGGTTCCTTTGTAGGTAACCTGTTGCTTTTCTCTTGCTGCTTTTAGGATTCTGTCTTTGTGTTTAATTTTTGGCATTTATATTACTATGTGTCTTGGTGTGTGCCTCTTTGGGTTTTTCTTACCGTGGGCTCCCTGTGCTTCTTGAATATAATGCCTTCTTCTTTCACTGAATTAGGGAAGTTTTCTATCACTATTTCTTCAAATATATTCTCTAACCCTTGCTCAATTTCTTCTTCTTTGTGGACTCCTATGATGTGAATATTACTACGTTTCCATTTGTCCCACAGTTTTCTTAAGCTGTCTTTTTGTTTTTGTTTTTTGGTTTTCTGATTGGTCGATTTTTTCTACACTGTCTTCTAATTCACTAATTTGGTCCTCCGCTTCCTCTACTCTACTTTTTAAACTTTCCAATGTGTCCTTTTTTATATATGTCATTCTTCATTTCTTCTTGGTGGTTTTTAATTTCCAATTGGTTGATTTTCAACATTTTTATGTCTTTACTTATAGTGCTCATGTCCTTACACATGCTGTTGAGCTTTCTCAAGAGTGTGGCTCTGAATTCTAGTTCTGTTAACTTGCTTAACTGCACCTTATTTATCTCATCTTTGGTAGAGGTCTCTTGTTCTTTCATTTGGCTTTTGTTTCTGTGTTTCACCATTTTAACTATTACAGTGGGCTTTGGAACCTGCCAAATTTTCCCTGTTGGTATTGGTTTTCTGCTCTTTGTTGCTCCCTCTCCTGGGTTTGGATGAGCGTGGGAGGACTCACCTTAAACACCACTGTCAAGCCTTGGCCAGTTTGACTCAGCTGTTAGAGTGTCAGCCTGCAGTCCAGAGAGACCTGTGTTTGTTTCCTGCTAAGGGCACGTACCTTGGTTGCAGTTTGTTCCCAGCCTTGGTTGAGTTTTGTGGGTGGAACCACTCAATGTGTCCCTTTTACATGGATGTTTCTCTCTCTCTTTCTCCCTCCCACTCTATCTGAACAAAATATTGGAAAAAAATGTCCTCAGGTGAGGATAAAAAAAAAACACCTCTGTCAATTCTTACTATCCTGGTTAGAGTTGCTAGCCCAGGAATGGTACTGTTATCTTTTAGCTTTTTGCCTGGAGGCTATCAGTAGTGGTTACTTGAAGAGCCTTGGCTTCTCAGTTGAATGAAAAACTCTCTCAGGTGTTCAGCATAAGGGGCTTTGCCCAGGGTATGGCAGATGCTGGTTGTTAATAGGCCTCAATTTGCATTTCAATAGCCACCTTGTCTGGTTGAATCCCTGAGGGAGGGGCCACTGCCTCTCCCCAGAGCCCTGGGATGGAGTAAGATGATCCCTGTCCTGCGTGGCCCCAACTCAGCCAAAGCTCTGAGTACCCTCCAAATTCCAAGTGTCCCCACATATTTTCAGTCCAATCTGTCCTTCCTCTGCTGGAGCCCAAATTGAATGGCTGTGGCTATTTTAGCATCTGTCCCCTCTTTGCACTGTGGAGCCACTTGGGAATTTAACCAGAGGGTGCTGCTCACAGCTGAGGCTGCTGCTGTCTGTGGGCCCCCAACCCCCATCTCATGCCTCCGCAATTCTACCTGGATTGAGTCATTGTTTCTGGTTACATTGTACTCCAAGCTGCTTTACTGTTGTGCTTTTCTGTTAATTTGTCTTTATTTTTGTTGTAATTTCCGTTTGGTCCTGTGAGATGGTCTGTGTAGCTTTCATTCACTCCATTGCAATTTTGGAATCCTCCTGTTGCTTATCTTTTGCTGCCTTTAAAATCCTCTTTTTGTCTTTAATTTTTGTATTTTAATCATTATATGTCTTGGTGGGGGCCTGTTTGGGTTCTTGTTACTTGGGGCTTTCTGTGCTTTTTAAACTTGAATGCTTTCTTTCTTCACCAAGTTAGGAAAGTTTTCTGTCACTATTTTTTCAAATATATTCTGTAACCCTCACTCATTTTCTTCTTATTCAGGGACTCTTATGATTCAAATGTTATATGTTTCCAGTTGTCCCACAGTTCTCTTAAGCTGTCTATCTGTTTATTAATTATGTTTTTCTTTTTGGTTGATTTTTTTTTTTTTTAATCCTTTCTTCTAATTCACTGCTCTGGTTCTCAGCTTCCTCTACTCTGCTGGTTAGTCTTTCCAATGTTTTCTTTATTTTTGCTATGTCATTTTCTTTTCCACTTGGTTGTTTTTTAATGTTTTTATATCTATACTCATGGTGTTGATGTCCTTACTCCTGCTATTGAGCTTCCTCAAGATCCTGACTCTCTACCTCTGATAACTTGCTTAAGTGCATTTCATTTATCTTATCTTCAGTAGAGTTCTCTTGTTTTCTCATTTGGGATTTGTTTCTTTGTTTCACCATTTTGGCTATCTCAGTGTATTTTGTAGCCTGGCAATTTTTTTCTGTGGGTGTTGGTGTTCTGCTGTTTGCAGCTTCCTGTACTGGGTTTGGGTGAGTGTGCGAGGCCCCACGTTAAACACCATTTCAAGCCTTACTTTCCTGGGTAGATTTGCAAGCTTGGAATGGTTGTTGTCCTCTAGCTTTTTATCCTGGAGGCTATTAGTTTCAGTTTTTCAGGGTCTTGGGGTGGAGCTTTCAGCTGTATGAAAAAGTTCCTCAGGGTTTAGCAGAAGAGGATTTCCCAAGGGTGGGGTAAATGCTGGTTGTTAGTGAGCCTCACTTTTTATTTCTTTGGCTCTCCTGGGTGGGGTTGAATCTCTGAGGGAGGGGCTGTTGCTTGTCCCCAGATCTCTAGGAAGGAGCAAGCTGGCCACTGTGCTATGTGGCCATGACTCAGCAAAAACTCTGAGTGCCCTCCAAATCATGGGTTTTCCCACAGAATTCTAGTCCAGACTGCCCTCTTTCTGCCAGAGCCTAAGGCGAGTGGCTGATGCTAATTTAATGCTCTGTCATGGTCCTCTGCACTCTGGCACCAGCTTGGGATTTTTGACCCCAAGGGCACTGCTCACAGCTAAGACTACTGCTGTCCATGGGCTCCCAACTTGCCACCCTCTTATGCCTTTACTGACCTACCAGTGTTTCTGGTTATATGGTCCTGTCCTGCTGCTTTTCTGTTGCTTTTTCTCCATGATTTGTTTTTATTTTAGTTGTAATTCTTGTTTGGTCTTGCGAGATTGTCTGTGTAGCTTTCATTCACTCCACTGCCACTTTTTTGAGTTAAATTTTTTTTTTTTTTAATGGATATCTTCTGTTCTCTTTTTCTAGCTAGTTTTTCTTTGTAGCAGGCAGCAATCACAGAGTGTGAATGAATGTTCTCTCTCTTTGCTTTCTGAAAAGTGTTAAGCTCTGTTCCTGGATCTTTATGCCAGCCTTTGTGTTCTAAAGGCTGGGCCTGAGTCCCTTTTTTGTCCTTCCCTGGTTCAGCACTTGGTCTCCTGGACTCTTATGGTCAGTGAGGACCTCTGACATTCATAGATAACAGCTGCCTAGTCACCGCAAACAGATATTTGTTCTTCGCAGGAATTCCAGGTAGGCTGTGGTCTGTGTTGTTCTGCATTTTATGTGGGCCTCTGCCTGGTTCATCCAGACACAAGCCATGGTGTTTCTGAGAATTCCGAGTTATTTC
Organism: Molossus molossus; assembly: GCF_014108415.1. Lineage (NCBI taxonomy): Eukaryota > Metazoa > Chordata > Mammalia > Chiroptera > Molossidae > Molossus > Molossus molossus. Next base: position 56,194,296 of record NW_023425399.1, on the reverse strand, counting down.
AGCCTTGGACTGTTGCTTCCATATTTTGGAATGTTCTGGTTTCTGCTTTCCCCCTTTTAACAGAAAAGTTTTCAGGGTCAGCCTAGATTATCCTCCTTTGGGAAGCATTGCTGGCTCTCCCAGGGCTGATTTCTGCTGCACTGTGCTCTGAGTTTTGTCTACCTTGGTGCTTCTCTTTTATTACCTAGAATGCAAATTCCTTAAAGGCATAGTTTGTGGTTGAGTCATTTCTGAATCAAGTTTTCAGCCAGAAACTTGGTGGGGATTTAAAAAAAGAAAAAAAAATTGTACAATGACTAAGGAAATATTGTCTCTGGCTATGCTTAGCAGGTGCTGGGTACTATAAGCTGTAAAATGTGTTTGTAAGGGAGAAATATTACTGGATCCAAACTGAGGGGATAGGGTCTGGAGATGCCTGGACAAACTGCATGCCCTTTGTTCTATAAGATATTTATTTCTTTGTGGTCTGGTCATATTTATTGTCATAGTATTTCTGGGATGAAGTGTGGATCTATGTTACTATAGAAAATGGAAACAAAGGAGAAGTGACTGTCCACAGTTGTCTTGTTAGTAGGACAAGGGTTGGGAGATAAGTCAGCTTGTCCTGACTCCTGGGTAAGAGATTCATGCAGCTTGCCATGATACTGTTGTAATTAGCTAGTTATTAATACTAGGAAAGGAGCAAAGGGAAGGCCAGACATTATAGGCATGTCATTTGGGCAGCTTCACCAGGAAGCTACAACTTTACATTCCTCAGAGAGCTGCCAGTCCATTCCTCACAGAATCACTTGGGTAAGGGATTCAACAAAGGAGAGAGAGTTGCATGTTCAGTAAAGTTGGGTGATATGGGGAAGGTACTTGCTTGTCAGTCACACCTGAATGGGTATGGCCACGGAAAGTGTGCAAAAATTTGGAAATACTTACTCTCCTAAATAAGAGTTCTCTCTCTTGGCTCTTGGCTTGTAGGGCTCTCTAGTACCTGCTTCCTTGCATTTTCCCATATGACCCACAGCCATACAGACCCCACATGCAATGGATTAATGAACTGCAGCTTGGAGCACAAGCTAAGTTAGCCTGATGCTGGACTGGAGTGTGCAAATATGTAATAGAAATTCTGGAAACTGGCTCTCATTTTAGCCCTGCTAAAGGCAAAAGTGGGACTTCTTTGGCAGGACTGAAGGAAATAAAACCTTGGAAACTTAGAGGTTTGATTCCACAGAAATAAAGTTTTGTATGATACTTTATCCTCCCGAGTAAGTCTCAGAAAATTCTTTTTCTCAGAATATCACAAGAACTCCACCCCTACTAGCAAAGGCTAGGGATGAGGACCACTCCCCTAGCTTCCACTTCTTGTGTTAAAAGTCACAACACTACATTCCCTGGTGCCCTACTGACAGCAACACCTGGGCCTTGAGACCTGGGTTTTGGGTCAGAGAATGGAACAGCAAAAAGAAGAAAGTAAACACTCAGAATTCTATTATCTAGAAAGAAAGAAGGATGATAACATCCTGGTTTATATATGCTCCTTTGTAAATTGTCTTTTTTATTTAACAACAGCTTGTGCATATTTTTCATGTCATTAAATATAGGTCTACTCCAACTTTTTAAAGGCTGCATACTGTTTTATAATTGGGTAAGTGTAATTTTTAAAGCAATTTTTATTGTTATGATACATTTATTTTCCATTTCCAATGTTAAAATCAACACTTTGCAAAATATACATTTACATGTAGCATCTTTTGTTCATATTTCCTTTAGGTTGAATTCATAAAATGTCATTGCATAGTCAAATCATATGCACATTTACAATTGATATATATTTTTAGATTATTCTCTAAGAAACATCTCTAGAAAAATAGTTAACTGTGTGTGTGTATGTATACATATATGTATATATTATATATATAATTTTTGTCGTAATTTGTGGTTTTATTGTTAACCTATAACTCTTTGGTTTATTTGAAATGTATTTTAGTGATGACATAAAGTAGGTGACTAAATTTTTCCCCCCTCAAATTGATTAGTAGTTGTCTCAATAGCATTTACTAATTAAGACATGCTGCCCTGGCCAGTTTTGCTCAGCAGTTAGAGCATCGGCCTGCGGTCTGGAGAGACCTGGGTTCGGTTCCGACTAAGGGCACGTACCTCGGTTGTGGTTTGTCCTCAGCCCTGGTTGGGTCATGTGGGTGGCAACCACTTGATGTGTCCCTTTCACATCAATGTTTCTTCCTCTCTCTCTCTCCCTCCCACTCTATCTGAACAAAATATATTTTAAAAAAAAAGTTCTCAGGTGAGAATAAAAAAAAAAGACATGCTTAGTAAGTTGATTCATTGATTTGAAATAACTTTTTATAAATTAACTTTCCATGTTTAGATGTTGTTTTCTGTTTCTTGACTCTTTATTCATGTAACCCATCATGTACCTTTAATGTATTTATGTTATGATGCTTCAAAATTCTCAAATTTAATTTATTTATTGAGTAAAACAGTAATATGATTGAAAATTTAAAATGTATAAAAGAGAGACAATGAAAACCATCTTTTAACCCATCCACCCAGTTCCCACCCTCCTCTATAAGGTACCACTATTACTAGTTTTTTGTATTTTTTAAAAAAATTTTATTGATTTTAGAAAGAGAGAAAGTGAGAGGGAGAGAAAGCTAGAAACATTAATGAGAGAGAATATCAGTTGGCTGCCTTCTGCCCACTGGGTATTGAGCCCACAACCTGGGCATGTGTTCTGACTGGGAGTCAAACCAGTGACCTCTTGGTGCATGGGTTAATGCTCAACCAGTGAGCCACACCAGCTGGACAGCTTTTTTGTATTCTTGCAGAATATTTTTAAGGCATATTCAAGCAAAAGTAAAAATTGATTTTATCTTTACCCTTTTTACATATATGATAACATACTGTACATACTATTCTGTAGTTTTTTTAAATTTAACATTATCTTGGAAGATCTAAACTGAATTACGATAGCTTTATAATATATTTTAATATCTGGTAAGACAGTATGCTCCATTCTTTTCTAATTTCCCTCATTGTTCTTACACATTTATTTTGTTAAATTTTTGAATTAGTTTTTCAAGTCGAACAAAGCCTTTTTTTTTTTTTTAATTTCAAGGTGGGGCCCAGTCCATGTGGATTGGAGGGGTTCCTTTTTCCAGTCTTTAATCCATACATAGTCCCCTGGTTTATGTGAGTGGGCTGGCCCCCCTCATGGCAAGGGTCCTTGGCCTAATCTGGCTTGATGTATCTGGCTGTTTCCTCTAGTTTCTGTAGGTCTCCTCTAGGTAGGGGTAGTATGGCTGGTGGCCTTCCATAAACTAACTCAAATGGTGTATACCCTGTGGCATTAGGGGCATTTTGCACTCTGAATAATGCTAAGGGTAGCAGGTCTGGCCAGCACAGGTTGGTCTCCTGATGGAACTTTGCAAGGGTTGTTTTTAGAGTCTGGTTTATGTGTTCTACCTTTCCTGAGCTCTGAGTGTAATAGGGAGTATGTAGCTTCCAAGAAATTTTTAATAGTGTTGCTAGTTCCTGGAGCACTTTTGCAACAAATGCTGGCCCATTGTCGCTGCCAAAGGTCATAGTCAACCCAAAGCAGGGGATAATTTCTCTGAGGAGGATCTTGACTACCTCTGCTTTTTTCTCTTTTGGTAGGGAAAGCTTCTACCCATCCAGAGAAAGTACAGACTAAAACAAGTAAGTATCTGTATCCCCGGGTTGGCCTGATCTCAGTAATGTCAATCTGTACATCCTCAAAAGGCTGTTGCCGCCCCTGTGTTGTATTCCGGGAAGCTTTTTTGGGTGACCTGCTGCATTGTTCCTGGCAGAGGCCAGGCATTGAGTCTCTGCCGCTGCATATAGTCTAGACATGTTAGGGAAGTAGTAACACCTCCCGAGTAAAGCCTCTAGAGATGTTGTCCCTAGTTGTGTGAGGGCATGACATTGCCTGATGAGATTGCTGGGCTGGCCTTGGGGTATGTAGAGCCATTCATCTGGCAGTTACCATATGCTGGTGGGTGTTGGGAGGCAGTTTTCTTGTATGGCCCATTTCTGTTCCTCTGGGGTGTAGTTTGGCTGATTGACGGTCAGTTCTAATAGGGTACCTTCTATTTGTCAGGGCCTCCCTTTCTGTAACTGCTGCCTTTGCTGCCTGATTTGCCCTTCTGTTCCCTTGGGCTACTTCTGTCTCTTCCTACTGGTGGCCCCTGCAATGCATTACAGCTACTCACTGAGGGGCCCAGACTACTTCTAGCAGTCGAAGTATTTCTGCCTTGTTTTTAATTTCTTTCTCCTCGGCTGTTAAGAGTCCTCTCTCTCGGTAGATTGCCCCATGGATATGTATGGTGGTGAAGGCATACCAAGAGTTTGTGTAAATATTGACCCTTTTTCTTCTGCTATTTTCAGTGCCCTAATTAATGCCCAGAGTTCTGCCCTTTGAGTGGACCAGCCAGCCAGCAGGGGCTTTGCTTCAATTATTTTCTCATTGTCCATGACAGCGTACCTGCCATTTGTTTCCCCTCAGTCATGTAACTGCTCCCATAGGTGTAGGGCATTAAGTCTGGCTTGTCTAGAGGCTGGTCCCGCAGGTCTGGTCGGCTGGCATGCACGTCTTCAGTTGTCTCGAGGCAATCGTGGTCTGGTCCTCCCAGCTCAGCAGGGAGAATGTAGCTGGGTTTATTTGCCGGAGAGTGCTGACTTTCACTCGGGGATTCTCGTAGAGAAGTCCCTGGTACTGTGTCAGTGTCAGATTGGAGAGCCATTTGTGTCCCTGTCCAGCCAGAAGGCTAGATACTATGTGGGGAACAAATATGTTGATCTCTTGCCCAGGTTTTAGTTTGTCTGCCTCCTGTAAGACAGTGACAGCTGCAGCTATGGCCCTCAGGCAGAATGGCCAACCTGCTGCTACATTGTCCAGTTGCTTAGATAGGTATGCAACTGGCCTTTGCCATGGTCCCACTGGCTGTGTAAGGAACCCCAATGCTATTTTTTTTTTTTTTCATTTTTTTGCATGTAGAGTTTGAAAGGCCAACTGGGGTGTGGCAGCCCTTGGGCCTGCTCACACCCAAGATCTTTTATAGCCTGGAAGGCTTTCTCCTGTTCAGCTTTCCATCAGAGGGGTGCTGTGTCTGGGCCTTTTAGCACTTGGTAAAGTGGTTTGGCTAATGCTGCATACCCCGGTACCCAGATTCGGCAGAACCCGGCCACCCCTAGGAACTCTCAAAGTTCCCTCCATGTGGCTGGAGTTGGTAGGGCCATTAATGACCTGCTTCCTTTCCTGGCCCAGGACTCATTTCCCTTGGGAAATGAGGAATCCCAGGTATTTTATCTGGGCCTGGCATACCTGTGCTTTCTTCCATGAGGCCCAGAACCCTGCCTTTGTTAGCAGTTCAAGCAGCTGGCAGGTACCTCCTAGCACCGGTCCAATGTGTGGGAAGCTAGTAGGAGATCATCTACATATTGTAGCAGCACTAGATTTGTTTCTGTATCAGTAAATGGTTTTAAGTCTCTGGCCAGGGCCTCTCCAAAGAGAGTGGGTGAATTTTTATTTCATTATTATTATTTTATTATTATTTTTTTATCCTCACCTAAGGACATTTTCTCTCTCTCTCTCTCTCTCTCTCTCTTTTTTTTTTTTTTTGTTCACATAGAGTGAGAGGGAAAGAGAGAGAGAAACATCAACATGATAGGGACACACTGAGTGGTTGCCACCCACACGACCTAACCAGTGCCAGGGACAAATTGCAACTGAGGTATGTGCCCTTAGCGGAAACCAAACCCGGGTCTCTCTGGACCTCAGGCTGATGCTCTAACCACTGAACCAAATTGGCTAGGGCAAAAGTGGGCAAATTTTTTAAATTTTTGTGGCAATCTGGTCCAGATCAGTTGTGTCTTTACCGCAGTGTGGGGGTCTTCCCATTCAAAAGCAAAGAGTGGTTGGCTCGCCTTTGAAAGTCAGAGGCAGAAAAAGGCATCCTTCAAGTCCAGACAGGTGAACCAGGCCGCCTCTGCAGGAGCTAGCTAAGGAGCGAGTATGGGTTGGGTATCACGGGGTGCAGTGTGATTGTTGCCTTGTTTACTGCTTGCGGGTCCTGTACCAGCCTTTATCCACTCCCATCTGGCTTCTTCATTGGCAGCAAGGGAGTTCCACAGGGACTGGCATGGGACAAGTATACCTTCCCTCAGATGCTTCTGGATTACCTCTGTGATGCTTAGCTTGACCTTCCTGGGGATGGGGTACTGGCAGATCTGTTTCAATCTGGCTCCCAGCTTCAGTTTTATAAATATAGGTGCATGGTTTCCTGCCATTCCTAGTAGGTTGTCTTCTGCCTAGACCTTTGGGTATCTCTTTTGAAGATCAATCCCTCTTCCCTCTGTGGGCTTCTGTTGGCCTTCCTCCACTTTCTCATATAGTCACTATTCTTCTTCCTGGGGAACTAAGACTGCTATGAGGTGTGGGGTGCCAGATTTTAAGTGAGCTTCTCTCAATGGGTGAAAGGAGATCTGGGCTTCTAGTTTAGAAAGCAGGTCATATCTCAGGAGAAGAACTGGGCACTCTGGCATGTACAGGAATTGTGCTTTACCTGGTGGCCCCCAAGTTCTACAGTTTGGGCTTGACAAAACTGTCTGGGGCCACTAGACTGTCTGGTGGCACCAATGATAGAGATCTCACGCCCTGAGGGAGGTGCAACCGGGGTTGTTACTACTGAATGTTCTGCCCCAGTATCTACCAAAATGGGGAGGGTTTGGCCCCCTACTGTCATTTGGACCATGGGCTCATGGGGGCCAAGGTGTAGTGAGCCTGGTCTCCCCTAGTCTGAGTCTAGGCCTGCCAGACTGAGGATGGTAGGTGCCTGGGTCCCAGGTCCCAATTGCCTATCCGCCTGCCTTTTCTTTCAGTTGGGACACTCTCTTTTCCAGTGTCCCCTTTCTTTGCAGTATGCACATTGGTCTGGTTCCACACGTCAGTGTGTAAGCTTGTTTTTTTCTTCTGGCTACTGGCCTTTCCTGGGTGGCAGGTGCTTTCCTACCCTGGATGCTAGGAGGGCTGCCTTTTTCTCCATTCTTTATTGAGCCTCCTGCTTGGCCGCCTCCTCTGTTATTGTACACCTTGTTGGCAATCTCTGTTAGTTGGCTTATGTTCATTCTGGCAAAGTTCTTGAGTTTCTGAAGCTTCTTCCTGATGTCCGAGGCTGATTGGGAGACGAACACTGTGTTGACCATTCTCTGGTTGTCTGGGGCCCTTCAGGATAGAATGGGGTGTATATCCAATAGGCCTCACACAGATGTTCATAAAAATCCCCAGGGCATTTAGCAGGCTACTAAGTCACATTAGCTACTTTTGACATGATAGTAGGCCATTGGGCCCCCACCCAGATTCTGCAAAGAAGGGCATCCCTGTATCTCTGAAGCACAGCCCTTCCTTCTTCTGAGTGGTGGTCCCAGTCAGGTTGGGCCTCAGGTGTTGCTGCTCTGGCTCATTGGGCTGGGTCTAAATTGCCCATGGGTGCTGTGGTCTCCAGATATTGGTGGGCTTCCTGGAGAATGTGCCTTCGCTCCTTGGTATTGAACAGCATGAGGAGTAGTAGCTGTTGGCAGTCATACCAGGTGGGACAATGCGTCTGCATGATGGACTCCATAAGGTCAGTCAGGGCCTGGGGTTTCTCCGAGTAGGACGGAGTATGGTGCTTCCAGTTTAAGAGGTCAGTGGCGAATGGTTGGTAATAAATGATGGTCCATCTTGGCTGCTCAGTACTATGTGGCACAATTTATGGTGGGGCCTGGGTCTCACTGAGAGGCATCTGGAGTGGCTGCCAATGCAGGGGCACTTCTGGGGCTGGTGAAACAGATGGTGGTGGAGTGTCAATTTTGGGGGCCCAGGGGACCATCTCAGGCACATATGGTGGGAGTAAGTGGATGGGTGATTCTTTCTCTGGGTCACCTTTGAGGATGTGGGGTTGGCATGTCTCCTTAGATTGAGCCACGAGGACATGGGCAGGGACTTCCCGCATTTGGCAAGGTGAGGTCTTTTTCTTCCGGTTACCTCTGCCAATTTTGGCTTCTGCCCAGCATAGCATTGAAGCCACTTTGGCATGTCCTGAGCTAGTTCCTGGCATTTATCTATGTAGATGTACTGGTCTGGGTGTCCTGGCCTCCCTGTTATTATCAGCTATATTGCCCATATGATTCCTAGGTTGAGGGTTCCCTCAGGGGGCCAGCCTACCCCAAAACTAGGTCATTTGGCTGAACAGAAAGTTTCCAATTGTCTCGGGGTCATGCTCAGATCCTGGCACTGGAACCGATCAAAATTCTGCAACATGCAGTTGAGTACTGTTGATAGGCCTCCTCCCATGGTTTCTCCTCCCATAAAGGCATAGACAGACAAGGGGTGGGGGGTTTTGGTTTGTCCTCCTGGCCACTCCCCTCATGGGGATTTAGGTGCTGCTTAGCTCTGGTAGGTCAGTACAAACCTCTCACTCGAATCAGGAGGTTCGTAGGGAGGACTATGTCCCCCAGAACCTGATACTGCCTTGAGCCATATGAGGTCACTAGGTTACCACAGGTTGGGGCCCACTCAGACTCCGTAGGCTTGCACTGGTGGAGCCACACAGACATTCACACTCATTCACACACTGACATTCAGACGAGTTTAAACATTCTCTCCCATTAGGGCTTGCCCTACCTGGTGGCCAGAAGGCCTGAGAGGTGATCAGTCTCTCCTTCCACCTCAAGGGTGGGCCCATACTTGGGCTTCTGGTCCCTGGGGCACTCACCGGTCCTGAAGCTGTGCACTCCCTGAAGCTGGCCCTGTTCATTTCTCCTCGCAGCCCGGGTGGAGTGTGAACCTTGCTGACAGCTGGCCACAGAGCCTGGAATGGGCAGGGACCCGAAATGGCCAGGGTGCATGCTTCCCTCCATCACAGGGCTCCACGAAGTACCTGCCGGTCCACCTCACTGGTGGCAATCACCTGCTCATGTGAGTCATTTCCTGATCAGGGAACCAAAATGTTACAGAAAAGACTCAGACAGAACACCGGAGGAAGTGAAGAGGTTCCTTTATTTACACATGAGGACCCAGAGGAGGCAGTCTCAAAATTCTGGGCCCTGAGATGTAGGGTGTGCCTAACTTTATAGTGGCTGAGTGGGGCATTCCTTTGGCGCAAAGGCAGTAAGCAACTTACAGAAGGAGGAAGCAAAAGGGGTCATGTCATTTCTAAGATGCTGGCTCAATTAAAATGGTGGTTTACTTCCTCTATCAAGTGTAAGCACATGCACAAGGCTTAGTGCATGTTTGCAACATCAGTCAGCAGGAGTTAAAACTGCTGCAGAAGGTCACACTGCTGTGAGACAACAAAACCAGTTACTGTGCGCTCTGTGGTGTGATCACATGCTAATCATTTGCCAAATATTGCTTATGACCAGTAACTCTTGGCTTTAAATATATAGACCATATTTGTAGATATGTAATATTTATTCATGTCAGCAACATTACTGTGCCCATACTCGGGTTTCTGGTCCCTGGGGCACTCACAGGTCCATATATTTTTTCCGAATATATGGCCTATTTGCTAAAATTTGTTAAAAATAACAGTAAATTAATAACAAAAAACAACCAGTTAGTTTAATTGTAAGCAAATCTTGGCTTAAAAGCATTTTAAAATTAACAGGGTGTTAATTTTTATATATGACATACGGACTGGAAATTTTGTCTATTAAATCTGAAGTTTGTTAAATCAAGGTCTGCAAAAGCAAGGGTTTACTGTATTTAACACAACCATTTACCTTAGCTCCCTACCCAAGTTCTATTCTTAAATATAAGCGTATGATACCATCTAGAGATCATCAGACATTTGATAACTTTCTCTGACAATATTCAATTAAAAGGAGACTAAAAACACCAGGGGAGAAGGACAATGGCAACAAAATTGTGATAGCTGTGTGGATGAAAAGGAGCCACATGGTAACCTGAAAAGCTCAGGGAAGGCCTGTGTGACAGCCTTGCAAACTCAAAGACCTAAAGTAACCAAAGGATGGTCTGAAATTTAAACTTTTAAACTAAAAGCAGTTTATGGCAGATAGTCTTGTCCTAAGCCAGCATCTTCCTTGACAAAGGTCAATTTTCACCTTAATGAAGTCTATTATTTTTGCATATAAGATAAAATACCTTTGGAATGTGGGGTAACTTTCTTTTTTCCAAATCCCTCAGGGCACAACCTATGCACCAGAGCAGAAATCAGAAATCCCCTCATTGTTGTTATTATCATGTTAATTATTGACTGTTAACTATCCTCTACCCACCTGTGTAACAGAAGGATGTGTCTGTCATTTTACTTTTTATCCAAACCCAGAGATTCCCTACCCACTTTGCTTTCTCCCACCTCCCTAATCTATTATCAATGGATTTCATGAAACCCACTTACATCTTCTCTTTTCATTGTAATGTATAAATTAAGGTGGAAAACTGCCATTCTCTGGAGTATTATCTCAATCTGTTGAGGTTTTGCTTCCTGGCATTTTTTAACAGTTTTGCACAAATAAACTCACAAAATTCTTTGAATATTTCTTACATTGACAGCGGGAAAAGAAGTCAATGATCTGTAGGTAATTGGCTAAGCAGATCAGATACAGCTGGAGTTCAACCCTACAACATAGAAGCACAGAAACAATTGGGCCACATCAGGGAGCCTCAGAGAGTTCCAAAATAGAAAAAGGACCAAGTACTTCTGAAACTGGGGTGCAGAGAGTGGGGTAGAGAAAGTCTGTGTGAGTAGTCAGATTCCTTTCGTAGCTGTGCAGTATGGTAATTGCACTTTCTCACACTTTCAGAAGACCCTCGGTTTATTCTGCAGGTATTTCTTGGTGAGATTCAAGTGGAAGGACTGCATGTAGGGAAAGCAAGCATCACTGAGAATGGTACATCATGCTCAAGACCAGGTGAGACCCTTCCTACTTGCCTGATTCTAAGAGCATAGGCATAACCCTTCCAGACAAGAGAGTAAACCATTCCTTTATAAGTTGAAGAGCCCAAGTGAAAACCTGCATAAACAATGAAAGGTGGGAATGCAGACTGGTGCAGCCACTGTGGAAAACAATATGGTGTTACCTCAAAAAATTAAAAATTAAACTGCCATTTGACCCAGTGATCCCACTTCTAAGTGTTCGATGGCCTGGGGACTGGCGCCAGGCAAAGTGCTCGACCATTGTCTCACTTGCTCAGCCTTGCCTCCCACCCTGAACTGCCTGCCTTGAGCTTGTAGATTAACTCCCATCTTGCTCTTATGGATTCACATTCCAGAGGTTCCATGCATAGCCCCCGCAGGGCCAAACCCTAAGGGACAAATTCCAGCTACAACAGGCAGATATAAAAGACACAAGCCCCTACAGTGAGCGCGGCTTCTAGGACTCAACCCCCTGAGTCTGTGAACCCGCCCGGAGTGTACCCAATAAAGCCTGATCCCTGTTTATTCGGCTGATTGGCTCTCCAGTCTCTTCTCTGTTTTATTTGGCGGCGCCCCTGATTCCTTACATCTGGTGCCGAAACCCGGGAGGAGAGTTTTGTGACCCGGCCTGGACTTTTTGGTCCGGACGAGAGTCCTCTCCTCTCCCTGCGCTGACACCCATCTTCTGGATTCGGAATCTCCTTTGACCCAGCACCGACTTCGGAGCCAGGCTCCAAAACTGTAAGTTGTTTCACTCTTTCTCTGAGGTTTTCGGAGCCAGTCTCCAAACCCATCAGAGCCAGGCTCCAAAACCGTTTCGCTTTTTTCTGGGGTTTTGATCTGTCATCCGTCCGGGGCGCGGGTCTCCCATCCAAACCTTGGCCAAGTCGGGATGCCCCCGCCTCTCCCAGTCTGAAGCTGCTTCTAGGGACGCCTGAGGCTCCTTCACGACCACCCTGTCCATCCAGGACAGACATCAGTCCCGGGACGGGCATTCAAAAGGGACGCCTTTTGTATGTCTGCTCTCCCGACAATCAAAGCCCCTCTTATCTGTCGCCATGGGCAATTCCGAATCCATACTTGACCGTAGACCCCCTCGGGTGTCTCCTCGAAAATTTTTCCAAATTGGGATATTCTCAGAGTCTACACAAGGCACCGGAAAAGATTCTGAAGTCCCTTATATTCAGGCTTTATTGGGTACACTCTGCTCCCCCACCCCAGATAATCCCCTCAGTTCCCCTGTCGCTGCCCACACCCGGTCCCACACACCCATGGGGCCACTGTCCTTGCCTGCCACTTCATCTCCCAGTCCACCCCTGATATCAGAAAGAACCTCAAGAAGGTTGAGGAGGGCCCTGAAACTCCCATCCAAGACCTGGTAAAAATGGCCTTTAAGGTTTTTAATGCCTGGGAGGAGACGGCTGAAGCAGCCCACCAGGCGAGGCTCCAGCAGAAGGTAAGCCTCCAAACCCAGGCTCTGGTAGCTGCCCTCCGGCTGGCAGGGGACCCAAAAAGACACCAGGCCCCAAAAGGGGGACCTCGCTCGCCTCCAGGCGCCTGTTTCAAATGCAGCAAGGAAGGCCACTGGGCCAAAGCCTGCCCACAGCCCAGGCCACCTACCGAGCCCTGCCCCCAATGCAAACAAATGGGACACTGGAAGTCGGACTGCCCGACCCTGGCTCAATCCTCAGCACCTCAATGCGGGGGAAATGAGACCCAGGATTTCCCAGCATTGGAGCTACTAGGGTTCATGGACGACTGAGGCAGCCCTGGTTCTGCGACTCCGGTCACCCTCGCTGAGCCCAGGGTCACGATCCAGGTAGCGGGTAAGTCTATTTCCTTCTTAATAGACACGGGGGCTACCTACTCTGTCCTCCCCTCCCATTCGGGCCTCACTTTTCCTTCCCAGGTCTTAGTTATGGGAATTGATGGGCTCCCTACAACCCCCAAACGAACGGCCCTACTTAACTGCGTCTTCGAAGGCCACCCGTTCTCCCATTCCTTTTTAGTAATGCCTGCCTGCCCAGTTCGACTCTTGGGGAGAGATATCTTATCTAAACTCCATACTACCATCTCTTTCCTCCCCCAGCAGCCGCATCTAACAGCTTTACTCTCTGGCCCTACCCAGGCTACTGCCTCAGCTTCCGCGGTCCAGCTCTTACCGGCAGTCCACCCTGGGGTCTGGGACACAAACACACCCTCCGTTGCCTCACATCACGCCCCCATCCTTATCAAATTAAAAACCCATCATCTTACCCCAATTGCCCCCAATTTCCCATCTCTCAGGCTCACCGACTAGGACTCCACCCCATTATATCTAAACTCAGAAGCCAGGGCCTCCTCATTCCTACCAACTCCCCCTGTAATTCCCCCATTCTGCCTGTTAAGAAACCCTCGGGGCAGTACCGCCTTGTCCAAGACCTTCGCATAATTAATTCAGCGGTCATACCCATCTCCCCTGTAATCCCAAACCCCTACACCCTCCTCTCTCATATTCCCCCCCATACTACTCATTTCTCGGTTCTTGACCTAAAGGATGCTTTCTTTACCATCCCGCTACATCCTGATTCCTATTTTCTCTTTGCTTTCACCTGGGAAGATCCAGTTTCCAATATTTCCCAACAGTTAACATGGACTGTCCTCCCTCAAGGATTCCGAGACAGTCCGCGCCTCTTTGGTCAGGCTCTTGCTCAGGACTTAAGGGAATGTGATCTGTCCCCATCCACTCTTCTCCAATATGTAGACAATATTCTCATCTGCTCCCCCTCTGAAGGAGATAATATCTCAACCACCACCGCTCTCCTCAATTTTCTTTACACCAAGGGTTACCGGGTGTCTGCACAGAAAGCCCAGATTGCGACTCCCTCGGTGACCTATCTAGGGCTCCTTGTCACTCTGACACACCGGGCAATCACCTCTGACAGGTTGCAGGCCCTTAGGGACTTACAACCCCTGACCTCGGCAATGGAAATTCAGTCCTTTCTTGGGCTTATGGGGTTCTTCAGGCACTGGATCCCCAATTTTGCCCTCCTAGCCAGACCACTCTACCAGGCAGCCAGAGACACCCCCAAGGGACCCCTGACCTCCCCTAAGGAGGTCCGCCAGGTTTTCCAGACCCTCCTTGAGGCTTTGTGCTCTGCTTCAGCTCTTGCTCTCCCCAATCCCCAACGACCTTTTCTCCTCTATACAGACGAAAAACATCACTTAGCCATAGCGGTCCTGGTTCAGCCACTCGGCCCCACCCTGGTCCCTATTGCTTACCTCTCAAAGCAGCTGGACCCCACTGTTCGTGGATGGCAGCCTTGCCTCCGGGCCCTTGCAGCAGCGGCAGAACTCACCACAGAGGCTCTGAAGATCAACCTGCAACAGCCTCTCCAGGTTTTCTCCCCCCACCGCCTTACCAACCTCTCGCATCAGGCTCTGGCCCACCTTGGGCCCTCTAGACTTCAATTATACCATCTCCTCTTTATAGAAAACCCTTCAATCTCTCTTTCAAGCTGTGGCTCCCTCAACCCAGCAACCCTTCTGCCTGCCTCAGACCAGCAAGTCCCCACACACTCCTGCATAGAAATCCTGGAACATCAGCAGTCTCCCCGGCCTGACCTGGCTGACCATCCCTATATTGATGGCAGCTCCATCCTGGACCCCTCCGGAACCAGACAGGCGGCCTATGCTGTAGTTACTGACTCTAATGTCATTGAAGCCCGACAGCTCCCCACAGGGACCACCTCACAACAGGCTGAACTGATTGCTTTAACCCGTGCTCTCATATGGGCTAAAGATAAAATAGTCAACATCTACACTGATTCCAAATATTCCTTTCTGATCGCACATTCCCACTGTATGATCTGGAAGGAACGAGGCTTCCTCACCACCAAAGGCACCCCGGTCCTAAATGGAAAACTCATTGAAAAACTCATTTGAGCCATCCAGCTCCCCCTGCAGGTAGCTGTCATTCACTGCCGGGGCCACCAGACTTCGAACTCTCCTGTAGCTAAGGGAAATGCTTTTGCTGATAAAACGGCCCATCCACCGCTCGTCTGGGGCGGACTCCTGCTATCTGTTTTCTTTCAGGCTCCTATACTCCACAATACTCAGCCACAGAATTAAAGTCTCTCCAGTCTTCTCCCGGGGTCCACTTCAAGGATGGATGGGCCTTTCAAGACGACCTCCTAATTCTTCCAGACGCCCAAAGACTGCAAATACTGTCAGAGATCCACAAGTCTCTCCACATAGGCCCCGACGCCCTTCACCAATTCTTATCTCCAATCCTCCACCCCAACAAACTCCGACCGGCTATCCAGGCCGCACAGGCCGCACATGCCACACGTTCTGTTTGTTCCAGGTCCAAGAGCCAAGGAGCTTGCCATGTGCACAGGCCCCTACACCAAATGCGGGGTCACCTGCCAGGACAAGACTGGCAGATAGACTTCACTCATATGCCTAAACACAAACAACTAAAATATCTTTTAACCATGGTTGATACTTTTTCAGGTTGGATTGAGGCCCTCCCAGCCGCCTCAGAGGCTGCAGAAACCGTAGCCACTCACCTACTGAAAGACATCAGCCCTCACTTCGGGCTGCCAAACTCCATACAATCAGACAACGGGCCAGCTTTCATCTCCAAGGTCACTGAAGCGGTCTCGGTCTCTCTTGGCATCAAATGGAAACTACATGTGGCCCAGTCCTCGGTTAAGGTGTTGGGGATCTCCGCCTGGATCCATCTCTCTAGTATAAAGAAAGCCCCGATTCCAGAAGAGCAACCAGTCCTGGAGCCTTGCTTCACCTGCACTCCATTAGGGCCGACCAAAATCAAAATATACAAGATGCCCTAATTGGATCATCCACGATAAGTCATTATGATTCTGCTATACATCTTTCTGACTCTGGGCCTTGCCCCGGGTTGCCCACTGATTCTTGCCACCTTCTCGCCTTTGCTTCTGGAATCCTCCCATCTGTTCCGTACCCTGAATTTGACCCAACGCCTCCTCTATCAGGCCAACTCCACATTTGCGTCCTCCTCAGCCTACTCTGCCATATGTGTGGGTCCACCACCTATATGTGTCTCCCCACTAACTGGACCAGCACCTGCACCTTGGTATATCTCACCCCCAACATCAATATAGTCCCCCAGGATGCCTCCCTGCTTGTTCCCGATGTCACCCTGATTAAACAAGAAGACACAAACGGGCTATACAGCTGGTACCCCTCCTCACTGCCCTAAGCAGTACAGGAGCTTTGGGACTCGGGGCAGGTGGGTTAGGAACCTCTCTATCATATTTCCACATCCTATCTGAAGACCTACAAAATTCTTTATAAGAAATAGCCTCCACCCTTCTCAGCATCCAAGATCAACTAGACTCCTTAGTAGCAGTCACCCTTCAAAATTGAAGGGGCCTAGATCTCCTCACTGCAGAAAAGGGAGGTATATGTGTTTTCCTAGAAGAGCAATGCTGCTTCTATCTTAACCAGTCAGGCCTCGTCCGAAGTGCTGCCAATAACTTAAAAGAAAGAGCACAACGCATTCGGGAAAGGCGAGATCAATCTTGGAGCACCTGGTTCGATTCCAACTGGGCACACTGGGTTTTGCCGCTTAAGGGTCCCCTAACTCTCCTTTTTCTAGCCCTAGCCTTCGGACCCTGTCTCCTGAGACTGCTCTCCTCCCTACTACAAAACTGACTGAAGGCCTTCACCAGCCAGACGGTGCACGAGATCTTGATGGTAAGCCATTATCAACCTCTCACCAGATCCTCAGGCCCGGATCATGCCGAAATGGGCCCCCTTCCCTAACGCCGCCCCTGTCCAGCTCGAAGTAGCCAGAAAGATACCTGTGCCCCTTTGTCATTATCACAGAATCGGGAATGTCCGATGGCCTGGGGACTGGCGCCAGGCAAAGTGCTCGACCATTGTCTCACTTGCTCAGCCTTGCCTCCCACCCTGAACTGCCTGCCTTGAGCTTGTAGATTAACTCCCATCTTGCTATTATCGATTCACATTCCAGAGGCTCCATGCATAGCCCCCGCAGGGCCAAACCCTAAGAGACAAATTCCAGCTACAACAGGCAGATATAAAAGATACAAGCCCCTACATTAAGCGCGGCTTCTAGGACTCGACCCCCAGAGTCTGTGAACCCGCCCAGAGTGCACCCAATAAAGCCTGATCCCTGTTTATTCGGCTGATTGGCTCTCCAGTCTCTTCTCTGTTTTATTTGGCGGCGCCCCCGATTCCTTACACTAGGAATATACCCTAACAAGCCTGAAATGCCAATCAGAAAGAATAAATGTACCCCCAATTTATAATATGTATAAATTGCATCTTAATTTATACATTACAATCAAAAGAGAAGATGTAAGTGGGTTGCATGAAATCCACTGATGATAGATTAGGGAGATGGGAAAAAGTAAAGGGGGTAGGGAATCTCTGGCTTAGATAAAAAGTAATATATATAGCAGCACTATTTACAATAGCTAAAATCTGGAAACAACCCAAATGTCCATCAGTAGACGAATAGATAAAAAAGCTGTGGTACTTATACACAGTGGAGTACTGTGCAGCTGTAAGAAAGAAAGATCTCTTATCCTTTGAGATGACATGGACGGACCTGAAAAGTATTATCCTAAGCAAAACAAGCCAAACAGAGAAAGACAAGTTTCATATGATCTCCCTTATTTGTAATATAATGAACATAACAGTCTAAGGAATGGGGTAGTCTCAGAGAAGTGGAAGTGGGGTACAGACTGACAATCCCCAGAAGAGTGGGTGGTGGGAGAGAGATAAACCACAGAACTTATGTGCATGTATGCATGAACAATGGACATGGTCAACAAAGCTGGGGACAGGGCAGGGAAGAGGGGGGATCAGTGGGGGGAAAAGGAGAAACATCTGTAGCAAAAATAAATTAATAAAAAAAAAGTTGGAAATTCTTCAGTAAAATGATCTGAACCAGATCATCTTTCCAATTGACAAATTTCTTTATAGAAACAGACCTTGCAACAGTTTGTTATTGCTTTATTCTTAAATATGAGGGGACAATCCCATCAAGAGATCATCAGACAATGGATAACTTTCTCTGATGTTATCAAAATATAAACCAATATAAATATAAGACAAAAGCAATCAGCCTCTATAATTCCAAACAAATAATCAAATAGAGAAAAAAGGAACACAGGAAAGACTGTAGGGGAATAGAAGAAAACCTTTCTTACCATTAAAAAAAAAAATCCACCCGGCTGGTATGGCTCACTGGTTAAGTTTCAACTTATGCACCAAGAAGACCCCAGTTCAATTCCCGGTCAGGGCACATGCCCAGGTTGTGGGCCAAATCCCCAGTACCATAGTAATGTAAGATGTAAACATCAGGGCAGACTGGATGAGGAGAATATAGGAACTTTTTACATTTACTTTGTAACTTTTTTTTGTCAATTTAAACTTATTTCAAATTAGAAAGATTATTTAAGGAAAAAGAGAAATAAAGTAGATGCTCTCAGGCTACTGGATGGGTGGTGAGTACTTCTTGAGCTAGGTACACAAGAAGAGGAGCAGGTTGTATGGGTGGGTGAGGTGGGGGAAAAGGTTCAGTAGTAGACACTTCAGAGGAATGTGTGTATCCAGGTATATCAGCTATCCTCTAGACAGGACCTCCAGATTAAAGACCAGAAGTGTGAGCCACCTGTCCATGGATTATTGATTGGGAGCAGTTGGAATGTGTCCATATAACGTGTGTGAGGAGAAGAGAAAAGGACTTCAGACAGAGCTCTAATAAATACCAAGAACATTAGGAGAAAATTGCTATTTTTGCAGTTTAAGTTTCTTCCCTAATTGTATTTTTTTGTATTGATTCAGTTATTTTATGAGGCCAGTTATTGAACTTCTACATTATATTATAATTCTAATCAAGAGCTAACTTTAAAGCCAACGGAAGCCATGCAGAATTATTTGGGTGAAACTGACCTTGTATGTAGGTAATAGAGAATGGTATGAACTGTGGCAAACTGAACTGTGCCTGCTCTGCCCAGAGGGAGGACTCCAGCTTCAGCTCCAGCTGATGGTTAAGTAGAAATGTGGGTCTAAAAGTGACACATTTTTTTTCCTAAGTCAGAAATACAGAGTTCTATATGAAACCTGCCAATTTTGAGTGTTGGCAATTAATTATTTTTAATTTTTGCTAACCAAATAGAACATGTCTGTTGACAGCCAGCACCTTGCAGGCCTTTTGTTTGTGACCTCTGTTCAAAATCTTTCCCCAACGTTTGTGGCCACTTTTCTGTTCTTTCCCCTGCCCCAAACATTTATGCTTTTAATCTGAAGTACCCCAGCAGACTGGCAACATAGTGTTTGATGAGGCTGTTGACAAATTTGGACCTAGGACATATTTCTACACAGTCCTATTTATTAAATGCATGTTTCCCAGAAGCACTGGCTTACTGATGTAAACTGAATGCAGTTTGCCAAACATTTAACTTCTTGCTTATAGGGACTTTATTACCTATGGTTGTCCCTTGTCATTGATTACCCTGTCATAGGGTACAGGGCCTAATTTATGCCAAAGCGAGACAATGTGGCCCTATGACCTGTGAGGCTCTTATTTTAGCTTAGAAGACTAATCTAATCTGGCAGGACTTTCTCTTTTATAGCCATGGTAGAGTATGGCACATTTTCCTTTCACGTATTTGCAAATAAATTCTGTTTTTATTTCTACCCCCATGCTGCTTTAGCATTAGAAGGAAAAAATGCAAACCCTCAAATGTTGTTTATGGACCTGCAGTTTTCCAATCTTGTGTCCTTGAAGTTCTTTGTACATACAGACATCATAGTGGTTCTTTTCCAGATTGTTCAGGCATATTCTCAATCCTCCATGAAGTCTTAGAAATATCAGAATTCCTGGAATGTATTTGGCCACTTTCTTGAGCGTCCCAAATGTAAATTGGAGATACAGATCTGGTTTCCCACCCTCCCCTCCTCTGTGTGGCCTGATCAAAAGTTTTTAGTCCACATGTGACTTTGAATTTTGAGGAAAAAAAAAACACAAGTATTTTTCACATGATTAGTTACCAATCTCATATTAAAAATTGGCAAGATTGTGTGGCTGGTGTGGCTCAGAGGATTGAGCGTTGTTTCATGGACTGAGAGGACCCAGTCAAGGCACTTGCCTGGGTTGCAGGCTCAATCCCCAGTAGGGGGTCTGCAGGAGGCTGCTGATTGATGTATTTCTGTCATGTCAATGTTTCTTTCTATCTTTCTCTTCCTTCCTCTCTCTCTAAAAAAATCAGTAAAAACATTTTTTTTTTAAAAATTGGCAAGATCATCTTTATCTGGCTTCTAGTATAGCTAAAAAATATTTTCCTGTTTATTCTATGTCTTTTGAGGTGCATCTCATTTCTTGCTTAAACTTCATGATACTACTTATTGTGGAAGACTATTTCTTTTGCCTATTGATTGGCATCTTGGGATTTTTTAAAATTTAAGTGTAGCTTCCATACAATGTTATATTAGTGATTCAACATTTGTACACATTACGATGTAATCATCCTACTAAGTTTAGTAAGCATCTGTGCAAAATTATCAGTTGTCATTTTATGCATACCTTTGAATTATCCAATATAGTTTGTCTCCAAATCCTGGAGGTTTCCTATTGGAAGTAATGGAATATGTGGCTTCTCTTCCTCCATGTAGTCTTGGAACTTATCATGATTATATGTACATAATGCTTGCTTTATATACTATAAATTTTTTTTATTAATTTTTGTTACAGATGTTTCTCCTTTTCCCCCCACTGATTCCCCCTCCCTCTCCCTCCCTGTACTGTCCCCAGTTTGTTGTCCATGTCCACTGTTCATGCATACATGCATATAAGTTCTGTGGTTTATCTCTCCCCCACCACCCCACTCTTCTGGGGATTGTCAGTCTGTACCCCACTTCCAAGTCTCTGGGACTACCCCATTACTCAGACTGCTATGTTCATTATATACCACAAATAATTGAGATCATATGAAACTTGTCTTTCTCTGTTTGGCTTGTTTCACTTAGGATGATACTTTCTAGGTCCCTCCATGTAGTCTCAAAGGATAAGAGATCTTTCTTTCTTACAGCTGCATAGTACCTCCATTGTGTATATGTACCACAGCTTTTTTATCTATTCGTTTACTGATGGACACATGGGCTGTTTCTAGGTCTAAGCTATTGTAAGTAGTGCTGCTACAAACATGGGGGTACATATATTCTTTCTGATTGGTGTTTCCGGCTTCTTAGGGTATATTCCTAGAAGTGGGATCACTGGGTCAAATGGAAGTTCAATTTTTAATTTTTTGAGGTAACACCATATTGTTTTCTATAGTGGCTGCACCAATCTGCATTCCCACCAGCAGTGTACTAGAGTCCCCTTTTCTCCACACCCTCGCCAACACTTATTGTTTGACGATTTGATGATGGCGGCCATTTGACAGGTGTGAGGTGATACCTCATTGTTGTTTTAATTTGCATCTCTCTGATGATTAGTGATGATGAGCATTTCTTCATATGTCTCTTAGCCATTTGTATGTCCTGTTGGGAGAGGTGTCTATTTAGTTCCTCTGCCCATTTTTTAAATTTGATTCTTTGTCTTCCTTTTGTGGAGTTGTATGATCACTCTATATGTATTGGAAATTAACCCCTTATCTGATATATTATTGGCAATTATGCTCTCCCATACAGTGGGAAGCCTTTCCATTTTCATGATTGTATGTTTCACTGGGCAGAAGCTTTTGAGTTTGATGTAGTCCCATGTGTTCATTTTCTCCTTTGTTTCTATTGCCTTAGGTGATGTGTCAGTAAAAATTCTGCTGCGTATGAGGTCTGAAATTTTGTTGCCTACAGTCTCTTCTAGGATTGTTATAGATTCATAAGTTACGTTTAAGTCTTTTATCCATTTTGAGTTTATTCTCGTGTAGGGTGTAAGTTGATGGTCTAGTTTCATTTTTCTGCAAGTAGCTGTCCAATTTTCCCAGCACCATTTATTAAAGAGGCTGTCCTTACTGCACTGTATGCTTTTGCCACCTTTGTCAAATATTAATTGAGCATATTGCCTTGGGTCCACTTCTGGGTTCTCTGTTCTGTTCCACTGGTCTATATGCCTGTTCTTGTGACAGTACCAGGCTGTTGTGATTACAATGGCTTTGTAGTATAACCTGAAATCTGGTATAGTGATCCCTCCAACTTTGTTCTTCCTTTTCAAAATTCCTGTGGCTATTCGAGTCCTTTTTTGGTTCCATATGAACTTTTGAAATAATTGTTCTAATTCTGTGAAGTATGCTGTTGGTATTTTGATGGGGATTGCGTTGAATCTATAAATTGCTTTGGGTAATATGGACATTTTAATTATGTTAATTCTCCCAATCCATGAATAGGGTATGTGCTTCGACTTTTTTATATCTTCCTCTATTTATTTTTTCAATGACCTGTAGTTTTCTGCGAATAGGACCTTTATTTCTTTGGTTAAGTTTATTCCTAGGTATCTTAATTCTTTTGCCGCAATGGTAAATGGGATTGTTTTCTTAGTTTTTCTTTCTGTGATTTCGTCATTGGTGTATAAGAATGCCATTGATTTCTTGACGCTAATTTTGTATCCTGCTACTTTGCCAAATTCATTTATTAAGTCTAGTAAACTTTTGATAGAGTCTTTGGGGTTTTCTATGTATAGTACCATGTCATCTGCAAATAATGACAGTTTCACTTCCTCCTTTCCAATTTGGATCCCTTTTATTTTTTCTTCCTGTCTGATTGCTGTGGCTAAGACTTCCAGTACAATGTTAAATATGAGTGGCAAAAGTGGGCATCCTTGCCTTGTTCCTGTTCTTAAGGGAAATGCTTTTAGTTTTTGCCCATTAAGTATGATGTTGGCTGAAGGTCTTTCATATATGGCCTTTATTATGTGTAGATAAGATCCCTCTATTACCACACTGCTGAACGTTTTTATCAGAAATGGATGCTGGATTTTGTCAAATGCTTTTTCAGCATCTATTGATATGATCATGTGTTTTTTATTCTTCATTTTCTTTATGTAGTGTATCACATTTATGGATTTGCGAATATTGTACCAGCCTTGCATCCCTGGGAGGAATCCCACTTGGTCATGGTGGATAATTTTTTGGTGTATTGCTGGTTCTGATTTGCTAATATTTTGTTCAGGATTTTGGCATTTATGTTTATCAGGGATATTGGCCTGTAGTATTCTTTCTTTGTTGTGTCTTTTTCTGGTTTTGGAATTAAAATTATGCTGGCTTCATAAAACGAGTTTGGAAGTCTTCCTTCTTGAATTTTTTGAAATAGTTTGAGGAGAACGGGTATTAGTTCTTCTTTGAATGTTCAGTAAAACTCCCCGGTGAAGCCATCCTAGCCTGGGCTTTTGTTTGCTGGGAGATTCTTGATTACATCTTCAATTTCTTCTGTTGTTATTGGTCTGTTCAAGTTTTCTATCTCTTCCTGATCCAGTTTTGGGAGACTATGTGTTTCTAGAAATTTGTCCATTTCACTTAGATCGTCGAATTTGTTGCCATATAATTGTTCATAGTAGTTGTTAATGATCTTTTGCATTTCTGTGGTGTCAGTTGTTACCTCTCCTCTTTCATTTCTGATTTTGTATATTTGGGTTCTCTCTCTTTGTTTCATGGTGAGTCTAGCTAAGGGTCCATCAATCTTCTTTATCTTTAAAAAAAAACAGCTCTTAATTTCATTGATCCTTTGAATTGTTTTTTTGGTCTCTGTCATTTATTTCTGCTCTGATCTTTACTATTTCATTCCTTTTCTACTTGCTCTAGCGTTTTCTTTTTGTTTGCGCTCTAGTTCTTTAAGGTGTAAAGTTAGATAATCTATTAGAGATTTTTGTTCTTATTTGAGGTAAGCCTGTAGTGCTATGAACTTAACTCTCAGAACTGCTTTCGCTGCATCCCATAGATTTTGTGTTGTTGTGTCTTCATATTCATTGGTTTCCAAGAGGTTTTTGATTTCTTCCTTGATCTCCTCAGTGACCCATTCATTGTTCAATAAAATGCTATTTAGCTTCCATGTGTTCAAATGTCTTTGTATGTTCTTCTTGCAATTGATTTCTAGTTTCATGCCATTGTGATCTGAGAAGATGCTTGATATGATTTCAGTTTTCTTGAACTTATAGAGACTTAGTTTGTGCCCTAACATGTGGTCGATCTTTGAGAATGACCCATGTGCACTTGAGAAGAATGTGAATTCTGTACTTTGGGGTGTAATTCTCTGTAGATATTTATTAAATCCATTTGGTCTAGTGCTTCATTTAGAGTCTCTTTTTCCTTGCTAATTTATTGTCTAGAGGATCTATCCAGTGATGTCAGCGGGGTGTTGAAGTCCCCTGCTATGATTGTATTGCTATCTATTTCTCCTTTGAAGTCCTCCAGAAGTTTTTTTATATATTTTGGTGCTCCTATGTTGGGTTCATATATGTTTATCAAGGTTATATCTTCCTGTTGGATAGATCCTTTCAATACTATGTAGTGGCCTTCTTTGTCTCTAATTATGGCCTTCATTCTGAAATCTATTTTATCAGATATGAGAATTGCTACCCCAGCTTTTTTTTCTTTCCCGTTTGCTTGGAAAATTTTTTCCATCCCTTCACTTTCAATCTATGTGAGTCTTTTTTTGTGAGGGGGCGTCTCTTGTAAACAACATATAGATGAGTCGTGCTTTCTTATCCAATGAGCTACTCTGTGTCTTTTTATGGGAGCATTCAATCCATTTACATTTAAGGTGATTATTGATATGTATTTATTTATTGCCATTTTTGTTTAGTGTGGTTCTATTTTTCTTTCCATTTCTCCTGGTAATTACAGCAGTCCTTTGAACATTTCTTACAGTACTGGTTTGGTGCTAATGTATTCCCTTAGCCTTTTTTTGTCTGGAAAGCTCTTTATTTGACCTATTTTGAATGATTGCCTTGCTGGGTAGAGTAGTCTTGGATGCTGTTCTTTATTTTTCATGACCTTGATTACTTCATGCCATTCCCTTCTGTCCTGTAGTGTTTCTTGTGAGAAGTCAGCTGAGAGACTTATAGGGTTTCCTTTATAGGTAACCTGTTGCTTATCTCTTGCTGCTTTTAGGATTCTCTCTTTGTCTTTAATTTTTGGCAGTTTGATTACTATGTGTCTTGGTGTGGGTTTGTTTGGGTTTTTCTTACTTGGGGCTCTCTCTGCTTCTTGAACTTGAATGCCTCCTTTCTTCTCCAATTTAGGGAAGTTTTCTGTCACTATTTCTTTGAATATATTCTCTAACCCTTGCTTATTTTCTTCTTCTTCAGGGACTCCTATGATGCAAATATTATTCCGTTTCCAGTTGTCCCACAGTTCTCTTAAGCTGTCTTCCTGTTTTTTAATCATGTTTTCCTTCTGGTTTTCTGATTGCTTGATTTTTTTCTACCCTGTCTTCTAATTCACTGATCCAGTCCTCAGCTTCCCCTACCCTGCTTTTCAGACCTTCCAATGTGTTGTTCATTTCTGATATGTCATTCTTCATTTCTTTCTGTTGGTTTTTAATTTCCAGCTCGTTGATTTTCAACATTTTTATGGCTTTACTCATGGTGCTCATGTCCTTACACATGCTGTTGAGTTTCCTCAACATCATGGCTCTAAGTTATAGTTCTGTTAACTTGCTTAACTGCACCTCATTTGTCTCATCTTCCGTAGAGGTCTCTTGTTCTTTCATTTGGCTTTTGTTTCTGTTTTTCACCATTTTGGCTATCACAGTGGACTTAGGAGTCTGCCAAATTTTCCCTGTTGGTGTTGGTGTTCTGCTGTTTGTGGCTCCCTCTCCTGGGTTTGGATGAGCCAGGGAGGACCCACTTTAAACACCACCTTCAAGTCTTAGCTTTTCTGGTTAATGTTGCTAGCCCAGGGAATAGTAGTTATCCTATTGCTTTTTTCACCTGGAGGCTATTAGTAGAGGTCACCTGAAGACCCTTGGTTTCTGAGTTGCCTGAAAAACTTCCTCAGGTGCTCTGTTTAAGAGGATTTCCTGAGGGTGGGGCAGCTGCTGGTTGTTAATGGGCCTCAATTAGCATTTCAATGGCCACCAGGTGGGGTTGAATCTCTGAGGGAAGGGCCTCCACCTCTCCCCAGGGCCCTGGGAAGGAGTAAAATGGCCACAGTCTTGCGTGGCTGCACTCAGCGAAAGGTCTAGCACCCTCCAAATCCCGAGTGTCCCCACACAGTTCTAGTCCAGTCTGTCTTCCCTCTGCTAGATCCCGAGTTGGTTGGCTGCTGCCAATTTAGCCTGTGTCTAGATTCTGCATCATGGAGCCACCTGGGACTTTTAACCCGAGGGTGCTGCTTCCAGCCAAGGGCGGCTGCGGCTGTGGCACCAGCCAAGGTCATTGCACGCATCAGAAGCCCCAGGACTAAGCCGCGTTAGCGGGACACTGCCAAGGTGGCAGCAGCTTCCGGCAGAGTCCCCTTTTCCCAGCGAGTCCGAGCGGCTCTAGCCTAGGGCTTAGCACGCAGAGTTTGCAGGACTCAGCCGGGGTCGCAGCCGAGGCGGCTGTAGTGTCCTACTGAGTCCCTGGTTGCAGCCAGTCCGTGCAGCACCAGCCGAGGGCTTAGCAGGCAGCAGAGTTCGCAGGAGTCATGCGGGGTCGCAGCCCAGGCAGTAGCAGCCACTTCCCGCCGAGTCCCTTGGTCCCAGCCCAGGCCGCTGTGGATCGTGGGCTCCCGGCCCCCTCTCGCGTCCTCGCAATTCTACCAGGATTGAGTCGGTGTCCCTGGTTATGAGGTCCTCCAAGGTGTCTTTTGGTTGCCCCTTCCTGACGATT
The DNA here is from genome assembly GCF_014108415.1 of Molossus molossus. NCBI lineage: Eukaryota > Metazoa > Chordata > Mammalia > Chiroptera > Molossidae > Molossus > Molossus molossus. The sequence continues at coordinate 56,167,548 of NW_023425399.1, read as the reverse complement.
TGCCTTTATTTTCGTTGTAAATCCAGTTTGGTCCTGGGAGATGGTCTGTGTAGCTCCATTCACTCCGCTGCCATTTTTCGGATCCTATATTATAAAATTTTTAAAAATTAAACTTTGTGAATATCTTTTTTAGGGAGTCAGCATGATGTTGTAAAAGAGTATGAAATTTAGAATCAGAAATTAGACAAAATATTTTGTCTGAAATTTCTTACCTAGAGCAAGCAGTGGGTCAATAAATCTTGAAATTAAAAAATATTTTAAATTTGGAAATCAGATTCCTATTTTGCCTTTTACTAGCTAAGTGATTTTGGTTGGGTAAGTCAAGTCACTTCTCTGAAACTTGGCTTTCTCATTTTGTTGATAGAGATGCTGTCCTTACCTGTTGACCATACTAGATTATTATTAAAGATCAAATGAGGTCATGGATAAGGCAGTTCAAAATTGATGTCAATAAATTATATTGCTATTATTTTAAAATATGGTAGGGCAGTTTGCTCTTTGAAGAAAGCATAAAGAATGTGAATGGTCACCTTACTTCAATGAATTTTCCTAAAGTTACAGGTACTTCTACACTGTAATTTCCAGTGAGAGGAAGGACTGAAAGAAATGTAACTCTGGCCACTATTGAGTGCTTTAACCCACATTAGCTCCTTGCATCATGACAAACATTCGTTTAGAAAGGCCTTAGCTGTTTTTGTAAATGAAGACAAGAATGCCTGGCTGAAGAACCAACTCCTCTGACCTGCACAGGGCAGCCTGGATGTCCACTGATTGGCCTAGCATGTGCTGGATCCAGGGCCCACCCTCACCTGCTTGTTTCCTGACTAGTCTGGTTCCAGGCCCTACAGCTAGTCTTACAGGCCTGGAGCTAGTTTAATTAGGGCCAGGAGAGTTTCTGCCAAAAGTGAACCTCAAAGTATCAATTAGTTGCAGGATGCTAGCTGAAGCCTGGAGGAGCTGCCAAGAAGCTATTCTAGATTTATAAAATTCTCATCCAGATGGGAAAATAAATGGAGAAGAGTCCAAATCCAACTCAGTATTTGTGAGATATAGGATAGAGTTTCCCAAGAGGGATTGTTTTGAATTCAGCATAAGATTTAGCTAATTTTGCTAGGCTTATTGCACCAAGAATGTGTGCGACTTTTCCTGATTTTGTATTTCTGAATTGAGGTATAATTTTCAAGGGTGGGTTATTGGCCTGAAATCATATGTAGTACAAAAGATCCTATGTAGTAGGAAAGATCTGTCTATTGAGAGAGCAGAGGGAAAGACATAGATTTGTTTTAAAAAGGTTGGAGGTAGTTCTTTGTGACTGCCTTTCTGCCTTCTTAAGGGAATTTGTCTCTCTGGTAAAGCACAAACAGGAAGGAGATTATGAATCTCACCCAAACCTGGAGATCTTCAGTTTGGTATCCTAAGCCCTTTTATCGCAGGGTTATGTTTTCAGCAAGCCTTGTTTTATTTCCTGCCTGATCCTTAAGTCTTGGTACTCCCCAGGGTCATATCCCATTTTTACTGAGTAGACTCATGGGTGATTTCCTACCTTGCCATGGTTTCAGCTGTCCTCCCTACACTAAGGACTCCTAATTCTGTGATATATCCCGTTCAGATTTCTCTTTTTTGTCTCCCTGGCCTGCTCTTGTCCTGGTGTTCTCCAAGTGGGTTAACAGTAAGTTAGAAACCTGGTTAGCATCGCAACTACTCCCTCTTTCTCACCTGTTTACAGTTACAAGTCCTATTCACTTAACTTTGAGTTTTCCCTCACCAATCAATCCTCTTTTCTTCCCATGACTACTCTTGTTGTCTTGGCTCTAGCTGCTGCTTTGCAGGCTCCCGCCCTACTTGATCTCTCTGTCAGTGGTCCTTGTTCCCTTGGGATCCATCCTCCACCATGCCCCCCAGAATTATCTATCAGAAACACATGTTTGATGATGCTACTCCTTTGGCCAAAATCATGCAAGGCTTTTCTTTATTTTTGTGACCAAGTCCCAGCCCTATAGCTTAGCAGTTAAGCTACTTAGGCTTCTTCCCAATTTTTCCTCAAGGAGGAGACCTGCGTCCCTACTGGAGGGACTGGGCTTCTCACACTTTGCAAAAAACTCTGCAGTTACATCTCTCTCTGCTTTGCTTGGAACATACCTTCAGCTTCAAAGGTACTCAAGTCACTGGTCCTCTGCCCAGGACAAAGATGTCTGCTGACATCAAGCTCAAGTGTCCTCTTCTTTCTGTGGGCCCTTCTGATTTCTCTTTCTTCTTATCTTCCTCCCATCTTCTGCCTCTGTTCCTTCTTTCTTTGGATCATTATATGTTACTAGGCCAGGATGTACTCGAGGACTTTTGTTATTTGTATTATTTCCTCCAGCAACAGTGTAAACTGTGTGCTTGAAGCATATTTGTCAGGAGAATGACAAGAGCCCAACACAGAGCTAGGCATACAGAAGCTTTGTCATGTTGGACTTGACTAAACAAACAGCCAACATGCAGGTGGTTGTATGGACTGGGGAGCCATTGCTTGGCTTTGTTGGCGAGACTACCTAGATTTCTCACAGCTTACATTTTCTTTACTGCAGATGTGCCCAGTAATGGACTTTTTGAGCCAGCCAGCTATCATTGGTAATGGAAGCTGGTCTCTCTTCTCGAAGGATCTGGCTTCCAGAATCTTAGGATTCCTTGAGTTATTGGGTGTTGGCCTGGGAGATTGGGACAGAGGAGATTCCCATCAGCTTGTTCTTGAGTTCTATCCTTTAAACAGACTTATCTACAGTGATGGGAGCAGGGAATCTTGCATAGGCACCATGGAACTTGTTATTGAAAGGAGTCCTGCTAGGAGCCCTTTTTTTAAGGGTAGCTCCTATACCTCACACAGTCACCTACCACTCCCTCTGAGTGTATTAGGTGAGTGAGCTCAGGGATATACCTCTGCAAAATGTTCTTGCCTGTCTGTTTTAATGACTGAAAGCCAGAAGGCAGCAGAGCACTATAGAAAAGGAATGCGGTTTTGTTTTCTTTACAGTAGAGTAAATTGGGATTTTTGCCAGACAGATTTTTCTCTTGCCATTTTATTTTATTTTAATTTAATTTAATTAATTAATTAATTTATTTTTTTGTGGTACGTGCTTCTAGCAGGAACCGAACCCTGGACTCTCTGGCCCGCAGGCTGACACTCAACCGCTGAGCCAAACTGGCCAGGGCTATTTTATTATTTTATTAATGAAAAGCTTTCCTGGCAGATGTTGAGAATCAAAAAAAGGCCCAGGCTTCCTTTCCCTGTCCGCTGATCATGCATTTCCCACCTGTGCTGTAATCTAGAGAAGGCCAAGTGCCTGGGAATCCCTGGTTCAGGGATGCCTCCCAGTGCATGATCCACCCTGCAGGTCACCTGGTATCAGGGTCGGTTAACTGCTGTCCAGCTTACTAGTTCATAGTCTTGCTGTCCTCTCTACTGAACTCCATGCAGTTCCCAACTTTGTAAGTGCCATGCAAGGCTGCATTTGAGCTTTCCTCTTCCCTTTTGTGAACTTCCTGCCTTGGCTGGCCTGCATTCCTCGCTCCTTTCTGCCCTGTGCTGTGTTGCCTTTTGGGTCTGGGACTCTGCTGTCAGCTTGGATGCTCCCACCCCATTTTTTCTTTTCTTTTCTTTCTTTCTTTTTTTTAGAGGACGTTCATTAAAGCTGAGGACAGTGAAACAAGAAAGGGCTGGGAAATGGGCCTAGGCTTATCTGCTTTGTCTCACTAAGATATCAAAGAAAAGGGCGCCTTGGGACAGGTTCAGGAGTAAATCTGGGACCAACTGCTGCTGCCCATTGCTGCTGTAGTTGAAAGCCTCATGGGATCTCTTACTAAGTTTAGGAGATGCTTAGAAGAAAGGGGTGGGGAAGTTTGGCTGGCTCCTAGGAAGGAGAGAGTGCTCTCTATTTTTGTTGTTGTTGTTGTTGTTGTTATAATTTTTCATTATTTATTTTAGAGAGAGAAAAAGGGAGAGGGAGAGAGAGAAACATTGATGAGAGAGAACATTGATTGGCCACCTCCTGCATGCCCCCCACTGGGGATTTGGCCCATAACCTGGGCATGTGCCTTGACCAGTAATTGAACTGGTGACCTCTTGGTGCATGGGTCGACACTCAACCACTACCATCCTGACATCTCACCCCATTTTCTACTTGAAATGCAGTCTCTCTGGGTCTTGGTTGAATGCCACTAGGGGGCCATAGAATGTGTTGAGGACAGTCCAGGTTGAAATCTTGACTTGTCTGCCAGCCAGCTCTGTGTTTGGTGAGTTTACCTCCTCCCTCAGAGCCTCTGCCCTATAGAAGGTGGCATGATTGGCCTGGTGCCTGTTAGGATGGAGTGAGGTGACCTGTAAATCAAAACTTGGCAGTGGGAGGTTTTCGTGAATACCTTCCTCCTCTCTTTTCTTTTTTGTAGCTCTTTTTCCTGATCTTCATAACTGTAAAGAATCTTTCCTCCTTTGAGTTCTTATGTATTTGGTAGCTCTAACAGTAGAACTTGGAACTTCCCACCCTTATTATAATTATTATGGTGAGCTTCTCATCTTCTCATGTGCTTTGGCAGACATTGACTGTCTTCCACAAAGCCCAGATCCTCACCAGGCTTCCTGGCTCTATACAAGCTTGCTGTGTGCATGAGCATCCCACTAATTCCAAGTCAGTCTCCCAGAGGTGACCAGATTCCCTCTGAGACAGCCAGACTGAATTTCTCTTTCTTTCTTTCTTTCTTTCTTTCTTTCTTTCTTTCTTTCTTTCTTTCTTTCTTTCTTTCTTTCTTTCTTTCTTTCCTTCCTTCCTTCCTTCCTTCCTTCCTTCCTTCCTTCCTTCCTTCCTTCCTTCCTTCCTTCCTTCTTCTTTCTTTCTTTCTTTCTTTCTTTCTTTCTTCTTCTTTCTATTAATTAATTTTTGTTACAGATGTTTCTCCTTTTCCCCCCACTGATTCCCCCCCTCCCTCCCTGCCCTTTCCTCAGATTGTTGTCCATGTCCACTGTTCATGCATACATGCATATAAGTTCTGTGATTTATCTCTCCACCACCACCCCCCTCTTTAGGGGATTGTCAGTCTGTACCCCGCTTCTGCATCTCTGGGACTACCCCATTCCTCAGACTGTTCAGACTGAATTTCATTGTTTACTACCTGCACTGGTTTTGACTCTGTTTTAAAATGTATATTTTACCTACTTGGCTTTGCTGTCTAGATGGCTCTGTTGCCAAAGCTGAGTTAAATACAAAAATGGTTAGCACAACTACCTCTGGATCCAGGACGCACCATACCTCACAGGTTCCTGGGGATGGTGTCACCCTCTACTTGCCACAAGTGTGTGATACTCACTGGCCTATTAATAAGGCAGCTGGGCCTTTTAGCCTGGATGAGAGGCAGAGAGAACAGAGAGAGGCTGAATGCAGGGGATGGGATGCGTGTATCCCTAACTTCAGCAGGGTAGAGCTGGGGCTGCCCCAGGGGGCTGGCCTCTCAGTGCTCTCAGATGGAGACCACAGTTTTACTCTTGATGAAATCAGACCAGCCATCATTTAGAAACTTTTCAACGGAGCTAGAAAGGGAAATATAAAAAAGTAAAATCATTTAATCACCAATTAATACAGGAAATGTTATTTTGAGGCTCAGTGGTTTCTACCCGTTTTATTCCATTTCCAACCCCTCTGCTGCTTGTAGTCTTGAAGTCACACAGGGATAGGACAGAATGACAAACTCTTTCTCACTACCAACTTGCCATGGGTGTAGTGAGAAGCACACACATTAGGAAGGTGGGCAGCTTTTTTCCCAGGAAAAAATACGTATGTATATAATTTTTGGTAACAGAAAACATTAAGACCAGGTGCAGGTACAATGGACCTGAATTCTGACAGTTGCTCAGGAAGGCATGGCGGTATTCTTTAATGCCATCTGTCTCAGAATGGTATGTGGCCAGTACATAATTCTGGGCAATTTCACTTCCTTGTCTATTATCTAATAGCAAAGGGTATCTCACTTGCCAGGCTTTTAGATATTGTGTAAAGGCACTTTCAGCTTTTGGTGGAAGTTGGAAAACCAGAGGATTCTAAGAGAAAAAGATATGTTTACTCCTTGTGTCCCTTCCCTACATGCATGCAGTAGTATGACAGGCTCAACTGCTCCTGTACCCCAGCTGTGCCTGTCATGGAGGTATGGAAGCCAGCTGGCCACAGCTTTCCAGTCTGCAAGCCTTGGCCTTTGGTGTTTTCGAGCTGACTGAGATTATGAGTGGCCACAGCTGACTGAGGCCTTTTTGGCAAACAGGTGTCTAAATGGACACACATATGCACGTCAGAGAGCATTTGCTTTTGAGTGTGCATATGGGGAGATGGAACTGACTGTACTGTTCCCACTCAATTTACCCCCTTCTCCAGGGAACTGCTCTTCTCTGTTAGAAGCAATTCTTTCTAATGAGTGCTCTAGTTTCTTACTTTGGTTGACTTAGCCACAGTGATTGGTCAAGGTATTTTTATTTTTTGTTTTTGTTACAGATGTTTCTCCTTTTTCTCCCATTGACAAACTCCTCTCAATCCCATCACCCCTCCCCAGCATTGCTGTTTATATCTATGGTTACGCATACATGCATATAAGTTCTGTGGTTTATCTCTTGCCCTCCCCCCCTTCTGAGGTTTGTCAGTCTATACCTTAGTTCTGTGTCTCTGGGTCTATTTTGTTTATCAGCTTGTTTTGTTCATTATATTCCACAAATAAGTGAGATCATGTAATATTTGTCTTTCTCTGATTGGCTTGTTTCACTTAGGATAATATTTTCCAGGTTCCTCACGTTATCTCAAAGGATAGGAGATCTTTCTTTCTTACAACTGCATAGTATTCCATTGTGTATATGTACCACAGCTCTTTTATCCATACATCTATTGATGGACACTTGGGCTGTTTCCAGATCTTAGCTATTGTAAATAGTACTGCTATGAACATGGGGGTACATATATTCTTTCTGATTGGTGTTTCAGGCTTCTTAGAATATATTCCTAGAACAAAGATCACTGGGTCAAATGGCAGTTCAGTTTTTAATTGTTTGATAAAACACCATATGGTTTTCCATAGTGGCTGGACCAGTCTGTATTCCCACCAGAAGTGTACTAGAGTCCCCTTTTCTCCACACTCTCACCAACACTTGTTGTTTGATGCTTTGTTGATGGCAGCCATTCTGACAGGTGTGAGGTAATAACTTATTGTTCATTAAATTTGCATCTCTCTGATGATTAGTGATGTTGAGCATTTTGTCATATGTCTCTTGGCCATTTGTATGTCCTGTGTAGAGAGGTGTCTAGTTAGGTCCTCTGCCCATTTTATTATTGGATTCTTTGTCTTCATTTTGTCGAGTTATATGAGTACACTATATATTTTGGACATTAACCCCTTATCTGATATATCATTGGCAATTATGCTCTCCCATATAATGTGTTTCATTTCCATTTTAATGCTTATTTCTTTTGCCATACAGAAGCTTTTTAGTTTGATGTAGTACCATGTGTTAATTTTTTCTTTCTTTCTCTTGCTTTGGGCCTTGTATCAGTGAAAATTCTGCTGCGTGTGATGTCTGAAATTTTATTGTTGATATTTTCTTCTGGGAATTTTATAGATTCACAAGTCACATTTAAGTCTTTTATCCATTTTGAGTTTATTTTTGTGTATAGTTTAAGTTGGTGGTCTGGATTTATTTATTTATTTCATGTAGCTGTCCAATTTTTTCAACACCATTTATTAAAGAGGCTGTCTTTACTCCACTGTATGCTCTTGCCACCTTTGTCAAATATTAATTGGGCATAATGGTGGGTCAGTGTTTGGATTTTCTGTTCTGTTCCATTGATCTATATGCCTGTTCTTGGGCCAGTATCAGGCTGTTTTGTTTATGGTGGCTTTGAGGTGTAACTTGATATCGGGTATTTTGATCCCTCCTACTTTGTTCTTCTTTTTCATGATTGCTGTGGCTATTTGGGGTCTTTTTTGGTTCCATATAAACTTTTGGAGTATTTGTTCTAGTTCTGTGAAATATGTCATTGGCATTTTGATGGGGATTGCTTTGAATCTATAGCTTGCTTTGGGTAGTATGGACATTTTAATGATGTTAATTATTTTGATTCATGAACAAGGTATATGCTTTCATTTTTTATATCTTTCTCTATCTCTTCATAAAATGTCTTATAGTTTTCTGCAAACAGGTCCTTTACTTCTTTGGTTTAGTTGGTTAATTATTTTGCTGAAATGGTAAATGGGATTTTTTTTTTTTAGTTTTTCTTTCTGTGAATTTATCATTGGTGTATAAGAATGCTGTTGATTTCTTGCTGTTAATTTGGTATCCTGCTACTTTGCCAAATTTATTTATTAGCTGTAGTGGATTTTTGATGGAGTCTTTAGGGCTATTTACAGTGTCATGTTATCTGCAAATAATGACAGTTTCACTTCCTCTTCCCAACTTGAATCATGTTTAATTGCTGTGGTAAGACTTCCCGTACTACATTAAATTAAATGAGAGTGGTGAAAGTGGGCATCCCTTTAATAGGAACAAATTAAGAGTTGTTCCTATTCTTAAGGGAAATAGTTTTAGTTTTTTCCCATTGAGTATGATGTTGGCTGTAGGTTTTTCACATATGGCCTTTATTATGTCAAGATATGGTCCCTCTATTCCCACATTGCTGAGCGTTTTTATCAGAAATGGGTGCTGGTTTTTTTCAAATGCTTTCTGAGCAACTATTGATATGATCATATGTTTTTTTTATCTTTTATTTTGTTTATGTGGTATATCTCACTTATTGATTTGCAAATATTGTACCAATCTTGCATCCCTGGGATGAATTCCACTTAGTCATGATGAATAATTTTTTTGATGTATTGCTGAATCTGACTTGTTAATATTTCTCAGGATTGTGGCATGTATGTTCATCAGGGATATTGGCCTGGAGTCTTCATTCTTTGTAGTATCTTTATCTGGTTTTGAAATTAGAATTATGCTGGCCTCATAAAATGAGTTTGGAAGTCTCTTCCATCTTCTTTGATATTTTGGAATAGTTTGAGGAGAATGTGTATTAGCTCTTCTTTGAATGTTTGGTAAAACTCCCCCATGAAGCCGTGCGGGCCTGGGCTTTTATTTGCTGGGAGAGTCCTTAGCTGTTATTGGTCTGTTCAAGTTTTCTCTCTCTTCCTGGTTCAGTTTTGGCAGACTATGTGTTTCTAGAAATTTTTCCATTTTGCCCATATTGTCCAATTTGCTGACATATAATTTTTTGTAGTATGTTTTAGTGATTCTTTGTACTTCTGTGGTGTCAGTTGTTAGTTTTCCTTTTTTGTTTCTGATTTTGTTTATTTGGATCTACTCTTTTTGTTTGTTCATGATTCTGGCTAAAGGTCCATCAGTCTTATTTATCTTTTCAAAGTATAAGCTCTTTGTTTTATTGACTTTTGAATTGGTTTTTTAGTTTCTATGTCATTTATTTCTGCTGTGTCCTTTACTATTTTTTTCTTCTACTTGCTCTGTTTTTTTTTGTTGTTGTTGTTTTGTTGTTTATATTATAGTTCTTTAAGTTGTAGGGTTAGAAAATCAATTAGAAATTTTTATTGTTTCTTGATGTAGGACTGTAGTGCTATAAACTTCCCTCTCATGATGGCTTTTGCTGTGCCCCATAGATTTTGTGTTGTTGTGTGTTTATTTTCATTGGTTTTTTAGGCAGTTTTTAATTTCTTCCTTGATCTCCTTGGTAACCCATTCATTGATTAACAACATGCTATTTAGCATCCATGTGTTTGAATGTTTTTGTTGTAATTGATTTCTAGTTTCATGCCATTGTGATTTGAGAAGATGCTTGATATGATTTGAGTCTTCTTGAATTTGTAGAGACTTACTTTGTGTCCTAACATGTGGTCTGTTTTTGAGAATGCTCTTGTGCTCTTGAGAAGAATGTATATTCTGCAGCTTTTGGGTAAAATGTTATATAAATATCAATTAGGTCCAACTGATCTAGTTTGTCATTTAAGGACTCTGTGTCCTTGTTAATTTTTTGTCTAGAAGCTCTATCCAGTGGTGTCAGTGGGGTTTATAGTCACACACTATGACTGTATTACTACTGAGCTCTCTTTTGAAGTCCTCCAGAAGTTTTAAAATATATTTTGGTGCTCCTGTATTTGGTGTATATGTGTTTACTAGGATTATATCCTGTAGTTGGATTGATCCCTTTAATATTATTTAGTGACTTTCTTTGTCTCTTATTATGGCCCTCATTTTGAAGTCTATCTTATCAGATTTGAGTATTGCTATGCCAGGTTTTTTTAAAATTTCCATTTACCTGGAAATTTTTTTCCATCCCTTTCATCCTGTGTGAATGTTTTGTTGTGAGCTGGGTTGCTTATAGACAGCATATATATGGGTCATGTTTTTATGTCCAGTCAGCTACCCTATATTTTTTGATTGGAGCATTTTAGCCATTTACATTTAAGGTTATTATTGATATAGTTATTAGTTGCCATTTTAATTCTCTCTCTCTCTCTCTCTCTCTCTCTCTCTCTCTCTGACCTTTCTTCTTCTTCTTACAGCAGTCCCTTTAGCATTTCTTACAGTGCTGGTTTGGTGGTGTATAATTCCTTTGGGTTTTTCTTGTCTGTGAAACCCTTTATTTTACCTTCAATTTGAATGATAGCCTTGCTAGATAGAGTAGTCTTGGATTCAGACCCTTGTCTTTTATTAGTTTGTATACTTCATGCCACTCCTTTCTGGCCTGCAGTGTTTAATTGAGAAATCAGCTGACAGTGTAATGGGAGCTCCCTTGTAGGTAACTTTCTGTTTCTCTTTTGCTTCCTTTAAGAGTCTTTCTTGGTCTTTAATGTTTGCCATTTTAATTATGATGTGTCTAGCTGTGTGTCTTTTAGAGTTCATCTTGCTTGGGACTCTCTGTGTTTCATGGACTTGTGTGACTTTTTCCTTCACCATATTAGGGAAGTTTTCTGTCATTATTTCTTCAAGCAGGTTCTCTATTTTTTCTCTGATTCTTCTCCTTCTGGTAACCCTATGATGTGAATGTTGGTACGTTTTGTGTTGTCCTAAAGCTCCCTTAAACTCTCCTCTTGCTTTTTATTTTTTTCCCCATTTGCTACTCTATTTGGCTGTTTCATTTCTACCTTGTCTTCTAAGTTGCTGATTTGGTCTTCAATTTCTTCTTATCTACTATTGAATCCTTCTAAGGTATTTTTCATAAAAGCCATGTCATTCTTTATTTCCTCTTGATTTTTATTTATAACTTGTACATCTTTTTTCAAGCTGATGTAGTTCCCACTGAGCTCTTTATAATTCTCATTAAGTTGCTTGTAGTTCTCACTAAATTATTTGAGCACCCTTAAAATCATTGCTTTCAATTCTCTATCTGACAAATTGCTTTCTTGCATTTCATGTAGTTCCTTTTCTGGTGATTTCTCCTTTTATTTCCTTTGGGTATTGTTTCTTTTTCTCACCATTTAGCAGTCTCGTAGGTCTTGGCCCAGTGAAAGATGTTTGGATGTGTAGGCAGGTCAGTGTGTGTCCAATAAGAGTGCTATGCCTCCCAGACTATTTTGGTGTGTGGTGCCCCTTGCCTTCTGTGCATCCTGGGAGATTGACATCTGGCAACTGGTATTGTTCTGTTGTGGTAGGCAGTGCTGGGGTGTGTGGGTCCAGCTGGTGTGCTTCTGCCCGATCCTTGCTGCTGCTTGGGATGGGGCACTGCTCCTGATCACCCTTTGCTAATGCTGCTGGGTATGGGTCTCAGCTGCCCATCTGTGCTGCTGCTGCCTGGGGATGGATGTCAACTCTCCAGCCTCTGTTGCTAGGGATGTGTCTCAACTGCTGTTGGGGCTGGGGCTCCACTCCCTCCCAGTCATTACTAATGGGGGGGGGAGGTGCTGGGCTCCCAAGCTGGTGCTTCTGCTGCTGGCGGTTGTGCTCAGTTCTGATCAGGCTGCTGCTGTGGATGATGGTGCTCACCTCCTGGCTGGTTGCAGTTGCTGCTTCCTTGATCAGGTACCTTGACAGTGTTGCCACTGTGCATTGGTTCATGGTGACACAGTGGGGTCCACTGGTTCAACAGTTCAAGGTGCACTGGTAGATTCAGGTCACTCAGCCATAGCTGCTCCCAGCTTCCTCCTCCCAGAGAATACCAGGGATCTTCCAGAATGGCGGGACCTTCCAGCTAAGCAGGGAGAAGTGCCCTGAGAAGCTACTTACCATGGTAGGAACCCTCTGGCTCACATTTCTGCACTCCTTGAGGTTGCTTGTTCACTCACACTCTCTCTCATACTCACTCGTACACTCACACACCCACCCTTGCTCTCATACATATTATTGAGGTATAGCAGTAAATGCATGATTCTTATGTCAACAATTCCATGCATGTTTACATGGGTGTAATCACTACCTGGACCAATGTATAGATCGTTTCTTGCATCATAGAAGGTTCCTTTTAGTTCTGTACTCCTCAATGATAACCACTATTTTGACCTCTACCACCACATTTTGATTTACCTATTCTTGCACTTTGTGTATGTGGAAATGTTCAGTATGGTTTCCTTTTCTTTCCATCTTCTTCGGGTCTCCATTTTGTCTGTGAGATTTATTCTTGTATTGACCATTTTTTCTTTTTTATTGCTATGTAGAATTTTATTGTCTGAATATACCACCATTTATTGATCAAATATACATGGTGGACATTTAGGTTGTTTCTAGTTTTGGACTATTATGAATAAGGGTGTTATGAATATTTTTGTACATGTGTGTTTGTGTACATAAGTACTTGTTTCTGGTGAGTATTTACCCATAAATAAAATTGCTAAATGGCTTTCTCAAGTGGTTGTATCAATTTAGATTCCTTTAAATAGAGTATGAGAGTTCCAGTTACTCCACATCCTCACCATCATTTTATGCTGTCACTTGTTTAATTTTAAGTATTCTGGTAGAGATGCAGTGGATTTAATTCACACTTCCTTATGAACATTGAGGGTTGTACCTTTGCAAATGTTTATTGATCATATAGATATAGTCTTTTGTGAACTGTCAGTTCAATTCTTTTTTTTTTTTTTTTATTTGAAAAAGTTGGACTATCTTTTTTTTTTAATAATCAATTTGTAAGAGTTCTTTGCATATTTTGAACTGAGCCCCTTGTTGAAAATGTATAATACAATATACTTTCCCAGTCTGGGAACTTTCTCTTCACTCTCTTAATAATCTCTTTTGTTAAGTCCCATTTGTAAACTTTTTCTTGTACATTTAGTGCTTTTGGTTTTCTGTTGAGAATATCTTTGCCCATTCTGTGGTCGTAAAGATATTTTTCACTACCTACTACTTTCTTGTAGAACAATAATAATAAATAAAGCTTTACGTAGATATAATTTATACCATAAAATTCACACTTTTAAGGTGTACAGTCATCCTTTTCTTGATGATGTCCTTTGAAACACAAAAGTTTTAATTTTGATTAAGTTCAATTTGTCTATATTTTCCCTGGTTACTTGTATGTTTGGTGTCATATTGAAGAACTCATTGCCAAATTCAAAGTCACACCGTGGTTTAGCTTAAGAGTTTTCTTCTAAGAGTTTTTCAGTTTAGCTCTGAAATTTAGATTTTTGATCCATTTTGAGTTTGTTTTATATATGTTTGCAAAGTAGGAGTCCAACTTCTTTCTTATGTATATGTACGTACATCCACTTGTATCAGCACCATCTGTTGAAAAGACTGTTTTTTCCCCACTGTTTGGACTTGACAACCTTGTCAAAATCAATTGACTATAAATATAACAGTTTATTTCTGGGCTCTAAATTTTATTCCATTTCTTTATATGTCTATCCCTATATCAGTACCACAGTGTCTTTTTATAATTTTTTATTGAACTTATTGAGATGACATTGTTAATAAAATTATATAGATTTCAAGTGTACACTTCTATAATACATCATACACTGTCTTGATTACTGAGCTTTGTAGTAAGTTTTGAAATCAAGAAGTGTAAACCTCCAGTTTTGTTCTTTTTTCCTGACAGTTTGGGCTCCCTTGAGATTCTATATGATTTAAGTGCTGTATTTTTCTATTTCTGCAAAAGAAAAAAGGCAGCTGAGATTTCTATAGGGATTGCACTAATACTATATTTTAAGTTCTTGAGAAAAATCTTTCTCATTTAAGACTAGATCCATTGTGAATTAAATTTTGTATGAGGTATCACATAGCTATATCCATTTATTTAAAAAGATAATTATTTTCTCACTGAATTTCAGGAAGAATTTTGTCATTAAGCAGTTGACTATATAAGCAAAGGCTGTTTCTGAACTCTATTCAGTTCAGTTGATCTTTTGTTTCCTTGTGCCAATAACATTCTTTATTAATTATTATATCTTTAGAGTGGATATGATTATATTGTGTATTAGTTCTCCGGTTTTGTTCTGTTCAATATTATCTTGGCTCTCCTAGATTTTTTGCATCTCTCTATTAGTATTCAAATAAGTTGTCAGGTTAACATCTGTTTGGAGAGTACTGACATCAAAACATCTGTTAGTCTTCCAATCTAACTCCCTCTTCCTCTTTCTTCTCCCCATCTTTCTCTCTCTCTCTCTCTCTCTCTCTCTCTCTCTCTCTCTCTCTCTCTCTCTCTCACCAATGAAATGGTATTGCTTTTCATCATTTATTTATTTATTACTAGTATATAGAAATAAAATTAATTTTAATAAGTTGTGTAGTTCTCAGAAGAAAAAATGGCAGTGGAGTGGATGCAAGCTACACCGACCATCTCCCAGGACCAAACTGAAATTACAACTAAAATAAAGAAAAGTCATCTGAAATAACCAATTGAAGCCCAGCTGGAGAGAACCCTCATAACCAGGTATGGAAATAGAATCCCAAATCAAGTCTAGAAGGGATGTGGAGATGTGAGAGGGCTGATTGGCCTTTCACAGGGATCAGCAGAGAGCTATCTTAGCTGTGAAAAGTTCCCCATGAGAAGTCTGGGGTATAAACCCCAAGCTGAGCTCCCCAGCACAGAGTGGTGGAACAGGGAAATGTGCCCACATAACACTTGGCTGTGAAAAAAGAGCAGAGATTTTGACTGGCAGGGACAGGTGCTGGGGACACGAGCACCTGCCTGAAGGGCCACTTCACTAAATTTCAGCTACAGCCCCTCACCTTGGGCTCTGGCAGAGGAAGAGTTGACTGGCCTGGAGCTGTGTGAGGAGAGTCAGAGGTTCATGGTGCTTGGCAGAGAGCTGGGAAGGGACCCATCAGGGGCTCTATGCTGAGTCATTACCCCACTCTACAGAAACCATTTTTCTCTGGCAGACATTTTCCATTATAGTGGCTTTAGCCTGAAGGGGAAGCAATTGCCCCACGCATTGGAATTTTACCCTTCCTGCCAGAAGGAGCTTGTACCTAGCACAGAACTACAACCTAAGGCTCATTAACTGTCACACTACCAATCAGCCTGCAGTAAGAAACAGGTTTCTGAGTGCTTTGAGCATAGGGAATAGCTTGCAGTTGTTGGGTTTAATGATTCTGGGGACCAAGCTGTGAAGGTGGTTGCCTAGGTCTCTGTGCTGAATCATTAACCCACAGTGCAGAAACCATCTTTCTCAGGCAGAGTTTTCCTCTCAAAGCAGCTTTAACCCAGGAGAAGCAGTTGCCCCACCTACTAGAAATCCTTTCACCCTGCCCAGCAAGGGGAGCTTACATCCCGTTTCAGACTACAATCTGAGGCTCATTAAGTGATTGAGACTAACAGCTCAAAGTCAGACGCAGATTTCTGGAATATTTGAGTCTTTGCCTGGCCTGCGACTCTACCAGAAAAGTAAGACCAAGCATTGGTGTTCAGCTTGGTCCCTTCCATACATATCCAAACCCAGCAGAGGGAGCCACAATCTTTGGAACATTGATATTTTCAGAGAGATATTGGTAGGCTCCAAACCCTGCTGAGACAACCAAAATGTTGATACAAAGAAACAAGTCCCAAATGAAAGAACAAGAAAATTCTTCAGAAGAAGGGCTAAATTAAGTGGAGATAAGCAAGTTATTAGATATAGAGTTTAGAGTAATGATTATAAGAATGATCAACAACATGAGAAAAGATACAGAAACAATGAGAAAAAAAAACACAATCGGAAATCAAGAATGACATAGCAGAAATAAAGAACACATTGGAAGGAATACGTAGCAGATAAGAGGAAGCCAAGGATTGGATCAATGAATTAGAGACAGGGTAGAAAAAAAAATCACTCAATCAGAAAATCAAATTGAAAATAAAACAATTAAAAAACAGAAGGGCAGTTTAAGAGAGCTGTGGGACAACATGAAACATAACAGCATTCACATCATAGGAGTACCAGAAGAAGAAGAAAGTGAGCAAGAGTTAGAGAATCTGATTGAAGAAATAGTGGCAGAAAATTTCACCAACCTGGTGCAGGTAAAAGGCATACAAGTTCAGGAAGCACAGAGAGTCCCAAGCAAGAAGAACCCAAAGAGGCCCACACAAAGACACATCATCATTAAAATGCCAGAAATTAAAGACAAAGAGAAAATCTTAAAAACAGCAAGAGAAAAGCAACAGGTTATTTACAAAGGAGCTCCCATAAAGTTATCTGATTTCTCAACAGAAACAATACAAGCCAGAAGGGAATGGTATGAAGTATTCAAGGTAATGAAAAACAAGGATATGAATCCAAGACTACTCTATCCAGAGGGGCTATCATTCAAAATAGAAAGTGAAATAAAGAGTTTCCCAGATGAAAAAAATAAAGAAAGCTAAAAGAATATACATATTAACACCAAGCCAGCATTGAAAGAAATGATAAAAGGACTGTTGTAATAAGCAAAAGAAAGAGAGAGAAACATAGCTATAATAAAGAAAAGTGGCAATAAATAAATGCATATTAATAATAACCTTAAATGTAAATGGCTTAAATGCTCCAGAATCAGAGTAGCTGAATGCTAAGAAAGCATGACCCATATGTATGCTGTCTACCAGACACCCATCTCAGAACAAAAGACTCACACAGGATGAAAGTGAAGTGATGGAAAAAAATTTTCCAAACGAATGGAAACAGCAACAAAAAAAGCTGGGGTAGTAATACTCATATCTGATAAAATAGACTTCAAAGTGAAGGCCATAACAGTTGACAAAGAATGCCACTACCTAATATTAAAAGCATTGATTCGACAAGAAGATATAACCTTGGTAAACATATATACACTGAAAATAGTAGCAAAAACATATATTTTATAAACTACAAGAGGACTTCAAAGGAGAGATTGACAGCAATACAATCATAGTAGGAGACTTCAACACTCCACTAACATCACTGGAAAGACCCTCTAGACAAAAAATAGCAAGGAAACAGAGACCCTAAATGATTTACTAGATCAGACATATTTAATTGATATTTACAGAAAATTACAACCCCAAAACTACAGAATATACATTCTTCTCAAGTGCATATGGGACATTCTCAAAGATAGAGCACATGTTAGGACACAAACTAAGTCTCTACAAGTTCAAGAAGATTAAACCATATCAAGCATCTTCTCAAATCACAGTGGCATGAAACTAGAAATTAATTACAATGAAAACACTAAAAAACTTCAGATGGAGGCTAAATAGCATGTTATTAAACAATGAATGAGTTACCAAGGAAATCAAGGAAGAAATAAAAAATGTCATGGAAATTAATGAAAATGGACAAACAATAACACAAAATCTATGGGACACAATCTACAGTGAAAGCATCCTAAGAGGGAAGTTCATAGCATGATATGCCTACCTCAAGAAAAAAGAAACATTTCTAATAGACTATTTAACCCTACAACTTAAAGAACTAGAAAGTGAACAAAAAGAATAACCCAGAGTAAGTAGAAGGAAAGAAATAATAAAGGTCACAGCAGAAATAAATGACATAGGGAATATATATATATATATGATCAATGAAACCACGAGCTGGTTTTTTTAAAAGATAAACGAGATTGATGAACCATTAGCCAGACTCACCAAGAAACAAAGACAGAGGACCAACATAAACAAAATCAGAAACAAAAGAGGGGAAGTAAACAACTGACACCACAGAAATAAAAAGGACTGTAAGAAAACATTATGAATACATCATACAGCAGGTGCTGGTGAGGGTGTGGAGAAAAGGGAACTCTAGTACGCTGCTGGTGGGAATGCAGACTGGTGCAGCCACTATGGAAAACAACATGGTGTTTTCTCAGAAAATTAAAAATTGAACTGCCATTTGACCCAGTGATCCCATTTCTAGGAATATACCCTAAGAAACCTGAAACACCAATCAGAAAGAATATATGTACCTCCATGTTCATAGTGGCACTATTTACAATTGCTAAGCTCTGGAAACAGCCCAAGTGTCCATTAATAGATGGATGAATAAGAAGGCTGTGGTACATATAGACAATGGAATACTATGCAACTGTAAGAAAGAGAGATCTCATATCCTTTGAGATGACATGGAGGAACCTGGAGAGCATTATGCTAAGCAAAATAAGCCAATCAGAGAAAGACAAATACCACATGATCTCACTTATTTATGGAATATAATGAACAAAATAAGCTAATGAACAATATAAACCCAGAGACACAGAAAGGAGTTTGGTTTAGACTGACAGTCCTCAGGAGGGGGCTGGGGGAAAGGAATGAGATAAACCAAAGAACTTATATGCATGTATGTATAACCAATGGACATAGACAACAATGCTGCAAGGGTGAGGGGAGAGGGGATCAGGAGGAGGTGTCCAGTGGGGAAAAAGGAGAAAAAGGTGTAACAAAAATATATTAATAAAAATTGCAAAAAACAAGAAAATACTATGAACAGTTATACTCCAACATAATTGGATACCCTCAGTGAAATGGATAAATTCCTAGAATCGAGGAAAGAAAAATGGCGGCGGAGTGAATGGAGCTACACAGACCATCTCCCAGGACCAAATTGGATTCACAATGAAAATAAAGGCAAATCTTCAGGAAGGGGCAACCGAAAGACACCTTGGAGGACCACATAACCAGGGAAACCGACTCAATCCTGGTAGGCTTGCGAGGACGTGAGAGGGGGCTGGGAGCCCACGGTCCACAGCGGCTTGGGCGGGGACCAGGGGACTTAGCAGCGGGAAGTTGCTGCTAACGCCTCCGCTGCAACCCCGCCTGAGTCCTGTGAACTCTGCTGCCTGCCAAGCCCTCAGCTGGTGCTGCATGGACTCACTGGGACTAGGGGACTTGGTGGTGGGAAGTTGCTGCTTATGCTTCCGTTGCGACGCTGCCTGAGTCCTGCAAACTCTGCTGCCTACCAAGACCTCGGCTGGTGCCGCACGGACTTGCTGGGACCAGGGGACTCGGCAGCGGGAAGTTGCTGCTAACACCTTCGCTGCGACCCCGCCTGAGTCCTGCGAACTCTGCTGCCTGCCAAGCCCTCGGCTGGTGCCGCACAGACTCACGGGGACCAGGGGACTCTGCTGGAAGGTGCTGCCACCCCGGCAGTGTCCCGCTACCGTGGCTCAGTGCTGGGGCATCTGCTAAGTGCAAAACCCTCTGCTGGTGCCACAGCTGCGGCCGACCTAAGCTGGAAGCAGCGCTCTCAGGATAAAAGTCCCAGGTGGCTGCATGACGCAGAGTCTGGACAGAGGCTAAATTGGCAGCAGCCACTCACCTTGGGCTCCAGCAGAGGGAAGGCAGACTGGACTGGAACTATGTGGGGACACTCGGGTTTTGGAGGGTGCTAAGAGCTTTCACTGAGAGCAGCCACACAGGACTGTGGTCATTTTACTCCTTCCCAGGGCCAAGGGGAGAGGTGGAGGCCTCTCCCTCAGAGATTCAACCCCACCTGGTGGACATTGTAATGCTAATTGAGGCCCATTAACAACCAGCAACTGCCCCACCCTCAGGAAATCCTCTTACATGGAGCACCTGAGGGAGTTTTTCAGGCAACTCAGAAACCAAGGGTCTTCAGGTGACCTCTACTAATAGCCTCCAGGCAAAAAACAGAAAAAGCTAGAGGATAACAACCATTCCCTGGGCTAGCAACACTAACCAGAAAAGCTAAGACTTGAAGGTGGTGTTTAAAGTGGGTCCTCCCTGGCTCATCCAAACCCAGGAGAGGGAACCACAAGCAGCAGAACACCAACACCCACAGGGAAAATTTGGCAGACTCCAAAGCCCACTGTGGTAGCCAAAATGGTGAAAAACAGAAACGAAAGCCAAATGAAAGAACAAGAGACCTCTACGGAAGATGAGATGAATGAGGTGCAGTTAAGCAAGTTAACAGAACTAGAACTTAGAGCCATGATGTTGAGGAAGCTCAACAGCATGTGTAAGGATATGAGCACCATGAGTAAAGACATAAAAATGTTGGAAATCAATCAGTTGGAAATTAAAAACAAACAGGAAGAAATAAAGAATGACTTATCAGAAATGAAAAACACATTAGAAGGTCTAAAAAGCAGAGTAGGGGAAGCTGAGGACCAGATCAGTGAATTAGAAGACAGGCTTGAAAAAATCAACCAATCAGAAAACCAAAAGGAAAAAAACGATTAAAAAACAGGAAGACAGCTTAAGAGAACTGTGGGACAACTGGAAACGGAATAATATTCACATCATAAGAGTCCCTGAAGAAGAAGAAAACAGGCAAGGGTTAGAGAATATATTCAAAGAAATAGTGACATAAAACTTCCCTAATTTGGTGAAGGAAGGAGACATTCAAGTTCAAAAAGCACAGAGAGCCGCAAGTAAGAAGAACCCAAACAGGCCCACATCAAGACACTTAGTAATCAAACTGCCAAAAATGAAAGAAAAAGAGAGAATCCTAAAAGCAGCAAGAAATAAGCAACAGGTTACCTACAAAGGAAACCATATAAGGCTCACAGCTGACTTCTCATAAGAAACACTACAGGCCAGAAGGGAATGGCATGAAGTAATCAAGGTCATGAAAAATAAGGATCGGAATCCAAGACTACTCTACCCAGCAAGGCTATCATTCAAACTAGAAGGTCAAATAAAGAGTTTCCCAGAAAAAAAAAAAAGTCTAAGGGAATACATTAGCACGAAACCAGCACTGCAAGAACTGTTAAAAGGACTGCTGTAATTACCAGGAGAAATAGGAAGAAAAATAGAACCACACTAAACAAAAATGGCAATAAATAAGTACATATCAATAATCACCTTAAATGTAAATGGACTGAATGCTCCCATAAAAAGACACAGGGTAGCTGATTGGATAAGAAACCATGACTCATCTATAAGTTGTTTACAAGAGACCCACCTCACAATAAAAGACTCACATAGACTGAAAGTGAAGGGATGGAAAAAAATCTTCCAAGCAAACAAAAAACAAAAAAGCTGGGGTAGCAATACTCATATCTGATAAAATAGATTTCAGAATGAAGGTCATAATTAGAGACAAGGAAGGCCACTACATAATATTGAAAGGATCTATCCAACAGGAAGATATAACCTTGATAAACATATATGCACCCAATATAGGAGCACCAAAATATATAAAAAACACTTCTGGAGGACTTCAAAGGAGAAATAGATAGCAATAAAATTATAGCAGGGGACTTCAGTACCCCACTGAAATCGCTGGATAGATCCTCTAGACAATAAATTAGCAAGGAAAGAGACTCTAAATGAAGCACTAGACCAAATGGATTTAATAGATATCTACAGAAAACTACACCCCAAAACTACAGAATTCACATTCTTCTCAAGTGCACATGGGTCATTCTCAAAGGTAGACCACATGCTAGGGCACAAACTAAGTCTCTACAAGTTCAAGAAAACTGAAATTATATCAAGCATCTTCTCAGATCACAATGGCATGAAACTAGAAATCAATTGCAAGAAGAACATACAAAGACATTTGAACACATGGAAGCTAAATAGCATGCTATTAAACAGTGAATGGGTCACCAAGAAGATCAAGGAAGAAATAAAAAACCTCTTGGAAACCAATGAAAATGAAGACACAACAACACATAATCTATGGGATGCAGTGAAAGCAGTTCTGAGATGGAAGTTCATAGCACTACAGGCCTACCTCAAAAAAGAAAAAAAAATCTCTAATAGACTATCTAACCTCACAACTTAAAGAACTAGAGAGCATACAAAAAGAAAACCCCAGAGCAAGTAGAAGGAATGAAATAGTAAAGATCAGAGCAGAAATAAATGACATAGAGACCAAAAAAAAAAAATTTAAAGATCAATAAAACAAAGAGCTGGTTTTTCAAAAAGATAAATAAGATTGATGGACCCTCAGTGAGACTCACCAAGAAACAAAGGGAGAGAACCCAAATACACAAAATCAGAAATGAAAGAGGAGAGATAACAACTGACACCACAGAAATACAAAAGATCGTCAACAACTACTATGAACAATTATATGGCAACGAATTAGACAATCTAAGTGAAATGGACAAATTTCTAGAAACACAGTCTCCCAAAACTAGATCAGGAAGACATAGAAAACTTGAACAGACCAATAAACAGACGAAATTGAAGATGTAATCAAGAATCTCTCAGCAAACAAAAGCTCAGGCGTGGATGGCCTCATGGGGGAGTTGTACTGAACATTCAAAGAAGAACTAATACCCATTCTCCTCAAACTATTTCAAAAAATTCAAGAAGAAGGAAGACTTCCAAACTCGTTTTATGAAGCCAGCATAATTCTAATTGCAAAACCAGAAAAAGACACGACAAACAAAGAAACTACAGGCCAATATCCCTGATGAACATATATGCCAAAATCCTGAACAAAATACTAGCAAATTGGATCCAGCAGTACACCAAAAAAATTATCCACCATGACCAAGTGGGATTAATCCCAGGGATGCAAGGCTGGTACAATATTTGCAAATCCATAAATGTGATACACCACATAAATAAAATGAAGAATAAAAACCACATGATAATATCAATAGATGCTGAAAAAGCCTTCGATAAAATCCAGCATCCATTTCTGATAAAAACTCTCAGCAGTGTGGGAATAGAGGGATCATATCTAGACATAATAAAGGCCATATATGAAAGACCTACAGCCAACATAATACTCAATGGGCAAAACTAAAAGCATTTCCCTTAAGAACAGGAACAAGGCAAGGATGCCCACTTTCGCCACTCCTATTTAACATTGTACTGGAAGTCTTAGCCACAGCAATCAGACAGGAAGAAAAAATAAAAGGGATCCAAATTGGAAAGGAGGAAGTGAAATTGTCATTATTTGCAGATGACATGATACTGTACATAGAAAACCCCAAAGACTCCATCAAAAGTTTACTAAACTTAATAAATGAATTTGGCAAAGTAGCAGGATGCAAAATTAACGTCAAGAAATCCATGGCATTCTTATACACCACTGATGAATTCACAGAAAGTGAAACTAAGCCAACAATCCCATTTACCATTGCGGCAAAAGAATCAAGATACCTAGGAATAAACTTAACCAAAGTAATAAAGGACCTATTTGCAGAAAACTACAGGTCATTGAAAAAAGAAATAGAGGAAGATATAAAAAAGTGGAAGCACATACCCTGTTCATGGATTGGGAGAATTAACATAATTAAAATGTCCATATTACCCAAAGCAATCTATAGATTCAACGCAAGCCCCATTAAAATACCAACAGCATACTTCACAGATTTAGAACAATTATTTCAAAAGTTCATATGGAACCAAAAAAGGCCTTGAATAGCCACAGCAATTTTGAAAAGGAAGAACAAAGTTGGAAGGATCACAATACCAGATTCCAGGTTATACTACAAAGCTACTGTAATCACAACAGCCTGGTACTGGCACAAGAACAGGCATGTAGACCAGTGGAACAGAACAGAGAACCCAGAAGTGGACCCAAGGCAATATGCTCAATTAATATTTGACAAAGGTGGCAAGAGCATACAGTGGAGTAAGGACAGCCTCTTTAATAAATGGTGCTGGGAAAATTGGACAGCTACTTGCAGAAAAATGAAACTAGACCATCAACTTACACCCTACACGAGAATAAACTCAAAATGGATAAAAGACTTAAATGTAACTTATGAATCCATAAAAATGCTAGAAGAAATTGTAGGCAACAAAATTTCAGACCTCATACGCAGCAGAATTTTTACTGACACATCACCTAAGGCAATAGAAACAAAGGAGAAAATGAAGACATGGGACTACATCAAACTCAAAGGCTTCTGCACAGCGAAGATACAATCATCAAAATGGAATGGCTACCCACTGTATGGGAGAGCATAATTGCCAGTGATATATCAGATAAGGGGTTAATTTTCAATACATATAGAGTGATCATACAACTCCACAAAAGGACGACAAAGAATCAAATTTAAAAAATGGGCAGAGGAACTAAATAGATACCTCTCCAAACAGGACATACAAATGGCTAAGAGACATATGAAGAAATGCTCATCATCACTAATCATCAGAGAGATGCAAATTAAAACAACAATGAGGTATCACCTCACTCCTGTCAGAATGGCCGCCATCAACAAATCATCAAACAACAAGTGTTGGCGAGGATGTGGAGAAAAGGGGACTCTAGTGCACTGCTGGTGGGAATGCAGACTGGTACAGCCGCTATGGAAAACAATATGGTGTTACCTCAAAAAATTAAAAATTGGACTTCCATTTGACCCAGTGATCCCACTTCTAGGAATATACCCTAAGAAGCCTGAAACACCAATCAGAAAGAATATATGTACCCCCATGTTTGCAGCAGCACTATTTACAATTGCTAAGATCTGGAAACAGCCCAAGTGTATATCAGTAGACGAATGGATAAAGAAGCTGTGGTACATATACACAATGGAGTACTATGCAGTTGTAAGAAAGAAATATCTCTTATCCTTTGAGACTACATGGAGGGACCTGAAAAGTATCATCCTAAGTGATGCCAAGCCAAACAGAGAAAGACAAGTTTCATATGATCTCACTTATTTGTGGAATATAATGAACATAACAATCTGAGGAAGGGGTAGTCCCAGAGATGCGGAAGGGGAATACTGACTGACATTCCCTATATAGGGGGGTGGTGGGGGAGAGATATATGCATGTATGCATGAACAGTGGACATGGACAACAACCTGGGGAAAGAGCAGGGAGGGAGGGGCAGGGGGGAATCAGTTGGGGGAAAAGGAGAAACATCTGTAACAAAAAAAAAAATTTTCTAGAATCATACAGTCTTTAAAA
Organism: Molossus molossus; assembly: GCF_014108415.1. Lineage (NCBI taxonomy): Eukaryota > Metazoa > Chordata > Mammalia > Chiroptera > Molossidae > Molossus > Molossus molossus. The sequence continues at coordinate 56,142,331 of NW_023425399.1, read as the reverse complement.
ACTCAACGAGGAAGAGTCAGAAAACCTCAACAGACCAATAACAACTAGGGATTTTGGCCTGTAATTTTCTTTCTTTTAGTGCCTTTATCTGGTTTTGGGATTAGGATTATGCTGGCCACATAAAAGAGCTTTGAAGTCTTCTTTCCTCTTGAAGTTTTTGGAATAGTTTGGGGAAAATAGGTGTGTGTTCTTCTTTGAATGTTCAGTAAAACCCCTGTACAGTCATCTGGACTTGGGCTTTTGTTTGCTGGGGGTTTATTGATTACTCTTCAATTTTCTTAGTTGTTATTGGTCTATTCAGGTTTTCTGACTCTTCCTGGTTGAAGTTTGGAAGACTGTATGAATCTAGGAATTTGTCCATTTTGCCTAGGTTGTTCATTTGTTGGCATATAATTGTTTATAGTATTTTTCCTCAAGTTTTTTCTTCCTTTTTTCTAAATATTGTTTGGTTATTTCAGTATCATGGAAATTTTACTTTTTCCTTTCCATTCAAAAATTGAATTAAAAACTTTTTTTTTTTTAATTTCTTGCCTTGTTGCACTGATTGGACCTCTAGTATAATTTAGAATAGAAATATTTATAGTAGATGCTCCTCTCTTAATTGTAGACGTAGAGGGAAATGATCAATACTTCACCATTAAATATGATGTTAGTTGTTTGTTTTTATAGATATTTTTTGTCAGATTTCTATGCCTAAATTGCTGAGTTTTTAACATGAGTATGTTTAGAATTTTGGCAAACATTTTTCTGAATCTATTGATGACCATGTGTTTATCACCTTTATTCATTACATTAATGTGGTGAATTGTAATTGTTTTTTGTAAGTCAAGATTATTGAGTTTTAATTTACAAATATTATAATTTCACCTTGTATTCAGTTCTGTGAGTGTGGGCAATTGCACACCATTATGTTACACTCTCCATGTGTATTATAAATTGCATTGTCATAATGGTGACATGAAGATGGCATCCTTATAACCTGAGATTATGTAGAAAAACTGAGACCCAAAGAGATAGCTTGTCATTTTTCCAGGGTTTTATATCTAGTTAATAAAAAGTGGAGACTCATAACCAAGTCTTCTGACTCCAAAACAGAGGTTTGTCACCACACTTGGTTGACAATAGTTGTATACCAGTTGAGACTCCTTCCAGGGCAAGGCCACAGACTCCACTCCTACCCTGGGGCCAATTTTTGCAAAAGAGCAGAGGAGATCCAGCCATTGAGTAGAATGGTAGGGGAAACTGAGAGTTCTTGGTGCTTCATGGGAAAGACACCTAGACTTGAGGAATCATGGAAGGCTTCCCAGAGGCAATGAGACCTGGGACTTAAAGAATAAGTAGGAGTTAGCAAGTAGAAGATGTTGGAAGGGGCAGAGGGAGAGAGGAACCAACCAGGAAAAGGAGACTGTGTGACTTTGTGCCAGGAGATGAGTGAATGAGAGGGACAAGCTGAGACTTGGGGGGGTAAGTGGGAACTATATCATTTAGGCATTGAAAGTAATTTTAAGGAGACTTGAACTTTATTCTGTGGACATTGTGAATGTATTGAAGGCTTTTATGCAGGGAAACATTGTGATCAGATTTGTGTTTTGGTAAGATGATTCTTGCTGCAGTATGAGGAATTTTGCAGAGTGAAGTAAGGCTGAAGGAAGGAAGAACAGATCCCAGCTGCTGTAGTAATCCAGGAGGTAGTTATTGTGACCTGAGCCAGAATGATGGATGGGAAATAAATAGGTATGGCTCTGGAAATATTTAGTAGTAAAAATCAGTAGCCTTTGTTGGGTGATTAGAAGGGGAATGAGAGGTAAAGACAAGAACCTTGAATGAAGATGGAGTTGCTATGGTTGAAATAGTGATGGAGGGCCCTCCTCACCACTTCTATGCTGTAGTAGCTCCTGGGGTACCTCCCAGAGAACATGATTTGAAAAACACCAACCTAAATTAGTAGCTTGTCAAGGGGGCTTCATCCTCTTGAACCCTTACTTGGTGCAAACATTGAGGACCCTTCTTCCCCCTAGCTTCTAAAATGCCTCTCATTGGGTTCTCTGCCACTCCTCTTCAGCCTCAACTTCCTCAGTTTCTTCTGCTAGGTCCTCTTCTCCTTCCCATCTTAAATGTTCAGCCCCCAGTCTTACATTCTCAGCCTCTTCTCTTTTCAGTCTTTGTGGTTTCCCATAAAAATGTTGTCTTCTCTCTGGGTTTCAGTTGTGCTTTCAAGCTCATAATGCCCTCACCTCTAGCCTGCATAACCTGTGGTCTACTTGATGTCTCCTCTGTAAGACTCATAGGTCTCTAAAATTCAGCAGTCAGTTTATTCTCTGCCATTCCATCCCCCTCCCCACTTTGCTGGAATTGAAAGCTTAGTCTTCCTTTACTGTCTAGGCTTGACTAATAGTTTTATTTATATATATATGTGTGTGTGTGTGTATACACATATATATACATATATATCATATATATATTTGTGTGTGTGCATAAATGTGTGTGTGTGTGTGTGTATTATTCATTTATTTTTCCTTGCTCAAAGCCCCTTTTTCCTAACTTTGCACCAACATAGTGATTGGCACAGAATAGGCCCAATAAAGTTTTGTTGAATTACTCTATCCTGTGGTTTCAGTGTTTAGCCCAGTACCTGACACTTCTGGGACCCTCAGGAAATGTTAATACTGATAATAACAATTTAACCTATTGAAGGTTTATTGTGTGCCTCTCACTATATTTGATGTCCCTTGGCTCAGAGATAGAGGAAAGAAAATGGCGCCTATGCAAAGAGTGTTTAGGGCTTTGCTCTAGAACCTGGGAATAGAGGAAGGGAACAGAGTCATTGAGCAACTGCTGCGTGCCAAGTGTCTGTCATCATCACTTCATTGAACCCCCACCCCACTGTTCTTTGTGTCTCCACTCACTTTTTCTTGATAGAGAAACATTCTTCTCATCCTGTAACCTCTGTTCATAAAAAAACAAACAAACAAACAAACAAAAAAAACTAATCATGGCCACTGTTTGCATTTGCATTTCTAGCTTCATCATCTCTTGTCTATTGGACTCATGGTCTTCTTACTCTCATGTCCCTCCCTTTTGCAGTCTACTTTTAACACTGCCACAAGACCGGCCTTAAAAGAGGCAATTTTGAGTATTAATGTCCCTCATTAAAACTCTTCAGCACCTCTCCATTACCTGGACCATTTTACTATAGCATTTGGGATCTTTGGGGCCTCGGTTGTGCCTGTCTCTTCTGACCCCATTCCCTCTGGGCTGCAGCTATGTGGCACCACTGCTGCTCACAGGATAGTTCTTTCACATGCCTGGCCCTGCTCATGTGCTATATGCTGTATACTTTACCAGCTTCTCTGCCACATGGGTTCTCAGTCTTGAGCTAAAAGAGTGTTACTTCCTCTGTGAAACTTCTGGACCCTTCTGGAGCAGAGTCAGAAGGCCTCTCCTCTGTAGATACTTCTGTGATAATATTTTAAGTGCTATGCTGCAGTTAGCTATTTGTTGGTTTCCCCATTTAAGTGGTAGACAGTAACCTTGTCTGGTTGATCTTAGTGCCCCTAACAACTCTTGCAGATCAAGGCCCAGGAGGACCCATTTCTGTCAACTGAGAACTCTCCAGGGCCATGCGCAGCCTGCCCTTGGACGGCCTCTAGTATGGTGGGAGATGTGCACGATTACTATTGCTTTGGCAGATGTGCTTTGTGTCCACGGAACTAAGAAGCTGATTCATGATTAGTAGGTAGACTTCAGACCCATGCTAAATCTCCATGAGAAAGGTAAGACTCTTACCTATCCTTAGGAAGTGAAAAATAAGCCAGCCCTAACCGGTTTGGCTCAGCAGTTAGAGCGCCAGCCTGTGGACCAGAGAGTTCCAAGTTCGGTTCCCACTAAGGGCACATACCTTGGTTGCAGTTAGTCCCCAGTTCTGGTTGGGGTCATGTGGGTGGCAACCAGTGGATGTGTTTCTCTCACGTCGATGTTCCTCTCTCTCTCTTCCTCCCTCTCTCCCTCCCACTTCATCTGAAGATAAATGCAAAAATGTCCTCGGGTGAGGATAAAGAAAAAAAGAAAAAATAAGCCATCTTTACTTCCTGACCCCTACCATTAACAAGGAGGAGAATGTGTGTGGTTTAACGTTCAGATAAGAAAATGCTGTTGATCTTATGTGAGTCTGTTACGTGCTTGCTGTAGGCTGTGAGAGACTCACTTTGTGGGTGTTGGAGTTGTCACTGTTTTAGGCTCTTCCTGCATAAAGGAATAAAAAGTATAATAAATTCTTTTCAAAGATATATAAAAACATGTAGCCAACAGGCATTAATTAAAGAAAAAAATAACATGATTATTGAGCTTTTATGATGTGCCAGGAGCTTTTCACATATGATTTTGTTAGTCTTCCCCATAGTACATAGAGAAACTGAGGCACTGAGGGGGGAGCTGACTTTCTCAGGGCCCTGTACATAGTCAAGTTCAGAGGTGGGATTCGAAAACAGGTATCTGGCTCAAAGTATCTAATGACACATTCAGTGTGTCTAATGGCTTATCATAGGCACTTGAGTAAACGTGTCTCTTCCTCTTGCTACCTTTTCTTGTTCTATGTTAGCCTTATCCGCCAACAGTGAGAGACCACACTTGAATGCCAGGGATTGTGTTGTTTGAGTAGTGGCAGAGACCCTTTGTGCAGGACCTCTACCCCGTCTCAACCATGTCCAAATTGAGCTAGTACTAATCATCTAGTAGCTGTTTTTGAATATTTGTGGAATGCACAATGAAAGCTGGCAGGACTCTTCCTGCAGTTTGTGCTGCCTCTTTCCTGCTGAAACATCCAAGACTCAGAGTTGTGAAGTCCTCAGTGCCTGCCTTAAAAGGAGGAGCTATAGTCTTTCTTGCCTTTGGCAAGATGAGGACACAAGATGCCTGGAGAGTCTTTGGCTTTTGGGATTGCTGCCATCCTCATATTCCAGCATGCTTCTTATTTTCTTTCTGCTGTGTGGCATCCTTAGGAACAGAATCCTGGTGGCCTGACCCAGTGAGGGAGGTGCTGGTGTAGGACCAGAATTGATCAGAGCCAGCTGAGTTAGGGCCACTACAATGCCTCTCAGAGGGGTGAGGGAACATGCAAGATGAGCCTTTACCCCAAGCAAGGTCTACTGATATTGGAGGGTGGCAGAGAATCTTTACATTAGCACCTTGCTCTCCTAGTCATCACTTTGAGTCCAACAGTTTATAGATCCAGCCTTCATATTGTGCTGGGAGCTCCTCCAATGGATTAAAAGTTTTGTGGAGCAAAGCACACAATGACACAGTTCCCATAGAGTGTACCAGGGTTTAATGGGAAGTAATTAATCCCCTCCATGTGTGCATTTACACATGCATGCATTCACACACATATGCACATGTGTTCTAGCTCTAAGCAGAGTCAAACTTCTGTGCTTACTCCTAGGACTTGCTAGTTAAGGAGCCACATGAGGGAAGTCAGTTTTCTCCTGGGGTTGGGGTAGACTCTCCACATTTTATGGCTGGGTCTGCCCCCTAGCAGGACAACTGGCCTCCTTCCTTGGCCCAGGTACAGAAACGTTCTAGCTCTTCCCAGAAATTTGATATCTTTCTGAAAGATGGAATATTTATCACTGTAAAAGATATTCATAAACATGTTAACTCTAAAAACTATTTGTAGACAATATTTTGAACAGCAGCAGATCTGGTAGAATAATTTACACAGTGCCTTGCCTATAGTATTTCTTTAATAAAGACCTATTGAGAAGCAGAGTGGGAAGGGAGTAAGAATGTGGGCTTCATAATAATGAAAACCTGTGTTCAAAGCCAAGCTCTACTGCCATCTAATAGCTGTGTGAGCTTGAGTTCAGGGTCCTCATCTGGCATCTACATCCAGCATGCCACTAATAGAGTCACAATAGTAACAATACATGTTTATTGGAGAATAAATATGTAACCTCCCCAAAAGATTCTTGAAGATTACAGCATTGTTATAGGTGGACTAATGGTAAGTACAAATTCACTTCAACATATATTTAAGTGTCTACCTACCACATACCATGCCAGACAAACAGAAGTGACTTGAGGTTTCTCTCATGAAGCTTCTATATTTGCAGTGGGATCAATAACGATAGATCAGTTAGTATAACAAAATAATTAAAAATATATATTTAAGTGCAATGGGAGTGCAGATGGGAGAAATAGTTCTGTTTAGATGGAGAGAGAAGGAAAAAATGTGTCAGTCAGGATTTTGATTGCAGCCATAGAAAACAGCCCTGGCTGTCATAAGCAAAGAAGGATTCACAGGAGGGATCTGGGGGGACTTGCTTGTGGATATGAGGCTGAAGGGCCAAATTTAAGGAATGGCCTGGAAGCAAGGGAGCTTCAGGGGGCCTAGGTTCTGAAGCCCTACCAGTTGAGTCCTCTTTGTACTGCTGTTCCTATTGCTATCTCTGTGGTCTCTGTCAGTCCCTCCATTCAGTGTCACTTACTCAGTATTTAAATTTATGGGACAGTGACTGTCAGGGCCCCAGCCAGGTGCCTTCCCCTTATGAGTCCAGGACAGAACAGATGCACACATCTGCCCCCATCTAGAAATAGTACAGCACCTCCCAATGCCCTCTAAGGCTCCAAGGTGGGATTTTAGAGGGTGCTAAAGAAAGGGTTGATTGGGGCCTGAACAAGTCAAAGCATGCTGGGGAACTCTTGAAGAATCTGTCAGGCTGCAGCCAGGGTATAGAAAAAGAGGTCTTTCTGGCAAAGAACAGTAGGAGTCAAAAGCGCATGCCATGGAAACTGGTATGTGAGGGAGAGTTGCAGTGTAGATGGGCAGTATTTTCTAGGTGGGTAAGTCTAGGTCTATGAAAAGTATACTTTCACGTATTCGTTATCCAAAGAGGCAGCACAGGTAGGCATTATATATGGACCCACAGAGTTGGACTAGACTTCTGAGTGGCTCCCAAGACCTCAAAAGCCATCAGAACGACTGCTGCCATATTCTGAAGGTCACCCTCTGGGAAGTACTGTGGGAGTTGACCTACAGCCCATTAATCCCATGCTGGCTCCAGGGCAGCGGTTCCATGTTCCTTTTTTGCCTTTTTTTTTTTTCTTTAATTAATTAATTTATTTTTGTTACAGTGTTTCTCCTTTTTCCTCCACTGATAACCCTCTTTCCCTCCTTCTCAACCCTGTCCCCAGCTTTGTTGTCCATGTCCATCGTTCATGCATGCATGCATATAAGTTCTGTGGTTTATCTCCCCCCCCATTCTGGGGATTGTCAGTCTGTATCCCACTTCCACGTCTCTGGGACTACCCCATTCCTCAGACTGTTATGTTCAGTATATTCCACAAATAAGTGAGATCATGTGATATTTGTCTTTCTCTGCTTGGCTTGTTTCGCTTAGGATAATACTCTCCAGGTCCCTCATGTCATCTCAAAGGATAAGGGATCTTTCTTTCTTACAGCTGCATAGTACTTCACTGTGTATACGTACCACAGCTTTTTTATCCATTTGTATACTGATGGACATTTGGGCTGTTCCCAGATCTTAGAGATTGTAAATAGTGCTGCTATGAACATGAGGGTACATAATTCTTTCTGACTGGTGTTTCAGGCTTCTTAGCGTATATTTCTAGAAATGGGATCACTGGGTCAAATGGCAGTTCAGTTTTTAATATTTTGAGGTGACACCATATTGTTTTCCATAGTAGCTGCACCAGTGTGGATTCCCACCAGCAGTGTATTAGACTCCCCTTTCTCCATACCCTCGCCAACACTTGTTGTTTGATGATTTGTTGATGGCAGCCATTCTGACAGGTGAGAGATGATACCTCATTATTGTTTTAATTTGCATCTCACTGGTGATTAGTGATGTTGAGCATTTCTTCATATGTCTCTTAGCCATTTGTATGTCCTGTTTGGAGAGGTGTCTATTTAGTTCCTCTGCCCATTTTTTAAAAATTTTTTTATTAATTAATATATTTTTCTTAGAGATGTTTCTCCTTTTACCCCACATATTCCTCCCTCCTCCTCCCTCCCCTCCCTGTTCCCAGCTTTGTTGTCTATGTCCATTGGTTATGCATACATGCATATACGTTTTGCAGTTTATCTCTCCCCCACCACCTCCTTTTCTGGGTATTGTCAGTCTGGACCCGACTTCTACGTCTTTGGTACCACCCATTCTTCAGACTGTTATGTTCATTATATTCCACAAATAAGTGAGATCATATGGTATTTGTCTTTTCCTACTTGGCTTGTTTCACTGAGGATAATATTTTCCAGGTCCCTCCATGTATGCTCTTGCCATCGTTGTCAAATATTAATTGAGCATATTGCCTTGGGTCCATTTCTGGGTTCTCAATTCTATTCCATTGGTCTATCTGCCTGTTCTTGTGCCAGTACCAGGCTGTTTTGATTACAGTGGCTTTGTAGTGTAACCTGATATTTGGAAATGTGACCCTCCAACTTTGTTCTTCTTTTTCAAGATTGCTGTGGCTATTTGGGGTCTTTTTTGATTCCATATGAACTTTTAAAGTATTTGTTCTAGTTCTGTGAAGTATGTTGTTGGTATTTTGATGGGGATGGCATTGAATCTATAGAGTGCTTTGGGTAGTATGGACTTTTTTATGATGTTAATTCTTCCAACCCATGAACAAGGTATGTTCTTACACTTTTTTATATCTTCCTCTATTTCTTTTTTCAATGACCTGTAGTTTCCAGCGAATAGGTCCTTTATTTGTTTGTTTGAATTTATTCCTAGGTATCTTAATTTTTTTGCCGCGATGGTAAATGGTATTATTTTTTAGTTTCTCTTTCTGTGAGTTCATCATCGGTGTATAAAAATGCGGTCAATTTATTTCCTTTAATTTTATATCCCGTGACTTTGCCAAGTTTATGTATTAAGTCTAGTAAATTTTTGATGGAATCCTTGGGGTTTTCTACATATTGTATCATATCATTGCAAATAATGACAGTTTCACTTCCTCCTTTCGAATTTGTATCCCTTTTATTTTTTCTTCCTGTCCGATTTCTGTGGCTAAGACTTCCAGTACTATGTTAAATAAGAGTGGCAAAAGTGGGCATCCTTGTCTTGTTCCTGTTCTTAAGGGAAATGCTTTTAGTTTTTGTCCATTGAGTATGATGTTGGCTGTAGGTCTTTCATTATGTCCAGATACTATCCCTCTATTCCCATATCGCAGAGCATTTTTATTCAGAAATGGGTGCTGGATTTTGTGGAATGCTTTTTCAGCATCTATTGATAAGATCATATGATTTTTATCTTTCATTTTGTTTATGTGGTGTATCACATTTATTGATTTGTGAATATTGTACCCGCCTTGGATCCCTGGGATGAACCCTACTTGGTCATGGTGAATAACTTTCTTGATGTATTGCTGGATTTGATTTGCTAGTATTTTGTTCAGAATTTTGGCATCTATGATCATCAGGAATATTGGTCTGTACTTTTCTTACGTTGTAGTGTTTTATTCTGGTTTTGGAATTGGAATTATGCTGGCCTCATAAAACAAGTTTGAAAATCTTCCTTCTTCTTGAATTTTTTGAAATAGTTTGAGGAGAATGTATATTAGTTCTTCGTTGAATGTTCAGTAACATTCCCCCGTAAAGCTGTCTGGGCCTGGGCTTTTGTTTGCTGAGAGAGTCTTGATTATATCTTCACTTTCTTTTGTTGTATTGATCTGTTTAAGTTTTCTATATTTTCCTGGTTCAGTTTAGGTAGACTATGTGTTTCTAGAAATTTGTCCATTTTGCTTAGATTGTCGAATTTGTTGCCATATAATTGTTCATAATATTTGTTCACAGTTCTTTGTATTTCTGTGGTGTCAGTTATTATTTTTTTCTCTTGCATTTCTGAATTTGTGTATTTTGGTTCTTTCTCATTGTTTCTGGGTGAGTCTAGCTAAGGGTCCATCAATCTTGCTTATCTTTTCAAAGAAGCAGCTCTTTGTTTCATTGATCCTTTGAATTGTTTTTTTTGGTCTCCATGTCATTTATTTCTGCTCTGATCTTTGCTATCTCCTTTCTTCTACTTGCTCTGGGGTTTTCTTTTTGTTTGCTCTCTAGTTCTTTAAGTTGTGAGGTTAGATAGTCTATTAGAAATTTTTTCTTGCTTCTTCAGATACACCTGTGGTGCTATGAACTACCCTTTCAGAACTGCTTTCACTGCATCCCATAGATTTTGTGTTGTTGTGTGTTCATTTTCATTGGTTTGCAGGAAGTTTTTAATTTCTTCCTTGATCTCCATGGTAACCCATTCATTGTTCAATAACATGCTATTTAGCCCTCATGTTTTCAAATGTCTTTGCATGTTCTTGTTGCAATTGATTTCTATTTTCATGCCATTGTGATCTGAGAAGATTCTTGATATGATTTCAGTTTTCTTGAACTTGTAGAGACTTAGTTTGTGCCCTAACATGTGGTCTATCTTTGAGAATGTCCCATGTGCACTTGAGAAGAATGTGAGTTCTGTTATTTTTGGGTGTAATTCTCTGTAGATATGTATTAAATCCATTTGGTCTAGTGCTTCATTTAGAGTCTGTGTTTCTTTGTTGATTTTTTTGTCTAGATGGTCCATCCAGTGATGTCAGCAGGGTATTGAAGTCCCCTGCTCTGATTGTATTGCTGTTGATTTCTCCTTTGAAGTCCTCCAGAATATTTTTAATATATGTTGGTGCTCTTGTATTGGGTGCATATATGTTTACCAAGGTTATATCTTCCCGTAGGATAGATCCTTTCAATATTATATAGTGGCCTTTTTTTGTCTCTAGTTATGGCCTTCATTTTGAAATCTACTTTATCAGATATGAGTATTGCTACCCCAGCTTTTTTTTTTTTTGCTTTCTGTTTGCTTGAGAGATTTTTTTTCATCCCATCACTTATAACCTATAGGAGTCTTTTGTTGTGAGTTGGGTTTCTGGTAAACAACATATATGTGAGTCATGCTTTCTTATCAAGTCAGCTACTCTGTTTTTTTTTTTTTTTTTTATTGGAGCATTCAAACCATTCACATTTAAGGTGACAATTGATATGTATTTATTTATTGCCATTTTTGTTTACTGTGGTTCTGTTTTTTTCTCTATTTCTTCTACTAATTACAGAAGTCCTTTTTGCATATCTTGCAGTGCTGGTTTGGTGTTAATATATTCCATTAGCCTTTTTTTTTTCATCTGGGAAGCTCTTTATTTGACCTTCTGTTTTGAATGATAGCCTTGCTGGATAAAGTAGTCTTGGATTCAGATCTTTGTTTTTCATGACCTTGATTACCTCATGCCAGTCCCTTCTGGCCTGTACTGTTTCTGTTGAGAAGTCAGCTGATAGCCTTATGGGGGTTCCTTTGTAAGTAACCTGTTGCTTATCTCTTGCTGCCTTTAGGATTCTCTCTTTGTCTTTAATTTTTGGCATTTTAATGACTATGTGTCTTGGTGTGCGCCTGTTTGGTTCTTCTTACTTTGGGCTCTCTGTGCTTCTTGAACTTGAATGCCTTCTTCCTTCACGAAGTTAGGAAAGTTTATTTTTTTCATTATTTCTTCAAATATATTTTCTAACCCTTGCCCGTTTTCTTTTTCTTCGGGGACTCCTACAATGTGAATGTTATTATGTTTCCTGTTGTCCCACAGTTCTCTTAACATGCGTTCCTGTTTTTTTCTTTTGGTTTTCTGATTGGTTTGTTTTTTCTACCCTGTCTTCTAATTCATTGATCTGGTCCCCAGCTTCCTCTTCTCTGCTGGTTAGTCCTTCCAATGCATTCTTTATTTCTGCTATGCCATTTTTTATTTCTACTTGGTTGGTTTTCAATGTTTCTCTATCTTTACTCATGGTGCTGATGTCCTTACTCATGCCGTTAAGCTTCCTCAAGATCATGGCTCTGAATTCCACCTCTGATAATTTGCTTAACTGCATGTCATTTATGCCATCTTTGAGAGAGTTCTCTTGTTGTTTATTGGGGGATTTGTTTTTTTTGTTTGTTTGTTTTACCATTTTGGCTATCTCAGTGGGGTTTGGAGCCTGCCAAATTTTTCCTGTGAATGTTGGTGTTCTGCTTTTTGTGGCTTTCTCTACTGGGTTCGGATGGGCCTGTGCAAGCCCATGTTAAACAACACTGTCAAGTCTTACTTTCCTGGGTAGATATGCAAGCCCAGGAAATGTTCAGTATTCTCTAGCTTTTTCCTGGAGGCTACTATTCTCAGTTACTCAGTGCCTTGGAATGTAGCCCTGGTGTTCTGCATAAGAGGATTCCCAGAGAGTGAGATAGATTCTGGTTGTTAATGAGCCTCAATTCATTTGTCTCACCTGGGAAAGACTGAATCTCCGGGTGAGGGGGGGGGGGTTTGTTGCTTTTCCCCACCACTCTGGGAAGGAGCACAGTGGATATCATTTTTTTGTGGCCGCAACTCAGCACAAACTCTGAGTGCCTTCCAAATCTCGGTTGTCCCCACAGAGTTCCAGCCCAGTCTGCCCTCCCTCTGCTGTAGCCCCCAGGTGAGTGGTTGTGGCTACTTTAGGATTCTGTCCAGGCTCTCTGGGCTGTGGAGCGGGTTTGGTCTTTATTCCCCAAGCGCGCTGCTCACAGCTAAGACTACTAATGTCCCTGGGCTCCCAGCCCGCCACCCTCTGGTGTCTCTGCAGATCATACCTGTTTCCCTGGTTATATGGTCCTGTCCTGCTGCCTTTCTGTTGCTTTTTTCCGAGGATTTTTCTCTATTTTAGTTGTAATTTCTGTTTGTTCCTGGGAGATTGTCCGCGTGGCTTCTATTCACTCCACCTTTATTTTCACATCCTCTATGCCTATCTTGTGCACAGCTGGGTTGCACATGCCTTTGTGGTGCCCCCGCACCCTTCAGGTCCTACAGGTAACTAGATTGCACAGTCCCTCTGGGGACCAGGCGCTATGCTAATGTTATAGGCTGCTAAGTCTCACAGGCCTCTCTGGTGCTTCAGCACCCCGCATGTTCTGTGGGTAACTAGATCGCACAGTCTCTGCTAGGTCGCACAAGCCTCTCTGGTGCCCCTGCACCCTGCAGGTCCCGCAGGTAACTGGATCGCATCAGTCTCTCTTGGGCTCTGGCTTCCCTCTCTTGTTGTGAGCTGCTGGACTGCACAGGCCTCTTTGGAGCCCCAGGTCTAGTTGCTGTTGGCTGGGGAGTGCTGCTGCTCCTTGGGACTCAACTCCTGCTCAGCTTTTGCTGTAGTTTATGGGGATGGGTCTCAGCTGCTGGCCTGTGCTTCTGTTGCCTGGGGATGGATATCTCCTCCCCAGCTTCTGTTGCTGGGGGTATATCTTGACTCTGTTCAGGCTGCTACTATGGGGGATGGTGCTGGACTCCGGGCTTTCTGCAGCTTCTGGGACTGGCACCTTGGGAGCTCCACTACTCTGCAGTGGTCTGTGTTGACACAGAATGTCTAGTGGTCTGATGGTGCTAGTTGTGCTGGTGGCTTAGGTTGCTGGGCCCTAGTTGCTCCCACTGCCTCCTCCCAGGGAAGACCCGGCATCTCCCAAAATGGTGGGACCACCTCACAGCACAAGGAGAAGCACCCTGAGGAGCCACTTACCGAGGTGGCCGCAGCTCCGGTCCACAACACAGGAACCTTCTGCTGCGCATCTCTGTACTGGTCGTCCACCTTCATGTCCACCTTCACATCCACTCACACTCTCTCACACACTAGCTCACTCTCTCACACACTCACCCTCTGCCTGATCCTGTCCACTGCTATGTTCCTGAAGAACATTATGTTTCATGTTCTTGATGTCATCATTTTAGCTCAGGTTGTAGATGCCAACTGTGGAGGTAAGGTAGTGCTGCATAGAGCCCATGATCTCTCTGATAGGTGTGAATCTTATCCATACTGCCTGCTGGCATAGCTACAGATTTAGGGTAGGACCTTGGCCCCAGGTCACCTGCTCCCTGTTAGTTGGGAGCTGCTTCTTTGACTCCTCTACCTCATGGCATTCTGTAACATGCCTTCTGACCCATTAGCACACTTGACCTTCAGGTTTGAGGTTCATATTAAGTCAGGCAAGGAAAATTCTGGAAGCCTTTGGGCTTATGAGAGCCCCATACTCACCCATGACTGGCTCTGTTCAGTTTATCTTTCCCTCTGACCTGGAGCTCGAGCTGTGGATCAACACTTGTTTTCTGCTGGGAGCCAAGTTCAGTCACATGTCATGTTTAAGCAGCATCTCTGAACTCAATATTTGTAGCCACAGTGAGAAGCAGTAGGCAGCTGAGTGGAGTCCTCGCTCCTTTCTCTCTCTCCCTCTGTCTTTTCAGTCTGCAGATTTCGATACATGGATAAGCTCGCTTTGCCCCACTCCTGCTTATTTTAAGTGGCATGTTGTTTCCCTGCCCCGAATCACTCACAGGCAGGGATTGTATTCTCCATCATTACATTTTAAAAGTTGTTCAGCTAGAAAATTGTATATTATTTCCTCTGTAAATTTTCTCCTTGCTGCCTTTGTATAGCATACAGCTGTCACAGCCACAGTTGATATTTTGTGTGCTTGCCCTTGCAAGTGCATGGTACAGGAAGATTGAGATAATCAGGCCATCCTCTTGGGTAGCAGCCTTTCAGTTCAGCTTTTACGAACTGGATTTAAAAAATAAATAAGTAAGAGCATATCACTTTCCTGCTTAAAACTCTCTGGTGGCTTCCCACTGCTCATAGAAGATAGTGTACACTCCTTGGCACCACCTGCCAGGTTCACATAGATGGCCTCTTGCTCCCTGCCTATCTGTTGTGTTGTTTATTCTGTTCTTGTGCCTTGAAATGTATCACATTTGTTTTCAGGTAAGGGCATTCACATTTGTGTTTCCTCTGCTGGGAGCCAGCTTCCCTGCATCTTTGTGGACCTTTCTTCTTGTCCTTTGGCGGTCAGCTGAGATGTGACTTCAGAGGGCCCTTGTTTGGTCATTTAGTCCTCATCCTACCTCTCTGGGCTGTCATTCTGTTCTCATAGTCCCTCATCCCTGTCCAACATCTTTATAGTTTGATTTCATCTATCTGTCCCCTCATTCATTGCAGTACCCCTTGCTCCAAGAATAGTCTGCTTACGTGAGCATCTAGGACATTTCTGTGACTAGCTTACCGAACAAGTGAAACAACAGCAGCAGAGACATTTTACAGGGAGAGGCAACAGCCATAGCAGGGATTGTACAGAGATGCTGAGAGGATGGAGGGCATCTGCAGGGAATACCCACTGAGACCATGCCAGGTATTCTGCTCCAGGAAGCCCCACCCTCCAACTGAGAACAGCGGTGGCAGGGCATGAACACTGGAGTCAACTTCCTCTCCACAGGTAGCAACTTTCATCTGCTCTTGACTAATGCCCCATTTTCCAGTTTTTCATATGGAAGTCAAAATGTTTTTTGTATAAAATTATGGTTTTGTAAATGCTAAGGACTGATTCAATTGAAAATAAAACAAAACCCAAAGCACCTAAAAGAGCAAACAAAATAGGATAATGTGGTTTATGGGCCATTAAGCTTGACTTTCCTTTCCTGACTAATTATTTTATCCATTCAGCAAATGCTTAGTGACCCTTCTCCCTGAGTTCAGAGTTTCATATATGGAGATGAAAGGGCATTCATGGTCCATGGGAGGCGTAAATACACAGTCCAGTACAATACTGAATGATAGGACTGTGACAGAGGAGGGTACCTAGCCAGCTTACTTTTGCAGAGATCAGGCTGTCACTTGGGTCTTTCACATGCAGAAAGTTCCATTTGATTTATTGTTGCACTATGCTAATCTGGGGTTCCTCCTGCCCAGCCCCTGTCTGTGACTCCACCTGAGTGGTATGTTTAATGTCCAACCCTCATCATTTGTGTGCCCTAGAACACAATTAGAAACAGCAGAGGTG
This sequence comes from Molossus molossus, assembly GCF_014108415.1. Lineage (NCBI taxonomy): Eukaryota > Metazoa > Chordata > Mammalia > Chiroptera > Molossidae > Molossus > Molossus molossus. The sequence goes on along the minus strand of NW_023425399.1, from coordinate 56,126,465 downwards.
ATAACCTAGCTTCTTAAGATAGTCTTGCTTAGAAAATTACACCAGGTAAGACTTCATCACTCTGGGAGATGAGGTCCATTACTTTAAAGTTTTAACTGTACCATGTGTGACTCTGGGTGACTTAACTACTCGTTACCTCATTTTTCTTGCCTTTTAGTGGGTTTAATAATAGGTCTCTACCCCACCATGCTGTTGTGTAAATTAAAGGAGCACTTAGGTAATTATTCATTAACTGTTAATAAATGGTCACTGCTGAATTCTGGTCAAGATGGCAGCATAGATAAATGTGGTGCTCTCTTCCTCCCACAACCACATCAAAATTACAACTAAACTACAGAACAAACATCATTTACAACTACTAAATTAAGAAGCCACATGAGACTGATAGGAGGGGTGGAGGCACTGATGGGCTGGTCCCACACTCAAGTTTGGTGGATAAAAATCAGGAGGATACCTCGGTTGTGAATGTCCTCCCTGAGGAGTGAGGGGTCCCCATACCACACAGGTACCCAGCTCATGGTTCCAGTGCCAGAAAGAGAAGTCCCCATCACTTCTGGCTGTAAAAACCAGCAGGATTGAGGCTGAGGGAGGCTGAGGCTCTGGAGTCCCAGGCAGTTCCTCTTAAAGGGCCCATGCATGGACTTACTCGGACTTGCTCCCTCCAGGCTCCAGCTTGAAAGACACCAGAGACATAGGAAGAACTAAGTTATTTGGCATTGGGGCAAGAGCTGTAGGGCAGATTTCTCCCAGACAGAGGTGCTGGCAGAGGCTGCTGTTCCTTTGGTGAGTCCGTCCCTCATGCAGCTGGCAGACAGCTGCCATATCTGGGACTCCAGCAACCTGGCTCACACTGTTTGCCCACCCCAGTGATTCCCTGAGGCACTGCCCCACCCAGCTTTTGGGCCCACCCAAGCTGTTTCCAGTGGCTTTACCATAGGAATGGCCTGTCTTGGCTCCTGCTTCAGATTTTTCTAAATGCCTTCAAATTAGCAGCATCTGGCCTCAGCGAGCCCCATACATCTCACTAAGTGGCCCCAGGCCTGGCACTAGAAGCAGTCAGCCTTGGTTCACAACTTGGCTTTGCCTAGAAACCTCTAAGTCCAGCACAAGAAGCAGCCATTTTCAGATTGCTTTGTAGCTTATGCTTGGTGGCCCTGGGTAGAACACAAGCAGTGGCTGACCTTGCCCAGCAGCCAGCACACCCAGTGGACAGCTTCAGACCATGTCAAAGCACCACCACCCAACTACCTCCACAAGCAACATACTCAAGGAGGGGACTCAGTGGGTACCAGAACCCTGCTGAAGTAAGTCTTGCTAGGTGTGTTTGGCCCCTGCACAGATGATTATCCAAGGTAGTCAGAGGTCAGTTGTAAGTGGGCACAGCCAGTCCTTGCAGCTGATCAGCCTGAATAAATCTCTCCCATTGATTTGATGACATCAATCAAGACTCAATTATAAGAGAAGGATATACAGTTTACATGAGGAGTGCACCTTGAGGGTCCAGTTGGGGTGATGAGGGAGGCTGTGCCACTGGACCCTATAGGACACCTACTAGAATAGGTCACCCTAGGAAGCCTAGGAGACATAGAAACTCTACCTAATACATAGAAACAAACACAGGGAGGCAGCTAAAATGAGGAGGCAAAGAAACATGTCCCAAATGAAAGAACAGAACAAAACTCTAGGAAAATAACCAAACAAAATGGAGATAGGAATCTAACAGGTGCAGAGTTCAAAACACTGGTTATAAGGATGCTCAGTGAACTTAATGAGGACAACAAAGGCATATAAAAGCACCAGTCAGAAATGGAGGATGCACAGTTAGAAATGAAGGAGGCACTAATTGAAATTAAGAATAATTTACAGGGAATCAATAGTAGAGTAGGTAAAGCCAAAAAGCAAGCATCAATTTGGAATATAAGGAAGCTGCCAGGAACCAGCCTGAAGAGCAGAGTCCCTGAGTCGGAGCGGTAGGAATGAAGACAATGACACGGATATGAGATCAGGAGGACTGTCCTCAGCAGGATCAGCCTCAATATGCTTTATTACATGCCTTTTATACCTTACAGCAAAAGTTTAGTGATATAAGAAAATAGGATCTTCTTGATATAATACCCAGGGCTACAACAATGCTGTATTGAATTCGTTTGCCTTACGGATAACAGGAGCACCCAGAAACACTCAGACCCACCCAGGAACACCCAGTCTGTTATCTCAGGTATTTCAAGTGTGACATTGGGTCACACTTGAGATTGTGGGGGAGGTCAAGTCTCTGTCTCAAGACCTCCAAGGCTCCGTGACTCTGTCAGACACATAGCCAGCTCTCAATATCTCCCCTTTCTTTACTTTTTAAATGCAGTCAGTGGATTCCTATTTGCAGCTCGGAGATGTTCTGAATTCCTGCCTGGATGCAGATTGGGAAAAGACATAAGAATATTACCACAATGATAGCAAACATTACCCCCAAATATAAGTCAGATCAGCTACCAGTTTCTATGACTTCTTTGTATGTGACCTCGCTGGGTAACCAACATGCCTTCTATAAAACCCCCTGGAGTTTTCACTAGTTGATAAATTGATGTACCCTGGGGATTAGCCCTTGACCAGTCATATAGAACCTCTCCTATCCCTTCAATAGGGTGCTGTACAGCCAATCCATAGCGGCATTATCTCCATCCTGGGTAAGTTTTAAATACATGTGTAGCATTTCCACAAGGGGGAAGGCTAGGGGGAGTTATTACTTCTCCAAGCTTCTTTCCCCCAGAGGGAAATTCAGTCATGTAAATACTCCATTCCTTCTGTTGAAATGATCCAAAACTTTTTCCAGAAGTGTTAAGTAATCCATGAGTCATGTTATGGTCCTTACCCACTTTCACACACTCAGTAGTCTCTGTTTCAGAAAAACATAGGTGGCCGAAGAGATTTTTTTTTGTATAATTAAATCCTCCAACCCATTGGGGCATGAGATGGTCTACAGATGAGAGGCCTAGAATTTTTGTGTTTGATACAAAAACTGAGATCATGGGATCATCCCATTCCACAGCCCTAAGCAAAGGAGGATCAGGCACATAAGCCCAGTAAGTCTGTTCAGCACAAAGTTCCGTAACCTGGTTAGAGATTAGAGCCAGCATTATTAGGAACATAGAGGATGGATCAGTAGAGCCTCCTCTGGCAACCAGGTGATCCTTTGCTTCCTGTGTCAATCTCTTGATCTGACCTCAGGTCAGAATGGTAGCCTCCTATGTCCCGCTCAACCCGTGAGGATGAGTATGAGGGTATGGTTGTGGAGCACAAATGCTCAGGCAGTGCATCTTGTTGTTTAAATCAACCAGTTCTATCCTGTCAGATGAGTCGCTCTGGGACTCACCATGGATTTGGTTGATTCCTTTAGTTGCTAATTGCATCTTGAGTACTCAGGTCCATGTTCAGGCGCCACTTTGCCAGGAACCAGCCTGGAGAGCAGAGTCCCTGAGTTTGAGCAGTAAGAATGAAGACAGTGACACTGATATGGGATCAGGAGGACTGTCCTTAGCAGGATCAGCCTCAATACACTTAATTAACATGCTTTTTATAACTTACAGAAAAAGTTTAGTGATATAAGAAAATAGGATCTTCTTGATATAATGCCCAGGGCTAGAACAGTGCTGTATAGAATTTGTTTGTCTTGTGGATAACAGGAGCACCCAGGAACACCCAATCTGTTATCTCAGGTATTTCAAGGTACATTGGGTCACACTTAGCACCGAGCTGCACAAACACAATGTAAGCCTAATTCCTTGAGATTGTGGGGAGGTCAAGTCTCTGACTCAAGACTTCCAGGCTTCTTGGACACTGTCGGAAATGTAGCCAGCGCCCAACAGGAAGCAAAATTCACCCAATCAGAACAATGAAAAGAAAAAAAATCCAAAATAATGAGGATAGTGTAAGGAGCCTCTAGGGCAATTTCAAGCATAACAACATTCACATCATGGGGGTGCCAGAAAGAGAAAAGAGAGAGTGAGAAATTAAAAACCTATTTGAAAAAATAATGACAGAAAACTTCCTAACTTGGTGAAGGAAACAGGCATACAAGTCCAGGAATACAGAGAGTCCCAAATAAAATGAACCCAAGGAGGTCCACACTAAGACACATCATAATCAAAATGCCAAAGGTTGAAGACAAAGAGAGAATCTAAAAAGCAGAAAAAGAAAAGCAGTTAATTATCTACATGGGAATTCACTTAGGAGTCAGTCAGTTTCTCAAAAGAAACTTTGCAGGCCAGAAGGGAAGGGCAAGAATATTCAAAGTGATAAAAAGCAAGGACCTACAACCAAGATTACTCTATCCTGCAAAGATAACATTTATAATCAATGGATTTATAAAGAGTTTCCCAGACAAGAAAAAGCTAAAGGAGTTCATCACTACCAAATCAATATTATATGAAATGTTGAAGGGTCTTCTTGAAGAAAAACAAAATAAAAAATATGAAAAAGAAAATGGCAATAAATACATATCTATCAACAATTGAATCTACAAACAAAATGAACAGGCAGAATAGAGACAGATTCATAGATACATAGAGCTTTTTGTTAGTTGCTACATGGGAGGGGGTTTGGAGGATGGGAGAAGAAGGTGAAGGGATTAAGAAGTACAAATTGGTTGTTGGATTGACAAACATCAAAGGGAAAGGGGGATGGGAGCGGGAAGAGATAAACCAAAGAATTTATGTGAATATATGCATAACCAATGGACACAAACAATAGTGTAGGGAAGGCAGGAAGAGGGTGGGAGCAGGGAGGAGGACAGACAATAGTGGAAAAAGAAAGGACATCTGTAATACATTCAACAATAAAAATAAGTTTAAAAAGTAAATAGGAACAAAAAAATGGCGGCATAGTGAATGGAAGCTACACAGACCGTCTCCTAGCACAAAACTGGAATTACAACTAAAACACAGAAAAATCGACAGGAGAAAGCAATAGAAAAACAGCTCGCGGGGACCATGTAACCAAGGACACTGACACGATTATGGTAGGATTGTGAAGGTGTGAGAGGAGGGCTGGGAGCCCACAGACAACAGCAACCTTAGCTGTGAGCAGTGCCCTCGGGTTAAACTCCCAAGCGGCTCCACAGTGCAGAGCCAAGACAGAGGCTCAAATAGCCACAGACACTCCCCTTGGGCTCTGGCAGAGGGAGGGCAGACTGGACTGGAACTCTGTGGGGACACTTGGAATTTGGAGAGCACTCAGAGCTGTTGCTGAGTTGCAGCCATGCAGGACAGGGGTCATTTTGCTCCTTTCCTGGGCTCTGAGAAGCAGGAGCTGCTCCCTCAGAGATTCAACCCCACCCCGTGGGCCACTGAAATGCAAATTGCGGCTTACTAACAACCAGCATCTGCCCCAACCTCTAGAAATCCCCTTACCCTGAGCACCTTAGGGAGCTTTTCAATTAACTGACAACCCAAAGCTCTTCAAGTAACCTCAACTACTAGCCTCCAGGCAAAAAACTAGAGGATAACAGTACCATTCCTGGGCTAGCAAATCTAACCAGGAAAGTAAGACTTGACAGTGGTGTTTAACAGGGGTCCTCCCTCGATCACCTAAACCCAGGAGAGGGAACCACAAATAGCAGAACACCAACACCCACCAAGAAAACTTGGCAGGCTCGAAAGCCCACTGTGATAGCCAAAATGGTGAAACACAGAAATAAAAGCCAAAGAAAGAATAAAAGATCTGCACTGAAGATGAGATCAATGTGGAGCAGTTAGGCAAGGTAACAGAACTAGAATTCAGAGCCATGATCCTGAGGAAGCTCAACAGCATGAGTAAGGACATAGAGATGCTGAAAATCAACTAATTGAAAATTACAAACCACCAAAAAGAGATCAAGAATGACATATCAGAAATAAAGAACACATTGGAAGGACTAACCAGCAGAGTAGAGGAAGCTGAGAACCAGATCAATGAATTAGAAGATGGGGTAAAAAAAATCAACCAATCAGAAAACCAAAAGGAAAAAACAAGTAAAACGCAGGAAGAGAGCTTAAGAGAAATGTGGGGCAACTGGAAACGTAATAATATTCACATCATAGCAGTCCCCGAAGAAGAAGAAAATGAGCAAGTGTTAGAGAATATATTCAATGAAATAGTGACAGAAAACTTTCCTAACTTGGTGAAGGAAGAAGGCATTCAAGTTCAAGGAGCACAGAAAGCCCCAAGAAAGAAGAACCCAAACAGGCCCACACAAAGACACATAGTTATTAAAATGCCAAAAATTAAAGACAAAGACAAGATCCTAAAAGCAGCAAGAGAGAAGCAATAGGTTACTTACAAAGGAAACCTCATAAGGCTATCAGCTACTTCTCCCAAAAAACAGTACAGGCCAGAAGAGAATGACATGAAGTAATCAAGGTCATGAAAAACAAGGATCTGAATCTGAGACTACTCTACCCAGCAAGGCTGTCATTCAAAATCGAAGGTCAAATAAAAAGCTTTCCAGACAAAAAAAGGCTAAGGAAATACATTAACACCAAACCATCACTGCAAGAAATGTTAAAAGGACTGCTGTTATTAGCAGGAGAAATAGGAAGAAAAATAGAACCACACTAAACAGAAATGGCAATAAATAAGTACATATCAATAATCACCTTAAATGTAAATGGACTGAATGCTCCCATAAAAAGACACAGAGTAGTTGATTGGATAAGAAAACATGACTCATCTATCTGTTGTTTATAAGAGAGACTCAGCTCACAACAAAATACTCACATAGGTTGAAAGTGAAGGGATGGAAAAAAATCTTCCAAGCAAATAGAAAAGAAAAAAAAGCTGGGGTAGCAATACTCATATCTGATAAAATAGATTTCAAAAGCAAGGCCATAAGTAGAGATAAAGAAGGCCACTATATAATATTGAAAAAATCTATCCAACAGGAAGATGTAACCTTGATAAACATATATGCACCCAATATAGGAGCACCAAAATATATTGAAAATCTTCTGGAGGACTTCCAAGGAGAAATCAACAGCAATATGATCATAGCAGGGGACTTCAACACCCCGCTGACATCACTGGATAGATCCTCTAAACCAAAAATTAGCAAGGAAACAGAGACTCTAAATGAAGCACTCAACCAAATGGATTTAATAGATATCTACAAAAAATTACACCCCAAAATTACAGAATTCACATTCTCCTTAAGTGCACATGAGGCATTCTCAAGGATAGACCACATAATAGGACACAAACTAAATCTCTACAAGTTCAAGAAGATTGAAATCATATCATGCTTCTTCTCAGATCACAATGGCATGAAACTAGAAATCAATTGCAACAAAAAATGGAAAGGTATTTGAACACATGGAGGCTAAATAGCATGTTATTAAACAATGAATGGGTTACCAAAGAGATCAAGGAAGAAATTAAAAATGTCCTGGAAACTAATGAAAGTGAACACACAACAACACAAAATGTATGGGATGCAGCAAAAGCAGTTCTGAAAGGGAAGTTGATAGCACTACAGGCCTACCTCAAGAAATAAGAAAAATTTCTAATTGACTCTCTAACCTCACAACTTAAAGAAATACATAACAAACAAAATGAAAACCCCAGAGCAAGTAGAAGGAAGGAACTAGTAAAGATCAGAGCAGAAATAAATGACATAGAGACCAAAGAAACAATACAAAGCATCAATGAAACAAAGAGCTTTATTTCAAAAAGATAAACAAGATTGATAGACCCTTGGCTAGACTCACCAGGAAACAAAGAGAGAGAACCCAAATACACAAAATCAGAAATGAAATAGGAGAAGTAACAACTGACACCACAGAAATACAAGATTGTTAACAACTACTATGAACAATTATATGGCAACAAATTCAACAATCTAAGTATAATGGATAAATTGCTAGAAACACATAATCTCCCAAAACTGGACTGGGAAGAGATAGAAAACTTGAACAGACCAATAAGAAATTGAAGATGTAATCAAGACTCTCCCAGCAAACAAAAGCCCAGGCCCAGATGGCTTCACGAGGGAGTTTTACTGATTATTCAAAAAAGAATTAACACCCCTTTTCCTCAAACTGTTTCAAAAAATTTAAGAAAGAAGACTTCCAAATTTGTTTCATGAGGCCAGCATAATTCTAATTCCCAAACCAGAAAAAGACACTACAAAGAAAGGAAACTACAGGCCAATATCCCTGATGAACATAGACACCAAAATCCTGAAGAAAATACTAGCATATTGGATCCAGCAATACATCAAAAAAATTATTCACCATGACCAAGTGGGATTCATCCCAGTGATACAAGGCTGGTACAATATTTTCAAATCAATTAATGTGATACACTAAATAAAGAAAATAAAAGTTAAAAATCATATGATCATATCAATACATGCTGATAAAGCATTAGACAAAATCCAGCATTTATTTCTGATAAAAACACTCAGCAATATGGAAATAGAGGAATCATATCTTGACATAATAAAGGCCATATATGAAAAAGCTGCAGTCAACATCTTACTCAATGGGCAGACTACTAAAACCATTTCCCTTAGGAACAGGAACAAGACGAGGATGTCCACTTTCACCACTCTTATTTAACATAGTACTATAAGTCTTAACCAGAGCAATCAGACATGAAGAAAAAATAAAAGGGATCCAAATTGGAAAGAAGGAAGTGAAACTGTCATTATTTGCAGATGACATGATATTATACATAAAAACCCTAAAGACTCCATTAAATATCTACTAGATTTTATAAATGAATTTGGCAAAGTAGCAGGATACAAAATTAACATCAAGAAATCGATGGCATTCTTATACACCAATGATGAACTCACCGAAAGAGAAACTGAAAAAACAATCCCATTTACCATCGCGGCAAAAAAATTAAGATACCTAGGAATAAACTTAACAAAATAAGTAAAGAACCTATTTGCAGAAAACTACAGGACATTGAAAAAAGAAATAGAGAAAGATATAGAAAAGTGGAAGCACATACCTTGTTCATGTACTGGAAGAATTAACATCATTAAAATGTCCATATTACCCAAAGCAATTTATAGATTTTATGCAATCCCCATCAAAATACCAACAACATACTTTTCAGAACTAGAACAAATACTTCAAAATTCATATGGAACCAAAAAGACCCCGAAAAGCCACAGCAATTTTTTGAAAAGAAGGAGAAAGTAGATGGGATCACAATACCAGATATCAGGTTATACTACAAAGTGTCTGTAATCAAAACAGCCTGGTACTGGCACAAGAACAGGCATATAGACCAGTGGAACAACAGAAAACCCAGAAATGGACCCAAGGCAATATGCTCAATTAATATTTGACAAAGGTGACTAGAGCATACAGTGGAGTAAAGACAGCCTCTTTAATAAATGGTGTTGGGAAAATTGGACAGCTACGTGCAAAACAAATGAAACTAGAACACCAACTCACACCATACACAAGAATAAACTCAAAATGGATAAAACACTTGAATGTGAACAATAAATCCATAAAAATTCTAGAAGAAAATGTAGGCAACAAAATTTTGGACATCATATGCAGCAGAATTTTCACTGATACATCACCTAAGGCAACAGAAACAAAGGAATAAATGAACACATGGGACTACATCAAACTCAAAAGCTTCTGCACAGCAAAAGAAACAACCATCAAAATGGAAAGGCAACCCACTGTATGGGAGAAAATCATTGCCAAAGATACATCAGATAAGGGGTTAATTTAAAAAATATATAGAGTAATCATACAAGTCAACAAAAGGAAGACAAAGAACCCAATTTAAAAATGGCCCTGGACGGTTTGGCTCAGCGGTTGGAGCGTCAGCCTGCGGTAAAGAGAGACCCAGGTTCGGTTCCCGCTAAGGGCACGTACCTCGGTTGCAGTTTGTCCCCCGCCCTGGTGGATCGTGCGGGTGGCAGCCACTCAATGTATCCCTTCACGTCGGTTTTTCTCTCTTCCTCTCCCTCCCTCCCGCTCTATCTGAACAGAAAATGTAAAAATGTCCTCCGGTGAGGATAAAAAAAAAAATGAGCAGAGGATCTGAATAGACACCTCTCCAAACAGGACATACAAATGGCCAAGAGATGTATGAAGAAATGCTCAACATCACTAATCATCAGAGAGATGCAAATTAAAACAACAATGAGGTATCACCTTACACCTGTCAGAATGGCCATCATCAACAAATCATCAAACAAGTGTTGGTGAGGGTGTGGAGAAAATGGGACACTAGTACACTGCTGGTGGGAATGCAGACTGGTGCAGCCACTATGGAGAACAATATGGTGTTACCTCAAAAAATTAAAAATGAAACTGCCATTTGACCCACTGATCCCACTTCCAGGAATATACCCTAAGAAACACCAATCAGAAAGAATATATATACCCCCATGTTCATAGCAGCATTATTTATAATAGCTAAGATCTGGGAAAACCCCAAGTGTCCATCAGTAGGCAAATGGATAAAAAAGCAGTGGTACATATACACAATGGAGTACTATGCAGCTGTAAGAAAGAAAGATCTCGCCCTGGCCGGTTTGGCTCAGCAGTTAGAGCGTCCGCCTGCGGTCCGGAGAGGCCCGGTTCGGTTCCCGTTAAGGGCATGTACCTCGGTTGCAGTTTGTCCCCGGCCCTGGTTGGTCGTGCGGGTGGCAGCCACTCGATGTGTCCCTTTCACATCGATGTTTCCCTCTCTCTCTCTTCCTCTCTCTCCCTCCCACTCTGTCTGTACAAAAAATGGAAAAATGTCCTCGGATGAGGATTTAAAAAAAAAGAAAGAAAGAAAGAAAGATCTCTTATTTTTTGAGACGACATGGAGGGACCTGGAAGGTATTTTTTTTTTTGCCTTGTCTAATTTTATTTTTTATTATTTTATTTTTTTTTATGAATTTTTATTTATTTTTTTGTTACAGACATTTTACCTTTTTACCCCATTGGCACCCCTCACCCCACCCCCCCTCCACCCTGTCCCCTGCTTAGTTGTCCATGTCCATTGGTCATGCATACATGCATATAAGTTCTGTGGTTTATGTCTTCCCACCCCCCCAACCCCTTTTCTAAGTGAAACAATCCAAGCAGAAAACGACAAATTCCACATGATCTCACTTATTATATATGGAATATAATGACATATCAGTCTGAAGAATAGGGTAAACCCAGAAACATTGAAGTAGGGTACAGACTGACAACCCTCAGAGGAGGGGGTGGTGGCGGGTGGGAAGAGATCGACCACAGAACTATATGCATGTATGCATAACCAATGGACATGGACAATAAACCTAGGGATGGGGCAGGGGCGATGGGGAGGAGGGAGTTAATGAGGTAAAAAAGGACAAACATCTGTAACAAAAATAAATAAATGGTCAGTGATGCTTTTGTTGACTTGTTCCTGAATGTATCACGAGACTGTACTGATCCTTGTTTCTGTTATAACCAAGATAATACCTTGCTCAGTACCTAGGTGTTTCTAAGAGGAAAGAAGGCTGCAGAGAGCATAGTACTGATTGAATCAAATGTGTGAGTTAACCAGCATCGAGCATTTTCCATTGTCTCCTTCCTTATGGTCTTATTATTTTCTAATTGGGCTACATGGAGCAGTAGGCTTCAGTTGCCTCAGAGGCAACATGTCGTGTGATCCCTTGCACCCAAAGCCTACATTCTCTGGTCCTCTGGACATGGGTACTGCTCACACTATGGATAGGAGTCTCTGCACTGGGCCTGTGGGTGGAGACTGGGAAGGAAGCAGCATGAGCAGACACAAGCTTTCAGAATGAGACCATTTTTATGCAACTTATCCTGGTAATAAAAGGAAATTGGGGCTTCAGAGAGAGCTTACAATATTTCAGCAGATGCCTTGTAATAGAATGTTTTTTCAGAGTTTTCTGTGAGACATCAGTGACTTAGAAAATGTGCACTGAGTAATGAGGAACAAAAAAGTAACACATTGCTGAGTTGCCCTCTCTTTCCTGGAACAATAGCTGGTTTTCGAAAGTTAGGAAGGTAATTAAAGAGAAGTGGCCTCTCCTGATTTCTCCATGGACTGTAAGGTACTGGTACTTGGATCTGGGGTCAACAGTGCCCACACAGCTCTGACTCTCTTCACTCTTCTTCTGGATCTGACCTGCACAGGACCCATTTGATAGTCAATGAAAGACAGCAAACTCTTGTGGCAACCCTATGACGAAACCTAGGTTTAGAGAAAATAAGCATTCAGAGTCTTATGGCAAATAATTGTTAGAGCCAGAAACTGGACCAAACTCTTAAACATCACAGTGTACTATCTTCTTAAAATTAGCATCTCTTTCCCCCCCCAAATCAACTTCCCTATAACATCATGCATGTTATTCTTTGAGCAAATATTTCTTGTATGGTCCTGAGGATAAGATAGTAAACACAGCCATGTCCCTGCCCTCCAGGAACTTACAATCTAGAAGCGTACAGAGTGATAAACATCTTGTCATCTTGGAACGCCTCTCTGTATATACACAGGTTTATGGACAGTGCAAGGCTGACATCTGGCAATGCAATGCTCAGCAGTTTATGTAAGCACTACCATGTGCTAAGTACCACTTTTTTTTTAATTTTTAAAAAGTAATTAATTTATTTTTGTGACAGATGTTTCTCCTTTTCCCCCACTGATTTTCCCCTCCCCCTCCCTCCCCACCCTGTCCCCAGCTCTGTTGTCCATGACCTTTGTTCATGCATACATGTATATACATTCTGTTGTTTATCTCTCCCCCATGACCTCCTCTTCTGGGGATTGTCAGTCTGTACCCCACTTCCACATCTCTGGTACTACCCCGTTCTTCAGACTGTTATGTTCATTATATTCCACAAATAAGTGAGATCATATAATACTTGTCTTTCTCTGTTTGGCTAGTTTCGCTTAGGAGAATACTTTCCAGGTCCCTCATGTCATCTAAATAGATAAGAGATCTTTCTTTCTAACAGCTGCATAGTACTCCATTGTGCATATGTACCACAGCTTTTTTATCCATTTGTCAACTGATGGACATTTGGGCTGTTTTCAGATCTAAGCGATTGTAAATAGTGCTGCTATGAACATGGGGGTACATATATTCTTTCTGATTGGTGTTTCCGGCTTCTTAGGGTATATTCCTAGAAGTGGGATCAGAGGGTCAAATGGCAGTTTCATTTTTAATTTTTTGAGGTAACACCATATTGTTTTCCATAGTGGCTGCACCAGTGTGCATTCCCACCAGCAGTGTCCTGGAGTCCCCTTTTCTCCACACCCTTGCTAACATTTTTTGTTTGATGATTTGCCGATGGTGGCCATTCTGACAGGTGTGAGGTGATATCTTATTGTTGTTTTAATCTGCATCTCTCTGATAATTAGTGATGTTGAGCACTTCTTCGTATGTCTCTTAGCCTGTTTGGAGAGGTGCCTATTTAGTTCCTCTGCCCATTTTTAAATTGGGTTCTTTGTTTTTCTTTTCTTGAGTTCTGTAAGCACTCTCTATATATTTGAAATTAACTCTTTATCTGATATATCATTGGCAATTATGCTCTCCCATACAGTAGGTTGCCTTTCCATTTTAATGATTGCATCTTTTTCTGTGCAAAAGCTTCTGAGTTTGATGTAGTCCCATGTGTTCATTTTCTTCTTTGTTTCGGTTGCCTTAGGTGATATATCAGTCAAAATTCTGCTCCGTATGATGTCCGAAATTTCGTTGCCTACAGTTTCTTCTAGGATTTTTAAAGATTCATGAGTCAGATTTAAGTCTTTTATCCATTTTGAGTTTATTCTTGTGTGTGGTGTATGTTGATGGTGTAGTTTCATTTTTTTTGCATGTAGCTGTCCAGTTTTCCCAACATCATTTATTAAAGAGGCTGTCCTTACTCCACTGTATACTTTTGCCACCTTTGTCAAATATTAATTGAGCGTATTGCCTTGGGTCCATTTCTGGGTTCTCTCTTTTGTTTCACTGGTCTATATGCTGTTCTTGTGTCAGTACCAGGCTGTTTTGATTACAGTGGCTTTGTAGTATAACCTGAAATCTGGTAATATGATCCCTCCAACTTTGTTCTTTTTTCTTTTCTTTTTTTTTCTTCCAAGATTGCTGTGGCTATTCAAGGTCTATTTTGGTTTCATATTAACATTTGAAGTTTTTGTTCTAGTTCTGTGAATTATGTCATTGGTATTTTGATGGGGATGGCATTGAATCTATAGATTGCTTTGGGTAGTATGGACAGTTTGATGATGTTGATTCGTCCAATCCATGAACAAGGTATGTGCTTCCACTTATTTATATCTTCCTCTACTTCTTTTTTCACTGACATGTAGTTTTGAGCGAATAGGTCCTTTATCTTTGGTTAAGTTTATTCCTAGGCATCTTAATTTTTTTGCTGCAACAGTAAACAAGATTGTTTTTTACTTTCTCTTTCTGTGAGTTTATCCTTGGTGTATAAGAATGCCATCAATTTCTTGATGTTAAATTTGTATCCTACTACTTTTCCAAATTCATTTATTAAGTCTAGTAAATTTTTGATGGAGTCTTTGGGGTTTTCTACGTATAGTATCATGTCATCTGGAAACAATGACTTTCACTTCCTCCTTTCTCATTTGAGGCCTTTTATTTTTTCCCTCCTGTCTGATTGCTGTGGCTAAGACTTCCAGTACCAAGTTAAAAAAGAGTGGTGAAAGTGGGCATCCTTGCCTTGTTCCTGTTCTAAAGGGAAATGCTTTAATTTATACCCATTGAGTATGATGTTGGCTGTAGGTATTTTATATATGGCTTTTATTATGTCAAGATATGATCCTCTATTCCCAGATTGCAAAGCATTTTAATCAGAAATGGGTTCTGGATTTTGTCGAATGGTTTTTCAGCGTCTATTGATATGATCATATGATTTCTATTTTTCATTTTGTTTATTTGGTGTATCACATTTATTGACTTGTGAATACTGTACCAGCCTTGCATCCCTGGGATGAATCCCACTTGGTCATGGTGAATAATTTTTTGATGTATTGCTGGATTCGATTTGCTAGTATTTTGTTCAGGGTTCTGGCATCTATGTTCATCAGGGATATTGGTCCGTAGTCTTCTTTCTTTGTAGTGTCTTTTTCTGGTTTTGGAATTAGAAATATGCAGACTTCGTAATACAAGTTTAGAAGTCTTTTTTCTTCATGAATTTTTTGTAATAGTTTGAGGAGAATGGGTATTAGTTCTTCTTTGAATGTTCTGTAAAATTTTCTAATGAAGTCATCCAGGCCTGGGCTTTTGTTTACTGGGAGAGTCTTGATTACTTCTTCAATTTCTTCTGTTGTTTTTTTTTTTTTTTTTTTTTAATTTAAATTTTTTATTTATTTTTTTGTTACAGATAGTTCTCCATTTTTTACCCCATTGGCACCCCCCTCCCCACCCCAACCCCGCCCCGTCTCCAGCTTAGTTGTCCATGTCCGTTGGTCATGCATACATGCATGTAAGTTCTGTGGTTTATCGCTTCCCACCCCAACCCCACCCCCTCTTCTGAGGGATGTCAGTCTGTGCCCTACTTCCATGTTTCTGTGTCTACCGTATTCCTCAGACTCTTATGTTCATTATATTCCGTATATAAGTGAGATCATGTGGTGTTTGTTTTTTTCTGCTTGGCTTATTTCACTTAGGATAAAACTTTCCAGGTCCCTCCATGTCGTCTCAAAGGATAAGAGATCTTTCTTTCTTACCGCTGCATAGTATACCATTGTGTATATGTACCACTGCTTTTTTATCCATTCATCTACTGATGGACAGTTGGGCTCTTTCTACATCTTAGCTATTGTAAATAGTGCAGCTGTGAACATGGGGGTACATATATTCTTCCTGATTGGTGTTTCAGGCTTCTTAGCGTATATTCCTAGAAGCGGGATCACTGGGTCAAATGGCAATTCAATTTTTAATTTTTTGAGGTAACACCATATTGTTTTCCATAGTGGCTGCACCAGTCTGCATTACCACCAGCAGTGTATTAGAGTCCCCTTTTCTCCATACCCTCGCCAGCACTTGTTGTTTGATAATTTGTTGATGGCGGCCATTCTGACAGGTGTGAGGTGATACCTCATTGTTGTTTTAATTTGCATCTCTCTGATGATTAATGATGTTGAGCATTTCTTCATATGTCTCTTGGCCATTTGTATGTCCTGTTTGGAGAGATGTCTATTTAGTTCCTCTGCCCATTTTTAATTGGGTTCTTTGTCTTCCTTTTGTTGAGTAGTATGAGCACTCTATATATATTGGAAATTAACTCCTTATCTGATACATCATTGGCAATGATGTTCTCGCATACAGTGGGTTTACTTTCCATTTTGCTGATTGTTTCTTTTGCTGTGCAGAAGCTTTTTAGTTTGCTGTAGTCCCATGTGTTCATTTTTTCCTTTGTTTCTGTTGCCTTAGGTGATATATCAGTGAAAATTCTGCTCCGTATGATGTCCGAAATTTTGTTGCCTACATTTTCTTCTAGAATTTTTATGGATTCACAGGTCACATTTAAGTCTGTTATCCATTTTGAGTTTATTTTTGTGTATGGTGTATGTTGATGATCTAGTTTCATTTTTTTGCATGTAGCTGTCCAATTTTCTCAACACCATTTATTAAAGAGGCTGTCTTTACTCCACTGTATGCTCTTGCCACCTGTGTCAAATATTAATTGAGCCTATTGCCTTGGGTCCATTTCTGGGTTCTCTGTTCTGTTCCACTGGTCTATATGCCTGTTCTTGTGCCAGTACCAGGCTGTTTTGGTTACAGTCGCTTTGTAGTATAACCTGATATCTGGTATTGTGATCCCACCTACTTTGCCCTTGTTTTTCAAGATTGCTGTGGCTATTCGGGGTCTTTTTTGGTTCCATATGAACTTTTGAAGTATTTGTTCTACTTCTGTGAAATATGTCGTTGGTATTTTGATGGGGATTGCATTGAATCTATAGATTGCCTTGGGTAATGGACATTTTAATGATGTTAATTCTTCCAATCCATGAACAGGGTATGTGCTTCCATTTTTTTATGTCTTCCTCTATTTCTTTTTTCAGTGTCCTGTGGTTTTCTGCAAATAGGTCCTTTACTTCTTCTTATTTTTTTTTTTTTGGAAATTTTTTTTATTTATTTATTTTTTTGTTACAGATATTTTACCTTTTTACCCCATTGGCACCCCCCCCTCCACCCTGCCCCCGGCTTAGTTGTCCATGTCCATTGGTCATGCATACATGCATATAAGTTCTGTGGTTTATCTCTTCCCACCCCCGCACCCCCCATCCCCTCTTCTGAGGGATGTCAGTCTGTGCCCCACTTCCATGTGTCTGGGTCTACTGTATTCCTCAGACTGTTATGTTCATTATATTCCGTATATAAGTGAGATCATGTGGTATTTGTCCTTCTCTGCTTGGCTTCTTTCACTTAGGATAATACTTTCCAGGTCCCTCCATGTCGTCTCAAAGGATAAGAGATCTTTCTTTCTTACCGCTGCATAGTATTCCATTGTGTATATGTACCACAGCTTTTTGATCCATTCGTCTACTGGTGGACACTTGGGCTGTTTCCAGATCTTAGCTATTGTAAATAGTGCTGCTATGAACATAGGGGTACATATATTCTTCCTGATTGGTGTTTCAGGCTTCCTAGGGTATATTCCCAGCAGTGGGATCACTGAGTCAAATGGAAGGTCAATTTTTAATTTTTTGAGGTAGCACCATGTTGTTTGCCATAGCGGCTGCACCAGTCTGCATTCCCACCAGCAGTGTATTAGAGTCCCCTTTTCTCCACACCCTCGCCAACACTTGTTGTTTGATGATTTGTTGATGGCGGCCATTCTGACAGGTGTGAGGTGATACCTCATTGTTGTTTTAATTTGCATCTCTCTGATGATTAGTGATGTTGAGCGTTTCTTCATATGTCTCTTGGCCATTTGTATGTCCTGTTTGGAGAGGTGTCTATTCAGCTCCTCTGCCCATTTTTTAATTGGGTTCTTTGTCTTCCTTTTGTGGAGTTGTATGAGCACTCTGTATATATTGGAAATTAACCCCTTATCTGATACATCATTGGCAATGATGTTCTCCCATACAGTGGGTTGCCTTTCCATTTTGATGATTGTTTCTTTTGCTGTGCAGAAGCTTTTTAGTTTGATGTAGTCCCATGTGTTCATTTTCTCCTTTATTTCTGTTGCCTTAGGTGATATATCAGTGAAAATTCTGCTCCGTATGATGTCCGAAATTTTGTTGCCTACATTTTCTTCTAGAATTTTTATGGATTCACGGGTCACATTTAAGTCTTTTATCCATTTTGAGTTTATTTTTGTGTATGGTGTAAGTTGATGGTCTAGTTTCATTTTTTTGCATGTAGCTGTCCAATTTTCCCAACACCATTTATTAAAGAGGCTGTCTTTACTCCACTGTATGCTCTTGCCACCTTTGTCAAATATTAATTCAGCGTATTGCCTTGGGTCCATTTCTGGGTTTTCAGTTCTGTTCCACTGGTCTATATGCCTGTTCTTGTGCCAGTACCAGGCTGTTTTGGTTACAGTCGCTTTGTAGTATAACCTGATATCTGGTATTGTGATCCCTCCAACTTTGTTCTTCTTTTTCAAGATTGCTGTGGCTATTCGGGGTCTTTTTTGGTTCCATATGAACTTTTGAAGTATTTGTTCTAGTTCTATGAAATGTGTCGTTGGTATTTTGATGGGGATTGCATTGAATCTATAGATTGCTTTGGGTAGTATGGACATTTTAATTATGTTAATTCTTCCAATCCATGAACAGGGTATGTGCTTCCACTGTTTTATATCTTCTTCTATTTCTTTTTTCAATGACCTGTAGTTTTCTGCAAATAGGTCCTTTACTTCTTTGGTTAAGATTACTCCTAGGTATCGTAATTTTTTTGGAGCGATGGTAAATGGGATTGTTTTTTCAGTTTCTCTTTCTGTGAGTTCATCATTGATGTACAAGAATGCCGTCGATTTCTTGACGTTAATTTTGTATCCTGCTACTTTGCCAAATTCATTTATTAAGTCTAATAGATTTTTGATGGAGTCTTTAGGGTTTTCTATGTACAATATCATGTCATCTGCAAATAATGACAGTTTCACTTCCTCCTTTCCAATTTGGATCCCTTTTATTTTTTCTTCCTGTCTGATTGCTGTGGCTAAGACTTCCAGTACAATGTTAAATAAGAGTGGCGAAAGTGGACATCCCTGTCTTGGTCCTGTTCTTAATGGAAATGTTTTTAGTTTCTGTCCATTGAGTATGATGTTGGCTGTAGGTCTTTCATATATGGCCTTTATTATGTTGAGATATGATCCCTCTATTCCTACATTAATGAGCGTTTTTATCAGAAATGGATGCTGGATTTTGTCGAATGCTTTTTCAGCATCTATTGATATGATCATGTGGTTTTTATTTTTCATTTTGTTTATGTGGTGTATCACGTTTATTGATTTGCGAATATTGTACCAGCCTTGTATCCCTGGAATGAATCCCACTTGGTCGTGGTGAATAATTTTTTTGATGTATTTCTGGATCCGATTTGCTAGTATTTTGTTCAGGATTTTGGCGTCTATGTTCATCAGGGATATTGGCCTGTAGTTTTCTTTCTTCGTAGTGTCTTTTTCTGGTTTTGGAATTAGAATTATGCTGGCCTCATAGAATGTGGTTGGAAGTCTTCCTTCTTCTTGAATTTTTTGAAATAGTTTGAGGAGAATGGGTGTTAGTTCTTTTTTGAATGTTCGGTAAAACTCCCCTGTGAAGCCATCTGGGCCTGGGCTTTTGTTTGCTGGGAGAGTCTTGATTACCTCTTCAATTTCCTTAGTTGTTATTGGTCTGTTCAAGTTTTCTATCTCTTCCGGGAATAGTTTTGGGAGACTGTGTGTTTCCAGAAATTTGTCCATTTCGCTGAGATTGTCGAATTTGTTGCCATATAGTTGTTCATAGTAGTTGTTAACGATCTTTTGTATTTCCGTGGTGTTGGTTGTTACTTCTCCTCTTTCATTTCTGATTTTGTGTTTTTGGGTTCTCTCTCTTTGTTTCTTGGTGAGTCTAGCTAAGGGTCCATCTATCTTGTTTATCTTTTCGAAAAACCAGCTCTTTGTTTCATTGATCCTTTGAATTGTTTTTTTGGTCTCTATGTCATTTATTTCTGCTCTGATCTTTACTATTTACTTCCTTCTACTTGCTCTGGGGTTTTCTTTTTGTTTGCTTTCTAATTCTTTAAGCTGTGAGGTTAGACAGTCAATTAGAAATTTTTCTTGTTTTTTGAGGTGGCCTGTAGTGCTATGAACTTCCCTCTCAGAACTGCTTTCGCTGCATCCCATAGATTTTGTGTTGTTGTGTGTTCATTTTCATTGGTTTCCAGGAAGTTTTTAATTTCTTCCTTGATCTCCTCGGTGACCCATTCATTGTTTAATAACATGCTGTTTAGCCTCCATGTGTTGAAATGTCTTTGCATGTTCTTGTTGCAATTGATTTCTAGTTTCATGCCATTGTGATCTGAGAAGATGCTTGATATGATTTCAATCTTCTTGAACTTGTAGAGATTTAGTTTGTGTCCTATCATGTGGTCTATCTTTGAGAATGTTCCATGTGCACTTGAGAAGAATGTGTATTCTGTAGTTTTGGGGTGTAATTCTCTGTAGATATCTATTAAATCCATTTGGTCTAGTGCTTCATTTAGAGTCTCTGTTTCCTTGCTAATTTTTTGCCTAGAGGATCTATCCAGTGCTGTCAACGGGGTGTTGAAGTCCCCTGCTATGATTGTATTGTTGTCGATTTCTCCTTGGAAGTCCTCCAGAAGATTTTTAATATATTTTGGTGCTCCTATATTGGGTGCATATATGTTTATCAAGGTTATATCTTCCTGTTGGATAGATCCTTTCAATATTATGTAGTGGCCGTCTTTGTCTCTAGTTATGGTCTTCATTTTGAAATCTGTTTTATCAGATATGAGAATTGCTACCCCAGCTTTTTTTTGCTTTCCATTTGCTTGGAAAATTTTTTTCCATCCCTTCACTTTCAACCGATGTGAGTCTTTTGTTGAGAGGTGGGTCTCTTGTAAACAACATATAGATGAGTCATGCTTTCTTATCCAATCAGCTACTCTGTGTCTCTTTATGGGAGCATTCAATCCATTTACGTTTAAGGTGATTATTGATATGTACTTATTTATTGCCATTTTTGTTTAGTGTGGTTCTATTTTTCTTCCCATTTCTACTGCTAATTACAGCAGTCCTTTTAACATTTCTTGCAGTGCTGGTTTGGTGCTAATGTATTCCCTTAGCTTTTTTTTGTCTGGGAAGCTCTTTATTTGATCTTCTATTTTGAATGATAGCCTTGCTGGGTAGAGTAGTCTTGGATTCAGATTCTTGTTTTTCATGACTTTGATTACTTCATGCCATTCTCTTCTGGCCTGTAGGGTTTCTTGTGAGAAGTCAGCTGAGAGCATTATAGGGTTCCCTTTGTAGGTAACCTGTTGCTTATCTCTTGCTGCTTTTAGTATTCTCTCTTTGTCTTTAATTTGTGGCATTTTAATTACCATGTGTCTTGGTGTGGGCCTGTTTGGGTTCTTCTTACTTGGGCCTCTCTGTGCTTCTTGAACTTGAATGCCTTCTTCCTTCACCAAATTAGGGAAGTTTTCTCTCACTATTTTTTTGAATATATTCTCTATCCCTTGCTCCTTTTCTTCTTCTTTGGGGACTCCTATGATGCAAATATTATTACGTTTCCAGTTGTCCCATAGTTCTCTTAAGCTGTCTTCCTGTTTTTTAATAGTTTTTTCCTTTTGTTTTTCTGATTGGTTGATTTTTTCTACCCTGTCTTCTAATTCACTGATCCGGTCCTCAGCTTCCCCTACTCTGCTTTTTAAACCTTCCAATGTGTTTTTCATTTCGGATATGTCATTTTTTCATCTCTTCTTGTTGGTTTTTAATTTCCAATTGGCTTATTTTCAGTGTCTCTATGTCCTTACTCATGCTGTTCAGCTTCCTCAAGATCATGGCTCTGAATTCTAGCTCTGTTAACATGCCTAATTGCTCCACATTGTCTCATCTTCGGTGGAGGTGTCTTGCTCTTTCATTTGGCTTCTGTTTCTGTGTTTCTCCATTTTAGCTATCACTGTGGGCTTTGGAGCCTGTCAAGTTCTCCCTGTGGGTGTTGGTGTTCTGCTGTTTGTGGCTCCCTCTCCTGTGTTTAGATGAGCGAGGGAGGACCTGCGTTGAACACCACTGTCAAGTCTTACTTTCCTGGTTAAAGTTGCCGGCCCAGGAAACGTACTGTTATCCTCTAGCTTTTTGCCTGGAGGCTAGCAGTCTAGGTTAATTGATCAGTTTTGGGTTGTCAGTTGATTGAAAAACTCCCTCTGGTGCTCAGCCAAGGGGCTTTCAGGAGGGTGGGGCAGATGCTGGTTGTTAGTGAGCCTCAATTAGCACTTCAATGGCCCACAGGGTGGGGTTGGATCTCCGAGGGAGGGGCTGCTGCCTCTCCCCAGAGCCCTGGGAAGGAGCAATGTGGCCACCGTCCTGAGTGGCTGCACTCAGCCAAAGCTCTGAGCGCCCTCCAAACCCCTAGTGTCCCGACACAGTTCCTGTCCAGTCCGCCCTTCCTCCGCTGGAGCCCAAGGTAAGTGGCTGTGGCTGTTTCAGCATCTGTCCCGGCTGCGCTGCGGGGCCGCCTGGGAGTGTAACCCGCGGGCGCCGCTTATAGCTAAGGCCGCTGCCGAGCTGCCGACCGTGAGCTGCCAGCCCCGTCTCGCGCCTTCGCAAGCCTACCGGGATGGAGTCAGTGTCCCTCGTTGTATGGTCCTCGCAAGCTGCTTTTCTGTTGCTTTTTCCTGTCGATTTGTCTGTGTTATAGTTGTAATTCCAGTTTGGTTCTGGGAGACGGTCTGTGTAGCTCCGTTCACTCCGCCGCCATTTTTCGGTCCTCGGTCCTTTACTTCTTTGGTTAAGTTTATTCCTAGGTATCTTAATATTTTTGGCGAGATGATAAATGGGATTGTTTTTTCAGTTTCTCTTTCTGTGAGTTCATCATTGGTGTATAAGAATGCTGTCGATTTCTTGACATTAATTTCGTATCCTGCTACTTTGCCAAATTCATTTAGTAAGTCTAGTAGATTTTTGAAGGAGTCTTTAGCATTTTCTATGTATAATATCATGTCATCTGCAAATAATGACAGTTTCACTTCCTCCTTTCCAATTTGGATCCCTTTTATTTTTTCCTCCTGTTTGATTGCCATGGCTAAGACTTCCAGTACTATGTTAAACAAGAGTGGCGAAAGTGGACATCCCTGTCTTGTTCCTGTTCTTAATGGAAATGTTTTTAGTTTCTGTCCATTGAGTATGATGTTGGCTGTAGGTCTTTCATATATGGCTTTTATTATGTCTAGATATGATCCCTCTATTTCCACATTGCTGAGCGTTTTTATAAAAAATGGATGGTGGATGTTGTCGAATGCTTTTTCAGCATCTATTGATATGATCATGTGGTTTTTATTCTTCATTTTGTTTATGTGGTGTATCACATTTATTGATTTATGAATATTGTACCAGCCTTGCATCCCTGGAATCAATCCCACTTGGTCATGGTTAATAATTTTTTTGATGTATTGCTGGATCCGATTTGCTAATATTTTGTTCAGGATTTTGGCGTCTATGTTCATCAGGGATATTGGACTGTAGTTTTCTCTCTTTGTAGTGTCTTTTTCTGGTTTTGGAATTAGAATTATGCTGGCCTCATAGAACATGTTTGGAAGTCTTCCTTCTTCTTGAATTTTTTGAAATAGTTTGAGGAGAATGGGTGTTAGTTCTTTTTTGAATGTTCAGTAAAATTCCCCTGTGAAGCCATCTGGTCCTGGGCTTTTGTTTGCTGGGAGAGTCTTGATTACCTCTTCAGTTTCCTTAGGTGTTATTGTTCTGTTCAAGTTTTCTATCTCTTCCTGGTCCAGTTTTGGGAGACTGTGTTTTTCTAGAAATTTGTTCATTCTTCTGTTGTTCTTGGTCTGTTGATGTTTTCTATATCTTCCCAGTTTAGTTTTGGGCGACTATGTGTTTGTAGAAAGTTGTCCATTTTGCTTAGATTGTCGAATTTGTTGCTGTATAATCGTTCATAATATTTGTTCAAAATCCTTTTTATTTCTGTGGTGTCAGTTATTATTTCTCCTATTTCTGATTTTGTGTATTAGGATTCTCTATATTTTTTTTCCGGTGAGTCTAGCTAAGGGCCCATCAATCTGATTTATCTTTTGAAAGAACCGGCTCTTTGTTTCATTGATCCTCTTAATTGTTTTCTTTGTCTCCATGTCATTTATATCTGCTCTGATCTTTACTATTTTCTTCCTTCTACTTGCTCCAGGTTTTTGTTGTTGTTGTTTTCTTTCTAGTTCTTTAAGTTGCGAGGTTAGATAGTCTGTTAGAAAATTTTGTTGTTTCTTGAGGTAGGCCTGTAGTGCTTTGAACTTTTCTCTCAGAACTGCTTTTGCTGCAACCCACAGATTTTGTGTTGTTGTCTGTTTATTTTCATTGGTTTCCAGGAAGTTTTAAATTTCTACCTTGATATCCATGGTAACCCATTCATAGTTCAATAACATGTTATTTAGCCTCCATGTTTTCAAATGTGTTTGCATGTTCTTGTTGCAGTTGATTTCTAGTGGCATGGCATTGTGATCTGTGAAGATGCTTGATATGATTTCAATCTTCTTGAACTTGTAGAGACTTAGTTTGTATCCTAACATATGATCTGTCTTTGGGAATGTCTCATGTGCACTTGAGAAGAATGTGAATTATGCATTTTTGGGGTGTAATTCTCTGTAGATATCAATTAAATTTATTTGATCTAATGCTTCATTTAGAGACTGTGTTTCCTTGTTGATTTTTTGTCTAGATGATCTATCCACTGATGTCAGCGGGGTGTTGAAGTCCCCTGTTATGATAGTATTGGTGTCAATTTCTCTTTTGAAGTCCTCCAAAAGGTTTTTAGTATATGTTGGTGCTCTTATATTGGGTGCATATATGTTTACCAAGGTTATATCTTTCCATTGGATCAATCCTTTCAATATTATGTAATGGCCTTCTGTCCTTCTTTGTCTGTAATATGGCCTTCATTTGGAAATCTATTTTATTAGATATGAGTATTGCTACGCGAGCTTTTTTTTTTTTTTTTTTTTTTTGCTTTCTCTTTGCTTGAAGTGTTTTTTCCATCCCTTCACTATCAACCTATGTGACTGTTTTGTTGTGAGGTGGGTCTCTTGTAGATAACATATATTAGAGTCATGCTTTCTTATCTAGTCAGCTACTCTGTGTCTTTTAATCAGAGCATTCAAACCATTCACATTTAAGGTGATATTGGATATGTATTTATTTATTACCATTTTTGTTTTGTGTGGTTTTTCTTTTTTCCTATTTCTTCTACTTATTATAGCAGTCTTTTTAGCATATCTGCAGTGCTGGTTTGGTGTTAATATATTCCCTTAGCTTTTTTTTTTTGTCTGGGAAGCTCTTTACTTGACCTTTTATTTTGAATGATAGCCTTGCTGGACAGAGTAGTGTTGAATTGAGATCTTTGTTTTTCATGACATTCCCTTCTGGTCTGTAGTGTTTCTGTTGAGAAGTCAGCTGAGAGCCTTATGAGGTTTCCTTTGTCGGTAACTTGTTGCTTATCTCTTGCTGCATTTAGGATTCTCTCTTTGTCTTTAATTTTGGGAATTTTAATGACTATGTGTCTTAGTGTGGACCTGTTTGGGTTCTTCTTACTTGGTGCTCTATGTGTTTCTTGAACTTGAATGCCTTCTTTTTTCACGAACATAGGAAAGTTTTTGTTCATTATTTCTTTAAATATATTTTCTAACTCTTGCCTATTTTCTTCCTCTTTGAGGACTCCTATGATGCGAATGTTATTGTTTCCAGTTGTCCACAATTATCTTAAGCTATCTTCCTGTTTTTTAATTATTATTATTATTATTGATTTTCTACTTGGTTGATTTTTTCTACTTTGTCTTCTAATACAATGATTTGGTCCTCAGCTTCCTCTACTCTGCTGTTTAGTCCTTCCAATATGTTCTTAATTTCTGCTATGTCATTCTTCATTTCCACTTTGTTGGTTTTCTATATTTTTACTCATGGTGCTGATGTCCTTACTCATGCTGTTGAGCTTCCTCAAGATCATGGCTCTGAACTCTACCTCTGATAATTTGCATAGCTACATTTCATTGATCTCATCGTCAATAGAGTTCTCTTGTTCTTTCATTTGAGATTTGTATCTTTTTTTCACCATTTTTGCTATCTCAGTGGTTTTTGGAGCCTGCCAAATTTTCCCTGTGGGTGTTGGTGTTCTGTTTTTTAGCTCCCTCTACTGGGTTTGGATGAGCCTGGGTCGGCCCACATTAAACACCACTGTCAAGTATTACTTTCCTGGGTAGATTTGCAAGCCCAGGAAAGGTTCAGTTATCCTCTAGCTTTTTCCTGGTGGCTAGTAGTCTCAGTTACTCAGTGCCTTGTAATGTAGTCCTGGTGTTCTGCCTAAGAGGATTTCCAGAGGGTGGGATAGATGCTGGTTTTTAATGAGCTTCAATTTTTATTTTTTGCCTCACCTGGGAAAGGCTGAATCTTCAAGGTGTGAGGAGGGGCCTTTTGCTATTTTCCAAGCTCTGGGAAGGAGCACACTGGCCACCATCCTCTGTGGCCGCAACTCAGCAAAAACTTTTAGGACCCTCTAAAACCTAGGTGTCCCCACAGAGTTCCAGTCCAGTCTGCCCTCCCACTGCTGTAGCCTCCAGGTGAGTAGCTGTGGCTCTTTTAGCACTCTGTCCTGGCTCTCTGGGCTGTGCAGTGTTCTTGTTTTTTTTTCCCCATGGGCACTGCTCACAGCTAAGACTGCTGCTCTCCTTGGACTCCTAGCTGGCCTTCTTCTCGTGCCTCCGCAGATCCTACCAGTGTCCCTGGTTATATGGTCCTGTCCTGCCGCCTTTCTGTTTTTTTTTTTTTTTTTCTCGTGGATTTGTCTTTATTTTAGTTGTAATTCTTGTAATTCGTGGGAGATTGTCTGCGTGGGTTCTATTCATTCCGCCTCCTTTTTCACATCCTCTAAGCCTATCTTGTGCGCAGCTGGGTCGCACAGGCCTTTCTGGTGCCTTCAAACCCTGCAGGTCCCATGGGTAACTGGATCGCACAGTCCCTCTTGGGACCCAGCTCGGCTATATGCCTATGTGATGGGCTGCTGAGTCGCACAGGCCTCTTTGGTGCTTCAGCACCCCACAGGTCTCGTGGGTACCTGGATAGCACAGACCCTGCTGGTTCGTGCTGGCTTCTCTGGTGCTTCAGCATCCCACAGGCCTCATGGGTAACTCAATTGCACAGTTCCTGCTGGGTGGCACAGGCCTCTCTGGTGCTAAGCACCCCGCAGGTCCTAAGAGTAACTGCATGGCACAATCCCTGCTGGGCCTCACAGGTTTCTCTAGTGCTAAGCACCCCACACATCCCACATGTAATTAGATGGCACAGTCCCTGCTGGGTTCCAAGGGCCTCTCTGGTGTTTTAGCACCCAGCAGATCCTGTGGGTTATTGGATGGCACAGTCCCTGCTGGGTTTCACAGTCCTCTTTGGTCCTTCAGCACCCCACAGGTTTCGCAGGTAACTGGATCGCATAGTCCCTGCTGGGTCGTACAGGCCTCTCTGGTGCCCCTGCACCCTGCAGTTCCCGAGGGCGGACAGCTGGATCACACCAGTCTCTCTCGTGCTTGGGCTTCCCACTGCACTTGTGAGCTACTGGACTGCACAGGCCTCTGTGGAGCCCCAGGTCCCACTGCTGGTGGCTAGGGATTGCTGCTGCCTTGTGCGGCTCAACTGCTGCTGAGCTTTTGCTATAGATTTTGGGGATGGGTCTCATCTGCTGGTCTGTGCTTCTGTTATCTGGTGATGGATGTCTGCTCCCCAGGCTCTGTTACTGGGGGTATATCTGGACTCTGATTGGGCTGCTACTATGGGTGATGGTGCTGGGCTCCAGGCTGTCTGCGGCTTCTGCGACCAGAGACTTGGGACCTCCACTACTTGCACCAGTCTGTGTAGACACAGAGTGTCCACTGGTCTGATGGTGTCAGGTGTCGTGGTGGGCTCAAGTTGCTGGGCCCTAGCTGCTCCCATTGCCTCCTCCCAGGGAAGACCCCGGATCTTCTAAAATAATGGGACCTCCCCATGGCACAGGGAGAAGCACCCTGAATTGCCATTTACTGTGGTAGCTGGCTGCTCTTGTCCACAGCACAGGGACCTTCTGCTTCGCGTCTCTGTACTGCATGGGTTTGGTCATCCACCTTCACGTCCACTCACACTCTCACACACTCGCTCATTCTCTCACACACTCACGCTCCATCCAGTTCTTCCTGCTGCCATCTTCCCCACTAAGTACCATATTGACCGTGTGAATATATGTAGCTATGTATAGATGATACATAGTAAGTACAAGGTGCACTATTTCACTTGTCTTGATAATCTAGGTGGAGATAGTTTCCCATTTTCAGGCCAGCAACCTGTGTTTTCCTGCCTCCCTTCTTGTTTTAATCAGGCAGTCTTCTCCTATAGGACCCTCTTTCTCACCCCCTCTAGCCTCTGTTTAGGTCCTTGCTGTCTTCTGTAACCTATATTATTGCATAGGCCTTGTAACTAGTCTTCCAACCTGAAGTATTTTTTTCTTAATATTCTGATAACTTCATTTCAGAATAATTGGTTTCCTTTGTAATTCTATGTATTTTTAATGTATTTATGTATAATTCATATATCATAAAATCACCTATGTAAAGTATACAATTTAATGTTTTTTCTTTTACTTATGGTGTTGTGCAACTATCACCACAATCTAAGCTTAGAACTTTTTCATCACCCCAAAAAGAAACCCGGTACCATTAGTTAGTCCACATTCTACACCACAGTATCTCCAGCCCTTGGAACCACTAAGCTGCTTTTTAATCTCTATAGATGTGCTTATTCTGGATATTTTATATAAGTGGAATAATATAATATGTGACCTTTTGTGTCAGGCTTATTTCATTTAGTGTGATGTTTTCAAAGTTCATCCATGTTGTAGCATATATATTTTGTTGTGTGGATATGTCAATTTTTTTTAATCCAGATGGACATTTAGGGACTGGGTATACGGGAAAAGGGAGAATGACTGCTAATGGGCACAGAGCTTCTTTTTCAAGTGATAAAAATGTTCTGGAAATAGATAGTGGTGATAGTTGCACAACTTAGTGAATATACTAAAAACCACTGAATTGTAGGTTTTAAAAGGGTGTGTTTTATGGCATGTGAATTATATATAAATAGAAAAATCCAGTAACACTATAAAAAAGAAGATATCTATAACAGTTAGTGTACATAAACATATTAAGGGGGATATATATGTATAATGAGGGAAAGTAAACACTGATGTGTGCCCGCGTGAGAGAGAAGTTGACATGGAGCATCTCAGATCATCTCAGTATCAGTTTTAAGGACAGAGATTATCTTGGATCAACTCAAAGTTATATTTGTCTTTGAGATTTGCCTTTTTATATTAAAAACCTATCCATTATGGTTGTGGATAGGTATATTTTCTTTTCTGGTTCAGAGTTGAATAATAACACTTATTATCATAATAATCATTCTTGGCTGCTACTTATTTATTTTTTTAACTAGAGTGTACCAGATACTGCATTTAATGCTTTATGTGCGTAATCTTATTTAACTTCACTACAACTTTGTGAAATATAGGTGGTATTAATCTCCCAATTGTATAGATTAGGATATTGATACAGATAAATTCTGACTGGATCAAGATCACTAGGGTAGTGGCAGATCTAGTAATTAAATCTAGCTTTTTTTCTAAGTCTAAAGTCTGCTCTCTTATACCACTACTCTATCATCTTTTAAAATTAGAATACATTACTATTAATTTAAAGGAAGGGGTGTGTGAAACATAATTTAGACTCATAATGGAATTCTCAGGGTCTTTAAGATGTCATTGTAACCATCATTTATCTTTCTCTTGTTTTTTTTTTTTGTTTTTTTTTATCCTCACCCGAGGACATTTTTGCATTTTTTGTTCAGACAGAGTGGGAGGGAGAGAGAGGAAGAGAGAGAGAGAAAAACGTCGACATGAAGGGACACATCGAGTGGTTGCCACCCGCACGACCAACCAGGGCCAGGGGCAAACTGCAACCGAGGTACGTGCCCTTAGCGGGAACCGAACCCGGGTCTCTCTGTACCGCAGGCCGACGCTCTAACCGTGGAGCCAAACCGGCCAGGGCCATTTATCTTTCTATAGGCATAATTTAGTGTCTCGTTACTCAAAGTAACATTACCTTAGAGCTTGTTAGAATTGTATGCTTTGGGCCCTTCCCAAACCTATAATTCAGAGTCTGTACTTTATCAAAAGCTCAGCTGATTCAAATGTGTGTTAAACATTTGAGAAGCATTGTTATAATACATAATTTTGGAGGCATTCAGTTTGATGATCAGCCAGTGTATTTACATTATCAAAGCAATTCAGGATGAGATGCTATCGTCCCAAAGTGTTGTGAAAGTTGGTGAACTGGGAGCCAGGAAACTTGTGTTCATAGCCCTACATCTGTGTGACCTGGAGCAGGTCACTTAATCTGAGTCTTATTTTATACATACATTAAGTGAGGAATCTTTTTGTTTGTCTCAGTTCTTAAAAATAAAGCATTTAAGACCATTAACTTAATTCTCAGATACCTGATTAGCTGTGTATATATCTTTTTTCTTTCTTTTTTTAAGCTATTTGTGTTTTTATATTTCAAGTGTATTTTTTAATTCTTTTTTAATGTTTAGAGAGAGAGGAAGGGAGAGAGAGAGAGAAATATAAATGTGAGAGAGAAACATCAATCAGCCTCCTACATGCCCCCTATTGGAGATCAAGCCCACAACCCAGGCATGTGCCCTGCCTGGGAATTGAACCAGGACCTCTTCATTCATGGGATGACGTTCAATCCACAGAGCTACACCAGCATGGGCTATAATGTATTTCTTATCAATAACATAGAATTAGGGTTTTGCATTTTCATTGGGGGGTATGATAGGTAGAATAATGCCCCCTCCCTGCAAATGTCCACCTCCTAATCCCCAGAACCTGTGAATATGTTTTTTTATATGGTAAAATAGGACTTTGCAGATGTGACTAAGTTAAGGATATGTGATGAAGGTATTATCCAGGTGGGTCCAATGTAACTTCAAGGGTCATTATTAGAGAAACAGGGAGATGAGAATGTCAGAGAAGGAGAGACGATGACAATAGCAGAGGTCTAGGTGATATGGGGCCATGAGCCAAGAAATGCAGGCAGCCTCTAAAAGCTAGAAAAGCCAAGTAAGCAGATTCTTATCTAGAGCATCCTGAAGGATACAGCCCTGCCAACACCATGAGTTTAGCCAAATATGATCTATTTGAGACTTCTGACCTCTACAGCTATAAGAAAATAAATTTGTATTGTTTTAAGTAACTAAGTTTCTTGGTAATTTATTATAAAATAGGAAATTAATAGGGGTTATGTCTATTTAATGTCATTGATAAGACTGCATTTAAATCCACTATTTTGACATTTAATTTCTGTTTGTTCAGTCTGTTCTTTGTTCCTCTGTTGCTACTTTCCTGAAGGTTTTGTGGTGGGGAGGGGGGAGGTGAACCAACATATTTTAGAATTCCATTTTATTACCTTTAGTGACTTAATTTGTGCCCCTTTTTGTTACATTTTTATTGGTTGCTCTAAAAATTACATAAAAAAACTTATTATGGTCTATGTTCAAAAAATATTCTATTACTTCAGGAATTATTTAAGAACTTTATAAAAGCATCCTGCTTGGGATTTTTCTGAGCTTCTTAGATATGTTATTTGTTGTATTTAATTATTTTGGAAAATTATTGTCCTTTGTCTCTTCATTCTTTTGCCCCATTCTTCTTTTCTCCTAGGATGACCAGCACTTCTCACAAATACCAGAGAGATGTTATCGGACAGCCCTCTGAATCAAAGGAAGCGGGCTGTCCCCAACTTCGATCCTTGTCTCTCCTATAAATAAATTTATAGGAGAGACCTTGATTGCATTGTGAAGTATATTTATTAAAATATTAAAACGGGTGGATTTATTAAAAATTAAAGAATGCACATGTATTTATGAAACAAAGCAAGCAAACCTATACATTTGGCTAATGAAGCACAGATGGACCCTCAGCTAATCTGAAGAGCAAGTAGGGTAGAGTTGGGGGTTCTGCTTTATGTACCCTCCTGTCTGTAAATTTTATCAAAAAAATTACTGTGTTAATATCCTGGTACAGATTAACTCTGAAAGTCTCCCTTTTTCTTTGTTTTGGTTATCCCATAATTTATGGGAAGTACCTGGCTTTTTTGTTTATACTCCTTTTTTCTCTTCTTCCCTAGTGTTTTAACAACTTCAGGATGATTTGCACTAAATAATCTTTGATTCCTCTTCTCCTGTTCCCTACTCATCCCTCTCCTCTGCACTCTTCTGTGAGAAGGAGAGGTTTTAACCCTTTGTTCTCAAGATAAGACCCTGATATAAGCATCCTGCAAAAGTTTTTGGCTTTGTTTAACTTTCCTGCCTTAGTTTCTCTATTCCACATGTCCCAAAATTTTTCTAACTTTTCATTGTCCTACAACACTACTAGGATTACAATTTAGTGAATGCTATTTTATTTGATATTGTCATAGCTTGCGTGTGCTGTTCCATTCTATATTTCATGATATTAGTGTTTCAATTTGAGTAATTTTTTTTAATCAATAATTATTTTTATTTTATTTTTTAATTTTTTAAATTAATTAATTTATTTTTGTTACAGATGTTTCTCTCCCCCCCACAGATTCCCCCCTCCCCCCTCCCATCCCTGTCCCCATCATTGTTGTCCATGTCCATTGTTCATGCATACATGCATATAAGTTCTGTGGTTTATCTCTCCCCCACCACCCCCTCTTCTGGGGATTGTTTCTTGATTACATCTTCAATTTTTCTGTTGTTATTGGTCTGTTCAAGCTTTCTATCTCTTCCTGGTTTAATTTTGAGAAACTGTTTATTTCTAGAAATTTGTTTATTTTGCCTATGTTGTCCAGTTTGTTGATGTATAATTGTTCATAGTATGTTTTGATAATCCTTTGTATTCCTGCGGTATCAGTTGTTACTGCTACTCTTGTTTCTGATGTTGTTTATTTGGGTCCTCTCTATTTGCTTCTTTTTAAAATTAATTTATTTATTATTGTTACAGATGTTTCTGCTTTTTCCCCCACTATCTCCCCCCTCCCCCTCCCTCCCTACCCTGTCCCCAGCTTTGTTGTCCATGTCCATTGTTCATGCATGCATGCATATAAGTTCTGTGGTTTATCTCTCCCCCACCACCACCTCTTCTGGGGATTGTCAGTCTGTACCCCACTTCCACGTCTCTGGGACTACCCCATTCCTCAGACTGTTATGTTCATTATATTTCACAGAAAAGTGAGATCATGTGATACTTGTCTTTCTCTGTCTGGCTTGTTTCGCTTAGGATACTTTCCAGGTCCTTCCATGTAGTCTCAAGGGATAAGAGATCTTTCTTCCTTACAGCTGCACAGTACTCCATTGGGTATATGTACCACTGCTTTTTTATCCATTCATCTACTGATGGACACTTGGGCTGTTTTCAGATCTTAGCTATTGTAAATAGTGCTGCTATGAACATGGGGGTACATATATTCTTTCTGATTGGTGTTTTAGGCTTCTTAGGGTATATTCCTGGAAGTGGGATCACTGGGTCAAATGGAAGTTCAATTTTTAATTTTTTGAAGTGACACCATATTGTTTTCCATGGTGGCTGCACCAGTCTGCATTCCCACCAGCAGTGCACTAGAGTCCCCTTTTCTCCATACCCTCGCCAACACTTGTTGTTTGATGATTTTTTGATGGCGGCCATTCTGACAGGTGTGAGGTGATACCTCATTGTTGTTTTAATTTGCATCTCTCTCATGGTCAGTGATGTTGAGCATTTCTTCATATGTCTCTGAAGCATTTGTATGGCCTGTTTGGAGAGGTATCTATTTAGTTCCTCTGCTCATTTTTTAATTGGGTTCTTTGTCTTCCT
Organism: Molossus molossus; assembly: GCF_014108415.1. Classification (NCBI taxonomy): domain Eukaryota; kingdom Metazoa; phylum Chordata; class Mammalia; order Chiroptera; family Molossidae; genus Molossus; species Molossus molossus. Next base: position 56,092,385 of record NW_023425399.1, on the reverse strand, counting down.
TTTGTTGAGCTGTATGAGCACTCTATATATATTGGAAATTAACCACTTATCTGATATACCATTGGCAGTTATGCTCTCCCATACATTGGGTTGCCTTTCCATTGTGATGATTGTATCTTTTGCTGTGCAGAAGCTTTTGAGATTGATGTAGTCCCATGTGTTCATTATCTCCTTTGTTTCTATTGCCTTAGGTGATATATAAGTGAAAATCCTGAGGCATATGATGTCTGAAATATTGTTGCCTATAGTTTCTTATAGGATTATTATGGATTCATGAGTCACATTTAAGTCTTATATCCATTTTGAGTTTATTTTTGTGTAGGGTGTATGTTTATGGTCTATTTTCATTTTTTTGCATGTAGCTGTCCAATTTTCCCAACACCATTTATTAAAGAGGCTGTCCTTACTCCACTGTATGCTCTTGCCAACTTTGTCAAATATTAATTGAGCATATTGCCATGGGTCCATTTCTGGGTTTCATGTTCTGTTCCACTGGTTTATATACCTGTTCTAGTACCAGTACCAGGCTGTTTTGATTACAGTGGTTTTGTAGTGTAACCTGAAATTTGGTAATGTGATTCCTCCCACTTTCTTCTTGTTTTTCAAGATTGCTGTGGCTATTAGAGGTCTTTTTGATTCCATATGAACTTTTGAAATATTTGTTCTAATTCTGTGAAATATGTCGTCTGTATTTTTATGGGGATTGCATTGAATCTATAGATTGCTTTGGGTAGTATGAACATTTTAATGATGTTAATTCTTCAAACCATGAATAAGGTATGTGCTTCCACTTTTTTATATCTTCCTCTATTTCTTTTTTCAATGAGTTGTAGTTTTCAGTGAACAGGTTCTTTATGTCTTTGGTGAAGTTTATTCCCAGGTATCTTAATTTTTTTTGATGCATTGGTAAATGGGATTGTTTTCTTACTTTCTCTTTCTGTGAGTTCATCATTGGTGTATAACAATGCCATCGATTTCTTGTCATTAATTTTGTATCCTGCTACTTGGCCAAATTCATTTTTTAAGTCTAGTAAATTTATGATGGAGTCTTTGGGGTTTTCTACGTATAGTATCATGTCATCTGCGAATAATGAGAGTTTCACTTCCTCCTTTCCAATTTGGATCCCTTTTTTTCTTCCTGACTGATTGCTGTGGCTAAGACTTCCAGTATTATGTAAATAAGAGTGGCAAAAGTGGGCATCCCAGTCTTGTATCTGTTCTTAAGGGAAATGCTTTAATTTATACCCATTGAGTATGATGTTGGCTGTAGGTCTTTGATATATGGCCTTTATTGTGTCGAGATATGATCCCTATATTCCCACATTGCCGAGCGTTTTTATAAGAAATGGATGCTGGATTTTGTCGAAGGCTTCTTCGGCATCAATTGATATGATCGTGTGGTGTTTATTCTTCATTTTATTTATGTGGTGTATCACGTTTATTGATTTGCGAATATTGTACCAATCTTGCAACCCTGGGATGAATCTCACTTTGTCATGGTGGATAATTTTTTTGATGTATTGCTGGATCCGATTTGCTAGTATGTTGTTCAGGGTTTTGGCATCTATGTTCATCAGGGATATTGGCCTGTAGTTTCTTTCTTTGTTGTGTCTTTTTCTGGTTTTGGAATTAGAATTATGCTGGCTTCATAAAACAAGTTTGGAAGTCTTCCTTCTTGTTGAATTTTTTGAAATAGTTTGAGGAAAATGGGCTTTAGTTTTTTTTTGAATGTTCGGTAAAACTCCCCCATGAAGCCATCTGGGACTGGGCTTTGTTTGCTGGGAAAGTCTTGATTACATCTTCAATTACTTCAGTTGTTATTGGTGTGTTCAAGTTTTCTATCTCTTCCCGGTCCAGTTTTGGGAGACTATGTGTTTGCAGAAATTTGTCCATTTGCGGTAGATTGTCGAATTTAATGCCATATAATTGTTCATAGTAGTTGTTAACTATCTTTTGTATTTCTGTGGTGTCAGTTGTTACTTCTCCTCTTTCATTTCTGATTTTGTGTATTTGGGTTCTCTCTCTTTGTTTTTTGGTGAGTCTAGCTAAGGGTCCATCAATCTTGTTTATCTTTTCGAAAAACCAGCTCTCTGTTTCATTGATCCTTTGAATTGTTTTTTTGGACTCTATGTCATTTATGTGTGCTCTGATCTTTACTAGTTCCTTCCTTCTACTTGCTCTGGGGTTTTCTTTTTGTTTGCTCTCTAGTTCTTTAAGTTGTGAGGTTAGATAATCTATTAGAGATTTTTCTTCTTTTTTTGAGGTGGGCCTGTAGTGCTCTGAACTTCCCTCTCAGAACTGCTATCGGTCCATCCCATAGATATTGTGTTCTTGTGTCTTCATTTTCATTGGTTTCCAGGAAGTTTTTGATTTCTTCTTTGATCTGCTCGGTGACCCATTCATTGTTTAATAACATGCTATTTAGCTTCCATGTGTTCAAATGTCTTTGTACGTTCTTCTTGCAATTGATTTCTAGTTTCATGCCATTGTGATCTGAGAAGATTCTTGATATGATTTCAATCTTCTTGAACTTGTAGAGACTTAGTTGGTGCCCTAACATGTGGTCTATCTTTGAGAATGTCCCATGTGCACTTGAGAAGAATGTGAATTCTGTAGTTTTGGGGTGTAGTTCTCTGTAGATATCTATTAAATCCATTTGGTCTAGTGCTTCATTTAGAGTCTCTGTTTCCTTTCTATTTTTGTCTAGAGGATCTATCCAGTGATCTCAGCGGGGTGTTGAAGTCCCCTGCTATGATTGTATTGCTATCGATTTCCCCTTTGAAGTCCTCCAGAAATTTTTTAATATATTTTGGTGCTCCTATATTGGGTGCATATATGTTTATCAAGGTTACATCTTCATGTTGGATAGATCCTTTTAATATTATGTAGTGGCCTTATTTGTCTCTAATTATGACCTTCATTCTGAAATCTATTTTATCAGATATGAGTATTGCTACCCCAGCTTTTTTTTCTTTTCTGTTTGTTTGGAAGATTTTTTTCCATCCCTTCACTTTCAATCTATATGAGTCTTTTGTTGTGAGATGGGTCTCTTGTAAACAACATATAGATGAGTCATGCTTTCTTATCCAATCAGCTACTCTATGTCTTTTTATGGGAGCATTCAGTCCATTTACATTTAAGGTGATTATTGATATGTACTTATTTATTGTCATTTTTGTTTAGTGTGGTTCTATTTTTCTTCCTATTTCTCCTGCTAATAACAACAGTCCTTTTAACATTTCTTGCAGTGCTGGTTTGGTGCTAATATATTCCCTTAGCCTTTTTCTGTCTGGGAAGCTCTTTATTGGACCTTCCATTGTGAATGATAGCCCTGCTGGGTAGAGAAGTCTTTGATTCAGATCCTTGTTTTTCATGACCTTGATTACTTCATGCCATTCCCTTCTGGCATGTACTCTTTCTTGTGAGAGGTCAGCTGAGAGCCTTATGGGTTTTCTTTGTAGGTAACCTGTTGCTTCTCCCTTGGTGCTTTACGGATTCTCTCTTTGTCTTTAATTTTTGGCAGTTTGATTACTATGTGTCTTGGTGTGGGCCTGTTTGGGTTCTTCTTACTTGGGGCTCTCTGTGCTTCTGAACTTGAATGCCTCCTTCCCTCACCAAATTAGGGAAGTTTTCTGTCCCTATTTCTTCAAATATATTCTCTAACCCTTGCTCATTTTCTTCTTCTTCGGGGATTCCTATGAAGCAAATATTATTACGTTTTTAGTTGTCCCACAGTTCTCTTAACCTGTCTTCCTCTTTTTTTTTTTTTTTTTTTTTATCCTCACCCGAGGATATTTTTCCATTTTTTGTACAGATAGAGTGGGAGGGAGAGAGAGGACGGGAGAGAGAGTGAGAAACATCGACGTGAAGGGACACATCGAGTGGCTGCCATCCGCACGACCAACCAGGGCCGGGGACAAACTGCAACCGAAGTACGTGCCCTTAGCGGGAACTGAACCCGGGTCTCTCCGGACTGCAGGACGACGCTCTAACCGCTGAGCCAAACTGGCCAGGGCTGTCTTCCTCTTTTTTAATCGTTTTTTCCTTTTGGTTTTTTGATTGGTTGATTTTTTTCTACCTTGTCTTCTAATTCACTGATCCGTTCCTCAGCTTCCTCTACTCTGCTTTTTAAACCTTGCAATGTGTTTTTCATTTTTGATATGTCGTTTTTAATTTCCAACTGTTTGATTTTCAACATTTCTATGTCTTTACTCATGGTGCTCATGTCCTTACACATGCTGTTGGGCTTCCTCAAGATCATGGCTCTGAATTCTAGTTCTGGTAATTTGCTTAACTGCACGTCATTTATCTCAACTTCGGTAGAGGTCTCTTGTTCTTTCATTTGGCTTTTGTTTCTGTTTTTCACCATTTTGGCTATCACAGTGGGCTTTGGAGGATGCCAAATTTTCCCTTGGGTGTTGGTGTTCTGCTATTTGTGGCTCCCTCTCCTGGGTTTGGATGAGCCAGGGAGGACCCACTTTAACCACCACTGTTAAGTCTTAAGTTTCCTCTAGCTTTTTTTTTTTTTGCCTGGAGACTATTCCTAGAGGTCACCTGAAGAATCTTCTTTTCTGAGATTAATGAAAAACTCCCTCAGGTGCTCAGTGTATGAGGATTTCCCAAGGGTGGGGCAGCTGCTGGATGGTAATGGGCCTCAATTAGCATTCCAATGCCACCACTTGGGGTTGAATCTCTGGGGGAGGGGCTGCCACCTCTCCCCAAGTCCCTTGGAAAGAGTAAGATGACCACAGTCCTGTGTGTCTGCACTCAGCTATAGATCTTAGCACCCTCCAAATCCTGAGTGTCCCCACACAGTTCCAGGCCAGTCTGCCTTCCCTCTGCCAGAGCCCAAGGTGAGTGGCTGCCACCAATTTAGCCTCTGTCCAGACTCTGCGTCGTGGAGCCGCCTGGGACTTTTAACCCAAGGGTGCTGCTTCCAGCTAAGGGTGGCCGACTCTGCGGCACCAGCTGAGGGTGTAGCTCTGAGCCAAGTTCCCAGGACTTAGCAACTGTTGCAGTTGAGGCGGCAGCAGCTTCCCACCGAGCAGTGGTCTCGGCACCAGCCGAGGGCTTTGTGGGCAGTCCAGGTGGCAGCAGCTTCCCCGCTGAGCCCCCTGTTCGAAGCTGAGTTCGCTGGACCCAGCCCCCTCTCGCATCCTGGAAAGCCTACCAGGATTGAGTCAGTGTCCCTGGTTACGTGGTCCTCCAGGCTGCCTCACTCTGCCCATTTTATTTATTCATTTATTTTTTTCTGTAGTATTCTTTTTATTTATTATTAATTAATTTTTGTTACAGATGTTTCTCTTTTTTCCCCACTGATTTCCCCCGTCCCCCTCCCTCCCTGCCCTTTCCCCAGTTTGTTGTCCATGTCCACTATTCATGCATACATGCATATAAGTTCTGTGGATTATCTCTCCCCCACCACCACTCTGCCCATTTTAAAATTGGGTTATTTGTCTTCCTTTTCTTGAGTTGTATGAGCACTCTATATATTTTGAAAATTAACCCCTTATCGGATCTATCATTGGCAATTATGCTCTCCCATACAGTGGGTTCTCTTTCCATTTTGATGGTTGTTTCTTTTGCTGTGCAGAAGCTTTTAGTTTGATATAGTCCCATGTGTTCCTTTTTTTCCTTTGTTTATGTTGCCTTAGGTGATGTATCAGTAAAAATTCTACTACTTATGATGTCTGAAATTTTGTTGCCTACATTTACTTCTAGGATTTTTATGAATTCATTGGTCACATTTAAGTGTTTTATCCATTTTGAGTTTATTCTTGTGTATGATGTAAGTTGATGGTCTAGTTTGATATTTTTTCATGTAGATGTCCAATTTTCCCACCTCCATTTATTAAAGAAGCTATCTTTACGCCATTGTATGCTCCTGCCACCTTTGTCAAATATTAATTGAGCATAATGTCTTGGGTCCATTTCTGGGTTCTCTTTTCTGTTACACTGATCGATATGTCTGTTGTTGTGCCAGTACCAGGCTGTTTTTATTACAAAAGCTTTGTAGTATAACCTGATATTTGGTATTGTTATCCCACCTACTTTGTCCTTCTTTTTATTTATTTTATTTTTTTTAATCCTCACCCGAGGACATTTTTCCATTTTTTGTTCAGGTAGAGTGGGAGGGAGAGAGAGGAACAGAGAGAGAGAAACATCGATGTGAAGGGACACATCGAGTGGTTGCCACCCGCACAACCGACCAGGGCCGGGGACAAACTGCAACCGAGGTACGTGCCCTTAGTGGGAACCGAACCCGGGTCTCTCAGGACTGCAGGCCGACGCTCTAACTGCTGAGCCAAACCGGCCAGGGCATTGTCCTTCTTTTTAAAGATTGCTGTGGCTATCCGAGGTCTTTTATGGTTCCATATAAACCTTTGGAGTATTTGTTCTAGTTCTGTAAAATATGTCAGTATTTTGATGGGGTTGCATTAAATCTATATATTTCTTTGGGTAGTGTGGACATTTAATTATGTTAGTTCTTCCAGTCCATGAATAAGGCATGTGCTTCTACTTTTTTATATCTTCCTCTATTTCTTTTTTCAATTTTCTATAGTTTTCTGCAAATAGGTCCTTTATTTCTTTGGTTGAGTTTATTCCTAGGTATCTTCATTTTATTGCTGCGATGGTAAATGGGATTTTTTTTTTTTTTAGTTTCTCTTTCTGTGAATTCATCATTGGTGTATAAGAATGCTATCAATTTCTTGACATTAATTTTGTATCTTGTCACCTTGCCACATTCTTTTATTAAGTCTAGTAGATTTTTGATGGAGTCTTTAGGGTTTTCTATGTACCATATTATGTCATCTGTAAATAATGACAGTTTCACTTCCTCCTTTCCAATTTGGAACCCTTTATTTTTTCTTATGTCTGATTACTGTAGCTAAGATTTTCAGTGCTATGTTAAATAAGAGTGGCAAAAGTGGGCATCCCTATCTTGTCCCTGTTCTTAAGGGAAATGCCTTTAATTTTTACCCATTGAGTATGATGTTGGCTGTAGTTCTTTCATATATGGACTTTATTAGGTCGAGATATGATCCCTGTATTCCCACATTGCTGAGCGTTTTTATCAGAAATGGGTGCTGGATTTTGTCGAAGGCTTTTTTAGCATGTATTGATATGATTATGTGTTTTTTATCTTTCATTTTATTTATGTGGTGTATCACATTTATTGATTTGCAAATATTGTACCAGCCTTGCATTCCTGGGATGAATCCCACTTGATCGTGGTGAATAACTTTGTTGATGTATTGCTGGGTTCAATTTGCTAGTATTTTATTCAAGATTTTGGCATGTAGTTTTCTTTTCTTTGTAGTGTCCTTTTCTGGTTTTAAAATTAGACTTATCCTGGCCTCATAAAACGAGTTTGGAAGCCTTATTTCTTCTTGAATTTTTTGAAATAGTTTGAAGAGAATGGGTGTTAGTTCCTCTTTGAATGCTCGGTAAAACTGCCACGTGAAGCCATCCGGGTGCTTGTTTGCTGGGAGACACTTGATTACAGCTTCAATTTTCTTAGTTGTTATTGGTCTGTTCAAGTTTTCTTTCTCTTCCCAGTTAAGTTTTGGGAGACTATGTGTTTCTAGAAATTTGTCCATTTTGCTTAGATTGTCCAATGTGTTGCCATATAATTGTTCATAGTGTTTGTTAATAATCCTTTGTATTTCTGTTGTGTCAGTTGTTATTTCTTCTCTTTCATTTCTGATTTTGCATATTTGGATTCTATCTCATTGTTTTTTGGTGAGTCTAGCTAAGGGTCTATCAGTCTTGTTTATCTTCTCAAAAAAACACAGCTCTTTGTTTCATTGATTTCTTTGAATTGCTTTTTTTTTGGTCTCTATGTTGTTGTTTTCTGCTTTGATTTTTACTATTTCCTTTCTTCTACTTGCTCTGGGGTTTTCTTTTGGTTTGCTCTCTAGTTCTTTAAGTTGTGAGGTTAGATAGTCTGTTAGAAATATTTCTTGCTTCCTGAGGCAGGCCTGTAGTGCTATGAACTTTCCTCTCAGAACTGCTTTTGCTGCATCCCATAGATTTTGTGTTGTTGTGTGATCATTTTTATTGGTTTCAAGAAAGTTTTTAATTTCTTTCTTGATATTCTTAGTAACCCATTCATTGTTTAATAACATGCTATTTAGCCTCCATGTGTTCAAATGTCTTTGAATGTTCTTGTTGCAGTTTATTTCTAGTTTCATATGAGAAGATGCTTGATATCATTTCAGTCTTCTGTGATTTGTACAGACTTGTTTTGTGTCCTATCATGTGTTCTACCTTTGAGAATGTCCCATGTGCACTTGAGAAAAATGTGAATTCTGCAGTTTTGGGGTGTAAATCTTTGTAGATATCTATTAAATCAATTTGCTCTAGTGCTTCATTTAGAGTCTCTGTTTCCTTGTTAATTTTTTGTCTAGAGGATTTATCCAGTGTTGTCAGTGGAGTGTTGAAGTCCCCTGCTATGATTGTTTTTCTGTCAATTTCTCCTTTGACGTCCTCCAGAAGATTTTAAATATATGTTGGTGCTCCTATATTGGGTGCATATATGTTTACCAAGGTTATATTTTCCTGTTGGATAGATCCTTTCAATAATATGTAGTGGCCTTCTTTGTCTCTAGTTATGGCCTTCATTTTGAAATCCATTTGATCAGATATGAGTATTGCTACCCCACGTTTTTGTTTTTTTTTTCTTTTTGATTGGTTGTAAGATTTTTTTCCATCCCTTCACTTTCAACCTATGTGAGTTTTTTGTTGTGAGGTGGGTCTCTTGTAAACAGCATATATGTGAGTCATGCTTTCTTATCCAATCAGCTACTCTGTTTTTTTATTCAAGCATTCAATCTTTTTACATTTAAGGTGATTATTGATATATATTTATTTATTGCCATTTTTGTTTAATATGGTTATATTTTTCTTCCTATGTCTTCTACTAATTACAGCAGTCCTTTTAACATTTCTTGCAGTGCTGGTTTCGTGCTGTTGTATTTTCTTAGCCTTTTTTTTTTTTTGTCTGGGAACCTGTTTATTTGACCTTCTATTTTGAATGATAGCCTTGCTGGATAGAGTAGTCTTGGATTCAGATCTTTGTTTTTCATGACCTTGATTACCTCATACCAGTCCCTTCTGGTCTGTAGTGTTTCTGTTGAGAAGTCAGCTGATAGCCTTATGGGCGGTTCCTTTGTAGGTTGCTTATCTCTTGCTGCCTTTAGAATTCTCTCTTTGTCTTAATTTTTGGCATTATAATTACTATGCATCTTGGTGTGGACCTGTTTTGGTTCTTTTTACTTGGGCGTCTCTGTGCTTTTTGAACTTGAATGACTTCTTCCTTCACCAAATTAGGGAAGTTGTCTGTCACTATTTCTTCATATATATTCTCTAACCCTTGCTCATTTTCTTCTTCTTCAGGGACTCCTATGATGTAATTATTATTACGTTTCCAGTTGTCCCACGGATCTCATAAACTGTCTTTCTGGTTTTTTAATCGTTTTTTCTTTGTTTTTTTTGATTGGTTGATTTTTTTCTGCCATTTTTTCCAATTTACTGGTCTAGTCCTCAGCTTCCTCTACTCAGCTGTTTAGTCCTATCAATGTGTTCTTTATTTCTGCTACGTCATTCTTCATTTCTTCTTGGTGGTTTTTCACTTTCAATTGATTGATTTTTAATGTTTTTATATCTTTACTCATAGTGTTGATGTCCTTACTAATGTTTTTGAGCTTTCTCAAGATCATGGCTGTGAACTCTGCTTCTGATAACTTGCTTAACTGCATTTCATGTATCTCATCTTCGGTAGAGGTCTCTTGTTCTTTTATTTGTGATTTGTTTCTGTTTCACCATTTTGGTGGGGTTTGGAGGCTACCAAATTTTCACTGTGGGTGTTGGTGTTCTGCTATTTGTGGCTCCCTCTACTGGGTTTGGATGAGTGTGCGAGGACACACGTTAAACACCACTGTCAAGTCTTACTTTCCTGGGTAGAGTTGCAAGCCAAGGAAAGGTTCAGTTATTCTCTAGCTTTTTGCCTGTAGTCTATTAGTCTCAGTTACTTGAAGAACCTTGGGTTATCAGTTGAATGGAAAACCCTCTCAGGTGTTCAGTGTAAGAGGATTTCTTGAGGGTGGGGCAGATGCTGGTTGTTATTGAGAGTCAATTTGAATTTTTTGGGCCCAGCTGGGTTGATTTTTATCCTCAATGGTGGGGCTGCTGCTTCTCCTCAGAACTCTGGGAAGGACCAAGATGGTCACCGTCCTGCATGGCCTCAGCTCAGCAAAATCTCTGAGTGCCTTTCAATCCTGAGTGTCCTCACACAGTTCCAGTCCAGTCCACCCTGCCTCTGCTGGAGCCCAAGGTGAGTTTCTGTAGCTAATTTAGTGCTCTGTCCCATCCCTCTGTGCTGTGGAGCTGGCTTGGGATTTTTACCCCAAGGGCGCTGCTCACAGCTAAGACTGCTGCTGTTTGTGGCCTCCCAGCCCCCTCTTGTGCCTCCACAGACTATGAGGCTCAATTCAATGTTTCTGGTTATATGGTCCTTTCAAGCTGCTTTTCTGTTGCTTTTACCTGATGAGTTGTCTTTATTTTAGTTGTAATTCCAGTTTGGTCCTGAGAGATCATCTGTGTATCTTCCATTCACTCTGCCACCATTTTGGAATACCTACCTACCTTTTAGAGATTTGTAAGGATCAAATGAAAGAATCTATGGGAAGTACTTTGTCTAGTACTTGGAACATATGCTAGTAAGCATTCAGTAAATGTTAGTGCTTGTTATCTGAGAAATGGCCCTAGCCATGACCTACCTTTAAGTTTTGTGGTGAAAATGAAACACGAGATTGGTAAGTGATCTAGCATAACATAGGTTTCAGTTCATTATCGCTGTTCTTCTCTTTAATGTCACTGTGAGCAGAAATTATTGTGGATGTCTCTTTGCAGACCCAGCCCAGTTGCTTCTGGTTAACATGGACTTTGTTTTCTTCCAACTAGACCAGGGAGCTGGAGAATCAAGAGGCAGAGCTGAGATGCCACAACACCTTCTATAAGGAGCAACTGGAACATGTTGAGAGGAAGGTAAGATGGGCTTGGCTGCCTTTTTAGGGGCCAAGTACTAATGGCCCTGTCGGGGAGAGAGGAACCCATAGTCCTCAGTACCCATTTGCCTCAACAGCCAGTAACCCTGTGGACTTGCCCTCTTGCACACCACAACGGAGCACCAGACCCCCAAACTTTTAATAAGTGGCAGTCACACAGATCTTTTTGTTAAATGTGGCTCGCTCCTCATAGTTCAATTTTAGAAAAAAAAATCATTGCATCACAGGGCAGTGCTGAGACCCAATATGCCTTTCTCACTTTAGTTAAGCCACATTGGATAAAATAAATAATAATGTGAAGTCTTGCTATACAAATATATTAACTTGTATTATTGATTTTCTCCTGGGAGTCGGGGAGATCAAAGTGCACCACAGCTACACTACTTTTCTAAGGATTAAGCCTTTGAAATGAATGAAATTCAAAGACATGTCATCTTTCCTTTTTTAAAAGCCTACAATTCTTGAAAATTAATTTGGTAACTTGCTTACTTTACGGTGGGGGGAAAGATCATTTGTTGATCATGACAGATTATTTTTCAAAGAAATGGTTTAAAAGGTGGGAGGGGATGGTTGGGAGGGTAAAAAAAAAAAAATGTTCTCTTTCCTGCCTGAGACAGCATGCCAAGCAAACCGAGTCATCAGCTTATTGTAGGCCAATCTTTGAGAATCATTTGTCACAGTTTGGAGCTTTGAAATCGACAGTTTGCTTTGAGGAGCTTGATTTTCATAGGGATTTTCTCCTGTGGCATGCCACACTGAAGCCTGACAGAAACATGGATTTCTGAATTTCTAGGCAGTGAGGACATGAGGGTGTTTTCTCCCTGCTCCATGGACACCCCCATCTGTCCACCTTCTTTGGGGTGTTTAGGGGACTACCAGAATTGTGATGTGAACATAATATGCTGATGGTTACAGCTTGTAGGTCCAAGGGTTGGCAGGGCACCTTGAACTGTCTACAGAGGTGGGTCTTGACAAGCACATATTTCCTGCCCAGGCTTGACTATAGCTGTAATGACAAGATTGTGATTTGAGATCCTAGAAAAGGGTAAAAAAATTTCACCAGCCATAGCTCTAACTATCACAGTTGCTCATATGTTCATAAGCATAGATTTTGTGTTTGTATGTTATGTGTGCAACTTCACTTTCTCTTGCTGTGCTCCTGCATTTTCCTCTCTGGGTTTGCATGTGTCTGTTTGAGGTGGAAGGCAAGTGGCCTAACAGCATATTTTCTCCCTAAAATCTGTGTTCCCCTCATCACCCTCTCTCTTCTCTTTTATAGTTCTCCTCCTTAAAACAAGTTCTCTGCTTTACTAAAGGAAAGGAAATTCTCCTGGACGAGCTCTTCTTTTTCATCTGGTCTTCTCACTCATCATAAAGTCAAGTCCAAACTCTTTATGTATGCAGATGTAGGCTTTTCTTTTTTAAATGAGGTTTTCCTCCAGTATTGTGAACAGTTATTGAATGTGTCCAGAAGGAAGTGAAAAAACATGATCTCCTTTCTGACTCTTAAACACGAGCATTTTGCTGGTGGTAATATGGAGAAGGAAGGAGCCTCTAATCATCTCAGGAACTGGAGATTGGTGAGTGAGCTGGGGAACGGGGGGGGCTAGAGAAAGGGGATCAAGGAAGCACATTCAAAAGCTTAATTGTATCAGTTTTGAAAAAAAGTTTTCCATTTTTCTCTGTGGATAATTTTGTTCCTGTAATGGTTTGGGAGGATGGAAACACAGCATTTGACAATCTCTTTTATTAACTGTTGCTTTTATATAATTCTGTTTTCATTTGTTGAATACTTTCAGACCTTGACATTTCAGTTTCTGTACACATAGCTTCAGGGCCTTCCAATCTTTTTTTTTTTTTTTTTTTAATTAATTCCTTTTAAGTTTAGAAATTGATGGTGGAAACCTGTTCAGGGGGGAACTTGGAACAGTTGTTGAACCATCCTCAACCACCCCAAATTGTTGGCTGTTTGTTCACAGGTGAGAAAAGGTTAGGATGGGGGAGGTAGAAGCCTAGGCCTCTTGGCTGGACCCCTGCTGTAGGATACCACCCTGGAGTGCTGGCCCATTGTGCTTGGCATGTAGGAAAAGGCTGCACAGAATCCTGACTCATTTTCAAGGAGGAGACCTCCTGACCCCTTTGTACTGCAGTATTTATTCCCTAGATGATTATTCTTAAGTGCAGAAATCCTATTTTGTAGGGTTCCTATGCCTTATAATTTTTCTGAATAATTGTTCCTCATACCCACACTGCAAGATCTAAGTGAGAAATGTTGTCCGTTTCACCAAAGAGAGCAATGAGCTGCTGGAGGTGTCTTGTGAGAGTCTTGTGGCATCTGGAAGCACACCCCAGACACAGTGCTCACACACAAGCTGTGCAGCAGAGGGCAGCGCTGGTTAACAAAGGACCTGGGCCCGCATGCATCTTTGTACTCATACTTTGCAACCACTGCCCCTTCTCACATCTCAGTTTCTTCATCTGTAAAATGGAGATTCTAATGCTTTCTTTCAGGGAGTTGGTGGGGGCATTAGACAAGGTAACAGCTGCAAAACTTTTGGCATATGCTATGGCTTCACCCATACCACATCTGGATTCAGCTCTCACAGGGCTAAGCGTGACTTGTGCTGAGTGACTCTGAACTAGCTGTTGAGCTGAACACTATTCTGCCCTCCACCATGGGGCCAAGTAGGGTGCGGATAGGAGCCAACTTTGGAATCCAGCAGACGTCAGCCTTAGTTCTGCCTCAATAATTTAACAACCTTGACTCTGAGCAAGTTGTTTAAATTCCATAGCTTCAGTTTCCTTAACTTTAAAATGGGAATTTTGAGACTAGCCTGAAAATTGTTTGGGGATGAGTAGTCATTTCTGTAAAAGTACATGAGGTATAAGTATTCAGTTCTTTTTCATATTATTTCCACCCTCTTTCCCCCTATTTAATAAATGCATAGCCATGCATTAATTCCACATGTATTTAATTATGCTAAATGCCCAGAGATAGTTCGGACAGTTGTGGTTCCTGTCTCATGAAATTCAAAATCCAGTTTGTAAGGTGAGGAGGGGGTATTGAAGATTAGGACCCCAGATGGGAGGGTGCCAGAGAGCCAGCTGCATATAACCAGAGGAACTTCCAGCTGTATAAAAATAGTCTCATCTTTTCCAAACTCAGCACCTGCATAGTGGAGAGAGTTCAAAGACTGAGGCAGGAGAAAGATATAAACTCGGAAATATGTGTTCTTTCTAGATTTGGGCTCTTTCCCCCAGAATGTAGATCTTGCTTCCTTCCTGCCGGTGCACATGCCATCCCAGCCCTTCCTCCTGTTTTTGTCTTTGCTTCTACTCTGGCTTTATTTTTTTAAGGAATGACTGTCATATGATTCTGTCAATTCTCAGTGACAGCACTAAACAGCTCCCTTCCTGGTGTCTCTGGGGGTGTCAGTTAAAGCCTGTCAGAAAAACAGGAGCTGTTCTAGGATTCAGAGAAGAGTAGTTTAATACAGGAGTTCCACTCCACAAGAGAAGATGACCCACGGGTTGGAAACGTGAAAACTGCCCAGCCTCACAGACATTGTGGAAATGTAGTCACAGCCACAAGGCTGTAAACACTCAGTAGAATGGCTGACATGGGAACAATGGATACCACCAAGTGCTGGTGAGACTGTGGTTTAACCCAAGTTCTCAGACACTGTTGATGCAGTGTAAATTGGCAAAGCCACTTTGGAAAACTGTTATCCAGTGTCTATTGACATATCCCATGACCTAACAATGGTGTACTCAACAGAAGTGTGCCCCTAGGTTCACCAAAAGAAATGCTGTAAGATGGTCATCACTGCATCATTCATTATACCCCAAACTGTCAACAGTAGGACAGATACATTATAGTCATCATCACAATGGAGGTTCATACAGGTAAGAACTATTATCATCCCCACTTTACAGCTAAAGAAACAGACTCTGAAATAGGCAGTTGTTGTCACGTGAATGATTTTGGGATCATAGGAAGCAGGAGCAGTCAGAGTGTGTTGCCCATATGCCTTGCCAGGCTAATTCAGGGGATCATTTGTTCATCAGCTATTCAGAGTATTGTTTGAATCTGTATTAAAATGATCTACAATGGGATTTACTTTAAGTAGAATAGGAAAATAGGAAAATGAATCTCTGTTCTTATCCCCGAAATTCAACAATTTTACCACATTTTCTCTTATCTATTCCCCTTTTTCCTTTGCTAAAGTACTTTACAGCAAATCCCAGTGACCATGACTTTTCCCCTACATATGTATCTCTAAAAAGTATAGACATTTTCTTACATAACTACAATATTATTTTTTGCCTCTGATAATTAACATTGATTTCCAAAAACTTTTTTTCCAGGGTTTTTTGTTTTGTTTTGTCTTTTTGTTTATTTCTGGTATAAGTCAAGATCACCAGAGTCACCACATTGCCACTGGTTCTTAAGTTATTAAGTCTCTCATCACCTTGAACAGACCCTCTCCTCTCCTCTCCTCTCCTCTCCTCTCCTCTCCTCTCCTCTCCTCTCCTCTCCTCTCCTCTCCTCTCCTCTCCTCTCCTCTCCTCTCCTCTCCCTCCCTCCCCTCCCCTCCCCTCCCCTCCCCTCCCCTCCCCTCCCCTCCCCTCCCCTCCCCTCCCCTCCCCTCCCCTCCCCTCCCCTCCCCTCCCCTCCCCTCCCCTCCCCTCCCCTCCCCTCCCCTCTCCTTTCCTCTTCTTTTCTCCTCACCCAAGGACATTTTTCCATTTTTTGTTCAAACAGTGGGAGGGAGGGAGAGAGAGAGAAACATCCACGTGAAAGGGACACATCGAGTGGCTGCCACCAACACAATCCAACCAGGGCCGTGGACAAACTGCAACTGAGATACATGCCCTTAGTGGGAACCAAACCTGGGTCTCTCAGGACTGCAGGCCGATGCTCTAACCGCTGAGCCAAACTGGCCAGGGTGACCCTATCCTTTTTTTTAGACCAACAACTTATTGCAGAACTCTATAGGTTCTTACTGCCTTTTTTTTTTTTTTCTCAATTGCATTGAACCCAGTCCAGAAATTTAGATAAATGCTGTGGGGAAAGCCAACTGTATCCTGTGTTAAGAGGGGAAATTTTTATGCAAGGCCAGAGCCAAATCACAGTGGTAAGGTAGCTGTTCAAGGCTGCTGATTTATCATTCCCTCTGTTATTGGTGCTAGGGTCCTTTTAAGCACAGTCTCAATTACTATCTCTTCTTGAAGTGGTCTCTGCACCACTTCTGGTAGCAGTGACATTAACATGCAGCAATTCCTGCCCCAGGGTCATTGTCTGTTGGTTTTCTAGCACATTAAATCGCCTAAATAGGTACGTACAGGTTAAAGAGCCAGAAGTGTCTCTCTGCCATGTATGCAGTTTACCACCTATTCCTACTGGAAAAGACCCAGTTAAAAAAATAATTTTAATTAAATGGGTATTCCATAGTCTTTCCCTTTCCTTTCCTTTTCACTTTTTTCCTTTGTAGCCTCCATCAGCTCAATTTTTAACCAGCAAATTCCCATGGGCTTTTCCTTCACCCACTTGGCCACCAATGGTGGTGAGAAGCTGAGAAAGGAATCCAAAATTACCCTTTGGCCTCTCTCTACTGGTGCTCTACCACTACTGCACTGGTGACCAAATCCTGTCCAGGTGATTGAGCTTAAGGCTCCTGATCTTCCTTTGTCCTCCCTCCACAATGGTGGCACCTTGCTAATTTCTATCATGAATGGTAACTATTCCCTCCCTACTGTTGTTCTTTTGACCAGACCCTCAACCTATGATCTGGCATCCACGTGTTGCAGGAGGACTCTTTCTAAAGCTGACCAGTAACTTCCTGCCGCATTCAGGAGAAAGCTGGGATTCCTCAGCCTGGCCTTGCCTGTGTTTTCTGCCCATCCCCAGTTACACCTGGCATGCTGTCCAGCGTAAAGCCCTCTCTACGGATATTAGAATCACCCTGGAGTTCTTCTCTGACCACTTCCTTCTTCCCCCTCTGCACATCATTGCCACATATCCTAACTCACTGTTTTGTCCCCAGAGTGAGTTTGGTACCTGGTGGACACCTGACACAGTGGCTCAGCAGTGAGGATAGATGACAACATAGCACTACTAGCAGCAGAATGGGGCTGTGGTACATGCAAGTAGATGGAGGGGATTCTCTGCATGTTACTTGGTGCTAGCCCAAGGGCATCAGGACTCCTCTACCCTGAAAATTCTGTCTTGGTGATGGGCATTGTGAGAATTACCCAGAAGTCTGCTTGGAGCTTAACCAGCCATGGGGCAGCATTGTCTTCTTAAAAATTGCTTATACTTATTTCTTAAGTAACACATGTTCACAGTAGGAAAAAAAAAAATTGCAGATAAGCCCAAAAAATAAAATGAACTTTGCCAAATCAGTCCCTTACCTAGAGAGGTAACCATTGTTAACATCTTGGAGGACACTGCCCACCCTGTTTCTGTTCTGGTGATATTGGTCATGGTATATATAATATTTGCAAAATGGACTATAACCATCCATGTCGTTTGGTTACCTTTTAAAATCTCAATCCATTATGGACCTTTTCTCTACATCAAATCTATTTCTACACTTAATTAGTCATATACTATTCCTTCGTATGACAGTGTCATAACATACTCTACCAGTTCTCTCTCTTTGTACAGTTGAGTTGCTTTAGGCTTTTCCTTAAAGAAGGGGGTGGGAGTTCCTTTGAGTACTTTACTACTGCCTGAACTCAATTATTAGGACAAATATTTAGAATTGCAATTACTGTGCCATAGATTGTGTCCAAACTTCAGGCTTGTCACACCTTGCTAATTGTCATTCAGTAAGTTTGACAATTCATACTTCTGCCAGTAGTATATGATGGAGCCACGTTCCCTACTTTCATCAACATTGGCTATTTTCTTATTCACTTTTAAAATTAATTATGAGTGTAATGTGTATTTGCAAGAAACTGAAGCACTGTGAAAGTACATGAAGTGTACCCTGATACTCCAGAAGGAACATTGATAGGTGTGCTTTCAGTCATCTCCTGCAAATACCAGCCTTAGTTCTATGAAGAACAGAAGTGCTTTCTTTTTTACAAATGGAGGTTATAGTTTATATTTACTAACTTGCTTCCCATATCTAACAGTATATCTTGGATAACAATGCATATCAGTTGTGCTGTGTTCCTTTTTTATGACTGTATGGTGGGCATTGCCATTATTTAACCATTTTCCTGTTACTGGACATTTAGGGGTATTTTCATTCTTTCACAATTACTTTTAATAGATACCTCCAAATTTCTTTCAGAAATATGTAACAAAAAGGGTTAGTGAGTTCCCCTTCCACATCTGTATCACTAAGCCTTTTACCAGCCTTAACATTTTTGCATTTTTTAAACTATTAATATCACTGAGCATCTTTTCATAAGTTTATTGGCATCTTGTATTTCCTCTTTTGAGAATTGTCTCTTCCTATTATTTACCTATTTTCCTAGTAGGCAGTTGCTCTCTTTTTAAAAAAATGATTTATAGGACCTCTTCATGTAATATGGGTATTAAGTGCTAATGATTATATTTATGGTAAATGTCTTTTCCTGTTCTTCTTGTTTTAAATTTTTAAATGTAGTTTTTAGAATATTGATGTTTAAAATTTGTATTTTATGATAAACTTAAAAGCTCCCCCATTTTTATTTATTTATTTATTTTTAATTTATTTATTTTTGTTACAGATGTTTCTCCTTTTTCCCCCAATGATACCCCCGGCCCGCCCACCCCCCACCCCCCCATCTCCAGCTTTGTTGTTCATGTCCATTGTTCATGCACACATGCATATAAGTTCTGTGGTTTATCTCTCCGCAACCACCCCCTCTTCTAGGGATTGTCAGTCTGAACCCCACTTCCACGTCTCTGGGACAACCCCATTCCTCAGACTGTTATGTTCATTATGTTCCACAAATAAATGAGATTATATGATACTTTTCCTTCTGTGTTTGGCTTCTTTCACATAGGATGATATTTTTCAGGTCCTTCCATGTCTCAAAGGATAAGGGATCTATCTTTCTTATAGCTGCATAGTACTCCATTGTGTATATGTACCGAAGCTCTTTTATCCACTCACCTACTGATGGACATTTGGGCTGTTTCCAGATCTTAGCTATTGTGAATAGTGCTGCTACAAACATGGGGGTACATATATTCTTTCTGATTGGTGTTTCAGGCTTCTTTGGGTATATTCCTAGAAGTGGGATCACTGGGTCAAATGGAAGTTCAATTTTTAATTTTTTTTTGAGGTAACATCATATTGTTTTCCATATTGGCTGCACCAGTCTGCATTCCCACCAGCGGTGTACTAGAGTCCCCTTTTCTCCACACCCTGGCCAACACTTTTTGTTGGATGATTTGTTGATGGCGGCCATTCTGACAGGTGTGAGGTGATACCTCATTGTTGTTTTATTTTGCATCTCTCTAATGATTAGTGATGTTGAGCATTTCTTCATATGTCTCTTAGACATTTGTAAGTCCTGTTTGTCTATTTAGTTCTTCCGCCCATTTTTTAATTGGGTTCTTTGTCTTTCTTTTTTTATATGAATTTTTATTTATTTTTTTGTTACAGATATTTTAGCTTTTTACCCCATTGGAACCCCCCACCCTACCCCCCCTCCACCCTGTCCCCGGCTTAGTTGTCCATGTCCATTGGTCATACATACATGCATATAAGTTCTGTGGTTTACCTCTTCCCACCCCCCCACCCCCCATCCCCTCTTCTGAGGGATGTCAGTCTGTGCCCTACTTCCATGTGTCTGGGTCTACTGTATTCCTCAGACTGTTATGTTCATTATATTCCGTATATAAGTGAGATCATGTGGTATTTGTCTTTTTCTGCTTGGCTTCTTTCACTTAGGATAATACTTTCCAGGTCCCTCCATGTCGTCTCAAAGGATAAGAGATCTTTCTTTCTTACCGCTGCATAGTACTCCATTGTGTATATGTACCACACCTTTTTGATCCATTCATCTACTGGTGGACACTTGGGCTGTTTCCAGATCTTAGCTATTGTAAATAGTGCTGCTATGAACATGGGGGTACATATATTCTTCCTGATTGGTGTTTCAGGCTTCTTAGGGTATATTCCCAGCAGTGGGATCACTGGGTCAAATGGAAGGTCAATTTTTAATTTTTTGAGGTAGCACCATATTGTTTGCCATAGCGGCTGCACCAGTCTGCATTCCCACCAGCAGTGTATTAGAGTCCCCTTTTCTCCACACCCTCGCCAACACTTGTTGTTTGATGATTTGTTGATGGCGGCCATTTGACAGGTGTGAGGTGATACCTCATTGTTGTTTTAATTTGCATCTCTCTGATGATTAGTGATGTTGAGCATTTCTTCATATGTCTCTTGGCCATTTGTATGTCCTGTTTGGAGAGGTGTCTATTCAGCTCCTCTGCCCATTTTCTAATTGGGTTCTTTGTCTTCCTTTTGTGGAGTTGTATGAGCACTCTATATATATTGGAAATTAACCCCTTATCTGATACATCATTGGCAATGATGTTCTCCCATACAGTGGGTTGCCTTTCCATTTTGATGATTGTTTCTTTTGTTGTGCAGAAGCTTTTTAGTTTGATGTAGTCCCATGTGTTCATTTTCTCCTTTATTTCTGTTGCCTTAGGGAATGTATCAGTGAAAATTCTGCTCCGTATGATGTCCGAAATTTTGTTGCCTACATTTACTTCTAGAATTTTTATGGATTCACGGGTCACATTTAAGTCTTTTATCCATTTTGAGTTTATTTTTGTGTATGGTGTAAGTTGATGGTCTAGTCATTTTTTTGCATGTAGCTGTCCAATTTTCCCAACACCATTTATTAAAGAGGCTGTCTTTACTCCACTGTATGCTCTTGCCACCTTTGTCAAATATTAATTGAGCGTATTGCCTTGGGTCCATTTCTGGGTTTTCAGTTCTGTTCCACTGGTCTATATGCCTGTTCTTGTGCCAGTACCAGGCTGTTTTGGTTACAGTCGCTTTGTAGTATAACCTGATACCTGATATTGTGATCCCACCTACTTTGTTCTTCTTTTTCAAGATTGCTGTGGCTATTCGGGTTCTTTTTTGGTTCCATATGAACTTTTGAATTATTTGTTCTAGATCTATGAAATATGTCGTTGGTATTTTGTTGGGGATTGCGTTGAATCTATAGATTGCTTTGGGTAGTGTGGACATTTTAATGATATTAATTCTTCCAATCCATGAACAGGGTATGTGCTTCCACTTTTTTATATCTTCCTCTATTTCTTTTTTCAGTGACCTGTAGTTTTCTGCAAATAGGTCCTTTACTTCTTTGGCTAAGTTTATTCCTAGGTATCGTAATTTTTTTGGCGCAATGGTAAATGGGATTGTTTTTTCAGTTTCTCTTTCTGTAAGTTCATCATTGATGTACAAGAATGCCGTCGATTTCTTGACATTAATTTTGCATCCTGCTACTTTGCCAAATTCATTTATTAAGTCTAATAGATTTTTGATGGAGTCTTTAGGGTTTTCTATGTACAATATCATGTCATCTGCAAATAATGACAGTTTCACTTCCTCCTTTCCAATTTGGATCCCTTTTATTTTTTCTTCATGTCTGATTGCTGTGGCTAAGACTTTCAGTACAATGTTAAATAAGAGTGGCGAAAGTGGACATCCCTGTCTTGTTCCTGTTCTTCATGGAAATGTTTTTAGTTTCTGTCCATTGAGTATGATGTTGGCTGTAGGTCTTTCATATATGGCCTTTATTATGTTGAGATATGATCCCTCTATTCCTACATTGCTGAGCGTTTTTATCAGAAATGGATGCTGGATTTTGTCGAATGCTTTTTCAGCATCTATTGATATGATCATGTTGTTTTTATTCTTCATTTTGTTGATGTGGTGTATCACGTTTATTGATTTGCGAATATTGTACCAGCCTTGCATCCCTGGAATGAATCCCACTTGGTCATGGTGAATAATTATTTTGATGTATTGCTGGATCCGATTTGCTAATATTTTGTTCAGGATTTTGGCATCTATGTTCATCAGGGATATTGGCCTGTAGTTTTCTTTCTTCGTAGTGTCTTTTTCTGGTTTTGGAATTAGAATTATGCTGGCCTCATAGAACGTGTTTGGAAGTCTTCCTTCTTCTTGAACTTTTGAAATAGTTTGAGGAGAATGGATGTTAGTTTTTTTTTGAATGTTCGGTAAAACTCCCCCGTGAAACCATCTGGGCCTGGGCTGTTGTTTGCTGGGAGAGTCTTGATTACCTCTTCAATTTCCTTAGTTGTTATTGGTCTGTTCAAGTTTTCTATCTCTTCTGGGAATAGTTTTGGGAGACTGTGTGTTTCTAGAAATTTGTCCATTTCGCTTAGATTGTCAAATTTGTTGCCATATAGTTGTTCATAGTAGTTGTTAACGATCTTTTGTATTTCCGTGGTGTTGGTTGTTACTTCTCCTCTTTCATTTCTGATTTTGTGTATTTGGGTTCTCTCTCTTTGTTTTGGTGAGTCTAGCTAAGGGTCCATCAATCTTGTTTATCTTTTCGAAAAACCAGCTCTTTGTTTCATTGATCCTTTGAATTGTTTTTTTGGTCTCTATGTCATTTATTTCTGCTCTGATCTTTACTATTTCCTTCCTTCTACTTGCTCTGGGGATTTCTTTTTGTTTGCTTTCTAATTCTTTAAGTTGTGAGGTTAGACAGTCAATTAGAAATTTTTCTTGTTTTTTGAGGTAGGCCTGTAGTGCTATGAAGTTCCCTCTCAGAACTGCTTTCGCTGCATCCCATAGATTTTGTGTTGTTGTGTGTTCATTTTCATTGGTTTCCAGGAAGTTTTTAATTTCTTCCTTGATCTCCTCGGTGACCCATTCATTGTTTAATAACATGCTATTTAGCCTCCATGTGTTGAAATGTCTTTGCATGTTCTTGTTGCAATTGATTTCTAGTTTCATGCCATTGTGATCTGAGAAGATGCTTGATATGATTTCAATCATCTTGAACTTGTAGAGATTTAGTTTGTGTCCTATCATGTGGTCTATCTTTGAGAATGTCCCATGTGCACTTGAGAAGAATGTGTATTCTGTACTTTTGGGGTGTAATTCTCTGTAGATATCTATTAAATCCATTTGGTCTAGTGCTTCATTTAGAGTCTCTGTTTCCTTGCTAATTGTTTGCCTAGAGGATCTATCCAGTGCTGTCAACGGGGTGTTGAAGTCCTCTGCTATGATTGTATTGTTGTCGATTTCTCCTTGGAAGTCCTCCAGAAGATTTTTAATATATTTTGGTGCTCCTATATTGGGTGCATATATATTTATCAAGGTTATATCTTCCTGTTGGATAGATCCTTTCAATATTATGTAGTGGCCATCTTTGTCTCTAGTTATGGTCTTCATTTTGAAATCTATTTTATCAGATATGAGAATTGCTACCCCAGCTTTTTTGCTTTCCATTTGCTTGGAAAATTTTTTTCCATCCCTTCACTTTCAACCGATGTGAGTCTTTTGTTGAGAGGTGGGTCTCTTGTAGACAACATATAGATGAGTCATGCTTTCTTATCCAATCAGCTACTCTGTGTCTCTTTATGGGAGCATTCAATCCATTAACGTTTAAGGTGATTATTGATATGTACTTATTTATTGCCATTTTTGTTTTGAGTGGTTCTATTTTTCTTCCCATTCCTCTGCTAATTACAGCAGTCCTTTTAAAATTTCTTGCAGTGCTGGTTTGGTGCTAATGTATTCCCTTAGCCTTTTTTTGTCTGGGAAGCTCTTTATTTGATCTTCTATTTTGAATGATAGCCTTGCTGGGTAGAGTAGTCTTGGATTCAGATTCTTGTTTTTCATTACTTTGATTACTTCATGCCATTTTCTTCTGGCCTGTAGTGTTTCTTGTGAGAAGTCAGCTGAGAGCCTTATGGGGTTCCCTTTGTAGGTAACCTGTTGCTTATCTCTTGCTGCTTTTAGGATTCTCTCTTTGTCTTTAATTTGTGGCATTTTAATTACTATGTGTCCTGGTGTGGGCCTGTTTGGGTTCTTCTTACTTGGAACTCTCTGTGCTTCTTGAACTTGAATGCCTTCTTCCTTCACCAAATTAGGGAAGTTTTCTCTCACTATTTTTTTGAATATATTCTCTATCCCTTGCTCATTTTCTTCTTCTTCGGGGACTCCTATGATGCAAATATTATTACGTTTCCAGTTGTCCCATAGTTCTCTTAAGCTGTCTTCCTGTTTTTTAATAGTTTTTTCCTTTTGTTTTTCTGGTTGGTTGATTTTTTCTACCCTGTCTTCTAATTCACTGATCCGGTCCTCAGCTTCCCCTACTCTGCTTTTTAAACCTTCCAATGTGTTTTTCATTTCTGATATGTCGTTTTTTATCTCTTCTTGTTGGTTTTTAATTTCCAATTGGCTTATTTTCAGTGTCTCTATGTCCTTACTCATGATGTTCAGCTTCCTCAAGATCATGGCTCTATATTCTAGCTCTGTTAACATGCCTAATTGCTCCGCATTGATCTCATCTTCGGTGGAGGTGTCTTGCTCTTTTATTTGGCTTCTGTTTCTGTGTTTCACCATTTTGGCTATAACTGTGGGCTTTGGAGCCTGTCAAGTTCTCCCTGTGGGTGTTGGTGTTCTGCTGTGTGTGGCTCCCTCTCCTGTGTTTAGATGAGAGAGGGAGGACCTGCGTTGAACACCACTGTCAAGTCTTACTTTCCTGGTTAAAGTTGCCGGCCCAGGAAACGTACTGTTATCCTCTAGCTTTTTGCCTGGAGGCTAGCAGTCTAGGTTAATTGATGAGTTTTGGGTTGTCAGTTGATTGAAAAACTCCCTCTGGTGCTCAGCCAAGGGGCTTTCACGAGGGTGGGGCAGATGCTGGTTGTTAGTGAGCCTCAATTAGCACTTCAAAGGCCCACAGGGTGGGGTTGGATCTCCAAGGGAGGGTCTGCTGCCTCTCCTCAGAGCCCTGGGAAGGAGCAATGTGGCCACGGTCCTGAGTGGCTGCAGTCAGCCAAAGCTCTGAGAGCCCTCCAAACCCCAAGTGTCCCGACTCAGTTCCAGTCCAGTCCGCCCTCCCTCTGCCAGAGCCCAAGGTGAGTGGCTGTGGCTGTTTCAGCCTCTGTCCCGGCTCTGCGCTGTGGAGCCGCCTGGGAGTGTAACCCGAGGGTGCCGCTTACAGCTAAGGCCGCTGCCGAGCTGCCGACCGTGGGCTCCCAGCCCCCTCTCGAACCTTCGCAAGCCTACCGGGATCGAGTCGGTGTCCCTCGTTGTATTGTCCTCGCAAGCTGCTTTTCTGTTGGTTTTTCCCGTCGATTTGTCTGTGTTATAGTTGTAATTCCAGTTTGGTTCTGGGAGACGGTCTCTGTAGCTCCGTTCACTCCGCCGCCATTTTTCAGTTCTCTTTGTCTTTCTTTTGTTGAGTTGTATGAGTACAATATATATAGTGGAAATTAACCCCTTTCTGATATATCTTTGGCAATGATGTTATCCCATACAGAGGGAGAGCCTTTCCATTTTTATGATTGTTTATTTTGCTGTGCAGAAGCTTTTGAGTTTGATGTGGTCCCATGTGCTCATTTTCTCCTTTGTTTCTGTTGCATTAGGTGATGTATTAGTGAAAAATCTGCTGCATATGATGTCTGAAATTTTGCTGCCTACAGTGTCTTCTAGGATTTTTATGGATTCATAAGTCACATTTAAGTCTTTTATCCATTTTGTGTTTCTTCTTGTGTATGGTGTAAGTTGATGGTTTAGTTTAATTTTTTTTGCATATAGCTGTTCAATTTTCCCAGCACCATTTATTAAAGAGGCTGTCTTTACTCTACTGTATGCTCTTGCCACCTTTGTCAAATATTAACTGTACATATTGCCTTCAGTCCATATCTGGGATCTCTGTTCTGTTCTATTGGTTTGTATGCCTGTTTTTGTGCCAGTGACAGACAGTTTTGATTACAGTAGCTTTGTAGTATAACCTGATCACTGGTATTGTGATCTCACCCACTTTGTCCTTCTTTTTCAAGATTGTTGTGGCTATTCGGAATCTTCTTGGTTCCATATGACCTTTTAAAGTATGTGATCTAGTTATGTAAAATATTATTTTTTCTAGTTATATAAAATATCATTGGTGTTTTGATGGGAATTGCATTGAATCTATAGATTGCTTTGGGTAGTATGGACATTTTAATGATGTTAATTCTTCCAATACATGAACAAGGTATGGGCTTCCTTCCACTTTTTTATATCTTCCTCTATTTTTTTTTTTTATTTCATTTTCAATGACCTGTAGTTTTCTGGAAATAGGTCCATTATTTCTTTGGTTAAGTTTATTCCTATGATTCTTAATTTTTTCCCCCACATTGCTAAATGGGATTGTTTCCTTAGTTTCTCTTTCTGTGAGTTCATCATTGGTGTATAAGAATGCCATCGATTTTTTGACGTTAATTTTGTATCCTGCTACTTGGCCAAATTCATTTATTAAGTCTAGTAAATTTTTGATGGAGTCTTTGGGGTTTTCTATGTATAGTATCATGTCATCTGTAAATAATGACAGTTTCACTTCCTCCTTTCCAATTTGAATCCCTTTTATTTTTTCTTCATGTCTGATTGCTGTGGCTAAGACTTCCAGTACTATGTAAATAAGAGTGCAAAAGTGGGCATCCCTGTCTTGTTCCTGTTCTTAAGGGAAATGCTTTAATTTACACCCATTGAGTATGATGTTGGCTGTGGGTCTTACAAATATGGCCTTTATTATGGCAAGATATGATCCCTGTATTCCCACATTGCTGAGCGTTTTTATCAGAAATAGATACTAGATTTTGTCAAAGGCTTTTTTGGCATCTATTGATATGATCATGTGGTGTTTATTCTTCATTTTATATATGTGGTGTATCACGTTTATTGATTGGTGAATATTGTACCAGCCTGCATCCCTGAGATGAATCCCACTTTGTAATGGTGAATAATTTTTTTGCTGTATTGCTGGATTCGATTTGCTCGTATTTTGTTCAAGATTTTGGCATCAATGTTCATCGGGGATATTGGCCTGTAGTTATCTTTCTTTGTCGTGTCTTTTTCTGGTTTTGGAATTAGAATTATGCTGGCTTCATAAAACGAGTTTGGAAGTCTTCCTTCTTGTTGAATTTTTTGAAATAGTTAGAGGAGAATGGGTGTTAGTTCTTCTTTGAATGTTCGGTATAACTCCTCCATGAAGCCATCAGGGCCTGAGCTTTTATTTGCTGGGAAAGTCTTGATTACATCTTCAGTTTCTTTAGTTGTTATTGGTCTGTTCAAGTTTTCTATCTCTTCCCGGTCCACGTATGGGAGACTATGTGTTTCTAGAAATTTGTCAATTTTGGTTAGATTGTCGAATTTTTGCCATATAATTGTTCATAGTAGCTGTTAATGATCTTTGGTATTTCTGTGGTGTCAGTTGTTACTTCTCCTCTTCCATTTCTGATTTTGTGTATTTTGGTTCTCTCTCTTTTTTTTTTGGTGAGTCTAGCTAAGGGTCCATCAATCTTGTTTATCTTTTCGAAAAACAAGCTCTTTGTTTCATTGATTCTTTGAATTTTTTTTTTTTTTTTTTACTCTATGTCATTTATGTGTGCTCTGATCTTTACTGGTTCCTTCCTTCTACTTGTACTGGGGTTTTCATTTTGTTTGTTCTATAGTTCTTTAAGTTGTGAGGTTAGATAGTCTATTAGAGAATTTTTTTTTTTTTTTTTTTTTTTTTTTTGTGGTAGGCCAGTAGTGCTATGAACTTCCCTCTCAGAACTGCTTTTGCTGCATCTTATAAATTTTGTGTTGTTGTGTGTTCATTTTCATTGGTTTCCAAGAAGTTATTAATTTCTTCCTTGATCCCATTCATTGTTTAGTAACATGCTATTTAGCCTCCATGTGTTCAAATGTCTTTGCATGTTCTTGTTGCAATTGTTTTCTAGTTTCATGCCATTGTGATCTGAGAAGATTCTTGATATGATTTCAATCTTCTTAAATTTGTAGAGACTTAGTTTGTGTCCTAACATGTGGTCTATCTTTGAGAATGTCCCATGTTCATTTGAGAGGAATGTGAATTCTATAGTTTCGAGGTGTAATTCTCTGTAGATATCTATGAAATCCATTTGGTTGAGTGCTTCAGAGTCTCTGTTTCCTTGCTAATTTTTTGTCTAGAGGATCTATCCTGTGATGTCAGCCGGGTGTTGAAGTCCCCTGCTATGATTGTATTGCTGTCGATTTTTCCTTTGAAGTCCTGCAGATGATTTTGAATATATTTTGGTGCTCCTATATTGGGTGCATATATGTTTATCAAGGTTATATCTTCCTGTTGGATAGATCCTTTTAATATTATGTAGAGGCCTGTTTTTTCTATAGTTATGGCCTTCATTTGAAATCTATATTATCAAATATGAGTATTGCTACCTCATCTTTTCTTTTCTTTCCATGTGCTTGGAAGATTTTTGCCATTTCTTCACTTTCAACCTATGTGAGTCTTATGTTGTGAGGTGGATCTCTTGTAAACAACATATAGATGAGTCATGCTTTCTCATCCAATCAGCTCTTCTGTGTCTTTTTATCAGAGCATTTAGTCCATTTACATTTAAAGTGATTATTAATATGTACTTATTTATTGCCATTTTTGTTTAGTATGGTTCTATTTTTCTTCCTATTTCTTCTGCTAATTACAGCAGTCCTTATAACATTTCTTGCAGTGATGGTTTGGTGCTAATGTATTCCCTTAGCCGTTTTTTTGTCTGGGAAGCTCTATATTTGACCTTCTAGTTTGAATAATAGCCTTGCTGGATAGAGTAGTCTTGGATTCAGATTCTTGTTTTTCATGACCTTGATTACCTCATGCCATTCCTTTCTGGCCTGTAATGTTTCTGTTGAAAATCAGCTGAAAGCCTTATGGTGTTTCCTTTGTAGGTAACCAAGTGCTTATCTCTTGCTGCCTTTAGGATTCTCACTTTGTCTTTAATATTTGGCATTTTAATGACTATGTGTCTTGGTGTGGGCCTGTTTGGATTCTTCTTACTTGGGCCTCTCTGTGCTTCTTGAACTTGAATGCCTTCTTCCTTCACCAAATTAGGGAAGTTTTCTGTCACTATTTCTTTTTTTTTTTTTTTTTAATTTTTTTTTTTTATTCTCACCCCAGGACATTTTTGCATTTTTTGTTCAGACAGAGCGGGAGGGAGAGAGAGGAAGAGAGAGAGAGAGAAACATCGATGTGAAGGGACACAACGAGTGGCTGCCACCCACACGACCAACCAGGGCCGGGGACAAACTGCAACCGAAGTACGTGCCCTTAGCGGGAACCGAACCCGGGTCTCTCTGTACCACAGGCCGACGCTCTAACTGCTGAGCCAAACCGGCCAGGGCTCTGTCACTATTTCTTTAAATATATTCTTTAACCCTTGCTCATTTTCTTCTTCTTCGCACCCTATGATACAAATATTATTATGTTTCCAGTTGTTTCACTGTTATTTTAAGCTGTCATCCTGTTTTTTTAATTGTTTTTTTTTCTTTTTGGTTTTCTGATTGCTTGATTTTTTTTTTTTTTTTTTTTACCCTGTCTTCTAATTTACTGATCCGGTCCTTTGCTTCCTCTACTCTGCTATTTAGACTTTCCAATGTGTTTTTTATTTTTATGTCATTCTTCATTTTTTCTTGGTGGTTTTTAATTTCCAACTGGTTGATTTTCAACATTTCTATGTCTTTACTCATTGTGCTCATGTTCTTACACATGCTGTTGAGCTTCCTCAAGATCATGGCTCTGAATTTTAGTTCTGTTAACTTGCTTAACTGCACCTCATATATGTCATCTTTGGTAGAGGTCTCTTGTTCTTTCATTTGGCTTTTGTATCTGTGTTTCACCATTTTGACTATCACATTGGGCTTTGGAGCCTGCCAAATTTTTCCTGTGTGTGATGATGTTGTGCTGTTTGTGGCTTTCTCTCCTGGGTTTGGATGAGCCAGAGAGGACCCACATTAAACACCACTTTCAGGTCTTACTTTCCTGGTTACAGTTGCTAGCCCAGGAATGGTACAGTTATCCTCTAGCTTTTTGCCTGGATCCTATGAGTAGAGGTTACTTGAAGAGCCTTGGCTTCTCAGTT
This sequence comes from Molossus molossus, assembly GCF_014108415.1. Taxonomy (NCBI): domain Eukaryota; kingdom Metazoa; phylum Chordata; class Mammalia; order Chiroptera; family Molossidae; genus Molossus; species Molossus molossus. The sequence continues at coordinate 56,062,208 of NW_023425399.1, read as the reverse complement.
GAATGAGAAACTCCTTCAGGTGTTCAGCATATGGGGATTTTCCCAGGGTGGGGCAGATATTGGTTTTTAGTGGGCCTCAATTTGCATTTTAATGGCCACCAGGTGGGGTTGATTCTTCAAGGAAGGGGCCACTACCTCTCCCCAGAGCCCTGGGAAGGAGTAAGAAAACCACAGTTCTGCGTGGCCGAAACTCAGCAAAAGCTCTGAGCGCCCTCCCAATCCCGAGTGTCTCCACACAGTTCTAGTTTAGTCTGCCCTTCCTCTGCCGGAGCCCAAAGTGAGTGGCTCTGGCTATTTTAGCGTCTGTCCTGGCTCTGTGCTATGGAGCCGCTTCAGAGTTTAACCCGAGGGCACTGCTCACAGCTAAGGCCGCTACTTTGTGTGGGCTCCCAGCCCCCCTCTCGTGCCTCCACAAGCCTACCAGGATCAATAGGTGTCCCTGGTTATATGGTCCTCCAAGCTGCTCTTCTGTTTCTTTTTCCCGACAATTTGTCTTTGTTTTTGTTGTAATTACAGTTTGGTTCTGGGAGATAGTCTGTGTAGCTTCCATTCACTCTGCCGCCATTTTGGAATCTCATCTCTACTTTTATTTATTTTTAAGTTTGTTCATTTGATAGGCCAAAAAATGGGGAATTTGTACTTGTTTTTATTACTAATTTAGTGGTTGTATTCATTGTTTCTGAAACCATGTTTATCCACTCTAATCACTGTCAGTAGCTTTTATCTTAGGGACTCTGACCTGCTGCAGGTGTTGTCTTATTGTCTTCCCAGCTGGTGATTCTTCACTGATTTCCCCACAGGTTGGACAAGCATGGGATTTGAATCCATACCTTAATCAGCCTCCTTACTTAAGTTATGGCTAACAGTATTACCTTAGTGAAATTTGTTAACCTTTCTGAGCCTAGATTCTGTGGTCTTTAGGGAATAATATCAGCGACCTCATTGGACTAATAAAGACTGAATGATGTAACATGTCAACATGCTTGTCATCATGGGTATAGATGTATAGTCGTGTTCCTTCCTCCTGAGGTAGCCCATTCCTGCAATGGACAACTGCAGTGATTTTCTCTCTCTCTCTCTCTCTCTCTCTCTCTCTCTCTCTCTCTCTCTCCCTCTCCCTCTCTCTTATTGTAAGTATTACAGATGTCCCCCTTTTTCCCCCATTGACCCCTCCTTCCCACTCCCACCCCTCTCCTGCTTTCCCCAACCTAAACTCTGTGTTGATTGGTTGTGCATATATGCATGTAAGTTCTTTGGTTTATCTCTTCCCACCCCTTTCCCCCATCCCTCTGAGGTCTGTTAGTCTGTTCCCTACTTCCATGATTCTGGATCTCTTTTGGTCAATGTCTTATTTTGTTCATTATGTTCCACAAATAAATGAGATCATATGGTATGTGTCTTTCTCTGACTGGCTTATTTCACTTAGCATAGTATTCTTCAGGTCCCTCCATGTCGTCTCAAAGGGTAAGAGAACTCTCTTTCTTACAGCGGTATAATGTTCCACTGTGTAAATGTACCACAGCTTTTTTATCTACTCATCTACTGTTGGGCACTTGGGTTGTTTCCAGATCTTAGCTATTGTAAATAGTGCTGCTATGAACAGAGAGGTGCACATATTCTTCCTGATTGGTATTTCAGGCTTCTTAGGATAAATTACTGCAACTGGGATCACTGGGTCAAATGGCAGTTCCATTTTTAATTTTTTGAAGAAAAAACATATTGTATTCCATAGTGGCTATACCAGTCTGTGTTCCCATCAGCAGTATGCTAGAGTACCCTTTTCTCCATATCCTCACTGGCACTTCTTTTTTGGTGATTTGTTGATGGCCACCATTTTGGCAGGGGTGAAGTGATGCCTCATAGTCATTTCATTTTGCATCTCTCTGATGATTAGAGATGTTGAACATTTTTTTATATGACTCTTGGCCATCTGAATATTCTGTTTGGAGAGGTGTCTATTCAGGTTCTCTGCCCATTCTTTTTTCCTCACCTGAGGATATTTTTACATTTCTCATCAGATAGAGTGGGAAGGAGGGAGGGAGAGAGAGGGAAAGAGAGAAACATCAGTGTAAGAGACACATGGACTGGTTGCCTTTTGCACAAACCAACTAGGGCTGGGGATAAACCACAAATGAGGCATGTGCCCTTAACTGGAATCAAATCCATGATGTTTTGGTCCATGGACTGATGCTCTAACTGTTGATCCAAACTGGCCAGGGCTGCCCATTTTTAATTGGATTTTTTTCTTTCTTTTGTTGAGTGTATGAGTACTCTATATATTTTGGATATTAACCCTTTATCCCTTGTATCATTGTCAAATATGTACTCCCAGAGGGTGAGTTCTCTTTTCATTTTGATGCTGGGTTCCTTTGCCATGCAGAAGCTTTTTAGGTTGATGTAGTTTCATTTGTCAATTTTTTTCCCTTTATTTCTCTTGCCCTAGGCAATGCATCAGTGAAAATTCTGCTATGTATGACATCTGAGATTTTTCTGCCTACATTTTCTTCTATATGTAACTATTTTTATCGTTTCACGGGTTACATTTAAGTCTTTTATCTATTTTGAGTTCATTCTTCTGTATGGTGTAAATTGCTTGTCTAGTTTCTTTTTATTTCTTTATGGATTTTTAGAGAGATAGAAACATCGATGAGAGAGAACATTGAATTTCCACCTCCTGCATGGCCCCCACCAGGGATCGGGTCCACAACTTGGGCCTGTGCCCTGACCAGGAATTGAACTGGTGACCTCTTAATGCATGAGTCAATGCTCAATCAATGAGCCACAGTGGTCAGGCTAATTTCATTTTATTGCATGTATCTGTCCAATTTTCCCAACACCATTTATTAAAGAGGCTGTGTTTTCTCCACTGTACACTCTTGCCTCCTTTGTTGAATATTAATTGCACATACTGTCTTGGGTCAATATCTTGGTTCTCTGTTCTGTTCTATTGATCTATATGCCTATTCTTGTGCCAGTACCAGGCTGATTTGATTACAATGGCTTTGTAGTGTAACTAGATATCTGGTACTATGATCCCTCCCACTTTGTTCTTCTTTTTCAAGATCATTGTGGCTATTTGGGGGTCTTTCATGGTTCTACATAAACTTTTGGAATACTTGTTCTAGATCTGTGAAATATGCTGTTGGTACTTTAATAGGGATTGCATTGAATCTGTAGGTTGCTTTGGGTAATAGGGACATTTTAATGATGTTGTTTTTCCAATCTATTAATATGGTATATGTTTCCACATTTTTATATGTCCCTCTATTTCTTTGTTCAATGTTCTGTAGTTTTCTGAGAGCATGTCTTTTACCTCCTTGGTTAAGTTTATTCCTAGGTATTTTATTTAATTTTATTTTTTGTTGCAATGGTAAATGGGATTTTTCTGAGTGTTCATTATTGTATAGAAGAATGCTATCAATTTCTGGATGTTAATTATGTATGCTGCTACTTAGTCAAATTCAAAAAATTTAGTAGATTTTTGGTGGAGTATTTAGGGTTTTCTATATACAATATCATGTCATCTGGGAATAATGACAGTTTTACTTCCTCCTTTTTTGTTTGGATCCCTTTTATTTTTTCTTCATGTCTAATTGCTGTGGCAAAGACTTCCAGTATTATGTTAAATAAGAGTGTGAAAGTGGGCATCCCTGTTTTGTTCTTAAAGGAAATGCTTTCAATTTTTTCCCATTGAATATGGTGTTGGCTATGAGGTTTTCATATATGGCCTTCATTATGTTGAAATATGATCCCTCTATTCCCACTTTGCTGAGCGTTTTTATGAAAAGTGGGTGATGGATTTTGTCAAATGCTTTCTCAGTGTCTATTGATATGATCATATGTTTTTTATCTTTCATTTTGTTTATGTGGTGTATCACATTTATTGATTTGCAAATATTATAACAGCCTTGCATCCATGGGATGAATCCCACTTGATCATGGTGAATAATTTTTAAAAATTTATTCCTGGATATGATTTGCTAATATTTTGTTAAGGATTTTGGCATCTATATTTATCAGGGATATTGGCCTGTAGTTTTCTTTTTTTGTAGCATCTCTATCTGGTTTTGGAATTAGGATTATCCTGGCCTCATAAAAAAAAGTTTGGAAGTCTTCTTCTTCTTGAATTTTTGGGAATAGTGTGAGGAGAATGGGTCTTAGTTCTTCTTTGAATGCTCAGTAAAAGTTCCCTGTAAAGCCATCTGGGCCTGGGCTTTTGTTTGCTGGAAGTTTATTGATTACCTCTTCAATTTCCTTAGTTGTTATTGGTTTGTTCAAGTTTTGTGTCTCTTCCTAATTCAGTTTTAGAAGGCTGTGTGATTCTGGAAATTTGTCCCTTTCACCTAGATTGTCCAAATTGTTGGCGTATAATTGTTCATAGTATTTTTTAACAATCCTTTGTATTTGTGTGGTGTCAGTTGTTACGTCTCTTTTGTTACTGATTCTGTTTATTTTGGTCCTCTCTCTTTGTATCTTGGTGAGTCTGGCTAAATGTCAATCTCTTTTATCTTTTCAAAGAACCAGCTCTTTGTTTTATTGATATCTTGAATTGATTTTTTAGTCTGAATGTTGTTCATTTCCACTGTGACCTTTACTATTTCCTTCCTTCTACTTGCTCTGGGTTTTTCTTTTTGTTTACTTTTTAGTTCTTTAAGTTGTAGGGTTACATAATCTGTTAGAAATGTTTCTTGCTTCTTGAGATAGGCCTGTATTGATAAGAACTTACCCCTCAGGACTGCTTTTGCTGCATTCCATAGATTTTGTGTTCTTGTGTGTTCATTTTCATTGACTTCCAAGAAGTGTATTTATTTTTTCCTTGATCTCCTTGGTAACCCATTTATTGTTTAATAACATCCTATTGAGCCTCCATGTATGAATGTTTTTGAGTGTTTTTATTTTAATTAATTTCTAGTTTCATGCCATTGTGATCTGAAAGGATGCTTGATATGATTTCAGCCTTCTTGAACTTGTAAAGACTTAGTTTCTGTCCTAACATATAGTCTATCTTTGAGAATGTCCCATGTGCACTTGAGAAGAATGTGAATTCTGTAGTTTTGCAGTGTAATTCTTTTTTGTTTTTGTTTTTTAATTTTTACCCGAGGACATTTTTGCATTTATCTTCAGATAGAGCAGGAGGGAGAGAGGGGGGAAGAGAGAGAGAGAGAGAGAGAGAGAGAGAGACATCAATCTGAGAGGGACACACCAAGTGGTCACCACCCACCCCAACCAGGGCCGGGACAAACTGCAACTGAGATATGTGCTGCAATGGGAACTGAACCTGGGGCTCTCTGGTCTGCAGGCCAACGCTCTAATTGCTGAGCCAAACAATTTAGTGGTGCAGTGTAATTCTCTGTAAATATTTATTAAATCCATTTGATCTAGTGTATCATTTAGGGCAGCAGTTCTCAACCTGTGGGTTGCGACCCCTTTGGGGGTCGAACGACCCATTTACAGGGGTCATCTAAGACATAACAGTAGCAAAATTAGTTATAAAATAGCAACAAAAATATTTTTATGGTTGGGGTCACCACAACATGAGGAAGTGTATTAAACGATCGCAGCATTAGGAAGGTTGAGAACCATTGATTTAGAGTTTCTGTTTCTTTGTTAGTTTTTTGTTCTAGAGGATCTAACCAGTGATGTTAGTAGGGTGTTGAAGTCTTTTGGTATGATTGTATTGCTGTTGATTTCTCCTTTGAAATCCTCCAGAAAATTTTTAATATATGTTGGTGCTCCATTATATTGGGTGCATATATGTTTACCAAGGTTATATCTTCCTGTTAGATAGATTCTTTCAATATTATGTAGTGGCCTTCTTTGTCTCTCTCTCTTTTTTCTTTATTGATTTTAGAGGAAGAGAGAAACAGAGAGAGATAGAAACATTGATGAGAGAGAACATTGATAGGCTGCCTCCTGCATGTCCCCCACCTGGGATTGGGCCCACAACATGGGCATGTGCCCTGACTGGGAATCAAACTGGTGACCTTTTGGTACATGGGTTGATGCTCAACCAGTAAGCCATACTGGCTGGGCCTTCTTTGTCTCTTTTTATGGCCATTTTGAAGTCTATTTGATCAGATATGAGGATTGCTACCACAGCTTCTTTTTTCTCTACATTTGCTTGGAAAATTTTTTCCATCTCTTCACTTTCAACCTGTGTGAGTCTTTTTTTGTGACATGAGTCTCTTTCAAACAACATATATATGAGTGCCTCATTAATCCATTTGCATTTAAGGTTATTGTTGATATGTACTTATTTATTGCCATCGTTATTTATTATGGATGTGTTTCTTCATTTCTTCTGCTTATTAAAGCAGTCCTTATAACATTTCTTGCATTTCTGGTTTGGTGCTACTATATTTCCTTAGCCTTTTCTTGTCCGGGAAGCTCTTTATTTCACCTTCTACTTCGAATGATAGCCATGCTGGGTAGAGTAGTCTTGGATTCAGATCCTTGTTTTTCATGACCTTAAATACTTCATGCCATTCTCTTCAGTCCTGTAGTGTTTCTGTTGAGAAATCAGCTGATAGCCTTTTAGGGGCTCCTTTGCTTTTCTCTTGCAGCCTTTAAGATTCTCTCTTTATCTTAATTTTTGGCATTTAATTATGCTGTATCTTGGTGTGGGTCTCTTTGGCTTCTTCTTACTTGGGGGGGGGGGGGGTTTCTCTGTGACTCCTGAAATTGTATGCCTTTTTTCTTCACCAAGTTAGGGAAGTTTTCTACCATTATTTCTTCAAATATATTCTCTAACCCTTGCTCATTTTCTCCTTCTTATGGAACTCTTATGATGTGGATATTGTTATTTTTTATTTTGTTCCACAGTTCTCTTAAACTTTTCTCCTATTTTCTCTTTTTTTTTTCTTTTTGGTTCTCTGATTGAGTGATTTATTTTCTACCTTGTTTTCTAATTTGCTGTTTTGATTCTTGGTTCCTCTTAATCTGCTGGTTATTCCTTCCAATGTATTCTTCATTTTTGCTTGGTGGTTTTTCATTTCCAGTTGGTTGATTTTCATTGTTTCTATATCTGTACTCATGCTATTGCGCTGCCTCATCATTACTATGAACTCTACCTCTGATACCTTGCTTCATTCTATTTCCTTTGTCCCTTCTTCTATAGATTTTTCTTGGTCTTGCATTTGGATTTTGTTTCTTTGTTTCACCATTTTGGCTGTGTTAGCAGGTTTTGGTGCCTGCCAAATTTTTCCTGTGAGTTTTGTTGTTGTGCTGATTGTGGCTCCCTCTCCTGAGTTTGGATAACTATGGAAGGGACCTCATTAAACACCAATGTCCAGTCTTACATTCTTTGGTAGGGTCACAGGCCAAGCAAAGACTCATTTATCCCAGAGCTTTTGCCTGCAGGCTATTAGTATTAGTTACCTAATGAGCCTCAGGTTGTAGCCCTGGGCTGAATGAAAAATTCCTCAGTTGGACAGGGTAAAAGCATTTACAGCAGGTGGGGAAATTTCTTTCCCCTGGGTTAAAGTTGCTTTGATTAGAAAGTTGTTTCTGAAGTCGGAGCAGGGATCTAGGCCTCAGCCTAAAAAGCTCATTCCCCAGAGCCAGGACCCCAACACTGAGGGTCAGGCCCAAAGGTCAAAGCCTTTAGAATCTTGTCTCTCCCTACTGGCTTGCTGGTAGTCTTGGCTGTTTATGATCCTTAGGTTGAACTTCTGTGGCAAGGTGATGTTAAATTCCCAAGGGAGGGACAATTGCTTCTCCCCCAGGGTAAAGCTGCTCTGATTGGGCTACTTGACAGAGATGGCTACTGAAGCATGGGGGAGTGATTCAGCATAGGAACTCAGGTCTCAGCCTTTACAGCTGAGTCTGGGGAGTTACTATTCCCAACACTGAGAGCCAGGTCCAAAGCTCAAGATTTTCAGAGGCCTTTCTCTGCCTGTTGGCTGGCAGGTACTCTCTAGCTGTTAATGAGCCTCAGGTTGAACTTTTTAGGCCAGGTGGTATTAAATTCCTGAGGGAGGGGCAGTTGCTTCTCCTCAAGGCTACAGCCACTCTGGGAAGGGGGTCTTTGAGGAAAATGGCTACTGTCCTTTGGTGTGTAACTCAGCACAAAGCTCCTCCTCAGTTCTCTCCCCAGTGCCACAAACCCCTGACTCTCCTAACACACTCTAGTCCAGTCTGCCCTCCCTCTTCTGGAGCTCAAGTGAGTGGCTGTAGCTGTAATTTAGTGCACTGGCTCTTCAAGGAAGTGCCAGTGTTTCCTGCGTCTCTCCCTGCCAGACAAAACCTCTGCTCTGGTGATTTTCTCATCCAAGTCTTATGTGGGTAACTTTCCCTGTTCTGCCACTCTATGCTGGGGAGCCAGCTCAGGGTTTTAACCCCTGACTTCTCAGAACAAACTGCTGACAGCTAAGACATCTCTCAGCTGCCTTCTCGTATCTCCACAGCTCCTACCAGTCTTGATTGGGGGTCCTCTTTATGTCCCTTGGTATAAGGGTTGTCTCCACCTGCTCTTCAGTTGGGTTTCCCAGATGACTTGTCTTTATTTTAGTTGTAATTACAGTTTGGTCCTGGGAGACAGTCTGTGTAGCTTCCACTCACTTCAGAGCAATTTTCATATGTTCTTCAGTTGTTTTTTGTATCAAGGTCAGCTCAGACATTCTGCATGTAACTATGACTTGCTGGTTCAACTTTTACTGTCCACCATAACAACTTTTACAGAGCCCCGCAGGACCAACCCCTGTGGTGCTCCAGAGAGGTGAAAACTACCTCTTCCCCTTCCCACCCTTCCCCTTCCCACTGCCCATTCCAGTTAAACTTTATCTCCAGTTGTCCCAGGCATTCCTCATAGTAAGTATTCTGATAATTATTTTGATAGATTTTAGTTTGTCCCTATCCCCTCAGTGCCCTGGAACTGAAGCCAGCAGACAAGTTTTATTGAATGGGGCAGGATAGGGCTGTGCTGTCACCCTTACTGGTCCTTCTTTGGGGATATTTCTCCCTGGCAGGGCTGCTAAGGTACCTTTGGCCTTGTTTAGGACCCTTGGTTGCCTCTGTGTACACTGCTGTGAAGCCACATTTTCTCTATTCATCATGCATATAGCCAGAGATTTTGGACCCAAGCACACAGGACCTTAATTAGGTCCCTGTTAATTGAAATGGACAGGGCTGCTCAGCCCTTCGAGTTAGGTTTGGATTCTGATTCTGTTATCCATCCAGTGTATTTGATCTCCCTCTGAGCTTTATGTCACATACACCTTTGATCACATGCTGCCTCTCTCTTCCAGTCATTAGCAATGATGCTGAGAAGGGAGTAAGAAGCCATATTCTATGGGCAAGCCATATAGTCTTCACTCTAATGAGCCTTCCAAGAATGGGATTACCACTCCAGCCCCCTTCTGGTATTGGTCCACCCAGACAGACTCTCACTATGCAGTGTCTCCATCACTCTAGGCGGTGTCCCCCCATCACCTTGTGACAGGAGTGGGGAGGTGGGTCGGCCTGACTTTTCTGTTTGCCTGGGCTGGCTTTTAAGTGGCTGGCACTTTGGTTTCTAAGTATTTAGACTGTGGAATTCTGTCAGACATCTGAGTCTGGGTTACGAACTGTAGTTTGCAAAAATACCTTTTCTCTCTTGCTAAATTGGACATTGTCTTGTCTTGGACATCTTCCCACTTTCTTTGCATTCATGAGATTGCCAGCAATGAGAAAGTTTTTTCTGTAAGTAAATTCAGAGCTGAGATGTGATTCATCTGCATCAGAAGATTTGAATTCATTTAGTGTGACTGAATGTTCTCTCACAATCTCTCCCCCAACTTGTGTTTCAATTCCCTCATATCAGTGTTTGATTCACCCTTTTCAGTCTGAAGATTGTTCTCCTTGATAGAAAATTGGAGTTTAGTAGTTCTTTTTCTCCATCATCTGTTAACTGAACACCTTTCACCCCAATATAGGCCTAATCCCTTCTTGTTCCTATCCTTCCTAATCCAATTTTAAAGCCCCAATTTTGTCCTTAGTATTTTCCAAATAGCTCAGCTTGCCTGGACCACCCCCCAACCCCCCTGCTTCTTTCTTTTACAGGCCTAGGCCACTCCTTAGTATTCCTGACTGGTTCTGCACCCTCTTGCCCTCTGTTAGATGTGCTTCTATGAGAGCTCCCTCCACTGCCCCCAGAGACCCTCTAGGACAGGAACTCTCAGGAGTTTCACTCTGGAAAGCATAGGGCAGGAATCACCTCTGCATCTTCGAATCATAGCTTTCCTTCTCAGAAGATTTGACATGCACCTGGAGGAACAAGCAGAGGGCCCATCATGTTTTTCAGGTGCATTGGGGCTAAGAACAGCTTGCCATCCTTTTCCCCTTATTAATATCCTTCATGACTATATTACTCAGAAATGTGTTCTTAAAAGACTATTATTGTTCTTAAGCTGTCCTCTCACCACAGAATGGTGGTTCTTGACAAGGGGCGATTTTGCCCTCCAAAGGACATTTGGTGGTGTCTGGAGACATACTGGTTGCCCTGATTGGGGGAAGGTACTATTGGTATCTTGTGCATAGAGTTCTGGAATGCTGTTAAGCATTCTGTCATGCCCAGGACAGCCCCACAACAAGGAAAAAAGTGTTAATAATGCCACTAATTGTGGTCATCATTGTCACCAAGGTACCTGTTCATAAGTGCATATTTCCTCTGGAGAATCCTGTTCCAGGTAGGGCCCAGATAAGCATTTTAACCAGCACACACAGATGATTCTAACCATTTGAAAAATACTGTTTTAGAATCTTGGGTAAGAGCCTGGAATTCCTTGGACCCTTTGACCCCTGTGAGAGCCCCAGGTGCTCCTGCATTTAGACCCACCCTCCCCTGAGCTGCCAGAAACTCTGAGGTCAAGTGGGCTTTTTTCTTTGGGCCTCCTTAAGTCCAGCGCCTTGTTCTCTGGACAGCCCAGATTTTCATCCCTACTTTCTTAAATGTTAGAGCCGAGTAAGAGAGACATTTTTCAGGTGGATGATAAGTAGGATGCTGCCCTGTCACCACTGCCCCATCCCTATCATAATCTGCTTGAGGAGGAGGGACACTGCTTACTTCCCACTCAGACCTAACCTTGCTCCCTCTTTCTTTCGGCCTAAAGCCAGGTGGGTTTTAGCATGTTTGAGCTCTCAGGTTTGGCATGTATTTTTTTTATAGGGGGTTACTATGTCTCTACCTTCTAGTCAGGACTGTGGGAGCAGTGCATAATCCTGGAGCAGCTTTTATTGCTGCTTACTCAGACACAGCTGGTCATAAGTAGCCACAGTCATTTGAATACTTTTGTATATCTCCACTGGCTGTTTCCCATCTTACACATTGAACATCAGGCATTACAAAGCATTTTAGGATATTCAGAGACTAAAGTAGAAGCTACACAGCTCTGTCATCTTCTCTAGAAGAGAAATTGTGCTGGACCTGGTCTAGGACCACAGTATTGCTTGCTCTTCCTATGTAACCTGAAGGAGATCTGGTGATTGCTCAAGTGCGTTATATACAAGGTCTGTCTTTCCCCTGCCCTTCTTCTGAAGCCTTCTCACTGCCTTGCTTCATTTTTTTGTTCTTTCAAGTCTATCATTCACTGCATACTTCACTGATATCAACAGTGGTATTGGCAGAGTGAAAGCTGAGGAGGGAAGACTTCTTTGTCAGCTCAAGAGAGATCTCGAGCACATTCAGTCCCTGTCCTTCCCTAGTGCTATTGATTCAGGATGCAAGATGCCAGTTCAGCTGAGGGCTGGTTCAGGTTGATCAATCAAAGGAACTAATCCACAGAGCCAGGTCTGACTGGAGCTCCATGATAAGAACTTCTGGTTATCCACATCCCTTTACTGGCCTCTCCTGTCCCTGGCAGCCACCAACACTGAACAGAGAGTTGTGGCCTTACACCAGCTTTTAGGTGACCACCCATACCTTCCATTTGTCAGATGCCTAAGAACCAGGCACTTCCCCTTAGGCTTTATCTGCCATCACACAGGTTTTATGAGGTAGATGCAGTTATTCCCATTGGACAGATGAGGACTTGAGACCTCAGGAATGACAAGAAGCTTGTGCAAGACCACCAGCCTCATAAGTGGTAGAGGGGGATTTATTTACACTTGGGACTGGCCAATTTAAGAATCATTAGTCTGGCCTCCAATGTTCAAGCTATAACATGTTTATTTTTATAAAGGTCAGGCTGTATGCATCAGAAATGGAAATGGTCATAGCCCTGCAGAAGCAGCCATGTTGTGTTGCTTATTCTGCATCCAGACTGTGTCCTCTCTAGATTGTCTTATGCCACATCCTGTACTTGTGAAGTACTTGTCTGGGGAGCTTCTAGCTGCTCTGGCAGCCTATGTTTTGCATAAATACTTGTATAGGGCTTCAGTATTTACCTACAGTTTTGTTCATGCTCTTTGGATTACCGGAAGTGTTCACAGTAATGTCTAACCCAAAAGAATCCTAAGGAAAAAGAGTGGGTCATTTGACTTAGGAGGAAACGTCAGAATCAAGGGTCAGGGGACTCCTGATTATGTCAATGTGCCTGGCCAGCAGCAGGGGCGCCAAGAATTGTGCAAGGACACACATGGAGGCAATTCCATGTGGAGGGCTCACCATTACCCCAGCCCACCATCTTCCCCTTTAAATGTGCAGTGCATGGCCCCACTTGTCCTCCACATTGGAAAACTCAAGGTTGGCTGGTTTCTTTTATCTCCTTGTCCCTGTATTTCCTACATTCAGTTCATTACCACACTTCCAAAATAGTTAAAATCTGTCTCTTTCCCCATCCTCAGTGCCTCATTATCTGTTACCCAGAGGAGAACAGTCATCCCTAATGGTCTCCTTGAGTTTAGTGGCAGTACCTATAGTCCAGATTCCTTATGACCACAAACTAAAAATGCTGGTTCTATGCTAAAAAAAAAAAAAAAAAAAAAAAATGGTCCTCATCCTTATCTGAACTTCACAGTCCCAGGCACTCAGCCACTGCCTACCATCTGCTCACAATTTCCACAACTCCACCTTATACTCTCCCACCAGTAGAATACCTGCTTATGCTTTGGTGTATACTCAGTGCTCCTTTTTTTGGGCCCTGACTGAATGTGCCATCCTGTACTATACTTTACCTGGCCTGTTTCTGCATTAGTTTTAAGACTCAGCTGAGCCCATTATTACTCCAGGAAGCCTCTCTAGGTCCTTCTTTGCAGAGCTCAGTGTTTTGTAGGCCCCACATTGGCCACTGCATCTTGACATTGGTCAGTCTTTTGCCCTAATTTAGCTCCAGTTCAGGAAGTGGATTCTTATTCCCATCATAGCACCAGAAATCCAGAATTTAGATTAGAAAAAAAAGAGGGAGGAGAAGGGTACTCTGTGGAATGGTAGCCCCCATAGTACAGGTCCTGGGAAAGCCTGAATGCCTTGTTTGCCTACCCCACAAGTTGGGCAGTGCCCACTGGTATGTTCAGAGAGAAAGGCTTCCTACCTATTCAGTAGCAGCATCTCAGAACTGTCACTGGACACTGGAAGACTGTAGGGGGACAGGGTGCAGGCACATGGCTCATACTGCATTTAAAATCCATGTCAAGTCTTCTGGAAAAGATGGCAGGATAAATAAATGCAGTAGATGCATTCTCCCACAACCACATCATAATTACAACTAAACTACAGAACAACCACCATTCAGAACCACCAGAAATCTACCTGAACAGGAGTCCTACAACTAAGGATATAAAGAAAAAAAAACACATTGAGACTGGTAGGAGGAATGGAGATGGGGAACAGGCTAGTCCTACACCCATGTGTGGCAGATAAAAATTGAGAGAAATATTGCTGCAGCAGAGATGCCCCCTGAGGAGCGAAGGGTCTCAGGTCCCCCAGCCAAGGGTTCCAGAACCAGGAAGAGAAGTCTCCATAACTTCTGGCTGTAAAAACCAGCACGGATTGTGACTAAGTAAGATGCAGGGCTTCTGAAGTCCCAGGAAGTTCCTCTTAAAGCAGCAGTTCTCAACCTGTGGGTCGCGACCTTTTGGGGGGTTGAACGACCTTTCACAGGGGTCAGCTAAGACCATCAGAAAACACACAATTCCAATGGTCTTAGGAACCAAGACACCACTCCTCTATTCATCTCCAAATGGATCCACCCACATGCAGATATGCCCATATGCAACATGAGGAATTGTATTAAAGGGTCGCAGCATTAGGAAGGTTGAGAACTACCGTGTTAAAGGGACTGCATATGGACTTATTTGGGATCATTCCCTCTGAGCTCCAGTACTGGGACAGCAGCTCAAAAGTCACCAGAGAGGGACTTCTGGTCAAGATGGTGACGTAGGTAAACGTGGCATTTGCCTCTTCCCACAACCACATCAAAATTAAAACTAAACTACAAAACAACCATCAATCAGAACTGCCTAAAATCGAGCTGAATGGAAGTCCTACAACTATGGAATTAAAGAAGCCACATTGAGACTGGTAGGAGGGGTGGATGCCCAGACTGGCTGGTCCCACACTCGAGTGGTGGATAAAAATCAGGAGGGACACCTCGACTGTGAAGGTTCTCTCTGAAGAGTGAGGGGTGCCCATCCCACACCAGGCTCCCAGCTCGGGGTTCCAGTGCAGGAAGAGAAGTCCCCATAATTTCTGGCTGTAAAAACAAGTAGGTACTGAGGCTGAGGGAGGCTGAGACCTCTGGAGTCCCAGGCAGTTCCTCTTAAAGAGCCCGAGTATGGACTTACTTGGACCCTCTCCCTCTGAACTCCAGTGTAGGGGAGGCAGCTTGAAAGGCACCACAGTCATACAGTGAAGAACTGAGTTGTTTGGCATTGGAGCGAGAGCTGGAGAGGCAGCTTTCTTCCAGACAGATGTGCTGGCAGAGACCTTTGTTACTCTGGTGAGCCCTTCCCCCATGGGCGCCATATCTGGGACTCCAGCAACCTGGCTCACTATTTGCCTTGCCCTGGTCATTCCCTGAGGCCCTGCCCCACCCAACTTTCAGGCCCAGCTAACCTATTTCCAGTTGCTTTACCATAGGATTGGCCTATCTTGGATCCTGCTTCAGATTTTCCTAAAATCTCTCAAACAAGCATCTGGTCTCAGCGAGCCCCATGCTGGCCATTCAGTGCTCCAGGCCTGGCACTAGAAGCAACCAGCCTTGAGTCACAACTTGCTTTTCCTGAGTCCCTCCAAATCTAGCACAGGAAGCAGCCATCTGCAGATCACTTTGTAGCTTATGCTGGGCAGCCCCAGGTGGAACACAGGCAGTGGCTGACCTTGCACCAGAGCCAGCACACCCAGTGGACAGCTTCAGACCACATCGAAACACCATCACCCAACCACCGCCAGAAGTGACAGGCTCAATGAGTGGACTTAGTGGGTACCAGAACCATGCTGAAGTAAGTTTTGCTCTGTGTGGTGGGCCCCGACACAGCTGATCTGCCAAGGTAGTCAGAAGTTAGTGGGCAGTGGGCACAGCCTGTGCTTGCAGCTTATCAGCCTGAGTAAATCCCTCCCACTGATGTGCCTATAGCAACAAAGACTCAATTATAACAAAAGGGTAAACAGTCCACACAAAGGGGTGCACCTTTGAGGGCCCAGCTGAAGTGATCAGGGAGGCTATGCCACTGGATTCTACATAACTCCTACAACAATAGGCCACCCTTCGAAGCTTAGGAGACATAGCAACTCTACCTAATTCATAGAAACAATCACAGGGAAGCAGCCAAAATGAGGAGACAATGAAACATGTCCCAAATGAAAGATAAAAACAAAACTCCAGGAAAAGAATTAAATAAAATGGAGAATTCAAAATACTGATTATAAAGATGCTCAAGGAACTTAGTGAGAAATTCAAGGAACTTAAGGAGAACTCCAAGGAACTTAGTGAGAACATCAACAACATAAAAAAGGACCAGTCAGAAATGAAGTGTGCACTAACTAAATAAAGAATAGTTTACAGAGAATCAGTAGTAGAATAGGTAAAGCTAAGAAGCAAACCATCAATTTGGAATATAAGGAAGCAAAAAACAGCCAATAAGAACAGCAAAAAGAAAAAAGAATCCCAAATGAGGATAGTGTAAGGAGCCTCTGGGACAACTTCAAGCATGCCAATATTCGCATTATGAGGGTGCCAGAGGAAAAGAGAGAGAGCAAGAAATTGAAAACCTATTTGAAAAAATAATGACAGAAAACTTTCCTAACTTGGTGAGGGAAACAGACATATAAGTCCAGGAAGCACAGGGAGTCCCAAACAGGAGAAACCAAAAGATGTCCACACCAAGATACATCATCATCAAAATGCCAAAAGTTAAAGACAGAGAGAATCTTAAAAGCAGCAAGAGAAAAGCAGTTTGTTACCTACAAAAGAGCTCCCATGAGACTGTTGGCTGATTTCTCAAAAGAAACTTTGAAGGCCAGAAAGGAGTGGCAAGAGATCCTCAAGGTGATGAAAAGCAATGACCTACAACCAAGATTACTCTATCCTGCAAAGCTGTCATTTGGAATCAATGGCCATATCAAGAGTTTCCCAGACAAGAAAAAGCTAAATGACTTTATCACCACCAAACCAATATTATAGGAAATGTTGAAGGGTCTTCTTGAAGGAGAAGAACAAAAATATGAACAATAAAATGGCAATTAATACATATCTATCAACAATTGAATCTACAAACAAAATGAGCAAGCAGAACAGAAACAGACTCATAGATACAGAGAACTTTTTGTTGCTTGCCAGATGGGAGGGGGTTGGGGACCTGGTGAAAAAGATGAAGGAATTAAGAAGTACAAATTGGTTGTTAGACTGATGAACCTCAAAGGGAAGGGGGAGGGGTGGGGGGATGAGATAAACCAAAAAACTTCTATGTATATATGCATAACTAATGGACACAGACAATAGTGTGGGGAAGGCAGGAGGAGGCAGGATTGGGGAGGAGGGGTCAATGGGGGAAGAAAGGGGGAGACATCTGTAATAGTCAACAATAAAGATAAGTTAAAAAATAAATAAGTTCTTGTTACTCAAAAAAAAAAAAGGCACCAGAGACATACAGGGAGGAACTTAATTGTTTGGCATCAGGGCAAAAGTAGGAGGGGCAGCTATCTCTCAGAGAGAAATGCTGGCAGAGGCCATTGTTCCTTTTCTGAGCCCTTCCTGCACAGAGTCCACAGGCAGGCACCATATCTGAGTTTCTAGCAACCTGGCTCATACTGTTAGACCTGCCCTGGTGATTCCCTGAGATTACCCCTCACCCATATTTTGAGCACCACCCCCCCCCCAAGCTGTTTCCAGTGGCTTTTCCATACAAATGGCCTGTCTTAGCTCATGCTTCAGACTTTCCTAAAATCTATCAAACAAGCAGCATCTGGCCTTAGCATGCCTAGTGCAGCCCGCCTTAGTTTGCAGTTTGGCCTCTCCTGGGCACCATCTGCAGATTACTTTGTAGTTCATTCTGGGAGTTCCAGGGCAGAACACAGGTGGCAACTGACCTTGGCCTGTACCTGCCAGGAAGCCCCAGAGCCAGTGAACCCAGTTGGCGGCTTCAGACCATGTTGAAACACTACCCAACCACCTCCAAAAGTTATACACTCAAGGGTCAGACTCAGCTGACATCAGAGCTCTGTTGAAGTAAGTCCTGCTCTGTAGGTTGGGCCTCTGCATAGTGGTCTCAGCCAGGTCTCATAGTCAAACCGCCTGGGGGTAAATCCCTCCCATTGAGGTGCCAACAGCATTCAAGGCTCAACTACAACAGGAGGGTGTACACACAGCCCACATGGTGGGAGAATGTACCTGGAGTGCCTAGCTTGGGTGAATGGGGAGGCTGTGCCACTGGACCCTACAGAATACCTACTACATTAGGCTACTCTACCAAGCCCAGGAGACACATAAGCTCTACCTAATAGGTAGAAACAAACACAGGGAGGCTGTCAAAATGAGGAGACCAAAAAAAAAAAAAATGGGTCTCAAATGAAAGAACAGAACAAAATTTCAGAAAAAGAACTAAAAATGGAGACAATCTACTAGATGCAGAGTTCGAAACATTGGTTATAAGGATGCTCAATGAACTTAGTGAGAACTTCAACACCATGAAAAATTGAACATCTATTTGAAAAAATAATAACTGAAAACTTCCCAAACCTGGTGAAGGAAATAGACATACAAATCCAGGAAGTGCAGAGAGTCCCAAACAAGATGAACCCAAAGAGGCCCACACCAAGACACATTATAATTAAAATGCCAAAGGTAACAGACAAAGAAAGAATCTTAAAAGCAGCATGAGAAAATCAGTTACCCACAGGGAGCTCACATAAGACTGTCATCTGATTTCTCAACAGAGAATTTGCAGACTACAAGGGAGCGGCAAGAAATATTCAAAGTGATAAAAAAAAAACAAAAAAAAAAACACAACAACAACAAGGACCATAACCACAATTATCTAGCAAAGCTATCATTTAGACTCAAAGGACAGATAAAGAGCTTCTCAGAGAAGAAACGGCTAAAGGAATTTACTACCAAACTAGTACTACATGAAATGTTAAAGGGTCTTTTTTAAGAAGAAGAAAAAAGATTTAAATAAAGCGGCAATAAATACATATATATCAATTGACTCTAAAAAAAAAAAAACAAATAAATGAACAAGCAGACCAGAAAAATACTCATAGATACAGAGAACAATTTGATGGTTGCCAGATGAGGGGTGTGGGAATGAGTGAAAAAAGGTGAAGTGATTAAAAAGTACAAATTGGTAGTTACAGAATGGTCATGGGAATCCGGCCAGTGTGGCTCAGTGGCTGAGCATTGACCAATGCACCAAGAGGTCGTCGGTTTGATTCCCATTCTGGACATATGACCAGGGTGTGGGCCCAGTTCCCAGTGAGGGGCATGCAGAAGGTGGCCAATCAATGTTCTTCTCATCAATGTTTCTCTGTCTCTCTCCCTCTCACTTCCTCTCTCTCTCAAATCAATAATAATAATAATAATAATAATAATAATAATAATAAAAGAATGGTCACGGGGATGTAATCTACAGCATTGGGAATATATAGTCAATAATATTCTAATAACTGTGTATGGTATTGAATGGGCATGAGATTTATCAGAATGATCATTTAGTGAGTTATATAATGTCTAATCACTGGCTTATACACCTGAAACTAATATAATATTGTATGCGAACTGTAATTGAAAAATCAAAAAATGATTAAATAGAAAAGAAAAAGAATTTACCTCAGTGCTTTCCCTCAGACATTCAGGACACCAGCGATGATACAGGGTAAGTATTGTGAATGATGTGGATTCTGGTTTTATAAGTATTTAATTAAAGACCTCCAAGACTTCTGGTGAGGGCTCTTGATGGCATACTTTATGCAGTTTTAAATAAGCCAAAATCAGTGTAGAGGTGTTTCAGTTTTCATAGAATCCTGCAGTCCCAGATTTTAAAGGCAAGCACAGAGAGGGTTGGTTATTTACCCAAGTAAAATGGCTCATGAAAGGGCTTCTAAAAATCAGTGCTCCATATTTTTTTGAAATGCTTTGGAATATAAGGAATTCATGCATAGTTACTGATTCTCTCTAAGGCAGTGGTTCTCAACCTTCCTAATGCTGTGACCCTTTAAATACAGTTTCTCATGTTGTGGTGACCCCCAACCATAAAATTATTTTTGTTGCTACTTCATAACTGTAATTTTGCTACTGTTATGTCTTAGGCTACTCCTGTGAAAGGGTCGTTTGACCCTCAAAGGGGTCACAACCCACAGATTGAGAACTGCCGCTAAGGAATGTCACCATGAAAACCTATAGGATCTCATACTTTCTGTTAGTCTCCCAGGAGAAATATAGGTCATTCCATTGTTTCTTATTAAAATGATCAGACTTGCCAAATATTTTGAATGGCATCTGATGAGAACACTGGCGATCAGGAAAATAAATAGAATATATAGCAGAATCTGCTCATTTGTTCCTGGTTGCTGTTTATTAGCTGGTGACTTTGCCTAATCTAGAATAATGGTACTCACAGGATACTTGCTTTGTGCCAGTCCCTGTGTGGCTCATATAGCCTGCTACTTTATAAATACTCAATAAATACTTATTGAGTGACTCATGACCACATGAAAAAGGACTCTCAGCCAATTTGGAGGGAAAGCAGCTTTCTAATCAGATTTTCACCAACCCTAGTACCCAGTAGCAGACAGAACCTGGGGAGGGGTGCTAGGAAAGGGGCCTGGTGAATTCAAATGATACAAAAGCAGCAGCAAGGTATTTGGGAGAAAAGTGAGTGTGAAGTTTTCTGAGCCTTGTGAGAAGAAACTGAACTAAATTGCCAAGACTCCAGGGGTGTTTGCCTGCACACGGGAACTGTGTATGAAGCAAATTTGGCACATTAACCTGCTAGAATTGTGACAGTGTTGTATTGTCATTTTAGGTATTTGTATTTTGTGACATTTTAAAAAGTGTGGTGAAGTATAATGGTTAACATTATACTTTTCTGTTTGGTCAGCAGTGTTTATTGCAGATATCTCACTTCCCTAATGAATGTGATTTTAAAAACTTAGGCATCACTTTTTTGTTTTAATTGTATCCTATGACTCCCCTGCTCCTCCCCCCCAAGGGTACTGGAATGTACTTCATTGAAAAATGAATTTTGCTTCATAGAAATTCATTTTAAATCAAACTCTAACAGAATACATTTATTCCATTAAGGTAAACATTATTTTGTCTTATGTTTATGATTGGAGGAATAAAAATTATGAGGAAAGTCAGTGAAAGAACTGGATCAATAAAATTTAAAGAAGGAAAGCAAATGGATGACTCAACAGACTGAGGAATATGAGTAGAATTGAAGGAATAGGGTTTTGTTTTGTTTTGTTTTGTTTTGTTTTTATCACAACATAAGGTTTTATTTATACTTGGAAGCTGAAGTCATTATCTGTAGTTAATTCATAAGGAAAATGTCTATCTTTTCATTCAAGTACATGTTTATAATTAGTGTGTTACGCCTTTCTTTTACCTTTTATTATACTTTTTATGACCTTGATTTTTATTAAAACAGCAAGTAAAAAAGACTTAAATCTCTTTTACTTATCCTCTGTCACTACATAATCAGGCCCAAATGATGGGATCAGAGAGGCCTCAAAGGGGCTTTGATAGAGAAACATCCTGAGTATGAAGATTTTTAAGTTGCTGGTCAATGAATTATCAACAGCTGACTGCTACCCTGAGGCCAAAATTGTGCCTCTGCTGAAATAAGGAAAAAAGAGAAATGTGTGAATCTCCTGAAACTCAGGAAGGGTAAACCAGAACCAATGAGATTGTTACCTATAGGGGATGCATAAAAATGGGTTGGGAAAACAGGGAATGAAATGGGGCATCTCTGAGTGTACTTTTTATATATAGTTTGACTTTTGAACATGTTAATATTTTGCTTATTCAAAAATTAAATCAACAAAGATAGGGTTAAAAATTAATACAAATAGAAATAAATGAGCCTCGCTACATATCAAATAGATACCACCCCACACAGAAGGAACAGCAATATTAATTTAAATGGACTTTTAGTTTGGGCAAAATGGCCAGACTCAGCTCTTCCTGCTTATTTCTACTAAGTACAACTATGAACCCTGGAAATAAGTTGGAGGCAACCATAGGAGAACTCTTAAAGTTGGAAGAAGGAAGGAGACCGGCTAGGGACCCTGCAACTGGAAGAATAACAGCCTGGTGCCTCATGAGTTCCCACCCAATGACTGAGAGCAACCCAGTGCCATTATCTCTGGCCCCCAACCATAGTGGCAAACAAGTACCCAGAAAGGCTTATTTCTCTACCAGATTGAGAGGGAATCCCAGCAACAATATTGGGTAGTTCTAGTGGCACCAGAAAGAGGCATCAAGTGGGAACCCCTCTAACAAGTTTTTCCAAGAACCACTCTTTATCCTTCCAGGCCATAGGCTCATTTTCTTCACCCAGAGACCCTCAAGAGGCTCAACAGCACCAACAGGTTCATGCCACAACAAGGAGTCCAAAATAGGAGCACTCTTTATCCAGTCAGTCAAAGACTCCCCTCCCTACCTAGAAATACCAGGTGGCTAGGAAGCACTGGCCTTGGATGTTCTTTGTCCTGTGGACCAGAGACCATTCTCTCACCTAGATACAACAGCAGAGGACATTCTGCTCCAAGTTGTTATGGCAGTGCTCTCTTCCCTCACCTGGAGACTCTAGAAGGGCTGACTCTGGCAGGAGAAATTTTCCCACAAGTGGCTGGCAAGGAAGCATTCTTTGTCCCCATAGCCTAGGGAAGCACTTTCTGTCCCCATAGGTAACCCCAGCAGAGATTAGCAAGAGCTGGAGACCTCAGATGAACCAGGCAGATAAAAATAGTGCAATAAATGCTCTGATTGAGCAAATCCTAAAGAAGATGAATCTAAAGAAATCCACATCTAGACTATAATAATGAAACTTCTGAAAACCAAATACAAAAAAAAAAAAAAAAAAAAATCTTGAAAGCATCAGAGACAATTAACATATTAGTTATAAGGTAACACCAATTTGAATGATAGTGGAATCTCATTTCAAACCATGGTGGCAAAAAGGAAATGACATATTTTTCAGGTGCTATAAGAAAATATCTATTAGTCATGATTCTATACCCAGCAAAACTATCCTTTAGGAATGAAGAGGAAATAAGATATTCTCAGATTACAGAAAACTAAGAGAATTTGTTGCTAGCCAATGTAACTTAAAGAATGGCTAGAGTAAGTTCTTCAAACAAAAAGCAAATTATATAAGAAACAATCATGGCACATGAAAAAAGCAAAAAATGTGGATAAATAGATTACTCTTATGAGCTTTTAAAGTTATATTTGATGATTGAAACAAAAAATATAACACTCTGATGTGAGGCCAATGTTTAAAAGATGCTCAAAGCAAAAGTTTTAAAAAGCAAAGAGAAGAAGAAAAGATAAATAGACAAAGGGTTTCTATACTTTAAGCAGTAAAACAATGATACCAGTAGACTGTGGTAAGTTGCATATGTATACTGTAATATTTAATTCAACCACTGAGGAAAATTATGAGGCAACAGATTTAAAAAACTCTTATTAATAAATCAACATGGAATCCTATGATATGTTTAAATAACCCACCGGAAGGCAAGAAAAGGGAATTGGAGAATGAGAAACAGAGGTAACAAAAAGAAAATGTATAATAAAATGGTAGACTTAAGCTCTAACATATCAATAGTTAACTTAAAGGTAGATGGTCAAATTTTCTAATTAAAAGGTAGAGATTGTTTTCTGGCTGATGTGGCTCAGTGGACTGAGCATCATGCCATGGACTGAGAGATCGCCTTCAGTTCTTGGTCAGGATACTTGCCCAGTAGGGGGGTTCAGGAGATAACTGATATATATTTCTATATCTCTCTCCCTCTCTCTCTAAAATGTCAATAAAAACATATTTAAAAAATAAAAAAATAAAAGGCAGAGATTGCCAGCGTATATTAAACACACAAATACACAACTATGCTATCTATAATAAACTCAGTTCAAATACAGTGACATAGGTTGAAAGTAAAAGGGTAAAAAAATAAAAGATATATCATGTCAACATTTATCCAAAAAAAGGGAAAAAATATGAGTGACTATGTTAATATCAGATAAAGTATTTCAGAGCAAAGAAAATTATCAAAGGATATCATAAGATGATAAAAGGATCAATCTATCAGTAAGACATAACAATCCCAAATATGTATGCATCAAATAATAGCATCTTAAAATACATGAAGCAAAATCTGATAGGGCTAAATACACAAATCTAAATAATAGTTGAGGGATATCAACACCCCCTTCTCAACAACTGATAGGAGTACGAGTTGGAAAGTCATCAAAGATATAAAAGATGTAAATGATACAACCAAGCAACAAGATCTAATTAACATGTAAGGTATACTCCAACAACAGCAGAATACATATTTTTGCAAGCACTTCTGGAGCAAAGATATACTGTATCTTGGGCCATAAAACAAACCTTAAAACATTTATAACAATTGAAATCAAAATATCAAAATAAGTGGGATACAGCTCAAGCAGAGCTGAAAGGGAAATTTGTTGCAGTAAATGCTTACATGAGAAAAGAGAAAAAGTTTTGAATTTAAGTTTCTACCTCAAGAAATCAGAAAAAAATGAGAGCTAAATTAACCCAAAGCAAGTAGAAGGAAGGAAATAATAAGGATAATAAAAATCAATGTAATTGAAACAGGAAAATAATAGAATTAATAAAACAAAAAGCTGGTTCTTGGAAAAAAATTTAATAAAATTATTAAACCTCTAGCAAGACTGACAACTCTAAGAAGAGGGGAGACATAAATGATCAATATCAGCCATAAAACTGATTATATTCCTAAAGAAGTCACAGCTTATAAAGGAAAATAGGGTGATATTGAGGACAACTTTATGCTCATAACTATGACAATATAGAATAAATGGACCAATTTCTTGAAAACCACAAACTACCAACATTCAATTAAGATGAAATTAATAACCTGAATTGTCCTAAAACCACCAAAGAAATTAATTTCATCATTTTATATATATATATTTTTTAATCCTCACTGGAGGACATTTTTCCATTTTTTGTTCAGGTAGAGTGGGAGGGAGAGAGAGGAACAGACGGAGAGAGAGAAACATCGATGTGAAAGGAACACATCGAGTGGCTGCCACCCGCACGACCGACCAGGGCCGGGGACAAACTGCAACCGAGGTACGCGCCCTTAGCGGGAACCGAACCCGGGTCTCTCAGGACCGCAGGCCGACGCTCTAACCGCTGAGCCAAACCGGCCGGGGCTAATTTCATCATTTTAAAACTCCAGAAATATGAATTCCAGTCCCAAATGGTTTCTCTGGAGATTTCTTCTAAACAGAAAAGAATTAAAACAATTTTTTACACAATTTCTTACAGAAAAGAGAAGATCAGGTTAAACTTTTCAAATCATTTTATGAAGCCAAGATCACCTTGACAGACAAACAGTATTACCAAACCAGACAAAGACAAATGGGAGCTACAGACCAATATCTCTCATTAACTTAGACACACACATCCTCAACAAAATATTTGCAAACCAATTCCAGCAATGTATAAAAAGAATTAGGCATTATGTATATATACCATGTATACGTAACGTGGGGTGTATTCCAGGTATGCAAGGTGGGGTATTGATTGATTAATTAATGAAATCCATATCAACATGCTAGGGGGGAAAATATGATCATGTTAACACATAAAAGCATTTGACAAATATTTATGATAAAACCTCTTAGAAAATTAGGAACAGAGGGAACTACCTAAACATTTTAAAGAGCATGTACCAAAAAACATATGGCTAACATCATATGTAATGATGAAATAATTCTGAGTACTTTCTTCTAAGATCAGGAACAAGGCAAGGATATTTGCTCTTGTTACTTTTACTTAACATTGTGCTGGAGTTAAGCCATGAGTAAAATACTAGCCACTGCAGTAAGACAAGAAAAAGAAATTAAAAACATATGAATTAGAAAGGAAGAAATAAAACTGTCCCTATTTGCATATGTCATGGTCATCTACATAGAAAATTCCAAGGAATTCTAAAAAAAAAATAAAAAATAAAAAACCCTCCTAATCTCCTAGTACTAGTAAAATAATAAGGGAAATGATCCCTGGTTGCTGATAGATGTGGAGGATGCCAGTGTAGTTGTAACATACTGAGAATTCCTAAGGAAACCCCAGAACAAATGGACACAGCAATAATCAAAGATATCCTAGAAAGAAATCTATCTGGACCAGAAAGATACCTAAATTTACAGCACACATATTTGCACACTTTGACCTGTGTGAGAGGGTATAGTCTATGGCTGCAAATAGCCTTTTCATCAATAGTAAGTTGATGGCAATTAAACCTGTGCATGGAGCCTGCCCACTCTGGGCCTATTTGCACTTTCCAGCTGTTCTGGCAGGTCTTCCAGGCTCATTCTACACAGATGGGCTTGAGTCTGTAATGACCCAGGCAAGAATCATCTCCTGACGCCCCACCCCCAACAACCCCCTGGATCCTGACCCAGCTCCCTGCCTCTCTTGGTATCTTCATGTTACCCTACATTCTGAGTGGTTTGTCTCTTTCCTTACCCTCAGGACCCTGTACTGGTCACTGTTGAGTGCAGCTTCTCTCAGCTGCCCACTCCCAGCCCTGCATCAGGCTGGGCCCGATATACACCGACAGGCCTGAATGAAACAGGGTCTTCGAGGGTGTGCATTTGTGCATCCTGCCTCCACCATAGTACATTTTTTAACTTATCTTCTTTCTTGTCTTATTCTTCCAAAGAGCAAAAGGCCCCAAATAAGTGTTTATTGAGTAAGAAAAGAAGAGGATATGGACTTTGGCCACAGACAGAAGGGTATGAGTACATTTGTCTCTGTGGTTAGCGGAATAGTGCCCCCCCCCACAAAGATGTCTATTTTGCAATTCGTCAAATCTGTGACTATATTGTTTTACGTGGCAAAGGGGAATTAAATTTGCAGATGGAATTATCCTGGATTATCTAAGTGGGCCCAGTCCTGAAAATAGAAGAGAAGAACAGAAAGGAAGTTTGGAGTGATGCAATGTAAGAAGGACTCACTTGTCACTGTGGGCTTTGAAGATGGAGGAAGATGGTCATGGGCCCAGGATTGCAGGCAGCCTCTGATGTATAAAGCCAGCAAGTTTGGAGTGATTTGTTGCAGTAGCAGTAGAAAACTAATATAGCCTATAAGGAAGAGCACAGCAGGATGGTGAGGAGGAAAGGAACCAAGGGTTGGGAAGCCCATATGCATGGGTCTGACTCCCATCACATTGTTACTGAGAACACTTCCGCCCCACTGTCACAGATGTGATAGTGGGGAGAAGACATATAGACTGCCCAGCTGGAAGTACAAACTCCAGGCCCAGAGAGCAGACACCTGCCCAAATAGTGGGGTTGGGATTAGTGGGAGCCTGCCTGGGAGAGTCCTGAATGACAGCTAGAGGATTTTGACCAAGTCAGACAGACAAAACCAAGCAATAAAAGTAAACATATGGCTTTGGGACTACATTCAGGAAATGTTTTTAACTGATGAGCCTTACTGCTGTTATCATGAGCGGGATGACTTGTTCCAGCACAGGGCACTGCCTAGAGGGGTGGCCAACAAGTGACATGGCTGCTTCAGCCTGGGAGAGATGGGGCAGGTGAGCCCAGGCCAGCTTGGTTGAGAAACGGATTCCCCTTTGAAATGGGCATTGTGAGTCAAGAGTTGGGTGGCTCTGAACTCCAGGCCATCTCTTCTGGCAGGTACAAGTTGGCCAATATCTGGGGGACCAGAGGGACCATCTAACTGCCAGTGTCCCTGTTGTATCAGGCACAGTGCTAGATCTATAGTTTATGCCTAACAAGCACTTGTTTGGTCAAAATAATAACAAAGAGAAGCTTGGGGCAGGGTGACTTCAGGATAGACATGGGAATCTGTGGAAGTTGAGGCAGCCAGGATGAAAGAGGCAGGAAGACCTGGGAAAGTCCTGACATGTGAGGGATGAAGTGGGAAGTAGGCTTAGTGGTCAGGCCTCTTCTCTGCTCAAGAGAGGCAAACATGCCATGCCAAGGGAGAGATGCTTAGGACAGACTCCCAACCCCTTCTGCTGGTCCTTTCTCAGAGCTAGGAGTGGGGGCAAGAGAGCCCTTTCCCTTTGCTAAGCCGATGAGGTCTCAGAGGCTCAGGAGCCTATTTAGTAGCTTGGGCCAACCTTTCACGGGGCAGTGCTGTGCCCTGCCAAAGCACCCCACCCCACCCCATAAAAAGCCTGCCCTTTAAATCCCCCCTCAGGGTTACTCTACTGATAGGGGAGAATTTTGCACCTGGGACAACTTTAGATGCCTCTTGCAGAGAGCTAGGTGTTATAAGGTCTGGGGACAGATGTGCTGGGTGAAGGTTGTACTCTGCTCCCAGACCTCCCTGCCCACTCCTGCTGGATGAGCAGAAACCTCAGTAAGGATGCATCAACTGAGGCCCTTGGGCTCTGGCACAGTCAGGCTTGTATATCTGCTACCTCAACACCTGAATTGGCCATGCTGTTGGGCCCCTAGGAACTCACAGAGCTGAGGAAAGCCTGGCTATTTTTGGCCTTGGCGGAAGTACTTCCACCTCCAGCCAGAAAGCCAGTGTCCCAGTTCATGACAAAAGTAACTCGCATGAGGTAGCAGGGTGCTTGAGAAGGTGCTAAGTGGCCTGGCCAGGGCTCACCCAAGGCAAAGCTGTGTGTTGGTCATGCTAGGATTTTTTTTTTTCCTTTTATCCATCCCATCTACTCTCCCTCTTATTATATGTCATGCTGTATGCTGAGGGCTGCAATCACAATGTTGAATTAGACTGAGACCTTGCCTGCACTGATTTGGCCACTCAGAGTCTGATGGGGATCTGGACATATCACTCAGTGAAACAGCAAGGTTGAAAAGTGCTCTGAGAGGAGTCCAGGGACAGAGGCACCAAACAGCCTGGGGCAACCCAGGAAGTCCTCCTGTAGGAAACCCTTGACTTGAGAGTTAACTCATATCTGCCAATCTGTGTATTTCACACCTCTCTCTCTCTCTCTCTCTCTCTCTCTCTCTCTCTCTCTCTGTGTGTGTGTGTGTGTGTGAAATTCAACTACCTTTATTTCTTTTTCTTTATTGATTTTAGAGAAAGAGAGTAAAGGATAGGGAGATAGAAACATCGATGAGAAACACTGATTGGCCGCCTCCTGCATGCCCCCTACTGGGGATTTGGCCCACAACCTGGGCATGTGCCCTGACCAGAAATCAAACTGGTGACCTCTTGGTGCATGAGTGAATGCTCAGCCACTCAGCCACACCAGCTGGGCTCAACCACCTTTATAGTAGCAGATGTTTTATTCATAGACATTTTTCCTTGACAGTGTATAATGATGTATCTTATTTTTTAAAAATCTGCGTAGTATTTTATTCTTTGGTTATACTATAATTTATTATTTAACTACTCCCCTACTAATAATTACTAGTTTTTTACTATTATAAACAACGATGTAGTAAAATCTTTTAATATACATCTCTTTACGCTTACCTATTTCCTTATAACAAGAGATGCTCTTTAAAAATGCTTATATACAGTCTGAGGAAGGGGGTAGTCCCAGAGACGCGGAAGTGGGATACAGACTGACAATCCCCTAAATAGGGGGGTGGTGGGGAAGAGATAAACCACAGAACTTATATGCATGTATGCATGAACAGTGGACATGGACAACAAACTGGGGAAAGGGCAGGGAGGGAGGGGGAGGGGGAAATCAGTGGGGGGGGGGAGGAGAAACATCTGTAACAAAAATTAATTAATAAAATAATAATAATAATAATAATAAAAATGCTTATATAGCCCTGCCGGTTAGGCTTAGCAATTAGAGTGTTGGCTTGTGGACCAAAGAGTCGTAGTTTCGATTCCTGTGAAGGGCATGTGCCTCGGTTGTGGTTCAGTCCCCAACCCTGGTCAGGGTCATGCGGGAGGCAACCAGTCAATGCGTCTCTCTCACATCGATGTTTTTCTCTCTCTCTCCCTCCCATTCTATCTGAGGATAAATGAAAAAATATCCTCAAGTGAGGATTAAAAAAACAATGCTGATACACATTGCCAAATTGCCCTCTAGACAGATTCCATAGAATCCAACCCTCCCCAGCAATGTGTGAAAGGTCCTGCATAGCAGTGCTTCTATTTTTGCCAGTTCAATAGACAGAATGTATCTTGTATCCTATTTGTATGTTTTGATTTAATATTGAGGCTGAGAGTCTGTTTCTGAGTTTATTGGTCATTTGTATGTGAAGTGGGTTGTAAAGGCTGCAAAGCTGGATTTGGGAAGCCTGGTGGCAGGAGTGAGGAACAGCCCGTGCAGAGGTGGAGAGGTGTAGATGGCATGGCATCTGGAAGGGAGGCCTTGATTATGACTAACTGTGGAATGCCTGAGGGAAGTGGTGAACATAAGGATAAATCGAAGGACCCTGAGTCTGACTTAGGAGTTGGGACTTTAATCCTGGGTGGTGTGGAGAGCTATTGGCAGATTCAGAAGCACTCTGTGTTTCTCCTGCCTCTTATGTCCCCAGGTGCCACTCTTACGTTCAGTTAGGCTGCTTGCCCTCTCTTCAGCCTCTCTGAGCTCTAAGTTTAGGTGTGGAGATACCTGCTACACAGAGCTGTTGTAAGGATGGAATCAGAACATCCTGCAAAAGGGCTTTGGCAAGACTGAAGTGCTGTGGAGATTCTGGTTGTGGAGCTAACAGATAGTCTTGGCCCTCCATCTCGGACATCCCTCCAACATGAACTCTGACCCTGCATCAAATCTTTAATTAATTGTTTCAGTACTTATAAATTCATTTCTTTAAAAAATCAATTGTTAGTAATAGTAATTATCATGATAGCTGCAATTCCTTTAACACCTATTGTTGCCATGTACACATGTCAGAAATTGTGTTTTATCATCACAGAAATCTGTAAGGAAGTGATTTTCCCTCTATTTTATATAAGAGCAGTTGAATCTTTCTAAGGTAACATTACATGCCTAGGGTTTCTGGCAGAGCCAGGACTGGATCTAATCATACTGGCCACTGTCTCCTAGGAGATGGCTTCCTGACTCCCAAAGGCTTCTGCAATGCACTATGCTAGTATGTGCTTTCATGGGGACAGAAGAGCTTTTAAATACTTTAAAATTAATTTTATTTATTTATTTTAACTGTTGACCTTCTAAGTTACTCTTAGGATCTTTCAGCCCAGTGTGCTACCCATGGCCATCACCCACTATCCTTGTGCTCTTGGCTCCTTTCTTCTTTGACCAGGTGGATACTGTGTCCCAGCCCAGCACCGCCTGTGGGCTGTGGATTTCTAAGTCTGGGCCTTTTTCATTTATGTGATATTGCTTATTAGCTATCTGTACATATGCTGAGCTGGCTCTATTTATAGATATGAAAATAGAACCTTTTTAAAAATACCTTTTTGAAGGCCCCAAATATTAAGGTTATGTTGAAACCTGTGCAACTTTCCTCAGTATTTGTGACATTTCCTGTTTGCATTTGCACCACTTGGCGAGCAAATATACACTGATGGTTACAGATTAATTTTGTCTTCTGCTCTCATGTATGGAGTTCATGTCTTAGCTCATCTAGGTACTTGTTCTTTTAGAGGAAAAAAATACTTATTTCCATCTGTTGCTTTTTTTTGTATCTAGTTTTCGTTTTCTTTTTAAATGTATCTTTATTGTTAAGAGTATTACAGAAGTCTCCTCCTTTGTCCCCCATTGACCCTTTCCTTCTAATCAGCTCCCATGCCACCCCAAGCCTTCACTGCCCTGTTGTCTGTGTCCATGGGTTATGTATAAATGCATATAAGTTTTCAAAATCATTCTTTGATGGAGAAGAGCAGGCTTAGCCAAGACACAATTGGATTTCAGGCCTAGCTCACTCACATTCTAGTTTCCAGCTTCAGGGTCTTTGTCTGTGGAATGGTGTGAACTATATAAAAGCACTTTAGGGCTGGCCTTAGTACATACTCATTACAGGAAAATTCCCTCTACTATAGATTAGTTAGCATCCTGCAAAAAAGTAAATATAGTCAGACCTTGGTTCTCAAATGTCTCCCATCTTGAACAATTTGGTTCTCAGCCAAATTTTTCATGAAAAAAAAAAAAAGTCTCAGTTGTTAAACAAGCTTCAGGTTTTGACCTGACAACCCTTTCAAGATGATATATCAGCATGATAAAAAGCATCTCTCAGGCCACAAAGGAGAGAATGTACCATTGTGAATCAGTATACTAACATCTCAGGAAGTTGTGCTGTAAATATTTTTTATGTATTTTTGCTTTGTTGATGGGGAAATGGATGATTAGCACAATATTAAAACATAAAGGGGCTGGGAGAAGATGGCAGCCAAGTAGGCAGAACTTTCTTGTACCTCTTCCCAGGGCCAGACTAGAAATAAAACTAAATTGGGGAACATTCATCTAGAATGACCAATTGAGGTCCAGTTGAGGAGGAGACTTATAACAGGGAAGGACAGAAACCACCTGCAGAGAGCACCTGCACAACCAGTCCATGATCAGGGCAGAGCCTCAGTCACTCATCTTGAGAGGAGATCCCATCCATGAACTGGACAACAACATTCAAGACCCAATTACAAGAGGAGAGCCCAAATAACTCACAGAAGAGACATTCCTAGAGCAGTGTGCACCTAAGAGAGCACACCACTGCATTCCACAAAACAATACATAAGGCAACCCCACAAAGACTGGGAGGCATAGCAGTTTGATCTAATGCATAGAAACAAACACAAAGGGACAGCAAAAATGAGGAGGAAAAGAAACAACCCACAAATGAACTTAGGTTGCTTGGCCCTAGCCTCTCTCGGCAGCAGATTTGGAGTAAAGCCCCTCCCTCAACAGCAGCATAGTCCCAGGAGCTGAGCATCCTCAGTCCCCAACAGCAGCAGAGGATTGGGATCTGAGAGCACTCCCTGGCAACAGAAACAGCAGTAGCAACACAAACCAGGAGCTGACACTCACTCCCAGCAGCATAAGCAGCGACTGATCAGGAGCTGAGCCCCACCAGACAGCAGTGCACACCAGCAGTGCACAGATGGACCCACACACCACAACAGCACCTACCACGACAGACCAATATCATCTGCCGGTTGTCAATCCTCCAGGACCCACAGCATGCAAGAGGTGCCATGCACCAAAACAGTCTTGGAGGCACAGCAGCCTTATTGGATACACACTGACCTGCCTACACATCCTAGCATCCCTCACCAGGCCTGGAACTATCAGATTGCTAAAATGGTGAGACAAAAAAACAACACCCAAATGA
Organism: Molossus molossus; assembly: GCF_014108415.1. NCBI lineage: Eukaryota > Metazoa > Chordata > Mammalia > Chiroptera > Molossidae > Molossus > Molossus molossus. The sequence goes on along the minus strand of NW_023425399.1, from coordinate 56,029,374 downwards.
AACAAAAAGTGGAATCACCAGGGAAAGGAACTACATGAAATGGAATAAAGCAACTTGTCAGATAAAAAATTCAAAGCAATGATTTGAAGCGTGCTCAAACAATTTAGTGAGAACTAAAAGCAACTTAAGGAGAATTATAAAGAGCTCAGTGGGAGCTACATCAGCTTAAAAAAAGATGTAGAAGCTATGAATAAAAATCAAATGGAAATAAAGAATGACAAAGCTGATAAGCAAATAACTTAGAAGGACTCAATAGTAGGTTAGAAGAAGCTGAAGACAGAATCAGTGAGTTAGAAGACAAGGAAGAACAAAATGTCCAAATAGAGCAGTAAATGGAATAAAAAGAAAAAAAGAAAAAGAAAAAGAAAAGCAGGAGAGTTTAAGGGATCTTGAGGACAAGACAAAATGTAACAACATTTGCATCATAGGGGTACCAGAACGAGGAGAATCAGAGAAAGGAATAGAGAACCTGTTTGAAGAAATAATGACAAAAAACTTTTCTAAACTGGTGAAGGAAAAAAGTCACACAAGTCCATGAAACACAGAAAATCCCAAGCAAGATGAACCCTAAAAGACCCACAGCTAGACACATCATAATTAATATGGCAAACATTAAAGACAAAGAAAGAATCTTAAAGGAAACAAGAGAGAGACAGAAACGTACCTACAGTGGAGCTCCCATGAGACTGTCAGGTGATTTCTCAATAGAAACATTACAGGCCAGAAGGGAGTGGCATGAAGTACACAATATAATGAAATGCAAAGGTCTGAATGCAAGACTACCCTATCCAGCAAGGCTATCATTTAAAACTGAAGGTAAAATAAAGACCTTCAGAGACCAAAAAAAGCTAAAGGAATGTACTGCCATCAAACCAGCACTGCAAGAAATGCTAAAGGGACTGTTGTAAGAAGAAGAAACAGAGCGAGAGGGACACAGACATAAAATTAAAATGGCAACTAATAAGTATCTATCAATAATAACCTTAAATGTAAATGGCTTAAATGCTCCAATAAAGAGACATAGGGTAGCTGATTGTATAAGAAAACATGACCCATATATATGCTGTCTACAGGAGACCCACCTCACAACAAAAGACTCACATAGGATGAAAGTGAAGGGATGGGCCCTGGCCGGTTTGGCTCAGCGGTTGGAGCATCCACCTGCGGTCCGGAGAGACCCGGGTTCGGTTCCCGCTGGGGGCGCGTACCTCGGTTGCAGTTTGTCCCCGGCCCTGGTTGGTCGTGCGGGTGGCAGCCACTCGATGTGTCCCTTTCACATCGATGTTTCCCTCTCTCTCTCTTCCTCTCTCTCCCTCCCACTCTGTACAAAAAAAGATGGAAAAATGTCCTCGGTTGAGGATTAAAAAAAAAAAAAAAAAAAAAAGAAAGTGAAGGGATGGAAAAAAATTGGCAGGCAAATGGAAATAAAAATAAATAAAAAAAGCTAGTGTAGCAATACTCATATGTGACAAGATAGACTTTCAAATAAGAGCCTTAATAAGAGACAAAAAAGGTTACTACATAATATTAAAATGATCTATCCAAAAAGAGGATATAACCCTGGTAAACATATATGCACTGAATATAGGAGCACCAAAATATATTTAAACTTCTGGAGGAGTTCAAGAGAGAATCAAGAGCAACACAATCGTGCCCTGGCCGGTTTGGCTCAGCGATTAGAGCGTTGGCGTGCAGACCAGAGAGTCCTGGGTTTGGTTCTCACTAAGGGCACGTACCTCAGTTGCAGTTTGTCCCCAGCCCCAGTTGGGGTTGTGTGGCTGGTAGCCACTCGATGTGTCTCTCTCACATAGATATTTTTTTCTCCCTCTCTCTTCCTCCCTCTCTCCTTCCTACACTATCTGAAGATAAATGCAAAAATATCCTCCAGTGAGGATAAAATACTAAAACAAAAACTAGCAACATAATTATAGTGGGTGACTTTAACACTCCACTGACACTACTGGATAGAACTTTTAGACAAAAACAATTAACAAGGAAACAGAGACCTTAAATGGTGAACTAGATCATTTGGATATAATTGATATTTACAGAACATTTTACCCCAAAGCTGCAGAATGTACATTCTTCTCAAGTGCACATGGGACATTCTCCTCACCCAAGGACATTTTTCAATATTTTTTCTTCAGATAGAGTGGAAGGGAGAGAGAGAGAGAGAGAGAAACATCGATATGAAAGGGACACATTAAGTGGTTGCCACCCACACAACCCAATCAGGGCCAGGGACCAACTGCAGGAACCCTTAGCGGGAACCAAACCCGGGTCTCTCCAGACTGCAGGCCAATGCTCTAACCACTAAGCAAAACTGGTCAGGGCCACATGGGATATTCTCAAAGATAGACCACATGTAAGGACACAAAGTAAGTCTCTAAAAATTCAAGAAGATTGAAATCATATCAAGCATCTACTCAGATCACAATGGCATGAAACTAGAAATCAATTGCAATAAAAACACTCAAAAATATTCAAACACATGGAGGCTAAAAAGCATGTTATTAAATAATGAATGGGTTGCCAATAACATCAAGAAAGAAATAAAAAATTTCCCGGAAACTAATGAAAATGAGCATACAACAATACTAAATCTATGGGACACAGCAAAAGCAGTCCTAGAGGGAAGTTCATAGCAATAAAGGCCTATCTTCACAACAACAACAAAAGATAAATTTCTAATAAACTAACACAACAACTTAAAGAGAATAAAAAGAAAAACCCAGCCCTGGCCGGTTTGGCTCAGCTGTTAGAGCGTCAGCCTGCAGTCCAGAGAGACCCGGGTCTGGTTCCCGCTAAGGGCATGTACCTCGGTTGCAGTTTGTCCCTGACCCTGGTTGGGTTGTGCAGGTGGTGACCATTCGATGTGCCCCTTTCACATCGATGCTTCTCTCTCTCTCTCCCTTCCACTCTATTTGAACAAAAAACTAAAAAGTGTCCTTGGGTGAGGATTAAAAAAAAAGAAAAAGAAAAACCCAGAGTCAGTGGAAGGAAAGAAATAATAAAAATCAGAGCAGAAATGAATTGCATAGACACTAAAAATATATATATATATATATATATATATATATATATACACACACACACACACACACACACACAAAAGATCACTGAAACCAAAAGCTGGTTTTTTGAAAAGATAAACAAGATCAATGAGCCTTTAACCAGACTCACAAAGAAACAAAGAGAGAAAATTCAAATTAATAAAATTGGAAATGAAAGGGGTGAAGTAACAATGGATACCACAGAAATACAAACGATTGTAAGAAAATACTATGAACAATTATATGCCAACAAATTCTACAACCTAGGCAAAATAAACAAATTCTTAGTATCATTCTATTTCAAAACTCAACTGGGAGGAGTCAGAAAACCTAAACAGACCAATAAAAATTAACAAAATAAAAGAACTAATCAATAAAATTCCAGCAAACAAAAGCCCTGGTCTGGACGGCTACACTGGGGTGTTTTACCAAACATTCAAAGAGGAACTATCACCTATTCTCCTCAAACTATTCCAAAAAATTCAAGAGGAAGGAAGATTTCCAAGTTGTTGTTATGAGGCCAGCATAATTCTGATCCCAAACCCAGATAAAGACACTACAAAGAAAGAACATTACAGGCCAATATCTCTGATAAAATAGATGCCAAAATCCTCAGCAAAATCTTAGGAAATCGAATCCCGCAATATATTGCAAAAATTATAAACCACGACCAAGTGGGATTTATCCCAGGTATGAAAGTCTGTATATATATATATATATATATATATATATATATATATATATATATATATATTAATTCTCATCCGAGGACATTTTTTCGTATTTTGTTCAGATAGAGTGGGAGGGAGAGAGAGAGAGATATTTTGACATGAAAGGAATACATTGAGTGGTTGCCACCTGCACAACCCAACAAGGGCCAGGGACAAACTGCAACCAAGGTATGTCCCCTTAGTGGGAACCGAACCTGGGTCTCTCTGGACCTCAGGCCAATGCTCTAACCACTGAGAAAAATGGGCCAGGGCATGTTACAATATTTTTAAATCAGTAAATGTGATACACTACATAAACAAAAAGATAAACATCATGTGATCATATCAATGGACATTAAAAAGGCAATTAACAAAACCCAGTATTCATTTTTGATAAAAACTCTCAGCAAAGTGGGAATAGAAGTATCATATCTCAACATAATGAAGGCCATTTATGACAAACCTACAGCCAATATCATAATCAATGGGCAAAAACTAAAAGCTTTTTTTCTTAAGAACAGGAAAAAGACAGGGATGTCCACTTTCACCACTCATATTTAACATATTACTGGAAGTCTTAGCCACAGCAATGAGATAGGAAGAAAAAATAAAAAGTGTACAAATTGGGGATTCCAAAATGGCAGTGGAGTGAATGGAACCTACACAGACCGTCTCCCAGGACCAAACTGGAATTATAACTAAAACACAAAACACAGAAAAATCGACGGAAAAAAAGCAACAGAAAAGCAGCTTACAAGGACCATATAACCAGAAACACAGACTGGATCCTAGTACGATTGCGAAGGTGCGAGACAGGGGCTGGGAGCCCATGGTCTGCAGCATGGCAGCAGCCTTAGCTGTGAGCAGCAGCCTCAGGTAAAACTCCCATGCAGCTCCACAGCACAGAGCCGGGACAGAGACTAAAATAGCCACAGCCACTCACCTTGGGCTCTGGTACAGGGAGGGCAGACTGGACTGGAATGGTGTGGGGACACTTGGGATATGGAGGGTGCTCAGAGCTTTTGCTGAGTTGCAGCCATGCAGGACCCAGGGCTCTGGGGAGAGGCAGCAGCCCCTCCCTCGGAGATTCAATGCCACCAAGTAACGATTGAAATGCAACTTGAGCCTTACTAAAAACCAGCATCTGCCCCTCCGCCGGGAAATCCCCTTATGCTGAACACCAAAGGGAGTTTTTCAATTAACTAACAACCAAAAACTCCTCAAGTAACCAGGACTGCTAGACTCCAGTCAAAAAGCTAGAGGATAACTGTAAAATTCCTGAGCTAGAAATTCTAACAAGAAAATAATTGACAGTGGTGTTTAACGGGGGTCCTCCCTCGCTCATCTAAACCCAGGAGAGGGAGCCACAAACAGCAGAACTCGAATACCCACAGAGAAAACTTGGCATGCTCCAAATCCCACTGTGATAGCCAAAACGGTGAAACAAAGAAACAAAAGCCAAATGAAAGAACAAGAGACCTCCACCAAAGATGAAATTAATGTGGAGCAGTTAGGCAAGTTAACAGAGCTAGAATTCAGAGCCATGATCTTGAGGAAGCTCAAAAGCATTAGTAAGGATATAGAGATGCTGAAAATAAAACAACTGGAAATTAAAAACCACCAAGAAGAGATCAAGAGTGGCATATCAAAAATACGGAATACATTGGAAGGTCTAAATAGCAGAGCAGAGGAAGCTGAGGACCGGATCAGTGAATTAAAAGACAGGGTAGAAAAAAATCAAACAATCAGAAAACCAAAAGGAAAACACAATTAAAAAACAGGAAGACAGATTAGGAGAACTGTGGGACAACTAGAAAGGTAATAATATTCGCATGATAGGAATACCCGAAGAAGAAGAAAATGAGCAAGGGTTAGAGAATATATTCAAAGAAATAGTGACAGAAAACTTCCCTAATTTGGTAAAGGAAGAAGGCATTCACGTTCAAGAAGCACAGAGAGCCCCAAGTAAGTAGAACCCAAACAGGCCCACACCAAGACACATAGTAATCAAAATGCCAAAAATTGGAGACAAAGAGAGAATCGTAAAAGCAGCAAGAGAGAAGCAACAGTTTACCTACAAAGGAAACCCCATGAAGCTCTCAGTTGACTTCTTAACAGAAACACTGCAGGCCAAAGGGAATGGCAGGAAGTAATCAAGGTCATTAAGAACAAGGATCTGAATCCAAGACTACTCTACCCAGCAGGCTATTATTCAAAATAGAAGGTAAAATAAAGATCTTTCCAGACAAAAAAAAAAAAAAACTAAAGGAATACATTAACACCAAACCAGCACTGCAAGAAATGTTAAAAGGACTGATGTAATTAGTAGAAGAAATAGGAAGAAATATATAACTAAACTAAACAGAAATGGCAATAAATAGGTACATATCAATAATCACCTTAAATGTGAATAGACTGAATGCTCCAATAAAAAGACAGAGTAGCTGATTGGATAAGAAAGCATGACTCATCTATATGTTGCTTAAAAGAGACCCACCTCACAACAAAAGACTCATATAGGTTGAAAGTGAAGGGATGGGAAAAATTTTTCAAGCAAACAGAAAGCAAAAAAAAGCTGGGTAGCAATACTCATATCTGATAAAATAGATTTCAAAATGAAGACCATAACTAGAGACAAAGAACGCCACTACATAATATTGAAAGGATCTGTCCAACAGGAAGATATAACCTTGATAAACATATATGCACCCAATCTAGGAGCACCAAAATATATTAAAAATCTTATGGAGGACTTCAAAAGAGAATTCGACAGCAATACAATCATACCAAAAGACTTCAACACCACATTGACACCATTAAATAGATCCTCTAGACAGAAAATTAGCAAGGGAACAGAGACTCTAAATGAAGCACTAAACCAAATGAATTTAATAGATATCTACAGAGAACTACACCCCAAAACTACACAATTCACATTCTTCTCAAGTGCACATGGGACATTCTCAAAGATAGACCACATGATAGGACACAAAGTAAATCTCTACAAGTTCAAGAAGATTTAAATCATATCAAGCTTTGTCTCAGATCACAAGGGCATGAAACTAGAAATCAATTGCAACAAAAACATGCAAAGTCATTTGAACACATGAAGGCTAAATAGCATGTTATTAAACAATAAACGGGTTACCGAGGTGATCAAGGAAGAAATTAAAAACTTCCTGGAAACCAATGAAAATGAACACACAACAACACACAATCTATGGGATGCAGCAAAGGCAGTTCTGAGAGGGAAGTTCATAGCACTACAGGCCTACCTCAAAAAACAAGAAACATCTTTAATTGACAGTCTAACTCACAACATAAAGAATTAGAAAGCAAACAAAAAGAAAATCCCAGAGCAAGTGGAAGAAAGGAAATAGTAAATATCAGAGCAGACATAAATGACATAGAATCCAAAAATACAATTCAAGGGATCAATGAAACAAAGAGCTGGTTTTTCGAAAAGATAAACAAGATTGATGGACCCTTAGGTAGACTCACCAAGAAACAAAGAAAGAGAACCCAAATGCAGAAAATCAGAAATGAAAGAGAAGAAGTAACACCTGACATCACAGAAATACAAAAGATCGTTAACAGCTGCTATGAACAATTATATGGCAACAAATTCGACAATCTAACCAAAATGGACAAATTTCTAGAAATACACAGTCTCCCAAAACTGGACCGGGAAGAGATAGAAACTTAAACAGTACAATAAAAACTAAGGAAATTGAAGATGTAAAAAGACTCTCCCAGCAAACAAAAGCCCAGGCCCAGATGGCTTCACGGGGGAGTTTTACCAAACATACAAAAAGGAACTGACACCCACTCTCCTCAAATTATTTCAAAAAATTCAAGAAGACGGAAGACTTGCAAAATTGTTTTATGAGGCCAGCATGATTCTAATTCCAAAACCAGAAAAAGACACTACAAAGAAAGAAAACTACAGGCCAATATCCCTGATGAACAAAGATGCCAAAATCCTGAATAAAATACTAGCAAATAGGATCCAGCAATACATCAAAAAAATTATTCACCATGACCAAGTGGGATTTATTCCAGGGATGCAAACTTTGTACAATATTTGCAAATGAATAAATGTGATACACCACACAAAATGAAGAAGAAAAACCACATGATCATAACAATTGATGCTAAAAAAGCATTCGACATAATCCAGCATTCATTTCTGATAAAAATGCTCAGCAATGTGGGAATAGAGGGGTCATATCTCCACACAATAAAGGCCATACATGAAAGACCTACAGCCAACCTCATACTCAATGGGCATAAACTAAAAACATTTTCCTTAAGAACAGGAACAAGACAGGAATGTCCACTTTTGCCACTCTTATTTAACATAGTACCGGATGTCTTAGCCACAGAAATCACACAGAAAGAAAAAATAATAAGGATCCAAATTGGAAAGGAGGAAGTGAGACTGTCATTATTTGGAGACGACATGATATTATACATACATAACCCTAAAGACTCCATCAAAAATCTACTAGACTTAATAAATGAATTTGGCAAAGTAGCAGAATACAAAATTAGCATCAAGAAATTGATGGCATTCTTATATGTCAATGATGAACTCACAGAAAGAGAAACAAAAAACAATCCCATTTACCATCGTGGCAAAAAAAATTAAGATATCTGGGAATAAACAACCAAAGAAGTAAAGGACCTATTTGCAGAAAAATACAGGACATTGAAAAAAGAAATAGAGGAAGATATATAAAGTGGAAGCACATACCTTGTTCATGGATTGGAAGAATTAACATCATTAAAATGTCCATACTACCCAAAGCAATCTATAGATTCAATACAATCCCCATCAAAATACCAACGACATATCTCACAGAACTAGAACAAATACTTCAAAAGCTCATATGTAACCAATAAAGACCTTGAATAGCCACAGCAATTTTGAAAAACGACAAAGTAGGTGGAATCACAATACCAGATATCAGGTTATACTACAAAGTGACTGTAATCAAAACAGCCTGGTACTGGCACACAAACAGGCATATAGACCAGAGGAACAGAATAGAGAACCCAGAAATGGACCCAAGGCAATATGCTCAATTACTATTTGACAAAGGTGGCAAGAGCATACAGTGGAGTAAGGACAGCCTCTTTAATAAATGGTGTTGGGAAAATTGGACAGCTACATGCAAAAAAATTAAACTAGACCATCAACTTCCACTATATACAAAGATAAACTCAAAATGGATAAAAGACTTAAATGTGACCCATGAATCCATAAAAATTGTAGAAGAAAATGTAGGGACCAAAATTTTGGACATCATATGCAGCAGAATTTTCACCGATACATCACTTAAGGCAAGAGAAACAGAGGAAAAAATGAACACATGGGACTACATAAAACTAAAAAGCTTCTGCACAGGAAAAGAAACAACCACCAAAATGGAAAGGCAACCCACTCTATGGTAGAACATCATTACCAATGATATATCAGATAAGTGGTTAATTTCCAAAATATATAGAGTACTCATACAACTCAACAAAAGGACAACAAAGAACCCAATTATAAAATGGGCAGAGGAGCTGAGTAGACACCTCTCCAAACAGCATATACAAATGGCCAAGAGATATATGAAGAATTGCTCAACATCACTAATCATCAGAGAGGTGCAAATTAAAACAATAATGAGGTATCACCTTACATCTGTCAGAATAGCCACCATAAACAAATCATCAAAAAGTATTTGCACCCTGGCCGGTTTGGCTCAGCGGTTAGAGCGTCCGCTTGCGGTCCGGAGAGACCTGGGTTCGGTTCCCACTAAGGGAACGTACCTCAGTTGCAGTTTGTCCCCGGCCCTGGTTGGTCGTGCGGGTGGCAGCCACTCGATGTGTCCCTTTCACATCGATGTTTTCCTCTCTCTCTCTTTCTCTCTCTCCCTCCCACTCTGTCTGTGCAAAGGATGGAAAAATGTCCTCGGATGAAGATAAAAAAAAAAAAAAAGTGTTTGCAAGGGTGTGGAGAAAAGGTGACTCTAGTGCACTGTTGGTTGGAATGCAGACTATTGTAGCCACTCTGAAAAACACTATGGTGTTACCTCAAAACATTAAAAATTGAACTTCCATTTGACCCAGTGATCCCACTTCTAGGAATATACCCTAAGAAGCCTGAAACATCAATCAGAAAGAATATGTGTACCCCCGTGTTCATAGCAGCACTATTTACAATAGCTAATATCTGGAATCAGCCCAAGTGTCCATCAGTAGATGAATGTATAAAAAAGCAGGGGTACTTATACATAATGGAGTACTATGCAGCTGTAAGAAAGAAAGATCTCTTATCTTTTGAGACGACATGGAGGGACCTGAAAAGTATTATCCTAAGTGAAACAAGCCAAGCAGAAAAAGACAAATAGCACATGATCTCACTTATATATGGAATATATGTCTATAACAGCTGAGGAATAGGGTAGACCCAGAAACACGGAAGTAGGATACAGACTGACAACCCTCAGAAGAGGGTGTGGTGAGGGGTGGGAAGAGATAAAGCACAGAACTTATATGCATGTATGCATAAGCAATGGACATAGACAACAAAGCTGGGTGTGGGGCAGGGGATTGGGGAGGAGGGTGTCAATGCGGTAAAAAAGGAGAAACATCTGTTAACTTAACAAAAATAATATATTTTAAAAAAAGGATAGAATTTTGAAAGGAAGAAATGAAACTGTCATTTTTTGTAGATAACTTGATATTGTACATAGAATGCCCTAAATACTCCATAAAAAAACTACTAGATTTAATAAGTGAATTCAGCAGAGTAGCAGAATACAAAATCAATATCAGAAATCATTAATGAACACATACAAAGAGAAACTAAAAAAACAAAGAAACAAACAAAAAACAATCCATTTACTGTTGCAACAATAAAAATAAGATACCTAGGAACAAACTTTACCAAAGAAGTAAAGGACCTATTTGCAGAAAAGTACATGACATTGAAAAAGAAATAGAGGACAATAGTAAAGAGTGGAAGCATATACCTTGTTCCTGGATTAAAAGAATTAAATGTCCATAGTACCCAAAGCAATCTAGAGATTCAATGCAATCCCCATCAAAATACCGACTACTTACTTCACAGAAGTAGAACAAATATTTTAAAAGTTCATATGGAACCAAAAAAGACCCCAAATAGCCACAGAAATCTTGCAAAGAACAGCTCGGCCAGTGTGGCTCAGTGGTTGAACATGGACCCATGCACCAAGAGATCACCAGTTTGATTCCCAGTCATGGCAATGCCCAGGCTGTGGACCAAATCCCCAATTGGGGTTATGCAAGAGGTGACCAATTAATGTTCTCTCTCATTGATGTTTCTATGTTTTTTTCCCTCTTCTTTTCTCTCTCTCTAAAAAAAAAAAAAATAAAGTAGGAAGGATCACAATACCGGATATCAGGTTATACTATAAAGCCATCATAATCCAAACAACCTGTTACTGGCACAATATGTAGATCAATGGAAAGAAACAAAGAACCAAAACTTGACCCAAGACATTATGCTCAATTAATATTTGACAAAAATGGCAAGAGCGCACAATGGAATAAAAACAGCCTCTTTAATCAATAGTGTTGGGAAAAATTGGACAGTTTCATGCAAGAAAGGAAGGAAGGAAGGAAGGAAGGAAGGAAGGAAGGAAGGAAGGAAGGAAGGAAGGAAGGAAGGAAGGAAAGAAAGAAAGAAAGAAAGAAAGAAAGAAAGAAAGAAAGAAAGAAAGAAAGAGAGAGAAATTTGACCATCAACTTACACCATACACAGGAATAAACTCAAAATGGATGAGACTTAAATGTGACCTGTGAATCCATAAAAATCCTAGAAGAAAATGTAGGCAACAAAATTTCAGACATCATGCACAGCAGAATTTTCAGATACAACACTTAAAGCAAAAGAAACAAAGGAAAAAATGAATACATGTAACTATATCAAAGTAACAAACTTCTGCACAGCAAAGGAAACAAACATTCAAATGGAAAGGGAACCCACTGTATAGGAGAGCATAATTGCCAACAATAGGTCAGATAAAGAGTTAATTTCCAAAATATAGAGAGTACACATGCAGCTCAACAAAAGGAAGACAAGGAACCCCATTAGAAAATGGGCAGAGGACCTAAATAGACACCTCTCCAAAAAGGACATACAAATGGCCAAGAGACATATGAAAAAAATGCTCAACATCACTAATTATCAGAGAGTTGCAAATTAAAATGACTAGGAAGTATCACCGCACACCTTCCAGAATGGCTGCCATTAACAAATCATCAAACAACAAGTGCTGAGGAGGTTGTGGAGAAAAAGGGACTCTAGTACACTGCTGGTGAGAATGCAGACTGGTGCAGCCACTATGAAAAACAATATGGTATTTCCTCAAAAAATTAAAAATTGAACTGCCATGTGACCCAGTGATCCGACTTCTGAGAATATATCCTAAGAAGCCTGAAACACCATTTAGAAAGAATATATGCAACCCTATGTTTATAGCAGCATTGCTTACAATTGCTAATATCTGGAAACAGCCCAAGTGTCCATCAACAGATGAGTGGATAATAAAGCTGTGGTACATATGTACCATGGACTACTATGCAGCTGTGAAAAAGAAAGATCTCTTATTCTTTGAGATGACATAGAGGGACCTGGAGAGTATTATGCTAAGCAAAATAAGGCAGTCAGAGAAAGATAAGTATCATGTGCTATCTTTTTTGTGGAATGTAATGAGTAAAATAGGCTGATAAACAAATCAGACACAGAGACATCCATGTAGGATTCAGAATGACAAACCTCAGAGGAGGAGGCAGGGGAGGAGGGAAGAGATATACCAAAGAACTTAAGCATATAAGCATAACCAATATACATAAACAACAATGCTGGGGGTGGAGGGCAGGAACAGAAGGATGCCAATGGAGGAAAAGGAGAAACATCTGTAACAAAAATAAATTTAAAAATATATTATTTTAGAGTTCTGAAGATGGCAGCATAGGTAAACGCAGTATTGCGTCCTCCCACAACCACATCAAAATTACAACAAAACTACAACACAACCATCATTCAGAACCACCTGAAGTCAAGCAGAATAAAAGTCCTACAACTACGAAAGTAAGAAGCCAACACATGAAGACTGGTAGAAGGGGCGGAAGTAGATGGGCTGGTCCCACACCCATGTGTGCTGGATAAAAATGAGGAGGGACACCTCAGCTGGGAAGATTCTCCTGAAGAGTGAAGGGTCCCTGTTCCACACTAGGTGCCCAGCTCAGTGTCCCAGTGCCAGGAAGAAAAATCCCCATAACTTCTGGCTATAAAACGCAAAGAAACAGGTAGAGGGAGGCTGCGGCTGCAGAAGCCTCAGCAATTCCTTTTAACGGCCCTTGCACAGACTTATTCAGACCTGCTTCCTCTGAGCTCTGATGGGAGACAGCTTGAGGGGCACCAGAGAACAGGGAAGAACTGGGCTGTTTGGCCTCTGGACGAAGAATGGAGGGGCAGTTTTCTCCTGGACAGATGTGCTGGTGAAGACCCTTTTTCCTTTGGTGAGCCCTTCTCCCATAGGGCAGGGAGACAGCCACCATATCTTGGACTCCAGCAACCTGGCTCACACTGTTGGCCCTGCCCTGGTGATTCTCTGAGGCCCCACTCCACCCAACTTTTAGGCCCACTCAAGCTGTTTCCAAAGGCTTTACCATAGGATTGGACTGTCTTGGATCCTGCTTCAGTTTCCTAAAATCTCTCAAACAAGCAGCATCTGGTACCTGAGCCCACCAGTGCACTTGGCACCATCAGGCCAGTGGACACCCTGTGTAAACATACCAGTGCACAGTAGTGGAGCTGTCAAGGTGCCAGTTGCAGAAACTGCAAATGGTTGAGAGCCCAGCACCATCCCCTGCAGTAGCAGCCCGATCAGATTTGAGATATACCCCCAGCAGCAGAGGCTGGGGAGCAGACATTTATCCCCAGACAACAGAAGCACAGACCAGCATCAGAGAACTATCCCTTGCAAAAAAAACTACAGCAAAGGCTGAGCAGGAACTGAGCCCTGCTGTGCAGCAAGCACTCCCCAGCCACCAGCGGTGGGACTGGGGGCTCTATAGGGCCCTGTGCAACCCATTGGCCCACAAAATCAGTGCAGAGCCAGGGCTTGAGAGAAACCAGTCTCAGCGAGCCCATACCTCTTGTTAAATGGCCCCAGGCCTGGCACTAGAAGCAGCTAGCCTAGGTTCACAACTTGGCTTTTTCTGGACACCTCTAAGCCCAGCACAAGAAGCAGCCACCTGCAATTCACTTTGTAGTTTATGCCGGGTGGCCCTGGATAGAGCACAGGCAGTGGCTGACCTTGCCCCAGAGCCAGCACACCTGGTGGACAGCTTCAGACCACATCAAAACATCACCACCCTACCCCCTCCACAAGTAACACACTCAGTGAGTGGACTCAGTGGGTACCAGAGCCCTGCTGAAGTATGTCTTGCTCTGTGTGGTGGGCCCCTACACAGCTGATCCTCCAAGGTAGTGGCTAGTGGGCACAGCCAGTCCTTGCAGCTGACCAGCCTGAGTAAACCCCTCCCATTAATGTGCCATCAGCAATCAAGACTCAATTACAAGTGAAGGGTGTATATTCCACACTAGGGGTGCACCACAAGGGCCCAGATGGGGTGATCAGGGAGACTGTAATACTAGATCCTACAGGGCACCTACAATAATAGGCCACCCTATGAAGCCTAGGAGGCATAGCAATTGTGCCTAATACATAGAAACAATCACAGAGAAGCAGCCAAAATAAGGAGACAAAGAGACATGTCTCAAATAAAAGAACAAAACTCCAGGAAAAGAACTAAACAAAGTGGAGATAAGCAATTGAACAGATGCAGAGTTCAGAACACAAGTTATAAGGTTCCTCAGGGAACTTGGCAAGACATCCAAGGGACTTCGTGAGACCTTCAAGGAACTTAAGGAGACCTCCAAGGAACTTAGTGAGAACATCAACCACATAAAAAAGGGCCAGACAGAAATTAAGGATGCACTAACTGAAATAAAGAATAATTTACAGGGAATCAATAGTAGAGTAGGTAAAGCCAAGAAGCAAACCATTGATTTGGAATATAAGAAAGCAAAAAATACCCAACTAGAACAGCAAAAAGAAAAAAGAATCCAAAAAAATGAGGATAGTGGAAGGAGCCTCTGAGACAACTTCCAGCGTGCCAACATGCACATCATAGGAGTGCCTGAAGGAGAAGAGAGAGAGCAAGAAACTGAAAAACTATTTGAAACAATAATGACAGAAAACTTCACTAACTTGGTGAAGGAAACAGACATACAAGTCCAGGAAGCACAGAGAGTCCCAAACAAGTTGAACCCAAAGAGGTCCACACAAAGACATATCAGCATCAAAATGCCAAAGGTTAAATACAAAGAGAGAATCTTAAAAGAAGCAAGAGGAAAGCAGCCTGTTACCTACAAAGGAGCTCCCATAAGACTGTTACCTGATTTTTCAAAAGACTCTGCAGGCCAGAAAGGAGTGGCAAGAGATACTCAAGGTGATGAAAACAATGACCTACAACCAAGATTATTCTATCCTGCAAAGCTATCATTTAGAATCTATGGACATATCAAGAGTTTCCCAGACAAAAACAAAGCTAAAGGCATTTATCACCACCAAACCAGTATTATATGAAATGTTGAAGGGTCTTTTTGATGGTGAAGAAGAATAAAAATATGAACAATAAAATAGCAATTAATACATATCTATCAACAATTGAATCCACAAACAAAATGAGCAAGCAGAATAGAAATAGACTTATAGATACAGAAAACTTTTTGTTGCTTGCCAAGTGGGTGGGGGCTGGGGGGTTGGTGAAAAAGATGAAGGAATTAAGCAGTACAAATTGGTTGTTAGACTGATGAACCTCAAAAGGAAAGGGGGAGGAACAGTGGTATGAGATAAACCAAAGAACTTCTATGCATATATGCACAACCAATGGACACTGACAATACAGTGGGGAAGGCAGGAGGGGGCAGGAATGGGGAGGAGGGAGTCAATAGGGAAAAAAGGAAAAATATCTGCAATATATTCAACAATAAAGATGAGTTTAAATATATATATATATTCTTTTTTAGAAAAAGAAATGACAGAGAGCTTTTCTAACCTGGTGAAGCAAAAAGTCACTCAAATTCAGGAAGCACAGAGAATTCCAATCAAGATGAAACCAAAGAGACCCATTTAAATACACATCATAATTAAAATGACAAATGTTAAAGACAAACAAAGAATTTTAAAGTCAGCATGAAAAGACAGGAAGCTATCTACAACGGAGAACCCATTAGAATGTCAGCTGATTTCTCAACAACAAAAAAAAACAGAACAACTTTAGACCAGAAGGGATTGGCATGAAGTATTCAAATTAATGAAAGTCAAGGGCCTGAACCCAAGACTACTCTATTTAGCAAAGCTATCATTTAAAATTGAAGGTGAAATAAAGAGCTTCCCAGACAAAAATAAAGGCTAAAGGAGTAAATTACTACCAAACCAGCATTGCAGGAGTGCTTTAAGAAGAAATCAAGAAAGAAAGGAATATAGTTACAATGAAAAAATGGCAGTAAATAAGTACCTATCAATAATAACCTTAAATGTAAATGGACTAAGTGCTCCAATCAAAAGACATAGGGTAGCTGAATTTATAAGAAAACATGACACACATATATGCTGTCTACAAGAGAACCACCTCAGAACAAAACATTCACACAGACTGAAAGTGAAGAGATGGAAAATAAACAGTCCAGGAAGTGGAGATGTAAAAATGCTGGGGTAGCAATACTCATATCTGACAAAATAGACTTCAAAACAAAGGCCGTAACCAGAGACAAAGAAGGACATTATATGATACCAAAAGGTTAATTCCAAAAAGAGGATATAACCCTGGTAAACATATATGCACACAATATAGGAGCATCTAAATATATTTAAAAAAAATCTTTTGGAAGACATTAAGGGATAGATGAATAGCAATACAGTATTAGTAGAGGACACCCCACTGACATCACTGGATAGATCTTCTAGACAAAATATCAACAAGGCAACAGTAGCCTTAAACAACACACTTGATCATGTGGATTTTATTGATATTTACAGAATGATTCCTCCCAAAGCAGCAGAATACACCTTCTTCTCAAGTGCACATGAATCATTCTCAAAGATAGACTAGATATTAGGACACAAAATAAGCCTTAACAAATTTGTGAAAACTGAAATCATATCAAGCATCTTGGATCACAATAGCATTAACTAGAGATCAACAACAACAAAAAAACTCAAAAACATTCAAATGTAAGGAGACTAACTTCTTATTAAACAATGAATGGAATACCAATGAGATCAAGGGAGAAATAAAAAACTTCCTGCACACAAAAAAAATGAACACACAACAACCCCGAGTCTATGTGACACAGTGAAAGCAGTTCTTAGTGGAAAGTTCATGTATACAGGCCTACCTCAAAAAAAAAAAAAAAAAAAAAAAAAGAGAGAGAGAGAGAGAGAGAAAAGAAAAGAAAATCTCTAACACACAACTGAAAGAATTAGAAAGAGAACAACAAGAAAAACCTTGAGTAAGTAAAAGGAAGGAAATAATAAAGATCAAAGCAGAAATAAATGACATAGAGACTTTAAAAAAATACAAAAGATCAATGAAACCAAGAGCTGATTCTTTAAAAAAATAAATAAGGTTGATGAACCTGTAGCCAGACTTATCAAGAAGCAGAGAGTACAGAAATAAAAAAATCAGAAATGAAAGAGATGGAGTAAAAACTGCATCATAGAAATGCAAAGGCTTGTAAGAAAATGGTTTGAACATCTATCTATATGCCAACAAAGTAGACAACCTGGGCAAAATTGAGATATTTGTAGAAACATACAGTCTTCCAAAACTTAATCAGAAAGAATAAGAAAACCTGAATATGTTGATAAAAACTGATGAAATTGAAGCAGTGATAAAAATATAAAAACTCTCAACAAACAAAAGCCATATACCAGATAGCTTCACAACAGAGTGTTTTTTTGTTGTTGTTAATCAGAAGTGTGAATTTAATTAATTTTTGTTACAGATGTTTCTTCTTTTTTCCCCACTGATTCCCCCTCCTCCCTCTCTGCCCTGTTCCCAGTTTGTTGTCCATGACCACTGTTCATGCATGCATGCATATAAGTTCTGTGCTTTATCTTTCCCCCACGATTCCCTCTTCTGGGGATTGGCAGTCTGTACCCCATTCCTCAGACTGTTATGTTCATTATATTCCACAAATAAGTGAAATCATATACTTGTCTTTCTCTTTTTGGCTTGTTTCACTTAGCATGATACTTTCCGGGTACCTCCATGTAGTCTCAAGGATAATAAGTCTTTCTTTCTTACAGCTTCATAGTACTCCATTGTGTATATGTACCACTGCTTTTTTTATCCATTCGTCTCCTCATGGACACTTGGGTTGTTTCCAGATCTTAGCTATTGTAAATAGTGCTGCTACAAACATGGGGGTACATATATTCTTTCTGGTTGGTGTTTCAGGCTTCTTAGGGTATATTCCTAGAATTGGGATCACTGGGTCAAATGGAAGTTCAATTTTTAATTTTTTGAGGTGACACCATATTGTTTTCAATAGTGGCCGCACCAGTCTGCATTCCCACCAGCAGTGTACTAGAGTCCCCTTTTCTCCACACCCACGCCAACACTTGTTGTTTGATGATTTGTTGATGGCGGCCATTCTGACAGGTGTGAGGTGATACCTCGTTGTTTTAATTTGCATCTCTCTGATGGTTAGTGATGATGAGCATTTCTTCATATGTCTCTTAGCCATTTGTATGTCCTGTTTGGAGAGGTGTCTATTTAGTTCCTCTACCCATTTTTTAATTGGATTTTTTGTCTTCCTTTTGTGGAGTTGTATGAGCACTCTATATATATTGAAAATTAACCCCTTATCTGATATATCATTGGCAATCATGCTCTCCCATACAATGGGTAGCCTCTCTGTTTTGATGATTGTATCTTTTGCTGTGCAGAAGCTTTTGAGTTTGATACAGTCCCATATGTTCATTTTCTCCTTTGTTTCTGTTGCCTTAGGTGACATATCAGTGAACATTCTGCTACATATAATGTCTGAAAATTTGTTACCTACCGTTTCTTCTAGGAGTTTTATGGATTCATGAGTCACATTTAAGTCTTTTATCCATTTTGAGTTCATTCTTGTGTAGGGTGTTAGTTGATGGTCTAGTTTCATTTTTGTGCATGTAGCTGTCCAATTTTCCCAGCACCATTTATTAAAGAGGCTATCCTTACTCCACTGTATGCTTTTGCCACCTTTGTCAAATATTAAGTGAGCATATTGCCTTGGTTCCATTTCTGGGTTCTCTGTTTGGTTCCACTGGTCTATATGCCTGTTCTTGTGATAGTACCAGGCTGTTTTGATTACGGTGGCTTTGTGGTATAACGTGAAATCTGGTAATGTGATTCCTCCAACTCCGTTCTTCCTTTTCAAGATTGCTGTGGCTATTCGAGGTATGAACTTTTGAAGTATTTGTTTTAGTTCTGTGAAGTAGGCCGTTGGTATTTTGATGGGGATTGCATTGAATCTATAGAATGCTTTGGGTAATATGGACATTTTAATGATGTTAATTCTCCCAATCCATGAACAGGGTATGTGCATCCACTTTTTTGTATCTTCCTCTTTTTCTTTTTTCAATGACCTGTAGTTTTCTGCGAATAGGTCCTTTATTTCTTTGGTTAAGTTTATTCCTAGGTATCTTAATTTTTTTGCCACAATGGTAAATGGGATTGTTTTCTTAGTTTCTCTTTCTGTGAGTTCATCTTTGGTGTATAAGAATGCCATCAATTTCTTGACATTAATTTTGTATCCTGCTACTTTGACAAATTTATTTATTAAGTCTAGTAAATTTTTGATGTAGTCTTTGGGGTTTCCTACGTATAGTATCATGTAATCTGCGAATAATTACAGTTTCACTTCCTCCTTTCCAGTTTAGATCCCTTTTATTTTTTCTTCCTGTTTTATTGCTGTGGCTAAGACTTCCAGTATTATGTTAAATAAGAGTGGCGAAAGTGGGCATCCTTGCCTTGTTTCTGTTCTTAAAGGAAATGCTTTTAGTTTTTGCCTATTGAGTATGATGTTGGCTGTAGGTCTTTCATATATGGCCTTTATTATGTCTAGATATGATACCTTTATTCCCTCATTGCTGAGCGTTTTTATCAGAAATGGATGCTGGATTTTGTTAAAGGCTTTTTTGGCATCTATTGATATGATCGTGTGTTTTTGTTCTTCATTTTGTTTATGTGGTGTATTTCGTTTATTGATTTGCGAATATTGTACCAGCCTTGCATCCCTGGAATGAATCCCACTTGGTCATGGTGGATAATTTTTCTGGTGTATTGCTGGAGCCGATTTGCTTGTATTTTGTTCAGGATTTTGGCATCTATGTTCATCAGGGATATTGACGTGTAGTTTTCTTTCTTTATAGTGTCTTTTTCTGGTTTTGGGATTGGAATTATGCTGGCTTCATAAAACGAGTTTGGAAGTCTTCCTTCTTCTTGAATTTTTTGAATAGTTTGAGGAAAATAGGTGTTAGTTCTTCTTTGAATGTTCGGTAAAACTCACCCATGAAGCAATCCGAGCCTGGGCTTTTGTTTGCTGGGAGAGTCTTGATTACATCTTCAATTTCTTCTGTTGATATTGGTCTGTTCAAGTTTTCTATCTCTTCCTGGTCCAATTTTGGGAGACTATGTGTTTCTAGAAATTTGTCCATTTCACTTAGATTGTCGAATTTTTTGCCATATAATTGTTCTTAGTAGTCGTTACCGATATTTTGTATTTCTGTGGTGTCAGTTGTTGCCTCTCCTCTTTCATTTCTGATTTTGTGTATTTGGGTTCTCTCTCTTTGTTTCTTGGTGAGTCTAGCTAAGGGTCCATCAATCTTGTTTATCTTTTTGAAAAACCAGGTCTTTGTTTTATTGATCCTTTGAATTGTTTTTTCGGTCTCTATGTCATTTATTTCTGCTCTGATCTTTACTATTTCCTTCCTTCTACTTGCTCTGGGGTTTTCTTTTTCTTTGCTCTCTAGTTCTTTAAGTTGTGAGTTTAGATAGTCTATTAGAGATTTTTCTTCTTTTTTGAGGTAGGCCTGTAGTGCTTCAATTAAAGTCTCTGTTTCCTTGCCATTTTTTTTTTTTCTAGAGGATCTATCCAGTGATGTCAGCAGGGTGTTGAAGTCCCCTGCTATGATTGTATTGCTATTGATTTCTCCTCTTAAGTCCTCCAGAAGATTTTTAATATATTTTGGTGCTCCTATGTTGGGTGTATATATGTTTATCACGGTTATATCTTCCTGTTGGATAGATCCTTTCAATATTATGTAGTGGCCTTCTTTGTCTCTAGTTATGGCCTTCATTTTGAAGTCTATTTGATCTGATATGAGTATTGCTACCCCAGCTTTTTTTCCCTTTCTGTTTGCTTGGAAGAGTTTTTTCTATCCCTTTACTTTCAATCTATGTGAGTCTTTTGTTGTGAGGTGGGTTTCTTGTAAACAACATATAGATGAGTCATTTTTTCTTATCCAATCAGTTACTCTGTGTCTTTTATATTTAAGGTGATTATTGATATGTACTTATTTATTGCAATTTTTGTTTAGTGTGGTTCTATTTTTCTTCCCATTTCTCCTGCTAATTACAGCAATCCTTTTAACATTTCTTTCAGTGCTGGTTTGGTGCTAATGTATTCCCTTAGCCTTTTTTTCTCTGGGAAGCTCTTTATTTGACCTTCCATTTTGAAATGATAGCTTTGCTGGGTAGAGTAGTCTTGCATTCAGATCCTTGTTTTTCATGACCTTGATTACTTCATGCCATTCCCTTCTGGCCTGTATTGTTTCTTGTGAGAAGTCAGCTGAGAGCCTTATGGGGTTTCCTTTGTAAGTAACCTGTTGCTTATCTCTTGCTGCTTTTAGGATTCTCTCTTTGTCTTTAATTTTTGGCAGTTTGAGTACTATGTGTCTTGGTGTGGGCCTATTTGGGTTCTTACTTGGGCTCTCTGTGCTTCTTGAACTTGAATGCCTTCTTCCTTCACCCAATTAGGGAAGTTTTCTGTCACTATTTCTTCAAATGTATTCTCTAACCCTTGCTTATTTTCTTCTTTTTCGGGGACTCCTATGATGTGAATATTATTACATTTCTCGTTGTCCCACAGTTCTCTTAAGCTGTCTTCCTGTTTTTGAATCGTGTTTTCCTTTTGGTTTTCTGATTGGTTGATTTTTTATACCCTGTCTTCTAATTCATTGATCCAGTCCTCAGCTTCTTCTACTCTGCTTTTTAGACTTTCTAATTTGTTTTTCATTTTTGATATGTCGTTTTTAATTTCCAACTGGTTAATTTTCAACATTTCTATGTCTTTACTCATGATGCTCATATCCTTACACATGCTGTTGAGCTTCCTCAAGATCATGGCTCTGAATTCTAGTTCTTTTAACTTGCTTAACTGCACCTCATTTATCTCATCTTCTGCAGTGGTTTCATTTGTCGTTTGTTTCTGTTTTTCACCATTTTGGCTATCATAGTGGGCTTTGGAGGCTGCCAAATTTTCTCTGTGGGTGTTGGTGTTCTGCTGTTTGTGTCTCCCTCTCCTGGGTTTGAATGAGGCAGGGAGGACCCACTTTAACCACCACTGTCAAGTTTTAACTTTTCACTACCTTTTTTTTTTTTTTTTTTTTTGACCTGGAAGCTATTAGTAGAGGTCATTTGAAGAACCTTGGTTTCTGAGTTGCCTGAAAAACTCCCTCAGGTGCTCAGTGTAAGAAGATTTCCCGAGGGTGGGGCAGCTGCTGGTTGTTAATGGGCCTCAATTAGCATTTCAATGGTCACCAGGTAGGGTTGAATCTCTGAGGGAGGGGCCGCTGCCTCTCCCCAGGGCACTGGGAAGGTGTAAGATGACCACAGTCCTGTGTGTCTGCACTCAGAAAAAGGACTTAGCACCCTCCAAATCCCAAGTGTTCCCACACAGTTCCAGTCCAGTCTGCCTTCCCTCTGCCAGAACCCAAGGTGAGTGGCTGCTGCCAATTTAGCCTCTGTCCAGACTCTGCGTCATGGGGCTGCCTGGGACTTTTAACCTGATGGCGCTGCTCCCAGCTAAGATTGGCCGAGTCTGCGGCACCAGCCTAGGTTGTAGCACTCAACTGAATTTGCAGGACTTAGCCGGGATTGCAGCCAGGCTGCAGCAGCTTTCCGCTGATTCCCCTGGTCTCAGCCATGTCCGTGCGGCACCAGCCGAGGGCTTAGCACGCAGATGTGGCGGCAGTAGCTTCCTGCCGAGCCCTTGGTGTCATCGGAGTCCATGCGGCACCAGTCGAGGGCTTAGCACGCAGCCAAGGAGGCAGCAGCTTTCCGCCGAGCCCCCTGTTCTCAGCCTAGTCTGTGCGGAACCAGCCGAGGGCTTTGCATGCAGCCGAGATGGCAGCAGCTTCCCACCGAGCCCCCTGGTCCCAGCTGAATTCGCTGGTCCCAGCCCAGGCTGCTGTGGACTGTGGGCTCCCTGCCCCCTCTCACTTCCTTGCAAGCCTACCAGGATTGAGTCAGTGTCCCTGCTTATGTGGTTCTCCAGGCTGCCTTTCAGTTGCTCCTTCCTGACGATTTGTCTTTATTTTCCTTGTAAATCCAGTTTGGTCCTGGGAGATGGTCTGTGTAGCTCCATTTACTCTGCTGCCATTTTTTCTTCTCTTTTCACCACAGGGTTTTATCAAACATTCAAAAAAGAATTAAGACCAATCCTCGTCAAAGTATTCCAAATAATTTAAGAGGAGGGAAGACTTACAAGCTCTTTTTATGAGACCGGCATTAGCTTAATTTCAAAACCAGATAAAGACACTACAAAGAAAGAAAATTATAGGCCAATATCCCTGATGAACATAGATTCTAAAATCCTCAACAAAATATTAGCAAATCAGATCTAACAATACATTAAAAAGATCATACACCATGACCAAGTGGGATTTATTCCAGTGATACAAGGATAATTCAGTATTCACAAATTAATAAACTTGATACCTTACATAAACAAAATGAAGGCCCTAGCCAGTTTTGCTCAGTGGTTAGAGCATTGGCTCATGGACTGAAGAATCTTGGGTTTGGTTCCCACTAAAGGTACATACGTCAGTTGCAGTTTGTCCCCATCCCCAGTTGGGGTCGTGCGGGTGGCAATTACTTGATGTGTCTCTCTCATATTGATGTTTCTCTTTCTTCCTTCCTCTCTCCCTCCTGCTGTATCTAAAGATAAATGCAAAAAAAAAAAAAAAATTGTCCTAGGGTGAGGATAAAAAAAAGAATAAAAATCATATGGTCATATCAGTAGACACACAAAAAAGACATTTGACAAAATCCAGCACCCATTTATGATAAAAACTCTCAGCAATGTGGAAATAGAGAGATCATACCTTAACATCATAAAGGACATATATGACAAACCTACAGTCAACATTATACTCAATAGACAAAAACTAAAAGCATTTGCCTGCTCAGGACAAGACAGGAATGTCTGCTTTCAACACTCTTACTCAACATAATATTAGAAGTCCTAGCCACAGCAATTAGATAAGGAGAAGAAATAAAAGGCATCCAAATTGGAAAGGAGGTAGTCAAAAATGTCATATTCACAGATGACATACTATTGTACCTAGAAAACCCTAAAGTCTTCACCAAAAAACTTCTAGACTTAATAAATTTGACAAGGTAGCATGATACAAAATTAACACCCACAAATTTATATAATTTTTATATACCAATAATGAACACTCACAAAGAGAAACTAAAAACAAACAAATAAACAAAATTTTCATTTACTATCTCAACAAAAGAAATGATACCTGGTAAACTTAACCAAGGAGGTAAAAGACCTACACTCAGAAAACTATAGGACATTGAAAATGGAAATAGAATAAGACTCAAATAGTAAAAGTATATACTATATTCATGGATATAAAAATTAGCATAATTAAAGTATCCATGCTCCCCAGAGCATTCTACAGATTCAGTGCAATCCCTGTTAAAATACCAATGGCATATTTCACAGATCTAGAACAAATATTTCAAGAATTTATATGGAACCACAAAAAGACCCTGGATAGCCACAAAAATCTTGAGAAAGAAGAACAAAGTTGGAGGAGTAACAATACTGGATATCAGGTTATACTACAAAGTTCTTATACTCAAAACAGCCTAATACTGACACAAGAACAGGCATATAGACCAATGGAACAGAACAGAGACCCCAGAAATTGACCCACGCCAATATGGTCAATTAATATTTGACAAAGGAGGAAAGGGCATATAATGGAGTAAAATAGTCTATTCAATAAATGGTGTTAGGAAAATTGGACAGGTACATATAAAAATAAATTAAAACTAGACCATCAACTTATACCATACACAATAATAAATCCAAAATGGATAAAAGACTTAAATGTAAATCATGAAATTACAAAAATCCTAGGAGAAAACATAAGCAGTAAAATCTAAGGCAGTTTTTTCACTGATATATTGCCTAGGGCAGGGAAAACAAAGGAAAATATTAACAAAGGAGACTCATCAAACTAAAAAGCTTCTGCACAGGAAAGAAAACCATCAACAAAATAAAAAGGGAAACTATTGTATGGAAAAACATATTCACCAATAAAACATCTGATAAAGGTTTAATTTCCAAAAAAAACAAAGCTCATACTCCTCAACACCATGAAGACAATCCAATTAAAAAATGGGCTGAGCACCTGAATAGACACATCTTTAAAGAAGACATACAGATGGCCAATAGACACATGAAAAAGTGCTCAACATCACTAATCATCAGAGAGATGCAAATTAAAACTACAATGAGATATCACCTCAGAACTGCCAGAATGACTACCATCAATAAATAAACAAACAGCAAGTTCTGGCAAGGATGTGGAGAAAGGCAATCCTAGTGTACTGCTGGTAGGACTACAGACTGTTATAGCCACTGTGGAAAACAGTATGGCATTTCCTCAGAAAAATTAAAAATGGATCTGTTTGACTCAGCAATCTCACTTCTGGGAATATGTCCTAAGAATCATAAAACACCAATCAGAAAGAATATGTGCACCCCTCTGTTCATAGCAGCACTATTACAATAGCTAAGATCTGGAAACAGCTCAAGTGTCCATCAGTAGATGAGTGAATAAAAAAGCTGTGGTACATTTACACAATGGAATACTATGCAGCTGTAGAAAAGAAGGATCTCTTACCCTTTGAGACAGCATGGATGGACCTGGAGACTATTATGCTAAGCGAAATAAGCCAGTTAGAAAAAGTCAAATATCATAATCACTTATAAGTGGACTCTAAATAACAAAATAACTTGAGGAACAAAATAGGCCCAGAGGTATGGATGCATGGAACAGAATAACAGTTTTCAAGAAGGTGGAGTATTGTGGGGGAGGAGACAAGAAGAGGTTAACCAAAGAACATATGCATATATGCATAACCCATGGTCACAGACAATAGCATGGAAAAGGCCTGAAGTGGGGTGGGGGTTGATGGAGGGCACGAAAAGGGAGAAAATGGGAGATATCTATAATACTGTCAACAATAAAATAAGATTTTAATAAATAAATAATACATAAAGAAGCTATCAAGAATGCTAATGTTGTCCAGCTGGTGTGGCTCAGAGGTTGAATTGAGTGTCCACCCCTGAACCAAGAGGTCACCAGTTTGGTTACTGGTCAGGACACATGCCCGGGTTGTGGGCCTGATCTCCAGTGCGGGGGCATGCAGGAGGCAGCCAATCAATGTTCTCTCTTATCAGTGTTTTTATCTCCCTCTCCCTGTCACTTCCTCTTTCTCCAGAATCAATAAAGGAAAAAAACTTTTTTAAAGAAAAAAGAATGCCAATGTTGCTAATGATGTGAAAGAAACTATGCTCACAGGCAATTGAAGAGGTAGAAAAACTATTGTTGATTAGGTTAAACAAAAAGCAGTCAGCAGTGACAGCAAACCAAATGCTGCATGTTGACCTCCTGAAAGACACCCCTGGAACAAGTGCTGAAAGTGATCCATTTAAGGCTATTAGGGGCTGGTTCTGATACTGGATATAATGGGTCAGGCCACCTGTCACTACTTGAGCCAAATTAAGCAGAGACAAGGTTGAATCATAAATAGGTGTTTATTCCAATAATGCTAGCAGTATGCGGAGAGCAGTGGGTCATCTTCAAAATTCTGCTGACCCTTTTTTTTGTCAGCTTATTGATTATATACAGGTGTGGGAGAAGATAACTATGAGCAGCTGTGAGCTGCCAGTGTAACAGGGGAAGGGCAGGGGGCCTGCAGTCCAGCCTTCAGGAATTCAAAGTCTGATAACAAGGTGGCTGAACTTCTATGATGTTACAAATAGTTCAGCCCATTCCTGGGACCAAAGAATCAGCATTCCTGAGGCAAACTCCCAGAATGTTTGTGGGTTAGGGTCTGGGCACAGCAACAAAATCAAATCATGTCCTGTCCTTGGTTTGTTCTCCAAATGTGGTTTTTTTTGGGGGGGGGGGGCGGGGGGTGGAGGGGGTTGTTTGTTTGTTTTCTTTATTGATTTTAGAGAGAGGGAAAGTGTGAGTGAGAGAAGATAGAAACTTCGATGAAAGAGAACATCAATTAGCTGCCTCCTGCATGTCCCCAACTGGGGATCAGGCCCAGCCCTGGCTGGGAATCAAACCGGCAACCTCTTGGTGTATGGGTCAGTGCTCAACCACTGAACCACACCGGCTGGACTGATTTGTTTTGTTTTTGAGTAATGAACACATCTGGGTTCTGAGGCATCTTAGCTTTTTACAGCCTTGCTTCATCCTCCAATTTTCCAGTGTCTATAGGGAAACCTCATATCTATAGTTGAATAAGATGAATAATCATTAAACAACTGTGGCTCTATTCTTATTATGTGTCCTTCCTCCTATCAACACTTTTAAAGAAAAGTATCTGTTTATAGGTTAAATAGTACATTAGACATGTACTATATATAAGAAAGATTAAAACGGAATCATTTGGGGGTCTGGAATGAATTAATTCAATTTGCGTTATTTCTAATGGGAATACAATGATTCTGTTTTTTAACAAATCACTTCTCTAACAGTTTTTCAGAATGAAGTAAGCTTGAGAACCAAGTTTCCACTGTATTTTCCCAAAGGGTCTTTTTTTTTTCTTTAATTTTTTTTTTCCTTTATTGATTTGAGAGACAGAGAGGAAGTGAGAGAGAGAGATAGAAACATCGATGAGAGAACATTGACTGGCTTCCTCTTGCATGCCCCCACTGGGGATTGGGCCCACAACCTGGGCATGTGTCCTGAACAGGAATTGAACCAGCAACCTCTTGGTGCATGGGTCAATGCTTAACCACTGAGGCACACCAGCCAGACACCAAAGGGTCTTTTATAACCTTTCGTAAACATTTAGAAAGACCTTTTATATAGTTAATATTGAAATGAGATCATTAGTAATTTTTGCATTAAGAGAGGGAATTATTGTTTAACATAGGTAACGATTTATTAACTACATATATACTGAACTACATTATCCCCACAAAGCCACCAACATTGTGAAACTGTTCTAAAATTAGAAATTGGAATCCATAGGACTTAGTAAACCATGAAGAAAATCCATCTGTGTGAAGGAAAGGAGAAACAAAAGCAGGGTTTGTTATTTCCACTGAGAATTGACAGTAGGAATTAAACTTGTTTCAAAATGTTTTGGGTAGTAAAGATCATCCAGGGGTGTACAAATGGATAATTAGAAAGTTTGGTCTAGCAGTTTTTCTCTTCCCCTTTTCAACCGTCTTTTCTCCTTTGATTTCTTTTGAAAGAAAGCCTCAAACCACAAACTATCAAACAGTTAGGAAACTTTATACAAAGGACCAAATTTTGGTGTCCCACTGATGTTCCAGATTTTGTAATACAAAACCAAGATTTTTCAGAAGTCAGTGTTCTTTGGGGAGCATGAACTTGACCCCCGGTGCCCACGTGGTGTATTTAGTTATGGGTGGGCTCTACATCTGCATTTCCAGTTCCATTTGAGGGCGGGCTAGAGGAGTTACATGGTGAGCACTGCTGACTTTGAGGTCAGTTACTTGACACACCTGGTTATCGTCGGACAGGTATAGGAAAGTCAGTGCTAAGACAAGTTCCCAGGAAAACTCGTGCAGTGCAGAGACACGGAGCAGAAGGTTCCTGTGCTGTGGACAAAAACAGCCAGCAACCGTGGTAAGTGGCTCTTCAGGGCCCTTCTCCCTGTGCCGCAGGGAGTTCCCCCCACCATTTTGGAAAATGACGGGTCTTCCCTGGGAGGAGGTAGTGGGAGCGGCTAGGACACAGCAACCTGAGCCCACCAGTGCACCTGGCACCATTGGACCAGTGGACACCCTGTATCAACACAGGCTAGTGCACAGTAGTAGAGCTAGCAAGGTGCCAGTTGTGGAAGCCCCAAAGAGCTGGGAGCCCAGCACCATCCCCCACAGTAGCAGCTCCATCAGAGTCAAAATATACCCCCGGCAACAAAGGCTCAGGAGCAGACATCCATCCCCAGGCAACAGAATCACAGACCAGCAGCTGAGATCCGTCCCCAAAAACTACAGCAAAGGCTGAGCAGGAGTTGAGCCCCATGGGGCAGCAGCACTCCCTAGCTGCCAGTGGCGGGACCTGGGGCTCCACAGAGGCCTGTGCTACCCAGCAGCCCACAAGAGCAGTGAGAAGCTGAAACCCAAGAGGGACTGGTGCCATCTAGCTGCCCATGGGACCTGCGGGGTGCTGGGGCACCAGAGAGGCCTGTGCGACCCAGATGCCCACAAGATAGGCTTAGAGCCAGGTCTCCAACGGGACTGTGTGATTCAGCTGCCCATGGTATGGTCAGGGAGCATGGCTCCAACAGAGCCTGAACTATACAGCTACAGATGGCATCAGCTACAGGTGGCATCAGCGATGAGCTGGGAACACAATTCCAGAGAGGCCCACATGATCCAGCAGCAGCACCTACTAGCACATACCAATACCAGCCCCCAGTAGTCAATCCTTCAGGATTCACAGCAAGCAAGAGACAACACACAGCAAAACGGTCTGGTAGGCACAGTAGCCTTATTTGATACA
Organism: Molossus molossus; assembly: GCF_014108415.1. Lineage (NCBI taxonomy): Eukaryota > Metazoa > Chordata > Mammalia > Chiroptera > Molossidae > Molossus > Molossus molossus. Next base: position 55,999,428 of record NW_023425399.1, on the reverse strand, counting down.
CAGTGAGCTGCATACACATCCAAACATCCCTCAGCTGGTCTAGAGCTTCCAGACGGCTAAAATGGGGAGACAAAGAAACAACACCCAAAGTAAAAGAGGAATCACCATAAAAGGAACTACAGGAAATAGAAGACAGCAACTTGTCAGATAAAGAATTCAAAGCAATGATTTTAAGGGTGCTCAAACAATTTGGTGAGAACCACAAGCAACTTAATAAGAATTATGAAGAGCCCACTGGGAACTACTTCAGCTTAAAAAAAAGAGGTAGAAGCTATGCATAAAAATCAAGAGGAAATAAAGAATGACATAGTTGTAATGAAAAATACCTTAGAAGGGTTCAATAGATTAGAAGAAGCTGAAGACCAAATCAGTGACTTAGAAGACAAGGTAGAGAAAAACACTCAAATAGAGCAGCAAATGGAAAAAAAAAAATTAAAAAGCAGGAGGAAAGTTTAAGAAACCTGTGGGACAATACAAAATGTAACAACATTTGCGTTATAGGGATATCAGAAGGAGAAGAATCAGAGAAAGGAATAGAGAACCTGTTTGAAGAAATAATGACAGGAAACTTTTCTAAACTTGTGAAGGAAAAAGTCACACAAGTCCAGGAAACACAGAGAGTTCAAAGCAAGATAAACCCCAGAAGACCCACAACTAGACACATAATAAAAATGGCAAACATTAAAGACAAAGAAAGAATCTTAAGGGAAGCAAGAGAGAGGCAGAAAGTTATCTACAAGGGAGCTCCCATTAGACTCTAAGCTGATTTCTCAGAAACAATGCAGGCCAGAAGGGAGTGGCATGAAGTGTACAAAGTAATGCAAGGCAAGGGTCTGAATCTAAGACTACTCTATCCAGCAAGGTTATCATTCAAAATTGAAGGTAAAATAAGGAGCTTCATGGATAAAAAAATGCTAAAGGGATTTACCACCACCAAACCAGCACTGCAAGAAATGCTGAAGGGACTGTTGTAAGAAGAAGAAGAAATGAGAGTGAGAAAGACAGATGTGTGTGTGTGTGTGTGTGTGTGTGTGTGAGAGAGAGAGAGAGAGAGAGAGAGAGAGAGAAGGCACAGGCATAAAATTAAAACAGCAACTAATAACTATCTATCAATAATTACCTTAAATGTAAATGGCTTAAGTGCTCCAATAAAAAGACATAGAGTAGCTGATTGGTTAAGAAAACACAACACATATATGCTGTCTACAAGAACCCACCTCACAACAAAATTCACACAGGATGAAAATGAAAAGATAGAAAAAAATTTTCCAAGCAAATGGAAAAAAAAAGCTTGTGTAGCAATACTCATATCTGACAAGATAGACTTTAAAATGAGGGCCATAATAAGAGACAGAGAAGGTCACTACATAATATTAAAAGGAACAATCCAACAAGAGGATATAACCCTGGTAAACATATATGCACCAAATACGGGAGCACCAAAATATATTTAAAAACTTCTGGATGATTTCAAGGAAGAGATCAATAGTCGCACCATCATAGTGGGTGACTTTAACACGCCACTAACTCCACATCATAGATCTTCTAGACAAAAAATTAACAAGGACATAGAGTCCTTATAAGACAAACTAGATCAGTTGAACTTAATTAATATTGACAGAACACTTCACCCAAAAGCTGCAGAATATACATTTTTCTCAAGTGCACATGGGTCATTCTCAAAGACAGACCACATGTTAGGACACGAAGCAAATCTCTAAAAATTCAAGAAAATTAAAATCATATCAAGCATCTTCTTAGATCACAGTGGTATGAAACTAGAACTCAATTACAATAAAAACACACAAAAACTTTCAAACACTTGGAGGCTAAACAGCATGTTATTAAACAATGAATGGGATACTAATCAGATCATGGAAGAAATTAAAAACTTCCTGGAAACCAATGAAAATGAACAAACAACAACACAAAATCTATGGAACACAGAGAAAGCAGTCCTGAGAGGGAAGTTTATAGCACCACAGGCCTACCTCAAGAAAGAAGAAAAATTTCTAATTGACTTTCTAACCCTACAACTTAAAGAACTAGAAAGTAAACAAAAAGAAAAACCTAAAGCTAGTAGGAGGAATGAAATAGTAAAAGTCAGAGCAGAAATAAACAACATACAAACTAAAAAAAAAAAAATTCAAAAGGTCAATGATACAAAAAGCTGGTTCTTTGAAAAGATAAACAAGATCGATGGACCTTTAGACAGACTCACCAAGAAACAAAAAGAGAGAAACCAAATAAACAAAATCAGAAATGAATGAGGGAAAGTAACACCTCCAGGAGAGTGACACCACAGAAATACAAAGGATTATCAAAAGATACTATGAACAATTATACACCAACAAATTGGACAATCTAGGAGAAATGTACAAATTTCTAGAAACACACAGCCTCCCAAAACTGAACCAGAAAGAGATAGAAAACTGGAACAGACCAATAACAACAAAGAAAATTGAAAATGTAATCAAGAAAATTCCAGCAAACAGAAGACCAGGCCCAGATGGCTTCACGGGAGAATTTTACCAAACATTCAAAGAAGATCTAATACCCATTCTCCTCAAACTATTCCAAAAAAATCCAAGAAGACGGAACAGTTTCAAACTCATTTTTATGAGGCTAGCTTAATACTAATTCCAAAACCAGATAAAAACACTACAAAGAAAGAAAACTACAGGCCTATATCCCTGATAAACACAGATGCCAAAACCCTTAACAAAATATTAGCAAACTGGATCCAGGAATATATCAAAAAAATTATTCATCATGACCAAGTGGGTTTTATCCCTGGCATACAAGGATGGTACAATATTTGCAAATCAATAAATGTGATACACTACATAAACAAAAGAAAAGATAAAAACCATATGATCATATCAATAGATGCTGAAAAAGAATTTGACAAAATCCAGTGCCCATTTTTGATAAAAACGGTCAGCAATGTGGGAATAGAGAGATCATATCTTGACATAATAAAGGCCAAATATGAAAGACCTACAGCCAACATCATACTCAATGGGCAAAAACTAAAAGTATTCCTCTTAAGAATGGGAACAAGACAGGGATGCACACTTTTGCCACTCTTACTTAACATAGTACTGAAAGTCTTAGCCACAGCAATTAGACATGAAGAAAAAAAATAAAGGATATCCAAATTGAAGGAGGAAGTGAAACTCATTATTTGCAGATTACGTGATATTGTACATAGAAAACCCTAAAGACTCCATCAAAAATCTACTAGACTTAATAAATTAATTTAGCAAAGTAGCAGGATACAAAATTAACATTAAGAAATCAACAGCATTCTTACACATCAATGATGAAATAACAGAAAGAGAAATTTTAAAAAAAAATCCCATTTACCATCACAGTAAAAAAATTAAGATACCTAGGGATAAACTTAACCAAAGAAGTAAAGGAACTATTCACAGAAAACTACAGGTCATTGAAAAAAGAAATAGAGGAAAATTTAAAAAAGTGGAAGCATATTCCTTAATGATGGATTGGAAGAATTAACATCATTAAAATGTCCATACTACCCAAAGCAATCTACAGATTCAATGCAATCCCCATCAAAATACCAACATGTTTCACAGAACTAGAACAAACACTCCAAAAGTTTATATGGAACCAAAAAAGACCTTGAATAGCCACAGCAATCTTGAAGAACAAAGTAGGAAGGATCACATTACCTAATTTAAGATTATACTACAAAGCCACTGTAATCAAAATGACCTAGTACTGGCACAAGAACAGTCATATAGATCAATAGAACAGAATAGAGAACCCAGAAATTGAACCAAGACAATATGCTCAATTAGTATTTGATAGAACACCTAAGAAAAACAAAGGAAAAAATGAACACATGGGATTTCATCAAACTCAAAAGCTTCTGTACAGCAAAAGAAACAACCATCAGAGGGACTAAAAATGGCAGCGGAGTGAACGGAAGCTACACAGACCGTCTCCCAGAACCAAACTGGAATTACAACTATAACACAGACAAATTGACGGGAAAAAGGAACAGAAAAGCAGCTGGTGAGGACCATATAACAAGGGACACTCAATCGATCCTGGTAGGCTTGCGAAGGCGCGAGACGGGGGCTGGGAGCCCACAGTCAGCAGCTCTGCAGCAGCCTTGGCTGGGAGCAGCGCCCTTGGGTTACACTCCCAAGCGGCTCCACAGCACAGAGCCGGGACAGAGGCTAAAAAAGCCACAGCCACTCACCTTGGGCTCCAACAGAGGGAGGGCAGACTAGACTGGAACTGGGTCAGGACACTCGGGATTTGGAGGGCACTCAGAGCTTTTGCTGACTGCAGCCACTCAGGACCGTGGCCACATTGCTCCTTCCCAGGGCTCTGAGGAGAGGCAGCAGCCCCTCCCTTGGAGATCCAACCCCACCCTGTGGGTCATTGAAGTGCTAATTGAGGCTCATTAACAACCAGAATCTGCCCCACCCTCGTGAAATCCCCATGTGTTGAGCACCTGACGGAGTTTTTCAATCAACTGACAACCCAAAACTCATCAAGTAACCTGGACTGCTAGCCTCCAGGCAAAAAGCTAGAGGATAACAGTACCTTTCCAGGGCTAGCAACTTTTCCCAGGAAAGTAAGACTTGACAGTGGTGTTTAATGTGGGTCCTCCCTCGCTCAACTAAACACAGGAGAGGGAGCCACAAACAGCAGAACACCAACACCCAAGGGAAAACTTGACAGGCTCCAAAGCCCACAGTGATAGCCAAAATGGTGAAACACAGAAACAGAAGCCAAATGAAAGAACAAGAGACCTCCACCGAAGATGAGATCAATGTGGAGCAATTAGGCATGTTAAAAGAGCTAGAATTCAGAGCCATGATCTTGAGGAAGCTGAACATCATGAGTAAGGACATAGAGACACTGAAAATAAGCCAATTGGAAATTAAAAACCATCAAGAAGAGATAAAAAATGACATATCAGAAATGAAAAACACATTGGAAGGTTTAAAAAGCAGAGTAGAGGAAGCTGAGGACCGGATCAGTGAATTAGAAGACAGGGTAGAAAAAATCAACCAATCAGAAAAACAAAAGGAAAAAACAATTAAATAACAAGAAGACAGCTTAAGAGAACTGTGGGATAACTGGAAACGTAATGATATTCGCATCATTGGAGTCCGCGAAGAAGAAGAAAATGAGCAAGGGATAGAAAATATATTTTAAAAAAATAGTGACAGAAACCTTCCCTAATTTTGTGAAGGAAGAAGGCATTCAAGTTCAAGAAGCACAGAGAGCCCAAGTAAGAAGAACCCAAACAGGCCCACACCAAGACACATAGTAATCAAAATGCCACAAATTAAAGACAAAGAGAGAATCCTAAAAGCAGCAAGAGAGAAGCAACAGGTTACCTACAAAGGAAACCCCATGAAGCTCTCAGCTGACTTCTCACAAGGAACACTACAGGCCAGAAGGGAATGGCATGAAGTAATCAAAGTCATGAAAAACAAGAATCTGAATCAAAGACTACTCTACCCAGCAAGGCTATCATTCAAAATAGAAGATCAAATAAAGAGCTTCCCAGACAAAAAAAAAAAAAAAAAGGCTAAGGGAATACATTAGCACCAAACCAGCACTGCAAGAAATGTTAAAAAGACTGCTGTAATTAGCAGTAGAAATGGGAAGAAAAATAGAACCACACAAAACAAAAATGGCAATAAATAAGTACATATCAATGATCACCTTAAATGTAAATGGTTGAATGCTGCCATAAAAAGACACAGAGTAGCTGATTGGATAACAAAGCATGACTCATCTATATATTGTTTACAAGAGACCCACCTCACAACAAAAGACTCACATAGGTTGAAAGTGAAGGGATGGAAAAAATTTTTCCAAGCAAATGGAAAGGGAAAAAAAGCTGGGCTAGCAATACTCATATCTGATAAAATAGATTTCAAAATGAAAACCATAACTAGAGACAAAAATGGCCACTACATAATATTGAAAGGATCTCTCAAACAGGAAGATATAACCTTGATAAACATATATGCACCCAATATAGGAGCACCAAAATATATTAAAAATCTTCTGGAGGACTTCCAAGGAAAAATCGAAAACAACACAATCATAGCAGGGGACTTTAACACCCCATTTACAGCACTGGATAGATCCTTTAGAAAAAAAATTAACAAGGAAACAGAGACTCTAAAGGAAGCACTAGACCAAAGGGATTTAATAGATTTCTAGGGAGAATTACACCCCAAAACTACAGAATACACATTCTTCTCAAATGCACATGGGACATTCTCAAAGACAGACCACATGATAGGACACAAACTAAATCTCTACAAGTTCAGGAAGACTGAAATCATATCAAGCATCTTCTCAGATCACAATGGCATGAAACTAGAAATCAATTGCAACAAGAACATGCAAAGACATTTCAACACATGAAGGCTAAATCGCATGTTATTAAACAATGAATGGGTCACCGAGGAGATCAAGGAAGAAATTAAAAACTTCCTGGAAACCAATGAAAATGAATATACAACAACACAAAATCTAGGGGTTGCAACGAAAGCAGTTCTGAGAGGGAAGTTCATAGCACTACAGGCCTACCTCAAAAAACAAGAAACATCTCTAATTGACTGACTAACTTCACAACTTAAAGAATTAGAAAGCAAACAAAAAGAAAACCCCAGAGCAAGTAGAAGGAAGGAAATAGTAAAGATCAGAGCAGAAATAAATGACATAGAGACCAAAAAGAACAATTCAAAGGATCAGTGAAACAAAGAGCTGGTTTTTCGAAAAGATAAACAAGATTGATGTACCCTTAGCTAGACTCACCAAAAAACAAAGAGAGACAACCCAACTACACAAAATCAGAAATGAAAGAGGAGAAGTAACAACCAACACCACCGAAATAAAAAAGATTGTTAACAACTACTATGAACAATTATATGGCCGCAAATTCGACAATCTAAGCGAAATGGACAAATTTCTAGAAACACACAGTCTCCCAAAACTGGACCCGGAAGAGATAGAAAACGTGAACAGACCAATAACACTGAGGACATTGAAGAGATAATCAAGACACTTCCAGCAAACAAAAGCCCAGGCCCAGACGGCTTCACGGGGGAGTTTTACCGAACATTCAAAAAAGAACTAACACCTATTCTCCTCAAACTATTTCAAAAAATTCAAGAAGAAGGAAGACTGCCAAACACGTTCTATGAGGCCAGCATAATTCTAATTCCAAAACCAGAAAAAGACACTACAAAGAAAGAAATCTACAGGCCAATATCCCTGATGAACATAAACGTCAAAATCCTGAACAAAATATTAGCAAATCGGATTAAGAAATACATCAAAAAAATTATTCACCATGACCAAGTGGGATTCATTCTAGGGATGCAAGGCTGGTACAATATTCACAAATCAATAAATGTGATACACCACATAGATAAGATGAAGAATAAAAACCACATGATCATATGCATAGATGCTGAAAGAGCGTTCGACAAAATCCGGCATCCATTTCTGATAAAAACGCTCAGCAATGTGGGAATAGAGGGATCATATCTCGACGTAATAAAGGCCATATATAAAAGACCTACAGCCAACATCATACTCAATGGACAGAGACTAAAATATTTCCATTAAGAACAGGAACAAGACAGGGATGTCCACTTTCGCCACTCTTATTTATCATTGTACTGGAAGTCTTATCCACAGCAATCAGACATGAAGAAAAAATAAAAGGGATCCAAATTGGAAAGGAGGAAGTGAAACTGTCATTATTTGCAGATGACATGATATTATACATAGAAAACCCTAAAGACCCCATCAAAGATCTACTAGACTTAATAAATGATTTTGGCAAAGTACCAGGATACAAAATTAACGTCAGGAAATCGATGGCATTCTTGTACACCAATGATGAACTCACAGAAAGAGAAACTGAAAAAACAATCCCATTTATCATCGCGCCAAAAAAATTAAGATACCTAGGAATAAACTTAACCAAAGAAATAAAGGACCTATTTGCAGAAAACTACAGGTCATTGAAAAAAGAAATAGAAGAAGATATAAAAAAGTGGAAGCACATACCCTGTTCATGGATTGGAAGAATTAACATCATTAAAATGTCCATACTACCCAAAGCAATCTATAGATTCAATGCAATCCCCATCAAAATACCAATGACATATTTCACAGAAGTAGAACAAATACTTCAAAAGTTCATATGGAACCAAAAAAGACCCCGAATAGCCACAGCAATTTTGAAAATGAAGGACAAAGTAGGTGGGATCACAATATCAGATATCAGGTTATACTACAAAGCGACTGTAGCCAAAACATCCTGGTACTGGCACAATAACAGGCATATAGACCAGTGGAACAGAACTGAAAACCCAGAAATGGACCCAAGGCAATACGCTCAATTAGTATTTCACAAAGGTGGCAAGAGCATACAGTGGAGTAAAGACAGCCTCTTTAATAAATGGTGTTGGGAAAATTGGACAGCTACATGCAAAAAAATGAAACTAGACCATCAATTTACACCATACACAAAAATAAACTCAAAATGGATAATAGACTTAAATGTGGCCTGTGAATCCATAACAATTCTAGAAGAAAATATAGGCAACAAAATTTCGGACATCATACGGAGCAGAATTTTCACTGATATATCACCTACGGCAACAGAAACAAAGGAAAAAATGAACACAAGGGACTACTTCAAACTCAAAGGCTTCTGCACAGCGAAGACACAATCATCAAAATGGAATGGCTACCCACTGTATGGGAGAGCATAATTGCCAATGATGTATCAGATAAGGGGTTAATTTCTAATATATATAGTGTGCTCATACAACTCCACAAAAGGAAGACAAAGAACCCAATTAAAAAATGGGCAGAGGAGCTGAATAGACACCTCTCCAAACAGGACATACAAATGGCCAAGAGACATATGAAGAAATGCTCAACATCACTAATCATCAGAGAGATGCAAATTAAAACAACAATGAGGTATCACCTCACACCTGTCAGAATGGCCGCCATCAACAAATCATCAAACAACAAGTGTTGGCGAGGGTGTGGAGAAAAGGGGACTCTAATACACTGCTGGTGGGAATGCAGACTGCTGTAGCCACTATGGAAAACAATATGGTGTCACCTCAAAAAATTAAAAATTGAACTTCCATTTGACCCAGTGATCCCAATTCTAGGAATATACCCTAAGAAGCCTGAAACACCCATCAGGAACAATATATGTACACCCATCTTCATAGCAGCACTATTTACAATAGCTAAGATCTGGAAACAGCCCAAGTGTCCATCAGTAGACGAATGGACAAAAAAGCCGTGGTACATATAGACAATGGAGTACTATGCAGCTGTAAGAAAGACAGATCTCTTATCCTTTGAGACGACATGGGGGGACCTGGAAAGTATTATCCTAAGTGAAACAAGCCAAGCAGAAAAAGACAAATACCACATGATCTCACTTATATATGGAATATAATGATCATAACAGTCTGCGGAATACGGTAGACACAGAAACATGGAAGTAGGGCACAGACTGACATCCCTCAGAAGAGGGGATGGGGGGTGGGGGGGTGGGAAGAGATAAACCACAGAACTTATATGCATGTATGCATGACCAATGGACATGGAAAACTAAGCCGGGGACGGGGCGGGGGTGGGATCGGGAGGGGGGTGCCAATGGGGTAAAAAAGGTGAAATATCTGTAACAAAAATAAATAAAAATTTAAAAAAAAAAGAAGAAAGAAACAACCATCAAAACGAAAAGGGATTTCACTATGTGGGAGACCGTAATTGTGAATGATGCATCAGATAAGGGGTTCATTTCCAAAATATATAGAGTGCTCATACAACTCAACAAAAGGAACACGAACCTAATTATAAAATGGGCAGAGGACCTAAATAGACACTGTCCCAAAATGACATACAAATGGCCAAGAGATATATGAAGAAATGCTCAACATCACTAATCATCAGAGAGATGCAAATTAAAACAACAATGAGGTATCACCTCACACCTGTCAGAATGGCCGCCATCAACAAATCATCAAACAACAAGTGTTGGAAAGGTGTGGAGAAAAAGGGACTCCAGTACACTGCTGGTGGAAATGCAGTCTGGTGCAGCCACTGTGGAAAACACTATGGCGTTATCTCAAAAAGTTAAAAATTGAATTGCCATCTGACCCAGTGATCCCACTTTTAGGAATATACCCTAAAAAACCTGAAGCACTATCAGAAAGAATATATGTACCCCTATGTTCACAGAAGCACTATTTACAATAGCTAAGGTCTGGAAACAACTCAAATGTCCATCAGTAGATGAGTGGATTAGAAATCTGTGGTACATGTCCACAATGGAATACTATGCAGCTGTAAGAAAGAAAGATCTCTTATCTTTTGAGATGGCATGGGAGGACCTGGAGAGTATTATCCTAAGCAAAACAAGCCAAACAGAGAAAGAGAAATATCACACGATCTTACTTATTTGTGGAATATAATGAACTAAAGAAACTGATGAACAAAATTAACCGAGAGACATAGAGGTGGGGTACAGACTGACAAGCCTCAGAGGAGGGGATGTTCGAGGGGGAGAGGTAAACCACAGAACTTACATGCATGTATGCATGACCAATGAACATAGACAACAAAGCTGGGGATGTGGTAGGGGAGAAGGGTGTCAGGGGAAAAATGAGAAACATCTGTAACAGAAACAAATTAATAAAAAAAATAAATAAATAAAATAAAATCAGTAAAGAAAAAAAATAAAAAAATAAAAAAAGACAAGTTCCCAGGCCCAGGTCCATGTCCCCACTTACCAGAGAGAAGATCCTGGGGGAAAGAGGCATGGAGGTTAGGCAGCCAGGACTGTGCATGGCCTGTTGATTCTTCTAATATTAGTCATTCAGTGTTCCTTGTAAAGTCTTGAGTTTTTAACACTTTGTTTCTAAGCATAGAGACTGCACCAGCTCTTTTGAAAACTGTTCTTTGATCAGATTTGCGACCTTTAGGTACTGGGAACGCTGAGATTTCCCTCTGCCTTTTTTTAAAATCCCATCCTCACCCCACTCTCTCATTCTTCCAGCTTCCTCCACCTCTTGGCAAAAAGAACTGGGAGCCCTCTTTTACTAAAACCCCGATGATCTGCACATTGGTCTGGACTCCTTTGAAGAATCCAGCACCACAGTGAAAATAATTTTATAGCACATGTTGCAAAATCAGTTGAATCATAGTTTGAAAAATATTTTGCAAAAATATTGTTCAAAATGTAATTGTTTACAGTAAAATGTATGAACTATTTTAGAGAGTAACATAATTTGTGCAATTTCAGGAAGGCGACGTATACCTAAGAAAACAAAACAAAACAAAACAAAAAAAAACACCAAATACTTTAAGCCCCAGCAGCATCTCATCTGTTGCCAGCAGCTTGTGGAGAGAAAGAGATTTTCTCATTTTGGGCATAGAAAGGAAAGTTACCGCCCATGATTCGCACATAAAATGAATAGGAATTCGAATGTCCTCTGTTGCCTTGCCACTGTCATTCTCTTTGAGTGCCACCAAATGAGCATAAAGAACATTAGAAGGAGTTGGAACCTAGGAGGGCTGATGTCAGCAGATGTGGAAAGAGAATTACCAAAATGAGAAGTAGAAGGGCCTGTGCTGCCAGGATGTGAAGTCCTGGGACTGAAAACACAGGAGGAAATATTGAGCCTGAGTGGAGAGAAACATTCTAACTAATGCTAGAAAGAAGGCAAGGTCTCAGATGCGAGTGATGAAAGTTAAGGGTGGGAGAGGCTGCCTAATTGTATTGATTTCTTTAGAAGCTTGCTCTGTGAGTACTGTTTGAATGTATTTATTAAAATACCTGATTGAAATACCATCACCAAGGCTCATTCAGTTTTGAAAATAAAAGCTCCTTTACTAACAAGCTTTGATAGAAATAAACAAAACTATGTGCCTGAGTAGAAACATATAAGCACTGCCGCTATTATAAACGGCTGCTCACACCATCATTCTGGACTTTCAGATAAGGAACTTATGGGTGGTAGGTCATTTGGAGAGGTCTGCTGGGTTCTATGCTTGTGTTCAAAAACAGGGGGAACCCCCTCCATCTAGTTTGGTAGGCATATTGTATTATGCTTTGGGACTACTAAGATATGTTTGCCTCTTCCAAGGTCTGCCTTTAACCACATACTTTAGTAGTTTTTTCTGGAAGTGAAATGAGCATCCTTGACTCATGCTCATGTGCTGCATCACTGGTCACTCCTCAAATGATTAACCAATCAGGTCTGTGCTGCAGAGACAGATGGGCTGGATGATCCTAGGCTTGGCAACTTACTCCTATATAGCTTGGTCCTTCAGGGGCACAGGAAAGGTGTGTGTGGTCTTGTTTGCCTCTCAATACCCCCAACTACTCCCAAGCAGGTACAGTTTCTCACCTCTGCTAGGAACTGTTTCACCTTTCATGCCTTTGACACAAGGTACAGAAGCTTGAGTGTCCACATTGCCCTGCCCCAGGCTCAAGGGGCCAGGAAGGCTCTGCAAATCACCTGTGCTCAGCAGCCTTAGCAGTGCCAGGTGCAGGCCAGGTGCTAAGAAGAGGGGGCAGGTGAGCAGAGATCAATAAGACCACTCCTGCCCTCCAATTCACCGTCTGTGGGGAGAACATGAACAGATGCTTGCAAAAGCACGTGATGAGGGCAGCCAGTCAGCAGGAGGTCGAGTAGCCCAGAGGAGCCCATGTCTGAAACCCTTTCTGAAGGAGGCAGCATCTGAGCTTGCCTGGAAGATTCAGTAAGTCAGGCATGTAGCCATTTAAAAATGAACATTTATTGGACACCTATGATATACTGAGGAAGGGGTATTGAGAAGACTCCAATGGGGCTCCTTGCAGGAGCACTGAGTCTTACAGGTGGCATGAGGTGAGGTGGGGGATATGAAAGGAACCCAAGAGGGGAATGTGGAGGCACAAGGCCTTCTTCTTCCTTGGGGGCCATGAGAAAAGATGGTGCTTGAGCCTAATATGGTGGATCTTAGGCAGAGAGGTCAGTGTGTCAGGCCAGGGGGACACAGGAGGAGGTGTGAGGTGGCATGGCATGTTTGAGATGGTGAGCGTGAGGATGGGAGCAGAAAGCAAGCAGAAGTCATGAAAATGGAAAAAGTAGGGCAAGTGGTTACAAGCAGACTGGCTAACATAACAAGAAGGGGTTTGCTGAAAGACTGACTAGACTCCCGGAGGGGGGGCAAGAAGATGGGGAGCAAGGCTTGGGCATGTTGGAGGACAAGGGCAACCCCAAAGCAGAAGTAGCCATGGGGAGGTAGGCACCATCAGAGATGGGGATACCAGCTGCTCTCCAAGTGTGTGCCCCTTGCTTAAAGTTTCGAGTCCCGGCTCATGCAGGCCCCTGACTGAATCCCCCCAGACCACATCCAGTAGAAATAAGTGGTTCTAGTATAGAGTTCAAGGAGGAGTTGAAATGGAAATGGATGTTGGGCAGTGAGAGCCCCAGCCTGTCCCCGCAGTTTTAATTGAGAATCTATGGCCAGGAGCTACCTCCAATCATCTTTTATTTTTTCCCCTCACTTCCCCTGCTACCTGAATGTCTCTAGGACCTGCATTTCTTGGTGCACTGAGAACAGAGAGCCAGCCCACCTGCCTCAGAGTGTGGTTCAAGAATACCCAGACAGTGGTTCCAAACTGTTTGGTTTGGGGCCCTTTTACACAAATAAAAACTATTGAGGACCCCAAAGAACTTTTGTCTATATGGGTGATAACTGTCAACATTGACCATATTAAAAATTGAAACAGGATCTTTAAAAATAGTTTATTATTCATGCATTCTAAAATAACAATAAACCTATCATATGTTATATACATAACATTTTTAATGAAAATATAATTATTTTCCAAAACCAAAAATATAGGATGTCCCCAAAAAATGTATACACAAAAAAGAGTAATTATAAAGACAGTGTTTATTAATGCTTTCAACAATAAAAGAAGAAAAATGTTATGTAATGTTAAAAATAATAGCCCTGGCCGGTTTGGCTCAGCGGTTAGAGCGTCGGCCTGCGGTCCTGAGGGACCCGGGTTCGGTTCCCGCTAAGGGCATGTACCTCGGTTGCAGTTTGTCCCCGGCCCTGGTTGGTTGTGCGGGTGGCAGCCACTCGATGTGTTCCTTTCACATCGATGTTTCTCTCTCTCTCTCTGTTCCTCTCTCTCCCTCCCACTCTACCTGAACAAAAGGTGGAAGAATGTCCTCGGGTGAGGATAAAAAAAACAAAACAAAACAAAAAATAATAATAATAGTAAAATAAAGCCACCTTTTTGTTTGTTTGCTTTTGTTTTTTTATCCTCACCGGAGGATATTTTTCTGTTTATCTTTAGGTAGAGTGGGAGGGAGAACAAGAGAAACATCGATGTGAGAGAGACACATCAACTGGCTACCTCCTGCACGACCCCTACCACGGCTGGGGACAAACCGCAACCGAGGTACATGCCCTTGACCAGAATCGACTCGCGACTCATTGGTCTGCAGGCTGAAGCTCTAACCACTGACCAAACCGGCGAGGGCAAAGCCAGTGTTTATTAAAATACATTTTATTTTCAAAATGTAATAAAATCTGCAGACACTCTGATACATTGTTTTGGAACACCTTGCAATTTCATGAATAGAGTGGCATTGTTTTAAAATTTTGCCACTCTCAATGTCTTGGTTAAATGGAAAGACAGCTGCATTTTCATATCTTTCTCTGAATTCAGCCTATTGTGGTCTATTTTTTGATTGAAGCACGCAAGGAGGGTCCTGTGTGTGCCTCAAGGAGTCTCAGGGACCCCTACTCAGAGATAACCTTGGGAAAGCTTTTTTAGTCTATGGGGTGCTGTTTGCTCCCAAGGGCAGCTTCCCTTGAGGGCCTGGGCTGTAACCAAGCTAAGTCCTCTCTTATGTCCCCTCAGGCAAGCTTGGTGGTGCACCAGACCACCTTTTAGCTCCATTGGCAAGTGGCTACCCCCAGACCATCTTTTATTTTTCCCCTCACTTCCCCTGCTGCCCTGAATGTCTCTAGGACCTTTGTTTCTTGATGCACTGGGAACAGAGAGCCAGCCCACCTGTCTCAGAGAGTGGTTCAAGTATATCCATTCTAGCTCCATTTCTCCTGTCTCATATTCCCCACTGTCTGCCTGCTCACTGCATCTCAGCACACCTTTTCCCCACACATCCTCAGAATGCTTCCTGACCTGCCACTTAGACTCTAGGAGTTGGAAGGTGCCTCAGGAGCTTCTCACCCCTTCTGCCTAGGACAGCAGCACCCTGTCACATGCAGCCTCCCTCTCCTCCCTTGGGTAGGTGCTGGTTCTTCATGGTCCAACTCGTGTTGCAAGCCACTGCATCCCTCCCAGCCCCACCCCAGCCCCTCCACTCAACAACCCTATAGTTTCCTTTGGGCTTTCATTGGTTGCTCTTTGGCCTAATAGGTTATTAACTAGAACTGGTCTAGGAATTGTTCTTGTTTCTAATAGGATGAGGAAGATTTATTCTCCCCAGTGTTCAATTAAAATCCTCTGTCTGGTTGACTCTGCTATGAATTTAATGGTAAAAGGGAAAACCATTCATGGGAGAATCAGACAGATACAGCTGTTTTATATCTTTTAGAATAGCATCGAGAAAAGCTCCTCAGGCAAGCTGTTTGCCCTTCTGAGCATCATTTGTTCTTCAATCTATATAGAAGGTCTGTTAATAATTTCTTTCTTAAAGCATTGTCATAAGAACTAACAACCCAACACATAGTAAATGCCTATAAACGGTAGTTTTCATTTTTTTAATTATTATTATTCTTTTTTGCAGTCAGGGATTTCTTGGGTTCTTGTATAAGGGCCATTATTTTTATCAGTCATTACAGATGTTCTAGCAATGTCCCATTGTCAGAAGATTTAAGTGAGTTCCCATACAACACACTCTAGCTTACTACTGCTATCTCTGTGTGAAGGCCCAAGAAAATTACTCCCAGAGAAGTCCAGTAAGTTGCCCAGCGTCTCAAGGATGGATTATAGCCTGAAACCCAGGCCTTGCAACACTTGGCCTCTCATTTCCAGCAGTCCCATGTTCTGGATTGCAAATGATTCCAGAGTCTGACCAAAACACTGGTGATGTCCACATGGCCCTAGCTTGCCAGGGGCCTCCTGGAAACACTGTGCAATGGGCCACTTTGGACCAGCCATAGTGTGGTCCTTGGTGTCCACTCAGCCAGGGCTGCCTTGGAGCTGAATAGGAATCACAAATACAGAACAGCATGAGCCTGGTCAGAAACTGCTAGTTGCCAACTCAATATTTATTCTTACTTTCTTCTCTTATGTTAGAACTCCAGTTTTACTTTGGGTGGCAAAGACTCCTGCTGACATCCACTGCCTAGCCTCTCAGCAGCTGTGGATGGCCTTGCGACCTCATTGAGCCAAGCACCTGCGAATGAGGGATGTGTGTAGCCTCAGAGGAGGCTCCCTCAGCAGGAGTCTTCCCTTCCTA
Organism: Molossus molossus; assembly: GCF_014108415.1. Classification (NCBI taxonomy): domain Eukaryota; kingdom Metazoa; phylum Chordata; class Mammalia; order Chiroptera; family Molossidae; genus Molossus; species Molossus molossus. The sequence continues at coordinate 55,982,881 of NW_023425399.1, read as the reverse complement.
CTTCTCTCTGGATAATTGTAGTGTGGATCTGAGAGAGCTTCAGCACCCTCTCCTCAAGGAAAGGCAACTGTGGTGACAAAGGCTACAAAGGACACGAATGCAGGCCTTCCATGTGGTTAGGGCCACTGTTACCATAGGCTTTCTGTCATCTTTAGCCAAATCCAGTCCTAACTGATAAAGAAACCCTTGTAACATACTCTGTTATTTAACATTGAAGCTAAAGCCCAATTAAGAATTCCCCTTCTGTTACACCTAGTTGTATTGATCCATTTAACCATTCCTCATCCAGCAAATATTGAGTTCCTCTTTTTTACCAGGTACTGTACCAATGGCTGCATTTCAATTAATATTGCTAATATTAACAGACAAATTTTCATACCAGCCCCACCCTGCTGCATCCTGGGTTCTGAGGAACTCTGCCTCTCATGTTGGATAGGACTTCCTGGAGGCCACTGGCCACATGAAGGCAGCAGAGACCAGCAGAGATAGGAGGGTGCCCCTGGGTTCGAAGGGGCTTAGTTGGAGATGTAGCTCTCCGATCCAGGCAGTGCTGGAAGAACTCACCAATGCTGGAAGGGGCTAGAGATGGAGAAGTGAGGCCTGGAAGAGGCATGTGTTGGGGTTGGGGGTGGTCTCAGAACCCCAGTGCTCAGTCCTCCTTGGGTTTCTCCATGGAATCCTGTTTTAGAGGGGTCAGGACTGCTGGGCAGGATTGGGAAAGGAAGTAGAGGTACTCTAGAAAACAGAGTGTGGGGTTGGGCATTCCATGTACCCAAGAGAGATGGTGTGCTAGAAGTTACAGGAAAGTCACATAGGCTGCCCACAGTTTTCCCAGGCACAGGAAACCACTCTCCTTGACTGAGTATACTTAAAAGGAGACTGAACTAGATCTGCTTTCTGTGTGCATCCCAGGAGTTGTGCTCACTTCATCTACCTCAGGCCAGGCTGATCTCTTTCCCCTGAGTCCAAGTAGGTCCTCTGTGCATGGAAGTGATCATGTGAATGAGCTGGGACTCCGGCTCTGGGAAGGAAGCAGACACATCAACCCTATGTCACTGTGCAGTGCCCAGGCATGGGGAGATCAAACTGCAGTGCCTGAGGAGAGATGGTTAGCTCTGCTCCATGTCAGGACTCCAGGTCTGCTCCATACCAGGATGTGGCGACAGGGGACATAGACTCCACAGCTTGTAAGGGGCTGGCAGCCTGGTGGGAGTGAAGGACAGGGAGTTAAGCATGTTTTAGCACAGAGCGGTGCATACCATAGAGGATGAAATAAAAGCCCAGAGTGACTATCTCTGCCTGGACACAGAGGCTTCTCGAAGGAGGTAGTGTCAGAGGCAGCTGTAAGGAAGGTCTAGGAATTAGCCCACTCAAGGCACAGTTCTAGTGGGCAGAAGGGAAGAGGGGCCTAGATCAAGGCTGTGAGAACACTGAAGGGAGCAAGCTTCCACCAAAGGTCTTTTTGGAGCAGAGCTGGGGAATCTGAAAGGTCACTGTATCAGCTGTCAGGGTTGGGCTGGAAGCAGCAGGCCAGCATGGCCTGCCTCCATCCCCTTCAGAGGGTGAAGTATAGCCAGGCCTTGACATGGGTCACCCTTACTGCTGTATCTGGCCTTAAAGGGGTAAACTGCTTTGGGCCTTACAGTTCAGGAACTCGTTGGCCACTTTGTGCCCATGCTTGTCAGTGCTTATCGGCCATGATCATGTCTCTACCAGAGTCATGCAGCCCAACCCAGATGCCTCCATGCAGTGGGCATTCATGGCTACCACACTTACAAGCTACCTTGGGACACTTAGAGCAGGATATTCCTGCAATACCACCATTGCATTATTTCCCTCCACTTATCAATACCTCCTTCCCGCAGCTTCTCCAGAGGAGAGGGACTCCATGAGTGTCAGGAACAGCATTTATAGGAAGGAGCCTGTTACCATAGCAACCCCAGTGAATGGCTAATACCTGGTCTGCAGTCTCTGTCTAGGTCCACAGAAAGCACTACAGGGGGAGTAGCTGGCTGGACCCCACTCAGGTTTGTAGGTATGCTGGTAATGTGGGTGGAGGAGCTCTCCAGCAAAGGAGCTACATCAGCAGCCCTGGGATGACAGTTCAGCAGGCAAGCTGACACTGTGGGCCAGCTCTCTGTCAAAGCCACAGCTCCTCGCAGCTGCCATTTCAGCGGCAGCCTGCATAGCCTGTGTGGAGAGGGCCAGTCAAGGACTTTGCAGTGACCCCAGAGGTGTTTCACTCATTACTGGGGCTTCCCTGAATCATCTGCCAGCTGCTTGGAAAATAGGTGGGTTTTCTGTGTGCTAGAGAGAGACGCTGCTGTTAGCAGGGCAGCAGGAATTGTCAGCAATTTGGAGAAATAATGAATAGCTGAGCAAGGGCGCCAGACTAGACAGTGTCCCAGGCGTGCACTCGCCCTCCACCAGCAGCAGGGTGGAGTCAGCTGTGACTCCCCCCTTTTTTTAAAAATTAATTTGTTTTTATTAATTATTTTTTGTTACAGATGTTTCTCCTTTTCCCCCCACTGATTCCCCCCTCCCCCTCCATCCCTTCCCTGATCCCAGTTTGTTGTCCATGTCCACTGTTCATGCTTACATGCATATAAGTTCTGTGGTTTATCACTACCCCACCAACCCCTCTTCTGGGGATTGTCAGTGTGTACCCCACTTCCACATCTCTGGGACTACCCGATTCCTCAGACTGTTATCTTCATTATATTCCACAAATAAGTGAGCTCGTAAGATACTTGTCTTTCTCTGTTTGGCTTGATTCACTTAGGATGATACTTTCCAGGTCCCTCCATGTAGTCTCAAAGGATAAGAGATCTTTCTTTCTTACAGCTGCATAGTACTCCATTGTGTAAATGTACTAAAGCTTCTTTATCCATTTGTCTACTGATGGACACCTGGGCTGTTTCCAGATCTTAGCTATTGTAAATACTGCTGCTACAAACATGGGGGTACATATATTCTTTCTGATTAGTGTTTCGGGCTTCTTAGGATATATTCCGAGAAGTGGGATCACTGGGTCAAATGGAAGTTCAAGTTTTAATTTTTTGAGGTAACACCATATTGTTTTTCATAGTGGCTGCACCAGTCTGCATTCCCACCAGCAGTGTACTAGAGTCCCCTTTTCTCCAAACCTTCGCCAACACTTGTTGTTTGATGATTTGTTGATGGCGGCCATTCTGACAGGAGTGAGGTGATACATCATTGTTGTTTTAATTTTTAACTCTCTGATGGTTAGTGATGTTGAGGATTTCTTCATATGTCTCTTAGCCATTTGTATGTCCTGTTTGGAGATGTGTCTATTTAGTTCCTCTGCCCATTTTTTAATTGGATTCTTTGTCTTCCTTTTGTGGAGTTGTATGAGCACTTTATATATATTGGAAATTAACCCCTTATCTGATATATCATTGGCAATTATGCTCTCCCATACAGTGGGTAGCCTTTCTGTTTTGATGATTGTATCTTTCGCTGTGCAGAAGCTTTTGAGTTTGATATAGTCCCATATGTTCATTTTCTCCTTTGTTTCTATTGCCTTAGGTGATGTATCAGTGAACATTCTGCTGAGTATGATGTCTGAAATTTTGTTGCCTACAGTTTCTTCTAAGATTTTTATGGATTCATGAGTCACATTTAAGTCTTTTATCCATTTTGAGTTTATTCTTGTGTAGGGTGCAAGTTGATGGTCTAGTTTCATTTTTCTGCATATAGCTGTCCAAATTTCCCAGCACCATTTATTAAAGAGGCTGTCCTTACTTCACTGTATGCTCTTGCCACGTTTGTCAAATATTAATTGAGCGTATTGCCATGGGTCCATTTCTGGGTTCTCAGTTCTGTTCCACTGGTCTATATGCCTGTTATTGTGCCAGTACCAGGCTGTTTTGATTATGGTGGCTTTGTAGTATAAGCTGATATCTGGTAATCTGATCCCTCCAACTTTGTTCTTCCTTTTCAAGATTGCTGTGGCTATTCGAGGTCTTTTTTGGTTCCATATGAATTTTTGAAGTACTTGTTCTAATTCTGTGAAGTAGGCTGTTGGTATTTTGATGGGGATTGCATTGAATCTATAGATTGCTTTGGGTAATATGGACATTTTAATGATGTTAATTCTCCCAATCCATGAACAGGGTATGTGCTTCCACTTTTTTATATCTTCCTCTATTTCTTTTTTTCAATGACCTGCAGTTTTCTATGAATAGGCCCTTTATTTCTTTGGTTAAGTTTATTCCTAGGTATCATAATTCTTTTGCCGCAATTGTAAATGGGATTGTTTTGTTAGTTTCTCTTTCTGTGAGTTCATCTTTGATGTATAAGAATGCCATCAATTTCTTGACATTAATTTTGTATCCTGCTACTTTGCCAAATTTATTTAAGTCTAGTAAATTTCTGATGGAGTCTTTGGGGTTTTCTATGTATAGTATCATGTCATCTGCATATAATGACAGTTTCACTTTCCAATTTGGATCCCTTTTATTTTTCCTTCCTGTCTGATTGCTGTGGCTAATACTTCAAGTACTATGTTAAATAGGAGTGGCGAAAGTGGGCATCCTTGCCTTGTTCCTGTTCTTAAGGGAAATGTTTTACTTTTTGCCCATTGAGTATAATGTTGGCTGTAGGTCTTTCGTATATGGCTTTTATTTTATCTAGATATGATCCCTCTATTCCCACATTGCTGAGCGATTTTATAAGAAATGGATGCTGGATTTTGTCGAAGGCTTTTTTGGCATCTATTGATATGATCATGTGGTTTTTACTCTTCATTTTATTTATGTGGTGTATCACGTTTATTGATTTGTGAATATTGTACCAGCCTTGCATCCCTGAGATGAATCCCACTTGGTCATGGTGGATAATTTTTTTGGTGTATTGCTGGATCCTATTTGCTAGTATTTTGTTCAGGATTTTGGTGTCTATGTTCATCAGGGATACTGGCCTGTAGTTATCTTTCTTTGTAGTGTCTTTTTCTGGTTTTGGAATTAGAATTATGCTTGCCTCATAAAATGAGTTTGGAAGTCTTTCTTCTTCGTGAATTTTTTGAAATAGTTTGAGGAGAATAGGTGTTAGTTCTTCTTTGAATGTTTGGTAAAACTCCCCCGTGAAGCCATCCAGGCTAAGGCTTATGTTTGCTGGGAGAGTCTTCATTACATCTTCAATTTCTTCTGTTGATATTGGTCTGTTCAAGTTTTCTATCTCTTCCTGGTCCAGTTTTGGCAGACTGTGTGTTTCTAAAAATTTGTCTATTTTGCTTAGATTGTCGAATTTGTTGCCATATAATTGTTCCTAGTAGTTTTTAACGATCGTTTGTATTTCTGTGCTGTCAGTTGTTACTTCTCCTCTTTCATTTCTGATTTTGTGTATTTGGGTTCTCTCTCTTTGTTTCTTGGTGAGTCTAGCTAAGGATCCATCAATCTTGGTTATCTTTTCGAAAAACAAGCTCTTTGTTTCATTGATCCTTTGAATTGTTTTTTTTGGTCTTTATGTCGTTTACTTCTGCTCTGATCTTTACTATTTCCTTCCTTCTACTTGCTCTGGGGTTTTCTTTTGGGTTGGTCTCTAGTTCTTCAAGTTGTGAGGTTAGATAGTCTATTAGAGATGTTTCTTGTTTTTTGAGGTAGGCCTGTAGTGCTATGAACTTCCCTCTCAGAACTGCTTTCGCTGCATCCCATAGATTTTGTATTGTTCTGTCTTCATTTTCATTGTTTTCCATGAAGTTTTTGATTTCTTCCTTGAAATCCTCGGTGACCCATTCATTGTTTAATAACATGCTATGTAGCCTCCATGTGTTCAAATGTCTTTGTATGTTATTCTTGCAATGATTTCTAGTTTCATGCCATTGTGATCTGAGAAGATGCTTGATATGATTTCAGTCTTCTTGAACTTGTAGAGACTTAGTTTGTGCCCTAACACGTGGTCTGTCTTTGAGAATGTCTCATGTCCACTTGAGAAGAATGTGAATTCTGTAGTTTTGGGGTATATTTCTCTGTAGATACCTATTAAATCCATTTCGTCTAGTGCTTCAATTAAAGTCTCTGTTTCCTTGGCAATTTTTTTTCTAGAGGATCTATCCAGTATTGTCAGCAGGGTGTTGAAGTCCCCTGCTATGATTGTATTGCTATTGATTTCTCCTTTAAAGTCCTCCAGAAGATTTTTAATATATTTTGGTGCTCCTATATTGGGTGCAAATATGTTTATCAATGTTATATCTTCCTGTTGGATAGATCCTTTCAATATTATGTAGTGGCCTTCTTTGTCTCTAGTTATGGCTTTCATTTTGAAGTCTATTTTATCAGATATTAGTATTGCTACCCCAACTTTTTTTCCCTTTCCATTTGCTTGGATAATTTTTTTCTATCCCTTCACTTTCAATCTATGTGAGTCTTTTGTTGTGACATGGGTCTCTTGTAAACAACATATAGATGAGTCATGCTTTCTTTTCCAATCAACTACTCTGTGTCTTTTTTTGGGAGCATTCAAGTCATTTACATTTAAGATGATTATTGATATGTACTTATTTATTGCAATTTTTGTTTAGTGTGGTTCTATTTTTCTTTCCATTTCTCCTGCTAATTATAGCAGTCCTTTTAACATTTCTTGCAGTGCTGGTCTGGTGCTAATGTATTCTCTTAGCCTTTTTTTGGGTCTGGAAAGGTGTTTATTTGACCTTCTATTTTGAATAATAGCCTTGCTGGGTAGAGTAGTCTTGGATTCAGATCCTTGTTTTTCATGACCTTGATTACTTCATGCCATTCCCTTCTGGCCTGTAGTGTTTCTTGTGAGAAGTCAGCTGAGAACCTTATGGGGTTTCCTTTGTGTAAGGAATCGGGGGCACTGCCAAAAAACAGAGAAGAGACTGGAGAGTCAATCAGCCGAACAAACAGGGATCAGGCTTTATTGGGTACACTCCGGGCGGGTTCACAGACTCCAGGGGTCAAGTCCTAAAAGCCGCGCCCGATGCTGGGGTTTGTGCTTTTTTATATCTGCCCGTTGCAGCTGAGATTTGTCTGTTAGGGTTTGACCTTGCGGGGGCTATGCATGGGAGCCTCTGGAATGTGAGTCGATAAGAGCAGGATGGGAGTTAGTCTACAAGCCCGGGGCAGGCCGTTCCCGGATCAGGGTAGGAGGCAAGTCTGAGCAAGCGAAACAATGGTCGAGCAGTTTGCCTAGCGCCAGCTCCCAGGCTATCGGACACTGTGTACGTAACCTGTTGCTTCTCTCTTGCTGCTTTTAGGATTCTCTCTTTGTCTTTAATTTTTGGCAGTTTGATTACTATGTGTCTTGGTGTGGGCCTGTTGCGTTCTTCTTACTTGGGGCTCTCTGTGATTCTTGAACTTGAATGCCTTCTTCCTTCACCAAATTAGGAAAGTTTTCTGTCACTATTTCTTTGAATATATTCTCTAACACTTGTTCATTTTCTTCTTCTTCGTGGACTGCTATGATGCGAATATTATTACGTTTCCAGTTGCTCCACAGTTCTCTTAAGCTGTCTTCCTGTTTTTTAATCATATTTTTCCTTTTGGTTTTCTGATTGTTTGATTTTTTCTATCCTGTCTTCTAATTCACTGATCCGGTCCTCAGCTTCCTCTACTCTGCTTTTTAGACCTTCCAATGTGTTTTTCATTTCTGATATGTCATTTTTAATTTCCAACTGGTTGATTTTCCACATTTCTATGTCTTTACTCATGGTGCTCATGTCCTTACACATGCTGCTGAGCTTCCTCAAGATCATGGCCCTGAATTCTAGTTCTGTTAACTTGCTTAACTGCACCTCATTTATCTCATCTTCGGTAGAGGTCTCTTGTTCTTTCATTTGGCTTTTGTTTCTGTTTTCACCATTTTGGCTATCACAGTGGGCTTTGGAGTCTGCCAAATTTTCCCTGTGGGTGTTGGTGTTCTGCTGTTTGTGGCTCCCTCTCCTGGGTTTGGATGATGCAGGGAGGATCCACTTTAACCACCACTGTTAAGTCTTAACTTTCCTCTAGCTTTTTTTTTTTTTTTTGCCTGGAGGCTATTAGTAGAGGTCACCTGAAGAACCTTGGTTTCTGAGTTGCCTGAAAAACTCCCTCAGGTTCTCAGTGTAAGAGGATTTCCTGAGGGTGGGACAGATGCTGGTTGTTAATGGGCCTCAATTAACATTTCAATGGCCACCAGGTGGGGTTGAATCTTTGAGGGAGTGGCCACTGCCTCTCCCCAGGGCCCTGGGAAGGAGTTAGATGACCACATTCCTGTGTGGCTGCACTCGGCAAAAGCTCTGAGTGCCCTCCAAATCCCGAGTGTTCCCACACAGTTCCAGTCCAGTCTGCCTTCCCTCTGCTGGAGCCCAAGGTGAGTGGCTGCTGCCAATTTTTCCTCTGTCCAGACTCTGCATCATGGAGCCGCCTGGGACTTTAACCCGAGGGTGCTGCTCCCAGCTAAGGGCGGCTGAATCTGGGAGTCTGCAGCACCAGCCGAGAGCGTGGCACCCAGCCGAGGTGGCATCAGCTTCCAGCTGAGTCCCCTGGTCCCAGCCAAGTCCGCTGGTCTCATCCCAGGCTGCTGCGGACCGTGGGCTCCTTGCCCCCTCTCACTTCCTCGCAAGCCTACCAGGATTGAGTCAGTGTCTCTGGTTATGTGGTCCTCCAGGCTGCCTTTTGGTTGCCCCTTCCTGATGATTTGTCTTTATTTTCATTGTAAATCCAGTTGGTCCTGGGAGATGGTCTGTGTAGCTCCATTCACTCCACCACCATTTTTTTCTCCCTGACTCCTCTTTTTGACAACCATGGTCCTGCAGGGCTTTGGGGGGCTGTAGCACCCCCCTACTACAGGGGTGGGTGCACTGGCTCCTTGAAGACCCCAAGGGACAGCAGAGTGGGGAGAGGAGGCTTGGAGGAGTCCTTCCCCCACCTCACACAAAGCAGTGCCTCCATATTTCTGTAATGTGCCAGGCTCCTGAGCAAGAGTCCATTTGAACATCTCTTCACTCTAAATCAACATTACGTGGCTTTATGATTACTTATGTAACGTAACAAGTTACATCTCTCAGTGCCTTGATTTTTCCAGGTGTATTACTGGTCAGTAATACACCTGGAAAAATCAGCCAGCCTTTTTCTCTATCAGTCAGCCTTTTCTCTATCCCTAACCCACCCCAGGTCTATGACCTTTCCCCATGAGGAAATTTGTCTCACTTCAGATGGGAGCCCAGAGGGTTTTGGAAGGGGATTAGGGAGATGAGAAAGCAGCAGATCCAACTCTAGGCCTTAAATGTCTAAGTGAAGAAGGAGGGTAGGGGCTTTTGAGGACATATTGATAGAGTTTCTATTTGGTCAGAGAGAGGAATGGGATGGGGTTTATTTAGCAGTTTCTACTTCCCAGGCACTGTTCTGGGTGCTGGGGAGTTTGCAATAAACAAGGCAGTGCTTGATTCTTCAGGAAACAGTATTTCAGGTGCTAGTGAGTGTTCTGAGGACAGGAGGGAAGTGTTAGGACACTTGGGGGTATTGAATTAGCTTGGTCTGTGGGCCTTTCCTAAGAAAATGACATCTGAGTGAGAACTGAATGGGAAGAAGGTGGCAGTCATGGAAAGGCCTAGGGCAGTGGTTCTCAACCTTCCTAAAGTTGCGCCCCTTTAATACAGTTCCTCATGCTGTGGTGACCCCCAACCATAAAATTATTTTCGTTGCAACTTCATAACTGTAATTTTGCTACTGTTAGGTCTTGGGCAAACCCTGTGAAAGGGTCATTTGACCCCCAAAGGAGTCATGGCCCACAGATGAGAACCGCTGGTCTAGGGGAACAGACCTGGATCCAAGTTATGGAAAGGTCTGAGGGAACAGATCTGGGTCAGAGCTCTGGAAAGGTCTTTGAGCAGAAGGAAGAGCTAACTGAAAGGCCCTGAGGTGGAGATGAACTTGCATGTCCACAGGGCAGAGAGAATTCAGTGTGTCCAGAGCCCTGTGGGAGTGGGGGATGGGGGTGGCAGTGAGGCCAGCCAAGAGGAGGGGTCTGGCTAAGTAGCCCTCTGTAGGTGATGTGAACGCAGTCTGATGTCATCTGCAGGGGTGAGAAGTAAATGGAAGGCTTTAAGAAGATGTGACTGTACTTTGGGAAAATTGATGTGGCCACTGACAAGGATAAACTAGTAGGACAAGTGTGGAAGTGGACAGACCAACTAGGAGGCTCTTGCTTAGTCATCCAGGTACATGATGATGTTGCCTGAGACCAGGGCTGAGGGAATGGGTTGGTGAGGGTTGGCAGACCGAAAATTTGTTCAAGATTAGAGTGACTAGACATATTGATGAGGTGTTAAATTATAGAGAAGAGTGTCAAGGATGGCTTTAGACTCTTATCCTGAATTCATGTGTGTACAGGAAGAGATGGAAGGCTTAGGGACATGGGGTATGGAAGTTAGTGTTAGTCCTGTTCCAGGGCATTCGTTAAAGCTTTAGTCCCCAATGACTCAGAGCTCCCAAGGTATCTTGGAGCAAAGAAAGCAAAGCCCTTGGACATTTGGAAAGTATCTGTGTTTGAGGTTTGTGCTTAAGCGCCCCTGAGAAACATCCTGTGGCATATACACTGCATGGGGCCAAAGTCCAAGCTGGTGTCAATTATTATATCTTGTACCCTGCATGGTTCCTGCTTTTCTCACGGAGGCCCACTTCCTCTCTTCTGAGCCAAACAGGAGGGGGCATTCTGTGCTGCTATCACAGTGCATCCCTTCTCTGGGGGCCTGCCATTATAATCTTCTCAGTCTGGGCAAACTCACCTCCACCACTGGGTCATTTTTGCACAGGCCTGGAAGTCTCTGTAATGATGAGCTGGCCATTCTGCAATGTCCTAAAAAGACTACTAAACCTGTACAAATCCATGAAAACTTCATTGTTTAAATTTGATTCTGATTCGTGGAAGTCATTCAGCCCAGCCTCTGACTGTCCAGGACATTCTGCCATAACACACCCAGCAAATGGCCCCTGACCTTGATCTTTCCCACCACAGGGTACTCACAACTTCATAATGTAGCTCATTTCTTTGCTCTAGAGCACTGATAGTTTGAACTTTCTCTACTTAGGCATCCTTGGAATTCTCCTAAACAGCCCTGTGTCTGCCCTCCAGAGGCACATGTGCAGCCTTTAAGAAAGTGAAGGTGACCTACATGCCCTTTTTTAGACTCCAGCCCCTTATTCTCATATGAGATGAGAGTTCTAAAGACCTCATGATCCTGGTCACTACCCTCCTTAGAAGACATCGTAGGTTGTTCCTCTCAGATTTGAGGCCTAAAAAGGAACTCCGTTCCTTCAATGTAATGCAGGGTGTCTCTCCCTTGCCCCTGACACTTCTTTTGTACATTTTATATGTCGCAGGTGAAAGTACTGTTGATTGGAAGAGATTTTCCTTTTTTTCAAATGGCTCTTATTGCCTGAAATTCTCTTCAGGTGATTTATTTTTAATTGACTGAACTCTAAGCTTTGAATCAAGCATTTTAGAATTATTTGGATTCTGTCACTGAGAAGTCTCGTCACTCTCAGTCGCTCATTCATACGCTCTGCCCTATGGGGATTGGTGGCACTGCTTCCAGTGCTCAGCCTACCTTGGACAAGGGCAGGGCAGATATGGAGCATGCATAATTGTTCCCATTTATTGCTTAGGAGTTGTTATAATGACCATTGATCCAGCGAGCCCAAGTTCTTTGTTACTGTTACAAAATATTAAATGATGTCAGTGCAATGATAACAGGGCTCCAGATGGGAGGGGTTGATTCCAGAGGGAACACTGCCCAGGGAAGGACCCTCCAGACCCAGGAGGGGAGATCTATGTGGAAGTAGACACTGAACTTCCCTGAGGGAAGATGATTTAATACACAGCTTTGGCCCTGGCCAGTTTGGTCCAGCGGTTAGAGCATTGGCCTGAAGACCAAAGAGTCATGGGTTCAGTTCCAGTCAAGGGCATGTACCTCGGTTGCAGTTCAGTCCATGGCCCTGGTTGGCGTCATGTGGGAGGCAACAATTGATTCATCTCTCTCACATTCTCACATTGATGTTTCTCTCTCTCTCTCTCTCTCTCTCTCTCTCTCTCTCTCTCCTTCTCCCTCTCCCACTCCCACTCTGTCTGAAGATAAATGAAAAAATATCCTCAGATGAGAATTTAAAACACACACACACACACACACATACACACACACACACACACAGCTTTGGAGGAGGGACTGGGGACCCACCTGACTTTATTTCAGCAGAGGGAAGAGGTAGTGACTATTTTGGGCATCCTGTGCAGCTCTGTTTCTCATCCTGGGAGGGGCCCATTCCAAAATAGGTACCTTAAAGCTGTGGGAGAAGTGACTCCCAGGGGCAGGGTGGGGTGTGCACTGGATATCCTGATGCCTGCCCATGCAGAGGAGACAGTGACTGACAGAAGAGGAGGCAGTTGGCCCACAAATGGCCCTGACACACTGCCCAGAAGGAACCAATGAGTATTTGGGAGGTTGAGCCTGAAAGGACCTTTATAGACTAGTGACCAGACTAGGATTTTGGTTTGCTAATTTGCAAGATGCATGTGGCAGGGCTGCATATCCAGGCAGTAGAGATACTGGAGCTATTTTTCCAGCATGAGCCAACACCTGGAGGTGATGCTGAGACACGTGAAACAATAGGTGCTTTCTGCTCCATTATTTATTAATTTAAAAAGCCATGTGTGCACATGATTAAACATGTAAGACAATGTAAAATTGAACACTGCTTTTCTGCTGACCCCTTATCCCACTTGCCATAGAGTAGCCACTGTAACATTGTTGTGTGTAGTCTCTCAAAAAATATCAATGCCTATTCTAACATACATTTTACCCAAATCAAATTATAATATATTGTTCTATAGCTTGCTTTTTTCACTTTAATGATATGTCTTGGAGTTCTTTCTCTGGCGGCATATATAAACCTTTAAACCTTTCCCGTTCTTTTTTGTTTTTGTTTTTTTTATCCTCATCCAAGGACATTTTTTGATATTTTGTTAAGATAGAGTGGGAGGGAGAGAGAGAGAGAGAAACATCGATGTGCAAGGGACACATCGAATGGTTGTCACCCACATGACCCAACCAGGGCCAAGGACAAACTGCAACCGAGGTATGTGCCCTTAGCGGGAACTGAACCTGGGTCTCTGCAGACCGCAGGCTGACGCTCTAACCACTGAACTAAACCGGCCAGGGCAAACATTTCCCATTTTTATTAACAATTGTACAACTAAAATCATAGATTCTTCAAACTGAAAATAACCTGCCAATCAATGTGATCTTTTTTGCTAGAATCTGGAGAGGTGAGGTGACTTGCTGGAGGGCACAGTGAGTTAGTGAGAGGGAAGGATTCCTATGAGAGCTTCCTTCCAGACTGGGTATGGGGATGACAGATAGGAATGGCCATTGCTGGCTGGCTGCATTTTATTGCATCATTGTCTATGTCCATCATTCTGTGCTGTTGGCAGCAGGAGGAAGGGCGGGAGAACAAACCTTTTAGCAGAAATGATATGTCTTCTGCACACAGTGAAGTACAGTTCAAAAGATACTGGAGTAGAAATGTCATCTGGGCCAGCAGAAATGTGTGTTCAGTGTCAGTGAGAAGCCCCCATCTTCATCAATAGAACAAACCACTTATCATTTGGACAGCAAAGCGTTTCCCTAGAAGTCTTCAGATTTTGAGTGTGTTCTTTGAAGTTCTTATCAAACACTGAAGCAGAGCTTGGTGGCAAGTGGCTGTGACTCCTGTTGGCCTCAAACGTGTTCCTTTGCTGTAGTTTCTGACCCCAACCCCTTAATGCCTGTGGCCACTGACATCCTACCTTACATAGGTGAAGGATGAGTGAGAGCCTTCTTAGCTGCAGTTGTGAGTGGCTGCATGACTGCCCACACTGAAGGTGGGAACTCTTGCCTCTGAGGTGCCTGAGAGTCAGTACTTGTATGTTTTCTGATAGTTTGTTTTTTATTTTTTTAAATCCTCACCCAAAGATATTTTTTCATTGATTTTCAGGTAGAGTGGGAGGGACAGAGGAGGGGGCAGAGAGAGAAATATTGATGTGAGAGAGACACATCTATTGGTTGCCTCCCACATGACCAGGGCTGGGGATTGAACTGCAACTGAGTTATGTTTGAACCTTGACCGGGACCAAATGCAAGACTCTATGGTCCGTGGGCCGATGTTCTAACTGCTGGGCCAAACCAGCCAGGGCAGTACTTGTATGTTAACAAGCTTGTTGGAAATCTAGTAGGCCAGCTTGTCCCACCCCCAGGTGTGTGCCTTCCAGGGCTGCCCACTCATGTGCCAGGGTGTGGGAGATGAGACCACAGACTAGAAAGGGCACATCTTCCTGGAACATCAATTTTACATGAAGTTTCAGGGAAGAAATGCTATTTTTATATTAAAGCAAACATGTTCTGGAATAGCATGGAAAATTTAACTCACTTTCTAAGATAAAACAGGCAATTTCAAAGCAGTTTTATCCCTCTTTGCCTTGGGCAACTTCAAGCTTAACCCTCCAATTCCCTGGAGGGCATGTGTTCTCTCTCTCTCTCTCTCTCTCTCTCTCTCTCTCTCTCTTTCTCTCTCCCTCCCTCCCCCCTCCTCTGTTATTTGGTACTTTGTTGAAAAGTGTCTTAGTTAGTTTATATGGATTTTCTTAAGAAAATGGCAGTTTATGTTAAGGATGTGCACAGCTAGAACCAGAAAGTTGGCAGGGCCCTAGGCTGCTTAGGTGGGTGCTTTCCTCTGCGCCTGACTGTGTTCACTCCCTCCTGACAGCTCCACAAGCCCTGCTCTGTTTCTCAGGTCTCTCAGAGTCTCTCCCATGGCTTTGAGTTGTCTTGGCCCTGACCCATCCTAATGACTTCCTCTTGTGTTATCTCCACTTGCCTCTCTGCTAATTTCCAAAGGGAAAGCTGATTTGGCCCAGCTCATCTTCTCACACCTGCCAGGCTGAGGATTGCCTGCCCTTTGGTCATATTAGCTAGAATGAGGGGTTCAAGGCCATTTGGTACACAACCTGTTTCCTTAAGCCACTGCTTCTGGAGGGGCAGGTGGGCCAGTTGAGCCTAAAAGGAGATATGAACCAGTTAGCAGGTGATGATTCTAACCTGCCAGTTTATGGCACAGAGAAAAATGGTAGACCCTAGAAAGGCAGACAGTTGGTAAGTTTCACAGGTGCCTCCCTCCCTGGTGAGTCCTCTTTACCACATGAAATGTATTTCCTAGTGAGAAACTCCTGGACTGTCTCACTTTCCTGATATCCATCCAGGTGGATAAATTTTCCCTATCAGCCAAGCTACGGTCTGAATGAGCACCTTTCTACTGCTGTATCCCAGGCTACCATTTAAGATCATTATGTCACCAGAAGTTTAGTCAGCATAGGCCCCCTCACAACACACAATGGAGAATGGAATGGGAGCCAAAAGAGTGCCAGAGGAACAGAGCATTTCATGGGAGGGAAGGCAGTGCTAACACTCACCAAAGTCCTGCCACTGTGCTGTTCCACCTGGGCTGCCATCTCTGTTCAGCAAGGAGAGGCTGGTAGTGCTTCTGAAGCCATTAATCCATACGTATCCTCAGCACAGTGACCAGAGAGCTCCCTTCTCAGGAATGTTACAGGATCAGCAGACAGCATCTTTAAAGTATTCTTCTCCTTTTATGCAGTGGTGCCGCTGCAGGTGATACTGCTGGGCATGGCATCCTCTTCTATTTAGGGCATGACCATTGCTAAGACAGCCTGTCTTCCCCCCTGATTTGGTCCTGTTCATATTCTTTACTGGCCTTTTACAATAGGATGTTTCTCTCTGTCCTCTGAGAGAGAAGGTGTAGGCAGTTGGGTTGGGGAGTCAGACAGACCTGGGTTTAAATCTTGCCTCTACTACTCACTCACTGGCTTTCTGATTTGCCACTTTCTCATCTCTAAGTCTGTCTCCTTTTCTGCAAAAAGGAAATGATGTTCCAAGGAGATTCTGGCTGATAGCATTTGATGAGATCGTTGCAATTGGTATACAAAACCTATGGCCATTCTGACCTTTCACTCTGTCCCCCGAGGGTCTTTGATGTGTTCAGCCTGAAACGTCCTTTTTTCCATTCCCCAGCTAACCAGTGTCTTAGGCTCAGCTTAGACGCTGTAGCACAGAAGCCTTCTGCAGAGTAGGATTGTGGCCTTGGATGAATCTTGACCTCCACGACCCTCAGTCTCTTGGTCTGGGATAGAGAGCACCAAATCTAAATTATAGGGCTTCAGTTAGGACCACATGTGACATGAAGAGCGCCCTCCAAAGCCTTTCTCTCAAGAGTTCTGCTTTGTCGGTTTTGCAGTTCCCACAGGCTTTATCAGTTATGAGTGGGAAGCCTCAGGGCTGTAGGGCCCGGTTCAAGATCACCCCCAGCCCTAGGTGCCAGCACAGCTCACACTCCCCCAGCTGTCTTTAAGAAGTCTGTCAGGGAATGGGGGCCTCCCTGCTCTTTCTCAGCAGAAGGGAAACTTTTAATCACATTACAGTTTGGTTTGTTTGGCTACTGGCTTATCTCTCTGAGTTTGTAGTTTCTTCTTAACCAGAAAGCCACCTGTGAACAGATGTGATCACTTAGTTATAAGCACCTGAAGTGCTCTGCGTGTGAGTTCCCAGTTTAATCTTCACCACCCCACCCACAGTCAAGTAGGCAGTATCACTTTCTCTACTCGAAGATGAGGCAGATATGGCTGAGAGAGGCTGTGTACTCACATGTGGTCACATAGGTAGCAAGTGGTAGAGCAAGGGCGCTACCCAGGGCCCTCCTTCCCACTCCAGGGCCAGTGGTTTCAGCCCCAAGGGAGCCCAGTTTGCTTGGCTATGAGGACACTAAAGTGTAGCCTCCTCCACTGCTTTCTTAGCATCTCCCCACCCTGTGGTGCCACCCTCCGCACTGGCGCATTTGTACAGTGCTTGTTGGGAATTTCTGGAACTTCTCATCCTATACTGTATTTAAAGTTCTCACCTGAACAGCGTGCCTCACCTGCTAGAGTATCAGCTGCTTGAGGATAGTGATGGGATCTTAACCACAAGGTTTTTTTTAAATTCTCATTTGATGTATCTGTGTAATTATGAGCACAAAAAGCATCCATATATTAGATGTAGCCCATGTGCACATTCATGCTCCTCTTCAAAGGTCAGAACAGAAGGGCCTGCCTTGAAACCTCCATCAGATAAGGTAAGAGAAACAAAAGAAAAAATGAACACATGGGACTACATCAAAGTTAAAAGCTTCTGCACAGCAAAAGAAACAACCATCAAATGGAAAGGCAACCCACTTTATGGGAGAGCATAATTGCCAATGATACATCAGATAAAGGGTTAATTTCCAAAATATATAGAGTTCTCACACAATTCAATAAAAGGAAGACAAAGAACCCAATTTAAAAACGGGCAGAGAACCTAAAGAGACACCTCTCCAAACAGGACATACAAATGGCCAAGAGACATGAAAAAACGCTCAACGTCACTAATCATCAGAGAGATGCAAATTAAAACAACAATGAGGTATCGCTTCACACCTGTCAGAATGGCCGCCATCAACAAATCATCAAACAACAAGTGCTGGTGAGGGTGTGGAGAAAAAAGGATCCTAGTACACTGCTGGTGGAATGCAGACTGGTGCAGCAACTATGGATAACACTATAGTGTTACCTCAAAAAGTTAAAAATTGACTTCCATTTCACCCAGTGATCCCACTTCTAGGAATATACCCTAAGAAGCCTGTCCATCAGTAGACGAGTGGATAATAAAGCTGTGGTACATATACACAATGGAGTACTATGCAGCTGTAAGAAAAAGATCTCGTATCCTTTGTGACGACATTGAGGGACCTAGAAAATATTATCCTAAGTGAAACAAGTCAAGTAGAAAAAGACAATATCACATGATCTCACTTATTTGTGGAATATAATGAACTAAACAAACTGATGAACAAAATAGACCCAGAGTCATAGAAGCGGGCTACAGACAATCCTCAGAAGGGGTGGGGGGAGGAAAGGGATAAACCACAGAACTTATATGCATGAATGCATAACCGATGGACATAGACAACAAAGCTGGTGACGCAGTGTGGGGAGGGCTAGGGAAGAGGATGTCAATGGGGGGAAAAAGGAGAAACATCTGTAACAAATATAAATAAATTAAAAAAAATAAAAATAAACCTCCAGCAGACCTTGGCAGAGATGCAGGACCCATGCACCTGTGCTGCAGCAGTGGCACTCAGAGCTCTGGAGCCCCTGCACAGGAAGAGAAGATCCATCTCACCGAAACGGTGATTTATGGTCACCAGGACTGGCCTAGCCACTTGGGATAGGTTCTCTCAGAAGCAGCCCATTTGGAGATAGGAAGATTATTTTGCAGTGAGAATAAGCATTCCTTAGAAGTTAGAATAGCCTCTCATTCTCTTGTTCCAGCTAAGATTTGCATAGCATTTTGACTCCTGGGAACATTGTTCCTGGTAATGCCACAATCCCAGAAGACAACTTTGAGTTTATGGGGGGTCGCATAATTCTCAGCTCTCTTTGACATGTTTGATACCATTGTGCCCCTCAGGTACACTGACTCAGGCTGATGGAGTTCACTTTGTACCCTGAAACCATCCCAGGCTTCCAGAGGTATTGTAGACTGTCCAGCAGGCAGCCTCTAGGCTGTAGAAGGATGCATGCACACTAACGTCTAACTTCTGGCCCTAGCCTGATCTGTGCAGAAAGTGCGTGGGGTGAGGGGTGGTGCCCTTTGTAATCCCTGACACAGGGTAAGCACCTTACAGCTTCTCCCTAGGCCCCAGCAGTCACTCACTCTTTTGCAGGAGGGTTATTTTCTCATGTAATCCCTTTTGTAAAAAGAGGCCACATCAACAAGGACTCTTTGTTGCAAGTGACAAAAAATCACAAAAAAGAGAAAAGGGAGAAGTGGAGGGAAACATTGACTCATACAATCAAAAACTCTAAGACAGACCTGGCTTTAGGTGTTTCTTGAATTTGGTCTTCTGCTAGGTCGTGAGAGACCCCTGTTCAGCCTTCACATCCTTGGATGGGTTCCATTCTCGGTTCCACAAAGTGACCTTCGGCAGTTTCAGATTCTTCTGATTGCAACATCCACAGACTGAGTCCACTTTTCTAAGAGTGGAAAGAAAAGTGCCCTGACAGAGTTGAGCTGCTTGACCCTGATCACCAGAGTGAGAGTACATGGCCTTCCCAAACTCATCCCTATGGCCAGGTTGATGGACATACTCCCTGGCTAAGCCTTGGTGACGAACAGCAACTGGAATGGGGAAGGCTACAGTGACGGTGGAGAGAGAGTGAGGAGAGGCTGGGTGGCAAAAGTAACAACTATCTGCTACACTGGCTGACCACTGAATGGAAAATTTTGATCTTTTGCCTCTGCCAGGATGTTAACATAGTCATGTTGTGGTCACTACCCCTGATCATAACCAATCATATTGTAATTCACCCAGTGCCCAGAAACAAGGCCAATGTATTTCCTCTCTTGGTGGATTCTAGAACTACTTGTTCCTAGTAGATGCAGTTACTTTGCTTAAGATTAGATTCTCTTCCTGCTGCCACCACAGAGATGGAGATGAGCTGAGTCTATACATGACAGGCCAGCATCTGCCATCTAAAAGCAGAGCTCCTGACTCTACTTGCTGACAGTTTTATCTCTCAGAAGCTTGAGGAAGAAATTAGAGAAACTGTTCTGAGCCAAAAAGGATTAGAGAAGCAGAAGGAACCTGGGAACATTGGGGAGCAGTGCCTACACCACTCGAGGGAGGCCAAGTGCAAAGGGAAAACATTCCAGGCTTCCAGAGGTATTGTAGACTAACAATAGCCAACTGAACCCTGGTTCTTCAAACAAAAGAAGAGATTCTCTAATGGGTACCCTGGAAGCTGGCTGGCCTACAAAGCAAACTTTTCCTAGATTGTCATAGTTATGGTTTGGGGATGCTCTGCTCACACCTGTGTGGACTCCTGTAACCACTGCCTTTTAAAGAGTTTCATTTTTAACTCAGCAAATTCTTTTTTGACTACCTGTTGTGAGCACAGTCCTTGTTCTCTGGAAGCTCCTGGTTTAGTAAGAGGAAAAAAACTGTGAGTACCCCTATGGCAGGTCACTATCACCTCTCCCTGAACCTCTACAGTAGACTTCTAAAGTGGTCTTCCTCCTTCTCTTCTGCATGCCCCACCCCCTCATTCCCAGCAGCTTTGTAATCCTCATGCACTGTCCTCTACTTCAGATCCTCCCATAGCTCTAGTCACAGGAAGTGAAGTCCAGTGGCTTCTGCCCTGACTTCATGTCATCTACAGTCCTCCCTGCCTCTTTCCCCCTCCCCCCACCACCTTCACTTCAGACACTCCTCCCCTCCCCTGTGCCTTTGCACTCCCCTCTTTCTTCAGCCTTCCATACTAGCCGTTCATACCTTCTTTGTTCTTTTCCGTTCCTTTTGTCCTTTATATTTTTTCCTTTTTTTTCTTTCTTTCTTAACTTTTGGGGATTTTTTCCATTTAAATCTCAACTATAGTTTAACTTCTCAGAGATGATTTTTCTCACCCTTCCCCTTTGCTGTTTATCACACTATCCTGCTTGATTTCCTTTATGTGAACAGCAGTACCTCATTTATTTTCTTGTCTGTCTCCACACTGACCCATAATCTCTTTAAGAGTGAGACTGTGCCTGTTCTGTTTGTGTCTTGCTTCAGTGTGACCTCATTCTAAATAATTCTATCTGCAATAACCCTATTCCCACATAAGGTCTTAATCTGAGGTGTTGGGGGTTGGGACTTCAACATATGAATTTGGGAGGCACAATTCAGTTCATCACAAAGCATCTGTGGGGGTTCTGCATTTCACCACTGTGGTTATGAGGTCTAAATCTATGCTCAAGCCACCCTAAAGCTACCCACAGCCCAGATATTAGAAGGTGTTGGGGAACTAAGGACTCCACAGGAAACTACTGCCTCTTATTTTGCCTTGTGACCCATTCATGCTCTTTTTTTAATTTTTTCATGCATTCTTTTTTTTTTTTTTTTTTTTACAGATGTTTCTCCTTTTTTTCTCCATTGACACCCTGCTGCCCATCATTCAGCTCTTTTTAATAGTGTTTTCCTATTCCTTCCTGTTCTGTTCTATCCATTCTCCTCTTGCACTCAACTAGCCTGCTTTCCAAGTTCTTCAGACTATACTCTCACCCTGTGGTCTGGCCAACCTTTGGTCCAATTAGCAACACTCTTGAGTAGCCTTTTGAGTGGACACTATCTCCAGGAAGGGCAGCCTGGAGCCCCTTAAGTGGTATGTCCAGTACATGCTAAAAATAATGCTATGGCACCACCAAAAATCTCCAACAAAATGAATCTGGAGTCAGAGCTGAGAGAGTGAATTACAAGAACCTCTAGAGAGACAGAAGGGACAGTTTTCTTGGCTGGGGCCAATACTGGCCAGGTATAACTGAACATGAAGGTGTGTGAATGGCACTCAGCTTCATGGAGCCTCCATGAAGCAGAATGATGCATATGGGTTCAAGAGCTCAGAAAGCAGCTTCGCCACCAAGCTGGGATGCTCAGACTTTCCTAGAAGATGCCAAGAGCTGGAAATGTCATTAGCAGAGGAGTAATAAGATTAAATTAATGCTATAGAAGTTAGCAATTATGTGGAAGAAATTTGAGCTGTGGAGAAAAGATATAAGGCTATTATGATTGTCTTGGGAAAAGACAAAAAGGACCTGAAGTAGGGCATTTGGGAGGGAGTACAGAGAACAAAGAAAGGGATTTACTGCATTTTTGAGGCAGAACAACAGAAATTGGTGACTCTCATGGTAAAGATGGAGTGAAGAGGTGATATTCTGAAAGTACTGACTAGAATTAACTGAGTTAAAGGTAAATAGGGAAAACTCTTACAACTCAAAAACAGAAAAACACAACCCCATTTTAAAATGGGCAAAACTTAAATAGACATTTCTCAAAAGACACACCCAAAAAGGCACACAGCAAGATTTCATGTGTCATTAGTCATGAGGGACATACAAATCAAAACAATAGGATTCCAAAATGGCGGCAGAGTGAATGGAAACAACACAGACCATCTCCCAGGACCAAACTGGAATTACAACAAAAATAAAGACAAATCTTCAGGAAAAAGCAACAGAGGACCACATGACCAGGGACAGTGACTCGATCCTGGTAAGACTGTGGAAGGCACGAGAGGGGGGCTGGGAGCCCACAAAGAGCAGCAGCCTTACCTGTGAGCAGCACCTTCGGGTTACACTTCCAAGCAGCTCCACAGCGCAGAGCCAGGACAGACACTAAAATAGCCACAGCCACTCACCTTGGGCTCCACCAGAGGGAGGGCAGACTGGACTGGAACTGTGTGGGGACACTCGGGATTTGAAGGGCCCTCAGAGCTTTTACTGAGTTGCAGCCATGCAAGACAGTGGTCATCTTACTCCTTCCCAGGGCTTTGGGGAGAGGTGGCTGCCCCTCCCTCAGAGATTCAACCCCACCCAGTGGCCATTGAAATGCAAATTGAGGCTCATTAACAACCAGCATCAGCCCCATCCTTTGGAAATCCTCTTATTCTGAAAACCTGAGGGAGCTTTTCATTCAACTGAGAAGCCAAAGCTCTTCAAGTAACTGTGACTAATAGCCTCCAGGCAAAAAACTAGAGAATAACTGAACAATTCCTGGGCTTGCAACTCTGCCAAGGAAGGAAAGACTTGACAGTGGTGTTTAAGGTGGGTCCTTCCACACTCATCCAAGCCCAGTAGAGGGTGCCACAGCAACAGAACACCAACACCCACAGGGAAAATTTGGCAGGCTCCAAAGCCCACTGAGATAGGCAAAATGGTGAAACAAAGAAACAAATACCAAATGAAAGAACAAGAGCCCTTTACCGAAAATGAAATAAATGAGGTGCAGCTAAGCAAGTTAACAGAACTAGAATTCAGAGCTATGGTCTTAAGGAAGCTCAACAGCATGTGTAAGGACATGAGTACCATAAGTGAAGACATACAAATGTTAAAAATGAACCAGTTGAAAATAAAAAAACAACCAAGAAAAAATGAAGAATGCCATATCAGAAATAAAGAACTCATTGGAAGGTCTAAACAGCAGAGTAGAGGAAGCAGAGGACCGGATAAGTGAATTACAAGGCAGGGTAGAAAAAAATCAACCAATCAGGAAACCAAAAGGAAAAAACATGAAAAACAAAACAAACAAACAAAAAAACAAAAAACAGGAGGAAGCTTAAGAAAACTGTGGGACAACTGAAAATGTAATAATATTAGCATCATAGGAGTCCCCAAAGAAGAAAAAAATGAACAAGTGTTAGAGAACATATTTGAAGAAATAGTGACAGAAAACTTACCTAATTTGGTAAAGAAAGAAGGCATTCAAGTATAAGAAGCACAGAGAGCCCCAAGTAAAAAGAATCCAAACAAGCCCACACCAAGACACAAAGTAATCGAAATACCAAATATTAATGACAGAGAGAGAATCCTAAACACAGCAAGAGATAAGCAACAGGTTACCTACAAAGAAAACCCATAAGGCTCTCAGCAAACTTCTCAACAGAAACACTACAAGCCAGAAGGGAATGGCATGAGGTAATCAAGGTCATGAACATCAAGGATGTGAATCCAAGATTACTCTACCCAGCAGGGCTATCATTCAAAATAGAAGGTCAAATAAACACCTTCCAAGACAAATAAAAAGGCTAAGGTAATACCTTAGCACCAAACAAGCACAGCGAGGAATGTTAAAAGGACTGCTTTAAATAGCAGAAGAAATAGGAAGAAAAATAGAACCACACTAAACAAAAATGGCAATAAATAAGTACATATCAATAATCACCTTAAATGAAAATGGATTAAATACTTACATAAAAGACACAGAGTAGCTGATTGGATAAGAAAACATGACTCATCTATATGTTGTTTACAAGAGACCCACCTCACAACAAAAGACTGACATAGGTTGAAAGTGAAGGGATGGAAGAAAATCTTCCAAGAAAATGGAAAGGAAAAAAAACACGGGGGTAGAAAACTCATATCTGATAAAATAGATTTCAAAATGAAGAGCATAACTAGAGACAAAGAAGGCCACTACATAATATTGAAAGGATCTCTCTAACAGGAAGATATAACCTTGACAAACATATATGCACCCAATATAGGAGCACCAAAATATATTTAAAATATTCTGGAAGCCTTCAAAGGAGAAATCAACAGCAATACAGTGATACCAGGGGATTTAAACATCCTGCTGACATCATGGAATAGATCCTCTAGAGAAAAAAAAAAAAATAGCAAGGAAACAGAGACTCTAAATGATGCACTAGAACAAATGGATTAAATAGATATCTACAGAGAACTACACCCCAAAACTACAGAATTCACATTCTTCTCAAGTGCACATAGGACATTCTCAAAGATAGACCACATGTTAGGATAGAAACTAAGTCTCTAGAAGTTCAAGAATATTGAAATCATATCAAGCATCTTCTCAAATCACAATGGCATGAAACAAGAAATCAATTGCAACAAGAACATGCAAAGACACATGAACACATGGAGGCTACATAGCATGCTATTAAACAACGAATGGGTTATCAAGAAGATCAAGGAAGAAATCTAAAACTTCCTGGAAACCAATGAAAATAAGCACACAACAAAATCTATGGGATGCAGCAAAAGCAGTTCTGAGAGGGAAGTTCATAGCACTACAGGCCTACCTCAAAAAAACAAGAAAAATCTCTAATAGACTATTTAACCTCACTACTTAAAGAACTAGAAAGCAAAAAAAAAAACCGAAAACAAACAAACAAACAAAAAACCCAGAGCAAGTAAAAGGAAGGACATAGTAAAGATCAGAACAGAAATAAATGACAGAGTCCAAAAATCATTTCAAAGGAACAATGAAACAAAAAGCTGGTTTTTCGAAAAGATAACCAAGATTGATGGACCCTTAGCTAGACTCACCAAGAAACAGAGAGAGAACCCAAATTTACAAAATCAGAAATAAAAGAGGAGAAGTAATAACTGACACCACAGAAATACAAAAGATCGTTAACAGCTACTATGAACAATTACATGGCAACAAATTCGACAATCTAAGTAAAATGGACAAATTTCTAGAAACACATAGTCTCTGAAAACTGTACTGGGAAGAGATAGAAAACTTAAACAGACCAATAATTGAAGATGTAATCAAGACTCTCCCAGCAAACAAAAGCCCAGGCCTGGATGGCTTCACAGGGGAGTTTAACTGAACATTCAAAAAAGAACTAACACCCATTCTCCTTAAAGTATTTTAAAAAATTCAAGAAGAAAAACTTCCAAACTCATTTTATGAGGCCATCATAATTCTAATTCCAAAACCAGAAAATACATTACAAAGAAAGAAAACTACAGGGCAATATCCCTAATGAACATAGACGCCAAAACCCTGAACAAAATACTAGCAAATCAAATCCAGCAATAAATCAAAAGAATTATTCAACATGACCAAGGGGGATTCATCCCAGGGATGCAAGGCTGGTACAATATTTGCAAATCAATAAATGTGATACACCACATAAATAAAATGAAGGATAGAAACTACATGATCATATCAATAGATGCCGAAAAAGCCTTCGACAAAATCCAGCATCCATTTCTGATAAAAGTGCTCAGCAATGTGGGAATAGAGGGATCATATCTAGACATACTAAAGGCCATATATGAAATATATACAGCCAACTTCATACTCAATGGGCAGAAACTAAAATCATATTCCTTAAGAACAGGAACAAGACAAGGATGCCCACTTTCGCCACTCTTATTTAACATAGTACTGGAAGTCTTAGCCACAGCAATCAGACAGGAAGAAAAAATAAAAGGGATCCAAATGGGAAAGGAGGAAGTGAAACTGTTATTATTTGCAGATGACATGGTACTATAGGTAGAAAACCCCAAAGACTTCGTCAAAAATCTACTAGACTTAATAAGTGAATGTGGCAAAGTAGCAGGATACAAAATTAATGTCAAGAAATTGATGGCATTCTTGTATACCAATGATGAACTCACAGAAAGAGAAACTAAGGGAACAATCCTATTTACCACTGTGGCAAAAAATTTAAGATACCTAGGAATAAACTTAACCAAAGAAATAAAGGACCTATATGCAGAAAATTATAGGACATTGAAAAAAGAAATAGGGGAAGATATAAAAACTTAGTAGCACATACCTTGTTCATGGATTGGAAGAATTAACATCATTAAAATGTCCATACTACCCAAAGCAATCTATAGATTCTATGCAATCTCCATCAAAATACGAACAACATACTTTATAGAACTAGAACAAATACTTCAAAAGTTCATAATAGCCACAGCAATCTTGAAAAAGAACAAAGTTGGAGGGATCACATTACCAGATTTCAGGTTATACTACAAAGCAATTACAATCAAAACAGCCTGGTACTGGCACAAGAACAGGCATATAGACCAGTGGAACAGAACAGAGAACCCAGAAATGAACCCAAGGCAATATGCTCAATTAATATTTGACAAAGGTGGCAAGAGCATACAGTAAAGTAAAGACAGCCTCTTCAATAAATGGTATTGGGAAAATTCGACAGCTACATGCAAAAGAAAAAAATGAAACTAGACCATCAACTTACACCATGCATAAGAATAAACTCAAAATAGATAAAAGATTTATATGTGACTCATGAATTCATAAACATCATAGAAGATAATGTAGGCAACAAATTTCAGACATCATATGCAGCAGAATTTTCACTGATACATCACCTAAAGCAACAGAAACAGAGGAGAAAATGAACACATGGGACTACATCAAACTCAAAACTTCTGCACAGCAAAAGAAACCACCACCGAAATGTAAAGGCAACCCACTGTATGGGAGAGCATCATTGCCAATGATATATCATATAAGGAGTTAATTTCCAATATATAGAGAGTGCTCATACAACTCAACCAAAGGAAGACAAAGAACCCAATTTAAAAATGGGCAGAGGAACTAAATAGGCACCTCTCCAAACAGGATATACAAATAGCTAAAGACATATGAAGAAATGCTCAACATCACTAATCATCAGAGAGATGCAAGTTAAAACAACAATGAGGTATCACCTCACACCTGTCAGAATGGCCGCCATCAACAAATCATCTAACAACAAGTGTCGACGAGAGTGTGGAGAAAAGAGGACTCTAGTACACTGCTGGTGGAAATGCAGACTGGTGCAGCCACTATGGATAACAATATGGTATTACCTCAAAAAATTAAAAATTCGACTTCCATTTGACCCAGTGATTTCACTTCAAGGAAAAAAAACGAAGAAGCCTGAAACACCAATCAGAAAGAATATATGTACCCCCATTTTTGTAGCACACTATTTACAAGCTAAGATCTGGAAACAGCCTAAATGTCCATCAGTAGAAAATGGATAAAAATGCGTTGGTACATAAACCCAATGGAGTACTATGCAGCTGTAAGAAAGAAAGATCTTGTATCCTTAGGATCTAGTGCTTCATTTAGAGACTGTGTTTCCTTGTAATTTTTTTGTCTAGATGATCTATCCAGTGATGTCAACGGGGTATTGAAGTCCCCTGCTATGATTGTATTGCTGTTGATTTTATTTTTGATGTCCTCCAGATTTTTAATATATGTTGCTGATCTATATTGGGTGCATATATGTTTACCAAGGTTATATCTTTCTGTTGTATAGATCCTTTCAATATTATGTATTGGCCTTCCTTGGTCTTCATTTTGAAATTTATTTTATCAGATATGAGTATTGCTACCCCAGCTTTTTTTGCTTTTTGTTTGCTTTGAAGATTTTCTTCCATCCCTTCACTTTCAACTTATGTGAGTCTTTTGTTGTGAGGTGGGTGTCTTGTAAACAACATATAAATGTCTCATGCTTTCTTATTCATTCAGCTACTCTGTGTCTTTTTATCGGAGCATTCAGTCCATTTACATTTAAGGTGATTATTGATACGTACTTATATATTGCCATTTTTGTTTAGTGTGGTTCTATTTTTCTTCCTATTTCTTCTGCTAATTACAGCAGTCCTTTTAATATTTCTTACAGTGCTGGTTTGGTTCTAATATTCCCTTAGCCTTTTTTTTTTTTTTTTTTTTTTGGTCTGGGAAGGTGTTTATTTGACCTTCTATTTTGAATGATAGCCTTTCTGCGTAGAATAGTCTTGGATTCAGATACTTGTTTTTCATGAGCTTGATTTCCTCATGCCATTCCCTTCTGTCCTGTAGTGTTTTTTGTGAGAAGTCAGCTGAGAGCCTTATGGGCTTACCTTTGTAGGTAACCTGTTGCTTATCTCTTGCTGCTTTTAGGATTCTCTCTTTGTCTTTAATTTTTGGCATTTTGATTACTATGTGTGTTGGTGTGGGCCTGTTTGGGTTCTTTCTACTTGGGGTACTCTGTGCTTCTTGAACTTGAATGCCTTCTTTCTTCTCCAAATTAGGGAAGTTTTCTGTCACTATTTCTTGAAATATATTCTCTAACCCTTGCTCATTTTCTTCTTCGGGGTCTCCTATGATGAGAATGTTATTACATTTTCAGTTGTTCCACAGTACTCTCAAGCTGTCTTCCTGTTTTTTAATGTTTTTTTTCTTTTTGGTTTTCTGATTGGTTGATTTTTTCTACCCTATCTTCTAATTCACTGATCGGTCCTCAGCTTCCTCTATTTTGCTATTTAGACCTTCCAATGTGTTCTTTATTTCTGATATGTCATTTTTCATTTCTTCTTGGTTGTTTTTAATTTCCAACTGGTTGGTTTTCAACATTTCTATGTCTTTACTCATGGTGCTCATGTCCTTACACATGCTGTTGAGCTTCCTCAAGATCATGGCTTTGAATTCTAGTTCTGTTAACTTGCTTAGCTGCACCTCATTTATCTCATATTTGGTAGAGGTCTCTTGTTCTTTCATTTGGCTTTTGTTTCTGTGTTTCACCATTTTGGCTATCACCGTGGGCTTTGGATCCTGCCAAAGTTTCCCTGTGGGTGTTGGTGATCTGTTGTTTGTGGCTTCCTCTCCTGTGTTTGGATGAGCCAGAGAGGACCCACGTTAAACACCACTGTCAAGTCTTATTTTTCTGGTTAAAGTTGCTAGCCCAGGGAATGGTTCCATTATCCTCTTGCTTTTTGTCTGGAGGCTATCAGTAGCAGTTAGCCAAAGAGCCTTGGATTCTCAGTTGAATGAAAAACTCCCTCAGGTAAGCAGCATACAGAGATTTCCTGGAGTGTGGGTCAGATGCTGGTTGTTAGTGGGCCTCAATTTGCATTTCAAAGGCCACCGGGTGGGGTTGAATCTCTGAGGGATGGGCTGCTGCCTCTCTGCAGAGCCCTGGGAAGGAGTACAATGACCAAGGTCTTGTGTGGCTGCAACTCAGCAAAAGCTCTAAGCGCCCTCTAAATCCCAAGTGTCCCCACATAGTTTCATTCCAGTTGCCCTCCCTCTGCTGAAGCTCAAGGTAAGTGGCTGTGGCTATTTTAGCCTCTGTCAGGACTCTGCACTGTGGAGCCCCTTGGGAGTTTAACCCGAGGGCGCTGCTCACAGCTAAGGCCTCTGCTCACAGCTAAGGCTGCTGTAGACCGTGGGCTCCCAGCCCCCCTCTGGCATCTCTACAAACCTGCAGGGATTGAGTCAGTTTTCCTGGTTATGTGGTTCTCCAAGCTGCTTTTCTGTTGCTTTTTCCTAAAGATTTGTCTTTATTTTTGTTGTAATTCCAGTTTGGTCCTGTGAGATGATCTCTGTAGCTTCCATTCACTCCACTGCCATTTTGGAATCCGTTTTCAAACTATTTTGATAGTCATTTCACCCAATATGTTTCTGTGAATGTAAAGAAAAACAACAACAATGAACCAGTACCCCAAGGCATGGCTGGCTGCCCAGCTTTTGTGTGAGAACAGTGATGCTGCCCATCAGACGGCCCTACCTCCTTGCACAGCCTGGCCATGGAATGATTACAGTGGTAGATTACTTTGTCATCCTGTTTACCACAAGCGCACTGTTGAATTCTCTCACTGTCTTCCCGCACATGGCTTCTGTCCATCTAGGTTAAATGCTGCTCTGCACTTAGCAGCTGTTTAAAGCTCTTGCCTTCCTTTCTACTTTAATACCCACTCCCCAGCCTCGAGTTGGTTCCAGGGTTTTCATCCTAGTGTACAGGCCCCAGGTCTGCATGGTGTGAAATCTACCTTCCACACACCACAAATATTGAACAAAAATTTTTTTTCACACATCACTTTAACCTTTTTGCCCTTAATCATTTATCATACTTCTATGAAGTTTTTCTTGAATGATCCCATTCCTCTGTCTTCATTTTTTCTGGTCCCTTCCTGTACACTTTAATACAAAATCTTGCCATTAGACTCTCAATCAGGAGCTAACTTTGCACCTCTGACCAATCCCTTCTATTGTAGTTGGCTCAACTTGTTTGTGAGGAATGGTAGGATTCCATCAGCCCTCCACAGTCTTGACAAATACAGTGGAACCTCAGTTCTTGAACTTAATTTGTTCCGGAAGGCAGTTCAAAAACCAAAGCATTATTTTCCATTAAGAATAATGTAAATTGAATTAATTTATTCCAGACCCTCAAATGATTTTGTTTTAACCTTTCTTATATACAGTACATGTCTAATCAATAAATAAACATTTTAAAAACAAAAAGGACATGAAATGTAAGTAAAAATTTAATAAAAAGGAAATGAAATGTACAGCAAAAATGAAAATTTAGTCCTGGTCAGAGTTGCTCAGTAATTAGGCATCGTCCCATGCACCAAATGGTTGCTGATTTGATTCCTGGTCAGGGCACATGCCAGATTGCAGGCTCAATCCCCGTTAGGGGGTGTGCAGGAGGCAACCAATTGATGATTTGCTCTCACACATCAGTGTTTCTCTCTTTCTCTCCTTTCCTCTCTCTCTAAAAAATAAAAATCAATAAAATTTTTTAAAAAATAAAAATTGAAAATTTAATAATAAATAATAAGCAGCAACAAAAAATAAAAATAAAAAAGAACACGAAAATATTCACAGCACAATTTCTTGATATGTTAACAACGTGAGGTTTAGCCATAAACTGACTCATACTCGCACATTCTCTCCTTTGTCGCCTGAGAGAAGTGTTACTGATCATACAGTTATCAGCATGAAAAGATTGTTGGGTTAAGAAATGAATTGTTCAAGATAGGAGATGTTGGAGAACTGAGGTTTTACTATACTCCAAAGGAGTGGATCTTCTCACCCAAACACATACACAATGAAAAATAGCTCTTAGGTGAAAATCAGCACTCACCCAGAGGTCTGGCAGCTAAAGGTTAGTATTCAGTGTAAATCAAATTTTTAAAAAGCTGTGCAGTGATTACTGATTACCACAGCATTTCATTTATCTAGTGATTTGCAGTATTCAAAGTATGTGTGTGTATGTGTGTGTGTATATACATATAGGTAAATGCCCAAGCCTCTATACTTTTCAATTCCTTGTAAGAGTAGTCAGCTCCCTGCCCCAATCACGCATACACACACACACACACACACACTCAGAAGGGACGGAAATGCTAGGATATTCAGCCAAATCCACAGAAGAGGTGTGGTCCAGAAAACCCAACTCTGGGCCTTACTTAGATTTCTCATGATAGCACAGCAAAGATAGAGACAGAGCCTGCTTTTCCTCTGACTTTTCACAAATGTAAATACTTATATGAGGGTCTCACTTAAAGCCACTGACACCTTAGAGAGTGACATTCAGATGGTAGCCAGCCAGGTATGTTAGGAAATAGGACATGGAATAGATGTCCAGGGATTAAGGGGTGCCCAGAAGGGCAAGATGGGAGTGCCCTGGAGGAAGGGCATAAGCTAGGTCCTGACACAACAGGTGTTGTGCTTCAGGTGGAATGTTCCTGTGGCCTTGGGGGGATAGATTCAAGAAGGCTAGGCTAGGGAGTGGAGACCCACCAGGTGAGAGTTGGTAGCCAATTTAGGTTGGAGGTAATAACAGCAATGCTGAGGCAACACTGTGAGAATGTGAAGAAGACACAGTCCAGAGATCCAGAATTAGCTGATTAATGACGTCTTCATTTATTCTTCAAGTATGGACTCTGAGCTCACATGGTTCCCAGTCCATGTGAGGAAACAGGCATATTAGCTGATGATTGCAGTGTACTATGGGAAGTACTGCTGATCAGTGTGTCTCAGTCAGGACACTAAGAAGGGAATCATTAATTTGCCTGGGATGTGGGAGGGGAATGACACTGTCCAGTGGAGGGGACATTGTTGTTGGGTCTCAAAGCATGAATCAGAGTTTCTCAGGTGGATGGGGAAGAATTGGCAGAAAAAAACAGTATAGAGAACATGAAGGAGGCTTGGAAAAAGACAAGTCATGGCATGAAGCACAGGGCATATCAGGGGCAGTGCCAGAGTCATTTATTAGAAAGGACAATTTCAAAGGGAGGGTCCTGGACACCATTCTGCAGATGGTAAGGAACCAGCATGGCATATGAATATGTCCTTGTAATAGTCCACTCATAAGATAATAAAGATTGAATGAAAGCAGTGACAATGGGGACAAAGGAAAGGCCTCGAGAGACAAGCAGGAGGCAGAGTTACTCACATTTGGATGCCAGCTTGATATGGGGGCCCCAAGAGTGATAATTGATAGGTTACCTGCCATACAGGTGTTGGAGGGGGAGTGGTGGTATTTACTAATGCAGAAAAAGTCAGGGAACAGACATATAATGAGAATACCAGAATATGAGGGTTTGAAAGAGAAGAGTCTGGAGGTAGTTTGTCTGACAGAGGGGAAGAGGAAATTCAAATTAATTCAAATCATTAATGGAGTTGGGGTCTGGTGAGGGCCAAAGGGGTTTCAGTATTTAGCTAAGACTGAGTAGATACTGCAGCAAAACCTATGGAATTTATAGCCTGAACTTCAGCTACTCCCCTGAACTCCTCATTTATATCCTCACAGTCTTTCTGGCTTTTCCACTGTTGTGTCCTGGATGTCAGCAGGCCAGGACTGAGGTGTGGGTGTGTTGTAACACCACTGATGGTGCAGAGCATGTCCATCACCTCTCAGTAAATGCTGTCTCTCCTGCAGTATCCTCCAGGTGGATTGGCTGCTTCCACTATCTCCTCCTTGTAGACATAGCAATTTTGATCCCTCCAGAGTGGAAATCTGATGGTTTCGCCCTTGATCAAACCCACCAATGGCTTCCTGCCAACCAGAGAGTGGGCGCTGCATGAGCATGCTCAGACCTCATGTCCTCTCACTGCCTCTGCTTTCCCTTCTCAGCATCTTCCTTCCATGCTCCTCTTGCTTTTTCCAGAACATACCAAGTCATCACACCTCAGGACCTTTCCCCAAACTATATTTCCCTTGTCACATTGTTCAGAGTTTATACCCCAAGTCAACCCAGCAGAGAGGACTTCCTGGATCAACCTATTTAAAATGGCCTCCCCCCATTCTTCTCACTCCTATCCCCTTAACCCGCTGTGTCATTTTATGGCACTTATTACCAAATAGAATTGTTTTTTTGCCTGTCCATATGCAGACTGTTAGCTCTATGAAGGTAAAGACTATTTCTCTTGATTACTGCTTGCCCCCTGATTGTGGAGCAAGACTTAGTAAACAGTAGGCATTCAATAAATATTTGTTGAATGAAAGGAAGAAACAATTAAACCTTGATATGCTAGACAATGTGCTAAGAATGTTCCTACCCAGTATTCATTGCATGCTCAGATCACTCCAGAAAGATGGGCAGGCATGTTCCCAAATATGAATTGGGGGCCAATGAAGAAACAGACTCATGGAGAGGAGTCAATCTTCCCATATCACCATGAGCCCTGGAACCCAGAAACTGGGATGAATGATGGGCTCTCCTCTGAGTGTGAAGGGTCATGGGCATAGGCAGAGGCACACTTGTTATGAGAGGAAATATGTGCATGCTCATGCACAGAAGCAGCCTCTGTCATCTCTGAAGTCACCTGTGGACCACAGGAGTTCAGGGCTAAGTAACAAGTAAGGTCAGGATAGCTATTAAGTAGAACAGGTAGCGAAGCTTGTCCAGAATGTCGAGAATTACAAGTTATGTGGAAAGCCCTGAGTTTGTGGTGACTGCAGTCATGGCAGACCTGTGAATCTCTCCAGAGTCTCCTAGGGCCAGGGGCAAAACAGAGAGGTGATTTGGAGCTTGACCTGACAGTGCAGTCAGTGCCTTAGCAGGTAAGGAGCTTAAGGAATTTGGAATGCAATGGGAGGCACTGCCCTGAGCCCAACTGACAGGAAGGGAACCAGAGTTAAGGAAGAGCTGAAAGGGAAGCCAGGAAGGGACAGAGGCATCAGCAAGCAGAAGCAGGAATGAATAATATGTGAGAAGTAAAAAAGAGTAACAAGTATAGTCAGGGGCACTAGGAGGAGCAAAATTCCCAGATCTGGAGGTCCTGGGCAGTGGACAGAGGATAGGGAATGAAGTGGGGCCAACCTGGGAGATGGAGTGAGGATCCTAGAGGGGTTGCCCTGGGGGATGGAAGAATCCCAGGGAGAGAGAGCATCCAGGGGAATGCAGGGAGGATCCCAGGTGGAGTGTTCTGGGGGAGGCAAGGAGTATCCCCAGTAGACTATGCTGGGGGATGCAGGAAGGAACTCAGGTGGACTGTCTTGTGGGATGGAGGGAGGATTTCTGCTGGACTGTCCTAGGGGATGGAGCAAGGATCCCTGGAGGGCCATCCTGGTTAATGTAGGATGGATCCCAGGTGGCCTGTCCTGGGGGATGGACGGAGAATACCTGGTGGACTATCCTGATTGATGGAGGGAGGATCCCAGTTGAACTGTGTGGGAGATGGAGAGATGATCCCAGTGGGCTGTCCTGGGGGATGAAGGGAAGAACCTAAGTGGATTATTGGGGATGTCGGGAGGGTCCTAGGTAGACTTCCCTGGTGGATGAAGGGAAGATACATGTTGGATTGTTCAGTGGGATAGAGAGAGGTTTTCAGGCATATTCTCTTGCAGGATGGAGTCAGGATCTCTGGTGGATTGTCCTGGGGAATTCAGAAAGGATCCCAGGTGTACTGTCCTGGAGCATGCAGTGAAGATACCCAATGGACTGTCCTGGGGGATGCAGAGAGAATACCAAATGGGCTGTTCCAGGAGATTGATGGAGGACCCCTGGTGGACTCTGCTGGGGAATCAGGGAAGATCCGTGTGGACTGTCCTAGAGGATGTAGGGAGAATCCCAGGAGGACTGTTCTCAGTGATGGAGGGAAGAACCTGTTGGACTGTACTGGGGTATGTAAGGAATATCCCACATTGACTGTCCTGGGGATGCAGGAGGATACCAGGTGGACTGTCCCAGGGGATGCAGGGAGCATCCCTGGTGGACTGTATTGGTTGATGGAGGAACACAGGTGGACTATCATGGTAGATGGAGGGAGTATTCCAAGTGGACTCACCTGTGGGATGGAAGGAGGCTCCCAGGTGGACTGTCCTGGGGGATGGAGGATCCCAGTGAGGCCCTCCTGGGAGTTGGAGGGAGGATCCTTAAGGCCATCCTACTGAATGGCAGGTCTTTGGTGTGGCCCTGTGCATCAATGGCTATAGAAGGTTTCTGTGGTGGTCCTGAGGTGAGGAGAGTGTGGAAGTGAAGAGCTGTGCTTAAGTGATCCCGTATGGATTTTTATGAGGGTTGGTCTTGGTGTGAAGGTGAAGATTGTGGTTTATGTACCCCATCCTTAGTAAGTGCCAGAGCAAATCAGGAAGAAGGGGTACTCTTTCCACAGGAGAGAAGAATAGGATAGAACTGGGTAGCTTCCTTTTAAGGCTGTTTTTGGCACTGTCAAGTGGTTTAAAGGACAGTGTAAGGGGAAGGGTGTGGGAGCAAAAAAGAAAAAGTATTTTTCAAACTTAGGTTAGGTGTCAGCTGATAGGTTTGGAAAGGGGTTAGTGCCAGAAGGAGGAAAACAGGGCAAAGACATAGTGGGCCAACTTCATAAACAGCCAAAAACCAGCTGTTTAGACATTTGACCATAATGAATTTCTATTCATTCACTGATTGCGAGACTGACTGCATGCCCTAAGAGCTACAGAAGTTTGTATTGAGTTATTTGAACTTTTTACAAAATACTTATATTCATATCTTCTTTGTGCTTTTTTTATTTTTTTCATGTCAGAGATTCTTCAATCCTGAATGCATTTATTTATTTTTATTTTTTTATTTTTTTGCTCTTTTTAAATTAGCTTCCTGGAAGGTTTGGGAAGCTTTGGTAATTTGGATAGCGAGATCTACATCTGCCTGGACGAGTGGCCCTAGGCATGTTGACAGCACCTGGGCTTGGGTTTTCCTGTCCTTCTCAGATTCTGGGACGTCCTTGAGGCCTCACTTTGGGCTTTTCCACAGCTGCACTAGTTTGCTGGGAATCCTCCCCAGGCAGGGTCCTAGGCTTAACAGTTTTCTACATATGTCCTTTCCACGTGCCTTTGGTTTATGATATTTCTTTCGGGGCCCAGAGCAAGGCTGAGGCACCAAATGGGAGGCTGGCAGACCTGTTCTGGAGTCCTGCCCCTTTCCCTGAGGTCTGGCCCCTGAGGTAGGACCCTTTGCCTGGCTGAGCCCTGGTCTTCCTCTGGCATAGGTGTAACATTCCTACCTTGAAGCATTACTCTGGGTGTGCCGGGGTCAGCGTATTTGGAATTCCCTGCCATAGCACCTGGCCTGAGTGGAGTGTGGAACCTTGTGAGTGACATACTTGTGACCACAGAAAAGAGCCAGTGAGTGTTGCTCTTACCTTCTACCACAGCATTTGTTAAAATGCTCTTACTTTTAGGGAAACAGTCCAAGTTCTGAACCCCTGCAGCCCCCTCTCTGCCTGGCCCTAGGTCTCCTCTGAGCTGTGGATACACCCTGTGTTCTGAATGGGCTCCACCCAATCTGACAGCTTTCCTCACAGGACTGTGTCCATACCTGTCTGTGTCTTTGGTGCCCATGGAGCGGAGTGCTGCTCACGGAGTAGCAGCCCAGCAAACCTTCTGACTAAGCTAATGACCATGTTCTTGTTTTTGGATATTTTCTGGTGGCTCTGACCCCTACTTGATAATTTTTATTGAGGGCCTACTATGTGCCAGGTAGTGTTAGAGGCTCTGGGGATAGATCAGCAAGAAAGACAGGTGAAAATCCCTCCCTTTGTGGAGTGTTTATCCTGAAGGACCCTCCCCTCTCTCTTTCAGCACTCCCAGGTCTCTCTTCCAGATGTATTCCTTGGTTGATGTACATGTGGGTGTTAGGCTTTTTAAAAATGTATTGGGCCCTGGCCAGTTTGGCTCAGTGGTTGGAGTATCAGCCCACGGACCAGAGTAGTGGGTTTGATTCTGGTCAAGGGCATGTACCTCAGTTGTGGTTCATCCCCGGCCCTGGTCTGTGTCATGCAGGAGGCAACCAGTCAATGTGTTTCTCTCTCTCTCTCTCTCTCTCTCTCTCTCTCTCTCTCTCTCTGTATTTCTCCTTCGCACCCACTCTGTCTGAGATAAATGGAAAAATATCCTCAGGTGAGGATTAAAAAAACAAACAAAAATCATGTATTGAGTTTACCATGTGCCAGGCACTGTTCTGAGCATGTTGTATGCTTTACCTCATTGGCATCTATATCATTTCCAACAAAACTATATGAAGGAGGCTCTATTAATGTCCTCATTTTACAGAAGAGAAGCCAAGGAGGCAGGCACCCAGTCTGGATGCTGGCCCACATTCACACACTCATGGGAGCTATGTCCTATCTCAGCCCACCTGACTCCAGGGCTCATATCCATCCTCACTGACCCAGGCAGCCTCTTACTTGAGCTGGGCACCCTCATTAGACCTTAATTCTGTCTTTCTTCTGGACAAAACTGCCTAATAGGATGTTCATGTCCCATGACACCCAGTGCAGGTATGTGTCTATCAGGGCTCCCAAGTCCCCCAGTCACTCCTTTGCAGGCAGTCAGAATGAGTCTAGTTAGCTTCCTGTCCACGATTGTCCACACCTGCTCTAAGAATGGGACTAGTGGGTTGCTCAGGCCTCCGCCACTCCTGTGTCCCAGCTCCTCGTTTGGGGCAGCAGGACCATTACCTTGGCCTTCCACAGCTGTTTCCCTGTACTCCCCTTCTGAGCCTTTTCACCGTGCTTCCCCTCACCCTGCACTCTCTTTTGATCATGCAAATCCAGGCCCTTGGAGAAATCAGACAGTATGAAATATGAAAACTGCTTGGGAAGTAATTGAAGAAATACTGCGACTTTTGAAAACCTTAGAGATAACACACCTTCTTGCTCACGTTATTTAATTTTTAATGGCAGATTTAATTAATGGAAATCAGGTCTTTTGGTTTCATGTACAGACAGATCAGCTGGAGGAGGAGGAGAGGTGGCCATTTATAGAGCGGAGGGGAGGACTCCAAAATCAGGAATCACAAGAGTCTGATGGGAAAGAAAAATTCCCCAGAAATAATAGTTCACTATCAGTGGGTGTTAATTAATGTGTGCAGATTCAATATAATGCATTTCAGAATGATTTTTCAGTGACTTATGAATGGGTAACAGGCCTCCTTTTCAGGCATGGGCCTTGTGGGATTGTGCTGTGGGGACCCAGGCACTCTCCTGGTACTGCAGTTCACCATCTACACAGCTGCCAGAATGTTATTTCTGAAATACAAATTGACTCTGCCACTTCCTTGCTTAAAAAAATAAAACCTTTGTTCCTCACTCATTGACTATAGGCTGAGGTCCATCCAGGCTTTGAGCCTGCAGTTGAGACCCCAACCTTCTTCCATTCCCCAAACCTTGCTGGGTCCCAGGGTACTTTCTTTCCAGCTCCTTCCCTTGCCCTTGCTTCGGGTATGACTATAGCATCTACTAAGGAGTGTCCCTCATACTCCCTCTGCAAGACCTCCTTATTATTGGCTCATTTCTGCTCATCTCATAAGACTCAATGCATTAACAGTGAATATACCCTTTGACCCAATCTAGAATGTACCTTCAGATAGGGAAACAGCCAATGCACGCAGTAGGAAACTGCTAACATGAGCTGTGGGACACCAAGTCCTAAAAAGGGATACTGTTCAGCAAGTAAAATGGATGAGACCCCCGAGAAGTAAGTGAAGAAATAAGGAGAGGCATGTTAGAAGTAATGCCAGAAGATAAGTGTGAATGGTGAACCCACTCAGGTGTGCACAGCGGAAGAGGGGAGAGTGCTGAGGTCCAGGCTGTTGAAAGGCTTACTGGTCACTGAATAACTATCCTCTGTCCTTTCTGCTTTTGCCTTTTTAAACCATGTATTGTTTTTTAAAAACAGTATTAATGTAAAATAAATAAATATATATATATATTTAGGCCTCGGTCAGCTCCTTAGA
This sequence comes from Molossus molossus, assembly GCF_014108415.1. Taxonomy (NCBI): domain Eukaryota; kingdom Metazoa; phylum Chordata; class Mammalia; order Chiroptera; family Molossidae; genus Molossus; species Molossus molossus. The sequence goes on along the minus strand of NW_023425399.1, from coordinate 55,943,493 downwards.
AGCCAGGCTGATGGTCTGCCCCAGGCTGTCCTTTCACATCACTGTGGTGACTGGCCGAATGTCTCTTGTAGTTGTAATGTTGTATCATCTTCGAGCCCATGAGGCCCAGGAGCAGGCACAGTTGTCTTGATACTCAGTATGAATGTCTGTGCCCCCAATCCTTGCAGAAGCCCCCTGGTGGTGGTGTGGTCCAGGAGTCTGTGGAGTGCCCTGCTATTCCTAGCAATGGGTCTGGGTCTCATTGGAAGCCTCAGGAAGGCCTGGTGGACACAGGACTGTGAACACAGGAAGCCAGCTCTGCATTCCCAAAGTTTGGCCAAGTCTTTTGTGTACCAGGGGAGCAGCAGTGGGGCACTTCATAATGCCCAGTCAGTCCCAGGTCTGCTCAGGCAGATTAGATGGCAGAGAGGGTGGGTCAGGGCAGGAAGGAGACTTTCTCTGAGTCATTCTGTGAGACAATAGAGGAAGCTGCAGTGGGGTAATCACAACCACTTCTTGGCCTGTGGGCACTTCCTGTGACAAATCTCACTGACCACATGTTCAGTCTGAGCTTGGCACAGGCTGGCTATGTTCTTAACACTTACCAAGTTCACCCTTGCCAATCTGTGTACCTGGAGATAGAAGGTCAGTGCAAAGGTGATGAGCTTTCCATCAACCCAGAGCATGTTGGTCCCATCTGGGACGTGGATACTCCCTTGGAAAGGAACACTGACGAATGGTGGGGCCTGGAGGATGGGGACTGGACACTTATAAAGAGGAGCAGGCCTAAGCTGTGAGGCTGTCTTGTGGGAAAAGAATCAGGTCAGGATCAGTGAGGGGTGCTTAGGTAAGGCACATGTTAGCTTTAGAAAGTTCTGTGGAGCAGTGATAGTGGCTATCATGGATAGGGAGGGTATCATGAACTGGGAATCACTGGGCACAGTCTCAGTCACCCTGTGAGGGAGGGAGGACCCTGTCTTACAGCTAGGAAACAAGGCTCAAAGAAGTAAGTGACCCAAAGAACACAGCCAGTATGTGATAAAGTGAAAGTTAAAATGTGAGTCTCTGGACTGTGCAGTCTTCTGTAAGAGCTCATGAACTGGTGATACAGACATTCTCAGCAGTCCCCACCAGGGTGTCACAGAAGAGTGGAGGGAGGCCCTGATCCCACTCATCTCTGGACTTACTCCCTCACCCAGAAGAGTCAGTGTCAGATGAATGTCAGTCTGGTTGAGGCAAAATCATCATTTCTTGGCTGGAACATCCAGCTCCAGAGAGAAATATGCTGGGTGACTTGGAGTGAGCACGTACCTGTGGGAGCCAGGGCAGCCTGGCTGGGAGGAAAGAAGAACCACTATTTATTTTGTACCTGTTGTGTGGTGGGAGCTTTCTCATTTCCCAGCTGTGTGCCTGATGGCCATTGGAGGAGGGTGGCAGCTATCTCCCCAGTTCAGAGATGAGAACATGAGCCAGGAAGAGGCAGTGTGACCTGCCCAGTCTCACTCAGTAGCTGGGGGTGGAAGGCCTGGCATTGACCTTACACTAGTACCACCCAGAGCAGAGTTTCTACACTGCTCTGCCCCAGGTCTTCTCCCTCCAGCACACCTTTCTATGTTGACTTCCTGTGTGGCTCTTCTCTGAGGCCGTGGTACAGGGATGGGGGTAAGGGCCTGTTCATGTTCCGACTCCACCTTTGATGTTCTGAAGATCCTAGGGGAGGTGCTTCCTACACTACCTTGGTTACCTTCCCTGCAGACAGGTGATGGGGCAAGGCGTTTTCTCTGCCTGACTCTGATCTGGGCACCTGTCACCTATTTTGATCTGTCTAAAGAGGGTTCATTCCCCTCAGGCCAGCCTGTCTGTGTGAATGGGATCTGCTGCTATCTTATCATCCTCACTGGGGAGGTCTCCCTGTGGTCCTTGTGTTGGGCTATGATCTGGGTGGTTTCATTCTTGAGACCACTTTCTGCAAGAAGTCAGTCTACCAGTCAAGAGCCTTACAGTTCTCTGCAGGGAGTGTGGTGGCAGGTGGGGCTAGCTGGTGTGGTCTCCTCCAAGAAACAAGTGGAGAGTGCTGAATTCTGGGCCTGTATGGCCTGGAGCAACTTGCCTCTGAGGCATGAAGAAGTGGAGTGACTTACTCAGAGTCACACTGCGGTGGCCCTTGGGGTTCAGTCCCACTGCAACCTGGCTGTCCCCACAGCAGCCTGTCTCTGCATGCAAACTCACTAGGTGCCTTCGGAAAGCCGCCCTGCAAGGTTCTAGCCAGACAGTCACCATGCCAAGAAGCACCTTGGTCTTGGCAGGCAGCAGGGCACATGCCCAACTCAGGATCAGACACTTGGGCTGTAGACCTGGCACGGCCACTTGCTGTGTGACTTTGGGCTAGTCACTTTATCTCTCTGGGCAACAGAGTCTACCTATGAAATAAGGCTTGGACCAGATCCATATTCAGCAAACTTTTTCTTTAAAAATGGTAAATGGGCTGGACAGTCTTTGTCACAACAACTCAACTAGGCCACTGCAGCACAAAGCCACCACAGACAATGCATAAACAAATCCTGAGTGTGTCCGTGTTCCAATAAAGCTTTGTTTACAAAACCAGGAGGCAAGCCAGGATTTTCTCATGGGTGATAGGCTGCCAACTTCCAAACTGGAGGATCCATGTCCTTCCATCCTTTGTTCCTCTAGGATTCTTTAGCTGTGGCTCTTCCAGGGTGGGAGCTAGACCCAAGTTGTGGATCAATCACCAGTCTGCTTTGATTCTGGTCAAGAAACTAGCATCTGTCCATTTTTTTTTCCTTTGTAATCCTTACTAGAGGATATGTTTTTATTGATTTTAGAGAGAGAGAGAGAAACATCATTGTGAGAAACATCAATCAGTTTCTGTACACACTCTGATCCGGGATCAAACCTGCAACCTTTTGTTCACGGGACAATGCTCCAACCAATTCAGCTACCCGGCCAGGCCTGGCATCTGTCACTTTTTAGCAGAGTTGTATCTCATGACAGGGCCAGAGGGAAATTTCAGTCTTTGGTAACCAGTTCTGTTTTTCTCTTTGTAGAATGCTGAGATGTATAAACTATCTTCACAGCAATTCCATGAGGCAGCTTCAAAAATAGAGGGCACGGTAAAGTAAGAAGTTGTTTATTATTCTTCATAAACTTAGTCTGTATTTGTAAAAATTTGCATGGCTTGAAACCTGCCACCACCTGCCTAATTTCAAATTCCTCTAATACCACTGAGGACCATCTGTTACTCAGTTCTCTCACCTGGATCTGAGGCAGCCATTGGTCATCTGTAATTGGCCATACAAGCACTCACTTCTCCCCTAGCAACCTGGCAAATGGGAGTGGGGCTGAGGCAGACTGGCAGGGCTATTTCAGGCCAGGTATCCTGTGAGCCGGCCCAGGAGCTGGCCACCAGGCCCCCCGGGAAGTCGAGGAAGGGGTGCTGCTGGTCCCCCATTTGTGGAGATGGTTTTGGGGCGGGTCTGTCCCCTGTGTCACCTGTAGGCCTGGCCCTGTGCCACATACTCTTATATGCTGACACTCAGGGTGGCCCTCTTTTGCTCCAGAGGGCTAGTTCTCAGAGACACTGATGGCTCCCTCAGGTCTCACAGTGCTGATGACAGCGTTTGGTCTCCTATATGTCATGTTCCTGTGCTGTCGGGGGTTGGCCCCAGAGCCAGAATGTCAGGATGGGAGGTACATGCAGTGTGTCTAATATAGACCCAGTTCTGCCTAGTTTAGGGTGCAGATCATGGGAAGGTCTGAGGGGTTCCTGTGGCGAAGGGAGAGCAGGGCCTTGTGCTCTTGGTCCTTTGTATGAAGATTGTCTCCGTGGCCCCAGTAGACCTTCATAAGTAACTGGGGGCTCCAAGCAACTTTCTCCTTCCCCCTTGAGGGTCTCTTCCAGGGATGAGTCAGGGTGACTCCCAGGCAAACCTGTCACAGTGCAGAGTGGTGAGGGGTTGGGTTTGGCACCATGAGAAGGAAACAGAAGGTTTGGGGGACTAGGAGGTGACACATTTCTTGTGAACACAGCTGCTGATGAAAAGTGTGTGAGGAGCCAGGAGGGGCAGGCGACAGATGTACTTGCAGCACAGGCCCAGGAAGCACCTAGGACTCCTGGAGCTGGGGAGATTCTGCCAGACTGTGGCACACCTGACTAAAGAGTAGGTTTGGGAAAAAGAAACAGTTATCTTGAAGAGTTCAAGTCCTATAGTAGTGATAGGAGATGTGAAAAGAACTTTCCAGCCAGCAGATGGAGGCGAGGAAGGGCATTGCATCTGCCCATTGGATCCCACAGGACCAGGATGTGGGTGAGCACTATGAACTGTGTGGACTCTGAAAAAGGGAATGTTCCAGCTGCCCCTGCAGCATATGTGGGCCATCCCACATGCAGAAGCTCTTGTCCTCACAGAGGAGGGCCCATCCAGCTCACCTGGGACTGATCACTACTCAGAATCACAATCAGTGAGAGAAAGATGTTGGGAAGCAGTCACACCTCAGAGGTGGGTGGGTGATAGCCACTCTAGCAGTATGACCCCTAGAAATGACAAAATAGAGGTTGGCTCCTCACCAGGGCCCACCCCTGCAATGTCTGTGAGACAGCGATGCCAGATCCCAAGCTCCTCCCTTCTCACCTGATCATGGAACAAACTGCGAAGGGGAAGAAGCTCTGCAGAGAAGCCAGGGAGCTTTACAATCGCTGACCATGCTTTCTGTCATCTGCCTTAAGGCCCACCACCCTGAAAATTGAGACTCCTAGCCTCCTGGTCCCTGGCTTAGTGAATTTGACTCTACCATCATATTCTTTCTCATCTTCATATCCTCTGAAGGCAAAGGGGAGCTGGCACATGAGTATATTTTTAACCTGAGGGAAGTAAAGCATTGTTTGTTTGCAACATCCCTTGATAATGACTGACTTACTAAGCATATTACTAAACAGTAGGTGCCCTGCAGGCACTTAATGATATGCTCTCAATTACCATTGCTGATTCCATTCACAGATGAAGAGAGATTGTCCACAGTCAAATATGGTTGCCTGTCAGGCTAGGGTCAAGCTGAGCTGAGATTGCTTTGGAGCCACTGTTCTTCACTGTCTTTGCTCCGTTCCTGTCCCTTGAAGGCCCCCTCTGAACATAAGATAGGTAGCAGGATGGAGCTAAGAGCCTACCTGGGCTTTAGAGTCAGGCTGGCCTGGAATCACACCTCAGCCCTGCTTCTGACTGGCTCTGTGTCCTTGGGCAAGTCACTTAGCTCCTCTGGTTTCCTCTTCTACAAAAAAAAAAAAAAAAAAAAAAAAGGAGAAACCCCTTTAAAGCTTTTAGTGAGATACCACATAGAAAGTAGACCTATGATATCATATAGTTTGACTTATATCCAAATCTGTAGAGAATTTTAATGAGTTTATTTGAGCCAAACTGATGACAATTGTCAGGAATCAAACTCTTTACAAATTGAGAAAATGTACCAGAGAATTGCAGTTTTGCAGCATTTTAAATGCTAGAATCACAGGAGGAGATGTGAGGATCACTACATGAAATCCATTGGTGGTAGATAAGGGGGGCAGGAGAAAGCAAAAGGGAAATCTCTGGGACTGGATAAAAAAAGTAAAAGAGAGAGACACTTCCTTTTACATTGGTGGATACAGGGCAATTAATAATGAACACTTACAGTACATAGAGATGGTATGTGGGGAACAAGATAGCAATGAAGGTTTCTGTGGTCTCCTGCTCTGTCGGGTGCAGGGGGTTGTGCCCAGAGAAGTCTGGATAAAAGGGGACTCCTCTGACATTTCAAAGGAATGGTATTGTAGAGGCAAAAAGACAATAGACAGACGCAGTTAAAGTAAAGATAAACCTTTGTCAAGGAAGCTATAAGCCTAAGATAAAACTTTACCTGCCAGGACCTGCTTTTAGTTAGGAATTTTTATATTCAGACCGTCCTATGTGATTACTTTCAGTCTCTCAGTTTGTCAGGTTTGCTAAGTATGTGGCTCTTTTTTCATCCACAGACTGTTACTAATGATGGCAGTCATTTGAATCACTTTTACAACACCTCAACTGACATAGCATGGAATACATGTAATAGAGTTTACTGAAAAAAAATTGTGTTTTGTCTTTCCTCAAATAAATTAAACAGTAAGTCGTGCAGTTAAAATTATGGTACTTGAACATTGTAGGGCAGGGTAGAATCCTTGATTGGGAGATTTCTTGGATTAGCAGATGATTGTAAATTGCATTGTAAATGCCACAGGAGTAAGTGCCAACTGCTGACAGCAATATTGGAGAGTTTTATTCTTTTAACAGCTTTAAATAAACTGAATGGTTATTTAGATGGTTAATTAATGTGCATGTATCACGCATTTATTTAACACATATGTATAAGGTGTCTACTATTTGCCAGGCACCATGCTAGGTATGGGGACAAAATGATAAATAATATATCTTCTGTTCCTGGCAGCAGGGAGCTTATAGCATTTGGGGAATGACAAACAATATATATATATATTTTCAATTTTTATTAATTTATTTTTGTTACAGATGTTTCTCCTTTTTGCCCCTAGACACCCTTCTCTCCATCCCTCCCCCTCAACCCCCCGCCCCAGCATTGTTGTCTATGTCCATTGGTTATGCATACATGCATATAAGTTTTTTGGTTTATCTTATCCATCCCTCCCGCCCCCCTCCTCTGAGGTTTGTCGGTCTGAACCATATTCCTTTCTATGTCTCTGGGTCTATTTTGTTCATCAGCTTATTTTGTTTATTATATTCCACAAATAAGTGAGATCATGTGGTATTTGTCTTTCTCTGATAGGCTAATTTTGATTAGTATAATGCTCTCCAGGTCCCTCTATGTTATCTCAAAGGATAAGAGATCTTTTGTTCTTACAGTTGCATAGTAGTCCATGGTGTATATATATCACAGCTTTTTTTTTTTTTCATCCTCACCCGAGGACATTTTTCCATTTCTTGTACAGATAGAGTGGGAGGGAGAGAGAGGAAGAGAGAGAGAGAGGGAAACATCGACGTGAAAGGGACACATCGAGTGGCTGCCACCCGCACGACCAACCAGGGCCGGGGACAAACTGCAACCGAGGTACGTGCCCTTAGCGGGAACCGAACCCGGGTCTCTCCGGACCGCAGGCGGACACTCTAACCGCTGAGCCAAACCGGCCAGGGCTATATCACAGCTTTTTTATCTACTCATCTGCTGATGGACACTTGGGCAGTTTTCAAATCTTAACAATTATAAATAGTGCTGCTATGAACATAGGGGTACATATATTCATTCTGATTGGTGTTTCAGGCTTCTTAGGATATATTCCTAGAAGTGGGATCACTGAGTCAAATGGCAGGTCAATTATTAATTTTTTGAGGTAACACCATATTGTTTTCCATAGTGGCTGCACCAGTCTGCATTCCCACTAGCAGTGTACTAGAGTCTCACTTTCTCCACACCCTCACCAACACTTGTTGTTTGATGATTTGTTGATAGTGGCCATTCTGGCAGGTGTGAGGTGATACCTCATAGTTGTTTTAATTTGCGTCACTCTGATGATTAGTGATGTTGAGCATTTTTTCGTATATCTCTGGCTATTTGTATGTCTTATTTGGAGACGTGTCTGTTTAGGTCCTCTGCCCATTTTTTAATTGGGTTCTTTGTCTTCCTTTTGTTGAGTTATATGAGTACTCTATATATTTTAGAAATTAACCCCTTATCTGATGTATTGTTGGAAATTATGCTCTCCCATATAGTGGGTTCCCTTTCCATTTTGATGTTTGTTTTTTTTGCTGTGCAGAAGCTTTTTAGTTTGATGTAGTCCCATGTGTTCATTTTTTCCCTTTGTTTCTGTTGCCTTAGGTGATGTATCAGTGAAAATTCTGCTGTGTATGATGTCTGAAATTTTGTTGCCTACATTTTCGTCTAGGATTTTTATTGATCCACCAGTCACATTTAAGTATTTCATCCATATTGAGTTTATTCTTGTGTATGGTGTAAGTTGGTGGTCTAATTTCTTTCTTTCTTTTTTTTTTTGGAAGTAGCTGTCCAATTTTCCCAACACCATTTATTAAAGAGGCTGTCTATACTCCATTGTATGCTCTTGCCACCTTTGTCAAATATTAATTGAACACAATGTCTTGGGTCAATTTCCAGGTCCTCAGTTCTGCTCCATTGATCTATATGCCTCCTCTTGTGCCAGTATCAGGCTATTTTGATTACAATGACTTTGTAGTATGACCTGATATCTGGTATTATGATCCCTCCTACTTTCTCCTTTTTCAAGATTGCTGTGGCTATTCGGGGTCTTTTTTGGTTCCATATGATCTTTTGAAGTATTTGTTCTAGCTCTGTGAAATATATTGTTGGTAATTTGATGGGGATTGCATTGACTCTATAGATTGCTTTGGGTAGTATGGACATTTTAATGATGTTAATTCTTCCAATCCGTGAACAAGGTATGTACTTCTACTTTTTTATATCGTCCTTTATTTCTTTTTGCAATTTCCTATAGTTTTCTGCAAATAAGGCCTTTACTTTTTTGATTAAGTTTATTCCTAGGTACCTTAATTTTTTTGCTGCAATGATAAATGGGATTTATTTTAGTGTTTTTTTCTGTGAGTTCATTATTGGTGGATAAAAATGCCATTGATTTTTTATGCTAATTTTGTATTCTGCTACCTTGCCAAATTTGTTTATTAAATCTAGTAGATTTCTGATGGAGTCTTTAGGGTTTTCCATGTACAATATCATGTCATCTGCAAATAATGACAGTTTCACTTCCTCCTTTTCAATTTGGATCCCTTTTACAGTGATACCTCGGTTCTCGAACATAATTCGTTCCAGGAGGACAGTCGAGAACCAAATTGTTCGAGAACCGAAGCAATGAAACCCAATAGGAAATAATGGAAACTGGATTAATTCGTTCCAAGCCCCAGAAAATGCCTATTTACTGGCCTAATTTGTATATAATATGTAGAAAAACATAAGTCTCAACAAGAAATAAAAGTGTACAGTATGTCTAAGGGTTAAATTCAGTGTAAAGCGTGACTCTCTCCACAAAGCGTGACTCACTCTCTGCACTCACACTGATGACGCAAGCAAGGCGCGCTGGGCCGAATGAACGCCATTCGGCTCAACTCGGCTCATCTCGGAAGTTCGAGTTCCAAATATTTGTTCGGATTCCAAGACAAAAGTTTCTCGAATCTCCTGGTCGAATACCGATTTGGTCGAATACCAAGGCGTTCGAGAACCGAGGTATCACTGTATTTTTTTCTTCCTGTCTGATTACTGTGGCTAAGACTTCCAGTACTATGTTAAGTAAGAGTGGCAAAAGTGAGCATCCCTGTCTTGTTCCTGTTCTTAAGGGAAATACTTTTAATTTTTGCTCACTGGGTATGATGCTGGCTGTAGGTTTTTCAAATATGGTCTTTATTATGTCAAGATGTGATCCCTCTATTCTCATATTGCTGAGTGTTTTTATCAGAAATGGGTATGACAAACAATATTTTTAAATTAATAGCACAAAAAACAATTGTCCAAACAATGATTGACCACAGTAAGGAGTAGTGAATGAAAGACCAAATTTGAATTAAAAAGCCCATGTCTGAGTTCCCTAACCCAGACTTTGAAGTTGGGAAGGCTTCTAAGGAAATGACATGTCAGCTGACTTCTGCAAAATGAGAAGTTAGCCAGAGGAAGGAAGGAGAAAGAACATTTCAAAAGGAAGTATTACCTGTGCAAAGATCCCTAGGGCAGGAAATAATTTAGCATATTTAAGGAATTGAAAGGCCAATGTGGCTAGAGAGAAATGAATAAAAAGAGAGATAAGGATGAAGCTGCAGAAAGTCAGCAGAAACCAGCTCAGGCACAATTTTACTTGTGTCCTAGCAATAATGAAATACCATGTCAGCTTCATTCTTTCCTAATATATGCATTTAAGGTATTAATTTCTCTGTAAACACAGCTTTAGCTACACCCTACAAGTTTTGATACATTGTATTTTCATTATAATTAATTTCAAAATTTTTCTAATTCTTATTCTAATTTCTTCTTGACTCATAGCTTATTTTAAAATGTATCATTTAGTCCGGCTGGTGTTGCTCAGTGTTTGAGCATCAACCCTTGTACCAGGAGGTCACCATTTTGATTCCCAGTCAAGGCACATTCCCATGTTGGGGGCCAAATGCCCAGTGGGTGGCATGCAGGATGTAGCCAATCAATATTCTCTCTCATTGATCTTTCTATCTCTCTTTCCCTTCCCTTCTGTTTAACTTTAACTTTCATATTACTACCCCCAGTCTCTTATTGTTTAACCTCGTACCAAGCCCCTTATTCCAGGAAACCAAAGCTTGTTGTTCCGGCCAGGCGGAACAGTATCCTGAAACCCCCACCTAAACCTAAACAGCCGTTCGATGAGAAGAACAACTCTAGAAAAGACCCCAACCCCAACCAATCAAGGATGACCTCGACTCTTCAGCAGGGCAACCATCCACCCCAGCTCTAAGTTTAAAAACCCTTAGTCTGTACAAACTGGCTGCTGCGCTCTACTTGGAGGCAGCCCAGCAGGTATTTCCCTCAATGAACCTGCACTTCCTGGTTACTCAGCTCCATCCTGTTCTTATACTTCCTCTCTCTCTAAAATCAATAAAGAAAAAAATTGTTTTAATAAATAAATAAAAATAAAGTGTATCATTTAATTTCCCAACAGTCAGTAATTTTCTAGTTACCTTTTCAATACTTAATTTCTAGTTTAATTTTTTTTTTTTTTTTTATCCTACTCAAGGACATTTTTCCATTTTTTATTCAGATAGAGCGGGAGGGAGAGAGAGGAAGAGAGAGAGAGAGAGAAACATCGACGTGAAGGGACACATCGAGTGGCTGCCACCCGCACGACCAAACAGGGCCGGAGACAAACTGCAACCTAGGTACGCGCCCCCAGCGGGAACCGAACCCGGGTCTCTCTGGACCGCAGGCCGACGCTCCAACCGCTGAGCCAAACTGGCCAGGGCAATTTCTAGTTTAATTTTGTGATTAGAGATCCTCTAAATCCACTGGTCCGATGGTGCCAGGTGTGCTGGTGGGCTCAGGTTGCTGGGCCCTAGCTGCTCCCACTGCCTCCTCCCAGGGAAGACCAGGGATCTTCCAAAATGGTGTGATCTCCTCATGGCACAGGGAGAAGTGCCCTGAAGGGCTGCTTACCGAGGTAGATGGCTGCTTCCGTCCACAGCACAGGAACCTTCTGCTCCGCGTCTCTGCACTGCACGGGTTTGGTCGTCTACCTTCACGTCCACTCACACTCTCTCACACACTCACTCACTCTCTCACGCACTCACTCTCCCTCTGGTCCTGCCCGCCACCATCTTCCACACCTTATTGATTTATGGTTTGTTTCTGAGATTACCCCTGATTGAAGAACTTATTTAATATTTATTTTAGTGCAGCTTTGTTTCTGGTGGAAGTGAGGTTCTTGTTGTGTCACGAGAAAAAGCATTTATGGAGACCCCCAAGGGAAGATGAAGTCTGGTGGTAAGGTTTATTTTGGGTGAAAATAAAAGGTGGCCCCTAGGTTTCCAATGTGCCACATCTGTTCATCCTGCCATGAAAAATCAGGGCAGAAATAAGGCCAGTGTCCAGCAGTCCTGTGGCATATTAAAGCTTAGTCCTTTGGAGCCTTTGCAGTTTGCCAGGCCACAGCTGGCTCAGCCATCTCAGTCCTGGTTCAGGTAGCTTAGCACTATTTCCAGCTGTGATCCATTGTTGTGCTGCTGTATCCAGGCTCTCATGTGGAGCTTGTGTTCAGAGTCCATATGGCTGCTAGACCCCACAGCTGCTAAGGAGAGAATGCACCAACGAATGGGAGGAGCATGTTGGGTGACAGAGAAAGAGAAGGCTTTGTTCCTTGGGATTATATTATCTTGGGCTTGGGAAGGACCAGGAGTTTATTCAAAATAACCAATCAGCACTGACCAGTTTGGCTCAGCATTTTGAGCATTGGCTCCCGGACCAAGAGTCTTGGGTTTGATTCCGGTTGAGGGCACATACCTCAGTTGCTGTGGGGTCCTAGCCCTGGTCGGGGTCATGTGGGAGGCAGCCAACTGATGTTTCTCTCTCACATCAATGTTTCTCTCGCTCTCTCTCTCTCCCTCCCTCCCTCCCCACTCCCACTGTATCTTAAGATAAATGGGAAAATAATCCTTGGGTTAAGGATTTAAAAAAATAAAATAAACAATCAACCTCCCAAGCTTTCATGGGCTTCTGATGGGACCACCTCTTGACCAATCCATTCTTTCCCCCTACTGACAGGCCTCTGTAGTGGCCAATTTGGTTCCTATTCCTCATGTGCTTACCTTTCTTTTCATTTTTCTGTTCCTTCCCCCAGTGATCTGCAGGAACAGACTCAGTGGTTCCCTGAGGAGTGTGTGAAGCTGTAACTTCCTGGTGAAGCAAGTAGGCTCTTGCTCCCCAGTTGATTATGCTCAACAATGTCTGATTCCCTTTGCTTTCTTCCTTTATTAATATCTAGCTACCTATGCTAACAGTTTACTGATTACACAATTTTCATTGTCTGGAAATATCTTTATTTTGAAAAGTATAGCAATAATTTGTTTCAGTTCTTTGAAGGAATCTTCACATTCTCATCTGATACCTGTTTTTCCCTGGAGAAGTCAGGTGTTGAATCGTTGGTATTATTATTACTCCTTTGTTGTAATTTCTTTTTTTCTCTGATATTCAGATTTTCTTTTTATCTTTGTTTTTTTAGCACTTTGACTATGATGTGCCTAGGTATAAATTCCACACCTCCATCCCCCACCATGGGTTTCATGTTTTGGGGTTTGATTTCCTTTTGATAGTTTCAGAAATTTCTCAGCCATATCTCTTCAAATAAAATTCTGTCCTATTGTATCTTTCCCTCTCTCTGGAATTCCAGTTACATGTATTATTGTGTATCACATGTTTCGTGAGTTCTTTCTTTTTTTTTTTTAATTTAAATTAATTAATTTATTTTTGTTACAGATGTTTCTCCTTTTTCCTCCACTGATTCCTCCCTCCTCCTCCCTCCCCGCCCTCTCCCCAGCTTTGTTATCCATGTCCTTTGTTCATGCATACATGCGTATAAGTTCTGTGCTTTATCTTCCTCCCCCACGTCCTGTTCTGGGGATAGTCAGTCTATACCCCACTTCCACGTCTCTGGGGCTACCCCATTCCTCAGACTGTTATGTTCATTATATTCCACAAATAAGTGACATCATATGATACTTGTCTTTCTCTGTTTGGCTTGTTTCGCTTAGGATGACACTTTCCAGGTCCCTCCATGTAGTCTCAAAGGATAAGAGATCTTTCTTTCTTACAGCTGCATAGTACTCCATTGTGTATATGTACCACAGCTTTTTTTATCCATTCGTCTACTGATGGACACTTGGGCTGTTTCCAGATCTTAGCTATTGTAAATAGTGCTGCTATGAACATGGGGGTACATATAGTCTTTCTGATTGGTGTTTCAGGCTTCTTAGGATATATTCCTAGAAGTGGGATCACTGGGTCAAATGGAAGTTCAATTTTTAATTTTTTTTTTAGGTAACATCATATTGTTTTCCATAGTGGCTGCACCAGTCTGCATTCCCACCAGCAATGTACTAGAGTCTCCTTTTCTCCACACCCTCGCCAACACTTGTTGTTTGATGATTTGTTGATGGCGGTCATTCTGACAGGTGTGAGGTGATACCTCATTGTTGTTTTAATTTGCATCTCTCTGATGATGAGTGATGTTGAGCATTTCTTCATATGTTTTGTGGTCATTTGTATGTCCTGTTTGGAGAGGTGTCTATTCAGCTCCTCTGCCCATTTTTGACTGGGTTCTGTGTCTTCCTTTTGTTTAGTTGTTCCACTCTATATATATTGGAAATTAACCCCTTATCAGATATATCATTGGCAATTATGCTCTCCCATACAGTGGGTAGCCTTTCCATTTTCATGATTGTATCGTGAGTTTTTTTTTTTTTTCTTCTGTTTTTCATCACTGTTTTGTCATCTTCATGCTGATTTTTTTTTCTATTGACCTTGCATTCTACTAATCCTTATTGAACTCTAAATTTCATTTACTATATTTTATTCAATTCTAGAAGTTTTGTTTTCTTTTTAAACATATTTTCAGTTTCTGATGAGATTTTGTTTTTTGTCACCTATTTTCTTGAACATATTAATTATAGTAACTTTGAAGTCATTTGAAGGTCTTTTGATTTTTTCTCTTCGTCCTATTTATTTGTGTCTGGCAATTTTTAACTGAATGTCACATATTATACAGTTAAAGTACAGTGGTTCTGGAGTATGTTATCTCCCTCAGAGATGCTCCACCCTATTCCTTGTTGACCATGTGAGTGAAGGCAAATTGCCTTAAACCCATGAGGGACTGAGCTGAGTGGAGGTTTGCCTGCAGTTTTGGTAAAGCTCAGGCTACTTCTGATTTACCCCTGCTCCTAGGGTATGGCTCTCCAGGGCTCCTCTTTCTTAGTGAGTTCTAAACCCTTGCTTCTCGTGTGAGCTCTGTGAGACTTTTGAAAATGCTACTCTGTCTTTCAGTGGCTTTTTATTTTGCTCCTTAGCATCTTGCATTAAGTAACTCAAGAATCTGACAAATGCTTTAAAAGTGGAAAACCACTAAGTGTTGGCTCACTTCTTTTTAGCTCCCATCTTTCCAAATTCCTGATTCCTCAAATCCTAGCTTCCTTGGCAGATTCAACCTCCAAAAGAACATTGTCTCTCTACAATCCTATGAAATTGCCAAAAGCCCTGCTGGCTTTTCCGCCTTTTAGCTGAAGCTGTTTGCCTTACTCTCAGCCTCTCCTCCTATACCAAGAATTAGCAAAAACTATTGAGGGCAAAAATTACTCTGGTAATGAATGTTTACCTTTCTGCAGTACTCTTCTTGTCATAATCTTGAACCTTATGTCCTACTTTGTCTTAGTTCTTAGAGGTCTTCAAACAAAATTTTTATTCCAGTTTTTAAAATTTTTTTCTCAGAGGTGAGCATAGTTTCTTCACAAGCTACTCCACTGTGGCTGGGAGCAGAAGTCCTGACTTAGCTTTTGAGGAATGATTAGAGTTTGCCAAACAGAAAATAGCCGTGCCAGGTAGAAGAAACAGTAAGTACTAAAATAGAGTCCATCAAACACTGGTTACATTAGCAGCATTGGACACCAATGGCATGAGTGACTTCTCCCAACTTTTCTTGGACCCACCAAGCTTTCCTGAAGCCTGCCAAGCCCAGCATATATACAGAGCAACAGAAGATGCCTACCTGAGTTGAGGGTCAAAGAGTTGTTGGTGATGCTGACATTAACAGTTTGAGGACTCTTGTTTTGGAAGAATCCTATTGTTGAGGTAGAAATGAATATTCAAAGTATGTATGCACATGCACACACACATGCACACCCCTCTATCTCACAACAGCACAGCAGGTGAAATTATTCAGATTTTCTGAAAGAAGAAATTAAGACCCCAGAGAACATCCTGCATTTATTGTGTCTCATCTATTTTTTATGATAGCCTTCAGTCCTCTTCCTGTGGGATTCATTCAGAGCCTGTCTCGGCTTCTTCCTGTCAGGAAACTTGTACAGTCCTCCCTGGCCCCACAAAGAGCCAGCCCTCAAAAAATTTAGAGCAGTTGAGTTGAAGGAAGAATGATATTAACTGTTTCCTGAAACTGAGCCATGTGCTCCAAGGACTTTGATTCAAAGGGATCTGATCAATGTGGACACTGTGACTTGCTGGAGCTGAGCTGTGTGACTTCACCATCATTTGCAAGTGAGGCTTCTTAAGTCAACTATGGGGAGGGGTTTGTACCCACTTGAAAGAATGAGCTGCGTTCAAGGGCTTGAGTTTTCCCAGTTTGCATCAAATTAGTTAGCTAATGACAGATCGATTAACTATTATAACAGTAGTCATTTCTTTAAACCCCTAATAATATGGCATTCTAAACATTCTTTTTTCCAGATAATGTTCAAATTATTCTGAATTCAAAAGTAGTTTCTAGCTCTCACTTTCCTATTTTACCTAACCGTTTAAAAGGAGCATTTTCTATTCAGAAATTTACCAAAATATGTGGTTTAAACTGGTGTACATGGCCCTCTGAGAGGTTAACAAATCAAACCCCACTTAATAATCCATTTAACAAATCAAAATTCAGTGAATGCATTTCTTTTTTCTAATCTTTATTGATTTTAGAGAGAGAGGACGATAGAGGGGGAGAGAGAGAGAAACATTGATGACAGAGAACATTAAATGGCCACCTCCTACATGCCCCCCACTGGGGATTTGGCCCACAACCTGGGCATGTGCCCTGACTGGGAGTCAAACCGGTGACCTCTTGGTGCATGGGTCGATGCTCAACCACTGAGCCACACTGACCGGTCTAAATTTTTCTTTAAGAAACTAATTATTGCCCATCACCTGTTGTGCTAGATGTGTAAACAGTACCTGGAGTCTCTTGGTCACAAGAAGCTCATGTTGCAGATGCCATCATTGTCCCATTTTGCAGATGTGAAAACTAAATCACTTAATCTCTCAGGCTTATTTTCTTAGTCTGTGTAACAGAGACAATGATGATGCCTGTTTCTATCAGGCTCTTACAAGGACTAAATGCAAAAATCCACAGAAGTGCCCAGGGACACACAGCCAGGTGGCAGCAGAGTGGGAATTTGAACCAAGTCTGCATGAGTTTACACTTGCTCTTTCCTGCTATAGTGGGATGCTTACCCTCTCTCAGGAATTTAAAAGACAGAGGATTAGCTGCTTGTTGATTAGCAGACTGATTTCCCTGGCGCTGTAACATTTCCTTACATTTCAGCCTACAACTGTGTGTATGTGTGTGTGTGTGTGTGTGTGTGTGTGTGTGTGTGTCCCTCAGACTTCAGGGCCCTTTGCAGGCCTTTACTTCCAAACCAATGCTGGCAGAGTTCTGCCTCTTGAGAGAGAGAGGATCAACAGAGGTAGTGTTTGTGTACCATGTGGGAATGGAAAGTCCAAACAGAAAATGTAGCGTGACAGTACTCCTAAGGCCAAAGCCCAGTTCTGTGGGTTAGTCTGGGCCACCTGTAGAGAGCCTCAGTAGCTTTGTCTTGGAGAGGAGGGGGTTGGCTTCTTGCCTCTGCCCTCATCTGTACCCCTGACAGACTGTGGATCCCAGCGGTCTCCTGCTGAACCTGGACATGGCCTCAAGATTCTCAGTTGCAATACTCTAACAGCTGGTATCAACTCTTCAGGGTTGACATTCAAGGTGAAACCTATTTGCCATGCATGGATCCAACCAGTTCTAAAGATATTTTTTAAATCTGAGGCGTTGCTTGATTCTTGATTTCAGAACACAGAATCTACTTCGTTGTTTATTTTTATATATCCTCTGTTCTCTCTAGAATACCCACCCTCTTTTTTCCTTTCACATTATGTTCACTTTTCAAAATTCAACTTAAGAATCTTTTCTGCTTACTATTTGTCTTACCCAGAGATCAATCTAATATCTTATTTTTCTCTGCATCCCCACTGTCCAGTTCCAGGCTTAGCTGTGATAGATGCCCACCCAGCATGTCCTGGACAGACTGATGAGCTGATGCCTGTTGTATGGACATTAGAGGTAGGATTTAAAAGCAGATAGTTCACTGTTTAAACATCTTCTCTGTGGAGGTTTATGCAGTATGCACAGGGCCCTGTGTCAGGTGGGGATCCCATGTGGAGCCGGGCTTTGAGGTCAAACCAGTGAGTGTGCAGGTACCAGCAGTGCTGCCTGATGTGTGACCTATGTCAGATGATGTAACTGCCTGAGACACATTTCCTTTGCTTTGGAAATTTGTTAAGAGGGCATCAGGAGGTAATTTGTTAAGCACATAATAAATATTCAGTAAGCAGTAGGTATTATTATATAGAAACTCACATTTTAGTGAGAAAGAGATTGGAGTGTAGTAGCCAAAAGAGGGTACAGTTCTAGGTACATAGAGTGATTCAGTGACTATCTAAATCTGGAGCCATGTAGGAAGGGGAGACCCAGGAACCCCATAGCTCTTCTTTTGGGGATATGTCCTAGAGAGACCCTCTATGTGGGCACAAGCAGCCACAGGCAAGGAGGTATTGTGGCCCTTGTTCCAAGTGTGAGAAATTGGAAACAGCCTCACTGCCTGTGAACAGGTCAGTGGATAAGCATTACCCATGTGACTCTGGAATGGAAAATGGCAGTTAAACAGTGTTCTGGAGCTCTATGTGTTGGCACAGGAAGATGCCTAAAACATCTTGTTGGGTGGAAAAGCAAGTCATGGTCTATGTGTAAATATATGCTGGACACACATACACTGGCACGTTATTTGTTCTGTAGGTACATGTAATTTATGTGGACACAGAGAAGAAAGTCTGAAAGAGTACACTCCAAACAAACACAGTAATTACCTCTGGGCAGTCCCAGGGCATTCAGAATCATAAAAAGGGCCAAAGGGGACTTAGCTTTATCCAATGTTTTTAATTTTATAAAGACTATATTATTATGTATAGCTTGTATAATAAGAATATAAAGACAATTATAGAAGAAGGAATGATAATGATTTGGGCCCAGGGAAAGGGAGGTTTACAGTCCAGTTGGGAATCAGATCTTCAATCTGACAGCTGATAGTGACCACACAGAGGCAAGAGCTGGCCTTGGAACTGTGTTCCTGGATATATGAGTGTGACTATGTGTGTGAGTGTGTATATACTCATGTCCATGTGTGCATATGTGTGTATATGTCTGGGAGAATTGTATATGTGAGTGTGTGTACATGTACATGTGTGAGGGCATATATATATATGCATGTGTATGTAAAGTTGTGAGTGCATGTGTGCATGTATTGCTTTCTGGTCAAGACTTGGCCTCTAACTCTCTCTGGTGCCCTTTTCTTGAACTTTCATTCCATCAAAGACTGAGCCTGTTGGACTAGATCTGTGGTTTATAAATGTCCTTTAGCTACCAAGCCTCATCCCTACCCATATCTGAACACCCATCTCGTGTTCAGAAGAAATCTGATGTGACCGTAACACAGATAAGCTATGATTCTGGGTGGGGCCAGAATGGACATTCTGAGGTTCTTGAGTCGGAAGTCCATCTCCTACAAGGCTGGAGGTCTGGGTGAAGGTGGACTTCTTTCCTTCCAGGCCCCCTGTCACCAGGACCCAGCACACTCATGCAATATCCTGCGGGTACTGCTGGCCAGGTTTGGGCCGATATACCATTTCATATAGTAGTAGGGAGGTCATGAAAGATGAACCTTGAGACAGGCAATGTAGCTTTTTGCTGGCAGATGCACCCAAAGTTTCCATCCAGAATGAAGTTATTGAGCAAAGGAAACTTAACAATTAGCCAGTGGTTTTCTGTTGTATATTATGTATGTGTCAGCATAAATCAAGTTCTGGGAGCCTGTGCTTCCTGCTGTGCCATTCAGGCACATGATAGAGAGATGGGCAAGCTGCAGAGGGCGAGAAGCCACAGTGGTTGAAGGGTTGAGTAGGTAAATCCCTCTTGGGAGGGAGGATGTTAGCCAGAGCATGAGAAGTCTGACTTGTAGTAGGACTAGAACCTTGCACTGCAGCTTGAAAATTTAAATTAGGTCTACAGAATGACTTTCTGATGTGCAATGAGAAATTATAGTGTGATAACTGAGGGAATGAAGCTGTACAGCCTTTGTCTTCCTCTGGAGTTGTTTAAGGAAAAGCTACAGTGTTACTCTGTAATTGGAATGTGCTGTACCAGCCCTCTTCCTCATCTCATCACAAACAACAAAAGGGCTACTTCCTCTGTGTCAGCATCGACATTCTGCCTAGGCTATCTCTGGCTGACTGGCAGCTGGCCACCAGGTTTCTCCCATGAAGAGTTTCCTGGTGGTTTGCTCTTGACCTCTGCTCAGGGCAGGGAGACCATCTCCATTCTAGTGACTTCATTTCCAAAGTACCTGTTCTGTCACTGTGGGAGTCAGGAAGATCTGGTTGTATTTGTACATTATTTTCCCTTAATGTCTATTATAACCACTTCTCTTTAAAAAGAGGATTAGATGGTGATGATTTGGAACCTCTCCTGTGGTTGATACCAGACAGGACATGTGCACCATGGATAAGACATGGTCTTTGCTTCCGCTGGAGAGCACAGACACTCCCCAGGCTGCCCTACTTGCAGCCTACCCACCTCCCAGGGCTGTACTTTCTCCCTCTGGTCTTGTCTCAAGTGTGTCTCTCTGCCCACCCTAAGATAGAATGCCTCATTTGTGCCCCTGGGAGCCTGGTGCCTGGGAGCACCATTCTGCACTTCTATGTTCAAGCATCACATTCTACCAGAGCTCAGACTTTCTGTGGGCAGTCACCTTGTTTTACTCACCTTTCTATCCCCAGGCCACGTACATATTTAATGAGCGGACACCCACCATAACATGATAATTACTACAGTGATGTGTGAATAAAGCACTCCTAGAGCAGAGGCGATGGAGCAATGCCTTCTGCCCGAGTGCACCTGGGCTTCCAGGATGAATTTACCTTTGTGCTGGATTCAGTCAGGCTCTGCTGTCAGTAGTCAGTGTGAGCAGATACTCAGGGTGGGGCCTTTCCTTGTGAGGTGTTAAAGGAAGGTAGGGCACCTGCATGGGGATGGGGGCTGGAGAAAGAAGCAGATATCTGAGGTGGAGGGATGAGGCTTGGATGTGGCGGGAAAGGCAGGCTGTTCCCTGATAGAATGAGCATACAAAAGAATTTGGAATTCACCTTACAGGCAGTGGCAAACCATTAAAAAAAAAGTGTTTTAGAATGATAACTGGCTGCATTTGGATAATGAAATGGTAATGGTGTTGGGGGAGGCCTGCTTAGGACCCTGCCGTGCTACAGGCCAGAAGGATCCACCATCCAACAGCCACACTCAGAGGGATTCGTGTGGGCACATTTCAGGGTCCAGCGGGAGTTCGCCAGAGAGGGCTCCTGAACTCCGGGCAGCGAGGTAGACAAATGGTCAGCAGTGAAATAAGATCATTATACAATGTGCTGTGAAGAAGATAAAAGGATAAGATACAGAGCACAACTGGCACTTTAAATGGATGATCGGGGACTGTCTCTGACACTGGAGTAGAACTGAGCTATGAGAAGGGTTGTGCAGATACCTGGGTATGGGTGCAATTACTGGGAGACTGCATGCCAGGCTGGGAGGCCCCAGTCCAGCGAGGTATGAGTGGGGAGTAGGGAGGCAGGAAAGCTCTTGACTGAGGTTGGGATGAGCATGAGCCTCCCAGAGGTTGGTTCATTGCCCCTCCTCCAGTGCTGCAAGCAGATGAGGGGCTCCCCAGCTGCTGGTGGGGCAATGGGTTCAGCAAAGGTCCTGTTGGGTTTGACGTGCCAAGATTCAATGTCCTGGGCTGACACCTGACCCCAAACCAGGGATTTTGATGGGGGTTCTGACGAGGGTTGTCACAGGCTCCAAGGGGAAGGCAGCCTCCATGGGGAGTGCAGCCTCGAGGACCAGCGTTCACCTGGTGCTTTCATACTGCTTAGAGATCCATGACTCGGGAAACTGAGTTTAGAGATGATAATTTGTTAATCCCCTCCCTTCAACAAACGTGAAACTGGCATTTCATTTCCAGCTCTATTAATGGATTCACTTTGGGAATAAAGCCAGCATCCCTAAGTTCTGGCTAGGGCTCTTTTCCTTTGTGCCACTGTTATTTTGTTACATTTAGATGAGCTTCTGGGGATTAAATGTTATTACAGTAGAATAATTTTTTTAATCAGTGAAGAGGCTACTGCTTAGCACCATCATCATTAGATTGATTTTTCTAAGTACTGTTGCCTCCCTGCCCAGCTTCCTAAGAAAAAGCTTTGCTTGGATTCCTTTGTGGTGATTTCTGCTGTGGGAAATAGCAGCCTGGTCAGAGGCAGGGTCTTTCTGTCTAATTTGCAATGGGCCCTGGCTTGCTAGCACTGCCTAGCTGTGGCCCACCCTGCCTTGCGGTATATAGATGTTCACAATCTTTCTTTCCAAGATGGTAGCCCTGGCAAGTAGGTCAGGAAATTATTAGGTGGTAAAATGGTGACAGAACTAAAGAATTCCCCTCAGATCCGATCACGGTCAACCACACTACTCATCCCTCTGAAAGCACCAAGAGCCCTGGACTCTGTTGACCTCCCAAGGGGCTGACAGCAGGGTCCACCATGGTGGAGGCTGGATACTGGCTCCTGGTATCCAGGATCAGGTGGATGTTCCAGATTTATTTCTTCTGCAGCACTTTGTAAAAGCATATTCACTTTAATAGACCTTGAAGTTTAATGAAGCAGGTTTCAAGATCTTGAATCTCCAGACCATAAGAAGAAAGTCCATGGAAGGGATGATGCAGGGTCTGAATGGTTGGAGCCTCCACCCCTGCCATCTGTAGGGTTCCCTGGTGTGCATAATATGTGCTGGCCACACCCTTGGCGCTTGACTCATGCATACCCCAAGTCTGTGGATCCAGGCCAGAGTATACCCTGAGAGATGCAACTTGACTTGTGGCTATTGGTTGCCAGTTTTATTATATAGGAAAGGGCTTTTGTTTCTGGTATCGTCAGATCCAAGAGAATCAAGATCCATGGTTCTAAGACTTACTCCATGAAGTCTAGTCTCTGTGGGAAGTTGGGAATATCTACCTAGGCCAAGATTAATCATCACAGCCATCATCGCTCCCCTCCCTACACACATGTACAAATGAGATGAGGGTCTGAGATGAGATGAGTCACTCTGCCTGGTGGCATTCCTGAAACCACAGAGCCCATGGCTGGACAGGCCCTTGGGGTCATCTAATCCAGTACCAGGGTTCTTCCTCACCAAGTTGTCCATGTCCATTCCATCTAGGCTTCCAGTCTT
Organism: Molossus molossus; assembly: GCF_014108415.1. Classification (NCBI taxonomy): domain Eukaryota; kingdom Metazoa; phylum Chordata; class Mammalia; order Chiroptera; family Molossidae; genus Molossus; species Molossus molossus. The sequence continues at coordinate 55,920,620 of NW_023425399.1, read as the reverse complement.
CATCTCCTCTCCCTGTGCTCCCTGTTAGCAATGTGCTACAAGCCAGAGCAGGCTGAGCAGCCAGAATGCAGTGCATCATCATCTCCCTTATCTAGACACTGGTCTCTGTCAACAGCATGTTCACCATGCTGCAGCACCATATTAGCTTGATTGTGCACCATCTTGTTAGTGGGACTCCACTGACCATTTATAAACAGCTTCTGCAAACTCATCTCCATGCACAGCTACTAAGTGCTCTGTTTGGACTTGGGTTTAGGACCTTATATTTATCCCCAATAAACTTATTTGGGTAAATTCAGCCCAGCCTATGAACTAATTATTTGGATATGTAGATTCTATTATCCAGTATATGCCAGGGGGCTTGTTTGTTCCTACTGATCACCAGTTCCTTTTCTGTTCACTCTGAAACCAACCTCTTTAGTAGACCATTCTAGAAGCTTATCTGGGCTCTGCCTACATTTTAGGGAATTCACCCTTTGAAAACCATGAAGTGGAAAACTATTCCTTTATAGTATTCCAATGTTCCTCATTCTCAAATATTTTGTACAGCTTACCTATCTATAGTAGCATGGTGGTGTAGACCTCAAGTTCTATTGGTGTTCTTGGCTGCAGGCACAGAGAGGAGCTTGATCCCCCCTGCTCATCTTCCACCTATGAAGAGCTGTAGTTTTGGGCTAACATCCAATCCATCTTCTGGGAAGTAGTCGGTTACAATGGAAATACATGGGCTTTAAATCCAGGTTGTGCCTCTCCCTTGTTGCATGAAACTTGGCCAGTATGTCCCCTCTCTGAGTCATAGTCCTCTCCTCTGTAACAAGGTGACAATCCAGAGCTCATAGGGCTATTGTAAAGGCTGAAGAAGCAAGCCTCTGTCCATCCCTTTTCTCTCAGCAGCCCATAGCTCCATTTCCTTTGGAAGCAAAACAGAAATCAACCCAGAGTGCAGCTCCTCCTGCCTGTTCCTGCCCCCCAAAGCCTACCAGTTTAGGATGTCTAGAATAGTTTCTTGTCCCACTTTACCCCTACTGCTGTCCAGTCAGTCTCATCTGCCCATCTGGGCCACCTTGTCCTCAGGAAATCCTGGTATGCAGGCTCCGTCCTTGCTACATGGAGCAGGTCTCCATGGAGCAGGGTACAGGGGAAACATGAGGATTTACTTCCCACTGGATTTGTGCCCAGCACCCAAGGCCCTGCATGGCCTCAACCCTGTGGAACCTGAACCTCTCTGTCTGCCCTTCCCATGGAGAAGTCCAGGCTCTGGATCCCTCATGAGTCACCCCAGGATTTCCTAGTTACTAAGGGGTAGTAAATGCCCTTTTTGCTTAAACTAGTTTAATTGGGGTTTTGCATATGGGAGTGACAATTTTAGATGTGCCTTTCATTTTTATTCTGGGCTCAGCTCATGGACTCTCGAGACCTGCTTATTGAGTTGGCCTGGCTTTTTAGAGCTGACCCCAAACCGCATTGTCAGCCTCCCTCTGGTCTTGGTTGGTTAGGCTGGTGTGTGGAGGCTTCCTTATTTTTTGGACCCTGTTCAGAGGACTGGTCACAGGAACACGTGTGCTTCACTGTGTGGCACTTATGACCAACTCAGGTCTTAAGGTAGCTTGAGAAGAAGATGAATTTTGACCCCAGGCTCTTTCAGTCCAGGCAGCCTTTCCTCTGGTCAGAATCTGCCAGAGCATTTCAGGTAGACATGCCTAACACTCCCCTTTCTTTTTAGTGGCGGTACCTCAACACCCAGATCCCCTTCTTCAGAGTTCCTAGAGCTCCCCTTCTCAGCAGTCTGCTACAAGTAGAAAGGGATTAAAGTCCCATACCAGCCTACAGGCCTCTCATGTTATCTTATCTGCACTTTAAAAGAAGTTTCAGGACAGACACCACACAAATGAGGCCCAGCCTGCTAACCTGCCAGAGGTTGTTGGTCTAAGAAATGGCAGGGCCAGAATTCAAGGTCTGGTCTTTCTTGTCCAAGTCCAGGGTTGGTGTCATCCTGCATCCAGCAAGAGCTCAAGATCACTAAGGTACATGTTTTTCGGATGCCAGAGACTCTGGCAAGTTTTTCTGTCATCATTTGGAGGAGAGAACCATTTCAAGACATTTGCTGCACCCTCTTGTTTACAGGGCTCTCAGTAGCCTAATGACTCAATGCTGTGTAGATGTGCTGGTACCCATATTCAGTAATCTTGGGTTGTCTCAGAAGCCCATGGAATGCAGAGTTCAGGGTCCTTTCCCAAGTTAGTAGCCCTGGAATCTGCATTATTATTTTTTAAAAACCTTTTCTTTATTGATTTTAGAGAAAGACGGAGGAAGGAAGAGGGAGAGAGAGATAGAAACATTGATGAGAGAGAACATTGATTGGCCACTTCCTGCATGCCCCCACTGGGGATTGGGCCCACAACTTGGGCATGTGCCCTGATCAGAAATCACACTGGCGACCTCTTGGTACATGGGTCGATGCTCAACCACTGAGCCACACCAGCCAGGCAGAATCTGTGTTATTTTAAACAAGCTCCCAAGTGATTATTATGAGCCCTGCAGTTATATCAGCTGCCAAAGTGAATGTGTTCCAGCCAACAAATTACTCACACTCGCTTTCCTAGAAAAGCCCCCAGGGAATGCCAGTAAATCCATTCCAGTTTTTGAAAAGCTCCAAGGACCCTAGAGTCTGGAAGGGTCTGCTACCTTCTCCTCAAGTGTGGAGTCCTCCCCCTACTCAGTCCTCCTCAGAGTCAGGCCAAGAGAAGGTCCTCCTCCGCCTGCTGGAGGGGACACTGTCCTCATGTACCCTGAGGCCTGTGGGCCTGGCACAATCTCCTTGGATGGACTCAGACCTTCCTGCTGCCTTGCTGAACTTCAGAGCAGTCAATATACCCTATGATCAGGCAACATCAGGCTGCCACCAATGGGCATGCTCAGATCTGGCATGGAAAGGCCACATAGTCACTTTTGCTGTGAGGAGCTGCCCATCTGGGCATTGATTCAGCAGCCACCATCACTAAACTCCTGCCCTCTGTGGGGCCTGGGTCCCCCTGTTTGAGGACTGCCTTTCACTGCCTCTGAAAGGAAAGCCATCCTAGTGGGATGGGGTCAGCATCTGGGAGATTGCTGAGGGGATGGAGTCTTTGGCTGGAGGAATGTCAGGAAACCTGGGTGACCCCTGCAGTGCAGCCTCCTTCTGTACTTCTGCTGTGGGGACCCCTAGTTCCCTTGGGCCTCTCCAATAGCTTTTGTAGGTGGTGGTCCCTGTACCGTGCAGGACTGAGGTAGAAGGGCTCGTGAAGTTTTGGGCAGCAAATTAAATTTTATCCTAGTGGTGACAACAATTAAGAATAGTTCATTCTTCCAGGTTCCACATTTACAAGTTTAAAAAATTCCCTAAATCCTAGACATCGGTATATTTAAAAATATACCCCCAACAATAACAATATACTCTTTATTCACAATTCATTCTTTTAAAAACTTAAGCGAGTAAAATCATCTTTAGAAAATTGCTAGTTTTATTGATCTTTAACACACAAGCAAGTAAAACTGATTGCAGCATCAAAATAACCCCTCTTTCTACACACACACTCACTCACATACATGCTAACACAAGCTCATACACACACACTCGCTCATGTACATCCACTTGCTCACTCATATGCTCACATACACACTTACATGCACACACTCACATGCACACACTCACCTAGCCCCTAACGAGATTATATATTTGGGGAATCCTGAGCTATTCTCCTGTCAATGACATTAGCTGTGAGTTTCCCTAGGCTCAAAGTCCGAAAGAAACTAGATTGACTCCACAGAAATTACACCACTGGAATGCCAACATGGAGATGTGCCTGCCTTTGTAAGTATATGCATTTATTTAAGAGTAAAACACAGGAAGTTCCTATCAGCAAATTCCTTAAGGAGGTTCTGTTCACTTTTGTATTGTCAAAGATGACGCTGGCTTTCTAGATTCTTCCTTTGAATTTCACAGGGATAGATGAATTGCCTTTCAGACTTTCCAAGTTGATAGTTGTCAGGAATGCCCTGAAGTTTTACTTAAGCTAACAAATGACTGCCCTTCCTATCAGTTCTACCAATATTCCCCTAATTAGTGAGTTGGCCAATAGTAGTCACCCCTGGGATTGTTAGGGAGTACAATGTCACTGTCATGAAGGTGTTGTCAGATTTTGCTGGGAGCCCTTGCAATATTGCTGCTCCCTTTTTATCTTTTACATTATCTTCTTGGATCAGGTAAATTGATGCCTACCTCAAACAAGTGTGAGTTTCTAAATGTGGATTATAAATAATATGGGTTTTTTATTTTAATAAAAGGGCATTGAAAAAGTAGTCACATTGATCCTAGATGAGAAAACAGTTTTTATGGCACATAGTTCCATTTTTTAAAGACACATCTAGTCCATTTATGAATCATTTTGGAAAGAGCATGTATCTTGTCTTGTCCTCTAAGATTCACATGTGACCATAAATCACCTGCCCTGTCTCTGGCTATGTAGGACACTCAGCCAGTGCCATCAGCAATGTTTTCACCCTGGGTCTTAGTTTCTTGTAAGCAGGATGGCAGTGTTGGCTCTAAGCAGAGTCAGTGTGTCTGAGGTGTGGCATCAGTCTGTGTCCAACCTTAGTACTAGGGTGTTTTTGAACTAGGAACACTCCCAGGATATACCCCATACCTGACCTTACTCAGACTCACAGTGGCTAGACCTTGGGTACCAGACCTACACAGTAACTAGTCCTAGTCTCAGACTCACAATGACTAGTCCTTGAGTCCCAGGCTCACTCAGTGACTGGTTCATGACCCCAGGCTCACAGCATGACTAGTCTGTAGATCCCAGGCTGAAGTTCCAGAGACGAGGACAACACTACATGGGTGAAGCACAAAAGAAGGACCCTAGTCTGGGTTACCATGGTGGGAAATTGTAGACCTGTAATAAATAAAACAAAAAGCTCTTCACATTAAGGTTTTTTTACTGTACATATTCTTGCTACATCAGCTCAAAACCATGTGCAGCTTAGTCTAAATGCCTATTTAAGCGAAGACCAAAAGTCTGTTTGAAGATATAAAGGAAAAAATATGATGTTCATAATACAAAGCTTGCAGCTAGTCATGAATGTACAATTTATGACACTTTCCATATGGTAAAAAAAAAGAGTAGCAGAGCTGCATTTATATTTTTAAAAGTAGCAGAAATGCATCTTGAGGAATTAAAAATTATGAAATTATAAAAAGTGATTAGACAATGTAGCAAATCTCTAACATGGATTAAACTGAGTTGTTTAGGAGGTAAAATACCAGGTAAACATGCATTTCAAAAGAGAGAAGAACAGCGCTGGGCTGAGTAAGAGACCTGTACTTTTGCTTTTGCTTGGGGGTGATGTGGTAGGAAGTTGCTGGTTCATGGCCTAGAAATCCACATGGATGGAAGGCCTTGGCCCAATGTATATGTACTGGACCTATATAAAGTATATTATACAAGGCACCCCCATACCAAAGAGTTGCCTGCATCTGGGGACCCAGATAGTGCCTTATGGTGCCCACAGCCCCGGGTCAGCCTCTCCTGCCTCCTCTGGTTGCAGAGCCCCGGGGCCTTCCTAGCAGTCCCACAGCCAGGCGTACCTGAACTCAGATCCTTCTCCTGTGTAGGACAAGTGGTTCATCTGCTCTGAATCTCAGTTCCCTCACTTGTGGCGATACTGTCCTTGCAGGCTGGAGCAGAGATAATATGATATGATGTTTATAGAACATGTAGTACAGAGGTTGGCACAAAACAAGGCCTCCAAAATTGTTAGTCCTAGACTGTTCAGATACTGTCATCACTGGCCACCTGTGGCTATTACATTGGATTTCAAAGACCTAGCACAAAAATTCTATGTAAAATATCTCAACGTGTTGCTTACATGTTAGGATGATAATATTTGGTTAAATAAAATACATTATTAAAATTAATTTTATCCATTTGTTTTTACTTTTGTAATGTGGATACTAGAAAATTTTAAATTCCATATATGGCCCACATTCTATCTCTATTGGATATCACTATTGATCTCTGTCTTTCCTCATCCTTTGCCTGCCTCTCTCCCTTCTTAATATCCCCACCACCTCACAGATGCCCAGCTTGCTAGACATCATCCCTATGCCCCAAGCTCTCACACAGCCCTCCTCCTCCTCTGCAAGGCAGACTTGCAGGGAGAGGTGTTATCCCCATTGGACAGTTACATAAACGGAGGAATTCAATCTGAGTCATGTAAGTAGAAAACTGTGGAACTAGTAATCTTGCAAAACACCTTTTCTTTCCCCATTTTAAACATGAGGACACTATAAATGAAATGAAATGCCTTTGCCAAGGTCAGAAGCCAGTTAGTAGTTGAGTAGGAACCAACCTAAGTTTTCTAGCCCAAATCCACTGGGATTTCTCTATCTCCATATGTCCCCCCTGATGTATAGTAGGATCTAAGGTGGCACTGAGCTTAGTGTCCATGTGGAATTGGAAAGACTGGGCTTCTAAGTACCATAGAGGAGCAGCTTAGACAGTGCAACAGACTGCAGGTTGGGATGACAGATAGAGCTACACATGGTGCAACCTTCAGGGCCAGTGTGTCTGTAGCTGCTCGAGGAAAGGTGGGGAAAGGTGGCACCTTCTAATCCCTGTCCTGGGACTGCGTGGATTTTGGAGTCTGATCTGGGTGACAATGGGCAAACACATTCTACCTACTGTACTTCAGGGTCTTCATTTGTGTGAAGACTGAATTCTGTTTTCTGAAGGTGCTCAGTACATGGTAGCATCCCTCTAAAGGTTCACAGCTTGGGTTGTGCTGTGAATCACTGGTCTCTCACCACAGTCCTTGGCTCTGCTTCCTTTGCATCCTCAGGTGACACCAGTGGGCATGTATCAGTAAGAATTTTAGCAGAATGTGAGGCAGATAAGCTTGAAAGGGGTTGGAAGGCATACGTAGGAAGATAGTACTGCAGGGCTCTTGTAGTCTCTTGCTGGGGAAGCTGGAATTGCAATAATCTCTGGGGCCCAAACCCAGATAAAGATCCAAAAGTCTAGAATCCTAAACCATGTGTCTGAGAAAACGTGGGATTCCCAGGGTCTACACAAAGACCAGGCTACAGATTATCTTGCTATGCAGACAGCCAGCAGCAAATCATGACCTTGAAAATTCAGAGACACAGCTCTTCTTATCCAGGTCACTGTATCCTCAGTCACCTGGTTTATAAAAGTACAGGCTGCAACAATCCATTTCCATCAGGACAAATTGGCCAGGGGCCATTAGCTTGTGACTATTGGCCTAGGGGTGAGGAAGATGATGACCCTATTCATGGCCAGCATTGTAGGGAGAGGAGTATACGCACCAGCCTTGAGAGCAAAGCCACCGGAGTTTCAGTATCAGTCACACTGCATGCTAGTGCTGTGACACTGGCCAAGTTAGGCTGTGTCCCTGGATCTGTTTTCTTAGTTGTAAAGTACAGGTGAGAGACCACCCAGTAAGCTGGCATTTAGGTCACATGAGAGTGTAAATGTAAAGGAGGAGGTGGAGGGCCTGGCACGTAGTAAGGACTCGATCAATGCCATTAGTCTTATTTGTCACTACTGTGGACTGCTAGAATCTGACAGCCACCTCAGACTTTCCAGATGCAACATTTTTGTGCCAAGAACCACATTAAGACTTGTGCCAATAAGGTTTTAAATGAAATGCCTTTCATAATAAAAGAGAAAATCCCAGTATCCAAGATGCCCCAGTGCTTAGTCAAGAGAGCTCATCTTCCTCTGGGGCAATCAGTTGGTAGCCACAACACGGCACAAAAGAAAGCTTAGCCTTCATAGCTGGTCTTCAGCTCCTAAGGGTCCCCTTCCCTCAGGACAGTCTGCATGCTAGGCTCCACCAGTTCCACATAGAGGGCCTCTCCAAGGCTCTGCTTGTATGCCCCCAGGGGTGGGGCTCAAGATGTCAAGAAGCCATCTAGTTGTCCCTGTTCTTCCTACACAGCCTTCTGTCTTGTTCTTTGTTTGCTTCTTTGTTTGCTCCTTCGTTTGCTCCTTCATGTTCCTGCAAATATTCCTGTGAATGGAAGAAGAAAATAGGTAGGAAGACATTTGTGTATGTCAGACCCTTCCTATGGTCTAGCACCATAGGCACTTTGAATATATCATCTCATTTATTACACAGATATTATAGAGAGTTACCCAAGGTGATGGAACTAATGAGCAAGAGAGTCAGACTGCAATCCACGCCAGCTGCCTCCAGAATCTGCCCCTCAGAGGGAGGTGTGGCTAGGGAACACAGCTGGGACCAAACTGTGGAGTTTGGAGATCGAGGAGTTTGGGCTTTATTTTGATGCCTTGGGAAACCATCAGAAGTACCTGAGCTATGAAATGATATGATCAGATGTGTGTTTTAGAAAGATAACTCTAGTAGCAGTGTATTAAGTCTATTAAGCCAAACTCTCCCATCCTATCCTTATGCAGTTATTTTTAAACCCTGGTGCAGGAAATTACATTTATCTTTACCAATTTCATGCTCATTTCTGACTTGTTTCAGCTCATCTCTCAGTCTGTGTGTGCGTATGTGCATGTGTGTGTTTGGTGGGGGGAAAGAGTATGTACACCAGGAGAAAGCCTTGAGATGGCTTCCTGCCATACAGCCTCTGGCTTGTGACAACTGTGACTTGGTACAGTGTAGAAAGCAGGAATGTTATCTCTCACATACCTGGGCAGTGATGGAACAAGATGGGATGCCAAAATAACATCACTGATCTTGTAACAACTATTTAAGTCAAAATTTACGCTTATTCTGTTGACTCTATCTGTTAGCAAATTGATTTGGAACTTCTATTTTAGAATTTCAGAGATAAAACACCCTTTATTTGCCCCTTCTGATTTGACAGCTCCTGCAATGTATAAGTACTGCTTTACTTTGCACCTCATACCAATCTGTCTTCATTCTCTATAACTGTTATCTGTGTGTGTACGTATACATAATAACACTGTAAGAAATAAACTTTTTAGATCCATCCAAGTACGATGCATAATACTTTAGATCTATAATGTGTAGGTTTGATGTTTATACATTGTTTGATTTGATATTTTTACCATAGCATCTTAAAATGATCACTGATTTTTTTAAACCTATCTTTATTGTTGAATGTATTATAGATTTTCCTCATTTTTCCCCCATTGACCCCCTCCTCCCCTCTCCTGCCCCCTCCTGCCTTTCCCCACACTGTTGTCTGTGTCCATTGGTTAGGCATATATGCATATAAGTTCGTTGGCTTATTTCTTCCCACCTCCTAACCCCCCTTCTCCTTGAGGTCTGTAAGTCCAGCAACCAATATGTATTTCTTAATCCCTTCACATCCTTCACCCATTCCCCCAACCCACCTCCCATCTGGCAACCAACAAAATGTTCTCTGTATCTATGAGAATGTTTCCGTTCTGCTTATTCAATTTGTTTGTAGGTTCAATTGTCGATGGACATGTATTCATTGCCCTTTTGTTTGTTCATATTTTTTTATCTTTTTCTTTAAGAAGACCCTTCAACATTTCATATAATAATGGTTTGGTGGTGATGAACTCCTTTAGCTTTTTCTTGTCTGGGGAACTTTATATGGCCATCGATTCTAAATGCCAGCTTTGCAGGATAGAGTAATCTAGGTTGTAGTTTCTTGCTTTTCATCACTCTGAATATTTCTTGCCACTCCCTTCTGGCCTGCAAATTTTCTTTTGAGAAATCAGCTGACAGTATTATGGGGGCTCCCTTGTGGGTATCTAACTGCTTTTCTCCTGCTGCTTTTAAGATTCTCTCTTTGTCTTGAACCTTTTGCATTTTGATGATGATATGTCTTGGTGTGGGCCTCTTGGGGTTCATCTTGTTTAGGACTCTCTCTGCTTTCTGGACTTGTATGTCTCTTTTCTTCACCAAGTTAGGGAAGTTTTCTGCCATTATTGTTTCAAATAGGTTTTTGATTTCTTGTTTTCTCTCTTCTCCTTCTGGCACCCCCAAGATGTGAATGTTGGCACGCTTGGAGTTGTCCCAGAGGCTCCTTACACTATTCTCATTTTTTTGGATTCTCTTTTTTTGCTGTTCTGATTGGGTGTTTTTTGCTTCCTTATATTCCAAATCGATGGTTTGTTTCTTGGCTTTACCTACTCTACTACTGAATCTATGTAAATTATTCTTTATTTCAGTTAGTGCATCCTTCATTTCTGACTACTCCTTTTTTATGCTCTTGAGGCCTTCACTAAGTTTGCTGAGGTTCTCACTAAGTTCATTGAGCATCCTTATAAGCAGTGTTTTGAACTCAGCATCTGTTAGGTTGCTTATTTTTATTTTGCTTAGTTCTTTTCCTAGAGTTTTGTTCTGTTCTTTCATTTGCGACCTGTTTCTTTGTCTCCTCATTTTGGCTGCCTCCCTGTGTTTGTTTCTATGTATTACTATGTATGGAGCTAACTGAGACCAGATGCTGCTTGTTTGAAAGAATTTAGGAAAACCTGAAGCAGGATCCAAGACATGCCAATCCTATAGTAAAGCAACTGGCAACGGCTTGGGTGGGCCTGAAAGTTGGGAGGGGTGGGGCCTCAAGGAATCACCAGGTCGGTGCAAACAGTGCAAGCCAAGTTGCTGGAGTCTCAGATATGGCAGCTGTCTGCCACCCCAGGGAAGGGCTCAGCAAAGGAACAAAGGCATCTGACAGCACATCTGTCCAGGAGAAAGCCCTCTCTCCAGTCCTTACTCCAGTGCCAAACAGCCCAGTTCTTCCCTATATGTTTCTGGTGTCCTTCAAGCAGCTTCCTCTCTGAGCTTAGAGGGAGCAAGTTCAAGTAAATCCATGTGCGGGCCCTTTAAGAGGAGCTGCCTGGGGCTCCAGAAGCCTCAGCCTCCCTGAGCCTCAGTTCTTTTCCTGGCATTGGAACCCTGAGCGGGGCCCCTGGTGTGGGACAGGGACCACTTAGTCCTCAGGGAGGACCTTACCAGCCAATATGTCCTCCTATTTTTATCTGCCACACATGGGTGTGGGACCAGCCCATCTGCCTTCACCCTCCTACCAGTCTCCATGTGGCTGCTTCTTTAATTTTGTAGTTGTAGGAAGGACTTCCATTCAGCTTTATTTCAGGTGGTTCTAAAAGATGGTTGGTTCTATACTTTAGTTGTAACTTTGATGTGGTTGTGGGAGGACGCGATATCACGTTTACCTATGCTGCTATCTTAACCGAAAAAGATCGCTGATTTTAAAAAATCAGATGAATATATATCTTTATAGTTTCCTCAAAATAAAAATAGTTTTGTATTCTCATTTGAGGCATAATACATGAGGTTGATTCCAAAATGGTGGTGGAGTGAATGGAAGCAACACAGACATCTCCCAGGACCAGACTGGAATTACAACTAAAACACAGAAAAATCGATGGGAAACACCAAGAGAAAAACAGCTTGCAAAGACCATATAACCAGGGACACTGACTCGATCCTGGTAGGATAGCGAAGGTGCGAGAGTGGGGCTGGAAGCCCACAGACAGCAGCGGCCTTAGCTGTGAGCAGCGCCCTCAGGTTAAAGTCCCTAGTGGCTCCAAAGCGCAGAGCCAGGAAAGAAGCTAAAATAGCCACAGCCATTCACCTTGGGCTCCGGCAGAGGGAAGGCAGACTGGACTGGAATTGTGTGGGGACACTCGGATTCGGATAGTGCTCAGAGCTTCTGCTGAGTTGCAGCCACTCAGTACGGTGGCCTTCTTACTCCTTTCCAGGGCTCTGGGGAAAGGCAGGGGCCCCTCCCTCAGAGATTCAACTCAACCCTGGAGCAATTGAAATGCAAATTGAAGCCCATTAACAACCAGAATCTGCCCCACCCTTGGGAAATCCACTTATGCTGAGCACCTGAGGGAGTTTTTCAATCTACTGACAACACAAAACTCTTCAAGTAACCTCAACTGCTAGCCTCCAGGCAAAAAGCTAGAGGATAATAGTACCATTCCTGGGCTAGCAACTCTAACCAGAAAAGTAAGACTTGACAGTAGGGGTTAACGTGGGTCCTCCCTTGCTCATCTAAACCCAGGAGAGGGAGCCACAAATAGCAGAACACCATCACCCACAGGGAAAACTTGGCAGGCTCCAAAGACCACTGTGATACCCAAAATGGTGATATACAAAAACAAAAGCCAGATGAAAGAACAAGAAACGTCCACTGAAGACGAGATCATTGTGGAGCATTTGGCAAGATAACAGAGCTAGAATTCAGAGCCATGATCTTGAGGAAGCTCAACAGCATGAGTAAGGACATAGAGATGATGAAAATAAACAAATTGGAAATTAAAAACCACCAAGAAGAAATCAAGAATGACACATCAGAAATAAAGAACTCATTGGAAGGTCTAAACACCAGAGTAGAGGAAGAGGAGGACCGGATCAGTGAATTAGAAGACAGGGTAGAAAAAAATCAACCAATCAGAAAACCAAAAGGAAAAAACAATTAAAAAACAGGAAGACAGATTAGGAGAACTGTGGGACAACTGGAAAGGTAATAATATTCGCATCATAGGAGTCCCCGAAGAAGAAGAAAATGAGCAAGTGTTAGAGAATATATTCAAAGAAATAGTGACAGAAAACTTCCCTAATTTGGTGAAGGAAGAAGGAATTCAAGTTCAAGAAGCACAGAGAGCCCCAAGTAAGAAGAACCCAAACAGGCCCACACCAAGACATATAATAATTAAAATGCCAAAAATTAAAGACATAGAATCCTAAAAGCAGCAAGAGATAAGCAATAGGTCACCTACAAAGGAACCCCATAAGGCTCTCAGCTGACTTCTCACAAGAAACACTACAGGCCAGAAGGGAATGGCATGAAGTAATCAAGGTCATGAAAAACAAGGATCTGAATCCAAGACTACTCTACCCAGCAAGGCTAACATTCAAAATAGAAGGTCAAATAAAGACCTTCCCAGACCAAAAAAAAAAAAAAGGCTAAAGAATACATTGGCATGAAACCAGCACTGCAAGAAATGTTAAAAGGACTGCTGTAATTAGTAGAAGAAATAGAAAGAAAAATATAACCAAACTAAACAAAATGGAAATAAATAAGTACATATCAATAATCACATTGAATGTAAATGGACTAAATGCTCCGATAAAAAGACACAGAGTAGCTTATTGGATAAGAAACCATGACACGTCTATATGTTGTTTACAAGAGATGCACCTCACAACAAAAGACTCACAAAGGTTGAAAGTGGAAGGATGTAAAAAAAATCTTTCAAGCAAATGGAAAGCAAAAAAAAGCTGGGGTAGCAATACTCATATCTGATAAAAGAGATTTCAAAATAAAGACCATAATTAGAGACAAAGAAGGCCACTACATAATATTGAAAGGATCTATCCAACTGGAAGATATAACCTTGGTAAACATACAGTATATGCACCCAATACAGAAGCAACAAAATATATTAAAAATTTTCTAGAGGACTTCAAAGGAGAAATCGACAGCAATACAGTCATAGCAGGGGACTTCAACACCCTGTTGACACCACTGGATAGATCCTCTAGACAAAAAATTTGCAAGGAAACAGACTCTAAATGAAGTACTAACCAAATGGATTTAATAGATATCTACAGTGAATTACACCCCAAAACTACACAATTCACATTCTTCTCAAGTGCACATGGGACATTCTCAAAAATAGACCACATGATAGGACACAAAGTAAATCTCTAAAAGTTCAAGAAGATTGAAATCATATCAAGCACCTTCTCAGATCACAATGGCATGAAACTAGAAATCAATTGCAAGAAGAACATGCAAAGACATTTGAACACATGGAGGCTAAATAGCATGTTATTAAACAATGAATGGACTACCAAGGAGATCAAGGAAGAAATTAAAAACTTCCTGAAAACCAATGAAAATGAACACAGAACAACACAAAATCTATGGGGTGCAGCAAAAGCAGTTCTGAGAGGGAAGTTCATAGCACTACAGGCCTACCTCAAAAAACAAGAAAATTTCTAATTCACTGTCTAAACTCACAACTTAAAGAATTATAAAGTAAACACAAAGAAAACCCCAGAGCGAGTAGAAGGAAGGAACTACTAAAGATCAGAGTAGAAATAAATGACATATAGACCAAAAAACAATTCAAAGGGTCAATGAAACTAAGAGCTGTTTTTTTGAAAAGATAAAGAAGATTGATGGACCCTTAGCTGGACTTACCAAGAAACAAAGAGAGAGAACCCAAATACACAAAATCAGAAATGAAAGAGGATAAGTAACAACTGACACCACAGAAATACCAAAGATCATTAACAGCTACTATGAACAATTATATGGCAAAAAATTCAACAATCTAAGTGAACTGGACAAATTTCTAGAAACAGTCTCCCAATAGTGGTCCAGGAAGAGATAAAAAACTTGAACAGACCAATAAGAACTAAAGAAATTGAAGAGGTAATCAAGACTCTTCCAGCAAACAAAGCCTAGACCCAGATGGCTTCATGGGGGAGTTTTACCGAACATTCAAAAAAGAACTAACGCCCATTTTCCTCAAACTATTTCAAAAAGTCAAGAAGAAGAAGACTTCCAAACTTGTTTCATGAGGCCAGCATAATCCTAATTCCAAAACCAGAAAAAGACGTTAAAATGAAGGAAAAAACAAAAAACAAAACTACTGGGCAATATCCCTGATGAACATAGACGCCAAAATTCTGAACAAAATACTAGCAAATCGGATCCAGCAATACATCAAAAAAAAATATTCACCATGACCAAGTGGGATTTCATCCCAGTGATGCAAGGCTGGTACAATATTTCCAAATCAATAAATGTGATATACCACATAAACAAAATGAAGAATAAAAACTACATTATCATGAAATAGATGCTGAAATAACATTTGACAAAATCCAGCGCTCTTTTCTGATAAAAACGCTCATCAATGTGGAAATAGAGGGATCATATCTTGACATAATAAAGGCCATATATGAAAGACCTACAGCCAACATCATACTCAATGGGCAGAAACTAAAGCATTTCCCTTCAGAACAGGAACTAGACCATCAACTTACACCTATACAAAAATAACCTCAAAATAGATAAAAGACATAAAGGTGACCCGTGAATCCATAAAAATTCTAGAAGAAAATGTAGGCAACAAAATTTCGTACATCACCCGCAGTAGAATTTTCACTGATACATCACCTAGGGCAACAGAAGCAAAGGAGAAAATTGATATATGGGACTACATCAAACTAAAAAGCTTCTGCACAGCAAAAGAAACAACCATCAAAATGAAAAGGCAACCCACTGTATGAGAGAACATCATTACCAATGATACTTCAGATAAGTGTTTAATTTCCAAAATATATAGAGTACTCATACAAGTCAACAAAAGGAATACAAAGAACCCAATTAAAGAATGGGCAGAGGAGCTGAATAGACACCTCTTCAAGCAGGACATACACATGGCTAAGAGACATATGAGGAAATGCTCAATATCACTAATCATCAGAGAAGTGCAAATTAAAACAACAATGAGGTATCACCTCACACCTGTCAGAATGGCCGCCATCAACAAATCATCAACCAACAAGTGTTGGCGAGGGTGTAGAGAAAAGGGGACTCTAGTACACTGCTGGTGGGAATGCAGACTTCTGCAGCCACTATGGAAAACAATATGGTGTTACCTCAAAAAACTAAAAATTGAACTTCCATTTGACCCAGTGATCCCACTTCTAGGAATATACCCTAAGAAGCCTGAAACACCAATCAGAAAGAATATATGTACCTCCATGTTCATAGCAGCACTGTTTACAATAGCTACGATCTGGAAACATCCCAAGTGTCCATCAGTAGATGAATGGATAAAAAAGCAGTGGTACATATACACAATGGAGTACTATACAGCTGTAAGAAAGAAAGATCTCTTATCCTTTGAGACGACATGGAGGGACCTGGAAAGTGTTATCCTCAGTGAAACAAGCCAAGCAGAAAAAGACAAATACTACATGATCTCACTTATATATGGAATATAATGAACATAACAGTCCGAGGAATAGGGTAGATGCAGAAACATGGAAATAGGGTACAGACTGACAACCCTCAGAAGAGGGGGTGATGGGGGGGTGGGGAGAGATCAACCACAGAACTATATGCATGTATGCATAACCAATGGATAGGGACAACAAAGCCAGGGATGGGAAGGGGGAGATGGGGAGGAGGGTGCCAGTGGGGTAAAAAAGGAGAAACATCTGTAACAAAAAGAAAATTAAATAAATAAATTTTTAAAAATAATAATACATGAATATTGTAGAAAAATGAAATTATATAGAAAAATATAAACTCAAAGAATCAAAAATTTCTCTATGCTTATATTTGGTGACATCACTCTGCTCACAAGAACACAGATACACAATTGCACACAAGTGCACAGCTGGTGTGGCTTGGTGGACTCAGCATCATCCCATGAACTGAGAGGCCCCAGTTTGATTCCCAGTCAGGGCACGTATCGGGGTTGCAGGCTCGATCCCCAGTCAGGGTTGTGCAGAAGGCAGCTGATCGATGTTTCTATTTCACATCAATGTTTCTCCCTTCCTCTCTCTCTTAAAAAAAATCAATAAAAACATACTGAAAAAAATTGCACACAAGTGGGATCATGAGCTCCTGACAAACACATATTTCTGTGTCTTCTATTTCCATCATTCACATGCCATGAATCTCTGTATCAGGTAAAGTAGATTTCTATCTTCATTTTTAATTAGCATACCATTCTTCTATATTATTATAACAGAATTTATGTAAGCAATCTTTTATTGATGGATCCTTGGGTGTTTTTCTATCTTCTTACCAATATCTGAACACTAACAAGCAGCCTTATCTGTCTTTGTGCACTTATTTGTTTAAATTCTCCTAGAGGGAAGAATTAGGTGAAAGGCTACACACACACAAAATATATATCTACAGATGTATTCATATACTTACATCCTACCAACTGGCCCTCCAGAGCGAAAGAGGTTCTGTACTAATTTCATTCCAAACAGTGATGCTACAGGGTGTCTATTTCCCCAAATTCTCCCAAGCATAGGATTATAACTTTTCTAAAAAACGTTTTTGCCAAAAACAAAAACAAACAAAATTTCTCACTTTTTATTTTTTTAATCCTCACAGAAGGATATTTTTCCATTTATCTCAGACAGAGTAAGAGGGAGGGAGAGAGAAAGAAAGAGAAATATCTATTTGAGAGAGCCACATCGACTGGTTGCCTCCTGCACGACCATAACCAGGGCCAGGGACCAAACTGCAACCGAGGTAGGTGGCCCTTGACCGTAATCGAACCCGGGACTCTTTGGTCCAAGAGCCAATGCTCTGACCGCTGAATCAAACTGGCTAGGGCTAAACCTCTCACTTTTAAAACTCCTCATTTCCTCCCTGGCTGGTGTGGCTCAGCAGTTAGAGCATCAACCCTAGGACCAAAGAGTTGCGGGTTCGATTCCAGTCAAAGGCATGTACCTCACTTGTGTTTCGGTCCCTGGCCCTGGTCGGGGTCGTGCGAGAGGCAGACAGTTGGTGTGGCGCTCTCATATCAATGTTTTTCTCTCTCTTTCTCTCTCTCTTCCCCTCCCTCTTTCCCACTCTGTCTGAAGATAAATGGATAAATATCTTCAAGTGAGGATTTAAAAATAAAAATAAATAAAATAAAACTCCTCATTTCCTCCAGTGTTAGTGAGATTAAACCCTTTTATATGTTATTGGCCATTTGTATTTATTCTTCTATGAATTCCTTCTTATGGCCTTTGCCCATTATTTGTTATTATTCTTTTTTTTTTTTTATCCTTACCCAAGGATATTTTTCCACCTTTTGTTCAGATGGAGTGGGAGGGAGAGAGAGAGAGAAACATGGACGCGAAAGGGACACATCGGGTCGCTGCCACCCGCACGACCCAACCAGGGCCGGGGACAAACTGCAACCAAGGTACATGCCCTTAGTGGGAACCGAACCCAGGTCTCTCTGGACCGCAGGCTGATGCTCCACCGCTGAGCCAAACCGGCCAGGGCTGTTATTATTCTTTTTTTATAGGTCTTGGTATAATGGTGTTATTACTCTTGTATCATTTTGTTGTTGTAACTGTTTTTCTAGTTAATTTTTTCCCTTTGGAAGTGAGTTTGGGGTTAAGGATCAAAAATATTCAATATGATGTTACCTCAAAAAATTAAAAATTGAACTTCCATTTGACCCAGTGATCCCACTTCTAGGAATATACCCCAAGAAGCCTGAAACACTAATCAGAAAGAATATATGTACCCCCATGTTTGTAGCAGCACTATTTACAATAGCTAAAATCTGGAAACAGCCCAAGTGTCCATCAGTAGACAAATGGATAAAAAAGTTGTGGTACATATACACAATGGAGTACTACGCAGATAAGAAAGAAAGATCTCTTATCCTTTGAGACTACATGGAGGGACCTGGAAAGTATCATCCTAAGTGAAACAAGCCAAACAGAGAAAGACAAGTATCATATGATCTCATTTATTTGTGGAATATAATGAACATAACAGTCTGAGGAATGGGGTAGTCCCAGAGACGTGGAAGTGGGGTACAGACTGACAATCCCCAGAAGAGGGGGTGGTGGTGGGGAGATGAACCACAGAGCTTATATGCATGTATGTATGAACAATGGACATGGACAACAAACTGGGGACAGGGCAGGGAGGGAGGGGGAGGGGGAATCAGTGGGGGGAAAAGGAGAAACATCTGTAACAAAAATTAATTAATTAAAAAAAAATTTATGTTGTTCACTTTTTTTGTTTGTAACTTACATTACCAGGGACTTACCTTCCTTAATACTCATATTTTTAAGACTAGTACCTCTATGATTTTATTCTCTGCCATTAAATTATTGCTCCAAACTACCCAACTGTGATTTATTTAGGTGTAAGATATGAAGTACAGATCCATCTTTGTTTTTTTTTGTTTTTGTTTTTCCCTCAAATAAGGAGTCCTTTGTCCCATCAACAGTGATATAAAATTCCACCCAATTATATACTAAATTATTCAGTCTATTTCCATACTGTTTTTCAGTGCCAATCCTGCATGTTTTAAATATGTTTAAAATGTATCATGCAGCTATGGTGTGCTCATCTTTTTTAATACATTTAGTTCTCTCAAATCACCATCTTTATTGTGTTTGTTTATTTTGAAATATTTCAAACCCATAAAACATTTATAATAATTATATAGTAAATTCCTGCTTGTTCTTAACTCAGATTTTCTAATTGTTTACATGTTAGAGTTTGCATAATCACCTTTCCTTCTACATAAAAATACTGTCTTTTTCTAACATGGTAACCTCTCAGCCCTCAGAATCCTAGTCCATCACTTACCTCCCAAGGATATGTCTTCCAGCCCCCACACACCTCTTCTAATCAGGAAACCCATGCTAATTCACCCACAGACAACATGCACATTTTGCCCACTGCCCAACATCATTTCTTCCCTTTCTGGTCCAGGATCCTGCCCGGGAGTCTGTGCTGCATTTACTTGTCATGCATCATCAGTTGCATACTGTATTAACTGTCTCACATGACTTGGACAGTGTTAAAAAGTACAGGTCTTTCTTTTGGTAGGGTGAGCCCAACCTGGATCAGCCCAATATTTCTCATAACCAGACTCAAGCTATGTGTTCAGGCAGGAAGACCCCAAACTGATGCTGTGCCCTTCACAGTACATCCCATCCTACTGCTAGTGATATTGACCTAGTTACTTTGGTATCTGGCTGGTTTCTCTGGTTCAAAGTCTACATTTTCTCATTGTACTTGATTAGTATTTTGTGTGCAGATACTCCATAGTAGGCCAGTATTCTGATCCTCATCAGACCTTTACCCATCAGCCTTTTCTCCCAGGGATGAGTCTTGCCTGAACCAGCCACCACAATAGTGGATTTAAATGGTGATTATTTATTTCCATTGTTTCTTCTACATTTATGAATTGACATCCTATTAAAGGACAAGTTTTCTCTTCTCCCCCATTTAGTTAGGTGTTTATTTGTTTATGTTAGTAAAGAGTCAAGGATTCACAATTATTCATTGAGTTATAATATATATTCTAATTTAATTTGATGTTCAAAATGACCTAGATTTGGCCCTTCAAACAGGCTATTCTGTCATTTTGACATGTCTCCTCTGAGTACTTCTTTACCTTCTGGCACAAAGTGTTCCAGGATTATCTTGTTCTTTCCCAGCCTCAGTCCTGGGATCAGCCACTTCTCTATTGTAACCAACTGCCCCACTGCTCTGGCTGTCTTTCTACCTACCACCTCTACACCTCTACCCACTGTTCCAGCTGCAAGTACACCACAGCCACCACTCCAAGAAGCCTTGTTCCTTTTACTGGAGAGTGATATTTAGGAACCAAGACCTGGGCACTGGGTGTGCTCATTGCTACTGGATTGTCAGTGTTTTCTAGGTACTCTCAGTGGATAGAACTAGGAATATGCACGTGCATACATAGATATTTATATGTGTTTGAGTAACCTACACATATGCATTCCTCTATAAAGATTGCCATGTCTGTGTATGTAAAGCTCACACTAATACCTCTAATTCTAATACCTTGGGTTCTTTGTAGCCTTCCCTATGTCAAGAAATCCCTTCTCAGAGAGTGAGAATCCTGGTTCCTAGTATCCTCAACATATATACTTATTTGTTCAACCACTGAACTTCTGTGCTCATTGTAACCAACTGCCCCACTGCTCTGGCTGCCTTTCTACCTGCCACTTCTACACCCCTACCCACTGTTCCAGCTGCAAGGTACACCACAGCCACACTACTGCCCAATACCTCTCATACCCACTTTTTCCAGCTTCTCCTGCTGGGAGTGGAAGGAAAAGGCATCCATCCTTTGCATTTTGACAATAGAGCTCAAGTTCTTCAAAGACTTCAAGTTGAGTTAGGAAGTGGAGGCATAGCCTCCTTCCCCCATTGCAGGGCTGCAATATGGAACCATGTCCCACCACATTGCTTATTGGGCTTCCTCACCTTGGTTTAGCTTGTGTCAGGGGTCTCACTGGACTCCAATGACCTACCTGTAGCTGACTCTGTGATCATGCTAAGGGAAACCAGTTCTGGTTCAAAGCCAAGAAGTGACAGTAAGAGGATGAGACCAATATTTCTGAGTGCTTTCTACACAAAGGACACTGCCATAGTTCCCTTCCTGACATTGGTGACATTTGAATTATAGTGAAAGATGATGCCCTTGAGGATCCCCTTTGCCTCCTCAGGTGTCTGTCAGTATACAAAGAGTTAGGGGCATCACCCTCTCCCTCTCCCGCATAATGAATCAGGCCCAGTGTTCAGGAGCTCCAGCGCAAAATGCCAGGGTTAGCCAAAGGAAGACTCACCATGATTTTTTAGTGCTGTTCAGTTTCTAAACATGATGAGGGAGACCATAGTTTGAGGGGAAGGACTCACAGGGAGTCCCCCACATAATCTGTTTATTCATTTGATTATTTGTAAGATTTCAGCTGATAAAACATTTCTATAACTTAAAGGGCAGAGAGGAAAAGCTGAAGAAGATAAGGTTCAGAGTTACCATTTACTTTGGTGTCCAATGGGGCCCTTTTGGTGGGTCAGGGAGTGAGCAGAGCTTCAGGAAGAGCCTGAGTTCATGGACAGCTGGAGACAGATTGGAGAAGGCCCCGAGATGAGGCCACCCTGGGGGTGGGAAGAGACAGAGGATATGGCCTGTGCAGGCTGTACATGAAAGGCAAGCAGCAAGAGGTGTGTAGGGTGTTCCTGAGGCCCAGGCCAGGTGTCTGGGGTAGAGGATTTGGTGACAATAAGGAGCCCAGAAGCATGTTGAGGATGTGAGGGGCTCAAGACTTCAGTTTGGGTTTTACTAGGCAAAGGGAATATAGGAAGCCAGAGGTGGAAAAGAATCGGCCACACCTGAGGGGCATCTGCAAGGAAGGCCCCCAGAAAGGAGCAGGTGTGGCTTTGACCCAGGCCTGCTTACACCACCAATAAGATGTTTCTGTCTGAGGCTCACCTGAGTGGATCTTGGTTCATTTATGGCCTTTCTGGCCTTGTGTCACTTGTGGTGGACAGCTCTCTCACCAGAGCACATAACATGGCAAACTTTCCTGCCCGCGAGCGGCAGGCCGCTGAGGGCAATATGCCTAGGCTTGCTGTCTTAGCTCATGTGGCTGCCTTAATTCTGTTGGTGATTGTGGACAGGTCAGGGGCCCTAGGGGCCCAGCCCAGCCTTGATGGCAGCTTCTTGGTTTGTTCATTCACAATTAGTGTTGAGCACCTGACTGCTATGAAGGTGTCCTGGGCCATTTAGGTCCCAACCATGAGACTAGGTGAACATAGCAGGAATAGCAAGGGCTAGGCCCTTGGGAGCCTTCCCTCAGAGTTTGGGGGCTTCGTGGTGGTAAGAGGGAATCACAGGATAGCTATGTGGAGTGCCATGGTTCAAGCTGGATGTGAGGGAGGCTAGCAACAGGAGAGTGAATTGTGATAGGGAGCAGGAAAGATGAGGAGGAGGCTGGAAAGCAGGGTGCAGTATGGCCAAGGAGAGACACACTCCTTCAGGAGGTTTGGGGTGGATAGTTCAGGCCAGCCTGCCAGGTTACAAAGGCGCTGAGCCAGACCAGGCAGACATCTAGATCAGGAGTATATGGGCTCTGCCCAGAGACACTGTAAGAGAAAGCCCCAGAGACTCTTCATTACTGATGCCCTGACTACCTCAGCTGATTTATGGAATATCTGCTTCACACTCTATGTTAGGTGAGGGCCTGTTGAAACAGATGTAATAAACTATGATCCTGCCCTCAAGGCACTCCAGGGCCAAGGAGAGATGGCTCCACAAAGGTCTGTCCACAAGTACTTGGTGCCCTGGTAGGTGATGGCCAGTGCCAGCACCCTTACAAGTAGAGCAGTGGCCACATTGGATCAAAAGGAGACTGGCAACATGCCCACAAAGGACCACTGTTGACATGGGCCCCTGTGAGTCAGTAGAAAGTATACTGTAGCCTGCTGGGGGAGGAACAGCTTGGTTAGCATCCCAGCAGAAATGGCACTTGTGTAGAACATTGAGGAGATGGGGGAGTTGTTCCAGAGAAAAAAGTGTGGGAGTGAAAGTGTAGACTGGGAAACGCCAGGCATGGGCAAAGGACAGCCCATAGTGTACCCTCTCCCCACTTATTTAACACCTGCTGTGTGCAGCACAGGCCAGGGCTGGGAATAAATGAACAGTGAAAGGAGTTTACAGGCCAGAGAACAAATAGAAGTATAGCCCATGAGAGCTCTGCATACTGTAAATCACATGGGCAGGCTCCTGGCAGGCATAGCTGCAAGCACCACATGAACATATAGTAGGCCCCCAGCTGGTATCTTGTAGCACTGCCATTCCCACACGGAAGCACCTTGGTCTTCCTTACGGACTGGGGACTATGCAGCTAAGGGGGATGGAGCTGTGCTATGAAGGTAGCTCTATCTGCCAGACAGTTTGATGGCCAGGGGCTTGGCAAGCAGGGGCATGAGAGCAGAGGAAGTCGTGCATGCTTGGACCCTGAGGCCCAAGAGAGTGAGTATATTCAGGAGGCAGCAGCAACTCCCTGTGTTAGAGCAGAGGCATGGCTGGAGGGTGACAAGAGCCCATGCAGGACAGTCGGGCAGATTAGGCAGAAGGTCAGTAGGGCAGAAGGGCTTAGAGAACCATATAAAGGGCCCTGGATCCCATCAGTAGGAGCCAAGCTAGGGACTGGCTCACAGTCTAATTACTTGTTAGTTGTGTTGGGACAGAATAGAAGGTGGGCTGAAGGGAACAGGGAAACTAGGAAACCAATTCAGAGTTCATGACAAGTGGTGAGGAGTCTGAATTATAACAGAGGACAAAGGAAAGTGAGAACAGGTACCTAAGAGATTGGGAGCCCGAGTAGTGGGACTCCACCCTCCACATTTGTGATCCCAGTGCTAGTCTTATCTTCTTAAGGAAGCCTCTTTCTCCTCTGGTCCCCTTCACCAGAGCACCTCCTAGGCTGAGTCATGTCAGTGTTGCATGCCCCCCCCCCCAAGTTTATAGCTCCACATTTATTTGTGTGAAATCTCTGTTTTGCAACATCAGAGGCTTCATGAGAGTTTGTGGGAGGAGGAGGTACAGGGCAAGGAGAGCAGAGCTGGCCAGGCCTTCATTCTAGGAGACTTGCCTGTGAGCATGACTAAGGCTGAAGCCTGGAGCCCTAAATGCAGGCTCAGACATTTGGCCATTCCTCCGTAAGAAGCCCTGGGCCAGGGCACCTGCATTGTCATGCTTACAGAGGGCCCTCTACCTGGTGTTGACCAGGAGATGGGCTGGAGGGCAGACTAGAAGAAGGGTTGTAAATCAGTCAGGAGCTGACTGAAGTTGCCCTTATGGGAGACAGTAAGGGCTCAGAGGGGAAGGGTGGGTAAAGAAGTGACTTCTCCTACACTGGGGTCCTGGAGTCCTTCCATGCAGTTACCGATGCTGACTCCCGCCTCTGCTGAGGGCCAGTGCTGTGGGAGATGGTGTCCTGAAAGCATTCAGCAGCCCCTGGCAGAACACATCTAGGGCCCTGAGACCCCCCCACTCCAGGGCCAAGGCCGCTGAGGGACTGCTCCATGTGCCTCTGATTGGTAGAAACAGTGCCGGACAGCTCTTCAGTCCCAGGTGGTCAAGGTGTGGTGCTCCTTAGACACCAAACACCACTGTGACCCTGCTGTTTCCTTCTCATCAGTCTCCCAAAGGTGCCAGCCTGTTCCCATCCCATATGTCTAGTGAATCTGGAGGAGTCCTTAAGGGAAAATGTGCATCCTCTGTTGTCTTTTCAACAACGGAACAAAGCCAGGAATGGCCTGTCCCCATTTTGTGTGTGTGCATGTATGTGCATGTGTGTGCATGAAGTGATAGTCCTAGGGAAGAATTCTGTCACAGGCAGCCTCTCCTTCAATGACTACGCAGCAGCTAGGGGCCAATTTGTTTTTTGTATCCTCTTGTGAGCAGAGCTCTCTCTCAGCAGGAGTGCTGTCTTGCCAGGCCTTGGCTCTTGGAATAGCTGCCTCCAGCCTGAGGGATGGGCAGCTGGAAGCCAACATTCAGCAGCTGATAGTGATCCCCCGTGGCATGTTGATCAATGGCCGGATCATTGGGTTCCACTTACCCAGGCTGAATAGCACATTACCGATAACAGCCCTTAACCAAGTCCTTAGTAACTAGCTGGTCTCGTCAGCACCTCACCCCTAGCTACGGGTTAAAGCAGAAACCTTTCCTGAACAGCTAGATTGGAGCTGACGAAGATGAATGTCTGATTCAATCTCCTTAGTGCTGCCTGTGATAAAAATCCTGCTTTATATAGTCATCCCCTGCTGATGTTTCTCTGAAATTAAATAATCAGGAGGACATATAATAGCCCAATTCCACACCAGGCCAATATTATCAGATTGATGTCAGCAGTGATAGTAGAAGAAGTTGATGTGATTTTATTTATTAAATAAAATAATAGAACACTTTGAGGGTTTGGGGCTGCACACAAGGGGATGCTGTGAACACTCAGGCAGCAGACCCTTCCCTGCCAGCTCAGAGGCTGGAAATGCTATCCCCACCCTGCCCAGGCCAGCTGTACTGGTGGGACTGTTCACTCCCTTGGCTGTTTCCCTCTCGTCTTCCCAGTTAATGCTGCTCTTTGTTCTCAGCCTCCCTGCATGGCCACACATTCATGATCTTCTCTCACTTCCACCTGTTGATCTGGGCCTGCTGGCCCTCTTCCACTCCCCACTTTGAGTCAGCAAACTTCTGGCTCCATGGGAAAGCCCTGACGACTGTGTGGTTTGGGGCAAGTCTCTTGTGTTTCTTGGCTGTTTCTTCTTTGGAAAGTTTTGGGATTTCCCAAAGGCAGAATGATGCTAAGATGGACACAGTGTGGATAGCAAGGGCTGTGGAGTCAAACATATCAGATTCTTACCCTGCCTCCTCTTCACTGTGACCTCAGACAAGTCACTTAACCTTCTGAGACTGGGGCAGTAATGCCCCACTCACAGGGTGTGGATATGCCTAGGACCTGGCACACAGTAGACCCCAGCAGGGTTCTCAAATTTGGTTCTCAAATAACCAGGACCACACGTCTGTCCAGATGTAGTCTCAGATGAGGCTGGATTTTCTACCTATACTGTTTACCAAGATAGAGGTGTGCCCCTTGTCATTTCCCCTCCCATGGCCTGATCCTCACCCAGTTCTCCCCCTCCAGAGAGGTTTTGTGGGAGCAGAGGGAGCAGCTCTACAGACCTGGTTATGAATTACAGCTTCTTCACTTGCCAGTTAGGTGAAGGACTGCAAGTCAGAGGAACTAGTTCTTTTCTAAATGGAGGTGGTAACCCAGAGGGGTAACACATCAGACACTGCAGACCACAGATCCTTCCTGGTACTCGCTGGATACTCTTAAAGGGTAGCTGCTGTGGCCAAGCAGCCTTATGACATAGAAACTTGGATGTTTTTCTGTAAGAAGGTGACTAGTGATTCATCTGCCTACCACCAATTTCCACTGGTCTGATACTTTCATCTCTGCCTCTGGAGAAAAGGTCAGTTCGCTTTTGTGCATTGCTGACCGTATGCGTTTCCTAGGGCTATTGTGACAATCGAAACTGGACTGGTTAACATTCCCTGAGGGTGGGAGGGGGGTCCATTCTGTGCTTTTCTCCAAGTTCCTTGGCATTCCCTGGCTTGTAGATGCATCACTCCAGTCTCTGACTCCATCATCACTGTGTGTCTGTGTCTCTCTGTGTGTCATGTGTCTCTCTGTTTCGTGTGTCTGTGTCTCTCCTCTTCTTTAAGGACAACAGTCATATTGGATTAAGGCCCTTCCTACCCCAGAATGACCTCATTCTAAATAATTGTATCTGAAATGACCCTGTTTCCAATTAAGGTCACATTCTGAGGTTCTAAGAAGGACATGATTTAGAGGGGAGACTCTCGTGTGTGCAGATAGTTCTCAGGAACCCCTGACCTTATAACCTTACCACATTGGCTGCAAATGGTGGAGACACCCAGTCCTTAACATAAGCCAGAGGTTGAATGTATTAGCTTGTGCTACAGGAAAGCAAAAAATGGTTCCTTCAAGAAGTTCAAATGGTATGAGGGTTTCCATCTTGGCTATAGCTGTGGCTTTTGGAGGCCTAGTTTTAGGTCTTCCCTTGGGGACATGGTTTGAGCCCTGTACCTTTCATTGGGCCCATGAGGCTGTAGGACTGGAGTGTGCTAGCCCAGTCTCGATCATGTGGACCAGGGTAGGCAGAGCCTCACAGAAACTGAAAAGGGTATATTTGCTTCATCTGGTAGTCATGCACTAATAGATGAGCATGGTGCAGTTGCTGGTTCATAAAGTTGAGTTCCCTCCCTCCTGAGGCCCTTGAATGGGATACTCCCTTCAGGGCACACCCACCCAGTCACATGCTTTCTCCATGCAGCTCCAAGCCCTGTGTGGAGAAAAATAGGTGGATATGGAATCCAGTGGTGTGCATGCTGGTAAGGGAAAACAGAGGAGTCTCCTACAGTCAAAGAAGGCTGCTCAAAGCTCTGCTCCATGAATGGGGCAGTGAGATCAGAGAAAAGAAAAAGATGCGGATGGGAGGAGCACCTGGGTCCCCAGGCCATGTTCTGGGTGCTTTCCCCATGGCGCAACTTTGCCTGGGGAAAAGTGGGAGTGAGACCAAGTGGCCAGCAGGCCACCATGCCCTCACCCAGCTCATGAGGTGCTAGGGACACTACCTGCCCTCATAAGGCATTTGGACTGGTGGCACAGTGACTTCAACACCACAGCTACATACTGATGACAGACGGCAGTAATAGGGTATGTGGGGACCACTCAAGGGCCTTGGGACTACAGTGGGGCAGCAGGCCTGGAGTAAGGTTCACACCTGATTGCTGGCCCTGTTTGTCAGGTGGTGAGCATGAGCAAACTGCTGGGTTTCTTTGAGCCCCTGTTTCATTTAAGATAAACTAAAGAAAAGTATAGTTCCCACCTTATAGAGTAATTTGTTTTTGTTTTTTTTCTTTATTGATTTTTAGAGAGAAAAGAAGGGAGAGAGAGAGATAGAAACTTTAATGAGAAACATCAATTGGCCGCCTCCTGCGTGCCCCCCACTGGGGATTGGGCCCACAACCTGGGCATGCGCCCTGACTGGGAATCAAACCAGCGAACTCTTAGTGCATGAGTCAACACTCAACCACTGAATCACACCGGCTGGGCTATAGAGTAATTCTTATGGAAGGTCCAGTGAGCTGTGATCACCCAAGAAATGGGGTTTTAAATTGGCTTGGTGTTTTAGAAATCTGTGGCCTGTTTATGTTCTAGAAAAATTACTGATCATAGTGGAGAGGATGAGCTGGAGATAAGGAAGAGTTTAGCTGGCTGTTGTAGTGGCAATGGGGACAAGGGGAAGAACTGGGGCTTCTGGAACCTAGGGTAGCTTTGGTGTGGTGAGGAGGTAGGAGTGGACTGTGGGTAAATCAGGGACAATTGGGTGTCCAGCTAGTTTGGTGGTGTTTATGCTGTCATCCAAGGTAAAAGTCTAGGAGGAGGTGTGCTGGGGCAAGGACCAGGCCTGCTTGGTCCTTGTGGGCTGCCTGATGGGCTGCTTGGATGTCAGTGCCCACATAGGCAAAGGCCTGGTGCTCTGGCCCAGAGCCTGGACTGTGAGCCCATGTACTGGTGTGCTGGGAGAGAGCTGGCAGAGCAGTCAGAACGGGGCCTCTGAGCCTTGGGGACAAGCAGTGCTGCTGGCCTGGTGGGCACTTTTGAGTAAGAAAACTGATGAGGCTGGCCTGGGGAACAGGGGTGAGTGGGAGCAGATTCCAGGCGGTGCTTCTGGGAAAGGAAAGTGGGCTGAGAAGGGATAAGAAGCAGAAGTTGTTTGGATTTGAAACCATTTTAGACTTTTTGGAAAGATGAGTGTGTTTTCAGTGGAAAAAGTAGAATAGCAAAGGTCTACGAGAGAAAGGCCAGTAGGAGAGACCACCAGGTGCTGGGGGTGAGAAGGAATTGCTGATTGGCCCTGCAGAAGGACTCCTCCTCTAGGCAGAGGCAGGGGTATGTGAAGGTGGGGATGCCAGGATTGCTCTGTGCCCTCCAGGCACTGAGGGGGGTAGCACAGGGAGGCAGACTTTGAGATTGCAGGCAGTGGCATGGGGGAGGGAAGTTGGGAGGGCAAGGGAGAGGCCTTGGAAGAACTCAAGGAAAGTTGGGCCTTGGAAGGCCTGAGCACTAGAGGGAAGAGTAGGACCTTCTAGAAAGATCATCTTGGCCATTTGGAAGGCCTGGGGGAGTCTGCTCTGGGAACCACCCAGAATTGGAGGAAGGGAGGGGCAGAGGAGGTAGGTGACAGGCAGGTTCTACAAACCTGAGCCAGAGGCCCTTAAGGTAGTGGTGAGGGGGATAGAAGGCCCCTATGGATAGAGCATGGAGAATGGTTGGAGGCAAGGACAGCAGTAAAGGGCATCGAGCAACCCACATAAGGGTAAGGTAAGTAACCAGGGATAAAGAGGATGGTTTCTTAGCTGTTTGAGAGTTGGAATAGATAAAGCTACAGTTTTCACTTTGATTAGAGAGATGCAGGCTTGATATAGTGAGAAAGTAAGAAGGAAACATCTAGAATGGAGGCAGAAGGAGACATCTAAAACAAAGGTAGAGGGAGGCATCTAGAATAAAGGTAGAGAGAGAGACATCTTTTTTTTTTTTTTTATCTTCACCCAAGGACACTTTTGCATTTATCTTCAGATAGAGTGGGAGGGAAAGAGGGAGGAAGAGAGAGAGAGAGAAACATCAATGTGAGAGAGACACACCGAGTAGTCGCCACCCACAGGACCCCAAATGGGGCCGGGGACAAACTGAAACCAAGGTGCATACCCTTAGCTGGAACCTAACCTGGGACTCTGGTCCGTGGGCTGATGCTCTAACTGCTGAGCCACACTGGCCAGGGTGAGAGAGACATCTTGAATGAAGACAAGAGGGAGACGAAGGAATTGAAGAGGAAGGCATCTAGCATGAAGGTTAGGGGAAAATATCTAGATATCTAGATATATAGAATGAAGGCAAAGAGAGATATCTAGAATGACTCTAGGGCTCCAACTGGGGTGGGTAACTGGAGGGATAGTGATGCCACTCACCAAGACAGAAAACTAGGGATGCGAAGTTGGTTCCTTGGTGCTAGATGGTGAACTCCATTGAGGACATTGTAGTCAGGGCAATGTGGGAAGGTCAGGTGGAAGGCTTCAGGGGCCTGTGGGGTACAGGGGTCTTGCTCCAGAGGATTAATTGTTGGAATGGGAGAGAAGTTAGGGGATTGGCAGGAGTAGTTGATAAGGTAGCCCAGGGGTCTGCTTGACAAAGGAAAAGAGTGAGGGGTTTTTGTGCTCAAAGTGGGGTGGGGTAGGGAGCAGCGGCTAGGAGGTGGAGTGGTGCCTGGTGAGCAATGCCTGGTTGTGAGTGTGCCACCCACTTCTCAGTCCAGAAACTAGACCACAGTCTGGAGGGTTTAAGGGCAGCTTTTCACTGTCCTCATGGGCCTGACTGCATGTGGTGCCATAGGATGAGAGGGAGGAGTGTGTTTATATTTCTGGCTAATACTTTGCTTTTTTCTGATGTTCTTATCACTACTCTTAGCATGGAAACCAGTTGTTACCACCAAGGAGATGGAGCTCTGGTTCATGGGCAGTATTGTCAGGGATGGGGTGGGAAGCTTGCATGACACTCAATGCCCAGAGGCTATGCCATTGATGCAGCCTGTTAGTTTTTTGGGGTCCCTCACTCCCCAGTGTCTGCATCATACCCCTGGTGACTGATCAGTAGAAGAGCCTGTCGTCTAAGTGGACAGAGCAATGCTTGGAATCAGGCGGTCTCTGCTAACTTGTGCCCACCTGTGGCCATCACGCCCCTGCTCAGGGCTGTTGGTGAGGCAGGTTGTGGATGCCCTTTCTGCAGATAGAGCAGCATTCAGCTGGTTTCCTGAGTGCCCATGACACTGCTGGACCAGAGGCCATGCTGGTTCTGAGTCCCGAGCAGCTCTGCTTGGTGGGGCTCTTCTTCCCATCTGACCCCTAACCACAGTGAAAAGTGGCAAAGCCAGAGCCTTGTCCTGGTTTGTCAGACCCCAAAACTTGTGCTCTCCACTGGCCCACAGGGTGCCATGTTAAGGTCTGCTGGCTCCTTGGAGAAAGATGCCATGATTGGTAGCTGGGGAAAAGAAGCTCCAATGAGGCCTGGGCAAGCTCTGAACTGCATCTGGAATGATATGGAAGGTTAAGTTATATGGAGAAGGACATGTTCACACAGGGTTCCGTTGTCAAACCCATATCTGGAGTCCCAACCCCCAAAGCCTCCTTGTCTTGGCTCTGCTACACCACATGCTACCAGTAACCCCAGGCCTCCCTTCCTCAGCTCCTCCCAGTTCACCCAACCCCTGCCCTGCCTTGCTGTTCTACACAGACAACCAGGTTGTTAGTGAGTATGGTACTTCACAACACCCTCCTGGTTTTCGTCTGCCTCCGACAGGCAGTGTCCCCATTATACAAATGAAGAAAGTAAGGGCCAAGAAGGCTAGTGACATCCTTGGCAATGCATGTGAGGCTTCTGACTTGGGGGATGTTAAGCACTCTAAAGCCAACAGACACCCTCAGACAGAGGAACAGGACTTATCTCAATCTCTGGAAAGTTTATAAAACACTACAGATGCATTTTGCATGCGTGTGTGTGTGTGTGTGTGTGTGTGTGTGTGTGTGTGTGTTTGTGTGCATTTGAAGAGCAGCTGTTCACAAGACTGAATATTTTGAAAAATCTGAGCAGTTTCTTTTGCAGGTTACCATGGATAGGGCTGTGCTTAGATAGAATGCACCTACTTTCATGAATGGTTTGACTTCAGGCCTAGACTTACCCTGCTTCAGAGAAAGCCTTTTATTTGTCCATCTGTGCTCTCCCTGTCAGATCTCATTCAGAGCTGTTTTGCAGGTAAATGGGTAAAATTTCTTCCAATTGACATTTGCCTGCCATACTGTCTCCTCATATTGTTTTTAAAAAATCCCTCAGGAGAGAGGCCTCTGCAGTCCCAGAGGTGGTGCTGGTGTGGAGAGGATGGATTTCTCCATGGCCCAGTTTCTTCTGAGCTGGGAGCCCACTAAGTGTTTGGTGAGATCTGCCCTCAAAATGCACAGTGGCCCTTGTCCAGGGACCTGAAACCAAATGAGGAGGAGATAAAGGAAGAGGGATGAGTTCTGAAGAGACTGCTCTGCCCATTTACAACCTGCAAGTGACAACCATGTTTCTACTGTAGGTCCGGAGAGGGCAAGACTCTTCAGGGTCAGGGCTCCGGTTCTGGGATGACCTGGCTCAGGCCACTTGGACCCACTTGTCCTATTCCGACACAACTCTCTACATAGACCTGTAAGCCTTGTACAGACCTGCAGCTTAAAACAGCTCTGCCCCTACTGAGCCTGATGCTTTCCCAACCAAGGAGGGCTGCTGTGCTTGCCAGCCACCGGGCTGCAGCCAGGAACAGGCCCTCCTGGGAGTCATGTGATGGTGGGGTGCTGCTTTAAGGTAATGCAAAGGGGGGGTTCAATAAAACCTGTATGCTTAGGTGCTCCTATTTCAGGGGCAGCACCCAGTGAGAAAGAACAGAGCAGGACTGGTGTGAAGGACAACAGAGGCACTAAGAGAGAGCCCACAGAAAGACACAGCTTCACAGCCATACTTTGCAAAGGCAGATCTGAAATGGGAAAGGAGAGGACTGTGCCTCCAAAGATTGAATAAGTAGAGATTAAAACCAAGAGGGGAAGGCAGCGGGATGGAGGGCATAAAGCAAAGATGTGTGACTTCATGGCGTTTCTAAGGGAGAACATTGGAACAGTTGGAACTGAAGCAGTGAGCACACTCAGGAGAGAACTTGACTGAAATGGAATGCCCATCCAAAGCCTGGCTGTCCTCAAGGGAAAAGTCCATTTTTAAAGGCCCACAATTAGATACATCCATGTCAAAAAGTTTCTACATACCAGAATGAAGAGACATTCTACATCAAAACATTTTTACATTCCAGAATGGAGAAACATTCAATAAGCATTGGAGGAATTAGGTGGTCACCCCACTCTACCCCAGTTGTTGGCTGTCCCAAATGACTCTTCCCAGTGAGAGAATCTCCTAATCTGAGGAGCCCAGCTGTCTCCAGGTGCTAAGAAGAAACCCTATGTGTCCTTAAGTAAGAAATCTCTAAGACTTGGTTCGTGCTGTGTGAACATGAACCAGAACTGTGTCCTCCAGGATGAGATGGCCTCATTCCCCATGGTTGCCTCCTCAGAATGCCACCTGATAGAAATCGCATATTGCTGGGGCAGAGCCTGGCCATCAGAGCCTGCTGGGCTGCCCCTTCTTCTCCCCTCCTTCCTGGAAATGGAAAGGTTGTTTCTCCCGGGAGATATTCTGCCTTCTGAGTTGCAAACATTGGAGTTGGCATGGCATGATTTCTTTACTTTATAAATCATTGTTTTTACTCAAGCTCTTGACCTGAGTCTTATTGGTTTTAGTTAAACATGGTTACTTTACTCTCCTCATTAGTGATTTAGGGATGGGCATATGACCCAATTCTGACCAGTGAGAAAGGAGAAAGCTGATGCACATGAAACAACAGACCTGAGATGACAGCCACCACACTGGTTGGGTACAGGGGAAGGAGAGGAGATCTGGGCTAGGGTGGCATCACTGATGGTACAGCAGCACCAGAACTGCCACCTCCAGACTTACAGTGTGACAGTCAATCCTGGTTGTCTTACTTCCTAAGCAGCTGATTATTGTGTTCCTTTATGTTTGTAACTGATGAACTCAGTGTCTTTCAGTTACTTTAAATAATAATGATGAGTGGGTGAAAAGTTGTGGTATATTTACACAATGGAATACTACTCAGCCATAAACAAAGAAGGAAATCTTACCTTTGGTGACAGTATGAATGGACCTGGAGCTTATTATGCTAAGTAAAATAAACCAGTCAGAAAAAGACAAATACCATATGATCTCATTAATATGTGGAATCTAATGAACAAAATAAATAAATAAATAAAATAGAAACAGACTCATAGATATAGAAAACAGACTGACAGCTGTTAGAGGGGAGGGATGAAAAAGGTGAAGGAATTAAGCAAAAAAAAAAAAAAACTTCCTAGATACAGACAACAGTATAGTCATTACCAGAGGAAAAAGGGGGTGACGGGAGATAGAAGAGGATAAAGGGGGGATAAATGGTGATGGAAAGAGACTTGCCTTTGGGTGGTAAACACACAATACCTTATACAGATTATGTATTATAGACTTGTACACTTAAAACTATATAATTTTATTAATCAATGTCACACCTATAAATTAAATACAAATTTTTTAAAAATTAAAAAAAATAATAATGGTGCTATTTTATTCCAGCATTTACTGCATGGCTAGATATTTTCAAATATAGAGATGCAGGGCTGGGAGAATTATTCACCTACAAGTCCTCCCATGCAACAGGAGCAGAGCTGCATAAAGCATATACTGATCCTTTCATTGCTGAGAGGTTTTCTGCATTTTTACAGCTCCCACGATATGTCCTGAGCCATGGGTGGTGTTTATTTTCAAAGGCTGCATCAGGTGTTCCGGTTCCATCTACACCTTCGAAGGTTTCTATGTGGACCTGGCCTGAAAACTGAGTCAGAAAACCATCAGTGCAACCCAAACTATAAAAAATATATATGTCCCGCCTCCCCCACTTCCTCAGTATGACCTTGGGCAAGTTACTTAACCTCTCTGTGCCCCAGTTTTCTGATTTGTAACAGGGTATAATAAATAATAACACATGGTACACAGAGCTTTTAGGAATAGGTGAATAGCGTGGGGCCTGGCACAAAGGCAGCATTATGGTGTGAGTGAGTGTGTGTGTATGTGTGTGTGTGTATGTGTGTGTGAGAGAGAGAGAGAGAGAAAAGGGGCAGGTAGGGGTAGAAGAGGGGTAGTGGAAAAGGAGTCAGGAAGAGACACAGCAGTCAGAGAAGAGCCCAAGGACACTACTTTAGCGTAATCTTTATTTCCCTTTTTTGTTTTTGTTTCCTATTTTAAAAAAGAAAAAATTAAGCTTTTGTAAGTTCTTTTTTTTTTTTTTTTTTCCTCACCCGAGGACATTTTTCCATTTTTTGTACAGATAGAGTGGGAGGGAGAGAGAGGAAAAGAGAGAGAGGGAAACATCGATGTGAAAGGGACACATTGAGTGGCTGCCACCCGCATGACCAACCAGGGCCGGGGACAAAGTGCAACCGAGGTACATGCCCTTTGCGGGAACCAAACCCGGGTCTCTCCAGACTGCAAGCGGACGCTCCAACCGCTGAGCCAAACCGGCCAGGGCAAGCTTTTGTAAGTTCTAAACCTCCTTTGAAAAATAAAGAAATAAAAAATAATAAAGTATTCCCAAAGTACTGTAGTAGTTATCTCTAGTAGGTGAGATTCTGAACAATTTTCTTTTTTAGACATTTCTATAGTATTCCAGTTTTCCTCATTGTGCATGTGTTAGTGTTGAAATCAGAAAAACAGCTCTCAGTGAGAAAATGGCTACAATGTGTACAAAGTAGGCCAAAATTGCCCTGGGAGGCTATGAGAGTGTTAGCACCAAGGTCCTACAGCTGGCTACTATAGGGCAGAACCCCAGTCCCCCTGGTGCTATTGAGTCTCAGCCCCTACAGCACTAGACCCCCTGCAGCCCCTTGGAGGAGTTACTGGAAGCTGAGGTGCCAAGCCTGCTGCCTAACCCATGGTGTTGTTGAGCCACTAAGCCTCAGGCCTGCCTGCTCTCTGTCCCACAGGCCCCGCAGGCTGGAGCCCATGTGCTCAGGGCTGCAGGCTCAGATCCTTCACTGCTACTGAGACCACCTGCATGAGGTGCTTCTCTGCTCGGACCTGGCCAGAGCTTACCAGCACTGTGTGAGTGCTGCCCACAAGGTAAAGCCCAGGCTTGTGGGCTCTTGGGGGGAGGAGGAAGGAGGTCACTGCCAGTGCTGACAGCTGTCTGCCATCTTCATCTGATACATCAGACATTCTAACCTTAAGGTGTCTGCCTTTTACATAGTGAGGGATTCATAAGCCTTAGATTCCCTCAGTCAACTCCTGGTTCAGATGTCCTACCTGGCTGTTCCCACCAGTGCTCTTGGAAATCTGGGTTAGGAAAAGGGCCCTGTGGGACTGGGCCCCACTAGACTGGGTCTAGGAGCAGCACCAGGTAAAGTCAGGCCCCACCTTCAAGGGGCCAGCTACCTAGTTAACAGCATGCATATGCCACCCATTTCTTACCGTTGAGCATGTGAGGGAAGGAACATGCAGGAGGGAGCATGGAAAAGGGCCCATGGAGTAGGGTGGGGTCATGGAAAAGTCAGGAAAGCCCTGTGGAAGGGGAAGAGCCTTGGAGTTCTGGAGGTAGAGGAATGGGTAGTGCCTGCCTTTGAGGATGAGGGGACTGAGGGTATCCCTGCCCACTCTACTCCTATGGTGATCTGTGGGGGCATGCAGGACCCAGCCTTGGTGAGTGGGAAGGTGTAACAGTGGGCCCAGGTCTCAGGGGGCTGTGGTTGTCCTAGACATCAAAGGCTGGCAGTGTCCCTCCTCTGAGATGTGGTCCTAAGACCTTGACTTTCTTCCTTGACCCTCCCAGCCAGTTCCCATTTCCTTCCTCCCACCTCCCCCAATTCCTGTCCCTCTTTTAGACCATTCTGTCCCCCTTCCCAGGTCCAGAAGTACACTGCTCCAGACTGGACATGGCCCCTCCCCCACCCTGACATAACTCCCCCCACACACACATCTAGGGGCACCTTGGTTTGGACTCACCAGGCAGCTGGTGTGTTTGTTAAAAGAGCTGTGGGATGGGGCTTTTTTCCCATAAAAAAGCCTCTTTTAAGCTGCTGTGAGTACTGGTGGTGGAAAGCCTAAGGTCAGAGGTCAAGAATTTCTCTGCGGCTCAACAGCCTGGCCTCACCAGAGACCTTCTCACTTTTCTGTCAGCCTGTCTGAGGCTGTACCCAGCTCACAACTGCCCAGAAAGGACACTGCCAACAATTGCTGCAGCACTGTTGACCAAAGGAGCTTGGAACTGGGCCACCTTGCTAGACCACAATGAGTGGGCCATGGAATGGAAGACTCTCCTGTGCCCCTGTGCATCTGTTGAGGTCTTTGTGAAAGTCTGCACAGAATATCTTTCTCCTGACAGGATCCACAGGCCCTTCCAAACCCCAGCTCACCACACACCTAACTTTATTTTTACCAAGGGAAAGACCTGGGATCTGGCTGCAGCCCCCTTGGCTTCCTGGCAGAGCCCCGTCTCTGTCCTCCTTCTCTCATCTAGGTCCCACCCCCAAGCACAGTATATCTTTAACAATCATACCAGTGTAGCTTCATTGCACCTAGGCCAAGAAGGGAAGGCAGATTTCATTTAACTCCAGTGTGCTCTCTGTAGCTCCAGCGTACCTGAGACTCTGGGGTGTGGCCAGACCTGGCACACCTCTTTCCCACACCTGTGCCTTACCCACCTCTAGAAAAGCATGTCCCACCTGACTCCAGAAGGGCCTCAGAGCCAGACCCTCCAATTGCTCCCTGTGTGTGAAAGGCAGCCAGTGCCAGAGAAACTCAAACTGCCCCCTGCCAGCCTCCACCATAGAAGGAACCTGGCAGAACTGACGATGGGAGTTCAAGGATCTCTAATAATAATTTGCTTCTAGAAGTGGTCAGGTAGCAGCATCTCTAGCAGCAGGGAGTAGGAACAGGACAGAGGTTCACCTTGTTGGGAGTTGTGCAGGAGGCATTTGCCAGAGTGTGGGCAAGTGTCCATCTGTGCAACACCTTCCCAGCCTAGTGATGTGAGCATGTGTGTGAATGTGGACAGCAAGTAAAAGCCTGCATATGAGGGCTTTACCCCAGATCATTCTCTCTGAGTAGTTTCACTTAGGCAATTCTGAGAGAACAGAGGAGAGACCTCAGTGGAGCTGAGGAGAACTGAGCTGAGGCCTATCTATAGGGGTGGGGAGGTCAGATGAATGGAGGGTCCATGTTAGCTGGTCACTGCAGGCATGTACTGAGTGACCACTGGGTGTGGAGGTGAAGAGGCCCGGTTCCATGTTTCAGGACCAGTTGGATAAGACTGTTTCTATTAAACAGCCCTCTTGGAGCCTAGGCCTAGGAGTATGCAGGGGGAAAAAATGGCTACCACTGAACTCTGACCTGTTCTCTTTTGTAGGGTTGAGAAGCAGCCATCATTCCTGGCCCTGGCAGTGACTTGGAACCCTGAAGAAGGGACCAGTTATGGGACCACAGCCTACAGATCCCCAGGTCATAGCCATTTTCTGCCAGGTACCCTTGATGCCCCTGTGCTTATGGCTGCCATGTGCTTAAGAAATGGAGGATGTGCTACTGTCCAAAAACAAATAAAGCAGCTGTCTTTGTTTTTAGTCATTTCTACAGCTGGCAGATAGTCACTGATGTCTCCTCTGTGCAGCCCTGTACTGGGCCCAACAGTGTAGGCCGATGAGACAGGCTGCATACCTTGAGAAGCAACCAGACTAGCAGGGGACACAGGTGGGACCCAGGATTCAGCTGCAGCCAGAGAGGCAGGTATGAGATGAAATGAGGGGAAAATGGTTCTTCCTAGGGACAGAGCCAGGAGAATAGGCCAGCTTCCTGACAGAGGTTCTGCTTGAGCTCCAATTCAAAAGCTGAATGGATGACTGCTGGACAAGTCAAAGGCTGGTAAGAGTGGGATCTCACATGCTGGCTTTGGGGAGCACAGACTGCACACAGCTGGGCATTTGCAGAGAGCAAAGTGGGGGCCAGAGGGCAGGGGTTAGTTGCCAGACCAAACTGCTCGAGGGGGTCTTTAGCAGCACTGTGCAGTCTCTCTGAGTGATGCCACCTATACTCCAAGGGAAAGGTGGGCTCAACTTGGGCAGGACACCTGAATGCATGATAAACTGGAGGCTGGTGGGCTGAGCCAGGAGACAGATGAGGGCTGAGCTCAGGAGCTAAATGACAGGACTCTGGGTTTGAGTGTGAGAGACGGGGGTCAAGGATGATTGATTTCCAAATTTCCGGCTGGGGTGCTGTTGATTCTACAGACTGAAATGTGGGACACAAGGGATTGAGAGAAGCAGATAACAGCTGGGTTTAAAATGTACACTGCTCAGTTGGTGTCCAAACACTGGCCTGCTAGTCCTTGACCTTTGGCAGGACCTCAAACTAAGGCGCCTTGAGCACCCAAGGCAGCAAGAGGAATTTGAGGCAGGGCTTCTGATATGTGAACCACTCTGCTGGTGACCTTGGATTTTCTGCTAAAGTTTGTTTGGAGAGCCCCAGCCATCTGGAGCTAAGAGACTATAATCTTAATGTAAGCTTTGCAGCCCAAATATCTCTGCTCCTCCCCAGATCCTCATACACTAAGTTCAATTGGGAAGTTGAGGCTTGGTAGTGTCTGTTCTCTGAGCAGGTAGCATAAAGTAGTTTTATTCAACCAGGCTACATATTGGCAGCCCTCTCTAGAAGTTCTGGGTTAGCTTATCAAACACAGAGGTGAGTGGTCAGGGCCTGAGTCCCCTCCCAACTTCCTCCTGGCAGCCCATGGAGGGGCTGGCTCTCTGCAAGATCAGCCTGGTGGAGTCGCAGGTCACCTGGCTGGTTGATCTTAAGTGACATCAGAGCAATCTTGCAGCCAGAAACTGCTGAGGCCCTTCTGTGAGTCCCTTAGGAGCCTCTGGTATTCAGGACTTTGTCCAACTTCCAAACCTCACAGTAATAACTCCAGACTCCATCCTCCTATGCAGGAGTCTTTGAGGGCAGCTGTGTGTGTACATAGGTCTGTGTGTATATGTCTACCTGTGTGTGTGTATAGGTGCCTTTATGTGTGTATACATGTGTATGTGTATGTATGGTTCTGTGTGCATATTCCATGCATACCTGTTCATCTGTGCATGTGTGTATATAGGTGCCTTTTTGTGTGTGCACACATATGCATATGTACTTGTGTTTGTGCACAGGCAGCCAGCCACGTTCACCATCTCCTAATGTTCCCAGCCTCTCTCTACCTGGATCTCAGCCAATTTCCCTGACTCCTCTACAGCCAGAACCAAGCTTCCCTTGCCTAATGTCCACCCTTCCCCTACTGGGGACTTAAGGTGTATGTATCCAGAGCTATCTGTATGATTGTGTTGGAGTGCCAGTGTGTGTGGGAGTGGGAGCAGAGTGCACATGCTCAGGGTGCAGGCTTTGTGTACATATGTGTATACATCTGTACATGACCTGCTTATGGGTGGATCTGCATCTCCAGTCCCTCCACATGGCCCTACCTAATAGAAAGTCAGGCTTCAGAGAGCATTGAATGGGTGAGGGGTGTGTACAGAAAAGTGTGGACCTGGAGACAGACATTCCTGGGCTCAGGTCCCAGCTGCATGACTATTGAAAGGGGAGTTAATACCCATCCTACCAGGTTGTGGGGGATTAAATATGCTGATGCTGGCTGTGGCATTGAGTATCCAACCAGGAAACTAGAAAGCACTCTAATTATTTAAACATAGGGAATTAAATGCAGGGAGTTGATCACAAATGAGATGGAGGAGCTGAAACTCCAAATGGGATGGTATAATAACCCAAAAATTAGCAACAGTGGGAAGATTCTGTCACCCCTGGGCTATAGGGACAAAATGAAGAAGTAGGATTGCCCAGTGGAAGCTGACACCACAAGGAATCTACTCAGAAGAACTAGAGCCACTGAGGGGACACAGCTGCTGCTAGAGGTGCTGCCCGTAGGCTCTCCCTTCCTCTCACCTTCCAGCCTCCATTAATTCATGCCTATCATTGGCTGAACCTTGCAGGGATTGGAGGGCAAGGCAGCCTTGGAGCTGCCCCTTGCATGGAGGAGTGGTGCTGAGTCCCAGGACCCCAAGCAGATCAGCAGAAAACATGTCAGCATGACCTTTGGGGTATACTTGGTGGGCATGTGTGCCTGTGCTTGAGTGGGTATAAGTAGTGGGTGCCAATGGCAGCATGTACACTCACTTGTGTGCATTTACACCTTTGTATTGGCACATGATGGACTACTTGCAAAGAATAGTCCAGTTACCAATCAGTCCCCATCAGACACTTAACCATGTGCCAGGTACTCTCCCACACCTGTCTCACACAGGCCTACAGAATAGTTACTGCCATTGCTGCCCCACTTTACAGGCCAGGAAACTGTGGCACAGAGAATGAGAGTAACTAGCCTCAGATTGCATAGTGCTTAGTGCTGTTACTGCACCTCCTTTTGGAGGTGGGGTCTCACTTACATGCTGGACCAGGCTTCAAGGACCCAGCCGAAGGAGACTGTCCTACACTCTTTCCCCTTGCCTGGCTTCCCAGATGGGGAGTGTGGCTCCTGGCAGAAATGGCTAGAGTTCATTCTTTCCAACATCATCATTGATCTGGGGAGGCCCAGCAATGCCAGAGCAAGATCTGAGCCCTGGGGTGGAACCTCCTTTGAGATGCTGATTCCTTCCCATTGGGAGAAAGAGGCCCTGCTTCAGACACACACTCCACCTCATCCACCCATGACTGCTGCTGTCCCTGCCTAATTGTGGACACAGCCTCGGACATTATGAGTCATCATAGGTGGCTGGGGTAGGGATGAGAGCAGGGCGTGGAGGGAATGTCTAATGTGCACTGGGCAGAGGAGAGAGTAGAGTGTCACTCCAGATATGGAGAGGGCCCTGTTCTGTGGCCACTGCTAGAGGAGGAAACTCATTATGGCCTCTCAGGAGGACACATTTGGTTAAATGCAGTGAAAGCCTTTGGAAGTGTACAAATTCACAAAAACAAAACAAAACAAAACAAAACAAAACACAAGGAAATGACACCCCCCAACCCCCAAATCCATTTGTAGTTGTTTACAAGAGACACCACCTTAACGCTGAGGGCATGGGTTGGTTGAGAATAGAAAAATAGAAAACAATATGCCTGTAAACTTTGAGAAAGCTGAAATGGTCATGTTCCTGTCAGACAAGGTGGACATCAAGACCCGGAGTTCTGTGAGCAACAGAAGGGCCATTTCAAATAGCAACAGGGACAACTTGCAGGGAGACTTAAAAATCCTATGTGTGCACCTGGTGCAAGAGCAAAATACATGAAGAAAGATTGACAGACCAGAAAGGAGAAACGGCCAAATCCACAGTTGTCATTGGAGCTTTGAGGTACCTTAGCTTGGGGTCCTGCCAAAGGTCGAGGACTAGCAGGCCAGTGGCTCAGAGGAAATCAGTGTCCAGGTTGTGTCCTGGGCTGTTCGTTCTGGCCCTTGCTCGGTCTCTGCAGTGGCCACTAGGCAGCATGAGTTGGAGTGTCTGATCGGTGCAGTTTCTGAGCCTCTAAGCCTGTTTCCTCATTTGTAAAAGGGAGATAGTCACAGGTGTCATCTCCTAGGGGGTGGTGATGACAGTTGTCCCTGGTTTAGTGCTCATTAGACTGATGGCAGGGGGCCTGAGTTCTCTCCTTCTGGGAAATGTTTTTGCTAAGGAGCCACTTCACCAAAGTCACACTGCAGGGGGCCAACGGTTACATTCAATTATTGCAAGGGTGTCCAGACCAGAAAGCTGAACAGAGCCTCAGTGAGCCTGCTTGGCAGTCCAGCTTGTCCCCTTTCCCTCTGCTCCCTCCCTTTACCAGTAAGTGTTGACCTCAAGGGCATCCTCTAATAAATGTCCTGCAGGCTCATCTCTGCCTCAGACTTGGCTTATTTGTTATTGTTATGTCCTAGGCACTGTGAAAACCATGGCAACATCTGATCCATGCTCACTGGGCTTATCGTCTAGCAGGAGAGCTGACACTGGAGCTCTGTTGTGAGCAGGCCCCTATAGAGAGGCCCTGGGAACTCTGGCTAAGGCTGCCCAGGCTGTGGGGTCAGGGAGGGCTTCTTTGAGTGGAGGTTTATTCTGGGATTGTGGGGGCTGAACCAGAGTTAGCCAGGTAAAGTGACTGCTTAGTTCATCATAGTGTTTATAACAAGGGAAAAGTACTGAAAACAAACTGAATTTTCAGTAATAGGGGATGCATGAAATAAAGTGTGATACATCCATAAGATAGGTTTGCAGCCACTGACAGCAGTGTCAGGGAGCATGATTATTAGCATGGAACTCCATACGCTCTATTTTATGAAAATAAGTGGTATATTCTGTATAACCCATTCTTTGGATGAAAACATATCACCTAGACATATGCAAAAATATACATACACACAAAGAAAAAGGCCAGAGGGTTATACACCAAAATGTTATAGTGCTTTTTCTCTAGGTACAGGACTATGGCTATGTTTTGTTTTATATAAATATATAAGTGTGTATACACACACACACACACACACACACATATATATGTTTAACTATATTTTCTGTTGTTATAAATGGACCTGAACATTTTTATAAAATAGCCCCAAACTCAACTCCTCCTGAATGTCCTCAGTGGGTGCAGCCCTCTATAGCCTAGGCCCTGGGTCAAGGTGGCCCAGGATTCAGTCTTCACCAGGGCTATCTGACCCAGTGGTTGCCCCTTGGCAGAGTCTGGATCTCTTCAAATAAGGAGCTTTTCTACCAGCTAAGCAGAGGCAGTGAAGTTAGGAGCAGAACAAAGCAGGTCCCAAAGTGTGTCAGGAGGGAGGTCCCCAGAGACACGGGGAATTGCAGCAGCAGGAGGGGTATCCTTCATTATTCATCTTTTGCACATCAAACATTGGAATTGAATGCTTGCTATTTGCAGTGATGGTTCTAGAACTGGAGAGAGAGCATTGAGCAAAACAGAGGGACCCTGATCCCAGAATCTTGGTGATCCATAAGGGAGACAGACAAGGTAAAATCAATGCTATAAGATGTTTCGCAATGGGGGAAATGCAGGGGGTCCAGAAGCACCAGAGGTGAAGGTTGCCATTTCCAGTGAGGATAGGACACCTGTACTCCCATTCCCTGGGGGTTCTCACTCCCAGACATGGCAGCTGCCATCATCTCTGTGGCCCTGGAACCAGTACAGCCAAATCCAGGTTACTCTTAAAGAAAAACGCTTCCATTTCATACCTGAAAACCTGCCTCATTAAATTTAATGGGCCAGTTATTCCCATTAAATAAACATCAACTAATTATAAAAACCATATTTACTGAAGACTGAAGGATGAATCTCACATCTCAGGGAGTGAGAAAAGGCAGATGGAGAGGGATCCAGTCTTAGCTTCCTAATAAATGACCACAAACCAGCTGCTTACAATGTGGTCAGCCCTGGCAGGCTGAGCCTATCCCCTGCTTGGAACTCACAAAAAAAACAGTCAAGGCTTACCCAGGCCCGGCTCCTCTCTCAAGTTCCCCTGGCTGCAGGCAGAGCTCCTTCTCTTATGGCTGTACAATGAAGCCTACCCTAGTCCCCTGCCACGTGACTCACAGGTTTTCCCTCAACCAGGCACTAACTTCTTTAAAGCCAGTGAAGGCGTCTCTCATATAACCAGGAGAGAGCTGTCCCTCACCTTTACCCTAGCCTATTGGTTAGAAGCAAGTCACACACTTTTGGGGAGAGTTACACAAAAGTGTGACTCCCTGGAGGGCAGTCCTGGAGGATTCCATTTCCACCAAGTTTAAAAGTGGAAGGGCAGTATCTTGAAGCAGCGCTTGTGGAATGATTTCCAAAAGTCTGTTGGTAACAGAAAAGAAAAGAAAAGAAAAGAAAAGAAAAGAAAAGAAAAGAAAGAAAAATTAATATTAAAAGAAAAAAAAAAAAAAAAAAAAAAAAAAAAAAAAAAAAAAAAAAAAAAAAAAAAAAGAAAAAAAAAAAAAAAAAAAAAAAAAAAAAAAAAAAAAAAAAAAAAAAAAAAAAAAAAAAAAAAAAAAAAAAAAAAAAAAAAAAAAAAATAAAAAAATAAAAAAAAAAAAAAAAAAAAAAAAAAAAAAAAAA
Source organism: Molossus molossus (assembly GCF_014108415.1). NCBI lineage: Eukaryota > Metazoa > Chordata > Mammalia > Chiroptera > Molossidae > Molossus > Molossus molossus. The sequence continues at coordinate 55,875,629 of NW_023425399.1, read as the reverse complement.
AAAAAAAAAAAAAAAAAAAAAAAAAAAAAAAAAAAAAAAAAAAAAAAAAAAATAAAAAAAAAAAAAAAAAAAAAAAAAAAAAATAAAAAAAAAAAAAAAAAAAAAAAAAAATAAATAAAAAAAAAAGAAAAGAGAGAGGGGGGAGGGGAGGGGAGGGGAGGGGGGAGGGGAGGGGAGGGGAGGGGAGGAAAAAAGGAAATGGCTGAGTTCCAGAGCAAGGTGTATAGTTCGTATCTTTTGAGAAAAAAGTGAGGCGCCCTGGCCGGTTTGGCTCAGTGGTAGAGCTTTGGCCCACGGACCAATGAGTCATGGGTTCGCTTCTGGCTAAGGGCACGTACTTTGGTTGCGGTTTGTCCCTGGCCCTGGTCGGCAACCAGTTGATATGTCTCTTTCACATTGATGTTTCTCTCTCTCTCTCTTCATCTCTCCCTCCCTTCTACTCTATCCTCAGGTAAGGATTAAAAAAGAGAGAGAGAGAGAGAGGCAAAAATATCCCTGGGATGTCCTGGCAGGGTGACTTGGTTGGTTGGAGCATCATCCCGTTTATCAAAAGATTATAGGTTTGATTCCTGGTCAGGACACATACCTGGGTTTCAGGTTCAATCTCTGGTCAGGGCCCGTGTAGGAGGCAGCCAATTAATGTTTCTCTCTCAAGTCAATCTCTCTCTCTCTCTCTCTCTCTCTCTCTCTCTCTCTCTCTCTCTCCCTCCCTCTCCCCCTTTCTCTCTGCTTAAAATCAATAAACATATCCTCAGGTTTTTTTTTTGGATAAAAAATGAAAAGGGTATCTGTGGGTGTCTGTGTTTGCTTGTAACAGGGTATCATACCTCTGAGCTGAGGCCCCCCCAGGAAGTACACTGGTTTTTTTTCTTTTTAATTTATTTTTGTTACCGATGTTTCTCCTTTTCCCCCCTAGACACCCTCCTCCCAATCCCCCAAACCCCAAAGCACTGTTGTCTAGGTCCATGGGTTACACATATGTGCATAAAATTTCTTCGGTTTATCTCATCCCTCCCTACCCCCCACCTACCTCCTCTGAGGTTTGTTAGACTGAAACATACTCCTTTCTATGTCTCTGGGTCTACTTTGTTCATTATATTCCACAGATAAGTGAGATTATGTGGCATTTGTCTTCCTCCTAATTTACACTTAGCATAATACTTTCCAGGTCCCTCCAAGTCATCTCAAAGGATATGAGATCTTTCTCACAGCTGCATAGTGTTCCATTGTGTATATGTACCACAGCTTTTTTCCCCCACTCATTTATTGATGGACATTTGGGCTCTTTCCAGATCTTAGTAGTTGTAAATAGTGCTGCTATGAACATAGGGTATATATATTCTTTCTGATTGGTGTTTCAGGCTTCTTAGGCTGAAGTGGCACTGGGTCAAATGCAAGTTCAATTTTTAATATTTTGAGGAAATACCATATTGTTTTCCATAGTGGCTGCACCACTCTGCATTCCCACCAGCAGTGTACTAGAGTTCTCTTTCTCCACACACTAACCAGCACTGGTTGTTCAGGTGTGAGGTGATACCTCATAGTTGTTTTAATTTGCATCTCTATGATGATTAGTGCCATTGAGCATTTTTTTCATATGTCTCTTCTTCATTTGTATGTCCTATTTGTAGAGGTGTCTATTTAGGTCTTCTGCCCATTTTTTAATTGGTTTCTTGTCTTCCTTTTGTTGAGTTGTACGAGTACTCTATATATTTTGGAATTTAACCCCTTATCTGATGTATCATTGGCAGTTATGTTCTCCCATATAGTGGGTTCCCTTTCCATTTGGATGCTTGTTTCTTTTGCTTGCAGAAGCTTTTTAGTTTGATGTAGTCCCATGTGTTCATCTTTTTCTTTGTTTCTATTGACTTAGGCATTGTATCAGTGAAAATTCTGCTGTGTGTGATGTTTCAAATGTTGTTGCCTACATTTTCTTCCAGGATTTTTATGAATTCATGAGTTACATTTAAGTCTTTTATCCATTTTGAGTTTATTCTTGTGTATGGTGTAAATTGGTAGTCTAGTTTCAATTTTTTCCATGTAGCTGTCCACTTTTTCAAACACCATTTATTTATTTATTTATTCATTTATTTATTTATTTTTATCCTCACCCGAGGACATTTTTCCATTTTTTGTTCAGATAGAGTGGGAGGGAGGAAGGGAGAGAGGGAGGGAGGGAGGGGCAGAGAGAGAGAGAGAGAGAGAGTAAAACATCGACATTAAAGGGACACATCAAGTGGCTGCCGCCCGCACAACCAACCAGAGTCAGGGACAAACTGCAACCGAGGTACGCACCCTTAGCGGGAACTGAACCCAGGTACGCGCCCTTAGCGGGAACTAAACCCAGGTCTCTTTGGACCGCAGGCTGACACTCTAACCACTGAGCCAAACTGGCCAGGGCCCAACACCATTTATTGAAGAGGCTGTCTTGACTCCACTGTATGCTCTTGGTACCTTTGTCAAATATTAATTGAACATAATGTCTTGGGTCAATTTCCGGGTTCTCTGTTCTGTTGCATTGATCTATATGCCTGTTCTTGTGCCACTACCAGGCTTTTTTGAGTACAATGGCTTTGTGGTATAACCTGATAGCTGGTATTGTGATCTCTCCTACTTTGTTCTTCTTTTTCAAGATTGCTGTGGCTATTCCGGTGTTTTTTGGTCCCATATGAACTTTTGAAGTATTTGTTCTACTTTTATGAAATATGTCGTTGGTATTTTAATGGGAATTGCATTGAATCTATAGATTGCTTTGGGTAGTATGGACGTTTTAATAGTGTTAATTCTTCTAGTCCATAAACAGGTAAATGCTTCCAGTAGTTTTCTGCAAATAGGTCCTTCACTTCTTTGCTTAAGTTTATTCCTAGGTATCTTCATTTTTTTTTTCTGTATTGGAAAATGGCATTAGTTTCTCTTTCTGTGAGTTCATTATTGGTGTATAAGAATGCCATCAATTTCTTGATGTTAATTTTGTATCCTGCTACTTTGCCAAATTTATTAATTAAATCTAGTAGATTTTTAATGGAGTCTTTAGGGTTTTCTATGTACAATATCATGTTATCTGTGAATTATGACAGTTTCACTTTCTCCTTTCCAATTTGGATTCCTTTTATTTTTCCTTCTTGTCTAATTGCTGTGGCTAAGACTTCCAGTACTATGTTAAATAAAGGTTGTGAAAGTGAACCTCCCTCTCTTGTTCCTGTTCTTGAAGGAAATGCTTTTAGTTTTTGCCCATTGAGTATGACGTTGGCTGTAGGCTTTTCATATATGGCCTTTATTATGTTGAAATATGATCACTCTATTTCCATATTGCTGAGCATTTTTATCAGAAATGGGTGTTGGATATTGTTGAATACTTTTTCAACACCTATTGATATGATCATATAATTTTATCTTTCATTTTGTTTATGTGGTATATCATTATTGGACCAGCGTTGCATCCCTGGGGTGACTCCTTGGTCATGGTGAATAATTTTTTAATGTATTTCTGGATCTGATTTGCTAATATTTTGTTAACGATTTTGGCATCTATGTTCATCAGGGATATTACATGTAGTTTTCTTTCTTTGTAGTATCTTTATCTGGTTTTGGGATTAGAATTATGCTGGCCTCATAAAACAAGTTTGAAAGTCTTGCTTCATCCTGAATTTTTTGGAATAGTTTGACGAGAATGGGTGTTAGTTCTTCTTTGAATGTTCAGTAAAGCTCCCCTGTGAAGACATCTGGTCCTGGGCTTTTGTTTACTGGGAGATTCTTGATTACATCTTCAATTTCCTTAGTTGTTATTGGTCTATTCAAGATTTCTATCTCTTCCTGGTTCAGTTTTGGGAGTCTATGTGTTTCTAGAAATTTGTCCATTTTGCCTAGATTGTCCAATTTGTTGGCGTATAATTGTTCATAGTATTTGTTAATGATCCTTTGTACTTCTGTGGTGTCAATTGTTACTTCTCTTTTGTTTCAGCTTTGTTTATCTGGGTCCTCTCTCTTTTTTTCTTGGTGAGTCTAGCTAAGGGTCTATGAATCTTCTTTATCTTTTCAAAGAACCAGATCTTTGTTTTATTGATGTTTTGAACTGTTTTTTAGTCTCTATGCCATTTATTTCTGCTCTAATCTTTACTATTTCTTTCCTTCTATTTGCTCTGGGTTTTTATTTTAGTCTGCTTTCTAGTTCTTTAAGTTGTGAGGTTAGAAAGTCAATTAGAAATGTTTCTTGCTTCTTCAGGTAGGCCTTTAGTGCTATGAACTTCCCTCTCAGGACTGCTTTTGCTATGTCCAATAGATTTTGTGTTATTGTGTCTTCATTTTCATTGGTTTCCAGGAATTTTCTGATTTCTTCTGTAATCTCCTTGGTAACCTATTCATTGTTTAATAATGTGCTATTTAGCCTCCATGTGTTTAAATGTTTTTGTGTGTTTTGGTTGTAATTGATTTCTAGTTTCATGCCATTGTGATCTGAGAAGATGCTTGATATGATTTCAATCTTCTTGAACTTGTAAAGACTTAGTTTGTGTCCTAACATGTGGTCTGTCTTTGAGAATGTCCCATATGCACTTGAGAAGAATGTGAATTCTTTAGTTTTGGAGTGTAATTCTCTGTAGATATCTATTAAATTCATTTGATCTAGTGTATCTGTTTCCTTGTTAATTATTTGTCTAAAGGATCTATCCAGTGTTCACAGGGGGGTTGTTGAAGACCCCTGCTTTAATTGTATTGCTGTCAATTTCTCTTTTGAAGTCCTCCAGAAGTTTTTAAATATATTTTCTTGCTTCTATATTGCATGCATATATGTTTACCCAGGTTATATCTTCCTGTTGGATAGATCTTTTCAATATTATGTAGTGGCCTTCTTTGCCTCTAATTATAACCTTGATTTGAAAGTCTGTTTTATCAGATATGAATATTGTACCCTAGCTCTTTTTTCCTTCTCATTTCCTTGGAAAATTTCATTGCATCCCTTCACTTTCAACCTATGTGAGTCTTTTGTTTTGAGGTGGGTCTCCTATAAACAACATATATATATGAGTCATGCTTTCTTATCCAATCAGCTACTCTGTGTCTTTTGATCAGAGTGTTTAATCCATTTACATTTTATGTTGTTATCGATATGTACTTATTTATTGCCATTTTTGTTTATTATGGTTCTATTTTTCTTTCTATTTCATCTACTAGTTACCGCAGTTGTTTTTTTGTTGTTGTTTTTTGTTTTTAACATTTCTTACAGTGCTGGTTTGGTCCTAATATATTCCCTTAGACTTTTTTTTGTTTTGTTTTCAGAGAAGCTCTTTTTGGTTTTTTTTGTTTTTTTCATTTTTTGTTGAGACAGAGCAAGAGGGAGAGGGAGGAAGAGAGAGAGAGAAACATTGACATAAAAGGGACACATCAAATGTCTTCCACCCACACAACCCAACCAAGGCCAGGGAAAAACTGCAACTGAGTACATGCCCTTAAAGGAACCGAACCTGGGTCTCTCTGGACTGCAGGCCGAAGCTCTAACTGCTGAGCCAAACTGGCCAGGGCCAGGGTAGCTCTTTATTTCACCTTCTATTTTGAATGATAGCCTTGCTGGGTAGAGTATTCTTGGATTCATATTCTTGTTTTTCATGACCTTGATTACTTCATGCCATTTCCTTCTGACCTGTGGTGTTTCTGTTGAGAAGTCAGCTGAGAGACTTATGGGGTTCCTTGGTAGGTAACCTGTCGCTTGTCTTTTGCTGCCTTTAGGATTCTTTCTTTGTCTTTAATTTTTGGCATTTTAATTACTATGTGTCTTGGTGTGGGCCTGTTTGGGTTCTTCTTACTTGGGGCTCTCTGTGCTTCTTGCATTTCTTCATTGTTTTTTCCTTTTTAAAAAAATTTTTTATTGATTTGAGAGAGAGAGGAAGGGAGAGGGAGAGACATAGAAACATCGATGAGCAAGAACTTCAATTGGCTGCCGCTTACCTGCCCCCAACTGGATCAGATTTACAACCTGGGCATGTGCCCTGACCAGGAATCAAACTGGTGACCTCTTGGTGCATGCGTTGACACTCAACCACTAAGCCACACCAGCCAGCTTTCACTATTTCTTCAAATATATTCTCCAAGCCTTGCTCATTTTCTTCTTCTTCTGGAACTCTAATAATTTGTGTGTTGTTATGTTTCATATTTTCCACAGGTCTCTTAAGCTGTCTTCCTGTTTAATAATTGTTTTTTTCTTTTTGGTTCTCTGATTGGGTGATTTTTTTTTCTACCTTGTCTTCTAATTCACTTATCTGATCCTCAGCTTTTTTTATTCTGCCGGTTATTCACTCCAGTGTGTTCTTTATTTCTGCTATGTAATTCTTCATTTCCAATTGGTTGATTTTCAATATTTCTATAACTTTACTCATGCTGTTGAGCTCTTTACTCATGCTGTTGAGCTTCCTCATTGTCATCATTCTAAAATGCATTTCATTTATCTCTTCTTCGGTAGAGTTCTCTTGTTCTTTCATTTACAATGGTTTTTGTTTTGGTTTACCATTTTGACTCTCTCAGTGGGTTTTGGAGCCTGCCAGATTTTTCCCATGGATATTGGTATTCCACTGGTTGTAGCTCTCTCACTGGTTTGGGTGAGTATGGGAGGACCCATGTTAAACACCACTGTCAAGTCTCACTTTCATGGGTAGATATGCCAGCCTGAAGGTTATTAGTCTCAGTTACTTGATAAGCCTCTATTTGTAGCCCTCTGCTGAATGTAAAAAATCCTCAGGTGTAAGCGGATTTCCAGCAGGTGGGGCACTTGTCCTCATTAAATTGAGATGTTAATGAGCCTCAATTTCTATTTCTCTGGCCTGGCCTAGTGGTGTTGAATTCCAGAAAGAGGAACTGTTGATTCTTCCTGGGGCTCTGGGAAGGGGCTGTTTTAGTAATATGGCTACTGTCTTGTGAGGGAATGATTCAGAACAAAACTCCCATTGCCCACCTGGCTTTCCAATTTCTTGAGTCTCTCCACACAGTTCCAGTCCCTCCCTCTGCCAGAGCCCAAGGTGAGAGGCTGTAGCTAATTTGGTGCTCTATCCCAGCCCTCTGCACTGTAGAGCCAGTTTGGAATTTTCACCCCGAGGGAGCTGTTCACAGCTAAAACAGCTACTGTCCATGGGCTCCCATTCTGCCATCTTGTGCCTATGCAGTTTCTACCAGGCTCAATTTAGTGTCCATTTGGTGTTCCTGCTTATACGGGTCCTCTCCAGCTGCTTTTTTGTTGGTTTTCCCTAACGGTTTGTCTTTATTTTAGTTGTAATTCCAGTTTGGTCCTTGGAGATTATCTGTGAAGCTTCCATTCACTCTGCCGCCATTTTGGAATCACCATTTTCTCTTCTTCAGAGACCGGTTTTTCATTGTGTATCTTTGTGTATGCTACTTAGATTTTCCTTTTACCATGAGCATATATATATAATAATTAAAAGACCTGTTTCTCAAAGAAATAGTGACAGAAAACTCCCCTAATTTGGTGAAGGAAGAAGGCATTCCAGTTCAAGAAGCACAGAGAGGCCCAAGTAAGAAGAACCCAAACAGGCCCACACCAAGACACATAGTAATTAAAATGCCAAAACTTAAAGACAAAGAGAGAATCCTAAAAGCAGCAAGAGATAAGCAACAGGTTACCTTCAAAGGAAACCCATAAGGCTCTCAGCTGACTTCTCACAAGAAACACTACAGGCCAGAAGGGAATGGCATGAAATAATCAAGGTCATGAAAAACAAGGATCTGAATCCAAGACTACTCTACCCAGCAAGGCTATCATTCAAAATAGAAGGTCAAATGAAGAGCTTCTCAGACAAAAAAAGGCTAAGGAAATACATTAGCACAAAACCAGCACTGCAAGAAATGTTAAAAGGACTGCTGCAATTAGTAGAAGAAATAGGAAAAAAGTACAACCAAACTAAACAAAAATAGCAATAAATAAGTACATATCAATAATCACCTTAAATGTAAATGGATTGAATGCTCCCATAAAAAGACACAGAGTAGCTGATTGGATAAGAAAGCATGACTCATCTATATGTTGTTTACAAGAGACCCACCTCACAACAAAAGACTCACATAGGTTGAAAGTGAAGGGATAGAAAAAATCTTTCAAGCAAACAGAAAGGAAAACAAGGCTGGGGTAGCAAAACTCATATCTGATAAAATAGATTTCAAAATGAAGGCCATAACTAGAGACAAAGAAGGCCACTACATAATATTGAAAGGATCTACCCAAGAGGAAGATATAACTTTGATAAACATACATGCACCCAATATGAGAGCACCAAAATATATTCAAAATCATCTGCAGGACTTCAAAGGAAAAATCGACAGCAATACAATCATAGCAGGGAATTTCAAAATCCCGTTGATGCCACCGAATAGATCCTCTAGACAAAAAATTAGCAAGGAAACAGAGACTCTAAATGAAGCACTAGAACAAATGGATTTGATAGATATCTGCAGAGAATTACACTCCAAAACTAAAGAATTCACATTCTTCTCAAGTGCACATGGGACATTCTCAAAGATAGACCACATGATAGGACACAAACTAAATCTCTACAAGTTCAAAAAGATTGAAATCATATCAAGCATCTTCTCAGATCACAGTGGCCTGAAACTAGAAATCAATTGCAATAAGAATATTTGAACATATGGAGGCTAGATACCATGTTATTAAACAATAAAGGGGTTACCGAGGAAATCAATAAAGAAATTACAAACTTCCTGGAAACAATGAAAATGAACACAAAACAACACAAAATCTATGGGATGCAGCGAAAGCAGTTCTGAGAGGGAAATTCATAGCAATACAGGCCTACCTCAAAAAACAAGAAAAATTTCTAATTGATAGTCTAACCTCACAACTTAAAGAATTAGAATGCAAACAAAAAGAAAACCCCAGAGCAAGTAGAAGGAAGGAAATAGTAAAGATCAGAGCATAAATAAATACAGAGACCAAAAAATTCAAAGGATCAATGAAACAAAGAGCTGGTTTTTCAATAAGATAAACAAGATTGATGGACCCTTAGCTAGACTCACCAAAAAAAAACAAAAAACAAAAAAAAAAACAAAGAGAGAGAACCAAATACTCAAAATCAGAAATGAAAGAGAAGTAACAACTGACGCCACAGAAGTACAAAAGATCCTTAAGAGCTACTATGAACAACTATATGGCAACAAATTCGACAATCTAAGCAAAATGGACAAATTGCTAGAAACACACTATCTCCCAAAACTGAACTGGGAAGAGATATAAAACATGAACAGAACAATAACAACTAAGGAAATTGAAGAGGTAATCAAGACACTTCCAGCAAACAAAAGCCCAGGCCAAGATGGCTTCAAGGGGGAGATTTACAAAAATTCAAAAAAGAACTAACACCCATTCTCCTCAAACTATTTCAAAATATTCAAGAAGAAGACGACTTCCAAACTTGTTTCATGAGGCCAGCATAATTCTAATTCCAAAACCAGAAAAAGACACTACAACAAAAGGAAACTACCATCCAATACCCCAATGAACATAGACACCAAACTCCTGAACAAAATACTAGCAAATCAGATCCAGCAATACATCAAAAAAATTATTCACCATGACCAAGTGGGATTCATCCCATGGAAGCAAGGCTGGTACAATATTCCCAAATCAATAAATGTAACACCACATAAACAAAGTGAAGAATAAAAACCACATGATCATGTCAATAGACACTGAAAAAGCATTTGAGAAAATCCAGCACCCATTTCTGATAAAAACGCTCAGCAATGTGGGAATAGAGGGATCATATTTCGACATAATAAAGGCCATATATGAAAGACCTACAGCCAACATTATACTCAATGGGCAAAAACTAAAAGAATTACCCTTAAGAACAGGAACAACACAGGGATATCCACTTTCGCCACTCTTATTTAACATAGTACTGGAAGTCTTAGCCACAGCAATCAGACAGGAAGAAAAAATAAAAGGGATCCAAATTGGAAAGGAGGAAGTGAAACTGTCATTGTTTGCAGATGACATGATATTATACATAGAAAACCCTAAAGGGTCCATCAAAAATTTACTAGACTTAATAAATGCATTTGGCAAAGTAGTAGGATACAAAATTAATGTCAAGAAATTGACGGCATTCTTATACCCCAATGATGAACTCACAGAAAGAGAAACTAAGAAAACAAAGAAATCACATTTACCATCACAGCAAAAAAAATTAAATACCTAGGAATAAACTTAACAAAATAAGTAAAGAACCTATTTGCAGAAAACTACAGGACATTGAAAAAAGAAATAGAGAAAAGATATAGAAAAGTGGAAGCACATACCTTGTTCATGTACTGGAAGAATTAACATTATTATTATTTTTGTTTGTTTGTTTGTTTTATCCTCACCCGAGGACATTTTTCCATTTTTTGTTCAGGTAGAGTGGGAGGGAGAGAGAGGAACAGAGAGAGAGAGAAACATCGATGTGAAAGGAACACATCGAGTGGCTGCCACCCCCACAACCGACCAGGGCTGGGGACAAACTGCAGCCGAGGCACGTGCCCTTAGCGGGAACCGAACCCGGGTCTCTCAGGACCGCAGGCTGACGCTCTAACCGCTGAGCCAAACTGGCCAGGGCAGAATTAACATTATTAAAATGTCTATACTACCCAGAGCAATCTATAGATTCAGTGCAATCCCCATCAAAATGCCAACGGCATACTTCACAGAAGTAGAACAAATACTTCAAAAGTTCTTATGGAATCAAAAAGGACCTTGAATAGCCACAGCAATCTTGAAAAAGAATAACAAAATAGGTGGGATCACGATACCAGATATCAGGTTATGCTACAAAGCGACTCTAATAAAAGAGCCTGGTACTGGCACAAGATCAGACATATAGACCAGTGGAACAGAGCAGAGAATCCAGAAATAGACCCAAGGCAATATGCTCAATTAAAATTTGACAAAGGTGGCAAGAGCACACAGTGGAGTAAAGACAGCCTCTTTAATAAATGGTGTTGGAAAATTGGACAGCTACATATAAAAAAATAAAACTAGACCATCAACTTACATCATACACGATAATAAACTCAAAATGGATAAAAGACTTAAATGTGACTCATGAATCCATAAAAATCTAGAAGAAAATGTAGGCAACAAAATTTCGGATATCATACGCAGCAAAATTTTCACTGATACATCACCTAAGGCAAGAGAAACAAAGGAAAAAATGAACACAAAGGACCAATTCAATCTAAAAAGCTTCTTCACAGCAAAAGAAACAATCATCAAAATGGAAAGGCAACCCACTGTATGGGAGAACATCATTGCCAATGATACATCTGATAAGGGGCTAATTTCCAAAATATATAGATTACTCACACAACTCAACAAAAGGAAGATAAATAACCCAATTAAAAAATGAGCAGAGGAGCTGAGTAGACACCTCTCCAAACAGGACAAATGAAGAAATGCTCAACATCACTAATCATTAGAGAGATGCAAATTTAGACAATAATCAGATGTCACCTGTGAATGGCCACCATCAACAAATCATCAAACAACAAGTGTTGGCGAGGGTGTGGAGAAAAGGGGACTCTAGTACAATGCTGAGGGGAATGCAGACTGGTGCAGCCGCTATGGAAAACAATATGATATTACCTCAAATAATTAAAAATTGAAGTTCCATTTGACCCAGTGATCCCACTTCTAGTAATATACCCTAAGAAGCCTGAAACACCAATCAGGAAGAATATATGTACCCCTATATTCATAGCAGCACAATTTACAATAGCTAATATCTGGAAACATCCCAAGTGTCCATCAGTAGACGAATGGATAAAAAAGCAGTGGTACATATACACAATGGAGTATTATGCAGCTGTAAGAAAGAAAGATCTCTTATCCTTTGAGACGACATGGAGGGACCTGGAAAGTATTATCTTAAGTGAAACAAACCAAGCAGAAAACGACAAATACCACATGATCTCACTTATATACAGAATATAATGACCATAACAGTCTGAGGAATACGGTAGAGCCAGAAACATGGAAGTAGGGTACAGACTGACAACCCTCAGAAGAGGGGGTGGTGGCGATGTGAACGGATAAACCACAGAACTTATATGCATGTATGCATAACCAATCGACATGTACAACAAAGCCAGTGACGGGGTGGGGGGGATGGGTAGGAGGGTGCCAATGGGGTAAAAAAGGAGAAACATCTGTAACAAAAATAAAATTTAAAAAAAAAAGAACCATATTCATAAAAAGATGTAAACATTTTATGGATATTTATTTTGTTCTACTACTTTACTAAATTCATTTATCAGTTCTAAATTTTTTTGGTGGAGTCTTTAGGGTTTTTTATGTACAATATCATGCCATCTGCAAATGACAGTTTTACTTCTTTCCTATTTGGATGTCTTTTATTTCTTCTTCTTGTCTGAATACTGTGGTCAGTATTTTCTGTACTATATTGAATAACAGTGGTGAAAGTGGACATCCCTGTCTTGTTTTTGAAATGCTTTTAGATTTTCCCCATTGAATATAATGTTAGCTATGCATTGGTCATATATGGCCTTCATTATATTGAGGTATATTCCCTCTAGTACCACTTTACTGAGACTTTTTTATCATAAATGGGTGCTGGATTTTGTCAAATGCTTTTGCTACATCTATTGATATCATCATATGATTTTTATCCTTCATTTTGTTTGTGGTATATCACATTAATTAATTTGTGGGTATTGTACCAAAGTTGCATCCCAGAAATAAATCCACAGTGCATGATCTTTGTAATATATTGCTCAATTTAGTTTGCTAATATTTTGTTGAGGATTTTGCTGTGTTCATTAGGTATACTGGCCTACAATTTTCTTTCTTTGTAGTGTCTTTTTTATGGTTTTGGATTTAAGTAAATGCTGGTCTCATAAAATGAGTTTGGGAGTCTTCACTCCTCTTGAACTTTTTGCAATAGTTTGAGAAAGACAGTTGTTAGTTCTTCTTTGAATGTTGGGTAAAATTCACCTGTGAAGCCATCTACTCACTTTGGGTGTTGTTTATTGTTCTTTTTTTAGTTCCTTCAGGTGTACAATTAGGTAATTTATTTGAGATTTTTCTTATTTCCTTTTATATTTTAACTTATCTTTATTGTTGAATGTATTCCAGATATCCCTCTCCCCCCCCCCTTTACTCCTTTCTCCCCAATCCCAGCCCCCGTTTGCTTTCTCCACACTATTATCTGTGTCTATTGGTTATGCATATATACATATAAATTCTTCGGTTTCTCTCTTCCCATCACATTTCCCCTTTCCTTTGAGGTTCATCAGTCTAACAATCAATTTGTACTTCTTAATCCCTTTATTTTTTTCACCCAACTTTCCTCTCATCTGGCAACCAACAAAAAGTTCTCTGTACCTATGAATCCGTTTCTGTTCTGCTTGCACATTTTGTTTGTAGATTCAATTGTTTTTTTTGTTGTTGTGTTTTGTTTCGTTTTTATCCTCACCCGAGGACATTTTTCCATTTTTTGTTCAGGTAGAGTGGGAGGGAGAGAGAGGAACAGAGAGAGAGAGAGAAACATCGATGTGAAAGGAACACATTGAGTGGCTGCCACCCACACAACCGACCAGGGCCGGGGACAAAGTGCAACCGAGGTACGTGCCCTTAGCGGGAACCAAACCCGGGTCTCTCAGGACCGCAGGCCGACGCTCTAACCACTGAACCAAACCGGCCAGGGCTGTAGATTCAATTGTTGATAGATATATATTTATTGCCATTTTATTGTTCATATATTTTTATCTTTTTATTCAAGAAGACCCATCAACATTTTATATAATATTTGTTTGGTGATGATGAACTGCTTTAGCTTTTTCTTGTCTGGGAAACTCTTTATATGGCCAGCGATTCTAAATGATAGCTTTGCAAGATAGAGTAATCTTGGTTATACGTCCTTGCTTTTCATCACTTTAAATATTTCTTGCCACTCCCTTCTGGCCTGCAAAGTTTCTTTTGAGAAATCAGCTGACAACCTTATGGGAGCTCCATTGTCAGTAACTAACTGCTTTTCTCTTGCTGCTTTTAAGATTCTCTCTTTGTCTTTACCTTTTGCATTTTGATGATGATGTGTCTTGGTGTGGATCTCTTTGGGTTCAACTTGTTTGGGACTGTCTTTGCTTCCTGGACTTGTATGTCTGTTTCCTTAACAAGTTAGGGAAGTTTTCTGTCATTATTTTTTCAAACAGGTTTTCAATTTCTTGCCCTCTCTCTTCTCTTTCTGGCACTCCCATGATGCAAATGTTGGTATGCTTGAAGTTGTCCCACAGGCTCCTTATACTATTATCATTTTTTGGATTCTTTTTTCTTTTTGCTGTTCTTATTGGGCATATTTTGCTTCCTTATATTCCAAATTGATAATTTGCTTCTTGGCTTCACCTACTCTATTATTGATTCCCTGTAAATTATTCTTTATTTCAGTTTGTGCATCCTTCATTTATGACTGGTCCTTTTTTATGCTCTTGAGGCCCTTACTAAGTTTATTGAGCATCCTTATAAGCAGTGTTTTGAAATCTACAGCTGTTAGATTTTTTATCTCCATTTCATTTAGTTCTTTTCCTGGAGTTTTGTTCTGTTCTTTCATTTGGCACATGTTTCTTTGTCTCCTCATTTTTGCTGCCTCTGTGTATTTGTTTCTATGTATTAGGTATAGTTGCTATGTCTGCTAGGCTTCTTAGGGAGGCCTATTGTAGTACGTGTCCAGTAGGGTCCAGTGGCACAGCCTCCCTGATCACCTCAGCTGGGTTCTCGAGGTACATCCTTCATGTGGACTTTACACCCTTCTGTTGTAATTGAGTCATGATTGCTGTTGGCACATCAATGGTAGGGTTTTATTCAGGCTGATCATTCATAAGGACTGGCTGTGCCTAATGACCACCATCCTCTGACTACCTTGGATGATCAACTGTGCAGCGGCCCACCACACAGCAGTGCTCTGGTACCCCCTGAGTCCATTCCTTGAGTGTGTCACTTGTGGAGGTTGTTTGGTGGTGGTGCTTCGATGTGGTCTGAAGCTGTCCACTGTGTGTGCTGTTTCAGGGGCAAGGTCAGCCACTGCGTGTGTGCTAACTGGGGCCACCAGGCATAGGTTACAAAGTGATTTACAAATGGCCATTTCTTGTGCTGGGCTTGGAGGTGCCCAGGAATAGCCAATTGTGACCCAAGGCTGGCTGCTTCTAGTGCCAGGCCTGGAGGCACTGAATGGGAAATATGGGGCTTGCTGAGACCAGATGCTGCTTGTTTGAAAGCATTTAGGAAAATCTGAAGCAGGATACAAGACAGGCCAATCCTATGGTAAAGCCACTGGAAACAGCTTGGGTAAGCCCAAAAATTGGGTGGGACAGGGCCTCAGGGAATCACCAGTGTGGGGCAAACTGTATGAGCCATGTTTCTGGAGTCCCAGATATGGTGACCATCTGCCAGCCCTATGGGGCAAGGGCTCACCAAAGTTACAATGGCCTCTACCAGCACATCTGTCCAGGAGAAAGCTGCCTCTCCTGTCCTAGCACCAATGCCACACAACTTAGTTCTTCCCTGTATGTCTCTGGTGCCTTTCAAGCTCCCTCCCCAGTGCTGAAGCCTGGAAAGTGCAAATTCAAGTAAGTCCATGCTTGGGCCCTTTAAGAGGAGCTGCCTGGGGCTCCAGAAGCCTCATCCTCCTTCAGCCTCAATTTCTGTTAGTTTTTACAGACAGAAATTATGGGGACTTCTCTTCTTTGGACTGGAACCCTGAGCTGGGTGCCTGGTGTGGGATGGGGACCCCTTGCTCCTCAGGGAGGACCTTCACAGCCAAGGTAGCCCTCCTGATTTTTATTCAGTACATTTAGGTATGGGACTAGCCTGTCCGTGTTTCAGCCCCTCCTACCAGTCTCAATGTGGCTTCTTTAATTTCATAGTTGTAGGACTTCCATTCAACTTTATTTCAAATGATTCTGAAGGATGTCTGTTCTGTAGTTTAGTTGTAATTTTGATGTGGTTGTGGAAGGAGGTGAGTACCGCATATATCTATGCTGCCATCTTGACTGGAAGTTGATTTTTCTTGTTTCTTTAGGTAGGTCTGTAATGCTATGAATTTTTCTTTTAGGACTCCTTTGGGTGTGTCCCAAAGATTTTTGTGTTGTTGGGTTTTTATTTTCATTTGTTTTAAAGTATTTTTTTTATTTCTCCTTAGATCTCATTGTAACTCATTCATTATTTACTAACATGTTAGCCTCCAAAAGTTTGTTGTTGTTGTTTCTTGTAATTAATTTCCAGTATTATACCTTTATGGTCAGAACAGATGCTTTATATGATTTCAATCTTCTTAAATGTATTGCAACATACTTTGTGTCCTACCATGTGATTTATCCTGAAATATGTTCCATCTGAACTTGAAAATAATATATATTCTGCTGCTTTGGGGTGAAATGCTCTGAAAATATCAATAAAATGCATCTGGTCTAGTATATCACTTAAGGCCACTATTTCTTGTAGATTTTATGTCTGGAAGATGTATCCATTGATGTCAATTGGGTGTCAAAATGCCCCACTATCACTGTATGGCTTTCAATCTCTCCTTTTATGTCCATTAAGATTTTTTTATATATTTAGGTGCTCTTATGTGGGGCGCATAAATGTTTACAAGGCTTATATTCTCTTGTTGGATTAATTCCTTTATCATTATATAGTGTTCTTCTTTGTTTCTTATTATCACCTTTGTTTTAAAGTCTATTTTGTTTGATATAAATATTACTACCCCAGTTGTTTGGTTACATTTCCATTTGCATGAAATATCTTTTTCCAACCCTTTACTTTTAGTCTCTGCCTGTCTTATTCTGAAATGGGTCTTTAATAAACAGCATATATATGGATGTTCTATTCTTATACATTCAGCTACCCTCTGTCTTTTGACTGGAGCATTTAAGTCATTTATATTTAAAGTTTTATTTATAGGTAGGTATTTATTGTAATTTTATTATTTATAATTATGTTTTTTATTAATTATTTTTGTTACAGATGTTTCTCCTTTTCCCCACACTGATTAACCCCTCCCCCCTTCCCTGCCCTGTCCCCACCTTCATTGTCCATGTCTATTGTTCATACATATATGCATATAAGTACTGTGGTTTGTCTCTCTCCCACCACCCCCTCTTCTGGGGATTGTCAGGCTGTACCCCACGTCCACGTCTCTGGGACTACTCCATTTCTCAGACTGTTATGTTCATTATATTCCACAAATAAATGAGATCATATGATACTGGTCTTTCTCTGTTTGGCTTGTTTCACTTAGGACAATACTCTCCAGGGCCCTATATGTCATCACAAAGAATAAGAGATCTTTTTTTCTTACAGCTGCATAGTACTCCATTGTGTATATGTACCACTGCTTTTTTATTCATTCGCATACTGATGGACATTTGGGCTATTTCCAGATATTAGTTATTATAATAGTGCTGCTATGAATATAGGGGTACATATATACTTTCTGATTGGGGTTTCAGGCTTCTTAGGATATATTCCTAGAAGTGAGATCACTAGGTGAAATGGAAGTTTAATTTTGAATTTTTTGAGGTAACACCATATTGTTTTCCATAGCTGCTAAACCAGTCTGCATTCCCACCAGCAGAGTACTAGAGTCCCCTTTTGTCCACACCCTTGCCAACACTTGTTGTTTGATGATTTGTTGATGGCGGCCATTCTGACATGTGTGAGGTGATACCTCATTGTTGTTTTAATTTGTATCTCTCTTATGATTAGTGATGTTGAGCATTTCTTCATATGTCTCTTAGCCATTTGTATGTCCTGTTTGGAGAGGTGTCTATTTAGTTACTCTGCCAATTTTTTATTTGGGTTCTTTGTCTTCCTTTGTTGAGTTGTATGAGCAATCTATATATATTGGAAATTAACCCTTTATCTGATGTATCATTGCCAATTATGCTCTCCCATACAGTGGGTTGCCTTTCCATTTTGATGATTGTATCTTTTCCTGTGCAGAAGCTTTTGAGTCTGATGTAGTCCATTTTCTCCTTTGTTTCTGTTGCCTGAGGTGATGTATCACTGAAAATTCTACTGCATATAATGTCTGAAATTTTTTTGCCTACAGTTTCTTCTAGGATTTTTATGGATTCATGAGTAACATTTCAGTCTTTTATCCATTTTGAGTTTATTGTTGTGTATGGTGTAAGTATAACCTGAAATCTGGTATTGTGATCCCACCTACTTTGTTCTTCTTTTTCAAGATTGCTGTGGCTATTCGAGTCTTTTTTGTCTTTTTCTGCTTGGCTTCTTTCACTTAGGATAATACTTTCCAGGTCCCTCCATGTCGTCTCAAAGGATAAGAGATCTTTCTTTCTGCCCTGGCCAGTTTGGCTTAGCGGTTAGAGCGTCCGCCTGCGGTCTGGAGAGACCCGGATTCGGTTCCCACTAAGGGCACGTACCTCGGTTGCAGTTTGTCCCCGGCCCTGGTTGGTCATGCGGGTGGCAGCCACTCGATGTGTCCCTTTCACATCGATGTTTCCCTCTCTCTCTCTTCCTCTCTCTCCCTCCCACTCTATCTGTACAAAAAATGAAAAAAATGTCCTCAGGTGAGGATTAAAAAAATAAAAAAAAAAGAGATCTTTCTTTCTTACCACTGCATAGTACTCCATTGTGTATATGTACCACTGCTTTTTTATCCATTCGTCTACTGGTGGACACTTGGGCTGTTTCCAGATCTTAGCTATTGTAAATAGTGCTGCTATGAACATGGGGGTACATATATTCTTCCTGATTGGTGTTTCAGGCTTCTTAGGGTATATTCCCAGCAGTGGGATCACTGGGTCAAATGGGAGTTCAATTTTTAACTTTTTGAGGTAGCACCATATTGTTTTCCATAGTGGCTGCTCCAGTCTGCATTCCCACCAGCAGTGTATTGGAGTCCCCTTTTCTCCACACCCTCGCCAACACTTGTTGTTTGATGATTTGTTGATGGCAGCCATTCTGGCAGGTGTGAGGTGATACCTGATTGTTGTTTAAATTTGCATCTCTCTGATGATTACTGATGTTGAGCATTTCTTCATATGTCTTTTGGCCATTTGTAGGTCCTGTTTGGAGAGGTGTCTATTCAGGTCCTCTGCCCATTTTTTAATTGGGTTCTTTGTCTTCCTTTTGTGGAGTTGTATGAGCACTCTATATGTATTAGAAATTAACCCCTTATCTGATACATCATTGGCAATGATGTTCTCCCATACAGTGGGTTGCCTTTCCATTTTGATGATTGTTTCTTTTCGTGTGCAGAAGCTTTTGAGTTTGATGTAGTCTCATGTGTTCATTTTCTCCTTTATTTCTGTTGCCTTAGGTGATGTATCAGTGAAAATTCTGCTGCGTATGTCTGAAATTTTGTTGCCTACATTTTCTTCTAGAAGTTTTATGGATTCATGGGTCACATTTAAGTCTTTTATCCATTTTGAGTTTATTTTTGTGTATGGTGTAAGTTGATGGTCTAGTTTCATTTTTTTACATGTAGCTGTCCAATTTTCCCAACACCATTTTTTAAAGAGGCTGTCTTTACTCCACTGTATGCTCTTGCCACCTTTGTCAAATATTAATTGAGCGTATTGCCTTGGGTCCATTTCTGGGTTTTCAGTTCTGTTCCACTGGTCTATATGCCTGTTCTTGTGCCAGTTCCAGGCTGTTTTGGTTACAGTCGCTTTGTAGCATAACCTGATATCTGGTATTGTGATCCCACCTACTTTGTTCTTCTTTTTCAAGATTGCTGTGGCTATTTGGAGTCTTTTTTGGTTCCATATGAACTTTTGAAGTATTTGTTCTACTTCTGTGAAATATGTCGTTGGTATTTTGATGGGGATTGCATTGAATCTATAGATTGCTTTGGGTAGTATGGACATTTTAATTATGTTAATTCTTCCAATCCATGAACAGGGTATGTGCTTCCACTTTTTTATATCTTCCTCTATTTCTTTTTTCAATGACCTGTAGTTTTCTGTAAATAGGTCCTTTACTTCTTTGGTTACATTTATTCCTAGGTATCGTAATTTTTTTGGCGTGATGGTAAATGGGATTGTTTTTTCAGTTTCTCTTTCTGTGAGTTCATCATTGGTGTACAAGAATGCCGTCGATTTCTTGACATTAATTTTGTATCCTGCTACTTTGCCAAATTCATTTATTAAGGCTAGTAGGTTTTTGATGGAGTCTTTAGGGTTTTCTATGTATAATATCATGTCATCAGAAAATAATGACAGTTTCACTTCCTCCTTTCCAATTTGGATCCCTTTTATTTTTTCTTCATGTCTGATTGCTGTGGCTAAGACTTCCAGTACAATCTTAAATAAGAGTGGTGAAAGTGGACATCCCTGTCTTGTTCCTGTTCTTAATGGAAATGTTTTTAGTTTCTGTCCATTGAGTATGATGTTGGCTGTAGGTCTTTCATATATGGCCTTTATTATGTCGAGATATGATCCCTCTATTCCTACATTGCTGACCGTTTTTATCAGAAATGGATGCTGGATTTTGTCAAATGCTTTTTCAGAATCTATTGATATGATCATGTGGTTTTTATTCTTCATTTTGTTTATATGGTGTATCACGTTTTTTGATTTGCGAATATTGTACCAGCCTTGCATCCCTGGGATGAATCCCACTTGGTCATGGTGAATAATTTTTTTGATGTATTTCTGGATCCGATTTGCTAATATTTTGTTCAGGATTTTGGCGTCTATGTTCATCAAGGATATTGGCCTGTAGTTTTCTTTCTTTCTAGTGTCTTTTTCTGGTTTTGGAATTAGAATTATGCTGGCTTCCTAGAACGTGTTTGGAAGTCTTCCTTCTTCTATAATTTTTTGAAAGAGTTTGAGGAGAATGGGTGTTAGTTCTTTTTTGAATGTTCGGTAAAACTCCCCCGGGAAGCCATCTGGGCCTGGGCTTTTGTTTGCTGGGAGAGTCTTGATTACCTCTTCAATTTCCTTAGTTGTTATTGGTCTGTTCAAGTTTTCTTTCTCTTCCAGGAGTAGTTTTGGGAGACTGTGTGTTTCTAGAAATTTGTCCATTTTGCTTAGATTGTCGAATTTGTTGCCATATAGTTGTTCATAGTAGTTGTTAACGATCTTTTGTATTTCCGTGGTGTTGGTTGTTACTTCTCCTCTTTCATTTCTGATTTTGTGTATTTGGGTTCTCTCTCTTTGTTTCTTGGTGAGTCTAGCTAAGGGTCCATCAATCTTGTTTATCTTTTCGAAAAACCAGCTCTTTGTTTCATTGATCCTTTGAATTGTTTTTTTGGTCTCTATGTCATTTATTTCTGCTCTGATCTTTACTATTTCCTTCCTTCTACTTTCTCTGGGGTTTTCTTTTTGTTTGCTTTCTAATTCTTTAAGTTGTGAGGTTAGACAGTCAATTAGAAATTTTTCTTGTTTTTTGAGGTGGCCTGTAGTGCTATGAACTTCCCTCTCAGAACTGCTTTTGCTGCATCCCATAGATTTTGTGTTGTTGTGTCTTCATTTTCATTGGTTTCCAGGAAGTTTTTAATTTCTTCCTTGATCTCCTTGGTGACCCATTCATTGTTTAATAACATGCTATTTAGCCTCCATGTGTTGAAATGTCTTTGCATGTTCTTGTTGCAATTGATTTCTAGTTTCATGCCATTGTGATCTGAGAAGATGCTTGATATGATTTCAATCTTCTTGAACTTGTAGAGATTTAGTTTGTGTCCTATCATGTGGTCTGTCTTTGAGAATGTCCCATGTGCACTTGAGAAGAATGTGTATTCTGTAGTTTTGGGGTGTAATTCTCTGTAGATATCTATTAAATCCATTTGGTCTAGTGCTTCATTTAGAGTCTCTATTTCCTTGCTAATTTTTTGCCTAGAGGATCTATCCAGTGCTGTCAATGGGGTGTTGAAGTCCCCTGCTATGATTGTATTGTTGTCGATTTCTCCTTGGAAGTCCTCCAGTAGATTTTGAATATATTTTGGTGCTCCTATATTGGGTGCAAATATGTTTATCAAGGTTATATCTTCCTGTTGGATAGATCCTTTCAATATTATATAGTGGCCTTCTTTGTCTCTAGTTATGGTCTTCATTTTGAAATCTGTTTTATCAGATATGAGAATTGCTACCCCAGCTTTTTTTTGCTTTCCATTTGCTTGGAAAATTTTTTTCAATCCCTTCACTTTCAACCTATATGAGTCTTTTGTTGAGAGGTGGGTCTCTTGTAAACAACATATAGATGAGTCATGTTTTCTTATCCAATCAGCTACTCTGTGTCTTTTTATGGGAGCATTCAATCCATTTACGTTTAAAGTGATTATTGATATGTACTTATTTATTGCCAGTTTTGTTTAGTGTGGTTCTATTTTTCCTCCCATTTCTACTGCTAATTACAGCAATCCTTTTAACATTTCTTGCAGTGCTGGTTTGGTGCTAATGTATTCCCTTAGCCTTTTTTTTGTCTGGGAAGCTCTTTATTTGATCTTCTATTTTGAATGATAGCCTTGCTGGGTAGAGTAGTCTTGGATTCAGATTCTTGTTTTTCATGACTTTGATTTCTTCATGCCATTCTCTTCTGGCCTGTAGTGTTTCTTGTGAGAAGTCAGCTAAGAGCCTTATGGGGTTCCCTTTATAGGTAACCTGTTGCTTATCTCTTGCTATTTTTAGGATTCTCTCTTTGTCTTTAATTTGTGGCATTTTAATTACTATGTGTCTTGGTGTGGGCCTGTTTGGGTTCTTCTTACTTGGGACTCTCTGTGCTTCTTAAACTTGAATGCCTTCTTCCTTCACCAAATTAGGGAAGTTTTCTCTCACTATTTTTTTGAATATATTCTCTATCCTTTGCTCATTTTCTTTTTCTTCAGGGACTCCTATGATGCGAATATTATTACATTTCGAGTTGTCCCATAGTTCTCTTAAGCTGTCTTCCTGTTTTTTAATAGTTTTTTCCTTTTGGTTTTCTGATTGGTTGATTTTTTCTACCCTGTCTTCTAATTCACTGATCCGGTCCTCAGCTTCCTCTACTCTGCTTTTTAAACCTTCCAATGTGTTTTTCATTTCTGATATGTCATTTTTTATCTCTTCTTGTTGGTTTTTAATTTCCAATTGGCTTATTTTCAGTGTCTCTATGTCCTTACTCATGCTGTTCAGCTTCCTTAAGATCATGGCTCTGAATTCTAGCTCTGTTAACATGCCTAATTGCTTCACATTGATCTCATGTTCGGTGGAGGTCTCTTGTTCTTTCATTTGGCTTCTGTTTCTGTGTTTCACCATTTTGGCTATCACTGTGGGCTTTGGAGCCTGTCAAGTTCTCCCTGTGGGTGTTGGTGTTCTGCTGTTTGTGGCTCCCTCTCCTGTGTTTAGATGAGCGAGGGAGGACCCACGTTGAACACCACTGTCAGGTCTAACTTTCCTGGTTAAAGTTGCCAGCCCAGGAAAGGTACTGTTATCCTCCAGCTTTTTGCCTGGAGGCTAGCAGTCTCCGTTACTTGATGAGTTTTGGGTTGTCAGTTGATTGAAAAACTCCCTCTGGTGCTCAGCCAAGGGGCTTTCACGAGGGTGGGGCAGATGCTGGTAGTTAGTGAGCCTCAATTAGCACTTCAATGGCCTACAGGGTGGGGTTGGATCTCCGAGGGAGGGGCTGCTGCCTCTCCTCAGAGCCCTGGGAAGGAGCAATGTGGCCACTGTCCTGAGTGGCTGCACTCAGCCAAAGCTCTGAGTGCCCTCCAAACCCCGAGTGTCCCGACACAGTTCCAGTCCAGTCTGCCCTCCCTCTGCAGGAGCCCAAGGTGAGTGGCTGTGGCTGTTTCAGCCTCTGTCCGGGCTCTGCGCTGTGGAGCAGCCTGGGAGTGTAACCCGAGGGTGTCACTCCCAGCATAGGCCACTGCTGAGCTGCCAACCGTGGGCTCCTAGCCCCCGTCTGGCGCCTTCGCAAGCCTACGGGGATGGAGTCAGTGTCCCTCGCTGTATGGTCCTCGCAAGCTGCTTTTCTGTTGGTTTTTCCCGTCGATTTGTCTGTGTTATAATTTTAATTCCAGTTTGGTTCTGGGAGACGGTCTGTGTAGCTCCGTTCACTCCGCCGCCATTTTTTCACCTCTGTTCTTCTTTTTCAAGATTGCAGTGGCTATTTGGGGTCTTTTTTGGTTCCATAAGAACTTTTGAAGTATTTGTTCTAGTTCTGTGACATATGTAGTTGGTATTTTGATGGGGATTGCATTGAATCTACAGGTTGCTTTTAATGATGTTACATTTGAAATAACATTTTAATGATCTTTATTCTTGCAATCCATGAACAAGGTATGTGCTTCCACTTTTTTATATCTTCCTCTATTTCTTTCTTCAATTTCCTGTAGTTTTCTGCGAATAGGTCCTTTATATTTTTTGTTAAGTTTATTCCTAGGTATCTTAATTTTTTTGCCGTGCTTGTAAATGGGATTCGTTTTTTTAGATTCTCTTTCTGTGAGTTCATCATTGGTGTATAAGAATGCCATCGATTTTTTGACGTTAATTTTGTATCCTGCTACTTTGCCAAATTCATTTATTGAGTCTAGTAAATTTTTGATGGAGTCTTTGGGGTTTTCAACATATAGTATCATGTCATCTACGAATAATGACAGTTTTACTTCCTCCTTTCCAATTTGGATCCCTTTTATTTTTTCTTCCTGTCTGATTGCTGTGGCTACATCTTCCAGTATTATGTTAAACAAGAGTGGTGAAAGTGTGCATCCTTGTCTTGTTCCTGTTCTTAGGGAAACACTTTTAATTTTGCCCATTGAGTATGATGTTGGCTGTAGGTCTTTCATATATGGCCTTTATTATGTCAAGATATGATCCCTCTATTTCCACATTGCTGAGTGTTTTTATTAGAAATGGGTGCTGGATTTTGCAAATGCTTTTTCAGTGTCTATTGATATGATCATATGATTTTTATCTTTCATTTTATTTATGTGGTGTATCACATTTATTCATTTGTGAATATTGTACCCACCTTGCATCCCTGTGATAAATCCCACTTGGTCATAGTGAATATTTTTTTTGATGTATTGCTGGATTCGATTTGCTAGTATTTTATTCAGGATTTTGGTGTTTATGTTCATTAGGGATACTTTAATTTTCTTTTTTGTAATGTTTTTTTTTTTCTTATTTGGGAATTAGAATTATGCTGGTTTTATAAAATGAGTTTGGAAGTCTTCCTTGTTGTTGAATTTTTTGAAGTAGTTTGAGGAAAATGGGTGTTAGTTCTTCTTTGAATGTTCAGTAAAACTTCACTGTGAAGCCATCTGGGCCTGGGCTTTTGTTTGCTGGGAGAGAAATACTCAATTTCTTCTGTTGTTATTGGTCTCTTCAAGTTTTCTATCTCTTCCTGGTCCAGTTTTGGGAGACTATGTGTTTCTAGAAATTTGTCCATTTCACTTAGATTGTCTAATTTGTTTTCGTATAATTGTTCATAATATCTGTTAACAATCCTTTGTATTTCTGTGGTGTCAATTATTATTTCTTCTCTTTCATTTCTGATTTTGTGTATTTAGGTTCTCTCTCTTTGTTTCTTGGTGAGTCTAGCTAAGGGTCCATCAATCTTGTTTATCTTTTTGAAAAACCAGCTTTTTGTTTCATTGATCCTTTGAATTTTTTGGTCTCTATGTCATTTATTTCTGCTCTGATCTTTACTATTTTTTCCTTCTACTTGCTCTGGGATTTTCTTTCTGTTTGCTTTCTATTTATTTAAGTTGTGAGGTTAGAGTGTATTAGAAATTTTTTCTTCTTCTTGGCATAGGCCTGTAGTGCTATGAACTTCCCTCTCAGAACTACTTTTGCTGCATCCCATAGATTTTGTGTTGTTGTGTGTTCATTTTCATTGGTTTTCAGAAAGTTTTAAATCTCTTTCTTTATCTCCATGGTAACATATCCATTGTTCAATAACATGATATTTAGCCTCCGTGTTTGGAAATGTCGTTGCATGTTCTTGTTGCAGTTGATTTCTAGTTTCATGCCATTGTGATCTAAGAAGATGCTTGATATGATTTCAGTCTCTTTGAACTTGTAGAGACTTAGTTTGTGCCCTAACATGTGGTTTATCTTTGAGAATGTCCAATGTACACTTGAGAAGAATGTGAATTCTGTAGTTTTCAGGTGTAGTCCTCTGTAGATACCTATTAAATGCATTTGTTCTAGCACTGCATTTAGAGTCTGTGTTTGCTTGTTAATTTTTTTGTCTAGAAGATCTATCCAGTGATCACAGCGGGGTGTGGAAGTTTCCTGCTATGATTGTATTGCTGTTGATTTCTCCTTTGAAGTCCTCCAAAAGATTTTTAATATATGTTGGTACTCCTGAATTGGGTGCATATATGTTTACCAAGGTTATAACTTCCTGTTGGATAGATCCGTTTAATATTATGTAGTGGCCTTCCTTGTCTGTAGTTATGGCCTTCATTTTGAAATCTACTTTAGCAGATATGAGTATTACTATCACAGCTTTTTTTTCCTTTCCGTTTGCTTGAAAGATTTTTCCATCCCTTCACTTTCAACCTATGTGAGTCTTTTGTTGTGTGGTGGGTTTCTTGTAAAGAACGTATATGTGAGTCATGCTTTGTTATTCAGTCAGCTACTGTGTGTCTTTATCACAGCATTCAAACCATTCACAGTTAAGGTGATAATTGATATGTACTTATTTATTGCCATTTTTGTTTAGAGAGGTTCTATTTTTTTTTTTTTTTTCTGTTTCTTCTGCTAATCAAAGCAGTCCTTTTAGCATATCTGCAGTGCTGATTTGGTGTTAATATTTTCCCTTAGCCTTTTTTTTTGTCTGGAAAGCTCTTTATTTGACCTTTTATTTTGAATAATAGCCTTTTTGGGTAGAATAGTCTTGGATTCAGATTCTTGTTTTTCATGATCTTGATTACTCCGTGCCACTCTCTTCAGGCATGTAGTGTTTCTGTTGAGAGGTCAGCTGAGAGCCTTATGTTGTTTTCTTTATCGGTAACCTGTTGCTTATCTCTTGCTGCCTTTAGGATTCTCTTTGTCTTTAATTTTTAGCATTTTAATTACTATGTGTCTTGGTGTGGGCCTGTTTGGGTTCTTCTTACTTGGGACTCTCTGTGCTTCTTGAATTTGAATGCCCTCTTACTTCACTAAGTTAGGAAAGTTTTCTGTCACTGTTTCTTCAAATATATTTCTAACCCTTGCCCATTGTCTTCCTCGCATTGACTCCTATGATTCGAATATTATTATCTTTGCAGTTCTCCCACAGTTCTCTTCCTGTTTCTTAACTGTTTTTTCACTTTGGTTTTCTGATTGCTTGATTTTCTCTACCCCGTCTTTTAATTCACTGATCCAGTCCTCAGCTTCCTCTACTCTGCTGGTTAGTCCTTCCAATGTGTTCCTAATTTCTGCTATGTCATTCTTCATTTCCACTTGGTTGGTTTTCAGTGTTTCTATATCTTTACTCATGGTGCTGATAGCCTTACTCATGCTTCTGAGCTTCCTCAAGATCATGGCTCTGAACTCTACCTCTGATAATTTGCTTATCTGCATTTCATTGATCTCATCTTTGATAGTTTCATTGTTCTTTCATTTGGGATTTGTTTCTTTGTTTCACCATTTCGGCTACCTCAGTGGGTTTTCGAGCTTGCCAAATTTTCCCTGTGGGTGTTGGTGTTGTGCTGTTTGTGGCTTACTTCCTCTACTGGGTTTGGATGAACCTGAGTGGGCCCAGTTAAACACCACTGTCAAGTCTTACTTTCCTGGGTAGATCTGCAAGCCCAGGAAAGGTTTAGTTATCCTCTAGCTTTTTCCTGGTGGCTAGTAGTCTCAGTTACTCAGTGCCTTGGAATATAGCCCTGGTGTTCTGCATAAGAGGATTTCCAGAGGGTGGGTTAGATGCTTGTTATTAATGACCCTCAATTTGCATTTCTTTGCCTCACCTGGGAAAGGCTGAATCTTCAAGGTGGATGGCTGCTGCTTTTCCCCACAGCTCTGGGAAGGAGCACACTGGCCACCATCCTTTGTGGCTGCAACTCAGCAAAAATTCTGAGTGCCCTCCAAATCCCATATGTCCACACAGATTTTCTGCCCAGTCTGCCCTCCCTCTGCTGTAGTCCCCAGGTGAGTTGCTGTGGCTATTTTAGCTCTCTGTTCTGGCTCTCTGCACTGTGGAGCGAGCTTGGTCTTTATTCCCCAAGGGTACTGCTCACATCTAAGACTGCTGCTGTCCATGGGCTTTCATTCTGCCACCCTCTTATTCCTCTGCAGATCTTACCAGTGCCCGTGGTTATATGGTCCTGTCCTGCTGCTTTTCTGTTGTTTTTTTTCCCCGAGGATTTGTCTTTATTTTAGTTATAATTTCCGTTTGGTCCTGGGAGATGTCTGTGTATCTCCTATTCACTCCGCCTCCATTTTTCACATCCTCTATGCCTATCTTGTGTACAGCTTGGTCACACAGGCCTTCTTGGTGCCCAGCACCCTACAGGTCCCAGGGGTAATTGGATTGCATTGTCCCTTTGGGGACCCAGCTCTATGCCTATGTTATGGGCTGCTGGGTTGCATAGGCCTCTCTGGTACTTCAGGACCCCACAGGTCCTGGGGGTAACTGGATGGCACAGTCCCTGCTGGGTCGCAGAGGCCTCTCTGGTGCCCCCACACCATGCAGGTCCCACGGGTGGGCAGCTGGATTGCATCAGTCTGTCTAGGGCTCTGGCTTCCCACTGTTCTTGTGAGCTGCTGGATAGAACAGGCCTCTGTGGAGCCCCAGGTCCCGCTGCTGATGGCTGGGGACTGCTGCTGCCCCATGGGGCTCAACTTCTGCTTAGTTTTTGTTGTAGTTTTTGGGGATGGGTCTCAGCTGCTGGTCTGTAGTACTGTTGCCTGGGGATGGATATCTGCTCCCCATCCTTTGTTGCTGCGGGTATACCTGGACTCTGATTGGGCTGCTACAATGGGGGATGGTGCTGGGCTCTGGGCTGTCTGAGGTTTCTGGGACTGGCACCTTGGGAGCTCCACTACTGTGCCCAGGTCTGTATTGACACAGAGTGTCCACTGGTTCGATGGTGCCAGGTGCACTGGTGGGCTCAGGTTCTAATTATGTTACTTTTTTGTTTGGTTCTTTTTCTCAAAGAAGTGCCTTTTACATTTCTTGTAATACTAGTTTGTTGGTAATGAATTTCTTTAGCTTTTTATTATCTGGGACATAAAGTCTCCTTCAATTTTAAATGATAGTCTTGCTGGGTAGAGTAGTCTTGGTGTTGGTGGTAGGTTCTTGCTTTGCATCACTTTGAATATTTTGTTCCAATCCCTTCTGGCCTGAAATATTTCTATTGAAAAGTCAATTGACAGTTTTATGGGTGCTCCCTTGTAGATAACTCTCTTTCTCTTGCTGATTTTAAGATTCTCTTTGTCTTAAACCTTTGCCATTTTAATTATGATGTGTCTTGATGTGGGCCTCTTGTTTGGGATTCTCTGTGCTTTCTGGATGTATGTGTCTTTTTCCTTCACCAGGTAAGGGGAGTTTTTATTATTTCCTCATATCAGTTCTCAATCCCTTACTTTCTGTCTTCTTCTTCTGGTACCCTTATGATGAGGATGTTGTTATGCTTGATGTTGTCCCAAAGGTCCCTTAAACTATCCTCATTTTTAAAAATTATTTTATATATATATATATTTTTGATTGCATGTATTCTACTACTTTGTCTTCCAAGTCTCTGATTCAAACCTCTGCTTTGTCTAACCTAATGTTGATTTCTTCCAGTGCATTCTTCATTTCTGTTATTGTGCTCTTTATTTTTAACATTTTTATGCTTTCTATGTTATTTTTTATGCTTACTATCTGTTTGTTTAAGTTCTCACTGAATTCATCATTCTTCTATGTTCCTTGATTATCTAAGCATTATTTTGTAAGCATTGTTTTGAACTCTGTATCTGGTAGAATGCTTGTTTCTATTTCACTTAGCTCCTTTTCTAGGGATTCCTCCTATTCTTTCATTAAGGGCATGTTTCTTTGTCTCCTGATTTTGGCTGCCTCTCTGTATTTGTTTCTGTGTATAAAGTAGATCTGCTATGTTTCTCAGTCTTGGTATGGTGGCCTTGTGCTCTAGATGTCTTGTGGGGCTCAGTGGCACAGTCTCCCTGATCACTTCTGCTAGGAGCTCCAGGAATGTCCCTGTTGTGTAGGTTAAGTGAACCCTTCAGTTGTAGTTGAGTCTTAAATGCTGTTGGCTCCCCCTCATATTGGCTGACTATGAAGACTGAGTGCAGTGGCTAACTTTATAAAGTGGAATTTTCCCCCACAGGGTCTGGTGCCTGTTGTGATCTCCCTTTGTGTATACATTTTTGGAGTTAATTGGGTAGTGCTCTGATGGGGTGTAAAGCCCACCATTAGGTTTGTTGGTTCTGGGGCTTCTTTGGAGGGATTCTGGTGCAGATCAATGTCAGGCATTGCCTGTAACTGGCCTTGCCACTATGTGTTTGAAGCTATTAAGCAATCCAGTTTGTGGCTGCCTCTGCTGGGCCTGGGATATGGGAGGACCAAGCTGTGTACCTATGCTGCCTTCCACTAGCAGCAAGCTTGGGAGCAGGTCAGCAAAAGACCATAGGCACCCTCTGCCTACCTCTGCCTGTTAGGCTTAGTCACTGAAAGTGCCTTTTGCAGTAACCCTGTTGCATAAGGTAGGTTCTCAATGAGTCACCAGGTAGAAGTAAGTGGTGTTCACCAGGTTGATATAGATTCAAACTTAGCACCAGTGCTGGGTCTGAGGCCACTCAGCATAAGTCTCAGGGTACATCAAGGCCAGTATATACCTTTTGGGGCCCTGAGGACCTTTGTAGTGGGGCTGGTTCTCAAGGAGTTGTCAGGGTGAGGCCAGCAAAGTTTATTAGGCTAAAGCAGACCAAGATTTGGCTGTGTGGATGGTGGACACAAGAATGGTGGTGCCAGTGTGTGATGAAAAAATGACCCTTGCTCTAGAACCACAAAACTGAGTCTCTACTGCCCCAAGTCTTCCCAGACCTCTGCAAGAGCCTTCCAAGAAAGTATGTGTTGTGGATCCAAGCTGCCAGAAGGCAGCTGACACCTTCACAGGGATAGAGCTCCTCATGGCAGGGCCTTAGGGAGTTGGGAGGATGGGGCTAGTGGATCTCTTGGGGGACAGGGAGTGGCACCAGTCTACCATGAGGGGAAAAATGGTCCTTGCCATACAGCCACAG
Organism: Molossus molossus; assembly: GCF_014108415.1. NCBI lineage: Eukaryota > Metazoa > Chordata > Mammalia > Chiroptera > Molossidae > Molossus > Molossus molossus. Next base: position 55,844,447 of record NW_023425399.1, on the reverse strand, counting down.
AATCCAGTCTTTCCCTGTTCCTCTCTGAGTCTCACTGGGCCTCCCTAAAAGCACTCCAAAAAGTTGACACAGCTGGCCCCAGGCATGTGGCAGCCAGAAGACACCTCTTCAGGGCACAAGCCTGACAGGGTGAGACAAGGAGTTGGGAGGGTGGGGCTAGTGCATTCCTTTAGGCTGATATTGTATAGAAAGGAGTGCTTGACTCTGGAAAGGCATCTGTGGGCAGCATGGGTGAGGGCCTCAGTACAGGGACCTTGGCAGCTGTCCCTTTAGCCTTCTCCCCAATGTCACACAACCCTCTATGCCACCTTACCTCTACTGGAGCCCAGGGTGAGTGACCACAAAGGAGACTTTGTGTGTTGGCCTTTTAAGGGGGCACCTGGGTTTCTAACAGATTCTTATCTCTCCCTGGTAGAGAAAATTGTCACTGATTTTCACAGCCAGATGTTATGTGGGCTCCTCTTTCCAGCTCTGGTGCTTTGGGCTGGGTAGCCCAGGCGGTATTCAGGGGGGATCTTTGTGACTGAGATATCACTCTGGATTTGCTACTGCCACATGTGGGCCCAGTGCCAGCCCTTTTCACATCTCTGTCCTTTCTACCAATCTTGATGTGGCCTCTTCTGTAAATGCTTGGTTATAAGACTTCTGTTCAGCTAGTTTTCATTTGGTTATTCAGGTTGTTTATTCTATAATTTAGTTGTAAATCCTGTTAGATCCTAGGAAGAGGTGAGTGTACCTTTCACCTCCTCTGCCATATTGGATCCCCAAAAATACTGTGCTGAGATTCTTGCTCTAAAGATGCCTTCACACATCAGGTCTTTCCCCATGTTTTGCTGTGTCCAGGAGTGCCCCCACCTCTACCTTCCATCTTTCAAGGCTCCCTGTCCCTCTCTGTGCCAGCTTTGATCAGTCTGGGCTCAGGTCTGTCATCAGCTCTCCCACAGCCTTGCAACCAGGTTATTATCAGCACTACACTGCACAGAAAACATGGTAGTGGAGCGCCCCACCATCACTCCACAGATACTCCCCAAAGACACTGGAGGGGCTCAGCATTGCCTTATGCTGGGGCTGAAAACTCAGATGACTTCAGGGTCCAAGTAGGTTAGGGATGTAAAGAGTAAGGCAGATTGGATCTAGGAGCTAATAAGGGCTGGAGTGGGCAGTGAGCTGGAGGACAACTGTGGAAAGCATGGACATACTCTTGGGCAAGTGTTGAGTGAACAAGACACACCAGGAGAAGAACCCAGCCAGAGGTCTCCATTTTCCTATCTCTGGCTTATTCCAGCTCCCACAGCACACACTATGCCCAGGAGGCCCAGAGTGGGTGCGTATTGCCTTGAGTCTCATAGTTAGGTCGCAGATGATATCCCCAAGGATGGGAGCCCTCTCTGGGGCTGTGGCCTCTGGAAAATATACCCCACAGCCCCAAGAATCAGGCCCCCAGGAATCAGGGGAAAAGCCCAGGTCTTCTCATTGTGTTAAAATTCCCTGGGCTGTCCGGCTGGTGTGGCTCAGTGGTTGAGTGTCAAACCATGCACCTGGAGGTTGCCAGTTCAATTCCTGGTCAGAACGCAAGCCCAGGTTGTGGGTCTGATCCCCAGTGGGGGGAATGCAGGAGGTGGCCAATTGATGTTCTCTTTCATCAATGCTTCTATCTCTCTCTCCCTCTCACTTCTTGTCTGTTTAAAATCAATAAAGGAAAAAAAATTAAAAATTCCCTGGGCTAATGTGGTGAAGCTAAACCTTCCTCCTTCACCCAAAATTACAGGGCAGTGCCCTCTTTGCCTACCCATATGGGGTCTGAGGTGGCAAGCTGTGAAACCAGAGATTAAAATGCAACCCAGGGTCTTAGTACACAGTACCCCAAATGTGCAGAACCCAATCAAAGTCACTCATTCATCATAGCAAGCACCAGGGATAGCTCAGCTTGTTTGAAAATACACAGTTAACAGATACCAGCACTAAGGTGACAAAGATGTTGGAATTATCTGACAAAGATTTTATAGTAGCCATTATTTTAAAAAATGCTCTGATGAGCAATTATGAACATGCTTGAAACAAATGAAAATATAGAAAGTATTCTATATTTTATTTCTATAGAATATATTTCTATATTCTATAGAAAATATAGCAAGGAAATCAAAGTATAAAGAAGAATCAAATGAATATTTTAGATTTTTTTAAATTAAAAATCAGAGCCCTGGCCAGTTTGGCTCAGCGATTAGAGCGTCGGGCTGCGGTCCAGAGAGACATGGATTCGGTTCCTGCTAAGGGCATGTACCTCGGTTGCAGATTCATCCCCAACTCCAGACAGGAATGTGCAGGAGGCAACCAATCCACGTGTCTCTCTCACATTGATGTTTCTCCCCCTTCCTTTCTTCCACTCTCTCTAAAAATCAATGAAAAAAATTCTCAGGTAAGGGTTAACAACAACAAAAAGAAATCAGAATGAGCTCAATATATGGTTCCATGGCAGACCAGAGGCAAAAGGAAAGAAACAGTGAAGGCAGAACAATAGAAATTACCCAATCCGAAAACAAAGAGAAAATAGTCTGAGAAGAAAAATAAAAAAGCCTCAGGGAGCTTGTGGGTTATAGTAGAAGATCTAACATTTGTATCATTGAAGGAGTTTCTGAAGGAAAGAAGATAGGCGAGTGGGACTGAAAAAGTAGTCCAAGAAATGACGGTTGAAGAATTCCAAATTTGGCAAAAGACATAAACCTATAGATTGAAGAAGTCAAATGGATCCAAAAAGGTATAAACCCAAAATATCTGTGCTAAGACACATCGTCATCAAACTTCCAAAAACCAAAGATAAAAAAACACCTTGAAAGCTGCAACAGATAAATGATTCCTTACCTGTGAGGGAAAGGAAAATAGTTTGAATAATGTAGATTTCTGGTTAGAAATCATGAAGGCTGAAAGGAAGAGGAATGACATTATTAACTACTGAAAGAAAGAAGTCACCCATGAATTCTAATAACTAGTGAAAATACCATTCAGGAATGAGGGAAGTCAAAACATTCTCATATGAAGGAAAAGAGAATTTGTGACCAGTAGAACTACCCTGACTACTAAAGGCTAAAGGAAGTTCTCTAAACAGAAAAAAAAAAAAAAGGTAAAAGAAGGGATGTTGGTCCACCAGGAAGGAAGAACAATGGACTTCTGCTCTAAAGCTTTTGAAGTTGCATTGGATGGTTGAAGCAATAATTATACCACTGTCACATGTTTCAGTGTAGTTAGAGGCAACATCTCAGATAATCATATTATAAATGGGCGAGGGTAAAGGGATGTAATGAGATAAGATTTCTACACATTACTCAAACTTTTAAAAACAAAGGACTGTGATAAGCACATATGCAGACTGTAATCCTTAGAGCAACTATACAAATCTATGAAAACAGATAATACTTTCAAAACACTGTACATAAACCAAAATGGAATTCTAAAATGTGTTCAAGTAACACACAGGAAGTCAGGAAAAAGAAGCAGAAAGAAAAAAAGGAACAAATAAAACAAAAAATGGTCCTAATATATCAATAATCACAGGAAATGCAAATAGTACAGCTATATTTATATAACATTTTTTCCAAATGACAAAACTGCAGAGATGAAGAACAGATTAGAGTTTTCCATGGGTGAGGAATGGTGCAGGGATGGGAGTGTCATACTACATGGCAGCATGAGGGAGGGAGCATTTCAGTTTAGTCATAGGATGGTTACCTGAATCCACATGTGATAAAGGACACAAAACTAGACGCATACGTAGTATTAATGTCAGTGTTCTGGTTTCCATACTGTACTATAGTTATATAAAACATAACCATTGGGGGAGATTAGAGGAAGTTATGTGGGACCTCTCTGTACTATCTTTCTAACTTCCTAGGAAGCTATCATTATTATAGATAATACTTGTTTAAGATAAAAGGTTTAAAAATAACTTGGCTCCTGCTTCTGCAGCAGGCCCAGTTCTGTTGCTGGTGCTACCTCCTGTGACTGGGCTGGCTGGAAGAATGGTTCTGCCTGCCTCCCCCCCACCCCCCTGAGCTCACAGGCCAGTAGGACATCAAAGCAACAGAGGCCACCATTGGAATACTGGGGATGTCCCATAACCCCACTCTCCTGATCGTATCTCCCCATTCATTCTCCAGGCCTCAGAGTTCATGTCACCTCTTCCAAGAAATTCATGATTCCCTGATGTAAAATGCACCCTAGTCACATCTCCCCATTTAGATTTTTTATAGAACTAGTCCCTGATATTTTCATTTCATTTTATTTATTTATTTATTTTTATTAAATTTATTGGGGTAACATTGGTTAATAGGATCAGATAGGTTTCAGGTGTAGATTTCTATGATACAAGATCTGTATATTGCACTGTGTGCCCACCATCCAAAGTCAAATCTTCTTCAGTCACCATATATTAGGCCCCCTTAATGACCCTCCTCTGATATTTTCTAAGTTGTTTATTATTCATCACCCCTGGAATATACACTCCATAAAGACAGGGACTTTATCTTTCTATATTATGAGTACACGAGGAAGACAGTCTATGAGGGTTGTGGAAAGAATTTATTTATTGCAGCATAACAAATCAACCTAAAATTTAATGACTTAAAAAGCAACCACAGCTCTGGGTGGTATGGTTTCGTTGGTTAGGTGTCATCCTGTGCACTGAAAGGTTGCTGGTTCAATTCCTGGTCAGGGCACAAACCCAGGCTGTGGGCTCAATCCTGGTGGGGGGCATGCAGGAGGCAGCCGATAAATGTTTTGCTCTCACATCAATGTTTCTCTCTCTCCTTCTCCCTCCCTATCTTTGTAAAATAAATACATAAAAGAAACAAAAACCAGCAACTATTTATTCTCTTTCATGGTTTCTGTGGGGAATTCAGAGGCTACAACAGGGAAAACTTGTCTCTGCCTCACAGTGTCTGAGTCCTTGGCTGGGTCATACCCTCTCCCAGCCATTTGATGAACAGAAACCCATCTCCAGAAAGCTCTTTTGGAACCTCCTGGCTGTGCCCAGCCCCATGCATACCTCTCTGTGGCTGTGTCTGCCCTATGGATGTGGGTGGATTCAAGGATGGGAGTGGAGATGAAAAGGGAAGTTGAAATTTCTGGGAAGTCCTTTTGAACTACTTGTGTCCCCTTCTGTGACACCCCTCCTGGGAAAACACTCCCATGGGGGGAATGGCTTCATCCAAAACAGCACTGGCTTTGGAGGCAGAAACAAAAACCAGTCATTCCTGGGCTCCACTCCAGTTATGTCCCTATCCATCAGTGCCTTTTCTGGATCATGCAGCAAATGGCACCTGCTCCCAGGTTCACTGTAAGAACCAGAGAAAACACTGGGTTCTCCCCAGGAGAGCTCTCCCAGAGGCACCTCATTTGGCTCTCAATATCATTGGGCAGAGATGGGCTATGACTGTCATCTTTTCACAGATGAGGAAACTGGGGCATGAAGAAGTAAAGTGACCTAGCCCAAGAGACATGCTGAACATGCCATAGCTCCTGTGTTTGATGAAGCTGCCCCCTCCACTCCCACTTCATGCCTTCTCCATGCTTCCTTATAGGGGATCTTTGTGATTTCCCTAACTTACCATGAGCTTTGCATGTGATGTTTCTTTCCTCTGTCCCTGTGAAGTCATCCTGCTAATCTTTCCTGACCAGTCCCAGCACAGGCTCCTCCTTTTCTGGGAAAGCCACAGTGAAGCACCCACCTACCTGCCTGGTCAGGAGCAGCCCTGGGCTCACTGGCCCTGAACCTCTGTACCAGATATCACCATTTCTGGGCCTGTGTCTCCAAAAGGTCAGAAACAGAGGTGTCATGGGGTCCCTGGCAGGGAATGTGTGAGGAGTTGATAAGACCAGCCCTGTTCTCCTATGGGTAAGGCCACAGCCAGCCATGCAGCTGGTCATCTCGGGCACCAGCCCTGAGGGCACATGCATGGGCCCCCTGTGGAACAGGGGCAACAAGCAAGGCCAGTGAGGGGCTGCTACCTGAGCACATACCACCTGGCTCAAGTCCCACTCACTGGAAACCCCCTCTAGGGCAAGCAGGGACAAACACCAGAGATGACATTCAAAATATTTAGCAGCCAATCACAGTGGATACCAGACATAAACAATGAACAGGAACAACCTTAAAAATAACCTAACTTTGCTTCATCCATAGGGACATTAACTAACTTGCTTCTATGAAAGATCCAAGGACATCTTGCTTAAGGGCCCAATAATGTCATCAGGCATCTGTTTATTGGCTCCACCTTCCTTTGTGTGCATTCTCAGGTGTTCCCTCCCTATCTGCTGGTAAAACCCCTGCCAACTTACTGAATTTACTGGAGTCATGCATCTGACCCTTAACCTCTCCAGGGCAAGATGGGGGTCAGGTGGAGGCAACTGCACTAGTGTGGCAGCTGCTGCTTTCTCCAGAATTGCTTACCTTTCAAGAGGTCTGAACTTCTTGTTTTTGTTTTTTTTAACAACTGAAACAGGTCTTTTTTTTTTTTTAGTTTTAATTTTCCACGTTTATTTTTCTATTTTATTTTATTTTTATTTTTATATTTTTTATTTTATTTTTGTTACAGATGTTTCTCCTTTTTTACCCCACTGACACCCTCCTCCTCATCCCCCTCGCCCTTTCCCCGGCTGTGTTGTCCATGTCCACTGGTCATTCATACATGCATATAAGTTCTGTGGTTTATCTCCCCCCACCACCCCTTCTTCTGAGGGTTGTCAGTCTGTACCCTACTTCCATGATTCTGGGTCTACCCCATTCCTCAGACTGTTATATTCATTATATTCCATATATAAGTGAGATCATGTGGTATTTGTCGTTTTCTGCTTGGCTCGTTTCACTTAGGATAATACTTTCCAGGTCCTTCCATGTCGTCTCAAAGGATAAGAGATCTTTCTTTCTTACAGCTGCATAGTACTCCATTGTTTATATGTACCACTGCTTTTTTATCCATTTGTCTACTGATGGACACTTGGGCTGTTTCCAGATCTTAGCTATTGTAAATAGTGCTGCTACAAACATGGGGGTAAATATAGTCTTTCTGATTGGTGTTTCAGGCTTCTTAGGGTATATTCCTAGAAGCAGAATCACTGAGTCAAATTGAAGTTCAATTTTTAATTTTTTGAGGTAACACCGTATTGTTTTCCATAGCGGCTGCACCAGTCTGCATGCCCCTCAGCAGTGTACCAGAGTCCCCTTTTCTCCACACCCTCGCCAACACTTGTTGTTTGATGATTTGTTGATGGTGGTCATTCTGACAGGTGTGAGGTGACACCTGATTATTGTTTAAATTTGCAGCTCTCTGATGATTAGTGATGTTGAGCATTTCTTCATATGTCTCTTGGCCATTTGTATGTCCTGTTTGGAGAAGTGTCTTTTCAGCTCCTCTGCCTACTTTTTAATTGGGTTCTTTGTCTTCCTTTTGTTGAATTGTATGAGCACTCCATATATTTTGGAAATAAGCCCCTTATCTGATGTATCATTAGCAATGATGTTCTCCCATACAGTGGGTGGCCTTTCAATTGGGTGGTAGTTTCTTTTGCTGTGCAGAAGCTTTTTAGTTTGATGTAGTCCCATGTGTTCATTTTCTCCTTTGATTCTGTTGCCTTAGATGATGTATCAGTGAAAATTTTGCTGTGTATGATGTCTGAAATTTTGTTGCCTACATTTTCTTCTAGAATTTTTATGGATTCAGGAGTCACAATTACGTTTTTATCTATTTTGAGTTTATTTTTGGGTACGGTGTAAGTTGATGGTCTAGTTTAATTTTTTTGCTTGTAGCTGTCTAATTTTCCCAACACCATTTATTAAAGAGGCTGACTTTACTCCACTGTATGCTCTTACCAATTTGTCAAATATTAATTGAGCATATTGCCTTGTGTCCATTTCTGGGTTCTCTATTCCGTCCACTGTTGTATATGCCTGTTGTTGTGCCAGTACCAGGTTGTTTTGATTACAGTGGCTTTGTAGTATAACCTGATATCTGGTATTGTGATCCCACCTACTTTGTCCTTCTTTTTCAAAATTGCTGTGGCTATTTGGGGTCTTTTTTGGTTCCATATGAACGTTTGAAGTATTTGTTCTAGTTCTGTGAGATATGTGGTTGGTATTTTTATAGGGATTGCATTGAATCTATAGATTGCTTTGGGTAATATGGACATTTTAATGATGTTAATTTTTCCAATCCATAAACAAGTTATGTGCTTCCACTTTTTTATATCTTCCTCTATTTCTTTTTTCAATGTCCTGTAGTTTTCTGCAAATAGGTTCTTTACTTCTTGGGTTAAGTTTATTCCTAGGTATCTTAATTTTTTTGCCACAATGGTAAATGGGATTGTTTTCTTAGTTTCTCTTTCTGTGAGTTCATCATTGGTGTATAAGAATGCTGTGAATTTCTTGACATTAATTTTGTATCCTACTACTTTACCAAATTCATTTATTAAGTGTAGTAGATTTTTGATGGACTCTTTAGGGTTTTCTATGTATAATATCATGTCATCTGCAAATAATGATAGTTACATTTCCTCCTTTCCCATTTGGATCCCTTTTATTTTTTCTTCCTGTCTGATTGCTGTGGCTAAGACTTCCAGTACTATGTTAAATAAGAATGGTGAAAGTGGACATCCCTGTCTCTTTCCTGTTCTTAAGGGAAATGTTTTTAGTTTCTGCCATTGAGTATGACGTTGGCTGTAGGTCTTTCATATATGGCCTTTATTATGTCGAGATATGATCCCTCTATTCCCATATTGCTGAGCGTTTTTATCAGAGATGGATGCTGGATTTTGTTGAATGCTTTTTCAGTGTTTATTGATATGAACATGTGGTTTTTATTCTTCATTTTGTTTATGTGGTGTATCACATTTATTGATTTGGAAATATTGTACCAGCCTTGCATCCCTGGGATGAATCCCACTTGGTCATGGTGAATAATTTTTTTGATGTATTGCTGGATCCGATTTGCTAGTATTTTGTTCAGGATTTTGGCATCTATGTTCATCAGGGATATTGTCCTGTAGTTTTCTTTCCTTTTATTGTCTTTTACTGGTTTTAAAATTAGAATGATGCTGGCCTCAAAAAACAAGTTTGAAAATCTTTCTTCTTCTTGAATTTTTTGAAATAGTTTGAGGAGAATGGGTGTTAGTTCTTTTTTGAATGTTCGGTAAAACTGCCCCATGAAGCCATCTGGACCTGGGCTTTTGTTTGCTGGAAGCGTCTTGTTTACATCTTCAATTTCCTTAGTTGTTATTGGCCTGTTCAAGTTTCTATCTCTTCCCAGTACAGTTTTGGGAGACTGTGTGTTTCTAGAAATTTGTCCATTTCACTTTGACTGTTAAATTTGTTGCCATATAATTGTACATATTAGCTGTTAACGATCTTTTGTATTTCTGTGGTGTCAGTTGTTACTTCTCCTCTTTCATTTCTGATTTTGTGTATTTGGGTTCTCTCTCTTTGTTTTTTGGTGAGTCTAGCTAAGGGTCCATCAATCTTGTTTATCTTATTGAAAAACCAGCTCTTTGTTTCATTGATCCTGTGATTTGTTTTATTGGTCTCTATGTCATTTATTTCTGCTCTGATCTTTACTAGTTCCTTCCTTCTACTTGCTCTGCGGTTTTCTTTTTGTTTGCTTTCTAATTCTTTAAGTTGTGAGGTTAGACAGTCAATTAGAAATTTTTCTTGTTTCTTGAGGTAGGCCTGTAGTGCTATGAACTTCCCTCTCAAAACTGCTTTTGCTGCATCCCATAAATTTTGTGTTGTTGTGTGTTCATTTTCATTGGTTTCTAGGAAGTTTTACTTTCTTCTTTGATCTCCTTGGTAGCCCATTCATTGTTTAATAACGTGCTATTTAGCCTCCATGTGTTCAAATTTTTTTGCTTTTTTTGAAAATATTTTTGTTGCAATTGATTTCTAGTTTCATGCCATTGTGATCTGAGAAGATGCTTGATATGATTTCAATCTTCTTGAACTTGTAGAGATTGAGTGTGTCCTATCATGTGGTCTGTCTTTGTGAATGTCCCATGTGCACTGGAGAAGAATGTGAATTCTTTAGTTTTGGAGTGTAATTCTCTGTAGGTATCTATGAAGTCCATATGTTCTAGTGCTTCATTTAGAGTCTCTGTTTTCTTGCTAATTTTTTGTCTAGAGGATCTATCCAGTGGTGTCAATGAGGTTTTGAAGCCCCCTGCTATGATTGTATTGCTGTTGATTTTTCCTCTGAAGTCCTGCTGATGATTTTGAATATATTTTGGTGCTCTTATATAGGTGCATGCATGTTTATCAAAGTTATATCTTACTGTTGGGTAGATCCTTTTAATATTATGTAATGGCATTCTTTGCCTCTAGTTATGGCCTTCATTTTGAAATCTTTTTTTTCAGATATGAGTTTTGCTACCCCAGCTTTTTTTTCTTTCTGTTTGCTTGAAAGATTTTTTCTATCCCTTCACTTTCAACCTATGTGAGTCTTTTGTTGTGAGGTGGGTCTCTTGTAAACAACATATGGATGAGTCATGCTTTCTTATCCAATCAGCTACTCTGTTTTTTATTGGAGTATTCAATCCATTTACATTTAAGGTGATTATTAATATGTACTTATTTATTGCTATTTTTGTTTAGTTTGGTTATAGTTTTTTTTCTATTTCTTCTACTTATTACAGCAGTCCTTTTAACATTTCTTGCAGTGCTGGTTTCTTGCTAAAGTATTCCCTTAGCCTTTTTTGTTTTGTCTGGGAAGGTCTTTATTTGACCTTCTATTTTGAATGATAGCCTTGCTGGGTAGAGTAGTCTTGGATTCAGATCCTTGTTTTTCATGACCTTGATTACTTCATGCCATTCCCTTCTGGGCTGTAGTGTTTCTTGTGAGAAGTCAGCTGAGAGCCTTATGGAGTTTCCTTTGTAGGTAACCTGTTGCTCATCTCTTGCCGCTTTTAGGATTCTTTCTTTGTCTTTAATTTTTGGCATTTTAATTACTATGTGTCTTGATGTGGGCCTGTTTGGCTTCTTCTTACTTGGGGCTCTCTGTGCTTCTTGAACTGGAATGCCTTCTTCCTTCACCAAATTAGGGAAGTTTTCTGTCACTATTTCTTTGAATATATTCTCTAACCCTTGCTCATTTTCTTCTTCTTCGGGTACTCCTATGATGCGAATATTATTACCTTTCCAGTTGTACCACAGGTCTCCTAATCTGTCTTCCTGTTTTTCAATTGTTTTTTCCTTTTGGTTTTCTGATTGGTTGATTTTTTTCTACCCTGTCTTCTAATTCACTGATCCGGTCCTCCGCTTCCTCTATTCTGTTATTTCGACCTTCCACTGAGTTCTTTTTTTTCTGTTGTGTCATTCTTGATCTCTTCTTGGTGGTTTAAATTTTCCAATTGGTTTATTTTCAGCATCTCGATGTCCTTGCTCATGCTGTTGAGCTTCCTCAAGATCATGGCTCTGAATTCTAGCTCTGTTATCTTGGCTAACTGCTCCACATTGATCTCATCTTTTATCTTTGGTGGAGGTCTCTTGTTCTTTCTTTTGGCTTTTGTTTCTGTGTTTCACCATTTTAGCTATCACAGTGGGCTTTGGAGCCTGCCAAGTTTTCCCTGTGCATGTTGGTGTTCTGCAGTTTGTGGCTCTCTCTCCTGGGTTTGGAAAATAGAGGGAGGACTCATGTTAAACACCACTGTCATGTCTTACTTTCCTGGTTAGAGTTGCTAGCCCAGGAAAGGTACTGTTATCCTCCAGTTTGTTGCCTGGAGGCTAGCAGTCAGGTTACTTGAAGAGTTTTGTGTTGTCAGTTGATTGAAAAACTCCCTCAGGTGCTCAACATAAAGGGATTTCCTGAGGGTGGGGCAGATGCTGGTTTTTAATTGGGCCTCAATTAGCATTTCAATGGCCCACAGGTTGGGGTTGGATCTTTGAGGGAGGGGCTGCTGCCTCTCCCCAGAGCCCTGGATAAAAGCAAGATGGCCACTGTCCTGCTTGGCCGCAAGTCAGCAAAAGCTCTGCGCGCCCTCCAAATCCCGAGTGTCCCCACACAGTTCCAGTCCAGTCTACCCTCTCTCTTCCAGAGCCCAAGGTGGGTGGCTGTGGCTTTTTTAGCCTCTGTCCCAGCTCTGCGCTGTGGAGCCGCTTGGGACTTTCATCCAAGGGTGTTGCTCACAGCTAAGGCCCCTGCTGTCTGTGGGCTCCCAGCCTCCCTCTCATGCCTTCGCAATCCTACCAGGATGGAGTCAGTGCCCCTGGTTATATGGTCCTCGCAAGCTGCTTTTCTGCTGTGTTTTCCCCTCTATTTGTCCGTGTTATAGATGTAATTCCAGTTTGGTTCTGGGAGACCTCTGTGTAGCTTCCGTTCACTCCCCTGCTATTTTGGAATCTCAATGTTTACATTTTTATACACCAATAAGGAACTACCAGAAGGGGAAACTAAGATAATAATCCCATTTACAATTGCATAAAAAATTCCTACGAATAACCTGGAGAGTATTATGCTAATCGAAATAAGCCAGTCAGAGAAAGACAAGTATCACATGATCTCAATTATTTGTGGAATATAATGAAGAAAATGAGGTGATGAACAAAATTGACCCAGAGGCATATAAGCATAACCAATGGACATAAACAGCAACGCTGGGCGGGGGGGCAGGAATGGGAGGAGGGCGTCAATGGAGGAAAACGGAGAAACATTTGTAACAAAAATAAATTAAATTTAAAAAATGCAAAAAACAAAAAAATAAAACTTGGGAGTCACTAGAGAGTGTGAGTTGGGAAAATAACTTACCCTGATAAATTCATGCATTGACAAGGCTGCAGTCCTGGGAGTAGAAATCATATTTTTTTTCCCTCTAGGGCACTTGAGAAGAAGCTGCAGTTTAAATCTGGAATCCCTTACTTCTTTCAAATGCATACCCTGTGTGTGTCTCATATCCTCAATAAAGCTGATTACAAAACTGGGTCTCCCTGGGAGGTGTGAAACCAAAAAAAAAAATTACCTATGAATAAATTTAACCATGAATGTAAAAGACCTGTACTTGGAAAATTATAAGATACCAAAGAAAGAAATGGAAGAGGATAGAAATAAATGAAAACATATGCTGTATTCATGGATGAGAAGAATTAACATCATTAAAATTTCCATAATACCAAAAGCAACTTATAGATTAAATGCAATTCCTATCAAACTACCAACAGTGTATTCCACAGAACTAGAACAGATAATCCAAAAATGTATACATAACCACAGAGGATCCCAAATGGCCACAACTATCTTGAGAAAGAATGAAAGTTAGAGGTATCAAGCTACAGTTATCAACTTATACTATAGGGCTATAGTCATCAAAACAACATGGTACTGGCATAAAAGCAGGCATGGATCAGTGCAACAGAATAGAGAGCCCAGAAATAAACCCACACCTATATGGCCAATTAGTATTTGACAAAAGAGTCAAGAACATACAATGGACAAAAGATAGTCTATTCAATAAATGGTTTTGGGGAAAATTGGACAGGTACATGGGGAAAAAAAAGCAAAAGAAAAGAAACTAGACCACCTTCTTGTGTCATATAAAAGAATAAACTCAAAATTCATTAAAGGCTTAAATTTAAGACTCGAAACCATAAAACTTCTAGGAGAAAACATAACCAGTAAAATCTCGAACATTTCTTGTAGCAATATTTTTTTCTGATATATCTCCTCAGGCAAGGGAAATAAACAAAAAATAAACAAATAGGACTACATCAAACTAAAAAGGTTTTGTGCAGCAGAAAAACCATGAACAAAATGAAAAAACAACCTACTGAATGGGGGAAGATATTTGCCAATGATACATCTGATAAGGGGTTAATATCCACAATTTATGAAGAACTCATACAACTCAACACCAAAAAAATCCCACACAACCCAATTAAAAAATGGGCAGAGAAGTCTGGCCAGTGTGGCTCAGTGGATTGAGCAAAGTCCCACAGACTAAGAAGTCCCAGTTCAATTCCTGATCAGGGCACATGCCTGGATTTCAGTCTTTATCCCCAGTAGTGTCATGCAGGAGGCAGCCGATTGGTGTTTTTCTCTCACACCGATGTTTCTACCTATCTCTCCAAAAAAATCAATAAAAACATATTTTAAAAAATGGGCAGAGGCCCTGAATAGACACTTCTCCAAAGAGGATGTACAAATGACCAACAGACATATGAAAAGATGCTCAATGTCACTAATCATCAGAGAAATGCAAATTAAAACCACAATGAGATATTTCCTCCCACTGGTCAGAATAGCTATCATCAATAAATGAACAAACAAATGTTGGCGAGGATGTGGGGAAAAGTGAACACTCATGCTCGGTTGGTGGGAATTCAGACTGATGCTGCCACTATGGAAAACAGTTTGCAAGGTCCTCAAAAAATTAAAAATGGCCCTGGTCCTTAGGCTCAGTGGTTGGAGCATCAGCCTGCGGACCAGAGAGTCTCGGGTTTGGTTCCCGCTAGGGGCACGTACCAAAAAATAATTACAAATGATCCAGTGATTTTAATTCTGAGTATGTATCTGAAGAAACCCCCAATAACTAATTTGAAATAATATAGAGTGGGGCAAAAGTAGGATAATAGTTGCTTGAATGGAAAATAATACAATAACTAATAAATAATAAAAATCAATTCTGTTTTGCATATTCACAACTGTAAATCTACTTTTGGCCCACCCTGTATATGCACCCTATATTCATTGCAGCGTTATTTACAATAGCCAAGATATGGAAGCAGCCCAAGTTTCCATTAGTAGATGAGAGGATAATACAGTTTTGGTACATATACAAAGGAATATTACTTGGCCATAAAAAAATGAATGAAATCTTACCACTTATAAAAGCATTGATGGAGCTAGATAGTATTATGCTAAGTGAAAAAAATTAGAGAAAGACAAATATTATATGATTTCACTTATATGTGGAATCTAAAGAAAAAAATAAACAGGGGTGGCAAGAAAGTGGACTGGACTGATGGAGGAGGTCACAGTGTGCCCGTCAGCCTTCTTTTCAGAGTGCTGGCATCTAGGCGGAGCCCCTCCTCTTGATTTAGAGCAACAGGCTAAAGGCTTGGAGTGTGGGATGGCCCTCGACCCTGCACAGGCCCCTCAATCTTCTCTGAACCCAGAGACTAGTGTGGGCTTATGGAATGCAGCAGTGACTGTGGCTTGCCCCTGTGTCTACAGTGGCTTTATCTGGACTGAGGCTGACAGCACCAACCCCATAAGGACATGTGAGGAGTAGCCAAGGTGACCCCCACAGCACTGCGTACTCAGAGCCAGCAGCCCAGGGCAAGTTCCCACCAGATATCAAGGCACTTGCTCCTTGCCTGCCCCCAGTGTGTATGCACATGTGTACACATACCATGAGGTCGGGGGTGGAGGTGTTCTGTGTGTTGACCCTGGAGGGTCTGCATAGGGAGGGTCTCCATCTTCTCTCCTCTCTCAGATACTTTCAGTCACAGTGTAGAAAGCAGGGTGGGGAGGGGCAGGTGGGAGCTGATGACTAAAGAAGCCTCCACATCCTCAGGGCAGGAGGTGACAGGAGTGGGGGAGGTGAGAAATAGTACTGACATTGGGGACAAGGGACAGGCAGGAGCCTAGTGGCCAGGGATCAGTGGGCATGCCCCAAGGGTTTTGGGTACCCAAGACACCCTCTGCTCTTTCCCCTGTCCTCCTGCTCATCCATCAGTGGTGGGGGCCCACTGTGGGGAGTAAAGAAGGCACCCTTGAGTCTACTTTTGCTCAAATCTCTGTATCACTAGAATGCAGAAGTGGCCCCCTGGAGCTGCTCCTGTGATGAGAACTTCCTCCAAAACCCTGATCAGAGTCCTTCCTAGTAATTGTTCCATGCAGTCCAACAACCCCCACACCCTCCTGAACTGCTTGGCCAATAGAAGCAAAGCCACAGAGGAACCCCAGAGAAGAAGGGCCCTAGCTGTCCAGAACTTATTTACTCTCATGATGCCTGGTGTGAATCCAACTGAGCCTCCTGCTTCCCCATCTGCATTGGGGTGGCCTCCTTGGAGGGCAGTGTCAGGACACACACACACACTCAGGCATGAGCAGGTGAAGAGCTCCCTGTTAAATGCAGGGCAGGTGTCCTTGGGTTAGACAGAGCTCCAGAGCGTCGGTACTGCTGCACTGGGCTAATTGGAGCAACAGTTATTTCCCATTTTCTTTTAACAAACTGCCTGTTAGGGTCTTCTCTCCATGTTTCTACTGGATTGTTGTCTTTTCCTTATGATTCTTGGTAATTCCTTCTATATACTGGATATGCATCTTTTGTCAAATGTATATGTGTTGCAGATATCTTTTCCTAAATCCTGGCTTGTCTGGCCACTTCCTCTTTTATAACTCCTAATGAACTCTTTTATACTCTTTATAACTCTTAATGTACATTTTAATGTACAAAAATAACCAATTATAAGGTAGTCAAATTGATTCATATTTTTCTTTATTTTTTTCTTTATTTTTGATGTTTTGTTGAAGAAATCTTCCCTATCCCACAGTCATAAAGATAATCTGCTCTGCTGTCATCTAAAAGTCTTGCGGTTTTCTTCATGGTGCTCGGGCCTGTGGCTGTCTTGGAATTGATGGTTGTGAGTGATGCTCGAGCATTGTATAATAAAATTTCCATCTTGGAAAGACCTTGCCTTTGCGTAGTGGAGTGAACAGAACAGTGATATGAGCAGGAGCAGGGGACAGGGTGGGGATGTGTGGAACCAGTGTAATGCATAAGGCTCAGGGATGCAGGGACCCTGTAGGAGGGAATGCTGTTCAGGACACTGAGGTTTCTGTTGGTCAAGCAACCATAGGACATGAGGGTGCATGTTAACTGGCCATGACCCAGAGCCCAGCGTCTCTCCTGATCCATCCCAGGAGACAGTGGAAATAGAGGGCTGGACCCCAGAAGAGCAGCCCTGGCTCCTGGAGACTGTTGATCACAGTGTGAGAAGGGCTTTGAGTAGTGTCTGCCTCAGTGGCTCCAATGAGGATACGTTAGCAAGTAGACAGAGAAGTGGGGACAGCTCTGGTGCCAAAACAGGTGGCAGCAATGGACATTTTCCCAGGCCCACTGTGGCACTAACACTCACACCTCCTCACCATACCTCTGAGAGGGGTCTCCAACTCCATCTCAGGAATGAGGAAAGCAGGCTTGGAAACAGACGGGACTTGCTGCACGTGAACCAACCATGCCAGAATCTGCACTCAAGTGAGTGGCTCAGAAGTCCACAAGGAAGCAAGGTGCTTGGTCTGGTTTGTTGGTTTGTGTGTGTGCAGTGTAGCAGAGTGGCTAAGTTGAGACCACAGACTAGAGCTAGACTACCAGGGGTAGCATTCCAGCTCTGCCACCTACCAGCTAGAAAACTTGGGCAAGTCATTTCACCTTTCCCACCTCAGTATACTCATCTATAAAATGTAGCAGAGTCCTGTGTAGATCCAATGGTAGATTAGTGCTTGTTCAATAAAATAGTAAATAGGACTTTTGAAAAAGAAGCTCACCCTCACTCAGAGACATGCAAATTAAAGCCACAATGATAAACTGGTGCATATCACCAGATAGGCAACAACTCCAGAGTGACAGTGCAAAGTGTTTGTGAGGATGGGTGCTGCCAGGACCCTCCCAAACTGCTGCCAGAACTGCAAACCCAGCTATCATTTGGGGGAACTGTTTTGGGGTATCCACCCAAAGTAAACACAAACCAATATGGTGACCTAACAGTCCACCCCAGATTCTATCTGCTGCCAAGAGCCTACGAAGATATGTCCATAACAGCTCACTGCACAGTGGGCCTAAACCAAGGATGCTGGTCCATCTTTAGATGGGATGACCAGTACCACGTGTAAGGACACTACAAAGCGGAGTGAACAAAATGCTCATCAGCAACCCCACCAAGATGGGTCCTCACAGCGGGCAAATTGAGCCTCTGTGATGTCTACGACAAGCACAGCAAAACAGCAGACCATGCTGAAATAAGCAAAGGAAACCAAGGGAAGGATGAACCCAAAAATAGGATAGGGACTGTCCGAGGGGACGTAGAGGACGAGGGGCTAGGGACCCCCCCTTGGCCGAGCTAAGTTCCTTACCCTGGACTGGATCTGTTTTCTGTGGAGATGACAGGTTCTCACAGGACATGGGCATGAAGGTACTCTGCTGCTGTCACCCACCCACCTCATTTTCCCACCACAAAGCTCTCTGGCCCTTTTGGTTTTGTTAGACACGCTCCTGCGCCTCGCCTCACCTTCCCTGGGGCATTTACCTAGGGGGCCACCCACGCCCCACCTTTGGGGGGCTCTTAGAACGCTCAGGCTTCAGGGTAAGCACCATGGGTACTGCAATCGGCTCTCCTGCTGGGCAGCCCCGCCCCGGCGCCTCCGCCTCCCCGGCCTCAGTCTGAGACAGCCCGGTTTCCATTCCGCCACGCCCCCCCCCCCCCCCCCCCCCCCCCCGCCCCGGACTCTGGGACTGAACTTTCCTCCAGGGTCGTGTCCATATCAGTGAATGCGCAGCACGGAGGGGTTTGGCATGGGTCTTGCGGCCCGGCCGGAAGAGGCCATCGTTTTGCTTACCGGAGAGGGTACCCACCCCACTTAACAGTTGGGATCGCAGAAGCCAAGAACCGAGGACCTAAAGCGCTTCATGACCCTGGATATAGGGTGCTTTCTTTCCTTGGGCCTTGGTTTACCCTTCCGTGAACGACGATTGTGCTCCTAGCCCAGGCGCACCGAGGCCGGGTCATGTCCCTGCCTCCTGGAGAGGCGGGCTTCGCACAAACCGGACGCGGGGACCACCAGTGGAAATCCTGCCGCTGCCCCGGCGCGGAGCCATCGAAGGCCGGCAGCTACAGCGCTCTTAAAAGGCACGCAGTGGGCCCAGGGGGCTCGCGGCGCGGGGCAGAGCGCCCTCTGGAGGCCGCTGCAGGCCCCGGCCAGTCCTTGCCAGGCCCTCCCCGGATTCGGGCGGCGCATGCGTATAGCGCGGCGCTCCGCGGGCGGCGAGATCGAGGCTGGTCCGCAGCCGTTCGGCGTTCGTCTCCCCATTCATGCTGGGCAGCAGCGACGCGGCAACGCTACAGAGCTTGTGTGCGGCGGCGGCGGCGGCGGCCTCGAGCAGGGCGGTCTACGCGGCTGGGGCGGCCCCGCGGCTGGGCAGGCGGCGGCGGCGTGGGCGACGGGGCGCGGCGATGGCCCGCGGCGGGGCGTGCCCCGGGGCAGCCTGTGAGTAGGGGCGCAACTTTCCCCTTGGCGGGGAGCGGGGAGCGGGGACGACGGGCGTCCCAGGCGAGGGCGCCCCGGGTGGGAGACGCCCACGGGCCCGCAGCGGCGGCCTCCACCGGGAAGCGGACGTGCGACCGGGCGGGCAGGGGGTGTGCATGGGGGACTGCGGCGCGCGTGTCCGCGTGTCCCTGCGGCTCGTCCCCCGCCTGTGCCGGGCGCGGCTGCGGCGCCGAGCTCGTGGTGTCTCCGCTCAGCCGTAGTCGGATCCGGCCCAAGGCCCCGCGCCATTGGTCTCCCCACCGGCCGGGCCTGGCCTGCGGAGCTGCGCGGGGCGGCGAGGCTAGGGCCAGCGCTGCCCTCTCCTCAAAGGCAGGAAAGAAAGTTTGCGGCGTCTCCACGGGGAGGACCCTTGTGGGTGCCCAGGCCGCGCCCGGGTCGGACCTAAGGCCGCCGACTGGGCCAGACAAGGTGGGCTTGGGGGAGCTGGAGGAGGGCGTGCGAGTCTGCGTCTCCGTGAGTCCCTTAGGGCCCCGGGGTGAAAGCTGGAACCGCTTCCCCGGGACTCACGCTCGCCCCTTATTCCTCTGGCCTCGGGCGCTGGGAGATGGGTGCTGTGTCCGCCCCAGGCCCTCTGGGCCGCGCACCCGGGCTGGGAGAGGGCGGTCGCCCCGCTCGCTCGGGCCTTCTCGACCTCAGACTCCCCCTCGCAGGGCCTCTCCAGGGTCAGCCTGCTTCCCTCGCAGGCTTCCGATTGCTTCCTGAAAGGACCAGGCCTGTTGTGCACCACAGCTGGGGACAGGGTGGCTGATTGCAGGGTGCCTCTGGGAAGGGTGAGTGGGGCTCCAGGGAGTCCCCTGCGTGCTGTGAGATCCAAATTGCAGTCCAGGAAAGGGAGGTGAGAGGAGCTCCAGTGACTGCTTAGAGCCTGGAGCTGCCATTGCTCTTCTGTGGGGTGCTGGGGCCACGCCCCTTGAAAGAAAGGGGGGTGTGTGTGTTGAGAGTGATGTAGACGATGCCTTTGCCCCCTGAACCCGAGCTTCCGCACCTTCTTCTTCTATGCCAGGGCCGGTTCTCTGGGTCTGTGCAGGGAGTGGGGGTTGGGGAAGGGCTCAGTCTTTGCTCTCTGGTCCCTGTGGAGCACCTCCAAATACCCTTGGCTCCCTGCTAGTTTGGGATCTGCAGAAGAGACCAGGTGTTGCACCAGGCTGCTAAGACTCTGCCCAACCCTTGAGTGCTCACCCAGCCCCAATGCCAGAGGTAGACCATTCTGCTTCAGGGCTAGGCTGCAAGTCAGCCTGGGAGGGTGGCACAGAGGCCTAGCAAGGGCGTTTCAGGCACTGAACAGCATGGACAGAGATCTCACAAGCCCCTTTGTGGTTGAGGTGTGTTCTTGGGAGTAGGGGACAAGTGAAGTGCCATGGACAAAGCAGACAGCCTTTTTCTGGCCTCCTGTGGCCCCGAGGTCATTGCCTTTGTGCTCTGATCCCCAAAGAAGCCCCCCAGCCCCAGGTCTAAAGCAGCTGGCTAGGAGAAGAGCCCACCACTTCCAGGGAAGGCCAAGGGGTGGGCACTTTTTCTGAGAAGCCGGACTCCGGTGCCCCCAGATCTTGGTCCCTTAGGGCTGGTGGGAGAGCAGGTCATCTTGGGACCGCCTCTGTTGGGAGAGTTGAGGTGACAGGCAGCTCTTTGTCCTGGTTAATAATGGTATACCACTGGGCAGCATGGTAGTATCTTCTCAGTCCACCCGTGCTCCAAACTGTCCAAGCCCTAGAAGAATCCAAATCCAGGGATGTGGTGCTTGAGTTCATCCTCTATGAAGAAGATTCTGAGTGAATGAAGGTCTTTGTTTCTCAGGATGAGGAAGAGTGATGGAGGGGGCCACTGGGAGAGGGACAGGGGACATTGCTCTCTCCATACTCTGTTGTATAGCTGAGCCTATCCTATCCAGGAGTGGAGCCTGCTGTGCCAGGCCTATCTGCTTCTGTCCTGGTCTCTCTTCTCTCCCTTGCTCACCCCCAGTTAGCACACCCAACACCAGTTCAGCTTCTTCCTCCCCAGTCTGGCTCTGTTTGGACTCCAACACAGCCCGCTTCCCATGCCAGGAAGCTGCAGCCATTCTCACTGCTCTCTCCAGGAGGTTCCACTCCAGCATTTGCTCTTGTTGTCTGCCACCCAAGCCGCCCCCTCCCTGCCCTCTCCCCAGCAAGCTCCCTCTGTGCCTAGTTTTTCTAGAACTGGGCTCCTTGGGGAGCTTCCCCAGACCACAGTGACTGGTTCTGCTTCCTCCTAGCTTGAGAGCACAGCTTGTTTGGTGCACTCTTCCCCTAGCCTAGCATGGCCCTCCCCAGCACCCAGGCAGCTTTGGAATGAATGCATTTTTTCCTGGGCAGACCAGAGGTATGTGGGAGTCCCAGCAAGTCTGCTGGATGTCCAGGTCTCTTGGAGCAAAGGAATCCATCCCTGTCCTGCCTGGACTAGCTGACTGACTTTCGGTCTACCTGAGCCCTGGGTACCCTATTTCTAAGACAGCAGGGACCCAGCTCTGGGTTCCAGAGGCCCCTTTTCCTGGCTGGCAGCCCCATCCCTTTGGCCTATCCTTCAGTTCCCTTCCCGGCAGTCTCTATTGCAGGAGGAGAGGGGGAGTGGGCTCAGGGTTTGGATGGTGGCTTCCTCAGTTGGGTCCCTCCTGTTTAATATAAAAAGTAGGGCCCATAATTGCATTAAGATGTGTGTAATTATCCCGGAGGAGGGGAGAGCCCAGCCCCTGGTAATTGCAGGTCTGCTTTGAACTGATAAAGGGTGAGTGATCCATGTTTTCTTTGGAGTTCACATGCACTCAGCTTTCAGCCTAGGCCTTGCTACCACTGGGAAGAGCCTTTTCTCAGGTCTGCCTTGGGCTCCTGAGCTGGGGGTAGGCTGTGTGGGGTTGGGCACTCCTCTCCTGGCTGCCAACAGAGGTCCCAGGTGGTTGTAGTTCTTGGGGCTATGTCTGGGCAGAGATCCTCAAGGAAAAGCAGCTAACAGCAAGGCAGCACAACCTGGTTTTCTTGCTGGTGGGATCCTGACTAACACCGCTTGCTTCCTGATCATTGGTTTCCCTACCTGAGCAGTGGGTGTGGGCATTCACTGGGCAGAAGTGTGTGGAGAGTGAGGACAAGATAAGGGATCAGGTCCTGCTCTGTCCAGGACTCATTAATTCATTCTCAAGTATGGGCTCTTGGGATCAGCTTTGGGGATACCTCTGGCAAACCACAGAGAGCTAGGGCTTGTTCTCAGAGAACTGTTATTTTAGTGGGGAGAGTGTCTGGGAACAATAAGTAACAAAACCATTTGCAAGTCTTGGGCAGCAAATTTAAACTGAGTGACTGACTGTGAGGGAGCAGCTGCTACCTATAGCCAGCAAATCAGGGGAGACAGCTGAGACTGAGCAGGGGCATGGGGGTAGGAGAGGGAAGAGCACTCAAGGGGAGAGTATAGCAAATCCAAGGGCCCAGGGGAAGGCAGACATGGAGGCCTCCGGACCCCTGGGCCTTGTCTGGCAGCTAGCTGCCCTGTGCCCAGGTCCCGACCTGAACTTGGCAGAGGGTCCTTTGGGCCTCAGCTTCCCTATCTATAAAATGGGGCTGCCAGGCTATATTAGGGGCATTGTCTAGGAGCAAGGATGTGTGCAGCTTGCCTACAGTTGGTGCTCAGCATCTCTGGTCAGTCTCCAGCCAAGAGTTGGGTGAGAGGTCCCAGCACATCTGGCAGAGCCAGGGCAGGGCCCCTGCTGGCGTGGAAAGGGTACTCCTGCTGATGGCACCTTGCAGGAGTGCCCTGATCTTCTCCCCATTTTACCCACGAGAAGGGAGCTGTTGTCATCCCTATTTTACAAATGGGAAAACAGGGCTACATGGTTATAGAGTCTGGATTTAACCCAGTGCCTGACTGCCAACTTCTGGACTCGGGGAAGATGAGACTTTTCCGTAAGAAGGGGGTCCATGGCAGGATTTGGGGAGGGGGTGCTGGAAACCTTATGTGTCATTCAGAAAAGTGGCGCAGGGTCCTGTTTGAAGACTGGGTTGTGAGCAGAGAGGGCCAAGTGCTGTGGTCATCCAGGTGGGAGAGGGGTGGGCAGATTAGGGGAGACTTAGGGGGTGAGTGTGACCTGGGGATTAAAGATGAGGGTCATGGGGCTGCCTGGGGCCTGGTATGAAGGTGGATGGTGCTGGGAGTGTGTTGAGGGTGGGGGTGGAGGGGCTGGAGGTTGGGGAGGGCCATTGCTGAGGGGTAGGGTTCAGGGAGTCCCTGTTCTGCTTTCTCTTTCCTTGGAGTTGGGTTGAGGGTTTTGAAGGGGAACTTGGAGGCAGTTAACCAGGGAAGTTGTCTGGGGATGGTAGGTGGTGGGTGCATACAGCTTGGCTTTTGGATCAGTCTGCAGAGTATGGAGGCTGGCCCCAGGGCCAAGGTGACCCAAATTGATTTCTGCTTGCACTGAGCATTACTGCCCATATGTCCTTGTCTGCTGTGGGGGTAGTACCTGCAAGTAGGATTGTCCAGGGACTACAAGTAAGCACCTGTCCCCAGAGCCTTGAGCAGAGGCTTTCACCCGCCCTGGGAGCCTTGGACCTCCCCTAGGACATGGGGAGGCTCTGAGTCAGGAGGTGATGGCTCCCAAGCCCTTCTCACCTGCCTCCTTGTTCCTCGGTCCATTACTCTCTTCCACCTAGCCGGCAGTGGCAGGCCTAGACATTCATGGTGCATGTCTGGTGGGCAGACAGGTGTCCTGTGCTACATGCTGGGATCACAGGCTTGATCTTGGTGATTCCTGGCCCACTCCTTGCTGTTTGCAGGGCTTTAGGCTGCGGAGGTATCCTCTCTGTACCTCTGGCTTCTCCAGGGTTAGATCATGCCCTTGGATGTGGAGCATGGGATGCCCCAGCCTAGATAGGCACACCAGAGAGCTCAGCAGATGGCATTTGGCATGTCTGCCCTCTCGGGAGTAAGGCCTTGCCCACACTCACACCTTTTGTTGTTCTCCCCACAGGGCTGAGGCTCCTGGCCCCGTGATGCACATCCCTGCAGGACCTGTGTGCCGAGGCCTGAAGCCCAGGCCTGCCATGTCACTGCTACGTCTGAGCCCGTGGGTGCTCCTGAAGCTGCTGCTGCTGCTGGGGGTTATTTGGGCAGTGGCAGGTGCCACTAGAGCGGTTAGGGGTCCTCAGCCTGTCTTCCGCACCTTCTCGGCCATTGATTGGGGCCTCACCCACCTGGTGGTCCACGAGCAGACAGGCGAGGTGTACGTGGGTGCGGTGAACCGCATCTACAAGCTGTCAGGGAACCTGACACTGCTGCGAGCTCACGTGACTGGCCCTGTGGAGGACAACGAGAAGTGCTACCCGCCGCCCAGTGTGCAGTCATGCCCCCACGGCCTGGGCAGCACCAATAATGTCAACAAGCTGCTGCTTTTGGACTATGCTGCTAATCGCCTGCTAGCCTGTGGCAGCGCCTCCCAGGGCATCTGCCAGTTCCTGCGGCTGGATGATCTCTTCAAGCTGGGCGAACCGCACCACCGCAAGGAGCACTACCTTTCGAGCGTGCATGAGGCAGGCAGCATGGCAGGTGTGCTCATTGCCAGGCCACCGGGCCAGGCCCAGGCCAAGCTCTTTGTGGGCACACCCATCGATGGCAAGTCTGAGTACTTCCCCACACTGTCTAGCCGCCGGCTAATGGCCAACGAGGAGGATGCAGACATGTTCAGCTTTGTGTACCAGGACGAATTTGTATCGTCACAGCTCAAGATTCCTTCAGACACACTGTCCAAGTTCCCGGCCTTTGACATCTACTACGTGTACAGCTTTCGCAGTGAGCAGTTTGTGTACTACCTCACTCTGCAGCTGGACACACAGCTGACCTCACCAGATGCCGCCGGCGAGCACTTCTTTACCTCCAAGATTGTGCGGCTGTGTGTGGATGACCCCAAATTCTACTCATATGTTGAGTTCCCCATTGGCTGCGAGCAGGCGGGGGTGGAGTACCGCCTGGTGCAGGATGCGTACCTGAGCCGGCCTGGCAGTGCCCTGGCCCGCCAACTGGGCCTGGCTGACAATGAGGATGTGCTGTTCACCGTGTTTGCTCAGGGCCAGAAGAACCGTGTGAAGCCACCTAAGGAATCAGTACTATGCCTGTTCACGCTTAGAGCCATCAAGGAGAAGATCAAGGAACGCATCCAGTCCTGCTACCGTGGTGAGGGCAAGCTCTCACTGCCCTGGCTGCTCAACAAGGAACTGGGCTGCATCAACTCGGTGAGTGGGCACCTTGCCCTGCCAGCCTCACAAATGGGCAGCTTTGGCTCAGTGTGACTTCATTCACCTCTGAAAGAACAACATTGTTGACCACATGCCCATGTTCTAGGTGCCTCTGCTTGCCCATTGTCTCCTAGAGGGTAGGAGTTGATCCCTTGGTGTGGGCCTCAGAGCCTGCTTGTAGATCTGTGCTATTCTCTTCTTTAGGAGATGGGGGTGAGGGGAACAGGACCGTATTCTTCAGTCCACAAGTCCCTGTGTATGTTGGACAGAGTACGGTACACGTTCCTGGCACTGTTCTGGGTGCTTGCTGGTCCCACATAGTCTCCCTTTTACGGGTGAGGTCTCTGAGGCTCAGAGAGATGAGGTGACTTGCCTGGGGTCACACAGCCAGTAAGAGGCAGAGCTGGAGTCAGACCAGGGTCAGGTGGGCACCAGACACTGTCTCCCCCTACAGTCCCCTGTCAAGAGCTCTGCTCATCCTTGTCTTAGGTGCCTGGCCATGTGTCTGCCCTCTTGGCCTCTCTGCTTTCACTTGGCAGTGGGATCTGATGACACCAGTCCTGATATTGGAGCTGCCTGAGCACATGGGTACTGGGGGGAGCTCAGTAGCTTGCAGCCATAGCTCCTGTCTCTAGGCCTGATAGGGCCAACTGGTTTTTGGAAAGCGTCTCATATCACCAGGTGATAGCAATCACTATTTTCCAGAGGAAGACACCAGGCTTAAAGGGGAACTTGTTCAGGGTCACAAGTTGAAAGAGCTGGGAATTCACCCAGGTTGGGGACTTCCCGAGCCAGGCTCAGCCCCACTGCTCCTGCTGCCTGGGACTTGCCACCACCCTGGCCTCAGGTTTCCCATGTCTGTACTGGGAGTGACACTGGTTTGTGGGACAGGTGGGACAGTGAGGGTCCCCTTCTCACGTCCAGTGCAGTGGGGGTGCCTCATGACAGGGCCACCCTCCACATCCTAGGTGCACTAGGCAGATGCATCATTCATCCTTCTCTTGGCTTTTCAAGGAAGGTGTTTTATCTCCATTATACAGATGGAGAAACTGAGGCTTGGAGGGGCACCGCATGCTGAGGTCATACTGTGTGATTTGTATTCCTTATGCCCATGGCCAGGTCTGTCCCCTCTCCTGAGGATTGTCTCCACCTCTTCCTCACATTCCCTCCACTTCCTCTTCCTTACAGCCCCCCGTGGTCAGGTCCTTATTCTGGGACTGCTCCATGACCCCAGCCCAGCCCTGACCTCGCCTCTCTGCCTATCTGTCCACTTCTGGCTCCCAGCCCTGGTGGCCCTACCTCATTGGTGACTCTTCTCCCTGCAGACCTCAGTCCCTGAGCTTGCTACTAAGGAGACCAGCTGTCCCCTTTCATCACTTAGAACCTGCCTCTTTTACCTTGCCCCCTCTCCCTCTTGCTGCCCCCACATTCCCTGTCTGCTGGCCTTCTCTGTAACTTTATACTCAGTCACCTCCTCAGCTGGGCTCCTCCCTTTGCCTTTTAGGTGTGACCCTTGTCTCCCATCTTGAACAAACTCTTCAAGACAGAATGTGGTCCACAGCTACTACCGCCTTCCCCAGGACTGTCACATGCCTCTGTTTGGCTATCACTCATGCAGTGGGCCTGGCCCTCTGGTTGGCTACTCCCAGGCCTGTTCCCAGACTGCCTCCTTCTTCACTCCTCCTGATCCAGAATTGGGTGTGGGGCCTGTGTGTAGTGTGCATGTGAGAAATGGGTCTAGCCCTAGCCTGTCTGGGCCTTGGGCTACCTTGAGGAGCCTTGGTTTCTCCATCTGTCGAATTGGTTCAGGAGTCTTTGATCCCTCAGATCTGTGTGGGCAATGCCCTGGGCCACTTCCCTTCTGTGTGGCCATATGGTAGCCTATGAGGACCCTCCATGAACCCCTTTGTTTAGTAGAGCTGGCTGGTCCTGGCTGCGAGGCCCCACCCTCAGGGAGAAGATGTTTGGGGCAAGCTGGGAAGCCTAGGGTCTCATCTCTCCCCTCCCACAGCCCCTACAGATCGATGATGACTTCTGCGGGCAGGACTTCAACCAGCCGCTGGGGGGCACGGTTACTATTGAGGGCATGCCCCTGTTTGTGGACAAGGAGGATGGCCTGACTGCCGTGGCTGCCTATGACTACCGAGGCCACACCGTGGTGTTCACTGGCACACGAAGTGGCCACATCCGAAAGGTCAGGCCTGGGGTAGGGTTTGGGTGGGGTGATGGGGTGGTTGGAGCTGGGGGTAGGAGACAGCATTGCTCTGTGACCTGGAGACCAGATCCAGTGTATGAAGAAGTCGGGGCACCGTATCTGTGCTAGGATCAATGACCATGAGGACTCAGGCAAGGGCTAAGGGTGGGCCAGGGTGCCTCAGTGGGCCTGCCTCCCCTTGCTCCTCCTGTGTTCCAGTGTTGCATCTGACACTGTAGGGGCCCTAGCTGGGCGGGTCAGGGTTTGTGAGAGGCCTGGCAATCCTGCCATCCTCCTGGGGCCCAGAGATGCCCTACTCTGAGGATGCACAGTGACTTGGGAAATCTGTGTGTGTGGGTGGTGGGGGCATGCCTGCCTGAAACCTCTCCCCTCCTGGGGATCCATTGTTTGCTAAGGTAGCACTCTGCTGTGTGGAAGGCCCCCTTTTCTTTGAGGAGGCAGCAATGCCAAGGGCTGACGTGAGTGGAGTATGGTGACTGACTGCAGAGTGATAGGGACCAGCTTCAGGACCATTCCCTGGACTTCTCAGGATGAGAACTGGGGGTAATGTGGTGCAGAGCTGTCTGATGTTTCCAGGTTTCCTTCTTATCAGCAAGTGTTGAGCTGGACAGAGCTGTTATAGAACTGGGCTGGGAGGGCTTCCTAGAAGGGCAGATGGAGTGAGCCACCTTGTGTCAGGCTGACTTGGTGGGTGGGTGGGTAAAGGAGGACCAGACAAGGGTAGGACTGGCCTATGTGGAGGAAGTTCCCAGGGCAACTGTAGGGTGGGATACCTGGGAGCCCCAGGTCAGTGCAGGGGTGGAGCTTGGCAGATGAAATAACAGGTGTCCTGAGGCCTAGTGCTGACAGCTCCCTGCTGTGCACCCATGGGTGGGGCGAGACTTGCCTGTGCTTTCAGCTCCCATGCACAGTATGCAGGAGAGGGATCCCCCTGTCTGCATGGTGGGAATCCTGTTCCACCACTTTCAGACTCTGTAACCTCAAGAAGGGACACCCTTCCCCTCATCTTGTGCTAGGGTGGCCCTGGGGCCCAGTTAAAGACCACCCTGGGGTGCTGTCGGTTTCTGCTCACTGTGACTGTGAAGTTGAGTGCTTGCCCAACTCCAGCTGGCAGGGATGGAGAGCAGGCCAGTGTAGACCCTGCCACCTTCCGTGCAAGCTCCTGTGCACTCAGAACCAGTTCTCTGGTGTGACCCATTCTCACACCCCCAGCTCTGGTGTTGAGGGTACTGCCTGTGGCCTGAGTGTACTGACCTTTCCCTTTCCGAGATGAAGCCCCTACTCAGCATTCACTCCTTCTTTCTGTCCCAGGGAGGACACAGAGGGCTGGGGAAGAGGGGTTGGCATTGGATCTTCTATGTGGTGTGTTGTGCAGGGTGTGCCTGGTAAGGCCAGAGAACCTCCCCGTGAGGTGAGTGCCTGGAAGTGGTAGGGGAGTCTGTTGGAGACATTCCACAGGGTGTCCCAGAGCTTGTTACCCAGCAGGAGGTCGGGCTCCCTGGGGCTGGGAATGCCTCTTCCAACCTTTTGATGGCTGGCAGGCAGCTGGCTGGGGTGCTGTCTGTGTCCACAGACCACCCTGCATGTCTGGGAGAACAGGTTAGTCCAACCCTACTCCCTCCTCCCCAACACACATACTCCTCACTCCCCTGCCTCAGGGCCTCTTCTGGGTGGGGTCTGGGTGAGAGCTTTTGAGTCCAGTTAGTCCTGCTCTCCTGCCTCCCTGACCACTCCTACAGGAGAAACTGAGACCCAGCATGTGGATTGTGGAGTTGGACTTGGGCCCATTAATGAGAAGATGCTTAATTGAGCATGGGGAAACCACAGCCAGAAGTCCCCTGCCTCCTCTCCTCGTCTCCCACTGCACCATAACTGTTTTACAGAACCCTATCCTGGGTACTGGCTCCTTCCACCCCTGGACTCATCAGCTGGGCACCACGCACTACACATGAGTGGACAGCGCTCTTTCTGGGTGGTGGGTCAGCCATGCCCAGGTGCTGCTGGCCTGGTGGTGGTAGTCTGCGAGTTTGGGGATTCTGTTGCATTGGTGTTGAGGCTTCTCCATGGAGTTGTGTCCCTGCCTCACCCCTAGACCTGCCACACGCAACCCTTTCATCCAAATGTACGTGCCTGAATAAAGGACATCTCAGCAAGCCGTCACATTGTTGTTCACACCTCAGTCTCATGCAGTGGCTCTCATCCTCACCAGCTGTGTGATCTGCTGGCCAGTCCAGCTTCTCTGAGCCTTGGTTTCCCCAAGAGCAGGATGAGGGAGAGGATGTGCAGGCAGGCCCAGAGCCCAATGCACTCCTGCTCCCTCTTAGGACATGTAGTGAGTGCTCATGTGGTGGTGTCTCATGGAGTCCTCAGCAACGCTGTCATTCACTTGATAGATGGGGAAACTGAGGAATATAATTGGAAGTGGCTGGTGTCCAGCGTTACTAGCGCCAGGGTCCTCGCTTATGACTATAGCCTCTCTCCCTTTTGTATGGGTCCCTAGCAGACAGGAAATGGGAGCCCTTACTTCAGTGACCTTCTCTCTCTCTCTCTCTCTGAATAAGCCTAAGGTGTGGCCCCTTACCCAGAAGCCCCCCATGGCCTGCTCCTGTCTTGAGCTGCTAGCCTGCTGGGCTTTTTCCACAGCCCAAGACATCATCATGGGACCAGACTGGGCTCCAGCTCCTGTGCCTTCCTCTTTCTCTGCCTTCCACTCCTAGAAATTGTGTGGCCTTGGGGCTCAAATCAACCCCAGGGCACTTCTACAGGTGGGGGTTGGAGTAGGGTGGGGCTAGGGGGAAAGGGTGCTCTTTTTGTCTGACTCCCCTCTTACCTAGGGGCCCTGCCTGCCACCTGCACTCCCCACATAGGCAGCCCGTCCTCCTGGGCTGACATACCCCAGAGCCCCAGCCCTGCATGTAGCCCCCCCCCCCCCACCTCTCCTGTGGCCTTGGGGACCTCCTGGGCCCTTTAGGAATTCCCAGGGCAACCATTGGTTTGAGTCCTTTGGAGTCAACTCAGGTGGGTGAGGAGAGAACAGGCCCTAGACTCCTGCCAGTGGATGCCCTCCCTATCTGTTCCCCAGCCCGCCTTTTCTGACTCCCTTTCTACAAAGCAAAGGTGGAAACAGGTCCTCTCCCTGCTGCAGGGCCCAGGGGCTTGGCAGAGGAATTCAGTTTTGCCCTTAGTTCAATGCTGCACACTCTGGTAGCTATGGGCCCTGTCTGTGCAAATCTGTATTTTGCGTGAGATCTCTTGATTGTTAAGCTTTGGCAACTAATGAACATTTGTAAAAGTTGTCATGAATCAACCCAAGGGTACTATGAACCACCAGTATGTGGCCTGGGGATATGGGCCATGACATTGTGGGCCCCCAGGGTATTGGAGAGCCTTGGGGATCGGCCCAAGGGACAGCTGTCCAAGTGGGTGCTTGGGCTGCTCCTGTCCAGAAGTGAAGCCCCCTCTTCTCGGGTCCTGAGTTTCCTTCCCTCTACACTGGATGGGCCCTGCCTCCCCAGAGCTGTTGGGTGGCCCATGGACAGGTTGATGTTGTTTTCTCCATAGTGATTCATGTGTGGAGGAGAGACAGAGCTGTGGTTGCATCACTTGTGCCCCAGAGCCTGGGCCAAGCTGGCTGGGCTGCCATTCTTATGCTTGAAGCCTCACAACTGGAGGTTCCTGTTCTCACCTTGTCCTTGGACATCACTGCTTTGTCTGTGGTTGCTGCTCTTGATTTAGACTGCCAGGGACAGGGACACCTGTTACCCTCCAAAGGCCTTCACATCTCTAGAAGCTTCCCTCTAAATGCATCTTTCCACTCCCCTGGCACCACCTTTCCCCTGACAGGATTCTGAAATTCAGAGACCATGCAAGTCAAGTGGCACATTTAAGATCTATGTGGAGTGATTGGCAGCAAGTTCCTGCAGCTGGGGTGGCCATTGTGGGCCTCTTCTCAGGATCTCTGTGCCAGGTTCTTCCTGCCCTGGGCTGAAAGCCTATTTGATGTGTTGATCAGGGACCTGTTTCCCAAAGCCCAGGTCTGTACAGGAGGCAGGTTGTGGAGTCTTGTGAGACTGGGGGCAAGGGTGGGCAGGGATGCTGGCCCCAAGAGAGATGCTGAGCAGGACTGGGCCCCAAGACCTCAAACCTCTCAGCTCTCTGTGCCACCTTCCCCTGACCTGCTGCCTGTGGCCCTGTGGATCTGCATCTTGTGTATCTGGGGGCAGGGGGGTGGTGGATGGTGATCTCCAGGAACTTGCCCTCCAAAGACTATAGGAGCTCAGAGGAACAGACTGCACTGTTGGCTTCTGTGGGTCGGCAGGCATTCTCATGCTGAAACATGAGTACGTGGCTGTTTGTAGTGTGTGGCTACTCTGTGACTGACGTCCCCTCTGAAGGGTGATGTACCCGCAGGACAGCACACAGCTGTGGATGGACAGCCCTGGAAGCGTCACACAAGAGCATACTGTATACCTTGTCTCCTTGAAGCCCCCAGTCACTCCCCTTCTTCAAGGGTTACTACACTGGTTGACCTCCATTCTCCCTAGGGCTGTGTTGCTGGTTTGGGGACTTTTGTCACTTGAGCCACACAGCACAACTTTTTTTGTCTTCCTTTGCCTAGGCTATTTGTGAGACTTGCCCTGCTGTGTGGGTAGCCAGGGCTGGTTCTGTGTTGTGGTGGCTTTTACTCCACACATATGTGCATGGTGTTATTCTACTTGGAGGCACTGTGCGTTCCACATGGCTTTGTGACAGCAGTACTGCTTACGAGTTCGTGCGCAGCTTCTGTGTGCGACTTCAGTGAGTACAGAGCCGCATTTTTGTTGGGTTTCTACCTGGGAGTGGTGCTGCCAGATCTGCTATGGTTTTCTTGTCATGAATCTCCAGGTGTTTTCCAAGACTAGGTGGGGATGTGTGAGAGTGCCTGGCAGGGTGTTTGGTCAACTTACAGTCATGCTCATGGCAGGTTACTGGTCCTGGTGGTGGTCATTCCCCTAGGAATTGTTGGCAGGGAGTGGAACAGTCCTGGATGCCTGCTGCCCTGTCTTAGCTGTTGTGCCTGTGGGTCCCATGAGTGTACTGCCCCTTCCCACCAAGGACAGTAGTTGCTTGAACCTTTGGGTGGAATCGCATTGTGCACTGTGGACACCTGTGTGTCCTGTGGATGTGTGTGTGACCTTCTCTGCATGGTTCTCGTGGGTGCAGCTGGCCATGGTATGCTGAACCAGAAGGGCACAGGGACCTCTCATTCACCCTGCAGCCCCTTGTCCCAGAGTCCATGCCACATGAGCATTGCTTCTGCTTCCCACTAGCTGGTGGCCAGCAAAGTCTCCCACAGATGTGCAGGGGGGCCCTGCATCAGGCCCAACACTCCAAGCCCTCCTTCTTGTGGGGTCTGGCTAATTAGGCCTCAGCCCTGGCAGGGGCATCTGGGTACCTCTGATAACTATTACCCTTCTAGGTGCTGGCTAGCAGTGGCCTCCCTATGCTAAGTTCTTAGCATGTCCAGGCTCAGGGCCAGCCTGGTGGGGACATCTTCATGAGGGCCCAAGGTTACTGACTACAATGTACAGTTGCCTTCCCCCCACCATGGCAGACAGGGCCTTGCCCTCCAGGACCTTTCCTGTTGGGGGTCAGGGTATGGGAGCTTTGGCAGTACAGTGAGATGAATACAGAGGCTGGAACAGTCCAGGGAATTTGGAGTCTGCTTAGAAGGGTGTTTGGAGAGAAGGAGCAGCATGACTAAAACTCAGGGGTGTCCTAGTGCATGCTGGGAACTGAGGGGGGCCTGAAGAAAAAGAGGTGTCAGGTGGTTCCTCAGATAACCCTTATTTTGCATGTGGTGGGCAATTCACCAGTGTCCCTGCAGTGGTCAGCGTTGTGGGGGCAGAGAGGTGTCTCACAGGATTCTGGGAGAGGTTTTGGACAGCTGGCCTGGGTCAAGGCAGGTAGCCAGAGGATTGTGGTGACTTTGAGAAGTGGAAGGGGCTTACATCTACTTGTTTGGCTTAGGGACCCAGTGGGTGGGGGTAGTGTGGGTGATGTGGGTCTGTGAGGATCCGGCTCTCTGGGGCTCTGGAGTCATAAATGGGAGAGTGGACAGCAAATGGCTTTTGGGGTTGAGATTACATCAGGCTAGTCACTACACTCTGCCATAGCATCCTTAGTTGCACCAAGTGCTAAATTTTAGGCTGCAGGTAGGTACACTGGCCACATCCCAGCTGAGGACAGCCTCAGACAATGACATGTGATGGAAGGCCATGTAACCTACACTGCCTTGTGGCCGAGCTTTGCAGCTCCTCCCTATGGCAGGATTGAGCCTTGGAAGTCCAGTCTCCAGGCAGCTTCCTGCAGGCTTGCCTCCCCAACTTTTGGAACCTTGAGTTTTTCACATAGCCCTGCAAGAGGTGGTTGTCTATTAGCAGATGAGACTAAGGGTCGTGGAGACCACTGCTTGGGTTGATTGGTCCCTGTTCTTTTCTGTCTGTGAGTTGGAGGTGGGAAAGATGAGATTCCTGGGATTCTCCCCCAACATACCTTGCCAGGTGGGTCCGGCCCAATTACAGCCATCAGGCATCTTGCAAACCATATTTTAATTACCCAGTTTCTGCCAAGAGGAAATTGCTAGTTGCTTTTCTAGTATCAGATTCTTCCTGGCCTTTCAGAGAATGGTCCCTGGAAGGGGCCTGGAACCTTACCCCAACCTGAAGAGGAGGGAATCTTGTGGCAGTCCATGAGTGGGGAAAAAAATGGTCTGGGAGCTTATGTCTCTCAGGGCCTCAGCCATTTGGCTCTGATCAGGAAGGAGAGGATGGCAGAGGCTCCCGCCCCTTGCACAGCCCCTCCTAGTACCACCCTGCCTCCTGGAGGGCTGGGAACAGGCTAGGCAACTGTGTCTCAGGAGGAGGGGGATGCCTGGGAGGTCCCAGCCCTGTGCATGGCCAGCTCGCTGGCTGCTGACCCTGTCCTCTGCTTGTCCACCCGCCCATGGTCCTGTTCTCCTCCCACCCCCACACCCAGTCTGGAGACCAGGAATTGGCTCAGTCAGTGCACCCTCACTTCACAGAAAGGGATGTGAAGGCTGCCATCTTGGGATCGGCATAGCAGGGAACTCTTTTCCCTCATTTCAGGCTAAGCTGGGCAGTCCCTTGCCTCTGGGCAGCTAGGGCGCGTGCCGGCCTTGGCAAGCATCCTGAGCAGCCCAGAAATCCACCCCAGTGCCCCCGCCTGCCCTCAGCCTGGAGAATGGACCCTTTGTTGGTTCCAGGCTGGACAGACAGCTGACCTGGTCGGGCTGTCAGCTGCCTGCCCACAGCAGTTGGCCAGGGCCATGCAGTGATAAGTGCAAGGCCAGCCAATTGGGCCAGTCTGGGGCTGGGGCTTCTAGGGCCATGGGCCACCCACCTACCCCTAACTGTCTCCCCTTGGTCCTGGACATGGCTCCCTCTACAGGGATCTGGGGGTAAACGAGTGAACCTGCTCCCAGCTCATCTGTGGGGAAGGCAGAAGATGCCAGTGGTGGTGGTGTTAGGTGCTTGGCCCATGATAAGCACCTTGCCTGGCCCTGGCTGTAAGAGGTCTTCAGGGCCTGGCCCTCCCTGGGTGCTGATAGCCTTTTGCCTTGGCTCAGAATCCAGGGGACTCCCCAGTACAGAGGAACAGGGGAGACCAGGGGAGAAGTGGACAGGGCTGGAAAGCCCAGGAGGAAGTTGGATTGTGGTGACTATGCCTCTGGGCCAGAGCTGTGGGTGGGTCAGTAACCAGCCCTGGTGCAGCCTGGGAGATGTGCCCAGGGAGGCTAGACAGCTTCACTAAAGCCATCTGGGTAGATGGAGGGCTCCTTTCTCAGCAAGGATGGGGAAGGGCACTATGGCAAAGGGACCTCTGTGGGCAGGGCTGGGTTTGGGCCCTGAGTTTTTTTTGTGGTGAGAGGTATGAAGGAGAGCGGTCGCAGCCACTCCTGAAACGGTCTGGTGGTCTTTGGGGAAAGGTTTGCCAAGCACAGAGGTGACTGCTGGAGGTAGAGGGGAACACGGGGGACTCCAGAGGTCTCTTGTGTGCTCTTGCAGGCCCAGCTGCCCCAAGTAGGTGGCCCTAGAGTGGACAGCTGTGGGTGCGGGTGTGGTGTGGTGTAGTGTGGTGTCGGCATCTCACTGCTGGTGGCATGTTTCCCCGATGTTCTGCCAGAGGTCTGGCCTGGCCTGCCCTGGAAGCTCATTCTCCCTGGAATGCCCTCCTGGTGGCATGCTGCATCCATCTTCCCACTTTTGGGGCAGACTCTTTGTCCCCAGGTGCAGTTGGCCCAGGGCCCTGGTGAGTCTCCATTTACCTGTTTGTGCCACACAAGCCCTGAAACCTGAAAAACAGTTGGATGCAGCAGGCATAGCCCCAGGACTGGTCATTCCTAGCCAGACCCCTGACTGCCGTGTGTGTGCATGCAGGAGCCCTGCTGAGCTTGAACCATGGCTACTCAGTGCACAGCATGGAGCTATCACCCATGTCACGTCTACCCTCTGGCCTGTGGGCCAGGCCTCCTGACATCCCCTTTGCTCTGTGCCCTTTAGAAAAGCCCCATCTCCCTGGAACCTGCCTGTGTGTGTTTAAGGACTAAGGGCTGTCCAGTGTCAGGCAGGTGGATGGACAGATGAGATGCATGCTTCCTGACGCAGCTGTCACAGTGCCACCTGTCAGAGTTGGCACACTGCCGGCCTAGGGTTGGGAGCATTCGGAGCCCGTGCCTGGCTTGCCTCCTCTCTCCCACTTTCTCAAGGATCCTGGGGAGGAGACCCACTCTCTGCTCTCACCCTGCCATGCCTCAGAGCTGGTGTGCCCCCTGGATGTGATATCATTGCCTCAGCCCATGCCCTCATCCATGAGAGGGAGGGGCATGCAGGACTGGCCAGGTGGGTGTTCAGACTGGCACCTTTGGCCGCTGATGGTCCGAGTGGGAGAGCTTGGGGCCCCTCAGTGTCCCTATTCAGCAAATATATCAAGAGTGTCCCCTGTCAAGGACCTGGGGGCAAGCATTCCCCAGTGAGAGAGATCAGGCTGGGGTGTTGGGGAGAGGCTATAGGCCTGGCACTTAGAGATGGGGTCAGGTTTGGGCTTCTTGGTGCTATTGGAGGTGTCTGCAGGGATGGGGGCAAGGGAGGGCCAGGACTTGGGGAGAAATCCAGAGTCCTGATTTTAATCATTTGGGTTAAGACAGTCTGTCTGAGCTCAGTCTCCATTATTGCCCTGCCTTGCCCTCCTGTCTCCTGCTCCCTGGCGATTGTCCAGGCTGGCCTTGGCCAGGCCTTTGTGACTGGCTGCTGGAGTTTGGTGATTGCTGTGGGGCCTGGCTACCTTGTGTCCTCCTGTTTGGCACTCTGTCCTGGTCATCATTTCATCCTCAAAAAAGCTTTGGTGTGGGGAGGGCTGTCTGTCATTCCCCTTTGACAGGTAGGGAAACTGAGGTTCAGCACCCTATCAGGGTCACACAATTGGGGGCTGGGCTCAGGCAGTGTGGGTCCAAAGACTCTCCTGGGCCTAGTCAGCTCCAGGATATCCAAGCTCCCAAGTAGGCAGGAGGTTTATGGGAGTTGGCTGGCTGCAGGTTGGGATCCAGTCCATTTTCCACTCACAGGGGCTCTGAGACTGGGAGCCACTCACCTGGTTCCTTCCTCCCAGAATCAGGTTGGAGCCATTTTGGCAGCTCTAGGCCCAACCCAGGTTCACTGCCCACTGCCCAGCACTGGGCTCTGCTCTTGATCTGCTTTGACTTAAGCCTGCCTGCCTAGCTAGGAGGCAGCTGAGAGGATGTACAGCTGAGCAGATGTTGGGGGGTGGCTCTGGGCTCTCAGGAATGCGGCCCTCCCAGTCTCCTGCAGCCAGCCTTCTCCGACCCAGAGACACAGTGCCCCACCCTGGCTGGCTACCCTTACTCAGACCCTATTGGAGCTGGTCTGAGCCTGGGGCTTTTACCTGCCCCGCAGCCCACCCCAGTCATTCAACCCTGTTCCATCAGTGTGGGGGTACAAAGCAGGGGCTAAGCCCTGGCCCAGGCCCTGCTCCTGAGGTGGAGATGGAGAGGTGGACTGGACACCCTGGTTAGAGCCAGAGCCAGGAGGGTCCTGAGCTGAACCAGCAGCCCTGTGCCCTGGGAGCCTGCCCAGACCAGCTGAGATGGGCAGGTGTTGCCCCATGAGTCCCATCTCTGGAAAGCCCCCTGGGTCTCCCTGTTAATTAAATACATTTGTTTGGTAAAAGCAACTAAAAATACTTATAGTGTTGCAAGCTGGAGAGAAGAGCTGGCTAATTAATGCCTGGTTTGTTTGGTATCTGAAATATGCCTTCCTCTGGGGATGTGCCCCAACTCCAGGATGCCCTGGGGCTCAGCCCATCACACTCAAAACAGCCTTCTCGCCCTGGAGGTTCCAGGGGTCTCACTTCTTAGCCTTCTTAGCTGTATTTGGACCTCCCACACTCCCTGCAGACCCCTCTTTTCCTCCCTCCCAAATATCCCCTCCTCTGAGAGTCCCAGCCTGTCCCAGGGAAGATGGTGCACTTTCAGGGGTACCTGCCACCTTTGCATTGGATATGGCTGTGCAGCTCGATGGTGGGTAAGGGGTGGAGGGCTGTTGTTCTTCCCAATCTCGGAAGACCCCTCATCCCTGGGCTGTGACCTCTGTTGACTGATGAAGGGGCCAGGCCGGGGCCAGCTCACCAGTATGCAGTTTGTCATGCACAGGCTGCTTGGTTTGAGGTGGGGGTTCTTATAGGGCTTTTGGGGGATGGCTAGGGGAGGGGCTTGGGACCCCCACCTTAAGTGGGTATAGGGCTAGGGCACAAAGACATCGGCACAGCTTCTCTCAGGCCCTCACTGCCACAGATCCTGGTGGACCTGGCTAACCCTGGCGGCCGTCCAGCCCTGGCCTACGAGAGTGTGGTGGCCCAAGAGGGTAGTCCCATCCTTCGTGACCTGATCCTCAGCCCTGACAGCCAATACCTCTACGCCATGACAGAAAAGCAGGTGAGTGCTACACTGCTGGATACATGTGGGTAGGCCTACCCTGGAGAGCTGCACATGGCTGCCGTGGGCCCACACCGTCCATGCTGTCTCTAGGTTCTCCTGGGCCAGGTTTAGAATTCCCACCCCTTCCTGAATGACTTCATATCCACAGGAACAAATATTTCAATGAGAGTATTATCAAGGTATTGGGGTCACTACACGGTTTGGGATGTGCCTCTGGGACCCTGAATTCTCAGACTGTGACCTGGCCCAGCACTGGCCCCATCTACCTGGCGGGGACTTTGGACAGCAGCCTTTATGGGACCTGTGGCTGGCCTGGCCCAGCTTGTCAAGGCCATATGCTTGTGTTCATAGTCTGGCCTGTTTGCGGCTGTCCTCCGAATTTCTACTCTACCTGTTGAACCATGGCAGTTGGAGTAAGGAAGATTTGGAGGCAGGTGGAAAAGACAAGACCTCCCTTCCTTCTTGGCCAGCTCTCACTTCTCTTCTGCACCTCTCTGGCCCAGTTCTTCTGCCTCTCTGGGGACCTCAGAGCCAACCAAGCAGGCGAGGTTGAGGCAAACGGAGCCCTGCCTGCCTTTGTGCTTAAGATTGGGACCAACAAGCCATGGCTCCCCCGGAACCTTGGAGTCCAGACAGATGGGAGAATAACTGGCTGGAGCGGTTAGTTCTTTGGGTTGCTCACCTGTACCAACTTGCTCACTCCCTTGCCGTCACCACCTTGAGCTCCAAGGGAGAGGCCTGACTCATACCAGGCCATGTCATCCAGGACTGGCTTTTGAAGAGACTTAACTAGAGGAAGTCCCAAGATGGGAGTATCCCTGGAATATGTGTTCAAGGGGGCACATGGTGGTGCTGAGGTGATCTGGCAGGTGTCCCTGTAAGGGCCTGGTGGAGGCCTGACACAGAGTCCTCTCCTACCAGGTGACACGAGTGCCCGTGGAGAGCTGTGTGCAGTATAGGTCGTGTGAGCTGTGCCTGGGCTCTCGAGACCCCCACTGTGGCTGGTGTGTCCTGCATAGCATGTGAGTCTGGATAGAGATGGGGGTGGGCAGGAGGCCCTGGCTCTCCCTGCCTTGGGAGGGCCCCAAATGGCCTTGTTGTGCACCTCAGGTGGTCACAGCTCACCTCCGAGCTCCTCTGGGTTTCCTGTGGGCAAGGTGCCTTGGGTTTGGTGGTTTCCTGTGACCAGCTGAATGGCGGCCAGCCCAGCTACATCCCAGTAAAAACAGGGTACAGTGAAGCTGGTGGGCTTCCCCAAGTGCAGGCGTTAGCTCTGCTGAGCAGAGGCTAGGTGTTGGGTTGCTCCTCGGGCCTCCCTGCTTGCGCCAAGCCCAGGTTCCTCTGCCTGCAGGTGCTCCCGTCGGGATGCCTGTGAGCGGGCAGATGAGCCTCAGCGCTTTGCCTCAGACCTACTGCAGTGTGTGCAGCTGACTGTGCAGCCTCGCAATGTCTCTGTCACCATGTCCCAGGTCCCAGTGAGTGTGGCCACCCTTTGAGGGCTGAGGGATGGGTTGGGTGACAGGACTGCATTCACTCATGCCTCCTGCCATGGGTGCCCCAGCTCGTGTTGCAGGCCTGGAATGTGCCTGACCTCTCAGCTGGCGTCAACTGCTCCTTCGAGGACTTCACTGAGTCTGAGAGCATCCTGGAGGATGGCCGCATCCACTGTCACTCACCATCCTCTGGGGAGGTGGCGCCCATCACTCAGGGCCAGGGTAA
The DNA here is from genome assembly GCF_014108415.1 of Molossus molossus. Taxonomy (NCBI): domain Eukaryota; kingdom Metazoa; phylum Chordata; class Mammalia; order Chiroptera; family Molossidae; genus Molossus; species Molossus molossus. Next base: position 55,803,983 of record NW_023425399.1, on the reverse strand, counting down.
GTGCACCACAGCTGGGTGTCTGAAGGGGCCTCCTGCTGAGGAGGTGGACTGTCATTGGGGACAGAACAGGTGTCACATGGTGTCCAAGGAAGATGGCAAGGTAAAGAGCAGATGCTAAATGGGAGTAGTATAGGCAGGAGGCAGGAACCGCAGGTGCAAAGATGCAGGGGGCCCACTTGATGTTCTCAGGAGTACACAAGCTGGAGGGGTTGAGGTGCAGCCAGGGACTGTGTACTTGGTGGTTGGGATGGTCCTTGGTGAGATCATTTCCTGTTCAGGTATTGCCCTACATAGGAGTCCTGGGTTTAGTGGTTTCAGGTGGCCCTGGTAACTTGAGCCTATGCTGCCCTACAGGAGACCAGCGGGTGGTAAAGCTCTTCCTGAAGTCTAAGGAGACGGGCAAGAAGTTTGCATCTGTGGACTTTGTCTTCTACAACTGCAGTGTCCACCAGTCGTGAGTGTTTCAGGCCTCGTGCATGGGCAGGGCAGGCATGGCCCAGTGGTCAGGGTGGGAGGCGAGTTCTGCCATGAGAGCAGTCCCCTGGGCAGAGGGATCAGATGAGCCTAAGGCTGGTGTAGTGGTCAGAGCAGGTTGGGTGGTTGTGAGTGACATGTATCAGTTCACACCTAGAGAGCCTTGGCTCTTAGCCTTGGTGTGAGGAATGACCTGTGGGCACCGGAGCAAGGCAGGGAACTCAGGGGTCGGGAGAGGGAGTCAGGCTGTGTTGTCTAGATGGGAAATGGTGTACCATGGGACAGATTATTTAGCACCTGCTGTTCTGGGACAGGTGGAAGCTCGGGTTCTCTCTGGCTCATGCTGTCCCAGGTGTGGGCTGGGGGTTGGAGAGGCTGGGGCACAGAAAACCAGGATAGGAGCTCTCCCTGGTGCTGGCTTGGTGCTTGTCTGCTGCCTGTCTTAGCTGTGAGTAGCAGGAAGAATGGGAGGCTGAGGACCTACTGTTCATTCTGCCATGGGCTGGGACACTGGGCCTAGATCCATGACCTTGAGGGTGCCCAGCCTTGGAAGGAGGGGATTGAGCATCTCAGGAGAAGCCCAGTAGCTGGCAGGTTGGCAGGTCCTCTAGACAGCTGGTGGCATTTGCCTGGGGGTGAGGGGGCCATGGAGACTGTAGAGATGAGGTGCCTGTCATATGAAGCTGCAGGGGCAGGAGCACTGAAGGAGCCCTGTCCAAGCTCTGAGGACATGTCAGAATGAATGGAACAAGCTCCTGCCAGGTGGAGCCTGCAGAGTGGTGGATATGTACCATAGCTCCATCCCCCAAAATTTAAATCTAAGACAAGACAGGATTTAATGTGTAGCTCCTTAGTTTCACTAACACATTTACAGTGATAATTGTCATGTGTGTCCAGTGGTCACTGCAGTGGACAGTGTAGACTTTAGACATGCCCATCACGAGGAAGGCCCTATGGGGTGATGCTAGGGTGGACTGTCAAGTGATTAAGGGTCTGGAGAAAGAGAAGTAAAGGAGGGAGGGAAGCACCAGCCAGTGCAGAGGCTCTGGGGTGGTCCTGTAATCAACCACTGAAGGAACAGCAGGGAGGTGGTGTGGTGTGCCCTGTATGGCAACTGGTGGAGGCACCTGATGCCCAGCCTCACTGTCCCACTCCCCCCTTGCAGCTGCCTGTCGTGTGTCAATGGCTCTTTCCCCTGCCACTGGTGCAAATACCGCCACGTGTGCACACACAATGTTGCCGATTGCGCCTTCCTGGAGGGCCGTGTCAATGTGTCTGAGGTAAGGCCACCTTGGAGGGGCGCAGGGTTTCGGAGGTGTAGCAGAACTAGGTGTCACCTGTGGGTGGGCCTGGGAGAGCTCCTCTGGGTAGCTGGGATGCCAACCAAGAGGTCTGTGAGATTGGGGACATCCTTTGTGGCTGTCCTGGCCTGAGGCCAGCCAGTGTCATTTGTTGGTGGTCATGGGGTCTCTTTTGTGACTTTTAGGGGAGGCGCAGAAGCCTCAGACCTGCTGGCCCCACCCCCGGAGGCATTGTAGAGAGGGGACTGTCCATGCAGGACAATGGGAGCCTGGAATGTGAGATGTCTGGCTAAGTGGACCCAGTGCCCTGAGTTCATGTGGACAAGGGAATGTGTCAGATTGACCTGCAAAGAGCTGGTCAGGTCCTTGGACCCTTCTGAGGTCCTGCATGGTACTGATAATAATTAGGTCATAATTATTTGGAGCCTGAGCAAGGTACTGGCCTTATTTATGAGCAGTAGGACTGTTACTCCTGGAACCCAGGCTCTCAGAACTAGGATGGGCAGACCTGGAACCTGCCAGGCAAGTGCAGAGCCGGAACTTGAAACCAAGGCCCTATTCTTTGCAGTGACACCATGCCTGTTGGTGGGACAGGGCAAGAGGGTGTCGGTCCTGCTGGCTTTGGGGCACTTGGTGGCTATAGGTGGCCTGAACTTCTGTGGACAGTCCAGGGTAAGAGGAAATGCAGCATGCACAGGGCCCCTGCCGTACTGTGGGCCCTCTTCACAGAGCTTCTCCTGGACCTTTGTTGCACATCATGGGACAAGATGGCAGTGTGGGGTAGGCTGAGAGCAGGCAGGGATTGAAGGCATCTAGGCATGACAGTGTCTGTGAGAGTGGGTGGGCAGGGGCCTTGGGGCATCAAGAAGTTGGTGGGGCTGATCTCAGTGGGATTAGTGACTGGGGAGGGCCTGTTGTGGGTCTTGATGGCCGAGGGAAGTAGAGCAGCAAGTGTAAACCCCTCCCAAAGAATCTGCTCGTGCAAGGCTAAACTGGTAGCTATTCCGAGTTCTGGGAGGGTTATTGGGGGATGGATTTATTCCACAGATATTCCCTCTTAAACTGTAGTCCCAGGTTTTGTGGGTACGTTTATAAGGAGTATAACATATGCACAGACTTGTTGTTTGGAAAGACTTGGGCTCCCAGCCCAGGCCTCCCCTTCCCATCTCTAGTTTGGGTTAGGCTCCTCTGGGGCCTTCCCTCACTCAGGAGCATGCTTACGCTATGGTGTCTTGGTTCCCTACCCCATTGGAAGGAGTTCCCAAGAACCCCACTGCTTGCCTCGTCCTTGTACTCTCACATTTGCTTGGGTTGTTTGAGGTAGAAGCCACCAGAGCATGTTAGGAAAGAGCATTTAGGAGGCAGCTGGTGCCAGGTTGAATGCCTGGCAAGGGTTCCTTGTAGAGCACCCCCCAAGCAGAGCCCACACTCACTCCGAGGTGGCCCAAACCTAGAAGCCAGGGCTTTCTGCTAGGAATGCTGGGTCATGTGCCTTCCCTTCTGATGGCCTCCACACCAGGAAGGATTTGCCGTGGTCATGGTGTCCCTAGAAGTGAAATAGAGGGACAGTCTTCTAAATTCTTACTTTATCTGTATAAGCAGAAGAGTTCTAGATCAAGTGAATAAAGGTCTAACTTAAGTCATATAAAGAGTCGTGGCCCCTCACTCACTTTTTATACTTGAGTCAGTTTACATACCCAGAGCCCCTTAAATGTGGGAAGACGGATCCCCTCAAGGTAGAGCCCTGGTTTGCTGTTCCACACTGCTCGTCTTTCTCCCAGCTCAGCCTGATGTCAGGCCACTCATGGGGTCTGAAAGGAATGTCAGAACCCTGAGCTGACCCCTCTTCATGGCTGAGGTCCCAAGGTGCCAAAACCCAGTCAGAGAAACTAGCTGCAGGTCACAGAGCCTACACCCTGATTGACAGTGGCACTGGTCTCCTGGACAGCCAAGATAGTGTCTGTGCAAAGTGGAGGTGTGAGGTGGGGGAATGGTGAGAACAGTCATGGTGGCCAGGACGAACCAGGGTTATTGGGAGGTCCATGAGGGACAGCCAGTCTGGGGAGGCAGCAGGAAGATCCCTGGGCCTGGAGACTGGGCTTAGCAACCCTTCAAATGGCCAGGAGAATGCTGGCATAGGTGAGGGCCCCTGAAGGCATTGCTAGTGGCTCTCCATTCACAGCACCATCACCTGCCTCTCCCTGGTGGAGACTGGGTCATCCTGTAGACCAGGGAATGTGGTCAGCCTTCCTGGCCATACCCTGCTGTCTGCTGCTCCAATGTCTTTTAAAGGCCTCAAAAACCTCTGCAGAGCCAGGCTTGGGCCTGGGCTGTGTTGGGAGATATTGCAGGCCTTAGGGATTATGGCCTGTTTTCAGCATCTCTATTTAAAGCCCAGCTCAGTGGCGTGCCTCTGGGTCTGTCTTCTCCTGTGGCTGCTCTCAGTGTGCTGCAAGGGAGCTGGGCTGTTGCATCAGTTATTGTTGCTGAAATGCTGGCCCTGGGGGCCCCGACTATTTTTCTGCCTGGCTATTTTTACGTGCTTTCCAGGCCCCAGCAGAGCTTACAGCCTCAGCATCTCGCTCTTGGCTGCTTGTGTCTCAAGGGCCTTTTCAGCTGTGGGCCAGATGGGACCTCTTGGTTGCTGAATGGTGGGGTCCTAGAACACTAGACATGGCGCTCTGGGTCCAGAGGGGAGAGGCCCTGCCCAGGGCACAGAAAGCAGTCATGCATCCTGGCAGGTGTAGAACCCAGGCCTCTTGCCTTCTGGTCCAGCTGGCTATTTCTGAGGTTCTCAGTCTACCTGTGTATAAAGTGGGCACAGTGGTAGCTTTCCCTGGAGAAGCACAGGCTGTGCACATAGATTGTAGTCTGGGCTACAATGGGATACATCCTGCTCACTGGCCCCCTCCTATGTGCTCAGCTGAAGCCTTGTCACCCTCAGGACTGCCCGCAGATCCTGCCCTCCACGCAGATCTACGTGCCAGTGGGTGTGGTGAAGCCCATCACCCTTACTGCCCGGAACCTGCCGCAGCCACAGTCAGGCCAGCGTGGGTATGAGTGCCTCTTTCATATCCCAGGAAGCCCGGCCCGCGTCACCGCTCTGCGCTTCAACAGCTCTAGCCTGCAGTGCCAGAACTCTTCGGTAAGGCTGGGTGGAGCTGGCAGGGGATTTTAGGGACCCCTTCTGCTAGACTGGGCTGGTCATACTCACAGCTGTAGGATGTGTTTTCTGCTAATGAGCTAAAGGACAGGGTACAGTCAGGTGTTCAGAGGCACTTCAAGCTCCCAAGGTGAGTGTCAAGCCCCTCAGGCATGCCTGGGTATGCAGGTGGGGCACTGCCAAGAGCCACCCAGATGTTTAGAGGAAGCACATCTCAGACATGGAATGGGCAACTTAGATGGGGTGAGATATGCAGACATGGCTTTGTGTGGGGTCTTCAGAACCTGGATGAGGAGGCCAGGTTAAAGGTATGTGGAAACGTCCATGTGCTGTCTTCGCCCAATGCTTCCAGGAGGGCCAAGGTCAGGGTGATAGTACCCAAGCACTCAGCTTCTTTTATATCTCCTGTGGCCAGACACAGAGACTGTTCCCAGCAGCCGTGCATGTGCACATTAGCAGGCAGGTGCTGCTCAAGTGCCAAGAAGCAGCCACATTTGGAGCCTTGAGTCTAATAGGATGACATTTTCAAAGCTTTTCATCAAGTCCAGTGAATTTAGTAACAATAATCTTTGCAAAGCTAAAAACTTTCCCTGGTGGGTGGGGAGGAGTGGTGGTCCCAAAAGGCCCTCTTTCAGTTTTTGTGACTGCTGGCAGGCCTCACTAGAATGTAGTCAGGAGAACAGTGGGTTTCCTACAGTGGCCAAAGCCCTGTTAGTGGGTGGTGCTTCTAGGTTCTCTACAAGGCCTGCGTTTGACCCACACCCCATAAAATCCCAGAAGAACTGCCATGAGGCACAAGTCTGTCTCCCCTTGCCAGTTGTGGTAGATAGAACCTTGGCAGACCTCTCCTGTTTTCTAGCAGGTGGGAGTGCTGGGCCTGAGTTCCTGAGGAGGGGCAGTATCTCTGAGCCTAGGGGTGGAAGGACCGAGCCTCACCTGACAGTGCTTTTGCCAGCCTATGCCCAGTGCATGGGGGCACCCAATTTGCACCTCTGAGCAGTCCCAGTGTAGGGATTATTCACAGAGCATCCCTGACAGAGGTGCAGCTGGGAAGTCCTGATTTCCTGGTAGGGCTGACTATGGGGCAGGAGTAGGGAGGTCTACCTAGAGGGTGCACCTCATGTGCTGCTGGAGACAGAGCAGAGCAGGGCCCATGGCCACCAGGAAGGAAGAACTAGGGTTGGGGGCTTGGAGGGAGAGCTGGGTGTGGCAGGAGAGGGTTAGTGCCCAGGTTGGTTGGTGGCCAGGTGTTTCTCTTGGGTATCTGGCTCTAGATTGGAAATGCCAGTCTGGAGAGGCAAAGCCCCCAGACTCTGCCCCACCAAGCTCACTCCCAGCCATCCACTTCCATAGGTGGTCAGGAGGGGCACACAAGCCCTGATCTGCCCACTGGGGTTTTGGCCTGACTGCTCTGCACAATGCCCACAGTACTCGTATGAAGGCAATGACATCAGCGACCTTCCTGTGAACCTGTCAGTGGTGTGGAACAGCAACTTCATCATTGATAATCCTCAGAACATCCAGGGTGAGCAAGGTAGGGTGGTACTGGGGGTGGGTTTGTGACTTGGCCCAGCTGACAGTGTTTCCCGGGACAGCCCACCTCTACAAATGTCCAGCCCTGCGGGAAAGCTGTGGCCTCTGCCTCAAAGCTGACCCTCGCTTTGAGTGTGGCTGGTGCGTGGCCGAACGCCGCTGCTCCCTGCGTCCACACTGCCCTACCGACTTTCCTGCTGCCTGGATGCATGCCCGTCATGGTAGCAGCCGTTGCACTGACCCCAAGATCCTTAAGGTAGGTGTACCTCTCTGCCCAGCGGCTTTCCTTGCACAGCCCCTCATAGCCTGGGATGGCCCTTGCTAGCCTCCCACCCTCTGTCTCCCCATAGCTGTCCCCAGAGACGGGCCCTCGGCAGGGAGGCACAAAGCTCACAATCTTGGGTGAGAACCTGGGCCTGCGCTTTGAGGATGTGCGGCTAGGCGTGCGTGTGGGCAAGGTGCTATGCAGCCCTTTGGAGAGCGAGTACATCAGTGCCGAGCAGTGAGTGCCTCTCGGGTTGGGTGGGAAGGCCCCAACACCCAGCTGGACCTTGCAACCTGCTGAGGCCCCTGGTGCCCCACAGGATTGTCTGCGAGATTGGAGATGCCAGCACAGTGCGGGCCCATGATGCCTTGGTGGAGGTGTGCGTGCGGGACTGTTCCCCCCAGTTCCGGGCCCTGTCACCCAAACGCTTCACTTTTGTGGTAAGCTCCACCCCACCCAGCCTGGAGCCCTCTCCTCCCATGAGGCCTGGGGGTGGGGGGAGGCTGTGAGGCCTGTTTTTTTAGGGGCTGGCTTGGCCCAAAGGCCACCTCAAGTGAGGGGCTCCTTGTCCTTCTGAGGGCCCCCACTTGAAGCAATACCTCTGTTCCTGGTCTCCATCTCCCCTCCTCATCTCAGGTCTGACTCCAGGTACCCCTGTACACTTGGGGCCCTGCCTATGGTCTGTGTCTGAGAGCCCATGAGAACAGGGCCTAGGCAAGGCTGGAGATGCAAGCAGGTCTGTAGGCCAAGGGGTAGGCCTTTTCTGGAGCTCCAGCAAGTTCCTTATTCTCATAGACTCCAACCTTCTACCGTGTGAGTCCTGCCCGGGGACCCCTTTCAGGTGGCACCTGGATTGGCATCGAGGGCAGCCACCTCAATGCAGGCAGTGATGTGGCCGTGTCTGTTGGTGGCCGGTCCTGCACCTTCTCCTGGTAAGAGGTGTGGATGGGGTTGGAGGTGGAGGGGTGGTGGTTGGTTCAGATTCAAATGGTTACATGTTGCCTCCCGTTGCCTGGGAAACATGGAGAGCATGGAAAGCCTGGCCAGGGTGATCACTATGGAAACCAGTGGTGAGAAGGTTACCATGGAGATAAGCTACCTTAGAGTGGGAAGGCCAGGTGGGCAGGGCCTGGGCCCGAGAGGCAGGCACAACCACCCTATCCTGTGCATGGGGGATCCCTTGGTAACACAATGTTTTGGTTTTCTTTTTAATTTGTAAAGAGGAAAAAATGTTAACAAAAGCACAGAGGCTTGAAGTGGGTAATTTTAGATTAGGGATGATAATAGAGCGGCCCTTTAAATATTTTCCTGTGGTAATTACCAGTTATCAGACTAATTATTGGTGTTTGCAGCCTTGCTGTACTTGCAGGTCTGGCGGCTTCAGGGCCTCCCAGCTGTGCTGAAAGAGCTGAGATGGGGACCCAGGTGCAGGTAGTGACTGGCTGGCTGCCCAGTGGGGGTGACCCAGTTCCCTCACTTCAGCCAGCTCATTTTGCCTATTCATGGTCCGGGCCCAGGCTTAGTCCCAGTTTCATATCAGGGTAGGCATATGCATGACTCAGTATAGCAAGAGTTGGCACTGAGCTTAGTACTCGGCTGTCCTGGCACGAGAAGCCACAGGCTAACACAGCAGGTGGGAAGGTCAGGGTCCCACAGGCTCTGTCCTGCCAGCCATCCCTGAGCTGCTGAAAAGCTATATTGAGGCCCCCTTGAGCTCCCTTACCACTCAGCAGCCTACCTGTGGTGGCTGGTCACCTGGAGAATGAGTGGGGCAGTCAGGATTGCTCCTTAGCTGGTGGGTCAGTAAGGTAGGGCCTCGGATACCAAGCAGGGCAGTTCAGAAGCAAAGGGCCTGGCTGGAGCCCAAGGTGGGCAAACAAGCACCTGACCCCGTGGAGGGGTTGATGGGAAAGTGGCTGTAACAGTCCTTAGGTCTTTGTGTGGCTCTGTTTTATAAGTGGGCATGTGAGTGTGAGGCCTGGGGAGTAACTTGCCCACAGACCTGTTTTCAATGGAACCTAGAAGCTTAACCCTCCTGGGAGGTGAGCGGCAGCACCCACATCCTCACTGTCATGCCTGCCCCTCTAGGAGGAATTCCCGGGAGATACGGTGTCTGACACCCCCCGGAACGAGCTCTGGTAATGTCTCCATCGTCATCAACATCAATCGTGCTCAACTTACCAACCCCGAGGTGACGTACAACTATACCGAGGACCCCACCATCCTGAAGATTGACCCCGAGTGGAGCATCAATAGGTGGGGCTGCTCCTGCCCACCCTGAGGTCCAAAGATCCCCTTCATCCCGTGGGATGCTGCCAAGGATGGAGCTCTTGCACTGGGTTCTCCTCTCCCTCCTTCCTTGTGTGGTCCTGCCACCAAACTTTTTGTTTGGAGGGACCAGTTAAATTTCTGGTGAAGTTTCCCTACAGTGGTGGTACCTGGCTCAGAGCTGAGCGGGGGCTGGCCAAACCCTTCCTGTGCTGCCTGAGTCTGTCTCTGTGGGTGGGAGTAGAAACAGCAAAGTTTAAGACTTTGGTCACTAGATGCTGTAGATGCAGCAACCTGGAAAATCACGTTAAGCAAAAATTTCGTTAAACTCTGATGTTGCGCTCTTAAAAGATAAAGAACAAGATAAGATGTTTGAGGCACAGCTCTAAGGATGATGGACCCCTGTCGACTCTGAGATGTGGTTGCTGTAATCTGAGTTCTGGTACTGAAATTGTAACCAGTTTACATCTTCTGGGAAACCGGAGGGTGTGTCTGGCCCTACCTGTTTGTGCGAGGCTGGGGCACAGCTTCACTTCATGACCCCTGTTCCTTCATTTTCCAGTGGAGGGACCCTTCTAACAGTCACAGGTACCAGCCTGACCACCGTCCGAGAACCCCGCATCCGGGCCAAGTACGGAGGTGTCGAGAGGGAGAATGTGAGTCCTTGTCCCTCCCCATTCCTAGTGCAACTCAAGCTACCTTGGCTGTTGCTATGCTTGGAAACCCCAGGGCAAGAAGCCGGCCCTGGCCTCTGGGTGTGCATATGTGGCTACAGCCCCTCGGCCCTGGCAGGGCCTGGCCCCATGTGCAGAGCAGCCAACCCAGCATCCTCATGCCTGTGTCCCCAGAGCTGCCTGGTGTACAACGACACCACCATGGTGTGCCGGGCCCCATCGGTGGACAACCCTTCCCGCAGCCCGCCTGAGTTGGGGGAGCGGCCTGAAGAACTGGGCTTTGTCATGGACAACGTGACCGCCCTACTTGTGCTCAACACCTCCTCCTTCCTCTATTTTCCTGACCCCGTGCTGGAGCCACTCAGCCCCACCGGCCTCCTTGAGCTGAAGCCTAGCTCCCCACTCATCCTCAAGGTGGGCCTCAGTCAGTGGGCAGGAGTGTGGGCGGTGGTGGGGCAGGGCACAGGCCGAAGGGACTCTCTGGCTCACTGCCACCCCCACCAGGGCCGGAATCTCCTGCCACCAGCACCCGGCAACTTGAGGCTCAACTACACTGTGCTCATTGGCTCCACACCCTGCACCCTCACTGTGTCCGAGACACAGCTGCTCTGCGAGTCACCCAACCTCACGGGGCAGCACAAGGTCACGGTATGTCCATGACCACATGATCGGTGCCTCAGCCCTGGCTCTGGTCTCCTGGGTCCCTGCTGCCTTTGACCTGCTAACTTAGTTTCACTCAGGGAAACCCCAACTCTGTGACGGAGCCCCAGACTGGCCTTCTGCCCAGAGGGAGCCCATCTTCAGTGTACGCCCCAACTCATCCCTCACCCAGTCCTTGTGCCCCTTGGTGGGCCTAGTACCTATCCTGGGTCCCCAGTGTTCCCATTCCTGCTGAGCAGTCCAGGAGCAGATGCTGTGGGGATCTTGAGGGTAAGGGACCAGGAAATTCTGAGTGGGCATGTCACATTTTGAGCAACCTGCATCCCCACCCCCAGGTTCGGGCTGGTGGCTTCGAATTCTCACCAGGCATGCTGCAGGTGTACTCAGACAGCCTACTGACCCTTCCCGCCATCGTGGGTATTGGTGGGGGCGGAGGCCTCCTGCTGCTGGTCATCGTGGTCGTGCTCATTGCCTATAAGCGCAAGTCTCGTGATGCTGACCGCACCCTCAAGCGGCTGCAGCTCCAGATGGACAACCTGGAGTCCCGCGTGGCCCTCGAATGCAAGGAAGGTCTGTTGGGCCCCTGAGCAGGGGAACATGGGTTCCAAGGGTGCAGGGCTCACTGGGGGTGCTGCTACTTCAGAGCCAGGGCCCATCTGCTTGCTGATTCCACTCAGTTTACAACATTCCTGATAGCCTCACTTGGTGCCAGGTTTGGTCCCAGGGAGGTAGGCAGGGGCCTTCCTGGGGCCTGGGCCCTTGGGGCAGGTATGGCTTCTGTGGAGAGTTGCCTACAACACAGAATCTGTAGCCAGAGAGCCCGCATCTGAGCCTCATCTTGGCTGTAGAACCTTGGATGGACATGTAATCATTTTGTGTCTCAGTTTCTTTCTTTTTTTTTATCTTCACCCGAGGACATTTTTGCATTTATCCTCAGAGCAGAAGGGAGAGATGGGGGAAGAGAGAGAGAAACATCGATGTGAGAGAGATACATTGAGTATTTGCCACCCACACAACTCCAACTGGGGCAGGGACAAACTGCATCCGAGGTACATGCCCTTAGCGGGAACCGAACCCGGGAATCTCTGGTCTGCGGGCCGACGCTCTAACTGCTGAGCGAGACTGGCCAGGCCTGTGTCTCAGTTTCTTATCTGTAGGATGGGCGCAGTGCAGGTGCTCACTTCACTGGGTGCTGTGAGTATCCAGATGGCCTGTGCAGAGCCTGCAGGGCAGTGCAGCATGTGTAGTTGTGCTAGTGTGGTGTCTTCATGCCTGTGGCTGGGTGAGGTACTGAGGAATGGGGCCTTTTCTTTATTTGTCAGCACATGCAGACCCTGGCCTTGGGCTAGGCTTTGTGCTTGAGGAACCCTTTCTCAGGGCCACAGCCTGTCCTCTCAAAATGGGGCATATGTCACCCTGGTCAGTTTGAATCAGTGGTTAGAGCATCAGCCCTTGGATCAGAGGGTCATGGGATCAATTTCTCGTCAAGGGCACATACCTGGGTTGCAGGTTTAATTCCTGGCCCTGGTTGGGATCAGTGCAGGAGGTAGCCAATTGACATGTCTCTTTCATGTTGATGTTTCTCTGTCTCTCTCTTTCTCCATTCCTCCTTTTCATTCTACAAATCAATGGGAAAATATCCTCAGGTGAAGATTAAAAAAAAAAAGGGGGGGCATGTGTACGTCATGACCCTGGAGTATGAGCGGCAGAAATCAGCTCTGACTGGCTTCTGCAGAGTGCTCTGGCTTCCAGAACATAAGCCTGTCAGATTCTTTCGTCTTGGGACTCCTCTCTCCCTGTGGTGACAAGATGGCCACAGTGGGCGAGCTTAGCTTCCCTCCTGTGCCCAACTCCAGCCAATTTCTGATGTCATACCTGGTCACATGCCCCCTCAAGCCTGTGTCCCTGAAGCCCCTGAAGGGGGTGGACCACAGGGCAGGCGAAAGTGGTCCAGAGAGTGGGATGGGTTCTGGCAGGCAGAGAGGCTGCAGATATCGGAAATGGGTGAGCAGTGGGCTAGGGGTCAGCAAGTTGCAACAGAGGGCATCCCCAGGGGCAGCACAGTGGTTGCTTGAGGATTGGGTTCAGCTTTCATGCATGTGCCTCTTCTCACAATGGTCAGCTTCCGTTGCTGTGGCCTCAGCCCACGATCATCAGCTTCCGTTGCTGTGGCCTCAGCCCACGATCATCAGCTTCCATTGCTGAGTATGAAATGGTGCCTCAGGGCTGGGTTCCCAGCAACAGGCCAGCCTAGGGCAGCCCCCATGCACTCATGGTCTTGGACTCTCTGTGCATGTCTCTGAGCATCATCTAAGGAGTCTGGGGCTGTTAACGAGGGGTGAACAGAGCAGCACTGGTAATAATCAACAGTTATTGGATATCTATGAGATACTAGGCATGACCCTGAGCATTTTTGCTGATATTGACTCACAGTTCTAGAAGGCAGACACTAGCAGTATTCCTGTTTTCGAATGAGGAAAGGGAGCTAAGTGGCAGGGTGGGTTTTGAACTGCTGCATAAGGGCCTTGAGGCCATAATGAGCTTGGCATCAGGTTATTCTAGTGGAACCAAGGTGTCCATTTACCAAGTACCCTGCCAGTCTTGGGAGCCCCCTCCCTCCTGGACAAACCTGCCTACCCACTGGGCAGCCCTGATGGGGCATAAGCAGGTGTACAGGAACTGGAGGGCAGTTCTTCAGGCAGGAATCTCCATTGGGGTGAGGACTGATGCCCACTGAGGTGGGTGTCTGTGAAGCATGTGTAGTTGCAACAGCTGGCGGGCATTCTAGGGCAGTCAGGTAGAGCTAACCAGAGGCCTGGCAGCGGCACTGAAGAGATGAAGGCCTGGCTCTTAATTCAACCTGTCAGCCATTGCCCAGAGCCTGCCAGGTGCTCCTCTGACTCCTGATCAGATAGCTCATTCCTTGGGTTGCTGCAGGTCAATACCTCTCACTTTTGGAATGTTTCTGTCACAGCCTGCACCTGACTGCCTTTATTTTTCAAAGAGACAGAGCCCCCTGGAGTGGGCAGGCAGTGCATTTGGCCTGAGCTGTGCATTTGGTGGTTGTCAGTGTGGAAAGCTGTGGAGAGTGGCACAGTCCCTGGATCCTGGCACTTCCGTCCCCCACCGTCTCCCTCACTTGGACATGCCTCTTCTCTTCCCAGGTGGTTGAGTCCAAGGGAGCCAGGGCAGATGTTCTTCAGGTGGCTAAGAGTTGACACCCATAGTTACTCTCCCCCCCAATGCCAGTATGAGGTATGGGACACCTCAGAGCTTGGACCTTGTCCCAGTACCTTCTCTGCTCTTATCTTGGCTAATCCAGGTACAACTCTGAGAAACACAGGGGTTTTATTCCTGTGTTAGAATTAGAGAAACTGAGGCATAGGCAGGTACAGTAGTACAGTAGTTTTCCTAAGGTCACTCAACCATCGAGCAGCAGAAGCCAAGGTTTGAGCCTGGCCCTGAGTAGGGGTAGGGGAGCTGGAGGCCAGCGGGGCACTTACCTTGATACCTGGTCTGGCCGCAGCCTTTGCAGAGCTACAGACAGACATCCACGAGCTGACCAACGATTTGGATGGTGCTGGCATCCCCTTCCTCGACTACAGGACGTACGCCATGCGGGTGCTCTTCCCTGGGATTGAGGACCACCCAGTGCTCAAGGAGATGGAGGTGGGCTGCTGACCAGGGCTCATCCCGCATCTACCTGAAGGGTTCCTTGGGTGCTGGTGGGCAGCTGGAGAGTGCTGGTAGATCACTCAAGCCTATAGGGAGGGGAACTGGGAAGCAAGGAGGAAGGTCTGGCAGGGGCCCGGAATCAGGGAGGCATATCCCACCAAACCACCCCAGTAGCAGTAGCTAGGCTACTTGGGGCCCTCTAGTCTGTCTCATATACCTTACAGCTCACCTGATCTGTCTCCTGGGTGGTTCTGAATGCCAAGCTTCAATGGGCAGGGATCTGGCCCATGTATGCTGGGCATTGTGAGTACCCAGCTGGAATTCTTATGGCTGTTTGGGGTGGGAGCACATGGCTGAGGCAGCATGGAGGCCGTTTGAGAGATGGGCTTTTTTCTAAAGATGTTGGCAGAGCCCAGGCTGGGTCTCTGCCTGGAGTGGGCTTCTGAGGCAGCTGCCAAGCTACGTTCATTCTGCTGAGGACAGCTGAGGCCTGGACACTGTCAGGCTGTCACCCACCTCTGAGGACTGCTCTCTAGCCCTGCCCTGTCCCATACACCTGGCCTGGACATCCCCTTGGCCAGAAGGCCTCCCCCACCCCCACTTGATGGTACTGGGTACTCTGCTGTGGGTCTGAACAGGCTCCTGTCCTCCTTAGGTACAGGCCAATGTGGAGAAATCACTGACACTGTTTGGGCAGCTGCTGACCAAGAAGCACTTCCTGCTGACCTTTATTCGAACACTGGAGGCCCAGCGCAGCTTCTCCATGCGCGACCGTGGGAATGTGGCCTCGCTCATCATGACAGCTCTGCAGGGCGAGATGGAGTATGCCACAGGTGTTCTCAAGCAGCTGCTGTCTGACCTCATTGAGAAGAACCTTGAGAGCAAGAACCACCCCAAGCTGCTGCTGCGGCGGTGAGCCCACACCTCCTATCTGCCGACACCAGAGGCCCTGCTGGGTGCTCAGCCCAGGGATGTTACTGTTGTGGTTCTTGGGGAAGCCTCAGCTTCCTCTGACCAGATATTGGTAGTAGGGATCAGGTGTATTGAGCATGGGGCTCTACTCTGGGGCTATCAGTCCTGGGCCTGAGTCATGCTCAGAAGCCTGCTCTGGGGCTAAGGGCTGCAGTCCCCACCACAATCCCCTAGCCCATGGGTGCCTTTCAAAGCATGGCCTTTAGTGCTGTAGGAAAGGGTGGGGATGGGCATGTTTTGTGGGCCTGGCAGTGGAAGTTATGTCACCCCTTCCTCTGTCTGTCTCTAGGACTGAATCAGTGGCAGAGAAGATGCTGACCAACTGGTTCACCTTCCTTTTGTACAAATTTCTCAAGGTAGGTGGGCTGGGGAGGAAAGAATGTCAAGAGGGTGTTGGGGACAGATAGATGGGTGTGAGGAAAAGAGGAGACCAGAAATGAACAATTTCAGCCCAGAATGGCTCAGGGGCTGGGGCCTCGGCATAAACTCCCCCAGGACATGCACCCATTTGCCTCTTTCCTGACTCTCCGACTCTCCATGAGGCTGTCCAGGCCTCACCCAGCCACCGAGGCAGGAATGGACACCCCGGCTCTGAAGCAAGTTATCTTGGGCCTCATGGCCAGTGTGCAGCTGAGCTGGAGTTTGGATACAGGCCCAAGTCTCTGCACTGTACCCATAGCCTCGAGCCAAGGATGAAGGGGGACATCCTGGCAGGGGCCTCCATGTGTCTAGCTCTGGGCCAGCCTGGGGAGATGTCTTAGGGCCCTTGTTGGCTCTTGTTGTGGGTAGAGGTTTCCCAGATAAGCCCCTATTCAGGCTTGGGAGAGTTCCCCCATCCCTAGGAAACAGGCCCTGACCTGTGGCCATCCTCAGAATGGGGTGGAGGCCAGAGGATACAAACTGCAGCCCTGAGCTAGAGGTGGGTCCAGGTGGATCCAGTTCAGGCTGCACTTAGAAAGTGGGAGATCACTCAGACCCAGTACCTGGCTTCCCTTGAAGTTTGAAGGCTTTGGTAGACATTCTCGCAAGACGGGGCCCCAGGCCAAGCTGGGGATGTGTTCATGAATGCTTCCACTCATGTCTCTGACTTCTGTAGACACTCTGCAGATGGACCACACGATGGGCAATGGAGTCTAGTGGCCTTTCTGTCCCTGTGGTTGCTTCTTAGCCATGGAACTTCATTTCCTGTGTCCCTACTGAATCAGGGACATCTGAGGGAGCTTCAGTCCTCCACTCAGAATGCTCCTGGGCCCAGGTGTCTCAGAGGTGCCCAGAGCAGAGTTCTGCCTGGCTGGAAAGAGATGGTAATTGGGAATCAGGACACATGAAAAAGGAACAGATGTCAAGAGGGTGGGTGAGGTTTGAGCAAGGAAGGAGAAGGGAAGGAGTTAGCAAGGCAGAGGGAGCAACAGCTCTGAGGTGGTGTGAGGTACAAAGCAGCTGAGTGTGAGGCAGGGAAGGACAGCCTGGGGCAGGGCTTATCTGGGAAAATCTGGGCCTGTGGAGAGAGTCCAGTAAATGCTAGGGTTCTTGTTATGCTAAACTGGGAGCCAGTAATGCAGAGCTGTGCATTTTCTGTAAAATTCTGTGTGATGTATTTACATGCTCATTAAATTGCATTCTGGAAGCCAGAAGAAACAAGGTTTAGAGAACACAAATCACTGGATCTGAGCTGTCTTAGCTTCATCCACCCCTGTCTGCTCCTGAGTTTCTGCAGGCAGAGAAAAGGGACTCAGCTTGACAGACCCAGTCTGAGGACCTGGATTGGGTATGTGTTCTGTGTAATGCCAGGTGGAGGGTAAGGCTGCAGAAAGTAGGGCAAGTGGGGCTGGCACAGGATGTGGAAGGCAAAGCAGCTGAGTAGGCACTGCTGTCAGGGAGCTGTGCTTTGGGTTCGAGAGTGGGGGCCAGTTCATGGAGGGTCAGGTGGAGTACTGGATAGAGGGAGAAAGAGGCCAGGCCTGGCCAAGGGAGCAGAAAGGAGGGCTATATGGAGGGGAGGGCAGAGTGTTGGGAGCCACAGGCCAAGCTGACTGGCCCATCCTCGTTTTCCCTAGTGAGGTTCCATCAAAGAAGCTGAGCAGGGCCAAGGTGTTCTTCCATCTGCTCAGAGCACTCCCCTACTCACAAATTATGTTTGCCCCTTCACCATATGAATGAAGAAAGGTGCTGGGCAGGAAGAACTGGCCCAGGGCCATTCGATGGAGGTGGCTACGCTGACATTATCTGCTCATACCTGACAATGGCCCAGGCTGCTCCTGTCTACATTAGCTGGCCACTGACTTCTTTGTGCCACAGAATATTTTATTTTTTTCAAGGTATGCAGTCATCCCTCTGTTATCTGTGGGTTCTACATCCATGGATTCAACCAACCACAGATCAAAAATATTCAGGAAAAGAGATGTTACATTGTTACTGACTTGTTACTGTGTAGTTAGGCCTATGATGGTTGTGCCTACTGAACAGGTACAGACATTTTTTCTTGTCATTATTCCCTAAACAATGCAGTATAACAACTATTTCCACAGTATTTACATTGTATTAGGTATTATAAGTACTCTAGAAATCACTTAAAGCGAACAGGAGGATGTTTGTAGGTTATATGTAGGTACTATGCCACTTTATTTAAGGAACTTGAGCATCATGGAGTTTGTAATGGGAGAGGTCCTGGAACCAGTCACTGTGGGTTCTGAGGGTCAACTGCACTGTATTATTTTTTCCAGTTTTAGTAAGAAATAATTGACATATGTCACTGTATAAGTTTAAGGTACACAGCCTGATAGTTTGATTTACATGTATTGTGAAATTACCACAAAAGGTTCAGTTAACATTAGCATCTCATATAGATACAAAAAAAATCTCGAGATAACACAACTTTTTTTCTACATTGGTCCATGTTTTGACTGGATAGACTTTTTTTAAGAGCAGTTTTAGTTTCCTAGCAAAATCGAGCAGAAGTTAGAGATTTCCATGAATCTCATGTCCTGTTACAGCCTCCCCATTATTACATATTACACCAGGGTGGTGCATTGGTTCCAACTGATGAACCTGTGTTGAAATAATATTATTCCCCCAAAGCTCATAGTTCATGTGAGAGCTCACTCTGGGTGCTGTACATTTTGTGGATTTGGACAAATGACAGTGACCTGTATCCACCATTACAGTGTTAGAGAGTAGTTTCATTGCCCTAAAGATCCTGGTGCTCTACCTCTTAACCAGGCAGCCACTGATACCTGACTGTCTTCATAGTTTTGCCTTTTCCAGAATGTCCAGTAGTTGGAATCATATAGTATGTAGCCTTTTCAGACTGTCTTCTCTCATGTAATGTACATTTGAGGTACCTCCATGTCTTTCCATGGCGCAATAGATTATTTCTTTTCAGTGTGTCACAAGTTGTTTTTAAACACCCAGATCCCCTTCTTTCTTTGCTGTCTTTAAAAACAAAACAAAGAAGTTAACTGGAAAAGTAACCTGTGCTCATTTTAGCATCCTAAACAGCACAGAAGTGAGTATAAAGGTCTGAGTTCCCCCTACTCCCCCCCCCCCACCCCTACTATCTGGAGATAACAACCATCGGTATTTTGATGTGTGTCCTTCCAGGCTGGTTTCTGAACTGAAGCAAATATCTATAAATAGTATGCTTTGGATATAAGAAGAAATCCTAGTACTGTACCTTTTCTTCATTATAGGTTTTTTCCCATTTTAATGCCATACATTTTACATTACACTGTGCTTCCCTCGCCTCAGGCAAAGGTATCACGGCCACTCTTTGCAGGTCTGGAAATATGTGGTTATCTCATTCCTTTTTTTTTTTTAATTCGTTTATTTTTGTTACAGACGTCACTCCTTTTCCCCCCACTGGTCCCCCCCTCCTCCTCCCTCCCGACCCTGTCCCCAGTTTGTTGTGCATGCCCACTGTTCATGCATACATGCATATAAGTTCTGTGGTTTATCTCTTCCCCACCACCCCCTCTTCTGGGGGTTGTCAATCTGTACCCCACTTCCACATCCCTGGGACTACCCCATTCCTCAGACTGTTATGTTCATTATATTCCACAAATAAGTGAGATCATATGATACTTGTCTTTCTCTGTTTGGCTTGTTTCGCTTAGGATGACACTTTCCAGGTCCCTCCATGATGTCTCAAAGGATAAGAGATCTTTCTTAGACCTATATAGTACTCCATTGTTTATATGTACCACAGCTTTTTTATCCATTCGTCTACTGGTGGACATTTGGACTGTTTCCAGATCTTAGCTATTGTAAATAGTGCTGCTACAAACATGGGGATACATATATTCTTTCTGATTGGTGTTTCAGGCGTCTTAGGATATATTCCTCGAAGTAGGATCACTGGGTCAAATGGAAGTTCAATTTTTAATTTTTTGAGGTAACACCATATTGTTTTCCATAGTGGCTGCTCCAGTCTGCATTCCCACCAGCAGTGTATTAGAGTCCCCTTTTCTCCACACCCTCGCCAACACTTGTTGTTGGATGACTTGTTGATGGCGGCCATTCTGACAGGTGTGAGGTGATACCTCATTGTTGTTTTAATTTGCATCTCTCTGATGATTAGTGATGTTGAGCATTTCTTCATATGTCTCTTAGCCATTTGTATGTCCTGTTTGGAGAGGTGTCTATTTAATTCCTCTGCCCATTTTTTAATTAGATTCTTTGTCTTCCTTTTGTGGCGTTGTATGAGCACTCTATATATATCGGAAATTAAACCCCTTTTCTGTTATATCATTGGCAATTATGCTCTCCCATACAGTGAGTTCACTTTCCATTTTGATGATTGTATCTTTGCTGTGCAGAAGCTTTTTAGTTTGATGTAGTTGCATGTGTTCATTTTCTCCTTTGTTTCTGTTGTCTTAGGTGATGTATTAGTAAAAATTCTGCTGTGTATGATGTCTGAAATTTTGTTGCCTACATTTTCTTCTAGAATTTTTATGGATTCACGGGTCACATTTAAGTCATTTATCCATTTTGAGTTTATTTTTGTGCATGGTGTAAGTTTTACTTTTTTGCATGTAGCTGTCCAATTTTCCCAACCCCATTTATTAAAGAGGCTGTCTTTATTCCACTGTATGTTCTTGCCAACTCTGTCAAATATTAATGGAGCATATTGCCTTGGGTCTTTTTCTGACTTCTCTGTTCTGTTCCATGGGTCTTTATGCCTGTTCTTGTGCCATTACCAGCCTGTTTTGATTACAGTGGCTTTGTAGTATAAGCTGAAATCTGGTAATGTGATCCCTCCAACTTTGTTCTTCTTTTTCAAGATTGCTGTGGCTATTCAAGGTCATTTTTGGTTCCATATGAACTTTTGAAGTATTTGTTCCAGTTCTGTGACATATGTAGTTGGTATTTTGATGGAGATTACATTGAATCTATAGATTGCTGTGGGTAGTATGGACATTTTAATGATGTTAATTCTTCCATTCCATGAACAAGGTATGTGCTTCCACTTTTTTATATCTTCCTCTATTTCTTTTTTCAATGTCCTGTAGTTTTCTGCGAATAGATCCTTTATTTCTTTGGTTAAGTTTATTCCTAGGTATCTTAATTTTTTTGCCACAATGGTAAATGGGATTGTTTTTTCAGTTTCTCTTTCTGTGAGTTCATCATTGGTGTATAAGAATGCCATCGATTTCTTGATGTTAATTTTGTATCCTGCTACTTTGCCAAATTCATTTATTAAGTCTAGTAAATTTTTGATGGAGTCTTTGGGGTTTTCTATGTATAGTATCATGTCACCTGCGAGTAATTACAGTTTCACGTCCTCCTTTCCCATTGGGAACCATTTTATTTTTCCCTCTTGTCTGATTGCTGTGGCTAAGATTTCCAGTACTATTTTAAATAAGAGTGGTGAAAGTGGGCATCCTCGTCTTGTTCCTGTTCTTAAGGGAAATGATTTTAGTTTCTCCCCATTGAGTATGATGTTGGCTGTAGGTCTTTCATATATGGCCTTTATTAAGTCGAGTTATGATCCCTCTATTCCCACATTGCTGAGCGTTTTATCAGAAATGGATGCTGGATTTTGTCGAAGGCTTTTTCGGCATCTATTGATATGATCATGTGGTTTTTATTCTTCATTTTATTTATGTGGTGTATCACATTTATTGATTTGCGAATATTGTACCAGCCTTGCATGCCTGGGATGAATCCCACTTGGTCATGGTGAATAATTTTTTTGATGTATTGCTGGATCTGATTTGCTAGTATTTTATTTAGGATTTTGGCGTCTATGTTCAATAGGGATATTGGCCTGTAGTTTTCTTTCCTTGTAGTGTCTTTTACTGGTTTTGAAATTAGAATTATGCTGGCCTCAAAAAACGAGTTTGAAAGTCTTTCTTCTTCTTGAATTTTTAAATAGTTTGAGGAGCATGGCTGTTAGTTCTTTTTTATTATATTGCTGGATTCGATTTGCTAGTATTTTGTTCAGGATTTTGGCGTCTATGTTCATCAGGGATATTGGCCTTAATTTTCTTTCTTTGTAATGTCTTTTTCTGTTTTTGGAATTAGAATTATGCTGGTTTCATAAAACGAGTTTGTAAGTCTTCCTCCATGTTCAATTTTTTAAAATAGTTTGAGGAGAATGGGTGTTAGTTCTTCTTTGAATGTTCGGTAAAACTCCCCCATGAAGCCATCTGGGCCTGGGCTTTTGTTTGCTGGGAGAGTCTTGATTACATCTTCAATTTCCTTAGTTGTTATTGGTCTCTTCAACTTTTCTATCTCTTCCCAGTCCAGTTTTGGGAGACGAGGATTTTCTACAAATTTGTCCTTTTCGCTTTGATTGTTGAATTTGTTGCCATATAATTGTTCCTAGTAGTTGTTAACGATTTTTTGTATTTCTGTGGTGTCAGTTGTTACTTCTCCTCTTTCATTTCTGATTTTGTGTATTTGGGTTCTCTCTCTTTGTTTCTTGGTGAGTCTAGCTAAGGGTCCATCAATCTTGTTTATCTTTTCGAAAAAACCAGCTCTTTGTTTCATTGATGCTTTGAATTGTTTTTTTGGACTCTATGTCATTTATTTCTGCTCTGATCTTTACTAGTTCCTTCCTTCTACTTGCTCTGGGGTTTTCTTTCTGTTTGCTTTCTAGTTCTTTAAATTGTGAGGTTACATAGTTTATTAGAGATTTTTCTTGTTTCTTGAAGTAGGCCTGTAGTGCTATGAACTTCCCTCTCAGAACTGCATTTACTGCATCTCATAGATTTTGTGTTGTGTGTTTATTTTAATTGGTTTCCAGGAATTTTTTAATTTCTTCCTGAATCTCCTCAGTAACCCATTTGTTGTTTAATAACATGCTTCCATGCGTTCAAGTGTGTTTGCATGTTCTTGTTTCAGTTGATTTCTAGTTTCATGCCATTGTGATCTGAGAAGATGCTTGATATGATTTCAATCTTCTTGAACTTGTAGAGACTTAGTTTGTGTCCTGCCATGTGGTCTATCTTTGAGAATGTCCCATGTGCACTTGAGAAGAATGTGAATTCAGTAGTTTTGGGGTGTAATTCTTTGTAGATATCTATTAAATCCATCTGGTCTAGTGCTTCATTTAGAGTTTCTGTTTCCTTGCTAATTTTTTCTTGAGGATCTATCCAGTGATGTCCGCCGGGTGTTGAAGTCCCCTGCTATGATTGTGTTGCTGTTGATTTCTCCTTGGAAGTCCTCCAGAAGATTTTTAATATATTTTGGTGCTCCTATATTGGGTGCATATATGTTTATCAAGGTTATATCTTCCTGTTGGATAGAAACTTTCAATATTATGTAGTGGCTTTCTTTGTCTCTAGTTATGGCTTTCATTTTGAAATCTATTTGATCAGATATAAGTATTGCTACCCCAGCTTCTTTTTCCTTTCCGTTTGCTTGGAAGATTTTTTTCCATCCCTTCACTTTCAACCTATGAGTCTTTTGTTCTGAGGTGGTTCTCTTGTAATCAACGTATAGACAAGTCATGCTTTCTTATCCAATCAGTTACTCTGTGTCTTTTTATGGGAGCATTCAATCCATTTACCTTTAAGGTGATTATTGATATGTACTTATTTATTGCCATTTTTGTTTGGTGTGGTTTATTTTTTTTCCTGTTTCTCCTGCTAATTACAGCAGTCCTTTTAACATCTTGCAGTGCTGGTTTGGTGCTAATGTATTCCCTTAGCCTTTTTGTCTGGGAAGCTTTTTATTTTACCTTCTATTTTGAATGATAGCCTTGCTGGGTAGAATAATCTTGGATTCAGATCCTTGTTTTTCATGACCTTGATTACCTCATGCCATTCCCTTCTGGCCTGTAGTGTTTCTGTTGAGAAGTCAGCTGAGAGCCTTATGGGAGTTACATTGTAGGTAATCTATTGCTTATCTCTTGCTGCTTTTAAGATTCTCTCTTTGTCTTTAATTTTTGGTGTTTTGATTACAGTGTGTTTGGTGTGGACCATTTTGGGTTCTTCTTACTTGGGGCTCTCTGTTGCTTCTTGAACTTGATGCCTTCTTTCTTCACCAAATTAGGGAAGTTTTCTGTCACTATTTCTTTAAATATATTCTCTAACGCTTGCTTATTTTCTTCTTTGGGGACTTCTATGATGTGAATGTTATTATGTTTCCAGTTGTCCCACAGTTCTCTTAAGCTGTCTTCCTGTTTTGTAATTGTTTTTTTTCTTTTGGTTTTCTGATTGGTTGATTTTTTTTTTTTACCCTATCTTCTAATTCACTGATTGGTCCTCAGCTTCCTCTATTCTGCTATTTAGACTTTCAAATGTGTTTTTTATTTCTGATATCTCATTTTTCATTTCTTCTTGGTGGTTTTTAATTTCCAACTGGTTGATTTTCAACATTTCTATGTCTTTACTCATGGTGCTCATGTCCTTACACATGCTGTTGGGCTTCCTCAAGAACATGGCTCTGAATTCTTGCTCTGTTAACTTGCTTAACTGCACCTCATTTACCTCGTCTTTGGTAGAAGTCTCTTGTTCTTTCATTTGGCTTTTGTTTCTGTGTTTCACCATTTTGGCTATCACAGTGGGCTTTGGAGCCTGCCAAATTTTTCTGTGGGTGTTGGTGTTCTGTATGTGGCTCCCTCTTCTGGGTTTGGATGAGCCAGGGAGGACCCTCGTTAAACACCACTGTCAAGTCTTACTTTCCTGGTTAGAATTGCTAGCCCAGGGAATGGTAGTTATCCTCTAGCTTTTTGTCTGGAGTCTAGCAGTAATGGTTACCTGAAGAGCCTTGGCTTCTCAGTTGAATGAAAAACTCCCTCAGGTGCTCAGCATAAGGGGATTTCCCGAGGGTGGGGCAGATGCTGGTTTTTAATGGGCTTCAGTTTGCATTTCAATGGCCACCCGGTGGGGTTGAATCTCTGAGGGAGAGGCTGCCACCTCTCCAGAGCCCTGTGAAGGAGTAAGATGACCACCATCCTGTGTGACCGCAACTCAGCAAAAACTCTAAGCGCCCTCTAAATCCTAAGGGTCCCCACCCAGTTTCAGTCCAGTCTGCCCTCCCTCTGCTGGAGTCTAAGGTGAGTGGCTGTGGCTATTTTAGCCTCTGTCCTGGCTCTGCGCTGTGGAGCTGCTTGGGAGTTTAACCCAAGGGCGCTGCTCGCAGCTAAGGCCACTGCTGACAGTGGGATCCCAGCCCCCCACTCACGTGTCCGCAAGCCTACCAGGATTAAGTCCGTGTCCCTGGTTGTGTGGTCCTCCAAGCTGCTTTTCTGTTGCTTTTTCCAGACGATTTGTCTATATTTTCATTGTAATTCCATTTTGGTCCTGTGAGATGGTCTGTGTAGCTTCCATTCACTCCACTGCCATTTTTGGAATGTCATCTGGTTATCTCATTCTTGTTAACAGTCGCATAATGTTCCATAGTGTGGGTGTTGCACATTTTACTAACTGTTGCACTGGTGGAGGTGTTTGGAGAGCTTGAATTTTTTCTCTCCATGACTGGCACCACAGCCAGCATGCTGAGCCAGTGTTCTTTGCTTGCTGTGTTAACACTAAAGTGGATATCCAGAACAGCGATTTGTAGGTGATCAGGCATATTCACTTTTAATTGGAATATATGCTGCCAAGCTATTCTGCAAAAAGTTGCACCAATTCAGTGGTTGAGAATCTTTCCCAGGCCTTGGATAATACCTGCTTTATCAGCTTGTTTTTATATTTGCCAGCTTGTTGCTTTAGTTGCTGTTTCTTTTTGTTTGGCCACTTTTATTTTTTCTTTGAATGTCTTTTTTTATCCTTTACTTGTTTTTGTTTTTATTTTTATTTGTAGGGTTATTTCTTCCAGTAGTTTGTACATTTTTTTTTAATACAACGTTTTCCTTTTTTTATCGCTCCTGTGTTGTGCATAGAAATGGTTTTTATTTGTGTGCAGTGTGAGGTAGGGTTTGTACTTGACTCCACACCCCAAAGTGGAGAAACATTTGTCCTAACATCATTTATAGAATGGACTATATTTGTATTATCTTTTTTACTTGAAAAATTCATCAGTAGTTTCTGTATGTTCAGATCTGGGGCTGGGAGGCACTTGAGGGCATCCTTTTTTCCCCTCACTGTACAGGAAACTGTGGCCCAGGGAGGGTGGGACTGGATAAGGTCCTTGGGTTCTGGGCCTTTCTCCTGTCTCCTGGCCTTTAGCTCTTTCATTTCTATTTTGCCCCATCTGGGCAGGTCTTGCATAAATGGTTGGAGCCAGCACTGGAGGGCCTGCCAGCTGGGCCAGAAATAGATAGCCCATTCAGTGTATACCTTTTCTGAGGACACTTGGCATTTAAGGACTAGGTACTTTAGAGGTAGATGGGTCTGGGTTAGAATTCTGGCTTCTCCTTATTTACTCTGTAATCCTGGGCCAATAACCTCTTCCTTCTGATTTTTTGAGATACTCCTTTCTCTTCTTCGAGGTGCAAGTAGGGGAGCATTTGGACAGGTGTTTGGTCTTGTCCCCCGGCCATTCTGTTCAGATTGTGTTTGCAGGAAGAGAGGCAGCTATAAATGGCACTGCATACTAATCTGCATCCACTCTTGCTTTCTTCCCAGCTGATTTAATGAAGTCATGTTTGTAAATGAAACATAATTTCAGAGATGGGCATGTTGTGGAAGAGTCTTGAGCTATTTCTTTAATTACTGAGATTCTAACAAGATGGCCAGAGCATCTGGTTATGGGACAGAGCTGCTGTTTGTGCAGTGGAGGGGTTGGGAGAGGCCAGTATGCTGCCTTCGTGAGGCACACTTCTGAACTCCATCAGGTGGCTAAGGTGATAAAGAAGCCTATGCCCACACTTAAGTAGGGCCTCACCTGTGCAGAGGACACAGCGAGTCAGGCCCCTCAAGGTGTAATGCCTGGGACAGACAGGACTGGCAAGCTCTGATGTTGGCTTTCTTCACTTTGCTATAAGGACATGAGCTTCCTTTGATAACTCATTTCACTCATAGCATTTGTTGTCCAGCAGTGTCTGGGGCCCCATGCATGTGCAGGTTTCATGCTGGGTGTTAGAATATAATGTGGGTGAGCCAGTTGTGCCCTGGCCCTCAGGCAGCTTCCATTCTAGCTGGAGGAAGGCATCAAAGAGAGCAATAGAAGCTGGTGATTGTAGCAGGGTCCTGATGGTGATGAGGGCCAGCCTGGTGGTCAGGGAGAGTCTTTCTGAGAAGGCAAATTGGATGGAGTCCAGAAGGGCCAGTAAAAACCTGAGGGAGATATTTCTGGCTATAGGGACAGCAGGTGCCAAGGTCCTGACGTGAGACACTGGGTAGTTGGAAGAGCAGGCTTTCATGGCTGCAGTGTGGGGAGCTGGAGGGCGATGGTAGGGGGTAAGAGCAGAGCAGACTTCACATAGTGCCTGAGGCTGTTCTACAAGGCCTTGGCTCTGGACTCCTGGGCCCCTCAGTGCTGGTGAAGTGCCCTGGGTCGGTGTTTCTGCACCTCTTGAGTAACAGGGGCAGCCCTCTGCCTGCAGTGGTGGTGTTCCAGCCAGGTGGGCCCCTGACAACCAACAAATCAAGGTCATGCCTCGTGTTCTGCGGCACAGGGTCTGCCCATGCTATGGTCCGTGGGGGCCCAGAGTGCAGTGTTGGCACCTCAGTCAGGCTCCAACGAGGGGGTGCTAGGGTGTTGGCTGGGAACTGGGGCAGTGGACCCACTGAGACCTTTAGAGCTTTAGTCTTTTTTTGGCATAAAGCCCGCTTGGTCACATCGTGTTCTTCTCTGATACAGTCCTGCCACTACTCTCTAAGGTTACGTTGGGATTTTCACATCAACACTTATAGGGGCAATGGGTCTGTTTTCTAACTTATTCTCTTGCACAGTCTTTGTTAGGTTCTAGAACCAGGGTTCTACTTGCCTTCTTTTGGAGTATTGCTAATTTCTCCTGGTGGGAATGGTGCAGAGGCACTGGAGGGGTGGGGACAAGTGGGCAGGGTGAAATCCCATGGATCCTGGCTGCAGCCTGACGCCTGCCCGCCTGCTGCCACAGGAGTGTGCAGGGGAGCCACTGTTTATGTTGTACTGCGCCATCAAACAGCAGATGGAGAAGGGCCCCATCGATGCTATCACGGGTGAGGCACGCTACTCCCTGAGTGAAGACAAGCTTATCCGGCAGCAGATTGACTACAAGATGTTGGTGAGTACAGGCCCAGCGTCCTGCCCTGCCCTGCCCCCGACCCATATTCTCTCACAGGCCTGCTCCCTCAGAGGTGGGTGCTGATGCTGCACCCCTCCTTGCCCCCAGACCCTGAATTGTGTGAATCCGGAGAATGAAAACGCACCTGAGGTGCCAGTGAAGGGACTAAACTGTGACACAGTGACACAGGTCAAGGAGAAGTTGCTGGATGCTGTGTACAAGGGTGTACCCTACTCCCAACGGCCCAAGGCTGGGGACATGGACCTGGGTGAGTGAGGGAGGGGCTTTCATGCTAATTGGCAGTGTGGCCAAGCTGAGGTTCTAGGCAGTGGCCTGCCAAGGTGTGCAGCCCAAAGAGAAGGGCAGTGCCAAAGGGTGTGTCTAGGGGGCCACGGGTAATGGGCTTAGCTAGGGAAGTCCAAGCAAGGCCTCTCCTTCCAGGCCAGGCACTGGCTGCTGCTGGAGGGTGCTGGAGGCTATGGAGGGGAGGAGGTGTTGAAGAGGGCTGGAGGGAAGGGATGTAATCCCAGCTGGGCTATGGATGTGGGCAAGCCAGGGTAGAGGCAGGTGGGGTAGAGGATGGAATCAGGGAGCACACTTAAGAGGGCCACCCTGTCCAGGGAAGAGTTAGGGATTGGAGTTCCTACTTACTCTTGGAGGAGGTTGGGCCATTGGCGCTCAGGGGGTGGGAGGGGCACTGTAGCTCATGAGCTGGAATGTAGAGGTACCTACAAGGGGCCAGAGGGTCGGGGCAGGTGTGGGTCCAGAGATTCCCATGGTAGATGTGGCTGGAGAGGTGGGGGCTTCGCTTTGGAGGCCTTAAATGTCTCTGAGAAGTTGGAAGAGCTTCCTAGAGCTCAAAGGCAGGGTGTTAGGGGTGGGGTTTTGGTCTGCCCAAGGTGAGACAGCTGCAGGGCATGGGGCTTAACTGCATGGGTACATGCTTTCTGCTCTGAGCCAGGATGGGAGCTGCTGGGAGGGAGACAGGGAGGAACCTTGTCCCTTTGTTATTCTGCTGTTCAGGCCCTGCACTGAGTGCCTCTAGGACACCCATGCTCTTCTCTTCAGGCTGAGAGGCCAGACCAAGGAAAGGGGGAAACCTGGCACCTGCCTGTGGCCCCACCCCTCACTGTTTCCCTCTCCTTCAGAGTGGCGCCAGGGCCGCATGGCGAGAATCATCCTGCAGGATGAGGATGTCACCACCAAGATTGACAACGACTGGAAGAGACTGAATACTCTGGCTCACTATCAGGTGATCCTGTGTCTCCCACCCTCTGGCCGTGGCTCAGCCTTTTCTCAGGGTTCCAGGGTAGTGTGGAAGCTGGTGTCCAGGCCCTTGGCTATGGGTGGGCGACAAATGTTGGGCAGAAAGGGAAACTGGGGTCACATGTTTTACCTTCCCAGACCCAACACTGGGCCCATCTGGTTGTTCCAACAGCCCTGGAGTTCACCAGAGCAGAATCTGAGGCTCAGAGTGAGGTGATTAGCCTCCAGGCACAGTACCAGGAAGGGCTGGAGGTATCACCACAGCTCCCAATGGTGGGCATGAATCTCCCAACCCTCTGCCCACAGGTGACGGATGGGTCCTCAGTGGCGTTGGTGCCCAAGCAGACGTCTGCCTACAACATCTCCAACTCTTCCACCTTCACCAAGTCCCTCAGCAGATATGGTGAGGGGTCAGGTGGGGAGAGTGGGCTCACTGGCCTGAATAGGATGCCTCTCCTGGGCCCCCTACAGCAGGCGCACACAAGGGTTGAAAGGGGCCACATCATGGCCCGTCACTTGGACACTTAGCCTTTCTCTCAGTTCTGAGACTTTACCTTTCCCCCTGCAGCACACACCCATACACAGCATGTCACCTTCTGTCCCTGACAACCCAAGCAGGTGGGGCTGAGGACCCCAGTTTTCAGATGTGGAAACTGAGGCTCAGACAGAGGAGCTTCTAGCCCGAGGCTTCCTAGTCAAGGGCAGGGCAGGTTGTGGGTGCTGGATACAGTGGGCCTGCCAGCTGACTGTGTGATGCCTGCAGAGAGCATGCTACGCACAGCTAGCAGCCCGGACAGCCTGCGTTCACGCACACCCATGATCACACCTGACCTGGAAAGCGGCACCAAGCTTTGGCATCTGGTGAAGAATCATGACCACCTGGACCAGCGGGAGGGTGACCGTGGCAGCAAGATGGTCTCGGAGATCTACCTGACGCGGTTGCTGGCCACCAAGGTAGACCTGGATGGGCAGGAGGTAGGGGCATGGGTGCAGCATAGCTAACTGCCCAGGTCACCAAGGAGATGGGCTGCTGGTGGTTCCCTGGAGCTCTTTGCTTGCACCTATCTACAGGGCACACTGCAGAAGTTTGTGGATGACCTGTTTGAGACCATCTTTAGCACAGCACACCGGGGCTCGGCCCTGCCACTGGCCATCAAGTATATGTTCGACTTCTTAGACGAGCAGGCTGACCAGCACCAGATACATGACTCAGATGTGCGCCACACCTGGAAGAGCAACTGGTACCTTAGGATGGGATTTGGCAGTTGGGCCAGGTGGGGCAGTGGGGCATAGTCAGGGGAGGTGGGGCTGAGCAGCTGCAGGAGGCCTGTCCTCTAGAAGCCCTGTTCTCATAGGTGAGGGGAGAGGCTGGCCTGGTATTTTTAGCCCCTCTTTATATGGGCCCTCCCAACTCACCCATCTGGGTGGCATCCATTGCCTCCCATGCTCTAGGACTAGGCTTGACCTCTGCTTCAACTTGGAGAACCCCCTTTGGTGTGGGAGCTAGGTGTATGCATGTGCGTTCACCTACATGCGTGCACACATGGCTTTGTGCAAGGGTGCGAGTGTGGGCTTTGTGTGAAAAATGAGCTTGGTGGGCCAGGCCCGTGCTAGCCATTGGCAGTGATGTGGATGAGTGGTAGTGACAGCAAACGGTTAGGGGCTTTCACCCCCTCAGGTAGCCAGCACCCACTACCCAGTTTGGCTTTTGTCTCCCTGAGCCTGACCACATGCCCCTGCAGCACTTGGCCCATCCTCAGAGAAGCTCCTGTGCCTCTGGCCTCTTTCTTGCTGATACCCTGGTAGTCTCACCCTCCCAGCACTGTGGCCTCTGCATGCTGCCACTTCCCAAACTTGGAGGCAGCCCTGGGCCTCCCACTCTGTTGTGCTGCCCATGGGCCTTGAAGGGGTTCCATGAGGACCACGGCAGGCAGCATCGTCTAGGTCAGTACCATCCAAGAAAATCCCTACAATGACAGAATGTTCTAGATCTGTGGTGGCTTTCTGTCCTGTGTGGCTGCTGAGCATTTGACAAGTGACTACAGCAACTGAGAATCTGAATTTTTAACTTTATTTCCATTTAAACAGCCTCAAGTGACTTGTGGCTATTAGGTAGCACAGTTGATGGCTGTTTTAGGGTGGCATTTTGGGCACAGAGGTAAAATGTCTGTGGAAATGTGTCCCCTGGAGTCCTTCCTGAGCAGAAGCAGGGTTGTGATCGTGTGTGAGTGCATGTGTAAGCATGTGACCAAGTGGAGGGACTGTCCTTCAGGAGTGTGAGTGGCAGAAGATAGTACTCACTTCCTAAGAGTCCTTTCCCCATCTGCGTGGAAATCCATGGTCACTAAAATTCAAACCCAGGCAAGCTAGGAGGCTGCCAGCTGACCCCTTCCCATGCCATCTGGAAGGGGTGCCTAGGCCCTGTCTGACCATGCATCTGACCTGCTTACACAGCCTGCCCCTGCGCTTCTGGGTGAACGTGATCAAGAACCCACAGTTTGTGTTTGACATCCACAAGAGCAGCATCACAGATGCCTGCCTGTCAGTGGTGGCCCAGACTTTTATGGACTCCTGCTCCACATCTGAGCACAAGCTGGGCAAGGACTCGCCTTCCAACAAACTGCTCTATGCCAAGGACATCCCCAACTATAAGAGCTGGGTGGAGAGGTGAGGGGAGTGTGCAGGGGGTGGGCTGCGGGCCGAGGGCTGGGACCCAGCTCATGTGCCAGCCTGCCATCTGCCTGTAGGTACTATGCTGATATTGCCAAGATGCCTGCCATCAGTGACCAGGACATGAGTGCGTACTTGGCCGAGCAGTCACGGCTGCACCTGAGCCAGTTCAACAGCATGAGCGCCTTGCATGAGATCTACTCCTATATCACCAAGTACAAAGATGAGGTGAGTACAAACACCAGCCTTGCTCCAAGTCTGGTTCACACTACCTTGCTCAGCCCTTCACCAGGCCTAGCCAAGCAGGGCTCCCTCCTTAGGACCAACTGCATCCAGTCCCTCCTCCTCCTCCCCTGGCCTCTGGGCCGGCCAGGCACCTGCCTTCTCTGATTTGCTTGCCCCCTGGCCACTTCACTTGCTGAGGCAGGGATACAATGCTTGTTGTAATTGCCCACCAGGTCTAGCAGGGTCAGCCTGGGCTGCAGCAGGTCAAGGAGCATGCTTCTGGACAATTTGGGGGTGTGGGGGAGCAGGGGAGCAGATTGCAGTGGCTTCCTGAAGTGGAGAAAATGAGTTGGTGAGTGTTCTCTAGAGCCTTCCTCCTTTAGTATCTTTTTTGCTGCCCTGGAGTAAGGATGCAGCAGGTCTCCTTGCCATCTGCTACACAGAGCTGGGGCTCCCTGTGATATCTGTGGAAGGAGGACTGATTCATGGGCTGAATTGGATGGGGCACACAGTGCCAGAGAGGCAGGATGGGCATGGCCACTGCCAAGGCCCTGAGACCAGATTGGTTCTGGCTGCAGGACTATGGAAGCCAGGAGCCTGAATCAGAGCTGTGCTGAGAGGAGGGGCGGAGGGAGAGGTGGGAGAGGCCAGGCTAAGGCAAGGGGCCTGTCACTGGGTGTGCAGGCTTTGGGGAACTTGGGCTTTCCCCTGTGTGAGACAGGCCATCTCTAGAGACAGACCTGTGATCTGACTTTGGGTGCCCAGGGTGAGTTGGAGGCAGGGACCACGTAAGGGCTGGGTATGGGTGGGAGGGACCAGGATTTACTATGGGGTGTGACTGGCTATGGGGCATGACTCCAGACTTAAGGTGGAATGAGCTACAAGAGGTGGGAAAGTCCAAGGAATCCACCTTGGACTTTTATTTAAGTTTGAGGGGAAAGGAGCTAGGACTCAGGAGAGACTCCGCCTGCAGGGTCAGGCTGTGGGGTCAGCAGCTGAGACTAGAGGAGATAGCCCTGGATGTCAGTCCAGAGCCAGAAGGGGTGGGCTGAGACTCAGAGGTGGGACTGGGTATCTGGAAGTTGAACAGGTGTCCTAGGTCCAAGAAGGATAAGCAGCGGATCCTGAGTGACCTGACAACTAGCTAGGGGTTGGAGAGTAAAGCCTGCCATCCTTGGGCTCATGAGGGAAAGCGGAGAGAAGCTAGAGGTTCTCTGAGGAAATCCCCTATAAAGGGGTACAGAGAAACTGGGGTGGTGGGATAGAGGAGGATGGTGACATGACCACATACTGGTAGACTGATGTGCCATCAGGGACCAGGAATGTGAACTTAAGGTGCTCCTGCTTCCTGGGCTGTTGCAGTGCAGAGAGAGCATCCAGATGGTGACGACCCATCTGTGTCCCAGGTGGCCAGGCCCAGTTCCCATTTACAGATGGGGAACTGCACCAAGGGTACATGAAGGGCTGGCTGTGAGCAGAGAGCCCTGCTTGGGGCTGGAGTTTTGTGGTTTGGGAGTAGGAATAGTGACCAGGGGGAAGGGAGACTCACTCTTCACACCAGTGTCCTTGTGTGGCAGGGGAGGAGGGGGCGGTGGTCTAGGTTCAAAACCCAGTTCCCCCAGTTCGGAATGAAAGGGATGGAATTAGGTGTCTACTCCAGAGCCCCCACCAGTCACAGCTGTCACTTTATTGTGTATAATCCTCCAAGCTTCCATGTAGTGGTCCCATGTGAGCGGCAGCCCTGTCAGGCTCACTAACATTTCTGTCTGCCTCCCCAGATCCTGATGGCACTGGAGAAGGATGAACAGGCTCGCCGGCAACGGCTCCGGAGCAAGCTGGAGCAGGTGGTGGACACAATGGCCCTGAGCAGCTGAGCCACCCAGCCACCACTGCCCAATGGGAGATTAGTGAGAGGGACTGCAGGGGTGGCCTCCAACCAACAGCCAAAGCTGGGAGGTCCCTGGAGGCAGCCTTCCCTGATGTGTGCCGAGTGCTTATGTGCTCGGGACTGGCATGCAGGCTAACATCCTCCTGGCCCTCTCTTCCCCCTGGCGGAGGTGGGGAGGTGGGAGGGTCCTGGTTCTTACTAGTATGAGTGAGACAGTGCCCACAGCACCCTCTGTGCCCAGAGCTGCTGGCCACAAGGCAGTGGGATCCTAGGTCTGGCTGGAGGCCTTCTTGGGAGACTCAGCTGACTGCTGAAGACTTGAGGAGTAAGTCTGAGCCCTCTGGGAGGAGGGATGCCAGTCTGGTTGTCTCCGAGGCCAGGCATGAGGCCAGAAGGGCCAGGACAATGGGAAGGGGTCAGCCTTCCCGGTTTCCCTGGCAGAGTCTGAGGGTTGAGGCCTGGGGAGGCTAAATGCCAAGCCTGGCCAAGGTAAGCTGTACTCAGTCTGGGCTGTTGCCACCCGCCTGCCACCCTCATGCTCCCTGCTGCACACGCCACCATCCTCCGATTCACCGCGTGCTCTCTGCGGTGGAGGCAGGAGCACCTTGCCCAGAGAGAGGCCCCAGCTCCCTCCTGTGGAGGGGCTGCAGGAAACAGTGCTCTCAGCTCCCAAGAGACTTCCAGAAGGACTTGTGACTCCCATTGTGTTCTCAGGGCTGTGCCTCTGGGAGCCACTGGAGTCTGGGGCTCCAGTCATGAGCACACACTCCCGTTATTTATTCCTCCATTGTATCTGCTCTGGGTAGCTCTCCAGCATGGAGGTCCTGGGAGCAGCCCCAACCATCCTCTTCCTTCCCTCCATCTCTGTCTCCCCTGCTCTCCACGTTTACCTTCTAGTGGCTTCCAGTCTGGCATCTCAGCAGCGTGGGGGCCCCTCAAGCATAATGGGACATCTGGGGGCTATTTTTTGTTTTTTTGGGGAGAACAAAGAAATTCTGCATTCTGCTTGGGCAGCCAGAACTGTGGCAGGGCCCCTTGGGTCATACTCTATGGCCTGGCTGGGAACAAGACACAGTGAGTGACCAGAGGGCCTGATGGTTGGCTCTGTCCACCCTGCCCTCAGTAAGCAAGAGAGAACAAATTTTTAACTAAAACAAAACCTGTACATTAGTGTGTGTATGTGTGTGTGTGTATATATATATATATATATATATATATATATATATATATATGTATATGAGTGTGTGTGTGTGTGTCTAGCCTCAGTCTCCAGCCCCAGTGGGGTCCTGTATAGTTGACTGGAGGAGGAGAAATTTTACAGACAATTTAGAATAAGAAAATTAAGGCAGTGGGAGAGCAATACCAAATGGTCGTGAAGCAAATGGCCAGTTTCCCTGAGCGGAACACCCCAGGCCTCTGCCCCTTGACCTACGGTCTGTCCTGTTTTTAGTTTTGATGTAAAAAAGAGAGAACCTCTCTCAGCAAGTGCTCCCCCACCCTTTTCCAGGTCGAGGGCTGTGAGTTCCTGCATGACTGTGCTAGCATTAAGTCTGACTTGATCTTTTTAAAACTGCAAGTGTTGAATACTAGAGGTTGTTAGACACTTTTTAAAATGTTTTTAATTAATCAGTCACTTGTGAAAGCAGACAAGTTCACTTTTTTGATGGTACTAAAGACTCCCATGGACTTTAAGGGACAGCTAACTGTGCCAGCACCATCTTGAGGTCCCCACCCTAGGCTGTGTGAGCCAGGCTGCACACCTTGGAGATCAGGTTAAGGGCCGGGGCTGCCTTCTTGTGTAGGGAAGCTAGTGGGAAGGCAGAGAACTCAACTTGGGAAGCTCCTGGAATGGGGGGAGGTAGCAGGTTTCTTCCTCACCCACCCTGTGGGCATTGAGCAGTGCTCCTGCCTCCCACTGCTGTGGAGGACTAGCTGGAGCTCAGGCATCCCCTCCTGACACTAGTGTAGCCTACATGGGCTCGTCCCTGGGCTGACATGGGGGCCAGAGCTGAGGCCCATCACTAGAGATCAAGCAGTCTTTTTGGTGGTCACTGCCTTGGCCTGGATTCTACTTCCTGGGTGTACTTCTGTCTCCCCTTGGTGCCACCTGGATGTGAGCCTCAATTTTCCTCCAAAGTCTTCCCTGGATGCTGGCTTCTAATTGAAGCCCCATTCTTCCACTTCCCTGCTCTGCCCTTTTCAGAGTCTCAGCCCTTCTTCCTGAGGCCTCCCAGCCTGCAGAGAGCTGCCACATGCTCACCTAAAGAGGCTGTTCCTGGTGAGGGAGGAGGACGGGTGGCCCACCTAATAGTGCACACCTGTCAGGCGCAAGCACTTTAGCAATATCTGTTTACATGTGAGCTCATCAATTTGATTCTAAGCCTGCTGTCTACTCTGTGCAGCAGGTCCTCCCACACCTCCCTTTTCTGCCTGGTCTTGAGTTAGGCTCAGTTCTTGTCACTAGTTCTCATAGTCCTCTGAGCTCTGTAGCACCCCAGGCGCTAGGGCCCAAGCACCTCACCGTCACCTCCAGAGTGACATCCTGCCAGGGGCTCTGACCCCAAGCTCTGGCGCTGGCCTGGGGGGTATGAGGCCCTGGTAGGAGCCTGGGGATGGAGTCCCACTTTGCAGTGAAGGCCCCTCTGTAGGCCCAGAGTCTAGGCCACAGCACAGGGTGCTGTGCAGGGATACCTGTCCTGTCCCAGGCACTGCTGCTATGGCCTGTCCTTCCTCGGGCTGTTCCTTCCAGCCTTCCGCACTCTTGTCTCAGGAGTGCCCGGGGATGGCTCGTGCCTTGGTCTGGGAGCTGGGCCTCTCAATATACCTCGAGCTTGCCCTGCATTTCCTGACCCAGGGCAGAGCAGCTGGGGTCACCCCAAGGTGGAGGGCCCCAAATGTTATTCCCACCCTCCCTGGTGTGACCTTGCTGAGAACCTCTGCCTTGGTTTTTCTGCTAGTTCTGGATGTGATGGCTCATGTTGGTGCTACACAAGCTAGAATAGATATATTTACAGAGAGATATTTTTAAGATGAAGCCCACAATTAGCTGTCCTTTAATGCCACAGGGCCCCCACCCAAAAGAAGAACAATCACTAGGCCGGCCTGAGCTGCCCCTTGCCATTGCCCCTCCCAGGAGCAGTGTGGCTGATGGGGTGCTCAGCCCACAGATTGTGTAAATTCACGGTCATTTCCTATTTCACTGTTCTTCAGATTTAGTACTTGTAAATACACACATTAAGGAGAGATTAAACATTTTTGCTAAAGCTCATGGCTCTGGGCTTTTCTTGCTGAGAGGGGTCTTGGGAGAGGGTGGTTGGCACGTGGCACAAGATGACAAGCATATCCCTTGTTTGGAACAGCGTCTCTCCAGCCATGCTGGGACTACTCACCATTGGTGCTGATCCTTGGCTTCCAGTGTTTCAGCAGATTCGGAGGTGTGTTGCCTGGGTCAGGACTGCATTGCTCCTATGTGCTAAGAACCTGCAGGTGTCCTGGGCCTTGGAAGTACTTTGAATCCATCTGAGCCTGAAAACATCAGGGCCTGAGCACCTTGGCAGCAGGTTGTCCCTGGGTCCCTGACAATGTGCTTTTTTGAATCTCCCCAGGGGGTTCTTATGTGTAACAGGGTTGTGGACCCCTGATTCAGAGTAGTGATTCCCTGAGGGCCTTTTTAAAATGCAGGCTCTGATACAGAGGGCCTGGGGTGACCTGATGCCTGTAACCAACAAGCTCTGGTGACCAGAGGCCGCAGTCCTGGGACGCCAGCCAGAATAGCAGGGGCTAGAACTGCATGTCCCTGCCTTTCTCAGCCAGGAGCACTCTCTTTGGAGCCTTGCAGCAGAGAAACCCAGTTTGGGAAATGTTGGCCTTTCCAGCACAAACCCCACTAGTCCATTCCATGAAAATTATGGCATACTTTTCTGATGAAGAAGGTATGGATGCAGGCTGTGCTGGCCCTGGGACCTTTTCCTCCACGGCCCACCAGGGATGGCCATTCCTGCCCCAGAGGATGGGCGTGGGGTCAGATGTGATAGTTTTGGATGAAGCAGGCCTGTGTCTAGATGACACAAGTGTGACGTGTCCCCAAAGGGCACATCGGGACCTGCTCTGCACCTTAGCTTTAGGCTACCCCCAGGCAGTGACAATGACAGAGGCTGACTGCTCACCTGGTTGGCACTCTCCAAGCTCTGCCAGTGAAGGAACTGGTTTGGACCTCACAGCGACTTTGTGACGTAGGGGTTATTATTTCCAACATGTAGACAGGATGCTGAGGGGCACACAGTTGTTGCCCAAGGCCACAAAGTGGTAAGGGACAGCCAGATTGAAATCAGGTCACAGTGAATCAGGAGGGAAGTTCCCAGAGAACCCTGGTAGTGCTCTGGCTCACCTTCCCACAATATCTCTATCCAAGAACTCTGACAGCAGGCCATAAATCATAATACCTCCGGCTCCAAAATGGGCCAGTCCTGACAGCTGGGGCTGCAGGTGTCATGCTCAGCACCAGGCTCAATTCCAAAAAAGAAATCAGTAGAATCACCATTAAATTGCATCAGAAACAAACTTAGCAAACATGTTACAGTCTGAGTGTGGCATGGCTTGTTCTCACAGGTTGGTCCCCTCCAGCTTTCCAGTATAATCAGCCTTGCCTCAATTACCTTTGTTAGGCTGCCCAGGGCTCCAGCCCCCCAGCCTGAAATTGGGTGATCATCTTTGAGCTGCAATCAGTGTGCACCGTGCAGTGGTCAGATGTGATTATATAGCTGGCAAGTGCAGGAAGGAAGCAGGTTCCTTTTGATTGCTGACCCAAAGGCTCGTCGGGGGTATTAAAACCATCAATTGAGCCCCTTCTCTGTGCCCAGCATTGTGCTAACCTTGGTGATGAGATGGAAGTTAGCACAGGGACTCTGTGAGCAGTGATAAAATAGTAGGCCAGACTAAATAAAAACTAAGGTAACTATCTGGGTCATGTGTGAAGAAAACATAATTGCATGTGACAGCAGCCAGGTAGAAAAGAAGGGTCTTCTGGGGAGTGGCAGTGGCGTGGATACCTGAGGGACAAGGGGGACCAGCCATGGTGGTATCAGGAGAAGAGCATTCACTGATTCAGGAATGAACCAGGCCTGCTTGAGTAACGGGGGAGAGGAGGCAGGATGGGCAATGTGTGAGGAGAACAGCAGCAGGTTTCCAGGCCAGGATGGTCCATGTCCCGGGGGCCTAAAGCCTGAAGAGGACTAGGCAGGCTGTTCTGAGCTGCTTGGGAAGCAAGGAGAGTGGGCTCTGATTTGCATTTGGGAGGCTGTGGGATTAGAGGGCCAGAGGCCTGAGGAGCCAGAGACCATTTGGGATGCTCCTGCAGATGTCCTCCAATGACCTTGGCCCCAGTGTACCCCTTTGGCGCCTTCCTGAAGACCCGACAGCCCATTAGATGGAGTTACTCTATG
Source organism: Molossus molossus (assembly GCF_014108415.1). NCBI lineage: Eukaryota > Metazoa > Chordata > Mammalia > Chiroptera > Molossidae > Molossus > Molossus molossus. The sequence continues at coordinate 55,764,910 of NW_023425399.1, read as the reverse complement.
GGAACTTGTGGACTTTTTGAAAATGGGGCCATGTGACTTGTTCTAGTCAATTACTGGATTGTCAGTGGTAGTGGCTTGGGTCATGTCTGGGCAGGGCATCTAGTCATCCTCGAGTGAAGAGCCTCTAGGCAGCCTTTACTGGGCTTGTGTCATGAGCACAGAGTATAGCTCGGTTGTGCAGGATATGGACATTTGGGGAATTGTTTCTGCAGCACAACTCAGACAATACTGACTGATAACAAGCTTAATAGTATTGTCAGTACAGAAGAGGACCTGAGGACAAAGAGAGGTAAGATCCATCACTCATCCATGGATACAGAGCCACGATTCGAACCTAGACTGTCTACCAGCCCATTTAGGGTCTTATTACTTAGTTTTCAGCATCATTGCTGCATCCAGTTGAAAACCACCCAAGAGCCCAGCTGGTGTGGTTCAGTGAATTGAGCACTGTTCCATGGACTGAGAGGTCAGAGTTTGATTCCCAGTCAGGGCACATGCCCAGGTTGTGGGCCCAATTCCGTATGGGGCATGCAGGAAATGGCCCATTGATGTTCTATCTCATTGATGTTTCTATCTCCCTCTCCCTCTCCCTTCCTCTCCAAAATCAATTAAAAATAAATAAATAAAACATTTTAAAAAGGAAAGAAAAGCACCCAAGAAGTACTTGAGCCTATGTTCCATGCTGAGTGCCCATCTTAACCTAAACTGGCTTGAGCAATGACAGGACTGGTTGGCTCATGTAATGGAAAAGTCCAAGGGTGCATCTAGCTTCAGGCATGGCTAGAGCCAGGGGCTCCATGAGGTCATGAGGAATCTGTCTTTCTCCTCTGTCCTCTGTATGGGCTTCATTCTCAGGCAGGCTCTTCCCAAATGAGGGCTAATAATGATGGCTGCCAGCAGCTCTAGGTTTACCAGCTGGGTAAGCATGCTGGAAAGAGACTGTCTTTGGTCAGTATATGTCTGGGTAGCGATTTCATGGGCCAACTTTAGGGCCCATGTCTCTATTGGAATAAATTATTCTGGCCCATAGGATGAAGTGCTCTGATGGACCAGACCCAGGTCACATGCCAGTGAGGTCTGCTCATTTTCTCTTTCTGTTTTACAGACTATATAGAACTAGGGAGTCTCATGCAATTTGTAAATTCTGCCTGTATCTGCACTCAGAATACCTGAGGGGATGAATCAATTGTCAGAGGTTCCCTGGGGCATCTCTGATTACCTAGTCTCTTTCTGTGGGCTGTAATTAATTGCTGACTGCCCATTTTAAGCACTGAAAATGCCTAAATCCTATTTACCACCCAGCTTTTGCTTCTTGTGTGACCTGTACTGAGGGGGAGATCTGGCCTGAGGCTATCCACAATACCAGTGAGCTCTGCAAGATGACAGGTGGGGTGGGCCAGGGAATGACGTGTGGGGGTGGGGGTGGGGGGGTGTGCTACATCTTTGGCCATGGGTGGTGATCAACCTCGTGAACAGTTTGGATGTTGGTGCATTCTGATCACTAACCTGGAAGTATCACAAGAGGACTGGAGTGGGGATCTCCAGAGTTGGGGATGGGTGTGGGTTGGTCCACTCCAGCCTGGATAGTATCATTTCTCCTTTACCCATCAACCCTCACCACCAACCCGCCACCTACAACTCTTGACCCATCCACTGATCTACCCCTGTTCCTTCATCCTACCCACCCACCATTTTACCCCACTGACACCATATATTGTCATCCAACCATTTCTACCTGCAATTCATTCCTCCTTTCTCTCCAGCTTTTTTTTTTAATCCTCACCCGAGGACATTTTTTTTTTTTTTCATTTTTTGTTCAGATAGAGTGGGAAGGAGAGAGAGAGAGAGAAACATCGACGTAAAAGGTACACATCGAGTGGCCGCCACCTGCACGACCCAACCAGGGCCGGGACAAACTGCAACCAAGATACGTACTCTTAGTGGGAACCAAACCCTGGTCTCTCTGGACCGCAGGCCGATGTTCTAACCGCTGAGCCAAAGTGGCCAGGGCCTTTCTCTCTAGCTTTTTTTTTTATTATTTTTTGGTACGTGCTCCTAGCGGGAACCGAACCTGGGACTCTCTGGTCCACAGGCCGACGCTCCAACTCCTGAGCCAAACCGGCCAGGGCTCTCTCCAGCTTTTTAATCATCCATCCACAGATCCATTGGGTTGGGTTGAGGCAAGTCCTGAAGGATCCTGAATGCCACATAAAGAGTTTAAGCTTACAAGTGTTGGTAAGGATGTAGAAAAATTAGAACCCTTGTGCACTGTTGGTGGGGATGTAAAATGGTGTAGCTGATGTGGAAAACAGTATGGAGGTTTCTCAAAAATTAAAACTAGAACTACTATGCAGTAATTCCACTTCTAGGAATTTACCCCAAAGAATTGAAAGCAGGCACTTGAAAAGATATTTCTACATCCATGTTCATAGCAGCATTATTCACAATGGCCAAAAGGTGAAAACAACCCAAGTGTCCATTGATGGATGAATGGATAAACAAAATGTGGTCTATACATACAAGGGAATATTATTCAGCCTTAAAATGGAAAGGAACTCTGACACATGCCAAAGCATGGATGAACTCTGAGGACATTTTGCTGAGTGAAATAAACTAGTCAAAAAATGATAAATACTGTATGATTCCACTTATATGATGTTCCTAGAGTAATCAAAGTCATAAAGACAGAAAGTAGAATAGAGGTCACTGGGGACTGGGGAGGGGAAATGGGGAATTAGTGTTTAATGGGAAGAGTTTTGGTTTAAGAAGATGAAGAAGCTCTGGAGATGGATGGTGGTAATGGTTGCAAAACAATGAATAAATGTATTGAATGGCACTGAACTAATTGTACATTTAAAAATGATTAAGATGTTCAATTTTATATTATGTGTGTTTTACCACATTTAAAAATAATAATAAAGACATTTAAAAGAGACTGAGCTTTATTGTGTGGATAAGAGGGCCACAGAATATTCAGCAGCAGAAGCACTGGGCTCTTCGGCCTTCATTGTCCCATATCTCTGGCTGCAGTTCTGGCCTTGGTCCCACCTCTCACAGGCTGAACCCCAGTTCCTATAGGAAGATTCCCTCAGGTGTCACTATTCTGGAAAGGCCCAAGCACAGGTGGAAGTTGGAAGCTGTGACCCAACCCCAGAATGTCCAGTGTGTTCGAGCCCCTACAGGACTTGGGGCTCCATACTCCAATGCTCACCTGGTGGCTCCCAATCCCAGCTTTCAAAAATACCTCTCTCTTCTTGAAACTTTTTATGTGCTTAATGGATAAAGACTTTTTCCATTTATATAACCACCTTGTCATTACTGCACTAATAACATTAATAAAATTAGTATTTGCATATTAAATGTTCTCAATTGCCTCAAAACTGCATTTTCACAGATGGCTTGTTTGATGAGGACCCAGGAGCTGCCTGTCACACTTGGTTTTCTGTCCTTTTCGTCTAGGTTTACATGCCCCTTCCTGTTTTAAAAAACAGTTCTTGTCAGAGAAGCAGGTCCTTTGTCCTCAGGACCAATGTAGTGGTGGTGACTTGCTCCTTCGCCCCGTGTGGTTGGACTCAGGTTTTATATTCCAGGGAGCAGGCCCTGTGCTTCTGGGAGCATCTGGATGGACCCCTAGTGTCCCTCCACTTACATGGGTCCCTTGTCTTACCTCTTTTGTTTCCTGGGCTACTGGGGAATTCTTCCAACTACTTCAAATTCTCCTCTAAATATACTCTCTCCTTTTTAACTTGAGGAAATTATTTAAAAGGGAAACTTTATGGCACTATCATAAGTAGAAGACCAGTATCACTTGCCATAAATAAATAGATGACTGAAAAAATAGTACAACAAAAGTAAAAATAATATTAAGTTTTAGCAACAAGGAGTTGTGTACATAAAGTCCTCTGTCAAAGTTACTACATGCCAGCCAGGCATGGAGAGAGACCCGGGACACAGACGTGTCTCTCAGATCGTCTGTGTTCTTGGCTGAGTCTGCACGCTCTTCCGTCCTGGTTCCCTTGCTGACTGCCCTGGCAGGTGGCTAGGGTGGGAGGAGGGGAGGACCTTGCAATCCCCCAGGGTAGGTGCCCCCCCCCACCCCCCGTGCTGGCACTGTCTGGCAGCCTAGGTCTGATTCAGTAATGCCACCTCTGCCTGCTGCTCCTTCAGCTGGGTGATCAAGGTTCCTGCTCCCTCTGCCTACCCCCTGGTGTAAAATTCCCTCCCAGGCACTGCTTATTTTGTGACTGAATGCTGTCTGGGAAAATCCTCAGTTTCAATTAAGGTCAGGTCTGTCCTGCCTAAAATACTCACGTACCACCCAGAGTGCCTGCCCCACATATTTCAAATACCTGGCATCAGTGGACCCGCAGGGGTGGTCCTACCCCAGTGTGTGTCCCTGCTCCTGCCCTGTAGGGCTCAATTGCACCTTTCCTTTCTTTTTTTTCCACTGGCTTCATGGGGAAGCTTTCAGGGCCCTTCTCCAGACACCAAAAGTGTGCCTCCCCACCACCCCCCCCATTGTATGTCTGAGCAGTGCCATATCTCTCTCCCTGTGGGTTTGGTCTGTCTGGCAACAGCACCACACAGGTGTGTGACATTCTTGTCATTCTTTGTATGTTTGCAGGGCCTGACAGGATAGAGAGCAGGGTGCAGCAACAGCTTTTAGTCCAAGAACAAGAGCCAGAAAGGCATTTCTCTTGCTGAAATGACCAAAAATAATTTTCAAGACACAAATTATCTTTAAGTTAGTAGTCTACGAGAGGGGGAAGTGGGATTCCTGGCTTGGAAACCTGTGTCTCATACTTAGTACTGTGTAATGGAGGAAGCCTCTGTCTCTTCTTCAGCCTCAGTTTCTTAATCTGTAAAATGGAAGCACAGCCTGTCAGGGTTGATGATAGAATTGTATGACAACGTTTGTGTAAAAAAGAGTAATAGAGATTATGTTTGAGATACATGCAGGTGTGTTTTTATACCCTGTAAATCCTGTTATCCTGGAGGGTGAACAACTATCCAGAACAAAGGAACTCTCTCATCACTTCTGACTAAAGCTCCTACTTCCTCTGTGAGCCAATGGTCAGGAGAAAAGGGGGATTTGTAAACCCCTTAAGCTGGATTCCAAAATGATGGCAAAGTGAATGGAAGATACACAGACAATCTTCCAGGACCAAACTGGAATTACAACTAAAATAAAGACAAATCATCAGGAAAAAGCAACAGAAAAGCAGCTTGAGAGAACCAACCAAATAACAAGGGACATTGAATTGAGCCCGGTAGGTTTGTGGAGGTGCAAGAGGGGGACTGGGAGCCCACGGACAGCAGTGATCTTAGCTGTGAGCAGCACACTCAGGGTTAAAATCCCAAGCTGGCTCCACAGTGCAGAGAGCTGAGACAGAGCACTAAATTAGCTACAGCCATTCACCTTGGGCTCCAGCAGAGGGAGGGTGAACTAGACTGGAACTGTGTGGGAACACTTGGCATTTGGAGGGCACTGCAGAGCTTTTGCTGAGTTGTGGCCACACAGGACGGTGGCCATCTTATTCCTTCCCAAAGCTATGGGGAGAAGCAGCATCCCCTCCCTCGGAGATTTAACCCAACCCAAATGGGCCAAAGAAATGTAAATTGAGGCTCAATAACAACCAGCATCTGCCCCACTCTCAGGAAATCCTCTTACACTGAACACCTGAGGGAGTTTTTCATTCACCTGAGAACCTGAGGCTCTTCAAATAACTGAGACTAATAGCCTTCAGGAAAAAAGCTAGAGGATAACTAAATCTTTTCTGGGCTTGCAAACTACCCAGGAAAGTAAGACTTGACCGTGGTGTTTAATGTGGGTGCTCCCACACTCATCCAAATCCAATAGAGGGAGCCACAAACAGCAGAACATCAACACCCACAGGGAAAATTTGGAAGGCTCCAAAACCCACTGAGATAGCCAAAATGGTGAAACAAAGAAACAAATACCAAATTAAAACACAAGAGACCGCTACTGAAGATGAGATACATGAAATGCAGTTAAGTAAATTATCAGAGGTAGAGTTCAGAGTCATGATCTTGAGGAAGCTCAACAGCATGAGTAAGGACATCAACACAATGAGTAAAGATATAAAAACATTGAAAATCAACCAATTGGAAATAAAAAACCACCAATAAGAAGTTAAGAATGACATAGTAGAAATAAAGAACACAGCGGGCCCTGGACAGTTTGGTTCAGCAGTTAGACCTCTGGCCCACGGACTGAAGAGTCTTGGGTTAGGTTCCCACTAAGGGTGTGTGCCTCAGTTGCAGTTTGTCCCTGGCCCTGATTGAGGTCGTGTGGGTGGCGACCACTCAATGTGTCTCTCTCACATTGATGTTTCTCTCTCTTTCTTCCTCCCTCTCTCCTGCATGCTCTATCTGAAGATGAATGTAAAAATGTCCTTGGGTGAGGAGAAAACACACACACACACACACACACACACACACACACACACACACACACACACATTGGAAGGACTAAACAGCAGAGTAGAGGCAGCTGAGGACCAGGTTAGTGAATCAACCGATCAGAAAACCAAAAGGAAAAAACAATTAAAAAATAAATAGACAGTTTAAGAAAACTGTGGGGCAATGGGAAACGTAACAACATTTGCATCATAGGAGTCCCCGAAGAAGAAGAAAATGAGCAAGGGTTAGAGAATATATTTGAAGAAATAGTGATAGAAAATTTCTCTAATTTGGTGAAGGAAGCAGGCATTCAAGTTCAAGATGCACAAGAGAGCCCAAAGCAAGAAGAAAAACAAGCCCACACCAAGACACATAGTAATTAAAATGTCAAAAATTAAACCCCTTAAGCTGCTTCAAGAGCCAAAAGCAGTTTCAAGATGCAGAGATCACTCAGTAACCTCTGCCACAGTGGGCAGGGTTGGGGTCTAGAAAGTTGAGTCAGGAAGAGGAAGCTAATAGGGTGAGGGTGGGAGAGCAGAGCAACATCCTGAGTCTCAACACAAGAGCAGCATAAGTTCAAAAGTCAAAGTGTTCAGTAAAGAACTGAGGCTGAGGAGCAGAGGAACATGGGATCAGGGCCGTTTCCCGAGAACAACTTCAGGGAGAACTGTTTATACCATAGTCTATGTTGATGGTCCCCTATGGAGTTCTGCAGTGCACAGTCTGCCAGCTGTACAAGGTGGCCCTTAATGGTGAGATACTTCCACTGGTGGCTGACAGAGGAACAGATCTTTCCTTCCCTAGTATCAGGATGCCTGGCAAGTTTTTCCCTAGACCCCAGTGTCATTTTCGAAAGAAGGAAGAAATAGGAGAAAGAGCTCTGTTAGAAAGTTGAATTATGACTTAGACATACATTTTTTACAACAAGAACTGTTAAAACAAAATAAATATTAAATAGCTAGATTGAGATTTTTTTTTTTAAGTTTAAGGTTTTGTTTTTATTTCCCAGTGGGGCTGAAGCTTGGAAGCAAGATTAGATAAATTATAGACAATTAAGAAGCTACATTAGCCCTGGCTGGTTTGGCTCAGCAGTTAGAGCATTGGCCCATTGACAAATGAGTCGACAATTTTATTCCAGTCAAGGGCATGTACCTCAGTTATGGTTTATCCCTGGCCCTGGTCGGGTCATGCAGAATTCAGCTGTAAGGTCAGCGGGCTCTGGGGGAGTCGCATGACTAGGAAATGCATGGCCAGAGGAGATACTCCACCTTACCCGGATGCCCTGAGGCAACACTACTGGTCACATCTCACCACCCTTCCCAGCCAGTCAACATATGCCACACCCAAACCTCCCCAGCACCTAGCCAGTCACTTGATGCCACACCTAATTACCCCACCCAGGTCCCTAACGTCCCTATAAATCCTCCCTGGGGGACAATGTAGCAGTGCAACTTCCCTGGCCCCCGCCATATGAACCAGTAAACCTCACCCAGGAAGGCCTCAATAAAATTTTCTTGCCTGCTTTTGTGGCTTCTTTTCTCTTTCTTCCTCAGTGAGATACCTTATATTTGGTGTTGAAACCTGGGAAGAGCTTGAGCCCACCTGGGCCGCTCCTCTCCCTCCCTCCTGTGGAAGACCAGGGACCACTGACCTTCCACCCAGTTTGGTGCATAGTATGGTAAATTCTTCTGCCTCTGGCCTCTCCTCAGTTCTCTCCACCTCTGAGGCTCCCTGTTCATAATCACAGCTGTGTTAGGGACCTCTTATCCATTCTGAGTGTGTGGGGTTCCGTGGAGACATCCCAGATGCTCCCCTCTCTATCTGTCTGGTGACCAGTGATTGAGTTGCAGGATGCCAGTTCTCATCTCTGATCACTCCAGGACTGAGACCAAGCATGGGCAATCAGGAATCTCGACCAGATCCAAAATCACCTCTAGGGTGTCTCATTTTAAATCTCTCAAAAATAGGTTCCTCCCTACAGAAGAAGAAATGTTCTTCTTCTCCACTGTGGCCTGGCCACAATACCCACTGGGCAACCACTCCAGATGGCCTCCTAAAGGGACTTTCAATTTTACCACACTCACCAACTTAGGAAACTTTTGCCAAAGAAATGGGAAATGGTCGGAAATTATATATATTCAGGCTGTTTGGTATTTGTGATCTCGTTCTAACCTCTGTGCCTCCTGTTCCATGGCACAGGTCCTCCTAGCTAAAGACACCCCCTCCAGACCCTCTGCTCCTGACCTCTCCTCATTTGCTGACCCCCCAGAGAAACTGTCCCTGCCTCCCATCCAGTATGACCCCACTTTTAACTCTTCTCCACCTTACCCTGACCCATCCGCCTCTAACCGTCCTCTGCCCTCCATCTTGACTCCCACTCTCTCCTTCCCTGTCAGTGCTCACATGGGGTTACATCATGATGGGAAGGAGCCAACCTCCTCTGTTCTCTTCATGAGGTAGTGGGAGTAGAGGAACTTGTGCGGGTCCATGTTCCTTTTTATCTCTCCGATCTATCCACTATCAAAAAGCGTTTAGGATCTTATTCTACCAATCCCACAGCCTTTATCAAAGAGTTCAGATATCTCACTCAGGCTTATGAACTTACCTGGAATGATCTCTATGTCATTATGTCCTCTACCTTTACCCCCGATGAACACAATAGGATTCAAACAGTGGCACAAGCCCATGCCAATAGGGTACATCTTCCAGACAACCAGATGCCCATCGGGACTCAGGCAGTCCCCGAGGCAGAACCCAATTGGACTTATCAAGATGGTAGATGGAGGCTAGACCAAATAGTCCAATGCCTCTTGGCAGGCATTCAGAATACAGCCCAAAAGGCAATTAACTATGACAGACTAAGAGAAGCCACTCAGGAACCTGATGAGAACCCAGCTCTATTCCTAAACTGCCTAACTGAGACTATAGTTCTCCACACCCAACTGGACCCTGCCTCAGTAGGGGGGACCACAGTCTTAGCTACTCATTTTGTCTCCCAGTCAGCTCCAGATATTAGAAAGAAACTTAAAAAGGCAGAAGAGGGCCCTCAGACCCCTATTTGAGACCTGTTGAACATGGCATTTAAAGTTTTTAATGCCCAGAGGACAAGGCTGAGGCCACTCATCAGGCCTGAATGCAACAAAATGTAAACCTCCAAACCCAGGCTCTAGTGGCAGCCCTGAAGCTGGCAGCCCAGCATGGGCAGGGTACAGGGAGCACCCAAACATAACATCTCTGGACTGCCAAAGAAACCCCACCAGGGGCCTGCTTCAAATGTGGCAACAAAGGCCACTGGGCCTGTCAATGCCCATGTCCATGGCCACCTACAAAACCATGTCCAGACTGTAAACAGTCTGGTCACTGGTGGAGCGATTGCCCTCTCCAGGCGATGGGCTCAACCTCGGTACCTCCAAATGGAGGACAGTCTGGCCAAATGGGCCCATCGCTTGAGCTCTTCTGCCTCATGGATGACTGATGTGGCCCGAACTCGAGGACCCCAATCACCCTTGCCGAGCCCAGGGTAAAGCTGCAGGTAGCAGATAAGTCTATCTCATTCCTGGTGGACACGGGGGCTACATTTTCTGTTCTGCCATCTCACTCCAGGCCTCTAGTCTCGTCTCAGGTCTCAGTTATGGAAATTGATGGAACACTCTGTTTTCCCCTCCACACACAACCTCTGTCATGCAGTCTAGACAGATACCCCTTTTCACACTCCTTCCTAGTTATGCCCTCTTGCCCCTCCTGGGCCAAGACATATTACAGGGTCTTGGGGCTACTATGCAAATGACATCACTCCAGACGACTTCCTCTCATCTTCTCTTACCCTTCCTCACCAAAGACTCTCCCACCGCCACCGACCACCTTTCTTCTCTTGTACCCCATATTTCCCCAGAAGTTGTTAATCCTCAAGTCTGGGATACCTCTACCCCGATAATAGCCACCCACCACACTCTCATTCAAATTTGACTAAAGGACTCTTCCACCTGTGGGGAGCTCCGACGATACTCAGCTCACGACTTCCCTCCAATCAGGGGACAGTGTCCTCCTATGGGAACTCCAGCCTGGCTCCTTACAACCCAGGTGGATGGGACCTCAAACGGTAATATTAACCACCCCCACAGCAGCCAAGCTCCCGGGTCAGGTACCCTGGTACATTGTTTTCTGCCTCAAACTGGCTCCACACCAGGATCACTGGTGGTCTGAGCCCTTGGGCCCCACCTGCTTCCGGATTACCCAGAACCTGGGCCCTATGGCTCTTTCTCTTCCTCCTTCTGACCCTCCCTCAGGGAAACTTCACCACAACTAACCGGATCAATGCCTATGTCTTGCAACTTTATATCCAAGAAAGCTGGACACAAAATGGGGCAACGTCCACTCATATTATAGCCATTGGGGACTGCCAGTCTGGCAGCTATCAGGCAGCAGTAACTATCGTGGCCCCACAATTTAAAATAAAATGTATATCTAACATAGGTAGTTCTGCTGTCTGATTCATCCACGATCAGACTCGCAACTACTGCTGATGGTGGCTTGAGACATATGAAAGTTGTCCCTACCACCCATGTAAAAAAAATTTATTCAGGCCAAGTGATTTTAAACTCAGTATCAAGGACCCCTGGGATGAGAGATGAGTAAAGGGGGTAGAGGGAAAAGTCTATAGGTGGCACGGAGATGTTTACCCATCAAGTACCCTGAAAATTTTTTGAACCTATACCTGCGTCATGTCAGAAGCCATATAACAACTGGGCTAGGTGTCCAGCATCATCCTCTACAATAAGGCTGCTCTGGACAGCCACCTACGGCCCCAGCAAGATGTGCACTCTAATCCATTCTCTTGGTTGGCCCTGATATGCCAAGCGACTGAAATCTTAAACCACTCCAGACTGGGTAATATTACTGACTGCTTCATATGTGCTTCTCTTGGCCATTCAACCCTCACGATAATTCCCTTAATCCAGGGCTTCAACAATTCAACTCTGGCCCCCAGCCCACCCTTTCCTCCACTGACAGAGGTACCCTTATTCCAGGAATTTCTCACCCAAACCTTCTCTATCTGTTACATAGGCTCTTCTACCCCCTCATCTTATCTCCCTTGCAACTCCACTATCACTGTCACTGCCTTACTTAATGCACCACCTGGAGCATTTGTTTGGTGCAATGAAACCTTAACAAAATCCATACAGCCTCATCCCCTTTTCCCTTCCTACCAGTCACTCTGGTACCTCAACTATGATGTATGGCCAAGCAGAGCTCCTTCCCTTGCTATCTTCACCAGCCCACTGGGAAAAGAGAGCAGTTTTTCTCCAGGTCCTAGTGGGTCTCTTCCTAGCCTCCTCCCTTGTTGCTGCAGGCATGGGAGGTGGTATCATAGGCCACAGCATAACCACTGGCTCCCAGCTGGAAAACAAATCCCACATAGCTATCAAGGCCTCAGCCACCTCCCTAGCCTCTCTCCAGCACCAGATCACCTCCATTGCTCAAGTGGCACTCCAAAACTGATGGGCACTGGACCTACTAATGGCTGACAAAGGTGGAATCTGCCTCTTTCTTCAAGAACAATGCTGTTACTACATCAATGAGATCAGCCTAGTAGAAGAAAATATCAACATTTTAGATCACCTACAGGACAAACTCCACAGGAAACAAACTACAGATAACCCTTTCTCAGGATTGGGCAGTCTCCAGCATTTACATGAATAGCTCCTATCCTGGAGCTTCTCCTAGTTATCTGTTACTGATGTTTGCTCCTCTTTTTCTCAGATTTTTGCAGAACCGCATCCATGAGATTTCTCGAGTGGCTGTGAACCAGATGTTGTTTCACCCCTCCATGCGACTCTCAGCTGAGCCACTGGCCACTGACCTCCCCAACACATAATGTCCCTACCCAGCAGGAGGCAACCAGACAGAAAACAGTGCCCCTATCTAACAAAAAAGGTCCAAATGTAAGGTCAGTGGGCTCTGGGGAGTTGCATGACCAGGAAATGGACAGCCAGAGGAGATGCTCTGCCTTACCCAGATGTGGCTGAGGCAACACTCCTGGTCATGTCCCACCACCTTTCCCAGCCAATCAACATACACCACACCTGAATCTCCCCAGCAGCTAACCAGTCACTTGATGCCACACCTAATCACCCCACCCAGGTTTCTAACATCCCTGTAAATCTTCCCCGGGCAAAAGTAGCAGCACGACTTTCCTGGCTCTCACCACATGGACCAGTGAACCTCACCTGAGAATGCCTCAATAAAATTTTCTTGCCTGCTTTTGCGGCTCCATTTCTCTTTCTTCCTCGGTGAGATACCTTACAGCAACCAGTTGATGTGGCTCTATCACATCTATGTTTCTCTCTGTCTCTCTCTCTCTCCACCCCACTCCCACTCTATCTGATGATAAATAGGAAAATATCCTCGGGTGAAAAAAAAAAAGCTACATTAACAAAAATACCTGAGCAGATCTGTGTGCATTTTCAACTCTAGAGACTATGCTGGGATTTGGTGCAGAGTGGAGGTATGTGGGCTCTGCCTCATCTTAGAAAACTGCTCCTCCTCTCAACTCTGGGGAGCTGGCCATTCTCGATGATTGACACATGACCCCAATCAGAGAATCCCTTTCTCCTTTTACACTAAGCATGCCACCTGAAACTGTTAAATAGAGAGAACACTCCTTCACTTGAGATGAGTTTGTAAACCAAGAGCTACCAGGAGCCACTTTAGAAGTCTGCCCAGGAGAGCAGCCAGATCAGAGGAATGTGGAGCCTAGAGTTGATAAGGAGAAGACAAAGAGAAGAGAAAGAGGGGAGGGTGGAAGGGGATAGGGAGAGAGGGAAGAGTCAGAAGAGAGAGGAAGACAGAACTCCTAAATCCAGCTGTGCCTAAACACAAGATTATTCTGGCTTTAATTACACTAGACAACCAATTCCTTTTTTCTTGGCTTTGTTTAAATCGATCTGTCATCTGCAACTTTAGGAGTGCAGACCTGGACTGTTCAAAGGGATAGCCAGTGTCTACTGAAAAATTTAGATATGGCTAAGTTAAACTCTGATGTGCTACAAATGTAAAATACACATTTGATATAAAATATCTCATTAAAATTATTTATACTGATTACATGTTGAAATAATAATATATTGGATAGATAAAGTTAAATATGTGATTAAATTTAATTTTAATTGTTTCTTTTAACTTTAAAAAATGTGGCTACTAGAAAGTTTAAAGATGCTTTTTGATTCACATTATGTTTCTATTTGACAGAGCAGGACTACGACCAATTATCTAGGAATAAAATAATATCTTTTTTTATCACACTTGTGAGCACACTCACCTGTGCGTGTGTGCATGTGTGTGTGTGTGTGTGTGTGTGTAGGAGTCTGACTTAACACCAACTATTTCTGATATCAACATAAGAAACGTTTAAACCTGTGAAGAATTTTGTAAGTTTATTTGAGTCAAATTGTTGACAAATGCTGGAAAGCAAAACCTCAATGAATTGAGATAATACTCAAGAGAATGGGAGTTTTGCATCTTAATTTATATTTCACAATCAAAAAAGAAGATGTAAGTAGGTTACATTAATTTATTGGTGATAGATTAAGAAGGTGGGAGAAAGCAAAATTGGAAAATCTTTGGGACTGAATGAAAAGAAATAATAGAGGTAAATTCCAAAGTAGCGGCAGAGTGAATGGAAGCTACACAGACTATCTCCCAGGGCCAAACTAGAATTACAACTAAAATAAAGACAAATCTTCAGGAAAAAGCAACAAAGAGCCAGCTTGCGAGGACCATATAACCGGGGACACCAAATTGATCCTGGTAAAATTGTGGAGGCACGAGAGGAGGGCTGGGAACCCATGGACAGAAGCGATCTTAGCTGTGAGCAGTGCCCTCCGGGTTTCATTCCCAAGTGGCTCCACAGCACAGAGAACAGGGACAGAGTGCTAAAATAGCCACAGCCACTCACCTGGGGCTCTGGAAGAAGGACTATGAACTAGACTGGAACTGTGTGGGGACACATGGAATTTGGAGGGTGCTCAGAGTTTTTGCTGAGTTGTGGCCATGCAGGATGGTGGCCATCTTACTCATTCCCAGTGCCCTGGGGAGAGGTGGCAGCTCCTTCCTCAGAGATTACACCCCACCCAATGGGCCATTAAAATGCAAATTGAGGCTCATTAACAACCAGCATCAGCCCCACCCTTGAAAAATCCCCTTACACTGAACACTTCTGAGAGTTTTTATTCAACTGAGAACCCAAGGCTCTTCAAGTAACTGTGACTAATAGCCTCCAAGCAAAAAGTAAAGAATAACTGAACCATTCCTGAGCTTGCAACTCTACCAAGAGAGTAAGACTTGACAGTGGTGTTTAACGTGGGTCCTCTCACACTCATCTAAACCCAGAAGAGGGAGTCACAAACAGCAGAACACCAACACCCACGGGGGAAACTTGGCAGGCTCCAAAGCCCACTGAGATTGCCAAAATGGTGAAACAAAGAAAAAAATGCCAAATGAAAGAACAAGAGACCTCTACCAAAAGTGAGAAAAATGAGGTACAGTTAAGCAAGTTAACAGAGCAAGAATTCAGAACCATGATCTTGAGGAACCTCAAAATCATGTGTAGGGACATCAAAGCCATGAGTAAAGACATAGAAACATAAAAAATCAACCAATTGGAAAAGAAAAACCACCAAGAAAAAATGAAGAATGACATATCAGAAATAAAGAACACATTGGAAGGACTAAACAGCAGAAGAAAGGAAGCTAAGAACTGGACAGTGAATTAGATGACAAGGTAAAAATGTCAACAAATCACAACCCCCCCCCTCCCAAAAAAAAGACAATTAAAAAACAGGAACTCAGCTTAAGAGAACTGTGGAACAACTGGAATGTAATAATATTTGCATCATGGGAGTCCCCAAAGAAAAAGAAAATGAGGAAGGGTGTGGAAATATATTTGAGGAAATAGTGACAGAAAACTTCTCTAATTAGATTAAGAAGGAAGGCATTCAAGTTCAAGAAGCATAGAGAGCCCCAAGTAAGAAGAACCCAAACAGGCCCACACCAAGACACATAGTAATTAAAATGCCAAAAATTAAAGACAAAGAGAGAATCCTAAATGCAGCAAGAGATAAGCAGCAGGTTACTTACAAAGAAACTCCCATAAGGCTCTCAGCTGACTTCTCAATAGAAACACTACAGGCCAGAAGGGAATGGCATGAGGTAATCAAGATCATGAGAAACAAGGATCTGAATTCAAGACTACTCTACCCAGCAAGGCTATCATTCAAAATAGAAAGTAAAATAAAGAGCTTCCCAGACAAAATAATGCTAAGGGAATACATTAGCACTAAGCCAGCACTGCAAAAATATGTTAAAAGGACTGCTGTAATCAGTAGAAGAAATAGGAAGAAAAATATAACCATACTAACAACAAATGGCAATAAATAAGTACATATCAATAATCACTTAAATGTAAATGGATCTAATGCTATAATAAAAAGACACATAGTAGCTGATTAAATAAGAAAGCATGACTCATATGTATGTTGTTTACAAGAGACCCACCTCACAGCAAAATACTCACATAGGTTGAAAGTGAAGGGATGGAAAAAACTCTTTCAAGCAAATGGAAAGAAAAAAAAAAAAAGCTGGGGTAGCAATATTCATATCTGATAAAGTAGATTTCAAAATGAAGGCCATAACTAGAGACAAAGAAGGCCACTACATAATATTGAAAGGATCTATTCAACAGGAAGATATAACCTTGGTAAACATATATGCACCCAAAATAGGAGCACCAAAATATATTAAAAATCTTCTGGAGGAATTCAAAGGAGAAATTGACAGAAATACAATCATAGCAGGGGACTTCAACATCCTGCTGACATCACTGGATAGATCCTCTAGAGAAAAAATTAACAAGGAAGCAGAGACTCTAAATAAAGCACTAAACCAAATGGATTTAATAGATATCTACAGAGAACTACACCCCAAAACTATACATTTCATATTCTTCTCAAATGCACATGGGACATTCTAAAAAATACCACATGTTAGGACACAAATGAAGTCTCTACAAGTTCAAGAAGATTAAAATCATATCAAGCATCTTCTCAGATCACAGTGGCATGAAAAAAAACATGCAAAGACATTTGAACACATGGAGACTAAATAACATGTTATTAAACAATGAATGGGTCACCGAGGAGATCAAGGAAGAAATTAAAAACTTCCTGGAAACCAACAAAAATGAACACAAAATAACACAAAATCTATGGGATGCAGCACAAGGAGTTCTGAGAGGGAAATTCAGAGCACTACAGGTCTATCTTAGGAAACAAGAAAAATCTCTAACAGACTATCTAACCTCACAACTTAAAGAACTAGAAAGCAAACAAAAAGAAAACCCAGAGCAAGTAGAAGGAAGAAAATACTAAAGATCAGAGCAGAAATAAATGACATAGAGACCTAAAAAACAATTCAAAGAGCTGTTTTTTTTGTTTTTTTTTGTTTTTTAAAGATAAACAAGATTGATAGACATTTTGCTAGACTCGCCAGGAAATAAAAAGAGAGAACCCAAATACACAAAATCAGAAATGAAAAAGAAGAAGTAACAACTGACACTACAGAAATACAAAAGATCATTAACAAGTACTATGAACGATTATATGGCAACAAATTTAACAATCTAAGCAAACTGCACAAATTTCTAGAAACACATAGTCTCCCAAAACTAGACTGGGAAGGGACAGAAAACTTGAACAGACCAATAACAACTACGGAAATTGAAGAGGTATTCAAGACTCTCCAAGCAAACAACAGCCAGGCTCTGATGGCTTCATGGAACAGTTTTACCAAACATTCAAAGAACTAACACCCACTCTCCTCAAACTATTTCAAAAAATGCAAGAGGAAGAAAGACTTCCAATCTTATTTTATGAGGCCAGCATAATTCTAATTCTAAAACCAGAAAAAGACACTACAGTGAAAAAAACTACAGGCCAATATCCCTGATGAACATAGATGCCAAAATTCTGAACAAAATACTAGCAAATAGGATCCAGCAATTCATCAAAAAAATTCTTCACCTTGACCAAGTGGGATTTATTCCAGGGATGCAAGGCTGGTGCAATATTCGCAAATCAATAAATATGATACACCACATAAATAAAATGAAGAATAAAAACCACATGACCATATCAATAGATGCTGAAAAAGCCTTCGACAAAATTTAGCAATCATTTCTAATAAAAATGCCCAGTAAACGTGGGAACAGAAGAATCATATCTCGACATAATAAAGACCATATATGAAAGACTTACAGCCAACATCATACTCAATGGGCAGAAAATAAAATAATTTCTCTTAAGAACAGAAACAAGACAGGAATGTCCACTTTTACCACTGTTATTTAACATAGTACTGGAAGTCTTAGTCACAGTAATCAGACAGGAAGTAAAAATAAAAGAGATGTAAATTGGAATAAAGGAAGTAAAACTGTCATTATTTGCAGATGACATGATATTATACATAGAAAACCCTAAAGACTCCATCAAAAATCTACTAGACTTAATAAATAAATTTGACAGAGTAGCAAGAAACAAAATTAATGTCAAGAAATTGATGGCATTCTTATACACCAATGATGAATCCATAGAAAGAGAAATTGAAAAAACAAAATTATTTACCATTGCAGGAAAAAAATTAAGATACCTAGGAATAAACAAAACCAAAGAAGTAAAGGACCTATTTGCAGAAAACTACATAACATTGACAAAACAAATAAAGGAAGATATAGAAAAGTGGAAGCACATACCTTGTTCATGGATTGGAAAAATTAACATCATTAAAATGTTTATATTACCCAAAGCGATCTATAGATTCATTGCAATCTCCATCAAAATACCAATGACATATTTTATAGAAGTAGAACAAATACTTCAAAAGTTCATATGGAACCCATAAAGACCTCATATAGCAACAGCAATCTTGAAAACAAAAAAAGGACAAAGTAGGTGGAATCACAACACCAGATATCAGGTTGTACTACAAGGCTACCATAATCAAAACAGCCTAGTACTGGCACAAGAACAGGCATATAGACCAGTAAAACAGAACAGAGAACCCAGAAATAAACCCAAGACATTATGCTCAATTAATATTTGACAAAGGTGGCAAGAGCATACAATGGAGTAAGGACAGCCTCTTTAATAAATGGTGTTGGGAAAATTGGACAGCTTCATGCAAAAAATTAATGAAACTAGACCATCAACTTACACCATACATAAGAAGAAACTGAAAATTGATAAAACACTTAAATGTTACTCATGAATCCATAAAAATTTTAAAAGGAAATGTAGGCAACAAAATTTCAGACATCATATGCAGCAGAATTTCCACTGATACATCACCTAAGGCAACAGAATCAAAGGAAAAAATGAACACATGGGACTACATCAAACTCAAAAGCTTCTGCACAGCAAAAGAAACAATCATCAAAATGGTAAAGGAACCCACTGTATGGGAGAGCATCATTGCCAATGATACATCAGATAAGGGGTAATTTCCAAAATATACAGAGTACTCATACAACTCAACAAGAGGAAGACAAAAACCCAATTCAAAAATGGGCACAGGACCTAGACATCTCGCCAAACAGAACATACAAATGGCCAAGAAACATATAAAGAAATGCTCAACATCACTAATTATCAGAGAGATGCAAATTAAAACAACAATGAGTTATCACCTCACACCTGTCAGAATGGCTGCCATCAAAAAATCATCAAACAACAATTGTTGGCTGGGGTGTGGAGAAAATGGGACTCTAGTACATTGCTAGTGAGAATGCAGACTGGTGCAGCCACTATGAAAAACACTATGGTGTTACCTCAAAAAATTAAAAATCGAATTGCCATTTGACCCAGTGATCTCACTTCTAGGAATATACCCTAAGAAGCCTGAAACACCAATCAGAAAGCATATATGTTCATAGCAGCACTATTTACAACAGGTAAGATCTGGAAACAGCCCAAGTGTCCATCAGTAGATGAATGGATAAGAAAGTGGTGGTACATATACACAATGAAATACTATGCCGCTGTAAAAAAGAAAGATCTCTTTTCCTTTGAGATGACGTGGAAGGACCTGGAAAGTATTATCCTAAGTGAAACAAGCCAAGCAGAAAAAGACAAATAGCATCTGGTCTCACTTACTTGTGAAATATAATGAACATAAGAGTCTGAGGAATAAGGTAGACCCAGATACGTGAAAGTAGGGTACAGACTGACAACCCTCAGAAGAGGGGGTGGTAGGTGGAGGGAAGAGATAAACCACAAAACTTATATGCATGTATGCATAACCAATGGACACGAACAACAAAGCTGAGGATGGGATAGGGTGATAGGGAGGAGGGTGTCAATGGGGAAAAAAGGAGAAACATCTGTAACAAAAATAAAATAATAATAATTTAAGAAGTAATATTAAAAAAAAAGAAATTATAGAAATATGGTTCTTTTACATATGTGGGTACAAGATAGTTAACAGTTAACATTTAACATGACAATAAAAAAAAATGAAGGGATTTGTTGTTTTCACCCTGGAGCACAGGTTGTGTTCTAAGGGGCCTGGAAAAAAAGATTACCCCACATTCCAAAGGTATATTATCTTAGATGCAACAACAACAACAACAAAAATAGGCTCCATTAAGGTGAAAATTGACCTTTGTCAGGGAAGATGCAGGCCTAGGACATGACTACCTGCCATAAACTGCTTTTAGTTAAAAAGTTTACATTTCAAACTGTCATTTGTTGTCTTTAGGTTTTTGAGTTTGCAAGACTGTCACACAGGCCTTCCCTGAGCTTGTCAGGTTAGAATGTGGCCCCTTTTCAACCACACTGAAGAGAATGATTTCTACTAAGGGGGGGGGGGGGCGGTGTTGGTTTTCTGAGTGTGTGGTAGACATGGCATGCAACTTTGGAGTGGGAACTTGGGAAGAGGAAAAATACTCTGCTTTTTGTTTTCTAAACAGCTTTATAAAGCTGTAGTTCACATATAATATAACTCACCTGTTTAGAGTGTACGATTCAGTGCTTTGTAATATATGCACATGGTTGTACAACTATCACTGCAATCAATGTTAGAGCATTTTTATCACCCCATAAGAAATCACCTCTCCCTTTCCTCCTACCCACAGTCCCTGGCACCACTAATCTACTCTCTGTCTCCATAGATTTGCCTTTTCTGGGCATTTCATATAACTAGAATCATACAATATGTGGTCTTTTGTACCTGGCTACTTTCCTTTAGCAAAACACTTTCAAGGTTTTTTCTTGAATGTGACATGAATCACTACTTCATTCCTTATTTATTAATGAATAATATTCTTTATATTGTTAACCTAAAAATAAAAGGTCAAAATGATAGTCAATAAGCACTTATTGGAGATCAAAAGAATAGCTATTTTGAAAGCAATGATTTTGGCAGAAACCCAAATAGTATTCAAATTAGGAGACAAAGGCAATGGGTATTTATGAGAAAAGGAAGGGAAATAGTTGGACACTTGAGTTGTTTCTATTCTTTGACTATTATAAATATTGCCACTGTAAACATTTGTGTACAAATTCTTTAAATTTTTTTTCTTTATTGATTTTAGAGAGAAAGGAAGGGGGGAAGGGGGGAGAGAGAGAGAGAGAGAGAGAGAGAGAGAGAGAGAGAGAGAGAGAGAGAGAGATATCAATGAGAGAGAACATCAGTTGGCTACCTCCTGCATGTCCGAAACTAGGAATTTGGTCTACAACTTGAGCATATGCCCTGACCAGGAATTGAACCGGAGACCTCTACAACTCTATAAAGCTGTTCATGCTCAACCACTGAACCACACCAGCTGGGCTGTGTACAAATTTTTATGTGGATTATGTTCATTTCTCTTGAGTAGATACCTAGGTGTGAAGTTGCTAGGTCACATGATAATTTTGTTTGGTCATTGAAGGACCTACCAAGCTGTTTTCCATAGCAACTGTGAGAAGGCAAGCCAGGTGTAGCCCCTTAGGCAGTGCAGAGACCCTGCCCCTGACTTTTGTAATTTCTCTATATCCACCAACTGCCTAAACTACATCAGAACTAGAAAGCCCTCAAATGCCCAGAAGCTTATCATATACAAAAGGTGTCTGGATCCCAGGCTCATGGCTCAGCCTTTGGAGGTGACTCCACTGGCCCAGCACTGGTGCACATTAAACAGTCATTTTCTAATCCTCTGAGTGCATGCAGTCTGTCTCTTCCCACCAACCAAATTTCTTCCACAACATTTTGGTGCATTGAGCCAGGAAGCCGACAGCCATGCTGGTCCCTTGAGCCACCATTGTCAGAACCGGCAGGAAGGAACCATTAATTTTGGTCATCTGCAATGGAAAGAAAGGCACGCCACCAGTGATTCTACTAGACCCTGACCCTCACCGGGCCTGACTATAGTCGGCCACCACTGCACTTGACTAGACTCTGGAGAGGATAGAAAAGCCTGCCAGGACAACAAATCAGTAAGTGTTTGTGGGGACCCAGAACCGAGTTCAGGCCTGCCTTTAAGGTGAAAGGGGAGCTTGATCACCTCCCAGGCAGCATAGATGCTGAGTAGGATAAGGAATTCCTGGGTGGAAAGTTTAAATTCTGTGTGATTGTGTGTGTGAGTGACCATGCTCCACAATGCTTATAATGGAGCCTGCATGAGTCCCAACCTGTGCATCCATGGTGACTTCATGTGACTATGAGCAGTATCAGGTTCTTGGAAACATTTGTCCCCTCCAGCAAACCCGATCTGAGTCAGGGGCTTATTCTGACCTGCCAGTGCCAAGAGGTGCCTAAGTCCCCATGAGGGGAGCAACCAGGCAGAGGAAACAAAAGTTTTCTCCAGTTTGTCTTGCATCACTGTTCACTGAAAGGTTTGCTTAACCATCTTAGATATGATTATAGGGGGAAGTTTCTCTAAACCAGTGATTCTCAACCTTCCTAATGCCGTGACCATTTAATACAGTTCCTACTGTTGTGGTGACCCCCCCCCCCAACCATAAAATTATTTTTATTGCTACCTTTTAACTATAATTTTGCTACTGTTATGTCTTAGGCAACCCCTGTGAAAGGGTCATTCAACCCCCAAAGAGGTCGTGACACACAGGTTGAAAACCACTGCCTAAACCCACTGTTCTGGAATGTATGATAAAGAATTTTAACAAGGGACTCTCAGGAGATTATGGGGTTAAATTGACCCCTGAAAAATTGCACACCCTCTGTTAAATTAGAATGGCCAACCTTTGGTGTAAAATAGCCCTCTGAAGGCACCCTTGATGTCCCCACAGTCCAGGCCATGTATAGGTAGTCACTGGAGACTCTGGCCATCCAGATCAATTTTCCTACATGATCAATGGTTGAAAATATCCCAATTAAGCCTTCTTGGGTTCAATTCTGTGTTACTAGCCAGGGACAAGGTGAAAGGAAGACTACATGGTGAATTAAGCAGCCTCCTATATTATAAGGGAATTCAAAAGAGGCCCCTCCACTGCCACCCCCATATGCCCCACTACCTAAGGATGGGGAACCTCATTTGCCCAACAACCCACCTCCATTTGTCTCACCCCTACTACTGGCCAATGTGCTGCTAGAGCAAATGTCACCTCAGGTCAGCGACCCAGGGACCAAAACCACCAGCAGCAATGCAGTTACTACTGCAGGAGACAAGGAATCCACAGAGAATGGGTCTAGAAGGGACCCTAGAAGAGGGACAATCAGTCTTCTAGATTAATTGCCCCAACTGGGTTGACTGTAAACAACTCTTGCTATTCAACATAAAAGAATACCAGCGGATTGTCACAGAAACCAGAAATTGGCTCCAGACCCAGATGCCAGCTGAACATCTAGACATAGAAGCCTGGGCATGAGAGGCCTTACTTGATGAGGAACCTTTAAGAAGACCCAAAAACACAGAGACACAGAAGAAGGCAGGAAAGAGACAGACAAAGGCACGGAGATGAAGTCAGAGTTTGGGGTCAACAGAGAGAGGCCAGAGAAGCTGCAGGAGACATAGGCAGGGAGAGACAAAGACACAGAAGAGGAGGGTTTGCAGAAGCTGAGCCACTAAGCACCACTCCCAAGCCAAGGGGCAAGTTTTCTCTATCTTGTCTAAAGGTCCCCAGCCCCTCTGAAACTCTGCCTCTGACCCTGGTGCTAGTCTGAGCCCCAGGCTGCAAAGAGGAACTTTCCACAAAGCCATGGTGTGAAGGATGTGGTGCCTAGATGGCCTCAGTCTCTCCCAGCTTTAGTCCAAGAGGGGCTGGATGGGAAGCTGGCTGTGGGGAGCCCAACCCTGTCTTCTGCTCCCCACTGTGACCTTCCCTGGGCTGGTGTGGTTGTTCCTGCTGTTGCTGGCCTTCCTTCTGCCCTCAGCCTGGCTGGCCAGCGCCCTCCCCCAGGAGAAGAAGATTGTGTTTCCCAAGAAACTCAATGGCAGAGTCCTGCCTGGTTTGGGCACCCCTGCATTTGCCTGCCTTTGGGGAGACACTGCTGCTGGAACTGGAGCAAGACCTGGGTGTGCAGGTCGAGGGGCTGACAGTGCAGTACCTGGGCCAGGTGCCTGAGCTGCTGGGTGGGGCAAAGCTGGGCACCTACCTCACTGGCACCATCAACAGAGATCCAGAGTTGGTGGCATCTCTGCACAAGAGAGCCCTGTTAGGGGTGCTACAGTATCAGGGGACCAAACTTTACAACCAGACCCTGGAGGGAGGCACCCCTAACTCTTCAGGGGAGCCTGGGGTTCACATCCTACACCAGAAGAGTCCCACCAGTGGCCAGGGCTCCATGTGCAGTGTCAAAGCTTCTCCTGGGAATCCCAGGCTCAGCCCCTGAAGAGCCAAGCACTTTGCTTTCCTGAGTAGATATGTGGAGACCCTGGTGATGGCAGATGACAAGAAACTCTGCCTCTGACCCTGGTGCTAGTCTGAGCCCCAGGCTGCAAAGAGGAACTTTCCACAAAGCCATGGTGTGAAGGATGTGGTGCCTCAGCATTTTACAGCACAGGGCTGAAGTACTATTTGCTCATAATTATGGTGGCGGCAGCCAAGGCCTTCAAGCATCCGAGCTTCTGCAACCCTGTCAGCTTGGTGGTGACTTGGCTAGTGGTTATAGGGCCAGGAGAAGAAAAGACCCAGGTGAGACCCAGTGCCTCCCAGACCCTGCACAGCTTCTGTGCCTGGACCCATCAGGAACTGTGTGGGGTCCTTACTGTGTGACACCCTGGGCATGGTTGATGTGAGCACTGTGTGTAACCTGGCTTAGAGCTGTGCTATCATGGAGTATGAGGGGCTCCAATTGGCCATTACTGCTGCTCATGAACTGGGCCACATCTTCAAAATGCTCCATGACAACTCAAAGCCTGTGTCAATCTGAACAGGACTGGGAGTGCCTCTCATCATGTCATGGCTTCTGTGATGACTCACATGGATCCTGAGGAGCCCTGGTACAAGTCAGAGTGATCCTTTGCACCTGCCTGTGATTTTTTTCCTGGCAAAGACTATGATGCACACCACCAGTGCCAGCTGACCTTCTGGCCCAACTCACACCACTGTTCGAAGATGCCACTGCCTTGTGCTGCCCTCTGGTGCACTGGGCATCTCAATGTTCATGCCATGTGCCAGACCAAGCATTCACTGTGTGCCAATGGCACCCCATATGGGCCCTCACAGGACTGCATGAATGGCCACTGCCTATATGTGGACCAGCTCCAGGACTTTAAGATCTCACAGGCTGGTGGCTGGGGTCCTTGGAGATCCTGGGGAAACTGTTCTCAGAGCTGTGGAGGTGGTATCCAGTTTTTTCTCCTGGGACTGCACATGGCTCAGGAAGATGAATGGGCACAACAGGAGGGAGAAAATATAATGAAGGGTGGTGGACATTCCCAGGCCACAGAATCTACATGCCAGAACAATTAGTCCATCAGTTAATCCTCCAACAACATGGACTCACTCACCTAGGAAAAACTGCCCTAGAAACCTTATTAAACTGGTACTACCTGATTGCTCAACTTGCATTCTTCTGTACCTTGGTCTCCCAATGCTGTCTTCTCTGTGCTCAAAACAATGCCAGACAAGGCCCCACTGAGCCCACTGGGTTTCAGCATTGAGGCCAAGCACCCTTTGAAGATCTAGAGTAGACTTTTCAAAAATAGAACCCAGTAGAGAAAATATTTATCTCCTGGTTTTCATCTGTACTTTCTTGGGCTGAGTTGAAGTTTACCCCACATGTATGGAAAAGGCAAGAGAAGTAACCAAAGCTCTACTGAGTGACATCATCCTGAGATATGGAATGTCATTGACTATAGAATCAGACAATGGCCCAGCCTTTGTAGCAGAAATAGTGCAGCAGGTAGTTAAAACTTTAGGAATCCAATAAAATTTTTACATGGCCTACTGGCCCCAGAACTCAGGGAAAGTAAAACGCATGAATTGGACCCTTAAGCAGACCATGGCAAAATTATGTCAAGAAACCAACCTGCCCTGGACTGATATACTGCCCCTAGCTCTTTGGTAACTATGTTGTACCCCTCAGAAAAAGATAGGGTTCTCCCCTTTTGAAATTTTCTACTGGAGACCTCCCTCACTGATCAAATTTAAAGGGGATATAAAAGAACTGGGAAATTTAAAAATTCAAAAACAACTACAAGAACTGGGAAAAATTATTATTGAGGTACATAAGTGAGTATCTGATAGAATACCCATTTCCCTGGGAATAACTGTACACCCCACAGATCAGGGGGCCAAGTCTGAATAAAAGACTGAAAAAGGGAAGCCCCCAAACCAACCTGAAAAGGGCCCTATTTAGTTATACTAACCACTTCCATGACTCTCAAGGTTTCAAGTCTGAATACCTGGATCCACCACTCACGGGTGAAAGTAGCTCACCTGCCACATGACAACCAACCTGCCTGGAAAGTGACCACCAGCCAGAATAATTCTTTGCAGGTCACCCTTAAGAGGACAGTAAAACCTGCTGATCAGTCTATGGCAAGGGCCTGAGGACTCCATCAGTAGAATCAAGGGTCATCACCTGCTGGACTGATCCCAGCACTGGATTCTGTATCCTTAGTAGCCTTATAGGATCAAGTAGACTCCTTAGCAGCAGTAGTATTACAAAATAGAAGGGCATTAGACTTACTGACTGCTGGAAAGGGAGGAATATGTCTCTTCTTAAATGAGGAATGTTGCTTTTATGTTAATCAATCAAGAATAGTTAGAGGCATGACCTAGCAGTTAAAGGAATGAATTACAAAAGACAAAAATTATTGGAATCTTGGAGTTCCTGGGTAACATATGGACCTGGGCATCTTGGGTACTCCCATTAGCTAGTCCTCTCTTAATGCTTTTTATAGTGCTCCTGCTTGGTCCTTGTGTTCTCAACATGCTAACCCATTTCATTTCCTCTCACTTAGAAACAATAAAGCTCCAAATGATGCTTTAAATAAGGACCCCCAACTACTCTCCTCTAGACAGTGAAGAGCTCTAGTTGCTGCATCCCTCCCCTTAAAACCCCTCTATTCAGCAAGAAGCAGTCAGAGAGATCCTTGCCCCTCTTCCTCATGAGGCACTAAGGGACTCCCTGTCCAAGATGTTTCCTAAGTCTACTAGGAGCAGCTTGAGAATGGAGGGGGTGGATGAGAAGGCAAGCCAGGTGCAGCCCCTTAAGCAGTGCAGAGACCCTGCCCCTAGCTTTTGTAATCCCCTTACATCTGCCAATGGCCTAAACTACAGCGGAACTAGAAAGCCTTCAAATCCAGGAAGCTTATCATGTACAAAAGGCAGCTGGAACCTGGGCTGCGGTGCACATTAAACAGTTCTTTTCTAAATTTCCATGTACATGCAATCTGTCTCTTCCTGCCAACCAAATTTCTGCCACAACCGCACCATTTCATAGTCCCACCAGACATGTATGAAGGTTTAATTTTCTCCACTTATCTGTCTTTTAGATTATAGTTATACTGGTGTGTGTGAAGTAGTATCTCATTGTGGCTTTGATTTGCATTTCACTGATGATCAAGGATATTGAGAATCTTGTCATACTTATGGATGAAAAGGGGCCATATATTAACCTGACAAGCTTAGGGAAGGCCTGCATGGCAGCCTTACAAACTTACAGACCTAAATTAACCACAAAAGATGGTCTAAAATTTAACCTTTTTAACTTAAAGTAGTTTATGGCAGGTAGTCAAGTCTTAGGCCTGCATTTTCCCTGACAAAGGTCAATTTTTACCTTAATGGAGTCTATTGTCTTTTTGCCTCTAAGATAACACTTTGAAATGTAAGGTAACTTTTTTTTCCAGATGCCTTAGGGCACAACCTATGCACCAGGGTGAAAATCACAAATCCCCACATAGTTATTATTATCATGGTAATTGTTGACTGTTAACTATTCTGTACCCAGCTATGTAGAAGGATGTGTCTATCATTTTCCTTTTTATCCAATCCCAGAAATTTTTCTACTTTGCTTTCTTTCATTTTCCTAATCTATCATCAGTGGATTCACATAACCCACTTACATCTTCTTTTTCTATTGTAATGTATAAATTAAGGTGCAAAACTGCCATTCTCCAGAGCATTATCATTGCCTTTTGGCATTTGTCAACAGTTTGACACAAATAAACGCACAAAATTATTCACAGGTTTGCCTTCTTTGGAGAAACAGCTATTCAGATCCGTTGCCCATTTTAAAATTAGTTATATGTCTTTTTATTATTAAATTAAAAACTTCTCTATATTCTGTAGATTCAAGTCCATTAGTAGATATTCAATTTGCAAATACATTTCTCTCATTCTGTGAATCATATTTTCACTTTCTTGGCATTGTTTTACAAATGCTTAGCTTTTAGTAAAAGTAATGCTTATTCCAGTGGCACCCCGCTCCCACTAGCCATGAAGAAATTCCACAAATGTGACAGGGGAAAGATTAATTTACAATGCCCCCAATTAGATTGAAGATGTGGTTTCCCTGGAGGCAGGTGTGTTGCACTTTCCTGAAGCCCTTTTGTCACCATACTTAATCTAAATTAAACTAAGAAAAATATATTAAGATTTTCCTTATGAGAAATTGTGGACCCTTTTTGTGTGACCTGTTGGGCAGAAAAGAAAAAGCATTTTCTGGAGAAATCCATAGACCATCTAGGTTTCATTGACTCAACTGTAAGTATAGACTGTTGAGTTTTATTTCAGATAATGGTAGTATAGATGGCTTTTAAAATAAAGCCTATATTGCCCTGGCCAGTTTGGTTCAGCGGTCAGAGCGTCGACCTGCGGTCCTGAGAGACCCGGGTTCGGTTCCCGCTAAGGGCGTGTACCTCGGTTGCAGTTTGTCCCCGGCCCTGGTCGGTAGTGCGGGTGGCAGCCACTCGATGTGTTCCTTTCACATCGATGTTTCTCTCTCTCTCTCTCTCTGTTCCTCTCTCTCCCTCCCACTCTACCTGAACAAAAAAATGGAAAAATGTCCTCGGGTGAGGATAAAAATAATAATAATAATAAAAAAAATAAAGCCTATATTATGTGCACAAGCAAATAGGTAAGTAAGGACATAGGCATATATTCTATGAAAATAGAAGTAAACAAAATATAAAGGGTAATATACACAGTAAATCATAAACCAGTTGAGACGGTATCAAAATGTAAGGCTCTTGCTAGAATAAAAACAAGTAGTGGCAATTAGATAGACTGTCTGTAGTTAAAAAAATTTTGGTGATGTCATTAGGTGTTGAAGTCTGTATGACACATATAGACATAGCCTTAAAAACAAACCTTTGAAGATAGTAAACTGTATTGAGTTTAATATCCATAATCGGGCACCGTGTTTCTTTTTTCTTTTTTTAAAAAAAAATTAATTTATTTTTGTTACAGTTGTTTCTTCTTTTTTCCTGCATTGACACCCTCCTTCCTGCTCTCAACCTCCTCCCTTTATAGGATTGCTGTGTATGTCCATTGGTTATGCATATATGCATATAAGTTCTTTGGTTTATTTCTTCCCTACACCAACTACCCTTCTTTGAGGTTCCTCAGTCTGATATCTACTTCCATGTTGCTGGGTCTGTTTTGTTCATCAGTTCATTTTGTTCATTATATTCCACAAATAAGTGAGATCATGTGATACTTGTCTTTCTCTGAGTATTTTACTTAGCAGAATACTTTCCAGGTCCCTCTATGTCATCTCAAAGAATAAGATACCTTTCTATCTTACAGCTGCATAGTATTCCACTATGTATATATACCACAGTTTTTTTATCCACTTGTCTACTGATGGGCATTTGGGCTGATTCCAGATCTTAGCTATTGTAAATAGTGCTGCTATAAACATAGGAGTGCATATATTCTTTCTGATTGGTGTTTCAAGCTTCTTAGGATATATTCCCAAAAGTGGGGTCACTGGGTCAAATGACAGTTCAATTTTTAATTTTTTGAGGGAACACCATATTGTTTTCCATAGTGGCTGCATTAGTCTGCATTCTCGCCAGTAGTGTCCTAGAGTACCATTTTCTCCACACCCCACCAACACTTGTTGTATGATGATTTATTGATGGCAGCCATTCTGGCAGGTGTGAAGTGATATTTCAAGGTTGTTTTAATTTGCATCTCTCTGAAGATTAGTGACACTGAGTATTTCTTTATATGTTTCCTGGCCATTTGTATGTCCTTTTTGGAGAGGTGTCTATTTAGGTCCTCATTCCATTTTTAAATTGGGTGCTTTGTCTTCCTTTTGTTGAGTTGTATGAGGTTTGAATAATTATTCTTTCTTCCCATTATTTTTTAAACTTATCTTTATTGTGAATGTATTGCAGATGTTCCTCCTTTTCCCCAATTGATCCCCTCCTCTCTTCTCCTGCTCCCCTCCTGCCCTTCCCCACACTGTTGTCTGTGTTTATTGGTTATGCACATATGCATATAAGTTCTTTGGTTTACTTCCTTCCTCCTCACCTCACCTTCCCTTTGAGGCTTGTCAATCTAACAACCAATTTGTACTTCTTAATCCCTTCACCTTTTTCACCCATTCTTCCTACCTGGCAACCAACAAAATGTTCTCTGTATCTATGAGAATGTTTCTGTTCTGCTTGTTCATTTTGTTTGTAGATTCAATTGTTGATGGATATGTATATTGCCATTTTGTTTGCTCATATTTTTTATCTTCTTTTTGTTCAAGAAGACCCTTCAACATTTCATATAATATTGGTTTGGTGGTGATAAACTCCTTCAGTTTTTCTTGTCTGGGAAATTTTTTATATGTCCACCAATTCTAAATAATAGCTTTGCAGGATAGAGTAATTCTGGTTGTAGGTCATTGCTTTTTATCACTCTGAATATTTCTTGCCACTCGTTTCTGGCCTGCAAAGTTTCTTTTGAGAAATCACCTGACAGTCTTATGAGAGCTCCCTTCTAGGTAACTAACTGCTTTTCTCTTGCTGCTTTTAAGATTCTCTCTTTGTCTTGAACCTTTTGCATTTTGATGATGATGTGTCTTGGTGTGGGCCTCTTTGGGTTCATCTTGTTTGGGACGTCTGTGCTTCCTAGATTTGTATGTCTGTTTCCTTCACCAAGTTAGAGAAGTTTTCTGTCATTATTGTTTTAAATAGGTTTTCAATATCTTGTTCTCTCTCTTCTCCTTCTGGCACCCCCATGATGCCAAAGTTGGTACATTTGAAGCTGTCTCAGAGGCTTCTTACATTGTCCTTATTTTTTTGGATTCTTTTTTCTTCTTGCTGTTCTGATTGTGTGTTTTTTGTTTCCTTATATTCCAAATTGATAGTTTGCGTCTGGGCTTTACCTACTCTACTACTGAATCTCTGTAAATTGTTCTTTTTTTTTGTACGTGCCCATGAAGGGAACTGAACCCAGGACTCTCTGGTCCACAGGCTGACACTCCAACCTCTGAGTCAAACTGACCAGGGCTATAAATTATTCTTTATTTCAATTAGTGCTGCCTTCATTTCTGACTGGTCCTTTTTTATGCTCTTGGCGCCCTCACTAAGTTCACTGAAGTTTTCACTAAGTTCACTGAGCATCCTTATAAGCAGTGTTTTGAACTCTGCATCTGTTAGATTGTTTATCTTTGTTTCATTAGTTTTATTTCTAGAGTTTTATTTTGTACTTTCATTTGGGACATGTTTCTTTGTCTCCTCATTTTGCCTGCCTTCCTGTGTTGGTTTCTTTGTATTAGGTAGAGTAGCTATGTCTACTAGGATTCCTAGGGTGGCCTGTTGTATAGGTGCCCTGTAGGGTCCTGTGGCACAGCCTCCCTGTGTCCCAGCTGGGTCCTAGGGGTGCATGTGGACTTTACATCCTTCTGTTGTAATTGAGTCTTGATTGCCATCTCGATGTGGCTCCTTTAATATTGTTGTTGTAGGATTTCCATTCAGCTTGATTTCAGGCAGTTTTGAGTCATGATTGTTTTATAGTTTAGTTGTAATTTTGATGTGGTTGTTTGAGGAGGTGATTCTGCATTTAGCTACACCACTATCTTGACCAGAAGTCTTTCTTTCTTCAAGATAGAAAACTTGAATAAACCAATAACAACTAAGGATATTGTATATGTAATCAAGAAACTCCCAACAAACAAAAGCCCAGGCCCAGGTAGCTTCATTGGAGAGTTTTACCAAACATTCAAAGAAGATCTAACACCCATTCTCTTTAAACTATTAAAAAAATCCAAGAAGTAAAAAGACTTTCAAACTCATTTTATGAGGCAAGAATAAATCTAATTACAAAACCAGATAAAGACTCTACCAAAAAGTAAATTACAGGCCAATATTTCTGATGAACAGAGATGCCAAAATCTTTAATAAAATATTAGCAAATTGGATCCAGCAATATATTAAATACAATTATTCACCATGATCAAGTGCGATTCATCCCAGGGATGAAGGCTGGTGCAATTTTCACAAATCAATAAATCACATCATTAAACCATTTATCATTAAATTACATAAATAAAATAAAAGATAAAAACCATATGAT
Source organism: Molossus molossus (assembly GCF_014108415.1). NCBI lineage: Eukaryota > Metazoa > Chordata > Mammalia > Chiroptera > Molossidae > Molossus > Molossus molossus. The sequence goes on along the minus strand of NW_023425399.1, from coordinate 55,732,478 downwards.
CATATCAATAGACTCTAAAAAAGCATTTGACAAAACCCAGCACCCAATTCTTGATTAAAAATGCTCAGCAATGTGGGAATAGAGGGATTATGTTTCAACATAATAAAGTCCATGTAGTAAAGACCTATAGCCAACATCATACTCAATGGGCAAAAACTAAAAGCATTTCCCTTAAGAACAGAAACAAGACAGGGAGGCCCACTTTTACAAGCTTTATTTAACATGTTGAAAATCTTAGCCACAGCAATTAGATTTGAAGAAAAAATAAAAAATTCACATTCGAAAGAAGAAAGTAAAATTATCATTATTTGCATTTAGTATGATACTGTACATAGAAAAACCCTAAAGACTCCACAAAAAAATCTACTAGATTTAATAAATGAATTTGGCAAACTAGCAGGATACAAAATTAACATTAAGAAATCGACAGAAAAAAAAATCGATAAGCCCTGACTGGTTTGGCTCAGCAGTTAGAGCATCAGCCCACAGAGAGACTTGGTTCGGTTTCCACTAAGGGCATGTACCTTGGTTGCAGTTTGTCCCTGGCCCCGGCTGAAGTTGTGGGAGTGGCAACCAGTCGATGTGTCTCTCTCACATCAGTATTTCTCTCTTTCTCTTTCTCCCTCTCTTCTTCCTGCTTTATCCGATAATAAATGCAAATAAATAAATAAATAAATGTGCTCGGGTGAGGATAAACAAACAAACAAAAAATCAAGGGCATTCTTATACACCAATAATGAACTTACAGAAGAATAAACTGAAAAAGCAATTCCATTTACCACTGCAGAAAAAAAACTAAGATATCTAGAAATAAGTGTAATCAAAGAAGTAAAAGACTTATTTGCAGAAAACTAGAGGACTTTGAAAAGAGAAATAGAGGAAGATACAGAAAAGTGAAAGCATATACCTTGAGCGTGGACTAAAAGAATTAACATCATTAAAATGTATATACTACCCAGAGCAATCTATAGATTCAATGCAATCCCCAACAAAATACCAATGATATATCACACAGGACTAGAACAAATACTCCAAAAGTTTATATGAAACCAAAAAAGACGCCCAAGAGCCACAGCAATCTTGAAAAAGAAGAATAAAGTAGGGGGAACACAATACCAGGTATCAGGTTATACTACAAAGCCATTGTACTGAAAACAGCCTAGTACTGGCACAAGAACAGGTATATAGATCAATGAAACAGAACAGAGAACCCAGAAATTAACCCAAGACATTATGCTCAATTAATATTTGACAAAGGTGTTAAGAGTACACACTACAGTAAAGACAGCCTTTTTAATAAATGGTGTTGGGAAAATTGGACAGCTACATGCAAAAAAATATAAAACTAGACCTCCAACTTACACCTTACAAAAGAATAAACTCAAAATAAATAAAAGACTTAAATGTGACCAGTGAATTTATAAAAATTCTAGAAGAAAATGTAGGCAACACAATTTCAGACATCACATGAAGCAGAATTTTCACTGATATAACAACCTAAGGCAAGAGAAACAAAGGAAAAAATGAATAAAAGGGACTACATCAAACTAAAAAGCTTCTGCACAGCAAAAGAAACAACCATCAAAACAAAAAGGGATCCCACTATATGGGAGAGCATAATTGCCAATAATATATCAGATTAGGGGTTAATTTTCAAAATATATAGAGTACTCAAATAACTCAACAAAAGAAGACAAAGAATCTAATTTAAAAAAATGGGCAGATGGTCAAAATAGACACCTCTCCAAACAGGACATACAACAAATGGCCAACAGACATATAAAAAAAATGCTCAACATCCCTAATCATCAGAGAGATGCAAATTAAAATCACTATGGGGTATTACCTCAAACCTGCCAGAATGGCCACTATCAACAAATCATCAAAGAACAAGTGTTGGCAAGGGTATGGAGAAAAGGGCACTCCAGTACACTGCTGGTAGGAATGCAGACTAGTGCAGCCACTATGGGAAACAAGATGGTGTTTTCTTAAAAGATTAAATATTGAACTGCTATTTGACCCAGTGATCCCACTTCTAGGAATATACCCTAAGAAGCCTTAAACACCAAACAGAAAGAATATATGTACTCCTATGTTCATAGGAGCACTATTTACAATAGCTAAGATCTGGAAACAGCCAAAATGTCCATTAATAAATGAGTGGATAAAATATACACAATGGAATACTATGCAGCTATAAGAAATGAAAATCTCTTATTTTTTGAGAAGACATGAAGTATCCTGAAGAATATTATGCTAAGTGAAACAAGCCAATCAGAGAAGGACAAATATCACAGTATCTCACTTATTTTTGGAAAAAAATGAACAAAGCAAGGTGATGAACAAAAGAGACCAAGAGACATAGAAGTAGAGTACAGACTGAGAAACCTCAGAAGAGGGGAATGGGGTGGGAGGGAAGAGATAAACCACAGAACTTATACGCATGTATGTGTAACCAATGGGCATAGACAACAATTCTGGGGTTGGGGGAATAGGGAGGAGGGCGTCAATGGGGGAAAAGAGAGAAACATCTGTAACAAAAATAAATTAATAAAAAGCTATTAAAAATAAAAATAAAAAATAAATAAAATGACTGCATATTAAAAAACAAAGATCAGCCCTGGCCAGTTTGGCTTAGTGGTTAGAATGTCAGCCTGCATTCTGGAGAGACCTGAGTTCAGTTCCCGCTAAGTGCACATGCCTCAGTTACAGTTTATCTCTGGCCCTGGTTTGGGTCGTATGGGTGGCAGCCAGTGGATGTGTCTCTCCCAAATTGATGTTTCTGTCTCTCTCTTTTTCCCTCTCTCCCTCTCGCTCTGTCTAAAGATAAATGCAAAAGTGTCCTCCTGTGAGGATAAAAAAAAAAAAAAAAAAAAAGAGCATACAGCATGATTAAGTGGGATTCATTTCTGGGATGCAAGGTTGGTTCAACATCCTCAAATCAATTAATGTGATACACCACATAAATAAAAAATAAAGGTTATAAATATATCAATAGATGTAGAAAAGGCGTCATCTTTTACCCTTTGAGATGACATGGAGGGACCTGGAGAGTATTATGCTAAGTGAAATGAGCCATTCAGAGAAAGACAAGTATTACATGATTTCACTTATTTGTGGAATCTAATGAACAAACAACAACTAATGAATAAAATATATCCAGAGATATGGAAGTTGGAAACAGACTTGTAAACCTCAGAGGGAAGGGGTGTGGGGCAGGAAGAGATAAAACAAAGAGCTTATTTGAATATATGCATAACCAATGGACACAAACAACAGTACAGTGAAGGCAGGGTGGGGAGTGGGTGTAGGGAGGAGGGGGTTTAATGTGGGTAAAAAAGGCGGAACATCTATAATACATTCAACAATAAAGATTTTTTTAAAAAATGTATAGAGGATTTGAATAGACCTTGTTCCAAAGAGGACATACAGATGGCCAACAGATATATGAAAAGATTCTCAATGCCATTGATTATCAGGGAAATGCAAATAAAAACCACAATGAGATATGACTGTACAACTGTCAGAATGGCTATCATCAATAAATCAACAAACAGCTGTTCGTGAGGATATGGAGAAAAGGGAACCGTCATGCACTGGTGTTCGAATTGTAAATTGGTGCAGCCACTTTGGCAGACAGTATGAAGGTTCCTCAAAAATTTAAAATTGTACTACCATATGACCCAGCAATTTCATTTCTGAGTATTAATACAAAGAAATCCAAAACACTAATTTGAAAAGACATATGCATCCCTATGTTCACTGCAGCATTATTTATAATAGCCAAGATATTGAAGCAACTTAAATGTCCATTGATAGTTGAATGCATAAAGATGTGAATATATATATATATACATATATATATATATATTCAATGGAATGTTACTTGGTCATAAAAAAGAGTGAAATCTTGCCATTTGTGACAACATGGAAAAACCTAGAGGGCATCATGATAAGTGGAATAAATGAGAAAGAGGTGAACAAATAATTTCACTTACAATTGGAATTTAAATAGCAAAATAAACACAACAGAAACAAACTCATACATATAGAGAACAGTTTGATGATTGCTATATGGGAGGGAGGTGGGGGTGTGGATGAAAAAGGGGAAAGAGATTACAATATACAATTTGCTAGTTATAAAAACAGTCACAGGAATGTAAAAAACAGCATAAGGAATATAGTCAATAATATTATAATAACTGTGTATGGTGCCAAGTGGGTATTACACTTATAGGTATGATCACTTCATCAGTTATATAAATGTCTAATCACTATGTTGTATACCCAAAACTAATATAATACTGTATATCAACTGAAATTAAAAAAAAAAAAACCATAAAAATGAAACTGTGTGTTATGGTGGCAGTGTCGGGCACAGGTGGTTGTCCCAGTGATGACCTCACAGGGTCAACCTACTCCTCTAGAGAGGAGCCTTCTGCTCTTCTTCTGGCAAGCCATTCTGTGAGTACACTGGGTGTGTGGGGGGTGGTGTCTCATGACCCTGTGTGCAGACTTTCTCATGTAAAAAGCCTCAGTTCTTCCCCAGGAGAGCTGAGCTCCCCCACCCCAGAGAGCCTCTGGTTTAACTTCTGTGAAGTAAATTTTCTATTTTTGACATGGGGAGGGAGACTTTCCTAGTTACACAGATGGGTGGGGAGCAAGGGGATCCAAGATATCTGGTGTCTTCAATTTTGCAGCCTTCCTGAGACTCTGCATAAATTGGCTTGACTCTGCCTTACTTCCCCAATTCTGACATACAAGCAATGTTCATATCCTTGCATTTTTGTTTTGTTTTTCTGGGCCTCCTATTAGTAACTGAGATACCATCTGGACTCTAAGACTTTGTTTTTCTCTCATATTTTTTTTATTTTTATTTAATTAATTAATTCATTTTTTGTTACAGATGTTTCTCCTTTTTCTCCCACTGATTCACCCCCTCCCCCTCCTTCCCCACCCTGTCCCCAGTATTGTTGTCCATGTCCATTGTTCATGCACACATGCATATAAGTTCTGTGGTTTATCTCTCTCATATTTTTTATCTTACTTTCTTTTAGTTCATGTAGATTAAAGAAAACTATTATATTTTAATATTTTTAAACATTTTATTCTGAGATAATCATATTCACATGTAATTATAAAAAATAATACCAAAACCTTTATACAGTTTACTCAGTTTCACCCAATGGTAATATCTTACAAAACTATAGTATAGTCTCACAACCAATATAGCAATATCAACACAGTCCAGCTGCAAAATATTCCTGTCACCACAAGGGGCCCTTTTATTTTTATTTTATGGCTACATTCCACCTCTTCTTCCCCTCTCTCTTGATCTTTGGCAATCACTAATCTGTTCTTAATTTCCATAACTTTGTTTTTTAAGAATATATATATCAATCTAATAATGCAGTATGTGACCCTTTGTGATTGGCCTTTTTTCACTAAGAATAATTCTCTGGAGAATCTTCTGAAATGTTTTGTGTTTCAACAGTCCATACCATTATTGCCAAGCAGGATTCTGTGGTATGAATGGACCACATTTTCTTAACCATTCACCTGCTGAAGAATGTCAGAATTGTTTTAGTTTTGGGCTATTAAGAATAAAGCTACTATGAATATTTATATACAGATTGTTGCTGGAACGTAAGTTTTCATTTCTTTGTGATCAATGCACAAGAGTGCAATTGTTGGGTTGTATATAGTTGCATATTCAGTTGTTTTTTTTTTAACTCATCTTTATTGTTGAATGTATTACAGATGTTTCCCTGTTTTTTCCCCATTGACTCCTTCCTCCCCATTCCCACCCCCTCCTGCCTTCTCCACACTATTGTCGGTGTCCATTGGTTATGCATATATGCATAGAAGATCTTTGGTTTATCTCAAAGAACCTCCCTCCCCCTTTCCCTTTGCGGTTCATCAATCTAACAACTAATTTGTACTTCTTAATTCCTTCATCTTTTTCATCCATCCCCCCAGTCCCCATGCATCTGGCAAGCAACAAAAAGTTCTCTGCATCTATGAGTCTGTTTCTGTTCTGCTTGCTCATTTTGTTTGTGGATTCAATTGTTGATAGATATGTATTAATTGCCATTTTATTGTTCATATTTTTATTCTTCACCTTCAAAAAGACCCTTCAACATTTTATATAATACTGGTTTGGGGGTGATGAATTTCTTTAGCTTTTTCTTGTCTGGGAAACTCTTGATATGTCCACCGATTCTAAATGATAGCTTTGCAGGATAGAATAATCTTGGTTGTAGGTCATCGCTTTTCATCACCTTGAATATCTCTTGCCACTCTTTTCTGGCCTGCAAAGTTTCTTTTGAGAAATCAGCTGATAGTCTTATGGGAGCTCCTTTGTAGGTAACAGGCTGCTTTTCTCTTGCTGCTTTTAAGATTCTCTTTTTGTATTTAACCTTTGGCATTTTGATGTTGATATGTCTTTGTGTGGACCTCTTTGGGTTCAGCTTGCTTGGGACTGTCTGTGCTTCCTGGACTTGTATGTCTATTTCCTTCACAAGTTAGTGAAGTTTTCTGTCATTATGTTTCAAATAGGTTTTCAATTTCTTGCTCTCTCTCTTCTTCAGGCACCCCTATGATGAGAATGTTGGCAAGCTTGAAATTGTCCCAGAAGCTCCTTACACTATCTTAATTATTTTTGGATTCTTTTTTCTTTTTGCTGTTGTAGTTGGGTGTTTTCTGCTTCCTTATATTTCAAATCAATGGTTTGTCTCTTGGCTTTTTCTACTCTACTATTGATTCCCTGTAAATTATTTTTTATTTCAGTTAGTGCATTCTTAATTTCTGACTGACTGTTTTTTATGTTGCTGATGTTCTCACTTAATTTCTGACTGACTATTTTTTATGTTGCTGATGTTCCTCAGAGGTCTCTTTAAGTTTCTTGAAGGTCTCACTAAGTTCCTTGAAGGTCTCACTAAGTCCCTTGGATGTCTCACCAAGTTCCCTGAGCAACCTTATAACCTGTGTTCTGAACTCTGCATCTGTTAGATTGCTTATCTCCATTTTGTTTAGTTCTTTTCCTGGAGTTTTGTTTTTTTCTTTCATTTGGGACATGTTTTTTTTTTTTTGTCTCCTCATTTTGGCTGCTTTCCTGTGATTGTTTCTATGTATTAGGCAGAGTTGCTATGTCTCCTAGGCTTCATAGGGTGGCCTACTATTGTAGTTGTCCTGTAGGATCTAGTATTACAATCTCCCTGATCACCCCAGCTGGGCATTTGCAGTGCACCCCTAGTGTGGACTGTACACCCTTCTCTTATCATTAAGTTTTGATTGCTGTTGGCACATCAATGGGAGGGGTTTACTCAGGCTGATTAGCTGCAAGGACTGGCTGTGCCCACTAGCCACTACCTTGGAGAATCAGCTGTTCAAGGGCGCACCACACAGAGCAAGACTTACTTCAGCAGGTCTCTGGTACCCACTTCGTCCACTCATTGAGTGTCACTTGTGGAGGGGGTTGGGTGGTGGTGTTTTGATGTGGTCTGAAGCTGTCCACCAGTTGTGCTGGCTCTGGGGCAAGGTCAGCCACTGCCTGTGCGCTATCCAGAGACACCCAGCATAAGCAACAAAGTGAACTGCAGATGGCTGCTTCTTGTGCTGAGCTTGGAGGTGTCCAGGAAAAGCCAAGTTGTGAAGCAAGGCTAGCTGCTTCTAATGCCAGGCCTGGGGCCACTCAACTAGAGGTACAAGGCTCACTGAGACTGGCCCTTCTTGAGCCCTGGCTCTGTACCACTCTTGTGAGCCACTGGGTCATACAGGCCCCTCTGGATCCCAGCTTCCCTTCACTCTTGTGGGCCACTGGGTCACACAAGTTCCTCTGGATCCCCAGCTTCCCTCTGCTCTTGTGGGCCACTGGATTACACAGGCCCATATGGATCCCCAGCTTCCCACTGCTCTTGAGCAGCTGTATTGCACAGGGCCCTATGGAGCCCCAGGTCCTGCTGCTGGTGGCTGGGGAGAGCTGCTGCCCAGTGAGGCTCAGTTCCTGCTCAGCCTTTGCTGTAGTTTTGGGGATGGTTCTCTGCTGCTGGTCTGTGCTTCTGTTGCCTGGAATGGATGTCTGCTCCCCAGCCTCTGTTGCTGGGGGTATATCTTGACTCTGATTCGGCAGCTACTGTAGGAGATGGTGCTGGACTCCTAGCTGTTCGTGGTTTCTACAATTGGCACCTTGACAGCTCCACTACTGTGCACTGGTCTGTGTTGACACAGGGTGTCCATTGGTCCAATGGTACCAGGTGCACTGGTGGGCTCAGGTTCCAGATGCTGTTTATTTGAGAGATTTTAGCAAACTCTGAAGCAGGATCCAAGACAGTCCAATTCTATGGTAAAGCCTTTGGAAACAGCTTGGGTGGGCTTGAAAGTTGGTGGGGCAGGGCCTCAGTTCCCACTGGTTTTATAGCCAGAAGTGATGGGGACTTTTCTTCCTGGCACTGGGACCCTGAACTGGGCACCTTCTGTGGGACGGGGACCCCCTCACTCCTCAGGGAGGGCCTTTCCAGCCGAGGTCTCTCCTGATTTTTATTTGCCACTTGTGGGTGTGGGACCAGCTCGTCCGTTCCTCCGCTCCTCCTACCAGTCTCGATGTGGCTGCTTCTTTAATTTTGTGATTGTAGGACTTGCATTCAGCTAGATTTCAGGCAGTTCTGAATGATGGTTGTGTTGTAGTTTTGTTGTAACTTTGATGTTGTTGTGGGAGGAGGTGATACTGCGTTTACCTACGCCGCCATCTTGACCCACCTTCACATATTTAGATTTTATAAAAAACTGCCAAAATGTTTTCCAGAGTGCTTCTGCCATTTTACATTCCTACTAGCAATGTGTGAACAAGTAGATTTCTTGATATCCTCATCAGCATTTGGTGTTATCACTCTTAAATTTTAGCCATTTTAATCAGTGTATAGTATATGTTGTGGTTTTAACTTGTATTTTCCTAATGGCTAAAGATGTTGAACATCTTTTTCATGGTCTTATTTGCCATCTGTATATCTTCCTTGGTGAAATGTCTGTTCATGTTTTTTGCTCATTTTCTAATTGGATTGTTTGTTTTTCTAATGGTAAATTTTGAGAATTTTTTATATATTCAGATACCAGTCCTTTGTTGGTTGGAATGCCATTTGCAAATATTTCTCCCAATTTGTAGCTTATTTGTTCATCCTGTTAATAAGATCTTTTGCAAACAAAAGCTTTTAATTTGAATGAATTCCAATTTATTAATTTTCCTTTCATGGATCATGCTTTTGGTGCCAAGTCTAAGAACTCTTTGCCTAGCCCTAGATTTTCAGATTTTCTCTTGTTTTTTTTTTTTTTTCCTAAAAGTTTTATAGTTTTACATTTATGTTTGTGATCCACTTTGAGTTAATTTTTATATAACATGTAAAGTTGAGGTTGATTTTTTTGCAGCTATTATTTTAAAAAAAAAACATTTGACTTTATTTTATAGAACAGTTTTCGTTACACAGGAAAATTTAGTTAATTGTACAGAGTTTCCATATAATTCCCCTCTCCTGGATATAGTTTCTCCAATTATAAACATCTTGCATTAGTGTGTACATTTGTTATGATTAATTAACCAATATTAATTAATTGTTATTGACTAAAGTTTATAGTTCAAATTAGTGTTGTGCAGTTCTATGGGTTTTAACAAAGCATGTCATGTAGCCACCATTACAGTATCATACAGATTATTTTCATTGCCTTAAAAATGTACTGTGCTTTAGCAACTACTGATCTTTTTACTGTCTTTATTATTTTGCCTTTTCCAGAATGTCATAGAGTTGGAATCAAATGGTGTAGCATTTTCATACTGGTGTCTTTCACTTAGCAATATATATTTAAGTTTTCTTTTTTTGTGTGTGTTGTGATATCTCATTTCTTTCTTTCTTTCTTTCTTTTTTTTTTTTTCCTTTTTAAAATCCAGTATTTTGTTGCCCAGTGGTTTAATTTTTTAAAAAATTTTAATTACAGTTGACATTCAATATTATAGTTTCAGGTATACAGCATAGTAGTTAGATGTTTATATAACTTACCAAGTTATAGGGGGGATCGCCTAACTGTTTTATCACTGAGTAATGATTATTGTATGCACGTACTATATCTGTTTATCCACGCACCTACTGACACTCATTTTGAATGTGTCCAATTTTTGGCAATTATGAATAAAACTGATATAAAAATGACAGTAGTTTTGACACAAATTTTCAACTCAGTTGGGTAAATATGTGGCAACATGATTGTTAGATTACTACCAGTCTTCCAAAAAAAGCTGTATTGTTTTACATTCCCACCAGCAATGAATGAGAGTGCCTGTTGTTTCACATCTTCACCAGCATTTAGGATTGCTGTTTTTAAAAATGAGCACACTATTCTTGTATGTAGCATTCCTCTTGTCTCTATAAGAATGCTAATTAGCATTTTGAAGGTTTCCTTCTGTTTCTTGTATTATCTTGGTTTCTTAAATTTTTTTTTTTTTTTTTTTTATTAGTCTTTCATGTTGGGGCTTTCTGCATATGTCTGGTCTTCATTAGTTTTCCATTCATAATCAAGAGCTAATTGGATGCTATGTGCTCATGGGCTGGGTTTTTTTGATTGGTGGGCTTATCTGTTGGTTAATTGCGAGCAAGAGCAGCTGTTTTATTGGAGGACTGCCAAAGGTCTGGAAAAGAACTCTCTGACTTTCTACTGAGGGGAGGAGAAGGAGGAGATGGATAACCTCCTTCTTGCTGGAGTTGTATGTGAGGTAGAGGAGTAGTATTTACCATTAAGTATCCAGACTTTCAAGTATTCAGTTTGTACTTAACCCTGGGTCTAATCCTGTGTCCTCACATCTCTCTCATCATCTCTCTCATCTCTCCCATTTAACATATCAACAGAATAAGTCTACAATCTTGTGGTTGGGGCACTGGCATCTGCCAGAGGTTGGAGCATGAGCAGGGTAAGGTATTGGCCATAATACATAAAGACTTTCAATCCATTCCTCTGTTTTCTTCTTGGATCCTTGTTTCTTTTATGGTTATCAAGTCTCAAGTCTCTTGGGGTTTCTGCAGGGAAAATGGGCTCACTTCTCATCAATGTCTCACTGGGCTGGCCCTTGAGATTGAGACTTTTTTAACCTGTTAAGTGAAGTGTCCCTTTTTATCTTCCAAAAGGTGAGAAAATTTTTAACTACTGCTTTTCCCTCTTATGTTTCTATATCTTTATGGGTTTAAGTTTTTTTAAAAAATGTTTAATTCCCTTAGAAAAACATTGAGTGAAAGCAAAAAGAGACTCATATGTGGTCAATCCATTACCTTTAATCAAAATCCCTCAATAATTTTATAAATATAAGATTAGTAGAGAAATATTTTAAATATTGTAGAAGCACATAAAGTAAAAGAAAAAAGTGACATTTTCTTACAATCTTGTGCCACTTTTTCATTTCCCAGATGTTACCACTATTAACTGTTATGAATGTATTCTTTGAGATATTTTTCTATGCACATGACTAATTATAGGCTGAGAATATATACCTGTGTGAACATTCCCCCATATACAATGTGATCATACTACTTGAGCAGACATGGAGTCATGCCCCTCAGATTCTCCTTGGAGAAAGGGTTCACTGCCCCACTGTGAGGAGTGTAGGTGGCTGACAGCATTTGTCTGTGAGCTCTTTTGGGGCTCAGGTTCTAAAGCGAAATCATGGACTTCTGGGAGCAACACGAGGCAACAGCCAGCAAAATGGAAACATGGGACCTACCCATTTCTGCCTGATGTGGCTCCTCCAATGGCCATCTTTACTTTGGAGCTCCCATTGTGGGGCAAGAATGTCTAGTTTGCATGGAGACTGTACCCAATCCTGCTTCCCTGCTCTCCCTTTCCCAGGCAGTCTTCCCCAGAGCCATCCTATCCTACACTGTCCTGACTGTCGCAGTGCCTGCTTTCTGTCAGGATCCAGCTGACAAACTCTCATTCTGAATCCTTTTTTCAGCTAGTATTTATCAGGGGCACCTTTCTACATTAATGCATGTAGATCTGCCCCATCCTTTTAAATAGCTGTATAGTATTTTATAGCATGGATGTATCATAATTACTTAACCATTCTCTTATTGATAAACCTTTAGGATTTGCTAATTTAAAAATATGTTTTAAATATATATATTTCAATACAACAGATTAGTTTTTTTAAAAATCTTCACCCAAGGATATTTTTCCATTTATCTTCAGACAGAGAGAAAGAGAGAGAGAGAGAGAGAGATGTGAGAGTAACAGATTGATTGGTTGCCTCTTGCATGACCCCAACCAGGGCCGGGGACCAAACCACAACTCAGGTACATGCCCTTAATCGGAATTGAACCCAAAACTCTGGTCTGCAGGTTGACACTCTAACTAGCCAGGACATATTAGTTTTAAAACAATTTTTGAATTTGCTGATTTTTCTCTTACCACTTCTCACTCAGGACTACATGCATAGCAGGCCCCCAGTTATTTCTTCAATATAGCAGCTCTTTTCCCAGAGAGAAGGGAAATGAGTGGGAAATGGTGGTGAAGTGTTGAAGGCACTAGAGCACCTGCATTGCTTTGAAAGGCCTGTTTACACATAAATAATAAGATAATTATATGCCATTTCTGCTGATTCATTAAGGCTGGCCCCCAGTAGACACTGCTCTTTTAGCTCTATTTGCATTTCTACACAAACCAGATAACTAAAAAGTGTATAAATTTTATTCTCAAATGTTCATTGTAGGATTTTTATTTTATTTATTTGTTGTTGTTGTTTATTTTTTATTGATTAATTTTTGTTACAGATGTTTCTCCTTTTTCCCCCACTGATTCCCACCCCCTGCCCCTTCCCCAGATTGTTGTCCATGTCCACTGTTCATGCATACATGCATATAAGTTCTGTGGTTCATCCCTCCCCCACCTCCCCACTCCTTAGGGGATTGTCAGTCTGTACCCTGCTTCCGCGTCTCTGGGACTACCCCATTTCTCAAACTGTTATGTTCATTATATTCCACAAATAAGTGAGATCATATGGAACTTGTCTTTCTCTGTTTGGCTTGTTTCACTTAGGATGATACTTTCAAGGTCCCTCCATGTAGTCTCAAAGGATAAGAGATCTTTCTTTCTTACCACTGCATAGTACTCCATTGTTTATATGTACCACAGCTTTTTGATCCATTCGTCTACTGATGGACACTTGGGCTGTTTCCAGATCTTAGCGATTGTAAATAGTGCTGCTACAAAGATGGGGGTACATATACAACTCCACAAAAGGAAGACAAAGAATCCAATTAAAAAATGGGCAGAGGAACTAAATAGACACCTCTCCAAACAGGACATACAAATGGCTAAGAAACATATGAAGAAATGCTCATCATCACTCATCATCAGAGAGATGCAAATCAAAACAACAATGAGGTATCACCTCACACCTGTCAGAATGGCCGCCATCAACAAATCATCAAACAACAAGTGTTGGCGAGGGTGTGGAGAAAAGGGGACTCTAGTGCACTGCTGGTGGGAATGCAGACTGGTGCAGCCACTATGGAAAACAATATGGTGTCACCTCAAAAAATTAAAAATTGATCTTCCATTTGACCCAGTGATCCCACTTCTAGTAATATACCCTAAGAAGCATAAAACACCAATCAGAAAGAATATATGTACCCCCATCTTTGTTCATTGTAGGATTTTGACAGGTCTTTCTTACATCTGGTTTTTAAAAAATATATATTTTTTCCCATTCTTTTCACACCGCTGTTAAATTGATCACCTGGTTGTTCCTTCCTTACCTCCTATAACCCCTACACTCTGAACTTCCCTTCATGGCTCTGACTCTTTACAATGTCCTGTGGTGGCGGGGGTGGGGTGGGGGTGGTGGTGGCTAGCTATCCTTTGTCGTCTACCCTTTTCTTGTTGGGGTTTGTTCTCTTTTATGAACTTTCCTCCCAGCATACCATTTGGGAATGTTGGACATGTTGTATTTTAGCGATCCAGCATCCTGCACAGACCTTCTCTACTTTAGTTTAGTGGGTGTTCTGTGGAAAGTTACCCTGATGCACTGGGGACCACTGTGACCAGAGGATGGGCATGCATCCCCAGAGGTTACCAATAGAGGCTCATGGACCACATTAGATGCCGGAAGCACATGGCTTGTTAAACAAATTAAAATCACACAGCAAGAAGCAAGAAGATGAAAACAGTATATGCAGGGGTGAGGGCCCACACTCTCTGCATTCTGATATGCAACATCTGAAAGTCCAGGTTCCCTCCCAGCTGATGGTGCATTATAAGGACCAAAGTTGAGGCAAATAAAGGGTCTGACAGACAGAAGGTTCCTGGAGCCAAGAACACAAGCTTTCTCTGCCGACAGCACAAGAGTAAGTATGCCTGGCCAATAACTGTCCCATGTGAACTAGCCAATTAGCAGCTTGCCAAAAGACAGCTGTGAGTTTTAGCTGGAAGAGGACAAGAGGGTCCCAAATGGGTGTCACCAGTGAGTGATCAATTTAAGACCTCATAAAAATGAAGTGACTCATGCATTTAACATATCATGAATATTCAGTGTTGCGTATTTAGTGTTGTGAATACTTAGTGCCTGCTTGGTTCTTCTGTCCCGTTTTTTTCCCCCTTGGCTAATTTTCTTTTTCTTTAGAGAGAGAGAAAGGAAGAGGGAGAGAGAGATAGAAACATCAATGAGAGAGAGCATTGATTGGGCTGCATCCTGCATGCCCCACACTGGGGATTTGGCCCACAATCTGGGCATGTGTCCTGACCAGGAATCAAACTGGCAACCTCTTGGTGCATGGGTCAATGCACAACCACTGAGCCACACTGGCTGGGCTATGCTTCAGTCTTGAATTTTACCCATCCTATTTGTTTTCTTTCTTTCTCTAGTAGAGTTGAAGATTCCCAAACCGTTTAGCAAATACACATTATAATAACCTTTCTTCCAAATTGTTTTATAAAATTATGTAACATATCACACACAGTATAGTGTGTATGAAATGTATGCAAACATAACATTTACAGCAAAACAAATACCCATGTACCTCATAGGTTACTAAAGGTGACATTGATAGTCATTAAGAAGCACCTGTGAGATCCCACTCCCTAAAGTAACTCCCTGTTCTGGAACGTGTGCTGAATGTTTATTGGCTTTTATTGATGGTTTTATTTCTAAACAAAATACTGTTTTTTTTTTTGTCCATTTTTTAATTTATATAAATGGAATGGCACTGTGCATTTTCTGTGATCTACCTTTCATGTTCAACACCAGGGTTTGGAGGTAGCTTGTGTTGATGTGTAATTGGGGTTCCTTCAGAGCAATGACACCAGCAGTTCTGAGAAAGGCTTTGTTCTTTTTCATGGCTGCAGAGTGCTCTGGTGTATGAATGGCCCATGAAACCCATATCCATGGATATAGAACCATTTTAACTTTAGTTTTGTTTGTTTTTTTTAACAGGGCTGCTGTGAAATTCCTGAACAGCCCCTGATGATCCTGGCTTTATTCCCAGGAGAGCAATCACTGGTGGTCAGTGTTTGTGTCTGATTTTCTAGATAACAGCAGACCATTTCCCAAAGGACTGCAGCAGTTTACTCTCCCACTAACATGAGAGCATCCTCTCTCTTCCACGTCTCCAGTATTCGATTTTGTCCAATTCTATTGTTTACTCATTTGTGAAATGGATCTTACTGTAATTTTCAGTTGAATTTCCAAGGTTACTGATATTATCCATTTAGATTTTCTTTTTGTGAAATGCCTATTCATACCTTTTTGCCTATTTTTCTATTACACTGCTTGTTTATTGACTGTTGGAGTCTTTTATATATTTTGAGTATTAATCCTGTTACAAATCCATTTTTGTAGTTTGTGACTGGTGATTTCACTTTTTTATGGGTTTTTGGTGAACAGAAATTATCTATTTTAATATAATTGACTTTGTCTTTTCCTTTTTTTTGTTTGTTGATGGGATCACTCTTAACCCCAATGCCATGAAGATATTTTCCCAGAGAGTCTCCTGGAAGTTTCACATTTAAAGCATTGATTCATTGGGTTTTGTGTAGGGTGTGAGTCAGGGATCTAGCTTTGTTTATGACTTTCATATGGATCACTGATAATCATGTACTGTTGTTTGACTAGTCCATCCACTTCCCTCTGACCTGCAAGGTCACCTTGGTTATAAATAAAAATTCCATAGATGTGTGTATCTGTTTCCAGCTCCCTTCTACTCTCAGTGAACAACTTTCCTCTTACACCTGGGGTCTGTTGGATAGTCTTGGTGGGAGGAGTACTTCTTCTCTTGCAGCCAAAGACAAATAGCAATGTTCATGCTCCTCTGGTCCCAGTACAGCCAGGGCTGGGAGTAGAATGTGAAGGCCATGGAGAAGGTCCTACACTTTAACCAGGGGGTACAGGGAAGTGATAGGTACTTTTTAGTCAGAGAATGTAGTGGGGTAGATGGAACATACATCTTACAGAGGTCACTGGCTATTTTATGATATATAGTTTAGAGAGGGCCAATGTGACAGCAGGGACCAGTCAGGGTGCTGCTTCACAAGCAGAGATGTATGCACCCTGGGCCAGTGTGCTGACTCCTCTCCCCTGAGGGGTTTCCTGTGACTTTCCACCGAAGCCTTTTTTACACTGTTATGGGCATGTCTGCTTCCCTGGCTGCCTTCTTCAGGCAATGCTCATGTTGTATCTCAGGGCCCTTGCACTTGCTATTTCCTCCCTTGCAATTATTTTCTCAGATGCCTTCACCCCTTTCTGCATTTTACTCAAAGCTCTCTCTTCCTGTGAAACTTTCCCTGACCACTCTATTTTGAAATTATAGCCTCCTGTGTTCCTGATAACTCCCTCTCTCCCTTTTCAGCTTTAATTATCCTCATTTAACTTTTAGCATCTGACATACAATTATTTGTTAATTTTGTTCTATGTTTTTTTCTCCCTAGAATGTGACAGTGCCCCAGTGACATATAGTAGGTGCTCAATAGCAATTTATTGAATGAGTGAATAAATAAGTGAGAGAGTAAAGAATCCCTGTGGTATAAGGGCCCAGCAGAAGGAAAGACATAAAGCAGGTGCTAATTGAGTGTTGCACGAAAGAACATTTATCATAAGACCAAACCATTCTCTTGATACAATTGCGGAAAATCCTCTGAGAGCTCCTTTTTTATACCACCATATAAAAGCCACCAGCATTTGAGGGCTCTAGAAGAATGCATGTCCTTGATCCAAGCATCTTAGATTCCCTTCATTCTTTCAAGGAAGTCAACTCAGATGTGATCTTAGCTTGACAGACAAGAACCTAACATCCAGAGGTGTAAAGTGACTTTGTCAATGTTACACAACTGGTCAGTGAACCAACCAGATTCCCTGACACCCAGTCTCCTAGACAAAAGCTTGTCTACATATAGTCCCAGGCCCAGAATCCACCAACCCTCATTCCTTCATTCCTACCATGAAGTACCACAAACATTTTTCAGTATCTCTTCCTGAAGAGTTGTTGCTTGGCAATGGTTGCTAGGCAAAATTCATAATTAACAAAAAGTTCAGGGCTCTTGATTAGAAGCCTTTAAGAATGCTGAGGTATCTGTAGACTATGGTGGGAAGAATTCTGAGATGGCCCCAAGATTTCTGTTTTGAAGGGTATACTTCCTGGATAATCTCTTTCCTTAGAGAATGGCAGGGCTTGTGAATGTGATGGGATAGTTGATTCCTTGATTATGTTACATTATAAGGCAAAAAGATGTATGGGGTAGTCACTCCTGTGATCATACTGCATTTTATTAGACTCTGTCTGTCCTTTATACCAACCTGGAGAGAGGTTCTCCTGCTGGCTATAAAGAAGTGAGCTTCCATATTGTTAGAGGGTCACAAGATGAGGGTCTGAGGTCAACCTCTAGAATTGTAGACTCTCCAATGGACAGCCAGCAAGAAAATGGGGACCTCGATACTATAACTGAAAGAAATGGAATCGTGCCAACAAAAGTGAGCTTGGAGGAGAATTCAACCTTAAATAGGTCCACAGCCTCAGCCAGCACCTTGATTTTAGCCTGGGAAGACCCTAAGCAGAGGACTGGCTAACCTGTGCCTGGACACCTGACCCACAGACACTGTGAGATAGAAAATGAGTGTTAAGTCACTAAATTTATGGTAATTTGTCATGCAGTATACAAAACTAATACACAGGTCTTGGGGGTGAAAAATCAGCTTTTAGGAATGACTATAGTGCTTAAATTGGCAGCTAGGACCAAGAAGAAGAAGGTAAAAAATTGAAAGGACTGTGCAATGACCCTGCACCCAGGATTTCCCTGCAAGGTAGAGATTCTGCTCCCCATGCACAGATGGGAAAATGAGGCTCAAGGAGGCTGGTACTTGCTCAAAGTTACATAAGCAGGAAGAGTGCGGCTGGGACCCGAACCAGAGAAATCCCAACTGCCTATGGGTATGTGGGTGTATCTACAGATAAAGTGTTCATGGAACTGGCATATAGGGGCCCATTGAGAATTGAGTAAAACAATGGTTTCCAGATAAGTGTTTCTCAGTTGGTGCTTCCTGTAGTTAGTATTACATCTTCTTAATTCTCATGTTAGGTCTACTCCTCATTTAGGAGAAGGATTTTTAGCTCTTATTAGTCTCTCTGACATTTAGAACATCCATCTGGACTCTAAGTGTTTCAGGATAAACTTCCTGTGCCCGGTAAATCCTGAGCTGGGCAGTGTGGGAACTATCTGATATGTTTGCCTAGTGTCCATTTCTTCCTTTGAAGTTTTATACCTGAGGACTTACCCTCTCTATTTGCATTAGTTGGGTAGGGTCATCAATCAGTATCTTACCAGAGCTGATTTCTGACCAACCTAAGATAATAAGATTTTCTTAAATTGAAATATTTTCTTTAATCCTAATCTGAGAATACTTGTCCATTTATCTTCAGATAGTGTGGAGGGAGGGAGGGAGGGAGGGAGGGAGGGAGAGAGAGAGAGAGAGAGAGAGAGAGAGAGAGAGAGAGATCACTATAAGAGAGACACATTGATGGGTTGCCTCTTGCATGACCCCAAACTGCAACTGATGTACATGCCCTTGACCCAAATCAAACCTGAAACTCTGGTCTGCAGGCTGACGCTCTAACTGCTGAGCCAAACAATCAGGGCTTGAATTGGAATCTTGCTCAAAGGGTCACAAGTATTAAATAGGAACATTTATACTTCACTCTTGTGGTATCCATGGGGAGGATCTTCTCTAGGGCTATACCCAGGACTTCCCACCACACCCATTCTTTTTCCCACTCCATGGAGTATACAAAGACTCTTGATTGGTAAATGTCAACCAGTGGTCTGCTTTTCTTGATAGAGTAGAGATCATTTGTTTTAGGCTGTCCTGTGGCTTCTGCCTTTTCCTTCCTCCATTGTCTCAAAGGGGACAAAGGTTTCATTTTTGCGTGGTTAGGTCCAATTTACAGATTCATGCTTTTTCTTGGTGGCTGCTGCTCTGAGGTTCAGACTGAAGAGGGTTTAAGATAAAGAATGTTAAAAGACCATGTTCATCCATTTCAAGCTGACATTATGAGCTCCATCCTGCTGCCCTTGCCTCAGGTGGGAAAAAGGACTATTTATGGGTCCCTCTCAATTCCAGGATGACCTGGAAGTGTTTGGAGCTGATCTATTCTGAATTGTTCCACTTAGAGACTCCAGAGCTGACCTGGATTTGGGACTTCCTAAGACAGAGACTTTCTGCTGTTCTTTGATTCTATGAACAGTTTGGTATGCTTTCATAAATTGTTATTTCCCACAAATTTGCAACCAAAGAATCTTGCCAGTAGAGGCAGTGTCTTAATTCTCTGTCTTTGGACCCCTCCTCCCCCAGCACAATGGATAGATAGGTCTTGCCCTGTTGGGACACTGCTGACGGAAAATGGATTGAGAGCCATGAGTTTGTTCCTTCTCTACTCTGCCTAGAAGTGTGATCTTAGACAAGTACTGTCCCTCCAGGATAAATTGGATTTAAATTAGAGAACCTTCCTTGGTTTCAGTAGCCATTAGACTCCAGCTTCTGCAAGGATGTCTGGTTGCAAGAGGATTACATTGCTTCTCTGGATCCCTATGCCAGCTCTGGGGACCTGTACATTCATTGGTCCCTTAGAAAAATAGTTTGAATTATACTTACTGTGTGCCCCACTGCTCTGAATTGGGTTTGTCACTCTCTTGTTTACCAAAAAGGACACTGAGGGAGGGAGGAGTTAAGCACACACAGGGAACGGTGGAGCGAACATCCGGACCAAGCAGATCTTGCCTTGCACACCATGCTGGGCCTATGCCCCCACAGTCTATGCTAATTGCTCTCATGGCCCCATGTCCCTCTCTCTCCATCATGGTCTTAGCCCTCTTGCCCACTTGGGGATGCATTTTATAGCCACGCTCTACAGGAGATGGATTATGATTGGCCCAAGCATGTTCACTATGGAGCTCCTCCTACTGTCCCCTTCTTCACCCCTGGCCCTACTTCACAGCCCAGCTTGCCTCAGAGGGTGCCTAGGTGCCCCCTTTGGCCCAAACATTGTGATCTGAGAGGCAGGTTCCAGTGACCAGGGAAAGCAGCCACTTGGAAAAAAGGCATCAAAATTAGGAATTAAGATCGGCTGGTGTGGCTCAGTGGTTGACCACTGACCCATACACCAAGACGTTGCTGATTCAATTCCCAGTCAGAGCACATGCCCAGGTTATGAGCCCGATCCCCAGTGAGGGGTATGCAGTAGGCAGCCAAATGATATTCTTTCTTATTGGTGTTTCTCTCTCTCTCTTCCTCTCCCTTCCCCTCTCTTTAACATAGATAAAGAAAAAAATAATAATAACCCAGTTTATAAAAAGAAATAATTAGGAATTAAGAAGGAAAGTGGCTGTTTTGTCCAGAAAAGAGCTGTGGTTGTGGTAGGCTCTCTGAGCCTTAAGGATGCCTTCCCTGGACATGACTGTGAGAACTGATTGAGAGAATAAATGAACTTGTTTTTTAAATTTACCAAATGCTTTCTAGGGGCAGTGTTTTTATTGCCAAACCACAGAAAGCTTTTTAAATTGTGAAGTGTTTTGTAATATGCAAAGAGTTGTATTTAGTTGATGCAGTCACTGGTGACAGTCTACCCACCAGCTATTTCCTTGCCAACAGAAAAACCTGTGTCATTTGGGTGGAAATAGGCCTAGTTCAAGGGCAGAGTGAAAGGTGGTAGAAGTCTATCCTGGTCATCTGAGCCTCTTTGCCAGTACTGGCCTATGAGTGAATGCAAAACCATCTCTGGAGCTGGACTAGGGCACAGGGTTTGACTGTTGGGTTCTCAGAGCATCT
The DNA here is from genome assembly GCF_014108415.1 of Molossus molossus. Taxonomy (NCBI): domain Eukaryota; kingdom Metazoa; phylum Chordata; class Mammalia; order Chiroptera; family Molossidae; genus Molossus; species Molossus molossus. The sequence goes on along the minus strand of NW_023425399.1, from coordinate 55,711,138 downwards.
AGAAAGGGATAGGGGAAGGACCTCATTGACCATGTTTCTTCTTGGCTTTTCTGAAGGGGTTTTACTCACATCAGTCTGTCAGGGTGTTTTATGTTGTTGTTTAATCCAGAGTGGATTGAATTTTCAGTCACTTCTACTTAAAAATTCTGATCAATTCAAGAGGTGGTGGGTCCTCCATTTTCCCTTGGGGGTCCTGCTCCAGGTTAGCTGGGGTTTCCCATGACAGGCCTTGACAATTTCTGGGCTTCCAGACAAGGATTCATTGAAAACTGTTTGGATGACCTTGATTCTAGCCATTTTCTTTGACATGCTACTTCAGATTTTAATTATAAAAGAATAAATGCTCATGTAGACTATTCAAACAATAAAAAACTATATATGTGTGTGTGTGTGTGTATAGTCAAACATGGAATTGCCCCGCACTCTACATTTTTATAGATAACCAGTGTTTATGATTTGGTGTAACTTTTTTGTCTTTTTTCTATGTAACCCCCACTCTCCCACCCACACACACAATTTTTATTTTCATAATGGGTCACACCTAACAAATGTCATTGTGCAACTTGCTTTAACAATATATCTTGAATATTTTCCTGCATTAGAACAGAAGGGCTGGCTTCATTTAAGTGTCTGCATCCTCCTCCTTTGGAAGTATGTATTTAGTGATGGGATTTAGGTCTTTCCCCTTTTCTATTTTATTGTCCCAAATACCTTGAAAATTAAAGCTGGGATGCTTAATTTTGACAAAATCATGCTCTGACCTTTTGAAAGAAGATCCACCAGGAGGTCAGGGTAGGGGCACAGACTGGGCCAGGGACCCCTGTAGGTCAGGTTCATTTTCACAAGGTTATTCGAAGCTAGGCACACCTGCTTCCGTGCTCTTATGGCCATGTCTGAATGATGGGGTGGCAAGTGTGGGCTTGAGGACAGCTGTTCCCATAAGCACTTAGAGGCCTCTTAACTATGGGGACCTCTTCCTAGAGAGAGGGTTCATGGACTTTGGGAGCAGAACCTGGGATCTCAGAGAGGATCCAGCAGCTATTGCTAGCTGAGGTGAAAGAGGCCCTTCCCACACATGTGTGAGCTCCTCCCATAGCCACCAATCCTATAGTCTGCACTTTCTGCTTGCCATTGTTAAAAGGCAGGGTGAGGCAAAATAGCATGTGAGAAAAAGGGAGGATGCAAATTAAGTACAATCACAAAGAGAGGCTAGTGAATATTAAAATAAAGAATTAAGCATAACACTAAAAGAATGAATATTTTTATATGACATAAGATTTTAAAACAAGAGATTAAAAAAAGAGCTTAACAAAGATGAGAACTTTAGAATGCAAAAACATAATAAAATAAAAGATATGAAAATGAGATTTAAGGTAAAGAGATAAAAGAAAAAAACAAATGGCATGCCAAGCAGCAGGCTAGAACGAAAAGGAGCAAAGATTAAGAATGCAGATAAAGTTAACATTCACAAAGTAATTTTTAAAGTAGATAAAATTTTTGATTGAAATTGAGAATTAAAGGCTAAGAAGTTATGAGTGAAAAATAAAAACTGAAGAGAAAATACAATGAAAAAATGAAACTTTAACATTGCCCTCCTCTTCAAATAGGATAAAAACAACCCAGTCACTTTCAAAGTAAATAAAACCAGGAAGATGAAAGATAGTAAATTAAGTGAGAATGCAAAAAGACTCAATTCAAATGATACCCATTCATAAAGTGACATAAAGATAATGAGCTCAAAAGTTGTGAGTAAATGTTAGTTTCTTCCTTCAAAAGTCCACACCCCCAAACAGGGAAATTTCTAGAAACAATTAAAGCTCTCCATTTCTTACCCACCTGCGGATGGGCCCTGGGACAAATGCCTCCCAGACCTCAGCCAGAGGCTGATCTTTACCCTGTCCCCAGGAGCTTGACCCAGCTTTGTTGTGTGCTGCTGTGCTGGCCTGTATAGCCATCTCATTATCTCTGCAGACTGCATTTGCCTCCCTTTTAGTGTAGACCCTGAACAATTCCTCAAGCCACAGCCACTCAGCTGTCCTGGTTATTGAACAAATAGATGGTGGATAGACAGATGGATAGGAAGATGGTGCAGCAGAGCCACCTGGAGGTGAGTTGAGTTTATGTTCTAGTAGGCTGATGGTGCAGGTCTAACACCCTCAGGTGACACTGACACTGGTGGCTGGGACCACATTTAGAGTGTATTAGGGGGTTGCTACTGAGAAATAAAACTCATAAAATTGGCTTCCAGCTGGTCATTCCCAATTTGTTCCTTGACTCTACCATGCTGTGGGCCCTTCATCCCTACCATGGTGGTCCCCTCAGCTAAGTCAAAGACTTGCCCTCCCCTGCTTCAGTATCCAAAAGGAACTAGTTATAGTGGATAATGATCCCACATTCAAGTCAGATGCCCATCCTCCAGAAGGGGCCACAGATTGACCTCTGTTGAATCAAAGGACCCAAAAAATTACTTCCTCGAATAAAAGAATGTTGTTTCTCATGTACCCCTCCTACTTCCCCTGCTTAAAGGAAAGATCTGCCTTCTATGGGCTCACTGTTCAGCTGGGAGGACTGGCCAGTCTGGGTTCCATTGCTGCACAACTTCAACCATTTTATTATATTCACAGATTCTATGAATTAAGATTTGGAAAGGGTACAAAAAAAAAAAATGGCTGGTTTGTGCTCCTAGTTTGGGAGACCGGGAGGCTAGAGAGGCTGGATTAAGGTCAGGACTCATTTACTCACACATCTGGTGCCAGAGCTGGGAGGGTAGTGACTGGAGTGTGGCCTCTGGGCAACTTGGGCTTCCTCACAGCATGGTGGCCTCAGGTAATGGAACTTCTTTTTTTTTTAATTAATTTATTTATTTTAACTTTTTAATCTTTATTGTTGAATGTGTTACAGATGTTCTTCATTTTTCTCCCATTGAACCCCTCCTCTCCACTCCCACCTCCTTCTCACTTTTTCCCACACTGATGTCTGTGTCCATTGGTTGTGCAAATAAGTTCTTTGGTTTATTTCTTCCCACCCCCCTAACTCCTTCCCTTTGAGGATTGTCAGTGTAGCAACCAATTTGTACTTCTTAATCCCTTCACCTTTTTCACCCATTCCCCCAACCCCCCTCCCATCTGGCAACCAACAAAATGTTCTCTGTATCTATGAGAATGTTTCTGTTCTGCCTGTTCATTTTGTTTGTAGATTCCACTGTCAATAGATATGAATCCATTGCCATTTTGTTCGTTCATATATTTTATCTTTTTCTTCAAAAAGACCCTTCATCATTTCATATAATAATGGTTTGGTGGTGATGAACTCCTTTAACTTTTTCTTGTCTGGGAAACTCTTTATATGGCCATCGATTCTAAATGATAGCTTTGCAGGATAGAGTAATGTTGGTTGTAGGTTCTTGCTTTTCATCACTCTAAATAGTTATTGCCACTCCCTCTGGCCTGCAAAGTTTCTTTTGAGAAATCAGCTGACAGTCTTATGGGAACTCCCTTGTAAGTAACTAGCTGCATTTCTCTTGCTGCATTTAAGATTCTCTCTTTGTCTTGAACCTTTTGCACTTTGGTGATGATGATGTGTCTTGGTGTGGACCTCTTGTGATTCATCTTGTTTGGGACTGTCTGTGCTTCCTAGACTTGTATGTCTGTTCCCTTCACTAAGTTAGGGGAGTTTTCTGTCATTATTATTTCAAATAGTTTTTCCGATTTCTTGTTCTCTCTCTTCTCCTTCTGGCACCCTGAAGATGAGAATGTTGGCATTCTTAAAGTTGTCCCAGAGGCTCCTTACACTATCCTCATTTTTTTTGGATTCTTTTTTCTTTTTTCTGTTCTGATTGGGTGTTTTTTGCTTTCTTATATTCCAAATCGATTTTTTGCTTCTTGGCTGTACCTACTCTGCTATTAAATCTGTGTAAATTATACTTTAATTCAGTTAGTGCCTCCTTCATTTCTGACTGTGCATCATTCATTTCTGCCTGGTCCTTTTTTTATGTTCTTGAGGCCCTCTTTAAGTTTCCTGAGGTTCTCACTAAGTTTATAAGCAGTATTTTGAACTCAGCATCTGTTAGGTTGCTTATACCCATTTCGCTTAGTTCTTTTTCTGGGGTTTTGTTCTGTTCTTTCATTTGGGACCTGTTTCTTTGTCTCCTCATTTTGGCTGCCTCCCTTTGTTTGTTTCTAGGTATTACTTAACGAGAGGTATGGGGCTAGCTGAGACCAGATGCTGCTTGTTTGAAATAATTTAGGAAAACCTGAAGCAGGATCCAAGACAGGCCAATCCTATGGTTAAGCAAGTGGCAACAGCTTGGGTGGGCCTGAAACTTGGGTGGGGTGGGCCTCAGGAAATCACCAGGGTGGGGCAACCAGTGTGAGACAGTTTGCTGGAGTCCCAGATATGGCGGCTGTCTGCCGCCCCAGGGAAGGGCTCACAAAGGATAAACGCCCTCCGACAGCACGTCTGTCCTGGAGAAAGCCCCCTCTCCAGCCATCGCTCCAATGCTAAGCAGCTCAGTTGTTCCCTATATGTCTCTGGTGCCCCTTGAGCTGCCTCCCCTCCAAGCTTAGAGGCAGTGAGTCTGATAAGTCTATGCATGGGCCCTTTAAGAAGAGCTGCCTGGGGTTCCAGCTCCCTCAACCACCCTGAGCCTCAGTTCCTGCTGTTTTTTTCAGCCAAAAGTTATGGGGACTTCTCTTCTTGGCACTGGAACCCTGAGCGGGGTGCCTGGTGTGAAACAGGGACCCCTCACTCCTCAGGGAAGACCTTCCCAGCTGAGGTGTCCTCCGGATTTTTATCCACCATACATGGGTGTGGGACCAGCCCCTCTGCTTCCGCCCCTCCTACCAGTCTTGGTGTGGCTGCTGCTTTAATTCCGTAGTCGTAGGACTTCCACTCAGCTTGATTTCGGGCAGTTTTGAATCAGCTTATGGGAATTTTGTGGAGCCTCAGGGCAAGTGCTCCAGGGAAGAAGGAGTAGGCAGCATGGCTATTTAATCTACCTCAGCAGCCACACAGCACCTCTTCCAGCACATTCTGCTAGGTACAAGTGAGCCACCATTCCAATGGAATCCAAGCAGCAGAATGGCAGGACTAGGAGGCCATGCTGCAGAAAAGCACTGAATATAGCATTGTTGCAGTTGGTCATTTCTGGATAATTCAATCTGTACAGGTGGCCAAAGAGCATCTCAGGAAGCTCTGGACTATCACAAGAACAACAGGCTTTCTTGGAAAGGATATTTGAATTAGAAGTTGGAGGAGGCAAAAGGGTTATCTGGCCAAGAGGTTGGGGCTTCAAGAGGAGGTGCAACTGTTGTGGCAGAAATTTGGTTAGTGGACTGCATAAGACAGACTGCATGCATTTGGAGGATTAGAAAATGACTGTTTAATGCACACCAGTGCTGGCACAGTAGAGTCACCTCCAAAGGCTGAACCTCTTGCTCGGAATCCAGCCACTTTTTATACATGATAAGCTTCCAAGTATTTGGGAACTTTCTAGTTCCACTGTAGTTTAGGTGGTTGGCTGATGTAAGGGGCAAGTAGGATTATAGAAGCCAGGGGCAGGGTCTCTGTACTGTGAGCTAAGGGGGTTATCTGCACCCAGCTTGCCTTCTCATCCCCCCCTCTTGATTCTCAAGCTGCTCCTAGCAGACTTAGGGAACATTATATTATATGGTATTTGTAAACATGGGCTTGGACCGGGAGTTCTCTTAGTGCTTCATTAGGAAGAGAGACGATGATCTCTCTGACTGCTTCCTGATGAAAAAAGGGTGTTGAAGGGGAGGAGATATAGCAACTAGAGTTCTTCACCATCCAGAGGAGAGTAATGGTAGTTGGGGGGTCCTAATTTGAAGCATCACTTGGAGCTTTATTGTTTCTAAGCAAGAGGAAATGAAACAGGTTAGCATGTTGAGAATACAAGGGCCAAATAGGAGTGATATAAAAAGAGGTAAAAGAGGACCAGCTAAAGGGAGTACTCAAGATGCCCAGTTCCATAATTACTCCAGGAACTCCAAGATTCCAATAATTACTCTCTATTTTTTTGTAATTTGTTCCTTTAACTACTAGGCCATGTCTGTAACTATTCCTGATTGATTAACATAAAAGCAACATTCCTTTGTTTAAGAAGAGGCATATTTCTCCCTTTTCAGCAGTCAATGGGTATAACCCCCTTCTATTTTGTAATACTACTGCTGCTAAGGAGTCTACTTGATCCTGTAAGGCTACTAAGGATTGTGCAACTTGTTCTATGTAATCTGCAAGGTCCTTTGATAATTTTTGGTAATAAGAGACTGATGAGGCTATCCCTCCATTGCCAGTCCCTACTCTAGTGGTGATTCCTAGCCCAATTAATAAAGGGTATAATGTGGATGGCCATTTTTGACTGGGTGTGTGCTGTCAGGGGTAATATAAGAGATTGATTGTTGGGAATAATCTTCATATGGAGAGTTAGAAATGCTAGAGTACAAGTTCCTGTCCAGTTAGCTGGTAGGCATTTGTTCCGCATACAAAGAAAATCTCGGGGGAAGAGTGACACCAAGGTTGGTCTAAGGAATTGTTGCCTGACCCTGGACTGTTAATTGTTTTATGGCATTGGTTGTCAGTCATGTGGCCTAACAGCTCTGTTTCTTGACAGCTTTTGAAGAATATGGGAGCTAGTTGTGACAACTCTACATTGGTTGCAATGGGTCCATTTATGGTAAAGCCCAATATGTTGTTGGATTGGGTTATATTACCTAGTGCTACCAAAGTTGCTATATACCATGGGACAGGGGGTTCAGGGAAAGACAAAGCCAGCTAGCTCAGGGTTGATCAAGTTGAGGAGGTGATGTGTTGAATCTAGAATTTGATACAGATAACACTGTAAGTCATAGGACCCACTGAATTTAAGCATTGGGAGAGAGCGGGATGAACCTGTCTGACTCATCTGTGTCAGTTTCCTTGTTACTCCTGAGATTTTCTCACCACATGCCTGAGCTTGGACTCCCTCTCCATCAGACATCCCCAGGTGGGTTTGATAGGTCCAACAGGCCTGTTTATTGGGAGTGGCTTGGCAATTATGTCTCACCCACTGACATCTTAACTTTTTTTTAAATCTTTTTTTTATTTTTAATTAATTTATTTTTGTTACAGATGTTTCTCCTTTTTCCTCCACTGATTCCCCACCCCCCTCGTCCCCTCCCTGCCCTGTCCCCAGCTTTGTAGTCCATGTCCATTGTTCATGTACACATGCATATAAGTTCTGTGGTTCACCTCTCCCGCACCACCCCCTCTTCTGGGGATTTTCAGTCTGTACCCCACTTCCACGTCTCTGGGACTACTCCATTCCTCAGACTGTTATGTTCTTTATATTCCACAAATAAGTGAGATCACACGATACTTGTCTTACTCTGTTTGGCTTGTTTAGCTTAGGATAATACTTTCCAGGTCCCTCCATGTCGTCTCAAAGGATAAGAGATCTTTCTCTCTTACAGCTGCATAGTACTTCACTGTGTATATGTACCACAGCTTTTATATACATTCGTCTACTGATGGACATTTGGGCTGTTTCCAGATCTTAGCTATTGAAAACAGTGCTGCTATGAACATAGGGGTACATATATTCTTTCTTTTTTTTTTTTAATTAATTTTTTATTTATTTAATTTTTTTGTTACAGATATTTTACCTTTTTACCCCATTGGAACCCCCCACCCCACCCCCCCTCCACCCTGTCCCCGGCTTAGTGGTCCATGTCCATTGGTCATGCATACATGCATATAAGTTCTGTGGTTTATCTCTTCCCACCCCCCCAACCCCCACCCCCTCTTCTGAGGGATGTCAGTCTGTGCCCTACTTCCATGTGTCTGGGTCTACTGTATTCCTCAGACTGTTATGTTCATTATATTCCGTATATAAGTGAGATCATGTGGTATTTGTCTTTTTCTGCTTGGCTTCTTTCACTTAGGATAATACTTTCCGGGTCCCTCCATGTCGTCTCAAAGGATAAGAGATCTTTCTTTCTTACCGCTGCATAGTACGCCATTGTGTATATGTACCACTGCTTTTTTATCCATTCGTCTACTGGTGGACACTTGGGCTGTTTCCAGATCTTAGCTATTGTAAATAGTGCTGCTATGAACATGGGGGTACATATATTCTTCCTGATTGGTGTTTCAGGCTTCTTAGGGTATATTCCTAGCAGTGGGATCACTGGGTCAAATGGAAGTTCAATTTTTAATTTTTTGAGGTAGCACCATATTGTTTTCCATAGCGGCTGCACCAGTCTGCATTCCCACCAGCAGTGTATTAGAGTCCCCTTTTCTCCACACCCTCGCCAACACTTGTTGGTTGATGATTTGTTGATGGCGGCCATTCTGACAGGTGTGAGGTGATACCTCATAGTTGTTTTAATTTGCATCTCTCTGATGATTAGTGATGTTGAGCATTTCTTCATATGTCTCTTGGCCATTTGTATGTCCTGTTTGGAGAGGTGTCTATTCAGCTCCTCTGCCCATTTTTTAATTGGGTTCTTTGTCTTCCTTTTGTGGAGTTGTATGAGCACTCTGTATATATTGGAAATTAACCCCTTATCTGATACATCATTGGCAATGATGTTCTCCCATACAGTGGGTTGCCTTTCCATTTTGATGATTGTTTCTTTTGCTGTGCAGAAGCTTTTTAGTTTGATGTAGTCCCATGTGTTCATTTTCTCCTTTATTTCTGTTGCCTTAGGTGATGTATCAGTGACAATTCTGCTGTGTATGATGTCCAACATTTTGTTGCCTACATTTTCTTCTAGAATTTTTATGGATTCAAGGGTCACATTAAGTCTTTTATCCATTTTGAGTTTATTTTTGTGTATGGTGTAAGTTGATGGTCTAGTTTCATTTTTTTGCATGTAGATATCCAATTTTCCCAACACCATTTATTAAAGAGGCTGTCCTTACTCCACTGTATGCTCTTGCCACCTTTGTCAAATATTAATTGAGCGTATTGCCTTGGGTCCATTTCTGGGTTTTCAGTTCTGTTCCACTGGTCTATATGCCTGTTCTTGTGCCAGTACCAGGCTGTTTTGGTTACAGTCGCTTTGTAGTATAACCTGATATCTGGTATTGTGATCCCTCCAACTTTGTTCTTCTTTTTCAAGATTGCTGTGGCTATTCGGGGTTTTTTTTGGTTCCATATGAACTTTTGAAGTATTTGTTCTAGTTCTATGAAATATGTCGTTGGTATTTTGATGGGGATTGCATTGAATTTATAGATTGCTTTGGGTAGTATGGACATTTTAATGATGTTAATTCTTCCAATCCATGAACAGGGTATGTGCTTCCACTTTTTTATATCTTTCTCTATTTCTTTTTTCAATGACCTGTAGTTTTCTGCAAATAGGTCTTTTACTTCTTTGGTTAAGTTTATTCCTAGGTATCGTAGTTTTTTGGAGCGATGGTAAATGGGATTGTTTTTTCAGTTTCTCTTTCTGTGAGTTCATCATTAATGTACAAGAATGCCGTCGATTTCTTGACGTTAATTTTGTATCCTGCTACTTTGCCAAATTCATTTATTAAGTCTAATAGATTTTTGATGGAGTCTTTAGGGTTTTCTATGTACAATATCATGTCATCTGCAAATAATGACAGTTTCACTTCCTCCTTTCCAATTTGGATCCCTTTTATTTTTTCTTCATGTCTGATTGCTGTGGCTAAGACTTCCAGTACAATGTTAAATAAGAGTGGCGAAAGTGGACATCCCTGTCTTGTTCCTGTTCTTAATGGAAATGTTTTTAGTTTCTGTCCATTGAGTATGATGTTGGCTGTAGGTCTTTCATATATGGCCTTTATTATGTTGAGATATGATCCCTCTATTCCTACATTGCTGAGCGTTTTTATCAGAAATGGATGCTGGATTTTGTCGAATGCTTTTTCAGCATCTATTGATATGATCATGTGGTTTTTATTCTTCATTTTGTTTATGTGGTGTATCACGTTTATTGATTTGCGAATATTGTACCAGCCTTGCATCCCTGGAATAAATCCCACTTGGTCATGGTGAATAATTTTTTTGATGTATTTCTGGATCCGATTTGCTAGTATTTTGTTCAGGATTTTGGCGTCTATGTTCATCAGGGATATTGGCCTGTAGTTTTCTTTCTTCGTAGTGTCTTTTTCTGGTTTTGGAATTAGAATTATGCTGGCCTCATAGAACGTGTTTGGAAGTCTTCCTTCTTCTTGAATTTTTTGAAATAGTTTGAGGACAATGGGTGTTAGTTCTTTTTTGAATGTTCGGTAAAACTCCCCCGTGAAACCATCTGGGCCTGGGCTTTTGTTTGCTGGGAGAGTCTTGATTACCTCTTCAATTTCCTTAGTTGTTATTGGTCTGTTCAAGTTTTCTATCTCTTCCGGGAATAGTTTTGGGAGACTGTGTGTTTCTAGAAATTTGTCCATTTCACTGAGATTTTCGAATTTGTTGCCATATAGTTGTTCATAGTAGTTGTTAACGATGTTTTGTATTTCCGTGGTGTTGGTTGTTACTTCTCCTCTTTCATTTCTGATTTTGTGTATTTGGGTTCTCTCTCTTTGTTTCTTGGTGAGTCTATCTAAGGGTCCATCTATCTTGTTTATCTTTTCGAAAAACCAGCTCTTTGTTTCATTGATCCTTTGAATTGTTTTTTTGGTCTCTATGTCATTTATTTCTGCTCTGATCTTTACTATTTCCTTCCTTCTACTTGCTCTGAGGTTTTCTTTTTGTTTGCTTTCTAATTCTTTAAGTTGTGAGGTTAGACAATCAATTAGAAATTTCTCTTGTTTTTTGAGGTAGGCCTGTAGTGCTATGAACTTCCCTCTCAGAACTGCTTTCGCTGCATCCCATAGATTTTGTGTTGTTGTGTGTTCATTTTCATTGGTTTCCAGGAAGTTTTTAATTTCTTCCTTGATCTCCTCGGTGACCCATTCATTGTTTAGTAACATGCTATTTAGCCTCCATGTGTTGAAATGTCTTTGCATGTTCTTTGTGCAATTGATTTCTAGTTTCATGCCATTGTGATCTGAGAGGATGCTTGATATGATTTCAATCTTCTTGAACTTGTAGAGATTTAGTTTGTGTCCTAGCATGTGGTCTATCTTTGAGAATGTCCCATGTGCACTTGAGAAGAATGTGTATTCTGTAGTTTTGGGGTGTAATTCTCTGTAGATATCTATTAAATCCATTTGGTCTAGTGCTTCATTTAGAGTCTCTGTTTCCTTGCTAATTTTTTGCCTAGAGGATCTATCCAGTGCTGTCAACGGGGTGTTGAAGTCCCCTGCTATGATTGTATTGTGGTCGATTTCTCCTTGGAAGTCCTCCAGAAGATTTTTAATATATTTTGGTGCTCCTATATTGGGTGCATATATGTTTATCAAGGTTATATCTTCCTGTTGGATAGATCCTTTCAATATTATGTAGTGGCCGTCTTTGTCTCTAGTTATGGTCTTCATTTTGAAATCTATTTTATCAGATATGAGAATTGCAACCCCAGCTTTTTTTTGCTTTCCATTTGCTTGGAAAATTTTTTTCCATCCCTTCACTTTCAACCTATGTGAGTCTTTTGTTGAGAGGTGGGTCTCTTGTAAACAACATATGGATGAGTCATGCTTTCTTATCCAATCAGCTACTCTGTGTCTCTTTATGGGAGCATTCAATCCATTTACATTTAAGGTGATTATTGATATGTACTTATTTATTGCCATTTTTGTTTAGTGTGGTTCTATTTTTCTTCCTATTTCTACTGCTAATTACAGCAGTCCTTTTAACATTTCTTGCAGTGCTGGTTTGGTGCTAATGTATTCCCTTAGCTTTTTTTTGTCTGGGAAGCTCTTTATTTGATCTTCTATTTTGAACGATAGCCTTGCTGGGTAGAGTAGTCTTGGATTCAGATTCTTGTTTTTCATGACTTTGATTACTTCATGCCATTCTCTTCTGGCCTGTAGGGTTTCTTGTGAGAAGTCAGCTGAGAGCCTTATGGGGTTCCCTTTGTAGGTAACCTGTTGCTTATCTCTTGCTGCTTTTAGGATTCTCTCTTTGTCTTTAATTTGTGGCATTTTAATTACTATGTGTCTTGGTGTGGGCCTGTTTGGGTTCTTCTTACTTGGGACTCTCTGTGCTTCTTGAACTTGAATGCCTTCCTCCTTCACCAAATTAGGGAAGTTTTCTCTCACTATTTTTTTGAATATATTCTCTATCCCTTGCTCCTTTTCTTCTTCTTCGGGGACTCCTATGATGCGAATATTATTACGTTTTCAGTTGTCCCATAGTTCTCTTAAGCTGTCTTCCTGTTTTTTAATAGTTTTTTCCTTTTGTTTTTCTGATTGGTTGATTTTTTCTACTCTGTCTTCTAATTCGCTGATCCGGTCCTCAGCTTCCCCTACTCTGCTTTTTAAACCTTCCAATGTGTTTTTCATTTCGGATATGTCATTTTTTATCTCTTCTTGTTGGTTTTTAATTTCCATTTGGCTTATTTTCAGTGTCTCTATGTCCTTACTCATGCTGTTCAGCTTCCTCAAGATCATGGCTCTGAATTCTAGCTCTGTTAACATGCCTAATTGCTCCACATTGATCTCATCTTCGGTGGAGGTGTCTTGCTCTTTCATTTGGCTTCTGTTTCTGTGTTTCACCATTTTAGCTATCACTGTGGGCTTTGGAGCCTGTCAAGTTCTCCCTGTGGGTGTTGGTGTTCTGCTGCTTGTGGGTCCCTCTCCTGTGTTTAGATGAGCGAGGGAGGACCCACGTTGAACACCACTGTCAAGTCTTACTTTCCTGGTTAAAGTTGCCAGCCCAGGAAAGGTACTGTTATCCTCTAGCTTTTTGCCTGGAGGCTAGCAGTCGAGGTTACTTGATGAGTTTTGGATTGTCAGTTGATTGAAAAACTCCCTCTGGTGCTCAGCCAAGGGGCTTTCACGAGGGTGGGGCAGATGCTGGTTGTTAATGAGCCTCAATTAGCACTTCAATGGCCCACAGGGTGGGGTTGGATCTCCGAGGGAGGGGCTGCTGCCTCTCCCCAGAGCCCTGGGAAGAAGCAATGTGGCCACCGTCCTGAGTGGCTGCACTCAGCAAAAGCTCTGAGCGCCCTCCAAACCCCGAGTGTCCCGACACAGTTCCAGTCCAGTCTGCCCTCCCTCCGCCGGAGCCCAAGGTGAGTGGCTGTGGCTGTTTCAGCCTCTGTCCCGGCTGCGCTGTGGGGCCGCCTGGGAGTGTAACCCGCGGGCGCCGCTTACAGCTGAGGCCACTGCCGAGCTGCAGACCGTGGGCTCCCAGCCCCGTCTCGCGCCTTCGCAAGCCTACCCGGATGGAGTCAGTGTCCCGCGTTGTATGGTCCTCGCAAGCTGCTTTTCTGTTGGTTTTTCCCGTCGATTTGTCTGTGTTATAGTTGTAATTCCAGTTTGGTTCTGGGAGACGGTCTGTGTAGCTCCGTTCACTCCGCCGCCATTTTTCTGTCCTCTAAGGTGATTATTGATATGTACTTATTTATTGCCATTTTTGTTTAGTGTGGTTCTATTTTTCTTCCCATTTCTACTGCTAATTACAGCAGTCCTTTTAACATTTCTTGCAGTGCTGGTTTGGTGCTAATGTATTCCCTTAGCTTTTTTTTTTGTCTGGGAAGCTCTTTATTTGATCTTCTATCTTGAATAATAGCCTTGCTGGGTAGAGTAGTCTTGGATTCAGATTCTTGTTTTTCATGACTTTGATTACTTCATGCCATTCTCTTCTGGCCTGTAGTGTTTCTTGTGAGAAGTCAGCTGAGAGCCTTATGGGGTTCCCTTTGTAGGTAACCTGTTGCTTATCTCTTGCTGCTTTTAAGATTCTCTCTTTGTCTTTAATTTGTGGCATTTTAATTACTATGTGTCTTGGTGTGGGCCTGTTTGGGTTCTTCTTACTTGGGACTCTCTGTGCTTCTTGAACTTGAATGCCTTCTTCCTTTACCAGATTAGGGAAGTTTTCTCTCACTATTTTTTTTGAATATATTCTCTATCCCTTGCTCATTTTCTTCTTCTTCAGCTGTCTTCCTGTTTTTTAACAGTTTTTTCCTTTTGTTTTTCTGATTGGTTGATTTTTTCTACCCTGTCTTCTAATTCACTGATCCGGTCCTCAGCTTCCCCTACTCTGCTTTTTAAACCTTCCAATGTGTTTTTCATTTCGGATATGTCATTTTTTATCTCTTCTTGTTGGTTTTTAATTTCCATTTGGCTTATTTTCAGTGTCTCTATGTCCTTACTCATGCTGTTCAGCTTCCTCAAGATCATGGCTCTGAATTCTAGCTCTGTTAACATGCCTAATTGCTCCGCATTGATCTCATCTTCGGTGGAGGTGTCTTGCTCTTTCATTTGGCTTCTGTTTCTGTGTTTCACCATTTTGGCTATCACTGTGGGCTTTGGAGCCTGTCAAGTTCTCCCTATGGGTGTTGGTGTTCTGCTGTGTGTGGCTCCTTCTCCTGTGTTTAGATGAGCGAGGGAGGACCCACGTTGAACACCATTGTCAAGTCTTACTTTCCTGGTTAATGTTGCCAGCCCAGGAAATGTACTGTTATCCTTTAGCTTTTTGCCTGGAGGCTAGCAGTCTAGGTTAATTGATGAGTTTTGGGTTGTCAGTTGATTGAAAAACTCCCTCTGGTGCTCAGCCAAGGGGCTTTCACGAGGGTGGGGCAGATGCTGGTTGTAAGTGAGCCTCAATTAACACTTCAATGGCCCACAGGGTGGGGTTGGATCTCCCAGGGAGGGTCTGCTGCCTCTCCTCAGAGCTCTGGGTAGGAGCAATAAGGCCACCGTCCTGAGTGGCTGCACTCAGCCAAAGCTCTGAGCGCCCTCCAAACCCAGAGTGTCCCGACACAGTTCCAGTCTAGTCTGCCCTCCCTCTGCCGGAGCCCAAGGTGAGTGGCTGTGGCTGTTTCAGCCTCTGTCCCGGCTGCGCTGTGGAGCCGCCTCGGAGTGTAACCCGAGGACGCTGCTTACAGCCTAGGCTGCTGCCGAGCTGCTGACTGTGGGCTCCCAGCCCCGTCTCGCGCCTTCGCAAGTCTACCGGGATGGAGTCAGTGTCCCTCGATGTATGGTCCTCGCGAGCTGCTTTTCTGTTGGTTTTTCCCGTCGATTTGTCTGTGTTATTGTTGTAATTCCAGTTTGGTTCTGGGAGACGGTCTGTGTAGCTCCGTTCACTCCGCCGCCATTTTTCGGTTCATATATTCTTTCTGATTGCTGTTTCAGGCTTCTTAGGGTATATTCCTAGAAGCGGGATCACTGGGTCAAATGAAAGTTCAATTTTTAATTTTTTGAGATAACACCATAGTGTTTTCCATAGTGACTGAACCAGTCTGCATTCCCACCAGCAGTGTATTAGAGTCCCGTTTTGTCCACACCCTCATCAACACTTGTTGTTTGATGATTTGTTGATGGCAGACATTCTGATAGATGTGAGGTGATACCTCATTGTTGTTTTAATTTGCATCTCTCTGATGATTAGTGATGTTGAGCATTTCTTCATATGTCTTTTGGAGATTTGTATGTCCTGTTTGGAGGGTTGTCTAGTTCCTCTGCCCATTTTTTAATTGGGTTCTTTGTCTTCCTTTCGTTGACTTGTATGAGCACTCTTTATATATTAGAAATTAACCCCTTATCTGATATATCATTGGCAATTATGCTCTCTCATACAGTGGGTTGCCTTTCCATTTTGATGATTGTATCTTTTGCTGTACAGAAGCTTTTGAGTTTGATGTAGTCCCATGTGTTCATTTTCTCCTTTGTTTATGTTGCCTTAGGTGATGTTTCAGTGAAAATTCTGCTGCATACGATGTCCAAAATTTTGTTGCCTACATTATTTTTGAGGATTTTTATGGATTCATGAGTCACATTTAAGTCTTTTATTCATTTTGAGTTTATTTTTGTGTATGGTGTAAGTTGATGGTCTAGTTTCATTTTTTTTTTTTTTTTTTGCATGTAGCTGTGCAATTTTTCCAACACTATTTATTAAAGAGGCTGTCTTTACTCCACTGTATTCTCTTGACACCTTTGTCAAATATTAATTGAGCATATTGCCTTGGGTCCATTTCTGGGTTCTCTGTTCTGTTCCACTGGTCTATATGCCTGTTCTTATGCCAGTACCCAGCTGTTTTGAGTACAGTGGCTTTGTATTGTAACCTGAAATCTGGTAATATGATTTCTACAACTTTGTTCTTTTTTTTCAAGATTGCCGTGGCTATTCAAGGTCTTTTCTGGTTCCATATGAACTTTTGAAGTATTTGTTCTAGTTCTGTGAAGTATATCGTTGGTATTTTGATGGAGATTGCATTGAATCTATAGATTGCTTTGGGTAGTATGGACATTTTAATGATCTTAATTCTTTCAATCCGTGAACAAGATATGTGCTTCCACTTTTTTTATATCTCCCTCTATTTCTTTTTTTAATGACCTGTAGTTTTCTGTGAATACGATCTTTATTTCTTTGGTGAAGTTTATTCCTAGGTATCTTAATTTTTTTGCCACGATGGTAAATGGGATTGTTTTTAGAGTTTCTCTTTCTGTGAGTTCATCATTGGTGTATAAGAATGCCATTGATTTCTTTTTTTTTTTTTTTAAATCTTCATTGTTGGATGTGAAATGTATTACAGATGTTCCACATTTTTCCCCCATTGACCTCCTCCTCCCCACTCCTGCCCCCCTCCCACCTGTTCCCACACTATTGTCTGTGTCCATTGGTTATGCATATAAGTTCTTTGGTTTATTTCTTCCCCCCCCCCCCCAACCCCTTTCCCTTTGAAGTTTGTCAGTCTAGCAATGAATTTGTACTTCTTCATCCCTTTACCTTTTTCACCCATTCCTCCAACCCCCCCTCCCAACTGGCAACCAACAAAATGTTCTCTGTATCTATGAGAATGTTTCTGTTCTACCTGTTCATTTTGTTTGTAGATTCCATTGTTGGTAGATATGTATTCATTGCCATTTTGTTTGTTCATACATTTTATTTTTTTCTTCAAAAAGACCCTTCATCATTTCATATAATAACGGTTTGGTAGTGATGAACTCCTTTAACTTTTTCTTGTCTGGTAAAGTTTTTATATGTCCATCGATTCTAAATGACAGCTTTGCAGGATAGAGTAATTTTGGTTGTAGGTTCTTGCTTTTCATCACTCTGAATATTTCTTGCCACTCCCTTCTGGCCTGCAAAGTTTCTTTTGAGAAATCAGCTGACAGCCTAATGGGAACTCCCTTGTAGGTAACTCGCTGCCTTTCTCTTGCTGCTTTTAAGATTCTCTCTTTGTCTTGAACCTTTTGCATCTTGATGATGATGTGTCTTGGTGTGGGCCTCTTGGGGTTCATCTTGTTTGGGACTCTCTGTGCTTTCTCGACTTGTATGTCTGTTTCCTTCACCAAGTTAAGAAAGTTTTCTGCCATTATTGTTTCAAACAGGTTTTCGATTTCTTGTTCTCGCTTTTCTCCTTCTGGCACCCCAAGATGCGAATGTTGGCATGCTTGAAGTTGTCCCAGAGCCTCCTTACACTATCCTCATTTTTTTGGATTCTTTTTTATTTTTGCTGTTCTGATTGGGCATTTTTTGCTTCCTTATATTCCAAATCGATGGTTTGCTCCTTGGATTTACGTACTCTATTATTGAAGCTGTGTAAATTATTCTTTATTTCAGTTAATGCCTCCTTCAATTCTAACTGTGTATGCATGATTTCTAACTGGTCCTTTTTTATGCTCTTGAGGCCCTCACTAAGTTCACTGAGGTTCTCACTAAGTTCATCGAGCATCCTTATAAGCAGTATTTTGAACTCAGTATCTGTTAGGTTGCTTATCTCCATTTCGCTTAGTTCTTTTATTGGGGTTTTGTTCTGTTGTTTCATTTGGGACCTGTTTCTTTGTCTCCTCATTTTGGCTGCCTTCCTGTGTTTGTTTCTAGATATTACTTAACGAGAGGTATGGGGCTAGCTGAGTCCAGATGCTGCTTGTTTGAAAGAATTTAGGAAAACCTGAAGCAGGATCCAAGACAGGCCAATCCTATGGTTAAGCAAGTGGCAACAGCTTGGGTGGGCCTGAAATTTGGGCGGGGCGGGGCCTCAGGGAGTCACCAAGGTGGGGCTACCAGTGTGAGCCAGGTTGCTTCAGTCCCAGATATGGCGACTCTCTGCTGCCCCCGGGAAGGGCTCACCAAAGGAACAAAGGCCTCTTACAGCACGTTTGTCCCCTAGAAAGCCCCCTCTCCAGCCCTCGCTCCAGTGGCAAACAGCTCAGTTCTTCCCTGTATGTCTCTGGTGCCCCTGGAGCTGCCTCCTCTCCATGCTTAGAGGGAGAGAGTCGGACAAGTCCGTGCGCGGGCCCTTTAAGGAGCTGCCTGGGGCTCCAGCCGCTTCAGCCTCCCTGTGCCTCAGTTCCCCCTGGTTTTTCCTGCCAGAAGTTATGGGGACTTCTCTTCCTGGCACTAGAACCCTGAGTTGGGCACCTGGTGTGGGACGGGGACCCCTCAGTCCTCAGGCACTCCGCCCCTCCTACCAGTCTAGATGTGGCTGCTGCTTTAATTTCGTAGTTGTAGGACTTCCATTCAGCTTGATTTCAGGCGGTTTTAAATGATGGTTGTTCTGTAATTTAGTTGTAACTTTGATGTGGTTGTGGGAGGACGCGATACCGCGTTTACCTACGCTGCCATCTTGACCGGAAGTCTCTCCGATTTCTTGATGTTAACTTTGTATCCTGCTACTTTACCAAATTTATTTATTAAGTCTAGTAAAATTTTGATGGAGTCTTTGAGTTTTTTTAACGTATAGTATCATGTCATCTGCGAATAATGACAGTTTCACTTCCTTCTTTCCCATTTGGATCCCTTTTATTTTTTTCTTCCTGTATGATTGATGTCTTAGTTTAACCTGCCCAGTCTGATAAGTTGTTTTTTTTTTTTTTTTTTTTCCAGGCACATATGGAGGCAGAAGTATAGCATGCCTGGGGCTGAAGGTGTAGCTAACAATCACTGAGTTTAGGGGAGGGGGGCAGTTTCTTGAGATATGCTCTCCAAAGGTCTACAATGGGACTGTCCCCTAGTCTTGAAGAGATAGACTGGATAGTCTCTGAGCAGGGACACGGCGGGAGGTCAGAGGTCCTACTGAGAGTTTAGTAGTAGGAAGATGAGTAGTGTCATCTTGTCAATTAAAGGCCTGTCTTGGTTGGCAACAGCAAAATGTAAGGAGGATGAGGAGGAAAATGATTAACACTGCTAGCAGAGCAATGTAAGGAGACAGGGTCCAGTACCGGGATCAGTTCAGCAGGTGATGAGCATCGATTCTACCGGCTGAGTTCTCAGGCGCATGTCATAAACTAATCAGCAGGTTTTGCTGTCCTCTTAAGGGTGATCTTCAGAGGATTGTTCTGGCTAGTGGTCACTCTTCAGGCAGGTTGGTTTTTGTGTGGCAGATGAGCTGCTTTCACCCGTGAGTTGTGGATCCAGGTATTCAGACCTGAAATCTTGAGAGCTGTGGGAATGGTTAGTATAACTAACTAGGGCCCTTTTCAGATTATTTTCAGGGGTTCCCTTTTTCAATCTTTTACCCAGACTTGGTCCCCTGTTCTGTGGGGATGTACAGTTATTCCCAGGGAAATGGGTATTCTATCAGTTACCCACTTGTGTACCTCAAGAATGGTTTTTCCTAGTTCTTGTAATTGTTTTGAATTTCCAAATTTCTCAGTTCTTTTATATCCCCTTTAAATTTGATCAGTGTGGGAGGTCTCCTGTATAAGATTTCAAAAGGGGAAAACCCTATCTTTGCCCAAGGGGTACAATGTACTGATAGGAGAGCTCGGGGCAGTATATCAGTTCAGGGCATGTCGGTCTCTTGACATAGTTTTGCCATGATCTGCTTAAGGGTCCGATTCATGCGTTCTAGTCTTCCTGAGCTCTGGGGCCAGTAGGCCATGTGAAAATTCTATTGGATACCTAGAGTTTTACCTACCTGCTGTTGTATTTCTGCTACAAAGGCTGTGCCATTGTCTGATCCTACAGTCAATGGCATTTTATATCTCGGGATGATGTCTCTTAATAAAACTTTGGTTACTTCTCTTGTCTTTTCCATATATGTAGGGTAAGCTTCAACCCAGCCTGAGAAATACAGATAAAAACCAGGAGATATTTATTTCCTCTACTGGGTCCTAATTTTGAGAAGTCTACCTCCAGATCTTCAAAAGGTGTTTAGCCACAGCGCTGAATCCTGGCTGGCCCAGTGGGGTCTTGTCTGTCATTGTTTTGAGCACAGATGAGACATCATTGGGAAACCAAGGCACATAGGGACAGAAGACAAGCAATTAGATTGTACCAGCTTAATAAGACTTCTAGGTTGGGTTTTCTCAGGTGGGTGAGCTCATGTTGTTGAAGGATTAAAATGATGGGCTAATTGTTCTGGCATGTAGATTCTGTGGTCTGGGAGTATCCACCATTCTTCTCTGTTATATTTCCACCCTCCTGTTGTGCCCATTCTTCTTCCTGGGCCATGTATTTTGGGGTTGCAGGCATTTCAGGAGCCAGCATGGTTTTTGATGGGCTGTCTATTCTCTTGCAGCTTATTCAGCTGCAGCATCTGCCTGACAGTTTTATTCTGACACCGAGTCTCTTCCCTTTTGGTGTCCCTTGCAGTGGATGACTGCTACCTCTCTTGGTTCCCAGACCACACCCAACAATTTTAGAATTTCACCTTGGTTTTTATTTCTTTCCTCTCTGCAGTAAGGAGTCCTCTTTCCTTGTATATGCCCCATGTATATATAGGGTGACAAAGGTGTAGTATGAGTCAGTATATAAATTGGCCTGCTTATCCTTGCTGAGTTCTAAAGCTCTCACCAGGGTCCATAGTTCTGCTTTCTGGGCAGACCATTCCTCAGGGAGGGCCCTTGTTTCCAGAGTCTTAACATCTGAAACTATTGCATATCTGGCATATGTTTTTGCCCTCACTCATGTAATTGCTACCCTCCATGTATAGAATGAGGTCAGGATTTTGCAGAGGTTTATCTGTCAGGTTTGATTGGGTGGAATAGACTTCATAAAGTACCTCCAAGCAGTCATGCTCTGGGGTCCCAGCTGCAATTGGTAAAAATGTAGCAGGATTTAGAGTTTTTATTGCTTCTAGGCTTACTTGTGGGTTTTCACATAGAAGTCCTCTGTACTGGGTCATTAGTGCATGAGTTAGCCAGTGCTGTCTTCTTGCATCCATCAAGGTAATGACAGAGTAAGGTACCGTGACATTTAGATTTTGTCCCAGCGTGAGTGTGTCTGCCTCCTTGATTAGCAGTGTGGTGGCTGATAAGGCTCACAAACAGGGTGGCCAGCCTGCCACAACTGGCTCAATTTTATTTCAAAAATAAGCTATTGGTCTCTGCCAATGTCCAATTTCCTGGGTTAGGACTCCCAGGGCTATTCTGTTGTTTGTATGCATGAACTTGTTGAACTTTTGTGATATATCCATGAGCTTGGTGTTTATAGTTGTAAACACTTTCTCTTGATTGGGATACCAGACAAGGGGCACCTTTTCTTCTCCTTTCAGGGTCTCATATAAGGCTTTTGCCAATTTTGAAAATCTGGGTATCCATATTTGACAAAACTCTGCTGCTCCCAGGAATTCTCAAATCTGTCAATGGGAAGTGGGAACTACAATAGCGCAGGCTGCATGTTTTCTTTTGGCCCTAGCATTCATTTGCCTTGGGTGATCTTGGAACCTATGTATCTGACTTCTTTTGGCAAAGTTGTGCCTTTTTCTTTAATACCTGATATCTATCTTCCATCAGTAGCTCAAGTAATGCCTTGGTCCATTCCCAGCATTGGGTTTGAGTGGAAATCAAGCCAGTAGGAGTCATCTACATATTGGAAGAGAATACATCTTAAGTTCTGTCCTGGAAACTTGGCTAAGTCAGATGCTAGTGCCCTGCTGAACAAAGTTGGTGAATTCTTTAATCCTTGAGGTAGTCTACTCCAAGTGAATTGTTCCTTTGTTCCTGTGGTGGGGTTTTCCCATTCGAAGGCAAACAGAGGCTGGCTGTGAAGTGCTTTTTGGAGGCAGAAGAAGGCATCCTTTAAGTCCAGGCATGTGACCACCCTGCCCCAGAAGATATAAGTCCTAATAGACTGTTTGGGTTAGGCAGTGCTGAATACAATGTGATGACCGCCTCATTAATAGCCCTTAAGTCTTGTACCAGGTGGTAGCCATTTGTCCTGAGTTTTTTTTATGGGCAGCAGGGTGGGGTGTTCCATGGGGACTGGCATCACTTTAAAAGTCCCCACTTGAGTAGTCAGTCTAGGTGAATCTGGGACCCTAGCCACTCTTCCTGCGGAACCATGTACTGGCATATTTTGACAGGTTGGGCTCAAGGCTTCAGGTCAATCAGTATCAAGGTGTGGTTTTCAGCCAGACTAGGGGGCTTTTCTTCTGCCCAGACTGATAGGAATTTAGCCTCCAGTTCCAGGGCCACTGTTGGCTCATCAGACAGGGAGATATACAACCTCCATTCTTCTTCTTGTGGTACCACCAAGGAAAGGATCATGGGAGCGGCCTTCTCTCCTAGGTGCAGTTGTACCGATACATTCAGAGCAAAGGCTATTTCTGCACCCATCTTTTCCAGGAGGTCCCTCCCCAACAGTGGTCTGGGCAGTCTGGTACATACAGGAACTCATGAACCACCTTGTGGCCTCCTAAGCAGCATTGCTGGGGGCCACAAAATGGTCTATGAGTTTGGGTTCCAGTAGCCTCCATGAAGGTAACCTTCTGCCTTGATAGGGGTGCCACCTTTTGTGTCACCACAGAGTGTTAGGACCCTGTGTCAACCACAAAGTCTACTGTAAGACCCCCAACCTTCATTTTGACCATGGATTCATAGGGGCCTAACTGGACAGACCCCAGTCTTCCCTAGTCAGAGACTATTCCTGCCAGGCCAATCAGACAGGCCTCTGGTGGTTCTGTTCAGTAGCTGCTGGGTGGGGCAGAATTTCCTTGTTTTCCTTGTATATGGTTGGGGAACTCATTTTTCCAGTGTCCAGATTCCTTGTGGTAGGCACATTGGTCCCTTCTCAGGGGCGTTTTCCTCCTTGGTTCTTAGTAGCTTGTTGTTTTTGTTTTGGTCCCACCAATGGAGCTTGTTGCCCCAAGGCAGCAGCTATGAGAGTCACCTTCCATTCCATTCTTCGCTCTGCCTCCTTTTTGACCACTTGTTCTCAGGTTATAAAGACTTTATTGGCGATTCCTAGTAATTTGGTGGCATTCTTCCTGGTGAATCCCTCTTTTTTGAGCTTTCATCTGATATTGGCTTGTGCCTGTCCCACAAAGGCAGCATTGATCATGTACTGATTTTTACGGGCCTGTGGGTCAAATGGAATATAGTCCCTGAAGGCCTCCTATACTCTCTTATAGAAGCCAGTGGGACTCTCATCTGGTTTCTGTAAGACCTCAGAGGTCTTTGCCATGTTTGTGGGCTTTTTGGCTTCTGCTTTCACCCCTTGGAGGAAGGTGAGTTGATATCTTTCTAGCTGGTTTCTTCCTCTGTATTTTGGTCCCAGTGTGGTTCCTTATCAGGTAAGGCCTCTCATGCCCAGGCTTCTATATCTAGATGTTCAACTGGCTCCTGGGTCTGGAACCACTTTCTGGCTTCTATGACAATCCGCTGGCATTATTCTGTGTTGAATAGAGTGAATAAGAGTTGTTTACAGTTGACCCAGGTTGGGTGATGAGTCTGGAAGATAGATTCCTGAAGGTTTATCATTAATTTGGTGTGTTTTGGAGTATGGTGGTGTATGGGGTTTCCAGTTAAGGAGGTCAGTAGTGGAAAATGGCTGATAATAGAAAACTGATTCCCCCTCTTGTAGGGTCCCATCAGGCCCATTCTCTGTGCACCCTTTGTTTTCTGCAATGGCAATTGCATTGCTGCTGGGGGTTTTGGTCCCTGGGTTGCTGACCTGAACCGTCTTCCCACTGGCTCTGTTGGTTCATTGGCTAGTTTTGGGGGTGAGATGGATAAAGGTGGGCTGTCAGGCAGGTGAGGTTTCTCATCCTCCGCTAGCAGGGTGTATGGTGGTAGCAGTGGAGGGGCCTTTTCTGAATCCCTTTGTAGGAGACCACTTAATTTTGCCATGAAGTCTTCCTTTCACCTTGTGCCATGAGGACCTTATACCGTCCCTGACTAGAAACACAGAATTGAACCCAAGGAGGCCTGATTTGTGCTATTTTCAACCATTGGTCTATGTAGAAAAATTGGTCTGGATGGCTGGAGGTTCCAGTAACTTTTCTATACATGGCCTGGACTGTGGGAACATCAAGGTTGCCTTCTGAGGGCCATCCCACACCAGATGTGGGCCATTTTCATTTACAGAGTGTGTGCAATTTTCTGGGGGTCAATTTGACCCCATAACTTCCTGAGAAACTCTTTTTAAAATTTTTAATTATACATTCCAGAACAGTGGGTTTAGAGAAACTTCCTCTTATAATGATATCTAAGATGGTTAAGCAAACTTCCCAGTGAAAGGTGTTGTGAGACAAACAGGAGGAAACTTTTGTTTTATTCTCCTGTTCACTTCTGTCATAGGGACTTAGGTGCCTCTTGGCATTGGCAGGTCAATATCAGCTCCTGACTCAGATCAGGTTTGCTGGCAGAGACAATGTCCACAAGAACTTGGTACTGCCCTTAGCCATATGTCACCATGGATGTGTAAGCTGGTACTCATGCAGGCTTTGTAATAGGTGTTGTGGAGCATGATCACTCACATGCACAATCATACAGAATTTAAACTTTCTACTTAGGAATTTCGTATCCTGTGTGGCATCTATGCTGCCTGGGAGGTGATCAATCTCCCCTTTCATCTTAGAGATGGGCATGAACTCAGTCTGGGTCCCTGGGGACACTTACCAATCTGATGTTCTGGCAGGCTTTTCTGTCCTCCCTGGAGTCCATTTGAGCACAGCAGTGGCCTACTACTGTCAGGCCAGGTGAAGGTTGGATCCAGTTAATTCATAAAAAATGTGCCTTCCTTTCCATCATGTGAGCCTGGAAGTAGTGGCCCTTCCCTGCTGGCTTCTGACAATGGAAGCTCAAGGGGCCTGTGCACCTATCAGCTTCCCTGCCAATGCACCAAATGTTGTGGCAGAAAGTTGGTCAGCGGGAAGAGACAGACTGCATGCACTCGGAAGATTAGAAAATGACTGTTTAATGTACACTGGTGTTGGCCCTGTGGAGTCACCTAAAAGCTGAGCTCTGTGCCCGGATTCCAGCTGCCTTTTATACATGATAAGTTTCCAGGTATTTGCTGACTTTCTAGTTCCACTGTAGTTTAGGTGGTTGGCTGATGTAAGGGGCAAGTGGGATTACAGAAGCCAGAGGTGGGGTCTTTGCACTGTGAGCTAATGGGATTATCAGCACCTGGCTTGCCTACTCACAGCAAACTAAGAAGTGAGGTCAGTAGAAGATTCAGCAGAACCTAGGCAATTCTATGTAGAGCAAGGGAGAGCTTCAGAGACTTCAGGCAGAGAGGTGACGTGATATGAAGCAAAAAATATTATTGTAAAAATGTGGCCACAGGGAGACCAGTTTTGAGGCCCTTGCAGTTGACCAGAGCAGTGGATGCTTGAAGGGACCCGAGGGTGGTACTTGTTCAGACAGAGAGCAATGAGCATATTTAAGAGAGAGGAACTGAACCAATAGGACTTTGGGTAAAATGGGTGTGGAGTGCAAGAGGAATATGGTCCTGTTATATCCAGGTGTGATTGGGTGGGCAGGGTGCAGTCAGAGCTGACACACTGCTCTCACTTGTGGGCAGGGCACCAAGTGGGGTGGTGGCTTACATTCCTTGACATTATAGCAGACATAGGTACCAGCTAGAAAGGGGTCTGTACCCTAGATAGTCAGATTCCCCAGGAGTCCCTGAGCAGCCCCATGGAACCCAAGTCTATGCCTGTCCTCTGAGTGGTTTCAAAGCATGGTGTATGGCTCCATTCTTCATGAGCTGGGAGATCATGGGCAAGTCACTTGGGGTCTGTAGACTTCAATGATCTCATTTGTAATAGGTGGTAAGGTATGAACCTTGCAGGTTGTGAGGATTAGTCAGTGCTGTCACCTGGCCAGTGCTCAGAAAGGCACTTTGTTCAGCAGGGCTAGATGATCTCATTTTCTGACCAGCTTGGGCTCAATTGCCTCCAGCAAAATGGTGGATAAGGGAAGGCCCAGAGAGGCAGGTGGAGCAGATGGCAACCAGCATAATGTTCTCAGGTGGGAGTTGAGGGAATCTCCCCTACATCCATTGAACAGCTTCTTCCCATGGACAACAAGAGCTGGTTAAGCTATTTGGTAAAGAGGAATAAAGTGACCTAGCACTTTAGGAAGAGGGTGATTCAGATTACCCATCCATCAGAGCCCACCCATCTCCCTGGCCCTTGGCTTTTGCAATCAGCCAGAGCCTGTTCAGCTCTTGTGCATGCAGATGGAAAGTTCCCAGGGACAGATTCAGTGCATGCCCCAGGCATCTCCAGGGTCCCCAGCAGGACTGAGCACAGCTGCCAACAGCAGTCACACTCTTGGTAGCACACTCTTTGAACAGCCTTTTCCTGTTTCATCTTTCTACTATCCTCTGAACCTGAAGACAAAATAGCTCTAAGGTCACCTGTCACTACTTAAGCCAAATTAAGCAGATACAGGGTTGATTTATATGAGTGCTTATTCCAATATTGCACTATGGAGAGAGTAGCAGATCATCCTGTACGTTCTCCTCTAACATCTTCTATTAGCCAGCGGTTATATAGTGATAAGGAAAAAGGGCTAAGTGCAAGGTTGAAAGGGGGCGGGTTAAGGGCTGCAAGGTCTGTGATTTATGTGTCTTCTTCCAGGATCTTGAAGTCTAATAACAAGGTAGTTAATTTTCTATGATGTTAAAAACAGCTCGGCCCATTCCTGGGACTAGAAAGTGATCAGCATTCTTGAGGCAATCTACTGGAAGTGCGGTCAGGGTCCAGGCACAGAAACCAAGTCAATGTGTGTCCTATCCTTTGTCTGTTCTCAACCTGTGTTTTCTTATTCTGAGTAATGGACCCATCTGGGCTTTGAGGCATCTTATCTTTTTACAGCCCTGTTTTTCTTCTTGCAAAACATTCTCCAGTTTCCTGTTGTCTGTAAGAAAACCGTGTGTCTGTAGTTAATAAGGTGAATGACCATTAAACAACCATGGTCCTATTTCTATTATGTGCCATTCCCTCTATCACTTCCAGCTTGGCCCCATGCAAACAGCTTGCTTTAAATTCTAGTCTAAATCTGGGGGAATCCAACCAAATACAGCAGGTCTTGGTGAGTATGAGGGAGTATGCCCCTGCTGAGGAGATAGAGGCAGGTTAGGCACTGAGGGACAGGACCAAGGGAAGAAAAAACTGAGACATGGAGGAAGTTTAAGATGATGTGGAGCTCAGCACACAGGCAAACATCCCAGTGTGCAGCATATCTAGAGGTTTATTTGGATATAAACTAAAATCAACATGGGCATTGTGTGCTCCTAGGCCAGAAACTCCCAGCCCCCATTTATAGAAATGTAAATTGAAGCTCCTGGAAGAAGCACAGGTCAATTATATAATTAAAAAACCCAGAAAGGCTGATTTCAGGACAAAGGGGGAACAGTGATTGATTTTATAATTCCAAAAAAAATTATTTTTTAAAGAATAGAGTGCTGGAAATTTGGCTGGGAGCAAGGCAACAGGATAGCTTAATGATTGGATTTGGGGGAGAAACCAAAAGCAAACATAAGGTTGTGCCAAGGGTGTTTTATTTCTTCCTCACTAATAGCCTGGGAGAAGTTAAAATTATCATAAAAAGAGAAGCCACTAATGCCCTATAGATGGATGGCCTAGGGCTAAACCCAGACAGGTGGAAAATACAATCTATAAAAATGTATGAATGTTGCTAAGGCAGAATTTTTAAATGGACCAATCAGAGCCTAGCAAATATTTATCTACCCCTAGACAACAGAGTCCCATGGCCAGCTCACTTGGGTCTCCTCTTTGCTATGGGGAGTCTATGTCTATTTTCAAATAAACTTTGCTATTGCTTACTCTTGGTCCACGAACTCGTTCTTTGACTTTGAGAGACACCGACCCAGATTACTGCTGCATGGTTTCACTGCCATCTTGCTCCCTTTCTGCCTGTGAGACCTCACAGACTTCCACTGGTGCTGAGTGCTGCATGTGTAGCCAGGCCAGCTTAGGTGCTAGGAAGCCTATGTTCAAGCCCCCAGGTATTTCAGAGAAGGGAAGAGAAGGCATGTCCAGCACAGAGCCTCTCACCAAGCTAAGAGAGAGGTGGAGAAAGGGTTGTAGCAAAGATAGAGAAGAGACAGAGATGATCTCGAGCATCTCAGGATCCAGGGAGTCCCTTGGCCAACCTTAGGAGGTAGTGTATTGCCCTCTCCCAGATGGAGAGATGGGGGCTTAGCCAGGACCACACTACTAGAAAGTGTTGCAGTTTGGCTCTGTGGGTCTCTCAAGATATAGGCAATAGAAATTTGGCCCTCTGCCTGTCTGTTGCCCAGGTTATGAGCCAGTGAATGGTGGTAGGGAGAGGCCTTGCTCTTGATCACTTCAGGGTAAAGGCTAGTGAACTGAGGGTGTGTGAAGGAGGGTAGGATTCACCTTGACTAACTTGGTTCCTACCTCCATCCCCACCCTTAGGCCCAGATATAGCATGAAGACCTTTAGGGTTATTCCCTTTCCACACCTGACTTCTTCTCCTCCCTGCCTCTTCCAGAAAGATACATGGATATGAACATCTCATCAAGCTGCTGGCTTCCTGGGCTCACAGGAAGAAGGCAGGGCTGCAAGCCCTCAGCGCCTCAGGCTGTCCTGTTGCTTGGTGAGAAATTTTCTGGGCAGGGAGAGCTGGGTGCTTTTGGTGTACACACACTAAGTGGGCAAGAAGGGACTGACCACTTATGAGAAGAATAGTTTGGGGCCTGGTAGTAATAGAAGAAGTAACCCATCGTTTTAATTGAGCCACCATCTTAGAAATGACATGACCCCTTTCGCTTTCTGCTTCTGTAAGTTGCTTACCACTTTTACACCAAAAGAATGTCCCACCCAGCCACTATAAAGCTAGCACTCCCTACAACTCAGGGCCCAGAATTGGGAGACTGCCTCCTCTGAGTTCACATTCATAAATAAAGGAACGTCTTTGCTTCCTCTGGTGTTCTGTCTGAGTCTTTTCTGTAACATTTTGGTTCCCTGACTGGGAAATGACCCACATGAGCAGACGATTGCCACCAGTGAGGTGGCCCCGTTGGTGCTTCATGGAGCCTTGTGATGAAGGGAAGTGTGCACCCCAGCCACTTTGGGTTCCTGTCCATTTTTGGTTTCTGCCCATTCTGGGCTCTGTGGTCAGCTGTTGGTGAGGTTCACACCCCACCCGGGCTGCCTGGAGAAATGAACAGGACCAGCTTCAGGAACTACACAGCTTCAGGACCGCTGAATGCCCCAGGGACCCAGAACCTGAGTACAGGCCCACTTTTGAGGTGGAAGGAGAGACTGATCACCTCTCAGGCCTTCTGGCCATCAGGTAGGGCAAGCCCTAATAGGAGGGAATGTTTAAACTCATCTGAATGTCAGTGCATGAGTGAGTGTGAATGTCTGTGTGGCTCCACCGGTGCAAGCCTATGAAGTCTGAGTGGGCCCCAACCTGTGGTACCGTGGTGACCTCATGTGGCACAGGGCAGTATCAGGTTCTAGGGGACACAGTCCCTTCCTGCAAACTTGATTCGAGTCAGGGGTTTGTACTGACTTGCCAAAACTAAGAGGCACCTAAATTCCCGCAAGGGGAGTGGCCAGGCGGGCGAACAAAAAACCTCCACCCCTCGTCTGCACTGTTACGGGAGGAGAAACCATGGGAAGAGGACCATCAACAGTGCTTGACTGCATGTTGCAGAATTTTGATTGGTTCCGGGGCCAGGATCTGAGCATGACCTCAAGCCAATTGAAAACCTTCTGTTCAACCAAACGACCTAGTTTTGGGGTAGGCTGGCCCCCTGAGGGAACCCTCAACCTAGGAATCATACAGGCAGCACATCTGATAGTAACAGGGAGGCCAGGACACCCAGACCAGTACGTCTACATAGATAGATGGCAGGAACTAGCTCAGGACATGCCAAAGTGGCTCCAACGTTGTGCTGGGCAGAAGCCGAAATTGGCAGTGGTAACTGGAACAAAGAAAAAGACCTCACCTTGCCAAATGTGGACAGTCCCTGCCCATGTCCTCGTGGCTCAATCTAAGGAGGTATGTTGACCCCCCATTCTCAAAGGCGACCCAGAGAAGAAACCGCCCATCCACTTACCCCCACCATATGTGCCTGAGACGATCCCCTGAGCCCCTAAAATTGATACTTCACTACCATCTGTCTCACCAGCCCCAGAAGCACCCCTGGTCTTGACAAGGCACTGGCATTGGCAGCCATTCCAGATACCTCTCAGGGAGACCTAGGCCCCACCACAAATTGGGCCAGGTGGACTCTTATTTGTTGGGTCCTGAAGGGGATGGCACCACTGGAGAGCCTAGTGGCCCCAGACAGTTTTGTCAAGTCCAAACTTTAGAACTCGGGGGCCACCAGGTAAAGCATGAATTCCTGTACATGCCACAGTGCCTGGTTCTGCTCCTGGGAAACAACCTGCTTTCTAAGCTAGGAGCCCAGATTTCCTTTTGCCCATCAGGAGAGGCTCACTTACAAGTTGGCACCCCACACCTCATAGCAGTCTTAATTCCCTAGGATAAAGAATATCGACTATATAAGAAAGCGGAAAAAGGCCAATAGGAGTCCACAGAGGGAAAGGGGATTGACTTTCAAAAGAGATACCCAAAGGTCTTAGCAGAAAACAACATGCCAGGATTGGCAGGGAACCGTCCACCTATAATTATAGAACTGAAGCCGAGAGCCAGACCAAAGCAGATCCACCAGTACCCCATCCCCAGAAAGGCCAGGCTAGGCATCACAGAAGTAATCCAGAAGCATCTGAGGGAAGGTATACTTGTCCAATGCCAGTCCCCCTGGAACACTCCCTTGCTGCCAGTAAAGAAGCCAGATGGGAGCAAATACAGGCTGGTACAGGACCTGTGAGCAGTGAATGAGGCAACAATCACACTGCACCCCATGGTACTGAACCCATACATGCTCCTTAGCCAGCTCCCACCGGAGGTAGCTTGATTCACCTGTTTGAACTTGAAGGATGCGAAGGTGAGCCAACTACTCTTTGCTTTTGAATGGGAAGACCCCCACCCTGCAGCAAAGACCCAACTGACGTGGACCAGATTGCCACAAGAATTTAAAAATTCACCCATTGTCTTTGGAGAGGCCCTGGCCAGAGACTTAAAACCATTTACTGATACAGAAACAGACCTAGTGGCGCTACAATATGTAGATGATCTCCTAATAGTCACCCCCACATTAGACCCGTGCTGGGAGGGTACCTGCCAGCTCCTTGAATTGCTAACAAAGGCAGGGTACCAGGCCTCATGGAAGAAAGCACAGATATGCCAGGCCCAGGTAAAATATCTGGGATTTTTCATTTCCCAAGGGAAATGGGTCCTGGGGCAGGAAAGGAAGCAGGTCATAATGGCCCTACTAACTTTAGCCACATGGAGGGAACTTTGAGAGTTCTTGAGGATGGCCAGGATCTGCTGAATCTAGATACCAGGGTATACAGCATTAGCCAAACCACTTTACCAAGTGCTAAAAGGCCCAGACACAGCAGTCCTCTTGTGGGAAGCTGCATAGGAGAAAGCCTTCCAGGCTATAAAAGATTATCTTGGGCATGCGCTGGCTCTAGGGCTGCCAGACCCAGGTCAGCCTTTCAACCTCTACACTCACGAAAAGGAGAAAAT
Organism: Molossus molossus; assembly: GCF_014108415.1. NCBI lineage: Eukaryota > Metazoa > Chordata > Mammalia > Chiroptera > Molossidae > Molossus > Molossus molossus. Next base: position 55,679,296 of record NW_023425399.1, on the reverse strand, counting down.
AGCATTAGGGGTCTTTACACAACCAATGGGACCAAGGCAAAGGCCAGTTGCATACCTGTCTAAGCATCTGGACAACGTAGCAGCAGGCTGGCTGCCCTGCCTGAGGGCCATAGCTGCAGCTGTCACTCTCCTACAGGAGGCAGACAAACTAACACTTGGGCAACAGATCAACATATTTGTTCCCCATGCAGTATCTAGCCTTCTGGCTGGACAGGGACACAAATGGCTCTCCAACCCGAGACTGACACAGTACGAGGGACTTCTCTATGAGAATCCCCGAGTGAAAGTCAACACTGTCTGGCGAATAAACCCAGCTATGTTCCTCCCTGCTGAGCTGGAAGGACCAGACCACGACTGCCTCGAGACAACTGAAGACGTGCGTGCCAGCCGACCAGACCTGCGGGACCAACCTCTAGACAAGCCAGACTTAATGCCCAACACTGATGGGAGCAGTTACACGACTGAGGGGAAATGAACGGCGGGGTACGCTGTTGTGGACAATGAGATAATAATTGAAACAAAGCCCCTGCTGGCCGGCTTGTCTGCCCAAAGGACAGAATTCTGGGCATTAACTAGGGTGCTTGAAATAGCAGAAGAAAATGGGTCAGTATTTACACAGACTCTCGGTATGCCTTTTCCACCATACATATCCATCGGGCAATCTACCGAGAGAGAGGACTCTTAACAGCCGAGAGGAAGGAAATTAAAAACAAGGCAGAAATACTTTGACTGCTAGAAGTAGTCTGGCCCCCTCAGTGAGTAGCAGTAATGCATTGCAGGGGCCACCAGAAAGAAAGACAGAAGTAGCCCAAGGGAACAGAAGGGCAGATCAGGCAGCAAAGGCAGCAGCTACAGAAAGGGAGGCCCCGTCAAATACCCCAGCCATAGAAGGTACCCTATTAGAACTGAACCTCAGTCAGCCAGACTACACCCCAGAGGAACAGAAATGGGCCATACAAGAAAACTGCCTCCCAACACCCACCGGCATATGAAAACTGCCAGGTGAATGGCTCTACATACCCCCAGACCAGGCCAGCAATCTCGTCAGTTAATGCCTTGCCCTCACACACCTAGGGACAACATCTCTAGAGGCCTTACTCAGGAGGTGTTACTACTTCCCTAACATGTCTGGACTATGTGCCTGGCCTGTGCCAGGAACAATGCAGCAGGTTACCCGAAAAGACTTCTCAAAATACAACACAGGGGGCAACAGCCTTTTGAGGACCTACAGATTGATTTTACTGAGATCAGGCCAAGTCGGGGAAACAAATACTTGTATTAGTCTGTACTTTCTCTGGATGGGTGGAAGCTTCCCTGACCAGGACAGAGAAAAGCAGAGAGATAGTCAAGACCCTCCTCAGGGAAATTATCCCCTGCTTTGGGTTGCCTATGACCATTGACAGTGACAACGGGCCAGTGTTTGTTGCAAAAGTGCTCCAGAAACTAGCAACACAATTAAAAATTACTTGGAAACTACATACTACCTATCACCCTCAGAGTTCAGGAAAGGTAGAACACATGAACTGGACTCTAAGAAACCCTTGCAAAGTTTCATCAGGAGACCCACCTGCCCTGGCCAGACCTGTTAACCTTAGTATTATTCAGGGTACAAAATGCCCCTAATGCCACAGGGTATACACCATTTGAGTTAGTTTATGGGAGGCCACCAGCCATACTACCCCTACCTAGAAGAGAGCTTTGGATTATAGGGGAAGCAGGGAACACTAAGTACCTCCAGAAGCTAGGGGAAACATTTAGCCAGTTACATCAGGCCAGATTAGGCTAAGGACCCTTACCACAAGGGGGCCAGCCCACTCACATAAACCAAGTGACTATGTATAAATTAAAGACTGGAAAGAGGAACCCCTCCAACCAACATGGACTGGACCCCACCTTACTGCACTAAAAGTGGCAGGAATCACCCCCTGGATCCATCACAGCCAAGCCAAGAGGGCAACAGATCCAGGGGATTCTAGGAGGACAGACAGGGACCCAGAGGACTAGCCACCATGGTTGCCTACTCTGAAGCTGAAAAGGAAACCAGGCATTGACAGAGGCTCAGAGGAATGGCCAAGTGCCCAGGATGGTACCTGACTGCAGTGGAAAGTTTTGCTATAATCTTAGGAATTGGACTGATGACTGTGTCCCCAACAAAATGAAACACCTGGGAGCAAATGGCTCTAAGGGGAATATATCTTGGGCTTGTCTGTGCTTTTGGATACTTAGTATGCTTTGCTTACCAGACCTTGCCCCAATTCAAGCACTGTGGGTTGGAGGGGTTCCTCTTTCCAGTCTTTAATTTATGTATGTAAATGTAGCAAGCCTGCAGAAAGGATATGACTTGCAGGAGGAGTACAAAGCTATAGATTCCCTGCTTCGCCCTTCACATATGCCACTGCTATGCCCGCAGAATGCCTACAAGGCTATCTCCCAGGTAGCATCCAGGCTGGGCCTCCCACATGTGTCTGGGACAATAAATTATACATGATGGGGAAATTGTGAGGGACTATTGAGAGTCAGAAGTGTCAGGTATATGGGCCCCTGGGTACACAGGTTTTGGAGTACCTCATAATATGGACCATAGTTCACTGTAACCAGGCAGGCCATGACCAAAATACTGGCCCTCCAACAGTATCAGTACAGATATCAGCTCCTGCAAAGGTCTGAAGACCTCGATTATAGACATCTGTATCATGATGCAATTGGATGCAATAGCAGCTAATAGCATCAAAAGGGGGGGAATGATAGAGGAAGTAAACCACCATTTTAACCAAGCCACCATCTTAGAAATGACATGACCCCTTTCGCTTCCTGCTTCTGTAAGTTGCTTACCACTTTTGCACCAAAAAATGCCCTGCCCAGCCACAATAAAGCTAGGCATGCTTTACAACTTGAGGTCCAAAATTTGGAGATTGCCTCCTCTGGATCTGCATGTGTAAATAAAGAAAACTCTTTGCTTCCTCTGGTGTTCTGTCTGAGTCTTTTTCATAACAGTAGAAATAGGGTAGAGGAAAGAACACGGCAGTGTTCTTGAGAAGGCAAGCCAGGTGCAGACAATCCCCTAAGCTCATAATGCAGAGACCCTGCCCCTGGCTTCTTTAATCCCACTTGCACGTTAGATCAGTCAACTGACTAAACTACAGTAGAACTAGAAAGTTTCCAAATACTCAGAAGCTTATCATGTATAAAAGGTGGTTGGAACCTGGGCATGGGGCTCAGCCTTTGGAGATGACTCCACTGGCCCAGCATGGGTGTGAATTAAACAGTCATTTTCTAATCCTCTGAGTGTGTGCTGTCTGTTACTTCCCACTGACTAAATTTCTGCCACAACATTTTGGTGCATTGGCCAGGAAGCTGATAGCCACACTGACCCCTTGAGCCACTATTGTCAGAAGCCAGCAGGGAATAGCCACTACTTCTGTGCCCCTGTGATAACAAATGGCATGCTATGGTCAATTCACTGGACTTTGACCCTTGCTGGGCCCAACTGTAGTTGGCCCCCACTGTGCTCAAACAAACTCCAGGGAGGACAGAAAAGCCTGCCAGGACATTGGATTGGTAAGTATCTCCAGGGACCCAGACTGAGTTCATGCCCACCTTTAAGATGGAAGGGGAGCTTGATCACCTTCCAAGTGGCACAGTCACCGCATAGGACAGGGAATTTCTGGGTGTAAGGTCATTAATTCTGTGTGATTGTGTGTGTGAGTGACCATGCTCTAATAAGACCTATTATAGAGCCTGCTTGAATCACAACCTGAAAATCTGAGGTGACCTCATATGGCTAAGGGCATTATCAGGTTCTTGGGGACATTGCCAGCAAACTTGATCATTGGGAGGGTTAGTTAATTCTCTCAAGCATCATTATGGGGGGAAATTCCTTGAAGCCCACAGTTCTGGAATATATGCTTAATAATTTCAAAAAAAGGATTCTCAGAAAATTATGGGGTTAAATTGACCTTTGGAAAATTGCACACCCTCTGTGAATTGAAATGGCCCACTTTTGGTGTGGGATGGCTTTCTGAAGATACCCTTGATGTCCCCACAGTCCAGGCTGTATACAGAGTAGTTACTGGAAGACCCAGCCATCCAGACCAATTTTCCTACATAGACTAATGGTTGGAAATAGTTCAAATCAGGCCTCCTTGGGTCCAATTCTGTGTTACTAGACAGGGATAGTGTAAAATCCTCATGGCACAAGGTGAAAAGAAGACTTCAGAGTGAATTAAGTGGCCTCCTATATTTCAAAGGGATTCAGAAAAGGCCCTCCACTGCCATGACCATGCACCTTGATAACTGAGGATGTGGAAACTTACCTGCCCAAGAGCCCACCTCCATCTGTCTCATGTCCCAAACCGGCCAACGCATCACTGGAGCCAGAGTCACCAGAGCCAGTGGGAAGATGTCCCAGGTCAGTGACCCAGGGACCAACCCCCCCACCCCCCAGTGGCAATGCAATTGCCACTCTGGGAGACAAAGGATCCACAGAGAATGGGCCCTAATAGAACCCTATAAGAGGAAGAATCAGTCTTTTACTGTCAGCCACTCTCCACTACTGACTTTCTTAACTGGAAACACCATATGCCACCATACTCCAAAAAACACCAAACAATGATGGACCTTCTGGAATCCATCTTCCAGACTCATTGCCCCACCTGGGTCAACTGTAGACAACTCTTACTTACTCTATTCAACACAGAAGAATGCTGGCAGATTGCCACAGAAGCCAGGAAGTGGCTCCAGATGCAGGTGCCAACTGGACATCTAGATGTAGAGCCTGGGCATGAAAACCCTTGCCTGATGAGAAACCCTGCTGGGACCCAAATACAGAGGAGGGAAGAAACAGGCTAGAAAGATACAGACTCACCTTTCTTCATGGAGTGAAGGCTAGAGTCAAGAAACCCACAAACATGGCAAAGACCTCTGAGGTCTTACAGAAACCAAAGGAGAGTCTGGCTGACTTCTATGAGAGACTATGTGAGGCCTTTAAAGTCTACAGTTCACTTGATTCAGAGGACCTTGAAAACCATCTCATGGTCAATGCTGCCTTTGTGGGACAGGGACAAGCTGACATGAGACAAAAACTTCAAAAATTGGAAGGATTCACTGGGAGGAATGCCACTGAATTACTGGAAATAGCCAGCAAGGTCTTTGTAAACCAAGAACAAGCTGCCAAAAATGAGGCAGAAAAAAAGGTAGACCAAAGAATAAGAGAAGGTGGCTCTCCTGGCTGTGGCCTCGGGACAACTAACCCGCCAGTGAGACTGAAGCAGAAACAAGGAGGAACTAAAGAACCAAGGAGAAAAACGCCCCTGAGAATGGACCAATGTGCCTACTGCAAGGAATTCGGACACTGGAAAAAATGAGTGACCCAATTGTCAACAAGGAAAATCAGGAATTTTTGCTCCATCGAGTCACTACTGGCCAGAACCACCAAAGGCCTATCTGATCAGCCTGGTAGAAATAGACTCTGACTAGGGATAACACAGCTCTGTCCAACTAGGCCTCCACAGACCATGGTAAAAATGAAGGTTAGGGGCCAAACAGTAGACTTTAGGATTGACACAGGGTCCTAACACTCTGTGGTGACACAAAAGGTGGCACCCCTATCAAGGCAGAAAGTTACCTTCATGGGGGCTACTGGAACCCAAACCCATAGACCATTTTTTGGCCCCTAGCAATGCCACTTAGGAGGCCACAAGGTGGTTCATGAGTTCCTGTATGTACCAGACTGCCCAGACCACTGTTGGGGAGGGACCTCCTGGAAAAGATGGGTGCAGAAATAGCCTTTGCTCTGAATGGATCGGTACAACTGCACCTAGGAGAGAGGCCGCTCCCATGATCCTTTCCTTGGTGGTACCACAAGAAGAAGAATGGAGGTTGTATATCTCCCTGTCTGATGAGCCAACAGTGGCCCTGGAACTGGAGGCTAAATTCCTATCAGTCTGGGCAGAAGAAAAGCCCCCTAGTCTGGCTGAAAACCACACCTTGATACTGATTGACCTGAAGCCTTGAGCCCAACCTGTCAAAATATGCCAGTACATGGTTCCGCAGGAAGAGTGGCTAGGGTCCCAGATTCACCTAGACTGACTACTCAAGTGGGGACTTTTAAAGTGATGCCAGTCCCCATGGAACACCCCACCCTGCTGCCCATAAAAAAAACTCAGGACAAATGGCTACCACCTGGTACAAGACTTAAGGGCTATTAATGAGGCGGTCATCACATTGTATTCAGCACTGCCTAATCCAAACAGTCTATTAGGACTTATATCTTCTGGGGCAGGGTGGTCACATGCCTGGACTTAAAGGATGCCTTCTTCTGCCTCCAAAAAGCACTTCACAGCCAGCCTCTGTTTGCCTTCGAATGGGAAAACCCCACCACAGGAACAAAGGTACAATTCACTTGGACTAGAAGGAATTCACCAACTTTGTTCAGCAGGGCACTAACATCTGACTTAGCCAAGTTTCCAGGACAGAACTTAAGATGTATCCTCTTCCAATATGTAGATGACCTCCTACTGGCTTGAGTTCCACTCAAGCCCAATGCTGGGAATGGACCAAGGCTTTACTCAGGCCACTGATGGAAGCTGGATATCAGGTATCAAAGAAAAAAGCACAACTTTGCCAAAAAACAGTCAGATACATAGGTTCCAAGATCACCCAAGGTAAATGAATGCTAGGGGCCAAAAGAAAACATGCAGCCTGCGCTATTGCAGTTCGACAGGTTTGAGAATTCCTGGAAGCAGCAGAGTTTTGTCAAATATAGATACCTGGATTTTCAGAACTAGCAAAAGACTTGTATGAGGCCCTAAATGGGGAAGAAAATGTGCCTCTTCTCAGGGGCTGGGTTGAAGTTTACCCCACATGTATGGAAAAGGCAAGAGAAGTAACCAAAGCTCTACTGAGAGACGACATCCTGAGATATGGAATGCCATTGACTAAAGGATTAGACAATAGCCCAGCCTTTGTAACAGAAATAATACAGAAGATAGCTAAACTCTAGGCATTCAATGAAATTTACACACGGCATACCGGCCCCAGAACTCAGGGAAAGTAGAACACTTGAATTGGACCCTTAAACAGGCCATGGCAAAACTATGTCAAAAGACCAACCTGCCCTGGATTGGTATACTGCCCGTAGCTCTCTTACAAGTATGCTGTATACCTCAGGCAAAGATAGAGTTCTCCCCTTTTGAAATCTTATACAGGAGACCTCCTCACCTGATCAAATTCAAAGGGAATATAAAAGATCTGGGAAATTTAGAAATTCAAAAACAACTAGAAGGACTAGGAAGAACCATTCTTGAGGTACATAAATGGGTAAGTGATAGAATATCCATTTTAGTGGGAATAACTCTACATCCCCATGGACTAGCAGACAAAGTCTGGGTAAAAGACTGAAAAGGGAACTCCTCAAACCAACATGAAAAGGACCCTATCTGATTATACTAACCACTCCCACTGTTCTCAAGGTTTCAGGCCTGACTACCTGGATCAAGCCCCACTCACAGATGAAGGCAGTCCACTTGCTACACAACAACCAACCAGAACAATCCTCTGCAGATCACTCTTAAGAGAAAACCTGCTGATCAATCTACAACAAGCACCTGAGGATTCTGTCAATAGAACCAATGGTCTTCACTGCCAGACTGAACCTGAGACTGTACCCTGGACTGGCATTGAAGGGATAACCTCATCAGTCTCTTATTACCAAAAATTATCAGAGCATCTTGTAAATGACATAGAACAAGTTGCGCAATCCTTAGTAGCTTTACAGGACCAAGTAGACTCCTTAGCAGCAGTAATATTACAAAACAGAAGGGGGTTAGACCTATTGACTGCTGAAAAGGGAGAAATATACCTCTTCTTAAACAAGGGATGTTGCTTTTATGTTAATCAATCAGGAATAGTTACAGACATGGCCCAGCAGTTCAAGGAACAAAATACAGAAAATAGACAGTAATTATTGGAATTGTGGAGATCCTGGAGCAATTATGGAACTGGGCATCTTGGGTACTCTCATTAGCTGGTCCTCTCTTAATAGTTTTTATAACACTCCTATTTGGCCTTTGTATTCTCAACATGCTAACCTGTTTCATTTCCTCTTGCTTAGAAATAATAAAGCTCCAAATGATGCTTCAAATAAGAACCCCCCAACTACCATTACTCTCCTCTGGATGGTGAAGAACTCTAGTTGCTGTATCCCCTCCCCTTCAACACCCTTTTTTCAGCAGGAAGCAGTCAGAGAGATCATTGTCTCTCTTCCTCATGAGGCACTAAGGGAACTCCCGGTCCAAGCCCACGTTTACAAATACCATATAACATAATGTTCCCTAAGTCTGGCTAGGAGCAGCTTGAAAATCAAGAGGGGGGAATGAGAAGGCAAACCAGGTACAGACAATCTCCTTAGCTTGCAGTGCAGAGACCCTGCCCCTGGCTTCTGTAGTCTCACTTGCCTCTTACATTACCCAACCATCTAAACTACAGCTGAACTAGAAAGTCCCCAAATACTCATAAGCTTATCATGTATTAAAATTAGCTGCATCCTGGGCAAGGGGCTCAGCCTTTGGAGGTGACTCCACTGGCCCAGCACTGGTGCACATTGAATAGTCATTTCCAATCCATTAAATTCGAGCAGTCTGTCTTTTCCTGCCAACTGAATTTCTGCCACAACATTCCCAGCATCCCAGTGACTGATTCCCTTGTCACTGAACCAGATCATATTCAGTCACTTGTTCTCTATATAAATGGACAACAAATGGGTCTGCTCTGCCTGCTACTACTTGAACCAATTAATCAGAGACAAGTTTGAATCATATATGAGAATTTATTCCAATATTGCCAGCAGCATGAGAGAGCATCCAGATTATCCTGCAAAAGTCTGCTTTGCACTCCATTCATAGTTGGTTGCTTATAGTGGGTGTTACATGGGGAAATAGGTAAAGGGAACATCAGTGGGTATAATGGTTGGGGAAGTAGGCAACAGAAATAACAATGGTTAAAACAGTTACTGGTTCCAGGCATGGAAAAATAATGGGAGCTGGGGAATGTGGGCGGTCTCCAGTGCTCTACCTCCAAGACTCTGAGATTGTTAGTCTTTCCATGGTGAGGGGGCGCAATCCTTGGGTAAGGAGAATGGACAGCATTACCAAGGTAAACTCTCAGGGCATACAGCTCCCAGCCAGGTCAGAATGGGCTTTCTTTAATCCGAACAAAGCAAACACGATGAACAGAGCAAGGGTGTTCAACATTTCTTATAACTATGGCTAGTGCCCCACTATGATCAGTTCTCCATTATTCTCTTCTGTCTCTTTTATTTACAGCTTCTATTATATTGTTATTAAAAATAACAATTGATAATGCATTTAGGTGGTTTAAAAATAAATGTGGACATGTTGGGTGGTTCCTGATTCTTTGCTATTATCAATGTAAGAAATATTCAAACATGTAAAAAATTTTTTTAGTTTATTTGAGCCAAACTGTCCACAATTTTTGGGAAGTAAATCTCAATGGATTGAGATAATGCTCCAGAGAATGGAAGTTTTTCACCTTATTTTATATATTACAATCAAAAGAGAACATGTAAGTTGGTTACAAGAAATCCATTGGTGATAGTGTAGGGAGGTGGGAGAAAGCAAAGCTGGAAAATCTCTAGGATTGAATAACAAGTAAAATGATAGACACATATGCTTTTCAAAAATTTTATTGAAAGTATTAAGATTGATACTTAATTGATCCCCCCCTCCCAGTACACTATTGTCTGTGCATCATTTACATAAGTGGGTACAGAATAGTTAACAGTCAATAATTAACATGATAACAATAACAACAAGGGGATTTAAGGACTCTGCCCTGGTGCATTGGTTGTGCCCTGAGGGGTCTAGAAAATGGGGAGTTATCCTGACATTCCAAAGGTATGTTATCATAGATGCAAAAGACAACAGGCTTAGTTAAGGTAAAGATTGACTTGAGTCAGGGGAGATTCTAGCCTAGGATGTGACTACCTGCCATAACTGATTTTAGTTAAACAATTTTTAATTTGAGATCATCCTTTGTGGTTACTTTAGGTCTCTGAGTTTGTAAGGCTTCTACACAGGCCTTCCCTGCACTTGTCAGGTTAGCATGTGGCCCCTTTTCATCTACACTACCATAGGCAATTCAGTGTGGATACCTGTCCCACATGTCATTTTGTATATGGGCAGGTCCATTGGTAGGGTAAAATTCCAGAAGTGAGATTGCTAGCAAATGAAAGGACAGAAGCATGCATAATTTTGCTGGAATTGCCACATTTTCCTATATAGAGGTTTCTCCCTAAGTCCTCTCATTTGCATTGTAAGTAGTGTTTGTTTCCTGTGTTCTCACCAACACAATACATTGCAAAAACTTGGAGTTTTGCCAATTTGATAGAGAAAAACACATTTGGAAAAATATAGAGAACATTTTTTTCTTTATAATCTCTGAGTGGCTTTCTTAGCAAACAGGTACAGGGTGAATTTTCCTTTGTCCAGAGTATAACAAGCTTGTTTGAATTGTATGTGCATGCATAAGTGGTGTGTGTGTGTGTGTGTGTGTGTATGTGTGTGTCTACATGTTGGGGTGTGCATGTGCACATTCATGTGCATGTCTTACTTGAAACATTCCCACCTCCGGATCTTTGGTACTGGTCACTGGAGAGAAGGTAACTTAATCTGAACAGAGACCAATGTCTTCTAGGGGAAGGAACAAATACCCTTAGCCTTCTCCTGAATTCTAAGATACTGAGACCTGTCTGGCAGATCTGCATGAGAAGAGACCAGCTCTAGAGCAGGCAGTGAGGAAAACCATGACTGGATCAGGGGGCTGGCCCAGCTCTGGCAGGGACAATGCTGAAATGGGGTGCTCTGAGACATACCACGCCCTTGGAAGCTAAATGCAGCCCACCATATCTGTATAAAGAGCTGGGCTAGCCAAGGAAGTGTGCCAGTATAGTGCTGCTGTGAATTGGGCCACATCCAAACATCAGCTTTAACAATATCATTTACTGTTTCCACAGAGTAAAGATTTACAAGTTTAGCTGGCTGGTTTGGGCTGTGCTTGTCTGGTCTAGGCTGGTCTGGGCTGGCTTGAGCTGAACTGGCTGGTCTGGGTTGGTTTGAGGTAGACTGGGTTTGTGTGGATTGTAATGATCTGGTCTGGGCTGAGCTGGGCTAGTATGAGTTGGCTTGGGTTGTGCTGGTCTGATCTAGGCAGGCTGGTCTGGGCCTGTCTAGGCTGAGCTGGCTTAAGCACCAGTGGTCAGTTATTGGATCAGCTGGGTTGTCTGGTATAGGACAGCCTGTACTGGGATAACTAGGCTAGTTCTCGGGCAGAGGCAGACTCTGAGAGAGAGAGGCATATAGGCTCAATGTCATACCTACCAAATTCTACTGGCCAAAGCAAGTCACAGACCAGACCATATTTACAAGGTGGGAAATGGACTTTACCCCCTGATGGAGGTGCTGTAGTCACATCACCCAGAGTGTGGACACAGCAGGACGGGAGTGCACAGGATATCTGTGCAAAGCTGACCACCATTACTTAGCACACAGCCTCTATGTTGGGGACTGGGACACAGCAATAGGCAGTGATAAGATGTGGCTGCTGCCCTTGAAGTGTATAGTCTTGGAAATTGTGGGGAGATCACTAAGGCAGACCCAGCAGTGGGAAAATGTGACAGAAAATTTTCTATGAAGAGGATTGGGCTTGGGTTTGAAGTGTGTGTAGGAGTTTACCTGTAGGCAGTAGGAATAGGGCAGGGGTCTCCTCACTCCTGGTTCTCCCCTCCTGGGCCTGGAGGCAGAAGATAGAGAAAACCCAGCCCAGAGCAGAGGAAGGAGGGGAGCTGGTGCTCATGTTGCAGTTGCTCTGGAGCCCACAGTCCTGCACAGGTTGCCCCACTCAGGCAGCCCAAGGATTAAACAGACTTTGTTGGGATTATTCCTGCCAGTCAAGTTCAAGTACATTTTTAAAAGCTTAATTTGCAGCCCTAGGTTTTGAATACAATCATCAAGTCCAGTTGATTAAACTCATTAAGGTGGGTGGACTGGCTGGTATTCATGCTGTCATCAGATTTAAAGAATTAATTAGGGGCCTATTATCCTTTGTCAGGATTAGTGGAACCAACCGAGAGGCCGGAGGTTCCTGCTAAAAGACAGACTTACAATCTTTTTAGAAGGGCCCCAGAGACAGAGAAAGATCCGGGAAACTTTTGCAGAGCAGGAAGCACCATGTGAGCTGGTGTCTTTGATCCATTGGTGCATAGATCTAGGAGCCCAGGCTTGGGGGGATGGGTAGGTTCCAGGACATGAACAATTCTGGCAGTAGCCAGAATTGGCTGGCTGGAAGGACATTTGGAGTCACATGTGCTCAAATATTATCCCTGACCTCTTCGACATCTCACAATAAGCTAGGAGAAGGGGCCCTAGCTATTCATTTGCCTTTCAAAAATGCCCCCACCCCAGCTAGTGGGTACAAGGCTCCATTTCCTTGTCACCAGGACATATGGACCAAGATGGCCTCCTTATCTCTTGGGAAGGTGTTGATCGGTCTTTGACTGAACATATGAGCTGTGTAAAGTGAGTCAAAGCTTTGTGGGGCCTGATATAGCCCAGGGCGAAAACAGGGAACTAGAAACTGCCAGGCCTTTTAGGTGATGTGTGAAGAGCAAGCCACACTGAGGAGGCTGAATCTGTAGAGAAAAGGTTATGATGAATCACCCCAGATTTCAGGTCTCCTGTCATCCAGAACACTGAAGATGGGAAGGAATTTTTTCTTCTATTCTCTCCCATTTTATATATGGAGAAACTGAGGCGACTGGTCTAAGGTAAATGAGACTGTTAATGGTGTTCTCTGGCTGCCTAATGTCTGCTTCCCTGGGAGAGAACCTTTCCCACATATTTCTGTGGGGTCTGGCTAGGCCAGTGTGGGGGTGGGAGATAGCAAGGATCCTCACCGGAGGCAAAGTGGCCAGAGGGAGGATGAGATAAGACTTCATGGTAGAGAGGAGGCAGACAGAGGTCCCTCTAATGCCACACATGCTGGCCCATTGACTCTTAATAGCACTCATCCAGCACAAGACCATGGCTGATGTTTCCAGTCTGGGTGCTGGGGACTGAACCCAGACTCAAACTCTATTTGCAGTTTCTTTATCCATTCCAGAGGATGGCACAGCATAGTAGCTAAGAGCGTGGACTCTGAATCATATTACCTAGGCTTAAATCCCTCCAATCTCTCCCCAGTCTGTCGGTAGCTGGGTAATCTTGTGCTAGTTGTTTAATGTCCCTTATCTGTTTGACCGGGTGGAGACAATAACCTGGGATTGGTGGGAAGATTAAAGGAGAAAATGCAGGTAAAGCACACAGAGCTTCATGAGTGCTGCCACTCGCCTGGCTGCACTGACCCTATCTATACTTTCTAACTATCTCTCTGCTTCTGCCCTTGCCCCTCTCGAACAATGCTCTAGAAATGCACCATACAATATAAAGATCATACAAGTCACATATGTAATATAACATTTTATAGTGAATACATTAAAAAAAGAAATTAATTTAAATTTATTTATATATTTACATATATTATTTATATTTATTGTTAATATGTTTTATTTAACTTAACATGTTCAGAATATTATTATTCAATATATAATCAATAAAAAATATTAATGAGATATTCTTACATTCTTTTTATTGCACTAAGTCTTAGAAATCTAGTGTATATTTTATGCTTATTGTACATGTCAATTTAGAAGCTAAATTTTCATTGGAAATACTTGATTTGCATTTAGATTTGATAAATGTACTGTTGAAAGAGTAAATTTACATACCCAAGTTGTTCTAAATATCTTAGAGTATCAGTTTAAAAATTTTAAATTGCTTAAAATTCAATAAAATTGAAACTATAGATCCTCAGTCTCATTGGCCACATCACAATTACTCAGTGGTCCCATTGAGCAAATATAGGACATTTTTCTATCATCACAGAAGGGTCTGCAATGTTCTAGAACATTCCCTGCGCTCTTGTCCACATGGAATTCACCACTGTCTACATCCATTTGCTTCTACTTGTGCTTTTGCTTATTTTCTCCCAGTTCCTTTGACCTGCAGTATCTAGGAGGTTTTGTTCTTGCCCAGAGAACTGTGCCTGGCCCACATAAGCAGCAAAGAATAACTTGTTAAATAAATAAGTGAAAACAGAATCCAGGCCCTAGGCTACATGTACTCAGTGAACCCTCAGCACAGCTCCATGACTCTCACAATGGAGGTAGCTCAGAGAGGCACAGCCATGTCCCCAAGGTTACACAACTGGAAAGGACCAGGGGGGCTGAGGCTGTCATGCTTGATGCAGAACCCACTTCTGTCTCTTTCAGGCCACATGGCTTCACAGATGCCATGGCTCCTGCCCTCCTGGAACTTATGACCCATCAAGGGAGATGGATGTGAGCTGGATAAAGAAAATGAGTCAGCCCGGCCAGTGTGGCTCAGTGGCTTGAGCATTGTCCCATGGACTGAGGTCCCTGTTCAATTTCCAATCAGGGCACGTGCTAGGGTTGCAGACTCGATTCCCAGTAGAGGGTGTGCAGGAGGCAGCTGATCGGTGTTTCTCTCTCATATCAATGTTTCTATCTTTCTCTCCATTCTTCTTTCTCTCTCTCTCTCTAAATAAATAAATACAAACATATATTTTAAAAAATGCTTCAATGAATGTGAACAATATGCTGAGGGAGGAACGAACTCCTTTTAAATACAGGAGAGGCTTCATCTGAGATGTGACAATTGTCTTAAGCTGTTGCATTGGGCAGTGGGGACAGTACCCTCACTCAAATTGGCCCAAGAAAAAGAAGTATTTATGGGCTCCCATGGCTTTAGGTGTGGCTGAGCCAAGTGTGTTAGCGGTGTCAGTAGACCTCTCTGTAGCCCTCCTCCACACTGGTTCTACTCTTAGGAGACACTGCCCACACATGACAACTGCAGGCTGTGTTCTCTCTTTAGTCGAGAGAGAGAGAGAGAGAGAGAGAGAGAGAGAGAGAGAGACATTTTCTTTTCTTTTCTTTTCTTTTTTTTGTCAGTTGTGTCATGGTTGCCTTGACAGTGGTAGAATACATCTTGATGGTAACTGAAGGAAAGAAGGCTGCCAAAAGAAATGAGCCTGAACTTAGAAAACAACTCTAAGATTTTACCTTACATTAGTTAAACACTAAACTTGAGTACGATGAAGGCAGCCTGGCTTCATGGATACCAATCCATCTACATGGATCTGACCCTAGAGCCAGTGGTTCTCAACCTTCCTAATGCCGCAATCCTTTTAATACAGTTCCTCATGTTATATGTGGGTGTATCTGCATGTGGGTGGACTTGCTTGGAGATGGATAGAGGAGCGGTGTCTTGGTTCCCAAGACCATTGGAAATATGTGTTTTCTGATGGTCTTAGGTGACCCCTGTGAAAGGGTTGTTTGACCCCCAAAGGGGTCGCAACCCACAGGTTGAGCACTGCTGCCCTAGAGACTGGTAGGCCATTGTGGAGAAGGAGGGACAGAACATGAGAAGGTCAGGGCAGGGTAGGAGGCTCAGACTCTCCCCAACTCTACCCACCCCCACTGGTGCCACCCTCACAGTTTTCTGGCAACCTACCAAAAGCAGTTGCAGGAAGAGGCACTCTCAAAAGAATGTTTCCTTCTTTTCTTTTTTAATTAATTTATTTCTCTTTTATTTATTAATTTGGTTTTGTTACAGATGTTTCTCATTTTTCCCCCATTAGAAATTTTCTCTTTCCCACAACTGCCACAAAAGTCCCAGGTGTGTGCTTCATTTGGCTTGGGTGAAGTCACGTGCCCATGACCGAGTGAATTACTTTAGTCAAGGAAATGTAATTTCAGTCCCATGTCCACCTTGGGACAGGGGATGAAAAGAATATGCCTGAGAGTTGGTGGTCCCCACAAACACTTGGGGCAGTTAGTATGAATGCCAGGCAAGCAAAGACCACAGACATCCACTAGAACCATGGGCAAGAAAAAGAGATACTCTTGGGAGGAAGAGGAAGAAGAGTGGGGCATTTTGAGCACAGGGAATAGTGGAGCAAAGCTGGGGTGCCCTGGGGGTGGGAGGAGGTGGCCTGGGGCCCCCATGAATTATGGGCACAAAGCACTCTGCAAACTGTAAAGTCCTCCTGCAGCCTATGCTAGGGTAACCCCTGGGGTAAGGTGATGGGTGCCATGGGTCATCTCTGTCTGCCAGGCACCCACCTGGCTTGATCCAGGTTTGAGTCATTCAGAACACATGATATCTTGGCTGCAGTGATAGGTTCAGAAGTGGGCAGAGACTGTGGCCTGGGGCTGTCAATGGCCATCTGTAAGTTGTGGGAAGGAGCTGGTATAAAGAACGAGGCAGGTCTGAGAGAAAACTGAGAATGTTTCTGAGCTACACCAGAAGTTTGGGTCCCCTTGTACCCACCCCCAGACATGTGAACCAGTAGCAGACTTTCCTGGATGAGATATGGTTCCTAGTTTACCTGGCTTAGCTTGGACCAGTGCCCAGCTTCTTGGGCCATCATACATGCATAGCAATGATGTTGTGTGCTCAGAAATGTCAATGCTTAGTCCTTTCTTTCTGCAAGCAGCTTCTCACAGGTGCTCCCATATCTCTCCCCCACATGCCACTAGATCTTTCCTGGGAGCAAAGATGAAAATCCCCTGCACAGGGTTGCTATGTTGTGTGTGTGTATGTATATCATTCACTTTGATTCAACATCTCCCTCACAAGAGAGCCCATGGCACAGTCTTAGTACTCACTCACCACTGAGCTTAGGTGTGGGCACTGCTCAAAGTACATACCCTCTGCTGGTTCATGCTATCTCCTTCAAAGCCCAGGGAAGGTGGGGTGACCAATGTCTTAGGTAAGGACCCCCAGCTCACAGAGGAGACACCAAACTCACCCAACTTTATATGGAGAGAGACCAGACATGGAGGCCATCTTGAACTGCTCTGTCCTTGAGGTGGGGGCGCTCACCCCTACTCATATAGCAGCCTTTCCTTGTGCCTCTCATCACTCTGTTCACTGGGAGAAGCTCTCTCCAAGGTCCCTTCTGCTCTATGGATCAATAGGCCTGGAAATACTCCTTCTTTGATGGGTTACTTAGAAATTGTCCCACAGGCAGCTGCCCTCAGCCAGCCTGCCTTCTGATCCAAAACTCAGCTCTTCAATGGCCTTGCCAGCACCTCCGGTGCTAGGCTGAGGGCTGTGAGATCCTCAACCATCCTCTGGTCATGTTGGAGATCCTGATTCAACTTCCTTTGGAGCCTAGGATTGTGTGTTGACCTGCGGAGGAAATATGGGTCCAAAGGCTGGAGGTGTGGGGGGAAATGCTGACTGGGTGTGAACATCTGTTGTGGGACAGGGCAGAGAGATTGGGGCAGGGCCCCAATATGTAACCACCTATGACCCAGATACTGGGTAATCAGAACAGGTGCAACTCTTATCCTTGCTGAAGAGAAGGAAACAGACTCAGGGAGGTTGGTGACTGGGCCCACAGGCAATATTGATGTGCTTGGCTGGGAACCCTGCTGTGTGTGAGCACAAAACCCAGGTCTTCCCCCAAACAAGGTAAATGGGCCTCAGAGGGTCCTTGGAGAGGACTGGCATCAACTGGCCTGGCAGTTTATGGGACGCCGTGGGCTCCTAGCATAGAGAACATGAGGTGGCCCAGGTGAAGGAGGAAGTGAGGGTGGGTTTGAGGTGCTGGAAAGCTCCTGGGTACCCCACAATAACATGTACATGTCTGGGGTGCGTGGACGGCTCAAGGTGAGGAAAGACTTCAGGTTAGCTGCCCAAGGTGGCCACAGAGATATGCTCCCAGAACCCTCCTATTGAAGGATGTGCTAGTAGCCCCGAATGCTGGGAGCTGTCAGCAGGTGTCCTCAGCATCACCCCAGATACATATACCACCTCCACAGGTCTGCCCTACTTGGACCCATGTCTTGTCATTGTCCCACACAGTAATGCCAAGTACTGGCCACCTTCTTGATTTGGGACAGCTCTAGCTTCAGGTCCCCAGCTGTTTAATGTCCCCTTCTGCCTACTCCTGCTTCATCCCTCCCTGCAGGCTGGACCAGAGTCTTCCTAAGGAGCCTTTCCTGTGGGGGCACCCACTGGCCACACCCCAATGACTCCTAGGAATCAAACCCTACTTTCTCATTATCCCCTCCTTTTTCTGACTTTTTAACTTATACATCCTCATAGGATCACTGCATCACTTCCTCATGGGGTTCATTCTCCTCAAGCACACCTGGGCCATGGGACACACATGAGTAGGCAGTGGCCCCATGGAGCTCCAGGACAGGGGCTCCCATAGAGTGCAGGCCAATCCTAATGGGGATCCTCAGAGGGCCTGGCTCCCACATCTCTCTGGCCTCCCATCTCGGTGGTAGGGAATTCTCTACTGTTTGGTGACTCTGGTTGCCGTATCTCCTTGCTGGTGAGAGTTCAGGACAGGATGGGCCCAGTTCTGAGGACTAGAGAAGTTTACTGGGGGCTTTGGGAAGGTCTTGGGGAAGACTGACCACCCCCAATCTCAGCAAGTGTAGCTTCTCCTCCTGCTTAGGTGGGGAGCCTGCTGCTGCAGCCTTGACAATAAAGGTGGGGGTGGGGTAGTCCCTGAGGCTCCCCGATTTGGGGCCTGGCCTTCCTGCAGACTAAAGCTTTGAAGTTAGGGGAAATGCACTTCTTAAGGCTCAAGCCTGTTTAAGTGAGATATCTGATGATTGCAGGCCCTGGCCTGGTTTCGTGGACTGGTGTGAATAACCCCACTCCCCCTTTCTCCCATCTTCTTCCACTCCCAAAAGGCAGAAATTGCTATAGCCACCGACTCCCCCCCCCCCATTTTAAGAGTTTTTCCTTTTGCATAATAACAAGGAAACGCAGGGCAGGGTGGCAAAGTACCTTTCCCAAGGTCACCTGGCTGGCTGCTGTGTGCAGAGTGGGGATCTGAACCCAGGTTTTGAGGACCACTTGTAGGCAGCTCTAGGTGCTGTGAGGGGCAGAGGCCAGACAGGGACCTTGGAAGGCAGCTTCATTCGGCAGTTGTCCTGTTCAGACTAACTGAATGCAGGAATCTGCACTGTAGCTGGACCCTTAAATCTATGCCTCAGGGCAGTTTGGTTTTGGCCTCTGGCCTGCACTGTCCTGGCATCAGCTGGTGGTGTAGTTTCCCCAGGAGCATGAGAGATTTGTGTGGGGTTTCTGGTGGCTCCATACAAAGCCTTGTGGTCTTGTTCCCATTGGCTTGAACCATCTGGCAGAGGAGACATCTTGTGATCTGGCCTGCTCAGTCTGCACTCCCTAACTTTTGAAACAGCCCCTGACTTTGCTTTGGAGAGCTACTTTCCTACGTCAGTGCCTGGGCTCAAGTGAGGTAACTCTAGGAGCAGGTGTGTGGTTCAGGGCTGGCATCAGCATAGCTATCTTTCTGGCTATGGTGGTTAGTTCAGTGCTGATAATGTGACCCAAGCAAGGTCCTCTTCTCCATGACACTATCTGGATTTCTGTGGAACTATCAGTAAGGAGAAGCTCTCTTTCAGTGGCTCACTTGGTCCTAGTGTGTAGCTTGGAGCTCTGCAGGCATATTGGCCCTTGAGGGAAGAGTCTCCTTGGCCTGCCCAAAGTGAGGACAAACTGAATGAGAAGGAAAAGCAACACACTCTTGGTGTTATGTGGTTCCCTGGGTTGGCCATGCCTGAATTCTAGGTAGTATTTGTTCCCTTGTTGTCCTAAGTAGTTTTGACCTGGGATCCTGTCATTGACAACCAAGAAGTCCAACTGAGGTAAGAGACATTTCTGAGACTGTCTGCCTCCTTGATTTTTCTGTGCCACTCTAGCTAGTGCAGGTACAACTCACCCACAGGACAACTGACTGACTGCTGACAAGCGCTGGTCCCTCGTGGGAGACCGCTCCCTGTCTACCACACACTCAAGACCACGTCTAGAAGATGGAGCATCTGGGGTTTGAACTCTGACATGTCCAGTCCCAAGCCTGGGAGAGCAGACTCCTGAGGTATGATGTTTAGGGTCAAAGGCCCAGGAGTTTGGAGTTTGAATCCTGGTTCCATTGTGCTGCACTGCATGACCTCGGGCAGGTTATTTAGTCTCTGTGTGTCTCAGGCTCCTCATCTACAACATAATGAGAACAGAGCCTCTCAGGGCTCTCAACAATACAACATGGATGAGAACAGCACTTCTCAGGGCTCTCAACAGTGCCTGGCACACGAAAAGAACTTCCAAGTGTTGGCTGAGTAGTGTGGAGTGACTCTAGAACTGCTGGGGCCACTTTGGCACTGGATTGCATTTTGTCCCAACAGCTCTGGCAGATCTGTCCTGCGTCAAAGCCTGATATCCTGTGATACTGTGTAGCAGGTGGAAGCCTGTAAACTAAAGATACTGGAAAAGGATGATTCCTGCTGCCTCCCTGTCCCCACTACAAACACACATGTACATGCATGTACAAACTTGCTTCCCTTCCTAGTATGGTGGGGGACATAGCTGGGTAGGGTCTATAGTCAGTAGGCCAGCCAATTGGGAGGTTCATCAGAAACCCTGAGAAGGCCCTTATTTTCTTGTTTGCCACTCAGGGGCAGCCTGACTGCCAAAGTTGTTTGAATCCTGGTCTTCCTCTCTTTGCAGACACTACCCACTGCGTCTTCTAGTAATGGGGTACAGGGTTGAAGTCTCCATGCTTTACTACAGTTGGGTTTTCTTGGCTGCCACTGCCAAATTAAAGCCACAAGAAACACTGACACTTTCCATCCAATTAGATACTTCACATTTAAGTTTAAAACCTGAGACTGCCTGATGAGTGCAAGGACACACAAAGGACACTTGCCACCATGGCTGGTAGGAACTCAGATTGGCTCATCTTTCTGGGTGTTACTTTGGTAAATAGATGAACACCTTAGAAATATTTATATCTTTGGATCCAGAAATTCCACATCTGGGTATCAATAATAAGAAAATAATTTCCCAAAAGCTAAAAAGAAAGAAGGTGGTATGATCATTGTGTCAGTGCTGGCTCATTCTGGCTCTTGAGAGATGATTGTTAGATATTCAGAAAAATTTGCCAACCAGCTGTTAAATTGTTAGTAGCTTGACATGGCTTCAATAAGATTATTTACACCACAAAAATCAGCAAGTGCTACAAGTTAGACTCCTTTATTTTTTCTGGAGAGCCAGTTTAGCAGCACTCACTGGTGCATTGGATGTAGTATCCCACAGCCCTATGACAAATGGGACGTATCTTTAAGTACAGGTAAGAAACAATCTCCAACATATGTGGTTAAGTGAACAGAACAAGCTGTGTGCTGTCACTTGTGGGGGAAAATGGAGGGAGTTTCATCATGTGTGTTTTTTGTGTGTGAAAACATAAATTTTGGGTACCAGTAGTATCTTGGAGGTTAAGGAAGTAGAGATCAAGGATGGGAGAGATACTCTTCTGTATACCCTGTTGTAGTCTTGGAAGGACTTACCATGTTCAAATTTAAAAAATTTAAAAGATAATAAATATTTTTAAATTATGTTAATCTCAGTGCTGTTAATGAGCATGAAAATAAGAAACAAGATAGTGGTCCAATCAAAGGAGATTGTTAAGGTTAAGCTCATGTGCTAGAATACTATGCAGTCTTTCCAGAGGGATGCTCACAAAAATTTATTATGACAGGGAGATTGCTAATGACTATATACTTGGGAAAAAACCCCAATTACATAATTATATATCCAATATTGTCTTGACTGTAAAAATAAACAAAAAAGAAAACAGGTGAAAAATATGCCAAACCATGGACAGTATGTTTCTGGTTGGTGTTATTTTGGGCAAATAAAATTTTATTTTTTATTTTTTTCTCTATACTTTTCAAATTTGTTGTGTTGACTATGAATTACTTTTATAATATGCCACTCTCAATATCTTTATTTTATTAGAGGAGTTTAAACCAGGCAAATTCGATACCCCAGAATCTGGTTGGTCACACCATCCTTGCCGTTGGGCTAGGGTCTTCCAAAGCCCTGCTGGTGTCAGTCAGGTCTGTGGGTTCTGCATCCTTCAGACCATTCTGCCCCATGCTGGCCCTGTTGATGGCCCTGTCCCCACCTCTCTCCTCTCAGCTTGCATCCAAGGCATGGGTTGCTTCTTCAGCCCCATTTAACCCACCCACTGCTGCACCCTGGGACCTAGAGCTACAGAGAAGAGACCATAACAGACCTTCTTCCCCTGTAAAGTTGCTCTGAAGGTTAAACATAATGATGTGTATACCATGAACTTGAGAGACAAAGGTGACATTTCAAAACGTCAAGTTGAATTTGCTTGGGAGAGGTGGATGGGAAATCTTATTTCAGTCATTCTGAAGGTTTCTATTCCCTGATGTCATGAGTCCCAGAAGAAGGGTGAGGGATCTTACATGTGTTCCATGCTCTGCAGTGGGATCTCTGCTGCTTTTCTGTTCCCATGCCCAATGGGCTTCTTTTAGTTAGCATCTGTGAAGGGTGCTGGAAAGTTATTAATTCCCCAGGTGCACTCACATACACACTATACTCACAGAAGACTGTCGGTCTGGGTGCCCAGCGGCTCCTTCTGGCTCCTGAGAGCTGCTTGTTAAATATTTAAGAAAAGTTGCCAGGAATGAAGTCCCTGGGAGCTGTGTCTCAAACATGGCTTCATCAAAGTCACAGTGTGCTGCAGAGCAAATGACTTAACCTCTTTGTGCTTTAGTTTCCTCATCTATGAAATGGGGTTGTTGACAACACTTACCCCAGTAAGTGAGGCTCTGAGCTCAGATCTCAGCCAATCCCTACCTGTGAACACTGATGGTCATTACAGCTGTGTGCTAGGCTGCAACACAACCCCCTGGGCCTGTCTCTGACCTTTGATGTGCCCACTCCTCCCACTAGGGTTTCTCCCTCTCCTAGTGGTCATTTTCCCTGAGCCCCTAGCTGTGACCTGATGACTGGATATCATTGTTCTCCTTACTCCACGACGTTTTATTTGTCTCTAGTTTTGAGCTAACATTTCAACATCTGTGTACATCATGTAAAAATTCTGATTTCTGGCTTCCCTTGAAGCACAGAAGCCACCTGGCTGAGTTTGGCACTGGGATGCTGGCTAGAGTGGAGGAGGACCAGCTTTGTGGTTGTGGGATTCATAGGCTAGGCCTCCTTCCTGGCACCTTGGGCCTTCTGAGTTCTTCACCTTGACTGAATTTTAGAGACCAGAGGCCTCCTAACACTCCTGGGAGCTGTGGGAGGCCCAGAGCTAAGGAGGAAGAGACAGAATCCTTGCATGGTCCTTAGTTTTCTTGACCTGGTCCTTAGTAAAACTGTACTGCCCCACATCAAGTGTCCCAGGTGGGTTCAGGATATTTCCTTCAGGATAGTTTCTTTCCTTCTGTCTTCTCTGAGGGCAGCAAGGCATGGGGAAAGGGCTGGCCTTTAAGCCTGTTCCCTGTTACCTGCTTGCCATGTCATTTGTCTTCCTGAGTCCCAGGCATAGACTAGTGTGCTGGACAGGAGCAGTGACATCACAAGTTTGTTGTTGTGAGTGCCCCAGTGTCAGTCAGAACCACTGACCTCCCACCCTGTGAGACGTGATCTATCACTCAGCACCCCTCAACCTGACTGGTAGCTTGACTGGAAGCTGGAGCTCTGTGTGCCATGCAGAGACTCTGAGTTGACCCCCATTCCCACCTACCTAGTCCTGGCCCAAAGGTGACCAGCAAAGCCCACCATCCTCCTTGAGCCCATGTCCCCAGCCTGCTAATACCCTCTGTCCACAGCTCCTTTGACCTCTTGAGCTAAACATCCTGCCTCCTTGTTTCCAAGCAGTTCCTCTACTGATCCTCACCTATTATCACCACCCTTTTCATGTTACTGGCATTCTTTTTTTTTTTTTTTTTTTTAGTATGAAGCATTTTAATTATAGGGACCTGAAAAGAAAATGTACATTTGTGAATTTGTTACATAAAATAATAGGTTGTTCTGCAAATAATAATGGAGTAAAAATGGAGGTTACTGGCATTTTTTACATTGATTAATGACACTCGAGAATCCCATGAGATTCTGTCTCACTCTGAAATCTTCATTGTGTCTCAGGAGGTCCCACAATTTATGTCTATAATGGGGCCTAGCTTCTGTCAAGGCCTATAAGCAGTGTCTGGTCCTAGTGTCTGGCTACTGGGGCCTCTGACTCATTCTCCTAGTTACCCACTCTGTGCCAAACTTCAGGCTGAGCTAGGAACACAGAGGTGTACACAAGGTTCCATTCTTGTCCTCAAGGAACTTGGGTTGGTGGAGTGAGTTGGGGAGACACGAGTGTACAAAACTATTAGAACCCAGGGTGAGAGGAAACCCTGCTGTGTCCTGACCCAGCTTGTAGGCCAAGAAGGCTCTCTGGAGGAGGGTAGGCATAGGCTGAGTCTTGAAAAATGTGCTTTGCAGGTAAGGAGGAGAGGTCTAAGCAGTAAGAATAGCAACTGTGGAGGTCAAGGAAGCAGGAGCAAGGAGAAAGGGGCTGGTGTGATGAAGGCAGAAAAAGGGCCACAGCTGTGCAAGGACATACCCATAGGCAGTTCCTCTTTCAAGTACACTGATGGAGTCACCAGAGGCCATGGCCAGAAAGGCTGGGAAAAGAGCTATGATTTCAGCCTCAGTAACCTTCTGCATATCACATCCCTCTCAAAGCCTCAGCATCCTCATCTGGGAAATAGGGCCTACGAAAGCTTAGAGTGGGGACTGTTAATGCAGGGATGGCTACAGGAGATTTCAGCTGAGCTCCCAGAAGACTTCTGTTAAATGTCACTGCAGGCTGTTTGCTTCCATCTGTGGGCAGGAGAGGTAGCTCTTTTTGGGGAAGTACTACCTACAGAGATCCTTGGCAGGTCTGCCCACCTTTGCCCCTCAGGGAGGAAGAAGAAAGATGCAAATAACTTCACTCTCTTCTGTCCCCAGGCAAAGGTCATCCCAGCTCTGTCTTTCTTCCCAGGAAGGGTCACAACCACAGGAACAAGTTCAGAGGTTTAGGGTGAGGTGAGAGGTAGGAAGGTGGGGTTTATGTCCTCTCTTTCCAAGCAGCTTTAGTGTCTGCTTGAGGACAATAATTACTATTGTTTACTGTTACTGTTACTGTATAATAAACCACCAATCTTATTCTGCTCCCAGGGCTGTGGATCTGGAATTCAAGCAAATATATGGACACAATTTATTTTATCTGGCCTTGGCTAGAAAATTTGAACCAGGTGTGACTCATCTGGAAGCTTCTTTGCTCATGCATCCGAGAAGACATGAAGATGGGGCTGCCTTCAGGGCCTCTTCACGTGGCCCAGAACCCCTCATAGCATAGTGCATGGTGGCCTCAAGGCAGTCAGATTCTTATGAGGAGCCTCAAGTTTCCAAAAGCAAGTGCTCCAAAGCCTTTTCTGACCTAAAACCAGAAGTCACACAGTGCCACCATTTTTGTTCTCTATTGGTTGAGTCAGTCCCAAGCCCATTCACAGTCCACCTCTTTTTGCGGGTAGTGTTAAGTAGTCTGCAGAGAGGTTTGAGTGGCACTTTATTGCCAACCAGACATTGCATGGTTTCTAGGATTCTTGGCAGAATTCTCTGCTCAACCACTCCTCAACAAGTCCCTATCTCACAGCTCACATTCAAGTCTGGGGGGATAAAGTAGAAATCAGCAAACCCACGTGTATGGTTTTGCAGTTCAGAAATAGGCTCTGAGGCCATTTGTACTTGGTTCAATTGCCAGCTCCAGCATTAACAGTTGTAACAGTTGGCTAATGCTGCAATAATGCTGCATAAAATGGCACCCCAAACTCAGCACCAGAATAAGTAACCATTTACTCCTAACCTGTGCATTGGCTGGGGAGGCTTTTTGAGCTGCGTGCAGGTTTGCTCTACCAAGCACCCCTTCTCCCGGACCAGCAGCTTTTGGGAGCACATCCTTGGATGTTCCCAGAGGGACAAGCAGAAACACCCTGACCTTTAAGTCATATACTTTTTTATTTTATTTTGTCTTTATTGATTTTAGGGAGAGGGAGAGAGAGAAATAGAAACATTGATGAGAGAGAACATCAATGGGCTGCCTCCTGCATGGCCCCCACTGGGGATCAGGCCCACAACCTGGGCATGTGCCTTGACCAGGAATCAAACCAGCAACCTCCTAGTGCATGGGTTGACACTCAACCACTGAGCCACACCAGCTGGGCTTAAGTCATATACTTTTACCACTGTGCATGTTCCACTGGTTGATGCAGGTCACATAGGCAAGTTCTATCTCACTGGAGTGGGCAATGTACTATACTCATGGAGGTGGTGTAGAGTTGGAACTTTGATAAACAAAATCTATTCACCCCACCAGTTGTGTGATCTCAGTTACTTGCTAAACTTTCTGCATCTGACTTTCCTTGTGTAGAAAATAGAGGCATTGATGAAACAAAATTAAATTAAATTAAATTAAAAGTACATCATTGCTTAACATTTACTCCCAAACTTGGTGCTTAGAAAAACAACCATCTGTTATCTCTCATGTTTTCTGTTGTTGGGAATTCAGACAGGGAAAAACAAGGACACCTTGTCTCTGGTCCTGATGTCTGGGGCCTTGGTTGGGAGGCTTGAGGGCTAGGGATTGAGAGTGGGTTCAATCATCAGACAGCCTACATTGGTTGGTGCTAGCCTAGCTGGGGCCTTCCGCTGGAATACCTACATGCTACTTTTCTATATGTCCTCAACCTCTTTATGACATGGTGGCTGGGTTCCAAGAATTAGTGGAGAGAAAGAGAGAGAGAGAGAATGAACCAGGTGGAAGCACCATATAAGTCATGATGTTATTGTCGTTAATTAGCTAGTTAATATTAATAAAGGAAAGGAAGCAAAGGAAGCCAGACATTATAAGCATGGTCATCTGGGAAACATTACCAGGAAGCTACAGCTTCACATAGCATTGTTCCTCCAAGAGGATTAACACCCCTCCCTTTCTCCATCCAGTACCGGATTGCTGTGAAGAGAAGGGGTAGACAGGACATGTGCAGTTAAGTTGGGGTGGCACAGGGGAGGTGTTGCCTGTCAGTCTAGCCTGGGGGAAAATGGATTGGCTAGGGGTGAACCCTATCAGAAGCACTCATAATCTTGTAAAGTTAATTGGTTAGTTTGAAGAAGCTCCTGGTTAAAAAATCTCCAGACAAAAAGTTTGTTCTCTATTGCTCTATGACCTGCATTCACCCATGAGTTTGCATGTTTTCTCTCCACAGCTTGTGACATTAGCAGCCGCAGAGCCATGGCAACATGGACTCCATGTGCAGGATGCTCGACTGCTCTGGACTTTAATATGGAGCAGAAGCTATGGGTAGTGGCCTTGTTCTGGCCCTGCTGTAGATGGACTTGAACTTTTTCAATGGCAAGATGGAGGGAAATGGGACATTGGAAACCCAGGGGTTTATTTCCAAACCAATAAATATTACTCATCCTCCCCTGTGCATCTCAGGAAATTCTTTTCTTCATGACATTTCAAGAACTCCACTTCCACTGATAACAAAATTACCTTTTAGGACCTAGCTCTGGAAAATACACATAGTCACTGCTGTTGCACTCTGTTGTTTGATTGTAAGCAGTTGCATGTCAATGCCATACTGTAAGATTGACTATATTGCTGTGACCATCTTTGGAAGACAGAATCTACTATAATAATGTTGCCTTTGTGAACAAAAAGGGCCCAATGCTAACCTGAAAAGCTCAGGGAAGGTTGGTGTGACAGCCTTGCAAACTCCAAGACCTAAAGTAACCACAAATGACAGGTCTGAAATTTAAACTTTTGAACTAAAAGTAGTTTTTGGCAGGTAGTCATGTTGTAGGCCCACATCTTCCCTAACAAAGGTTTCGTCTTAATGGAGCCTATTGTCTTTTTGCATCTAAGATAACATATCTTTGGAATGTGGGGTAACTTCCTTTTGTCCAGACCCCACAGGGCACAATCTAACACCAGGGGAGAAACCACAATTACCTCATTGTTATTATCATGTTAATGGTTGACTGTCAACTATCCTGTACCTACTTTTGTAAAAGAAGGATGTGTCTATCCTTTTACTTTTATCCAATCCTAGAGATTTTCCAGTTTTGCTTTCTCCTACCTCCTTAATCTATCACCAGTGGATTTTGTAAGGTATCTTGCTGAGGAAGAAAGAGAAAAGAGAAAGGAGAAACGAAGCTGCAAAGGCGGGCAAAAGTTTTATTGAAGTGTTCCAAGGTGAGGTTTACTGGTTCACGTGGTGGGGGCCAGGGAAGTTGAGCTGCTACTTTCGCCCGGGGAAGATTTATAGGGACTTTAGGGACCTGGGTGGGGTGATTAGGTGTGGTGTCAAGTGACTGGCTAGCTGCTGGGGAGATTCAAACATGGTGTACATTGATTGACTGCGAAGGGTGGTGGGACATGACCAGGAGTGTCTCCTCAGCCACAACCGGGTAAGGCAGAGCCTCCCAAGTTAGGTTTTGATTTCTCCTCTGGCCATCCATTTCCGGGTCATGCGACTTCCCTGTCATGTGACTCCCTGGAGCTCGCTGGCCTTACATTTCAACCTTTTGTGTTAGATAGGGGCACCACTTTCTATCTGGCTACTTCCTGTTGGATAGGGATGTCGTTTGTCGGGGAGGTCAGTGGCCAGTGGCTCAGTTGGGAGTCGCATGTAGGGGTGAAGCAACATCTGGTTCACAGCCACTCGAGAAACCTCGCGGATGCTGTTCAGCAAAAATCCAGTCCAGTGTGGTTTAGGATTTCAGTCTCTTGGTGTATCAGGGCCAACCAGAAGAACGGATTAGAGTGCACATCCTGCAGGGGCTGTAGGTGGCTGTCCAGAGCAGCCTCATTGCAGAGGATGACACTGGACACCTGGCCCAGTTGTTCCATGACCTCTGAGATGACACGGGTATAGGTCCGAAAAATTTTCAGGGTGCCTGATGGGTAAGCATCTGAGTGCATTAGGACTTTTCCCTTTACCCATTTCTCATCCCAGGGGTCCTTGATAATTAGTTCAAAATCACTTGGCCCAAAGTAATTTCTTTTACATGAGCGGTAGGGACAATCTCCTTATGTCTCAGGCCACCATTAGCAGTAGTCTCGAGCTTGATCATAGATGAAGCAGACAGCGGAACTAATGGCATCAGGTATACTTTTCATTTTAGAATGTGGGGCTGTGATAGTTACTGCTGCCTGATAGCCACCGGGCAGACCGTCCGCCATGGCTATCATATGAGTAGAAGTTACCCAATATTTTGTCCAGCTTTCTTGCTTATAGAACAGCCAGACATAGGCATTAATCTGGTTAGTTGTGGTGAGGTTTTCCTGAGGGAGGGTCAGGAGGAGGAGGATTCATACGGCCCAGGTTCTGGGTAATCTAGAGGCAGGTGGGGCCCAAGGGCTCAGACCACCAGTGATCCTCGTGTGGAGCCAGTTTGAGGTGGAAAACATGGTACCAGGGTGCTTGCTCCAGGAGCTTGGCTGCTGTGAGGGTGGTTAATATTACCATATGAGGTCCCATCCACCTGGGTGGTAAGGAGCCGGGCTGGAGTGCCCACAGGAGGACACTCTCCCCTGGTTGGAGGGGAACTGTGGACTGTCGTCGTGGCTTCCCATAGGTGGAAGGGTCCAGTTGGCGTGTTCCCTTAAGAGATGTTGGAGCAACAATAGGAAGGGGAGATAGGTGGCAAGAGGTGGGGAATTAACAGGTAAATTGTTGTTAATAAAAAATAATCTGCCGTACACCAGTTTGAAGGGGCTGAGTCCAGTGGGGCCCTTTGGGGTAGCCCTAATCCTGGTGAGGGCTAAGGGAAGAAGAACCGGCCAGGAGAGTCAGGCCTCGATAGAGAGTTTGGTTAAGTGGTTTTTTTTAGGATACCATGGGCCTGTTCAACTTTACCAAATGATTGGGGATGGTATGATATGTGGAGTTTCCAGGTGATGTTGAGGTAGTTTGCCACCTGCTGAACCACCTGGGCAGTGAAGGCTGGCCCGTTGTCTGATTGGGTCATGGTAGGCAGCTGAAATCGTGGGATGATCTGTTCAATGAAGATAGAGGTGATGGTGTTGGCTGTTTCCTGGGGGTAGAAAAGGCCTCAATCCACCCCGAAAAGGTATCAGCAAAGGTTAGGAGGTAGTGGAGTTTCTTGTGAGGAGGCATGTGAGTGAAGTCAATCTGCCAAATCTTTGCCTGGCTGATGTCCTCTCATTTGGTGGGTGGGAAAATGGGGGCAGAGACCGCCTTGTGGGGAGGTGTTGGAACAGACGGCACAGGCCACGTGTATGTTTTCAATTGTTTGTTGGAGGCCTGGAAAGAAAAAGAGTGGTTGCCAAACCAGTAAAGGGTTTTAGGCTCCACATGTAGGGAACAGTGGATGTCAGAGAGGAGGGCTGTAGCCTATTTTCCCAGCAGAGAAATTTTGTCTCCAAGAAATATCCATCCTTGATCGGATAGTTTTTCTCCTTTCTTAAGGAGAGTTTCTTCTTCCTGAGGAGTATATGAGGGCTTGATGGGGATGGAGAGAAACATGATAGGGGCAGGGGAAGTGCACGCAGTGAGGCCCCAAGCCGTAGCATCTGCCCGAGCATTCCCTAGGGCAACAGGGTCTTGTGAGGTTTGATGTCTCCTGCAATGTGCCACAACCACCTCAGCAGGTAACAGGAGAGTCTCCAGGAGCTTAGAGGTAAGAGTAGCATTTATTATGGTGGAGCTTTTGGTCGTGAGGAAATCCCATTCTTTCCAGAGTGCAGAGGGGCTATGGGCAATAAAAAAAAGGCATATTTAGAGTCGGTGTAAATGGTTACCCATTTCCCTTGGGCTAGAGTGAGTGCCCATGTAAGGGCAGTGAGTTCTGCCTTTTGGGAAGTGGTGCTGTCTGGTAGGCACTGGGCCTCTAGGGTGGAGGAGATGGTGACCGCTGTGTAGGCTGCCCGCTGCAGTTTGTTCGGCCTCAGCGTTGAACTCCCATCCACAAAGAGGACAAGATCTGGGTCCTCTAGAGGGGAATCCAACAGCCCCTCATGAGGCCTGTTGAGAAAAACTATTAGTTCTGTACAGAGGTGAGAAGGTTCTGGTAGCACAGCCGGAACTTGGAAGTAAGGTGGCTGGGTTGAGCTGGGGGAAGGTGAAAGAGTGATGGAAGAGTTTTCTATGAATAGGAGATGAAATGCCTGTATCCAGGAAGGACCTAGTAAGGAGAGATTTATCTGAGAGAAGGTCAGTGAGTCTATGTGATGAGAAAATAGATATAGGTTGGCATAGGGTCAGTTTAGTTGCTTCTTCTGCAAGTTCAACTGTGGTGCCTAATGCTCAAAGGCAGGGCTGCCATCCCCGGACAGTGGTATTTAGCTGTTCAGAGAAATACACCACCGGGCGGTAGGTAGGCCCTATCAGTTGGGCCAGGACTCCTACTGCATTCCCGTGTTTCTCATCTGTGAAAAGGTGAAAAGGGCATCTGGGATCAGGCAGAGAGAGAGGAGGGGAAGAAATTAAAGTGTCCTGGAGGGTAGAGAAGACCCTTCTTATGGTGCTGGGTGAAGTGGGAGATCCTGCAGGGGCCTCTCTGGCTGCTGCATAGAGGAGCTTGGCTAGGAGGGCAAATTAGGTGTCCAGTGCAAAGGAGGAGGTCATCTACGTATTGAAGGAGGGTACTGGGCTTGAGTGAACAGGAAGCGAGATCCCACGCCAGAGCCTGTTCAAATAGATGTGGGCTGTCTCAAAACCCCTGTGGCAAGACAGTCCAGATGAGTCGCTGAGCTATGTTGGTGTCTGGGTCGGTTCAGGTAAAAGCAAATAGGAAGTAAGAGTCTGGGTGAAGAGGAATAGTAAAGAAAGCATTTTTAAGGTCAAGGACAGTAAAGTGGGTGGTACCAGGGGGGATGTGTGAAAGTAAGATGTAAGGGTTGGGGACTACCAGATAGAGGGGGGAAGATTGCCTCATTTATCAAACGTAGGTTCTGGACCAGGCGGTAAGCCCCTGAGGGTTTTCAAACAGGAAGGGTAGGGGTATTGCAAGGTGAGTCAGTGGGGATCAGCAGACCCTGACTTAAGAGACAGGTAATTATAGGTTTGAGGCTCTGGCAGTGAGTTGCCGAAATGGGGAACTGGGGCCTCAATGAGTATTATGAAGGGTCCTTCAGTCGAATTTGAATGAGAGTGTGGTGGGTGGCTATTATCGGGGTAGAGGTCCCAGACTCGAGGGTTGAAAATGTCTGGGCAGATAGATGGTTAGAGAGGAGGAGGGTGGTTGGTGGCGGTGGGGGAGTCTTTGGTGAGGAGGGGTAAGAGAAGATGAGAGGAAGCCATTCGGAGTCATGTCATTTGGATAGTAGCCCCAAGACTTTGTAATATGTCTTGGCCCAGAAGAGGCATGACGCAAGAGGGCATAACTAGGAAGGAGTGTGAAAAGGGGTGTCCGTCTAGACTGCAATACAGAGCCTGTGTGCGAAGGAAAAAGAAGGGTATCCCATCAATTCCCATAACTGAGACTTGAGAAGGAACTATAAGCCTGGAGTGAGATGGCAGAACAGAGAAGGTAGCCCCCGTGTCTACCAGGAATAAGATGGACTTACCTGCTACCTGCAGCTTTACCCTAGGCTCAGCAAGGGTGATTGGGGTCCTCGAGTCTGGGTCGCATCAGTCATCCATGAGGCCGAGGAGCTCAAGCAATGGGCCCATTTGCTGACCTGTCCTCTACATGGAGGCGCAGAAAATGAGCCGGTCGCATGGGAAGGGCAATCGCTCTACCAGTGACCAGGCTGTTTACAATCTGGGCATGCTTTTGTAGGTGGCCGTGGACATGGGCACTGATGGACCCAGTGGCCTTTGTTGCCACATTTGAAGCAGGCCCCTGGTGAGGTTCCCTTTGGCGGCCCGGAGACATTAAGTCCCTTAGGTCGGGCGCCCCCTGTACCCTGCCCATGCTAGGCTGCCGGCCTCAGGGCTGCCACTAGAACCTGGGTTTGGAGGTTTACCTTCTGCTGCATTCAGGCCTGACGGGCATTAAAGACTTTAAATGCCATGTTCAACAAGTCTCGGATAGGGGTTTAGGGCCCTCTTCTGCCTTTTTAAGTTTTTTTCTAATATCTGGAGCTGACTGGGAGATAAAATGAGTAGCTAAGACTGTGGCTTCTGCTACTGAGGCAGGGTCCAGTTGGGTGTGGAGAACCATAGTCTTAGGCAGTTTAGGAATAGAGCTGGGCTCTCATCAGGTTCCTGAGTGACTTCTCTTAGTCTGTCATAGTTAATTACCTTTTGGGCTGTATTCTGAATGCCTCTGTCTACCTTCCTTCCCTGCTTGATAAGTCCAATTGGGTTCTGCCTCGGGGACTGCCTGAGTCCCGATGGGCATCTGATCATCTATAAGGATGCACCTGGTCAGCATGGCTTGGGCTGCTGTTTGGATCTAATCGCATTCATCGGGGGTGAGGGTAGAGGACATAATGACATAGAGATCATAAGTAAGCCAGGTAAGGTCATAAGTCTGAGTGAGATATCTGAATTCTTTGATAAAGGCTGTGGGATTGGTAGAATAAGATCCTAAATGCTTTTCAATAGTGGATAAATCGGAGAGAGAGAAGGGGACGTGGACCCGCACAAGTCCCTCTGCTCCTGCTACCTCACAGAGAGGGCAGAGGAGGTCAGCTCCTTCCCGTGGGTCATGATGTGACTGCGTGTGGGCGCTAACAGTGGAGGGGAGAGTGGGAGTTAAGATGGGGGTGGAGGGGGGTTAGAGGCAGATGGGTCAGGATAAGGTGGAGGAGAGTTAAGGGAGGGATCAGGCCGAATGAGAGGTAAGGACAGTTCCTCTGGGGAGTTGGCAAACGAGGAGAGGTCAGGAGCGGAGGATCTGGAGTGGGTGTCTTGAGCTAGGAGGACCTATGCCATGGAACAGAAGGCACAGAGGTTAGAACGGGATCGCAAATACCAAACAGCTTGAATATATATAATTTCCTATCATTTCTCATTTCTTTGGCAAAAGTTTTCTAAGTCGGTGAGTATGGTAAAATCGAAAGCCCCTTCAGGAGGCCATCTGGACTGGTTGTCCAGTGAGTATTGTGGCCAGGCCACAGTGGAGAAGAACAGTTTTTTCTTCTTTAGGAAGGGATCTATTTTTGAGAGATTTAAAATGAGACACCCTAGAGGTGTTTTTGGATCCAGTCGAGATTCCTGATTGCCCATGGTTGGACCCAGCCCCGGAGTAATCAGATAAGAATTGATGTCCCGCAACTCAATCTCTGGTTACCGGATGGGCGAATAAAGTGTGTGTGGGGGTGTCCAGGATGTCTTCATGGAACCCCACACACTCAGAACCGGTAGGAGGTCCCTGATGCAGCTGCAATTATAGACAGGGAGCACTGGAGGTGGAGGGAACTGAGGAGTGGCCAGAGGCAGGGGGACTTACCACATGGTGCACCGAACTGGGTGGAAGGTTGGTGGTCCCTGGTCTTCCTCAGGAGGGAGGGAGAGCAGCGGCCCAGGCAGGCTCAAGCTCACCCCGGGTTTCAGCACCAGATGTAAGGTATTTCACCAAGGAAGAAAGAGAAACGGAGCCGCAAAGGCAGACAAAATTTTTATTGAAGCGTTCCAGGGCGAGGTTCACTGGTCCACGTGGCGTGGCCAGGGAAGTTGTGCTGCTACTTTCGAACATGGAGTATGTTGATTGACCAGGAGTGTTGACTCAGCTGCTGTGTAGCTCTCTTTTTGTTTCAAAGAGCCTCAAGAGACTGCAAAAGAGAGATTTAATTGCAGCCTGCCCAGCAGCCTCCAGGGCACTGACCCCCTCCCTGGTCATGTCCCACCACCCTTCCCAGCCAATCAACATATGCCACATTCGAATCTCTCCAGCAGCTATCCAGTCACGTGACACCACACCTAATCACCCCACCCAGGTCCCTAACATCTCCATAAATCTTCCCCGGGTGAAAGTGGCAGCCAGTCAATGTGTCTCTCTCTCTTCCGCCCTCTCTGCCTCCCATTCTATCTGAAGATAAATGCAAAAATGTCCTCTGGCGAGGATAAAAAATATGACTGTTCTTAACATTATTGAACTGTACACTTAAAATTGGTTAAGATGAGCCCTGGCCAGTTTTGCTCAATGATTAGAGTGTCAGTCCTTGGATCAAAGGGTCTCAGGTCTGATTCCTGGTCAAGGGCACATACCTGGGTTGCAGGATCCCCAGTCCTAGTCAGGGTCATCCAGGAGGCAACTAATCAATGTGTCTTCCTCACATCAATCTCTCTCTCTCTCTCTCCCCCTTCCATGCTATCTAAAAAAAAAAAAAAGGCTACGATGATAATTTTATGTTATGCATATTTTACTACAACGTAAAAATTTGAATTAAAAACAGCAATTATGCACAGTACATCTTTATTAAGATAAACCTAAGGACAAAAAGAGCTATATAAGATAAAAAATAATAATAATATAAACATGCCCTGATCAGGGACATCCCTGGTCTTTTCCTCTAAAGCTAGAGTCTTTATCCACTAGGACAGCACAGTGAGGAGGTTAAGATCAGACTCTGAGCTTATGACTTCTTAATTGTATGACCTTGGGCAAGCCACCCAACTTCCCTGAGTGATGCCCTCATCTCATCTCTGCGTGGAGCTAGGGCTGGGGTGTACTGTCTTTTACACATGCACACTGACTATTCCCTCAAGTGCCTGAGGTCCATATTTTGTGCCAGGGGCTGTAGCAGCCTGGGGAAAGGGTTACCTGGAAGTTCATGGATTCAAGGACTCTAGGAACAGCCCCCAATCAATGAAGGACAGAAGCTGATAAATGAATACTTCAGCTTCCCCATCCTGCGGCCCAAAGGTGGGCAATTGTTTGGTTTTTTTTTTTGTAAATTTGTTTATTATTTTTCTTTGTTTCTTTTCTTTTTGGTTAATCCTTACCAGAGGATATTTTTCCATTGATTTTTACATAGAGTGGAAGGGAGAGAGAGATAGAGATAGAGAGAAACATCAATGTGAGAGAGACACATTGATTGGTTGTCTTCTGCACAACCACTACTAGGTCCAGGGATAAAATCTGCAACCCAGGTACCTGCCCTTGTCTGGGAATCAAACTCCAGACCCTTCAGTCCATTGGCTGATGCTCTAACTGCTGAACCAATCTGATCAGGGCATGTTTATATTATTTTTTTTATCTTATATAGCTCTTTTTGTCCTTAGGTTTATCTTAATAAAGATGTACTGTGCATAATTGCTGTTTTTAATTCAAATTTTTATGTTTTAGTAAAATATGCATAACATAAAATTATCATCTTAGCTTTTTTTATTTATTTTTTTTAGATAGCATGGAAGGGAGAGAGAGAGAGAGATTGATGTGAGAGAGACACATTGATTAGTTGCCTCCTGGATGACCCTGACCAGGACTGGGGATCCTGCAACCCAGGTATGTGCCCTTGACCAGGAATCAGACCTGAGACCCTTTGATCCAAGGACTGACACTCTAATCATTGAGCAAAACTGGCCAGGGCTCATCTTAACCAATTTTAAGTGTACAGTTCAATAGTGTTAAGAACAATCACATTTTTTTTTTTTTTATCCTCACCAGAGGACATTTTTGCATTTATCTGCAGATAGAATGGGAGGCAGAGAGGGCGGAAGAGAGAGAGAGAAACAGTGATGTGAGAGAGACACATCAACTGGCTGCCACCCACACAACCCCAACCTGGGCCAGGAACAAACTGCAACCAAGGTATGTGCCCTGAGCAGGAACTAGACCTGGGCCTCTTTGGTCCGTGGGCCAATGCTCTAACTGCTGAGCCAAACTGGCCAGGGCTCACATTTTTTTTTTTTTTTCAATTAATTTTTAGAGAAAGAATAAGGGAGAAGGAGAGAGAAATAGAAACATTGATGAGAGAGAAC
The DNA here is from genome assembly GCF_014108415.1 of Molossus molossus. Lineage (NCBI taxonomy): Eukaryota > Metazoa > Chordata > Mammalia > Chiroptera > Molossidae > Molossus > Molossus molossus. The sequence goes on along the minus strand of NW_023425399.1, from coordinate 55,642,374 downwards.
ATCGATTAGCCACCTCCTGCATGCCCCCCACTGGGGATCAGGCCCACAACCTGGGCATGTGCCCTGACTGGGAATCGAACCAGTGACCTCTGGGTGCATGGGTCAATGCTCAGCCACTGAGCCACACCAGCTGGGCAAGAACATTCACATTGTTATGTAATCATCACCACCATCCATCTCCAGAACTCTCTTTGTTTTGCAAAACTGAAATTCTGAACCCATTAAACATAAACCCTCATTTCTCCTCCCCAGTCTCTGGCATCCACTATTCTACTTTATGTTTCTATGTGTTTGACTTCTCTAGGTACCTCATATAAGTGGAATCATATAATATTTGCCTTTTTGTGACTGGCTTTATTTCACTTGGCATAATGTCTTCAAGATTTATCAATGTTGCAGCATGTGTCAGAATTTCCTTCCCTTTTATGGCTAAATAATATACCATTGTATTAATAGATCACATTTTATTTTTCTATTCATCCCTTCACAAACACTTGTTTTTTGTGAATAATTTCAGCTTTTGGCTATTGTGAATAATGTTGCCATGAATGTGAGTGTACAATTTTTTTTTTTTTTTTTTTGGGTATATACTCAGAAGCATATTTGCTGAATCATATGATAACTCTACCTTTAATCTTTTTATGAAATATCATACTGGTTTTCACAGCAGCTGCACCATTTCACATTCCCATCAATAGTGCACAAGGGTTCCAATTTCTTCACATCCTCACCAACACTTCTCTCTTCGCTCCTTTTCTCCCTCCTTCCCTCCCTTCTCCTCTTTCTTTCTTTTTCCTTTCTTTCTAATAGTGGCCATACTAATGGGTCATATATTATTGTTTAGATTTGCATTTTCTTAATGATTACTAAAGCGGAGTATGTTTTCATTTGCTTGTTGGCCATTTGTATATTTTCTTTGAAAAAATGTCTGCTTAAGCTCTCTGCCCATTTTTGTATCAGGTTACTTTTGTTATTGTTGAGATGTGAAAGCATCTTATATACTGTGGCTATTAGCAAGTATTTTCTCCCATTTCAAAGTTGCTTATTCACTCTGTTGTGACCTTTGATGCACAGATGTTTCTAATTTTGATATAGTAAAATCGATCTATTTTAGTTTTTGTTTTCTGTGCTTTTGGTGTCTATTTAAGAATTCAATGAAAAATCCAATGTCATGAGGCTTTCCCCCCATGTTTTCTTCTAAGAGTTTTATAATTTTTGCTCTTCTGTTTAGGTCTTTGATCCATTTTGCGTTAATTTTTAATAGTATAAGGTAAGGGTCCCACTTTATTCTTTTGCACGTGTATATCCAGTTTTCCCAGTATTGTTTGTTGAAGGGACTGTAGTTTTTACATTGAATGGTCTTGGCATCTTTGTCAAAGATCATTTGATTGCATACATGAGGGGTTACCCCATGGTGGGCGATTCTGAGGCGTGCTCTCCAAAGGCTTTTGTAGGGTCCCAATATACCAACAGTGTAACCTGCCTACTGTCACACTTAGTATGGCTTGTTCAGCCTTACTTATCTAATTCACCCCCCCCACTTCCATTTATGTTTTCTGAGTCATCTCCCTCCCCAAAACTGCCTACACTTAAGCCTTTGTCTAGGGTCTGCTTTTGGGGGAATCCAAAACAGATATTCAGCACATAGTAAGTGCTCAGTGTTTACTTTATTAATGTTCTTCATATAATAGTGATCACTGCTAATTTTTGAGATCTGGCATTCTTAAAGCCTCACACGAGCTGCTTTACATAGTTCACATGCTATAGTCATCACAATAACCCTAAAAGGTACATGTTATCGTCCTTGTCTGACAAAAGAGGAAAGAGTGGCTTAGAGAGGTTGAGTGCTTTGCCCATGGTTACAGCTGCAAGAGGCTCAACTGGGATGAAACTCTGGCCTGCCTGAGACCAAGTCTAGGCCTTGTTTCTACCTTGTACCAAGACCTAGGAAGCACATGCAGAGGCTGCGTAGAGCCAGGTCCTGTGCTGGACAGTGTTCCTGCCTTCAGGGCACTTCTGCATCTGCTGAGGGTGCCCTTTTTCTGAGCTGGGGACATTCAGGGCCAGCCAGGTCAAAGATGCCAGGTGTTTCCTTTTCGCAGGTGAGCAGGTCTGAGCATACACACTCCCTGCTGGGACTAGCAGCAGTCATAACCCACCCCAAACACACTGTCATTCTTGCCTTTCTGTCACCCCCTGTTCCTGCCCCCCCTACCCCCCACACACTTCAATGATCCACTGCGATCTGGGCTGCGAGTTCTTACAGTCTGGAATTTGGAGGTTTGGGTCCTGAGCTGTCCTGGAAGGATGTGGCACATAATTGCTGCTGCTGCGTGCCCTGTCTTCCTGGCCTGGGTTTCTTCCACAGGTTGTTCAGGCAAGGACACATATAGCCCAGATGGATTCAGTTTGTTACTTAATCCTGGCAGCAAAGAAAAGGGCAGCCTGGGCTCCCTTCATCCACTCTTGAGCTGGAAGGTCCAGATAACAAAAGCCACAGAGATAGGTCACTTAATTGTGGAGGAACCATCTCTATACTATCACCAAACAGTTTATGTCTGCTGCTCACCCAAAAGGGGCCAAGGGGAAGATCCCATGTCTCAACAGATCTGGGAAGCAATGAGGAATGGCCTGTGACAACACCTCAGAGTGCTGCCTGTCTTTCTATTTTCTGGAAGGGTCACAGGGATTCCACCCAGACTACGGTCAGCTTGAGGCTGAGTCATGCCTGTGTGGCCTATGTGAAGATGTGCAGGGTGGCTATGGTGGTATGGCAGAGTTGTCCACTTACAGTGGGGCACAAGGCATGGGACAGATTAGCTGTGTCCTCTCCGTAGCCCTAGTGCTCTTGCACCAAGAGCAGCCTGCCAAGTAAAGGCCCTGTTATATGCCCTGGCTGCTCAGAGAGCTGTGTTTTAATGGAGAAGGCTGTACTTTAACCCCACAGATGGGTGATTAGGAAGGGCAACACTCACCTTATGGGGACATGGGACACCTATCTGGACTATCCCTTTAAATTTCTATAGTCTTATCCAGGTACTCTCACTGTGACTCAGGGTAACTCCTGGATTCACTTCTTTCTCTCTGTTTTGCTGTCACATGACATATAAAAGTGGAAGAGAAGTGACCTGGTTATCTATTGCTTTATGACATCCAAAGTTAGTGTCTTAAAACAGGATTTCATGGGTCAGGAAGTAGGGCAGGCATAGTTGAGAAATTTTTCTTTCATTGGTGTGGACAGAGGTCACTCATTCATCAGTATGCAGTTGATGGAGGGCTGCTCTGCAGGGCTCAGGATGATTTCTCTCTGTGGGCTATCCTTTCCAGGGGTGGCTAGAAAGCTAGTACCTGCATCTCTTGATTGTGAAGTTTCTGTGTGGCTCACCCATGTAACTTAGGCTTCCTTGCAACTTCATAGGTGGGGCTCAGGTTTCTGGAAGACAAGGCAAAGGTCCCAGTTCTTGTAGAGGCTGGACTTAGAACTGGCTTCCTCTGCTGGCTCAGAGGATCAGGGGGCCATCCAAATTTAAAGGGACAGGAATCACACTCCATTTCTAATGGTAGAGGCACAGAGGACTTGTGGCCATTTTAAACCTACCACAAAAAGAACCACATACATGTCATCAGACCTTTCTTTTTTAAGGTGTTGTGATAATGTGCTTTTTAAACTTACCATTGTACTTTGAGCATATTCCTAGGTCACATCACAACTACTAGATATTTGGGTTTCTCTCTCTCTTTGGCAATGCAGCAAATGCCACAACAAACATCTTTACACATAAGTCTTTGTTTCCTTTTCTCTCCATCCTAGATGTTTCTAGAATGAACTTAAACATGCTTGGAATGAATCAATCTGACCTGCTTTTCCCATCACACCTTCCTCCTGAGTATCTGATCTGGACATGCTTTGTTTTTCCTCTGGCCTCACCTTACTGACTAGGTTTATGCTTCATGCTGTCCTCCTATGATTTCTCTCCCCCTGAGCTGTTCCCTGTGAGTGTACTTCTGCTTGTCCCTACATTGGGAACTTCTTTCAATGGTTCATTTTATAATGTTCTCTCTTCTTGGTGTTGGAAGCATCCAGTGGGGCCAGTGGCAGAGCCTCCACCCCAGTCTGTGTCATTGCAGCTAAAGATGCTGAGAAGTTTGAAAGTCTTACTTCTTACTTGGAAGTTAGATTTATACTCTTGGAAACTGATGACAGATGAATGACTGAAGGAATGAATGAATGAATGAATGAATGAGTGATAGTGGATGAATAGTAATAATGAATGTGAACAGAATGTTCAAAAGATTTGGGGCATACATAATTGTTAGGTGTCTACCATCCATGGCAATGCCATTCCTCATTGCCAGTGATATATAGGGTTCTAAAAGAAAGAGGTTATAATTCCTGTTTGACAAGTGAGGCTTGGAAAGGGGAAGTCATCTGCCCAAGGTCACACAGCTACTGGGAAGAGGAGCCTGAAGGTTCAAATTCAGGTCTATCTACCTGTACACTCCATACTCTGGTGGGAGCTTGATAATATGACAAAGGCAGAAACCCAGGTATATAGTCTGACCCATAAAATAACAAGGCAAACATTAGGAGAAGCCACAAGCATGTTGTGCCCTTGGGTACTATGACCCTATATTCAGCCTGGAAGCAGAAAGGAAGGAAGGAATGCCCATTCACTGACCTCCCAGCTATCAGCTAGCAGGTGGGTCAGATCTCCTTTATAGAGTTAGCCCCAGACAGATCTGGCTTGCTGCCTCTTTTGGTCAATCAATTTTTGTTGGAACACAGCCATGTCCTTTCACTCAGGTGTTTTTAATGACTGCTTTCATGCAACAACAGCAGAGTTAAGTAGTTGTGACAGAGAGTGTGTGGTCTCTCTGCAAAACCAAAAATATTAACTATCTGGCCCTTTGCAGAAAAAAAATGTTTGCTTACTCCTGGTCTATACCAATAACTACCTACTTTCATACTTCATGCCAGAGGAGTCGGCGGTAGGGCAGATCCGGGATTAGAAACATACAATCTTCCAAAACCAATTATAACTACTGAAACTGAAACAGTAATAATAACAATAATAAAAAAACTCCCAGCAAACAGAAGTGCAGGACTGGACAGCATCACCAGGGAGTTCTACTAAACATCCAAAAAATAACTAATACCTATCCTCCTCAAACTATTCCAAAAAATTCAAGAGGAAAAAAGACTTCCAAGTACTTTTTATGAGGACTGCATTATCCTAATTCCAAAACCAGATAAAGATACTACAAGAAATAAAATTATAGGCCAATATCTCTGATGAACATAGATGCTAAAATCCTCAACTACATGTTAGCAAATTGCATCCAGCAATACAGTAAGTAAGTAGGTGAGTCATCATGATCAAGTGGGATTTATCACAGGGATACAAGACTGGTAAAATATTTAAAAATTAATAAATATAATATATTACACAAACAAGATGCAGAAAAGCATTTTATAAAATCCAGCACACTATTTAGATAAAAACTCTTAGCAAAGTGGGAATAGAAGGATCATACTTCAGCATTAAAGGGCCATATATGAGAAACCTAAAGCCAACATCTTACTCAATGGCCAGAAACTAAAAGCATTTCCACTTTCACTACCTATACTCAACAGAGTACTGGAAGTCTTAGCAACAGTGATCAGAAAAGAAGAAAAAATAAAAAGCATCAAAATTGAATACAAGGAAGTGAAATTATCATTATTCACAGATGACATAATATTGTACATAGAAAACTACTAAATCTAATAAATGAATTTGGCAAAATAGCAGGATACAAAATTAACATCCAGAAAGTGATGGCATTTTTATACATCAATAATTAGCTCTCTGAAAGAGAAAATAAAAAAATATCCCATTTACCATTGCAACAAAGAAAATAAGTGACTCAGAAAAAAACTTAGCCAAGGAGGTAAAAACAACAACAACAATAACAACAACAACAAAAAAAAACAACTGTACTCAGAAAACTACAGCACACTGAAAAAAAAAATAGAGGAAGATATAAACAAGTGGAAACATATACAGTGTTCATGGATTGGAAGAATAAATATCATTCAAATGTCTAGAATACCCAAAGCAATCTATAGATTCAATGCAATCCTTATTGAAATACCAATTACGTATTTCATATATCTAGAACAAATACTCCAAAAGTTTATATGGAACCAAAAAAACACCACAAATAGCTGCAGCAATCTTGAAAAAGAAGAACAAAGTAGGAGGTATCACAATACCAACTACCAAATTATACTACAAAGCCACTGTAATCAAAACAGCCTAGTACTGGTACAAAAACAGGCATGTAGATCAATAGAACAGAACAGAGATCCTAAGAATTGACTCAAGACATTACACTCAATTAATATTTGACAAAGTAGGCAAGGACATACAATGGAGTAAAGACAGTCTCTTCAATAAATGATGTTGAGATAACTGGACAACTACATGCAAAAAAAAAAAAAAAAAAGAAAGAAAGTAGACTACCAACTTACACTATACATAAGAATAAACTTGAAATGGATAGACTTAAATGTAAATTGTGAAAATATAACAATTCAGAAGAAAACATGGAGCAAAATCTCAGATATCTTGTGTAGCAGAATTTTCATAGATATATCACCTAGGGTAAGAGAAACAAAAGAAAAAATAAACAAATGGGACTACATCAAACTAAGAAGCTTCTGCACAGCAAAAGAAACCATCAGCAAAATGAAAAGAGATCCCACTGTATAGGAGAACATATTTGCCATTGATAAATCTGATAAGAAATTAATTTCTTAATATATAAAGGACAGATGGGGAGAAAAGTGAACCCTACTATGGGAATGTAAAATGGTGCCGCCACTATGGAAAACAGTATGAAGTTTCCTAAAAAAATTAAAAATTGAACTGTCATTTGACCCAGTGATCCCACTTCTAGGAATATATCCTAAAAAATCTGAAATTCCAATCAGAAAGAATATATGCACTCCTATGTTCATAGCAGCATTATTTACAATAGCTAAGATCTGGAGACAGGCCAAGTGTCCGTCAATAAGTGAGTGGCTCAAAAAGCTGTGGTACATATATACAATGGAATACTATGCAGCTGTAAGAAAAAAAATCTCTTACCCTTAGAGAAAGCATGGAAGGACCTGGAGAGTACTATGCTAATTGAAATAAGCCAGTCAGAGAAAAACAAATATTACATGATCTCACTTATATTTGGAATCTAATGAACAAAATAAACTGAGAAATAAAATAGGCCCAGCGGCATGGAAACATGGCACAGACTGATGGATCTCAGAGGGAAGGGGGGGAGGGTGTGTGGGCAGAGAATAACCCAAGAACTTATATGCATATATGCATAATTCTTGGACACAGACACTAGTGTAGTGAAAGCCTGGGAACTGTGTAGACAGGGACAATGGCGGAAAAAGGGTGGACATCTATAGTGCTCTCAACAATAAAGATACATTTTAAAAAATCAAGTGAATTAAAAGCAATATTGTACTGGAAATTTTTCTCTTCATATTTTTCAAGCTCTCTCCTGATAATTAGAGGTCCCATGGTATGTCAGAACCCAGGACTGGGAATCTTATAGTGGGGCAGGGCCGAGTTATTTGCTGAAATGAGTACCATTTGGTTCTGTTTGGAGCTCTCTGGCACAGCATATTTTAAATGTACATATTTAATTGTCTCTCCCCAAAGTTATATCATTCCTAAGGATGTGTTTGAGATAAATGGCTCACCCGAGGAATCAGCTAGGCCATGCCTATCACTCTATAAATGGGAAAACTGATGGCCAGAGAGGGGAAATGACTTGATCAGAACTGAGCACTCAGGAGGCAGAAAGAAGAAATAAATATGGTAGTTGCAGGATGGCCCTGCAGGAGATGAAATCAGGGGACTTTTGCCACTTAGGAGAGTGAGAGGATCTTCCAGGAGGTGGGTTCTAGGGGAGCAGGCAAGGGGGAAGATGTTATACCCTCTTTCAAGGTGGCCAAGACAAACCCCTAACTCCTGCCAGTCCCTCCTGCCCTTTACTCAGCATTACACGCTCCATCCTCATGGTGAGTGACAGCTTGCCAAATGAAATCCTAAATTCAGTTACACTGGGAGTCAGTGGGGATAACAGCTTAAGGAATGAGTGCTTCACCCATCTACCAACACACACACACACACACACACACACACACACACAGGATGTACAAACTCAAATGCCTGCAGAGGCCAGTAGATAAGACTGATGAGGGAAGTGGGCAGGGGAGATGCTATGAGAATGGTGGAGACTGGAGCAATCTGGAGAGCACTGCCTGACTAAACTGCCTGCTTATTGTCGGGCAACTATTGCCATGCAGGAACACTGCCCCAGGGGCAATACATCTTTGAATTTTTTAAAATAAATTGGTAATTTCATGTTTTAAATAAGTACTTCATATTTTTAAGTGTTTTCAATCTATTCAAATTTTTATGACACTAAGTGGGTCATATAAAAATAAGTCATAAGCTAGATTTGTCTTGTGGAAACCCTTCATCTGAGAAAAGGATCTTGTGATACTGAGTGGAGGGGCAAGAGGAAATAAACATTTAGCACTTTTCAGTTATTTATTATTCTCATAGAGGCACTGGATACAGAAATAATCTAGACAAATGCAGGAGTTATATTGTAGTGGGAAGATTGGTGTGGTACAAATAACCACATTAATTATTATTTGACAATGGTGCAGGTATAACCCTTCATGGTGCTGACACTGTGCTGGGTAATGTCACACCCCAATTTCATTAACACTTGCAGTGACCCTCTATGCTCCTTGGGAAAGGTGAAGTGACATTATCTGCTGATAGACTTTCTTCGTGACTCTGGAGATGAGAGACTGGATGGGAGAGCATGCATGGTGCCACATAATCTGTCCCCACTGTGGAAGTGGCACTCCAAGCACAGGGTGGGATGTATTTTCAATTTCTACAAAGGCTTAAGTTCTGCCCTGTGGTAAAGATCAGCTGCCCTGTGGTAAAGATCAGTAGCTCCTGCAGCCTGAGTGTCATCAGACATGTATTTCTTATGTCCTTCAGCCTGAAAACTTAAGTTGACTGGACTCTGAGGAACAAGACTGAAAGACATGCAAATCCATGTGTACCAGTTGTATGCCTGTTTTCATGAGACTTGATTGGTTTTGTCACTGTCATACTTAGCATGCTTTGCTTGTCACTTCCCTTTCTCTGTGCCTATAAATGGGGTAGCCATGTTTATATATGACACCAATACACGGACCATGGTTAATGCCATGTGGGGTCATTGGCCTGGTTGTAGCCAATGAGAAAGTTTTACAAGATACAGGGTTAAACTCTCCACACAGCAGCAAAGGCAGGTGATGTCCTGTATAGGGAATAGCCTTGCTCCTCGTCCAGGGCCACATCATCTTGTTCTGGCTAGATGGTCCTATGTCAGTCAGGACTCTTCTGGCTGCGAAGGCAAGAAATCTGACTTTACTTAAACAAAGGGCAGCCATTCTTGGCACATGTGGCTGAAAAGTCTTGAGAGAGCTGGTCAGGGGTGCTCAGTCCACACTGGCACCATCAGAAATGAACTCTCTCCACACTCCTTTCTCCTTCCCTCTTCATTGATTTCATTCTCTGGCAGGCTCACCTCACTTTAGATCTCCTTGGTCACAGCCTCCATTTTGTCAGCTCACCAAGCCCAGGGGAAAGTGGGTCCCTCAGATCTCAGCTTCACTTCATTGGGTGACAAGGGGTCCTTTGTCCATCATTGAACAAGTTGTCCGACTCTGAAAGTATAGGCCTAGACCATGTGCCTCTCTCTCCTTGGACAAAGAACAGGGCTGGGGCTGAGAGGAATCTGCTTCTTTTTTACCTTGTGAAATGAAAGCAGAAGGATGATCAGGGTGCTGTTACCAGAAGGAAGCTGGGCAGGCAAAAACATGAGGTGCTGTCTAAGGTTGGGCTGCCATAACAAAATACTGTAAACTGGTTGGCTTAATAGATGTTTATTTCTCACAGTTCCGGAGCTAGGGAAATTTGAGATTCGGGTGCTGGTAAATTCAGTTTGTGGTGAGGGCTGTCTATCTAGTTCAGAAGCTCAGAAAGCTTCCTTCTCACTGTGTTCTCACATGGGATTGAAAGAGAGAGAGAGAGAGACAGAGAGAGAGAGAGAGAGAGAGAGAGAGAGAGAGAGAGAGCAATCTAGTGTCTTTTCTTACAAAGATACTAATTCCATCAATTGGAGCCCACCCTCATGACATCATCTAAACCTAATCACCTCCCAAAGGCCCCACCTCCAAACACCATTACATGGCAGTTATGGCTTCAATATATGAATTTTGAGGGGACACTAACATTTAATTCATAACAGATGCCCACTGTAGGGTCATAACCAGGTCCCACTACCCAGGGTACTTCTGTCACAGCTTTGCATGCTTCTTGTCTTTAGGTCTGGCTGTTAGTTGTGTTTGGGGGTCTGTGCTTGTCCTCATTTATTGCTGCCTTCCCAGCTGGATCTTACTCTCCTATGAACTGCTGTTTTCCAGGGCAGCTGTCAGCCCCTGCACCTCACCCTCAACACTCTACTATCTAGGCCCAAAGCAGACCCTTAGCTCAAAGTTAGTCTTCTATTTCTTGTTTACATCTTGGCTGATCCACAAATTAATTCACTTAGTAATTTATTTCTTTGTTTTTCCATTCTTTCATTCAACAACTATTCATTGAGTAACTAAGATGAGTAAGGAACCATCCTAGAAAATGGAGAAGTTTAGACAAATTGGTCTCCCATGGCCCCAAGTCAAAAGGACTCCTTTCTCCCAGCCAGACCTTAAGTGAACTATTCCATTAAAAAATATGGTAAGTTCTCACTTAATGTTGTTGATATGTTCTGTGATTTTAAGTAAAATGATGCAAAATAAAACCAATTTTACCATAATCTAATTGATATAAACAAATGTTGAGTTTCTATAGCATCTCATCAATGTTATAACAAAATGATATTGAATGAAACAATATTATTCAAGGACTTGCAAACAATTTTATTGAATTATAATGGCCACACAATGTACTATGCATAATTAAAATGTATAATTTTGATAAGTTTGATATAATACATACCTATGAAACTATAATCCCCATCAAGGTAATAAGCATATCCTCACCCTCAGAGTTTTCATATGTTCATTTATTATTTTGTCATCCTTTCCTCCTGCTCCCCACCTCACCTCCCCCCCACAGGCAACCCTTGATCTGCTTTTGGCCACTACCGCATAGTTTAAGTTTTCTAAAATTTGTAAATAGAACAAGGCAATCTGCACTCTTGTTTTTTCTGGGTCTTTCACTTAGCATATTTTGAGATTTACTTATATTTTTGCAGACTGGCAGGTCATGCATTTGGTTGCTGAGTGGTACTCCACTGTATGGATGTTCCATGGTTTGTTTACCCATTTACCTGTTGGTAGATTTTGGAATTGCTTGGAATAATCATATGCAAGTCAGGATTTTGAAGGGACAAAATGGAAATCTGACAGCTTTATGATTTGTAAATGAAGAATATTGGATCTCAGCACACAGAACGCCTGAGGGTTGGGTATTTGAAAAAATGTCCATGGACATAGGTTTTATGTTAAAAGGTTTGAAAAATGCACCTCACTTTTGGAGATTCACCATCTATGTTAGTTTGTTAAATGCTCTGAGAAGGCCCACAGTAAGGAAAATTCAGTGTCCAATGAGCTAATTTGGTCATACAACTTCCGATTCCCTTTTGTCCTAGCAATGACTATAGACCTCTCATGGAGTCAGTTTGATGAGCACAGCCCTTGTCAGCGATGCTGCCAGCACATGAAAGACAGGTGTCTACTCTCAGTCTCATCACTTTTGTGTCCTGACACTTTACCCATCAGGTCTCATATACATTCACAACTGACTTACAATGTTTTAAATTATAAATATTGCAAACACAGAAAAATGCTAAGAATAAAAGGACAGACACTAATAAACAACATATGGTTTGTCAGCATTCTGCCTCTCTGTGTTTCAAAGTGTGTGTGTGTGTGTGTATGTGTGTGTGTGTATGTGTGTGTGTGTGATATAAAGAGGTAAAACCTCATCAGTATAGTTAAAGCTTCCCGAGCATCTCTTTCCTATCTTGCTCTCTCTCTCTGCTTCTTAGCAGAAATCACTTTCCTGAATTCAGTGCTTTTCATTTCCAGTCATGTGTTTTATCTCATATGATTTTGTATCCCCAAATAATATTTAGTATTGTCTTAGATGTTTTAAAAGTTCATAAATGATAATATACTATATGTAAAATTCTGCATTTTGCTTTCTTTTGCTAAACGTGTGTTTTATAATTAAATGTTTTCTTAATTTTAAGTGCTGCATAGTAGTCTGTTGACTGACTAGATAATTAATTCTCTATTATCTGGTTGGTGATGTTTAGGTTGCACTTCATATTTCTCTATAATAAACAAAGCTACAAGGACATTTATTGTACAAGTCAGCTTGTTGCATGTGTCAGTTAAGAGGGGAATCGCTGGGTCATGGAATGGGTATTAGTAATTCAGATATTGCCAAAAGGGCAGCACCAATTTACACCTTTATCTGCATGTAAGAAGGTTTCATTTTTTCCACATCATTACCAACACTTGATATTTACAGATTCTTTTTTTTTTCTTCCTTCCTTCCTCCCTCCCTCCTTCTTTCTTTTTTTTTAATGGGGTAGGACTCCCAGGCCTAGACCCACAGGCACCTTTATCAAATGGTATTCCCATTAAGTGAATGATTTAGTAGAAAGCCTGTAGTGCTGCCCAGCTATGTACAGAAGTAGCTTTCCCACTTCCAGGCAGGAAGGCTCTGGAACATTAAAGAGGTTACTCTAGGAGAGCAGCATTCTCGGGTAGGATCATCTGATGACCCCCTGCAGGACTGTGACCAGCATGGTATTGTGGGCCCACCTCCTGAAGTCTAAGGTTTTTCCAAAAGGCGTAGAAGCTCCTACCGGAACTCAACAGTTTCAGTTACTGAAGTCTGGCTTCTAAAGTCATAATTCAGAGGTTTGACAAGGTCTTAGCACCACCTGCTCCATCCCTTCACTCAAAGAAGCCCTAATCTTACACTCAAAGATCTAGCTTTTGGGTGTGGTATCAGTCATCTGCCCCTGATCTAAAAGGATTGCAGAGTGTCCTCCGTACTTACTTATGGGCCACAGATCTTTGCTCTAGAAGCTTATCCAGTAGGTCTAGTCTAGCATTTGGTCTAAGTTTATGTAGAAGATAGACCTTTCTGGGAATTCCAGATTTTAAAATGGCTGAAAAGTGCCCGGCCCACAGTATACTCAGTAAATTTGAATAGAATGAAATAAAATACTGTTACCTTTATATCTCATTAGTTACTGCCAACATCTAGCCTCTCTCCATGTTAACTGACCATCCTATTTCCCTTTCCCGTGTATTACTTGTTTATATCTTTTGCCCATTTTTTTTCTGGGTTATTTGGCATTTTTTTCTGATTTGTAGCAGTTTTTGTCATCAGTTATGTGCATAGCAAATACCTTTTCCGGTTTGGAGCTTGTTTTTTTTGTTTATTATCTTTTGTCTTACCACAGCTTTCCATTTTAATGAAAAGTTCTAAATCTTTTCCCTTGTAGTTTGTGATTTTGTCTTATTCAATAAATCTTTCCTCACCAGAAGTAATAAACACAGTTTTCTATTTTATAGGCCTTATAGTTTTTCTTCATTGTTTAATTCTGTAATGTATATTTTAATTGTATGATTTGAATTAAATACTTTATTTTTTTCTGCAGGGATAATGTTATTTGTTCTCTGTCTTTTTCTTTCCTTCTGTGTCTGAGTTTGTGTCTAGATTCTCTATTCTGTCCCTTTCATGTATTTCTCTTATTGTGACAATATCTTACTGTTTTACCTACTAAAGCTTTCTGGTTGATCATAATAACTATCTTGGTGGGTCCCCCTCCCTTTTTGCTCAGGAGTGTCATAGCTATTCTAGTTCTTTGTTCATACCTATAAATTTTAGAATGAGTTGGTCAAGTTCTATAAAATTTCCTATTGGGATTTAATAGTGATTAAATTAAATTTATTGATCAATTTGGGAGAATTGTCATTTTTTATGATATTGAGTTTTTTCACCCATGCATGTGGCATATCAGTCTAATTTGATCTTCTTTTATGCTTTTATTTCTCCTTCTCCTTCTTCTTCTTTTTCTTTTCCTTCTTCCTCTTCTTCTTCTCTTTTGATCTTCACCTGAGGATATTTTTCTATCGATTTTCAGGTAGAGTGGGAGGGAGAGAGAGAGAGAGAGAATATCAATGTGAGGGAGACACACTGATTGGTTGCCTACCACACAACCCCAACAAGGGTTGGGGATTGAACTGCAACCAAGATCCATGCCCTTGACCTGAATCAAATCCGCAACTTTTTGGTCTGCAGGCTGATGCTCTAATCACTGAGCCAAACTGGCTAGGGCATTCTTTTATTTTTTTAAAATTACGTCTTATAATTGTCTCCATAAATATTATGCACATTCAAAAAGTAATCCCCACCAATGGACATATTTTTTTTAATTTATTTTTTACACAGAGAAGAAAGGGGACACAGAGAGAGGGAGACAAACCCAGACCAGGGATCGAACCCACAACCTTGCTATGTAGATGTGTGCCTGATTGGGAATGGAGCCCACAACCTTTTGGTGTATCGGACAGTTGTTGCAACCAACTGAAGCACCAAGCCAGGGCTATGTACCTCATTTATTAGATTTTTCCCCATAATTTTATAAATATACTGTTTTTTGTTAATGGTTCTTTTAAAGATTAAATTTTCTGATTGGTAATCAGATTTGCTGTGGTCTAGAGTCACATTATGCTTTTGTATTTTGACCTTGTATCCATCAACTTTATTCAACTCTTTTATTAATTAGTTGCATTAGGTTAATTGCAGCTTCTTTAGGATTTTATAATCTTATAATTTGTACATAATGAAAATTTTTGTTTCTTCCTTTCCAATCTTTATACATTTAATTAATTTTTCTTGTCTTACTGGACAAGCTAAGATTTTTAATACAATGTTGAATAAATGTAATGATAATCAGTATCCTTGCCATGTTTCTGACTGCCTTTATAGTGCATTTTTTTTATTTTTTTAAATTAATTAATTTATTTTTGTTACAGATGTTTCTCCTTTTCCCCCACTGATTGCACCCTCCCCCTTCCTCCCTGCCCTATCCCCAGCTTTGTTGTCCATGTCCATAGTTCATGCATACATGCATGTAAATTCTGTGGTTTATCTCTCCCCTACCACCCCCTCTTATGGGGATTATCAGTCTGTACCCCACATCCACAACTCGGAGACTACACCATTCCTCAGACTGTTATGTTCATTATATTCCACAAATAAGTGAGATCATATGATACTTGTCTTTCTCTGTTTGGTTTGTTTCTCTTAGGGTAATACTTTTCAGGTCCCTCCATGTAGTCTCAAAGGATAAGAGATCTTTCTTTCTTACAGCCGCATAGTACTCTATTGTGTATATGTACCACTGCTTTTTTAAAGATTCGCCTACTGATGGACATTTGGGCTGTTTCCAGATCTTAGCTATTGTAAATGGTGCTGCTACAAACATGGGGGTACATATATTCTTTCTGATTGGTGTTTCAGGTTTCTTAAGGTATATTCCTCAAAGTGGGATCACTGGGTCAAATGGAAGTCCAATTTTTAATTTTTTGAGGTAACACCATAGTGTTTTCCATAGTGGCTGCAACAGTCTGCATTCCCACCAACAGTGTACTAGAGTCCCCTTTTCTCCACACCTTCGCCAACACTTGTTTGATGATTTGTTGATGGTGGTCATTCTGACAGGTGTGAGGTGATACTTCATTGTTGTTTTAATTTGCGTCTCTCTGATAATTAGTGATGTTGAGCATTTGTTCACATGACCTTAGCCATTTGTATGTCCTGTTTGGAGAGGTGTCTATTTAGTTCCTCTGCCCATTTTTTAATTAGGTTCTTTGTCTTTCTTTCTTTGAGTTGTATGAGCACTCTACAGTGATACCTCGGTTCTCGAACATAATTCGTTCCAGGAGGACGGTCGAGAACCAAATTGTTCGAGAACCGAAGCAATGAAACCCAATAGGAAATAATGGAAACTGGATTAATTCGTTCCAAGCCCCAGAAAATGCCTATTTACTGGCCTAATTTGTATATAATATGTAGAAAAACATAAGTCTCAACAAGAAATAAAAGTGTACAGTATGTCTAAGGGTTAAATTCAGTGTAAAGCGTGACTCTCTCCACAAAGCGTGACTCTCTCCACAAAGCGTGACTCTCTCTCTGCACTCACACTGATGACGCAAGCAAGGCGCGCTGGGCCGAATGAACGCCATTCGGCTCAACTCGGCTCATCTCGGAAGTTCGAGTTCCAAATATTTGTTCGGATTCCAAGACAAAAGTTTCTCGAATCTCCTGGTCGAATACCGATTTGGTCGAAATCCGAGGCGTTCGAGAACCGAGGTATCACTGTACTTTCTTCAATGACCTGTAGTTTTCTGCAAATAGGTCCTTTATTTCTTTGCTTAAGTTTATTTCTAGGTATCTTAATTTTTTTTTGCCACAAAAGTAAATGGCTTTGTTTCCTTAGTTACTCTTTCTGTGACTTCATCATTAGTATTTAAGAATGCCATTGATTTCTTGATGTTAATTTTGTGTTCTGCTACTTTGTGAAATTTATTAAGTCTAGTAAATTTTTGATGGAGTGTTTGGGGTTTTCTATGTATAGTATCATGTCATCTATGAATAATGACAGTTTCACCTCTTCCTTTCCAATTTGGATGCCTTTTATCTTTTCTCCCTGTCTGATTGCTGTGGCTAAGACTTTCAGTACTATGTTAAATAAGAGTAGCAAAAGTAGGCATCCTTGTCTTGTTCCTGTTCTTAAGGGAAATATTTTTAGTTTTTACCCATTGAGTATGATGTTGGCTGTAGGTCTTTCATATGTGACCTTTATTATGTCGATATATGATTCCTGTATTCGCAGATTGCTGAGCATTTTTATCAGAAATGGGTGCTGGATTTTGTCAAATGCTTTTTCAGTGTCTATTGACATGCTCATGTGGTTTTTATTCTTCATTTTGCTTTTGTGCTGTATCACATTTATGGATTTGCGAATATTGTACCAGCCTTGCATTCCTGGGATGAATCTCACTTGGTCATGGTGAATAATTTGTTTGATGTATTGGTGGATTCAGTTTGCTAGTATTTTGTTCAGGATTTTGGCATCTATGTTCATCAGGGATATTGGTCTTTAGTTTTCTTTCTTTGTAGTGTCTTTTTCTGGTTTTGGAATTAGAATTATGCTGGCCTCATAAAATGAGTTTAGAAGTTTTTCTTCTTAAATTTTTTGAAATAGTTTGAGGAGAATGGGTATTAGTTCTTCTTTGAATGTCCGGTAAAAATCCCCCATGAAGCCGTCCAGGGAATTTCTTAATTACATCTTCAATTTCCTTTGTTGTTATTCGTCTGTTCAAGTTTTCTATCTCTTCCCAGTCCAGTTTTGGAAGACTATGTGTTTCTAAAAATTTGTCCATTTTGCTTAGATTGCCGAATTTGTTGCCGTATAATTGTTTATAATATTTGTTAGCAATCCTTTGTATTTCTGTGATGTCAGTTATTATTTCTCCTCTTTCATTTCTTGTTTTGTGTATTTAGGTTCTATCTCTTTGTTTCTTCTTGAGTCTAGCTAAGGGTCTATTAATCTTGTTTATCTTTTCAAAGAAACAGTTCTTTGTTTCATTGATCCTTTTAATTGTTTTTTTTTTTTGTTTTTTTTTTTTTTAAATCTCCATGTCATTTATTTCAACTCTGATCTTTACTATTTCCTTCATTCTACTTGCTCTTGGGATTTTTTTTTTTGCTTTCCACTTCTTTAAGTTGTGAGTTTAGATAGTCCATTAAAAAGTTTTCTTGTCTCTTGAGGTAGGCCTGAAATGCTCTGAACTTCCCTCTCAGAACTGCTTTTGCTGCAACTCATAGATTTTGTGTTGTTGTGTGCTAATTTTCATTGGTTTCCAGGAAGTTTTTAATTTCTTTCTTGATGTTCATGGTAACCCACTCATTGTTCAATAACATGCTATTTAGCTTCCATGTATTCCAATGTCTTTGCATGTTCTTGTTGCAATTGATTTCTAGTTTCATGCCATTGTGATCTGAGAAGATGCTTGATATGATTTCAATTTTCTTGAACTTGTAGAGACTTACTTTGTGTCCTAACATGTGGTCTATCTTTGAGAATGTCTCATGTGCACTTGAGAAGAGTGTGAATTCTGCTGCCTTAGCGTGTAATTCTCTGTATATATCTATGAAATCCATTTGATCTAGCGCTTCATTTACAGTCTGTGTTTCCTTGTTAATTTTTTTGTCCAGAAGATCTATCCAGTGATGTCATCAGGGTTTTGAAGTACCCTGCTATGATTGTATTGCTGTTGATTTCTCCTTTGAAGTCCTCCAAAAGATTTTTAATATATGTTGGTGCTCCTCTATTGGGTGCATATATGTTTGACAAGGTTATATCTTCTTGTTGGATAGACCCTTTCAATATTTTGTAGTGGCTTTCTTTGTCTCTAGTTATGGCCTTCATTTGAAATCTACTTTATCAGGTATGAGTATTGCTACCCCAACTTTCTTTTGCTTTCCATTTGCTTGGAAGATTGTTTTCCATCCCTTCACTTTCAACATATGTGAGACTTCTGTTGTGAGGTGTGCCTCTTGTAAACAACATATATGTGAGTCATGCTTTCCTATCCAGTCACCTACTCTGTGTTTTTTTTTATTTTATTTTATTTTTTTTTATTTTTTATTTTTTTTTTATCCTCACCTGAGGACATTTTTCCATTTTTTGTTCAGACAGAGCGGGAGGGAGAGAGAGGAAGAGAGAGAGAGAGAAACATCGATGTGAAGGGACACATCGAGTGGCTGCCACCCACACGACCAACCAGGGCCGGAGACAAACTGCAACCGAGGTACGTGCCCTTAGCGGGAACTGAACCCGGGTCTCTCTGGACCGCAGGCCGACGCTCCAACCACTGAGCCAAACCGGCCAGGGCTTTTTTTATTTATTTATTTATTTATTTTTTTATTGGAGCATTCAAACCATTCACATTTCAGGTTATAATTGATATGTACTTATTTATTGCCATTTTTGTTTAGTGTGGTTCTATTTTTCTTCTTATTTCTTCTACTAATTATAGCAGTTCTTTTAGTGCTGCTTTGGTGTTAATATATTTCCTTTGCCTTTTTTTATTTTTTTATTTTTATTTTTTGGTCTGGAAAGCTCTTTATTTGACCTTCTATGTTGAATGATAGGTTTGCTGGATAGAGTAGTCTTGGATTCAGATCCTTGTTTTTCATGTCCTTGATTACTTCATGCTACTCCCTTGTGGCCTGGTGTAGTGTTTCTGTTGAGAAGTCAGCTGAGAGCCTTATGGGGGGGGTTCCTTTCTAGGTAACCTATTGCTTATTTCTTGCTGCCTTTTGGATTTTCTCTTTGTCTTTAATTTTTTGCATTTTAATTACTATGTGTCTTGGTGTGGGCCTGTTTGTGTTCTTCTTACTTAAGGCTCTCTGTGTTCTTGAAGTTGAATGCCTTCTTCCTTCACCAAGTTAGGAAAATTTTCTGTCACTATTTTTTCAAATATATTGTCTAACCCTTGCCCATTTTCTTCCTCTTCTGGGACTCCTATGATGTGAATATTATTACGTTTCCGGTTGTTCCACAGTTCTCTTAAGCTGTTTTCCTGTTTCTTAATTGTTTTTTCCTTTTGGTTTTCTGTTTGGTTGATTTTTTCTACCTTGTCTTGTAATTCACTAATCCAGTCCTCAGTTTCCTCTACTCTGCTGGTTAGTTCTTCCAATGTGTTCTTTATTTCTACTATGTCATTCTTGATTTTCACTTTGTTGGTTTTCAATGTTTCTATATCTTTACTCATGGTGCTGATGTCCTTACTGATGCTGTTGAGCTTCCTTAAAATCATGGCTCTGAACTCTACCTCTGATAATTTGCTTAACTGCATTTTATTGATCTAATCTGTAATAGAGTTCTCTTGTTCTTTCTTTTGGGATTTGTTTCTTTGTTTCACCATTTTGGCTATCTCAGTGGGTTTTGGAGCCTGGCAAATTTTCCCTGTGGTCGTTTGACCCATCCCGAGGACTCTAGAGGGGGAGTGAGGATGAGGAGGGACAAGAGACACAAAAAATGGAGACAAGACAGGGCTCTGATCAAGTCTCATTTATTCTGGGGAGATCCACACTATATATAGGGCAAGAAGCAGAAAAACAAGAACATTTGTTGCCAAGCGATAAGTTTGTGGTAACCACCCTGATGCAATTTCAGGTAAATATCCCGGGTGGAACAAAAGATAAACAGAGCATAACTGGCTGAGTAAATGGTTACTTAAAGGAATGCAGAAACATTGTATACAGAGGTATCCTGCCTTGGGGCAAGAGATGGCAGAGCAGATTGTAACAAAATGAATGCCATGCAGTCTCCCACAGGTCCCCCCTTTTTTAAATTTTAAGGCCAAAATAATACCTTGAGGGGACTGTGCTTGTCTTAGGTCAGGAAACTTGCACACAGTGCCAACCTGTCCGAACCCGTCATTGGAATAGCAAGGCAGCATCAGGCCTTGTTCCTATCTTAGGTGGTGGTTGGTGATGCTTGTGAGTTCCAGTTGCCCGTCTCTGGCTATCCAGTCCAGCGCACCAAGGTAACAAGGTTTTTGAGACTATTTGCCATCTCGGGCATAGTCATAGCTTACTGACTCACAGCTAGAGTGAGCTTCTCTGTCGGCCATTTCAAGTCTATGATAATGGACCTGTATAGGTTGCATCTTAATGGCATCTATCTGCTGCTTGATGAAAGCCATCACCTTATTAAAGAGGAAAGGTCCTAGTGACACAATCAGTAAAAGGCCAAGTAAGGGGCCCAACAGAGAGAGAAGATAAGGCAGCACCCCATTTAGTCTGCTCCAAAGGGGGTTATCAAAAAGTTCTTTTAAGCAGCAGCATTCCTGCAAGGCAGTCGCATGGGAGGCCAAATAAGGCCCTCAGGAGCTCGCCAGGGTTTGGAGGAGGCCCAAAACCTCCTTCCACAAGCAGGCAAAGATGCAGTAATATCCCTAGCAGTAAGATTTCAGCCTTCCAGTCCATTCCTGAAATAAAGAAAAAACAGGAAAAGCCTCTCAGGGTGAATTTTCATCCCTGGAGTTATCTATATGGTTATCTGTTATTCCTTCCACTTGATCAATCTGTTTAACCAGACGCTCTGGTAGCCATCTGGCAGATTTCATTTTCTTAGAGTAAATGCACACAGAACCTCTGCCCCAGATGAGGACTGGGTCTGGGCCATGCCAAGAGTTAGTCAAAGGATCTTTCCACAATACTGAGGCAACTTGTTTTTGAGTTTCTGTATGCCAATAGCGATTAGCAGGAGATCACCCATCAGTGTCCAAATTTTAAAAAATTGAGACTATTTCTGGGTGACCCCCTCGTGGGGTACCATTCCCCCTTTTTTTATTTTATTAATGGTGATCTTTAAAGATAGATATGCTCTCTCTACAATACCTTGGCCCTGAGGGTTGTAAGGTATACCTGTTATGTGTTGAATATTGAGGCGTTTGCAAAATTAGGAGAAGGCTGAACTTGTATAGCCTGGGCTGTTATCAGTTTTCAATTGCTGTGGGCATCCCAGAACTGTAAATGTGGTTAGCATGTGACTGATCACATGTTTTGTGGCTTCACCAGTTTGGAGGGAAGCATAAATGAGTCCACTAAAGGTATCTATGATAACATGTACATATTTAAGATTTAATCCATAAAGGTGGTTGCTTGAGCATGGATAGCCTGTTCAACTTTGCGTATAACCTGTTTTCCTTCCAAGGTAAGTTCACAGGGAGAAGTAGGGTTGGCATCTCCCTGCAATATATCATACAGGGGTTTAAGTTTTTTTTGAGTTTTTCTTGTGAATGAATATTAAATCACATTAAAATGCTTATTCTACATGTATTCAGATAATCTTATGATTTTTCCTTTCATCTATTGAGAATAAATGTGTTAATAGTTGTTCATAATGTAAATACCCTTACATTGCTGGAATAGAGTTATTTTGGTGATATATCTGAAGATAACTATGTGGAAGTGAGTCAGCCTTTTTTGAGGCTTTTTTTTTTTTCCTCTGTGGAAATAAATGAATATGAAACAAATGATAAGAAGAAAGGGTTATTTATTCATTTATTTATAGCTTTCTATTTTAGAGGAGTCAGCCACCATCACTGGTGTTTTGGCAGAGACTCAAAGGCAGGCAGAGGAGTAGGAAAGTTTGGTAGTGGAAAAGGAAGGGCTTCAGGTTTGCCCTGGCCTGGGGAAAGCTGGAGGTGGGCTAACTTTTTGATTGGTTATGGGAATATATATATATATATATATTTTTTTTTTTTTTCTGGTTGGTCCTAAGTTGGAAGCAAGGACAAAATGAGGGAAGTTCTCTGTTATTAACAAATCCTGGCTATTTTGGGTCAATTATTACAGGGGTTATTGTTTGTCTTTCTGGACTGGTTGTTACAGATGGTGGTCTGACTTCCTACAAGTGTGACCTGTAGCTAGAAGGTTGGAAATCTGGGCTGATGTCTGTAGATGATGGTTGGTTGTTGCAGATTGTGCGTCTGAATTCTGTCTCTATATATGGAATGGCCATTGTCTGTTTGTATATTCAGCCTTTCACCCTAAGGGGTCTAAGTTTCAACCCCATAACTGCCCAAGGCTAAGGCTCTTACTCTTGCTCATGTAAGAGCATCAGAATCTGACCCTCTCAGATACCTGAGCCTCCTACCTGCATAGTTTCTGTGTCTGCTCCTTCTCCTCACTTCTTTGTTATGCTGTTTTTCCATTTTTTTATTTTTTCATTTTTTGGTTTTTAGATCTTGACATTCTCTCCTAGCCCCTCATTTTCTATTAGTTCCCCTCGCCTTTAAAGTTCTGTTTGTTCTATTTTATTTACTATTTCTGTATGTTTGCTGCAGGGGATGTTCAGGTTTTGCAGTCTTCTAAGTTGCTAGTACCAGAAGTTTCCAAGCATCTTGTAAAGTGGGAAGCACTTTCATTCATTTCCCCCCTTCAAAAACATTCATTAACTGTGTCTTACAGAGGGTTTAAGTTTGCAGTCATGAGCAGGATCTGGCCTTTAGTCATGTTTTTCTTCAAAATGAAACTGCAAATGGTTTGTTAATGTCCTGATGTAAATGTTTTATAGAAAGTATGTCTCTGATGTTTGCCAAATATTTAGAATTTGTGGTATATTGCGTGCAAAAGTATCCACAATTATTTGCACCTCTAAAATATGATACAGCCCCTCCTATAGAGGGGTAGAGTCCATTTCCCCTCCTACTCCCTGACTCTGGGCTGGCCCAGGACCTGGGCCAGTAAAATGTGGAAGAAGTGACAGCGTTCTGGTTCCCAGCCCAGATATGAAGAGGCCCTGTACACTTCCACTGGGGCTCTCAAAACTGCTCAGCTGCTGTGTGAACAAGCCTGGCTAGCCTGCTGGAGGGTGGGAGACAAATGGAACAGAGAAAAACAGTGCCAGGGGAGATCATATGTCATCAGGTTGCTCTTGGTCAATGTGCTGTTACTGCAAGTCAAATAAGCATACCTAGCTAAGACCAGCCGAGCCCAGTCTATACTGAAGAACCATCTGGCTGAGCCCAGCTCAACTTGATGACCCACTAAATTGTGAGCTAAATAAATGGCTATTTGAAGCCACTAAATTTGGCTTAGTTTTATTGTGCAGTAAAAGCCAGTTGACAGAGTTCTTGCCTGTGCTGTGCCTTGGTTTGTAATTTTTGGCCTCTTGTATCCCAGACTTTGTGCTGGGTCCTGGATGCTCAGACTGGGGTGAGTGAAAAGAAGCACTCAGGTGAAGTGTGACAGTGGGCACCTGTACCCCTGGTGGATTCTGGGTGACCTGGAGGTTTTGCAGTGGTCACTTAGATCTGCAGTATAAAAGTGGAAAAGTGAGCCCTTCAACTCCAAGGATTGTGAAATGGGACTGGGTGTGTTTGCAGAAAAAAAGTAAGGGAGATCCTCAGCTTACCTTAGAGAAGGAATGATTGGGAAATTGGCCTGAGTGTGAGGTAGGGGAATGGTATTGGACTGGAGCTCAGGTTCTAGCTGCAGCTCTGATGCTAGCTTGCTGTGTGACTTGGGAAATCATATCTCTCCTGAGACCAACTTTTCTCATCTAACAATAAAGGGGGTTGGAATAAAATTCTGGTCTCCATGCCTCTAGGAGGCCCAGAAAGAACAATGGTTAGAAGAGCACCTGCTGGGCTAGATGTCCTGTGTTCTGAGGTTTTGCCCAGATTTGAGCTGGGGTGGTCTTTTGTTTGGTCAAGAACCTGGGCAGGTTCTTCTTACTTCTTCCCTTCTTCTCTCCTGTCTTCCTTCCTTCTCCACTCTGATCTGGTCCCTAGCAACCTGCTCCCAAGTGGTTGACAGCCAATCCCTGCATAGAGTCTCTGGGCTTTTGTTGTTGAAGCCAAGGCTTCTTTCATTTTCTTGTAAGTAATCTGGGAAGACTGGTACATTATTAGGACCACAAAGACTGATTCAGATATTCTGGAATTTCAAGTTTCAGGAGTCTGGTCCAGGGCAACCACTTTGGAACATTATCAATCAGATACATTTTGTGGCAAGTGACACTCAATTTAGAACTACTTAAGAAGAAAGAGATTTACATTATATTGGTCCCATTTATGTGAGCCCATACATTCCCTCTTCTCTGTAGAGCAATTTCTGGTGAGTTCTGTGCTTATTTAGTGCCAATTATAAGCCTAGTATTATTTTAGGGTAAAAATGACAGTCTCTGCTCTCATGAAACTTACATTCTATCTGAGCTGGAGAAAGCAATTTGTAGGTTTACAAATGGGTCATCAAGTCACCTTCAGGTAATGGATGTTGTTTCCTGGGATAAGGTCCCAACTGAAGACACTGCTTTGGGAGACTAAATTACTGTTGGAACTGGCCACATGGGGAGTGATGGCTACAAGAATTCTGAAATTGACTGGATGCTTCTGATTGCACACAGAGGTTTACAGAAAGAAAGTGACAAGCTCCGAACTTTAAAAACTCAGATTAAGATATGGTCAAAGAGTTAGAGAACTTCTATGACTTCCCTAAAGCAAGCTCTTTTTTTTTGTAGCTGCAGAGCTGATGCAGCTGAAAATGAGACTCCACATTTGATCAAGGGGTTGTGGAATTGCAAGATAAATCAAATTAACAGCCATGACATAAATCCTGGGGCACTTATGGGAAAGAAGAGAAACAGGGGCATCTTATCTGAAAACAACCTCTCCTTTTCTACAGAAAAGAATCTTTCCTTTCTTGAAACCTTGTGATGACCTCACATGAGCCAATTTCCTTGCAAAAAAATGCCAATTCTCCTTGAGAATTACCCATGTGCCTCTGGTTGCCTTCAGAGCCCAGTATGCTCCAGAAAACAAGTCTGAAACTTGACCCAGGAAAAGACAGTTCATGGCTTCATGGAGATTCTCCAATGACTGGTTGATAGAGGAAGAGAAAACACAGCCATGATTTACAGACACTTTTGCATGGGATGGTAGCATTCCCAGAGCTGGAGGGCTGTAGCATTACACATAATGTATATGTCCATGCTGACTGGCTAGAGAGATGTCCTCAAGTATGGGTCTATATTTATGCTTGGACACGAGCTAACGCTTTGGGACTTGGGAAGAACAGGATTGTAGAACTGGTGACAAAGAAATAAGAGGAAGAGTTATGGGGAAACAGAGGGTGTGGGAATGTCTATGTCTCACATTATTGTTCACCAAAGGTATCCACTGCAGAAGGGGTTTCTGACTGTCAGGTGGGCACAATGACATGTTCATTGAATAACTGTATTTAAAATAAAACAAGCAACAGGCCAGATTTGGCCCGTGGGCCATAGTTTGCCAACCCCTGATAGAGAATAATGGAATGCCTATTGAGGACTTTGTTATGGGGCCAACCAGGAGAATACACATGTCATGCTACAGATTCTGGTTTATACATCGAACCCGTGAGCAGTGAGTGGTGCTGTTTTTCTCATAGCCAGAATCATGGGTCCAGGAATCAAGGGTGGAAATCACCCACCATTTGTCTGTTTTTCCATCCATCCATCCATCCATCCATCCATCCATCCATCCATCCATCCATCCATTTGTTCCTTTGTTTGTCCTTACATTCTTTCCTTACTCTGTCCACCAAATCAATCATCCATCTATCCATCCATTTGTCTGACCATCCATCTATGCATCCAATCAATGAGTAGTTTTGAGTGCCTAAGTGCCAGGTATAGTATTTGGCACTAGGGGTTAAATGATCAGGAAAAAAACTGGATTTGACCATCTTGACATTCAAAATCCACTTTCTCTCATCTTGTACTCAGCTAGGATAGGGACAAGCCCTGGTTCAAAGCCAAAGAAGAAAATCCCAATGTTATAGTCTCAGTTACAGGATGGCTTTCAGCAAGAACAAGGAATTTCTGAATGACAAACTGAATAGCGTTTACAGGCCCAGCTGTCATCAGGTGGTGGACATTTCAGCATTACTCTTAGAATCAGATTGTGGCAGGGACAAGGGTTATTACTGTGTTGTATTTTTGCCTTTTCTCCCAATTTACTCTCAAAAGAACAAAGGCTCTTTTTTTCCCGATCTTCCATGCCAATCACCTTCAAACAATTAGTCTTGCACAACTCACCAGAAACTACTTTTTTAGCACAGCACCCCCAACATATGTACATTTATGTATAGATTATATAATAAAGCTAATCCATATAATAAATATTATCAAAACTTGTTTTCTTTTTTTTTTATTCATTAGATTATACATCTTCAGATATTTTATTTGGCACAAACACTTGATACCTCCTGCCCTCAGGTAGAAAAAACAAAGTGCTGTCTTTGCTTCTCTGTTCCATGTCTGTGTGGTACAGGATTCAGAGTGTGAGCAGAGGGAGTGGAGTCAAGGTGCAGGAAAAAGGGGGACACTTAGGCAGACAGCTGGGGACAAGAGCAGAGATACCTGCAGAGCTACTGAGGCATGGGCCAAGTACAGGTCTTTTATTTTCTTGGTTAAATTTATTTCTAGGTAGAATATTTTTTTTGTTGCATTAGCAAATGGGATTTTCTTAAAGTTTCTCTTTCAGAGATATCATTATTGGTGAATATTAAATTTTTATCCTGCTACTTTGCTTGATTCACTTATTAGATCTAGTAAGTTTTTGGTGGTCTTTAGGGTTTTCTATGTACAATATCATGTCATCTATTAATAATGACAGTTTTACTTCCTTCTTTCCAATTTTTATGCCTTTTATTTTTTCTTATCTTATTGCTGTGGCTAGGACTATGTTGAATAAGAGTGGTAAAAATGGACATCCCTGTCTTGTTTCTAATCATAAGGGTAACACTTTTAGTTTTTGCCCATTGTTTATGATGTTGGCTGTATATTTTACATATTTGGACTTTATTATGTTGAGGTATGATCTCTCTATTCCCACTTGGCTGAGAGTTTATAGTCTATTTTTTTTTTTTTTATCCTCACCCGAGGACATTTTTCCATTTTTTGTTCAGATAGAGTGGGGGGGGGGCGGAGAGAGAGAGAGAGAGAGAGAGAGAGAGAGAGAGAGAGAGAGACATCAACGTGAAGGGACACATCGAGTGGCTGCCACCTGCACGACCAACCAGGGCCGGGGACAAACTGCAACCGAGGTACATGCCCTTAGCGGGAACCGAACCCGGGTCTCTCTGTACCGCATGCCGACGCTCCAACCTCTGAGCCAAACTGGTCAGGGCTAGTCTATTTTTAATTAAGTTAATTTTTTTCCTGGAATTTATTTTATTCTTATTAGATGACATTATCAAACAGAACCATATTTATCATGGCCCTGAATGGTGCCCATTATCCAAGAGTGTCATATGAGTACCTGCTCTCTCTGGTGCTCCCTTCCACTCCACAGCTCTTTTGTATACTATGCCTTTATAACAAGTTTTTATATCTGGGAAGGCAAATGTCTTTTTCAATTGACTACTTTTAACATCTCCTTGTTTGTTCACGAATTAAATTTTCAAGGTCCGTTTTGCAATTATTATTTCAAAGTCAAATGGACAAAAATCTCATTTGAATTTTGAATTGAATTGTATCACATTGACAGGTCAGTTTGTGTTGAATTTACATAAATGCCATATTAAAATGAAATCTTCCCAAAAAAGATAGGGTACATATCCCTATTTATTAGTCTTTCTTGTACCTTTCTGAAAGATCTTCTGAAACTTTTTTCAAATCCTCACCCAAAGACATTTTTTCATGTATCTTCAGATAGAGTGGGGTGGGGGTGGGGGTGGGGGCAGAGAGAGAAAGAAACATCAATGTGAAAGAGACACATCTACTGATTGCCTCCCGCATGACCCTGACTGGCAAACTGCAACTGAGGTACGTGCCCTTGACCTTAATCAAACCTAAGACTCTTTGATCCACACCAGATGCTCTAACCACTGAGACAAACCAGCCAGGGCTACCAAAGTTTTTTTTTGTTTGTTTGTTTGTTTTTTTAATCCTCACCGGAGGACATTTTTCCATTTTTTGTTCAGGTAGAGTGGGAGGGAGAGAGAAGAACAGGGAGAGAGAGAGAAACATCGATGTGAAAGGGACACATCGAGTGGCTGCCACCCGCACAACCGACCAGGGCCGGGGCCAAACTGCAACCGAGGTACGCGCCCTTAGCAGGAACCGAACCCGGGTCTCTCAGGACCACAGGTCGACGCTCTAACCGCTGAGCCAAACCGGCCAGGGCGCTACCAAAGTTTTTTTATTCACTCATCTATTGATGGGCACTTGAGCTGTTTCCAGATCTTAGGTATTGTAAATAACACTGCTATGAACACTGGGGTGCAAATATTCTTTCTGATTAGTGTTTCAGGCTTCTTAGGATATATTTTGAGAAGTGGGATCACTGAGTCATATGGCAGTTTCATTTTTAATTTTTAAATAATTAATTAATTAATTAATTAATATATTTTTGTTATAGATGTCCCTCCTTTTCCTCCTATTGACAACCTCCTCCCCACTCCTGTCCAACTCCCACCTTCACAGTATTGTTGCTCTGTCCATTGGCTATGGATATAAGCATAAACGTTCTTTGGTTTATCCCTTCCTGCCTTGCAACCCTACCTTCCTCTGAGATTTGTCAGTCTGTTCCCTACTTCTCTGTCGCTGGGTCTATTTTTTCATCAGCTTATTTTGTTTATTATATTCCACAAAATAAGTGAGATCATGTGATATTTGTCTTTCTCTGATTGGCTTATTTCACTTTACATAACACTCTCCAGGTCTTTCCATGTTGTTTCAAAGGGTGAAAGATCTTTCTTCCTTATAGCTGCATAGTATTCCACTGTGTATATGTACCACAACTTTTTTATCCACTCATCTACTGATAGACACTTAGGCTGTTTCCAGATCTTAACTATTATGAATAGTGCTACTATGAACATAGGTGTACATATATTCTTTCTGGTTGATGTTTCAGGCTTTTTAGGATATATTCCTAGAAGTAGAATCACTGGGTCAAATGGCAATTCAATTTTTAATTTTTGATGAAACTCCATATTGTTCTCCATAGTAACTGCACCAGTCTGCATTCCCACCAGCAGTGTACTAGAGTCCCTGTTTCTCCACACCCTCGCCAACACTTGTGGCAGCCATTCTGACAGGTGTGAGGTAATACCTCATAGTCATTTTAATTTGTATTTCTCTGATAATTAGTGACACTGAACATTTTGTCATATGTCTCTTGGACATCTGTATATCCTATTTGGAGATGTGTTTATTTCAGTCCTCTGCCCATTTTTAATTGGATTCTTTGTCTTCTTTCTGTTGAGTTGTATGAGTACTCTATATATTTTGGAAATTAACCCCTGATGTACCATTGACATAATTATGTCCTCTCATACAGTGGGTTCCCTTTTCATTTTGATGCTGGTTTCTTTTGCTGTGCAGAAGCTTTTTAGTTTGATGTAGTCACATTTATTAATTTTTTCTCTTTGTTTCTCTTGCCCTAGGTGATGTATTGGTGAAAATTCTGCTATGTCATGTTGAGATTTTTCTGCCTACATTTTCTTCTAGGATTTTTATGGTCTCATGAGTGACTTTTAAGTCTTTTATCTATTTTGAATTTATTTTTGTGTATGGTGTAAGTTGGTGGTCTAGTTTTATTTTTTGCATGTAGCTGTCTTCCCAACTACCTTTATTAAAGAGACTGTCTTTATGTCATAGTATGCTCTTCCAACTTTGTCAAATATTAATTGAGCATAATGTCTTGGGTTGATTTCTAGGTTCTCTGTTCTGTTCCATTGATCTATATTCCTGCTCTTGTGCCAGTAGCAGGCTGTTATTATCATATTGGCTTTGTAGTATAACTTGATATCTGGGATTGTGATCCCTCCAACTTTGTTCTTCTTTTTCAAGATTGCAGTGGCTAATTGGGGCTTTTTGGGTTCCATATAAACTTTTGGAGTATTTGTTCTAGATTAGTGAAATATGTCATTGGTATTTTAATGGGGATTGCATTGAATGTATAGATTGATTTAGGTAATAAGGATATTTTAATGATGTCAATTCTTCTAATCCAAGAACATGATATATGCTTCCACTTTTTTTTATTAATTAATTTTTGTTACAGATGTTTCTCCTTTTCCCCCCACTGATTCCCCCTCCTCCTCCCTCCCTGCCCTTTCCCCAGTTTATTGTCCATGTCCACTTCTTAATATATACCTCTATATTTTTTCATTTATTTTATTTATTATTTCTTCTAAATTTTCTTAATAATTTTTGTTACAGATGTTTCTCCCCCACCCCCTGACACCCTCCTTCCAATCCTGCCCCAGCAGGATTGTTGTCTAGGTCCATTGGTTATGCATACATGCATATAAGTTCTTTGGTTCATCTCATTCATCCCCCCAGCCTCCCTCCTCTGAGGTTTATTGGTCTGAACCATACTCCTTTCTATGTCTCTGGGTCTATTTCATTCATCAGCCCATCTTGTTCATTATATTCTACAAATAAGTGGATCATGTGGTGTTTGTCTTTCTCTGATTGGCTTATTTCTCTTAGCATAATACTCTCCAGGTCCCTCTTATCAAAGGATAAGAGATCTCTCTTTCCTACAGCTGCATAGTGTTCCACTGTGTATGTGTACCACAGCTTTTTAATCCACTCATCTATTGATTGATAATTGGGCTGTTTCCAGATCTTAGCAATTGTAAATAGTGCTACTATGAACATAGGTACATATATAGGGTACATATATTCTCTCTGACTGGTGTTTCAGGCTTCTGAGAATATAATCATAGAAGGAAGATCACTGGGTCAAATGGTAGTCCAATTTTTAATTTTCTGATGAAACACCATATTGTTTTCCATAGTGGCTGCACCAGTCTGCATTCTCACCAGTAGTGTACTAGAGTCTCCTTTTCTCCACACCCTTGCCAACATTTGTTGTTATTGATGGCAGGCATTCTGGCAGATGTGAGGTGATACCTCATAGTCGTTTAATTTGCATCTCTCTCATAATTAGTGGCATTGAGCATTTTTGATATGTCTCTTAGCCACTTGTATGTCCTTTTTGGAGAGGTGTCTATTTAGGTCGTCTGCCCATTTTTTAATTGGGTTCTATGTCTTCCTTTTGTTGAGTTGTATCAGTACTCTATGTATATTGAAAATTAACCCCTTATCTGATGTATCATTGGCAATTATGCTCTCCCATACAGTGGGTTCCCTTTTTATTTTGATGGTTGTTTCTTTTGCAGTACCGAAGCTTTTTAGTTTGATGTAGTCCCATGTGTTACATTTTTTCCTTTTTTTCTCTTGCCTTAGGCATTGTATCAGTGAAAATTCTGCTGTGTGATTTCTGAAATTTTGTTGCCTACATTTTCTTCTAGGATTTTTATGGATCTACGAGTCATATTTAAGTCTTTTATCCATTTTGAGTTTCTTCTGGTGTATGATGTAAGTTGGTGGTCTAGTTTTATGTTTTTTTGCATGTAGCTGTCCAATTTTTCCAACAGCATTTATTAAGGTGCTGTCTTTACTCCACTGTATGCTCTTGCCACCTTTGTCAAATATTAATCGAGCATAAAATCTTGGGTCAATTTCCAGATTCTCTGTTTTGTTTCATTGATCTATATGCCTGTTCTTGTGCTAGTACCAGGCATTTCAGTACAATGGCATTGTAGTATAATCTGATATCCAGTATTGTGATCCCTTTTACTTTCTTCTTTTTTTTCCAAGATCGTTGTGGCTATTTAGGGTCTTTTTTGTTCCCAGAATTATTGGCTTGTAATTTTTTTTTTTTTTTTTTTTAGTGTTTCATCTGGTTTTGGGATTAGGATTATGCTGGCCTCATAGAAAGAGCTTAGAAGTTTTCCTTCCTCTTATAATTTTTGGCATTGTTTTAGGAGTATAGGTGTTAATTCTTCTTTGAATGTTTGGTGAAACTCCTCTGTGACTCAGTCCAGAACAGGGCTTTTGTTTGCTGGGATTTTATTGATTACTTCTTCAATGTCCTTAGTTGTTATTGGTCTATTCAAGTTTTCTGACTCTTCCCAGTTGAGTTCTAGAAGACTGTATGATTCAAGAATGTGTCCACTTCACCTAGGTTGTAGAATTTGTTGGCATATAATTGTTCATAGTATTTTCTTACAATCCTGTGTATTTCTGTGTGTCAGTTGTTATATCACTCTTTTTTTTTTTTTTTTGTTTCTGATTTTATTTATTTAGGTTCCTCTCTCTTTTTTTTCTTGGTAAGTCTGGTTAAAGGTCCATCAATTTTGTTCATCTTTTCAAAGAACCAAGTCTTCGTTCCATTGGTCTTTGGTATTGTTTTTATAGTCTCTATGCCATTTATTTATGCTCTGATTTTTATTATTTCCTTCCTTCTACTAACTCTGGATTTTGTTTTGTTTTTTTTTTTTGTTCTCTTTCTAAATCTTTAAGTTGTAGGGTTAGATAGTTTATTAGAAAAATTTCTTGTTTTTGAGGTAAGCCTGTATTGCTATGAACTTCCCTCTCAGGACTGCTTTCCCTATGATCCATAGAATTTGTGTTGTTGTGTGTTCATTTTCAAGAGTTTTTAAAACTTCTTCCTTGAGCTCTTTGGTAACCCATTCATTATTTAATAACATGCAATTCAATCTCTATGTGTTTGAATGTTTTTGTGTGTTTTTATTTTCATTGATTTCTGGTTTCATGTCATTGTGATCTGAGAAGAAGCTTGATATGATTTCAATCTTCTTGAACTTATAGAGACTTAGTTTGTGTCCTAACATGTCATCTCTCTTTGAGAATGCCTCATGTGCACTTGATTAGAATGTATATTCTAAGCTGTAGGTCATAATTCTCTGTAGGTATCTCTTCAATCCAGCTGATCTAGTGTATCATTTAGAGTCTGTTTCCTTGTTAATTTTTTGTCTAGAGGATCTATCCATTGATATCAGTGGGGTGTTCAAGTCCCCCACTATGATTGTATAGCTGCTGTTCATCTGGGGGCTGCAGCAGTGGGGCCAATGGGTCTTTGCTTCAGCAGAACCAGTAGGATGGTGCCTCTTTGTTGCTGATGGGTTCCACTGTGGCAGCAGGGCCCTGTGCTGCTGGTGGGTCCTGTGGTGGTGGTGAGCTCCTCTGCTGCTGAAAGGTCCTCTGGTGACTGTAGTTCCCTCTGCTGTTAGCAGGACACACAGGGGCTGTGGATCTCTCTGTTGCTGGCAGGTTGCATGGTGGCAAAGAGGACCTCTGCTGCTGGTGTGTCATGCTTTCATCTTCTATGTTGAATGATAGCCTTGATGGAGAAAGTAGACTTTATTTCATGTCCTTGTTTTTCATTACCCGAATACTTCATGCCATTCCCTTCTGGCCTGTAGTGTTTCTGTTGAGAAATCAGCTCACAACCTTATGGGAGCTCCTTTGTAGGTAACCTGATGCTTTTCTCTTGCTGATTTTAAGATTCTCTGTCTTTAATTTTTGGCATTTTAATGATGATGTGTCTTGGTGTGGGCCTTTTTGTGTTTTTCTTGCTTGGGACACTCTGTGCTTCCTGAACTTGTATGCTTTTTTCCCTTCACCAAATTGGGTAATTTTTCTGCCCCAATTTCTTCAAACAGATTCTATAACTCTTGCTCACTTTCTTCTTCTGGTACTCCTATGATGTGGATATTGTTACATTTCATATTGTTCCACAGCTCTCTTAAACTGTCCTCATGTTTTTGAATTTTTTTTTTTTCTTTTTTATTCTCTGATCCAGTGATTTTCTTTACCCTGTATTCTAATTTATTGATCCAATTCTTGGCTTCCTCTAATCTGTTGACTATTCCTTTTAATGTATTCTTTATTTCTGCTATGCCATTCTTGATTTCTGATTGGTCATTTTCCATTGTTTATATATCTTTTCTCATTCTATTGAGATCCTTGTATTCATTACTCTGAATCTTATACAGTGATACCTCGGTTCTCGAACGCCTCGGTTTTCGACCAAATTGGTATTCGACCAGGAGATTCGAGAAACTTTTGTCTCGGAATCCGAACAAATATTTGGAACTCGAACTTCCGAGATGAGCCGAGTTGAGCCGAATGGCGTTCATTCGGCCCAGCGCGCCTTGCTTGCGTCATCAGTGTGAGTGCAGAGAGAGAGTCACGCTTTGTGGAGTCATGCTTTCCTATTGGGTTTCATTGCATTGGTTCTCGAACAATTCGGTTCTCGACCGTCCTCCTGGAAAGAATTATGTTCGAGAACCGAGGTATCACTGTATCTGATAACTTGTTAATCTCCATTTTACTGTGGACATCAATGTTCCACAGACTGTGACTCTCTCTGCTGGGTTTGGATGTTTATGAAAAATTCCAAACTGAACACCAATGTCTGGTCTTATTCTCCTGGGTAGAGTCCCAGGCCAGGCAAATACTTAAATATCCCAGAGATCCGACTCTGCCTGTAGGCTGATTGTTAGTCCCAGTTACTTAACGAGCCTCAGGTTGTGGTCTACAACAGGACATATGCTCCCTCCCAGCAGGCAGGGATGGAAGATTTGCAGTGGGTGGGGCAATTGCTTTCTCCTAGACTAAAGTTGCTTTGAGAGGAAAATCTGCCTGAAATAGATGGTTTCTGCAGCATGAGTTAGTGACTCTGCACAGATACCTAGGCAGCCACCTTCACAGCTCAGTCCCCAGAGCCACAAAACCCAACAACCATGAGCCAGGCCCAAAGCTCAAAGCACCGAGAGACTCATCTTTGCCTGCAGGTTGGCTGATAGTTTCTGACAGCTAATGAGCCACAGGCTGCAGCTTGGTGCTAGATGCAAACTCCTTCCAGTGGGTGGGGTGAAATTCTAATGGGTGGGGGCAGTTGCTTCTCCTGTGGGCTAAAGCCACTTTGATGGAGAGTCTGCCCAAGAAAAATGGTTTCTGTAGCATGGGTAAATGACTCAGCATAGGGCTCCTGATGGCATCCTTCCCCACTCTCTCCCCAGTATCACGAACCCCTGACACTCCTCACACATCTCCAATCTGGTCAGCCCTTTTCTGCTGGAGCCCAAGGTGAGTGGCTTAGCTGACATTTGGTGTGCTGACCCTTCAGGTGGGTGCCCATGTTCCCAGTACCTTTTCCTGATTGTTTTGGATGACTTTTCTGTTTTAAAAATTCTCACCCAAATGGACCCAAGGCAATATGCTCAATTAATATTTGACAAAGGTGGCAAGAGCATACAGTGGAGTAAAGACAGCCTCCTTAATAAATGGTGTTGGGAAAATTGCACAGCTACATGCAAATAATGAAACTAGACCATCAACTTACACCATACACAAGAATAAACTCAAAATGGATAAAAGACTTAAATGTGACTCATGAATTCATAAAAAGCCTAGAAGAAAATGTGGGCAACAAAATTTCAGACATTATACGCAGCAGAATTTTCACTGATACATCACCTAAGGAAACAGATCAAAGGAGAAAATGAACACATGGGACTACATCAAACTTAAAAGCTTCTGCACAGCAAAAGATACAATCATCAAAATGGAAAGGCAGCCGAATGCATGGGAGAGCATAATTGCCAATGATATATCAGATAAGGGGTTAATTTCCAATATATATAGAGTGCCCATACAACTCAACAAAAGGAAGACAAAAAACCCAATTAAAAAATGGACAGAGGAACTAAATAGACACCTCTCCAAACAGGACATACACATCTCCAAAAGACATATGAAGAAATGCTCAGCATCACCAATCATCAGAGAGATGCAAATTAAAACAACAATGAGTTATCACCTCACACCTGTCAGAATGGCCACCATCAACAAATTATCAAACAACAAGTATTGGCAAGGGTGTGGAGAAAAGGGGACTCTAGTACACTGCTGGTGGGTATGCAGACTGGTGCAGCCACTATGAAAAACAATATGGTGTTACCTCAAAAATTAAAAATTGAACTTCCATTTGACCCAGTAATCCTGCTTCTAGGAATATACCCTAAGAAGCCTGAAACACCAATCAGAAAGAATATATGTACCCCTATGTTCATAGTAGCACTATTTACAATAGCTAAGATCTGGAAACAGCCCAAATGTCCATCAGGAGGTGAATGGATAAAAAAGTAGTGGTACATATACACAATGGAGTACTATGCAGCTATAAGAAAAAAATATCTCTTATATTTTGAGATGACATGGAGGGAACTGGAAAGAATTATCCTAAGTGAAACAAGCCAAGCAGAGAAAGAGAAATATCACATGATCACACTTACTTGTGGAATATAATGAACATAACAGTCTGTGGAACAGGGTAGTCCCAGAGACATGGAAGTGAAGAGGGGATGGGAGGAAGGAGATAAACCACAGAATTTATATGCATGTGTGCATGAACAATGGACATGGACAACAAAGGTGGGGACAGGGTGGGAGGGAGGGGAAGGGGCAATCAGTGGAGGAAAAAGGAGAAACATCTGTAACAAAAATAAATTAATTAATTAAAAAAATGAAATAAAATAAAATTATCACCTGTGGATATTTTTCCATTTTTGTTCTGATAGAGTGGCAGGGAGAGAGAGCAAGAGCGAGAGCGAGAGCGAGAGCGAGAGAGAGAGAGAGAAACATTGCCATGAGAAAGACATATCAACTGGTTGCCCCCTGCACGACCTCAACCAGGGCTGGGGATGAACTGCAACCGAGGTACATGCCCTTTACTGGAATCAAACCTATGACTCACTGGTCCACAGGCTGATGCTCTAACCACCGAACGAAACCTGCCAGTGTTGGATGACTTGACTTTATTTCAATTGTAATTCCAGGTTGGTCCTGGGAGATGGTCAGTGTAGCTTCTATTCAGTCTGCTGCCATTTTTATGGTGTCTGTTGGCAGAATTTATTTAGGTATTTTAATGGTTGACGATATGACCAGTTTATTTCAAGGGTGTTGCAAAGAAAGATGTATTTTCTGTTGGCAACGTTCAAAATTTTATACATAGATACCTCTCCACCTTCCACTCACATACACATACATACATATACTGTTATTAATTATATTATTCAGAATTTTTATTGAGCCCCTTAGCCTACTTGGTCTATAAAGATTGTGAAAAACAAATTACAGTATTCAATTAGTAGAGTATTTTCATAAAACTCCCTCATATTTCTAAGAGTTTTTACTTTCTATGCTTAAATGCAGTGTAATTTGGTGCATAAAATTTCTTCACAGTTTGGCACTTCTTGTCCATGTAATGTTTTTGCTTTCTGTTTCATATGCTACTGCATCTAAAATGAATATATGAGCCATACATTCCTCCTGATTTTGTATCCTAGTATGTTTTTACCTTTTGTAACTTTGCTTTGAAAACTTCTCTCATGAACAGCATTTGGTTTGACTTGTTTTACTCAATATGATAAGGTGGACTCTTTATTATTTTTTTATTTTTATTTTTTTTATCCTCACCCGAGGACACTTTTCCATTTTTGTTCAGATAGAGTGGGAGGGAGAGAGAGAGAGAGAGAGAGAGAAACATTGACATAAAAGGTACACATTGAGTGATTGCCACCCTCACGACCTAACCAGGGCCGAGGACTAACTGCAGCCGAGGTATGTACCCTTAGCAGTAACCGAATCTGGGTCTCTCTGGACCGCAGGCTGACACTCCAACCGCTGAGCCAAACCAGCCAGGACAAGGTGGACTCTTTAATCAGGTTTGCTTTATACTTATTGTGAAACAGTAAGGTAAACATGTAATGTTGTAATGAATAATTTCAGGCTTACTTCTGTCATCTGGTTTCTGCCTTTTCCCCCTTAAAATTCTGTTGCCATTTTATTTGATTTATATACATTTCAAGATTTTGGAAAGTTAATGTATTTAACTGTTTTTAGCTTAACTAATTTCAGCTTTTCAAACACACTTGCCAGCCCTTATTTTTCTAGTTGTCAGATTCAAGAATCAAATACAGTATATTTTAGGGTCCTCCTATTTAAGACAACTATTAGGATATTTTTTGTACCAAGAGACAGGAATCCAAATCAAGCTCCCTTAATTCCAACTGGAGTGTGTTGGCTCCCTTAACTGCCAATGCAATGGTACAGCAGCTTCTGATGAGGCCAGCTCCAGGACTCTGGGATTAACACTTTTTGTCTTGTGCAGATAGTATTTTGTAATTATGGGTTTGAAGGTCTTTCTCCCACTGGCTGGACAGCTAACTCAGTGAGTCTGTTAGGACTGCTTCTGGCTGACTTAAAGTGCTGTAAGACATATGTATATTTGATGATCTTACATAAGAATAAGTTGTGGATAGCCAGTTGTGTGGACTGGAAATAAAGGGCTATTTTCATAGATATGGGGAGGGTCAAAGGGAACCACAGCATTGTTGAGAAATTAGCACAGGCTGAGAGCTGTTGACACCTCCAGGCCTGAAGGGCAAAAGAAGGAAATTGTGTTGCCAGAACCCAGGTGAGGGGGAGGTCGTTAACAGATGTGGTCTGGGAAGAAGGAATGCAGCCACTCTAGATCAGGAAGCCCAGAGAAGGGAGAGAGGGAAAGAAACATACTGATATCTGTATATCTCTCTGATCTTTTTTCACACCACCCACTTGCCAGTGTCACTGGAAGGGAGCTGAGTTAACTGAGATATTTTGGGCTGACCTCCTGGGCACAGAGTGGGTGGGTAGGGTAGGAAAATGGAGAGTAACCAGTTCAGGCTTATTTCTGAGACTCTACAAAACCAGAGTGCGTGTCAGTCTCTGAAATTCTCCTGTCTTCTCACTGTGGTTGGAGAATGCCTGCTGCAGCAACAAGCACCTTGTCCTCATGTGACAACATCTCCGAGAAGACTGGAAAAGGTAGGGGCAAAAGACCTTCCTGCATCACCCAGTGGTCCCCACACAGCATTCACCATTGCTGGGTCACATGCCCATCCCTCTGCTATCTGCAGGTCAAGGTGACTAGATTGTCCTGATAGCCTTAGACAGATGAAGTCCTCTGGCTTGTGTCCATCAAAAGATATCACAGTGTCAATGATTCTTGGGCCTCATCCTACTTCATCTACCAATAAAAGTTGAAGTTGATCATACCTTCTGCTGATTTTAAAAAATCAACTTCATTGAGGTGTGATTTACATAAATGAAATTGAACTCACTTATTGTATGCAATTCAGTGAGGTTTCACAATGGTGTTTACCCATGTAATTACCATTGAAATCAAGCTACAAAACACTTACATCAGCCCTGAAATCTCCTCAGTCCCCCAACCATAGCCTTATGCAACTGCCAGTCTGCTTTCTGTCACAGAGGATATTTTGCATTTTTCTAGAATTGTATGAAATTAGAATCTTACCATGTGTTATTTCCCATAAGGTTTCTTTCTATCATGTGATGGTTTTAAGATTCACCCACTTGTGGATTGTTTTAGTGTCTTGTTCCTTTTTATTCCCGAGTGCTTTCCCTGCATAGATGCACCACACCCACTCTCTCCTTTCTTTTTTTTTTAAATCCTCACCGGAGGATATTTTTCTATTCATCTTCAGATAGAGTGTGAGGGAGGGAGAGAGAGAGAAACATTGATGCAAGAGAGACACATTGACTGGCTGTTTCCCACACGACCCTAATCAAGGCTGAGGACCAAACCACAACTGAAGTATGTGCCCTAGACTGGAATTGAACCCGTGACTCTTCAGTCCACAGGCCAGGCTCTCTAACGGCTGAGCCAGACCGGCCAGGGCAATGCTTTCCTTTCTGAAGCACTTTCTTCACTAGGCTTACAGGAGAAACCTTTCTTCTCAGCACCCTTCTCTGGATTCTTTAGTCTCTCTGACTCCAACATTGGGCTCCCTGGAGTTTGGATTGGTTCTCTTCTTTTATCTATTACCCAGATTCCCATGGTGGCTTTACCCAGTGTTAGGGTTTCTAACACCTAGAGCTCACTGTTTACCCTGGGGAACCTGACACTGTGCATACAGTTGCCTTTTTACCATTACCCACTGAACATGACTATATTCATTTCCTCTGCTGTAACAAACAACCACAGACTTAATAGCTTAAATAATACAAATGCCTTCTCTTGCAATTCTGGGAAATGAAGTGTAGGCAAGACAGTGTTCCTTCTGGAGGGTCTAGGACAGAACTTCTTTCCTTGCCTAGAAAATAGCTTTCAAAGGCTGCCTGCATTCCTAGGTTTGTGCTCTCTTTCCCTCTTCCAAACCAGTGGCTTAGGAGCTCTCTCTCTCTCTCTCTCCTCTCTCTCTCTGCTTCCTTTTCTGACTCTGACCCTCCTAGTTCCTTATAAGGACCTGTGTGATGGCAGGGGGCCCATGTAGATAATCCAGGGTAACCTCTTCGTCTCAAAATCCTTAACTTAATCATATTTTCAAAGTCTCTTTTTTTCACATGAGGTAATACACTCTGGGGATTAGGACATAAATAGAGAGGGTGTTTAAGAGGCGGTATGTGTGTGTGTGTGAGGGGCATTATTCCACCTACCAGTGTCCAAGAGGCACTGTTGACATTCCTCCTCAGCTTAGCTCCTCCTCAACCTTTCTTCTCTCCCCTACCCACTCCCACAGCAATCTGTCAGCAAAATCTTTTCTCTCCCTTTGAAGTGTACCCAGAATTCGCCACCTCTCTCACCTGCTCTGGTCAGGGCCATGGGTTAATATACTCACCTCCAGCTGGCCTCTTGCTGTCAGACACTCAGAGGGGCTCATCGGCCTAGCATGGTGTGCTGTCTGCTCCTTTCTAGACTTATTTCTTGCTGCCCCCTCCTTGCTCCCCTGCACTGAGGCACACTGTCCCCCTTGGTCTTTTTGCATCAGCATTCTCTTTGCCTAGAGGCCCCTGCTGCCTTCTCAATGAGGCCTTTCATGACTACCTCTTAAACACCATCTCTGCCAGCTGACCCCTCTCTCACTCTGTTCTGCTTTTCCCTTGCATTTAGCTCCTCTCACATACCATATACCGTGTGCTCTGCTCACTTACCATGGTACTTGTCTTCCCTGTTTGAATGCATGTCTCACAATGGGGACCTTGGCTTGTGTTATGATTGATCCCAAGTAGAATGCAGTCTTAGAACATGATAGATGCTTAGGACACAACTGTAGGAGCAGTGAATGAAGAATGGAAGTCATCGTGATCTCCAGGAGGATATCTGAGGTTCAGACTGCCTGGAGCTGTGGGTTCAGTGAGGGGGATGGTAGCCTGTCAGCTCTGTGCTGACAAAGTGCTCTCCTTCAGCCTGGGTGGGTTCTGGATTGGGATGTAAGATGAGGTGGGGGTACAGGGGCTTCCTGGCAGGGCCATTGTGAGGCTTTTCCAGGAGATCTGTGCTTTGCCGACAGTGGGGAGACATATGAGCAGGGGGTGCACTGTGTGTGGCTGCATGGACGTGCCTGTGAGTAGGACACTCTGGTCACTGTATCCTTGTGTGTGTGAACTTTTAGAAGTATGTGCCTGAGTTGTAATTTGTGTATGTGTGAGTATGTTTATTGATGAATGTTTGGTGTGTGTGAACATATGTGAGTATAAAAGTATGTGTGTGTTTATGTCTGTTTGAGTGTATGAATGCACTCATAGATGCATGTGTATCTAGATATGAGCATATCTGGGTGTGTTTTGTGAGCATGTGTGTGAGTGCTTGGTGTCTGGGTGTGTTGAGTGAGCACCTGGGAGTGAGTGAATGTGTCTCTTTGGGTCTGGGTATTGAAGCTCTCTGTGAATCGGTATACATGGGTATGTGAGATGTGCCTATGACAGCATGTGTGAGTAAATGTGTGTCTGTGTGGCCAGCTCTGTGTTCGTGTGTGTCTCTAGGTCTGGGTGTTTGTGTTGTGAGTTGAAGCACACGACATGCATGTAAATGGTTATATCTGTGTGTGGTCTTGGGCAAATAAGTGCTCACATTAGCATCATCCAAGAGCACCCACTGGTGGAGAGGTCATGCACACTGACAGTCTTGTCAGCCCCATCTTGCCAAACACTCAGGCAGGTCTACTGAGTACTAGAGCCCTTTGTCCTGTTGCTGTCATCAAAATTCTTGTCACCAGGCATGGAGCTGGAAAACAGCTAGCACAAAGGGACCCTTGAGCCCAGGCCCTAACCTGCCTTTCCCTAGTCCTCACCCCTTGCTGTCACCAGGGCCACTGGCTTGGGTTAACTGATTGCAGGGAAAAACCCATTAACCACCTGCCTCTCCTAGTTGCCTGTTATCAGCTCTGTCCTTGCCGTTCCTGAGCTGACGCATACTCGCTCTTCTTCACATAATTGAAGAAAGTTTTCCTATTACCTACTGTCTCTGATGTGCTGGTCCTGCATGCCATCACCTCTTGCCCCTTTGCAGTAATGCGGTTTCTGGTTTCTTTTCCTCGTTCTTAAAAAGCAGACCTAATTTCTACCCTTTGTCATTTTTCTCCTAAACTTGGAGTTAGCTTGTCCTGTGCCTCAACTTCATCAAACAATTTGGAAAGGTGGTCCTGGAAAGGGCTGTTTCCCTTTCTGGGGCAGAGTCTGGGCCTGTTGGTAAACTGTCTTGAGAAAGGGCAGGGCCCAAAGGGCCATTTTCTGACCATGTGCCTGGATGATTATGCAGCTTCTGAACCCCTGAGTCCCTGCCTGAGCTCGACAAGTGAGCTCCAGGCATAGTGGTGCCACTGAGGTGGGTTCCCATTGGGGTCTTCTGTCCTGACCTTGACTTCCTAATGAACATGGTTGCAAACAAAAGCACTTTTATCTTTCTCCCCACAGCTGGCTCCTCCCAGCACCACTTGGGCCCTTACTGGCCCCAGAGGATGGTCTGTCAGAGGCTTTCTCTTTCTGCCATGGGCCTGAAGTTGGCAAGTTGTTCTCCCTGACACTCTGCCGCACCCTCTGGCTCCCCTCACTCCTCACATTGGCCTATCAGCCTTTTATTTTCCTGTGATGACTCTCTCCCCTGCCTAGGACCTACTGTATCCTGCAACATGGGCAATGCCCAGTCAGCCTCAGCTCACCTCCTTGCAAGAACCATGGACCCGGCCTTGTCCTAGCTGGGGCTGAGTTCTGCTGAGCACTGGAGAATCTGTGGGGGCCATTAGAGGGATGGTTCCTGCTGCTTTGGACTCAGAAACCAGGTGGAGCCCCAGTGTACATGGCCTCAATCAGTGCAGGAGAAACAAAGAGATGCCCTTAGGTGCCGTGATTCTTCATTCAGGGCAACTTTCTGTAAACTGAGCTGGAGAAAACTTAGGCTACACCCTGAAGCTGGACCCCCATGAGGTCCTGGTGGGTGAGATCCCAGGGTGCAGGTTGCCAGTTATTTTGGGGGCTTCCCTAGTATTTAACTCAGCTTCTCCCCACATTTCTGACTCCCTGGATCTTCTGCCTTCTGGACCTTATGTAGCCACTGCTATAGGCCCTACCCTGAGGACCTCTACCCCAGCCTCTTCTCATTCCTGTGCCCCTCACACCGTCAGAATAATGCTTCAACCTCTGGCCATGTTTGCTACCACTCATATCTCTCTGGTACCCCTGAACTTGGTCACTCTGGGAGAGGGCATTCTGGGCCTTCCACTCCTGCCTTTCTGTGCTCCAGGCCATAGGGCAGCCAGGGCCAATCTGGAAACCAGCCTGTGCCAAAGTTCAACTTTCTCAGAGCAGTGACATCTGCATCCCACTGGTTCCTTCAGTCCAGACACCTTGCCTGGGTAACAAGGGCCAGATGTGTGAGGAACCCATCTCAGGCCTGCAGCCTGCTCCTGACATCACCATGATGCTGGCATGAACCAGCCCTAAGT
Organism: Molossus molossus; assembly: GCF_014108415.1. Taxonomy (NCBI): domain Eukaryota; kingdom Metazoa; phylum Chordata; class Mammalia; order Chiroptera; family Molossidae; genus Molossus; species Molossus molossus. The sequence continues at coordinate 55,597,981 of NW_023425399.1, read as the reverse complement.
AACTCAGTGGAGAAAGGCTGGAGTGGGCAGAGTGCTCCTCACCCTCTGTCGTCATTATCAGGTTCCTCTGATGTCACTGCGGCCCACCAAACACCTGAGCCAGCCTACAGGGCATTTTTGTCTCTTCCAGTGTGGTCTATTAATTCTTTTATTGATTATAAAAGGCCCCAAATCCCTCCCTTTCTTGTACACACAGCCCTTCACAGTAGGACTCTATGGTTTCTTTAATTCTTCCAGGGTCTGCTGCTTCACCTCTGGAATGGGGACTTGTCCATGTGACTTGTTTGGCCAACAGAACATTAGCAAATATGATGCTGTCAGAGACAGGAAAGCACCATGTGCTGGAGCTTGTTATCTCCTGGCTACAATTAAACCTGAGGCCATCACAGAGACAAGTTTGGGCTAACCTGTAGCTGGATGGTAAAAAGCCACATGGAGAACCAAGGCACCAAAGTCAACAGAATTGCCAATCTCCAGACATAGCTGTGAGCCACTCTAGAACTTTATGCTAATCACATATACTTGGGAGAGCCTGGCAGATCTGTCAGACCAGCACCAGCTGACTCAGAATGGGATGCTAAATAAAAAAATTATTGTTTTAAACTACTGAGTTTTGGGATGGTTTGTGATGCAGCAAAAGCTAGCTGATACATTGTATTTGTGCCCTGCAAGTAGGCAGTGACCTTGAGGACCTGGACAAGGCAAGAGGCCCCCCTATTTCTGAGCACTGCTCTCACAGGACTGTTCAGCAGCCCCATCCTTATGCCTGGCAGAAGTCAAGTCTGTTCTAGGAAACCTGGGCCCTTTGGTTCTCAAGAAAGGGCTCTGCTGACTATTACTGGGCTCTCAGGAAGGTGCCTGGAAATGCACATTGGGTTCTCTGTACCACACCTCTCATACCCGCTGTTGGTGCTCAGAAGCCCACTAAGCGTTCTTCCCAGGAATCCCACCCACTCTCCCCACACATGAGCTCTTCTGGGCTTCTCTGCTCCAGCACTGACATTAAACACAGCAGCTTACACATATTTCATACCAACTGGCCTTCTGTGGGTGCACTGCCCCCTGCCCCAGCTGGCCTAGCTACGAAGATGCCCTGGGGGATGGGCTATTCATACTTTCATCAGGGTCTTCTGTCTGACTTGAGAATAGGGGTACTTTGCTAAATATTGAACAAGCCTGTGGTATGAACACTGCCAAATCAGAACAGACACTGTGGATGTCCAATGCCAGCCTGCTTGTGTCCTCAGCTCCTCCCTGCCACAGGACATGCACACACCTGCATACAGATGTACACATGTGCACACCTACACACACATGCCCCACTGTTCCACGGGCCATAGCAGCCTGTCTAACTCTCACTCTGCTGCCCACCTGTCCTCCAGGTGGAAAAGATGTACAATAAAGAGCCTGGAACAGTTACTCTATAAGGCACTCTAGCAAACTGGCTATGTTGTCTTTGCACTTCCTTCCTTTACTGTGACTGGGTGCTGTGGTGTTGGTTTCTGGGCCTTGGTTTCCATACCTCTGCAACAAATCTCCCAGTTCAAAGTCTCAATCTCAGTTCATGGAGCTGACTGCAGCATCTTGAACTGCAAAGGACTGGAACTGTGTACCTGAGTGGTGAGGGTCCTAGAGAGTGGGGACACTAATAGATAGTACCTGCCCTGCCTACAGCTCTGAGAAGCACCAAGGAGAAAAAGATGTGGCCAAGTGTTGTTTTCTGGACCAGCTCAAGGTATTTGCATGCATCCCACCCATTACTGGAATCCCTTTTCCCCACCTCACTCAAATGGTGCCTCAGATCAAGAGGCTTTAGAAACAAAAAAAGCTCTTTTGGTGTGTCCCAGAGATGGTCAGATGCCATCCTGGGGCTCTCAGAGGGCCATGTCCCTCACTGGGGCTGTGCTCAACAGAGTTGCGGTCTGACAATTACTTTTGTGATGGTGTGATTAGTGTGTTTATTTTGGGCTGGGCTGTTTGCCTCTGCTCACTATTGCATCCCCAGAACCTGTCAAATGCCTGTAACCATTAGGTGCCCAGAAAGTATCTGCTAGATAGATGGATTGTTGCACAAGGGCATCTGGCCTGGGGAGGAGCTCCTGCAGTGAACAATTCCACCTCCTCTCTTTCTGAGGATGCTCTGGCCTTGCCACAGTTGCTGGACTGCACCAGGGGCAGGGGATGTCAGCGAGCTGAGAGGGAGCCTCTAAGTGACAGGTGCGTCATAGCTTCAGGCGCACCCCAGGCTCAGGCTGAATTGGCTGTTACAGCAGTCCTGTTTCCTGGGCTAATTGGGAAAGGGATGGGAGATCTAGTGTGGGGGAAGTTCTATTCTGAGCTCAGACCAAAGGCACTCACTGGTGACAATGGTGAGGCAATCATGAGTGTGTGTCTGTGTGTGTGTGTGTGTCTGTGTGTGAGAGAGAGAGAGAGAGAGAGAGAGAGAGAGAGAGAGAGAGAGAGAGTTTAACTGGAGACTGACAGAGAAATGGAGGAGATTCTATATGTATGAATGTGGTATAGGTGTGTGTTTAGGTCTAGGTAGGCTTGTGACTGAGTTTCATATGTGCACTTGCACATGAGTGTATGCTCTTGTATCTTTGTATAAATGCAGACATGTGCCTGTATATGTATTTATTTCTATTTGTGAATACATGAGTACATTTGTGCCTTGTGTGTGCCTATGTGTGTTTCTGTCTGAATTTGCATGTCTCTGAGTACAGGTTTTATGATGTGTATACTTGTTCCTATGTATGTAGTTATTTCTGTGGGTGGTATTTGGGCCTTGTGAGTAGGCATATCAATGCATATGTGTTTATGGTCTAAATGTGTGTGTGTAAGAGAGAGAGAGGAGGGTACTTAGTGAGAAGTGAAGTTGTGTGTGTGTGTGTGTGTGTGTACATGTGTGCTCATGTATAGGACTAGGGATTTACCCTTGTTGCAGAGTTCCCCAAAAGTGATGGGTGGGAGGCTATCACTTTCCATTGTGGGCCCAGCAACAGCTCTCACTTCTGCAGCTCCATCAGCTCCCCTCTACCCTAGCTCCTCTGAGGAGGACCAGCCAGCCCATGGAGATCATGGCCTCCTGATTGCACAGCCCCTCTTCTGGATCCTGCTTTATCCTGGCCCACCTAAAGCAGCTCTCTGAGAGGCCTGTAGCCCAATGCCCGCCTCCTGGACACACTCACAGTTCTGCAGACACCATCAGATTGGATGGTGAGGGTCCCTCTGAGGACCTTGATACCATGCTAAGTCTTCCCATCGAGACTTCTTGGCATGTCCCTTGCTTTAGTCCTCATGCCCGTCAAGGGACTTATGAAATCCTGGTTTTGCTAGGGTGATTACATCATAGGACATGGCCACTTTGTGAATGAAAGGAGGTTCCCAGACACCAATCAAGACTGTCCCAGGCAAATTGAGCAACAACCACCTGCCCCACCATACCCACCCTGCAGCACCATTTTTGCCTCACTAAGGCGGCTGTGTGACTGACCTCCTGTGGCCAAATGGGTGAGGGGGGTGCACCATGCCTTCACACCACACTCACTTTGGGAGCACCTGTTCTGCACTGGGTACAATGCTAGGCACTGGGGAAGCCAGGAGACACACCTGCCCCAGTCCCTGCCTTCCTGGAGTTTAAGTTGTAATGAGGGGTTGAGGGGCAGAAGGCAGAGACACTAAACAAATAGCAACACAGACAAATGTGAAATTCTACCTGTGGGGAATATCATCAAGGGAATATAGTGCCAAGAGGACTTCTGGACAGCCTCTGAAGCCAAGATGAGATTGGGAAGCATGTGGAAGGACCCTGGGCACATACTGGCACAGGTCCTGTGCCTGATGAGGGGGCATGAGGCTGGGGAGGAAGGTGGGCTGTGGGAATAGGGAGAGGATGAGGATTCTGAAGGGCTTGGCAATGCTCAGTGTGAGTACCCTTTTCCCTCTGGCTGTATTGAGAAGTGAAATGTTGGGTGATGGGAGGTCAAGAGGGGCAAATGCAGGGGCCTGGCCTGATCAGGTGGTAAAGACAATGCTGGGACTAAAGGGAAGCAGGGTTGGGTAGAAGGAGGGGTCAGGGAAAGCATCTGGACTTTTGGTTCATCATGCAGGGCCCAGCCACACGCTAGCTGTTTGGAGTCTCCTTGGGTCTGGTTTGGAGACAGATGAGCTGGGGCCTATCTGGGGTTGGCAGGAGAGGAGCCCCGAGTGATAAGACTTGCCACAAGCTGCCAGAATCCCAGAGAGACTCCAGCTTTGTAGAGTTATCTCTGGACATCCTTTGTATACCCCTTGTCAGAGGTATTATGGGTCAGTGAGAGGGAGTTCTTGCTTTAGGCATCCTAAAGGCCGTGAGATGGCATTCCCTCCTCAGTCTGTGTGCTGGGCTCTAAGCTCTACAGAGGAGAGGGGCAGGGAAGCCGCAGGGACCATGTTAGGAGGAGTGCAACACATCAGGAGGGCCACGCCTTCCCTGCACACCTGGCCAAACTGTGTGGAATGTCATAACTGGGGATGATTGCAGCCTTAGTCCTCTAGGGCACTCGTGTCCACTGGGGCCTGGAGGCTTTCCAGCTCTTTGGACCTAGAGCCTTTACTGGGAATATTTGGGCCCTGGGATGAGCAGAACCAGGCATAGGGAAGAATGCTGTAGTGCTGTGAATGGCGGCTGCTAGGAGCTCTCAGCTGCCCCTTCTCCTATTGCCCCAGGTTGATGGGGACCCTTGCTAAGAGGCCTCTGGGGGATTGGGACTTCCCTCCTTCTTGGGAGGGTGGGTATCTTGCAGCCCACCAGAGAATGCACTGACAGGGGGTTCAGGGTTTAAGATCTAGTTCCCTTGCCCGGGTAGGACTGCTCTGTACTGTTCAGGGTCCATGTCCACAGGATCTGGAGGATGAAGAGGCAGATGAAATGCCATCCCTCCCAGCATCTTTTTTCTGCCTTGTTCCTTTCTCACTCCCCTCCTCCCCCAACAAATCACCAACATGAAACCCCCATGGGGCCTGCCCCTAAAAAAGCTGCCAGCCACTTGAAAGATTTGCTGCACAGATAAAATAAGGCATGACCATATGGAGGGACAGGCTTGTCTGGGGCCTCACAGGCTCTGGAAACAGAACTGGAGGGGTCTTTGGTGGCATTGTCCCTCTTCACAAGAGAGAAAAGTCAGGGAGGGCAGGAGTGGGACCTGCCAATGGGTCCCAGCAAGGTTAGAGACTAGTTTTTCACGTTGTCTGTCCTCTCAAAATAACTTCCTTAATAAAAAAAATAAATGTTTCCCAGATCAGGGTTTAAAAAAGAGAAGGAAAGAAAAATAGAGGGGAGTAGAGCTCAGGGAAGCCTGTACCTTATCTCCACCTAGAGGTGACTTTGGGGAGAGCTAATGAAAGAGAGTCCACCTTAGCAGATCCAGCAAGAAGGCACTAGGGTGTTTCTGAAGATGTAGGAGACCTGAGGGTGCTGGATTGTGGTCCTGCCTCACCTTCCACCTCCTCTGCCAGTGGCTTCCACGCTGGCACCCCAGGATCTCCGGGCATTGCAGGGCTCATTGCTGAAAGGCCAGAGCTCTGCTGTTACCGCACTCAGTCCAGACTCCTGAGGCTGTCTCTCTTCTGCAAAACCCAATTTGATGACAATAGAGTTGCTCTGCCTCCTGGGGTCAGAGCCTTAAGTAAAGAAGTGGCATGAGTCAGTGCTCAGAGGTGCCCCCTGCATGCAGATCAGTGGCACCTGTTATCCTCAGAGGACAGCCTGCCTCTGCTAGCTGGAACTCTTGGTTTCTACTAGAAACTCTTTGAGTCCCTGTTTTCTCTGTAAATTGGGATGGTGTTGTGATAATATGGGCCAAGTCTTAGGGCTTTTGGGTAAAAAAGTTTTCTGTGGAAGATCTGGGTACTTACAACCCATTCATATCAGCCATAAGTGACCCCAGTTTTCCTGCCTGGCCTCTTTGTGAGCCACTGGTAGTGGTGTGATGTGGCCACAGGTGAGAGATTCTACAGAACAGTGTTTTATGGAATTAGCTGTGGATTGGGCATGGGCTTTCTTTCCTATGGGATAGAATATCATCAAACTAATGGGGAAACTGAGGCCCAGTTGGAAGGACCTCCAAGGTACCAGGTCTCATCTTCAAACACTGGTGACCTGCTTGCAGTTCCCATGAGAAGAATAATCTGATCTTAAATCCTTCTTGAAGAGATTAAAAAATGTCAGGGGAGTGAATGGAAGCTACACAGACCATCTCTCAAGACCAAACTGAAATTACAACTAAAATAAAGACAAATTGTCAGAAAAAAGCAACAGAAAAGCAGCTTGCGAGGACCATATAACCAGGGATATTGAATCAATCCTGGTAAGATTATGGAGGCCCAAGATGGGGGCTGGGAGCCCATGGACAGCAGTGGTCTTAGCTGTGAGTAGCGCCCTCAGGCTTAAACTCCCAAGCTTGCTCTTCAGAGTGGGAACAGAGCACTAAAATAGCCACAGCCACTCACCCTGGGCTCTGGCAGAGACAGAGCAGACTGGATTTGGACTGTGTGGAGACACTCAGGATTTGGAGGGTACTCAGAGCTTGCTGAGTTGCGGACACACAGGACTGTGGCCATCTTACTCCTTCCCAGGGCTCAGGGGAGAGGCAGCAGCCCCTCCCTCAGAGATTCAACCCCATCAGGTGGGCCATTAAAATGCAAATTGAAGTCATTAACAACCAGCATCTGCCTCACCCTCAGGAAATCCCCTTAAACTGAACACCTGAGGGAGTTTTTCATTCAACTGAGAACCCAAGGCTCTTCAAGTAACCATGACTAATAGCTTTCAGGCAAAAAGCTAGAGGATAACTGAACCATTCTTTGGCTTGCAACTTTACCTGGGAAAGTAAGACTTGACAGTGTAAACTCAACTGGGTAAACTTAATGTGGGTCCTCCTATGCTCATCCAAACCCAATAGAGGAAGCCACAAACAGCAGAACACAAGCACCCACTGGAAAAATTTGGCAGGCTCCAAAACCCACTGAGATAGCCAAAATGGTGAAACATAGAAACAAATCCCAAATGAAAGAACAAGAGACCTCTACCGAAGATGAGATTAATGAGGTGCAGTTAAGTAAGTTAACAGAGCGAGAATTCAGAACCATGATATTGTGGAAGGTCAACAGCATGAGTAAGGACATCAACATTATGAGTAAAGACAATAGAAACATTGAAAATCAACCAATTGGAAATGAAAAATCACCAAGAAGAAATGAAGAATGACATGGCAGAAATAAAGAACACATTGGAAGGACTAAACAGCAGAATAGAGGAAGCTGAAGACTGAATCACTGAATTAGAAGACAGGGTAGAAAAAATTAACCAATCAGTAAACGAAAAGAAAAACACAATTAAAAAACAGGAAGACAGCTTAAGAGAACTGTGGGACAACAAAAAATGTAATAATATTTGCATCATAGGAGTCCCAAAAGAAGAAGAAAATGAGCAAGGGTTAGAGAATATATTTGAAGAAATAGTAACAGAAAACTTCCCTACTTTGGTAAAGGAAGAATGAATTTAAGTTCAAGAAGCAGAGAGAGCACCGACTAAGAAGAACCCGAACAGGCCCACACCAAGACACATAGTAATTAAAATGCCAAAAATTAAAGGCAAAGAGAGAATCCTGAAGGCAGCAAGAGACAAGCAACAGGTTACCTACGAAGGAACCCCCATAAGGCTATCCTCTGACTTCTCAACAGAAACACTACAGGCCAGAAGGGAATGGCATGAAGTAACCAAGGTCATGAAAAACAAGGATCTGAATCCAAGACTACTCTATCCAATAAGACTATCATTCAAAATAGAAGGTTAAATAAAGAGCTTCCAGGACAACAAAAGACTAAGGGAATACATTAGCACCAAACAACTACTGCAAGATACACTAAAAGTACTGCTGTAATTAGTGGAAGATATACGAAGAAAAATATAACCACAATAAACAAAAATGGCAGCAAATAAGTACATACCAATAATCACCTTAAATGTAAATGCATTGAATGCTTTTGGTTCAGAGGTTAGAATGTCAGCCTGCAATCCAGAGTGACCCTGGTTCGGTTCCCTCTAAGGGCGCATACCTTGGTTGCAGTTTGCCCCTAACCCCTGTTGGTCATGCAGTTGGCAGCCACTCAATGTGTCCCTTTCACGTCGATGTTTCTTTCTCTCTCTTTCTTCCATTCTCTTCCTCCCACTCTATGTGAACAAAAAATGGAAAAAAAATGTTCTTGGGTGAGGATACAAAAAAAAAAAAAAAAAGACAGAGTAGCTGATTGGATAAGAAAACATGACTCATCCATATGTTGTTCACAAGAAAAGACTCACATAGGTTGAAAGTGAAGGGATTAAAAAAAGATCTTCCAAGCATATGGAAAGAAAAAAAAATAGCTGGGGTAGCAATGCTCATAACTGATAAAATAGATTTCAAATGAAGGCCATAACTAGAGACAAAGAAAGCCACTACATAATGTTGAAAGGATCTATCCAACAGGAAGATATAACCTTGGTAAACATATAGGCACCCAAGATAGTAGCACCAAATATATTAAAAATCTTCTGGAGGACTTCAAAGTAGAAATCAACAGCAATAAAATCATAGCAGGGGACACCCCTCTGACATCACTGGATAGATCCTCTAGACAAAAAATTAACAATGAAACAGAGACTCTAAACAAAGCACCAAACCAAATGGATTTAATAGATATCTACAGAGAATTACACCCCCAAACTACAGAATTCATATGTTTCTCAAGTGCACATAAAATATTCTCAAAAATAGACCACATGTTAGGACACAAACTAAGTCTCTACAAGTTCAAGAAGATTGAAATCATATCAAGCATCTTCTCAGATCACAATGACATGAACAAAAACATGCACAGACATTTGAACACATGGAGACTAAATAGCATGTTATTAAAACTTCCTGGAAACCAACAAAAATGAACACAAAATAACACAAAATCTATGGCATGCAGCAAAAGGAGTTCTGAGAGGGAAATTCAGAGCACTACAGGTCTATCTCAGGAAACAAGAAAAATCTCTAATAGACTATCTAACCTTACAACTTAAAGAACTAGAAAGCAAACAAAAAGAAAACCCAGAGCAAGTAGAAGGAAGGAAATAGTAAAGATCAGAGCACAAATAATTGACATAGAGACAAAAAAAAAAAAAAAATCAAAGGATCAATGAAACAAAGAGCTGGTTATTTGAAAAAGATAAACACGTTTGACGGACCCTTAGCTAGACTCACCAAGAAACAAAGAGAGAAAACCCAAATACACAAAATCAGAAATGAAAGAGAAATAACAACTGACACCACAGAAATACAAAGGCTCGTTAACAAGTACTATGAACAATTATATGGCAACAAATTTGACAATCTAAGCAAAATGAACAAATTTCTAGAAACACATAGTCTCCCAAAACTGGACTGAGAAGAGATAAAAAACTTGAACAGACCAATAACAAATAAGAAAATTGAAGAGGCAATCAAGACTCTCCCAGCAAACAAAAGCCCAGGCTGGATAACGTCACTGGGGAGTTTTACCGAACACTCATAGAAAAACTAACACCCATTCTCCTCAAATTATTTCAAAAAATTCAAGAAGAAGGAAGACTTCCAAACTTGTTTTATGAACCCAGCATAATTCTAATTCCAAAAGCAGAAAAAGACACTACAAACAAAGAAAATTATAGGCCAATATCCCTGATGAACATAGATGCCAAAATCCTGAACAAAATACTAGCAAATCAGATAGAGCAATACATCAAAAAAATTATTCACCAGGACCAAGTGGGATTCATCCCAGGGATGCAAGGCTGGTACAATATTTGCAAATCAATAAATGTGATACACCACATAAACAAAACAAAGAATAAAAACCACATGATCATATCAATAGATTCTGAAAAAGCATTTGACAAAATCCAGCACCCATTTCTGATAAAAAAGCTCAACAATGTGGGAATAGAGGGATCATATCTATACATAATAAAGGCCATATATGAAAGACCTACAGCCAACATCATACTCAATGGGCAAAAACTAAAAACATTTCCCTTAAGAACAGGAACAAGACAAGGATGCCCACTTTTGCCACTCTTATTTAACATAGTACTGGAAGTCTTAGCCACAGCAATGAAACAGGAAGAAAAATAAAAGGGATCCAAACTGGAAAGAGGAAGTGAAACTGTCATTATTCGCAGATGACATATTACACATAGAAAACCCCAAAGACTCCATCAAAAGTCTACTAGATTTAATAAATGAATTTGGCAAAGTAGCAACATACAAAATTAACATCAAGAAATCCACAGCATTTTTATACACCAATGATGAAGTCACAGAAAGAGAAACTAAAAAAAGAATCCCATTTACTATTGCTGCAAAAAAAATTAGGATACCTAGGAATAAAGTTAAGCAAAAAAGTAAAGGAACTATTTGTAGAAAACTATGAGACATTTCAGAAAGAAATAGAGGAATTATAAAAAAAGTGGAAGTACATACCTTGTTCATGGGTTAAAATAATTAACATCATTAAAATGTCCATTTTACCTAAAGCAATCTATGGAGTCAATGCAATCCCCATCAAACTACCAATGACATATACTTCACAGAACTAGAACAAATACTTCAAAAGTTCATATGGAACCAAAAAAAAACCCCAAATAGCCACAGCAATCTTGAAAAAGAAGAACAAAGTAGGCGGGATCACAATAACGGATATCAGGTTATACTGCAAAGCTACTGTAATCAAAGCAGTCTCGTAGTGGCATAAGTACCAGCATATAGACCCGTGGAACAGAACAGAGAACCCAGAAATAGAACCAAGACTTTATACTCAATTAATATTTGACATAGGAGGCAAGAGCATACAATGGAGTAAAGATAGCCTCTTTAATATATGGTGTTGGGAAAATTGCACAGCTACATGCAAAAAAAAAAAAAAAAAAAGAAAGAAAGAAAGAAAGAAACTAGACCATAAACTTACAACATACACAAAAATAAACTCAAAATGGATAAAAGACTTAAATATGACTTGTGAACCCATAGAAATCCTAGAAGAAAATGTAGGCAACAAAATTTTAGACATCATATGCAGCAGAATTTTTACTGATACATCACCTAAGGCAACAGAAACAGAGGAGAAAATGAACACACAGGACTACATCAAACTCAAAAGCTTCTGCACAGCAAAAGATACAGTCATCAAAATGAAAAGGCAATCCACTGTATGGGAGAGCATAATTGTCAATGATACATCAAGTAAGGGGTAATTTCCAAAATATATAGAGTACTCATACAACTCAATAAGAGGAAGACAAATAACCCAATAAAAAAAAATGAGCAGAGGAACTAAATAGACGCCTCTCCAAACAGGACATACAAATGGCCAAGAGACATATGAAGAAATGCTCAACATCACTAATCATCAGAGAGATGCAAGTTAAAACAAAAATGAGGTATCACCTTACACCTGTCAGAATGGTTGCCATCAACAAATTGTCAATCAACAAGTGCTGGCGAGCCCGTGGAGAAAATGGCACTCTGGTACACTGTTGGTGGGAATGCATACTGGTGAAGTCACTATGGAAAACACTATAGTGTTACCTAAAAAAATTAAAAATTGAATTGCCATTTGACCCAGTGCTCCCACTTCTAGGAATATACCCTAAGAAGCCTGAAACACCAATTAGAAAGAATATATACACTCCCATGTTCATAGCAGCACTATTTATAATACCTAAGGTCTGGAAACAGCCCAAGTGTCCATCAGTAGATGAGTGGATAAAAAAGCTGTGGTACATATATACAATGGAGTACTGTGAAGCTATAAGAAAGAAAGAACTCTAATCGTTTGAGGCGACATGGAGGGATCTAGAAAGTATTATCTTAAGTGAAGCAAGCCAAGTTGAGAAAGCAAATATCACATGATCTTACTTATTTGTGGAATATAATAAACTAAACGGTCTGTGGAATAGGGTAGACCTAGAGACTTGGAAGTAGGGTACAGACTGACAACCCTAAGAAGAGGGTATTGTGGGGGAAGAGAAGAGATAAACAACAGAACTTATGTGCATGTACGCATAACTGATGCACATGGACAACAGAACCGGGTACAAGTTGTGGGGCATCTGGAGGATAGTGTCAATGGGGAAAAAATAGGAGAAACATCTGTAACAAAAATAAATTAATAAAAAAAAATCTTTCTGGGAATTGTCCTTCCTTGAAAAACTCTGACAGGATGCTCCAGGCAATGCAGGTGCTTGTGATGCCAACACTAACTCCTCACTGACAGGCAGGCTTGGGAAACAGATGTCAGCTTTCTCCCCTAAATTGACAGTTATTGCCACAGATAAAAGCAGAGTAAACACAAAATTCTTTAATGCATTTACTAACAGCTGTTTATAGACACCACACCAAGCAGGGACCTCAGCATGCATAAAGCCAGCATTCTGGGCATGGGTCTCAGCTGGATAATGTCTGGTTGAACTATCCTGGGCAAACCCTCTCTAGGCTTCAGTTTCCTCATCTGTAAACGGAGCAGTCCCCATTGGATTACTTAGAAGGAGCTGACATTCTGTGAGTTGATGTGTGAACACACACAGCATGTTTGTGTGTATGAGTGAACATGCGCATGAAGGCATGTGCATGTGCGCGTGCACACACCCACACACACACACAAACACACACAGTTTCCATCAAGGAAGTCAACAACAATGTTTTAAAATGTGCTTATTTATTTGGCTTGTTTGCACACTATCTCCTTGCTGCCTTTATAAATATTTATCTATGTTGTTGCAGTGACAGTTCCTGGGAGGAGGTGAGATAAGTAGGGAAGGATAGGATGTCAGAGGGGAGCTAATAAGCTGAGAGAACAGGGGCAGATCCCAGACCCAGTGATGGGCAAGGCGACAGACAGGGGCTGAGGCTCCCAGGAGACAGAGAGCGGCTTTTGATTCAGAGACCTGCTTGGATTTGAAAGTGGGATCCAAATTTAAGAGCATCAGGAGAAGCTGTCAGGCTATGAGAACTATGATTTCTGCTACTGCCCAGTGACCATCCACATAGTTACCTATTAAATACCAACAGTTTGTTTTGACTTACTATATGCCTGGCACTGTTTTGAGTATTCACTTATCTAATCTTTACAAATAACTTCATGATGAAGCAACTCATCTCTAGATTTTACAGATAAGGAAACCAAGGTACTGAATTTAGTTACCTGTCTAATTCATGAAGTACAGAGCCAGATCTGATTGTCAGCAGCTAATGGCTGAACCCCTTCCTCCACCACTCTACATCCTTGATGCATCATTGCCATCTTGAACAATTATTTCTTAAAATCCATTCCATACTTGGCAGCCCCAACCTCACCTCTGAGGTAGCAGAGATGACCTAGACCAAGCTTCCAAACTGGAGGAACTCAGTGTCTCCTGTGCTGACCGCGAGCCAGTCAACCCGAGAATGCTGCTGTGTGGTGAGTGTTTAGAGACCTGTCAGATATTCAGAAGGGGTGCTGAATCCCAGTCAGCTCAGTGCCAGCAGGCTAGCCTTGGCTGCCCAGGAAAAAGAGCTACCTCAGTCTAAAGTAGAAAGGAGAGTCCTCGTGGCAAGGAGTTAGGGGGATTTGGAATCAAAGAGAAGTCTGAAGTTTTGAACCTGAGAAAAAGAAGTTGGAAGCTATATAAGCTAGCTTTTGCTGATTAACAAACCATCCCAAAACTTTATGGCTTAAAACAATCACCATTTATCTAGCTCAAAACTCTGTGGTTTAGTAGTTGGCTTGGGTTATTCTTGCTGAGCTTACTGGGGTTGAGGTCTCTGCTGGGAGGGTGAGCCTTTCTCTATGGGCCGCTCATCTTCTAGTGGGCTATCCTGGGCCATCACATGCTAGTCTCAGAGTCCCAAGAGCAAGGTCAGAAACATGCAAAACCTCTTGAGGCCTGGGCTCAAAACAATATTGTTTTCAGTATATTCTATTAGCTAAAGTAGTAGAAAAATACACCCCATTTTTTTTTTAAATGAAAGAAGCTGCAAAATCATATTTCAGAGAACATGGTAGAAAGAGGTGAGGCTTGGGGTCAATTTTGTAATCACACACAATTATGAAATTGTAGAGAGAGGTGGGAACTCAGTTTAGGACATAATTGCATTGGTAGTGTTGATGAGATCTACAAAAGGAAGCAACAAATAGAACTTTGGAGATCTGGAGTCTGGATTGGTCCTCTGAATGTCACTTGTCTAAGGGCAGCATTTCCAGTTCCCCAATGTCTGTTCATCATCCCTGTCAGCTCTTCCTGTGATGACTGACCCCTGAGTATCGCATTCCCACATGCCAGTAACTTTTGAGCCTACGGTGTGCCTACTGGATCAGATGTCCGTTCGCCTCTGACACCAAGATCAGAAGACCATGCTAGGACCCAGCTCCCCTGAGCCCTAGATGAGCTGAACAGACATAGGCTTTGAAATCAGGTGCCTTGTATCCAGGTCCTTGTTGTGTTCCTCACCTACTGACAATCTTCAAAAATTTCTCTCCCTCTCCAAGACTCAACTGTATTACCTTTAAAGGGGAGGAATAATGCCATACCACCTGATTCTTGGGAGGGCCAAATGGGGCTTCCATGACCCCTGGCAAGAGACTGGGCACAGGGGAGCCTCAAAGCTACCGACTCCAGCATCTGTGTGGGCCCAACCAGCCCATCCCCTGAGTATAAACTTTGCCTCAGTTCTTCCCCTTGCTATTCTTTCCACATGCACTACTCTCTCTCTTTCACTTCCTCCAACTCTTTCCTCTAATACTACCTTCTTTGGCCGCCTATTTAAAGTTGCAAACCCACCTCATGCTCCCCACCCTTTCCCTGCTTTATTTTTCTCCAAAACACTTTTGCCTCCTGATATACTCTATATTTAATGTTTTGTTTGTTCACTTTCCTCAGAATATAATATCTATGAGAAGAAGGATTTATATATGTTCATTGCTGTGTCCTCTGCCCCAATCACAAGGGGTCTGGCATGCAGTAGGTACTCAACAAATATCTGCTGAATGAATAAATGGATGGATGGATGCTTGTATGGATGACGGATGAATGGATGAATGCATGGATAAATGATGGATGGATAGACTGACAGATAATGGATTGATGGATGGACAGATAATAAATAATGGGTGGATGGGTGAATGATGGATGGGTATATGATTATGATGAATGGATGGATAATGGATGGATGGATGGATGGATGGATGGATAAATAGATAAATGGATGGATGGATGGATGGATGAATGGATGGGTTCTAGGTACCAATCATCCACCGCCTAACCTGTTCTCTGCATAACCCTTGCCCAATGGGCCAATCTCTCTATGTGTATCTTGTAACATGGGAGTAGTGGAGATATGCTTTAAGATGCAACCTGGCAGCCTAGACATGATTTTTGTTTGGGCCACACAGTGTTTTAAACAATTTCAATGAATTGCAACATTTTAAAATAGGGAGATTTCATGTAAATATCTAGATTCCAGCTATATCTGACAGAGGACAGTTCTTTTGCTTTGGGGCTGCTTTCTGTCACCCTGGCAATACCTGGCTGCAGCAATGAAGGATGCTTCTGCTAGTGGAGCTTGGACCCCCAGCTCCCCAGATCCCCTACTAGATCTCTGCCTAGTCATGCCTAGCCCAGGTGGGTAAATGAGACCCTGCTCTATTTAAAGTATATGTACATGAAAAAACCATTTCCAGAAAAGATCAAATCGTTGTTGAGTGCTTTCTGTAAATCTGATGCTTTATGTATCTTATTGCCTTGGGTCTGGCTCTGAACTGATTCCCTGTGGTCAGGCAGTGATGCTGGTGACACAGTGGTCAAGGAAATAATAAGGGAGCATGGACTTCTGTGGATAACCATCACAATTTAAGAAATAATCCCCAGCCATATCTTGTTTCCTTGGAGGAGTGGCACTAGCCTATTTTGTGGTTGGGAATGTTGGGGCTCTAGAGGTTATGTAGCTTCCCCAAAATCACACCTGTGACTGGCAGACTGGGACTTGGGTCCAGATTAGCCTAACTTCTCAGCCTGACTCGCCTACCCACCCCATATTAGTTGCCTCTGGTTAGAATGTTTCTTTTGTTTGTTTGTTTGTTTTTAATAGTTTAATGTATTTTAATAGCAAACTTACAGGAACAGCACAGAAGAAAGACAACATTAAAAACATGTACTTGCATGTAGGACAACTCAGTTAGAAAAGTATAGTGAATGGATGGAATCTATGATAAAAATGCTACAAACACCATTTAGTTGCCATCAATAAGAAATTTACTTGTTTTAAAAAAAATCCAAATGCTGGCATTTGTCCAGAAAAATTTAACAGGTTTATTTATATTGTTATAAAGTTGAACTGCTGAAACTTGTTCACTGAAACATTTTGACTTGCATTAATGCCTTATGTCCCTACATTTATATTTTAAAAATTCACACACAAATGAAAATGAAAAAACTGCCAATACCTGATTTCTGCCCCCTATTTTCAACTTGCAATCATATACTTAGGTACCTTTTGACCCCATGGAAAAGAAATATCTAACGTTCAGAACTACTAATAACAGGAAGAAGACAATTTTTTTTTTTTTTTTTAAAGAATGAAATGTTTCCCATCATAGTGGATTCTTAAGCACATTCTCCATGTATGCGGCGTGCTAGCTGGATGTCTTTTGGCATAATTGCTACACGTTTGGCATGGATAGCACACAGATTGGTGTCTTCAAAAAGGCCAACCAGATAGGCCTCACTGCCTCCTGCAAAGCACCACTCGGGAAGCGCAGATCTGTTTTAAAGTCCTGAGCAATTTCTTGCACCAAACGCTGGAAGGGAAGTTTGTGAATCAGAAGTTCAGTGGACTTATGATAATGTCTAATTTCACAAAGTGCCACTGTACCAGGCCTGTAATGATGAGGTTTCTTCACCCCTTCAGTAGAGGGCGCATTCTTGCTAGCCGCTTTGGTAGCGAGTTGTTTCTGGTGCTGTACCACCAGTGGATTTGCAGGCAGTTTGCTTTGTACCTGCCATGGTATAGAGATCTCTTTACTTACCCCGCTTCTCCTTCGGCTGGAGCTCTGCGATCTCTGGTTAGAATGTCTTAAAGAGATCCCAGGCCATCTTTGCCTCTGGCACCCAAGAATCTCTTGTTTTATTTTCTCCTGGAAGTCTCTGTTGACTTGTCTTTCCCTTTGCTGACCCCTTTGTGTGGTTGCATGTGTATGTGGGTGAGGGTAAAACATTTTTTTTATTGAGGTATTACACACATGTAGCAAAGTTACACATTTTTAGTGTACAGCTCAGACACTATTTCCTGTACATGCCTAGGATAAAATGGAGAACGCAACTTGCAATTATATTCTTTGGGCTTGTTATTTTTAAACACTGTCTCCCTGTTAACGGCCCAGCTAATTCTCTGTCTTCAGAATGTCCCTTTTACCGTGGGGTTGCCTGGCCTCCTCCAAATCGGTACTTAGTAAGTCCTATTTGAGTGAAGGTATAAGGAGCTGCCTTGGGACAGAGACAGTCTCTGGCCTCAGCTGGGCCATTGAGGGCAGGGGATAGACAAGGTCTCTGATCTGAGGTGGGGTTATTTCTTCAATAACATCAACTAAAAACATTGTTTTCTTTTATCCAGGCTTCAGGGATCTATGGGATCACTTAACATTGAAAAGTTGTCAGTTGTCCTCCAATCTGTAAGTGCAAAGCCATCTAGGTGAGTACTTTTGTGACTGAGGGCCAGGAAAGAACTTTTTTTAATGTATTTTTTATTTTTTTAAATTAATAAATTTATTTTTGTTACAGACGTTTCTCCTTTCCCCCCCACTGATTCCCCCCTCCCCCTCCCTCCCAGCCCTGTCCCCAGCTTTGTTGTCCATGTCCATTGGTCATGCATACATGCATATAAGTTCTGTGGTTTATCTCTCCCCCACCACCCCCTCTTCTGGGGATTGTCAGTCTGTACCTCACTTCCATGTCTCTTGGACTGCCCCATTCCTTAGATTGTTACGTTCATTATATTCCACAAATAAGTGAGATCATATGATACTTGTCTTTCTCTGTTTGGCTTGTTTCGCTTAGGATAATAGTTTCCAGGTCCCTCCGTGTCGTATCAAAGCATAAGACATCTTTCTTTCTTAGAGATGCATAGTACTCCATTGTGTATATGTACCACCACTTTTTTATCCATTTGTCTACTGATGGACATTTGGAATGTCTCCAGATCTTAGCTATTGTAAATAGTGCTGCTACAATCATGGGGGTACATATATTCTTTCTGATTGGTGTTTCAGGCTTGTTAGGGTATATTCCTAGAAGTGGGATCACTGGGTCAAATGGAAGTTCAATTTTTAATTTTTTGAGGTAACACCATATTGTTTTTCATAGTGGCAACACCAGTCTGCATTCCAACCAGCAGTGTACTAGAGTCCCCTTTTCTCCACACCCTCGCCAACACTTGTTGCTTGAGGATTTGTTAATGGTGGCCATTCTGACAGGTGTGAGGTGATAGGGAGAGGACTTTTTAAAAATAACTCCAATAGCATAGCCTGTAAGATTAAAAAAAGTGGGTGAATATGTTGCCATCAGCATTAAGGATTTATATTCAATGAAGGACACCAAAGAAAGTTCCCAGACAGGTGGCTGACTAGCAGAAGATATTTACAATGTCTAAAACTGAGGTAACTCTAGAACCTATACTGGTCTGTATATATATTGACTGTTTAGTATTTACCACTACTATAGAAAAGCAGATTAAAATGACAAGAGATCACTTTCACCTATTAAACTGGCAAAAACAGGACTGCTGGATGATGCCAAGTGTGGAGGTCAACAGGCCACAGAGACCTCAGGTGAGAATGCAAGTAGGCATGGTGCTTGGGAGGGAGATCTCACAGGACATACTCAAGTTGAATACATGTACATGACTTGAGCCAGCAAGCCACTCTGATACACAGCCTGGGATGCCTCATACCCATGTGTATGGGACCTGTGAGAGAAGGGTAATGCAGGGTCCTTTATGGGGTGAGGAGTTCGGGTGGATAGTGAGTAAAGTTACAACCGATAACATGGAACGATCTTAGAAATAGTGCTGGGTAGGGAAAAAGACACAGTATGAAGTTCAAACATAACACTATTTATATAAATAAAAAAATACAAGAAAGAGCAATGCTCATTTTGAAAGCACATGTACAAAGCACATGCATTAAACATAGGCCGGTCACCTTCGGGTCGTGAAGTGAGAAAGGGGGAAAAGGGAATAGCAATTAATAAGCAAAAAGAGGGGAGTCTTTTAGCTATAAATCGAGGAGTGTGGTTAATGTATCCCTCCAGACCTGAGGTCCAGCTGCCAAAAGCAAAACAAAACAAAAAACCTCACACAATAAAAATTGCAGCAGGATTTTAAAAATGAACATAATAAATGCATTCTAAAATTAATATATATAAGTATAAAATTATTTAAGTAGAAAAGTCTGTTTTGAAAAAGTCAAGCAAAGAGGGCCAACTTGCCCTCACAGATTTTAACACATCCTCCAAAGTCATGGTGATAGGAGAGAGACCAGCATTGGAAGAGAACGTGAGCCTAACACTCATAGGCCCTACTTCGGGCACGAGTCAGGATGCTCTGTTGAATGAAGCTGCTCCTCCATGTGCAAGCAGGCCTGATCTGCATTCATGCAGTGAGCAGTGATTGAGTATCACCTCTGTGCAGCCCTGGGCCTAGTGCTGGGGTGCAATGGTGAACACAACAACTCCATCTGTGCTCATGTTGCTTCCAGTGCAGGGAACAGGGAAGAAATAGTCACACAGCCACTTTCACACAGTAATAATGAGCTGTGATGAGAAAGTAGGGGTGCTAGGGGCACAGGAAAGAGGTAGTGGGGTGAGGTGGTCCAGGAAGGCTTCCTGGGACAGGTGGCATTTCCTTGAGATCTGAAAATTGAGTCTGTATACTCTAGGTGAAGCATGTGGTAAGGGTGGGGTGGGAGGTGCTCCAGGAAGGAGAGGTGTGTACAGGATCTTGCCCAGAGGCAGGAAGGTGGGATAAATTTGGGAAGATGGGGTGGAACCCTATCTTGGGATGGAGTTTGGAAAGCCCATGAAGACCTTAAGCTCCCATGTCCTCATTTATTCCACGGGGGTGGACTTTATTTCCCACAATTGTCTCTCAGAACCATAATAAACTCATAGGATTTTATAGCTCAAGGGCCCACATTCCAGATGAGGAAACTGAAGCTCAGAGAGATGAGGTGGTTTTGAAGAGGGTAAAGAAAAAGGCTCTTATGGAGCTGTGTACAGCCTCCCGTCTTCGGGTCTCCAGATAATCCCTTCCTTTAGCCTGGCCTCCCCAGCCCTACAGTAGCACTGGAAGGTAGACCCCTTTCAGAGGGAGCCCAGGACCTCCAGTTTAAGCAAAGCTGGTTGTTTAAAAATTATCATTGATTATTGTAAGTGAGCTTATGAACCTTATCAGCTTAGATTGTATCTGCTGGAGAGCTATTCTTAAATAAATATGTTTTTAATAATCTCCAAGTATTTACAGAGCATACAGCTGTCAGACAGAATGAAGACAGGGATTCTTGGAGCTGCTTCCTGAAAGCTGCTGCAAGAGTCATTATTAAAGATGATCCCAGCAGGACAGCTTGCTTCTTGCTGCCAGGAACAAACAGAAGACTTGGGTGATTATCATCTTCAAGTATTTTTAACAAGCCAGTGTTAGTTATTTAACACATAATAACCACTTAATAAGCATAGTAAATTACTTGCAGGTTTATAAATATTTTCTGCCCCTCCCAGGACCACTTGTGTTCTCAGGGTTTTTGTTTGTTTGCTTGCTTTTTTTTTTTTGATTTATTATAGTTATTTGGTAAAACTACAGGGTAGAAAATAGACCATGTCCAATTTGTTAATGCTAAGCTAGTTTCTGTCTACTACTACAGTTAGAATTTTTGTATAACTTAGCATTTGCAACTCATAAATACAAAACAAGTATACATTTATTTAAAATCTATGGATGAATTATTAATATGTCTGGCAAATCATTAATATGGTAAAAATGAATAGCAAATTAAAATATTTAAATATATTATGTTATAAAAGGTTTTTGCTAGTAATAGAACTTCAATTTAGTAATTTGATTATTTTAATTCAATTTAACAATAGGGAATTTAAACAATATTTAAATCTTTTAAAAATATCAACATTTTGAAAAGTCATCAGGACAAAACTCAAAATAAAATCAAGTATTTGTTAGTACTAAAACACTTCTTCATTATTACCTCAATTTCATTCTTCTATAAAATTTTTCTTTTTCTTTTTGAAATTCTTAGTGATATGAAAGGCTAGGTAACACTCTCTGGATGAGATAGAGTCAAATTTAAGGTAACGCTTATAAAACACGAGTATGGCTAGTGGGCCATTGTAGAGTCCTGGGAACTCCAGACACTGTGAGGTCTGAATCTATTTGCTCATAGCTTTTTTTCTGCACTCCTCTTCTAGGTACTAGACAAAGAAAGGCTGAGGCAGGAGACAAGGAAAGACCTTCAGTAGCAGCTTGCTTTTTAATTTATCTTTATTATTGAAAGTATTACAGGTGTCTCTCCTTTTTCCCCCCATTGACACTCTCCTCCCCACTCCTGACACCCTGTCCATGAGTTTTCAACAGGAAGTCCCAGAGAGGATATTCTGCCCAGGTCCCCCTGCTGCAGTAGCCCTGACATCTGGGGGGCATAGGGTCAGAGTGGGGGCCATGGTGGAGCAAGGGCCAGCTGTGGAGCCCTCGGCCTATTTTGTGCCTCAAGCCAGGTTAAGTGTGCCCCCTTCCCAGTGCCAGTAGGAAGGCTAGGAGGCAGCCAGGAGGACAGAGCAGACTGTCCTGGGCCCAGACTGACCTGACAGGCCTCTCCAACCTCCCTGAGCTAGGCTGGGCCACCAAGCCTCCTCTCTGAGCTGAGGGCCCTGCCAGCCAAGCCTGCCTCCTTCCATCTCCCTTTGCTGTGGTGAACTGCTTACCTCATCATTTATGCTTAGTCCCCATAGTACAGCAGACTCTCACCGATATCAAAGACTTTAACATATCTTTTATTCCACCCTCTCTATCACCTGCCATCATAATCTAACATTTTTTGAGCATTTACTATGTGCCTGGTGCCATTCTAAACATTTGACACATATTCACTCACTTTATCCTCTTCACCAAGTTATAAGGTAGGAACTCTTACTATCTGCTTTTACACATGAAGAAATAGGCTCAGTCTTTTGCCCAGTCTGTGTCTTCAAATGGTACAGCTAAGATTATAAGCCCTGGCCACTAACCATACTCCAACATTCCAATATCTAGCCCATAATGATTTGGTTTTCTGTGCACTACCTAATGTTTAATGGTTTATGTCTTAGTCAGCTCAAGCTGCTATAATAAAATATCATAGAACTGCATGACTTAACCAACATACATTTTATTTTCACAGTCTGGAGGTTAGGAAATCCAAAATGAAGATTTGGTTCCTGGTGAGGGGGCTTTATCTTGGTTTTCAGGTGGTCGCCTTCTTGATGTGTCCTTACATGATCTCTTTCTTTTCTTATAAGGACACTAATCCCATCATGGGGCCCTCTCTCATTGTCTAAATCTAATCGTCTCCCAAAGTCCCACCTCCAAGTACCATTACTTTTGGGATTAGGCCTTTAACATATGAATTTGGGGGCAGATACCAATATTCAGCCCATAGTGGCTTAAAACAACAAAATCATTTTCTTATTATCTCTCCTGGTTCCTGGCATAGATGGATGGGCTCAGCTGGGTGGTTCTTGCTCAGGGTTTCTCAGATGCTTGCAGCCAGATGGGGCTGAGAACAGAAGTCATCTTGAAGCTGGCTCCCTCCTGTGTTAGTGGTCAACACTGGCCATAAGCTAGGAGTAACATCAGCTCTGTGTAGTCCATGCTTCCTGTTGGTAAGATGCCTGAGTTTCCAGAGCAAATGTCCCAAGAAGACCAGGTGGACATAGTACTGCTTCTTATGAACCAGCCATGGACATCACATAGTAATACTCCTGCTATAGTCACAGGACTCCCTCGGATGGAGGTGAAGAAATACAGACCTCACCTGCCAGATGAAAGGAGTGTCAGTATTCCACTGCAAAAAGAGTGTGTAGGGTTTGAGATTCTGTTATGATTAATCTGCTTATCAGAACACTGGACCCATGGCTGTAACTCACTGGTGACCAGCCCCTGCAGCCCCTGCCCTGACCCACATTCCTTCTCTCCCTTTTCCCAAGTATATTTTACAGGCTAAAGATGATATGATAAGAAACCCTCCTGGCGTATCTGCCCTTTACTCCCACAAGCCTCAAATAGAAGCAACACACTCTGCTCTGCCCCTGTATTGCCAGTCAGTGTATGGGGCCTTTCCCTGTCTATAGGGAAAGTTAATAAATTTCTTCCCTTTTTTTTAATCTCTCACTTGTGAATTATTTCACAACCACACATCACTGGCCTAAACACAACCCTAACAATAATAAAATAATGCCACACATCAGAACAATGACTAGAACTAAAAGGACATATATGCACTCACCACTTATACTTAACATTGTATTAGAGGTTCTAGCTCAGGAAATTAAGCAAAAAAAAAAAAAAAAAAAAAAAAAAACGAAAAAGAAATAAAAAATAAGAAAATAAAAATGATAAAAATTAGAAGAAATAAGAAAATAAAAAAGAAATAAGGAAAAAAAGTATGTAAAATAATATTATTTTTTTCAAACTTTAGTTCATTTTTTAAATTTCATTTATTTTGATTACAGATGTTTCTCCTTTTCCTCCCACTGATTCCCCCCTCCCCATCCCTCCCAGCCCTGTCCCCAGCTTTGTTGTCCATGTCCACTGTTCATGCATACATGCATATAAGTTCTGTGGTTTATCTCTCCCCCAAGTTCTGTGGTTTATCTCTCCCCCACCACCCCCTCTTCTGGG
This sequence comes from Molossus molossus, assembly GCF_014108415.1. NCBI lineage: Eukaryota > Metazoa > Chordata > Mammalia > Chiroptera > Molossidae > Molossus > Molossus molossus. The sequence goes on along the minus strand of NW_023425399.1, from coordinate 55,573,967 downwards.
GATTGTCAGTCTGTATCCCACTTCCACGTCTCTGGGACTACCCCATTCCTCAGACTGTTATTTTCATTATATTCCACAAATAGTGAGATCATATGATACTTGTCTTTCTCTGTTTGGCTTGTTTCACTTAGGATGATACTTTCCAGGTCCCTCCATGTCATCTCAAAGGATAAGAAATCTTTCTTTCTTACAGCTGCATAGTATATGTATATGTACCATTGTGTATATGTACCACCACTTTTTTATCCATTTGTCTACTGATGGACATTTGGGCTGTTTCCAGATCTTAGCTATTGTAAATAGCTGCTACAAACATGGGGGTACATATATTCTTTCTGATTGGTGTTTCAGGCTTGTTAGGGTATATTCCTAGAAGTGGGATCATTGGGTCAAACGGAAGTTCAATTTTTAATTTTTTTAGGTAACACCATAATGTTTTCCATAATGGCTCCACCGGTCTGCATTCCAACCAGCAGTGTACTAGAGTCCCCTTTTCTCCACACCCTCGCCAACACTTGTTGTTTGAGGATTTGTTGAGGGTGGCCATTCTGACAGGTGTGAGGTGATACCTCATTGTTTTATTTATTTATTTATTTTTTTTATCCTCACCCGAGGACATTTTTCCATTTTTTGTTCAGGTAGAGTGGGAGGGAGAGAGAGGAACAGAGAGAGAGAGAGAAACATCGATGTGAAAGGGACACATCGAGTGGCTGCCACCCGCACGACTGACCAGGGCCAGGGACAAACCGCAACCGAGGTACGCGCCCTTAGCGGGAACCGAACCCAGGTCTCTCAGGAAAGCAGGCCAACGCTCTAACTGCTGAGCCAAACCGGCCAGGACTACCTCATTGTTGTTTTAATTTGCATTTCTCTGATGATTAGTGATATTTGGCATTTCTTCATATGTCTCTTAGACATTTGTATGTCCTGTTTGGAGAGGTGTCTATTTAGTTCCTCTGCCCATTTTTTAATTCGGTTCTTTGTCTTTCTTTCGTTGAGTTATATGAGCACTTTATATATATTGGTAATTACCTTCTTACTTGATGTATCATTGGCAATTATAATCTCCCATACAGTGCGTTGCCTTTCCATTTTGATGATTGTATCTTTTCCTGTGCAGAAGCTTCTGAGTTTGATGTAGTCCCATGTTTTCATTTTCTCCTTTGTTTCTGTTGCCTTAGGTGATGTATCAGTGAAAATTCTGCTGCGTATGATGTCTGAAATTTTGTTGCCTACAGTTTCTTCTAGGATTTTTATGGATTCATGAGTCACATTTAAGTCTTTTATCCATTTTGAGTTTATTTTTGTGTATGGTGTAAGTTGATGGTCTAGTTTCTTTTTTTTTTTTTTTTGCACGTAGCTGTGCAATTTTTCCAACACCATTTATTAAAGAGGCTGTCTTTACTCCACTGTATGCTCTTGCCTCCTATGTCAAATATTAATTGAGCATATTGCCTTGGTTCCATTTCTGGGTTCTCTGTTTTGTTCCACTGGTCTATATATCTGTTCTTGTGCCAGTACCAGGCTGTTTTGAGTACAGTGGCTTTGTAGTATAAGCCGAAATTTGGTAATGTGATCCCTCCAACTTTGTTCTTCTTTTTCAAGGTTGCTGTCGTTATTCAAGGTCTTTTTTGTTTCATATGAACTTTTGAAGTATTTGTTCTAGTTCTGTGAAGTATGTCGTTGGTATTTTAATGGTGATTGCATTGAATATATAGATTGCTTTGGATAGTATGGATATTTTAATGACGCTAATTCTTCCAATCCATGAACAAGGTATGTGTTTCCACTTTTTTTTAATCCTCACCTGAGGACATTTGTCTATTTTTTGTTCAGGCAGAGTGGGAGGGAGAGAGAGGAAGCGAGAGAGGGAGAGAGAAACATTGACGTGAAAGGGACACATCGAGTGGCCGCCACCCACACAACCCAACCAGGGCCGGGGACAAACTGCATCTGAGGTACATGCCCTTAGCAGGAATCAAACCTGGTCTCTCTGGACAGCAGGCCGACACTCTAACCGTTGAGTCAAACCTGCCAGGGTCACTTTTTTATATCTTCCTCTATTTCTTTTTTCAATGACCTGTGTTTTTTTGCAAATAGTTCCTTTATTTCTTTGGTTAAGTTTATTCCTAGGTATCTTAGTTTTTTTTGCCGTGATGGTAAATGGGATTTTCTTTTAGTTTTTCTTTCTGTGAGTTCATCATTGTTGTATAAGAATGCCATCAATTTCTTGATGTTAATTTTGTATCCTACTACTTTGTCAAATTCATTTATTAAGTATAGTAGATTTTTGATGGAGTCCTTGGGATTTTCTACGTATTGTATCATGTCATCTGCAAATAATGACAGTTTCACTTCTTCATTTCCAATTTGGATCACGTTTATTTTTTCTTCATGTCTGATATTGTGGCTAAGACTTCCAGTGCTATATTAAATAAGAGTAGCAAAAGTGGGCATCCCTGTCTTGTTCCTGTTCTTAAGGGAAATGTTTTTAGTTTTTGCCCATTGAGTATGATGTTGGCTGTAGGTGTTTCATATATGGCCTTTTTATGTCGAAATATGATCTCTCTATTCCCAGATTGCTGAACCTTTTTATCAAAAACGAGTGCTGGATTTTTTCAATTGCTTTTTCAGAATCTATTGATATGATCATATGATTTTTATCTTTCATTTTGTTTATGTGGTGTATCACAATTGTTGATTTGCAAATATTGTACCAGCCTTGCATCCCTGGGATGAATCCCACTTAGCCATGGTGAATAATTTTTTTGATGTATTGGTGGATCCGATTTGCTAGTATTTTGTTCAGGATTTTGGCATCTATGTTCATCAGGGATATTGCCCTGTAGTTTTCTTTCTTTGTGTCTTTTTCTGGTTTTGGAATTAGAATTATGCTGGTCTTCTTTCATCTTGAATTTTTTGAAATAGTTTGAGAAGAATGGGTATTAGTTCTTTGAATGTTTGGTAAAATGCCCCCGTGAAGCCGTCTGGGCCTGGGTTTTTGTTTGCTGGGAGAGTCTTGATTACATCTTTAATTTTCAAAGTTGTTATTGGTCTGTTCAAGTTTTCTATCTCTTCCCGGTTCAACTTTGGGAGACTACGTGTTTCTAGAAATTTGTCCATTTCACTTAGATTGTCAAATTTGTTGCTGTATAATTATTTATAATATTTGTTAATGATTGTTTGTATTTCTGTGGTGTCAGTTATTATTTCTCCTCTTTCATTTCTGATTTCGTGTATTTGGGTCCTCTCCCTTTTTTCTTCATGAGTCTAGCTAAGGGTCCATCAAACTTGTTTTATCTTTTCAGAAAAACCAGCTCTTTGGTACATTGAGTCTTTGAATTTTTTTTTTTTTTTTTTTTTGTCTCCATGTCATTTGTTTCTGCTCTGATTTTTACTATTTTCTTCCTTCTACTTGTTCTGGGTTTTGTGTGTGTGTGTGCTTTCTAGTTCTTTAAGTTGTGAGGTTAGATAGTCTATTAGAAATTTTTCTTTTCTCTTGAGGTAGGCCTGTAGTGCTATGACCTTCCCTCTCAGAACTGCTTTTGCTGCATCCCATTGTTGTGTGTTCATTTTTGGGGGATTCCAGGAAGTTTTTAATTTCTTCCTTGATCTCCATGGTAACCCATTCATCGTTCAATAACGTGCTACTTAGCCTCCATTTTTTCCAATATCTTTGCATGTTCTTGTTGCAATTGATTTTTAGTTGTATGCCATTGTGATCTGAGAAGATGCTTGATATGATTTCAATCTTCTTGAACTTGTAGAGACTTACTTTGTGTCCTAACATGTGGTCTATCTTTGAGAATGTCTCATGTGCACTTGAGATGAGTGTGAATTCTGCACTTTCAGGGTATAATTCTCTGTAGATATCTATTAAATCCATTTGATCTAGCAATTCATTTAGATTCTGTGTTTCCTTGTTAATGTTTTTTGTCTAGAAAATCTATCCAGTGATGACAGCGGGGTGTTGAAGTCCTCTACTATGATTGTATTGCTGTTGATCTCTCCATTGAAGTTCATCAGAAGACTTTTAATATATGTTGGTGATCCTATATCAGATGCATATATGTTTACCAATTTTATATCTTCCTGTTGGATAGATCCTTTCAATATTATGTAGTGGCCTTCTTTGTCTGTAGTTATGGCCTTCATTTGAAATCTACTTTATCAGATATGAGTATTGCTACACCAACTTTTTTTTGCTTTTTGTTTGCTTGGAAGATTTTATTTCATCCCTTCACTTTCAATCTATGCGAGTCTTTTGTTGTGAGGTGGGTCTCTTGTAAATCACATATTTGTGAGACATGCTTTCTTATCCAGTCACCTACTCTGTGTCTTTTTATTGGAGCATTCAAACCATTCACATTTAAGGTCACAATTGATATGTACTTATTTATTGCCATTTTTGTTTAGTGTGGTTCTATTTTTCTTCCTAATTTTTGTACTAATTAAAGCAGTGCTTTTAGCATATCTTGCAGTGTTGGTTTGATGTTAATATATTCCCTTAGCCTTTTTTTCTTTTTGGTCTGAAAAGCTCTTTATTTGATCTTCTATGTTGAATGATAGCCTTGCTAAATAGAGTAGTCTTGTATTCAGATCCTAGTTTTTCATGCCCTTGATTACTTTATGCCACTCCCTTCTGGCCTGTACTGTTTCTGTTAAGAAGTCAGCTGAGAGCCTTATAGGTAACCTGTTCCTTTATAGGTAACCTGTTGCTTATTTCTTGCTGCCTTTAGAATTCTCTCTTTGTCTTTAATTGTTTGCATTTTAATGAGTATGTGTTTTGTTGTGGGCCTGTTTGGGTTCTTCCTACTTGGGGCTCTCTGTGCTTCTTGAACTTAAATGCCTTCTTCCTTCTCCAAATTAGGAAAGTTTTCTGTCACTATTTTTTCAAATATATTCTCTAACCCTTGCCCACTTTTTTTTTCTCTTCTGGGACTCCTATGATACAAATATTATTAAGTTTCCAGTTGTCCCACAGTTCTCTTAAGCTGTCTTTCTCTTTTTAATTGTTTTTTTTTTTCTTTTGGTTTTCTGATTGGTTGATTTTGTTTACCCTGTCTTCTAATTCACTGATCCGGCCCTCAGCTTTTTCTACTCAGCTGGTTATTCCTTCCAATGTGTTCTTTATTTCTGATATGTCATTCTTGATTTCCACTTGGTTGGTTTTCAGTATTTCTATATGTTAATCATGGTGCTGATGTCCTTACTCATGCTGTTGAGCTTTCTCAAGATCATTGCTCTGAACTTCACCTCTGATAATTTGCTTAGTTGCATTTCATTGATCTCATCTTTGATAGATTTCTCTTGTCTTTCATTTGGGATTTGTTTCTTTGTTTCACCATTTTGGCTATCTCAGTGGGTTTTTGAGCCTGCCAAATTTTTCCTGTGGGTGTTGGTGTTATGTAGTTTGTGGCTCCCTCTACTGGGTTTGGATGAGCCTGGATGGGCCCACTTAAACACCACTGTCAAGTCATACATTCCTGGGTAGATTTGAAAACCCAGCAAGATTCAATTATCCTCTAGCTTTGTCCTGGTGGCTAGTAGTCTCAGTTACTCAGTGCCTTGGAATGTAGCCCTGGTGTTTTGCATAAGAGGATTCCCAGAGGATGGGATAGATGCTGGTTGTTTAAGAGCTTCAATTTTCATTTCTTTGCCTCACCTTGGTAAAACGGAGTCTTTGAGGTGGGGGACTGCTTTTTCCCCCTACAGCTGTGGGAAGGAGCACACTGGCCACCATCCTTTGTGGCCACAACTCAGTAAAAACTCTGAGTGCACTCCAAATCCCTGGTGTCCCCACAGAGTTTCAGTCCAGTCTGCCTTCTCTCTGCCATAGCTCCCAGGTGAGTCACTGTGGCTATTTTGGCACTCTGTTTTGGCTCTCTGAGCGATGGAGTGGGCTTGGTCTTTATTCCCCAAGGGTGCTGTTTACAGCTAAGACTGCTGTTGTGGGCTTCCAGCCCACCACCGTTTGCACCTCCACAGATATTACCAGTGTCCCTGGTTATATGGTCCTGTCCTGATGCTTTTCTGTGGCTTTTTTTCTGAGGATTTGCCTTTATTTTAGTTGTAATTCCCATTTGGTCCTGGAAGATTGTTTGTGTAGCTTCTATTCACTCTGCCTCCATTTTCATATCCTCTGTGTGTATCTTGTGCATAGCTGGGTTGCACTGGCCTTTCTGGTGCTCCTGCACCCTGTAGGTCTTATGGGTACCTGGATCACACAGGCCCTTTGGGGTCCAGGCTCTATGCCTATGTTATGGGCTGCTGGGTTGCACAGGCCTCCCTGGTGCTTCAGCACCCCACAGGTCCTGTGGGTAGCTGGATGGCACAGTCCCTGCTGGGTCACATAGTGCTCTCTGGTGCTTCAGCACCCTGCATGTCCCACAGTTAATTGGATGGCACAGTCCCTGCTAGGTCACACAGGACTCTCTGGTGCCCCTGCACCCTGCACTTCCTGTGGAGGGCAGCTGGATAGCACCAGTCTCTCTGGGTCTCAGGCTTCCCAATGCTCTTTTGGGCTACTGGACTGCACAGGCCTCTGTGGAGCCCCAGGTCCAGCTGCTGGCAGCTGGGGAGTGCTGCTGCCCTGTGGGGCTCTACTCCTGCTAATCTTTTGCTATTGTTTTTGGGAATGGGTCTAGCTGCTGGTCTGTACTTCTGTTGCCTGGGTATGGATGTCTGCTCCCCAGCCTCTGGTGCTGGGGGTATATCTCAACTCTGATGGGGCTGCTACTGTGGGGGATGGTGCTCGGCTCTCGGCTCTCCCTGGGTTTCGTGACTGGCACCTTGGGAGCTTTAGTACTGTGCAGCAGTCTGTGATGACACAGGGTTTACTGGTCCAATGGTGCCAGGTGTGTTTGTGGTCTCAAGTTGCTGGGTTCTAGCCGCTCCCACTGCCTCCTACCAGGGACAACCTGGGATCTTCCAAAATCAGTAAAATTATTTTTATTCATAGACAACTTGATCTTGCATATAGAAAACTCTAAGAAATTCATAAAATAAATATTAGAGCTAATTACTATAATAACTCTATAAATAAATAACTATATAACTAATTAAGAAAATATTATCAAATAACTATAGAACTAACAAGTTTAGTAATGTTATAGAATACAAGATTAATATGCCAAGATTAGATGTATTTTTATGCACCAGCAATGAACAATCCAAAATAAAATAAAAACAATTTTATTTACAATAGCATCAAAAAAATAAAATACTTAGGAATAAATTTAACACAAAAAGTGTAAGACTTGTAAAGTAAAAACTATAAAATATTGTTGAAAGAAGTTAAAGAAGACCAAAATAAATGGAAGGATGGTCAATGTTTATAAATTATTAGAAGCTTAATATTGTAAGATGGCATTACTTCCTAAATTGTTCTACACATTCAACATAATTACTATGAAAATTCCTTTTTGAAGCTGCTTTTTTTGATGAAGGTAACAAACTGATTCTAAAAGTCTATATTAATTGCAACAGAATCAAGAGAATGACTATCTCTCTCATAGATTTATTTTAAGAAATTGGCTCACATGATTATGGGGCTGGAAAGTCTAAATTCTGTAGGACATGCCTTCATCCTGGGGACCCAGGGAAGAGGTGATGTTGTACCTGGACTCCCAAGGAAGTTTAGAAGCAGAATTTCTTCTTTGGGGGACCTCAGTCTTTTTTTCTTAAGACCTTCAACTTATTAGATGAGGCTTATACACATTAGGGATGTAATCTGTTTTCCCTTAAGTCTACTGATTTAAATGTTAATCACATCTAAACAATACCTTCATAGCAACATCTAGTCTGGTATTTAAATAAAAACTGGGCACATGGGTACCATAGCCCAGTTTAGTTGATGCATAAATTTAGCCACTACAATTTATATGGAAATACAAGTGACCCATAATAGTCAAAACAATCTTGAAAAAAATGAACAATTAAAAGACTCACACTTCCCACTTAAAATCTTACCCCAAAGCTACAGTAATTAATTCAGTATGGTCCTGGCATAATTACAGACACATAGACCAGTGGAATAGAACTGAGACTTCAGAAACACAGTCTCATATCTATGAGGAACTGATTTTCAACAAAGGTTGCCAAATTCACCTTTTCAACAATCTATTCTTTGAAAAATGGGTATCAATATGCAAAACAATGAGATTGGTTCCCTACCTCACAACATATATATAGATTATCTCAAAATGGACCAAGATCTAAATGTAAGAGCTATTAGAAGAAAACACAGGTGTATATTTTTGTGACCAATGGTTAGGCAGTAGATTTGGCAATGGTTTCTTACCTATAACAACCAAAGCAACCAATTAAAAATAGATAAATTAGACTTTATCAAAATTAAAAACTTTTGTGCTTTATAGGATATCATGAAGAAAGTGGAATGATAACCCACATAATGGAAAAAAAATGTTTGCAAATCATATGTCTGATAAGGGAAATGTATCTAGAATATATTAAAAAAATGTATAACTCAACAATAAAGATAAACAACTCAATTTAAAAATGAGCAAAAGACTTGAATTAATATTTCTCTAAAGAAGATGTACAAATGGCCAATAAGCACATAAAAAAAAAATGCTTAACATCATTAGCCATCAGAGAACTGCAAATCAAAACCAAATGAAATATCTTTTTATAACCATTAGGATGATTGTAATTCAAAAGACAGACATTAATAAGTGGTGAAGATGTGGAGAAATTGAAACCCTCATGCAATGCTGGTAGGAATAAAATGGTGCAGCTGCTGTGGAAAAGAGTTTGGCAATTCCTCAAAAGGTTAAACATGGAGTTGCCATATGATCTGGGGAGAACTGAAAACATATGCCTACAGAAGGACTTGTACATGAATGTTCATAACAGTATTATTCACTATAGCCAAAAAGTGGAAACAAATATCCACCAATTTATACATGGATAAGCAAAATGTGATACAGTTAAATATGAAACCATGAAAAGAAATGAAGCACTGATACATGCTACTGTCAGCACAGGCAGCTGTAGTTATTGATATGAGGGAAATAGCTAGTTATTAATATAAGAAAGAAAGCAAAAGTAAACTAATCTTAATAAACTGGGAAGCAGAAACAAGTAATAGGGCATAATTTCTATCTAATTTACTAGTAAACAGACACATTCACACTCTCTAGGGCACTGCTATCAAGGGATTCAGTCCTCAGAACAGGACAGGAAAATCTCCCCAGTGGTGCTGAAAGCCCAGTAAGTGGGGGTGGGTGGGTGGGGGGGTTCCTTTGCTTGATGCATGTGCAGTTAGAACTAGATGATGTAATAACACTTTTGGACATGTGCAATGGGAGTCAGGGTGAATGAAATAGAGGAGCAGGGCCTAGCATGGGAACAATTGGAAAGGTAATTGGATTGGGTAGAGGGCACAAAACCCGAAAAGAATCTATTGTGAGGAGGGTCCAATTCAGGCCTGGGAAAAGTTAGGAATTCGGGATGAATAATTGAAATGATTCTTTGTCCTTTACCTGAACCAAGAAGATATATGGAGGATTAGTAGAAACCTTGTGGCAGTACTTCTAGAGCCTGCCCACCCTCAAGGTCCCCAAGGGTGTATTAATTCTAAATTTACAATAAAATCTTTCCATCATATTGAAACTTCTCCACGTGAGTGCATTTGAAATATTTTCCTCATGTCAGCACAAAAGAACCAATTATACTCATTGGCAACACTACAACATGGATGAAGCTCAAAATCATTAAGTTAAGTAAAAGAAGTCAATCAAAAAGGCCACATATTGTATTACTCCATTTATGTAAAATATCTGAGATTGAGACAGTGTGTAGAGATCAATTCGGGAGATGGTGGACCACAGTGGTAGTTCTTGAGACACTGATCAAGCAGGGGGCAGATGGAGGCAGGCAATGGAAAGGAGGGTCCAGGTGTACACAGCCACTTGGGCCACTTCCTTATATCTCCGGGTATGTCTATCATTCTTGGATGTTCTTTCCCTCGCTTTCATTTCTGCTATTAAGTGTCTTCTTTAGACCACCCCTAGCTTTCACATTTTTTCCTTATTAAGAATATTTATTGTGGAATATATTACACATTCAAAGTGTATAAATGCATATGTGTGGTTTAAAGAATAGTAAAATGAGCATATTGTGAACAGAACATTCCCTGATTTCAGCAGCCCCTGTGTGCCCCTTACCATTCTTCCTACCCCCTAACCCCCAATAACTTTTGTAAAGTTTGTGTTTATTACCCTGTGCATTGTATAGCTTACACCTATCTACTGTTTAGGCTTTGTGTTTATTTATTTTTATATAAGTGGAATTATACTTGTGTATTCTTCTGTGACTTAATTCTTTCAAGTGACATTGTTTTTGAGATTCATTCACATTGAGGGGTGTCCTGTAGATTAATCATTTTCAGTGCTGTGTGGAATTCTATTTTTTTAATATACTGCTGTTTATTTGTCCATTCTGTTGTGGGTGGTCATATAGATTGCTTCCAGGACTTTTTTTCAAGAACCATGCTGCAGTGGGCATTTTAGACATATTTTCTGGGGCATGTACTGGCCTGGGCTCCAAGGCTAAGGTGACTAGATTCGATTTTTCTCATCAATTTTCCTTGATAATTTTCCAATAATAGGTTAATTACCCCTAGAAGTAAAGGAATTTTGAGTTGGGAGACATTTGCAGTTTTGAGTATCGGTATTTGCAGGTATTTGTGAGCCCGGTGAATAATGCTAATTTTGACTTCTGTAATCACTGTCACACTCACGATTGTACCAGTCCCCTTGGGGGGGGGGCACAAAAGGGAGATGGGGCTTCTGTCTTTAAAATCAGATGAGCAAGAAGAATCTGGTGCTGAGGATCTGGGGAAGCTGTACCCCCAGCCCTCTGGTGTAATGAAGTGCTCCTTTACAATTCAGCTGTGCGTCTCTGTTTATCTCTCTGACATGTTAAAACAATACTTTTATGCACTGTGGGAGTGAGCTTCAAGGTCACAGGGATTATGGTTCAGAGTGGTTCCCCAGCAGAGACTGAGAACCTCCTCCAGTTTTAGGTATGTGTTGATGTACCTGCTGAATTTGATGAAAACCATCTGGTGTTAAGGACAGCAGTGGGGAGATGTCCTATAGAAAGTGTCATGTCAAAAAGTCTAGTGGGAGGGGAGTCTCCTGTGTTCATCTCAGTCTAAGCAGGCCATTCCTGAGTGTCTGTCTCTGCCCTCACTTGTCTCCCAACTATACTTTGCTGCTACCTTGAAGCTGTACCATTGTCCAAAATGCAGCCCCTGGTTGAATAAATCAGATGCTCTTGTCTTCAAGGTAGACTCTGTCTCTCTTGGGGTTCAGCCCTCTTTAGAGCAGAAAGACTCTCCCAACCCTACATTAACTCTGGACTACATCTGTTTTTAATGCTTGTTTCTGACTTCTGTGGGAAGCTGGAAAATGTGGGGAATCGGTTCTTTGTCACTGGCTTTCCAGGTGGTTTGTAAACACTCCCAAGAAAATGTTTCTCAATAATAAATGAGAACCCTGTGCAAGCTGAAATTGTATGAGAAATTAACCCCACTGGTCTGGTATCAACAGGAATGCCCAAGCTGCTTCCTTGAAGAAAGTCCAGAATCCCTGGATATGAATCCACCCTCTGCTTTCTCTCTCCTGGGGGATGTCAGGCAGAAGCAAAGGGAGGGCCCTCCTTCCTACTCTGACAATGCAACCACTCTCCATGGCTCTAAATTCCTGGTGGTTTCTGAGGTTGTATAGATTCAGAGGGCATCCTTTGAGGTCCCCACAACTAGGTGGCCCCCAGTGATAAAATATTTGTGGTAATGAATAGGCTAGGGGGCAGGCAACACAGGCTGGTCTATGTGTATTACAAAGATGACAACCACAGTCGTTTTCAGCATAGCATTCAGACAATTCCATGCCCAGTAAAGAATCACAGGGGACACTTTCCTCTCTTGAGAGTCTTCTTATAAGAGGGGAAGACCCTTGCCAGGACTGACCCATGTCCCTGTTAGGTACAAAAAAAAGCTGGAAAGGTGAATATCCAGCATTTTTTCATCCTCAATGGGGAAAGGTAGACTCTGCTTTCAGGAAAAAAAGGAAGGGATGGCTACAGGTTGGCAGAGTTGGGCTTTGACAGTTGAATTGCAGTTCACTAGTACAAAAAAATAGGAGGATGACATAAGCTGAGGGACCATCTCTCAAGGGACCATTAACTCCATCCAACAGTCTCCACTCACGACCACCCTCTCCTGTCTGTGAAAGTCTGAAATGAGGGAAGAGAAAAGAGGGGTTGAGGTGCAGGTTTTGGATGTCTCACAGCTAAGGCCTAACTGGTTTCATGGCTTTGGGGTCATCACAACCCTTGAGGTCTCACTCCTTTGTTTCATAGAGTGGATGACAGGGCCTCTCACATAAGGCTGTGTGTGGATTCAGCAGGTTAAATGCCTGTAGGATTTGGTACATGGAAGGTGCTCAGATCCATGAACTTGACATTCAAGCTGTGGTTACCAAACCCAGTACACTGGATTTGGGGGCACACTGGACTTGAGGACTCTTCCCTCCTAGAGTTGCCATACTCAAGTGAGACTATTCCAGAGAGAGCTGCAAAGGAAGTTAGCAGGATAGTGTATCACTAGCCAGGGCAGGCTGCACATCTTATGTCTGGCAGACAGGGAGGGCTTCTCTGAGGAGGTGACAAAGGACTGAGACCCAAGTGACAAGGAGAAGCCAGTAGGGCAAAGATCTGGAGCAAAGCACTTGGGAAGAGAGATCAGAAGAATGAAGGCCCTAAGGCAGAAATACAATGACACATTCCAGGAAAGTGAGGAGGTGAATGTGGCTGGAGGGAGTGGGGGTTGGGGGATAGAGAATGCTGGGTGTGGAGGGGAGGGAAGAGCTGTCATTTCAAAAGCCACGTTCCACCTGACCTTGGCAGTTTCTCAGCCCTAAAGGGAAACTGAGCCCTGACTGGGGTGCTGAAAGGCTAGCATAGAGCAGGCACTTGGACTAGCTCCACATCTTACTGCTCAGCAACCTTGGGGAAGCCCCCAACTTCTCTGTGAGCAGGTTTCTCCTCTGCAGCATGGGGTAACAATTAGTACCCACACCCAGGGCTGTTATGGAAGAGAAGGGCCTGACCCACTGCAGGCCCATATCACATGTCAGTGGCTATGGTTAGTGCCCTACTCTGTCTTTCCTAGCTGTGCCACCTGGACAGTCTCTTGTCCTCTTTGAGCTTCAGATATGTTGCCTTTCATAGAGGGAGGGCAGCAATGCTTTATGGGCATAGTACTGGAATAATAAGGTGAGGGAGTGGGTGCCAAAACTGTGCCCCACCCCAAGGGCAGGGCATGGTGTATCCCTGGGCTCCAGGGTCTTTGCTGCATTAGTTGGGATAGGCACCCAAAACAGCTTTGTAGTGGAGCCTCACTCCTCTTGGAGTTAACATGTCCTTCACTTATTGGGACTGGCACACCTTGCTACCTTGCAATCCATGACTGGACTTCCGGGTGCTGGTAGTGCTCTCCTAGACCTGGCCTCCTTGAGTGGGTGTCTGAGAGTATTTAGTAGTAATGGGAGAAAGGCGTTATAAGAAAGCCAATGAGCAAAATGTAAAGCCTGCTGTCTCCTGTTAATAGCTTGCCCAAGACCTCTTTGCCATTAGATTCAATTTATTTTCATCTGGGTCCTACTGTCTCCATCAATTCAGCTAACAAAGAGAGGTGGATGGCAATGGCCTGGGCCACCACAGAGACCTTTTCTAAGCTAATTAACAGGCCTGACAATTCCTTTTAATATTTCTGTGCTTAATAACCTAAAAGGGAAATAAATAAACTGAGGATGGGAGTAGGAGTGATGATGTGGAAGGCTACAGCTGGCTGGTGGTGGAGGAGGGTGAGGGGGTCTGGTCACTCTGGCTTTGTCTGGGGAAGTGGGAGAGTACAAGAGCTCAGCTTTAGGCGGCCAGCCCAGACCCTGCTCCATGACCAGGAGTGGCTAGGCTCTCTGTCTGAACCTCAGTTTTCTCACCTATAAAGCAGAGTGCGTGAGGGTAAGAGGGACAAGGGGCAAGCTGGCATTGGTGCTGAGCTCTTTTTGTGTGTGTGACAAACCTTAAGGAAAAAGGCATTCAAGCATGCTGTAATGTGCATAGGACAGTTCTAGGAGACTACATGAGAATCTGACAGCCTGGTGGCCTCTGTGAGAGAGATTTACCTTTTATAGTAAGTGCCAGGCTGCCTGAGAGTGGATCACAGCTCAGTACTTCTAAGGTGAAGGGTCCTGAGTGATGTTCTTCCCCTCTCTTACTGTAAGAATGAGGCAGAATGAGGTGGTACAGGGTCTCCTGAAGTGCAGGTTTATTGGGAATCAGCCTGCCGGGCTACCTCTAAGGAGAGAGTAGCAACCAGCTTGTACAGACTAGGGATTTTTAAATTTAGGGCTGGGGGGGTGGTCGTTCAGTTGAGGAGATATGGTCATCTTCGATTGGTCAGGTCTGGGGTCTCCCAAGTTCCTGATTGGTTGGGGGCTGGGGTCTTCTGAAACTTGTTCCTCTTGTTGAGTGACTGTCTGCAGCCTTGGGTACGTTAGGGTGGATCCATCGTTCCATTAGGTTACATCATTTTGTTCCACCTCACTGGAGTGATGGGACCCAGCCCGCTGGAATGAGAGGCAGGGGAAAAGGTTAAATGATAAGAAGGATGGGCCTTGGTTTCCTGGAATGAGAGGCTTAGGGCAGTAATATGGAAGTTAAAAACTAACACTTACCTCAGTGTCTTCTCCTACAGCTATTTTATGTGGATTACATGAAATAATGACAGTAAAATACTAAGCTCCTTTCTCAGTAAACACTTGTTGTAATATTGGTTATTATTATGATTTGTGGTTTATCTCTTCCCCCACCCAACCCCTCTTCTGAGGTTTGTCAGTCTGTACCCTACTTCCATGTCTCTGGGTCTGTTTTGTTCATCAGTTTGTTTTGTTCATTATATTCCACAAATAAGTGAGATCATATGATACTTGTTTTTCACTGTTTGTCCTGTTTTTCTTAGGATAATACTTCCAGGTCCCTCCATGTCATCTCAAAGGATAAGAGATCTTTCTTTCTTAGAGCTGCATAGTACTTCATTGTGTATATGTACCACAGCTTTTTTATCCATTCATCTATTCATGAACACTTGGGCTGATTCCAGGTATTATCAATTGTAAATAGTGCTCCTATGAACATAGGGGTATGTATATTCTTTCTAATTAATGTTTCAGGCTTCGTAGAGTATATTCCTAGAAGTGGGATCACTGGGTCAAATGGAAGTTCAATTTTTAGTTTTTTGAGGTAACACCATATTGTTTTCCACAGTGGCTGCACCAGTCTGTATTCCAACCAGAAGTGTACTAGAGTCCCCTTTTCTCCACACCCTCGCCAACACTTGTTGTTTGAGGATTTGTTGATGGTGGCCATTCTGACAGGTGTGAGGTGATATCTAATTGTTGTTTTAATTTGCATCTCTCTGATAATTAGTGATGTTGAGCATTTCTTCATATGTCTTTTAGCCATTTGTATGTCCTGTTTGGAGAGGTGTCTATTTAGTTCCTCTGCCCATTTTTTAATTGGGTTCTTTGTCTTCCTTTTATTGAGTTGTATTAGTACTCTATATATTTTGGAAATTAACCCATTATCTGATATATTATTGGCAATTATGCTCTCCCATAGAGTGGGTTGCCTTTCCATTTTGATGTTGTTTCTTTCACTCTGCAGAAGTTTTGAGTTTGATGTAGTCCCATGTGTTAATTTCCTCCTTTGTTTCTGTTGCCTTAGGTGATGTATCAGTGAAAATTCTTCTGCATGTGATGTCTGAAATTTTGTTGCCTACATTTTCTTCTAGGATTTTTATGGATTCGTGAGTCACATTTAAGTCTTTTATCCATTTTGAGTTTATTCTTGTGTATGGTGTAAGTTGGTGGTCTAGCTTCATTTTTTTTGCCTGTAGCTGTCCAGTTTTCCCAACACCATTTATTGAAGAGGCTGTCTTTACTCCATTGTATACTCTTGCCACCTTTGTCAAATATTAATTGAGCATATTGTCTTGGGTCAATTTCTACATTCTCTGTTCTGATCCACTGATCTCTATGCTTGTTCTTGTGCCAGTACCAGGCTGTTTTGATAACAGTGGCTTTGTAGTATAACCTGATATCTGGTATTGTGATCCCTTCTACTTTGTTCTTTTTCAAGATTGCTGTGGCTATTTGGGGTCTTTTGTGGTTCCATATAAACTTTTGGAGTATTTTTTCTCCTTTTGTAAAATATTTCATTGGTATTTTGATGGAGATTGCACTAAATCTATAGATTGCTTTGTGTATTCTGGACATTTGAATGATGTTAATTATTTCAATCCATGAGCAAGATATATGCTTTCACTTTTTTATATCTTCCTCTACTTTTCTTTTTTTTTTCAATAACCTGTAGTTTTTTGTGAAAAGGTTCTTTACTACTTCGGTTAAGATTGTTCCTAATTATCTTTTTTTTTTTTTTTTTTTTTGTGATGATGCTAAATGAGATTGCTTTTTTTCACTTTCTTATTCTGTGAGTTTATCATTGATGTATAAAAATGTCATCGATTTCTTGATGTCAATTCTGTATCCTGCTACTCTGGCAAATTCATTTATTAAATATAGTAGATTTTTGTTGGAGGCTTCAGGGTTTTCTATGACAATATTATATCATCTGCAAATAATTACAATTTCACTTGCTCCTTTCCAATTTAGACCCCTTTTATTTTTTCTTTATATATGATTGCTGTGGCTAAGACTTCCAATACTATGCTAAATAAGAGTGCTTAAAGTGGGCATCCTTGTCTTGTTTCTGTTCTTAAGGGAAATGCATTTAGTTTTAGTTTATGGAGCATGATGTCAGCTGTAGGTGTTTTTATATATGGGCTTTATTATGTCAAGATATGATTCCTCTATTCTCACATTGTCGATTGTTTTTATAAAAAATTGGGAGTCTGGAAAGAGGCTAAATTGGTGGCAGGCACTCACCTTGGGCTCTGGCAGAGGGAAGGCAGACTGGACTGGAACTGTGTGGGGACACTCAGGATTTGGAGGGTGCTCAGAGCTTTTGCTGAGAGCAGCAATGCAGGACTGTGGTCATCTTATTCCTTCCCAGGGCCCTGGGGAGAGGCAGTGGCCCCTCCCTCAGAAATTCAACCCCACCTGGTGGCCATTGAAATGCTAATTGAGGCCCATTAACAATGAGCACCTGCCCCAACCTCAGAAATCTTCTTACACTGAGCACCTGAGGGAGATTTTCAGTCAACTGAGAAACCAAGGTTCTTTAAGTGACCTCTACTAATAGCCTCCAGGCAAAAAAAGCTAGAGGAAAGTTAAGACTTGACAGTTGTGGTTAAAGTGGGTCCTCCCTGACTCATCCAAACCTAGGATAGGGAGCCACAAACAGCAGAACACCAACACCCACAGGGAAAATTTGGCAGACTCCAAAGTCCACTTTGATAGCCAAAATGGTGAAACACAGAAACAAAAGCCAAATGAAAGAACAAGAGACGTCTACCGAAGATGAGATAAATGAAGTGCAGTTAAGCAAGTTAACAGAACTAGAATTCAGAGCCATGATCTTGAGGAAGCTCAACAGCATGTGTAAGGATATGAACACCATGAGTAAAGACATAGAAATGTTGAAAATCGACCAGTTGGAAATGAAAAACAACATATCAGAAATGAAAAACACATTGGAAGGTCTAAAAAGCAGAATAGAGGAAGCTGATGAACAGATCAGTGAATTAGAACAGGGTAGAAAAAATCAATCAATTAGAAAAACAAAAGTAAAAAAGATTAAATAACAGGAAGACAGGTTAAGAGAACTGTGGGACAACTGGAAACATAATAATATTCACATCATAGGAGTCCCCGATGAACAAGAAAATGTGCAAGAATTAGAGAATATATTCAAGGAAATAGTGACAGAAAACTTCCCTAATTTGGTGAGGGAAGAAGGCATTCAAGTTCAAGAAGCACAGAGAGCCCCAAGTAAGAAGAACCCGAACAGGCCCACAACAAGACACATGGTAATCAAACTGCCAAAAATTAAAGGCAAAGAGAGATTCCTAAAAGCAGCAAGAGATAAGCAAACAGGTTACCTACAAAGGAAGCCCCATAAGGCTCTCAGCTGACTTCTCACAAGAAACATTACAGGCTAGAAGGGAATGGCATGAAGTAATCAAGGTCATGAAAAACAAAGAACTGAATCGAAGACTACTCTACCCAGCAAGGCTATCATTCAAAATGGAAGGTCAAATAAAGAGCTTGGGAGAAAAAAAAAAAAAAAAAAAAAGGCTAAGGGAATACATTAGCACCAAACCAGCACTGCAAGAAATGTTAAAAGGAATGCTGTAATTAGCAAGAGAAATGGGAAGAAAAATAGAACCACACTAAACAAAATGGCAATAAATAAGTACATATCAATAATCACCTTAAATCTAAATGGATTGAATGCTCCCATAAAAAGACACAGAGTAGCTGATTGGATAAGAAAGCATGACTCATCCATATGTTGTTTACAAGAGACCCACCTCACAAAAAAAGACTCACATAGATTGAAAGTGAAGAGATGGGAAAAAAAACTTCCAAGCAGACGGAAAGGGGAAAAAAAAGCTGGTGTTGCAATATTCATATTTGATAAAATAGATTTCAAAATGAAGGCCATAATTAGAGACAAAGAAGGCCACTACATAATATTAAAAGGAATTATCCAACAGGAAGATATAACCTTGATAAACATATATGCACCCAATATAGGAGCACCAAAATGTATTAAAAACCTTCTGGAGGACTTCAAAGGAGGAATAAATAGTAATACAATCATAGCAGGGAACTTCAACACCCCGCTGACATCACAGGATAGACCCTCTAGACAAAAAATTAGCAAGGAAAGAGAGACTCTAAATGAAGCACTAGACAAAATGGATTTAATAGATATCTACAGAGAATTACACCCCAAAACTACAGAATTCACATTCTTTTCAAGTGCACATGGAACATTCTCAAAGATAGACCACATGTTAGGGCACAAACTAAGTCTCTACAAGTTCAAGAAGACTGAAATCATATGAAGCATCTTCTCTGATCACAATAGCATGAAACTAGAAATCAATTGCAAGAAGAACATACAAAGACATTTGAACACATGGAAGCTAAATAGCATGTTATTGAACAGTGATTAGGTTACCGAGGAGATCAAGGAAGAAATCAAAAACTTCCTGGAAACCAATGAAAATGAAGACACAACACAAAATCTATGGGATGCAGCAAAAGCAGTTCTGAGAGGGAAGTTCACAGCTCTCAAGGCCTACCTCAAAAACCAAGAAAAATCTCTAAGAGACTATCTAACTTCACAACTTAAAGAACTAGAGAGCAAATAAAAAGAAAATCCCAGAGAAAGTAGAAGGAAGGAAATAGTAAATATCAGAGCAGAAATAAACTACATAGAGACCAAAAAAACAATTCAAAGCATCAATGAAACAAAGAACTGGTTTTTCAAAAAGATAAACAAGAATGATGGACCCTAAGCTACACTCACCAAGAAAAAAAGTGAGAGAAACCAAATATATAAAATCAGAAATGAAAAAGAAGAGGTAACAACTGACACCACAGAAATACAAAAGATCGTTAACAACTACTATGAACAATTATATGGCAACAAATTTGACACTCTAAGAAAAATGGACAAATTTCTAGAAACACATGGTCTCCTAACACTGGACCAGGAAGAGATAGAAAACTTGAACAGACCAATATCAATAGAAGAGATTGAAGATGTAATCAAAACTCTCCCAGCAAACAAAAGCCCAGGCCTGGATGGCTTCACGGGGGAGTTTGACCGAACCTTCAAGAAGAACTAACACCCATTCTCCTCAAACTATTTCAAAAAATTTAAGAAATAGGAAGACTTCAAACTCGTTTTATGAAGCCAGCATAATTCTAATTCCAAAACCAGAAAAAGACACAGCAAAGAAAGAAAACTACAGGCCAGTATCCCTGATGAACATAGACGCCAAAATCCTGAACAAAATACTATCAAATCAGATCCAGCAATACACCAAAAAAATTATCCACCATGACCAAGTGGTATTCATCCCAGGGATGTAAGGCTGTTATAATATTCACAAATCAATAAAAGTGATACACCACATAAATAAAATGAAGAATAAAAACCACATGATCATATCAATAGATGCCAAAAAAGCCTTCGCCAAAATCCAGCATCCATTTCTGATAAAAACGCTCAGCAATGTGGGAATAGAGGGATCATATCTAGACATAATAAAGGCCATATATGAAAGACCTACAGCCAACATCATACTCAATGGGCAAAAACTAAAACCATTTCCCTTAAGAACAGGAACAAGGCAAGGATGCCCACTTTCACCACTCTTATTTAACATAGTACTGGAAGTCTTAGCCACAGCCATCAGACAGGAAGAACAAGTAAAAGGGATCCAAATTGGAAAGGAGGAAGTGAAACTGTCATTATTTGCAGATGACATGATACTATACGTAGAAAACCCCAAAGACTCCATCAAAAGTTTACTAGACTTAATAAATGAATTTGGCAAAGTAGCAAGATACAAAATTAACGTCAAGAAATTGAAGGCATTTTTATACACCAAGGATAAACTCACAGAAAGAGAAACTAAGAAAACAACCCCATTTACCTTTGCAGCAAAAAATTAAGATACCTAGGAATAAACTTAACCAAAGAAATAAAGGACCTATTCACAGAAAACTACAGGTCATTGAAAAAAGAAATAGAGGAAGATATAAAAAAGTGGACGCACATACCCTCTTCATGGATTGGGAGAATTCACATCATTAAAATGTCCATATTACCCAAAGCAATCTATAGATAAAATGCAATCCCCATCAAAATACAAATGGCATACTTCACAGAACTAAAACAAATACTTCAAAAGTTCATATGGAACCAAAAAAGACCTTGACTATTCACAGCAATCTTGAAAAGGAAGAACAAAGTTGGAGGAATCACAATACCAGATTTCAGGTCATACTACAAAGCCACTGTAATCAAAACAGCCTGGTACAGGCACAAGAACAGGCATATAGACCAGTGGAACAGAACAGAGAACCCAGAAATAGACCCAAGGCAATATGCTCAATTAATATTTGACAAAGTTGGCAAGAGCATACAGTGATGTAAAGACAGCCTCTTTAATAAATGGTGCTGGGAAAATTGGACAGCTATATGCAGAAAAATGAAACTAGACCATCAACTTACACCCTACTCAAGAATAATCTCAAAATGGATAAAAGACTTAAATGTGATTCATGAATCCATAAAAATCCTGGAAGAAAATGTAGGCAACAAAATTTCAGACATTATATGTAGCAGAATTGTCACTGATACATCACCGAAGGCAATAGAAACAAAGGAGAAAATGAATACATGGGACTACATCAAACTCAAAAGCTTCTGCACAGCGAAAGATACGATCATCAAAACAGAAAGGCTACCCACTGTATGGGAGAGCATAATTGCCAATGATATATCAGATAAGGGGTTAATTTCCAATATATATAGAGTGCTCATACAACTCCACAAAAGGAAGACAAAGAACCCAATTAAAAAATGGGCCGAGGAACTAAATAGACACCTCTTCAAACAGGACATACAATTGGTTAAGAGACATGTGAAGAACACCACCAATCATCAGAGAAATGCAAATTAAAACAACAATGAGTTATCACCTCACACCTGTCAGAATGACCACCATCAAGAAACTATCAAAGAACAAATGTTGGCGAGGGTGTGGGAATGCAGACTGGTGCAGCCACTATGGAAAACAGTATGGTGTTACCTCAAAAAATTAAAAATTGTACTTCCATTTGACCCAGTGATCCCACTTCTGGGAATATACCCTAAGAAGCCTGAAACACCAATCAGAAAGAATATACGTACCCCCATGTTTGTAGCAGCAGTATGTACAAAAGGTAAGATCTGGAAACAGCCCAAGTGTCCATCAGTAGACTAATGGATACAAAAGCTGTGGTACATATACACAATGGAGTACAAGCAGCTGTAAGAAAGAAAGATCTCTTATCCTTTGAGATTACAAGGAGGGACCTGGGAAGTATCATCCTAACTGAAACAAGCCAAACAGAGAAAGACAAGTATCATATGATCTCACTTATTTGTCAAATATAATGAAAATAACAGTCTGAGGAATGGGGTAGTCCCAGAGACATGGAAGTGGGGTACAGACTGACAATCCCCAGAAGAGGGGAGGGTGGGGGAGAGATAAACCACAGTATTTATATGCCCGTATGCATGAACAGTGGACATGGACAACACACTGGGGACAATGCAGGGAGGGAGGGGAAGGGGGGAATCTTTGGGGGGGAAAGGAGAAACATCTGTAACAAAAATTAATTAATAAACACACTTCTGATAAAAAAAATTGTTGCTGGATTTTGTTGAGCATTTTTCAGGATCTATTGATAAGATCATATGGTTTTTATCTTTCATTTTGCTTATGTGGTGTATTGCATTTATTGATATTCAAATATTGTACCAGCCTTGCATCCCTGGGATGAATTCCACTTGGTCATAATGAATATATATATATATATATATATATATATATATATATATATATATATATTTTATGTATTCCTGGATCTGATTTGCTAATATTTTGTTAATGATTTTGGCATCTGTGTTCATCAGGGATATTGGCTTGTAGTTTTCTTTCTTTGTAATGTCTCTATTCAGTTTTGGAATTAGCATTATGCTGGCCTTATAAAATGAGTTTAGAAGGCTCCCTTGTTCTTGAGTGTTTTGAAATAATTAGAGAAGAATGGATGTTAGATCTTTGAATGTTTGGTAAAATTCCCCCCTGAAGTCATCCAGGCCTGGGCTTTTGTTTCCTGGGGGAGTCTTGATTACATCTTCAATTTTCTTAGTTGTTATTGGTCTGTTCATGTTTTCCACCTCTTCCCAGTTCAATTTTGGGAGACTCTTTGTTTGTAGAAACTGGTCCATTTCACCCAGATTGTATAATTTGTTTCCCTATAATTATTCATAGTATGGTTTGATGATCCTTTGTATTTCTCTGGTGTCAGTTGTTACTGCTCCTCTTTTGTTTCTGATTTTGTTTATTTGGGTACTTTCTTTTTGTTTTTGGTGAGTCTGGCTAAAGGTCCATCACTCTTGTTTATCTTTTCAAAAAAGCCAGCTCTTAGTTTTATTGATGTTTTGAATACTTTTTAGTCTCTATGTCATTTATTTCTGCTTTGACCTTTACTATTTCTTTCTTTCTTTTTTTTTTTTTTACTTGCTCTGTTTTGTTTTTTGTTTTTTCTTTCTTTTTCTTTTTATTTATTTTTTATCCTCACCCGAGGATATTTTTCCATTTTTTGTACAGATAGAGTGGGAGGGAGAGAGTGGGAGGGAGAGAGAGAGAGAAACATCGACGTGAAGGGACACATTGAGTGGCTGCCACCCGCACGACCATCCAGGGCTAGGGACAAACTGCAACCGAAGTATGCGCCCTTAGCGGGAACTGAACCCGGGTCTCTCCGGACTGCAGGCTGATGCTCTAACCGCTGAGCCAAACTGGCCAGGGCTTTTCTTTTTATTTTTTTGTGGTATGTGCCCCGAACGGGAACTGAACCTGGGACTCTCTTGTCTGCAAGCCGAAACTCAACCGCTGAGCCAAACTGTCCAGGGCTCTGGGTTTTTCTTTTTGTTTACTTTCTAGTTCTTTAATTTGTAGGGTTAGAAAGTTAATTAGGAATTTATGTTGTTTCTTTAGGTAGGTCTGTATTGCTATAAATTTCCCTCTCAGAACTGCTTTCACTGCATCCTATAGATTTTGTGTTTTTGTGTGTTTGTTTTCATTGGTTGCCAGGAATTTTTTAAATTCTTCCTTCATCTCCTTGGTAACCCATTTGTTGTTTAATAACATGCATTTAGCCTCCAAGTGTTTGAATATTTTTGTGTGTTTTTGTTTTAATTGATTTTTAGTTTAATGCCATTGTGATCTGAGAAGATGCTTGATAAGATTTCAATTTTTTAAAATTTGTAGAGACATACTTTGTATCCTAACATGTGGTCTATCTTTGACAATGTCCTGTGTGTAGTTGAAAAGAATGTATAATTCTGCAGCTTTGGGGTGAAATTTTTTGTAAATATCAATTAAATCCAAATGATCTAGTTTGTCATTTATGGACTCTGTGTCCTTGTTAATTTTTTGTCTAGAAGATTTATCCAGTGGTGTCAGTGGGGTGTTCAAGTCACCCACAATGATTGTATTGCTATTGATATCTCCCTTGAAGTCCTCCAGAAGATTTTTAATATAGTGGTGCTCCCATATTTGATGCATATATGTTTATCAGGGTTATATCCTCTTGTTGGATTGACCTTTTTAATATTATGTAGTGACCTTGTTTGTCTCTTATTATGGCCCTCTTTTGAGGTCTATCTTATCTGATATGAGTATTGCTACACCAGCTTTTAAAATTTGAATTTCCATTTGCTTGGAAAAAATTTTTCCATCCCTTCACTTTCATCTTGTGTCAGTCTTTTGTTTTGAGGTGGATCTCTTGTACACAGCATATATATGGGTCCTGTTTTCTTATCTAAGCAGCTACCCTATGTCTTTTGATTGGAGCATTGAAGCCATTTACATTTAAAATTATTATTGATAGATACTTATTAGTTGCCACTTTTATGTCTGTGTTCCTTTCTCTCTCTTTCTTATTCTTCTTACAACAGTCCCTTTAGCCTTTCTAGTGGTGCTGGTTTGGTGGTGGTAAATTCCTCTAGTTTTTTTTTTTGTCTGTGAAGCTTTTTATTTCTTTTTTAATTTTGAATGGTAGCCTTGTTGGATAGAGTAGTCTTGGATTCAGACCCTTGCCGTGCATTACTTTGTATACTTTGTGCCATTCCCTTCTGCAGTGTTTCTATTGAGAACTCAGCTGACAGTCTAATGGGAGCTCCCTTGTAGGTAACTTTGTGTTTCTCTTTTGCTTCCTTTAAGATTCTATCTGTGTATTTAATGCTTGCCATTTTTGTTATGATGTATATAGCTGTGGTTCTTTAGGGGTTCGTTTTGCTTGGGACCCTCTGTGTTTTCTGAACTTGTGTGACTTTTTTCTTCACCAGTTTAGGAAAGTTTGTTGTCATTATTTTTTCAGCAGATTCTCTATTCCTTTTTTTGATTCTTCTCTTTCCAGTACCCCTATAATGCAAATGTTGTTACATTTTGTATTGTCCCAAAGTTCCCTTAAACTCTCCTCCTGCTTTTTAATTTTTCCCCCATTTGTTGCTCTATTTGTTTTTTGTTTTTCTACCTTGTCTTTTAAGTCACTGATTCAGTCTTCAGTTTTCTCTAATCTACTAATGAATACTTCTAAGGCATTTTTCATAACAGCTATGTCATTCTTTATTTCCTCTTGATTTTTCTTCATTACCTCTACTTCTTTTTTAAGCAATGTAGTTCCCACTGAGCTCTTCATAAGTCTTATTAAGTTGCTTGTAGTTCTTAGTAAATTGTTTGACCACCCTTAAAATCATTACTTTGAATTTTTTTTTATCTGAAAAATTGCTTTCTTCTATTTGTTGTACTTTCTTTTGTGATGATTCCTCCTTTTCCTTCATTTGGGTGTTATTTCTTGATTTTTAATAAATTTTTTTTCTTTATTGATTTCAGAGAGAGAGGAAGGGAGAGGGAGAGAGAGATAGAAACATTGATGAGAGAGATAATCAATTGGCCACCTCCTGCATGTCCTCCCTGGGGATTTGGCCCACAACCTGGGCATGTGTCCTGACTGGGAATAGAGCCAGCGACCTCCTGGTGCATGGGTCGATGCTCAACCAGTGAGGCACACCAGCCGGATGCACATACATAATTTTTTTTTTTATTGATTAATTTTTATTACAGATGTTTCTCCTTTTCCCCCCACTGATTTCCCCCTCCCCCTCCCTCCCTGCCCCTTCCCCAGATTGTTGTCCATGTCCACTGTTCATGCATACATGCATATAAGTTCTGTGGTTCATCCCTCCCCCACATTCCCCCTCCTTAGGGGATTGTCAGTCTGTACCCCGCTTCTGTGTCTCTGGGACTACCCCATTCATCAAACTGTTATGTTCATTTTATTCCACAGATAAGTGAGATCATATGAAACTTGTCTTTCTCTGTTTGGCTTGTTTCACTTAGGATGATACTTTCAAGGTACCTCCATGTAGCCTCAAAGGATAAGAGATCTTTCTTTCTTACCGCTGCGTAGTACTCCATTGTGTACATGTACCACAGCTTTTTGATCCATTGGTCTACTGATGGACACTTGGGCTGTTTTCAGAGCTTAGTGATTGTAAATAGTGCTGCTACAAAGATGGGGGTACATATATTCTTTCTGATTGGTGATTTATGCTTCTTAGGGTATATTCCTAGAAGTGGGATCACGGGGTCAAATGGAAGATCAATTGTTAATTTTTTGAGGTGACACCATTTTTTTTCCATAGTGGCTGCACCAGTCTGCATTCCCACCAGCAGTGCACTAGAGACCCCTTTTCTCCACACCCTCGCCAACAATTGTTGTTTGATGATTTCTTGATGGCGGCCATTCTGACAGGTGTGAGGTGATACCTCATTGTTGTTTTGATTTGCATCTCTCTGGTGATGAGTGATGATGAGCATTTCTTCATATGTTTCTTAGCCATTTGTATGTCCTGTTTGGAGAGGTGTCTATTTAGTTTCTCTGCCCATTTTTTTAATTGGATTCTTTGTCTTCCTTTTGTGGAGTTGTATGAGCACTCTATATGTATTGGAAATTAACCCCTTATCTGATATATCATTGGCAATTATGCTCTCCCATACAGTGGGTAGCCTTTCCGTTTTGATGATTGTATCTTTCGCTGTGCAGAAGCTTTTGAGTTTGATGTAGTCCCATGTGTTCATTTTCTCCTTTGTTTCTATTGCCTTAGGTGATGTGTCAGTAAAAATTCTGCTGCGTATGATGTCTGAAATTTTGTTGCCCACAGTCTCTTCTAGGATTTTTATGGATTCAAGAGTCACATTTAAGTTTTTATCTATTTTGAGTTTATTCTGGTGTAGGGTGTAAGTTGATGGTCTAGTTTCATTTTTCTGCAAGTAGCTGTCCAATTTTCCCAGCACCATTTATTAAAGAGGCTGTCTTTACACCACTGTATGCTCTTGCCAACTTTGTCAAATATTAATTGAGCATATTGCCTTGGGTCCATTTCTGGGTTCTCTGTTCTGTTCCACTGGTCTATATACCTGTTCTTGTGCCAGTACCAGGCTGTTTTGATTATAGTGGCTTTGTAGTATAACCTGAAATCTGGTATTGTGATCCCTCCAACTTGTTCTTCCTTTTCAAGATTGCTGTGGCTATTCGAGGCCTTTTTTGGTTTCATATGAACTTTTGGAGTAATTGTTCTAATTCTGTGAAGTATGCCATTGGTATTTTGATGGGGATTGCGTTGAATTTATAGATTGCTTTGGACATTTTAATGATGTGAATTCTCCCAATCCATGAAGAGGGTATGTGCTTCCACTTTTTTATATCTTGCTCTATTTCTTTTTTCAAAGACCTGTAGTTTTCTGCGAATAGGTCCTTTATTTCTAAGTTTATTCCTAGGTATCTTAATTTTTTTGCAGCAATGGTAAATGGGATTGTTTTCTTAGTTTCTCTTTCTGTGAGTTCATCATTGGTGTATAAGAATGCCATCGACTTCTTGACGTTAATTTTGTATCCTGCTACTTTGCCAAATTCATTTATTAAGTCTAGTAAACTTTTGGTGGAGTCTTTGGGGTTTTCTACGTACAGTATCATGTCATCTGCAAATAATGACAATTTCACTTCCTCATTTCCAATTTGGATCCCTTTTATTTGTTCTTCCTGTCTGATTGCTATGGCTAAGACTTCCAGTACTATGTTAAATAGGAGTGGCAAAAGTGGGCATCCTTGCCTTGTTCCTGTTCTTAAGGGAAATGCTTTTAGTTTTTGCCCATTGAGTATGATGTTGGCTGTAGGTCTTTCATATATGGCTTTTATTATGTCTAGATATGATCCCTCTATTCCCACACTGCTGAGCATTTTTATCAGAAACGGATGCTGGATTTTGTCAAAGGCTTTTTCAACATCTATTGATATTATCATGTGGTTTTTATTCTTCATTTTATTTATGTGGTGTATCACATTTATGGATTAGCGAATATTGTACCAGCCTTGCATCCCTGGGATGAATCCCACTTGGTCATGGTGGATAATTTTTTTGGTGTATTGTTGGATTCGATTTGCTAGTATTTTGTTCAGGATTTTGGCATCTATGTTCATCAGGGACATTGGCCTGTAGTTTTCATTCTTTGTTGTGTCTTTTTCTGGTTTTGGAATTAGAATTATGCTGGCTTCATTAAATGAGTTTTAAGTCTTCCTTCTTCTTGAATTTTTTGAAATAGTTTGAGGAGAATGGGCATTAGTTCTTTGAATGTTCCGTAAAACTCCACCGTGAAGCCATCCGGGCCTGGGCTTTTGTTTGCTGGGAGAGTCTTGATTACATCTTCAATTTCTTGTGTTGTTAATTGGTCTGTTCAAGTTTTCTATCTCTTCCTGATCCAGTTTTGGGAGACTATATGTTTCTAGGAATTTGTCCATTTCACTTAGATTTTCGAATTTGTTGCCGTATAATTGTTCATAGTAGTTGTTAACGATCTTTTGTATTTCTGTGGTGTCCGTTGTTATCTCTCCTCTTCCATTTCTGATTTTATGTATTTGGTTTCTCTCTCTTTGTTTCTTTGTGAGTCTAGCTAAGGGTCCATCAATCTTGTTTATCTTTTCGAAAAACCAGCTCTTTGTTTCATTGATGCTTTGAATTGTTTTTTGGTCTCTATGTAATTTATTTCTGCTCTGATCCTTACTATTTCCTTCCTTCTACTTTCTCTGGGGTCTTTTTGTTTGCTCTCTAGTTCTTTAAGTTGTGAGGTTAGATAGTCTATTAGAGATTTTTCTTCTTTTTTGAGGTAGGCCTGTAGTGCTATGAACTTCTCTCTCAGAACTGCTTTTGCTGCATCCAATAGATTTTGTGTTGTTGTGTCTTCATTTTCATTGGTTTCCAGGAAGTTTTTGATTTGTTCCTTGATCTCCTCGGTGACCCATTCATTGTTTAATAACATGCTATTTAGCTTCCATGTGTTAAAATGTCTTTGTATGTTCTTCTTGCAATTGATTTCTAGTTTCATGCCATTGTGGTCTGAGAAGATGCTTGGGTGTTGTTTCTTTGTCTCACAATTTTAACAGTCTGGTTGCTCTAGGCTTGGTGAGGGATGTTGAAATGTGTAGTAAGGTCAGTGTGTATCAAATAAGGCTTCTGTGCCTCCCAGATTATTTTGGTGTATGGGCCCTCTTGCCTGCTATGGATCCTGGAGGACTGATGACTGGTAGCTGGTACTAGTCTCTTGTGCAAGTCTCAGCTTCTTGAGTCTTGCTGCTTCTTGGGCTGGGGAACCACTCCTGATTAGCCTCTGCTGATGCTGGTGGGAATGGGTCTCAGCTGCCAATCTGTGCTGTTGCTGCCTTGGAATGGATGCTGCTCCCAAGCCTCTTTTGCTGGGGGTGTCTTGGGTCCTGAGCCTCCGCTGCTGTTAGTGGTGCAGCTCCACTCCCACCTAGTCACTGCTGCTGTGGGGGATAGTCCTCAGCTCTGATCAGGCTTCTGCTGTGGGGGACAGTGCTCAGCTCCTGGTTGATTGGAGCTACTGCAGCAGGCACCTTGATAGCACCGCTACTGTATGCTGGTCCACGTTGACACAGTGGGGTCCACTGGTCTGATGATGCAAGGCACTCCAGTGGACTCAGGTTGCTTGGCCCTAGCCACTCCCAACTTTCTCCTCCCAGAGCAGACCAGTGATCTTTCCAAATGGTGGGGCCTTTGGCCACACAGGGAGAAGCTTGCTTATGTGCCACTTATCGCGGTAGTCGGCTGCTTCCCGTCCACAGCACAGGAAACTTCTGCCTCACATTTCTGCACTGCTCAAGTCGTCCACACTCACATTCACTCACACTATTCTCACTGTCGCTCACACTCTCACGCACTCACCTTCACTCCAGTTCTGCCCACTGCCATCTTCCTATGTCTGCATTGCATCTACTTATTTTAAAAACACCGACAAAATCTCATTCTCCTGAGGTCACATGTTTTTATCCCTACACTCCCAGTGCCAAGCTTAGGGTGGGATACTTATTGTCATGAATACCAGTCAGCTTTCCAGCCACTTGTTTGATGATTTGTTGATGGCGGCCATTCTGACAGGTGTGAGGTGATACCTCATTGTTGTTTTAATTTGCATCTCTCTGATGATTAGTGATGTTGAGCATTTCTTCATATGTCTCTTAGCCATTTGTAAGTCCTGTTTGGAGAGGTGTCTATTCAGCTCCTCTGCCCATTTTTTAATTGGGTTCTTTGTCTTCCTTTTGTGGAGTTGTATGTGTACTGTATATATTTTGGAAATTAACCCCTTATCTGATGTATCATTGGCAATGATGTTCTCCCATACAGTGGGTTGCCTTTCCATTTTGATGGTTGTTTATTTTGCTGTGCAGAAGCTTTTGAGTTTGATGTAGTCCCATGTGTTCATTTTTTCCTTTGTTTCTGTTCCCTTAGGTGATGTATCAGTAAAAATTCTGCTGCATATGATGTCCAAAATTTTGTTGCCTACATTTTCTTCTAGAATTTTTATGGATTCATGGGTCACATTTAAGTCATTTATCCATTTTGAGTTTCTTTTTGTGTATTGTGTAAGTTTTATTTTTTTGCATGTAGTTGTCCAATTTTCCCACCACCATTTATTAAAGAGGGTGTCTTTACTCCACGTTGTGCTCTTGCCCCCTTTGTCAAATATTAATTGAGCATATTGCCTTGGATCCATTTCTGGGTTCTCTATTCTGTTCCACTGGTCTATTTGCCTGTTCTTGTGCCAGTACCAGGCTGTTTTGATTACAGTCACTTTGTAGTATAATCTGATACCTGGTATTGTGGTCCCATATACTTTGTCTTTCTTTTTCAAAAGTGCTGTGGCCATTCGAAATCTTTTTTGGTTCCATATGAACTTTTGAAGTATTTGTTCTAGTTCTGTGAAATATGTCATTGGTATTTTGATGGGGATTGCATTGAATCTATAGATTGCATTGGGTAATATGGACATTTTAATGATGTTAATTCTTCCAATCCATGAACAAGGTATGTGCTTCCACTTTTTTATATCTTCCTCTATTTCTTTTTGCAATGTCCTGTAGTTTTCTGCAAACTGGTACTTTACTTCTTTGGTTAAGTTTATTCCTAGGTATCTTAATTTTTTTGCTGCGATGGTAAATGGGATTGTTTTTTCAGTTTTTCTTTCTTTGAGTTCATCACTGGTGTATAAGAATGCCATTGATTTCTTGACGTTAATTTTGTATCCTGCTATTTTGCCTAATTCATTTAGTAAGTCTAGTAGATTTTTGATGGAGTCTTTACGGTTTTCTATGTATAATATCATGTCATCTGCAAATAATGACAGTTTCATTTCCTCTTTTCTAATTTGGATCCCTTTTATTTTTTCTTCATGTCTGATTTCTGTGGCTAAGACTTCCAGTACAATGTTAAATAAGAGTGGCGAAAGTGGACATCTCTGTCTTGTTCTTGTTCTTAAGGGAAATGTTTTTAGTTTCTGTCCATTGAGTCTGATGTTGGCTGTAGGTCTTTCATATATGGCCTCTACTATGTTGAGATATGATCCCCCTACTTCCACATTGCTGAGAATTTTTAACTGAAATGGATGCTGGATTTTGTCAAAAGCTTTTTCAGCATCTATTGATATAATCATGTGGTTTTTATTCTTCATTTTGTTTATGTGGTGTGTAACATTTATTGATTTGTGAATATTGTACCAGCCTTTCATCCCTGGGATGAATCCCATTTGGTCATGGTGAATAATTTATTTAATGTATTGGTGGATCCGATTTGCTAGTATTTTGTTCAGGATTTGGGCATCTGTGTTCATCAGGGATATTGGCCTGTAGTTTTCTTTCTTTGTAGTGACTTTTTCTGGTTATGGAATTAGAATTATGCTGGCCTCATAAAATGCATTTGGAAGTCATCCTTCTTTTTAAATGTTTTTGAAGTAGTTTGAAGAGAATGGGTGTTAGTTTTTTTTTGAGTGTTCAGTAAAACTCCCCCCTGAAGCCATCTGGGCCCGGGCTTTTGTTTACTGGGTGAGTCTTGATTACCTCTTCAATTTCCTTAGTTGTTATTGGTCTGTTCAAGTTTTCTATCTCTTCCTGGTCCAGTTTTGGGACATTGTGTTTCTAGAAATTTGTCCATTTCACTCAGATTGTCAAATTTGTTGCCATATAATTGTTCATTGTAGCTGTGAAAAATCTTGTATTTTTGTGGTGTCAGTTGTTACATCTCTTCTTTCATTTATGATTTTGTGCATTTGGGTTCTCTCTTTGTTTCTTGTAAGTGTAGGTAAGGGTCCTTCAATCTTTTTTATCTTTTCAAAAAACCAGCTTTTGTTACATTGATCCTTTGAATTGTTATTTTGGTCTCTATGTCATTTATTTCTGCTCTGATCTTTACTATTTCTCTCCTTCTACTTGCTCTGGGGTTTTCTTTTTGTTTGCTTTCTAAATCTTTAAATTGTGAGGTTAGACAGTCAATTAGAAATTTTTCTTGTTTCTTGCTGTAGGCCTGTAGTGCTATGAACTTCCCTCTCAGAACTGCTTTGGTGCATCCCATAGATTTTGTGTTGTGTGTTCATTTTTATTGGTTTCCAGAAAGTTTTTAATTTCTTCCTTGATCTCCTCAGTGACCCATTTGTTGTTTCAAAACATGTTATTTAGCCTCCATGTGTTCAAATGTCTTTGTATGTTCTTCTTGCAATTGATTTCTAGTTTCATGCCATTGTTATCTGAGAAGATCCTTGATATGATTTCAATCTTCTTGAAGTTGTAGAGACTTAATTTGCATCCTAACGTGGTCTATCATTGAGAATGTCCCATGTGCACTTGAGAAGAATCTGAATTCTGTAGTTTTGGGTTGTAAATCTCTGTAGGTATCTGTTAAATCTGTTTGTTCTAGTGCTTCATTTAGAGTCTCTGTTTCCTTGTTAATTTTTTGTCTAGAGTATCTATCCAGTGGTGTCAATGGGGTGTTGAAGTCCCCTGCTATGAGTGTATTGCTATCGATTTCTTCTTTTAAGTCCTCCAGAAGATTTTTAATATATTTTGGGCTCCTATATTGGGTGCATATATGTTTGTCAAGGTTATATCTTCCTGTTGGATGGATCCTTTCAATATTATGTAGTGGCCTTCTTTGTCTATAATTATGGTCTTCATTTTGAAATCCTTTTTATCAGATATGAGTATTGCTACTCCAGCTTTTTTTTTGCTTGGAAAATTTTTCACTTTCAACCTATGTGAATCTTTTGTTGTGAGGTGGGTCTCTTGTAAATAAACAACATATAGATGACTCATGCTGTCTTATCCAATCAGCTACTCTGTGTCTTTTTATTGGAGCATTCAGTTCATTTACATTTAAGGTGATTATTGGTATGTACTTATTTATTGCTGTTGTTGTTTAGTTAGGTTATATTTTCCCTCCCATTTCTTCTACTAATTATATCAATCCTTTTTTTTTTATTGATTAATTTTTGTTACAGATGATTCTCCTTTTTTCCCCCACTGATTCCCCCCTCCCCCTCCCTCCCTGCCCCTTCCCCAGATTGTTGTCCATGTCCACTGTTCATGCATACATGCGTATAAGTTCTGTGGTTCATCCCTCCCCCACCTCCCCACTCCTTAGGGGATTGTCAGTCTGTACCCCGCTTCCGCATCTCTGGGACTACCCCATTCATCAAAATGTTATGTTCATTATAT
Organism: Molossus molossus; assembly: GCF_014108415.1. Taxonomy (NCBI): domain Eukaryota; kingdom Metazoa; phylum Chordata; class Mammalia; order Chiroptera; family Molossidae; genus Molossus; species Molossus molossus. The sequence continues at coordinate 55,540,002 of NW_023425399.1, read as the reverse complement.
TCCACAAATATGTGAGATCATATGAAATTGGTCTTTCTCTGTTTGGCTTGTTTCACTTAGGATGATACTTTCCAGGTCCCTCCATGTAGTCTCAAAGGATAAGAGATCTTTCTTTCTTACCACTGCGTAGTACTCCATTGTGTATATGTACCACAGCTTTTTGATCCATTCATCTACTGATGGGCACTTGGGCTGTTTCCAGATCTTAGCGATTGTAAATAGTGCTGCTACAAAGATGGGGGTACATATATTCTTTCTGATTGGTGTTTTATGCTTCTTAGGGTATATTCCTAGAAGTGGGATCACGGGGTCAAATGGAAGATCAATTTTTAATTTTGTGAGGTGACACCATTTTGTTTTCCATAGTGGCTGCAACAGTCTGCATTCCCACCAGCAGTGTACTAGAGTCCCCTTTTCTTCACACCCTTGCCAACAATTGTTGTTTGATGATTTCTTGATGGCGGCCAATCTGACAGATGTGAGGTGATACCTCATTGTTGTTTTGATTTGCATCTCTCTGATGATTAGTGATGGTGAGCATTTCTTCATATGTTTCTTAGCCATTTGTATGTCCTGTTTGAAGAGGTGTCTATTTAGTTCCTCTGCCCATTTTTTAATTGGATTCTTTGTCTTCCTTTTGTGGAGTTGCATGAGCACTCTATATGTATTGGAAATTAACCCCTTATCTGATATATCATTGGCAATTATGCTCTCCCATACAGTGGGTAGCCTTTCCGTTTTGATGATTGTATCTTTCGCTGTGTAGAAGCTTTTGAGTTTGATGTAGTCCCATGTGTTCATTTTCTCTTTTGTTTCTATTGCCTTAGGTGATGTGTCAGTAAATATTTTGCTGCATATGATGTCTGAGATTTTGTTGCCCACAGTCTCCTCTAGGATTTTTATGGATTCAAGAGTTACATTTAAGTCTTTTATCCATTTTGAGTTTATTTTGGTGTAGGGTGTAAGTAGATGGTCTAGTTTCATTTTTCTGCAAGTAGCTGTCCAATTTACCCAGCACAATTTATTAAAGAGGATGTCCTTACTCCACTGTATGCTCTTGCCACCTTTGTCAAGTATTAATTGAGCATATTGCCTTGGGTCCATTTCTGGGTTCTCTGTTCTGTTCCACTGGTCTACATACTTGTTCTTGTGCCAGTACCAGGCTGTTTTGATTATAGTGGCTTTGTAGTATAACCTGAAATCTGGTATTGTGATCCCTCCAACTTTGTTCTTCCTTTTCAAGATTGCTGTGGCTATTCGAGGCCTTTTTTGGTTACATATGAACTTTTGAAGTAATTGTTCTAATTCTGTGAAGTATGCCATTGGTATTTTGATGGGGATTGCGTTGAATTTATAGATTGCTTTGGGTAATATGGACATTTTAATGATGTGAATTCTCCCAATCCATGAAGAGGGTATGTGCTTCCACTTTTTTATATCTTGCTCTATTTCTTTTTTAAAAGACCTGTAGTTTTCTGCGAATAGGTCCTTTATTTCTTTGGTTAAGTTTATTCCTAGGTATCTTAATTTTTTTGCCGCAACGGTAAATGGGATTGTTTGCTTAGTTTCTCTTTCTGTGAGTTCATCATTGGTGTATAAGAATGCCATCGACTTCTTGACATTAATTTTGTATCCTGCTACTCTGTCAAATTCATTTATTAGGACTAGTAAACTTTTGGTGAGGTCTTTGGGATTTTCTATGTACAGTATCATGTCCTCTGCAAATAATGACAACTTCACTTCTTCCTTTCCAATTTGGATGCCTTTTATTTTTTCTTCCTGTCTGATTGCTGTGCCTAAGACTTCCAGTACTATGTTAAATAGGAGTGGCGAAAGTGGGCATCCTTGCCTTCTTCCTGTTCTTAAGGGAAATGCTTTTAGTTTTTGCCCATTGAGTATGATGTTGGCTGTAGGTCTTTCATATATGGCTTTTATTATGTCTAGATATGATCCCTCTATTCCCACACTGCTGAGCATTTTTATCAGAAACGGATGCTGGATTTTGTCAAAGGCTTTTTCAGCATCTATTGATATTATCATGTGGTTTTTATTCTTCATTTTATTTATGTGGTGTATCACATTTATGGATTAGCGAATGTTGTACCAGCCTTGCATCCCTGGGATGAATCCCACTTGGTCATGGTGGATAATTTTTCTGGTGTATTGCTGGATTCGATTAGCTAGTATTTTGTTCAGGATTTTGGCATTTATGTTCATCAGGGACATTGGCCTGTAGTTTTCATTCTTTGTTGTGTCTTTTTCTGGTTTTGGAATTAGAGATATGCTGGCTTCATAAAACGAGTTTGTAAGTCTTCCTTCTTCTTGAATTTTTTGAAATTGTTTGAGGAGAATGGGTATTAGTTCTTCTTTGAATGTTCCTTAAAACTCCCCCGTGAAGTCATCTGGGCCTGGGCTTTTGTTTGCTGGGAGAGTCTTGATTACATCTTCAATTTCTTCTGTTGTTATTGTTCTGTTCAAGTTTTCAATCACTTCCTGATCCAGTTTTGGGAGACTATGTGTTTCTAGAAATTTGTCCATTTCGCTTAGATTTTCAAATTTGTTGCCATATAATTGTTCATAGTAGTTGTTAACGAGCTTTTGTATTTCTGTGGTGTCAGTTGTTATCTCTCCTGTTTCATTTCTGATTTTAGCGTATTTGGGTTCTCTTTCTTTGTTTCTTGGTGAGTCTAGCTAAAGGTCCATCAATCTTGTTTATCTTTTCGAAAAACCAGCTCTTTGTTTTATTGATCGCCTGAATTGTTTTTTTGGTCTCTATGTCGTTTATTTCTGCTCTGATCCTTACTATTCCTTCCTTCTACTTCTCTGGGGTTTTCTTTTTGTTTATTCTTTAGTTCTTTAAGTTGTGAGGTTAGGTAGTCTATTAGAGATTTTTCTTCTTTTTTGAGGTAGGCCTGTAGTGCTATGAACTTCCCTCTCAGAACTGCTTTTGCTGCATCCCATAGATTTTGTATTGTTATGTCCTCATTTTCATTGGTTTCCAGGAAGTTTTTGATTTGTTCCTTGATCTCCTCGGTGACCCATTCATTGTTTAATAACTTTCTATTTAGCTTCCATGTGTTAAAATGTCTTTGTATATTCTTCTTGCAATTGGATTTCTAGTTTCATACTATTGTGGTCTGGTCTGAGAAGATGCTTGTTATAATTTCAATCTTCTTGAACTTGTAGAGACTTAGTTTGTGCCCTAACATGTGGTCTATCTTTGAGAATGTTCCATGTGCACTTGAGAAGAATGTGAATTCTGTAGTTTTGTGGTGTAGTTCTCTGTAGATATCTATTAAATCCATTTGGTTTAGTGCTTCATTTAGAGTCTTTGTTTTCTTGCTAATTTGTTGTCTAGAGGATTTATCCAGTGATGTGAGCGGGGTGTTGAAGTTCCCTGCTATGATTGTATTGCTATCGATTTCTCCTTTGAAGTCCTCCATTAGTTTTTTAATATATTTTGGTGTTCCTATATTGGGTGCATATATGTTTATCAAGGTTATATCTTCGTGTTGGATAGATCCTTTCAATATTATGTAGTGGCCTTCTTTGTCTCTAGTTATGGCCTTCAATCTGAAGTCTATTTTATCAGATATAAGTATTGCTACCCCAGCTTTTTTTTCTTTTCCATTTGCTTGAAAGATTTTTTTCCATCCCTTCACTTTCAATCTATGTGAGTCTTTTGTTGTTAGGTGGGTCTCTTGTAAACAACATATGGATGAGTCATGCTTTCTTATCCAATCAGCTACTTTGTGTCTTTTTATGGTAGCATTCAGTCCATTTACATTTAAGGTGGTTATTGATATGTACTTATTTATTGCCATTTTTGTTTTGTGTGGTTCTATTTTCCTTCCCATTTCTCCTGGTAATTACAGCAGTCCTTTTAACATTTCTTGTAGTGCTGGTTTGGTGCTAATGTATTCCTTTAGCCTTTTTTTGTCTGAAAATCTCTTTATTTGACCTTCTATTTTGAATTATAGCCTTACTGGGTAGAGTAGTCTTGGATTCAGATCCTTGTTTTTCATGACCTTGATTATTTCATGCCATTCCCTTCTAGCCTGTAGTGTTTCTTGTGAAAAGTCAGCTGAGAGCCTTATGGGGTTTCCTTTGTAGGTAACCTGTTGCTTATCTCTTGCTGCTTTTAGGATTCTCTCTTTGTCTTTAATTTTTGACAGTTTGATTACTATGTGTCTTGGTGTGGGCCTGTTTGGGTTCTTTTTACTTGGGGCTCTCTGAGCTTCTTGAACTTGAATGCCTCTTCCTTCACCAAATTAGGGAAGTTTTCTGTCACTATTTCTTTGAATATATTCTCTAGCCCTAGCTTACTTTCTTCTTCTTCAGGGACTCCTATGATACGAATATTATTCCGTTTCCAGTTGTCCCACAGTTCTCTTAAGCTTTCTTCCTGTTTTTTAATTGTTTTTTCCTTTTGGTTTTCTGATTGGTTGATTTCTTCTAGCCTGTCTTCTAATTCACTGATCCAGTCCTCAGCTTCCCCTACTCTGCTTTTTAGACCTTCCAGTGTGTTTTTCATTTCTGATATGTCATTCTTCATTTCTTCCTGTTGGTTTTTCATTTCCAGCTGGTTTATTTTCAACATTTCTATGTCTTTACTCATGTTGCTCATGTCCTTACACATGCTGTTGAGCTTCCGCAACATCATGGCTCTAAATTCTAGTTCTGTTAACTTGCTTAACTGCACCTCATTTATTTCATCTTCTGTAGAGGTCTCTTGTTCTTTCATTTGGCTTTTGTTTCTGTTTCTCACCATTTTGGTTATCACAGTGGGCTTTGGAGTCTGCCAAGTTTTCCCAGTGGGTGTTAGTGTTCTGCTGTTTGTGGCTCCCTCTCCTGGGTTTGGATGCACCAGGGAAGACCCACTTTAATCCCGCCAAGTCCCCTGTTCTTCAGGAGCTGGTGTAGCTCCAGCCGAGGGCTTAGCAGGCAACAGTGTACTCAGGGCCCATGCAGGGTGGCAAGGGAGGCAGTGGGAGTAATATCCCACTGAGTTCTCTGATCCCGCCGAGTCCCCTGGTGCCCGCGAGTCTGTGGGCCTCAGCCGAGTGTTCAGCAGGCTACAGAGTTCCCAGGGTCCATGCAGGATGGCAAGGGAGGTGGTAGGATTAACTTCCCTCTGAGTTCCCTGGCCCTGCCGAGTCCCCTGGTCTTAGGGAGACTGTGCAGCTCCAGCTGAGAGCTTAGCAGACTACAGAGTTCCCAGGGCTCATGCAGGGTCGCAAGGGAGGCGGTAGGATTAACCTCCCGCCGAGTTCCCTGGTCCCGCCGAGTTCCCTGGTCTCTGCGAGTCTGTGCGGCTCCAGGGGAGAGTTTAGCAGGCTGCAGAGTTCCCAGGGCCCATGCACGGTGGCAAGGGAGACGGTAGGAGTAACTTCCAGCCAAGTTCCCTGGCCCCGCTGGGTCCCCTGGTCTTTGAGAGACTGTGCGGCTCCAGCTAAGAGCTTAGCAGGCTACAGAGTTCCCAGGGCCCATGCAGGGTCGCAAGGGAGACGGTAGGATTAACTTCCCCCTGAGTTTTCTGGTCCCGCCGAGTCCACTGGTCTCTTCAAGTCTGTGTGGCTCCAGCCACGAGTTTAGCTGGCTACAGAGTTCCCAGGGCCCATGCAGGGTGGCAAGAAAGATGGTAGGATTAACTTCCCGCTGAGTTCCCTGGGGCCCGTGAGTCTGTGCGGCTCCAGCAGAGACTTTAGCAGGCTACAGAGTTCCCAGGGCCCATGCAGGGTGGGAAGGGAGGCGGTAGCAGTAACTTCCAGCCGAGTTCCCTGGCCCCTGCCCAGGCTGCTGCGGAACCTGGGCTCTCGGTCCCCTCTCGCGTCCTCGTAAGCCTACCTGGATTGAGTGGGTGTTTCTGGTTAAGTGGTCCTCCAAGATGTCTTTTGGCTGCCCTTTCCTGATGATTTGCCTTTATTTTCCTTGTAAATCCAGTTTGGTCTTGGGAGATGGTCTGTGTCGCTCCATTCACTTCGCCGCCATTTTCTCAATCCTCTCTGATAGGCGACTCCAGAGTACATCTACATCAGTCCTTTTAACATTTCTTGTAGTGCTGGTTTGGTGCTAATGTATTCCCTTAGCTTTTTTTTTTTTGGGGGGGGGGGTCTGGGAAGCTCTTTATTTGACCTTCTATTTTGAATGACAGCCTTGCTGAGTAGGGTAGTCTTGGATTCAGATCCTTGTTTTTCATGACCTTGATTACTTCATGCCACTCCCTTCTGGCCTGTAGTGTTTCTTGTGAGAAGTCAGCTGAGAGCCTTATGAAGTTTCCTTTCTAGGTAACCTGTTGCTTATCTCTTGCTACTTTTAGGATTCTCTGTTTGTCGTTACTTTTTGGCATTTTAATTACTATGTGTCTTGTCGGCCTGTTTGGGTTCTTTTTACTTGGGGCTCTCTGAGCTTCTTGAACTTAAATGCCTTCTTCCTTCACCAAATTAGGGAAGTTTTCTGTCACTATTTCTTTGAATATATTCTCTAACCCTTGCTCATTTTCTTCTTCTTTGGGGACTCCTATGAGGCTAATATTATTATGGTTTTTTTTTTATTGCCCCACAGTTCTCTTAAGCTGTCTTCCTGTTTTTTAATCGATTTTCCTTTTGGTTTTCTGATTAGTTGATTTTTTCTACCCTGTCTTCTAATTCACTGATCCAGTCCTCAGCTTCCTCTACTCTGCTCTTCAGACCTACCAATGTGTTCTTTATTTCTGATATGTCACTCTTGTTGCTTCTTGGTGGTTTTTAATTTCCATTTTTTTATTTTTATTTTCAGCATCTCTATGTCCTTACTTATGCTGTTGAGCTTGCTCAAGATCATGGCTCTGAATTTTAGCTCTGTTAACTTGCCTAACTGCTCCACATTGATATCATCTTCGGTGGAGGTCTCTTCTTATTTCATTTGGCTTTTGTTTCTGTGTTTCACCATTTTGGCTATCACAGTGGGCTTTGGATCCTGCCAAGTTTTCCCTGTAGGTATTGGTGTTCTGCTGTTTGTGGCTCCCTCTCCTGGGTTTAGATGAGCGAGGGAGGACCCACGTTAAGCACCACTGTTAAGTCTTACTTTCCTGGTTAAAGTTGCTAGCCCAGGAATGGTAATGTTATCCTCTAACTTTTTGCCTGGAGGCTTGCAGTCCAGGTTACTTGAAGAGTTTTGGGTTGTTAGTTGATTGAAAAACTTCCTCAGGTGCTCAGAATAAGGGGATTTCCCAAGGGTGGGGCAGATGCTGGTTGTTATTAAGCCTCAATTTGCATTTCAATGGCCCACTGGATGGGGTTGAATCTTCGATGGAGGGGCTGCTGCCGCTCCCCAGAGCCCTGGGAAGGAGCAATATGGCCACTGTCCTGCGTGGCTTTAACTCAGCAAATGCTATGAGCGCCCTCCAAATCCCGAGTGTTCCCACACCGTTCCAGTCCAGTCTGCCCTCCCTCTGCCAGAGCCCAACGTGAGTGGCTGTGGCTATTTTAGCCTCTGTCCCAGCTCTGTGCTGTGGAGCCACTTGGGAGTTTAACTCGAGGGTGCTGCTCCCAGCTAAGGCCGCTGCCAATATGCTGATCCTGGGCTCCCAGCCCCAGTCTCGTGCCTTCATAATCCTACCAGGATCGAGTCAGTGTCCCTGTTTATGTGGTCCTCGCCAGCTGCTTTTCTGTTGCTTTTCCCCGTCAATTTGTCTGTGTTTTAGTTGTAATTCCAGTTTGGTCCTAGAAGATGGTCTGTGTAGTTTCCATTCACTCCGCCCCCATTTTGGAATCTCTCTGTTTCTCTTAACTATGAAGAAAATACATAGCTTTAGTTTCATCTACATTAAAAAGCATTCCAGGAGAGATTCTAGATATCCAATATTCTCCCATCTCTAACACAATGACTGTTTTCTTTTCTCCAAAACCCATGCTTTCACTTATTTGTTCAATGGTCATTTTTATTTTCTTACCCTACAATCACAATGTGCATAGTTGTATGTGCTGGCCATGGAAAGAGTGGGTGGCAACCACTCAGCACGCCACTGAGACCTTTCCCTTGGATCTCCATAGTCTCCTGGCTTAGTTAGTGTTGTCATGAATGGAGCAGGGTGGGTACTTCTTTTTTACAGCTGTTGAGTACAATGGGGCAGCCACAGGCAAGGAGGGATGTCCAAAAACAGGGCCAGGTCCAAACATGACATGATCCAGCATGTTCTGACTGGCCTGCCAGATCTCCGAGAGGGGGCTGAGGGTGCAGTTGAATCCAGGATTCAAGTTACTGTGGGAGGTAGAGGTGGCTGCCAGGCTGGTCAGGAGCCTATGGCCAGCTGCTCCTGGGTTATATTTAGCTGCTGCTGCTAAAGACAACAAGAACACTCAGGCATTCCAGGCAGATGCACCATACGCTGCCTAAGTGGTTCTGGTCTTGGGCATATTGATAGTTTCTCATTTTGCAGGGACTATTTAAAGATGCCTCAATAAAGAAATAAGAGGGGAGGGGGAAGCTGTTATAAAATAAAAGAGACTTAAAAGAAACACAGTGACCAAACACAATGCTTCACCTTTTTTTGTGTCCCAATTCCAACAAACCAACTCTAACAGCTTAATGTTAAAGTTATCTAAAGACATTTAGGATAATATGAACATAGGCTGTGAATTAAAAGATATTAAAGAATTATTAATTTGGGGGTATGATGATATGATTAAATTTTTGTTATTAATCCTTACCTGAGGACATTTTTCCATCAATTCTTAGAGAGAGTGGAAGGGAGGGAGGGAAGAAGAAAGAGAAACATCAATGTGGCTCTTACATATCAATTGTTTATCACCCACATGACCCTGAACAGGATGGGGATCAAACCTGCAACTCAGGTATGTACCCTTGACTGGGACATGAACCCAAGACCTTTAGGTCCACAGGTCAACACTCTGACCCCTGAGCCAAACTGGCCAAGACTAATTAGAATTTTTTAAAGTCCTTATCTGCTAAAGACACAAATTGAAATATTTGCTAATAAAATGAGATGGTCTGGTATTTACTTTACAATATTTAAAAAAAGTGTGTGTGTGTGTGTGTGTGTGTGAGACCCCATGTGTTTTGGGTAGAGGGAGAAGAGATGAAACAATATTGACTGTGATTTGATAACTGTCGAAGCTGAGGGATGACACATGTGTTCATTATCTTATTCTCTTTATATACTTCTGTGTAGATTTGACATTTTCTATAACAAAATGGTAAAAAGTGCTCCAACCAATATATTCTTGTTCATGGCTTTTTTCACTTCTTTTGCATTGTTTTCTGAGGATAAATTCCCATAGTGGGATGACCAGATCTAGGGCTCTGACATGTGCAATCAAAATCCGTCTTCATGTCCTGGCCAGTTTTGCTCAGTGGTTAGAGCGTCGGCCTGTGGTCTAGAGAGACCCTGGTTCGGTTCCCACTAAGGGCACATACTTCGGTTGCAGTTTGTCCCCAGCCCTGGTTGGTCATGTGGGTGGCAGCCACTCGATTTGTAACTTTCACATCGATGTTTCTCTCTCTCTCTCTCTCTTCCTCTCTCTCCCTCCCACTCTATCTGAACAAAAAAATGAAAAAATGTCCTTGGGTGACGATAAAAAAAAAAATCCGTCTTCATTAAGATAGTGCTGGTTTCCATGGCTGTGAGCATGGGGGAGGAGTTTGGGTGTGTGCACCCTTGCTGGGCAGCCTTGGCAGCATTTATTTTGATGTATTTTTAAATCCTCACTTGAGAATACGTTCTTTGATTTTTAGAGAGAGAGAGAAACATCAATGTGAGAGACAAATATCAATGGTTTGCCTCCTGTACCTGCTCTGCTCTGACTGGGATCCAACTTGCAACCTAGGTATGTGCCCTGACTGGGAATCAAACCTGCAACTTTCTGGTGTGCAGGACAGTACCCCAACAAATTGAGTCCCCAGCCAGGGAAACTTATTTCAATTTTAACTTTCACTAATTCAATAGGTATAAAGCATCATTATTCTGATTATTTTATTTTCAGCTCTTTGATTATGAAAAAGGTGAAACATTTGACCCTAGTTAGCCACTAGCTGCATTTCCTTCTGCCCCCCCCCAGACATTTGTACAGTTACCTATATGATCTTTGATGTTAATATTTCCAAATATATTCCAAAGCTTCAACTACATTTTCAGTAGATTTTCTATGATGGGAACGCATATAGTCAGATCTTTAATTTATCTAAAGTTTAACTGAGTCTATGGTGTAAAGAAAGTATGGATTTTTTTCTCTAAAATTTTTTTCCAGATAACTTAACATCATTTTGTAAATTACTTTTTCCTTCACCATCATTTGGTCTTGATTACTGTGTGAATGATGAATTCCTATATCTGATGGGAGTCTGTTTCAAGGCTCTGAATTCTTACTCCAACCTCATCTTTATTTAGGGGTCAGCACCACACATTGTGTCAGTAACTGTTATAGTAGAGTGTGTCCTGGCTTTATACCCAGGCCTGTCAGACCCTACTGTGGCTTCTTTGCCTCCCCATGGTCCCCAATGTCCTGGACCTGGAGTTAGAAAACTCAGTCTGAATTCTAGTTTTGTCACTAGCTGTGTGTCTTTAGATAGGTCCAATAGCCTTCCTGAGACTCACCTCTAAGAAGGCACAATGTGTGACTTGTACCCAGGTGAAATGCCTGTACTTAATAAGTGCTCAGCACATGCTTGTATTTTAGGACTTAAAACTGGTCTTTGGGAGTAAGTGAGCCTGCAACTTGGGTGGGCTTGGGAGAGTTGAGGGTGTCACTACCATCACACTTGGCAATGTGTGCCAGCCTGTAGAGCCAGAGGTGGGTGCTGGATACTGAGGCATCTCATACTCATATGAGTCACTGTTGATCTCGGCCCTGTTTTCATAGTTACCACCTCAGGATGGGGAGTACTCAGGCACTCTTCCAAGGAGGCCCTTTTGATATATGGCCATCAGTTTGTTCTGCCATGGACCATGGTTGAGCAGGACTGTATTTCCCTCCTGTATAGCAGAGGTGGTCCAAAGGGCACAGACAGGGAGTGTCACTGAGCAAGATCAGAGAACCAAGCTTGTCTGGCCAGGGTCCGGGAGTGTGTCAATTCTGATGTCCAAGAAAGAGACACTGAGATGTCATGAGACATGCAAGAGGCTTATGGAGGAAATGACCATGGAGAATGAAGGGATGAAGTAAGAACAGGAGCAACCGGAACGCCTTGGCCTAGGTTCAGGGCTGACATCTGAGAAAGGAGAGGGGGTAGGAGGGAGGACTGGGAGGAAGAGCTTCAGACTACAGTGCATGCTGGAGACACCTTGGTCAAGCTCGTAGGGAGCCCCAGAGCTTAAACTGCCCATGGGGCTCTTGGGTTTGGCTAGAGTGGCAACTCCAGTACCCACTATGCTTGGTCCTTGACCTGCACATGAAGCTATGCTGGATCCTGAAGGCACAGGAGCTGCAGACTGTCTGCCAACCACATTTCTCCCAGCAAGCCTTCTGCTAAAGGGAGTATGAGCTGCTTCTTGCCCACCAAGGGGACTTCAAGGGTCTCTGACCTTCTGTTTGGGTCTTGGTATGGTGGGGGATGTCATCTCATCCAGACAAAGAAGCAGCATCACATCAAGCCCAGGGAGAACTGTCACTCTTCCTGACACTCTCATTTATATTCAGGAAGAAACTGGTAGATTCACATTGATAGCTTCCAGGACACTGCTAGATGGAGAGCCTTGGGGCTGTGCTGGGAGGCTGGGGCACAAGGAGAAGAGGCTCCATCCTCCCAGTGTCTACTTGGGGGTAGGGGTTGGAGGGATGGGAGACATGCAAGTGTGTGGGCAGAGAGATGTTGTGAGCCTACATGGAGGGGCTTTTGTGGGAAGTGTAAATAAAGTGAGATCTCCTGAGTGCTAAGCTGAGAGCTGGGTTGTGAATAGTAGAATTCATAGATGAAGAGTCAGAGGAATGTGAAGCAAGATGCTAGAGAAAGAAACTGTGTAGGCAAGTGAGTGTGTGGCCCATTGTAGGAGATGGCTAGGTAGTAAGGGCATAGCCAAAGAATGGAGAGTAGCACACTCAGGAGGTGAGAAGGTGCTGTGGAAAATTGTTCCAGAGGAATTCAGAGAGAGTGTTAATGTGCATTTGTAGTGTGCCTAGTGCCAACTGATCATGGAGAATAAAAACATCTTTCCTAGTGTAACTCCCTCCATTGGACTCTGACTCATTTTGGATGGGCCTTGGTCCACTTTGCCCCAGCTACATGGGCCTCTCTTTTCTGGAGTCCTCAGAGCCTTTGCATTAGCTGTTCCCTCTGCCCAGAACACTTTCTCTATATGAGCCCCTGCTTATCCTTTAGGTTGTAGCCCCAAAATCTCCTTCTCTCTGATTAACCCTCTAAGGAACCCCACCCAACAGTCTTTCTCTATTATTACATCACCTGTCCGGCTGTTTTTATAATATGCATCACAACCTGTAATTATCCTGATAAGTATTTTGGTTTACTTATTTCTTGTCTGCCTCTCTCCACAGGTTTATCAGCTCTAAGAGGAGAGGGACTGTGTCTGATTCATGACTGTAGCCCTAGCTCCTAAACTATGCCTGACAGTAGGCGCTCCACAGATCTTTGTGGAGTGAGTGAATCCATGGTGTCTTTAGATCCTTCCCCATGGAGGTAGAATACTGCTCACTTAATTTTCTGTGAGGAAGCAGAGAGTCACTGCTCCACAACACTGTGGGGAGGGACTGTGATTTCCACAGGAGCTTGTGGTAAGGACTGCTGGGTAGATAATTCCTGACTGAGCAGCCTTGCATGGGTCAGCATCCCCCAAATTGCTCATTAAATGACACAGAAAAGAATAACTGTTCCTGTGTGGGTCATGCGAGAGTGGGAGAGACAACACCAGTAAAAACATCCTACACAGAGCCCTGGCTGGTGTGGATAAGTGGTTAGAATGCAAGCCCATGTACCAAAGGGTTGCAGATTTGATTCCCAGTCAAAGGCATGTGCCTAGGTTGTGGGTTTGATCCCCACCTCACTTGGAACACATGCAGAGGCAACCAATTGCTGTGTCTTTCTCACATCAATGTTTCTCTCTCTCTCTCTCTCTCTCTCTCTATCCCCTGACCTCCCTTCCTTCTGCTCTCTAAAAATTAGCAGAAAGAACCAACATGATGGTGGGCAGGACTGGAGTGAGGATGAGAGTGTCAGTGGTGAGCATGTGTGAGAGAGAGTATGTGTAGGAGGGCATCTGTCTGTTGGTGCAGGAACTCAGGGCGGATGGTTCAGTGATCCTGGCAGGGGAGTTCCTGGCTGCTGCTGCATGCTGCTCAGCTAGGAACTTCTCTGTTTGGGACTGGAGAGCACATAATTTTGGAATATCCTCCAGGTCCTCCTTAGAAAGCGGCTTCAGGGAGCAGCCAGCACCCTGAGGCCACAGACAGACAGTCTGACCCACTGCTGCCACAACCTGACACCCAGGATGCATAGACTTGCCCCCATGACCCAGCATGCCTGACACATTACCTCAGGAATACCAGTCCTGCCACAGTGACCTGACACCATTAAAAGCATGAACCTGCTGCCATGACCCCATGAGCCTGATCTGGCATTTCAGGACAACCAGACTGCTAAAATGGGGAGACAAAGAAAAGTACCTCAAATGAAAGGAAAGGGGGAATCACCATAATCAGAATTAAATGAAATGGAGGCAAGAAATTTGTCTGATAGAGTTCATAGTAATGGTTACAAGGATACTCATACAACTAAATGGGAACTGTAAGAAACTTAGTAAGAAAGACAGCAGCATTAAAAATAATATCAAAACCATGAATAAAAATCAATCAGAAATGAAGAAAACATAGCTGAAATATAAATACCCTGGAATTGCTTGGCCAGTGTGGCTCAGTGGATTGAGAGGACTCAGTTTGATTCCTGGTCGGGGCACAAGGCCTGGTCGCAGGCTTGATCCCTAGTGAGGGGCCCTGTAGGAGGCAGTATATTGATGTTTCTTTCTCACATCAATGTTTCTATCTCTCTCTCCCTTCGCTTTCTCTCTAAACAATCAATAAAAACATATTTAAAAAAAAGAGAGAGTGAATACCCTGAAAAGAATAAATGATAGATTGGAAGAAGCTGAGGACCTAATAGTGAATTAGAAGACAATGTAGGAAAAAACATCCAAACAGAGCAGTGAATGAAAATGAAAAAGAAAAAGAAAAAGCAAGAGGATACTTTAAAAGATCATGGAACAATATGAAATGTAACAAAATCCACATCATAGGGGTACCAGAAGGAGAAGAAGCTGAGCAAGGAATAGAGAACCTGTTTAAAGAAATAATGACAGAAAACTTCCCCCACCAGGTGAAGAAAAAAGTCTCACAAATCCAGGAAACACAGAGAGTCCCAATCAAGATGAACCCCAAAAGACCCACACCTAGATACATCATAATAAAAATGGCAAATGTTAAAGATGAAAGAATCTTAAAGGCAACTAAAGAGAGACAGAAAGTTATCCATAAGGGAGCTCCTATTAGACTGTCAGCTGATTTCTTAATAGAAGCATTTTAGGCCAGAAGAGAGTGGCATGAAGTATACAAAGTAATGCAAGGCAAGGGTCTGAATCCAAGACTATTCTAACAGCAAGGCTGTCATTAAAAATTGATGGTGAAATAAAGAGCTTCACACACACACACACACTCACAAGCTCAGGATTTTATTACCACCAAATCAATACTGCAAGACATGCTGAAGGGACTGTTGTAAGAAGAAGAAATATATATATATATATATATATATATATATATATATATATACACACACACACACACACACACACACACACACACCCCTATGGAGAGAGAGAGCAAGACAGAAATACAAGCATAAAGAATAAAAATGGCAATAAATAAATACCTATCAATAATAACAGTATATGTAAATGGCTTAAATACTCCAATCATAAAACATAGGGTAGCTGAATGGGTAAGAAAACATGACCCATATATATGCTGTCTATAAGAGACCACCTTAGAACAAAAGTGAAGGGATGAATAACATTTTCAATGCAAATGGAAAATAAAAAAGAGCTGGGGTAGCAATTCTCATGTCTGACATGTAGTGGACTACAAAATGAAGGCCATAACAGGAGACAAGAGAGCCACTACATAATACTAAAAGGATCAATACAACAAGAGAATATAACCATGGTAAACATATATGCACCCAATATAGGAACACCTTAATATCTTAAAAAAAAAAAAAACTCTTGGAGGACTTAAAAGAGAGATGAACAGCAAAACAGTCATAGTTGGAGACTTTAACACCCCATTGACATCACTGGATAGATTCTCTAGACAAAACAGTCAACAAGAAAACAGCAACCCTAAATGACACACTAGATCAAATAGATTTACTTGACATTTACAGAATACTTCCCACAAAAACTGCAGAATATACATCCTCAGTGCACTTGGGACATTCTCAAAGATAGACCACATGTTAGGACACAAAATAAGTCTCTAGAAGTTCGAGAAGATTGAAATTATATCAAGCATCTTCTCGGATCACAATGGCATGAAACTAGAAATCAATTGCAATAAAAACACTCAAAAACATACAAACTCATGAAGGCCAAATAGCATGCTATTAAAGAATGAATAGGTTACCAATGAGATCAAGGCAGAAATAAAAAAACTTCTTGGAAACAAATGAAAATGAACACACAATAACACAAAATAAACGGGACACAGAAAAAGCAGTTCTGAGAGAGAAGTTTACAACACTACAGGCCTTCCTCAAGAAAAAAGAAAAAATTCTAATTAACTATTTAACCCTATAGCTTAAAGAATTAGAAAACAATAAGAAAAGTTCAGAGTATGTAGATAAAAGGAAATGATAAAGATCAGACTGAAAATAAATGGCACAGAGACTAAAAACAAAACAACCACAACAACAACAATGAAAGATCAATGAAACCAAGAGCTGGTTCTTTGAAAAGATAAACAAGATTGATGGACCTTTAACCAGACTCACCAAGAAACAAAAAGAGAGGACACAAATAAATAAAATCAGAAACAAAAAAGCCACCACAGAAGTACAAAGGATTGTAAGAAAATACTCATAAATTTGACAAACTAGGTGAAACAAACAAATTCTTAGAAACATACAATCTTCCAAAGCTTAAACAGGAGGAATCAGAAAACCTGAATAGACCAATAACAATTAATAACATCAAAGCAATAATCAATAAACTCTCAGTAAACAAAAGTCCTGGTCTTGAGGGATTTATAAGAAGAACTAGCACCTATCTTTTTCAAACTATTCCAAAAAATGCAAGAGGAAGGAAGACTTGCAAGCCCTTTTTGTGATGTCAACATTATCCAAATTCCAAAAGCAGATAAAGAGACTACAAAGAAAGAGAATTATAGGCCAATATTCCTGATGAACATAGATGCTACAACCCTCAATGAAACATTTACAAATTGGATCCAGATATACATTAAAATGATCATACACCATGAAAAAGTGATATTTATTCCAGGGATGTAAATCATTAAGTGTGATACATTACATAAACAAACTGAAAGATAAAAGTAATATGATCACATCAATAGACAGAGAGAAAGCATTCAACAAAATCCAGCACGCTTTTTTGATAAAAGTTCTCAACAAAGTGACAATAGAGGGATCATACCTCAACATAATAAAGGCCTTATATGATAAACTTACAGCCAACATCATACTCAGTTGGCAAAAACTAAAAGCATTTTCCCTAAGAACAGGAACAAGACAGGGGTGTCCACTTTCATCACTCTTTAAAAAAATTTGTTTTGGACTTCTGGTCAAGATGGCGGCGTAGGTAAACACTGTATCGCGTTCGCTCACAACCACATCAAAGTTACAACTAAACTACACAACAACCATCATTCAAAACCGCCTGAAATCAAGCTGAATGGAAGTCGTACAACTACGGAATTAAAAAAAAAACAAAAAACAGCTACATCCAGACTGGTAGGACGGGCGGTGGCGCGAGGGGTGGCGGCGGCGGCGGCGGCGAGACGGGCTGGTCCCACACCCAAGCGTGGTGGATAAAAATCAGGAGGCTCCCGAGGCTGGGAAGGTTCTTCCTGAGGACTGAGGGGTCCCTGTCCCACACCAGGTGCCCTGTCCAGGGTTCCAGTGCCAGGAAGATAAGTCCCCATAACTTCTGGCTGGAAAAACCAGCGGAAACTGAGGCTCAGGGAAGCTGACCTGGCTGGAGCCCCAGGCAGCTCCCTAAAGGGCCGGTGCAGGGACTTATCGGACTCTCTCCCTCTATGCTCGGAGGGGAGGCAGCTCAAGGGGCGCCAGAGACATACAGGGAAGAACTGAGCTGTTTGGCACTGGAGCGAGGGCTGGAGAAGGGGCTTCCTCGGGGACAAACATCCTGTAAGAGGCCTTTGTTCCTTTGGTGAGCCCTTCCCGGGTACGGCAGACAGAAGCCATATCTGGGACTCCAGCAACCTGGCTCACACTGGTAGCCCCACCCTGCTGACTCCCTGAGGCCCCGCCCTGCCCCACACAACTTTCAAGCCCACCCAACCTGTTGCCACTTGCTTAACCATAGGATTGGCCGGTCTTGGATCCTGCTTCAGGTTTTTCCTAAATTCTTTCAAACAAGCAGCATCAGGTCTCAGCGAGCCCCATACCTCTCATTAAGTAATACACAGAAACAAACACAGGGAGGCAGCCAAAATGAGGAGACAAAGAAACAGGTCCCAAATGAAAGAACAGAACAAAACCCCAATAAAAGAACTAAGCGAAAGGGAGATAAGCAACCTAACAGATACTGAGTTCAAAATACTGCTTATAAGGATGCTCAATGAACTTAGTGAGAACCTCAGTGAACTTAGGGAGGGCCTCAAGAGCATAAAAAAGGACCAGTTAGAAATCATGCATACACAGTTAGAATTGAAGGAGGCATTAACTGAAATAAAGAATAATTTACACAGCTTCAATAATAGAATATGTAAATCCAAGGAGCAAACCATCGATTTGGAATATAAGGAAGCAAAAAATGCCCAATCAGAACAGCAAAAATAAAAAAGAATCCAAAAAAATGAGGATAGTGTAAGGAGGCTCTGGGACAACTTCAAGCATGCCAACATTCGCATCTTGGGGGTGCCCGAAGGAGAAGAGAGAGAACAAGAAATCGAAATCCTGTTTGAAACAATAATGGCAGAAAACTTTCCTAACTTGGTGAAGGAAACAGACATACAAGTCCAGGAAGCACAGAGAGTCCCAAACAAGATGAACCCCAAGAGGCACACACCAAGACACATCATCATCAAAATGCAAAAGGTTCAAGACAAAGAGAGAATATTAAAAGCAGCAAGAGAAAGGCAGCTAGTTACCTACAAGGGAGTACCCATTAGGCTGTCAGCTGATTTCTCAAAAGAAACTTTGCAGGCCAGAAGGGAGTGGCAAGAAATATTCAGAGTGATGAAAACCAAGAACCTACAACCAAAATTACTCTATCCTGCAAAGCTGTCATTTAGAATTGATGGACATATAAAAACTTTCCCAGACAAGAAAAAGTTAAAGGAGTTCATCACTACCAAACCGTTATTATATGAAATGATGAAGGGTCTTTTTGAAGAAAAAGATAAAATGTATGAACAAACAAAATGGCAATGAATACATATCTATCAACAATGGAATCTACAAACAAAATGAACAGGAAGAATAGAAACATTCTCATAGATACAGAGAACATTTTGTTGGTTGCCAGTTGGGAAGGGGGTTGGGGGAATGGGTGAAAAAGGTGAAGGGATTAAGAAGCACAAATTCATTGCTAGACTGACAAACCTCAAAGGGAAAGGGGTTGGGGGGGTGGGAAGAAATAAACCAAAGAACTTATATGCATAACCAATGGACACAGACAATAGTGTGGGAAAAGGTGGGAGGGGGGCGGGAGTGGGGAGGAGGGGGTCAATGGGGGAAAAATGTGGAGCATCTGTAATACATTTTACATCCAAAAATAAAGATTTGAAAAAAAAATTCGTTTTAATCTTTATTAATTTTAGAGAGGAAGGAAGGGAGAGAGAGACAGAGAAACATCAATGAGAGAGAACATTGTTTGGCCTCCTCCTGCATGCCCCCCACTGTGGATTTGGCCCACAACCTGGGCATGTGCCGTGACCAGGAATTAAACCAGTGACCTCTTGGTGCATGGGTCGACACTCAACAACTGAACCACACTGGCCGGGCTCACCACTCTTATTCAACATAGAACTGGAAGTCCCAGGAGCCTGGGACCAGCACTGATCAGCCTGGAAAGTCTTTTTGCATGCTTTCTGCATCTGGGACCTCTGTGTGCATGAGTCACTGGGGTAGAGAGCCAGGAAGCTGGGGCAGCCAGCTGGCTGCTTATTAGTTATACTCTTCTCCATTTATTTTTTATTTATTTTTTATTTATTTATTTATTTTTTTATCCTCACCCGAGGACATTTTTCCATTTTTTGTTCAGGTAGAGTGGGAGGGAGAGAGAGGAACAGAGAGAGAGAGAGAGAGAAACATCGATGTGAAAGGAACACATCGAGTGGCTGCCACCCGCACAACCGACCAGGGCCGGGGACAAACTGCAACCGAGGTACGCGCCCTTAGCAGGAACCGAACCCCGGTCTCTCAGGACCGCAGGCCGATGCTCTGACCGCTGAGCCAAACCGGCCAGGGCCATTTAATTTAGACCTAAAACATCATCCTGTGTGTCTGTGAGGGGGGACTAGACATACTACCAAAGATGCGGCAGGCATTGTAGCCGCTCCCTGCTGGGCTGAGAGGCAACCACCAAATTACACTGCCTGTTTTCCTGTCCAAGATGCAGCATCCCTGATAAAGGCTGTTTATATGCTGCCAGTGACATGTAGTTCACTACCTATTTCCCTCTGCTGACCAAGACAGGCTAGGCAGGCAGAATGGTTGGGGCATGGCCCCTGGGGCTTGCTGCCTGGGGTTAAACTACTTTGCTGTGTAATCTTGGCCAATTCCTAGCCTCTATGACCCTCAGTTTCTCCATCGATAGGTGGAAGGACAGGAATAGTATCTGTGGGTTATTTTGAGGATTGAGTTAATGTTCACAGGGCATTTGGGTTAGAGCCCAGAATGTAGACACCCTCTCTGCATTGGCAGCTGCAATGTCCTTCTGCCTCTTATCACTCTGTCTGCTGCCCCTCCTTTGACAGTCCACTGCCCCCAGCCTTTAGCCTATTGACCCTATGCATGAGCCTCAGATGACCTCTAGGCCATGCATGAGATGCTGGGGCCAACTTACCCTCTGGATATGATGGTCTGAAGACAAAATCCAGTTCATTTCACCTCCATGTCTCCAATGAGCAGCATAAGGCCTTAAATAGGCATAAGGACAGTAGGTTTCCTGGAAGAATGAATAAATGAATTCTTCCTCTTTGGAGATTTTTGGGCCTCAGAGTAAGATAAGTAGGGATGACGTGCTAGAAAACTGTCTTTTTGCAAGGCAGATCCACTTAGAATTCCAGTTCCCTCAAAAGATCCTTTACATCTCTGAGCTTCAGTGTTCTCATTTGCAAAATGGGTGCCATAAAGGCAACTGCTCCATGTCTGTTTTTCACCTCTTCTTCCTTATTTTGTGGAAGAAGCAGCTTGTGTCTTCACGCAGGTGGAAAAGCATCCCTTTCCAGGATCCCTTGCAGCTAGGGGCAGGCACAGGACTGTCACCTGGCAGGGTCTTCTGGGGACTCTGGGAAGTCTTTCTCCACTTCCTGCCTTGAACTGGAATGTGATGTCAGAGGTCACAGGCATGGAGACCAAAGCCAGTCTATTGAGAATGGCAGGGCAGAGAGATGGAGAGAGCAGTGAACCAGAGCTGGGAACTAATGCCTCTGTACTCCTCACTACATGACAACACACCTCTTCAGTTTAAGCTTCTGTACATTGGTGATGAGTGCTGTGATGTTACTACACATGGAGCACACAGAACCCATGTCCTGCAGAGAGAACAAGTACTCAATAAATGTGTATTGGTTCACATCCAGCTGGGCTCGCTGTCTTGCTGACCTGTATGGCAAAGCTTCATTGTCAGAACTGGCCACAGAATGTACCATGGCCACAGCCTGCTCTCTGGGACCAGGCAAGAACCCATTAGTGAAAGGTGGTCCATCAGGAGAGGGAGAGCAAAGCATGCTGATGCAACAACAGTCACTGCCAGCTTGACTTGGGGAAATTTTGTAGTAACCTTGGCCTATGAGCTGACCTTGTCAGTTGGACATGGACTTATCACAAGGAAATGAGAGGGATGCTCATCCAGGTGAAGGGGGCTATAAGTGAGGATGCCCAAGGCAGCATCTCCTCTTTCCTGGCACATAGGATATGAAGGGTATAGGGGAGGTTGTGTGGGAGAGTCAGGTTGGGGTGGGAGCAACCTTATCAGGATTCATTCCATAAACTAGCATCGCCCAAACTCCTGTCACTGTATATTTGTTCATGGTTTCGGACCACATATGCTTTTATTTACTTCATATGTTTTTTTCAATTCTGTTTACTTTTAAAAACTTAAATGTGTCTGTGAATCTCCACAAAAAACTGGAAAGCCAATTTCACTTGCCATCACTAGAAGGTCAGTGTAAACCAAATACAGTGAACACCTGCTATAGCAATCCATTCTGGTTATCATTTTCAACCTGCCAAGGCCCTGGGCTCGATGCCTGCATTCTTCCTCTGTCAAAAAGAGAGATTAACATATGTTAGGGAGGTGTTAAAGACAGTTTAGAAGCAAATGAAGATTTTCTAAGAGATGCAATAAGTAGGATTAACAAAGAGAATTAAAAGGGATTTGATGTCATCATGACATGATGCCTGACTTAATGCCAATTGAAGCATGACCAGTGGCTATCTCTGAGGACTGTGAAGCCAAGTAGGGTTCTGAGCAAAAGGAAAATATAATCAGTGGGGTGCCATAATTTTATTCAGGTAGGGCAGCAATTTTTGACTGGTGTGCCACAAAATTTTTAAAACATTCAATACCTGACTATTTAGTCAGGGGCACTGCCCTCTTTTCCCTTACATTGTCAAATAAAAAAATGACAATAGCCAACACCACAATAGCTGTCTGGTGTGAATGAATAAAAATTATTCCTACTTTTTTGGTCAGATTGGAAAAAAAAATACATTTTTTGGTGTGCCACAGATTTTTAGTAATTAGTCTACATGTGCCATGAGATGAAAAAAGCTGAAAATCACTGATATAAGGCAATGGAAATAGAAGGTCTTTTCAAAAGGGAGAGAATTTCGTAAGGGGGTAGAAGCTGTGGTAGAAAACATCCAAAGTAGTTTTGCTGTGTCCTTTTGCCATCCGAGGGCCAGCCTCTGCCTTGCCTCCTGGGTGTGAGGGTCTATTCCCACTTTGATTCCCCTTTCTACCTGGATGGGAATTATCCTCAGATGGGCAGGAGGGGCCCACATGTGGGTCATGAAAACAGAGAGTATGATGGCTAGAGGGCACTGGACAGATCTCAGAACTTTGATCCTAGATTGTGTCCTCAGTAACAACCTGTCCCAGAAATAATGTTCTTCCAGCCTTCCCAAAAGCAAGGACACAGAGGGGCCACCAGGATGGAGATGGACAAATGTGTTTCCATCTTTCAGAGGGTAGTTTGGAGGGGTGGAACTAATAAGCTGGAGGAGATCAGCCCCAGGAAAATTCTAGGATGAACCATCACATGCATAGTTTGAGAACACTTAAAAGCAAAAAGCTGATCACCGGGAGTTCATAAGGCTCACTAAGAACATTTCAAGAAAAAACAGTATCATTTGTTATAAGTAAATGGCACTCATCAAGTAAATACAAGAAAAACAAAACAGTACCACTCACTAGATGTTAGCTCTAGTTGCTATCAAACTCCATTTACTGCACTTTTATGTGTCTTAAAAAGAGCTTTTTTACTAAGAAGACAAGAGAAGAGACATTTTAAGATAACAGCTAATATCACTTAATATTGTTGTGGACAATCAAGAGTAAAACAGGGCTTTCAGTTTATGACCATTTATTTTTTATTGAGGTATAATTGACATATAATATATTTATTTTGAAATAATGATCCAATATTTGTATACATTGTGAAATGATCACAAGTCTACTTACCATCTGTCACCTTACATAATTACAAAAAGTTTTTTCTTGCAATGAGTTTATTCCTAGATATTTTAATTTTTTTGTTGCGATGGTAAATGAGATTTTTTTTTAGTTTCTCTTTCTGTGTGTTCATTATTGGTGCATAAAAATGCCAAGGATTTCTGAATGCTGATTTTGTATCCTACTACTTTGCTAAATTTATTCATTAAATCTAGTAGTTTTTTGGTGGATTTTTTAGGGTTTTCAATGTACAATATCATGTCATCTGCGAATGACAGTTTCACTTCATCCTTTCCAGTTTGGATACCTTTTATTTTTTTTCTTCTTGTCCAGTACTATGTTGAACAAGAGTAGTGAATGCAGACATTCCTGCCTTGTTCCTGATCTTAAGGGAAATGGTTTTAGTTTTTGCCCATTGAGTATGATGTTGGCTGTAGGTTTGTCATATATGGCTTTTATTATGTTGAGGTATTTCCTTCTATTCCCACTTTGCTGAGAGTATTTATCAACAGTGAGTGCTGAATTTTGTCAAATGCTTTTCC
The DNA here is from genome assembly GCF_014108415.1 of Molossus molossus. Taxonomy (NCBI): domain Eukaryota; kingdom Metazoa; phylum Chordata; class Mammalia; order Chiroptera; family Molossidae; genus Molossus; species Molossus molossus. Next base: position 55,516,356 of record NW_023425399.1, on the reverse strand, counting down.
AGCATCTATTGATGTGATCATATGATCTTTGCCTTTCATTTTGTTTATGTGGGGTATCATATTATTGATTTTTGAATATAGTACCAGTGTTGCATTCCTGGGATAAATCCCACTCAGTCATGTTGTATATAAGATTTAAAGATATATTGCTGGATCCAATATGCTAAAATTGTGATGACAAACTTGGCGTTGATGTTCATCAGATATGGGCCTGTAATTTCCTTTCTTTCTTTTTTTTAATGTTTTATCTGGTTTGGGGGTTGGGTTTATACTGGCCTCATTAAAAAAAAACTTGGTAGTTTTCCTTCCTCTTGAATTTTTTGCATAGTTTGAAGAGAATAGGTGTTAGTTCTTTAAATGTTTGGTAAAACTTGCCTGTAAAGCCATCCAGACAAGGACTTTTGTTTATTTGGAGTTTATTGATTACTGCTTCAATGTCCTTAGTTGTTATTGGTCTATTCAGGTTTTCTGACTCTTCTCAGTTGAGTTTTGGAAGACTTTATGATTCTAGAAATTTGTCCATTTTGCTTAGGTTATTGAATTTGTTGGCATCTGGCCCCTTGGTTGTGGGCCCCTGTCTTCTTGGGAGGCATTCTGGTATAGGCCACTGTGGATCACTATCTCTGCTTGGTCCTTGGCCTCCTGGCTGAAGCCCTGCAGGGTGGGGTCCCAGGTAGTCCTATGAGTTGGGCTTCCCTAGCCTAGAGGGTGGGTCATCTTCAGAGCTAGCCAATTGTATGCATTTGTTCTGGGCTGCTTTCCCTTTCCCCACGGGGCTGGGCTCTGTGGGGTATCAGGTCCAATCAAGGTGGTTTACACAGATTTGTGCAGTGCCTGTAGTTTACAGATGGGGCAGCCAGTCTCTTCCTCTCCTTCGGATGCCTCAGTTCTGCCTGTGTAGTTGGCACCCCCTGGTTGCCTTTCCAAGTAGGGGAGAATAGAAGAAAAATGGTAATGAAAAGAAAAAAAAATGCTCTACTTGGCTCTTTAGTCTTTCAGCATGGCTGGCTTGCACTGGGTGGGGCTTCTGCCCAGGCTCCCACCTGGACAGATATCTGAATCCCCAGTGCACCAGGCACTGCCAATGGGGTGTCAACTTCCACCCTGGTGCTGTTCCATGGGTGAAGGATGGGGCACCTCCTCTTCACTTGAGTTGGGGAGAAACAGGCCTCTTTTCCCATGCACTATGTGGGCTCCCCTTTCCTTCTCTGTTGCTCTTGTTTGGGGATCTGTGTGTGGGGATGAGTTTTCCCTTTCCCACTGGGCAGGAGCTACACTGCTACAACATCGCCCTGTCTTCCAAGCTGCACCACTCAGCTTGGGAGTTTGCTTACCTACTTTGCAGTCTCCTTCTCTTTTCTCTCCACACTTCTTGCCCACATTATTTCCAGCCAGCTATTTTCAGGTAGTTTTTCAAGTTAAATGCTATGCAGTTTAGCCTCAGGTCTGGCCCTGCGTTTGTAGCAAGCAGATGGAACTTCCTTAGGCTTCAGCCATCTTGCCTCCTCCCTTGATTCTCTTTTAATTTAGATCAATGTAAATGTATTCCCCTTCTTACCTTCTACTGCAGAGTGGCATATATATATATATATATATATATATATATATATATATTCATATTCACAGACACACACACACGCATATACATATATAAATGCATTAATCTTAAATGCGCAGATTAATGAAATTTTACTGTTATAATTCATATACCATATATTTTATCCCTTTAAAGTATGTAATTCAATGGCTTTAAGTAGAATCACCAATAATTTCATAACATTTTCATCACCCCCAAAAGAAACCCCATTTTCATTCTTTATTCCCACCTTCCCTCAGTCCCTGGCAATCACTAACCTAATTTCAATTTCTCTGGATTTGCCTGTTCTGGACATTTCATATAAATGCATGATTTCTTTCACTTTGAATAATATTTTCAAAATTTTTACATGTTGTAGAATATATTTAATTTTATTCTTTTTTATGGTGACACAATATTCTATTCTATGGATACATCATATTCATTCATGAGTCGATAGACATTTGGGTTGTTTTCATTTTCTGACTACTATAAATAATGCTGTCATGAACATTCATGTATAAGTTTTTGTGTGGGCATATTTTTATTTCTTTTGGGTATAGATGTAGGAGCAAACAGTGCGAAAATGCCAAACTGTCTGCACCATTTTATATTCTAACCAGGAATGGATGAGGGCTCAACTTTTTCCATACCCTTAGCAGAACTAATTATTGTCTTTTTAATTATAGCCATCTTAAGTTTGCATGAAGTGGTATCTCACTGTGGGTGATTTACATTCCCCTAAGGACTAATGATGTTGAACATATTTTTATAAGCTTGGCCATTTTTATATCTTCTTTGAAGAAATGTCTATTCAAATCTTCTGCCCATTATTATATTGGTTTATTTGTTTTTTATTGTTGAGTTATATAAGTTTTAAGAAGTCTATTCTAGATATATATCCCTTATTAGACACATGATTTACAAATAAATCCTTCCATTCTGTAGATATTTACATTTTCTTGATTATATTGTTTGAAGCTCAAAAATTTTATTTGTGATGTAGTCCAGTTATCTATTTTTTATTGATTGCTTTTGTACTAGATGTTATATCTAAGAAATCATTGCTTAATTCCAAAGTAATAAAGATTTATACCTATATTTTCTTCTAATAGTTTTATCTCTTACATATATGCATATGTTTTCCTCTGAGCTCTACTTTTACTATAACACATAAGTTTTAGTATGCTGTGGTTTGTTTTTTGTTTTTTTTTTTTCCATTTATCTCAAAGTATTTTATAATTTCTCTTGTGATTTCTTTGTTGATGCCTTGATTGTTTACATTTGGGGAATTTTCAAATTTCTTTCTGTTATCGATTTCTAATTTTAGTCCAGTGTGGTGCAAGAACATCCTTTATATAATTTGAGTCCGTTTACATTTATTGAGATTCATTTTATGGTGTAACAACTGATCTACTCTGAAAAATGTTTCATGTGCTTGAGAAAAATATGTATTCTGCTATTGTTGTATGGTTTGTTATACAGATTTCTGTTTGGTCTAGTTGATTCTGTTTCCTTTTTGATCTAGTTATTCTATTATTAAAAGCAATATATTGAAGCCTTCCTATTATTGCTGAATTTTCTATTTCTCCTTTTAATTCTGTCAGTTTTTGCTTTATGCATTTTGGGGCTCTGTTGTTAAGTGCATATATGTTTATAATTGTTATATCTTCTTGATGGATTGACTTTTTATCATTATAAAATGTCCTTCTTTGTCTCTAGAACAGTTTTTGTCTTAAAGTCTACTTTGTTTAAGTATAGCCATTACAACTCTCTTTTGGTTACTGTTTGAATGGTACATGTAAACTTTTACTTTCAAGTTATTTGTGTTTTTGAATCCAAAGTGTATCCCTTATACACAGAATAGAGTTGGATCATTTTTTCAAATCCTTTCTGCCAACCTTTCTTTTTAATGTAATTAGTGTTAAGGTGAGATTTATTTCTGCTATTTGTTTTCCATATGTCTTATGTTTTGTTTGTCCCTCTGTCCCTCCATTACTTTCTTCTTAGTGATAGAAGTTAGAATAGAAATTACCCTCAGGGTGGGGGTGGTGTGGATGTGAAGGAGCATGTGGGAATTTTCTTGGGGGTGTCATTTATATCTTGATCTGAGTCCTGATTACACATGTCTACACATATAAAAATTCATTGAAATAATAAAAATTCCAGGAAGGGAGCAGAAAGAATATCTGAAGAAATAATGGCTGAAAATGTAACAATTTGTTGAAAAACAACCTTCTTATCCAGGAAGTTCAGTGAAGTGCAAGAAAAATAAACTCAAAGAGATCTTCACTTAGATTATAATAAAAAGTTTTGAGGAAAAATGAATGCCAATCAAGAATTCTATATCCAACAACACCCTTCAAAAACAAAGAATAAATTAACACATGCCCCAAAGAAATACTAAGGAGAGTCCTTCAGATAGAAATGAAAGGACACTAGACAATAACAAATACAAACGAAGAAATAAAAAGTCAGTAAATGCAACTACCATAGGTAAATATCTGTGTTAAAAAAACAAACAAACAAACAAAAACACAGTATAAATGGGTTCTTTTGTTTGTAGTTCTTGTTTTCTCCTATCAAATTTAAAAGATAATGACAGAAAGCAATGCTTATAAATCTCTGTTGATGGGAACTGAGGGTATAAATATATAATCTGTATGAGAATAATAGCACAAAAGAGGGGAAGAAATGGAGCTTTATAAAACAAAGTTTTGCATATTATTGAAATAAAGTTTGTATTGATCCAAACTTGGTATTAATTGTAATCTCCAAGTCAACCACAAGAAAAATAACTACAAAAAATAGTCAAAAATGATAAGGAAATTAAAATGGTACATTGATGTACATTTGAGTTGTTTTCAATTGTATCTTTTGTAAATAAAGTTGTTATAAACATTTTTGCACACATATTTTGTGATCTCACGCAGTCTTTTTTTCTGATATGTACCTAAGAGTTTAATTTCTGAATTATAAAATGTTGACAAACAGTTTTCCAAAGCATTATTCCAATTTAAAGTACCACCATCAACTTTTGAGGATTCCAGTTCTTATTCATGCTGACCAGCACTGAATAATGTTAGTCATTTTGATGTTAGCCATTCCAGTAGTTATGTAGGTATATCTTATTTTGGTTTAAATTGCATTTTCTTGATGACTAATAATGTTGAACACATTTTCATATTTCTATTGTCCAGTTAAATATTGTTTTCGCCAACTCAAATCCATTTTTTTATTTTTTTTATTTTTTATTGAATAATTTTTGTTACAGATGATTCTCCTTTTTTCCCCCACTGATTCCCCCCTCCCCCACCCCTCCCTGTCCCTTCCCCAGATTGTTGTCCATGTCCACTGTTCATGCATACATGCGTTTAAGTTCTGTGGTTCATCCCTCCCCCACCTCCCCACTCCTTAGGGGATTGTCAGTCTGTACCCCGCTTCCGCGTCTCTGGGACTACCCCATTCCTCAAACTGTTATGTTCATTATATTCCACAAATAAGTGAGATCATACGAAATTTGTCTTTCTCTGTTTGGCTTGTTTCACTTAAGATGATACTTTCAAGGTCCCTCCATGTAGTCTCAAAGGATAAGAGATCTTTCTTTCTTACTGCTGCGTAGTACTCCATTGTGTATATGTACCACAGCTTTTTGATCCATTCGTCTACTGATGGGCACTTGGGCTGTTTCCAGATCTTAGCTATTGTAAATAGTGCTGCTACAAACATGGGGGTACATATATTCTTTCTGATTGGTGTTTTATGCTTCTTAGGGCATATTCCTAGAAGTGGGATCACTGGGTCAAATGGAAGATCAATTTTTAATTTTTTGAGGTGACACCATATTGTTTTCCATAGTGGCTGCAACAGTCTGCATTCCCACCAGCAGTGTACTAGAGTCCCCTTTTCTCCACACCCTCACCAACACTTGTTGTTTGATAATTTGTTGATGGTGGCCATTCTGACAGGTGTGAGGTGAATACCTCATTGTTGTTTTGATTTGCATCTCTCTGATGATTAGTGATGATGAGCATTTCTTCATATGTTTCTTAGCCATTTGTATATCCTGTTTGGAGAGGTGTCTATTTAGTTCCTCTGCCCATTTTTTAATTGGATTCTTTGTCTTCCTTTTGTGGAGTTCTATGAGCACTCTATATGTATTGGAAATTAACCCCTTATCTGATATATCATTGGCAATTATGCTCTCCCATACAGTGGGTAGCCTTTCTGTTTTGATGATTGAATCTTTCACTCAAATCCATTTATAAATTAAGCTGTATGTTTTTTAATTGATTTATAACAGTTCTTTATAAATTCTTTACATAAAAGAATTGGTTGGATTATTGGTTGGATTCATGTATTATACACATATTCCTCCATTCTGCGGCTTGTTTCTTCATTCTCTTTATGGTATCTTCTGATGAAGAGTTCTTAATTTTGTCCAGCCAGAGTGGCTCAGTGGTTGAGCATCAACCCATGCACCAAGAGGTTGCCGGTTCAATTCCAAGTCAGGGCACATGCCCAGGTTGTGGACCAAATCCCCAGTGAGGGGGCATGAAGGAGGTGGCCAGTTGATGTTCTCTCTAATCAATGTTTCTATCTCTCTCTCCCTCTCCCTTTCTCTCTCTCTCTCACATCAATAAAGGGGAAAAAAAGACTTAATTTTAAGTCAAATTTATCAATTATTTCTGCTTTTGAATAGTAAGTTTTGTTTATTATTTAAATAATCTTTGCCTATCCCAAATCATAAAGTTCTGTGTTGTTTTTTAACTTTTTATTTTAAAATAATTTTAGATTTGCAAAAAATAGTACGGAGAGTTCAGGTAAACTCTACATTTAGCTTCCCCTAATTTGAATAATTTACATATCCTCAGGACTTTTATCAAAATTAAGAACTAGAGATCTGAAAAATATTGGCGGAGTGAATGGAGCTACACAAACCATCTCCCAGGACCAAACTGGATTTACAACAAAAATAAAGTCAAATCGTCAGGAAAGGGCAACTGAAAGACACCTTGGAGGACCACATAACCAGGGACACCGACTCAATCCTGGTAGGTTTGCGAGGATGTGAGAGGGGGCCGGGAGCCCACGGTCTGCAGCGGCCTGGGCGGGGACCAGGGTTTATCAGTGGGAAGCTGCTGCTGCCACCTCGGCTGCGACCCTGCATGAGTCCTGCAAACTCTGCTGCCTGGTAGGCCCTCAGCTGGAGCCACACGGACTGGCATGGACTGGCTGTGACCAGGGGACTCGGTGGGAGGCTGCCGCTGCCTCAGCTGAGACCCTGGCTGAGTCTTATAAACTCTGCTGCCTGCGAAGCCCTCGGCTGGTGCCACATGGACTTGCTGGGACCAGGGGACTCTACTGGAAGCTGCTGCCACCTTGGCAGTGTCCCATTACCACGGCTTAGTCCTGGGGCTTCTGCTGAGTGCAATGCCCTTGGCTGGTGCCACAGCTGTGGCCACTCTTGGCTGGAAGCAACGCCCTCAGGTTAAAAGTCCCAAGCAGCACCACGATGCAGAGTATAGACAGAGGCTAAATTGGCAGCAGCCACTTACCGTGAGCTCTGGAAGAGGAAAGGCAGACTGGAATGGGACTGTGTGGGGATACTTGAGTTTTGGAGGGTGCTAAGAGCTTTTGCTGAGTGCAGCCATGCAGGACTGTAGTCATTTTACTCCTTCCCAGGGCCCTGGAGAGAGGCGGAAGCCCCTCCCTCAGAAATTTAACCCCACCTGGTGGCCATAGAAATGCTAATTGCGGCCCATTAACAACCAACAGCTGCCCCACCCTCAGGAAATCCTCTTACACTGAGCACCAGAGGGACTTTTTCAGGCAACTCAGAAACCAAGGTTCTTCAGGTGACCTCTACTAATAACCTCCAGGCAAAAAAAGCTAGAGGATATCTACCATTCCCTAGGCTAGCAACACTAACCTGAAAAGCTAAGACTTGATGGTGGTGTTTAAAGTGGGTCCTCCCTGGCTCATCCATACCCAGGAGAGGGAGCCATAAAAGGCAGAACACCAACACACACAGGGAAAATTTGGCAGACTCCAAAGCCCACTGTGATAGCCAAAATGGTAAAAAAAACAGAAACAAAAGCCAAATGAAAGAACAAGAGACCTCTACGGAAGATGAGATAAATGAGGTGCAGTTAAGCAAGTTAACAGAACTAGAATTCAGAGTGATGATGTTGAGGAAGCTCAACAGCATTTGTAAGGATATGAGCACCATGAGTAAAGACATAGAAATGTTGAAAATCAACCAGTTGGAAATGAAAAACCAACAAGAAGAAATGAAGAATGACATATCAGAAATAAAAAACACATTGGAAGGTCTAAAAAGCAGAGTAGGGGAAGCTGAGGACCGGATAAGTGAATTAGAAAACAGGGTAGAAAAAATCAAGCAATCACAAAACCAAAAGGAAAAAATGATTAAAAAACACGAGACAGCTTAAGAGAACTGTGGGACAACTGGAAACAGAATAATATTTGCATCATAGGAGTCCCTGAAGAAGAAGAAAATGAGCAAGGGTTAGAGAATATATTCAAAGAAACAGTGACAGAAAACTTCCCTAATTTGGTGAAGGAAGAAGGCATTCAAGTTCAAGAAGCACAGAGAGCCCCAAATAAGAAGAACCCAAACAGGTCCACACCAAGACACATAGAAATCAAGCTGCCAAAAATTAAAGACAAAGAGAGAATCCTAAAAGCAGCAAGAGATAAGCAACAGGTTACCTACAAAGGAAACCCCATAAGCTCTCAGTTGACTTCTCACAAGAAAAACTACAGGCCAGAAGGGAATGGCATGAAGTGATCAAGGTCATGAAAAACAAGGATCTGAATCTAAGACTACTCTACCCAGCACGGCTATCATTCAAAATAGAAGGTCAAATAAAGAGCTTCCAAGACAAAAAAAAAGGCTAAAGGAATACATTAGCACCAAACCAGCACTGCAAGAAATGTTAAAAGCACTACTGTTATTACCAGGAGAAATGGGAAGAAAAATAGAACCATACTAAACAAAAATGGCAATAAATAAGTACATATCAATAATCACCTTAAATGTAAATGGATTGAATGCTCCCTGAAAAAGACACAGAGTAGCTGATGGATAAGAAAGCATGACTCATCTATATGTTGTTAACAAGAGACCCACCTCACAACAAAGACTCACATAGATTGAAAGTGAAGGGATAGAAAAAAAATCTTCCAAGCAAATGGAAAAGAAAAAAAAAAAAAAAGCTGGAGTAACAATACTCATATCTGATAAAATAGATTTCAAAATGAAGGCCATAACTACAGACAAAGAAGGCCACTACATAATATTCATAGGAATTATCCAACAGGAAAATAAAACCTTGATAAACATATATGCACCGAATATAGGAGCATCAAAATATATTTAAAATCTTCTGGAGGACTTCAAAAGATAAATTGATAGCAATACAAACATAGCAGGAGACTTCAACATTCCACTGACATCACTGGATAGATCCTCTAGACAAAAAATTAGCAAGGAAACAGAGACTCTAAATGAAGCACTAGGCCAAATGGATTTAATAGATATCTACAGAGAATTGCACCCCAAAACTACAGAATTCACATTCTTCTCAAGTGCACATGGGACATTCTCAAAGATAGACCACATGTTAGGGCACAAACTAAGTCACTACAACTTCAAGAAGACTGAAATCATATCAAGCATCTTCTCAGATCACAATGGCATGAAACTAAAAATCAATTGCAGGAAGAACAAAAAAGACATTTGAACACATGGAAGCTAAATAGAATGTTATTAAACAATGAAGGGGTCACCGAGGAGATCAAGGAAGAAATAAAAAACTTCCTGGAAACCAATGAAAATTAAGACTCAACAACACAAAATCTATGGGATGCAGTGAAAGCAGTTCTGAAAGGGAAGTTCATAGCACTACAGGCCTACCTTAAAAAACAAGAAAAATCTCTATGAGACTATCTAACCTCACAAGTTAAAGAACAAGTGAGCAAACAAAAAGAAAACCCCAGAGCAAGTAGAAGGAAGAAAATAGTAAAGATCAGAGCAGAAATAAATAACATAGAGACCAGAAAAACAATTCAAAGCATCAATAAAACAAACAGCTCGTTTTCCCAAAAGATAAACAAGATTGATGGACCCTTAGCTAGACTCACCAAGAAACAAAGAGAGAGAACCCAAATACATAAAATCAGAAATGGAAGAGAAGAGATAACAACTGACACCACAGAAATACAAAAGATCGTTAACAACTACTATGAACAATTATATGGCAACAAATTCGACAATCTAAATGAAATGGACAAATTTCTAGAAACATGAAGTCTCCCAAAACTGGATCAGGAAGAGATAGAAAACTTGGATACCAATAACCACAGAAGAAATTGAAGATGTAATCAAGACTCTCCCAGCAAACAAAAGCCCAGGCCCGGATGGCTTCATGGGGGAGTTTTACCAAACATTCAAGGAAGAACTAATGCCCATTCTCCTCAAACTATTTCAGAAAATTCAAGAAGAAGGAAGACTTCCAAACTCGTTTTATGAACCCAGGATAATTCTAATTCAAAAACCAGAAAAAGACACAACAAAGAAAGAAAACTACAGGCCAATATCCCTGATGAACATAGATGCCAAATTTCTGAACAAAATACTAGCAAATCAAATCCAGCAATACACCAAAACAATTATCCACCATGACCAAGTGGGATTCATCCCAGGGATGCAAGGCTGCTACAATATTCGCAAATCAATAAATGTGATACACCACATAAATAAAATAAAGAATAAAAACCACATGATCATATCAATAAATGCTGAGAAAGCCTTCGACAAAATCCAGAATCCATTTCTGATAAAAATGCTCGGCAGTGTGGGAATAGAGGAATCATATCAAGACATAATAAAGGCCATATATGAAAGACCGACAGTCAACATCACACTCAATGGGCAAAAACTAAAAGCATTTCCCTTAAGAACAGGAACAAGGCAAGGATGCCCACTTTCACCACTCTTATTTAACATAGTACTGGAAGTCTTAGCCACAGCAATCAGACAGGAAGAAAAAATAAATGGGATCCAAATAGGAAAGGAGGAAGTGAAACTTATTATTTGCAGATGACTTGATACTGTACATAGAAAACCCCAAAGACTCCATCAAAAGTTTACTAGTCTTAATAAATGAATTTGGCAAAGTAGCAGGATACAAAATTAACGTCAAATATTGATGGCATTCTTATACACCAATGATGAACTCACAGAAAGAGAAACTAAGAAAACAACCCCATTGACCATTGCAGCAAAGAAATTAAGATACCTAGGAATAAACTTAACCAAAGAAATAAAGGACCTATTCACAGAAAACTACAGGTCATTGAAAAAAGAAATAGAGGAAGATATAAAAAAGTGGAAGCACATACCCTGTTCATGGATTGGAAGAATTCACATAATTAAAATGTCCATATTACCCAAAGCAATCTACAGATTCAACGCAATCCCCATCAAAATACCAATGGCATACTTCACAGAATTAGAACAATTATTTCAAAAGTTCAAATGGAACCAAAAAAGGCCTCAAATAGCCACAGCAATCTTGAGAAAGAAGAACAAAGTTGGAGGAATCACAATACCAGATTTCAGGTTATATTACAAAACCACTGTAATCAAAACAGCCTGGTACTGGCACAAGAACAAGCATATACACCAGTGTAACAGAACAGAGAACCCAGAAATGGACCCAAGGCAATATGCTCAATTAGTATTTCACAGTGTTGGCAAGAGTATACAGTGGAGTAAGGACAGCCTTTTTAATAAATGGTGCTGGGAAAATTGGACAGCTACTTGCAGAAAAATTAAACTAGACCATCAGCTTACATCCTACCAAAAAATAAACTCAAAATGTATAAAAGACTTAAATGTGACTCATGAATCCATAAAAATCCCAGAAGAGACTGTAGGCAACAAAATTTCAGACATCATACGCAGCAGAATTTTTACTGATACATCACCTAAGGCAATGGAAACATAGGAGAAAATGAAAACATAGGACTACATCAAACTCAAAAGCTTCTGCACAGCGAAAGATACAATCATCAAAACAGAAAGGCTTTCCACTGTATGGGAGAGCATAATTGCCAATGGTATATCAGATAAGGGGTTAATTTCCAATATATATAGAGTGCTCATACAACTCCACAAAAGGGAGACAAAGAATCCAATTAAAAAATGGGCAGAGGAACTAAATAGACACCTCTCCAAACAGGATATACAAATGGCTAAAAACATATGAAGAAATGCACATCATCACTAATCATCAGAGAGATGAAAATTAAAACAATGAGGTATCAACTCACACCTGTCAGAATGGCTGCCATCAACAAATCATCAAACAACAAGTGTTGGCGAGGGTGTGGAGAAAAGAGGACTCTAGTGCACTGCTGGTGGGAATGCAGACTGGTGCAGCCACTATGGAAAACAATATGGTGTCACCTCAAAAAATTAACAATTGAACTTCCATTTGAGCCAGTGATTCCACTTCTAGGAATATACCCTAAGAAGCCTGAAACACCAATCAGTAAGAATATATGTACCCCCATGTTTGTAGCAGCACTATTTACAATAGCTAAGATCTGGAAACAGCCCAAGTGTCCATCAGTAGATGAATGGATAAAAAAGGTGTGGTATATATACACAATGGAGTACTATGCAGCTGTAAGAAAGAAAGATCTCTTATCCTTTGAGACTACATGGAACGACCTGGAAAGTATCATCTTAAGTGAAACAAGCCAAACAGAGAAAGACAAGTTTTATATGATCTCACTTATTTATGGAATATAATGAACATAACAGTCTGAGGAATGGGGTAGTTTCAGAGACGTGGAAGTGGGGTACAGACTCACAATCCCCGAAGTGGGGGCTGGTTGGGGAGAGATAAACCACTAAACTTATATGCATGTATGTATGAACAGTGGACATGGACAACAAACTGGGGACAGTGCAGGGAGGGAGAGGAGGAGGGAATCAGTGGGGGAAAAAGGAGAAACATCTGTAACAAAAATTAATTAATAAAAATAAATAAATAAATAAATAAGTGATTGGCTAGACACACAAAAAAATTAAGAACTTAACATTATTTTGTTTTTATTTTAGAAGCTTTATTATTTTATCTTTGTAATTACGTCCATGACCTACTTCACACTAATTTTGTGTATGGTATTATGCATGAGTTATCTATTTATTTTTTATATGGATATCCATGTGCTTCAGCACTATTTATGGAAAAACATTTCATTTACATATTGAGTCATGTGTACCTTTTAATCAAAATCATAAGTGGTTTTGTTTATGTACTCAATATTTTGTTTTATTAACCTATTTATCTATTCCTGCATCAATATCATACTGATGCATTTGCTATAGCTTTTTAGTAAGTGTTAAAATCTAATAGTATAAGTTCTCCAACTTTATTTATCTGTAAGTTTGTTTCAGCTATTTATGGCTTACTCCCAAATCATTGTCTAAAATAGGTTTCCTTTGTTGATATTAATGGCTCATTAATCAACATAATGAATGTTAAAAATGTTTAAAACAGAAGAAAAAAATCAATCTTTAAATAGAAAGATCACACCTAGTATGTAGCAAACAACCATGGAACTAAGATGAGTCATAATTACATTCCAATGATATGTCAAAATACGAAGGGATGAAGAAGCAATACTATTAGTGACCAGGGGAAAAGCACTACTTATAAGGAAAGAAATTCTAATAAAAATGACAGGTCTCAGCAGCTAAAGTGTAGGCAAAAGGTTAATTGAGCCATATTTTCAAAGTGCTAAGACCAAGTAACTCTGGACCTAGAACTCTATACCAGCTAAACTATCAATTAAAACTGATAAGATAAGTTTTCACATATAAATTCTTTATAAATTTTATCATGTACAGGTTCTTATAGAATTATTTACATAATTACAATTATAGAAAAAGTGTGAATTATATATTAATTACAGAATATATATATTACAGAAATTATAATATACATATGTAAAAGGAAATGAATCCAGAAATAAATTGCACAAGTCATAAAATAACAGTGAATGAAGTCATTAGAGAAAGTGGTTAAATGTAAATAAGTTTCAGTTTTACAAAGTATATATAAAAATCAAGCTAAGCCTCCAAAAATCAATGTGATATTAGGGATATATGAGAGGATAATACAAAGATGGTGCTAAGAATCATGTTTTCCTGGAGAAAGACTATTAGCTAATTTCTCAACAGAAACAGTTCAGTCCAGAAGAGATTGGCATGAAATATTCAAAGCAATGAAAGAATAAAAAAAGAGACCTACACTAAAACTAACATATCCAGCAAGAATATTATTTAATAAAGCTTCCCAAACAAGAAAAACCTAGGACTTCAAAGATGGTAGCAGAGTAGTTGTAACTTTCTTGTACCTTCTCCCTAGGCCAGACAGGAAATAAAATGAAACTGAAGAACATTCACCTGGAATTACCAACTGAAGACTACCTAAAGAGGAGTCTTTTAACAAGGAAGGGCAGAAACCCCTAGAGAAAGGGTGGCAGGTTCAATGTGAGGAGAAATCTCACAGCTGCTGGGGGAAGGGTTTTCTGAGAGTATCAAGGCCCAGACCCCAGGCTGGGCTCCCCAGCCCAGGGAACCAAAGCCAAGAACAGTGGCACTTGTAACATTTAGCTGTGAAAGGTAGTGGGGGTTTCTGGTTGCCAGGGAGAGCTGGAGCTGCTTAGAGATAAAGTTACATTTTTATTAAAAACATTTAGAGCACAGGCCTGGCTGGTTTTGCTTAGTGGTTAGAGCATTGGCCTGTGGACCAGAGAGTCTCGGGTTCAGTTCTCACTAAGGGCACATACCTCAGTTGTAGTTTGTCCCCATGTGGTTGGCAACCAGTCGATATGTCTCTCTCACGTCATTGTCTCTCCCTCTCTTCCTCCCACTCTATCTGAAGAGAAATGCAAAAATGTCCTCAAGTGAGGGGAAAAAAATTTAGAGCACAGAATTTTCATTTGCAGCCACTCATCTGACGCTTCAGTAGAGGGAGGGAAGTGAAGACTGGAGTTGCCTGAGGAGAGGATGGGGTGAGAAACATTGAAGAAAGACGTGGAATAGCAGCAGCCAGAAGACCTGAGATCAGTTGTCTCCTTCCTGATACCACAGTAAACATTTTTCCTGAGAGCTGCAGACCCCTAGCAGCAACCACAGTTTGGGAAAAGGCAAATGCCCTGCCCTTGGGAATATAGCTTGCTCCACTCTTCATCTAGACCCTTGTTGAAGATAACAGCAGAGGCCAAGCCTATGGGTTTGAACAATCTCAGGGAGAGTCATTGACTGGCTTTGGGATGAGACCATCCCAACCACTGTTCTGGGAACTTTACTGATGCTTCCCTCTCAAAAAGGAGCTGATAGAAATTTACATCTTCCAGCATATCCCACTGGACTAAATATGAGGGGCCCCACCCAGCCAAAGACAAAGAAATATTCTGGGACAGTCAAAGAGCAGTAGCTCTGGGACAGAGGAACACACCCACCATATACCCAGATATCTGAATGGCACCTCCCCCTCATGAGAGACCCGGCGGTCTCATACTCCAATTCAGCCCTTTCAGAAACACCCTTTTCAGTGAATAAGACTGACAGCTGGCTTGCAGGTGGAAGTGGGTGAAGGCAGAGCCCAAAGAACCTTGGATATTTGCTGACCCATCCCTGGGCCCTGAGATTCTAGCAAGCCAGCCCTACAGTGTAGCTTGGCCCCTCCCACATGCAGCCAAGCCCTGTGGAGACAGACACAAACTGTGGATTACTTGAAATGTTGAACAGGTTGCTGAGTGCCAAACAGTTTCTGACAGTGGCTAGTACTAAATTACCTCCCAGGAGGCCCAGAAATGTCAGACAAAACAGTCAGGCACAGTCAACATAAGAGCAGGACCCAAAGGGAGCTCCAGGAGGCACTAAACTCTGCTGAGAGAAATGACACTTAATTGTTTCTTCCCTGTTTTGCATTATCTTCTTTATTTTTATTCTTTATTGCTTTGTTATTATTATTTTTCTCTTTTTTCTTTCATGTCTTTTCTTTTTTACTCTATTTTTCTTCTTTATTCTTTCTCTTCCTTTTATTTTTTGCCTTTCTTCTTTCTCTTCTTTTTTCCTTTTCATACTTTTTTCATTCTTCTTTTCTTTTATACCATTTTTATTTTTCTATTCTTTATTCTTATTTTTATCTAACCTTTTAATCCTTTTATATTTCTTCTCCCTTTTTTCTCCTTGTATTTTTTCTTTTCTTTTATTATTCTTGTTCTCTTTCCTAATTTTTTATCTTTTTATGTTGTTTTTGCTAATGATGTAGGGGTAATTTATATGTTTTTGTTTTGTTTCTTGCTTCATTTTGTTGTGTTTAATTTTGTTCTGTCAGTACCTGCACAACAGCTCACATGATGTGGTTGGGATTGAGCCTCACAGTCAGCCAGCCTGAGAGGAGACCCCACCCATTAAAGGGTCAGCAATATTCAAGACCCAATTACAACAGGAGAACCCAAATAATCCACAGATAGGATATTTATAGAGAACCCAGCTCAGGAGATCAAAGAGACTACACCACTGGGCCCCACAGAACACTTATTACATAAGGCCATCCTACAAAGACTGGGAAGCATAGCAATTTGATGTAATAGAGAGAAATAAATATAAAGGGACAGAAAAAGTAGGGAGACAAAGAAACAACCACTAAATAAAAGAAAAAAAGGAAACTCCAGAAAAAGAGTTTAAAAAATTGGAGGTAAGCAATTTATCAGATATAGAGTTCAGAATAGTGTTGTAAGGATGCTCAAGGAACTTAGTGAGAATTACAAAGAACTTAGTGAGAACTACAACAGCATGAAACAGGAAATAGAAACCATGAACAAGACCCCATCAGAAATAAAGAATACCACAGCTGACATCAAGAATACACTCAAAGGAATCAAAGATAGATTGAATGAATCAGCTGATAGAATCAGTGATTTTAAGGACAAGGTAGGAAGAACTCCCAATTAAAGTAGTAGAAAGAAAAAAATAATTAAAATGCAGGAGGGTAATTTAATAAAACTCTAGGACAATATGAAAAGTAACAACATCAGCATCATAGGTGTACCAGAGGAAAAGAAAGTAAGCAAGGAATAGAGAACCTGTTTAAAGAAATAATGACAGAAAACTTTCTTAACCTGGTGAAGAAAGAAGTGGTACAAGTTCAGGAAGCATAGAGAGAGTCCCAAAAAAGATAAACACAAAGAGACCAAACCAAGATGCATTGTAATTAAAATGGCCAAGATTAAACACACAGAGAGAATCTTGAAGGCAGTAAGAGAGAAACAGTCAATTACCTACAAGGCAGTTCCCATAAGGTTGTCAGGTAATCTCTCAACAGAAACACTTCAGGCCAGTAGGAATTGGCATAAGTATTCATAGTAATAAAAAGCAAGGACCTAAACCCAAGACTACTCTATCCATCAAGGCTTCTATTTAAAACTGAAGATGAAATAAATAGCTTCCCAGACAAATAATGGCTAAAGGTGTTCATTACCACCAAACCAGCATTGCAAGAAATGTTAAAGTGACTGCTTTAAGAAGACGAAAACATCACGAGAGAGAAACATAAATATATATATATATATATATCATGACAATAAATACGTTCCTTTCAATAATAACTTTAAATGTAAATGGACTAAATGCTTTAATCAAAAGACATAGGGTAGCTGAAAGGATAAGAAAACATGAAACATGACCCATATATATGCTGTGTACAAGACACCCACCTCAAAACAAAGATTCACATAGAATAAAAGTAAAGGGATAAAAAAAAAATTCTATGCAAATGAAAATTTTAAAAAAGCTGGGGTAGCAAAACTCATATCTGACAAAATAGATTTTAAAACAAAGACCATAACAAGAGACAAATAAGGTCACTACATAATACTAAAAGGATCAATCCAACAAGAAAACACAATGCTTGTAAACATACTCACTCAATACTGGAGCACCTAAATATGTAAAACAACAAAAACTCTTGCAAGACTTTAAGAGAGAGATCGATAACAATACAGTCATAATAGGGGACTTTAATTCCCCACTGGCATCCCTGGATAGATCTTCTAGATAAAAAATCAACAAGGAAAGAATGTCCTTAAATGACACACTAGATCAGATAGATTTAATTGATATTTACAAAACATTTCATCCCAAAGCAGCAGAATATACGTTCTTCTCAAGTGCACATGAATCATTCTCAAAGATAGACCACAGGTTAGACACAAAATAAGTCTTAAAAAATTCAAGATGATTGAAATCATATCAAGCATCTTCTCATATTACAATGACATGACACTTGAAATCAAGTACAATAAAAACACTCAAAAACATTCAAACACCTGGAGGCTAAATAGCATGTTAATAAATAATGGATTACCAATGAGATCAAGGATAAAATAAAAATAAATAAAAAAATGGGCACACAATAATTCAATATGTATGGGATACAGCAAAACTAGTCCTTGAGAGGGAACTTCACAGCATTACAGGCCTACCTCAAGAAACAAGAAAAAGCTAAAATAAACAATTTAATGCTACAACAAAAATAATTAGAAGGAGAACAACAAGAAAATCCCAGAGTAAGTAGAAGAAAGGAAATAATAAAGATCAGAGTGGAAATAAATTACATAGAGACTAAAATAACAATACAAAAAATCAATAAAACCAAGAGCTGGCTCTTTCTAAAGATAAACAGGATTGACAAACCTTTAGCCAGACTTATCAAGAAAGAAAGAGGACTCAAATAAATAAAATCAGAAATGTAAGGAGTGAAGTAACAACCAACATCACAGAAATACAAAGAATTGTAAGAAAATACTATGAACAACTATATGCCAACATAATGGACAGCCTGGGCAAAATGAACAAATTTCTAGAAGCATAGTTTTCCAAAACTCAATCAGAAAGGATAAGAACACTTGAATAGGTTGATGATAACTAATGAAACTGAAGCAGTAAAAACAAAAACTCCCAGCAAACAAAAGTTCTGAACTAAATGGCTTTATAGATGAGTTTTAGCAAACATTCAAAGAAGAACTAACAACTATCCTCCTCAAACTATTTCAAAAAATGCAAGGGGGAGGAAGACTTCCAAGATCTTTATATGAAGTCAACATTATCCTAATTCCAAAACCAGACAGAGACATTACAAAGAAATAAAATTACAGGTCAATATCCCTAATGAACATAAATGCAAAAATCTTCAACAAAATATTAGCATATAGGATCCAGTAGTATATTGAAAAGATCATACACTCTGACCAAGTTGAATGGTACTTATTCTGGGATGCAAGACTGGTACAACATCCACAAATCAATAAACATAATATACCACCTGAACAAAATGAAGAATAAAAATCACATGATTGTATCAATAGACCCAGAAAAAGCACTTGACAAAATCCAGCAACCCACTTCTGGTAAAAACTCTCAGCAAAGTGAAATTAGAGGAAATATACCTCAACATAAAAAGACCATATATTACAATTCCACAGCCAATATTATACTTAATGGGCAAACAGTAAAAATGTCTCTCTTAAATCAGGAACAAGACAGGGTTGTACACTTTCACCACACTTATTCAACATAGTACTAGAAGTCATAGTCACAGTAATCAGGCATCTAAATTGGAAAGGAAGAAGTCAAAGTGTCATTATTTGCAGATGACATAATACTGTACATAGAAAACCCCAAAGATTTCACCAAAAAGCTACTAGAACTGATACGTGAATTGACTAAAGTAGCAGGATACAGTTGCATTTCTACACACCAATAATGAACTATCAGAAAGGAAAACAACCCCATTTATAATTTCATCAAAAAATAAAATACCTAGGAATAGATTTAACCAATGATATAAAAGACCTGTAGTTGGAAAACTGTAAGTCACCTAAGAAAGAAATTGCAAAAGATACAAATAAGTGGAAGTATATACTATGTTCATGGATAGAAAGAATTAATATTATTAAAATGTCCATAGTATTCAAAGCAAAGTTTTGATTTTTATACCAAGTTACTATTGGCATATCTAGTTCACAGAACTATAAGAAATATTCCAAAATGTATATAAAATCACAAAAGACCCTAAATAGCTACATCAATTTTGCAAAAAAGAACAGATATCATGCTGTACTAACAAAGCTATAGTAATAAAAATAGCATGGTTCTGGTAATTAAAACAGGCATACACATCAATGGAACAGAATAGAGAGCCCAGAAACAAACCTATACTGTGAGCCAATTAACATTTCACAAAGAAGGCAAGAACATACAAGGGGGTAAAAATATTCTAGTCAATTAATGGTGTTGGAAAAATTAAATAGATATGTGCAAAAAATGAAACTAGACCATGTTCTTACATCATACACAAGAACAAAATCAAAATAGATCAAAGATTTAAATGCTAAACTCAAAATCATAGAAATCCTAGAAGAAAATGTAGGCTGTAAAATCTTGGATATTTCTATTTTTTTAAATTAATTAATTAATTTATTTTTATTTTGATTACATTTTATTTTTTTAATATATGACTACTCCATGAGGTGTTTTTTTATTTTAATTTTTTTATTAATTAATTTTTGTTACAGATGTTTCTCCTTTCCCCCCCACTGATTCCCCCCTCCCCCTCCCTCCCTGCCCTGTCCCCAGCTTTGTTATCCATGTCCATTGTTCATGCATACATGTATATAAGTTCTGTGGTTCATCTCTTCCCCACCAATCCCTCTTCTGGGTATTGTCAGTCTGTACCTTACTTCCATATCTCTGGGACTACCCCATTCCTCAGATTGTTATGTTCATTATATTCCACAAACAAGTGAGATCATATGACACTTGTCTTTCTCTGTTTGGCTTGTTTCACTTACGATGATTCTTTACAGGTCCCTCAATGTTGCCTCAAAGGATAAGAGAACTTTCTTGCAGCTGCAGAGTACTTCATTGTGTATATGTACCACTGCTTTTTTATCCATTCGTCTACTGATGGACACTTGGGTTGTTTCCAGATCTTAGCTATTGTAAATAGTGCTGCTACAAACATGGGGGTACATATATTCTTTCTGATTGGTGTTTCAGCTTCTTAGGATATATTCTTAAAAGTGGGATCACTGGGTCAAATGGCAGTTCAATTTTTAATTTTTTGAGGTAACACCATATTGTTTGCCATAGTGGCTGCACCAGTCTGCATTCCCACCAGCAGAGTACTACAGTTCCTTTTTCTCCACACCCTTGTCAACACTTGTTGTTTGATGATTTGTTGATGACGGCCATTCTGACAGGTGTGAGGTGATACCTCATTGTTGTTTTAATTTGCATCTCTCTGATGACTAGTGATGTTGAGCATTTTTTCATATGTCTTTTAGCCATTTGTATGTCCTGTTTGGAGAGGTGTCTATTTAGTTCCTCTGCCCATTTTTTAATTGGGTTCTTTGTCTTCATTTTGTTGAGTTGTATGAGCACTCTATATACATTGGATATTAACCCCTTATCTGATATACCATTGGCAATTATGCTCTCCCATACAGTGGAAAGCCTTTCTGTTTTGATGATTGTATCTTTCGCTGTGCAGAAGCTTTTGAGTTTGATGTAGTCCTATGTGTTCATTTTCTCCTTTGTTTCCATTGCCTTAGGTGATGTATCAGTAAAAATTCTGCTGAGTATTATGTCTGAAATTTTGTTGCCTACAGTCTCTTCTAGGATTTTTATGGATTCATGAGTCACATTTAAGTCTTTTATCCATTTTGAGTTTATTTTTGTAGGATGTAAGTTGATGGTCTAGTTTCATTTTTCTGCAAGTAGCTGTCCAATTTTCCCAGCACCATTTATTAAAGAGGCTGTCCTTACTCCACTGTATGCTCCTGCCACCTTTGTCAAATATTAATTGAGCATATTGCCTGGGGTCCATTTCTGGGTTCTCTGTTCTGTTCCATTGATCTATGTGCCTGTTCTTGTGCCAGTACCAGGCTGTTTTGGTTACGGTGTTTCTATTTCTGTGAGTTCATCATTGGTGTATAAGAATGTCATAGAATTCTTGACATTAATTTTGCATCCTGCTACTTTGCCAAATTAATATATTAAGTCTAGTAAATTTTTGATGGAGTCTTTGGAGTTTTCTACGTATAGTATCATATCATCTGCGAATAATGACAGTTTCACTTCCTCCTTTCCAATTTGGATCCCTTTTACTTTTTCATCATGTTTGATTGCTGGGGCTAAGACTTCCAGTACTATGTTAAATAAGAGTGGCGAAAGTGGGCATACTTGCCTTGTCACTGTTCTTAAGGAAAATGTTTTTAGTTTTTGCCCATTGAGTATGATATTGGCCGTAGGTCTTTCATATATGGCCTTTATTATGTTGAAACATGATCCCTCTATTCCCACATTGCTGAGCGTTTTTATCAGAAAAAGATACTGGATTTTGTCAAAGGCTTTTTCAGCATCTACTGATATGGTCATGCGTTTTTTACTCTCCATTTTATTTACGTGGTGTATCACATTTATTGATTTGTGATTATTGTACCAGCATTGCATCCCTGGGATGAATCCCACTTGGTCATGGTGGATCATTTTTTTTTGGTGTATTGCTTGATCCAATTTGCTAGTATTTTGTTCAGGATTTTGGCGTTTATGTTCACCAGGATATTGGCCTGTAGTTTTCTTTCTTTGCAGTGTCTTCTTCTGGTTTTGGAATTAGAATTATGTTGGCTTCATAAAACGAGTTTGAAATTCTTCCTTCTTCTTGAATTTTTTGAATCAGTTTGAGGAGAATGGGTGTTAGTTCTTCTTTCAATGTTCGGTTAAATTCCCCGGGAAGCCATCCAGGCCTGGACTTTTGTTTGCTGGAGATTCTTGATTACACATTTAATTTCTTTTGTTGTTATTGGTCTGTTCAAGTTTTCTATATCTTCCTGTTCCAGATTTGAGAGACTATGTGTTTCTAGGAATTTGTCCATTTCGTTCAGATTGTCGAATTTGTTGCCATATAATTGTCCATATTAGTTGTTAACGATCTTTTGTATTTCTGTGGTGTCAGTTGTTATCTCTCCTCTTTCATTACTGATTTTGTGTATTTGGGTTCTCTCACTTTTTTTCTTTGTGAGTCTAGCCTAGGGTCCATCAATCTTGTTTGTCTTTTTGGAAAACCAGCTCTTTGTTTCATTGATCCCTTGAATTGTTTTCTTGGTCTTTATGTCATTTATTTCTGCTCTGATCTTTACTTTTTTCTTCCTCCTACTTGCTCTGGTGTTTTCTTTTTGTTTGCTCTCTTTTTCTTTAACTTGTGAGGTTAGATAGTCTCATAGAGATTTTTCTTGTTTTTTGAGGTAGGCCTGTAGTGCTATGAACTTCGCTCTCAGAACTGCTTTCGCTGAATCTCATAGATTTTGTATTGTTGTGTCTTCATTTTCATTGGTTTCCAGGAAGTTTTTGATTTCTTCCTTGATCTCCTTGGTAACCCATTCATTGTTTAATAACATGCTATTTAGCTTCCATGTATTCAAATGTCTTTGTATGTTCTTCTTGCAATTGATTTCTAGTTTCATGCCACTGTGATCTGAGAAGATGCTTGATATGATTTCAGTTTTCTTGAAGTTGTAGTGACTTAGTTTATGCCCTAACATGTGGTCTATCTTTGAGAATGTCCCATGTGCACTTGAGAAGAATGTGAATTCTGTAGTTTTGGGGTGCAATTCTCTGTAGATATCTATTAAATCCATTTGGCCTAGTGCTTCATTTAGAGTCTCTGTTTCCTTGCTAATTTTTTGTCTAGAGGATCTATCCAGTGATGTCAGCGGAATGTTGAAGTCTCCTGCTATGTTTGTATTGCTATCAATTTATCTTTTGAAGTCCTCCAGAAGATTTTAAATATATTTTGATGCTCCTATATTTGGTGCATATATGTTTATCAAGGTTATATTTTCCTGTTGGATAATTCCTATGAATATTATGTAGTGGCCTTCTTTGTCTGTAGTTATGGCCTTCATTTTGAAATCTATTTTATCAGATATAAGTATTGATACTCCAGCTAGTTTTTCCTTTCGGTTTGCTTGGAAGATTTTTTTCCATCCCTTCACTTTCAATCTATGTGAGTCTTTTGTTGTGAGGTGGGTCTCTTGTTAACAACATATAGATGAGTCATGCTTTCTTATCCAATCAGCTACTCTGTTTCTTTTTATGGGAGCATTCAATCCATTTACATTTAAGGTAAATATTGGTATGTACTTTTTTATAGCCATTTTTGTTTAGTGTGGTTCTATTTTTCTTCCCATTTCTCCTGCTAATTACAGCAGTCCTTTTAACATTTCTTGCAATGCTGGTTTGGTGCTAATGTATTCCCCTACCCTTTTTTTTTTTGTCTAGGAAGCTCTTTATTTGACCTTCCATTTTGAATGATAGCCTTGCTTGGTAGAGTATTCTTGGATTCAGATCCTTGTTTTTCATGACCTTGATTACTTCATGCCATTCCCTTCTGGCTTATAGTTTTTTCTTGTGAGAAGTCAACTGAGAGCTTATGGGGTTTCCTTTGTAGGTAACCTGTTGCTTATCTCTTGCTGCTTTTAGGATTCTCTCTTTGTGTTTAATTTTTGGCAGCTTGATTACTATGTGTCTTGATGTGGGCCTGTTTGGATTCTTCTTATTTGGGACTCTCTGTGCTTCTTGAGTTTGAATGCCTTCTTCCTTCACCAAATTAAGAAAATTTTCTGTCACTATTTCTTTGAATATATTCTCTAACCCTTGCTCATTTTCTTCTTCTTCAGGGACTCCTATGATGGAAATATTAATACATTTCCAGTTGTCCCACAGTTCTCTTAAGCTGTCTTCCTGTTTTTTAATCATTTTTTCGTTTTGGTTTTGTGATTGTTTGATTTTTTCTATCCTGCCTTCTAATTCATTGATCCGGTCCTCAGCTTCCTTTACTCTGCTTTTTAGACCTTCCAATATGTTTTACATTTCTGATATGTCATTCTTCATTTATTCTTGGTGGTTTTTCATTTCCAACTGGTTGATTTTCAACATTTCTATGTCTTTACTCATGGTGCTCATATCCTTACACATGCTGTTGAGCTTCCTGAACATCATGGCTCTGAAATCTAGTTCTGTTAATTTGCTTAACTGCACCTCATTTATCTCATCTTTGGTAGAGGTTTCTTGTTCTTTCATTTGGCTTTTGTTTTTGTTTTTCACCATTTCGGTTATCAATGTGGGCTTTGGAGTCTGCTAAATTTTCCCTGTGTGTGTTGGTGTTCTGCTGTTTGTGGCTCCCTCTCCTGGGTTTGGATGAGGCAGGGAGCACCAGCTTTAAACACCACTGTCAAGTCTTAACTTTCCTGGTTAGAGATGCTAGCCCTGGGAATGGTAGTTATCCTCTAGCTTTTTTGCCTGGAGGCTATTAGTATTGGTCACCTGAAGAACCTTGGTTTTTGAGTTGACTAAATAACTCCCTCAGGTGCTCATTGTAAGAGGTTTTCCTGAGGTTGGGGCATATGCTGGTTGTAAATGAGCCTCAATTAGCATTTTAATGGCCACCAGGTGGGGTTCAATATCTGAGGGAGGGGCCTCCGCCTCTCCCCAGGGCCCTGGGAAGGAGTAAGATGACCACAGTCCTGAGTGGCTGCCCTCAGCAAAAACTCTGGGCACCCTCAAAATCCTGAGTGTCCCCACACAGTTCCAGTCCAGTCTGCCTTCCCTGTGCCGGAGCCCAAGGTTAGTGTTTGCTGCCAATTTAGCCTCTGTCCAGGCTCTGCATCGTGGATCCGTCTGGGACTTTAACCCGAGGGCGCTGCTCCCAGTTAAGGGCGGCCGAGGCTGCTGCACCAGCCGAGGGCGTATCACCCAACCGAGTCTGCCGCAGGACCCAGCTGAGGCAGCTGCTGGTCCCAGCCGAGGCCACAGGACCCAGCCAAGGGTGTGGCTTCCAGCCATGGCTGCTGGCCCCAGCCGAGGTCGCAGGATCCAGCCGAGGTTGCTGGACTCAATCGAAGTGGCAGCAGTGTCCATCAGAGGCCACTGGACCCACCCAAGGGCGTAGCACCCAGCCGAGGTCTCAGGACCCAGCCAAGTGGGCCGCTGGTCCCAACCGAGGCCACAGGACCCAGCCAAGGGCTAAGCTTCCAGCCAAGACCACAGGACCCAGCCAAAGGCACAGCTTCCAGCCTAGTCCCCTGGACCCAGCCGAGTCCGCTGGTCCCAGCCCAGGCCACTGCAGACCATGGGCTCCCGGCCCCCTCTCGTGTCCTCACAAGCCTACTAGAATTGAGTCAGTGTCCCTGGTTATGTGGTCCTCCAAGCTGCCTTTCGGTTGCTCCTTCCTGATGATTTGTCTTTATTTTCGTTGTAATTCCAGTTTGGTCCTGGGAGATGGTCTGTGTGGCTTCCATTCACTCCACTGCCATTTTTTCTCTCTTCTTGGTCATTTCTTATAGCAATATTTTTTCTGATGTATCTACTCAGGCAAGAGAAACATAAGGAAAAAATAAACAAATGGGACTACATCAAACTAAAAAGTTTTATAAAGCAAAGGAAACAATCAACAAAATAAAAAGACAACCCACTGAATGGGTGAACATATTTCTGAATGATAAATCTTATAAGAGGTTAATATTGAAAATTTATGAAGAACTTATAAAACTCAACACCAAAAAAACAAACAATCCAGTTAACAAATGTGCAAAGGATCTGAATAGACACTTCTCCCACAAAAGGCCAATAGACATATGAAAAGGTACTCAAAGTTACTAATCATCAGAAAAATGCAAATAAAAACCACAATGAGATATCACCTCACACCTGTCAGAATGACTATCATCAATAAATGAGCAAACAGCAAATGTTGGTGAGGATGTGGAGAAAAGGAAACCCTTATGCATTGTTGATGGGAATGCATATTGGTGCAGCCATGGTGGGAAGCAGTATAGAGTTACCTCAAAATATTAAAAATGGAACTGCCTTATGACCCAGAAATTCCACTTCTGGGAATATATCAGAAGAACCCTGAAACACTGATTCAAGAGAATATATGCACCCCTATGTTCACTGTAGCCTTATTTACTATATCCAAGATTTGGAAGCAGCCCAAGTGTCCATTGTCAGATGAGTGAATCAAAAAGCTGTGGTACACTTTCACAATGGACTACTATGAGGCCGTAACAAGGAATGAAATCTTTCCTTTTGTGACAGTATGAATGGATCTGGAGAGTGTTATGCTAAGTGAAATAAGACAGTCAGAGAAAGACAAATACCATATGATTTCACTTATATGTAGAATCTAATGAACAAAATAAACTAACAAACAAAATGATATAGACTTATAGATACAGAGAACAGACTGACAGCCATCAGAGGAGAGAGGGGAGGGGCTGGGTGAAAAAGGTGAAGGAATTAAGCACAAAAACAAAACTATACTCATAAACACAGATAACAGTATGGTGATTAGCAGAGGGAAAAGAGGGTGAGGGCAGGTAGAAGAGAGTAAACGAGAGATAAATGGTAATGGAAAGAGAGTTGACTTTGGGTGTTGAACACATAATACAATATACAGATGATATAGAAGTGTACACTTGAAACCTATATAATTTTATTAATCAATGCCACCTCAATTAATTCAATATAAATGAAACAATGAAATAAGTAAATAAACAAACACATATGGTAATGGTGGTATCAGCCAAAATATAATTCAAGACAAAAACCATTCTGATGAATTAAGGAAGTATGTTTATCAAGGTTCTGGTGTGAAACATTTAATGGTTCATTGAATAAAGTTTAATGTTTAATGAATGAACTATTTTTAGAGGTCTGAGAGGAGGTAGGAAAACCAAAAGAAGATGGAAAAACACCCACGTGGACAATTGGGAGTCTTTGCCATTTTTGGGTGTGAAAGGGCTGGGAATGGGCAATGACATTGGTACCACAGGGAGCCAAGTGTCTGAGAGGGCTGCCTGACAGGAGCTATGGCATTCTGTACAGGATATGATGGATTTGAACAAGATACATAAAAAGCTTGCCTTTATGTACACAAGCAATACAGTGGTGTGATTATGAGCATGGGAACTGGAGCAAATCCTACAATGTTTACAAGCCATGTGGCCTCATCTTTGAAATGGAGAAAGTAATAGAGGTGGAGCCCAGTATGAGCACCAGTCCTAACAGTACACCTGGCCTTTACCCAGCCCTCCTCCTAAATTGGGGGTGGACTGAATGTTTATCTTTAGGGGTGGGGATAAATATAATAAAAATGACTGTTACTGATCACTTGGGATGATCAGTTGTGTCCTGTATACATTTTACTATGTATACTTTGAGGTTTCTCGTGACCTTATGGAATTTATAATAACCTCATAAAAATATGCAGTTATATATTTTAAGCAACTGGATTTTCTGAGTCCCTCTGGTTGTGCTATAGTGGGTTGACTCACAGGGTGAGGTGAGGATTAAAAGAGTTAATCATGTGAAGTGCTCGTAACAGACCCTGGCAGAGTAGGCTCTCATTAAATGTTGAAAATTATGGGAATTATTCTACATATATCTAAATGATTGTATCCAACAGAGCATGCAGATTCAAAACATTTTAATTCAGACCTGTCAAATGCAGGATTGGCCTCTGTTGAATATGCCATGGTTTCAATTAAAAGTTTGCTATGGCTCCTACTGCTTCTGGATGGACACCCACATTTCTAGCTGCATGCACAAAGCCTGGGAAGGTAAAGATGCTGTCTAGCTCCATCTTCCACCAATCCTGAGCTTTGCTCTTGCCTCCCTAGGGTTTGGGGGGAACCTACTCCAGACCTTTGCATATTCGGTTCCCTTTCCTTGCAGCACCTCCACCCCCAACACAGCTGAGGCCTATTAGATTCTGCTAAAAGCAACCTCCTTCTGGAGTCCTACCTAATCCCTCCACCCTAGGAGGAGGTTATTTTCACACCCTGACAACACTCTCTCAAGTCACACCAGCAGTACCATGTATCTCTCCACATAACAGCAGCCCCCCAAAGGAACTTCCTTTCTTTCAATTTAGTTTTACCTTCATTTCTAGAA
Organism: Molossus molossus; assembly: GCF_014108415.1. Classification (NCBI taxonomy): domain Eukaryota; kingdom Metazoa; phylum Chordata; class Mammalia; order Chiroptera; family Molossidae; genus Molossus; species Molossus molossus. The sequence goes on along the minus strand of NW_023425399.1, from coordinate 55,487,650 downwards.
TAAGCAGATGACTCAGTTAACCCTCCTTTCATTGAGTTTACACTGCTGTGACTGAGTCATGGTAGGTGGCCTATTTGACAGGATCGTCTTAACACTCATCCCTGCTCCTAAATTTTGCATATTCCTATTTTTAAGATGTAAGCAGGCGCTGGAGCTTTGGATGCCTGGAACTTGGAGCACCCCAGGAGGGACCACCTGCTTGGTCCGCAGCCAAGTCCTTTTCCCCAGGTATCAGTGCCATCCATGGGACTCAGGGGGCCTGACCTGGGGCTGCAGTGATACCTTGGGAACATGCAGACCTCTTTAAGAGACCACTTCAGCTGCTATTATCAAAGCACCAAGCATTCCAGGAATTTCAATGGAAGGCAACATTCTAGAAAAATCAAGTAAGTATAATGACATAAAGAACAAATTTAGCCAGATGGGATGGGAGTGAACTGTCCTGATGATGTGTGGTTCAGTAGGGTCTAGTCCTTGCTGTTCAACAATCTATAGGCCTCACCCCACCCCACCGCTGTCATCTTTTTTCCTCTGTCCCAATTCCTCAGCAGTTAAGTGGGCTTAGAGGTTTCCACCTCACACCCACCTCCTGTTATGAGACCGAACTCCCCAACTTGTTCTCTTATTCAAGCCAAGCCCTGGGAACAGACACCCCACTCTCTTCTCTACCTCTGCCCCTCCCACACATAAATTTCTCCACTCAGTGCAGCTGTCCCTAAAAGCAGGAGCCTGGGCCTTAGAGAGAGAGTAGAGTCCCAGATTAATATGTCCTTGCAGATTCTGCACTGGACACCAGCGTCCTAAGAAATGTATCCTCACACTCACATTAGGGGCCCAGATGGATATTTAATTTTTGAATAGCCAGTTTTATCTGTCTATTTTCTGGTCTTGCTATCATGCACAAATGACCTCGTCTATTATATTGCTTAAGTTTTTGAGAAACCTCCTAAGAACTTTTGAATGTTAATTCTATGGAGGATGCTCTGAACATGCCAGGGATTCAAGTGTCACAAACCCCAAGTTGATATATTCAGACTTACACACTTCTGGAAGCTTAATTCATTTTCCATCTAGAGCAGTGATTTTCAACCGTTTTCATCTCATGGCACACATAAATTAATTGATAAAATTCCATAGCACACCAGAAATATATTTTTTTGCCAATCTGACAAAATATAAAATAAAAGTAGGTATATTTTAATTTATTTACACCAGACAGCTATTGCTGTGTTGACTGTTGTCATTTATTTATTTTACGGTCTAAGGGGAAAGAAGTCAGGTATTGAATATTTTAAAAATTCTTGTGGCACACTGGTTGAAAATTGCTGATCTAGAGCTTGACTCTGGGCAGTTGTGTAAAAGTGTTTTCTCCTCAGTACCAGGTAGCCAGTCACTTCAGCCTTTCTCAGCGAGTCCCAGGCTTTTTTGGGCCTTTCTCTAGGAGTTATTCTTGCAGTCAATGCAAGAAGTCTAGATGAGTTTGTGTCAAAGCCTTGGGAGGATGAGGCCCCATCTGGTATTTTGGCTGAGCCTTACTTTCACTGGTCTCTGCTTGCATGGATGACACACAAACCTTCCAAAGAAGACCCTCTCTGGGCTGCTGCCCTCTCCTCCACCCTTGTGCTCACCCAATTCTTGGCCAGGAGAGGATGAGCTGCCTCAGACACACATTCCAGGGATGCTATGAAACAAGTAGGTTCTGCCCTGACCGCTTCCAACTCTTCCAGTTCACAACATTGTGGCCACTTCTGCTTTCTATCACCCTCACCCACAGCCCCAGGAAAGATTACTGCTCCTCCCTATTTACCTTGAATTTGTGTTTCAGCCTGAGTGCTAGAGAGAAGGAGGAGGAAGGCAGCTCTCAGATCTCAAGTTTCTCCAGTGACTCTTCCTCCTGTCTGAGTGGAGAAGAGAAGGGATACATGAGATCCCACTGTACCATCCAGACCAAACTCAGCCTTTCTTCTGAACCTCCCCAGCAACACTGTCACTGTCCCAGTGAACAGCCTCTTTGTCCTTGATCAAGCCAGAACTGGAGCATGGGCCAGGAATTCTCCCTCCTTCCCCCAGCATCCATTCAGCCACCAGTTGTCACCTTGCCTCCAGAATGGGTCTTAAATGGGCCCACTTCTCTTCCTCTGGTTGCCCTGTTGGCTTACTCCAGCATAACATCCCTCGATTGCTGACACACCTCCTAGCTTGTTTTATTTCCCCAGACCTGTAATTCCCACTGGGGTCCACTGTATGACTTAGAGAGGCTTCTGAAACACTAAGCCAGGTGAACTTTCTGCTGGTTATCCTCTGTCCTCAGCACATGAGGGTCCTGGCAGGCATTTACAGACAACTTTATCACCTGACTCTGTTTGTCCCTCCGTATCCAGCCTTGCACTCTGAAAGCCCTCTTTTTCTCAGACCTCCATCTGCTCTGGGTTCTGCTCAGCTGTTGGCTCCCATGGATCACCTTTCTTAGGTCCTGCAAATGAGATGCCAAGAAATCTGACTGGTTTCTTTCTCATATGAATCTTCTTGTTCAACTGGCTGGTGTTTGTGGGATGTTGCAGTGCTCCAACTTACCTTTCACTACTGCTCAGGCCCCTTGGGGTTCCAAGAGACCTGACCACACCAGCCTCTGCTCCTTAAGATGCAGCATGCAACTGGATGAGTCCTTTCCTGGACACTGGCCTCTTGATTATCTCTACTTTATATACATCCTCATCATGCAAGTTATGCCCCTTCAGACAACCAAAATGTCTACTGGGCATCAGTTTCTATTTCAGAAACATCTCAAAATTTCAAGGGAATTCTTTGGGGGAGGGGGGGCTGTCATTATGTGGAGAAATACTTGGTACTGATGGTGTGACCTCTCCTCCTGGCCCCTCCGGCATCTCTTTGCTCCCATTACACCACACCGTGGTGCCAATATGCCTGCTGACTATGACTTTCAGAATATTCCAGGAGAAAACTAGGAAGGCCTCATGTTCATGGATGTTGTATCCTTCAGAGGAAATTGGAGAGGATTCTGTCTTGTGGAAAAGAGGAGGGGGAGGGTTGGGGGATAAAATTTTTCAGGAACTCTTTCAGCACATCTCCACTTTCTGGTGGTTTACTGTGTATTTCTGATTGCTGTGTTGTTCCCTTTACCCATCAATTTGGGGATGATCCTAACCAGTGTTGCTCAGTTGCTTGGAGTGTCATCCCATGTACCAAAAGGTTGTTGATGCAATTCCCAGTCAGGGCACATACCTAGGTTGTTGTTTCAATCCCTGTTAGGGGAGCACATGGAAGGTAGCCAATGATGTTTCTCTCTCTATTTCTCTCTCTCTCTCTCTCTCTCTCTGCCTTTCCCTCTCTCTAAAATCAGTAAAAACATATCCTCTGGTTAAAAAAAAACTGGGGAGTCAGATTCCAAAATGACAGCAGAGTGAATAAAAGCTACACAGATTGTCTCCCAGGACCAAACTTAAATTACAACTAAAATAAAGACAAATCATTTGGAAAAAGCAACAGAAAAGCAGATTGCAAGGACCATATAACCATAGACACTGAACCTATCCTGGTAGGATTGCAGAGGCCCAAGAGGGGGGCTGGGAGCCCACAAAAAGCAGCGGTCTTAGCTGTGAGCAGCACCCTAGGGTTAAATTCCAAAGCAGCTGTACAGCTCAGAGAGCTGGGACAGAGCGCTAAAATAGCCACAGCCACTCTCCTGAGGCTCTGGTAGAGGGAGGGCAGACTGGACTGTAACTGTGTGGTGACACTTAGAATTTGGAGGGCCCTCAGAGCTTTTGCTGAGTTGCAGCCACACAGGATAGTGGTCATCTTACTCCTTCCCAGAACTCTGGGGAGAGGTGGTGGCACCTCCATCAAAGATTCAACCCTACCTGGCAGGTCATTGAAATGTAAATTGAAGCTCATTAACAACCAGCATCTGCCCTATCCTTAGGAAATCCCCTTACACTGAACACCTAAGGAGGTTTTTCATTCAACTGAGAACCCAAGGCTTTTTAAGTAACCGCTACTAATAGCCTCCAGGCAAAAAAACTAAGGAAATTGAAAAGGTAAAGAAGAATCTCCCAGCAAACAAAAGCCCAGGCCTGGATGGCTTCACAGGGAAGTTTTACCAAACATTCAAAGAACTAACACCCGTACTCCTCAAACTATTTAAAAAAATTTAAGAAGGAAGACTTCAAAACTTGTTTTATGAGGCCAGCCTAAATTTAAAACCAAGAAAAGACACTACAAAGGAAGATAACTACAGGCCAATATCCCTGATAAACATAGATGCCCAAATCCTGAACAAAATACTAGTAAATCAGATCCAGCAATACATCAAAAAATTATTCACCATGACCAAGTGGGATTTATCCCAGAGATGTAAGGCTGGTACATTATTCACAAATCAATAAATGTGACACACCACATAAACAAAACAAAGAATAAAAATCACATGATCATATCAATAGATGCTGAAAAAGCATTCGACAAATCCAGTACGCATTTCTGATAAAAATGCTCTGCATTGTGAGAATAGAGGAATCATATCTCAACATAATAAAGGCCATATACGAAGGACCTACATCCAACATCATTCTCAATGGGCAAAAATTAAAAGCATTTCCCTTAAGAATAGAAACAAGACAGGGATGCCCACTTTCGCCACTCTTATTTAACATAGTACTGGAAGTCTTAACCACAGCAATCAGACAGAAAGTAAAAATGAAAGAGATCCAATCTGGAAAGGAGGAAGTGAAACTGTCATTATTTTCAGATGATATGATATTGTACATAGAATATCCTAAAGACTCCATCGAAAATTTGCTAGACTTAATGAATTTTGCAAAGTAGCAGAATACAAAATTAACATCAATAAATCAACAGCATTCTTATACACCAATGATGAACTCACAGAAAGAGAAATTAAAAAAACAATTCCATTTACCATCATGGAAAAAAAATCAACGTATCTAGGAATAAACTTAAGCAAAGAAATAAACGATCTATTTGCAGAAGACTACAGGTCATTGAAAAAACAAATAGAAGGAGATATAAAAAAGTGGAAGCACATACCTTGTTCATGGATTGAAAGAATTAGCATCATTAAAATGTCCCTATTATCCAAAGCAATCTATAGATTCAATGTAATACCCATCAAAGTACCAATGACATATTTCACAGAACTAGAACAAAATACTTCAAAAGTTCATATTAAATTAAAAAAGACCTCAAAAAGTCACAGCAATCTTGAAAAAGAAGGACAAAGTAGGTGGGGTCACAATACCAAATATCAAGTTATACTACAAAGCTACTGTAATCAAAACATCCTGGTACTGGCACGAGAACAGGCATATAAACCAGTGGAACAGAACAGAGAACCCAGAAATTGACCCAAGACATTATGCTCAATTAATATTTGACAAAGGTGGCAAGAGCATACAATGGAGTAAAGACAGCCTTTTTAATAAATGGTGTTAGAAACATTGGACAGCTGCATGCAAAAAAAATGAAAGTAGACCATTAACTTACACCATACACAAGAATGAACTCAAAATGGATAAAAGACTTATATGTGACCTGTGAATCCATAAAAATCCTTGAAGAAAATGTGGGCAACACAATTTCAGACATCATACGCAGCAAAATTTTTAGTGATACATCACCTAAGGCAACAGAAACAAAGGAGAAAATGAACACATGAAACTACATCAAACTCAAAAGCTTCTACACAACAAAAGATACAAACAATCATCAAAATGGAAACGCAACCCACTGTATGGGAGAGCATAATTGCCTATGATATACATCAAGTAAGGGCGTAATTTCCAATATATATATAGAGTGCTCATACAACTCAACAAAAGGAAGACAAATAACCCAATTAAAAAATGGGCAGAAGAACTAAATACACACTTCTCCAAACAGGACATACAAATGTCTAAGAGACATATGAAGAAATGCTCAACATCACTAATCATCAGAGAGATGAAAATTAAAACAACAATGATGTATCACCTCACTCCTGTCAGAATGGCCACCATCAACAAATCATCAAACAACAAGTGTTGGCGAGGGTGTGGAGAAAAGGGGACTCTAGTACACTGCTGGTGGGAATGCAGACTCGTCCAGCCACTATGGAAAACGCTGTGGTATAACCTCAAAAAATTAAATATTGAATTGCCATTTGATTCAATGATCCTACCTCTAGAAATATACCCTAAGCAGCCTGAAACACCAATTCGAAGGAATAGATGTAGCTCCATTTTTATAGCAGCACTATTTAAAATAGTTAAGATCTGGAAACAACCCAAATGTCCATCCGTAGACAAATGGATCAAAAAGCTGTGGTAGCCCTGGCCGGTTTGGCTCAGCAGTTGGAGCATCGGCCTGCGGTCCAGAGAGACCCAGGTTCGGTTCCCGCTAAGGGCACGTACCTGGGTTGCAGTTTGTCCCTGCCCCTGGTTGGTTGTGCGGGTGGCAGCCACTCAATGTGTCCCTTTCACGTCGATGTTTCTCTCTCTTTCTCTCTCTCCCTCCCACTCTGACTGAACAGAGAATGGAAAAATGTCCTCGGGTGAGGATTTAAAAAAAAAAATAAAAAGCTGTGGTACATATACACAATGGAGTACTATGCAGCTATAAAAAAAAAAAAAAAAGATCTCTTATCCTTTGAGACGACATGGAGGGACCTGGAAAGTATTATTCTAAGTGAAACAAGCCATACAGAGACAGACAAGTATCATATGATCTCATTTATTTGTGGAATATAATGAACATAACAGTCTGAGGAATGGGGTAGACCTAGAGACGTGGAAGTGGGGTACAGACTGACAATCCCTAGAAGAGGGGGTGTTAGGGGAGAGATAAACCACATTACTTATATGCATGTGTGCATGAACAATGCATATGGACGACAGATCTGGGGACAGGGCAGGGAGGGAGAAGGAGGGGGGTATCAGTGGGGGGAAAAGGAGAAACATCTGTAAGAATAATAAATTATTAATTAAAAATATTTTATGCCTTAAATTTTCTTCTAAATATACCACTTTAAATACATCTATTTGTAATGATATGTGTTATTTTTATTTTTGTCTTTTTATACAGTTATGAGGGAAATAAAGTACATTTTCTTTTGTCTTATTATTGCTCCAAACTAGGGTCATCATTTTGGTTTTAAATGTCTCATGTAGATCTCTCTATAATATTCCAATTACTGTCTCATTCACTATTGCTGTCATAGTAGACTAATTACAATAAAAGAATGTTTATATAAATAATAAAGCTAGAATGTTAATATGAAAGTTATTCACTTATAATATTCATATGCTAATAGTACATGTACTACTTTAAAAACTAGTTTTATCAAGCAGCACTTTGAATAAAACTTGAATCTCGTTTTTTTGTTCATGATGGTTTTTATCTCTGGAGAAGCAATGAGGATATGGGCTAGAGGAGGTGCCCAGATTTTCTCTTAAATTGCATGGCAGGTTAACAGTGTACTTTTCATTATTATGTTTTCTAATTTACAAACATGCTTTTTTTTCATTTAAATTTATTGGTGTGACATTGGTTAAAATGACTATATAGGTTTCAGGTGTGGGTTTCTATGTTACAAGATCTGTATATTGCACTGTGTGCTCACCACCCAAAGTCAAATCATCTTCTGTCATCATATAGGACCCCTTCACCCTGCCACACGCTCACCCTCTTCCTTCTGGCAACCACCGCACTGCTGTCTCTGTTTACAAGTTTTAGTTTTATATCCCACATATGAGTGAAATTATATGGTTCTTGGCACTTTCTGCTTGACTTACTTCACTTAGCATAATATTCTCATGGTCCATCCATGTTGTCACAAGTGGCAGTATTTTGTCTTTTCTTATGTCTGAGTAATATTTTATTGTGTAAATGTACCACATCTTCTTTATTCAGTCCTCTATCACAGGACCCTTTGGTTGTTTCCATGTCTTAGACACAATAAATAATGCTGAAATGAACATAGGGTGCATATATCTTTACAAATACATACTTTTGAACTTTTCAGGTATCCACCCAGGAGAGAGATTGCTGAGATCATATGGTAGGTCTATCCTTAATTTTTTGAGGAATTGTCAGACTGTTTTTTATAGTGGCTGTACCAGTCTACATTTTCGCCAGCAGTGAAATGAGGGTTTCCTTTTCTACGCAACTTCTCCCACACTTGTTATTACTTGTCTTGTTGATAATAGTCATTCTAATAGGTGTGAGGTGGTATCTCATTATAGTTGTTTTTTTTTTTTTTTTTTTTTTTTTTATTGTAGAATGCATTACAGATGTTCTTCATTTCCCTCCCACTGACCCCTTTCTCCCCACTCCTGCCCCCCTCCTGCCTTTCCCCACACTGTTGTCTGTATACATTAGTTATGCATATATGCATATAAGTTCTTTGGTTTATTTCTTCTCACCCTCCAACCCCCCTTCCCTTTGAGGTTTGTCAGTCTAGCAACCAATTTGCACTTCTTAATCCCTTCACCTTTTTCACCCATTCCCCTAATCCCTCTCCCATCTGGCAACCAACAAAATGTTCTCTAAATCTATGAAAATATTTCTGTTTTGCTTGTTCATCTTGTTTGTAGACTCAATTGTTGATAGATATGTATTCATTGCCATTTTGTTTGATCATATTTTTAATCTTTTTCTTCAAGAAGATCCTTCAACATTTCATATAATAATGGTTTGGTGCTGATAAACTCCTTTAGCTTTTTCTTGTCTGGGAAACTATATGGTCATTGATTCTAAATGACAGCTTTGCAGGACAGAGTAATCTTGGTTGTACTTGCTTTTCATCACTCTGAATATTTCTCGCCACTCCCTTCTGGCCCGCAAGATTACTTTTGAGAAATCAACTGATAGTTTTATGGGAACTCCCTTGCAGATAACTAACTTCTTTTCTCTTGCTGCTTTTAAGATTCTTTGTCTTGAACCTTTTGCATTTTGATGATAATGTGTCTTGGTGTGGGCTTCTTGGGGTTCATCTTCTTTAGGACTCTCTGTGATTCCTGGACTTGTATGTCTGTTTCCTTCACCAAATTAGGAAAGTTTTCTGCCATTATTGTTTCAAATATGTTTTTTATTTTTGTTCTCTCTCTCCTCCTTCTGGCAACCCCAATATGCAAATGTTGGCATGCTTGAAGTTGTCCCAGAATCTCCTTACACTATCCTCATTTTGCGGGGGATTCTTTTTTCTTTTTGTTGTTCTGATTGAGTGTTTTTTGCTTTCTTATATTCCAAATCGATGGTTTGCTTCTTGGCTTTACCTACTCCACTACTGAATATGTGTAAATTATTCTTTATTTCAGTTAGTGTCTCTTTCATTTCTGACTGGTCCTTTTTTATTGAGGTCTTCATTAAGTTTGCTGATGTTCTCATTAAGTCCATTGGGCATCCTTATAAGCAGTGTTTTGAACTCAGCATCTGTTAGGTTGCTTATCTTCATTTCACTTAGTTCTTTTCCTGGGGTTTTGTTCATTTCTTTCATTTGAGACCTGTTTCTTTTTCTTTCTTTTTCTCCTTATTTTGGCTGCCTCCCTGTGTTTGTTTCTATGTATTACTTAATGAGAGGCATGGGCTAGCTGTGACCAGATGCTGCTTGTTTGAAAGAATTTAGGAAAACGTGAAGCAGGATCCAAGACAGGCTAATCCTATGGGTAAGCAACTGGCAACAGCTTGAGTAAGCCTGAAAGTTGGTGGGGTGGGGCCTCAGGGAATCACCAGGGTGGAGCAAATAGTGTGAGCCAGATTGCTAGAGTCCCAGATATGGCTGCTTTCTGCCACTCCAGGCAAAAGCTCACCAAAGAAACAAAGGCCTCTGACAGCATGTCTGTCCAGGAAAGAGCCCCTTGTCCAGCCCTCGCTCCAATTCCAAACAGCTCAGTTTTCCCCTGTATGTCTCTGGTGCCCCTTGAGCTGCCTTCCCTCCACGCTTAGAGGGAGTGACTTTGATATGTTCATGTGTGGGCCCTTTAAGAGGAGCTGTCTGGGGCTTCAGCTGCCTCAGCCTCCCTGAGCCTCAGTTCCTGCTGTTTTTTCCAGCCAGAAGTTATGGGGACTTCTCTTTTTGGTACTGGAACCCTGAGTGGGGCACCTGGTGTGGGATGGGGACCCCTCAGTCCTCAGGGAGGACCTACTCAGCTGAGGTATCCTCCTTATTTTTATCCACCACATGGGTGTGGGTCCAGCCTGTCACGCCTCTGCTCCTTCTACCTGTCTCTATGAGACTTCTTCTTTAATTTTGTAGTTGTAGGACTTTCAGGCAGTTTAGAATGATGGTTGTTCTGTAGTTTAGCTGTAACTTTGATGTGGTTGTGGGAGGACGCGATAACTGCGTTTACCTTACGACGCCATCTTGATCGGAAGTCTCATTATAGTTTTGACTTGCATTTCTCTAACTGCTAGTAAGGTTGAACACCTTTTATTGGCTGTATATCTTCTTGGGAGATATATTGGCTGTATATCTTCTTGGGAGAGGTGTCTGTTTAGGTCCTTTGCCCATTTTTTGATTGGGTTATTTGTTTGATTGGTGTTGAGTCTTAGGGGTTCTTTATCTATTTTGGATATTAAGCCTTTGTCAGAGCTATTGTTTGCAAATTCATCTCTCATTTGTTTGGAGGCCTCTTTGTTTTGTTGTTGGTGTCTTTTGCTGTGCAGAAGCTTTTTAGTTTGATATAGTCTCAATCATTTATTTTTGCCTTTACTTCCCTTGTCTTTGGGGTCAAGTTTATAAAATGTTCTCTAAGACCAAGGTCCTTAAGTTTGGCACCTATGTTTTCTTCTATGTAATGTATTGTTTCACATCTATATTTGGGTTATTAATCTATTTTGCATTAATTTTTGTACATGGGGACAAACTATAATACAGTTTCATTTTTTTGCCTGTGGCTTTCCAATTTTCCCAGCACCATTTATTGAAGAGTCTATTTTTACTTCATTGTGTGTTTCTGGCTCCTTTGTTAAAAATTATCTGTCCATATACATGTGGTTTTATATCTGAATTCTCAATTCTGTTCCACTAATCTGTGTCTATTTCTCCGCCAATATTGTTCTGTTTTGATTATCATCGCTCTGTAATATAATTTGAAGTCAAGTAGCATGATACCTCTAACTTTGTTCTTTATTCTTAGGATTTCTTTGGCTATTCGGGGTCTTTTGTGGTTCCATACAATTCTAATATTTTTTTGTTTCATTTCTTTTAAAAAATGACATTGGGATTTTGATGAGAATTGCATTAAATCTGTATATTGCTTTCGGTGATATGGCCATTTTAACTATGTTGATTCTTTTAATATATGAACATGAAATATTTTTTCATTTTGTTGTGTCTTTTTCAATCTCTTTTTATACTGCTTTATAGTGTTCAGTACATAGGTCTTTCACATCTTTGTTAAGTTTATTCCTAGGTATTTTATTCTTTTGGTTGCAACTGCAAAATAGGTTTTTCTTTTATTTTAATTTTTTTTTTCCTGAATTTTTGTTGTTGCTGTACAGGAAGGCAGTAAATTTTTGTACACTGATTTTGTATCCTGCAACTTTACTGCATTTTTTTATTGTTTCTAGTAATTTTTTTGGTGGAGTCTTTAGGGTTTTCAATCAATATACAGAATCATGTCATCTGCAAAAACTGACCGTTTTACTACCTTTCCTACTTGAATGCTTTTTATTTATTTCTCTTGCTTTATTGCTCTGGCTAGGACTTCCAGAACTGTCTTGAATAAAAGTGGTAAAAGTGAACATTCTTGTCTTGTTCCTGATCTTAGAGAGAAAAAGCTTTCAGTTTTCCACTTTGAGTATGATATTAGCCGAAGATTTCTCATATATGGCCTTTATTTTGTTAAGGTACTTTCATTCCTATTTTATTGAATGTTTTCATTATAAATAAATATTGTATATTATCAGATGCTTTTCCTGCATCTATTGATAAAATAATATAATTTTTCCTTTTTTTCTGTTAGTTTTGTGTATTAAACTGATTGATTTACATATGCTGAACCACCCTGTGCCCCTAGAATAAACCCCATTTGTTCATGATGTGTTAATTTTTTTAATGTACTATTGTATTCAATTTTCTAGTATTTTGCTTAGAATTTTTGTATCTGTATTCATCAGAGATATTTGTCTGTAGCTTTCTTTTTTTGTGTTCTCCTTGCCAGGTTTTGGTATCAGGTTTTATATGTGTTAGAAAGTATTGTTGCTTCTTCAGTTTTTTGGAAGAGTTTGAGAGGATTTGTTTTTGTTGTTGGTCGTGGTGGTGGCGGTAATCCTTACCCAAGGGTTCTTCTTTCCATTGATTTTTAGAGAGAATAGAAGGGAGGGAGAAGAAGAGAGGAGAGGAGAGGAGAGGGGAGAGAGAGAGAGAGAGAGAGAGAGAGAGAGAGAGAGAGAGAGAGAGAGAGAGGTAAAAGACACACATTGGTTGGTTGCCTCCTGCATGAGCTCCAACTGGGATTGGAAGTCAAACCTGCAACCTGGGTACATGCCCCTGACTGGGAATCAAATATGAAACCCTTCAGAGCATGGACTGACACTCTAACCATTGAGCAGTGCTGGCCAGGGTGAAAAGAATAGGTTTTAAATTTTTGAACATTTGGTAGAATTCACTGTTGTAACCATTTGGTCCTGGACTTTTATTTTAAGGGAGGTTTTTGATGGTTGTTTCAATTTCCTCACTGCTGATAAGTCTATTTAAGTTTTTCAATTAATTATAATTTAGTCAAGGAAGGTTACATATTTCTAGGAACTTATTCTTCTAGGTTTTTGAATTTGGTGGCATACAAGCCTTCATAGTACTCTAGTATATCTGTGTATGTTTGTGATGTATTTGATGACTTCTCATCTTTCATTTCTGATTTTGTTTATGTAGGTCTTTTTTCTTTCTTCCTTAGTGAGTCTAGCTAGAGATTTGTCAGTTTTACTAATCTTTTCAAAGAACCAGTTCTTTGTTTTATTAAATTTTGTGTAATCTTTTGTTCTCTATTTCATTAAATTCTGCTCTAATTTTTATTATGTCCTTTCTTCTGTTGACTTTGGGTTGTTTTTGTTCTTTTTCTAGTACTTTAAGATGTAATGTTAGGTCATTTACTTGGGATTTCTCGTGTTTATTGAGATAGGCCTGTAAAGATATAAATTTCCTCTTATTACTGCTTTTGCTTCATCCCAGAAGTTTTTTTTTTTTCTTTTTATCCGAAGACAATTTTTTTTTGTTTTTTTGTTAGGATAGAGTGGGAGGGAAAGAGAGGAAGGGACAGAGAGAGAAACATCGATGTGAAAGGGACACATCGAGTGGTTGTCACCCACATGACCCAACCAGGGCCGGGGACAAACTGCAACCGAGGTATGTGCCCTTAGTGGGAACCAAACCCGGGTCTCTTCAGACCGCAGGCCAACGCTCTAACCGCTGAGCAAATCCAGCCAGGGCCATCCTAGTAATTTTGATGTTATATTATTATTATTTGTCTCTCTATATTTTTATCTCATATTTTATTTCTTCTTTGATCCAGTCATTTTTTTAGTAGTAGTATATTTATCATCCAAGTATTTGTGGGTTTTCTTAATTATTTTTTGCAGTTGATTTTCTGCTGAGAAGTTGGATGATAGTGTAATGGGTTTTCCTTTGTAGGTCACTTCCTACTTTTCTGCTTTGAGAATTTTTCTTTGTCATTAATTTTTTTTTTTGTTTAAACTTTTTACTTATTATAATAAAAAGATGCCTATGTATACATTCATGTTTGAATTTTTGTGCGTAGGTTTTTATTTCTCTTGGGTATATGTGCCCAGGAGTAAAAGGGCTGGATCTATATATGGTGACTGCATTGTAGCATTTCAAAAAACTGCCAAATGGTTCTTCAGAGTGGCTGCACCACTTTACATTTCCACCAGCAAAGTATGAGGGTTCACATTTTTCCACATCTTCACCAATATTTTTGTGTGTACTTTAAATATTATTATAGCCATCCTAGTGGGCTTGAAGTAGTATCTCATTGTGGTTTTGATTTGTAGATGATGTTAAACAAGTGGGGTACAGCCTGACAATCCCCAGAAGAGGGGGTGGTGGGGGAGAGATAAATCACAGAACTTATATGCATGTATGCATGAACAATGCATATGGATGACAAAACTGGGGACAGGACAGGGAGGGAGAAAGAGGGGGCCATCAGTAGGGTAAAAAGGTGACACATCTGTAACAAAAATAAATTAATTTTAAAAATCAATGGAAAAGATATCCTCAGGATTAACAACAACAACAACAACAAAAGTGGGCAAAAGATTGAGCACACATTTCTCCAAAAAAGATACACAAATGTCATTAATTTTTGACAATTTTAATACAGTGTTCCTTGGAGAGGGCCTCTTTAATTAAAGCAACTAGGTGTCTGTTTGCTTTTTGAATTTGAGGTTCTAGTTATTTCTGTTGGTTTGGGAAGTTCTCATACACTGTTCGTTTGAATAAGCTCTCCATTTTTTCTCTCTCTCTTCTGGGATGCTTATTATTCTAATATTGCTTTTTCTGATGGAGTCGGGTAGTTCTTGTAGTGCTCTTTTATTTTTCTTTATGCTTAGGTCTCTCCTTCTTCCCTCCGCATCATTTCTAGATTCCTATCTTCAATATCACTAATTCTTTATATTATTTTATTTTTTTCTACTTTTTATTAATTTATTATAGTTACAAAGTTTTCTTCTCCCTGCCCCCAGACCCCCTCTTCCCCATCTCACCCCTCCACCCCTCCAGCAATGTTTTCTATGTCCATTGGTTATGCATACATGCATATAAGTTCCTTGGTTCATCTCATCCTTCCCCCCTACTCTGAGGTTTGTCAGTCTGAAAAATATTTTTTTTATATGTCTCAGTCAATTTTATTCATCATCCCACCTTGTTCATTATATTCCACAAAAAAGTGAGATCATGTGGTATTTATCTTTCTCTGATTGGCTTATTTTGCTTAGCATAATACTCTTGAGGTTCCTCCACGCTGTTTCAAAAAATAAGAGATCTTTCTTTCTTACAGTTGCATAGTATTCTATTGTATATACGTACCAAAGCTTTTTTTATCCAATCTCTATTGATGGACACTTGGGCTGTTTCCAGGATTTAGCTATTGTAAATAGTGCTGCTATAAATGTAGGGGTACATATATTCTTTCTGATTGGTGTTTTAGGCTTCATATAATGTATTTCTAGAACGGGGATAAATGGGTCAAATGGCAGTTTAGTTTTTAAATTTTTTTATTAATTTTTTTGTTATGAATGTTTCTCCTTTTTTACCCCATTGGCACCCTCCTCCCCATTCCCCCTTCCCCACTCCCCCCTTTCCCCATCCCTGGCTTTGTTGTCCATGTCCATTGGTTATGCATACATGCATATAAGTTATGTGGTTTATCTCTTTCCACCCCCCCCAGCCTCTCTTCTGAGGGATGTCAGTCCTTTGAGATGACATGGAGGGACCTGGAAAGTATTATTCTAAGTGAAATAAGCCAAGCAGAAAAAGACAAATAGCACATGATCTCACTTATATACGGAATATAATGAACATAATTTTTAATTTTTTGAGGTAATACGATACTGATTTCCATAGTAGCTGGACCAGTCTGCATTTCTACCAGCAGTGTACTAGAGTCCCCTTTTCTCCACACTTTCACCAGCACTTGTTGTTTGATGATTTGTTGATCCAGCCATTCTGACAGGTGTGAAGTGATACCTCATTTTGTTTTAATTTATATCTCTCTGATGATTAGTGATGTTGAGCATTTTTTTTTTTTATATATGACTCTTGGCCGTTTGTATGTCCTGTTTGGAGAGGTGTCTATTTAGTTCCTCTGCCCTTTTTAAAACGGGGTTCTTTGTCTTCCTCTTGTTGAGTTGCATGAGCACTCTATATATTTTGGAAATTAATCTCTTATCTGATGTATCATTGTCAGTTATGTTCTTCCATACAGTGGGTTCCTTTTCCATTTTGGTGGTTGTTTCTTTTGCTGTGCAGAAGCTTTTTAGTTTGATGTAGTTCCATGTGTTTATTTTTTTCTTTGTTTCTTTTGCATTAGGTGATATATCAGTGAAAACCCTGCTGCGTGTGATGTCTGAAATTTTGTTGCCTACATTTTCTTCTAGGATTTTTATAGATTCATGAGTCAAATTTAAGTTTTATATCCATTTTGAGTGTATATTTTGTGTATGGTGTAAGTTGGTAGTCTAATTAAAAAAATTTTTTTGCATATAGCTGTCTAATTTTTCCAACCACATTTATTAAAGAGGCTATCTTTAGTCTACTGTATGCTCTTGCCCTCTTTGTCAAATATTAATTGATCATAATGTTTTTGGTCAATTTCTAGGTTCTCTGTTCTATCCCATTGATCTATATACCTGTTCTTGTGCCAGTACCAGGCTGTTTTGATTACAGAAGCTTTGTAGTATAACCTGATATTTAGTATTGTGATCCCATCTACTTTGTCTTTCTTTTTCATGGTTGCTATGGCTATTTGAGGTCTTTTTTTGTTCCATATGAACTTTTAAAGTATTTGTTCTAGTTCTATGAAATACGTCATTGGTATTTTGATGGTTATTGCATTGATCTATAGGATGCTTTGGGTAGTATGGACATTTTAATGATGTTAATTCTTCCAATCCATGAACAAGGTATGTGCTTCTGTATTTTTATATCGTCCTCTATTTCTTTTTTCAATGTTCTGTAGTTTTCTATAAATAAGTGCTTTACATTTTTGGTTAAGTTTATTTCTAGGTATCTTAAGTTTTTCTTCTGCAATGGTAAATGGGATTGTTTTTTCAGTTGCTCTTTCTGTGACTTTATTATTGGTGTATAAAAATGCCATCAATTTCTTGATGTTAATTTTGTATCCTGCTACCTTGGTGAATTTGTTTATTAAATATAGCAGGTTTTTGATGGAGTCTTTAGGATTTTTTGTGTATAATGTTATCTCAACTGTAAATAATGACAGTTTCACTTTTTTCACAGTTTGAATAACTTTTATTTTTTCTTCCTATCTGATTGCTGTGGCTAAGACTTCTAGTACTATGTTAAATAAGAGGGGTGAAAGGAGGCATCCTTGTCTTATTCCTGTTTTTAAGAGAAATGCTTTTAGTTTTTGCCCATTGAGTATGATCTTGGCTGTAGGTCTTTCATATATGACCTTTATTATGTCTAAATATAACTCCTCTATTCCCATATTGCTGAGCGTTTTTACCAGAAATGGGTGCTGGATTTTGTCGAATGCTTTTTCAGCGTCTATTGATATGATCACATAATTTTTATTTTTTATTTTGTTTATGTGGTGTATCACATTTATTGATTTGAGAATATTGTACCAGCCTTGCATCCCTGGGATGAATCCCACTTGGTCATGGTGAACAATTTTTTTGATGTATTGCTGGATTTGATTTGCTAGTATTTTGGCCAGAATTTTGGCATCTATGTTCATCAGGGATATTGGCTTGTTTTATTCTTAGTAATGTCTTTTTCTGGTTTTGGAATTAAAATTATGCTGGCCTCATAAAATGAGTTTGGAAGTCTTTCTTCTTGAAATTTTTAAAAATACTTTGAGGAGAATGGGTATTAGTTCTTCTTTGAATGTTTGATAATATTCCCCTGTGAAGCCATCCAGGCCTGGGCTTTTGTTTGCTGGGAGAGTCTTGATTACATCTTCAATTTTCTTAGTTGTTATTGGTATGTTCAAGTTTTCTATGTTTTCCTGGTTCAGTTTTGGGAAACTATGTGTTTCTAGGAATTTGTCCATTTTACTTAGATTGTCGAATTTGTTGCCATATAATTGCTCATAATATTTGTTAACAATCCTTTGTATTTCTGTGGTATCAGTTATTGTTTCTTTTATTTCACTTTTGATATTGTGTATTTGGGTTTTCTCTCTTTGTTTCTTGGTGAGTCTAGCTAAGGGTTTATCAATCTTGTTTATCTTTTCAAAGAACCATCTCTTTGTTTCATTGATCATTTGAATTGTTTTTTTAATCTCCATGTCATTCATTTCTGCTCTGATCTTTACTATTTCCTTCCTTCTACTTTCTCTGGAGTTTTCTTTTTTCTTGCTTTCTAGTTTTTTAAGTTTTGAAGTTAGTTTATTAGAAATTTTTCTTGTTTCTTGAGGCAAACCTCTAGTGCCATGAACTTCCCTCTCAGAACTGCTTTCTCTGCATCCCATAGATTTTGTGTTGTTTTGTGTTCATTTTTATTGGTTTCCAGGATGTTTTTAATTTCTTCCTTGATCTCCATAATAACTCATTCATTGTTTAATAACATGCTATGTAGCCTCCCTGTTTTCAAATGTCTTTGCATGTTCTTGTTGCCATTGATTTCTAGTTTCATGCCATTTGATCTGAGAAAATGCTTGATATGATTTCAATCTTCTTGAACTTGTAGTTTCTTCCCTCACATGTAGTCTGTCTTTGAGAATGTTCCATGTGCACTTGAGAAGAATGTGAATTCTGCAGTTTTGTGGTGCAGTTCTTTGTAGATATCTATGAAATTCATTTGATCTAGCACTTTATTGAGAGTCTGTATTTCTTTGTTATTTTTTTTTGTCTAGATGATCTATCCAGTGATGTCAGTGGGGTATAAAAGTCTCCTGCTATGATTGTATTGCTGTTGATTTCTGTTTTGAAGTCTTCCAGTAGATTTTTAATATATGTTGGTGCTCCTATATTTGGTGCATATATGTCTACTAAGGTTATATCTTCCTGTTGGATAGACCTTTTAACATTATGTAGTAGCCTTCTTTGTCTCTAGTTATGTAGTAGCCTTCTTTGTCTCTAGTTATGGTCTTCATTTTGAAACTTACTTTATCAGATATGAGTATTGCTACCCCAGCTTATATTTGCTTTACATTTGCTTGAAAGATTGTTTTCCATTCCTTCACTTTCAGCCTATGTGAGTTTTTTGTTGTAAGGTTGGTTTCTTGTAAACAACTTATTTATTACCGTTTTTGTTTAGTGTGGTTCTATTTTTCTTCCTATTTTTTCTACTAATTACAGCAGTTCTTTTAGCATATCTTGCGGTGCTGATTTGGTGTTAATATATTGCCTTTTTTTTTTTGTCTAGGAATCTGTTTATTTGACCATCTATTTTGAATGATAGCCTTGCTAGATAGAGTACTCTTGAATTTAGATCCTTGTTTTTTTATGGCCTTGATTACTTCATTCCACTCCCTTCTGGCCTGTAATATTTTTGTTGAGAAGTCAGCTGAGAGCCTAATGGGGGTTCCTTTGTAGGTGACCTGTTGGTTATCTCTTGCTGCGTTTAGGATTGTGTCTTTGTCTTTAATTTTTTGCATTTATTACTGTGTGTCTTGGTGTGGGCCTTGTTGTGTTCTTCTTACTTGGGGCTCTCTGTGCTTCTTGAACTTGAATGCCTTTTTTCTTCACCACATTAGGAAAGTTTTCTGTCACTATTTCTTCAAATATATTCTCTAAACCTTGCCCATTTTCTTCTTTTTGGGGGACTCCTATGATGCAAATGTTATACGTTTCCAGTTGTTCCACAGTTCTCTTAAGCTATCTTTCTGTTTTTTAATTGTTCTTTCTTTTTGGTTTTCTGATTGTTTGATTTTTTCTATCCTGTCTTCTAATTCGTTGATGTAGTCCTTAGCTTCCTCTACTCTGCTGGTTAGTCTTTCCAATGTGTTCTTTATTTGTGCTATGCCATTCTTTATTTCCATTTGGTTGGCTTTCAATGTTTCTATATCTTGACTCATCGTGCTGATGTCCTTTCTCATGCTGTTGAGCTTCCTCAAGATCATGGCTCTGAACTCTACCTCTGATAATTTGCTTAACTGCATTTCATTGATCTCATCTTCAATAGAGTTCTCTTGTTGGAATTTGTTTTATTGGAATTTGTTTCTTTGTTTTTTTGTTTTTCATTTTGGCTATCTCAGTGAATTTTGGATCCTGCCAAATTTCCCTGTGGGTGTTGGTGTTCTGCTGTTTGTGGCTCCCTCTACTAAGTTTGGATGACCCTGGGTGGGCCCACATTAAACACCACTGACAAGGCTTACTTTCCTGGGTTGATATGAATGCTCAGAAAAGGTTCAGTTATTCTCTAGATTTTTTGCCCGGATGCTATTAGTCTCAGTTACTTGGTGAGCCTTGGTTTGTAGCCCTCAAGTAAATAAAAAGCTCTCTCAGGTGTTCAGTGTAGGAGGATTTTTAGAGGGTGGGACCAATGCTGGTTGTCAGTGAGCTCCAAGTTGAATTTTTCTGGCTCAGATGCATGGGGTTAAAGCCTCAAGGGAGCAGCTGCTGCTTCTCCCCAGATCTCTGGGAAGGAACAAAATGGTCAGTGTCCTGTGTGGTTACAACTTAGCAAAAACTCTGAGTGCCCTCCAAATTTTAAGTGTCCCCTCAGAATTCCAGTCCAGTATACCTTCCCTCTGCTGGTGCCCAACATGAATGGCTGTAGCTAATTTAATGCTCTGTCCTTGTTCTCTGCGTTGTGGAGCCAGCTTGGGAGCTGTTCAGGGATAACACTGCTGCTGTCTGTGAACTCCCAGCTTTCCCTCTTGTGCCTCCGCAGACCTATCAGGCTTGATTCAGTGTTTTTTGTTTTTCTGTCCCTGGTTATATGGTCTTGTCCTGCTGCTTTTCTGTTGCTTTTTTTTTTTTTTTTTTTTTTTTGACAGTTTATCTTTGTTTTAGTTCGTAATTCCAGTTTGGTTTTGGGAGATGGTTTGTGTAGCTTCCATTTACTCCGCTATTGATTTTGGAATAGATATTGCTAATTCTTTTCTCCATCTGGTTGGCTCTGTTTTCTATGCTCAGTAGTTCACTCCTAATCTCCTTAATTGCATAGTTCATTTCCAGAATTTCTGATTGGTTCTTTTTAAAAGTTTAAACCTCTTTGTTAAAGTAATCATTTTGTTCATTAATTTGTTTTCTCAGTGCATTAAATTGAATGCCTGTTTTTTCTTGCATTTTGTTGAGTATTTTCAAAACTGCAATCTTGAAATCTCTGTCAATTATATTATATATTTCCATGTATTCCAGCTTGCTTTCTGGAGATTTTTTATTTTCTTTCTGGGGTTCCTCATGATTGTGGTTATTCATTGTATTTGCTGATCTCCTCTGTCTAAGCATATATATATACATACATGTATGTATAATTGCCCTTCACTAGCAGCTGTGTCTGAAGAGATCTTTCTACTATTTTCCAGTAGATGGCACTGAATCACAAGGTTTTATTGTTTGTTTGTTTGTTTGTTTTACCTCCGTGATCTCCCTGACTTGACCTCCACAGCTTCAGTAAGACAGTACAATTGCACTGCTTGGGTGTGTGGTTTGTTTTGTCCTCACTCTAATGGTGACTTTAAACCTCCTTAGGTTCCCCCAACCAAGCACCCCGCCTGGGGATCAATCATAGAGAAAAACAGTGATTCTACTGCAATAGCTCTTGGTTTATAGATAATGTGCTCCTTGACCTAACATCAAGTACAACAGGAGGCAGGCTTTGGAAGTCCAAGGGTTGGCACGGCTCTGTGGCTCCATTTATTTGTCGGAAATACTACCTCCTGACTGTGGACAGTCATGTGGCAGAATCCCTGTGCTCTGTCCTTGCCCAGGTATCTCTGCTGACTCAGTCACTGTTTGCGCTACTCGTCCTGCTGGACTGCTCATTGTGACTCTGACAAAGTGCCTGCTATCACTCTTCAGGCTGAGCTGTGAGCTCCTGGCTTCAAGGTTGTGTCTTTGGTATCTGAACTTTCCTCCCTCCTCACCTTTCTGTTTATTCCTGGTTGTCCACCTTTAGATGCTTCATTGTGGGGGTCTCTCAGACCTGACTCTATATTGAGTAAGAAATTCTTTGTTGAGTTACAGTTGATTAACTTTTTGGAATTTCAGGGGGAGAGGCCAGGGGAATTTCTTATGCCACCATTACTCTCTTGAATCTTTTAAGTAGCAGTATTTTCTTATACTAATCCTAAGAGTCATTAAAAGTACATTTTAAAGGGAGTAAAAAAAATCTATTTCTTAGTATAGTTTTGGAATTTGAAATAATTGCAGTGATAAAAGTTTGAATTAACTAGAACAATCCACCTCTGTTCCCAGTATGTAAAGGTGACTGCAAAATTCAGCCTATGATGGGGCTCTGCAGTGCAGAATTGCAGAGCGAAGTGCTGGAGGATGGGTCCCAGTCCAGAGAATCTCAGCTGGAGAGGCAGGGGAAGCATGGCCTGGCTAGGGAGCTGAGCTCTTCTGTTGAGGAGTTTTGTGGGATGAGCATTTATTCACTTTGCTCAGTCGTTGACCTGGGAGGTGAGTTCTTCCTCAAGAATGGAAGGGCCCTGGCCAGTTTGGCTCAGTGGTTAGAGCGTCGGCCTGCGGTCATGAGAGACCCGGGTTCGGTTCCCGCTAAGGGCGCGTACCTCGGTTGCAATTTGTCCCCGGCCCTGGTCAGTTGTGCGGGTGGCAGCCACTCGATGTGTTCCTTTCACATCGATGTTTCTCTCTCTCTCTCTGTTCCTCTACCTCCCACTCTACCTGAACAAAAAATGGAAAAATGTCCTCGGGTGAGGATAAAAAAAAAAAAAAAAAAAAGAATGGAAGAGTACCCCTTTGCACTCTTCATAGCTTCCCTCTAGGCTCTGTGTTCTGTGTTCTGTGTGATGCTATCTCCAAAGATGGCAAGTATATGCCTTTTACTCAGACCAAGACTTTTCTTGGACTGTGAAGATGCCTTTCTTATTTGACACTGACTAAATGTCTGAATAAATCTAAGACTGTTGATGACAGGTGCACATGTGACTGATCTTCTAGGAGGTTACGGGGGGTGGGACTGGCCTCAGGTGGTTGGGCTGCTTGGCCGTTGCCTACTACAGTGTCTCAAGACCTGCCTAGACCAAGAGAGGGGGCACCTCCATGTTTTTAAAGTCCCACACCAGCCTGGCTCCATAAGACAAAACACAGTAAAGAGAAAAAAAAATGTCACCTGTCATCTGGGACAGGACCTCTGTAGAACTGCTTGGCAGGGAGGATGAGGACAACACAGAACTTGAATTATGCTCTGCACCCATCCCTAACATTTACATTTGTGTATGAATAATTTCAATGGTCTTAACTTACAAATAAAAAGACCTTTCAAAGTGAGAGCCAAACACGTGTTTCTCTGAAATCAATAAGAACAACTATTCAGAAGCACTGATTTAGCTGGAAGCCCAAGCAGTGTTCCAATTAGGAGACACAGGCAATGGATATTTAAGAAATGGAAAAGAGGAACAATTATATCAATAGAAGAAAGACATTTCCATTGGTTGCAGATAACAAAACACTGGTATTAATTCTAAACAATGCATTTAACTTCCGGTCTAGTAGTCATTGGTTCAGTAGTGATAATTACCACTTTATTATTTTTACAAATGGTTGTTTGGGAAACAAAATATACAAGGCAGTTCCTCTTGAATGGCAGCTGTGGTTCCATTTTAAAGTGGCTCTGTTTATATTGTTTACAATGGTAAGAGGTAACAGAAAGAATGGGTACTTCTATACTCTCCATGTAGATACAGTTGTACTATTTTAAAATATTTGTTTTGTTTCCTTTGTATTTACACATACAAGTATACTTACAAAAGGTAAAACCTATACCATCCATATCTGTTTGTCTGTCTTATCATCCCTTAGCAATCTATTAAACCATTTTAAAGTAAAGTACACCCACCTTACAACAAAAGACTCACATAGGTTGAAAGTGAAGGGATGGAAAAAAATCTTCCAAGAAAACAAAAAGGAAAAAAAAAAGGCTGGGGTAGCAATACATATATTTGATAAAATAGATTTCAAAACGAAGGCCATAACTAGATAATATTGAAAGGATCTATCCAACAGGAAGATATAACCTTGATAAACATATATGTAGCCAATATAGGAGCATGAAATATATTACAAATCTGGAAGACTTCAAAAAAGAAATCAACAGCAATATAATCATAGTAGGGGACTTCAACACCCTGATGACATTACTGGATAGATCATCCAAACAAAAAAATTAGCAAGGAAGCTGACACTCTAAATGAAGCACTTGACCAAATGGATTTGATAGGTGTCTACAGAGAATTACACCCCAAAACTGCAGAATTCGCACTCTTCTCAAGTGCACATGGTATATTCTCAAAGATAGACCACATGTTAGGGCACAGACTAAAACTCTACAAGTTCCAGAAGACTGAAATCATATCAAGCATATTCTCAGATCACAATGGCATGAAACTGGAAATCAATTGCAACAAGAACATACAAAGACATTTGAACACATGGAGGCTAAATAGCATGTTATTAAACAATGAATGGGTTACTAAGTAGATCAAGGTAAAAAAAAAAAAATTACTGAAGACCAATAAAAATGAACACACAACAACACAAAATCTATGGGATGCAGTGAAAGCAGTTCTGAGAGAGAAGTTCATAGCACTACAGGCCTACCTCAAAAGACAAAAAGAAAAAGAAAAAAGAAAACCCCAGAGCAAGTAGAGGGAAGAAAATAGTAAAGATCAGAGCACAAGTAAATGACATAGAGAACAACAACAACAACAACAAAAAACAATTCAAAGGATCAAGAGAACAAAGAGCTGGTTTTTCATAAAAATAAACAACACTGATAAACCCTTAGCCAGACTCACCAAAAAACAAAGAGAGAAAACCCAAATACACAAAATCAGAAATGAAAGAGGAGAAGTAACAACTAACACCATAGAAATACAAAGGATCTTAACAACTACTATGAAAAATTATATGGCAACAAATTTGACAATCTAAGCAAAATGGACAAATTTCTAGACACACATAGTCTCCTACAACTGGACTGAGAAGAGATAGAAAACTTGAAGAGACCAATAACAACAACAACTAAGGAAATTGAACAGGTAATCAAGACTCTCCCAGCAAACAAAAGCCCAGGCCTGGATGGCTTCACTAGGGAGTTTTACCGAACATTCAAAGAACTAATACCCATTCTCCTCAAACTATTTCAAAAATTCGAGAAGAAGGAAGACTTCTACACTCATTTATGAGGCCAGCATAATTCTAATCCCACAACCAAAGAAAGACACTACAAAGAAAGGTAAGTACAGGTCAATATCCCTGATGAACATAGATGCCAAAATCCTAAACAAAGTACTAGCAAATCAGATCCAGCAATACATCAAAAAAATTATTCACCATGACCAAGTGGAATTCATTCCAGGGATGCAAGGCTGGTACAATATTATCAAATCAATAAATGTGATACACCACGTAAATAAAATGAAGAATATAAACCACATGATCACATCAATAAATGCTGAAAAAGCATTTGACAAAATCCAGCACCCATTTCTGACAAAAACGCTGAGCAATTTGGGAAAAGGAATCATATCTCATAATAAAGGCCATATATGAAAGACCTACAGCCAACATCACACTCAATGGGCAAAAACTAAATGCACTTTCCTTAATAACAGGAAGAAGACAGGGATGCCTACTTTTGCCACTCTTATTTAACACAGTACAGTGATACCTCGGTTCTCGAACATAATTCGTTCCAGGAGGACGGTCGAGAACCAAATTGTTCGAGAACCGAAGCAATGAAACCCAATAGGAAATAATGGAAACTGGATTAATTCGTTCCAAGCCCCAGAAAATGCCTATTTACTGGCCTAATTTGTATATAATATGTAGAAAAACATAAGTCTCAACAAGAAATAAAAGTGTACAGTATGTCTAAGGGTTAAATTCAGTGTAAAGCGTGACTCTCTCCACAAAGCGTGACTCTCTCCACAAAGCGTGACTCTCTCTCTGCACTCACACTGATGACGCAAGCAAGGCGCGCTGAGCCAAATGAACGCCATTCGGCTCAACTCGGCTCATCTCCGAAGTTCGAGTTCCAAATATTTGTTCGGATTCCAAGACAAAAGTTTCTCGAATCTCCTGGTCGAATACCGATTTGGTCGAAATCCGAGGCGTTCGAGAACCGAGGTATCACTGTACTGGAAGTCTTAGCCACAGCAATCGGACATGAAATAAAAATAAGAGAGATTTAAATTGGAAAGAAGGAAGTGAAAATTTCATTATTCGCAGATGACATGATACTAATGACTTAAAGAACAACAACAACAACAAAAAAAAAAACAATTCAAAGGATCAGTGAAACAAAGGAGAAAATGAACACATGGGACTACATCAAACTAAAAAGCTTCTGCACAGCAAAAGAAACATCCACCAAAATGGAAACACAACTCACTCTATGGGAGAGTATAATTGTCAATAATACATCAGATCAGGAATTAATTTCCAATATATATAGAGTGCTCATACAACTCAACAAGAGGAAGAAAACAAACCCAATTAAAATATGGGCAGAAGAAATAAATAGACACCTCTCCAAACAGGGCATACAAATGGCTAAGAGACTTATGAAGAAATGCTCAACATCACTAATTACCAGAGAGATGCAAATTAAAACAACAATGAGGTATTACCTGACATCTGTCAGAATGGCCACCATCAACATATCCTCAAACAAGTGTTGACGAGGATGTGACGAAAAGGGGACTCTAGTAAACTGCTGGTAGGAATGCAGACTGGTGCAGCCACTATGGAAAACAATATGGTGTTACCTCAAACAATTAAAAATTGAAATTCCATTTGACCCAGTGATCCCACTTCTAGGAATATACCCTAAGAAGCATGAAACACCAATCAGAAAGAATATATGTACCCTCATGATCATAGCAGCAATATTTACAATAGTAAAGATCTGGAAACAGACCAAATGTTCATTAGTAGATAAATGGATAAAAAAGCTGTGGTGCCTATACACAATGGAGTCCTATGCAGCTGTAAAACAAAAGGTCTCTTATCCTTTGAGATAACATGGGGGCACCTGGAAAGTATTATCCTAAGTAAGACAAGCCAGAGAAGGACAAGTATCATATAATCTTGGTTATTTGTGAAATATAATGAACATAACAGTCTGAGGAATGAGGTAATTTCAGAGACATGGAAGTGGGGTACAGACTGACAATCCCCAGAAAAGGGGATGGTTGGGGAGAGAGAAACCATAGAACTTATATGCATATATTCATGACCAATGAACATGGACAACAAAGCTGGGGACAGGGCGGAGAGTGAGGGGGAGGATTGTATTAGTGGGGGGAAAAGGAGAAACATCTGTAACAAAAATAAATAAATTAATTAAAAAAAAGGTTGACCAACCTTAACTATCTACAGCTGTGGACATTACTGCCCTAATCAAGAATGATCAGAATCTAAGGGACCCCAGCCTCCAAATAGATACAGTTCTCAGCCACTTAGAAAAATCCTTAGCCTAAATGGTGCTGCAGAACAGGAGAGGATTAGACCTCTTATTTCTTAAGGAAGGAGAGTCAACAATTTGACTTGTTTAGATTGTAAATAGTGCCAGGGCAGTAATTTTTTTATGCATTGCTGGATCCAATTTGCTAGTATTTTGTTAAGGATTTTGGCATCTATGTTCATCAGGGATTTTGGCCTGTAGTTTTCTTTCTTTGTAGTGTCTATTTCTGGTTTTAGAATTAAAATTATGCAGGCCTCATAAAACAAGTTTGGAAGTCTTTCTTCTTGAATATTTTGAAATAGTATGAGGAGAATGTGTGCTATTTCTTCTTTGAAGGTTTGGTAAAACTCCTTCGTCTGGGTCTGGGCCTGGGCCTTTGTTTGCTGGGAGAGTCTTGATAACATCTTCTATTTTCTTAGTTGTATTGGTCTATTCAAGTGTTCTAACTTGGTCCAGTTTTAGGAGACTATGTGTTTCTAAAAATTTGTTCATTTTGCATAGATTTCCAAATTTGTTGCCATATAATATTTTATGGTATTTGTTAACAATCCTTTGTTTTTCTGTCATGTCAGTTTTTACTTCTCCTCTTTCATTTCTGATTTAGTGTATTTGGGTTCTCTCTTTTTGTTTCTTGGTGAGTCTAGCTAAGGGTTCATCCATCATGTTTATATTTTTGAAAAACCAGCTCTTTGTTTCATTGATCTTTTGAATTGTTTTTTTGGTCTGTATATCTTTTATTTCTGCTCTGATCTTTACTATTTTCTTTCTTCTATTTGCTCTGGATTATTTTTGTTTGCTCGCTTGCTATCTAGTTATTTACGTTGTGAGGTTAGTCTCTTAGACATTTTTTTTTTTCTTGAAGTAGGTAGGCCTGTAGTGCTATGAACTTCTCTCTCAGAACTTTTTTTGCTGCATTCCATAGATTTTGTGTTGTGTGTTCATTTTTATTGGTTTCCAGGAAGTTTTTAATCTCTTCCTTGATCTTTTTGGTAACCCATTCATTGTTTATAACATGCTATTTAGCCTCCATGTGTTCAACTGTCTTTGCATGTTCTTGTTGGAATTAATTTCTAGTTTCTTGCCATTGTGATCTGAGAAGATGCTCGATATGATTTCAATCTTCTTGAACTTGTAGAGACTTAATTTGTGTCCTAACATGTGGTCTATCTTTGAGAATGTACCAGGTGCACTTAAGAAGAATGTGAATTCTGTAGTTTTGGGGTGTACTTCTCTGAAGGTATTTATTAAGTCCATTTGGTTTAGTGCTTTATTTACAGTCTCTGTTTCTTTGCTAATTTTTTGTATAGAGGATCTATCTAGTGATGTCAGTAGGGAGTTGATGTTTACTGCTACGATTGTATTGCTGTTGGTTTCTTTTTTGAAGTCCTCCGGAATGTTTTTAATATATTTTGGTGCTTCTATATTGGGTGCACATATGTTTACCAAGGTTATATATTCCTGTTGAATAGATCTTTCCAATATTATGTAGTAAACTTCTTAGTACGTAGTTATGGCCTTCATTTTGAAATCTATTTTATCAGATATGAGTATTGCTACCCCAGCTTTTTTTTCTTTGTGTTTTCTTGGAAGATTTTTTTGCCCCCCTTCACTTTCAACCTATGTCAGTCTTTTGTTGTGAGGTGGGTCTCTTGTAAACAACATATATATGAGTCATGCTTTTTTATCCATTCAGCTACTGTGTGTCTTTTTATCAGAGCATTCAATCCATTTACATTTAAGGTGATTATTGATATGTACTTATTTATTGCCATTTTTATTTAATGTGGTTATATTTTTCTTCTGATTTCTTCTACTAATTACAGTAGTCCTTTTAACATTTCTTGCAGTGGTGGTTTGGTGCTAATGTATTCCCATAGCCTTTTTTGGTGTAGAAAGCTCTTTATTTGAGCTATTTTGAATGATAGCCTTGCTTAGTAGAGTAGTCTTGGATTCAGATACTTGTTTTTTATGACCTTGATTACTTCATGCTATTCCCTTCTGGCCTGCAGAGTTTCTTTTGAGAAGTCAGCTGATAGCCTTATGGGGGTTCCTTTGTAGGTATCCTGTTGCTTATCTCTTGCTGCTTTTAGGATTCTCTCTTTGTCTTTAATTTTTGGCATTTTAATTATTATGTGTCTTTGTGTGGGCCTGTTTGGGTTCTTTTTACTTAGGCTTCTCTGTGCTTCTTGAACTTGAATGCCTTGTTCTTTCATCAAATTAGAAAAGTTTTCTGTCACTTTTCTTCAAATATATTCTGTAACCCTTGCTCGTTTTTTTCTTCTTTGGTGACTCCTATGATGCGAATATTATTACCTTTCCAGTTGTCCCACAGTTCTCTTAAACTGTCTTCCTGTTTTTTAATTTTTTTTTTCTCTTCATTTTCTGATAGGTTGATTTTTTTCTACACTGTCTTCTAATTTGCTAATTCAGTCCTTAGCTTTCTCTAGTTTGCTCTTTAGTCCTTCCAGTGTGTTCTTAATTTCTGCTATGTGATTCTTCTTTTTTTTTTTTTTTGGTGGCTTTTTATTTCCAATTGGTTGATTTTTAATATTTCTATGTCTTTACTCGTGGTGTTGAGCTTTCTGAAGATGATGGCTCTGAATTCTACCTCTGATAATTTGCTTAACTGCATTTCATTTATCTCATTTCTGGTAGAGGTCTCCTGTTCTTTCATTTGGGATTTGATTTTTTTTTTCCCAGCATTTTGGCTGTCTCAGTGGGTTTTGGATCCTGCCAAATTTTCCCTGTGGGTCTTGGTGTTCTGCTGTTTGTAGCTCCCTCTACTTATTTGGGTGAGTGTGGGAGGACTCCTGTTTTACACCAATGTCAAGTCTTACTTTCCTTGGTAGAGTTTCAAGCCCAGGAACGGTTCAGTTATTCTCTAACATTTTGCCTGGAGGCTGTTACAGTTACATGAAGAGACTTGGGTTCTCAGTGCAGTGAAAATCTCACTCAGGTGTTCCACATAAGAGGATTTCCCGATGGTGGGTCAGATTCTGGTGGTTAATTAGCCTAAATTTGCATTTCAATGACCCTCCTGGGTGGGTTTGAGTCTTTGAGAGAGGTGCTGTGGCCTCTCCTCAGAGCCCTGAGAAGGTGTAAGATGGTCACCATCCTGCGTGGCCACAACTCAGCAGAAACTCTGAGTGCCCTCCAAATCTTCAGTGTCCCCATGCAGTAGCAATACTTTTATCTGATAAAGTGGATTTCAAAATAAAGGCTATAACTAAAGACAAAGAAGGACACAAATAATATTGAAAGGATCTATCCAACAGGAATATATAACCTTAGTAAACATATATGCGCCCAATATAGGAGCAACATAATATATTAAAAATCTTCTAGAGGACTTCAAAGAAGAAATCAACAGCAATACAATCATAGCAGGGGACTTCAACACCCTGCTGACACCACTGGATAGATCCTCTAGACAAAAAATTAACAAGGAAACACAGACTCTAAATAAAGCACTAGATCAAAAGGATTTAATAGATATCACCCCAAAACTACAGAATTCACATTCTTCTCAAGTGCACATGGGTCATTCTCAAAGATAGACTACATGTTAGGACACAAACTAAGTCTCTACAAGTTCATGAAGATTGAAATCATATCAAGCATCTTCTCAGATCACAATAGCATGCAACTAGAAATCAACTGCAACAAGAACATACAAAGACATTTGAAAACATGGAGGCTAAATAGCATGTTATTGAACAATGAGTGGGTTACCATGGAAATCAAGGAAGAAATTAAAAACTTCCTGGAAACCAATGAAATGAATACACAACACAAAATCTATGGGATGCAGCAAAAGCAATTCTGAGAGGGAACTTCATAGCACTACAGGCCTACCCCAAGAAGCAAGAAAAGTGTCTAAGAGACTATCTAATTTCACAACTTAAAAAAACTAGAAAGAAAACCCCATAGCAAGTAGAAGGAAGAAACTAGTAAAGATCAGAGCAGAAATAAATGACATGGAGACCAAAAAAATAATAATAATAATAATTCAAAGGATCAATAAAACAAGAGCTGGTTCTTTGAAAAGATAAACAAGATTGATGTACCCTTAGCTAGACTCACCAAGACACAATGAAAGAGAATCCAAATAAACCAAATCAGGAAAAAAAAAAAAGAGGAGAACTAATAACTGACAATAGAGATATACGACATATTGTTAACAAATATCATGGACAATTGTATGGCAACAAATTCGACAATCTAAACAAAATGGTCAAATTTCTAGAAACACATAGTCTCCCAAAACTGATCTTGGAAGTGATAGAAAACTTGAACAGACCAATAACAACAGAAGTAATTGAAGATGTAATCAAAACTCTCCCAGCAAACAAAAACCCAGGCCCAGACGGCTTCACAGGAGAATTTTACCAAACATTCAAAGAAGAACCCATTCTCCACAAACTATTTCAAGAAATTCAAGAACGAAGACTTCCAAACTCTATGAGGCCAGCATAACTATAATTCCAAAACCAGTAAAAGACACTACAAAGAAATAAAGCTACAGTCCATTATCCCTGATGAACAGAGATGCCAAAATCCTGAACAAAATACTAGCAAATCAAATCCAGCAATACATTAAAAAAATTATTCACCATGACCAAGTGGGATTCATCCCAGGGATGGAAGGCTGGTACAATATTTGAAAAATCAATAAATGTGATATACCACATAAACAAAATAAAAGATAAAAAAATATATGATCATATCAATAGATGCTGAAAAAGCATTCAACAAAATCCAGCACCCATTTGTGATAAAAATGCTTAGCAATCTGGGAATAGAGGGATCATATCTCGCCAGAATAAAGGCCATATATGAAAGACCTATAGCCAACATCATACTCTATAGGCAAAAATTAAAAGCATTTTCCTTAAGAACAGGAACAAGACAAGAATGCCCACTTTCACCACTCTTATTTAACATAGTACTGGAAGTCTTAGCCACAGCAATCAGAGAGGAAGAAAAAATAAAAGGGATCCAAATTGGAAAGGAGGAAGTGAAACTGTCATGATAGTATACGTAGAAAACCCCAACGACTCCATCAAAAATTTTCTACACTTAATAAATGAATTTGGCAAAGCAGCTGGATACAAGATTAACATGAAGAAATTAAAGACATTCTTATACACCAAGGATGAAGTCACAGAAAGAGAAACTAAAAAACAATCTCATTGGAAGATGGCAATGGGCAAGACCGTATGGAGGGTGAGTGTGTGAGAGAGTGAGCGAGTGTGTGAAAAAGTGTGAGTGGACATGAAGGTGGACGACCAAGCTTCAGAGGAGGTTTCTGTGCTGTGGGCTGGAGCAGCCGACTACTGCCATTAGCGACCCTTCAGGGCGCTTCTCCCTGCACCACAGGGAGATCCCACCATTTTGGAAGATTTTGGGTCTTCCCTAGGAAGAGGCACTGGGAGCATCTAAGGCCCAGCAACCTGAGACCACCAGCACACCTGGCACTGTCAGACCAGTGGACACTCTGTGTCAACACAGACCAGTGCACAGTAGTGGAGCTCCCAAGGTACCGGTCACAGAAGCCACAGACCAGCACCATCTCCCATAGTAGCAGCCTGATCAGAGTCCAGATATACACTCAGCAACAGAGGCTAGGGAGCAGACATCCATCCCCAGGCAACAGAAGCACAGACCAGCAGCTGAGACCCATCCACCAAAGCTACAGCAAAAGCTGAGCAGGAGTTGAGCCCTACAGGGCAGCAGCACTCCCCAACCACCAGCTGCAGAGCCTGGGGTTCCACAGAGGCCTGTATTGTCCATCAGCTCACAAGTGCCGTGGGAAGCCAGAGCCCTAGAGAGACTGGTGCAATCCAGCTGCCAGCCCTCAGGAACTGCATGGTGTGGGGACACCAGAGAGGACTGTGCAACCCAGCAGGGACTGTGCCATTTAGTTACCCACAGGATCTTTGGGGTGCTGAAGCACCAGAGAGGCCTGTGTGACCCAGCAGGGACAGTACCATCATGTAACCTGCGGCACTTGCAGGGTGCTGAAGCACCTGAGAGGCTTGTGTGACCCAGCAGCCCATATCATAGTCATAGAGCTAGGTGTCAAAGGGACTGTGCAATCCAAATGCCCACGGTAACTGCAGGGTGTGAGGGCACCAGAGAGGCCTGTGTGACCCAGCAGTGACTGTGTGATTTATTTAACTCCAGGACCTGTTGGGTGCAGAAGCACAAGAAAGGCCTGTGCAACCCAGCAGCCCATAACATAGGCATAAAGCCAGGACCCCAAAGGGATTGTGCAATCCAGTTACCTGTGGGAACTGCAGAGTATGGGGCACCAGAGAGGCCTTTGCAACCCAGGAGAGTCTGTGCCATCAAGTTACCCATGGGACCTGTGGGGTGCTGAAGCACCAGAGAGTCCCTTGCAACCAAGTAGTCCATAACATAAGCATAGAGCAGGGTCTCCCAAATAACTATGCAATCCAGTAACCTGTAGGACATGCAGATTGCGGGGGCACCAGAAAGGCCTGTGTGACCCACCTGAGCAAAAGATAAACATAGAGGATGTGAAAATGAAGGCAGAGTGATTAGAAGTTACACAGAGGATCTTTCAGGACCAAATGGGATTACAAAAAAAAAAAAAAAAAAAAGACAAATCCTTGGAAAAAAGCAAAAGAAAATCATCAGGGCAGGACCATATAACCAGGGACACTGGTAAGATTTGCAGAGGTGTGAGAGGGTGGCATCCTGAGAGCCCAAGGACAGCAGCAGTCCTAGCTGTGAGCAGCGCCCTTGGGGAATAAAGACCAAGCCCAATTCACAGCTCAGAGTGACCAGACAGAGTACTGAAATAGCCACACCCACTCACCTGAGGCTATGGCAGAGGGAGGGCAGCCTGGGCTGGAACTCTGTGGGGACACCCAGGTTTTAGAGAACACTCAGAGCTTTTGCTGAGTTGCAATCACAAAGGTCAGGAAGAAAAAATAAAAGGGATCCAAATTGGAAAGAAGGAAGTGAATCTGTCATTATTCACAGAAGACATGATACTATACATAGAATACCCCAAAGACTCCATAAAAAATTTAATAGACTCAATAAATGAATTTGGTAAGGTAGCAGGATACAAAATTAATGTCAAGAAATTGATGGCATTCTTATACACCAATGGTGAACTCACAAAAACAGAAACTGCAGAAAAAAATCCCATTTATCATCGCAGCAAAAACTTTCAGATACCTCAGAATAAACTTAACCAAAGAAATAAAGGACCTATTTGCAGAAAACTACAAGTCATTGAAAAAAGAAATAGAGGAAGATATAAAATAGTGGAAGCACATACCTTGTTCATGGATTGGAAGAATTAACATCATTAAAATGTCCATACTACCCAAAGAAATCTATAGATTCAATGCAATCCCATCAAACACCAAAGACATACTTCACAGAACTAGAACAAATTCTTCAAAAGTTCATAAGGACCAAAAAAACTCCTCAAATAGCCACAGCAATCTTGAAAAAGAAGAACAAAGTTGGAGGGATCACATTACCAGATTTCAGGTTATACTACAAAGCTACTGTAATCAAAACAGCCTGGTACTGGAATAAGAACAGGCTAATAGATCAATGGAACAGAATAGAGAAACCAGAAATTGACCCAAGGCAATATGTTCAACTAATATTTGACAAAGGTGGCAAGAGCATACAGTGGAGTTGAGACAGCCTCTTTAATAAATGGTGTTGTGAAAATTGCACACCAACATGCAAAAAAAAAAATGAAACTAAACCATAAACTTACACCATACACAAGAATAAACGCAAAATGAATAAAAGAATTAAATGTGATTCATAAATCCATAAAAATCCTAAAAGAAAATGTAGGCAACAAAATCTCAGACATCATACGCAGCAGAATTTTTACTGATACATCAAGTAAGGCAACAGAAACAAAGGTGAAAATGAACACATGGGACTACATCAAACTCAAAGTTTCTGTACAGAAAAAGATACAATCATCAAAATGAAAAGGCTACCCACTGTATGGGAGAGCATAATTGCCAATGATATATTAGATAAGAAGTTAATTTCCAACATATGTAGAGTGCTCATACAACTCAACGAAAGAAAAACAAAGAACCCGATTAAAAAACGGGCAGAGGAACTAAATAGACACCTCTCCAAGCAGCACATACAAATAGCTAAGAGACATATGAAGAAATGCTCATCACTAAACATCAGAGAGATGCAAATTAAAACAACTATGAGGTATCACGCCACACCTGTCAGAATGACCGCCATCAACAAATCATCAAACAACAAGTGTTGGTGAGGGTGTGGAGAAAAGGGGACTCTAGTACAATGCTGGTGGGTATGCAGACTGGTGTAGCCACTATGAAAAACAATATGGGGTTACCTCAAAAATTAAAAATTGAACTTTCATTTGACCCAGTGATCCCACTTCTAGGAATGTACCCTAGGAATTCTGAAACACCAATCACAAAGAATATATGTACCCCCATGTTTGTAGCAGCACTATTTACAATAGGTAAGATCTGGAAACAGCCCAAATGTCCATCAGTAGATGAGTAGATAAAAAAGCTGTGATACATTTACACAATACCATACAGCTGTAAGAAAGAGAGATCTCTTACCTTTTGAGACCATGTGTAGGGACCTGAAGAGTATTATACTAAGCAAAATATGCCAATCAGAGAAAGACCATTACTACATGACTTCACTTTTTTGTGGAACATAATGAATACAATAAGCTTTCAACCAAAAGAGATCCAGAATCATGGAAGTAGGGAACAGATTCAGAAATTTCAGAGGGATGTGGAGTGGGAAGGTTAGGAAGAAATAAACCAAAGAATATGCATGCATATATGCACAGTAAATCGACATGAACACTTGGCTGGGAAAGACAGGAGGGGGGAGTGGAAGCAGAAAGGAGGGGGTTAATGGGAGGAAAAAGGGGACATCTGTAATACTTTCAACGTTAAGAAAATTTATAAATAATATAATTCTAAGGCTTATGAATTATTTGAATTTTACTCTTTACAGTTTTCTGCAAGTTCAGGAATTTTGCCTTGCTTCTTCTCTTTTTTTTTTTTTTTTTTCTTTTTTAATTAATTTATTTAATATTGTTACAGATGTTTCTCCTTTTTTCCCAACTGATCCCCCCCCTTCCTCCCTGCCCTATCCCCAGCTTTGTTGTCCATGTCCATTGTTCATGCATACATGCATATAACTTCTGAGGTTTATCTCTCCCCCACCATCCCTGCTTCTGGGGATTGTCAGTCTGTACCACAGTTCCATGTCTCTGGGACTACCCCATTCCTTAGACTGTTACGTTCATTATATTTCACAAATAAGTGAGATCATATAATACTTGTCTTTCTCTGTTTGGCTTGTTTTGCTTAGGATAATACTTTCCAGGTCACTCCATGTCGTCTCAAAGGGTAAGAGATCTTTCTTTCTTACCGCTGCATAGTATTCCATTGTGTATATGTACCACCACTTTTTTATCCATTTGTCTACTGATGGACATTTGGTCTGTTTCCAGATCTTAGCTATTGTAAATAGTGCTGCTATGAACATGGGGGTACATATATTCTTTCTGATTGGTGTTTCAGGCTTCTTAGAGTATATTCCGAGAAGTGGGATCACTGGGTCAAATGGAAGTTCAATTTTTAATTTTTGAGTTAACATCATATTGTTTTCCATAGTGGCTGCACCAGTCTGCATTCCCACCAGCAATGTACTAGAGTCCCCTTTTCTCCACACCCTCGCCAACACTTGTTTGATAATTTGTTGATGGCGGCCATTCTGACAGGTGTGAGGTGATACATCATTGTTGTTTTAATTTGCATCTCTCTGATGATTAGTGATGTTGAACATTTCTTTATATGTCTCTTAGCCATTTGTATGTCCTGTTTAGAGAGCTGTCTAGTTCTTCTGCTCATTTTTAATTGGATTCTTTGTCTTTCTTTTGTTGAGTTGTATGAGCACTCTCTATGTTAGAAATTAATCCCTTATCTGATATATCATTGGCAATGATGCTCTCCCATATAGTGGGTTGCCTTTCCATTTTGATGATTGTATCTTTTGTTATGCAGAAGTTTTTGAGTTTGATATAGTACCATGTATTCATTTTCTTCTTTGTTTCTGTTGCCTTCAGTGATGTATCAGTAAAATTTCCACTGCATATGATGTCTGAAATATTGTTGCCTACATTTTCTTCTAGGATTTTTATGGATTCATGAGTCACAGTTAAGTCTTTTATCCATTTTGAGTTTATTCTTGTGTGTGGTGTAAGTTGATGCTCTAGTTTGTTTGTTTATTTGTTTTCTTTCTTTCTTTCTTTCTTTTTTTTGATTCATGAGTCACAGTTAAGTCTTTTATCCATTTTGAGTTTATTCTTGTGTGTGGTGTAAGTTGATGCTCTAGTTTGTTTGTTTATTTGTTTTCTTTCTTTCTTTCTTTTTTTTTTGCATGTAGCTGTCCAATTTTCACAACAAAATTTATTAAAGAGGCTGTCATTACTCCTCTGTATGCTCTTGCCACCTTTGTCAAATATTAATTGAACACATTGTCTTGGGTCCATTACTGGTTTCTCTGTTCTGTTTCACTGGTCTACATGCCTGTTCTTGTTCCAGTACCAGGCTGTTTTGATTACAGTGGATTTGTAGTATAACCCAAAATCTGGTAATGTGATCCCTCCAACTTTATTTTAATTTTCAAGATTGCTGTGGTTATTTGAGGTGTTTTTGGTTCCATATGACTTTTGAAGTATTGGTTCTAGTTCTGTCATGTATGTCGTTGGTATTTTGATGGGGAGTGCATTGAATCAGTAGATTGCTTTGGGTAGTATGGACATTTTAATGTTAATTCTTCCAATCCATGAACAAGGTATGTGCTATCACTTTTTTTTATATCTTCCTCTGTTTCTTTTTTCAATGACCTGTGGTTTTCTGTGAATATGTCCTTTATTTCTTTGGTTAAGTTCATTCCTAGGTATCTTAATTTTTTTTGCCACAGTGGTAAATGGGATTGTTTTTTATTTTATTTTATTTATTTTATTTTTTTTTTATTTATTTTTTCAAATCTTTATTGTTGGATGTGAAATGTATTACAGATGTTCCACATTTTTCCCCCATTGACCCCCTCCCCCCCTCCCACTCCCCTCCCACCTTTTC
The DNA here is from genome assembly GCF_014108415.1 of Molossus molossus. Taxonomy (NCBI): domain Eukaryota; kingdom Metazoa; phylum Chordata; class Mammalia; order Chiroptera; family Molossidae; genus Molossus; species Molossus molossus. Next base: position 55,449,163 of record NW_023425399.1, on the reverse strand, counting down.
CCACACTATTGTCTGTGTCTATTGGTTATGCATATAATTTCTTTGGTTTATTTCTTCCAACCCCCACCCCCACCCCTTTCCCTTTGAGGTTTGTCAGTCCAGCAATGAATTTGTGCTTCTTAATCCCTTCACCTTTTTCACCCATTCCCCCAACCCCCTTCCCAACTGGCAACCAACAAAATGTTCTCTGTATCTATGAGAATGTTTCTGTTCTTCCTGTTCATTTTGTTTGTAGATTCCATTGTTGATAGATATGTATTCATTGCCATTTTGTTTGTTCATACATTTTATCTTTTTCTTCAAAATGACCCTTCATCATTTCATATAATAACGGTTTGGTAGTGATGAACTCCTTTAACTTTTTCTTGTCTGGGAAAGTTTTTATATGTCCATCGATTCTAAATGACAGCTTTGCAGGATAGAGTAATTTTGGTTGTAGGTTCTTGGTTTTCATCACTCTGAATATTTCTTGCCACTCCCTTCTGGCCTGCAAAGTTTCTTTTGAGAAATCAGCTGACAGCCTAATGGGAACTCCCTTGTAGGTAACTCGCTGCCTTTCTCTTGCTGCTTTTAAGATTCTCTCTTTGTCTTGAACCTTTTGCATTTTGATGATGATGTGTCTTGGTGTGTGCCTCTTGGGGTTCATCTTGTTTGGAACTCTCTGTGCTTCCTGGACTTGTATGTCTGTTTCCTTCACCAAGTTAGGAAAGTTTTCTGCCATTATTGTATCAAACAGGTTTTCGATTTCTTGTTCTCTCTCTTCTCCTTCGGGCACCCCCAAGATGCAAATGTTGGCACGCTTGAAGTTGTCCCAGAGGCTCCTTACACTATCCTCATTTTTTTCGATTCTTTTTTCTTTTTGCTGTTCTGATTGGGGATTTTTTGCTTCCTTATATTCCAAATCGATGGTTTGCTCCTTGGATTTACATACTCTATTATTGAAGCTGTGTAAATTAGTCTTTATTTCAGTTAATGCCTCCTTCAATTCTAACTGTGTATGCATGATTTCTAACTGGTCCTTTTTTATGCTCTTGAGGCCCTCCCTAAGTTCACTGAGGTTCTCACTAAGTTCATTGAGCATCCTTATAAGCAGTATTTTGAACTCAGTATCTGTTAGGTTGCTGATCTCCATTTCGCTTAGTTCTTTTATTGGGGTTTTGTTCTGTTCTTTCATTTGGGACCTGTTTCTTTGTCTCCTCATTTTGGCTGCCTCCCTGTGTTTGTTTCTGTGTATTACTTAAGGAAAGGTATGTGGCTAGCTGAGACCAGATGCTGCTTGTTTGAAAGAATTTAGGAAAAACCTGAAGCAGGATCCAAGTCAGGCCAATCCTATGGTTAAGCAAGTGGCAACAGGTTGGGTGGGCTTGAAAGTTGGGTGGGCTTGAAAGTTGGGTGGGGTGGGGTGGGGCCTCAGGGAGTCAACAGGGCGGGGCTACCAGTGTGAGCCAGGTTGCTGGAGTCCCAGATATGGTGACTGTCTGCTGCCCCCAGTAAGGGTTCACCAAAGGAACAAAGGCCTCTTACAGCACGTTTGTCCCTGAGAAAGGCCCCTCTCCAACCCTCGTTCCAGTGCCAAACAGCTCAGTTCTTCCCTGTATGTCTCTGGCACCCCTCGAGCTGCCTCCCCTCCAAGCTTAGAGGGAGAGAGTCCGATAAGTCCGTGCGCGGGCCCTTTAGGGAGTTGCCTGGGGCTCCAGCCACTTCAGCTTCCCTGAGCCTCAGTTTCCGCTGGTTTTTCCAGCCAGAAGTTATGGGGACTTCTCTTCCTGGCACTGGAACCCTGAGCGGGGCACCTGGTGTGGGACAGGGATCCCTCAGTCCTCAGGAAGGACCTTCCCAGCCGCGGGAGCCTCCTGATTTTTATCAGCCACACTTGGGTGTGGGACCAGCCCGTCGCACCTCCGTCACGCTGCTGCCGCTGCTGCCCCTCGTGCAACCGCCCCTCCTACCAGTCTGGATGTAGCTGCTTTTTAAATTCCATAGTTGTAGGACTTCCATTCAGCTTGATTTCAGGCGGTTTTGAATGATGTTTGTTCTGTAGTTTAGTTGTAACTTTGATGTGGTTGTGGGAGGACGAGATACCATGTTTACCTACGCCGCCATCTTTGGGATTGTTTTTTAAATTTCTGTTTCTGTGAGTTCATCATTGGTGTATAAGATTGCCATCAATTTCTTGACATTAATTTTGTATCTTGCTACTTTGCCAAGTGAATTTATTAAGTCTAGTAAATTTTTGATGGATTCCTTGGGGTTTTCTATGTATACTATCATGTCATCTGAAAATAATGACAGTTTCCCTTTCACTTTTTCTTCCTGTCTAATTGCTGTGGCTAAAACTTCAAGTACTTTTTGAAATAAGAGTGGTGAAAGTGGGCATCCCTGTCTTGTTTCTGTTCTTAAGGATATTGCTTTCAATTTTTTCCCATTGAGTATGATGTTGGCTGTAGGTCTTTCATATATGGCCTTTATTATGTCGAAATATGATTCCTTTATTCCCAGATTGCTGAGCTTTTTTATCAGAAATGGGTGCTGGATTTTGTCTAATGCATGAGCTATTGTCTTATTCAACCACTTGACTAACAGAAATTGGTTTGATAATATCCAGTGCCTTTAAGGTTGAAGGAAATCGGTTACTCTCATGCCCTGTGAAAACATGAGTGTGCCACTTCTGAGTGTGGGTATGGGCCCTGGGGAAGCCCCACCAGGCATGTAGCCAGGATTCTTTACACTGACATTAAAAACACCTGTATATTCCTCATCTGGGGAACAGCTAAAATGTTTTGTAATCACTCAATAAACTATTGTGCAAAAACTGAAAAACTGAGCCCGGATCTGTATGGATTACCAACAGTCTGGAAGGAACTCCATCAACTTCACAGGGGTAATTATTCTGGGGAGTACACAGGGGTAAGAGGTTGGGTTTATCTGGAATTTTTTTATTGTTTTGAAAGAGACTGTACAGATGTATCTCTGTATAATTAGAAAATCATGCTAGGAGTCTGTCTTGTGGGAAGGGCTTCTCTCCCATCTGTTCTTGTCCCTGTACTCTGCCAGTGAGCTCTTGTGTGTCCATAACTTTCCAGAGGACAGTTTTCTACCAGCCTCAGTGATCTCCCATTGTTACAGGGCCCTCAAGGTCCAGTTCTTCAGTGCACATCTTTTTAGCTCTGTCAACCACCTCCACAGACCAATTGGCAAAGTCACAGGCAAAAGGATTTTGGAGGAAGCAGCCTTTTGTTTGTTTCAGCCCATATATCTGGTCTATGTCCCTTCCCATGGGCTGATGGGACCTGAAGGTGTTACAGACCACCTAGAAAGACCTACCAGGTCATTCTTGATGGAGGGTGCAAAAATTAGAGAATCATATAGACCTCACACTAAGTCCTCATAGAATATGTTTACTCACCCTATACACATACACAAATTTTCCAGGATTCAGGCCAGAGGTCTCTCCAGAATGATGGAGGGACACCTCTGGTGATGGAGGTCCTTGATGCTATGGCCATATGCCCCAACACCACTCTGCTATGCTTGTATATCCTATCTGCTGTGCCTGGTACACCAAACACCAGGCAGAATCCCATTCCTCCATCTAGGAGAGAGGACTGAATATGCATAACTAGAGGACAGGCCTGCAGCAGCACCTTGGCCAGCTGCTTCTCTGGAATGACCTGGACTAAACTGCATCTGGAGGAACCCCCCAACCAGGCCTGGACTTCACCTTGAGCTACTGAGGAAAATACCAGAGAAGCACATGTTGCAGGTCCTGGGAGGGTGGCCAGGCTGCCAGCTTTTCTAAACAGTCTATACCCAGTTAGGGTCCTTGTACCCTGAGATTTCCCAGCCCTTTCCACCATTCATCTCACCTGGGCCACCTGCTTGGTCTTTAAACTCCAGTTTAACCCTCCCTCTTTTCCTTTGCTCCATCCCTCGCCCTGCTACTTGAACCTTTATCCCATTTACTAAAGCATTTGGCATCACTCTAGGCCTACACCATCTACAGACCAACCCCTAGCCTTTTGCCCCACCCATGTTAGCCATGGATAGGAGTCTGAGAGTCCAGCTTAAAAAGAAAATACCAAGTGTTCAGCTTGTCTGGGGACAGTTTCCAACAACCAATCACTCCATGGTTAAGACCTGACCCTCTAAGTCAAATCTGAAGGGGACTGGCTGGGAAGGATGCCTGAATCTGAAAGCCCATGCTATCCCATTTCTGCCATCAAATACCCTAGGAGTTCACATGAGAGCAGTGAGGCTTTGTAAACATTCCCTTGGCTTAGGCAGCAGTCCTGGGCATGGGAGGCCTAAACCCTGTGCCTAGAGCCAGGACTTGGTTTCAAATTCCAACACTACAACTTAGCCATATGACCTCTAACAACTGTCTTCACCTCTCTGAACCTGATAGGATTGCTGTGAATAGAAAATGCCAATGAATATTTGCTACATCTAAATATAACTAAAGTTACCATTTGCTATGATTTTTTTTTTTTTAAAAAAACAAGGTTTTATGATGCCTAAAAGTTTGGGAATCCCTGGTATAATTCCAGTTTCTTTTTGTATGTTCTTGTACTGCTTACTATTCAAAACATGAATTGCAGAAATAAAAAGTGAGAAAAGGAATAGCCCAGAGGACCAAAACAAAACAAAAGAAAACAAACAAAAAACACACACACTGGCCAGTTTGGATCAGCAGTTAGAGCATCGGCCCTCAGACCAAAGAGTCATGGGTTCGATACCAGTCAAGGGATGACGTACCTCAGTTGCAGTTCAGTCCCTGGCTCTAGTCAGGGTCATGTGGGAGGCAACCAATCAATGTGTCTCTCTCACATTGATGTTCCTCTCTCTCTCTCTATCTCTCTCTCCCTCTCACTCTGTCTGAAAATAAATGGAAAAAATCCTTGGTGAGGATTTAGAAAAAACAACCTCTAGCTCTCCACCCCGACACACACATACAAAACCAAAAAACAAAAAAATGCAGCTTTAGGGCAAACTGTTGGGTGACAGCTTTGAAATAAAACTAGGGGCTATTAATTGTATTATCTTTGGCCCTAGGCATGTGCAAATCTCTCTTCTCTGGTTTAGAATCAATGTGAAGGATTGGGAGCAGGACTAAGGCAGGCAGACTTTGATTAGGCCATTAGACAGGTAAAAAGATAATTGAGCTAACTTCTGGTGACTTGTCCCTAGATATAATTAATTGTTACAATTCTGTGTGTGAGTGAGTGTGTGTGTGCATGTGTGTCCTTGTTGTCTGTTTTTTGTTTTGTTTTGTTTTGTTTTCCTTTGGTCACCACTTAATTTCATTGAATAAAGTGTGTACATTCAAACAAAAGAATATTGTGGGAATGCAATTTACAATGAGTAACCAAAGATCCATAGCAGAACTGTCTGTGTGCTTTGCTCATTTAATGCATATTTACTAAAGACCTACTATGTGCTTGCTGAACCTTGCAGGAAGAACAAAACAGATGGTGTAGCTGACCTTGGGGTGTTTATGTTCCATTGGACCCAAACAGGCAATTGACAATCAGATGGTAAACATTTCACATCAAGCAGTGATGAGTACTGTGTAGAAACAAACTGGCGAGAGGATCCTAAAGCTGCAGTTTTTTGTTTGTGCGCACGTGTGTGTGTGTGTGTGTGTGTGTGTGTGTGTGTTTAAATCTTTACCCAAGGGTATTTTTCTTGCTTTATTTATGATAGTCATTCTGACAGGTTTGCAGTGATATCTCACTGTGGTTTTATTTTGCATTGTTCTGATGTTTAGTAACACTGAGCATCTTTTCATATGTCTACTGGTCATCTGTATGTCCTCTTTGGAGAAGTGTCTATTCAGGTCTTTTGCCCATTTTTTAATCAAATTGTTCATTTTTGTTTGTAAAAGGGAAACTATCTGAGATAAGGTAGTTATGGAAGCTTACAGTGTACTAAGTGAATGGACATTTCTTTATTCTATTATATTTTTATTTTATAAATTGTTTTATTTTACTTTTTTATCACCATTTATCTCCTCTATACCCTCTTGTACCTCCCTACCCCCTGCAATCACTACACTGTTGTTTATGTCCATGAGTTCTCTCTTCACTTTTTCCTTTTTTGCTCAATCTCTCTTCCCCACCTCCCACCAATACCTTGCCCTACCAGAGTTATCTGCCTGCTCTCTGTCTATGAGTCTGTCTCTATTTTGCTTGGTGGTTTATTAAATTCTACATATGAGGGAAATCATATGGTACTTGTCTGTCTCTGACTGGCTTATTTCACTTAGCATAATGTTCACCAGGTCCATCCATGCTGTCTCAAAGGGGAAAATGTTCTTCCTTTTTCCATTGTGTAAAGGTACCACAGCTTTTTTTATCCACTCATCTACTGATGGATGCTTGCGCAGCTCCTAATTCTTGGCTATTGTAAATAACACTGCAATGAACACAGGGCTACATATATTATTTAGAACTAATGTTTCAGGTTTTCTTTGAGTAAATACCAAGAAGTGAATCTCTGGGTCATAAGACAGTTCCACGTTTAATTTTCTGAGGTAACTCCATACCGCTTTCCACAGTGGCTACACCAATCTGCATTTCCCCCAACAATGCACAAGGTTTCCCTTTTCTCCACATCCTCACCAACACCTGATTTTTGTTGACTTATTTATGATAGCCATTCTGACAGGTTTGAGGTGATATCTCATTTTGGTTTTATTTTTCATTGCTCTGATGTTTAGTAACATTGGCCATCTATATGTCCTCTTTGGAGAAGTGTCTGTTCAGGTCTTTTGCCCATTTTTTAATTGAATTGTTTTTGTTTGTTTGTTTTATGGTATTGAGTTTCATAATTTCTTTATAAATTTTGGATATTAACCCCTTATCAGATGTTTCATTGGCAAATATGTTCTCCCATTCAGTGGGTTGTCTTTTCATTTTGTTTATGCTTTCTTTTGCTGTAAAAACAAACAAACAAACAAACAAACAAAAAACAAACAAAAAAACTCTTTAGCTTGATGTAGTCCCATTTGTTTATTTTTGTTTGTTTGTTTTCATTGCCCATGGAGATATATCTGAAAAAAATATTGTTATGAGAAATGTCCAAGATTTTACTGTCTATATTTTTTTCTAAGATTTTTATGATTTCAAGTCTAATATTTAGGTCTTTAATTCATTCTGAACTGTGTGTGGTATGAAAAGGTAGTCTAGTTTCATTTTGTTTGCACATATCTGTCCAATTTTCCCAATACCATTTATTGAATACACTATTTTTTGTCTATTGTATGTTTTTGCCTTCTTTGTCAAATATTAATTGACTAAAAAGGCATGGATTTATTTTGGGGCCTTCGTTCCATTGATCTATATGTCTGTTTTAATGTCAGTACCATGCTGTTTTGACTACTATGGCTTGTAGTATAGTTTGATATCAGGTAGGGTGATTCTTCCAACTTTGTTCTTCTTTCTCAAGATCACTGTTGCTATTTGGGGTATTTTGTGGTTCCATATAAATTCTTGAAACATTTATTCTAGTTCTGTGAAATAGTCTATTGGGATCCGGATAGGAATTGAGTTGAATTTGTAGATTGCTTTGGGTAGTATGGGCATTTTAATGATGCTAATTCTTTCTATCCATGAATATGGTATATGCTTCCACTTATTTGTATCTTCCTTAATTTTAGTGTCTTATCATTTTCTGACTACAGTTATATTACATCCTTGGTTAAATTTATTCCTAGGTATTTTATTTCTTTTGAAGCAATTGTGAATGGGGTTGTTTGTTTTAGTTTCCCTGACTAATGGTTAATTATTGGTGTATAAAAATGCAACTGATTTCTGGATATTTATTTTGTATCCTGCTCCCTTACTGAATTAATTGATCAGTTCTAGTAGTTTTGGGTGGAATATTTCGGGTTCTCTACAAACAATATCATGTCATAGGCAAATAAGGACAGTTTTAGTCTTTCTTGTCAATTTGGATGCCTTTAAACTCTTCTTTTTGTCTGATTGCTGTAGCTAGAACTTCTAGTACTATGTTGAATGTGGTGAAACAAATATCCTTGTTTAATTCCTGATCTTAAAAAGAACACTTGTAATTTTTGCCCACTGAGTATGATTTTAATTGTGGGTTTATCATACATGGCCTTTATTATGTTGAACTATGTTCCTTCTATTCCCACTCTACTGCGAGTTTTTATTATTAGTGGGTGTTGGGTTTTTATTTTTTTTTATTTTTTTGGTACGTGCCCCTAGTAAGAACTGAAGCTGGGACTCTTTAGTCCACAGTCTGTTGCTCCAACCGCTGAGCCAAACTGGCCAGGGCAGTGTTGGGTTTTATCAAATGCTTTTTCTGCATCTATTGATATTATCATGTGGTTTTGATCTTTCAGTTGTTTTTGTATTGTATTATGTTTGTTGTTTTGTAGATATTGTACCAGCCTTGCATCTCCATAATAAATCCCACTTGATCATGGTGTATTATCTTTTTCATGTATTGCTGGATTCAGTTTGCTAGTATTTTGTTAAGCATTTTAGCATCTGTGTGCTGCAGGGATATTGGCCTATACTTTTCTTTCTTTGACCTGTCTTTCACTTTTTTTGGAATTAGAAATAATGCTGGCCTCATAAAATAATCTTTGGAATCTTCCCCCTTGAATTTCTTGGAATAGTTTGAAACTGATATGTATTAGTTCTTCTTTAAATTTTTGGCAAAATTCACCTGTAAAGACATCCAGTTCAGAGCTTTTGTTTGTTGGGAGTCCTTAAGTTATTGCTTCAATTTCACTACTTTTAACCTATCTATTCAGATTATCTTATTCTTCCTGATTTTGTTCTGGAAGGTTGTATGTTTCTAGGGATTTATCCATTTCATTCAGGTTGTCCAATTTGTTGGCAAATAGTTGTTTGTAATATTTTCTTAAAATCCTTTGTATTTCTTTGTGTTACTTGTTATTTCACCTCTTTCATTTCTGATTGTATTTATTTGGGTACCCTCTCTTATTTTCATCACGAGTCTGGTTAAATGTTTGCAGATCTTGTTTATCACTTAAAAGAACTAGCTTTTATTTTAATTAATCTTCTGTATTGTGTTTTTATTTTTATTTATTTATTTTATTAATTTATTTTTGTTACAGGTGTTTCTCCTTTTTTCCCCATTGACACTCTCCCCCCAACAACCCCCAACTCATCCCAGCTTTGCTTTTCATGTCCATCGATTATGCATACATGCATATAAGTTCTGTGGTTTATACCTCTCCCCTCCCTCACTTCTGAGGGCTGTCAGTCTGTACCCTACTTCCACGTCTCTGGGTCTACCCTGTTCCTCAGACTGTTATGTTCATTACATTCCACAAATAAGTGAGATCATTTGTTATTTGGCGTTCCCTGTTTGGCTTGTTTTGCTTAGGATAATACTCTCCAGGTCCCTCTATGTCATCTCAAAATGCTTTTCAGCATCTATAGGTATAATCATATGGTTTTTATTTTTTATTTCATTTATGTGGTGAATCACATTTATTGACTTGCAAATGTTGTACCATCCTTGCATGCCTGGGATGAAACCCATTCGGTCATGATAAATAATGTTTTTGATGCATTACTGGATCCGATTTGCTAATATTTTGTTAAGGATTTTGGCATCTGTGTTTTTCAGGGATATTGGCCTGTATTTTTGTTTGTTTGTTTGTTTGTTTTGTTTTTTTGTAGTATTATTATCTGTTTTTGAAATTAGGATTATGCTGGCCTCATAAAATAAGTTTGAATGTTTTCCGTCTTTCTGGATTTTTAGAAATAGTTTGAGGAAAATGGGTTTTAGATCTTCTTTGAATGTTCAGTAGAACTTCCCCATGTAGCCATCTGGGCCTTGACTTTTCTTTGCTGAGAGTTTCTTGATTATATCTTCACTTTTCATTGTTGTTATTGGTCTGTTTAAGTTTTCTATCTCTTTCTAATTCAGTTTGTCAGGCTAAATGTTTCTAGAAATTTGTCCATTTCTCCTAGATTGTCTAATTTGTTGGTGTATAATTGTTTATTATATGTTTTGATGATGCTTTGTATTTTCGTGTTCTTATTTCTTACTTCTTTTTAATTTCTCATTTTGTTTATTTGGTTTCTCTCTTTTTGTTTCTTGGAGAGTTTAGATAAAGGTCCATCAATCTTTTTTATCTTTTCAAAGAACCATCTTTTTGTTTCATTGATTTTTTTTAAATAGATTTTTTAGTGTCTATGTCATTTATTTCTGCTCTGATCTTTACTATTTTCTTTCTCCTAATACCTCTGGGTTTTCTTTTTGTTTACTTTCTAGGTCTTTAAGTTATAGGGTTGGAAAGTCAATTAAAATTTTTTCTTGTTTATTGAAGTAGGGCTGTTGTGCTATAAACTTCCCTCTCAAGACTGTTTTTGCTCTATCCCCTAGATTTTGTGTTGTTGTGGTTTTTTTCATTGGTTTCCAGGAAGTTTTTAATTTCTTTCTTGACCTCATTAGTAACCCATTTGTTGTTTAATAACATGCTATTTAGCCTCCAAGTATTTTAATGTTTTTCTGTGTGCTTATTTTAATTGAGTTCTAGTTTTATGCCACTGTGATCTTAGAAGATGCTTGATATGATTTCAATTTTCTTGAATTTGTAGAGATTTCTTTGTGTCCTAATATGTGGTCTATCTTTGAGAATGACCCATGTGCTCTTTAAAAGAATGTATATTCTGGGTGACTTTGGTCAAGATGGCAGCATAGGTAAATGTGGTATCATTTACCACATCAAATAACTAAACTCCAGAACAGCCATCATTCAGAAATCAAGCTGAATAGAAGTCCTACAATGACAAAATTAAAGAAATAGCCACATCGAGACTGGTAGGAGGGACAAAGGCACTAAGGGCTGGCACCACAACCACGTGTGGTGGATAAAAATTAGGAAGATACTGTCCTGGCTGGTTTGGCTAAGCGGTTAGAGCATTGGCCTGTGGTCCAGAGAGAACTGGGTTCAGTTCCTGCTAAGGGCATGTACCTTGGTTGCAGTTGTCCCCAGCCCTGGTTGGGTCATGCAGGTGGCAAGCACTCAATGTGTCCCTTTCATGTCAATGTTTCTCTCTCTTTATCCCTCCTACTGTACCTGAACAAAAATGGGAAAATGTCTTCAGGTGAGGATAAAAAAAAAATAGGAGGATACCTCAGGTGGAAGGTCCTCCCTGAGATCTGAGGGGTCCTGTCCCACACTAGGTGCCTCGTTCAGGGTTCCAGTGCCAGGGAGAGAAGTCACCAAAACGCCTGGCAGAAAAAAAAAAAAAAATTGGGAAATACGACTCAGGGAGGTTTAGGTGGCTGGGGTCCCCGGCAGTCCCTCTTGAAGGGCCTGTGCATGGACTTGGAGGAAAGGCAGCTTGAGTGGCACCAGAGACATACAGGGAAGAAGTGAGCTGTTTGGCATTGGAGTGCGGGCTGGAGAGGGAGCTTTCTCCTGGACAGATGTGCTGTCAGAGGCCTTTGTTTCTTTGGTGAGCCCTTTCCTGGGGAGACAAATGGCCACCATATCTGAGACTCCAGCAACCTGGCTCACACTGTTTGCCCCATCCTGATGATTCCCTGAGACCCTGCTACACCTAACTTTCAGGCCCACCCAAGTTGTTCTCAGTTGTTTAACCATAAGATTGGCCTGTCTTGATTCCTGATTCAGGTTTTTCTAAATTCTTTCAAACAAGCAGCATCTGGTCTCAGCTAGCCCCAACAAGATGAACCCCAAAAAGCCTACATGAAGACATATCATCATCAAAATTAAAAATGTTCAAGACGAAGAGATAATATTAAAAGAAACAAGAGAAAATCAGTTAGTTACCTACAAAGGAGTGCCCATAAGGCTGTTAGCTGATTTATCAAAAGAAACTTTGCAAGCCAGAAGGGAGTGGCAAGAAATATTCAGAGTGATGAAAAGCAAGAACCTATAACCAAGATTAATCTATCCTGCAAAGCTGCCATTTAGAATCGATGGCCATATAGAGACTTTTCCAGACAAGAAAAAGCTAAAGGAGTTCATCACCACCAAACCGTTATATGAAATGATGAGTCTTTTTGAAGAAAAAGATAAAATATATGAACAAACAAAATGGCAATGAATACATAACTATTGACAATGGAATCTACTGACAAAATGAACAGGCAGAACAGAAACATTCTCATAGATACAGAGAACATTTTTTTTTGGTCGCCAGATGGGTGGGGTTTTGAGGAAATGGGTGGAAAAGGTGAAGGTATTAAGAATTACAAATTGTTTGCTAGACTGACAAACCTCAAAGGGAAGGGGGATTGATGGGTGGGAAGAAATAAACCAAAGAACTTACATGCTTAGATGCATAACCAATGGACACAGACAACAGTGTGGGGAAAAGCAGGAAGAGGGCAGGAGTGGAGAGAAGGGGTCAATGGGGGAAAATGAGGAACATCTCTAATACATTCAACAATAAAGATAAAAATTTTTAAAAAAGAATGTATAGTCTGCAGCTTTGGGGTGAAATGTTCTGTAAATATCAATGAAGTCTAACTGATCTAGTTTGTCTCGTAAGAACTCTATGTCCTTGTTAATTTTTTGTCTAGAAGATCTATCCAGTGGTGTCAGTGGCATGTTAAAGTCACCCACTATGATTGTGTTGCCATTGATCTCTCTCTTGAAGTCCTCCAGAAGTTTTTAAATATATTTTGGTGCCTCCTTATTTGGTTTATATATGTTTATGAGGGTTTTATCCTCTTGTTGGATTGATTCTTTTAATATTATGTAGTGATCTTCTCTGTCTCTTATTATGGCCCTTGTTTTGAAGTCTATCTTTTCAGATATGAGTATTGCTACACCAGCATTTTTTTATTTTCATTTGCTTGGAACCTTTTTTTTTTATCCCTTCACTTTCATCCTTTTGTTGTGATGTGGATCTCTTGTAGACAGCATATATATGGTTTGTGTTTTCTTATCCAATCAGCTACACTGTGTCTTTTGATGGGAGCATTTAAGCCATTTACATTTAAGCTAATTATTGATAAATAGTTATTAGTTGCCATTTTAATTTTATGCCTATGTTCCTTTCTTTCTCTTTGTTTCTTCTTCTTTTTACAACAGTCTCTTCAACATTTCTTGGAGTGATGGTTTGGTGGTGGTAAATTCCTTTAGCTTTTTTAATCTGTGAAGCTCTTTATTTCTTCTTCAGTTTTGAATGGTAGCCTTGCTGAATAGAGTAGTCTTAGATTCCAACCCTTGCCTTGCATTACTTTGTACACTTCATGCCACTCCCTTCTGGCCTGCATTATCAGCTGCCAGTCCAATGGGAGATCTCTTGAAGGTAACTTTCTGTCTCTCTCTCTCTCTTGCTTCCTTTAAGATTATTTCTTTGTCTTTAATGTTTTCCATTTTTATTATAATGTGTCTAGCTGTGGGACTTCTCGGGTTCATCGTGCTTGGGACTTTCTGTGTTTTCTGAAATTGTGTGACTTTTTCCTTCAACAGTTTAGGGAAGTTTTCTGAAATTATTTCTTCAAACAGTTTCTCTATTTTGTTCTCTGATCGTTCTTTTTCTGGTATCTCTATAATGCGAATGTTGTTACTTTTTGTATTGTCCCACAGCTCCCTTAAACTTTCCTCCTGCTTTTAAATTTTTTTTTTCTATTTGTTGCTCTATTTGAGTGTTTTTCTCTACTTCATCTTCTAAGTCACTGATTTGGTCTTCAGCTTCTTCTAATCTACTATTGAACCCTTCTAAGTTATTTTTCATAACCTGTATATCATTGTTTATTTTTTTCTTGATTTATATGCATAACTTCCTTTTTTTAAGCTGAAGCAGTTCCCAATGAGCTCTACATAATTCTTAAGTTGCTTATAGTTCTCACCAAATTGTTTGGGCACCCTTAAAATCATTGCTTTGAATTCTTTATCTAACAAGTTGTTGACTTTCATTTTCTGTAGTTCCTTTTCTGGTAATTCCTCTTTTTCTTTCCTTTGAGTGTTGTTTCTTTGTCTCCCCATTTTAGCCATCTGGAAGCTCTAGACCCACTGAGGGATGTTAGCTGTGTATGAAGCTCACTGTATATAAAATAAGGCTACTGTACCTCCCAGACTGTTTTATTGTGTGCCCCCTCTTGCCTTCTATGGATCCTAAAGGATTGACTACTGGGGGCTGATATTGGTATTTCCTGGTAGTGGCTGCTGCTGGATCACGTGGACACCTCTGGAGCTGTGTTCCCAGCTGGTAGCTGGTGCCACCTGTAGCTGTATAGCTCAGGCCTGTTGGAGCCATGCTCCCTGCCCATACTGTGAGCAGCTGGATCACATAGATTTTTTGGAGACCTGACTACACATCTAACTTGTGAGTAGCTGGATCACACAGGCCTCTCTGGTGCCCCAGCACCCTACAGGTCTCATGGGCAGCTGGATTGCTTAGTCCTTTTGGAGACCTGGTTCTATGCCTATCTTGTGGGCAGCTGAATCACACAGGCCTCTCTGGTGCCTCAGCAGCCTGCAGGTCCTGTGGGCAACTGGATCACACAGTCCCATTGGAGACCCAGTTCTATGCCTATCTTGTGGGCAGCTGGGTTGCAGAGGCCTCTCTGGTGCCCCAGCACCTGGCAGTTCCCATGAGAAGCTGGATCACACTGGTCCCTCTCAGGCTCCAGCTTCCCACGGCTCTAGTGGGCTGCTGGATAGCACAGGCCTCTGTGGAGTGTAGGTCTCGCTGCTGGCAGCTGGGGAGTGCTGCTGACAGGTGGGCTCAAATTCTGTTCAGCCTTTGCTGTACTTTTTGAGGATAGGTCTCAGCTGCTGATCTGTACTTCTGTGGCTTGAAGATGGATGTCTGCTCCCGAGCCTCTGTTGTTAGGGGTATGTCTTGACTCTGATGGAGCTGATATTGTGAGGGATGGTGCTGGGCTCCCAGCTAGTTTAATCATGTACATTAGTTGCAGTTTATCCCCGGTCCTGGTTGAGGTTGTGAAGGGGAAATCCAGTCAATGTGTCTCTCTCATGACAATGTTTCTCTCTATATATCTCTCTCCCTTTCACTCTATCTGAACAAAATTTGGAAAATATCCTCAGGTGACAATTTTATTTTATTTCATTTTTTAAATTAATTAATTTATTTTTGTTACAGATGATTCTCCTTTTTTCCTCACTGATTCGCCCCTCCCCCTTGTCTTCCCACAACTTTGTTGTATATGTCCATTGTTCATACATACATGCATATAAGTTCTGTGGTTTATCCCTCTGCCATCACCCCTTCTTCTAGCGATTGTCAGTCTGTACCCCACTTCCATGACTCTGGGACTATCCCATTCCTCAGACTGTAATGTTCATTATTTTCCACAAATAAGTGAGATTATATACTACTTGTCCTTCTCTATTTGGCTTGTTTGGCTTATGATAATACTTTCCAGGTCACTCTATGTTGTCTCAAAGGTTAAGCGATCTTTCTTTCTTACAGCTGCATAGTGCTTCATTGTGTATATGTACCAAGGCTTTATTACCCATTCATCTACTGATGGACATTTGGGCTGTTTCCAGATCTTACCTATTGTAAATAGTGCTGCTATGAACATGGGGGTACATATATACTTACTCATTGGTGTTTCAGATTTCCTGGGATATATTCCTAGAAGTGGGATCACTGGGTTAAATGCAGTTCAATTTTTAATTTTTTGAGGTAACACCATATTGTTTTCCATAGCGGCTGCACCAGTCTGCATTCCCACCAGCAGTGTACTAAAGTCCCTTTTTATCCACACCCTCACCAACACGTTGTTTGATAATTTGTTGATGGCAGCCATTCTGACAGGTGTGAGGTGATACCTCATTGTTGTTTTAATTTGCATCTCTCTGATGATAAGTGATGTTGATAATTTCTTCATATGTCTCTTGACCATTTGTATGTCCTGTTTGAAGAGGTGTCTATTCAATTCCTCTGCCCATTTTTTAATTGGGTTTTTTGTTTTCCTTTTGTTGAGATGTATGAGCACTCTATATATATTGGAAATTAACCCCTTATATGATATATCATTGGCAATTAGGCTCTCTTATACAGTGGGTTGCCTTTCCATTTTGATGATTGAATCTTCTGCTGTGCAATAGTTTTTGAGTTTGATGTAGTCCCGTGTGTTCATTTTTCTCTTTGTTTTTGTTGCCTGAGGTGATGTATCAGTGAAAACTCTGCTGCGTATGATGTCTGAAATTCTGTTGCCTACATTTTCTTTTAGGATTTTTATGGATTCACTGGTCACATTTAAGTCTTTTATACATTTTGAGTTTGTTCTTGTGTTTGGTGTAAGTTGATGGTCTGGTTTCTTTTTTTTTTTTTACATATAGCTCTTCAATTTTCCCAACACCATTTACTAAAGAGGCTGTCTTTACTCCACTGTGTGCTCTTGCCCCCTTTGTCAAATATTGATTGAGCATATTGCCGTGGTTCTATTTTTGGGTTCTCTGTTCTGTTCCACTGGTCTATATGCCTGTTCTGGTGCCAGTGCCAGGATGTTTTGATTACAGTGCCTTTTTAGTATAACCTGAAATATGGTGATGTAATTCCTCCAATCTTGTTCTTTCCTTTCCTTTTTCATTTTTTTTTATCCTCACCCGAGGATATTTTTCCATTTTTTGTACATATAGAGTGGGAGGGAGAGAGAGGAAGAGAGAGAGAGAGAGAGAAACATCGACGTGAAGGGACGCATTGAGTGGCTGCCACCCGCACGACCAACCAGGGCCGGGGACAAACTGCAACTGAAGTATGTGCTCTTAGCAGGAACTGAACCTGGGTCTCTCCGGACCGCAGGCCGATGCTCTAACCGCTGAGCCAAACCGGCCAGGGCCAACTTTGTTCTTTTTCAAGATTGCTATGGCTATTCAAGGTCTTTTTTGGTTCCATATAAACTTTTGAAGTTTTTTTGTTTGTTTGTTTGTTTGTTTGTTTTTTAGTTCTATGCAGTATGTCATTGGTATTTTGATGGGGATTGCATTGAATGTGTAGATTGCTTTGGGTAATATGGACATTTTAATGATGTTAATTCTTCCTATCCATGAACAAGGTATGTGCTTCGACTTTTTTATACCATCCTCTATTTTTTTTTAATGATCTGTAGTTCTCTGTGAATAGGACCTTTATTTCTTTGGTTAAGTTTATTTCTAGGTATCTTAATTTTTTTGCCATGATGGTAAATGAAATTCTTTTTTTATTTTCTCTTTCTGTGAGTTCATCATTGGTGTATGAGAATGCCATCAATTTTTTGACATTAGTTTTGTATCCTCAGAGTTCTGATCTTGAGTAAGCTCAACAGCATGAGTAAGGACATCAGCACCATGAGTAAAGATATAAAAACATTGTAAACCAATCAAGTGGAAATAAAGAATGACATAGCAGAAATTAAGAGCTAATTGGAAGGACAAACGAGCAGAGTAGAGAAGTTGAGGACTGAATCAGTGAATTAGAAGATGGTAGAAAAAATCAACCAATCAGAAAACCAAAAGGAAACAAACAAAAAAAAACATTAAATAACAGGAGGACAGCTTCAGAGAACTGTGGGACAACTAGAAATGTAATAACATTCACATCATAGGAGTCCCCAAGGAGGAAAAAAAAATGGGCAAGGGTTAGAGAATATATTTAAATAAATAGTGACAGAAACTTCCCTAACTTGGTGAAGAAAGAAGGCATTCAAGTTCTGGAAGCACAGAGAACCTCAAGTAAGAAGAACCCAAACAGGCTCACACCAGTACACATAGTAATTAAAATGCCAAAAAATAAAGACAAAGAGAGAATCCTAAAAGAAGCAAGAGATAACCAACAGGTTACCTACAAAGGAAACCCAATAAGGCTCTCAGCTGACTTCTCAACAGAAACACTCCAGGCCAGAAGGGAATGGCATGAAGTAATCAAGGTCATAAAAAACAGGGATTTGAATCTAAGACTACTCTATCCAGCCAGGCTATCATTCAAAATAGAAGGTCAAATAAAGAGGTTTCCAGACAAAAAAAAAAAGACTAAGGGAATATATTAACACCAAACCAGCACTGCAAGATATACTAAAAGGACTGCTGTAATTAGAAGAAGAAATAGAAAGAAAAACAGAATCACACTAAACAAAAATGGCAATAAATAAGTACATTTCAGTTATCACCTTGAATGTGAATGGTTTGAATGCTCTGATAAAAAGACACAGAGAAGCTGACTGAATGAGAAAGCATGACTCATATATATGTTGTTTAAAAAAGACCCACTTCACAACAAAAGGCCCACATAGGTTGAAAGTGAAGCGCTGGAAAACAATCTTTCAAACAAAC
The DNA here is from genome assembly GCF_014108415.1 of Molossus molossus. Classification (NCBI taxonomy): domain Eukaryota; kingdom Metazoa; phylum Chordata; class Mammalia; order Chiroptera; family Molossidae; genus Molossus; species Molossus molossus. Next base: position 55,430,892 of record NW_023425399.1, on the reverse strand, counting down.
GGAAAGCAATACTCATATCTGATAAAGTAGATTTCAAAATGAAGGCCATAACTAGAGACAAAGAAGGACACTACATAATATTAAAAGCATTTATCCAACAAGAAGATATTACCTTGGTAAACATATATTCACCAATATAGGAGCACCAACATATATTAAAAAATATTTGTAGGACTTTAAAGGAGAAATTGAAACCATTACAAACATAGAACAGGACATAAACACCCCACTGACATCACTGGATATATCTTCTAGACAAAAAATTAACAAGGAAACAGACTCTAAATCAAGTGCTAGATAAAATGGATTTAATAGATATCTACAGAGAATTACACCCCAAAACTGCAGAATTCACATTCTTGTCAAGTACACATGGAACATTCTCAAAGATAGACCACATTAGGACATAATTTAAGTCTCTACAAGTTCAAGAAGATTAAAATCATATCAAATGTCTTCTCAGATCACAATGGCATGCAACTAGAAATCAACTGCAACAAGAACATGCAAAGACATTTGCGAACATGGAGGCTAGCCCTGGTTGGTTTTGCTAAGTGGTTAGAGCATCAGCCTGCAGTCCAGAGAGACCCGGGTTCGGTCCCCTAAAGGGCATGTTGCTTGGTTGCAGTTTGTCCCTGGCCCTGGATGGGTTCTGCGGGTGGCAACCACTTGATGTGTCCCTTTCACGTCGATGTTTCTCTCTCTCTCTCTCTCTCCCTCCCACTCTATCTGAACAAAAAATGGAAAAGAATCCTCGGGTGAGGACAAACAATAATAATAATAACATGTAGGTTACATAGCTTGTCACTGAACAATGAATGGGTTACTGAGAAGATCAAGGAAGAAATTAAAAACTTTCTGGAAACCAGTGTAAATGAATACAAAACAACATAAAATCTATAAAATGCAGTGTAAGCTACTCTGAGAGGGAAGTTCATAGCACTACAGGCCTACCTCAAGAAGCAAGAAAAATTTCTAACATAATATCTAACTTCACAACTTAAAGAACTAGAAAGAAAACAAAAAGTAAACCCCAGAATGGATAGAAAGAAGGAAATAGTATAGCTCAGAACAGAAATAAATGACATGGAAACCCAAAAAAAATAAATAAATTCAAAGGATCAATGACACAAAGAGCTGGTTCTTTGAAAAGGTAAACAAGATTGATGGACCCTTAACTAGACTCACCAAGAAACAAAGAGAGAGAACCCAAATACACAAAATTAAAAATGAAAGAAGAGAAATAATAACTGACACCACAAAAATACAACGGATTAACAGCTACTATGAACAATTATAGGGCAACAAATTCGACAATCTAAGCAAAATGTACTAATTTCTAGAAACACATAGTGTCCCAAAACTGGACCAGGAAGAGATAGAAAACTTGAACAGACCAATAACAACAGAAGAAATTGAAGATGTAATCAAAACTCTCTCAGCAAACAAAAGCCCAGGCCCAGACGGCTTCACTGGGAAATTTTACCAAACATTCAAAGAAGAACTAATACCCATTCTCCTCAAACTATTTCAAAAATTTCAAGAAGAAGAAAGACTTACAAACTCATTTTATGAGGCCAGCATAATTCTAATTCAAAAACCAGAAAAATACACTACAAAGAAAGAAAACTACAGACCAATATCCCTGATAAACATAAATGACAAAATCCTGAACAAAATACTAGCAAATCGAATCCAGCAATACATCAAAAAGATTATTTATCATGACCAGATGGGATTCATTCCCAGGATGCAAGGCTGGTACAATATTCGCAAATCAATAAATGTGATAGACCACATAAACAAAATGAAAGATAAAAATCATATGATCATATCAATAGACACCGAAAAAGCATTTGACAAAATCCAACACCCATTTCTGATAAAAACGCTCAGCAATCTGGGAATACAGGGATTATATCTCAATATAATAAAGGTCATCAATGAAAGACCTACAGCCAACTTTATACTCAATGGGAAAAAATTAAAATTATTTTTCTTAAGAACAGGAATGATGCAAAGATGTCCACATTCACCACCCTAATTTAACATAGTACTGAAAGTCTTAGCCACAACAATCAGACAGGAAGAAAAAATAAAAGGGATCCAAATGGAAAATGAGGAAGTGAAACTGTCATTATTAGCAGATGATATGATACTATACGTAGAAAACCCCAAGGACTCCATAAAAAATTTACTAGACTGAATGAATGAATTTGGCAAAGTAGCAGGATACAAAATTAACATCAAGAAATTGATGGCATTCTTATACACCAATGATGAACTTACAGAAAGAGAAACTAAAAAAACAATTCCATTTACCATCGCAGCAAAAAAATTATGATATCTAGGAATAAACTTAACCAAAGAAATAAAAGACCTATTCACAGAAAACTACAGGTCATTGAAAATACAAATAGAGAAAGATATAAAAAACTGGAAGCACATACCTTGTTTATGGATCAAAAAATCAACATCATTAAAATGTCCATACTACCCAAAGCAATCTATAGATCCAATGCAATCCCCATCAAAATACCAACAACATACTTCACAGTACTAGAACAAATACTTCAAAAATTAATTGGAGCCAAAGAACGCCTCAAATAGCCAAAGCAATCTTAAAAAAGATCAAAGTTGGAGGGAATCACATTACCAGATTTCAGGTTGTACTGAAAAGGCACTGTAATCTAAACATCCTGTCACTAGCATAAGAACAGGCATATAGGCCAATGGAACAGATCAGAGAACCCAAAAATAGAACCAAGGCAATATGCTCGATTAATATTTGACAAAGGTGACAAGAGCGTACAGTAAGGAAAGCCTCTTTAATTAATGAGGTTGGAAAATTTGGACAGCTACATGCAAAAAAAATGAAGGTAGACCATCAACTTACACCATACATAAGAATAAACTCAAAATGGATAAAAGACTTAAATGTGACTCATGAATCCATAAAAATTTTATAAAAAAATGTAGGCAAGAAAATATTACACATTATATGCATCAGAATTTTCACTGATACATCATCTAAGGCAACAGAAACAAAGGAGACAATGAACACATGGGACTACATCAAACTCAAAAGCTTCTGCACAGCAAAATAAACAACCACAAAATGGAAAGGCCACCCACTGTATATGAGAGCATAACTGCTAATGATATACTAGATAAGAGGTTAATTTTCAAAAGATATAGAGTACTCATACAACTCAACAAATGGAAGACAAAGAACCCAATTAAAAAATGGGCAGAGGAATTAATAGACAGCTCTCTAAACAGGACATACAAATGGCTAAGAGACATATGGAGAAATACTCAACATTACTAATCATCAGAGAGATGCAAATTAAAACAACAATGCAGTATCACTTCACACCTGTCAGAATGGCCGCCATCAACAAATCAGCAAACAAGTGTTGGTAAGGGTGTGGAGAAAAGTGAACTCTGGTACACTTCTGGTGGGAATGCAGACTGGTGCAGCCACTATGAAAAACAATATAGGGTTACCTCTAAAAACGAAAAATTGAACTGCCATTTGACCCAGTGATCCCACTTTTAGAAATATACCCTTAGAAGCTTAATATACCGATCAGAAAGATATATGTACCCCCATGTTCGTAGCATCACTATTTACAATAGCTAAGATCTGTAAACAGCCCAATGTCCATCAGTAAAGAAATGGATAAAAATGCTGTGGTACATATACACTATGAAGTACTATGCAGTTGTAAGAAAGAAAGATCTCTTATCTTTTGAGATGACATAGAGGGACCTGGAAAGTATCATCCTAAGCGAAACAAGCCAAGCTGAGAAAGACAAATATCACATGATCTCACTTATTTGTGGAATATAATGAACATAACAGTCTGAGGAATGGGGTAGTCCCAGATATGTGGAAGTGGGTATAGACTGACAATCCCCAGGAAAGGGTGTGTGTGTGTGGGGGGGGGCATAAAACACAGAACTTATATGCATGTATGTATGAACAATGGACATGGACAACAAAGGTGGGGACAAGGTGGGTAGGGTGAGGGAGAAGGAAATCAGTGGGAGAAAAAGGGGAAACATCTGTAACAAAAATAAATTAATTAATTAAATTAAAAAATGAATAATAAAACAGACAAAATTTTATTTTATTTCAATAATACTGTTAGCTCCCTCTTCCCCCAATTGTCCTTGTGTCCCTTCTCAATTATCCCACCCTCAGCACCAGGCAACCTCTGATAAACTTTCTTTCAAGGTAGATTAAATTTACTTAGAATTTCATAGAAATGAAATCTTACAGTTTGTATGCGTTTGTATTTGATTTCTTTTCTTAGCGTAATTCATGTATGCTGCTGCATTTTTCCTTAATTCATTCCTCTTTATTGGTGAGTAGCACTTCACTCCACATCCACTATGAATCACTGTAGATATGCCACAATTTGTTTTTCTGTTCGCCTCTTAATGGACATTTGATTTCTAGTTTTTATCTATTATGAATAAATTTGTGTACCAAAAAAAAAAAAAAAGAAAATCCTAAAGAAATCACCAAAAACTACTAATCTAATAAATTAATTTGACACAGTAGCAGGGTACAAAATTAATATTCAAAAACTGGTAACATCTATATACCAATAATAAACTATCAGAAAAATTAATTAAGAAGATAATTCCATCTACTATTGCAACAACAAAAAGAAACCTAGAAATAAATTTAACCGAAGAGGTAAAAGGCCTGTATTCAGAAATTATAGAATATTGGAGAAATAAATTGAGGTAGATATGGATAAGTGAAAGCATATACCATGCTCATGGATTAAAATAATTTTATTATTAAAGTGTCCATAATACCCAAAGCAATCTATAGTTTCAACACAATTCTTATTAAGATACCAATGGTATATTTCACAGATTTAAAGTGAATATTCAAAAACTTTATATGGAACCACAAAAGACCTTGAGTAGCCTCATCAATCTTGAGAAAACAGAACACAGTTGTACATATCATACTACCTGCATCAAACTATACTATAAAGCCATACTAATTAAAATAGCATTATATTGGCTCAAGAACAGGCATATAAATCAATGAAATAGAGTAGACATCACAGAAATAAACTCATGCCTTTATGGTCAGTTAATATTTGACAAAGGAGGCAAGAACATACAATAGGACAAAAACAGCATTTTCAATAAATGGTTTTGGGGAAATCGGACAGATAAGTGTAAAAAAAATAAAACTAGACCATCAACTTATAACATACACAAAATAAAAAAAATACTTAAATGTATGTTTTGAAACCACATAAATCCTAGAACACAACATAGGCAGTAAAATTTTAAACATTTCTTGTGGCAATATGTGTGGTGATATGTCTCCTTGGGCAAAGAAAAGAGAGGGAAAAAATGAACAAGTGGGACTACATCAATTAAAAGCATTTGCATAGCAAAAGAAACCATCAACAAAATGAAAAGTAAAATCACTATATGGGAGATCATATTTGCCAATGATACATCTGATAAGGGGTTAATTTCCAAAATATATAAAGAACTTCACAACTCAACACCAAGAAGAAAAACATCCCTGTTTAAAATATGGGCAAAGTAAGAATAAAACATAGAGACAGGCAGGAACAGAGCAAGGGTAAGTGTGAAACATTGTGAGTAAACATGCATGTGGTAGAGCAACCTTGAGCAGTGCAGAAATGTGGGGCAGAGGGTTTCTGTGTTGTGGACAAGGAGCAGCTGGCTACTGCAGTAGCTTGTCAGGGTACTTCTCTCTGCACAGCTGGAAGGCCCCACTACCTTGGTAGATGCCTGGTCTTCTCTTGGAGGAGTCAGTGGGGACCAGCTAGAGCCAAGAGACTTGAGTTCACCAGTATGCCTTGCATCTTTGGACTAGTGAACCCCACTGTGTCAATGTGGACCAGTGCACAGTAGCAGCACTGTCAAGGTACCTGATCAGAAAAGCAGCAACTGGCCTATCGCAAGCACCATCTCTCACAGCAGAAGCCTGATCAGAGATGAGCACCACCCACAGCAGCAGTGGCACCAGTTTGGGAGCCCAGCATCTTGTTCCACAGCAGCAATGACTTGGTGGGAGTGGAGCTCCACTACCAAGAGCAGCTGAGGCTCAGGAGATGAGACACACACCCCAGAATTAGAGGCTCAGGAGCAGACACCTAACCCCAGGCAGCAGCAGTACAGATCGGCAGTTGACATCCATACCCAGCAGCATCAGCAAAGGCTGATCAGGAGCAGTACCCTAGGCCAAGCATCAGCAAGACTCAGGCAGCCAAGACCCACCCTTAACAACTGCATCAGCAAATTTGGACAGGAGCCTCTACCCTAGCAGCAGCCAAATCCCAGGAGCTGGGCATCCTCAGCCACCAACAGCAGCAGAGGATTGGGAGCTGAGAGCACCCCCTGACAACAGCAGCAGCAGTAGCAGCACAAACTGGAATCTGACACTTGACCTCAGCAGCATCAGCAGCAAACAGATCAGGAGCTAAGCTCCACCAAGCAGCAGTGCACCTGAGTAGCATGCTGGCAGGACCCAGGCACCCCCCAGTGCAAAGGCTGACCCACGCAGCCCAGCAGTGCACCAAATGGACTCACGCACATGAACAGTGCCTACTATGACAGACCAATACCAGTCTCCACTTGTCAACCCTCCAGGACACACAGCAGGCAAGAGGCACCACGCAACAAACAGTCTTGAAGGCACAGCAGCCATATTTGATTCATACCAACCTGCCTACACATCCCAACATCCCTCACTGAGTCTAGAACTACCAGACTGCTAAAATGCTGAGACAAAGAAACAATACCCAAATGAAAGAAAAGGAGGAATCACCAGAAAAGGAACTACATGAAATGAAAGAAAGCAATTTGTCAGATAAAGAATTCAAAGAAATGATTTTAAGGATGCTCAAACAATTTACTAAAAACTACAAGCAACTTAATGAGAATTATAAAGAGCTCAGTGGGAACTAAATCAGCTTAATAAAAAGATGTAGGAGCTATGAATAAAAATTAAGAAACAATGACAGCTAATACAAAAAATACCTTAGAATGATTCAAAGTAGATTAAAAGAAGCTGAAGACTGAATCAATGAGTTAGAAGACAAGGTAAAAAATACACCCAAATGGAGCAATAAATGGGAAAAAAATTAAAAAGCAAGAGGAGAGTTTAAGGGAGCTTTGGAACAATACAAAATGTAACAACATTTGTATTACAAGTGTAGGAGAAAAATCAGAGAAAGAAATAGAGAACCTGTTTGAAGAAATAATGACAGAAAACTTTCCTAAACTAATGGAAAAAGTCACACAAGTCCAGGAAGGACAGAGAGTTGCAACCAAGATGAACCCCAGAAGACCCACAGCTAGACACATTATAATAAAAATGGCAAACATTAAAGACAATGAAAGAATCTTAAAGGAAGCAAGAGAGAGACACAAAGTTACCTACAAGGTAGCTCCCATTAAACTGTAAACTGATGCCTCAATAGAAACACTGCAGGTCAGAAAGGAGTTGCATGAAGTATAACGAAGTAATGAGAGGCAAAGCTCTGAATCCAAGACTACTTTATACAGCAAGGCTATCATTGAAAATTGAAGGTGAAATAAAGACTTTTACAGACAAAACAAAACAAAAACGAAGCCAAAGGAATTTATCACCACCAAACCGGCAATGCAAGAAATGTTAAAGGGACTGCTGGAAGAAGAAGAAGAAGAAATAAAGACAGAGAGGAAAACACAGGCATAAAATAAAAATGGCAACTAATAAGTATCTATGAATAATAACATTAAATGTAAATGGCTTAAATGTTCTAATCAAAAGACATAGGGTAACCGATTAGATAAGACAACATGACATATATATTCTGTCTATAAGACACCCAGCTCACAACAAAAGACTCACACAGGATGAAAGTGAAAGGATGGAAAAAAATTGTTCTGGCAAATGAAAATGAAAAAAAAAAAAAAAACTGGTGGATGATGAAAATGGAAAAAAAAGCTGGTGTAGATATTCGTATCTCACAAGATAGACTTCAAAATGAGGGTCATAATAAGATACAAAAGAGGTTACTACATAATATTAAAAGGATCAATCCAACAGGAGGATATAATGCTGATATACATATATGCACTAAATACAGGAGCACCAAAATATGTTTAAAAAACATCTGGAGGACTTCAAGCGAGAGATCAAGAGCAATACAATCATGGTGGGAGACCTTGACACCCACTGACACCACTAGATAGATCTTCTAGACAAAAAATTAACGAAGACATAGAGTCCTTAAATGACGAACTAGATCAGATGGACTTGACTGATACTTGCAGAACATTTCACCCCAAAGATGCAGAATGTACATTTTTTTCAAGTGCACATGGAACATTCTCAAAGATAGACCACATGTTAGGACACAAAGTAAGTCTCTACAAATTCAAGAAGATTAAAATTATATTAAACATCTTCTCAGATCACAATGTCATAAAACTGAAAATCAATCACAACAAAAACATTTAAACACATGGAGGCTAAATAGCATGTTATTAAATAACAAATGGGTTACCAAGAAGATCAAGAAAAAAATTAAAAACTTCCTGGAAACCAATGAAAATAAACACACAACATAAAATTTGTGGGATGCAGCTTAAGCAGTCCTGAGAGGAAAGTTCACATCAGTACAGGTCTACCTCAAGAAACAAGAAAATTTCCTAAATGACTTTCTAACCCTATAACTTAAAGAACTAGAAAGTAAACAAAAAGAAAAACACAGAACAAGTAAAAGAAAAGAAATAGTAAAGGTCAGAGCAGAAATAAATGACATAGAAACTAAAGAAACAATTGAGAAGATCAATGAAACAAAGACCAGATCTTTTGAAAGGATAAACAAGATTGATGGACCTTTAGCCAGACTCAACAAGAAACAAAAAAAAAGAACCTAAATAAACAAAATCAGAAATGAAAGAAGTATCAACTGACACCACAGAAATACAAAGGATCATTAAAACATACTATAAAAAATCACTGCCAACAAATTAGACAATCTAGGTGAAATAGACAAATTACTAGAAACACACAATCTCCCAAAACTAAAATGGAAGACATAGAAAATTTGAACAGAATAATAATAACTAAGGAATTTGTAGATGTAATCAAGAAACTCCCAGCTAACAAAATTTGCAGATTACGAAAATTAAAAATTGAAATGCACAAATCCTGAAACACCAATCAGAAATATTATATGTATCCCTATGCTCATAACAGCACTATTTACAATTGCTAAGATTTGGAAACAGCCCAAGTGTCCATTAGTAGATGAGTGGATAAAAAAGCTGTGGTACATATACACAATGGAATACTATGCCGTTGTAAGAAAGAAAGATTTATTATCCTTTGAGACAACATGGAGAGACCTGTAGAAATAATCCAGTCAGAGAAAGACAATTATCACATGATCTCACTTATTTCTGGAATGTAATGAAGAAATCAAGCTGATGAATAAAATAGACCCAGAGAAATATAAAGTACAGACCGACAAATCTCAGAAGAGGACGATGCGAGGTGAGGGAAAAGATAAACCACAGAATTTATATGCATGTATGCATAACTATGGACATAGACAACAATACTAGGTTGGGTGGGATTGGGAGGAAGGTGTCAATGGAGAAAAAATACCAAACAATTGTAACAAACACACAAAGAATTTTTGAAACGTAGTAAAAAAAACTTGAATAGACAGTTCTCTAAAGAGGACATACAAATGGCCAATAAAAATTTAAAAATGCTCAATGTCACTAATCATCAGAAAAATGTAAATTAAAACCACACTTAGGTATCACCTCAAATCTGTCAGAATGGCTATCATCAATAAATCAACAAACAACAAGGGCTGGAGAGGATGTGGAGAAAAGGGAACCGTCGTGTACTGTTGGTGGAGATGCAGACTGGTATAACCACTGTGGAAAACAGTATGGAGTTTCCTTAAAAAAATAAAAGTGGAATTGCCTTTGACCCTGTGATTTCTTTTCTGGGAATTTATGAGAAGCAATCCAAAATACCAATTCAAAAGAATATATGCACCTCTATATTTATTGCATCATTATTTACAATAACCAAGATCTGGAAACAGCCCAGGTGCCCATCAGTAGATGAGTGCATTAAAAAGCTATGCTGTATTTACACAATGAAATATTCCTCAGCCATAAAATAAGAAGGAAATCTTACTTTTTGTGACAGCATGGATGGACCTGGAGATTATTATGGTAAGTGAGTTAAGCCAGTTGAAAATAAACAAATATCATGATTTCACTTATATGCAGAATATAGTAAACAAAATAAATCGTTGAACAAAATAGAAACAGAGGCATTGTTACATGAACAGACTGACTGCTATGTATATAAAACACATGAAAACAGACAACAGTGTGGTGGTAGCCAGAGGGAAAGGGGGCTGGGGGTAGGTGGGAGTGGGCAAAGGGAGGATAAATTAGGATGGAAAGAGACTTTTCTTTGGGTGATGGGCCATGGTGTGGTGTACAGATGATGTTTTTATGAATTGTACACTTGAAACATGTATAGTTTTGTGAACCAATGTCACCTCAATAAATTAAATTAAAAAATTTATTTCCTGTTTTCTTCTAGGAGTTTATGGTTTTGGGTTTTACATTTAAGTCTTTAATCCATTTTAAGTTTATTCTTACATATAGTGTAAGAAAGTGGCCTAGGTTTGATTTTTGTTTTTTGCATGTATCTGTCTAGTTTTATCAACACCACTTTTTGAATAAACTATCTTTACCCTATTATATATTCTTGCCTTCCTTATCATAGATAATTGACCATATAGGCTTGGTTTTTCTTCTGGGCTATTTTCTTCCTTTGATGTATCTGTTTTTATGCCAGTAAGACACTGTTTTGATTATGATAGGCTTGTACATAGTTAGATACCATGTAGCACAATACCCCCAAATTTGTTCTTTCTCAAGATTTATATGGCTATTTGGGGTCTTTTGCAGTTCTCTTAAAAATTTAAGATTATTTATTCTAGTTATTTAGAAAGTACCATTGGTATTTTGAAAGGATTGCATTAAATCTACAGATTGCTTTGGGTAATATAAGCATTTAAGGAAAATTAATTGTTCTTATCCTGTGTGTATTTCCATTTATTTGTATCTTCTTTAATTTCTTTATTCAATGCCTTATAATTTTCTGAGTATGGGTTTTTTATCTTCTTGGTTAAATTTATTCCTAGGTATTGTATTTTACAGTTTTGATGCAATTGTAAGTGGGATTATGTTCTTAATTTCTCTTTTTGATAGTTCATATTTGTGTATAAAAATTCAACCAATTTCTGAATGTTAATTTTGTATCCTGCTACTTTACTGATTTTTTTAAATTAGTTCCAGTAGATTTTTGGTGAATCTTTATAGTTCTCTATATTGAGTATCATGTCATCTGAAAATAATGACCATTTTACTTCTTCCTTTCCAAATTATTATATATCTTTTTTTTTTTTTCTTGTCTTACTGCTGTGGCTAGTGCTTCCAATATCAATTTGAATACAAGTGGTAAAAATGTCATGTCCCTGATGTTAAGAAAAATGCTTTTACCTTTCCCTATTTACTCTGATGTTAGCTGTGGGTTTGTCTTATATAGCTTTTATGTTGAGATATGTTTCCTCTTTTTCTACTTTGCTGAGAGTTTTTATCATAAATGGATGCTAAATTTTGTCCAATGTTTTTTTCTGCATCTACTGATATGATAGGCATCTACTGCTTTTCATCATTTTTTTAAATGTGTTGTATCACATTGACTTCTGGATATTGAATCAATCTTGAATTCCAGAAGTAAATCCCTATTGATCATGGTGTATGATTGCTGAATTTGATTTGCTAATATTTTGTTGAGGATTTTTATATCTACATTCATCAGGGTTATTAAGCTGTAATTTTTTGTTTTAATTTTTTTTCTTTATCTGCTTTTAGAGTTGATTTTATAAAAAGAGCTTATAAGCTTTCCTTCCTTTATAGTTTTTTTGAAATTCTTTGAGAAAGTTAGGTGTTCATTTTTCTTTGAATATTTGGTAAAATTCACCTGTAAAAGCATCTAGTCTCGGAATTTTGTTTGTTGAAATTTTTTATTATTGATTTAATTTTGTTAATAGTTATCACTGTTCAGATTTCTGTGTCTTTATGATTTAGCCTTGGACATAGTATGTTTCTAGAAATTTATCTATTTCTTTTAGGGTATCTAATTTGTTGGCACATAATTGTGTGGTTTTATCTTATAATCTTTGGTATTTCTGTGGTGCCAATTGTCACTTTTTATGGTTTATTTTAAATGCATTTATTTCGGCCTTCTTTTTGTTTACTGATGCATGTGATTAAATGTTTACCAATTTTGTTTATTTCTTTCAAAGAACCAGTTATTGGTTTCATTGATATTTTGTTTTTTACTCTATTTTATTTATTTATTTCTACTTTGATTTTTATTATATGTTTTTCTCTTCACTTTTTTTTAAACATTTTTTATTTTATTTTATTTTTGTTACAGATGTTTCTCCTTTTTTACCCTCCTCCCTATCACCCGCACCCCGTCCCCGGTTTTGTTGTCCATGTCCATTGGTTATGTGTACATGCATATGAATTCTGTGGTTTATCTTTTCCCTCCACCCACCATCCCCTCTTCCAAGGGTTGACAATCTGAAACCTACTTCCACGTCTCTGGGTCTACCCTATTCCTCAGACTGTTATGTTCATTATAATTCCACAAATAAGTGAGATCATGTGGTATTTGGCTTTTTCTGCTTGACTTGTTTCACGTAGAATAATACTTTCCAGGTCTCTCCATGTCGTTTCAAAAGATTAAAAAATCTTTCTTTCTTACAGCTGCATAGTACTCCATTGTGTACATGTACTGCTTTTTTATCCATTCGTCTACTGATGGACATTTGGACTGTTTCCAGATCTTAGCTATTGTAAATAGTGCTGCTATGAACATGGGGGTACATATATTCTTTCTCATTGGTGTTTCAGGCTTCTTAGGGTATATTTCTAAAAATGGGATCACTGGGTCAAATGGCAATTCAATTTTTAAATTTTTGAGGTAACCCGATATTGTTTTCCATAGTGGCTGCACTAGTCTGCATTTCCACCAGCAGTGTACTAAAATCTCCTTTTCTTTACACCCTCACCAACACTTGTTTGATGATCTGTTGATGGCAGCCATTCTGACAGGTGTGACATGATACCTCATTGTTGTTTCAATTTGCATCTCTCAAATGATTAGTACTGTTGAGCATTTCTTCATATGTCTCTTGGCCATTTGTATGTCCTGTTTAGAGAGGTGTCTATTCAGCTCCTCTGCCCATTTTTTAATTGGGCTTTTTGTCTTCCTTTTGTTGAGTTGTATAAGCACTCTATATATTGTAAATTACCCTCTTACCTGATATATCATTGCAATGATGCTCTCTCATACAGTGGATTGCCTTTCCATTTTGGTGGTTGTATCTTTTGCTGTGCAGATTTTGAGTTTGATGTAGTTCCATGTGTTCATTTTTTTTCCCCTTTGTTTCTGTTGCCTTAGGTGATGTATCTGAAAATTTTGCTGTGTATGATATCTGAAATTTTGCTGCCTACATTTTCTTCTAGGATTTTTATGGATTTATGGGTCACATTTAAGTCTTTTATCCATTTTGAATTTATTTTTGTGTATGATGTAAGTTGATGGTCTAGTTTAATTTTTTGCATGTAGCTGTCCAATTTTCCCAACACCATTTATTAAAAAGGCTGTCTTTACTCCACTGTATGCTCTTGCCTCCTTTGTCAAATATTAATTGAGCATAATGTCTTGGGTCCATTTCTGGGTTTTCTGTTCTGTTCCTCTGGTATATATGCTTGTTCTTGTGCCAGTACCAGGCTGTTTAGATTACAGTGGCTTTGTAGCATAACCTGATATCTGGTATTGTTTTCCCACCTACTTTGTCCTTATTTTTCAAGATTGCTGTGGCTATTCAGGGTCTTTTTTGCTTCCATATGAACTTTTGAAGTATTTGTTCTAGTTCTATGAAATATTGTTTTCTTTGTTGTTGTTGTTGTTGATTTTTTTTTTCTCTTTCTTTTAGTTCCTTTAGGTATAATGATAGTTTATTTAATATCTTTCTTGTTTTTTGAAAAAAGCTTGTACTGCTACGAACTTAACTCTTAGAACTGCTTTGGCTGTGTCTCATGGCTTTTGAATCATTTTCATTTTTATTAAAATATCTTTTCTTTTTTTCATCTTATTGTTAACCCATTCATTGTTTAGTAGAATGTTATTTAGCCTCCATGTGTTGTTTAGTTTTCTGCTTGCAACTGATTTCTAGTTTTACACCACTGTGATCGAAGAAGATGCCTGATATTATTTCAGTCTTCTTAAATGAACTGAGACTTATTTTGTGGCTTAATATGTGATCTATCCTGGAAAATATTTCAGGTACACTTTAAAATAATGTATATTCTGCTGCTTTGGAGGTTAATTGTTCTAAAAACATCAATTATATCCATCTGGTCTAGTGTGTCATTTAAGGCCATGGTTTCCTTGTTCATTTTCTGTCTGGATGATCCATCCATTGATGTCAATGAGGTATTGAACTTCCCTTCTATGATAAGATCACTGTTTATTATTTTCTTTACACCTATCAATATTTGCTTTATATATTTAGGTGATCCTATTTTGGGTGCATAAATAATTCCAAGGGTCATGTCCTTTTATTGAATTGATCTCATTATCGTTATGAAGTGTCCTTTATTGTTTCTTTCTAGTCCCTGTTTTAGTCTATTTTGCCTGATATAAGTATTGTTACCTTAAATTTCTTTTTTCTTTCATTCCATTTACATTAAATGTCTTTTTACATCCCTTTACTTTCAGTCTGTGTGTATCTTTGGATTAACATTGGGTCTTTTATAGGCAGCATAAGTATGGGTTTTGTTTTCTTATCCATTTACCTACCTTATACCTTTTAATTGGAGGGTTTAATCCATTTACATTTAAAGTAATTATTGATAGGTATACAGTTTTTGCCATTTATTATTCATATTTTTGTTTCTTCTTCTTTTTTCTCTCCTTGTTGTTGTTGTTGTTCTTCTTCTTCTTCTTCTTCTTCTTCTTCTTCTTCTTCTTCTTCTTCTTCTTCTTCTTCTTCTTCTTCATCTTATTATTATTATTCAGAAGTTCCTTTAACATTCTTTGTAATACTGATTTGATGGTGATAAACTCCATTAGTTTTTTCTTGTGTGGAAAGCTCTTTTTCTCTTCTTTGATTCCATATTAAAGCCTTATTGGTTAAAGTAATCTTGGTTGTAGGTTCTTGATTTTTATCACTTTGAGTATTTTGTGTAAATTCCTTCTGGCTTGCAATGTTTTTGTTGAGAAATTTTCTAATAATCTTATAGGAGCTCCTTTGTAGGTAACTACTTTCTCTTCCCTTTGGAATGTCTCTCTTTGTCTTTAACTTTTGGCATTTTTTAAAAAAATATGGAATATTTCATAAATTTTCATGTCATATTTGTGCAGGGGCCATGCTAATTTTTTTGTATTGTTTTAATTTTAGTATATTTGCTGCCAAAGCAAGCACTGGCATTTTAATTACAATGGACCTTTGTTTGAGCCTCCTTGCATTTATCTTGTTTGGGACTCTCAGCATTTTTGAAACTTGTATATCTATTTTTCTTGCTGGGTTAGAGAATTTTACAGTTATTATTTTTTAAAATATGGTTTTAGTCCCTTGCTCTCTCCTTTTTCTGGTACTCCTATGATGTACATATTGGTACAATTGATATTGTTCCAGTGTCCTTACCATCTGGATAGAAAAAGAGCTCAGCAAAGAAAGAGTCTTGCCAGCAATTTTATCCCCAGAGAGATCTGCCTTATCCTCAGTCCCCCAGGCATTTTTCTGAAGCCAGACAATTAATTTCCTCCCAATATGTTCCTCTCCTGGAGCTAAGGGTGAATATTTGTGAGTGACAGAGGTGTGCTAAGGCCCTTTAAGAGAATGACTAGGACTACGGCAGCTTTCCATTTAACCTGGACAAAATCCCCATTAATTTTTATTACCATATGTCATGGGGACTTTTCTTCCTGGCAATGGTGCTCTGGTCTGGGGAGATGGGTGTGGGGCTGGGAACCCTCATTCTTCAGGGAAGACCTCCTCAGCCAAGATATTCCTCCTGACCCTTAACTGCCAAAAGTAGGTGTGGAACCAGCCTGTTTTATGATGTGGTCATAGGAGGAGGTGAGCCCAGCATTTACCTACTTTGGCATCTTGACTGGATGTCCCCCACTATTTTGTATCTTTATTGTGATGTTGTTTATACAAAGGCATGCATTTGTCAAAACTCCTAAAACGACATTCTAAAAAGGGTAAATTTGTTTCTGGCCTGTTTGGCTCACTGGTTGAGCATTGACCCATACACCAAGAGGTCACTGGTTTCAATTCTGGTCAAGGCACATGCCCAAGTTTTAAGCCAAATCCTCAGTAGGGGGCATGCAGGAGGCCAGTCAATGTTCTCTCTCATTGGTGTTTCTATCTCTTTCTCCCTCTACCTTACTCTCTCTAAAGCCAATAAAGAAAATGATGTTAAAAAAGAGGGTGAATTTGTTGTATAGGAATGAGACCTTAATAAACATGACTTTTTTAAAAAAGCATTCTAAAATAAGACTGAGGCCAATTATTTGGTGAAGTACTACACACAAACACATTTTGTAAAAACTGAATGTTGGACAGTAGACGGTAAAATGAATAAACTGTGTGATTTGGTTTAAGCTAAACTTGAAAAAAAATAACATTATGCTAAATAGAAGAAGTCAAACACAAAAGGCCACATGCTATATAATTTCATTAATATGACATTCTGGAAAAAACAAAATTATAGAAATAGGAATCAGACATCAAAGTTACAACTAAACTACAGAACAACCATCATTCAAAACCTGAAATCCAGCTGAATGGAAGTCCTACAACTACGGAATTAAAGAAGCAGTGGCATCAAGACTGGTAGGAGGGGCGACAACAGATGGGCTGGTCTCACACCCACCTGTGCAGATAAAAATCAGGAGGACACCTCGGCTGGGAAGGTCCTGCCTGAGGAATGAGAGGTCCCCATCGCACACCAGGCATCTCACTCAAGGTGCCAGTGCCAGGAAGAGAAGTCCCCATAAATTCTGACTGAAAAGACCAGCAGAAACTGAGTCTCAGGGAGGCTGAGGTGTCTGGAGCCCCAGGCAGCTCCTCTTAAAGGGCCCACACACAGACTTACTCGGACTTGCTCCCTCTAGGCTTGGAAGAAAGGCAACTCGAGGGGCACCAGAGACATACAGGAAGAACTGAGCTGTTTGGCATTGGAGCAAGGGCTGAAGAGGTGGCCTTCTCCAGGACAGACGTGCTGTCGGAGGCCGTTTTTCCTTTGGTGAGCCCTTCCCTGGGGTGGCAGACAGGTGCCATATCTGGGACTCCAGCAACCTGGATCACACTGGTTGCCCCACCCTGGTGATTCCCTGAGGCCCTGCCCCACCCAACTTTCAGGCCCACCCAAGCTGTTGCCATTTGCTTAATCATAGGATTGGCTTGTCTTGCATCCTGCTTCAGGTTTTCCTAAATTCTTTCAAACAACCAGCATCTGGTCTCAGATAGCCCCATACCTCTCGTTAAGTAATACACAGAAACAAACACAGAGAGGTAACCAAAATTAGGAGACAAAGAAACAGGTCCCAAATGAAAGAACAGAACAAAACCCCAGGAAAAGAACTAAGCGAAATGGAGATAAGCAACCTAACAGATGCTGAGTTCAAAATACTGCTTATAAGGATGCTGAATAAACTTAGTGAGGGCCTCAAGAGCATTACAAAAGTCCAGTCAGAAATGAAGGAGGCACTAGCTGAAATAAAGAATAATTTACACAGATTCAATGGTAGAGTAGGTAAAGCCAAGAACCAAACCATTGATTTGGAATACAAGGAAGCAAAAAACACCCAATCTGAACAGCAAAAAGAAAAAAGAATCCAAAAAATGAGGAGGGTGTAAGGAGCCTCTGGGACAACTTCAAGCATGCCAACATTCGCATCTTGGGGGTGCCAGAAGGAGAAGAGAGAGAACAAGGAGGCGAAACCTATTTGAAACAATAATGGCAGAAAACGTTCCTAACGTGGTGAAGAAACCAGACATACAAGTCCAGGAAGCACAGACAGTCCCAAACAAGATGAACCCCAAGAGGCCCACACCAAGATACATCATCATCAAAATGCAAAAGGTTCAAGACAAGGAGAGAATCTTAAAAGCAGCAAGAGAAAAGCAGTTAGTCACTTACAAGGGAATTTCCATAAGACTGTCAGCTGATTTCTGAAAAGAAACTTTGCAGGCCAGAAGGGAGTGGCAAGAAATATTCAGTGATGAAAAGCAAGAACCTATAACCAAGATTACTCTATCCTGCAAAGCTATCATTTAGAATCGATGGCCATATAGAGTTTCCCAGACAAGAAAAAGTTAAAGGAGTTCAGTACCACCAAACCGTTATTATATGAAATGTTGAAGTACCTTTTTGAAGAAAAAGATAAAATATACTAACAAACAAAATGGCAATGAATACATATCTATCAACAATGGAATCTACAAACAAAATGAACAGGCAGAACAGAAACATTCTCATAGATACAGAGAACCTTTGTGGGTTGCCAGATGGGAGGGGGGTTGGGGGAATGGGTGAAAAAGGTGAAGGGATTAAGAAGAACAAATTGGTTGCTATACTGACAAACCTTAAAGAGAAGGAGGTTCGTGGGTAGGAAGAAATTAACCAAAGAACTTATATGCATAATTAATGGACACAGACAATAGTGTGGGAAATGGTGGTCTGGAGGTGGGAGTGGGGAGGAGGGGGTCAATGGGAGAAAAATGAGGAACATCTGTAAAAAAGAGAAATAGGAATCAGATTAGTGGCTGTCACAGGTTGAGAATGGCAGACAGAATTGACAACAGAAGGGCACAGGGACATATTTGGGTGATGACATTGTTCTGTATCTTGATTGTGTTGGCAGTTACATGATTGTTTGTCCTTGTCAAAGCTCACTGAACTGCACAATTAAAAGGGATAACTTTACTGTATGTAAATTCTGTCTCCAATTATGTAAATTACATATACCTGTCTTTTTCAGAAAGTAGGCTGAGTAAAAAAAAATTATTAAAGAAATAACCATATAAATGGTGTGCAGATATGGAAAACATTGTAGTGGTAGGATAAAATTAAGTACATTTTGAAAAGACTTAGTTCCGCCCTGGCCGGTTTGGCTCAGCGGTTGGAGCGTCCGCCTGCGGTCTGGAGAGACCGGGGTTCGGTTCCCGCTAAGGGCATGTACCTCGGTTGCGGTTTGTCCCCGGCCCTGGTTGGTCGTGCGGGTGGCAGCCACTCGATGTGTCCCTTTCACATCGATTTTTCCCTCTCTCGTTCTTCCTCTCTCTCCCTCCCACTCTATCTGTACAAAAAAGATGGAAGAATGTCCTCGGGTGAGGATAAAAAAAAAAGAAAGAAAGAAAGAAACAAAAGACTTAGTTCCATTTACTTCTCTGTCTAGAAAAAAAAATCTGAGAAAATCAGTAGATAGTCTACTGTCTCCCATTTAATCTATGTATTTTAACCTTTTTGTAGTTTGTTCTAGGATAACAATTAAAATATTAATTAAAAGAAAAAAACTGGTGGCAGAGTATAAGCTACACAGACCATTTTCCAGAACCAAACTGGAATTACAACTAAAGTAAAGGCAAATCATAAGACGAAAACAACTGAAAAGGAGCTAAAAAGAATCCATATGACCAGGGAAAGAAAGAGAACACAGAATTGTGCCTGATAGAAACTGTGGAGGCATAAAAAGGTGGACTGAAAGCCCATGGACAGCAGCTGAGGGCTGATTTAGCTGTGAACAGTTTTTGCTGAGAAGGCAGTGGTTAAAAGAGCACCAAATCAGCTACAGCCACTCATCTTGGGCTCCAGCAGAGGGAAGATGGACTGGACTGGCACCATGTAAAGAAAGCCAGAGATACATGACTCAGGGGAGAGAACTAGGATGGAGGACACTGGGAGTTTTATGCTGAATCACTCCCTCATAGGACAGTAGTCATATTACTCAAAAAGCCCCTTCCCAGGGCCTCCAGAAAAAGCAATGCCCCTGCCCCCAAAATTTAACACCACCAGGCCAGGCCAGAGAAATGCAAATTGAGGGTCATTACCAGCTGGAGTCTGAGAGTAACCAAGTGCCCCAACTACTGGATTTTTAATCAAGTGAGGGCTACATATTGAGGCTCATCAAGTAACTGAAACTAATAGCCTGCAGAAAAAAGATAGAGGATAACTGAACCTTTGCTTGGCTTGCAAATGAGAGGAAGATTTGACAGTGGTGTTTAATGTGGATCCTCCCCCAATCATTCAAACCACTAGAGGAAACCATAACCAGCAGAACACCAACACCCACAGGAAAAATTGGGCAGGCTCCAAAACCAACTGAGACAGCCAAAATGGTGAAACAAAAAAAAAAACACAAATCCCAAATAAAAGAACAAGAAAATTTTACAGAAGAGATAAATGAAATGGAATTAAGTAAGTATCAGAGGTAGAGTTCAGAATAAATATTATGAGAAAGCTGAACAGCATGAGTAAAGATATAGAAACACTGAAAATCAACAAATTTGAAATGAAAAACCAGCAAGTGGAAATGAAGAATGGCAGGAAAAAAAAAAAAAACATTGGAAGAAATAGCCAGCAGATTAGAGAAAGCTGAGGATCAGATCAGTGAATCAGAAGACAAGGTAGAAAAAAATCACCCTATCAGAGAACAACAACAAAACAATAATAATAAAAAAAATACAGCTTAAGAGACTGTGGAATAACATAAAAGGCAACAACCTCTGCATTACAGGAGTGCCATAAGAAGTAAACAAACAAGGGTTCCAGAATATATATGAAGAAATGGTGGCAGAAAACATTTCTAACTTGGTGAAGAAAAAAGGCATACAAGTAAACAAAGCACAGAGAGCCTCAATTAAGAAGAACTCAAACAGGTCCACACCAAGACACAGCATAATTAAAATGCCAAAAATTAAAGACAAAGAGAGAATCCTAAAGACAGCAAGAGATAGGCAACAGGTTACCTACAAAGAAACCCCTATAAGGCTATTAGCTGACTTCTAAACAGAAACACTACAGGTCAGAAAGGAATGTCATGAAGTAATCAAGGTAATAAAAACATGGATCTGAATCCAAGACTACTTTATCCAGCAAGGCTATCGTTCAAAATTGAAAGTGAAGTAAAGAGCTTCCCAGATGTAAAAAGGCTAAGGGAATATATTAGCACCAAACAAGCACTGCAAGAAATGTTAAAAGGATTGCTGTAATAAACAGAAAAAATAAGAAGAGAAATATAACCATAATAAATAAAAATGGCAATAAATAAGTACATACTGATAACAGCCTTAAATGTAAATGAATTAATGCTCCAATTAAAACACACCGAGTAGCTGAATAGATAAGAAAGCATGACTCATATATATGTTTCTTACAAGAGATGACCTCACAACAAAAGATTTAATAGGTTGAAAGTAAAGACATGGAAAAAAAATTTCCAAGCAAACAACAACAACAAAGATAGCTGGGGTAGCAATATTCATATTCAATAAAATAGACTTCAAAATAAAGGCCATAATTAAGACAAAGAAGGCCACTATGTAATATTGAAAGGATCTATCCAACAAGAAGATATAACCTTGGTAAACATATATACACCCAACATAGGAGCAACAAAATACATTAAAAAAATGTATGGAAGATTTCAAAGGAGAAATCTACAGTGATACAATCATAGCAAGGGACTTCAACATCCTGCTGACATCACTGCATAGATCCTTGAGGAAAAAAATTAACAAGGAAACAGAGATTCTAAATGATGCACTAGATAGCATGGATTTAATAAATATCTACAGAGAATTACACCCCAAAATTGCAGAATTCACATTCTTCTCAAGTGCACGTGGGACATTCTCAAAGATACACCACATGTTAGGACACAAACTAAGTATCTTCAAGTTTAAGAAGATTGAAATCACATTGAGCACTGGCCAGTTTGGCTCAGTGTTTAGAGCATCAGCTCACAGACCAGAGATTCCCAGGTTCAGTTCCTGCTAAGGCCATGTACCTAAGTTGCAATTTGTCCCCAGCCCTGGTTGGGGTTGTGTGGGTGGCAACCAGTTGATGTCTCTCTCTCACATTGAAATTTCTCTCTCTTATTCGTCCTTCTTCTTTTTCTCCTGCTCTATCTAAAGATAAATGCAAAAATTTCCTCTAGTGAGAATTAAAAAAAGAAGAAGAAGAAGAAATCATATCAAGCATCTTCTCACATCACAAAGGCATGAAACTAGAAATCAGTTACAATTAAAACACTGAAAAACATTCAAACAAATGGAGGATAAATAGCATGTAATTAAACAATGAATGGGTTACAAAGGATATCAAGAAAGAAATTAAAAACTTCCTGGAAACCAATAAAAACAAACACACAACAACAAAAAATCTAGGGGATGCGGCACAAGCAGTCCTGAGAGGGAAGTTCATAGTTTTATGGGCCTACCTCAAGAAATGAGAAAATTTACCAATTGACTTTTAAACCCTATAACTTAAAGACCTAGAAACTAAAAAACAAACAAACAAACAAAAAAAAAACAAAAAACACACACACACACACAAAAACACCCAGAGCTAGTAGAAGAAAAGAAATTGTAAAGGTCAGAGCAGAAATAAATGACATGGAAAAAAAATTTCTAAAGATCAATGAAACAAAGAAATAATTATTTGAGAAGATAAACAAGGTTGATGGTCCCTTAGCCAGACTCACCAAGAAACAAACAAAAAAAGTACCCAAATAACCAAAATCAGAAACAAAAGAGGAGAAATAACAAGTGACACCACAAAAATACAAAAAAAAATCATTAAAAACTACTATAAAAATTATACACCAACAAATTGGACAATCTAGGCAAAATGGATAAATTTCTATGATCACACTATATCCCAAAACTAAACCAGGAATAGATAGAAAACATGAGCAGATCAATAAAAACTAAGGAGAAGATGACAGTGGGCAGTACTGCAGGGAGTGTGAGTGTATGAGAGAATTAGCTGTTGTGAGAGAGAGAGTGAGTGGACATAAAGGTGGATGACCAAATTTGTGCAGTGCAGAGACGCAGAGCAGAAGGTTTCTGTGCTGTGAACAGGGAGCAGCCAGCTACCACTGCCTCTTCATGGCTCTTCATGGTACTTCTCCCTGTGCTGCAAGGAGGTCCCACTATTTTGCAAGATCTGGGTTCTTCCTCAGGAGGAGGCAGTGGGAGTGGCTAGGGCTGAGCAACCTGAGCCGTCCAGTGCACCTGGCACCATAGGATGAGTGGACCCCCTCTGTCAACACAGACCAGTGCATAGTAGTAGAGCTGCCAAGTTGCCTGCTAAGGAAACAACAAACAGCCAGGAGCCCAGCAACATCCCCCACAGTAGCAGCCTAACCAGTCAATATATACTCCCAGAACAGAAGCTGGAGAGAAGACATCTATCCCCAGGCAATGAAAGCACAGATCAGTAGCTGAGACCCATCTCCAAAAACTACATCATAGGCTAAGCAGGGCAACAGTGCTCCCAAGCCACTAGCCACAGGACCTGGGATTCCATAGGGACCTGTGCAACCCAGCTAACCACAAGAATGGTGGGGAGTCGAGGCTCCAGAGAGGCCTGTGCAACCCAGTGGCCCACAAGAGCAGTGGGGAGCCGGGGTTCCAGAGGGACCTGTGTGACCCAGCAGCCCACAAGAGTGGGGCTCCAGAGAGGCCTGTGCAATCCACCTCCCCATGAGACCTGCAGAGAGCTGTGGCTCCAGAGAGGCCTGCACAACCCAGCTGTTCACAAAATAGGCATGGAACTGGGTCTCCAGAGGAAACTGTGCAATCCAGCTCCCCACAGGATCAGCAGGGAATGGGGGCTCTAATCGGGCCTCTGCAACCCAGTTGCCCACAAGATTGGCATAAAGCCGAAGCTCCAGTGGGGCCTGTGTGATCCAGCTACCCCCAATGTGAGCAGGGAGTGCAGCTCCAGTGGGGCCTGAGCAATACACCTATAGGTGGCACCAGAAACCAGCGAGGAACACAGCTTCAGAGGGGCCCATGCAATCCAGGAGCAGTACCTACCATAACACAACAATACCAGCCCCCAGTAGTTAATTCTCCAGGATCCACAGCAAGCAAGAGGTGACACACAACAGAACAGTCTGGAAGACACAGCAGCCTTATTTGATATACAGTGAGCTGGCTAACATCCAAACATCCCTCAACAGGTCTAGAGATACCAGACAACTAAAATGGGGAGAAAAAGAAAAACAACACCCAAATGAAAGAAAAAAAGAGGAATCACCAGAAAAAAAAAAAAAAACTACAGAAAATAAAAGAAAGCAATTTGTCAACTAAAGAATTTAAAGCAATAATTTTAAGGGTGCTTAAACAATTTGGACAGAACTACAAGAAACATAATAAGAATTATGAAGCACTCAGGGAATCTACTTGAGGTTAAAAAAAAAAAAAAGGTAGAGGCTATGCATAAAGAGGTATAAGCTATGCATATAAATCAAGAGGAAATAAAGAATGACATACCTAATATGGAAAAATACCTTAGAAGTGTTCAATAGTATATTAGAAGAAGCTGAAGACAGAATCAGTGACTTAGAAGACAAGGTAGAGAAAAACACCCAAATAAATTAAATTAAAGCAAATTAAAAAAATAAAATAAAATAAGAAGCAGGAGGAGAGTTTAAGGGAGCTGTGGGACAATACAAAATGTAACAACATTTGCATTATAGGGGTACCAGAAAAAGAAGAATCAGAGTAAGAAATAGAGAAACTGTTTGAAGAAATAATGACAGAAATCTTCTATAAACTGTTGAAGAAAAAAAGTCTTACAAGTCCAGAAAATATAAAGTTCCAAGCAAGATGAACCCCAGAAAATCCATAGCTAGACACATCATAATAAAGGGCAAACATTAAAGACAAAGAAAACATCTTAAAAGAAGCAAGAGAGAGAAAGAAAGTTACCTACAAGAAAGCTCCCACTACACTGTCAGCTGATTTCTTGATAGAAATGCTGCAGGTCAGAGGAAAGGGCATGAAGTGTACAAAATATTGCAAGTCAAGGGTCTAAATCCAAGACTATGCTATCCAGCAAGGCTATCATTGAAAATTGAAGGAGAAATAAAAAGCTTCATGGATAAAAAAGAAGCTAAAGAAATTTACCACCACAAAACCAGCACAGCAAGAAATGCTGAAGGGACTGTTGTAAGAAGAAGAAGAAAGAAAGAGAGAGAAACAGAGCAATAAAATCAAATGGCAACTAATAAATATCTATTAATAATAACCTAGAATTTAAATGGCTCTAAATGCTCTAATCAAAAGACATAGGGTAGCTGATTGAATAAGAAAACATGGCCCATATATATGCTGTCTACAAGAGATCCACCTCACAACAAAAGACCCACACAGGATGAAAGTGAAGGGATGAAAAAAAATTTCCAAACAAATGGAAATGAAAAAAAAAAACTGGTGTAGCAATACTCATATCCGACAACATAGACTTCAAAACAAGGCCCATAATAACAGATAGAGAAGGTCACTACATAACATTAAAAGGATCAATCCAACGAGACGCTATAATCTTGGTAAACATATAAGCACTAAATATGGGAGCACCAAATTATATTAAAAAACTTCTGGAGGACTTCAAGGGAGAGATCAATAGCAACACAATCATCGTGGGTGACTTTAACATGCCACTGACACAACTGGATATATTTCTAGAAAAAAATTAACAAGGACATAGAGTCCTTACAAGACAAACTAGATTTCTAAAAATTCAAGATAATTAAAATCATATCAAACATCTTTTCAGATTACAGTGGCATGAAACTAGAGCTAGAATGGGTTACTAACGACATCAAGGAAGAAATTAAACCAATGGAAAAAAACACACAACAACACAAAATCTATAGGACACAGTGAAAGCAGTCCTGAGAGGGAAGTTCATAGCACTACAGGCCTACCTCAAAAATAAAAAATAAAATTCTGACTTTCTAACCCTACAATTTAAAGAACTAGAAAGTAAACAAAAAGAAAAACCCAGAGCTAGCAGGAGAAAGAAAATAGTATAGGTCAGAGCAGAAATCAATGACATAGAAACTAAAAAAATAATTCAGAAAATCAATGAAACAAAAAGCTGGTTCTTTGAAAAGATAAACAAGATTGATGGACCTTTAGCGAGACTCACCAAGAAACAAAGAGAGAGTATCCAAATAAACAAAATCAGAAATGAAAGAGGAGCAGTAAAAACTGACACCAAAAAGGTACAAAAGATCAATGAAACATACTATGAACAATTATACGCCAACAAATTGGATAAACTAGGAGACATGGACAAAATTCAAGAAACACATAGTCTCCCAAAACTGAACCAGGAATGGAGAGAAACTTGAACAAACCAATAACAACAAAGGAAATTGAAGATGTAATTCAGGAACTCCCAGGAAACAAAGCCCAGACCCGGATGGCTTCATGAGAGAGTTTTACCGAACATTCAAAAAAGATCTAATACCCATTCTTTTCATACTATTCCAAAAAATCTAAGAAGATGGAACACTTGAAAACTAATTTTATGAGGCCAGCAAAATTCTAATTCCAAAACTAGATAAAGACACTACAAAAAAAAGTATACTATAGGCCAATATCCCTGATAAACATAGATGCCAAAATCCTTAACAAAATATTAGCAAATTGGATCCAGCAATACATCAAAAAAATTATTCATCATGATCAACTGGGATTCATCCCAGGCATGCAAGGCTGGTACAGTACTTGCAAATCAATAAATGTGATACATCAAATAAACAAAATGAAAGATAAAAACCATATGATTATATCAATAGATGCTGAAAGAGCATTTGAAAAAATCTAGCACCCATATCTAATAAAAATGCTCAACAATGTGAGAATAGAAGGATCATATATCAACATAATAAAGACCATATATGAAAAACTTACAGCCGATATCATACTAAATGGACAAAAACTGAAGTCATTCTTCTTAAGTTAGGAATGCCCACTTTCACCACCCTTATTTAACATAGTACTGGAAGTCTTAGCCACAGCAATTAGACATGAAAAATATAAATAAAAGGGATATAAATTAGAAATAAGAAAGTGAAACTGTCATTATTTGTAGATGAAATGATATTGTACATAAAAAACTTTAAAGACTCCATCAAAATCTACTAGAGTTTATAAATAAATTTGGCAAAGTAGCAGGATACAAAACTAACATCAAGAAATCGACAGCATTGTTATAAACCAATGATGAACTCACAGAAATAAAAAATAAAAATAATCCCATTCACCATCTCAGCAAAAAAATCAAGATACGTAGGAATAAACTTAAGAAAAGAAGTAAATGACCTCTTCACAGAAAACTACAGGTCTTTGAAAAAAAAATAGAGAAAAATATTAAAAAGTGGAAGCATATACCATGTTTATGTATTGAAAGAATTAACATCATTAAAATGTCCATACTACCCAAAGCAATCTATAAATTCAATGCAATCCCCACCAAAATATCAGCAACACATTTAATAGAACTAGAACAAACACTCCAAAACTTTATATGAAACCAAAGAAGACCCCAAAGTGCCACAGCAATCTTGAAAAAGAAGAACAAAAGAGAGAGAGAGAGAGAGAGAGAGAGATCACATTGCCAGATATTAGATTATAATACAAAGACACTGTAATCAAAACAACTTGGTACTGTCACAAGAACAGGCAAATAGATCAATGGAACAGAACAGAGAACCCAGAAATTGACCCAAGACAATAAGCTCAATTAATATTTGACAAAGGTGGCAAGAGCATAAAGTGGAGTCAAGAAAGTCTCTTTAATAAATGGTGTTGGGTAAATTGGACAACTACTTGCAAAAAATGAAGGTAGACCACCAACTTACACCATACACAAAAATAAACTCAAAATGGATAGAATACTTAAATGTAACTCATGAATCCATAAAAATCCTACAAAATTATGTAGGCAACAAAATTTTAGACATCATGCACGGCAATATTTTCACCGATACAACACCTAAGGCAAGAGAAACAAAGGAAAAAATGAACACATAGGACTAGATCAAACTAAAAAGCTTCTGCACAGCAAAAGAAGCAAGCATCAAAATGGAAAGGGAATTCACCATATGGGAGAGCATAATTGCCAATAATGAATCAGAAAAGCAGTTAATTTCCAAAATATATAGAGTACTCATACAATTCAACAAAAGGAACACAGGAAACCCAATTAAAAAATGGGCAGAGAATCTAAACAGACAACTCTCCAAACAAGACATACCAATGGCCAAGAGACATATACAAAAATGCTCAACGTCACTAATCATCAGAGAGCTGCAAATTAAAACAATGAGGTATCACCTCACAGTTGTCAGAAGGGCCGCCATCAACAAAGCATCAAACAACAAGTGTTGGTGAGGGTGTGGAGAAAAGGGGACTCTAGTACACTGCTGGTGGGAATGCAGACTGGTGCAAACACTATGGTGTTTCCTCAGAAAGTTAAAAATTGAACTGCCGTTTGATCCAGTCATCCCACTTCTAGGAATATATTCTAAGAATCCTGAAACACCATTCAAAAAGAATATATGTATCCTATGTTCATAACAGCACTATTTACAATAGCTAAAATCTGGAAACAACCCAAGTGTTTTTCATTTGATGAGTTGATTAAAAAGCTGTGGTTCATGTACACAATGGACTACTATGCAGCTGTAAGAATTAAAGATCGCTTATTGTTTTAGTTGACATGGAGGGACCTGGAGAATATCATCCTAAGTGAAATAAGACAAGCAGAAAAAGACAAATAATACATGATCTCACTTATTTGTGAAATATAATGAACTAAACAAACTAACAAACAAAATTGACCCAAGGACATAGAGGTAGGGTACAGACTGACAAACCTCAGAAGGGAGGGTGTTGGGGAGGAAGAGATAAACCACAGAACTTATATGCATGTATGCGCAACCAATGTTCATAGACAATAAAGCCGGGGGTGGGGCAAGGTGGATGGGGCAAGGGGGATGGAGAGGAGGGTGTCAATGGGGGGAAAAGGAGAAACATCTGTAACAAAAACAAATTAATAAAAATAATTTTTAATAAATGCAAAAAGTAAAAACTACAAAAATTGAAGATGTAATCAAAAAACTCCTGGCAAACAGAAGCCCAGGCCCGAAGAGCTTCATGGGGGAGTTTTACCAAACATTCAAAGAAGAACTAACACCCATTCTCCTCAAATTATTCCAAAACATTTAAGAAGAAGAAAAGCTGCCAAACTCATTTTATGAGTCCAGTATAGTTCTAATTAAAAAAAAAACAGATAAAAACTCTACAAATAAACAAAAACTATAAGCCAATGTTCCTGATTAATATAGATGCCAAATCCTTAACAAAATATTAGCAAACTGCATTCAGCAATACATTAAAAAATTATTCATCATGACCAAGTGGGATTCATTCCTGGAATGCAAGGTTGGTACAATATTTGCAAATAAATAAATGTGATACACCACATAAACAAAATACAAGATAAAAACCATGTGACCATATCAATAGAAAATGAAAAAGCACTCAAAAAATCCAGCACCTATTTCTGATGAAAACGCTCAGAAATGTGAGAATAGGGGGATCATATCTTGACATAGTAAAGGCCATATATGAAAATCCCACAGCCAACATTATCCTCAATGGGAAAAATCTAACAGCATTTTCCTTAAGGAAAGAAACATGATAGGGATGCCCACTTTCGCCACTCTTATTTAACATAGTGCTGGAAGTCTTAGCCATAGCAATTAGACATAAAACAAAAAAATAAGAGAGATTCAAACTGGAAAGGAGGAAGTGAAACTGTCATTATTTCAGATGATATAATATTGTACATAGAAAACCCAAAAGACTCCATCAAAAATGTACTAGATTTAATAAATAAATTTGGGAAAATAGCAGGATACAACATTAACATCAAGAAATCAACAGCATTCTTACACACCAATAATGAACTCAGAAGAAGAAAAACTAAAGAATCAACCACATTTACCATTGCAGCAAAATAATCAAGATACCTAGGAATAAACTTAACCAAAGAAGTAAAGGACCTATTAGCAGAAAACTCCAGGACATTGAAAAAAAAAAATAGAGAAAGATATAAAAAAAGTGGAAGCACATACCTTTTTCATGGATTAGAAGAATTAACATCATTAAAATGTCCGTACTACACAAAGCAATCTATAGATTCAATGCAATCTTGATTAAAATACCAATGACATATATCACAGAACTAGAACAAATACTCCAAAAGTTTATATGGAACCAAAAAGGATCCCAAATAGATACAACAATCTTGAAAAAGAAAAACAAAGTAGGAGGGATCACAAAACCGGATTTCAGGTTAGACTACAACGCCACTATAATCAAAACAGCTGGGTACCGGCCAAAGAACAGGCAAATACATCAATGGAACAGAACAGAGAACCCAGAAATTAACCCTAGACACTATGCTCAATTAATATTTGACCAAGCTGGCAAGACCATAGAGTGGAGTAAAGACAGCCTCTGTAATAAACAATGTTGGGGAAATTGGACAGCTACATGTAAAAAAATGAAACTAGATCATCAACTTACACCATACACAAGAATAAACTCAAAATGGATAAAAGACTTAAATGTTACTTGTAAGTCCATAAAAATCCTGTAAGAAAATGTAGACAACAAAATTTCAGACATCACATGCAGCAGAATTTTTACTGATACAATGCCTAGCAGTGGTTCTCAACCCTTTCACAGGGGGCGCCTAAGATCTAACAGTAGCAACATTACATTTATGAAGTAGCAACAAAAATAATTTTATGGTTGGGAGTCACCACATTAGGAAGGTGGAGAACTACTTAGGCCCTAAGGCAAGAGAAACGAAGGAACAATTAAGAAATGGGACTACAAGTGTCCACCAGTAGATGAATGGATAAAAAAGCTGTGGTACATATATACAATGGAGTACCATGCAGCGGTAAGAAAGAAAGATCTCTTATCCTTTGAGACGACATGGAGGGACCTGGAAAGTGTTATCCTAAGTGAAAGAAGCCAAGCAGAAAAAGACAAATACCACATGATCTCACTTATATATGGAATATAATGAACATAACAGTCTGAGGAATACAGTAGACCCAGACACATGGAAGTAGGGCACAGACTGACATCCTTCAGAAGAGGGGATGGGGGGGTGGGGGGTGGGAAGAGATAAACCACAGAATTTATATGCATGTATGCATGACCAATGGACATGGACAACTAAGCCGGGGACGGGGTGGAGGTGGGGTGGGGTGGGGGGTGCCAATGGGGTAAAAAGGTAAAATATCTGTAACCAAAAAAAAATAAATAAAACCATAAACAACCAAAAAAAGAAAGAAAGAAAGAAAGAAAGAAAGAAAGAAAGAAAGAAAGAAAGAAAGAGGACTACATCAAACTAACAAGCTTCTACATAGCAAAGAAAATAAGCATCACCCTGGCTAGTTTGGCTCAGCGGTTAGAGCATCGGCCTGTGGTCCAGAGAAAATAAGCATCAATATGGACAGAGAACCCACTATATGGGAGAGCATAATTGCCAACAATACATCAGATAAGGGGTTAATTTCCAAAATATATAGGGTACTCATACAACTCAACAAAAGACAAAGAACCCAATTAAAAAATGGGCAGAGGAGCTAAATAGACACCTCTCCAAACAGGACATTCAAATGGCCAAAAGACATGAAGAAATGCTCAACATCAGTGGGAGTGAAGAAATGCTGATCATCAGAGAGATGTAAATTAAAATAACTGTGAGGTATCACATCACACCTACCAGAATGGCTGCCATTAAACAAGTGCTGGCAAGGGTGTGGACTCTAGTACACTGGGGGTAGGAATAGCAGACTGGTGTAGCCACCATGAAAAATACTACGGTGTTTCTTCAAAAAATTAAAAATTGAATTGCCATTTAACCCAGTGATCCCATTTCTAGAAATATATCCTAAGAAGCCTGAAACACCAACCAGAAAGTATATATACATCCCTATGTTCATAGCAGTACTATTTACAATAGCTAAGATCTGGAAACAGGCCAAGTGTTCATCAGTAGATCAGTGAATAAAAATGTAGTGGTACATATACACAATGGAATACTATGCAGCTGTAAGAAAGAAAGGTATCTTATCTTTGAGATGACGTGGAAGGACCTAGAGAGTATTATGCTAAGCAAAATAAGCCAATCAGAGAAAGACAAATACCATATTATCTCCCTTATTTGTGGAATATAATGAACAAAATGAGCTGATGAACAAAATAGACCCAGGGAAATAGAACTGGGTTCATACTATCTTCAGAAGAGGGTGGTGGTGGGAGTGAAGAAATAAACCAAAGAATTTATATAACCAATAGACATAGACAACAATGCCAGGGTGTCAATGGGGGGAAAAGGAGAAACATCTAATCACCCACTCTTAGTATATGGTCATTAAATTCTTCCAGGCACAGGAGGGCTAACTTCACCCTTCCCACCTGCCTTTTAGTCAAACACAGCTATTTGTCATGTTGATACTTAAAAAAGAATTTTAAATTGTTGTCCCTTTTTTTCCACTTTGGAAAAGTAAAGTACCAAAGAAGATGAAAACAGAGAAGTGTGCCCACACACATGCCTGGCTCCTGGTCTCCCCCACACCTTGATTCCTCCATTTCTTTTGATCTGTTCTCTTGGTGACTATAAATCAACTTGCTTCTGCAGTATTCAAAGAGAATCTCACAACTGCACATAAAATGGGACATGGGGTGTTTTCAGTTGTCTGAGACTGATAGACAGACATATATTGAGACATCCAGGAAAGACAAAGATGCAGAGAGACAGAGAGAGACAAGGAGAAAGACACAGTACACAGAGACAAAGATGCCCACAGAGAAAGGGACATAAGGCCAGAGATGCCAGAGCTGACAGGCATAATATGAAGAGACAGACACTTCAAGTGACAGATGGAGAGAGATAGATGTAGGAAAGAGCAATCCAGAGAGACAGAGAAAAGACAGGCGCAGTGAAAAGAAAGCATAACAGAGAGAAAGATATGTGGGACCAGGGGGGTATGGGGAATAAAAGGAGAAAGAAAGGACACAGAGATAGGAGACTAGAAGAGGCAGAGGGAGAGAGCCTGAAGCACCTGGTTCTACAGGTACAGTTGCCTGGCTGCCCAGGGGCCCCTTCATATTCAGTGTGTCTTCTCTCCACCAGCCTCTCTCTCTCTCTCCTCTTGTTCCCACTTTCCCTTTTGATCAGGTGCCTCATCTCAACCAGATGGTTTCCATACACCCTCTGGTCCTCTTGCCTTTGTCAACACTTCTTCGCAAACTACCTGAGGGCATGTCTCTTCTCATGGCTCTGCCTGTCCATCCCTGGACTCATTATGCCATACTAAAAGTGAGAATAATTTTTGCTGCAAATGCTAATGGTGAAATTCTAGACACCTTGTAAGACAATAGAAAAGAAAATGCCCAAGGTACCCCTCAAAGCACACTGTGGGGGCTCCTGTCCACAGAGGAAACTCTGAGGAAGGCCTCAGGAATTCCCCCTTAGGGCTAAGATTTGGAGTCAGTGTGTGGGCTGACATGGTAGCCATTTGGGAAGTAAGGAGAGGTCTCAGCCGGCAGTCCTGCCCCTGTGCCCTTGACCCAACACCTGGCCCCTTAATCTCTGCTCAGCCTCCTGCACTCTACTTCATCCAAGCCTAAGACCCCTTGGCTGTCAACATCTGACATGAGCCTGACCATAGGAGGACTATCAACTAGAAGGCTGGGAGAATAGACAAGAGAAGTAAAGATGCTCATTTCAGAGGTCAGAGGGCAGAGTGCAAAGGCAAACTAAGAGTATTCCTCTTTGAAGGAAGCACAACAGACAATCCTAGATCTAAACATCAGCTCTGCCACTGACCAGGTGGGCCACGATGGGCAAGTCATTTAGCCACTCTGGGCCTCAGTTTCCTCGTCTATAGAATGAGTAGATACTCCAGAATGATTGCACAGTGAGGCATCAAGAGTGTATATGTGTAGTGAGCTATAATAAAAAAAAAAAATGACAACAATAACAATAACTTATAACTTCTTGGCAGAGACATAGCTGGATGCCCCATTGGGGATCCCAAACTCAGATGCCTACTGGGCCAGCAGCAGGGAGTCTGAGGAGCAAGGTGGGACCTCAGGGGATGTGAAACAGTAAAGTTCCTGGACCCATCCACTATGTGGGCCCAGCATGACAAACTCTGCCAAATTTTTTAAAGGAGCTGTAAATATACCAAATCTTTGAGTTGTACATATTGGTTACAATTACAACTGTAAAGCACTCTGCAGGGCCAAATAAATTGATTGTAGCCCCAGTTTGTACCCTGAGTCACAAGGAACTGCAGGTGCAGGAGCCCAATCCACTAGCAGGGGGCACCCTGTTGTGGCTGCTGGTAGCTCTTCAAGGAGCAGGAACAGGTGGAATCCATATTACATGCCCTAGGGAAAGGGGAGCTTATGCTGAAGACTGGACCCCATTCCCCAGACCAGTGGATCCTGATCCGCCCAAGGACCAGGACGTCAGTGGGGATAGCTGCAGCTCTGCTGCAGTCCCACCCCCACTTGCCCCAACACAGAAGGCTGCAGGCCCTGCCACAGGGCCACAGAGACAAGGCCCCCAAGGATTTTGGCTCTGGTGTGGGCTTTCTGAATGTGAAGGTCAAAGAACATGGTTCTAACATTGTGGTGTATGTGTGTGTGTGTTTGGGAGGGGGTTGTTATCCTGAGGAACTTGATTAAAGTGCAGCCTCCTGGGGTTATTTCTGGAGTGTGATTCAGTGGTTCTGGGTAGGCCTAAAATAGTCAGCTTAAGACACATCCCAGGTGATTCCTATAAGTGTATTGCAGACCCACTGGAGCAATGCGGTTACCTGCACCTCTGGATCAGTCCCCATGGCCCTGAGGACCTGTTGTGTTCCCCCACCAGATCCTTGACTCCCTGAGGACCTGTTGTGTTCCCCCACCAGATCCCTGACTCCCCCACTGCTGGTCAGCAAGACACCCACAGCCCTCACTGCCCCTATACTGTCAAATTTGAGGAAAATGTAGGAACCCTTGTTGCTTTGTGACTCACAGGGAGGATTGACTGTGCAGGAACCAACCCTACAAATGTTCCCATAGATCCCCTCTCTCCACACTTCTCACACCCTTCCCAGCCCTTTAACCACAAGGACCCTAACAAATGGGGTTGGGGGTTGGGGAACTTCTCTTGAGGGGGGTGGAAAAGGGGAAGGGTGAACACTGAAGGTGCTTGGGTGGTCTTGTCTTGGGAGTCATGGTAGACACCAGTGGCCCCAGAGGTGCCCTGTCTGGAATTCCCTGCCCCCAGGGGGAAGCGAAAGTTGTTTGGACACACACACATTAGGACAGTCTTGTTGCAAACCAGGGGAGAGTGAGTCACTCCCTGCCTGTGGGGGAAATCATGGGCATCATGCTCCAGAGTTGGGAAAAGCAGACTGAAGCTGCCTGGAGAGCTCAGGGTCCCTGGCCTGACCACACCTGCAAGCCAGCCTTTTTGCAGTTATAGGAGAAGCCCTGCAGCCCTCATAATCAATTTCCCTTTTGTTTAAGCTGGCTGGCTTTCTGTCACTTGTAACCAAACATATCAGCCAAAACCTACTGACTCCGAAGTTTTGTATTTTTAACAAATTTCCAGGTGATTCATGGGCTGAACTGTGCTTGAGAAACACTGACTACAGCACTATCAATTAGGCTGAGGGTGTTCTGGGACTTGGCCAAGGAGAACAAATATCTCCTGTGCACTACCTACTGACTGCCAGACATTGTGCTAGGCATGGAGGGGTCCAAAGGTGTTGGGGGCTTCCTGCTCTCCACAAGACTCCCACTTAGGGGAAGTCAATACCCCTTCATGAAGTCACCACTAGTGATCACATGATTACAGACTGTGCAGGAAAAGAACCAGGTCTTGGCACACATTGTTTTTGACTCCCAACATGTGTTCTCTTCTTTCTCATCGAGATACATGGCTACCTGAATTCCCCAGCTTCCTCTGCAGTTACATGTGGCCACATGACAATGCTCTTACCAGTAGGGGATGGGCAGAATTGTGTGACTTCCATAGAAATATCTTGTGGTTGGAAAGGTGAACCTATCCTTGACCTTACCTCCTCCTTCTCAAGATGCCCAAAGCTGTGATGGCCAGAACTGAAGCAGCCTTCTTGGTCTATGAAGTATATGCTACATGTTGAGAACCATAGAACAAAATAGAAGTCTAAGTGTCTTAGGAATGTGGAATCACCACTGAAGTCCAGAACTGCTTACCTCTAGTAATTATTTACAAATAAAAGAAAGAAACCTTTGTCTTGTTCAGCCATGGTGGTCCTGATACAATGGTTCTCTGAGAAATTATAACAGGAGGACTCATTTAGATGGGGGAAAGTCCTCTTCGAGAAAATCTCTTTGACCTGAAAGATGAGTAAGAGTTGGCTGAAGAGAGAAAAAGGAGAAAATCTCTGAAGCTGGAAGAAAGACAGCTACTCAGGTGCTAAGAAGAGGCCATGGATGCTAGAGTAAAAGGGTTAGCAGGGGCAGGTCACGTGGAGCCTATAGTCCAAGTGAGGGGTCTGGGGCACAAGCAGGGGAACAACATGGAGGGATTTTCAATTGTAAAATACCGCTCCCTCTGAAACTAGACACATCACAGATCCCCCAATTCTGTTCAACATGTGCAGCCCTTGTTAGTGGGCACCATTATTCCCCTTTTACAGATAAAGAATTGAGAAAGGTAGGTGACATGCTCAGGGCAATATAACTCACTTAAGTCCCAGCTGAGATTTGAGCCCAGATACATCTGTCTTTCAAATCCTGAGCTTTCACTGTATTATAGTCTTGACCACTCCCAGGTGACCAGGTTTCTGGTGGTCCATCCAGGTCCATGGAGAAGAACATGCCACCTCACCCTGGCTCTGAGCACTTGAGGTTTCTGATTGTTTCAGGGCCTAAGAGATCACTTTTACAAGCATGCACTGGGAAGATGGGGAGACTGAGGCCTGGGGAGAGGCTAGGCACTTGCCACAGCCACACAAACCATCTGTGTAGAGAAAGGATTGGGAGCAGGCTATGCTAATTCCCAGGAGAGGCCAGCAGGAGCCAGAAAGCTGATCTGCAAAAATGCCTCTTTATTTAAACATAGATTGCCATCTCTGACTTACAGAAGACAGTGTCATCCTAAAACAGACCCTGAGGGAGACCTTTATATCCACTGTCCCTTTTCTCCTGAGCCTCATTTTCTCAAAACCACCTGCTGAGATGAAAGTATTTTGTAAATTACAAAATGTTTTGCTAGCCCTGGCCAGTTTGGCTCAGTGGTTGCAGTGTTGGCCTGTGGACCAGGAGTCCCAGGCTCAGTTCCTGCTAGGCCCTAGTGGATAGGGGCACATACCAAAACAAACAAACAAACAAACAAAAAATGTTCTGCTAATATGGAGGCTGGATATAATTATGCATACCAAGAGTTGGTGCTTTCATGATGTCTTGAATATAAAAAGTTTTCTCTGCCCTATCCAAATATCTTATCCATGACAGGATTCACCATTGCGAAGTCATTCCTTCATTAACAGTATAGTCTATTTTTAATCCATTCTGGGAAATTAAAATCCCTGAAAAGAACTATAAAACATTGTCTAATACTTTACACTTTAGTATAAATAAGTTTCATATAAATGACAAGAGGCTCAAACAGGAAAGAGAAGTTTATTAGGGAAAAGGGTGATGGGAAGGGATAATTACAGAGCCAAAAACTGACTTGCTGGGGTGTCACATCCTAAAGCTGAGGTCATCCTGGACACATTTGAGACCACTGGACTCTTAAGAACTGGGGGTGAAGGAAGACCCAGGAGGCACCCAGAAGAAGGGATTGGCTGCCTAGTGGTCATGTAACCTATTTTTTTTTTTACTTATAATCTCTCTCCCTTTCTTGAATTACCCCATAGCCTGCAAGCACACTCAAGATTCTCCCACCCAGAAAAGTCCATCCACCCCTCTTTATACATCCCTGAACACCTGAACAAAAAAAATATGAGTTTTAGAGTAAGATCGTCCTGAGATTTATGCTTGACTCTCACTTGCCCCAAAAATTGCTACAAAAAGCCACTCTTATTCATCTTTTTATCTCCAAATTTAAGCTCAAAGCCTGACACAAAAAATAGCCTCCAAAAATATTTTTGAGCTGCATTCTTTGATCCTCAGTTTCCTCGCCTGCAAAATGTCACCAAGGAAAAGCACAGAGAAAAATATTTTTATACTATAGTGTGAATGAATGATGAGATTTTGCACTTCAAAGAGGAGTATGTCTGGACTGAAAGGGGCACCAATGATAAGTCTTTTCTCACAGGGCAATGATGAGGACTAAGTTAGATCATTTATTAATTGATACAGGAAATATATAGTGAGCACCTACTGTTTGCCAGGCATGGTTCTATGCACTGAGGATAAAGAATTGAACAATAGGGAGAAAAATGGCAACAGCATGAATGGAGGCTACGCAGACTGTCTCCCAGACCAAACTGGAATTATAACTAAAATAAAGACAAATCATTGGGAAAAACCAACTGAAGAGTAGCTGGAAAGAACCCTTATAACCAGGGATGTGAAGAAGTTTCCAAATAAAAACTGCAGAGGTTCATGCAGGAGGGCTGGCTGGATGACAGGCAGCAGCTGAGGGCTATCTTAGCTGTGAGCAGTTCCCTCAGTGAAGTCAGGGGTTAAAACCTCAAGCTGACTCCCCAGCACAGAGTGGTGGAACAGGGAAAGGCATCCACATAACACAGGGCTGAGAAAATCACTGAAGGGCCAGTGCACTAAGTTACAGCTACAGCCACTCAACTTAGGCTCAAGAAAAAGAGGAAGGACTGAATTAGAGAGTCAGGGGTTCATGGCACTGGGGAGAAAGTGGAGAAGAAAGCCACCAGGAGCCAGATGCTGAGTCATTCCCCCACAGACCGGTAACCATTTCTCTCAAAGAGCCCCTTCTTAGAGTGACTGTAGCCTGAGGGAGAAGCAACTGACCCTCCTTTGAAAATTTAACACCACCCAGCTTTAGAAGTGCAACCTGAGGCTCATTAACAGCTAGAGACTACCTGCCAGTCAGTAGGCA
Organism: Molossus molossus; assembly: GCF_014108415.1. NCBI lineage: Eukaryota > Metazoa > Chordata > Mammalia > Chiroptera > Molossidae > Molossus > Molossus molossus. The sequence goes on along the minus strand of NW_023425399.1, from coordinate 55,391,508 downwards.
GAAAAAAGTATCTGAAAGCTTTGAGCTTTGGACTGGGCTCTCAGTGTCTGGAGTCATGGCTCTGAGGACTGAGCTGAGAAAACTGAGGCCAGAGTTCCTATGCTGAGCCACTTCCCCATGCTTCAGTAGCCATCTCTGTCAAGTTGCCCCATCAGAAGAATTTTAGCCTGGGGGAGAAGCAACTACCCCTCCCCCTGGAATGTAATACCATCTGGCCTGAGAAGCACAACCAGAAGCTCATTAACAGCCAGAGGCTACCTGCCAGCCAGTAGGCAGAGAAAGACCTCTGAAAGCTTTCAGCTTTAGACCTGGCTCTCAATATTGGGGGTTGTGACTCTGGGGACTGAGTAGGAAAGACTGAGGCCTGGACCCCTGCACTGAGCCAATAACCTACACTACAGAAACCACTTTTTTATCAAAGAAACTTTAACCCAGGGAAAAGCAATTGTAAAACCTGCTGGAAATCCTCTTACCCTGTCCACCTGAGGCATTTTTCATAGCTTACAACCTGAGGCTCATTAAGTAAATGAGACTAATAGTGAGCCTATGGCAAAAGCTCTAGGATAATTGCATTTTTGCTTAGTATGAAACTCTACCCAGGAAAGTAAGACTTAACACTGGTGTTTAACATGGGCCCTTCCATACCAATCCAAACCCAATAAAGGAAACCACAATTAGCAGAACATGGACACCCAGAAGGAAAATTGAGAAAACTCCAAAATCCACAGAGACAGCCAAAATGATGATACAAAGAACTAAATCACAAATGAAAGAACAAGGAAATTCTACCAAAGAATGGACAAATGAAAGGGAATTAATCAAGTTATCAGAGGTAGAGTTCAGAGTAATGATTATGAGAAAGCTCAACAAAATGAATAAAAATATAGAAACAATAGAAATCAACCAATTGAAAATGAAAAACCACCAAGCAGAAATGAAGAATCACATGGCAGAAATAAAAAACACATTGGAAGGAATAAACAGCAGACTAGAGGAAGCCAAGGATTGGATCACTGAATTAGAAGACATGGTAGAAAAAAATCACCCAATCAGAACACACGCACGCACACACACACACACACACACACACACAAAAACAATTAAAAAACAGGAGGACAGTTTAAGAGAGCTACAGGACAATATGAAACATAACAACATGTGCATCATAAGAGTTTCAGAAGAAGAAGATAATGAGTAAGAGTTAGATAATATATTTAAATAAATAGTGGCAGAAAACTTTCCTGACTTGGTGAAGGAAAAAAGCATACAAGTTCAAAAAGCACAGACAACCCTAAATAAGATGAATCCAAAAAGACCCATACCAAGATATATCATAATTACAATGACAAAACATAAAGACAAAGAAAAAATCTTAAAAGCAGCAAGAGATAAGCAACAAGTAGCCTACAAAGGAGCCCCCATAACTCTATCAGCTGATTTCTAAAAGAAACACTACAGGCCAGAAAGGAATGGCACAAAGTATTCTAATTAATGAAAAACAAGGACCTGAATCCAAGACTACTCTATCCAGCAAGGCTATTATTCAAAATAGATAGTGAAATAGAGAACTTCTCAGACAAAAAAAAAAAAAAAAAGATAGGGGAATATATTAGCATCAAACCAGCACTCCAAGAAATTTTAAAAGGACTGCTAAAATAAGCAAAAAAATAAAATAAAATACAGAGAAACAGCCATAATAAATAAAAATGACAAATAAAGAAATTTATATCAATAATAACTTTACATGTAAATGGATTAATTGCTCCAATCAAAAGATATCGAGTAGCTGAATGAATAGGAAAGCATGGCCCTGGCCGGTTTGGCTCAGCTGTTAGAGCATTGGCCCGCAGACCAGAGGGTTCCAGATTCAGTTCCTGCAAAAGGCAGTTTGTTCCCGGCCGTGGGTGGGGTCATGTGGGTGACAACCAGTCAATGTGTCTCTCATACATTGATGTTTCTCTCTCTCTCTTTCCCTTCTCTTCCCCCTGCTCTACCTGAAGATAAATACAAAAAAATGTCTTTGGGTGAGAATAAAACAGAAATCATGACTCATATATAGGTTGTTTACAAGAGACTCACCTTACAAAAAAAGACTCACATAGGTTAAAAGTGAAGGGATAGAAAAAAATTGTCCAAGTAAAAGGAAAGGAAAAAAAAGCTGGAATAGCAATACTTAGATCCAATAAAATAGACTTCAAAATGAAGGCCATAACTAAAGATAAAGAAGGATTTATCCAACAGGAGAATATAACCCTGGTAAATATATATGGACCCAACATAGGAGCACCAAAATACATTAAAAAAAATTCTGGAGGCCCAGCTGGTGTGCCTCAGTGGTTGAGCATCAACCCATGCACCAAGGGGTTGCTGGTTTGATTCCTGATCAGGGCACAAGCCCAGTTTGTGGGCCAGATCCTCAGTGGGGGGCCTGCAGGAAGCAGCTCATCAATGTTCTCTCTTGCAATGTTTCTGTGTCTCTTTCCCTCTCAGTTTCTCTCTCTAAAATCAACAAAATTAAAAAATAAAACAATAAAACTTCTGGAGGACTTTAAAAGAGAAATCGACAGCAATACAATCATAGCAGGGGACTTCAACACCCCACTGGCATCACTGGATAAATCCTCTAGACAAAAAATTAATAAGGAAACAGAGACTCTAAATGATTGATTTAGTCAAATTGATTTAATAGCTATCTATAGAGAATTATACCCCAAAACTAGAGAATTTACATTCTTTTCAAGTGCACACAGAACATTCTCAAAGATAAACTATATGTTAGGACACAAACTAAGTCTCTACAAGTTCAAAAAGATTGAAATTATATCAAGCATCTTCTCAGATCACAATGGCATGAAACTAGAAATCAATTACCATAAAAACACACAAAAACATTCAAAGACATGGAGGCTAAATAGTATGTCATTAAACAATGAATAGGTTACAAAAGAGATCAAGGAAGAAATAAAAATCTTCCTGGAAATCAATAAATATAAATACACAACAACACAAAATCTATGAATTGCAGCAAAAGCAGTCTTTAAAGGGAAGTTCATAGCACTACAGGCCTACCTGAAGTAACAAGAAACATTTCTAATTAACTATCTAACCTTACAATTTAAAGAACTGAAAAGTACACAAAAATAAAAACCCAGAACATATAGAAGAAAAGAAATAGTAAAATTTAGAAAATAAATAAATGACATAGAGATTAAAAAAATAAAATTAAAAGATCAATGAAGCAAAAGCTGGTTCTCTGAAAAGATAAACAAGATTGATAAACCCTAAGCCAGACTCATCAAGAAACAAAGAGAGAGGACCCAAATAAACAAAGTCAAAAACAAAAAAGAAGAAATAAATGATTGATTTAGTCAAATTGATTTAATAGCTATCTATAGAGAATTATACCCCAAATTATACCTGACACCACAGAAATACAAAGGATTGCTTAAAAATACTTTGAACAATTTTATGCCACAAAATCCAACAATCTAGGCAAGTGGACAAACTTCTAAAATTACACTGTCTCCCAAAACTGAACCGGTAAGAGACAGAAAACATGAACAGATGAATAGCAACTAAGGAAATTAATATGTAATCAAGAAACTCCCAGAAAACAAAAGCCCAGGTGCTAATGGCTTTATGGGATACTTTTCCAAACATTCAAAGAAGAACTTTTAAACTATTTTTATGAGGATAGCATAATCCTAATTCAAACACCAGATGAAGACGCTACAAAGAAAGAAAACTACAGGCCAATATCTCTGATTAATATAGATGCCAAAATCCTTGACAAAATATTACTAAAATAGATACAACAATACATTAAAAAAAATTTATTCATCATGACCAAGTGGAATTTATCACATGGATGCAAGGCTGGTATACAATATTCACAAATGAATAAATGGGATACAACACATAAACAAAATGAAAGATAACAACCATATAATGATATCAATAGATGCTGAAAAAGCATTTGGAAAAGTCCAGGACCCATTCCTGATAAAAACACTCAACAAAGTGAAAATAGAGAGATCATATCTCAACATAATAATGGCCATATATGAAAAATCTATTGCCAACAGCATACTCAATGGGCAAAAACTAAAAGCAGTTCCCTTGAGAACCGAAAAAAGGCAGGGATGCCCACTTCATCACTCTTATTTAACACAGGACTGAAAATCTTATCCACAGAAACTAGACAGGAAGAAAAAATAAAAGGAATCCAAATCGAAAAGGAAGAAGTGAAGCTGTCATTATTTACAGATGACATGATACTATACATAGAAAATCCTAAAAACTCCATCAAAAATCTAGTAGATTTAATAAATTTGGCAAAATAGCAAGACACTAAATTGACATTTATAAATCACTGGCATTCTTATACAACAATAATAAGTACTCAGAACAGAAAACTACAAAAAAATCCTATTTACCATTGCAAATAATAAGATACCTAGGGATAAATTTAACCAAGTAGGAAAAAGACCTGTTCTCAGGAAACTATAGGACATTGAAAAAAGAAATAGAGCAATATCTAAAAAGTGGAAATATATACCATGTTTATGGATTGGAAGAATCAACATCATTAAAATATCCATACCTCACAAAGCAATCTATGGATTCAATGAAATCCCTATTAAAGTACCAACAGCATATTTCAGAGATCTAGAACAAACATCCCAGAAGTTTATATGGAACCATAAAAGACCCCAAATAGCCACAGCAATCTTGAAAAAGAAGTACAAAGTGGGAGAAATCACAATAACATATATCAAGTTATACTACATAGCCTCCATAATCAAAACAGCCTAGTACTATCACAACAACAGACATGTAGATCAATGGCACAAAACAGAGAACCCCAAAATCAACCCAAAACATTGTGCACAGTTAATATTCAACTAAAGAGGTAAAAGGATACAGTTTAGAAAAGTCAGTCTCTTCAATAAATGGTATTGGACAAATACATGCAAAATAAGTGAAATAAGACCACCAACTTACACCATACACAAGAATAAACTCAAAGTGAATGAGACCTAAATGTCACTGGTGAAATATCTCAGACATCATGTGTAGCAGAATTTTCATTGATAAATCACCTAGGGCAAAAGAAACAAAGGAAAGAAATTAATAAATGGGACTACATCAAAGTCAAAAACTTCTGCATGGCAGAAGAAACCATCCTCAAAATGAAAGGGAATCTACTCTCTGGGAGAACATATTTGCCAATGATACATTGAATAAGGGGTTTATATTCAAAATATATGGAATACTCATCATACAACTCGAAAAAAAGGAAAACAAATAATCCAAGTAAAAAGTGGGCAGAGGACCTTAATAGACACTTCTCCAAGTAGGACATACAAATGGCCAGGAGACATATGAGAAAATGCTCACCTCTAGTCATCAGAGAGATGCAAGTTAAAACAACTATGAGATATCACCTTACACCTGCCAGAATGGCTACCATCAACAAATCATCAAAGCTGGCGAGGGTGTAGAGAAAAGGGGACTCTAGTACTCTGCTGGTGGGAATGCAGACTGGTATAGCCACATGGAAAACAATATGGTGTTTTCTCCAAAAATTAAAAATAAACTGTCATTTGACCCAGCAATCCTACTTCTAGGAATACATACTAAGAAGCCTGAAACACCAATCAGAAATAATACAGGTACCCCTATGTTCATAGCAGCACTGTTTACAATTGCTAAGATCTGGAAACAGCCCAAATGTCCATCATTAGATGAGTGGATAAAAAAGCTGTGGTATATATACACAATTAAATACTGTGTAGCTGTAAAAAAGAAATATCTCTTCTCCTTTGAGATGATATGGGGTGACCTGGAGAGTATTAGGCTAAGCAAAATAAGCCAATCAGAGAAAAACAATTATCACACGATCTTCCTTATTTGTGGAATATAATGCACAAAATAAGCTGATGAACAAAATAGATACAGAGACATAGAAGTAGGGTATATACTGACAAACCTCAGAGGGATGGGAGGTGGGAGGAGTGGGAAGAGATAAAGCAAATAACTTATATGCATATATGCACAATCAATCAACAAAGACATTAGGCTGGGGAAAGCAGGAGGTGGGTGGGAGTGAGAAGTAGGGAGTTAATGGGAAAGAAACGGGGAGATCTATAATACTTTCAACAACAACAACAACAACAAAGACGTGAACAACACAGAAAGTTCCTGCCTTCATTAATCCCTGCTGAAATTTAGTGTGGAGCACAGACAATAAACTAACAAATAAATTAATAAGTTAATATGTAATTTAAAGTTAAATTACTATCAGTTTACTAAAGATGGTTAAAATGGAGTAAGGGGACAGTGTGTGAAGTATCACTTTATGTTTTTTATTTTTTGTTGTTTTTATTAAAATGTTCAGGGTGACATTGGTTAATAGGATTATACAGATTTTGTGTGTGGATTTTATGTCACAAAATCTGTATATTACACTGTGTGCTCACCACCCAAAGTCAAATCATCTTTCTTCACCATATATTAGGCACCACCTACTCCTTACCCCCTCCCCTCTGGAAACCCCAGTCTGCTGTTTGTGTTCACGAGTTTGTTTTATAGTCCACACAGAGTGAAATTGTACAGTTCTTAGATTTATCTGCTTGACTTATTTTACTTAGCATAATATTTTCAAGGTTCATCCATGTTGTCACAATGGCAGTATTTCATCTTTTCTTATGACTGAGTAGTATCCAATTGTGTATATAGATCATGTCTTTTTTTACCCAGTCTTCTATTGTAGGTTGTTTCCATGTCTTGGCCACAGTTAATAATGTTGCAATAAACATAGGGTGCATTTATCTTTAAAAATACAAAATTTGGGTACATACTCAGGAGAGAGATTGCTGGGTCATATAGTAGCTCTATTCTTAATTTTTTTGAGAAATCATCAGACTGTATTCATAGTGGCTGTACTAGTTTACATTCCCACCACCAGTGAATAAGGGTTCTCTTTTCTCCACAACCTTTCCAACACTTGTTGTTACTTGTCTTTTTTATAATAGCCATTCTAACATGTGAGGAGGTATCTCATTGTAGTTTTGATTTGCATTTTCCTAATTGCTACTGAGGATGAATATGTTTTGATATATTTGTTGGCTTTTTGTATGTCTTTTTGGGAGAGGTGTCTGTTCAGGTCATTTGCCCATTTTTTAATTGGGTTGTTTGTTTGGTATTGAGTTATATGAGTTCTTTATCTATTTTGGATATTAAACTTTTGTCAGAGCTATTATTTGCAAAATATCATGTTTTATTCAGTCATTGGCCTTTATTGTTTTGTTGTTGGTTTGGGTACTATCAGGAGATTGAAAATGCAAACTACAAAGTTGGAGAGAATATCCATAATATGTACATCTGTCAAAGGACCTATATAAGAATAGAAAGAATTCCTACAAATCACTAAGAAAAAGACACACTACTCAATAAAAAAATAGGCAAGACTTGGACAGACCTTCAAACACAGAATATTTTAATAGCTAGTAGACATATGAAATGGTATTTGACTTCATTAATCATCAAATAAATGCAAATTAAAACACCAGTGAGTTACTACTACAAACCTTTCATAATCGTTATAATAAAAATGACAGAAATATACTATACATTAAAAATATTGGAACACTCTTATGCTATTGGTGGAGGAGTAGATGGGTAAATCACTTTAAAAAATAGATTTTCTGTTTTTTAAAGCTGAACACATGTCCACCCTATGCCAAAGCAACTGAATTCCAACCTAGGATATTAGACATGTACCTAATACTTGATTGAAAAGTATCCATATGTTTACCAAAAGGAATATACAAAATTGTTCACAGCAGTATGTTTGTGAGAACTAATAAGAGATCACAAAATTCCAAGTAATGATAGCACAGGCGAATGTAAAATATAAGTAGCAAAGACAAGCAGGACACCACAGTAAGACTGCACCCTGCACTGGTCTCTCACAGTTTCTCAGCCTCTGACTGTATTGTTGAGGTGAACTGGCCTAGGAGTTAGAGAAACTGATAAATTTCGACTAATACACTATATACTACAGAGAAGGAAAGAGTTATCTAAAATCAGATGTGACTATGGCCACTTCTGCTTTTCAAGTTATGTTGTACATTCAAGATGATAAGAAAATACATTTTTTTCTGTTCCTTTTTTGATGGAAAATTTTGTTAAAGAAAAGAGGTCTAGCCCTGGCCAGTTTAGTTCAGTGGTTAGAGCATTGGCCTGAACACTGAAGGATCATGAGTTTGATTTCCAGTCAAGAGCACATATCTGGGCTGCAGGTTCAATCCCAAGCCTTAGTTGGGGCATGTGCAGAAGTAACCAATTGATGTGTTTCTCTCACATTAATGTTTCTTTCTCTCCCTCTCTCCCTCTCACTTCTCTCTCCCTCCCTCCTTTTCTCCCACCCTCCCTTTCACTTCCTCTAAAAGAAAAAATCCTTGGGTGAATATTGACAAAAAAAATTTTTTAAAGAAAGAAAGGTGGTCTGGAGTAGGTGGGCCTTATTTAGCATAACACATAAAAGGTCTCTGAATATGCAAAGGTAGATTTGTGCTGAGAAGAGAAGGTAGCTAAGTTTAATCTGCCTAATGTAGAAAAATAAATTGGGGAAAACTGAAGGAAAGATCCTGGAACCAAAAAAGACCCCGAATAGCCACAGCAATCTTGAAAAACGAGGACAAAGTAGGTGGGAAAACAATACCAGATATCAGGTTATGCTACAAAGCCACTGTAATCTAAACAGCCTGGTACTGGCACAAGAATAGGCATATAGACCATTGGAACAGAACAAAGAACCCAGAAATGAACCAAAGACATTATTCTCAATTAATATTTAACAGAGGAGGCAAAAGCATACAGTGGAGTAAAGACTGCCTCTTTAGTAAATGGTGTTGGGAAAATTGGACAGCTACATGCAAAAATAAATAAATAAAACTAGACCATCAACTACACCACACACAAAAATAAACTCAAAATGGATAAAGACTTAAATGTGACCCATAAATCCATAAAAATCCTAGAACAAAATGTAGGCAGAAAAATTTCAGACATCATATGCAGCAGAATTTTCACTGATACATCACCTAAGGCAACAGAAACAAAGGAAAAAATGAACACATGGGACTACATCAAACTCAAAAGCTTCTGCACAGCAAAAGAAACAACCATCAAAATGGAAAGGCAAATAGATGGTGGCAGGCAGAACCTAAGGGAGGGTGAGTGTGTGACAGAGTGAGTGAGTATGTGAGAGAGTGTGAGTAGACTCAAAGATAGTTGACCAAACCCGAGCAATGCAGAGCCCCGGAGCAGAAGGTTCCTGTGCTGTGACGGGAGCAGCCGGCTACCACAGTAAGTAGCTTTCAGGGCACTTCTCCCTGTGCTGCAGGGAGGTCCTACCATTTTGGAAGATCCCGAGCCTTCTCTGGGAGGAGGCAGTAGGAGTGGCTAGGGCCCAGCAACCTGAGCCCACCAGCACACCTGGCACCATCTGACCAGTGGACACCCTATCAACACAGTAGTGGAGCTCCCAAGGTTCTGGTCATGGAAGCCACAGACAGCCCAGAATCAGCACCATCCCCCATAGTAGCAGCCCAATCAGAGACCATATATACCCCCAGCAACAGAGGCTGCGAAGCAGACATCTATCCCCAGGCAACAGAAGCACAGACCAGTAGATGAAACCTATCTCCCAAAAAATACAGCAAAAGCTGAGCGTGAGTTGAGCCCCACAAGGCATCAGCACTCCCCAGCTGCCAGAGGTGGGACCTGGGGCTCCACAGAGGCCTGTGTGGTCCAGTAGCTTACAAGTGCAGTGGGAAGCCCGAGACCCAGAGAGACTGGTGCAATCCAGCTGCCCACATGCAGAAACTGCAGGGTGCGAGGGCACCAGAGAGGCCTGTGCCACCCAGCAGGGACTGTGTCATCCAGTTACCTGCAGAATCTTTGGGGTCCTGAAGCATCAGAGAGGCCTGTGTGACCCAGCAGGGACTGCACAATCTAGTTACCCATGAGGCCTGTGGGGTGCTGAAGCACCAGAAAGGCCTGTGCCACCCAGCAGGGACTGCACGATCTAGTTACCTATGGGCCTGTGGGGTCCAGAACCACCAGAGTGGCCTGTGTGACCCACCAGGAACTGTGCCATCCAGTTCCCCTGAGACCTGTGGGGTGCTGAAGCACAATAGAGGCCTGTGTGACCCACCAGGGACTGTGCCATCCACTTTCCCTCAAGACCTGTGGGGTGCTGAAGCAACAGAGAAGTCTGTGCAACCCAGCAGCACATAACATAGGCATAGAGACAGGTCCCCAGAGGGACAGTGCGACCCAGCTACCCGCAGGAACTTCAGAGTGTGGGGGCACCAGAAAGGCCTGTGTGACCCAGCTACACACAATATAGGCTTAGAGGATGCAAAAAAAGGAGTTGGAGTGAATAGAAGCCACGCAGACAATCTCCCAGGACCAAACAGAATTACATCTAAAATAAAGGCAAATACTCAGAAAAAAGCAATAAAAGAGCAGCCCAACAGGACCATATAACCAGGGTCACTGGTATGATCTGCAGAGTCATGAGGGGGTGGCAGGCTGGGAGCCCACTAACAGCAGCAGTCTTAGCTGTGAGCAGCGCCCTTGGGGAATAAAGACCAAGCCCACTCCACAGCCCAGAGAGCCAGGACACACAACTAAAATAGCCACTAACACTAACCTGGAGGCTACGGAAAAGGGAGAGCAGACTGGGCTGGAAGTCTGTGGGGACAACTGGGGTTTGGAGGGCACTCAGAGTTTTTACTGAGTAGTAGCCACAAAGAACAATGGCCAGTGTGCTCCTTCCCCGAGTTGTGGAGAAAAGCATCAGCACCCTCCCCCCAAGAGATTCAGCCTTTCCAAGGTGAGGCAAAGAAATAAAAATTGAGGCTCACCAACAACCACCATCTATTCCCACACTCTGGAAATCCTCTTAGGCAGAACACAAGGGCTACATTCCAAGGCACTGAGTAACTGAGTCTACTAGCCACCAGGAGAAACCTAGAGGATAACTGAACATTTCCTGGGCTTGCAAATCTATCAAGGAAAGTAAGACTTTACACTGGTGTATATCGTGGGCCCACACAGGCTCATCCAAACCCAGTAGAAGGAGCCACAAACAGCAGAACACCATCACTCACAGAAAAAAAAATTGGGCAGGTTCCAAAGCCCAATGTGAAACACAGAAACAAAAGCCAAAAGCCAAGAGACCTCTACCAAAGATGAGATAAATGTAGAGCAGTTAAGCAGGTTAACAGAACTAGAATTCAGAGCCATGATCTTGAGGAAGCTCAACAGCATGTGTAAGGACATGTGCACTATGAGTAAAGACATAGAAATGTTGAAAATCAACCACCTGGAAAGTAAAAACCACCAAGAAGAAATGAAGAATGACATATCAGAAATAAAGAACACATTGGAAGGACTAACCAGCAGAGTAGAGGAAGCTGAGGACCAAATCAGTGAATTAGAAGACAGGGTAGAAAAAAAAATCAACCAATCAGAAAACCAAAAGGAAAAAACAATTAAAAAACAGGAAGATAGATTAAGAGAACTATGGGACAACTGGAAATGTAATAACATTCGCATCATAGGAGTCCACAAAGGGGAAGAAAATGGACAAGGGTTAGAGAATATATTAAAGAAATAAAGACAGAAGATTTTCCTAACTTGGTGAAGGAAGAAGGCATTCAAGTTCAAGAAGCACAGAGAGCTCCAAGTAAGAAGAAGCCAAAAGGTCCACACCAAGACACATAGTAATTAAAAGGCCAAAAATTAAAGACAAAGAGAAAATCCTAAAGGCAGCAAGAGATAAGTAACATGTGACCTACAAAGGAAACCTCATAAAGCTCTCAGCTGACTACTAACAGAAACACTACAGTCCAGAAGGGAGTGGCACAAAGTAATCAAGATCATAAAAAACAAAGATCTGAATTTAAGACTACTCTATCCAGCAAGGCTATCATTCAAAAAACAACATCAAATAAAAAGATTTCCAGACCAAAAAAAAAAAAAGGCTAAGGAAATATATTAACACCAAACCAGAACTGAAAGATATGCTAAAAGGACTGCTGTAATTAGAAGAAATAGGAAGAAAAATAAAACCTTACTAAACAAAAATGATGATAAATAAGTACATATCAATTATCGCCTTAAATGTGAATGGTTTGAATGCTCTGATAAAAAGACACAAAGTAGCTGACTGGATGAGAAAGCATGACTCACATATATGTTGTTTACAAGAGATCAACCTCACAACAAAAGACCCACATAGGTTGAAAGTGAAAAGATGGAAAACAATCCTTCAAGCAAATGGAAAGCAAAAAAACAGCTGGAGTAGCAATGCTTATATATAATAAAGTAGATTTCAAAATGAAGACCATAACTAGAGACAAAGAAGGCCACTACATAATATTGAAAGGATTTATCCAACAGGAAGGTATAACATTGATAGACATATATGCACCCAATATGGGAGCACCAACATATATTACAAATCTTTTGGAGGACTTCATAGGACAAACTGACAGCAATACAATCATAGTAGGGGACTTCAACACCACGCTGACATCACTGGATAGATCTGACAAAAAATTAACCAGGAAACACAAACTGTAAATGAAGCACTAGAAAAAATGGATTTAATAGATATTTACAAAGAATTATACCCCAAAACTGAAGAATTCACACTCTTGTCAAGTACACATGGGACATTCTAAAAGTTAGACCACATGTTAGGACACAAACTAAGTCTCTACAAGTTCAAGAAGATTGAAATCATATTAAGCATCTTCTCAGATCACAATGGCATGCAACTAGAAATCAACTGCAACAAGGATATGCAAAAACATTTGAAGACATGGAGGCTAAATAACATGTTATTAAACAATGAATGAGTTACCATGAAGATCAAGGAAGAAATTAAAAACTTTCTGGAATCCAAAGAAAATGAACAAACAAAAACACAAAATCTATGGGATGCAGTAAAAGAAGTTCTGAGAGGGAAGTTCATAGTATTATAGGCCTACCTCAGAAAACAATAAAAATTTCTAACAGAATATCTAATCTCACAACTTAAAGAACTAAAAAGCAAACAAAAAGTAAACCCTAGAGCAAGTAGAAAGAAAAAAATAGTAAACATCAGAGCAGAAATAAATGACATGAACCGCCCCCCCCCCAAAAAAAACACAAATCAAAGGATCAATGAAACACAGAGTTGTTTTTTTAAAAGATAAACAAGATTGATGGACCCTTAGCTAGGCTCACCAAAAAACAAAGAGAGAGAACCCAAATACACAAAATCAAAAATGAAAGAAAAGAAATAATAACTGACACCACAGAAATACAAAGGATTTTTAACAGCTACTATCAACAATTATACGGCAACAAATTCAGCAATCTAAGTAAGATGGACCAATTTCTCAAAACTAATAGTCTCCCAAAACTGAACCGGAAGGAGAAAGAAAACTTGATCCGACCAATAACAACAAAAGAAATTGAAGATGTAATCAAGACTCTCCCCACAAACAAAAGTCCAGTCCCGAACGGCTTCACAAGGGAATTTTAGCAAACATTCAAAGGAGAACTAATACCCATTCTCCTCAAACTATTTCAAAATATTCCAGAAGAAAAACTTCCAAACTATTGTTATGAGGCCAGCATAATTGTAATTCCAAAACCAGAGAAATACACTAGAAAGAAAAAAACTACAGACCAATATCTTTGATGAACATAGATGCCAAAATCCTGAACAAAATACCAGCAAATTGGATCCAGCAATACATCAAAAAATTTATCAACATGACCAAGTGGGATTTATCCCAAGGATGCAAGGCTGGTAGAATATTTGCAAATCAATTAATGTGATACACCACATAAACAAAATGAAAGATAAAAATCCTATGATCATATCAATAGATGCTGAAAAAGCATTTGACCAAATTCAGCACCCATTTCTGATAAACACGCTCAGCAATCTGTGGATAGTCGGATCATATCTCAACATAATAAAAGCCATATATGAAAGACCTACAGCCAATACCATACTCAATGGACAAAAATTAAAAGCATTTCCCTTAAGAACAAGGTCAAGGCAAGGATGCCCACTTTCATCACTCTTATTTAACATAGTACTGGAAGTCTAAGCCACAGCAATCAGACAGAAGAAAAAATAAAAGGAATCCAAATGGGAAAAGAGAAAGTGAAACTGTCATTATTCGCAGATGGCATGATTCTATATGGAGAAAACACCAAAAACTCCACCAAGAATTTACTAGGCTTAATAAATAAATTTGGCAAAGGAGCAGGATACAAAATTAATATTAATGGCATTCTTATACACCAATGATGAACTCACAGAAAGAGAAACTAAGAAAACAATCCCATTTACCATCACAGCAAAAAATTAAGATACCTAGGAATAAACTTAACCAAAGAAATAAATGACCTATTCACAGATAACTACAGGTTATTGAAAAAAGAAATAGAGGAAGGTATAAAAAATTAGAAGCACATACCTTGTTCATGGATCGAAAGAATTAACATCATTAAAATGTCCATACTACCCAAAGCAGTCTATAGATTCAATGCAATCCCTATCAAAATACCAATGACATACTCCACAGAACTAGAACAAATACTTCAAAAGTTCATATGGAACCAAAAAAGACCTGAGTACCCACAGCAATCTTGAAAAAGAAGAACAAAGTTGGAGGGATCACATTACCAGATTTCAGGTTATACTACAAAGCCACTGTAATCAAAACAGCCTGGTACTGGCACAAGAACAGGCATGTAGACCAGTGGAACAGAACAGAGAACCCATAAATAAATCCAAGGCAATATGCTCAATTAATATTTAACAAAGGTGGCAAGAGTATACAGTGGAGTAAAGACAGCCCCTTTAATAAATGGTGTTGGGAATATTGGACAGCTACATGTAAAAATATGAAACTAGACCATCAACTTACACAACACCCAACAATAAACCCAAAATGTATAAAAGACTTAAATGTGGCTCATGAATCCATAAAAATCCTATAAGAAAACGAAGGCAACAAAATTTCAGACATCATACTCAGCAGAATTTTCACTGTTACATCACCTAAGGATAGAGAAACAAAGGAGAAAATGAACACATGGGACTACATCATACTCAAAAGTTTCTGCACAGCAAAAGATACAATCATCAAAATGGAAAGGCTGCCCACTGTATGGGAGAGCATATTCGCCAGTGATAAACAAAAAAACTTTAAAATGTGAGTAGGCATCCAAATAGAAAGGAAAAAGTAAAGCTGCCACTATTCGCAGATCACATTATGCTATATATAAAAAACCCTAATGACTCCTACCAAAATACTGTTAGAACTAATAAATGAATTCAGTAGTTGTTCAGGATAAAAAATCAATATAAAAATTTGTGGCATTTCTATACACCAATATAATAAATAACTATCTAAAGGAGAAATGAAGAAAGCAATTCCATTTACAAATGCATTAAAAAAAATACATGGGAATAAATTTAATCAAGGTGGTGAAAGACCTGTACACAGAAAACTATGAGACATTGATGAAAAAAATTGAAGAACACAAAAATAAATAAAAAGATATGTTTATGGATTGGAAAACTTAATATTGTTAAAATATCCATACTTCTCAAGCAATCTACTGATTCAGTGCAATGCTTATCAAAATTTTGTTGGCATTTTGCACAGACATAAAACAAATAATTCTAAAATTTGTATGGAACCACAAAAGACCCTAAGTAGTCAAAGTAATCTTGACAGAGAAGAACAAAACTGGGGGTATCACGCTAATTTCAAATTATACTACAAAGTTACAATAATCTAAATAGCATGGTATTGGCATAAAAATAGATACACAGGATAATAGAACAGAATAAAGAGTCAAGAAATAAATCCACACATATATGGATAATTAATTAATGACAAAGAAGCCAAGAACATACAATGGGCAAAGGATCGTCTTTTCAATAAACGAGGCTAGAAATACTGTATTCATTAGGGCTTAATATCTAAAATATACAATGAACTCACACAACTCAACAACAATAACATGATAAAAAAAAAGTAGGCAGAAGATCTGAGTAGATATTTTTCCAAAGAGGTCATACAGATAGCCAAAAGACACATGAAAAGATGATAAATATTATTAATTATAATAAAAATGCAAATCAAAACCAAAATAAGATATCATCACACATGTGTTAGAATAACTATTATAAAAAACAAACAAACAAACAAACAAACAAAAAAACAAGAAATAACAAATGGTAGCAAGGATATGGAGAAAAGTGTTAGTAAAAATGTAAATGGGTAAAGCCACTATGGAAAACACTATGGAGGTGTTTCAAAAAATTAAGAATAGAACTACCATATAATCTAGCTATTCCATTTTAGGGTATTTATCTGAAGGATAAGAAACACTAACCTGAAAAGATATATGCACCACTATGATCATTGCAGCATTATTTACAATAACCAAGATATGGAAAACCTAAGTGTCCATCAATAGATGAATAGATAAAGAACATATATATAGTGCAATGCTACCCAGTTATAATAAGGGAAAAAATTTGCCTTTTGTGATGAAGTGGTCAGGTAAAGATAAATACCATGTGATCACACTTATGTGTGGAAACTAAAAAACTGTGAAGATGGGGGTTTGATGGATAGGCAATTTTTAACCTTGTGATTTGCATTCTCACAACCTGGCCAGACTAGGATTGAAGTGTGTGTGTGGAAAGACAGGTTTGACTAGAGGGCAAAAAGACTTCCTTAAGTGCATGTGAATGTTTTGTTTGCATGTGTCTAAGATAAGGTTTGCATGACAATGGCTAGAACACTGCCTCAAGTGGACAAATCAGTCATATGACTCAAGAATGGCTGGGTTTGATATTGTTTAGTTTTAAAGTCTCTTTCTGCCATAAAAAGCTAGAGACAAGGCTAAGCTTATGGTTTGCAGAGATACCATATCAAGGAAATTTACATAAATCCACTTGTAACCTGTGGGAACCACTCTGCAAAAAAATGGGACTGTGTCCAAAAATCTGGAGCATTTGTTTCCTTACAAAGCTTCCTCTCACTGCAACCAGTGTGTGCTTGTAGTTCACATTGCATTGCACTGATCCCAGCAGGCTGAGAGATGGCAAGTGGTGACCCCGACATGACTCCAGGACTCAGTGGTGTGATTCAATGTGACCAGCAACAAAATGGTATGTGAAAGGGAATTAGCAATTCAGATCAAAAGTAAACTATGGCCCTGGCTGGTTTTGCTCAGTGGTTAGAGCGTCGGCCTGCGGTCCCGAGAGAGATTTGGGTTCGGTTCCCACTAAGGGCATGTACCTCAGTTGCAGTTTGTCCCTGGCCCTGGTTGGGTCGTGCGGGTGGCAACCACTCAATGTGTCCCTTTCACGTCAATGTTTCTCTCTCTCTCTTCCTCTCTCTCCCTCCCACTCTATCTAAACAAAAAAATAGAAAAATGTCCTCAGGTGAGGATAAAAAAAAAAAAAAAAAGTAAACTATGCTTGAGTTTTCTCCAGTCAGCGGTGCCCAGCTTGAGACAGCTGCCCACATCTCTAGTGTTGTGAAGGGTTTCCAGTAAGACAGCATGGGGTCAATATTTATAGCATTGCAGCAGCTAACTCAGGAAATCAGTCCCAGCAGTGCAGTGGCTCCAACCTCCCTTTTGGAGGAAACTCCAGAACCACATGGTCAATGAAGGAGGAAAGTTTCTCCTCCCTTCTTCCACCTTTTGTGGAGGATTTTTTAGCCTCACCATGCCCAGCAATTGAGGGCAGTCTTAGAGAGGCCAAGAAAGCAGGTGACTTTGGGGCTTTTCTAGCTATAATATGGCCAGGTCAATGACCTGTGCACAAATGTATGCCCTATCAGGTTTTTAAAGAATTCAGGCAAAGCATAAAAGAGAATGGTTTGAAAAATTCCTTTACTATAGAAATGTTGGAGGAAATAGCTGGTAGTTGTAAGGAATCGGGGGCGCCGTCGAATAAAACAGAGAAGAGACTGCAGAGCCAATCAGCCGAATAAACAGGGATAAGGCTTTATTGGGTACACTCCGGGCGGGTTCACAGACTCTGGGGGTCGAGTCCTAGAAGCCGCGCTCAATGTAGGGGCTTGTGTCTTTTATATCTGCCTGTTGTAGCTGGAATTTGTCCCTTAGGGTTTGGCCCTGTGGGGGGCTATGCATGGAGCCTCTGGAATGTGAATGGATAAGAGCAAGATGGGAGTTAATGTACAAGCTCGAAGCAGGCCTTTCAGGGTGGGAGGCAAGGCTGAGCAAGGAGACAATGGTCCAGCACTTTGCCTGGCGCCAGTCCCCAGGCCATTGGACAGTAGTTATCTGATGACTCCCTGAGATTGGATGGCACTAGCAAAAACAGCGTTGATGCCAGCTCAATTTGCCTTGTGAAAGTTAGAATATCAGGAGAGAGCCACATAACAGGTATTGAAAAATCTTGAGATAGGGATTCCTATTGGACCAGACATGTTACTAGAAAAAGGAAACTATTTAGATCCCCAAGTACAGGCAAGGCAAGATGCTGGATTGTTTTATCAGGCCTCAGATTTAGCTACTAAAGCTTGGCAAAGAATTCCAGAGCCTGAAGGAAATACAGGCTCTTTTGCTTCTAGTAGGCAAGAAGCAAAGGAATTTTATGTGTCTTTCATTGATCCCTTGCAAGCAGCCATAAGTAAACCGGTAGATAATGCAGAAGCAGCTGCTACATTGCTATTACAATTTACCTATAAAAATGCTAATAAAGATTATCAGGTTGTGCTGGCTTCTTTGAAGGGAAAAACCTCAAATATAGGGGAATATATAAAAGCATGTCAAAATGGACAGAAATGCATCTGTTTAGAGCTTTAGCAGCTGCTCTTGAGACATTGCAAATTGAATAATTCAATAAAAAACAACAAGGGTCCAAATTATGTTTTAATTGTGGCAAGCTAGGAAATTTTCAAAAGGACTGTAAAAAGGGAAAGGCCAGAACTAGTGACCTTTCTAGGAAGCCTCGTCCTCCATGTGGCAAAGGGCTGCATTGGGCCAGTCAGTGTAAGTCTAAATATAGAAATCCCTTGTCTGGAAATGGAAAGAAGGGCACTAGACCCAATGCTCAGACAGCTCCCTGGGTCCCACAGCCTCCGGCTTTTTTCAGTCAATAAAATGGAAGGTTGAAGACATCAAAGCCTCCACAGCAGGAATTGCCCACGTGGATCATATCACAACCACAGAATTAACCCTTAAGGAGTCTGATGATATTTGTTTAGTGCCTACAGGAGTGTATGGCCCCTTGCTGGAGGGGAAAGTAGGTTTAGTGATTGGAAGGTCTAGTTTAGCAATGAAAGAAATATGTGATGCCAGATGTAATAAATTCAGATTTTGAAGAAGAAATTAAAGTAATGCTTAAGGCTGTGGGCTTTCATGTATTAACACCAGAAACCCAAATAGCTCAACTTCTTTTGTTACCCTACTGAGTTCCTGGAGCCAACTCCACAGTAAGAGGGAATGCAGGATTTGGGAGCACTGGTCAATGTGATGTTTTCTGGACTGCAGCTATTAACACCAAAAAGCTATTGCTCTCCATTAATATACAAGGGCAACTATTTTTAGGATTAGTGGTTACAGGGGCAGACATTTTTATTATAACAATAAGAAAATGGCCTAAGAAATGGCCTAAAGCCCTGGTACCTCTGCTAGTAACAAGGGTGGGAGAAACTCAAGCTTCTCAACAAAGTAGTTGCTTCCTTTCCTGTATAGGTCCAGATGGAAAAAGAGGATGGATTTAACCTTATGTCATGGGGTCTCCCCCTAAATTTGTGGACAAGGAATCTTTTCTCTCAATGAGGAATTGTTATTCAAACCCAGCCTTTGGCTATAGGTCACTGGTAAAATTCCTCTCCTTCTATTGGCCTGGAAAACAACAGAGCCAGTATGGGTTGATCAGTGGCCCTTAAAAGGGGGAAAATTGTTACATGCAAAAAAAATTAGTAAAAGAGCAATTAGAAGCAGGTCATATAGAACCTTCAGTCCCTGGAACACTCCCATTTCTGTAATTCCCAAAAACGGTGGTAAATGGAGATTACTACATGATTTGAGAACAATCAATGCTATTATAAAACCCATGGGAGCATTACAACCTGGGTTCCCCAATACTACATTGATTCTTGAAAAATGACATGTAATTATTATAGATATTAAGGATTGTTTTTTCACTATCCCTTTGGTCCTTACAGATAGAGAGAAATTTGCTTTTTCTATTCCCTCTATTAACAATAATAAGCCAATGCAATGGTTTCAATGAAAAGGTACTACCTCAAGGAATAATAAATAGTCCAACAATTGGTCAATACTATGTCCATCATGCTACTGAGTCAGTAAGAAATCTATTTTCTGCCATTTATCTCTACCATTATATGGATGATATTTTATTAGCTGCCTCTACCCCCCAAAAATTAAATCAGGCCTATGTAATGCTTCAGGAGACTTTAAAAGAGGCAGGATTACAAATTGCTTCAGACAAAGTACAGCAATTAGAATCTTGGCAATATTTAGGGTGAATATTAGGGGCAAGAACTATTCACCCCCAAAAAATGTACCATTCTAGTCAAAGTAACAACTTTAAATGAATTACAAAAATTACTGAAAACCATCAGTTGGCTTCAACCTATGCTTGATATCACTACTCAATAGTTAACTCATTTATTTAATACTTTAAAAGGTGATCCAACACTAAATTTACCTTAAACTCTATCTATAGAGACACAATAGGAACTTAAAGTAATAACTATTCAAATACAAACCAGACAAGCTCATCAGTCATTAAAAGACCCCATAAGACTATTTGTTAATCCAACTGCACCATACCCTACAGCATTAATAGGACAATTAGCTCCTGAAATAAAATATCTTGAATGGATCTTTCTTTCAGCTACCCTGTCTGAAACTATAACTCCATTTGTGGAACAGTTAGCAAATCTAATAGCCAAAGGTAGAAAAAGAGCACAGGATCTTATAGGGCATGACCCTTAGATTCTACATTTGCCTCTTACTCAGAAACAATTTACCACTTTGATTTCCTAAGCAATAGACTTTCAAATAGCTCTAGCAGATTTTATTGGAGAAATTAATTACTTTCTTTCAGCAAATACATTTTTGCAAAATATTTCTCAGTTACACCTTAACTTGGTGCAAAAAATCAGTAATACCCCAGTACCTGGGGCTAGAACTGTATTCATTGATGGATCAGGTAAATTTCACGAAGTAGGAGTAGCCTGGAAAGAAAATGAGGAATTGAAAAATATTAGCAGCCTTGAGCCTGGGTCTTGTCAACATTTTACAGAAGAGCCCTTAAATATAGTTAATGATTCACAGTATGTAGTTAAAGTGTTACAAAGAATAGAACAAGTCTTTATTAAGCCTTTAACTAATTAACGTGTATTAACCTTATTTTTGTCTCTACAAGCTTTAATAGACCAACGAAATCATCCTTCTTTTATAACCCACATTCGATCTCATTTCACGCTCTCTGGACCTTTAACACAAGGAAATCAACAGGCAGATGCCATCATAGCAACAACTCTTGCTTTTCAGCAAGCAGTGTTCACATGCCTTTTTTCACCAAAGTACTTGTGCATTTTTGAAAACCTTTCATTTGACCCTCTTGCAAGCTCAAGATATTATTAAGGCTTGCCCAGATTGCTAAATTTTTGGAGAGATTTCAATATCAGCAGAAGTCAATCCTCAGGGTATAATCTCTAATTCCTTATGGCAAACAGATGTAACACATATTCTATTATTTGGTTGATTTCAGTGGGTACATGTTTACTATAGACACCCATTCCAATTTTCTACATGCAACTGCCATTACCAGAGAAAAAGCCAAAGACATTAAGTGTCACTGGTTGTCCTGTTTTGCACATATGGGGGCACCACTAAAAATTTAAACAGACAATGGGTCAGCCTATACATCTCAAAGCATTAAATTATTTCTCCAACAATGGAGCATTAGCCATAACTGGCATCCCCTATAACCCTACAGGACAAGCTATTGCTGAACATGCTCATGCTACTTTAAAATTATTAATTATAAAACAAAAGGGGAAGAGTACAGGTGAACTCCCTGTAAATAAGCTTTCTCTGGTAATCTATACCTTAATTTTTTTAAATTGAAATTGTTTTGGCACTACAGCTGTGAAGTGACATTTTCAACAAAAGGCTTCTGCCACAGGGCCCAAGCCTATAGTCTGGAACAGAGATCCACAGGAAGAACCTGAATGGCAAGATCCTGCAGAGTTACTGGCTTGGGAGGCTTGTGTTTTGTCTCCAATAGGTCCCAAGTGGCTGGCGGCTCAGTGAATAAAACCTTATCATGAACAGGAAGAACCTGCTCTTCAACTTGACTCCTCAGATGACACCGCTGACCTTGAACATTGATCGTAAAACTCACACAGTCCCAGGGTCCCTTTCAAACCCTTTCTAGGGTTACCTGGAAAAGCCTTAAGCAGTTGCAACAATGTTCTGAGGAATTGCTAACTAAAATGGGGGCTTCTTTTACCCCAGAGAATATTTTTTGGCTTACTTATCTATAATCTTCACCCAATCTAGGGTAGGTATTTCATGCTGCTTGCTTATATTATTGAACCCTGCAGCAGCAGAATGACACTTATATTGGATTCATATTATAGACACCCCTGTAAAAGGAGGTTTATTGGGTGGCTAATAGCATTCACATTTCAGCTATAGTCATTGCTGCTACTGCAGCTGTTTCAGTCACAGCCTTGGCAGAATCAGTCCAAATGGCACATACAGTGGCTGAAGTAATAACCAATGTTATTAAAGATATGACTTCCCAGACAGAAATTAATTGAGAAATTCTGACCTGATTAGATATCTTACAGGCAGCTGTATTGTAGCTAGGAGAGTGTGAAGAGGCCTTAGCCACTCACGCTGCATTACACTGTGATTGGAGATTTAGTCATAATGTGTATGTAATAGCCTTGAAACACCACCTCCCACAATTGGATAGTAGTCAAACAACACTTATAAGGAGCTTTTGCTGGCAACCTTGGAGGGCAAGTAACTAATCTGAAAAAGAATCTGGAAGCAGAGTTAGCAGGTATACAACAACTTGTTCAACAAAATGTTTTAAAGGCAATCTCAGATAATGTCCAATGGCTTAATCCAAAACATTGGTTTGAGGGTTTCAATCTTTGAATCTGGATTTTTACTGCTATTTTTTTTTTTTCTTATTTGTGTCCTCATAGTTCTTTGAGGGCTCTGGTGAATGGTGTCCTCTATGCAGAAGACTGAAAAACAACTGGTGACACTCTTGACCAGTGCAGCTGTGGTGATCCCACAATTTTAAGAAAACAAGAAAGGGGAGATATGAGGATGAGGGGTTGGTGGATGGACAATATGTAAACTTGTGATATGTATTCTCACAACCTAGCCAGCCTAGGATCAAGGTGTGTGTGTGGAAAGACAGGTTTGACTGGAGGGAAAGAAGACCACCTTAAGTGCATATGAATGCTTCCTTTGCATGTGTCTAACATAAGGTCTGCATGACAATGGCTGGAACACTGCCTCAAGTGGACAAATAAGTCATATGACTCAAGAATGGCTGAGTCATGTGGGTTTGATATTGTTTAGTTTTAAAGTCTCTTTTGGCTGTAAAAAGCTAGAGACAAGGCTAGGCTGTGTGGTTTGCAGAGATGCCATTTCAAGGAAATAATTTACATAAATCCACTTGTAACTTGTGGGAACCAATCTGCAAATAAATGGGACTGCATCCAAAGATCTAGAGCATTTGATACAGAGAAGAGATTTGTAGATAAGAAGGGAGATGTTGGGGGTAAACAAAATGGATCAACTGTATGGTAATGGATAGTAACTACACTTATGCTGGCAATCACTTTGTAGTGTTTACAAATATTGAATTATAATTTTGTACACCTGACTTATATAATGTTATGTACCAAGTTTACCTCAATAAAACAGACCAATGTATAAAAGAAAACATTTTTTTCTTTTGATAAAGTATTTGTCAAAAACTAAATTGCAGAGATCAGTAATTAAATATTGTCTTCATTTCCTGTCAAGATGGGTGAGTAGGTAAATGTTGTGCTCATCTCCTCCCACAACCACATCTAACTAAGAATTACAGAAAAATCATCATTGACAACTGACTGAAGACTGGCTGACTAGAAGTCCTATAACTAAGAAATAGAAGAGTCATGTCAAAATTGGTACATGGGGTAAAGATTTGAAACAGGTATGCTCCACACTCACTGTGTAGCAATTAAGAAATGAGAGGGATATTTTAGATGTGGAGATCCTCCTGAAGAATGAGGAGAATCAACCCCACACAAGGGTCCCTAGCCCTAAGCTTGAGCACCAAGAAAAGTCCTTATAACTTTGGGCTGTGAAATACCAGTGGGGATTGTGGCTGAGTGAGATGGTGGGTCTCTAGAGTTCCATGCTTCTTCTTAAAGGCCCACGCAATACTTTTTCAGACCCATGTGGTCTGAGCTCTAGAGTTGTGCAGCAGCTCAAAAAGTACCAGAGACATACGGGAGGAGCAGAATTAACTAGCTTCAGGCTGAAAGCTAGAGGGGAAGTGGTTAGGGCAGCTCAATCTAGAAAGAAGTGCAGGCAAGGACCATTGTTCCATTGTTGAGTTCTCCCCTGCACACCCAGCTGGCAGGCACAGGTGAGTATGATATTGGAGCACTCAGTTATCTGGGCTAATACTGCTCATCTGGCCCTGGTGATTCACCAAGACCCCCAACCAACTCAGCTCAAACACCTTATAAGAACATTGTCCTCCAGCTTTTCCACACAAATAGCCTGCCTTGGTTCATGCTCTGGACTTTCCTAAAACCTCTGAAAAGATCACAATCCCCAAACAAGCAGAATCTGGTCTTGGCACATACCATACCTCTTGCTAAGCAGCCCCAAGCTTAGCAGTAGCAGCTGGCTTAAGTTCACAGCTTAACCTCTTCCAGGCACATCCAATGCCAGCACATGGGGAACCATCTACAGATCACTTTCTAGCTCCTACCAGGTGATCCTGGGGCAGGCAAAGGCAATGTCTGAGTTGGCCTGCACAAGAACTCCTCTGAAGAGGCCCAATAACTGACACACCTGATGGACAGCTTCAGAATACAGCAGAATAGCACCCACAAACTCCACAAAAAACACACCTAAAAGATAGACTCAGCAGGCAGCCAATCCATACTAAAGCAAATGCCATGCCACACTGAGAGGTCCAAACCCACACAACAGCTTGTCTTTTATAGCCATGTCTATCTTCAAAGCCAGTCAGCCTGAAGGTCAATGCCTTCCACTGACATGACAGCAGCAATAAAAGCTCAACAAAAGGACACACACAACCCACACAAGAAACATTCCTGGTGCACCCTGTTCAGATGACCAAAGAAACTGCACCACAGTGACCAAAAGGACACTTGCTTCATAAGGCCTCTCTGCCAAGACTAGGTGATGTAGCAGGTCTACCTAGTATATAGAAAAACAAAACAAAAACAAAAAACATGATTTTAAAAAAAGATGGTGGCAGGCAGGACCGACGGGAAGGTGAGTGTGTGAGAGAGTAAATTAGTGTGTGACAGAGTGTAAGTGGACTTGACAGTGGATGACCAAACCCAAGCAGTACAAAGACACAGAGCAGAATGTTTCTGTGCTGTGGACGGGAGCAGCTAGCTACTGTGGTAAGCAGCTGTGCAAGGTGCTTCTCCTTGTGCCATGGGGAGGTCCCACCATTTTGGAAGATCCTGGGTCTTCCCTGGGAGGAGGCAGTGAGAGCAGCTAGGGCCCAGCAACCTGAGCCCACCAGTGCACCTAGCACCATTGGACCAGTTAACACTCTGTGTCAACACAGACCAGTGAACAGTAGTGGAGCTGCCAAGGTGCTGGTTGCAGAAGCCGCAGACAGTGGAGAACCCAGCACAATCCCCCATCGTAGCAGTTCAATCAGAGTCGAGATATAACTACAGCAACATAGGCTGGGGAACAGACATCCATCCTTAGGCAACAGAAGCTCAGACCAGCAGCTGAGAACCATTCCCAAAAACTACAGCAAAGGCTGAACAGGAGGTGAGCCCCATGAGGCAGCAGCACACCCCAGCCACCAGTGATGGGACCTGGGGCTCCACATAGGCCTGTGTGATCCAGCAGCTTACAAAAGCTGTGGGAAGCCAGGGCATGAAAGAGAATGGTGCTATACAGCTGACCTCCCATTGGACCTGCAGGGTGTGGGGGCACCAGAGAGGCCTGTGCTACCCAGCAGCCCACAAGATAGGCATAGAGCCAGGTCTCCAAAGGGACTGTGTGATTATGTTACCCATGGGACCTGTAGTGTGCTGAGGCATCAGAGAGGCCTGTGAGACCTAGCAGCCCACAAGATAGGTGTAGAGCCGGATCTCCAAAGGAACTGTGCGATCATGTTACCCATGGGAACTGTGGGGTGCTGAGGCAGCAGAGAGGCCTGTGCGACCCAGATACCAACAAGATAGTTGCAGAGCCAGGTATCCAGAGGGACTATGCCATCCAGCTGCCCACAGTATGGGCAGGGAGTGCAGCTTCAGCAGGGCCTGAGCTATATAGCTACAGATGGTGTCAGCTATCAGCTGAAAACACAACTTTAGAGGGGCCTATGTGATCCAGTAGCAGCACCTACCAGAACACACCAATACCAGCCCCCAGTAGTCAATCCTCCAGGATCCACAGCAGGCAAGAGGTGGCATAAAACAAATCAGTCTGGGAGGCACAACAGCCTTATTGGATATACACTGAGCTGCATACACATCCAAACATTCCTCAGTAGGTATAGAGCTACTGGGCAGCCAAAATGGAGAGACAAAGAAATAACACACAAAGAAAAAAAAAAAAAAAGAGGGATCACCAGAAAATGGAAGACAGCAACTTGTCAGATAAAGAATTCAAAGCAGGAAATTTTAAGGGTACTCAAACAATTTGGTGAGCACTACAAGCAACTTAATAAGAATTATGAAGAGCTCACTGGGAACTACTTCAGCTTTAAAAAGAGGTAGAAGCTATGCATAAAAATCAAGAGGAAATAAAGAATGACATAGCTGTTATAAAAAATACCTTAGAAAGGTTTATAGTAGATTAGAAAAAGCTGAAGACCAAATCAGCAACTTAGAAGACAAGGTAGAGAAAAGCACTCAAATAAAGCAGCAAATGGAAACAATATTTAAAAAGTAGGAGGAAACTTTAAAGGACCCGTGGGACAATACAAAACATAAAAACATTCACATTATAGGGATACCAGAAAAAGAAGAATCAGAGAAAGAAATAGAGAACCTGTTTGAAGAAATAATGACAGAAAATTTTCCTAAACTGGTAAACAAAAAAGTCACACAAGTCCAGGAAAGACAGAGAGTTCCACGAAAGATGAACCCCAGAAGACCCACAGCTAGACACATTATAATAAAAATGGCAAACATTAAAGACAATGAAAGAATTTTAAAAAAAGCAATGGAGGGACACAAAGTTACCTACAAGGAAGCTTCCATTAGACTGTCAGATGATTTCTCAATAGAAATGATACAGGCCAGAGGGGAATGGCATGAAGTGTACAAAGTAATGCAAGGCAAGGGTCTGAATGGAAGACTACTCTATCCAGAAGGCTATCATTCGAAATGGAAAAAGAAATAAAGAGATTAACAAACAAAAGAAAAGCTAAAAGAATTTACCACCACCAAACCAGTACTGCAAGAAATGCTGAAGGGACTCTTGTATAAAGAAGAAGAAAAAGAGTGAGAGAGAAACACAGGCATAAAATTAAAGTTGCAACTAATAACTATCAATAATTACCTAAAATGTGAATGGCTTAAATGCTCCAATCAAAAGGCATAGGGTGGTTGATTGGATAAGAAAACATGACTCATATGCTGTCTACATGAGAACCACCTTACAACAAAAGACACACAGGATTTAAGTGAAAAAATAAAAAAAAAATTTTTGTCAAGCAAATGAAAATCATAAAAGAACTGCTGTAGCAATACTCATATCTGACAAGATAGACTTCAAAACAAGGCCCATAATAAGAGACAGAGAAGGTCACTACATAATATTAAAAGAAGCAATTCAACAAGAGGATATAACCCTGGTAAACATATACACACCAAATACAAAAGCACCAAAATGTATTAAAAAAACTTCTAGAGGACTTCAAGGCAGATATCAATAGCAACACGATCATAGTGGGTGACTTTAACACGCCACTGACACCATTGAATAGATCTTCTAGGCGAAAAATTAACAAAGACATAGAGACCTTACAAGACAGACCAGATCAGTTGGACTTAACTGATATTTACAGAACATTTCACCCTAAAGTTGCAGAATATTAATTCTTCTCAAGTGCACATGGGTCATTCTCAAAGAAAGACTACATGTTATAACACAAAGCAAGTCTCTACAAATTCAAGAAAATTGAAATCATTTCAGGCATCTTCTCAGATCACAGTGGCATACAACTAGAACTCAATTACAATAAAAACACACAAATACTTGGAGACTAAATAGCATGTTATTAAACAATGAATGGGTTACTCATGAGGTCAAGAAAAAAATTAAAAGCTTTCTGAAAACCAAATAAAACAAACACAAAACAACACCAAATCTATGGGACACAGAGAAAGCAGTCCTAAGAGGGAAGTTCATAGCACTACAGGCTTACCTCTAAAAAAAAAAAAAAAAAAAATTCTAATTGACTTTCTAACCTTACAACTTTAGAACTAGAAAGTAAACAAGAAGAAAAACCCAGATCTAGTGGAAGGAAGAAAATAGTAAAAGTCAGAGCAGAAATAATTGACATGGAGACTAAAAAAACAATTCAAAGGATCAATGAAACAAAAAGTTGGTCCTATGAGAAGATAACCAAAATCAATAAAAATTTAGACAAACTCACCAAGAAACAAAAAGAAAGAAACTCAGAAATGAAAAAGGAAAAGTAACAACTGACACCACAGAAATGCAAAAGATCACTGAAACATACTATGAACACCAATCGAGGAGAAATGGACAAATTTATAGAAACACACAGTCTCCCAAAAGTGAACCAAAAAGAGATAGAAAACTTGAACACCAATAACAACAAAGGAAATTGAAGATGTAATCAATAAACTTCCAGCAAACAAAAGCCCAGGCTCAGATGGCATCATGGGAGAGTTTTACCGAACATTCAAAGAAGATATAATACCCATTCTCCTCAAACTATTCCAAAAAATCCAAAAGAACAAACACTTCCAAACTCATTTTATGAGGTTGGCATAATCCTAATTCCAAAACTAAATAAAGACACTACAAAAAAGAAAACTACAGGCCAATATTCCTGATGAACACAGATGCCAAAATCCTTAAAAAAATATTAGCAAATGGGATCTAGCAATGCGTCAAA
This sequence comes from Molossus molossus, assembly GCF_014108415.1. Classification (NCBI taxonomy): domain Eukaryota; kingdom Metazoa; phylum Chordata; class Mammalia; order Chiroptera; family Molossidae; genus Molossus; species Molossus molossus. Next base: position 55,361,984 of record NW_023425399.1, on the reverse strand, counting down.
AAAATTATTCATCATGACCAAGTGGGTTTCATATCAGGCATGCAAGGATGGTATAATATTTGCAAATCAATAAATGTGATACACAATATAAACAAAAGAAAAAATAAAAACCATATGATCATAACAATAGATGCTGAATAAGCATTTGACAAAATCCAGCATCCATTTTTAATAAAAACTCTGAGCAATGTGGGAATTGAGGGATCATATCTCAACATAATAAAGGCCATATATCAAAACCCTACAGCCAACATCATACCCAATGGGCAAATTAGACATGAAGAAAAAATAAAGTGCATCCAAATTGGAAAGGAGAAAGTAAAACTGTCATTATTTGCAGATGACATGATACTATACATAGAAAACCCCAAAGACTCCATCAAAAATGTACTAGACTTAATAAATGAATTTGACAAATTAGCAGGATACAAAATTAGCATCAAGAAATCAATGGCATTCTTATACACCAATGATGAAATCACAGAAAGAGAAACTAAAAAAACAATCTTATTTACCATCACAGCAAAAAAATTAAGATAGCTAAGAATAAACTTAACCAAAGAAGTAAAGGACCTCTCCACAGAAAACGACAGGTCATTGAAAAAAGAAATAGTGGAAGATATAAATAAGTAGAAGCATATAACTTGTTTATGGATTGGAAGAATTAACATCATTAAAATGCCCATATTACCGAAAGCAATCTATAGATTCAATGCAATTAACATCAAAATACCAAAGACATACATTATACAACTAGAACAAACACTCCAAAAGTGTATATGGAACCAAAAAACACCCCGAATAGCTACAGAAATCTTGAAATAGAAGAACAAAGTAGGAGGGATCACATTACCAGATTTCAGGTTATACTACAAAGCCACTGTAATCAAAACAGCCTGATGCTGGCACAAGAACAGGCAAATAGAACAATGGAATGGAATAGAAAACCCAGCAATTGGCCCAAGACAATATGCCCAATTAATATTTGACAAAGGTGGCAAGAGAATACAGTGAAGTCAAGACAGTCTCTCCAATAAATGGTGTCGGAGAAATTGAACAGCTACCTGCAAAAAAATGAAGCTGGAACACCAACTTACACCATACATGAGAATAAACTCAAAATGTATAAAAGAGTTAAATGTGACTCATTGATTTATAAAAATTCCAGAAAAAAAGTAGACAACAAAATCTCAGACATCATACGCAGCAGAATTTTCACTGATACAACACCTAAGACAACAGAAACAAAGAAAAAAATAAACACATGGGACCACTTCAAACTAAAAAGCTTCTACACAACAACAACAACAAAACATTAAAATGGAAAGAAAGAGAAGGGATCCCACTATGTGGGAGAACATAATCACCAATGATGTATCATATAAGGGGTTAATTTCCAAAATATATAGAGTGTCCATACAACTCAACAAAAAGAAGACAAAGAACCTAATTAAGAAATGGGAAAAGGACCTAAATAGACATCTCTCCAAAATAAAAAAAAAAAAATACAAATGGCCAAGAGACATATGAAGAAATGCTCAACATCACTAATTATCAGAGAGATGCAAATTAAAACAACAATGAGGTTTCACCTCACACTTGTCATAATGGCCACCATCAACAAATCATCAAACAACAAGTGTTGGTGAGGGTGTGGAGAAAAGAGGACCTTAGTACACTGCTGGGGGAATGCAGACTGGTGCAGCCACTCTTGAAAACACTATGGTGTTAACCTCAAAAAGTTAAAAATTGAACTTTCATTTGACCCAGTGAGCTCACTTCTAGAAATATACCTTAAGAAACCTAAAACACCAAGCAGAAAAAAATGCATATACCCCTATGTTTATAGCAGCACTACTTACAATAGCCAAGATCTGGAAACAACCCAAGTGTCCATCAGTAGATAAGTGGATTAAAAAGGTGTGTTACATGTACTCAATGAAATACGATGCAGCTGTAAGAAAGAAAGATCTCTTATCCTTTGAGATGGCATGAAAGAACCTGGAGAGTATTATGCTATGTAAAAAAGCCAAGCAGAGAAAGACAAATATCACATGATCTCACTTATTTGTGGAATATAATGAACTAAACAAACTGCTGAACAAAATTAACCAGAGACATGGAGGTGGGGTACAGGCTGACAAGCCTCACAGTAGAGGGGGTGTTGGGGGAAAGAGATAAACCACAGAAGTTTCATGCATTTATACATGTCCAATGAACATAGACAGCAAAACTGGAGATGGGGCTGGGGGGAAGGGAATGAGGGTGCCAATGGGGGAAAAAAATGAGAAACATCTGGAACAAAAACAAATTAATAAGTGAAAAATTTAAATAAATAAATAAATAAAATAAAGACCACGACTCAACCTAATCATAAGAATTTGCTTAAACCTAACAGTAGTTTATCTTTGAGAATTCTCCACAAAGTAGGAAACAAACCAAATACCAAAATGATGTAAGTTTTGTAGCCATGAGTTATTCCTATTAGATATATTCAAAACATTTAGGCAAAAAATTAGTGATGATTAGAGACAAACCACAGAACTTATATACATATATGCATGACCAATGACATAGACAACAATGCTGGGGATGGGGGATGGATTTGGAGGAGAGTGTCAATGGGGGAAAGGAGAAAAACTTGTAACAAAAATAAATTAATAAAATACTTAAAAAAACAAAACAAAACAAAAAAATACAAAACAAGTAGGCAGCCAAAATGTTGAGACAAAGAAACATGTTCCAAATAAAATGACAGAAAAAAAGCCTCTAGAAAAACAACTAAATGACATGAGGGAGATGCAGAGTTCAGAAAGAGAAGAAAAAAAAAAAAAAAGGCGGCGGACTGAATGGAAGATACACAGACCATCTCCCAGGACCAAACTGGAATTACAACAAAAATAAAGACAAATCATCAGGAAGGGGCAACCAAAAGGCAGCTTGGAGGACCACATAACCAGGGACACTGACTCAATCCTGGTAGGCCTGCAAGGACACGAGAGGGGCCCAGAAGCCCACGGTCTGCAGCGGCCTGGGCTGGGACCAGTGGACTCAGCTGGAAGCTGCGCCCTCAGCTGGGTCTGTGGCCTCGGCTGGGTCCTGCAACCTCGGCTGGGTGCTACCCCCTCCACTGGGTCCAGAGGCCTCGGCTAGAAGCTGCACACTTGGCTGGGTCCTGCGGCCACCTCGGCTGGGTGCTACACACTCAGCTGGGTCCTGCAACTTCAGCTGGGTGCTACGCCCTAGGTTGGTGCCACAGCCTCGGCTGCCCTTAGCTGGAGGGAGCACCCTCACGTTAAAGTTTCAGGCAGCTCTACGATGCAGAGCCCGGACAGAGGCTAAATTGGCAGGAGCCACTCACCTTGGGCTCCAGCAGAGGGAGGGCAGAATGGACTGGAACTGTGTGGGGACACTAGGGATTTGGAGGGGGCTCAGAGCTTTTGCTGAATGCAGCAAAGCAAGACTGTGGTCATCTTACTCCTTCCCAGGGCCCTGGGGAGAGGTGGCAGCTCCACCCTCCAGGAATCAACACCATTGAAATGCTAATTGAGACCTATTAACAACTAGCATCTGCCCCACCCTTGGGAAATCCTCTTACACTGAGCACCTGAGGGAGTTCTTCAGTCAACTCAGAAACCAAGGTTCTTCAGGTGACCCTTACTAACAGCCTCCAGGCAAAAAAAGCTAAAGGATAACTACCATTCCCATGGCTAGCAACTCGAACCAGAAAAGTTAAGACTTGACAGTGGTGTTTAAAGTGGGTCCTGCCTGCCTCATCCAAACCCAGAAGAGGGAGCCACAAACAGCAGAACACCAACAAACGCAGGGAAAATTTGGCAGAATCCAAAGCCCACTTTGATAACCAAAATGGTGAAAAACAAAAACAAAAGCCAAGTAAATGAACAAGAGACCTCTACCAAAAATGAGATGAATGAGGTGCAGTTAAGCAAGTTAACAGAACTAGAATTCAGAGCCATGATCTTAAGGAAGCTCAATAGCATGTGTAAGGACATGAGCACAATGAGTAAAGACATAGAAATGGTGAAAATCAACAAGTTGGAAATAAAAAACCAACAAGAATAAATAAAGAATGACGTATCAGAAATAAGAAAAACACATTGAAAGGTCTAAAAAGCAGAGTAAAGAAAGCTGAGGACCAGATCAGTGAATAAGAAGGCAGGGTAGAATAAATCAACTAATCAGAAAAACAAAAGGAAAAAACGATTAAAAAACAGGAAGACAGCTTAAAAGAACTGTGGGACAACTGAAAATGTAATAATATTCGCATCATAGGAGTCCCCGAAGAAGAAGAAAATGAGAAAGTGTTTGAGAATATATTCAAAGAAATAGTGAGAGAAAACTTTCCTCATTTGGTGAAGGAAGAAGGCATTCAAACTCAAGAAGCACAGAGAGCCCCAAATAAGAAGAATCAAAACAAGCCCACATCAACACACATAGTAATCAAACTACCAAATATTAAAGACAAAGAGAGAATCCTAAAAGAAGCAAGAGATAAGCAACAGGTTACCTACAAAGGAAACCCCATAAGCTCTCAGTTGACTTCTCACAAGAAACACTACAGGCCAGAAGGCAATGGCATAAGGAAATCAAGCTTATGAAAAACAAGGATCTGAATCCAAGACTACTCTACCCAGCAAGGCTATCGTTCAAAATAGAAGGTCAAATAAAGAGCTTCCCAGGCCAAAAAAAAAGGGCTAATGGAAGACATTAGCACCAAAGCAGCATTGCAAGAAATGTTAAAAGGACTGCTGTAATTAGCAGGAGAAATGGGAAGAAAAATAGAACAATACTAAACAAAAACAGCTATAAATAAGTACATACCAATAATCACCTTAAATGTAAATGGATTGAATTGTTCCATAAAAAGACACAGAGTAGCTAATTGGATAAGAAGGCATGACTCCTCTATATGTTGTTAGCAAGAGACCCACCTCACAACAAAACTCACATAGGTTGAAAGTGAAGGGATGGAAAAAAAATCTTCCAACCAAACAGAAAGGAAAAACAAGCTGGGGTAGCAATACTCACATCTGATAAAATAGATTTCAAAATGAAGGCCATAATTAAAGACAAAGAAGGCCACTACATAATATTGTAAGAATCTATCCAACAGGAAGATATAACCTTGATAAACATATATGCACCCAATATTGGAGCATCAAATATATTAAAAATCTTCTGGAGGACTTCAAAGAAAAAATCGATAGCAATAGAAACATAGCAGGGGACTTCAAAACCTTGCTGACATCAATGGATATATCCTCTAGAAAAAAAATTAGGAAGGAAATAGAGACTCTAAATGAAGCACTAGACCAAATGGATTTAATAGTTACCTACAGAGAATTACATCCCAAAACTACAGAATTCACATTCTTCTCAAGTGCACATGGGACATTCTCAAAGATAGACCACATGTTAGGGCACAAACTAAGTCTCTACAATTTCAAGAAGACTGAAAACATATCAAGCATCTTCTCAGATCACAATGGCATGAAACTATAAATCAATTACAAGAAGAACATACAAAGACATTTGAACACATGGAAGCTAAATAGCATGTTATTAAACAATGAATGGGGTACCGAGGAGATCAAGGAAGAAATTAAAACATCCTATAAACTAATGAAAATGAAGACACAACAACACAAAATTTATGGGATGCAGCGAAAGCAGTTTTGAGAGGGAAGTTCATAGCACTAGAGGCCTACCTCAAAAAAAAAAGATAAATCACTAAGAGACTATCTAACCTCACAACTTAAAGAACTAGAGAGCAAACAAAAAGAAAACCCCAGAGAAAGTAGAAGGAAGGAAATAGTAAATATCAGAGCAGAAATAAACGACATAGAGACCAAAAAAAAAAAACCATTCAAAGAATTAATGAAACAAAGAGCTGTTTTTTGAAAAGATAAACAAGATTGATGGACCCTTAGCTACACTCACCAAGAAACAAAGAGAGAGAACCCAAATACATAAAATCAGAAATGTAAGAGGAAAAGTAACAACTGACACCACAGAAATACAAAAGATTGTTAACAATATCTATAAACAATTATATGGCAACAAATTTGACAATCTAAGCAAAATTGACAAATTTCTAGAAACACATAGTCTCCCAAAACTGGACCAGGAAGAGATAGAAAACTTGAACAGTCCAATAACAACAGAAGATGTTGAAGATGTAATCAAGACTCTCCCAGCAAACAAAAGCCCAGGCCCAGATGGCTTCACGGGGGAGTTTTACCGAACATTCAAGGGAGAACTAACACCCATTCTCCTCAAACTATTTCAAAAAATTCAAGTAGAAGGAAGACTTCCAAACTTGTTTTATGAAGCCAGCATAATTCTAATTCCAAAACCAGAAAAAGACACAACAAAGAAAGCAAACGACAGGCCAATATCCCTGATGAACATAGATGCCAACATCCTGAACAAAATCGAATCCAGCAATACAACAAAAAAATTATCCACCATGACCAAGTGGGATTCATCCCAGGGATGCAAGGCTGGTATAATATTCACAAATCAATAAACGTGATACACCATATAAATAATATGAAGAATAAAAACCACATGATCATATCAATAGATGCCGAAAAAACCTTCGACAAAATCCAGCGTCCATTTCTGATAAAAACGCTCAGCAATATCGGAATAGAGGGATCATGTATAGACATAATAAAGGACATATAAGAAAGACCTACAGCCAACATCATACTCAATGGGAAAAAAATAAAGCATTTTCCTTAAGAACAGTAACAAGGCAAGGATGCCCACTTTCACAACTCTTATTTAACATGGTACTGGAAGTCTTAGCCACAGCAATCAGACATAAGGAAAAAATAAAAGTGATCCAAATTGGAAAGGAGGAAGTAAAACTGTCATTATATGCAAATGACATGATACTATACGTAGAAAACCCCAAAGACTCCATCCAAAATTTACTAGACAATAAATGAATTTGGCAAAGGAGCAGTATACAAAATTAACGTCAAGAAATCGATGGCATTCTTATACACCAATGATGAACTCACAGAAAGAGAAACTAAGAAAACAATCCCATTCACCATCGCAGCAAAAAAAATTAAGATACCTAGGAATAAACTTAACCAAAGAAATAAAGGGCCTATTTGCTGAAAACTGTTATTGAAAACAGAAATAGGGGAAGATATAAAAATGTGGAAGCACATACCCTATTCATGGATTGGAAAAAATAACATCATTAAAATGTCCATATTACCCAAAGCAATCTATAGATTCAATGCAATCCCCATCAAAATACCAATGGCATAATTCACAGAATTAGAACAAGTACTTCAAAAGTTCATACGGAACCAAAAAAGACCTTGAATAGCCACAGCAATCTTGAAAAGGAAGAACAAAGTTGGAGGGATCACATTACCAGATTTCAGGTTATATTATAAAGCCACTGTAATCAAAACAGCCTGGTACTGGCACAAGAACTGGCACTGGAACAGAACAGAGAACTCAGAAATGGACCCAACACAATATGCTCAATTGATATTTGACAAAGGTAGCAAGAGCATACTGTGGAGTAAGGACAACCTCTTGAATAAACAGTGCTGGGAAAATTGGGCACCTATATGCAGAAAAATGAAACTAGACCATCAACTTATACCCTACACCAGAATTAACTCAAAATAGATAAAAGACTTAAATGTTACCCATTATCCATTAAAATTTTAGACAAAACTGTAGGCAACAAAATTTCAGACATCATACGCTGCAAAATTTTCACTGATACATCACCTAAGGCAACAGAATCAAAGGAGAAAATGAACACATGAGACTACATCAAACTCAAAAGCTTCTGCACAGCGAAAGATACAATCATCAAAACGGAAAGGCTACCTACTGTATGGGAGAGCATAATTGCCAATGATATATCAAATAAGGGGTTAATTTCCAATATATATAGAGTGCTCATACAACTCAACAAAAGGAAGACAAAGAACCCAATTTAAAAACGCGCAGAGGAACTAAATAGACACCTCTCCAAACAGGACATACAAATGGCCAAGAGAGATATAAAGAAATGCTGAACATCACTAATCATCAGAGAGATGCAAATTAAAACAACAATGAGGTGTCACCTCACACCTGTCAGAATGGCCGCCATCAACAAATCATCAAACAACAAGTGTTGGCGTGGGTGTGCAGAAAAGGGGACTCTAGTACACTTTGGGTTGGAATGCAGACTGGTGCAGCCACTATGGAAAACAATATGGTGTTACCTCAAAAAATTAAAAATTGAACTTCCATTTGACCCAGTATTCCCACTTCTAGGAATATACCCTGAGAAGCCTGAAACACCACTCAGAAAATATGTATGTACCCCCATGTTTGTAGCAGCACTATTTCCAATAGCTAAGATCGGGAAACAGCCCAAGTGTCCATCAGTATACAAATGGATAAAAAAAGCAGTGGTACATATTCACAATGTAGTACTACGCCGCTGTAAGAAATAAAAATCTCTTATCCTTTGAGTTGACATGGAGGGACCTGGAAAGTATCATCCTAAGGGAAACAAGCCAACCAGAGAAAGACAAGTATCATATGATCTCTCTTATTTGTGGAATATAATGAACATAACAGTATGAGGAATGGAGTAGTCCCAGAGACGTGGAAGTGGAGTACAGACTGACAATCCCCAAAAGAGAGGGTGGTGGGGGTGAGATAAACCACAGAACTTATATGCATGTATGCATGAACAATGGACATAGACAACAAAGCTGGCGACAGGGCAGGGAGGGAGGGGGAGGGGGAATCAGTGGGGAAGAAAGGAGAAACATCTGTCACAAAAATTAATTAATAAAAATAAAGATATTTCCTTAAAAAAAAAAAAAAAAAAAAAAAAAACAGATGCAGAGTTCAAAACACCGGTTATATGTATGATCAATGAAAATAAGAAAAATTTAGAACTTTATCAAAGTGATACAAAACATAACAATAGAGATAAAAACATAACAAAAAACAAGTTAAAAAAGAATACAATTACTGATATAAAGAATACACTAGTATAAATGAACAGTGAATTACATGAAACACAGAAATGAATCAGCAATTTGGAGGACAGAGTAGTGAAAAACACCTAATAAGTACAGCAAAAACACACATTTTTTTTAAATGAGGATGAGAGACCTTTGAGATAAAATAAAAAATTATAAAAATTTCAAATAAAACAATTTTATTTTAAATAAATTTTATAAAATGTATTTTAAAAAATTATAAATAAAACAAAAAAATATATTTTCGTAGGGGTACCAGAAGAAAGAGAAAGAGAGAAGAAAAAATTGAAAACCTATTTAAAGAATTAATGACTGAAAAATTCTCTAGCCTGGTGAAGGAAATAAACATATACGTTCAGGAAGTGTATATAGTCCCAAATAAGATAAACCCAAGGAGGCTAGGACACATCATAATTGAAATGTGAAAGGTTAAAAATGAAGAGAGACAGTCAAAAGCAGCAAGAGAAGAACAAGTAGTTAAGGGGGCTTCCATAAGATAATTAGCAGATTTCTCAATAGAAACATTGCAATTCAGAAGAAATTGGCACAAAATATTCAAAGTGGTAGAAACAAAGGACCTATAAACAAGCTTACTCTACCCAAAAGGTTATTATAGGAAATTAAAAAAGAGATAAAGAGCTTCCCAGACAATAAAAAACTAAAGTCCCGTATTACAAAAATGCTTAAAGGGACCTGAATGAGTGGCTCAGTTGGTTGGAACATCATCCCATATAACAAAAGTTTACAGGTTTGAATTACAATCAGAGCACATACCTATGTTGTGGGTTCAATTCTTGGTCAGGGTGTACATGGAAGACAACCAATTGATATCTCTCTCTCTCTCTCTCTCTCTCTCTCTCTCTCAAATCAATAAACATATCCTTAGGTGAGAATTTTTTTTTAAATGCATGAACTTCAAACAATAATGCATGTTTTAGAAAAACATACTGTTAAAGGGACATCTTGAAAAAGAAGAAGAAGATGAAGGAGGAGAATGAGGAGGAGGAGGAGAAGGAGAAAGAAGAAGAAGAAGAAGAAGAAGAAGAAGAAGAAGAAGAAGAAGAAGAAGAAGAAGAAGAGGAGGAGGAGGAGGAGGAGGAGGAGGAGGAGGAGGAGGAGGAGGAGGAGGAGGAGGAGGAAAGGAGGAGGAGGAAGAAGAACAGGAAGAGAAATAAAAATATAACTAATACAATGGCAATAGCTACATACCGATCAATAATTACTTTAAATGTAAATAGATTAAATGTCCCAATCAAAAGACATAGGGTGGATGAATGGATAAGAAAACAAGACCCATACATACGTGGTATACAAGAAACCCATTTAGATCCAGAGACACAGACAGACTAAAAGTAAAGGGATGGAAAATGACATTTCATGCAAATAAAAGAAAAACTCTTAGCAAAGTTAGAATATAGAAAACATATCTCAACATAATAAAGGGCATATAAGATAAGCCCACAGCTAATATTGTACTCAATGGGGAATAGCTGAAAGCATTTTTCTTAACATCAAGAACAAGACAAAATGTCCACTTTTACCATTTTTATTCAACATTTAGCCACAGCAATCAGACAAGAAAAAGAAATAAAAGGCATCCAACTTGAAAATAAAGAAGTAAAACTGTCATTATTTGCAGATGGCTTGATACTCTATATAGAGAACCCTAAAGATTCATCCCACTTCTAGGAATATACCCTAAGAAGCCTGAATCACCAATCCAAAAGAATATATGTACCCCTATGTTCATAGCAGCGCTATTTACAATAGCTAAGATCTGGAAACAGCCCAAGTGTCCATCAGTAGACAAGTAGATAAAAAAGTTGTGGTATATATACACAATGGAGTACTATGCAGCTGTAAGAAAGAAAGATCTCTTATCTTTTGAGATGACATGGAGGGACCTGGAAAGTATTATCCTAAAAGAAACAAGCCAAGCAGAGAAAGACAAATATCACATAATTTTACTTATCTATGGAATATAATGAACTAAACAAATTTATGAACAAAATAGACCCAGAGTCATAGAAATAGGGTACAGAGTGACATTCCTCAGAAGGGAGGGTGGGGGAGATGAACCACAGAACTTATATGCATGAATACATAACCAATGAACATAGACAACAAAGCTGGAGACAGGGTGGGAGGGGATAGGGAGGAGAAAGTCAGTGGGTGGAAAAAGGATAAACATCTGTAACAAAAATAAATTAATAAAAAAAGAACAAAAATCCTAACCACCCCCTCCACAAAAAAAAAAAAAAAAAAATCACAAAATAAGCTACTAGAACTGATAAATTTAGTAAAGTAGCAGGATACAAAATTAATATTCAGAAATTGGTTGCATATTATTAATATTCAGAAATTGGTTGCATATTTTATACTAATATGAACTATTAGAAAGAGAAATGGAAAAAAGAATCCCACTTACAATTGTATCAAAACATAAAATACCTAGGAATAAACTTAACCAAGGAGATAATAGACCTGTACTCAGAAAATTATAAGACACTGAAGAAAGAAATTGAAGAAGATACAAATAAATGTTCATGAATAGAAAGAGTTAACATTGTTAAATTATTTATATTACACAAAGCAATCTAGAGATTCATTGCAATCCCTTTTAAAATACCAATGGTATTTTTCAAAGAACTAGAACAAATAATTCTAAAATTTATATGGAACCACAAAAGACCCCAAATAGCCAAAACAATCTTGAAAAAATAGAAAGTAGGTGGTATCATTCTACCTCATATCAAACTACAATATAAGGCTATAGTAATAAGAACAACATGGTACTGCCCAGACAGTGTGGCTCAGTGGTTGAGTGTCAACCCATGCACCAAGAGGTCACCAGTTCAACTCCTGGTCAGGGCACATGCCCAGGTTGTGGACCCAATCCCAAGAGGGGGATGTGCAAGAGGCAGCTAATTGATGTTTTCTCTCATTAATGTTTCTATTTCTCTCTTCCTCTCCTTTCTTCTCTCTCTAAAATTAATAAATAAAAAATATTTAAAAAAAACAGCATGGTACCAGCATAAACACTGATATATAGAGACATTATTCTGTTCCACTGATTTTATATATATATATATATATATTTGTAAACTCGCATTTATATGGTCAATTAACCTATGACTAAGGAGGTAAGAATATACAATAGCGTAAAGACAGTCTCTTTAATTAATGTTGTTGAGAGAACTAGTTCTGGGTAGGGTATTTACCTCAAGAAACCCAAAATGCTAATTAGAAAAGATATATTTATCCCTATGTTTATTGTAGAATTATTTACTATAGCCAAGATATGGAAGCAACCTAAGTATCCATCGATAGACAATTAGATGAAGAAGATGTGATACATATATACAATGGAATATTACTCAACCATAAACTAGAATAAAATTTTGTTATTTGCAGCAACATTGATGGACCTAGAGGTTACTATACAAAATGAAATAAGTCCGACAGAGACAGACAAGTACCATATGATTTTACTTATATATGAAATCTAAAACACAAAAATGCGCAAACAAAATAATAATGAACTTATAAAGATATTGTGATGGTTGCCAGATGGTAGAAGAGTTGAGGGGATGGGTGAAAAAGGTGACCAAGATGTACAAATTGCCAGTTATAAAAACAGTTACAGGGATGTAAAATACAGCATGAAAATATAGTCAATAATATTGTAATAACTCTAAATGGTATCAGATGAGCACTGGACTTATTGGGTAAACACTTTGTAAGTTATATAAATGTCTAATCACTATTTTTAAAAGATCTGAGCCAGTGGGAAGTCAGATCTACAACACAGGCCAGTTTAGAGCAAAATGGCTTTATTGCATATGCCTGGGTGCAGGCAAGCTGACTCCTTAAAAGAGCCCAGCATCAAAATCTCTTTGTTCTCTGGTTTTTATAGGCCCAAACTACAGACAGTAGAAAAAACTACATTAAAAAAAAACAAAAAAACAAAAAACATAGTCTCTTGGCACTGCGTAATTGGTGTCAGGGTTGATACAAGTTGTCTCAGGGGTAAGGAGTCTGCTCCAGCAGAGAGCTGGGCCATCATTAATCTCCTTCTTTTTTATGGTCCCTTCAAGATTCCCAAGGCCATCATTAACACCTTATCTTTATGGTTCCTCTGGGTGTCAGTCCCAAGTTTTTTATAAAACTGCTCAGGTATTTATCTGCAGAAATAACTGATCATAATAAAGTTTAATTTTGTTAAAACACTAAACCTTTTATTTCCACCTTATAATGATATATAAAAAAAAAAAGTAAAAGGGGCAAAGTTTCTCTTTGTCTACTTTCTGCAGGTGTGGGCTTGTCATGGACTCCTAAAAAGCCTATCCTTTGCAATCCCCATTCTGCAGCAGATGTTCCACAGCTCCATGTTGGAGTGCCTTCTAGTTGGGGGCTAACCCTTCCATATGTGACCCTGACGGTTCCCCTTAAGTAGTCAGTTAAAGACAGGTTTTTTTATTCCCTTTGTAGTAACATTTCTTAAGACCTCCCCTGATACTCCATTTCTAAGTTCTTAGTTCCATTGGGGCCTAGGTCTATAAGGATTCCCCTGAACAGTCATAACCAGAAAAATCAAAGTCCCAATAAATGCAAGAGTCTTATCTGGAGAGGCCTGAACCATCCATTTTGCTTTTATTCCCCTCAGCCAGGAATGGTGCTGCCAGATAGGGATGCCATTGACCTTGAGAGCCATTGGTGTAGGCAGGATGACAGTGTAGTTAGTCCCAAGCTGTGAACTTCTTTACCCACATTAAGTCCCGGGCAGTAAAGGGTGCACAGGGTCTAAGGTGGGCTCAGGCAGGGCATCGCAGATGTGTTTATGAACAGCTTTCTGGGCAGAATGCAGGGCCTGCAAGAACTGTAACAGGGTGAGGGGAAGTAGACTGGTCCAGTTTTAACTGGATTCTAAAGTAAATTTGGTTAAGGTTTTCTTTGAGGTCCATCTGCCCGAAACCCTGTGGGTGGTAAGCACAACTGAGCTTCTAATTTATATCTAACTCTTTAGAGGGATATCCTATAATCTGTTTGCTATAAAGGCGGGGCCATTGTCTGATCCAGGAGTCAGGAGTAGCCTAAAACCTGTTACTCCCTTTACTACATCTCAGACTGTTATTCTATTGCGTAAAATAACAGGGGCAAGCTCTCCCTCTCTCAGTGTCCTATTTTATTTCCTTTTTGAGTATTACTCTAATGTTCTGTCTTCCTGTAATATGCATGTCCCTTTCTTTGATCCTTTCTTTTTATTTTCTCAGCCTAATTCTTCTTTAACTTGCATAGACCATCTGACATTAACCTAAGAGTTTGCTCAATCTATCTGCAGTCTGCACATTCTCCAGTTTTTTTCTTCTCCTCCCTACTCAGACACAAACATTCCTGCTTCCCTTGGCCTTCTCTATCCCTGTGACTTTACTGGACAGTACCTGCCTCTCAGGAGTTTAGTAAGCTTGTTGTAACCTAAGTGGGGAGTCTGGTCATAATCATAAGTCTAATGCTACCTTTCATCCAATGTTATTTTTCTAATTATCTCGGTGTGAGAGCTTTCAAAATGTATTGGTTATTTTGGCATAATGAGCTTCCATTCTCAGGGACTTCCGGTCAAGATGGCGGCGTAGGTAAACGTGGTATCGCATCCTCCCACACCAAATCAAAGTTACAACTAAACTACAGAACAACCATCATTCAAAACTGCCTGAAATCAAGCTGAATGGAAGTCCTACAACTATGGAATTAAAGCAGCAGCCACATCCAGACTGGTAGGAAGGGCTGAGGCCCAAGGGGTGGAGGCGCAACAAGCTGGTCCCACACCCACGTGTGGCAGATAAAAATCAGGAGGATACCTGGCTAGGAAGGACCTCACTGAAGACTGAGGGGTCCCCATCCCATACCAGGTGCCCTGCTCAGGGTTCCAGTGCCAGGAAGAGAAGTACCCATAACTGCTGAAAAAAACAGCAGGGACTGAGGTTCAGGGAAGCTGATGCAGCTGGAGCTCCAGGTAGCTCCTTAAAGGGCCTGCACACAAACTTAATGGACTTACCCCCTCTAAGCTTGGAGGGGAGGCAGTTTGAGGGGCACCAGAGACATACAGGGAAGAACTGAGCTGTTGGCACTGGAGCGAGGGCTGGAGAGGGGGCTTTCTCCTGGACAAACGTACTGTCATAGGCCTTTGTTCCTTTGGTGAGCCCTTTCCTGGGGCGGCAGACAGTCACCATATCTGGGACTCCGCAACCTGACTCACACTGGTAGCCCCACCCTGGTGATTCCCTGAGGCCCCGCCCCACCCAACTTTCAGGCCCACCCAGGCTGTTGCCACTTGCTTAACCATAGGATTGGCTTGTCTTCCATGCTGCTTCAGATTTTCCTAAATTCTTTCAAACAAGCAGCATCTGGTCTCAGCTAGCCCTATAGCACTCATTAAGTAACACAAAGAAACAAACACAGGGAGGCAGCCAAAATAAGGAGACAAAGAAACAGGTCCCAAATGAAAGAACAGAATAAAACCCCAGGAGGAGAACTAAGCAAAATGGAGATAAGCAACCTAACAGATGCTGAGTTCAAAACACTGCTTATAAGGATGCTCAATGAACTTAGTGAGAACCTCAGTGAACTTAGTGAGCACCTCAAGAGCATAAAAAAGGACCAGTCAGAAATGATGAATGCACAGTCAGAAATGAAGGAGGCATTAACTGAAATAAAGAAGAATTTACACAGATTCAATAGTAGAGTACATAAATCCAAGAATCAAACCATCTATTTGGAATATAAGGAAGAAAAAGATGCCTAATCAGAACAGCAAAAATAAAAAAGAATCCAAAAAAAATGAGGATAGTGTAAGGAGCTTTGGGGACAACTGCAAGCATGCCAACATTCGCATCTTGGGGGTGCCAGAAGGAGAAGAGAGAGAACAAAAAGTCAAAAACCTGTTTGAAACAATAATGGCAGAAAACTTTCCTAACTTGGTGAGGGAAACAGACGTACAAGTCCAGGAAGCACAGAGAGTCCCAAACAAGATGAACCCCAAGAGGCCCACACCAAGACACCTCATCATCAAAATGCAAAAGGTTCAAGATAAAGAGATAATCTTAAAAGCAGCAAGAGAAAGGCAGCTAGTTACCTACAAGGGAGTTCCCCTAAGGCTGTCAGCTGATTTCTGAAAAGAAACTTTGCAGGCCAGAAGGGAGTGGCAAGAAATATTCAGAGTGATGAAAAGCAAGAATCTACAACCAAGATTACTTTATCCTGCAAAGCTGTCATTTAGAATCGATGGCGATATAAAGAGTTTCCTAGACAAGAAAAAGTTAAAAAAGTTCATCACCACCAAACCGTTATTATATGAAATGATGAAGGGTGTTTTTGAGGAAAAAGATAAAATATATGAACAAAAAAAATGGCAATGAATACATATCTATCAACAATTGAATCTACTGACAAAATGAACAGGCAGAACAGAAACATTCTCATAGATACAGAGAACATTCTGTGGGTTGCCAGATGAAAGGGGGTTTGGGGGAATGGGTGAAATGGGTGAAGGGATTAAGAAATATAAATTCATTGCTAGACTGACAAACCTCAAAAGGAAAGGGATTGGGGTGCAAAGAAATAAACCAAAGAACTTATATACATAACCAATGGACACAGACAATAGTGTGAGAAAAGGCGGGAGGGGTGCGGGATTGGGGAGGAGGGGGTGAATGGGGGGAAAATAAGGAACATCTGTAATACATTCAACAATAAAAAAAAAGAGCTTCCACCCTCACTGTCTCCTTTTCCAGAGTAGGAGATGATGTTTACATGCAGGTTAGGTGGAAACAGGCAGCAAGACAGCTGTGGTCTGAAGAGCCCCTACAAATAAATTAGGCACTACACACGAGTAAAACAAAGACTGGATTAAGGCAGAGCCCTGATCTTTAGCTAGTAAATAATCTAGTATAATGTAAATTATCTATGACCATACAAGCAAGAGAGTTGAGGGATTTTGAAAAAAGCTTGAAACTTTCACCTGTATTTTTATTTATATTTGCCATGGTGGTGGTTATGTTTTTTGCTGTTGAGGCATTATAAGTGACTCCTATTATTAGGTATCCAGCTTTTCTTTTTGTCCTATGATGGCTCCTGGGCTCAGGGCCTGATGAGGTTGAATTAGGGATGAAGGAATGGGGTGACATATTCTTTTGCCCATAAGTCATCCAGTTTTTCTGGATTTAGGATTGAACAACAATTTCTCTCCTAAGGGCCGAAATGTCTAGTGCACCTAAAAACATCATTCCTGCTGGTAGGCAAAACAGTCCAGTCATATTTGGACCTAGGGAGGTGTTTGATAGACCCAGAGTTAGGCTCGAATGATTAAAACATGATAGAGGGAGGAGAGGGCTAGTGCCATCACAGAACTATACCCTGGATAGTATCTAAATTTTTGGTGTGATTTTTTTTTTTTTTTGGTATTGCATTAAATCTCTCTGAGCTTGCATATATAAATTTTCATTGTAGGGGTTAGACATATTATGGATAGTTTGCAAATGCACCTCATAAGGTTGTAGGGAGAGAGAGTATGTGTGGTGTCTATTTTCATGGTTTGTATTCATACTGAGAATGAAGATCAAGGGAGTTTTTATCTTTCTTCTCTGCAGGAGGTTTCTGTCCTCCTTGAGATTGCCTTAGGACAACTGCATTTATTGATTGACAGTTGTACCACCCCAGTAAAACTACCTACCTAGTACTTTTCCCAAAGCAGGCCATGCCCAGCTAGCACAGCTGAGTGCTTGGTGCCAGAGGCAAGAGACCCTCAGGACTCACACCCTTCCCCCACCTCACTTGGTTATTGAAAAAATCACTAAGAGGCCCTGGCTGGTTTTGCTCAGCGGTTGGAGTGTCAGCCTGTGGACCAGAGTCCCGGGTTTGGTTCCCACTAGGGGCATAAACCAAAATAAATAAAATAAAATAAAAAAACTACTAAGAGTAGTGGTATTTCAATGGTGGTCCACAAGAGGAGGAGGGGTACCAGGATTTTCATCAGGAGAAGCAGCAGATTCTTGGAGGAGACAAAGTAAAGAATGAGAGTGGTTGGTGGGGAGAGGAGTAAAGTTTAAAGTAGCATGGAGTTTAGAAAGAATGTCCCACTCTAACAAGGGAGAGATTTCAAAATGGCGGCTAAGTAAATGGAAGCTACACAGACCATCTCTCAGGACCAAACTGGAATTACAACTAAAATAAAGACAAATAATCAGGAAAAAGCAACAGAAAAGCAGTTTGCAAGGACCATATAACCAGGGACACTGACTCGATCATGGTAAGATTGTAGAAGCATCATAGGGGAACTGGAAACCCATGGATAGTATCGGTCTTAGCTGTGAGTAGCTCCCTCAAGGTTAAGTCCCAAGTGGCTCCACAGTGCAGAGAGCTGAGACAGATGCTAAAATAGCCACAGTCACTCACCTTGGGCTCTGGCAAAAAGAGGGCGACTGGACTGGAACTCCATGGGGACACTTGGGATATGGAGGGTGCTCAGAGCTTTTGCTGAGTTGCAGCCATGCAGGATGATAGCCATCTTACTCCATCCCATGGCTCTGAAGAGAGGCAGTGGCCCCTCCCTTGGAGATTCAAACCCACCTGGTGAACCATTGAAATGCAAATTGAGGCTCAATAACAACCAGCATCTACCCTATGCTTGGAAAATTCCTTTACCCTGAACACCTGAGTGGGATTTTATTCAATGGAGAACCCAAGGCTCTTCAACTAACCACAACTAATAGCTTCCAGGCAAAAAGCTAGAGGATAACTGAACCATTTCTGGGCTTGCAACTCTGCCCAGGAAAGTAAGACTTGATAGTGGTGTTTAATGTGCGTGCTCCCATGCTCATTCAAACCCAGCAGAGGGAGCCACAAATAGTAAAATTTCAACACTCACAGAGAAAACTTGGCAGGCTCCAAAGCCCACAGTGATAGCCAAAATAGTGAAACAAAGAAACAAATGCCAAATAAAAGAACAAGAGACCTCTACCCAAGATGAGATAAATGAGGAGCAGTTAAGCAAGTAAATAGAACTGGAATTCAGAGCCATAATATGAGGAAATTCAAGAGCATGAGCAAGGACATCAACACCATGAGTAAAGACATAGAAATGTTGAAAATCAACCAATTGGAAAGTAAAAACCATGAAGAAAAAATAAAGAATGACATAGCAGAAATAAAGAACACATTGGAAGGTCTAAAGAACAGAGTAGAGAAAGCTGAGGACTGGATCAGTGTATTAGAAGATTGGGTAGAAAAAAATCAACCAGTCAGAAAACCAAAAAACAACAACAACAACAACAACAAAAAAAAAAACTCTTAAAAACAGGAAGACAGCCCTGGCCAGTTTGGCTCAGCGGTTAGAGCGTCGGCCTGCGGTCCGGAGAGACCCGGGTTCGGTTGCCGCTAAGGGCGCGTACTTCGGTTGCAAGTTTGTCCCCGGCCCTGGTTGGTCGTGCGGGTGGCAGCCACTCGATGTGTCTCTTCACGTCGATGTTTCTCTCTCTCTCCCTTTCTCTCTCTCCCTCCCACTCTATCTGTACAAAAAATGGAAAAATATCCTCAGGTGAGGATTAAAAACAAACAAACAAACAAACAAAAAAAACAGGAAGACAGCTTAAGAGAACTGTGGGACAACTGGAAACATAATAATACTCACATCATAGGAATCCCCTAAGAAGAAGAAAATGAGCTAGGGTTAGAAAATGTGTTTGAAGAAATAGAGACAGAAAATGTCCCTAATTTGGTCAAGGAAGAAGGCATTTAAGTTCAAAAAGCACAGAGCCCCGACTATAAAGGACCCAAACAGGCCCACACCAAGACACAAAGTAATTAAAATGCCAAAAATTGCCCTGGCTGGTTTGACTTAGTGGATAGACCGTGGGCCTGCAATCCAGAAAAACCTGGGTTTAATTTTGCTAAGGGTGAGTACCTCAGTTGCAGTTTGTCCCTGGCCCTGGTGGGTCATGTGGGTGGCAGCCACTTGATGTGTTACTTTCACGTTAATTTTTCTTCCTCACTCTCTCTTCTTCTCTTTCCCTCCTACTTGATCTGAACAACAACAACAAAAAAAGTCCTCGAGGAAAGATAAAAATAAATAAACAAACAAACAAACAAAGCCAAAAATTAAAGACAGAGAGAATCCTAAAGACAGCAAGAGGTAAGCAACAGGTTACCTACAAAGGAAACCCCATAAGTCTCTCAGCTGACTTCTCAACAGAAACACTACAGGCCAGAAAGGAATGGCACAACATAATTGAGGTTATGAAAAACAAGGATCTGATTCCAAGACTACTCTACCCCACAAGGCTATCATTTAAAATAGAAGGTCAAAAGAAGAGCTTCCTAGACAAAAAAAAAAAAAAAAAAAAAGGCTAAGGGAATATATTAGCACCAAACCAGCACTGCAAGAAATGCTAAAAGGACTGATGTAATTAGTAGAAGAAATAGGAAGAAAAATATAACCACACAAACAACAAAAAGCAATAAATAAGTACATAACAATAATCACCTTAAATGTAAATGGATTGAATGCTCCAATAAAAAGACACGGAGTAGCTGATTAAATAAGAAAGCATGACTCATCTATATTTTGTTTATAAGAGAGCCCCCTTAAAACAAAACAAAAGACGCACATAGGTTGAAAGTAAAGGGATGGAAAAAAATCTTCCAAAGTAATGGAAAGAATAAAAAAGCTGGAGTAGCAATACTTATATCTGATGAAATAGATTTCAGAATGAAAGCCATAACTAGAGACATATAAGGCTAGAGACATAACTGGAGACATAATATTGAAAGGATTTATCAAACAGGAAGTTATAACCTTGAAAAATATATAAGCACCCAATATAGGAGGACCAACATATACTAAAAATTTTCTGAAAAACAAAGGATCTTAACAACTACTATGAACAATTATATGGCAACAAATTAGACTAAGCAAAATGGAAAAATTTTTAGAAACACATAGTCTCCCAAAACTGGACCGGGAAGACAGAAAACTTGAACAGACCAATAACCACTAAGAAAATTGAAGAAGTAATCAAGACTCTCTCAACAAACAAAAGTCCAGGCCCAGATGGCTTCACAGGAGAGTTTTACCAAACATTCAAAGAAGAATTAACACCCATTCTCCTCAAACTATTTCAAAAAATTCAAAAAGAACGAAGACTTCCAAACTTGTTTTATGAGGCCAGGATAATTTTAATTCTGGAACCAGAAAAAGATACTACAAAAATAAAAATTAAAAAAAAATAATAAATTGAATAGACACACAGAGAGATGCAAATTAAAACAACAATAAGGTATCACCTCACACCTGTCAGAATGGCCGCCATCAACAAATCATCAAACAACAAATGTTGGCGAGGGTGTGGAAAAAAGGGAACTCTAGTATTCTGCTGGTGGGAATGCAGACTGGTGCACCCACTATGGAAAACAATATGGTGTTACCTCAAAAAATTAAAAATTGAACTTCCATTTGACCCAGTGATCCCGCCTCTAGGAATATACCGTAAGAAGCCTGAAACACCAACCAGAAAGAATATATGTACCCCCATGGTCATAGCAGCAGTATTTACAATTGCTAAGATCTGGAAACAGCACAAGTGTCCATCAATAGACGAATGGATAAAAAAGCTGTGGTACATATACACAATGAAGTACTATGCAGCTGTAAGAAAAAAAGATCTCTTATCCTTTGAGACGACATGGAGGGACCTGGAAAGTATCATCCTAAGTGAAACAAGCCAAGCAGAAAAAGACAAATACCACATGATCTCACTTATATACAGAATATAATGAACATAATAGTTTGAGAAATACGGTAGACACAGAAACATGGAAGTAGGGCACAAACTGACATCCCTCAGAAGAAGGGGTGGGGGGGTGGGAAGAGATAAACCACAAAACTTATATGTATGTATGTATAACTAACGGACATGGACAAAAAAGCCAGAAATGGGGAAGGGGGGATGGGGTTGGGATGCCAATGGGGTAAAAAAGGAGAAACATCTGTAACAAAAAAAATAAAAAATTTTTAAAAAAAGTGGAGGAATAAAAAACCACAAGCCAATATTTTTGAGGAACACAGATGCCAAATCCTGAAAATATTAGCAAATTGGATCCAGCAATACATCACAAAAATTATTCACCATGATCAAGGGGGATTCATCCCAAGAATGCAAGTCTGGAACAATATTTTCAAATCAATAAATGTGATAGACCACATAAATAAAATAAAGAATAAAAACCACATGATCATATCAATAGATGCTGAAAAGGTATTCGACAAAATCCTGCAACCATTTCTAAAAAGCTTCTGCACAACAACAAAAACAAAAAACAACCATCAAAGTGGAAAGAGAAGCCACTGTATAGGAGAGCAGCATTGCCAATAATATATTAGAGAAGGAGTTAATTTCCAAAATATATAGAGTACACATACAGCTCAACAAAAAGAAGACAAAGAACCCAATTATAAGATAGGCAGAGGAACTAAATAGACACCTCTCCAAACAGGACATACAAATGACTGAGAGACATATGAAGAAATGCTCAACATCAATAATCATCAGAGAGATGCAAATTAAAACAACAATGAGGTATCACCTCACATCTGTCAGAATGGCCGCCAGCAACAAATCATCAAACAAGTGTTGGTGAGGGTGTAGAGAAAATGGGACTTTAGTACACTGCTGGTGAGAATGCAGAGCGGTGCAACCACTATCAAAAACACTATGGTGTTACCTCAAAAAGTTAAAAATTGAATTGCCATTTGACCCAGTGATCTCACTTCTAGGAATATACCCTAAGAAGCATGAAACACCACTCAGAAAGAATATATATACCCCCATGTTCATAGCACCACTATTTACAATAGCTAAGATCTGGAAACAGCCCAGTGTTCATCAATAGAGAAATGGATAAAAAAGTGGTGGTACATATACACAACGAAATACTATGCCACTGTAAGAAAGAAAGATCTCTTATGGAGGGACCTGGAAAATATTTTTCTAAGCAAAACACGCCAAGCAGAAAAAGACAAATCACACCTGATCTCATTTCTTTATTTTTGTTTTTTTAAATATTTATTATTGAATGTATTACAGATTTTCTTTATTTTTCCCCCATTGACGCCTTCCTCCCTACTCCCGCCCCCCTCCCACCTTTTCCCACACTAGTGTTTGTGTCCATTGGTTATGCATATAAGTTCTTTGGTTTATTTCTTTCTACCCCCCAACCCCTTTCCTTTTGAGGTTTGTCAGTCTAGCAGTGAATTTGTACTTCTTAATCCCTTCACCTTTTCCACCATTCCCTCAATCTCCCTCCCATATGGCAACCCACAAAATGTTCTTCGTATCTATGAGAATGTTTCTGTTCTGCCTGTTCATTTTGTCAGTAGATTCAATTGTCGATAGATATGTATTCATTGCCATTTTGTTTCTTCATATATTTTATCTTTTACTTCAAAAAGACCCTTCATCATTTCATATAATAACGGTTTGGTAGTGATGAACTACTTTAACTTTATCTTGTGTGGGAAACTCTTTATATGGCCATCGATTCTAAATGACAGCTTTGCAGGATAGAGTAATCTTGGTTGTAGATTCTTGCTTTTCATCACTCTGAATATTTCTTGCCACTCCCTTCTGGCCTGCAAAGTTTCTTTTCAGAAATCAGCTGACAGCCTTATGGAAATTTCCTTGTAGGTAACTAACTGCTTTTCTCTTGCTGCTTTTAAGATTCTCTCTTTGTCTTGAAACTTTTGCATTTTGATGATGAGTTGTCTTGGTGTAAGCCTCTTGGGGTTCATCTTGTTTGGGACTCTCTGTGCTTCCTGGACTTGTATGTCTGTTTCCTTCACCAAGTTAGGAAAGTTTTCTGCCATTATTATTTCAAACAGGTTTTCAATTTCTTTTTCTTGCTCTTCTCCTTCTGGCACCCCCAAGATGTGAATGTTGGCACGCTTGCAGTTGTCCCCAAAGCTCCTTACACTATCCTCATTTTTTTGGATTCTTTTTTATTTTTGCTGTTCTGATTAGGCATCTTTTTCTTCCTTATATTCCAAATAGATGGTTTGATTCTTGGATTTATGTACTCTACTATTGAATCTGTGTAAATTCTTCTTTATTTCAGTTAATGCCTCCTTCATTTCTGACTGTGCATTCATCATTTCTGACTGGTCATTTTTTATGCTCTTGAGGTGCTCACTAAGTTCACTGAGGTTCTCACTAAGTTCATTGAGCATCCTTATAAGCAGTGTTTTGAACTCAGCATCTGTTAGGTTGCTTATCTCCATTTTGCTTAGTTCTTTTCTTGGGATTTTGTTCTGTTCTTTAACTAGGGACCTGCTTCTTTGTCTCCTCATTTTGGCTGCCTCCCTGTGTTTGTTTCTGTGTATTAGTTAACAAGAGGTATAGGTCTAGCTGAGTCCAGATGCTGCTTGTTTGAAAGAATTTAGGAAAACCTTAAGCAGGATCCAAGACAGGCCAATTTTATGGTTAAGCAACTGGCAACAGCTTGGGTGGGCCTGAAAGTTGGGTGGTGCAGGGTCTCAGGGAATCACCAAGGTGGGGCTATCAGTGTGATCCAGGTTTCTGGAGTCCCAGATATGGCGACTGTCTGCCGCCCCAGGAAAGGGCTCACCAAAGGAACAAAGGCCTACGACAGTACGTTTGTCCGGGAAAAAGCCCCCTCTCCAGCCCTCGCTCCAGTGCCAAACAGCTCAGTTCTTCCCTGTATGTCTCTGGTGCCCCTCGAACTGCCTCCCCTCCAAGCTTAGAGGGAGTGAGTCCAATAAGTCCATGTGTGGGCCCTTTAAGGAGCTGCCTGGGGCTCCAGCTGAGTCAGCTTTCCTAAGCCTCAGTCCCTGCCGGTTTTTCCAGCCAGAAGTTATGGGTACTTCTCTTCCTGGCACTGGAACCCTGATCGGGGCATCTGCTGTCAGATGGGGACCCCTCATTCCTCAGGGAGGACCTTCCCAGCTGAGGTATCCTCCTGATTTTTATCCACTACATGTAAGTGTGGGACCAGCCCGTTGTGCCTCCGCCCCTCCTACCAGTCTCAATGCAGCTTCTTTTTTAATTCCATAGCTGTAGGACTTCCATTCAGCTTGATTTCAGGCGGTTTTGAATGATGATTGTTCTGTACTTTAGTTGTAACTTTGATGTGGTTGTGGGAGGACGTGATACCACATTTACCTATGCTGCCATCTTGTTCGGAAGTCCTGATCTCATTTATTTGTGGAATATAATGAACAGTCTGAGGAATAGGGTAGACTCATAGATGTGGAAGTAAGGTACAGACTAACAACCCTCAAAAGAGGGGTGGTGGGTGGAGGAAAAACATAAACCACAGAACTTATATGCATGTATGCATAACTAATGGGCACGAACAACAAAGCTGAAGATGGGGTGGGGTGATGGGAAGGAAGGTGTCAATGTGGAAAAAAAGAATAAAAATATGTAACAAAAATAAAATAACAATACATTAAAGAAAATAAAACTGAATTTTAATAAAAAGAGTTTGTTAGGCCAGCAACATGGTCTGATTGCTCCCCTTGAGCAAAAAACAAACAAAAAAACAAAAGAAAACAAAAAAAAAAATTCAAGCAAGTGGGGCAGGCTGGTAATGTACGAAAAGAGTGGAGAAATATAAGATGGCAGCAGGCAGGATGGGAGGGAGGGTCAGTGTGTGAGAGAGTGAGCAAGTGTGTGAGAGAGTGTGAGTGGACATGAAGGTAGACAACCAAACCTGAGCACTGCAGAGCTGCAGAACAGAAAGTTCCTTTGCAGGGAATCAGCTGGCTACTGCAGTAAGCAGCCCTTCAGATACTTCTCCCTGCACCATGGGGAGGTCCCATCATTTTGGAAGATCCCGGGTCTTCCCTAGGAGGAGGCAGTGGGAGCAACTAAGGCCCAGCAACTTGAGCCCACCAGCACACCTAGCACAATTGAACCAGTGGACACTCTGTGTCAACATAGACCCATGTACAGTAGTGGAGCTCCTAAGGTGCTGGTTGCAGAAGCCTCAGACAGCCTGGAGCCCAGCACTATCCCCCATAGTAGCAGCCTGATCAGTGTTGAGATATACCCCAGCATTAGAGGCTGGAAAACAGACATCTATCTCCAGGCAACAGAAGCCCAGACCAGCAGCTGAGACCCATCCCCAAAAACTACAGTGAAAGCTGAGCAGGAATTGAGCCCCCCATGGGGCAACAGCATTCCCCAGCCTTCAGTGGCAGGACCTGGGGCTCCACAGAGGCCTGTGCAGTCTAGTAGCCCACAAAAGCCATGGGAAGCCAAACCCCAAGAGAGACTGGTGTGATCCATCTGCCTGCCCATGGAAACTTCAGGGTGTGAGGGCACAGAAGCGGCCTGTACAGCCCAGCAGGGACTGTGCAATCCAGTTACTCATGGGATCTGTGGGGAACTAAAGCACCAGAGAGGCCTGTGAGATTCAGCAGAAATTGTGTGAGAGGCCAGTGCGATCCAGCAGGGGCTGTGCCATCTAATTACCTGCAGGACCTGTGGGGTGCTGAAGCACCAGAGAGAACTCTTTGACCCAGCAGGGACAACATAATCTAGTTACCCAAGGGACCTGTGGGGTGCTGAAGCACAAGAGAGGCTTGAGCGACCCAGCAGGGACTGTGCCATCCAGTTATCTGTGGGACCTGTGGGGTGCTGAAGCACCAGAGAGGCCTGTGTGACACAGTAGCCCATAGCATAGGCATAGAGCTGTGTGCCCAAAGGAACTGTGCGATTTAGTTACCCCTAGGACCTGCAAGGTGCAGGAGCACCAGAAAGACCTGTGCAACCTGGCTGTGCACAAGTTAAGCATAGAGTATGTGAAAATGGAGGTGGAGTGAATAGAAGCTATGCAAATGATCTCTCTGGACCAAACAGAAATTACAAATAAAATAGAGACAAATTGTAAAAAAAAAAAAAAGCAACAGGACAGGATCATATAACCAGGTACACTGGTAAGATATGCAGAGGCACGAGAGGGTGGCAGGCTGGAAGCCCATGGACAACAGCAGTCTTAGCTGTGAGCAGCACCCTTGTGGAATAAAGACAAAGCATGTTCCACAGTGCAGAGTTCCAGGACAGAGAGCTAAAATCGCCATAGCCACTCACCTCGGTGCTACGGCAGAGGGAGGGCAGACTGGGCTGGAACTCTGTGTGAACACCTGGGATTTGGAGGGCACTCAGAGTTTTTGCTGAGTTGCAGCCACAAAAGTTGATGGCCAGTGTGCTCCTTCCCAGAGCTGTGGGAAAAAGCAGCAGACACCCCTCCCCCTTGGAGAGTCAGCCTTTTCCAGTTGAGGCAGAGAAATTCAAATTGAGGCTCATTAACAACCACCATCTATTACACCTTATGGAAATCCTCTTATGCAGAACACCTATCAGAATGGCTGCCATCAATAAATCATCAAACAACAAGTGTTGGTGAGGGTGTGGATAAAAGGGAACTCTAGTACACTGCTGGTGGGAATGCAAACTGGTGCATCCACTATGGAAAACAATATGGTGTTACCTCAAAAAATTAAAAATTAAACTGCCATTTGACCCAGTGATCCCACTTCTAGGAATATACACTAAGAAGCCTAAAACACCAATCAGAAAGAATACATGTACCCCCATGTTCATAGCAGCACTATTTATAATAGCTAAGCCCAAATGTCCATCAGAAGATGAATAGATAAAAAAGTTGTGGTACATATACCAATGGAGTACTATGCAGATGTAAGAAAGAAAGATCTCTTATTATTTGAGATAAGATTGAGAGACCTGGAAGGTATTATTCTAAGTAAAACAAGCCAAACAGAGAAAGACAAGTTTCATGTAATCTCACTTATCTGTGGTATATAATGAACATTACAGTCTGAGAAATGGGGTAGTCACACAGACGTGGAAGTGGGGAACAGACTGACAATTCCCAGAAGAGGGGTTGGTGGGAGAGAGATAAGCCACAGAACTTATATGCATGTATGCATGAACAATAGACATGGACAACAGAGCTGGGGACAGGGCAAGGAGGGATGGGGAGGGAAAAAGGGAGAAACATCTGTAACAAAAATAAAGAAGAAAGAAAGAAGAAAGAAGAAAGAAAGAAGAAAGAAAGAAAGAAAGAAAGAAAGAAAGAAAGAAAGAAAGAAAGAAAGAAAGAAAGAAAGAAGAAAGAGGAGAAAGATATAAAAGCCTAAAGAACAAGTGAGTGTTTGGTTTGCCCTGGGTTGTAATGTTTGGCCATCAATTTCCACAACTGAAACCCCAGAGTGTGGAAGAGGTCTCCTGAACTTGGGGAGGGCAGAGTAGGTTACACCGGTATGAATTAAAAAATAAAATTAGGCCCTGGCCAGTTTGACTCAGCAGTTAGAGCATCAGCCGGTGGTTCAGAGAGACCAGGGTTGGGTTCCTGCTAAGGGCGTGTACCATGGTTGCAGTTTGTCCCTGACCCTGGTTGGGTTGTGTGGGTGGCAGCCACTCAATGTGTCCCTTTCGCATCGGTGTTTCTCTCTCTCTCTTTCTCTTCCTTTCTCCCCCTTCCACTCTATCTGAACAACAAGTGAAAAAATGTCCTCAGGTAAGGATAAAAACAACAACAACAACAAAAAAAGAAATTGGACTACCTGCTGCCATCAGAGTTACCCAAGGTTCTCAGTTTGAGATGACTGTTGGAGTGTTCATTCCTGGGCCCTTTAGTCTTCATCCAGAAGGTCAATCAGATTAAGGCCTGAATTGCCCTATTCGTCAGCCTGAGGAAGGGATGAGGACCAATTCTGTGCAGTCTGTCCCCAGTCCGATTTCCAGTGGGGCCCTTCACATTGAGGACATTGCTTAGGCGGTGGTCAGGGGTTGGGACATTGTCTTGCCCAATGGCCAGTCTGATTGCATTTAAATCAGGGATCTGGGGGTCCAATCTGCTGATCCTGGTGGGGGTCCTATTTCTGTCCCCTGAAGGGGGTTTGCTGACCCGTTTGATTAGTGGGGGCTCTGATGGAAGAGGCAAGCATTTGGAATTTTACTATTCCTTGCTGTTTAGTCTCTTCATCGTGATTATTGAACAATGTAAAGATTAGATTTAGAAGTTTCTGTTGAGGGATTTGAGGGCCATTTTAAGTTTTTCTCTGGGGCTGACTAAGAAATAAATCTCAGATTTGTTTTTTGTTTTTGGGTTTTTTTAATTAATTAATTAATTAATTTTTGTTACAGATGTTTCTCCTTTTCCCCCTACTGATTTCCCCTTCCCTATCCCCCCCCATCCCCAGCTTTGATATCCATCTCTATTATTTATACATGCATATAAATTCTGTGGTTTATCTCTCCCCCACCACCCCCTCTTCTGGGAATTGTCAGTCTGTACCCCACTTCCACGTCTGTGCAACTACCCCATTCCTCAGACTGTTATGTTCATTATATTCCACAAATAAGTGAGATCATATGATACTTGTCTTTCTCTGTTTGTCTTGTGTTGCTTAGAATAATACTTTCCAGGTTCCTTTATGTTGTCTCAATGGATAAAAGATCTTTCTTTCTTACAGCTGCATAGTATTTCATTGTGTATATGTACCACAGCTTTTTTATCAATTCTTCTACTGATGGACATCTGGGCTGTTTTCAGATCTTAGCTATTATAAATAGTGCTGCTACAAACACAGGGGTACATACATTCTTTCTGATTGGTATTTCGGGATTCTTAGTGTATATTCCTAAAAGTGGGATCACTAGGTCAAATGGAAGTTCAATTTTTTAATTTTTTGAGGCAACACCATATTGTTTTTTATAATGGCTACACTAGTCTGCATTCCCACCTGCAGTGTACTAGGGTCCCCTTTTCTCCACTTCCTCGCCAACACCTGGTGTTAGATGATTTGTTGATGGCAGCCATTCTGACAGGTATGAGGTAATACCTTATTGTTGTTTAATTTGCATCTCTCTGATGATTAGTGATGTTCAGCATTTCTTCATATGTCTCTTAGCCACTTGTATGTCCTGTTTGGAGAGAGGTCCATTTTGTTCCTCTTCCCATTTTGTAATTGGGTTGTTGTCTTCCTTTTGTTGAGTTGTGTCAGCACTCTATATATAGTAAAAATTAAACTATTATCTGATATATCATTGGCAATGATGCTCTTCCATACAGTGAGTTGTCTTTCCATTTTGATGATTGTATCTTTTGCAGTGCAGAAGTTTTTGAGTTTGATTTAGTCCCTTTGATTTTCCCTTTGTTTCTGTTGCCTTAGGTGATGTATCAGTGAAAATTCTGCTGAGTATGATGTCTGAAATTTTGTGGCCTACAGTTTCTTCTAGGATTTTTATGGATTCATGAGTCACATTTAAGTTTTTTATCTATTTTGAGTTTATTCTTGTTTATGATGTAAGTTGATGGTCTAGTTTCATTTTTTTTGCAAGTAGCTGTCCAATTTTCCCAGCACCATTTATTAAAGAGGCTTTAAAGTGTCCTTACTCCACTGTATGCTCTTGCCACCTTTGTCAAATATTAATTGAGCATATTGTCTTGGGTCCATTTCTGGGTTCTCTCTTCTGTTCTACTGGTCCATATGCTTCTTCTTGTGCCAGTACCAGGCTGTTTTGATTACAGTGGCTTTGTAGTATAACCTGAAATCTGGTTATGTGATCTCTCCTACTTTGTTCTTTTTCAAGATTGCTGTGGCTATTCAAGGTCTTTTTTGGTTTCATATAAGCTTTTGAAAAATTTGTTCTAGATCTGTGAAATATATCATTGGTATATTGATGAGGACTGCATTAAATCTATAGATTACTTTGGATAATATGGACATTTTAATGATGTTAATTCTTTCAATCCATAAACAAGGTATGTGCTTCTAATTTTTATATCTTCCTGTCTTTCTTTTCTCAATGGTCTGTAGTTTCCTGCAAATAGGTTCTTTATTTTTTGGTTAAGTTTATTCCTAGGTATCTTAACTTTTTTGCCCCAATGGTAAATGGGATTGTTTATTTAATTTCTCTTTTGTGAGTTCATCATTGGTGTACAAGAATGCTCTTGATCACTTGACATTAATTTTGTATCCTACTACTTTGTCAAAGTCATTTATTAAGTCTAGTAAATTATGATGTAGTCTTTGGGGTTTTCTAAGTATAGTATTATGTCATCTGCGAATAATGACAGTTTTACTTGCTCCTTTCCAATTTGAATCTCTTTTATTTTTTCTTCTTGTTTGATTGCTTTGGTTAAGACTTCCAGTAGTATATTAAATAACAGTGGTGAAAGTGGGCATGCCTGTCTTGTTCCTGTTTTTAAGGGAAATGCTTTTAGTTTTTGTCCATTGAGTATGATGTTGGCTGTAGGTCTTTCATATATGGTCTTTATTATGTTGAGATATGATCCCTCTATTCCCACATTGCTGAGCCTTTTTATCAGAAATGGGTGCTTGATTTTGTCAAAATGGGTGCTTCATCTATTGATATGATCATGTGGTTTTTATTTTTCATTTTGTTTATGTGGTGTATCACATTCATTGATTTCCATATATTGTACCAGCCTTGCATCCTGGGATGAATCCCACTGGTCATGGTGAATAGTTTTTTGATGTGTTGCTGTGTCCGATTTGCTAGTATTTTTTTTCAGAAATTTGGCATCTATGTTCATCAGGAATATTGGCCTGTAGTTTTCTTTCCTTGTCATGTCTTTTTGTGGTTGTGGAATTAGAATTATGGTGGCCTCATAAAATGACTTTGAAAGTCTTCCTTCTTCTTAAATTTTTTAAAATAGTTTGAGGAGAATGAGTGTTAGTTCTTCTTCTAATGCTGGGTAAAACTCCCCCGTGAAGCTGTCTAGGCTTGTGTTTTTGTTTGCTTGGAGAGTCTGGAATACATCTTCAATTTCTTCTGTTGTTTTTGGTATGTTCAAGTTTTCTATCTCAAAATTAATATAAAAAAACCAATGGCATTCTTATACACCAATGATGAATTCACAGAAATAGTTTTGGGAGACTATCTGTTTCTAGAAATTTGTCCATTTTGCTTAGATTGTCAAATTTGTTGCCATATAATTGTTCATAGTAGTTGTTAATGATCTTATGTATTTTTGTGGTATCAGTTGTTACTTTTCCTTTTTCATTTCTGATTTTGTGTATTTGGGTTCTCTCTCTTTGTTTCTTGGTGAGTCTAGCTAAGGGTCAATCAATCTTGTTTATTTATTGTATTTTTTGAAAAACCAGCTCTTTGTTTCACTGATCCTTTAATTTTTTGTTTGTTTGTTTCTATGTAATTAATTTCTGCTCTGATCTTTAGTATTTCCTTCCTTCTTCGTGCTCTGGTGCTTTCTTTTTGTTTGCTTTCTAGTCATTTAACTTGTGAGGATAGATAGCCTATTAGAGTTTTTTTTTGTTGTTTTTTTTGAGGTAGGCCTGTAGTGCTATGAACTTCCCTCTCAGTACTGCTTTCACTGCATCCCATAGATTTTGTGTTGTGTGTTCATTGTCATTGGTTTTCAGGAAGTTTTAATTTCTTCCTTGATTGCATTGGTGTCCCATTCATTGTTTAATAGCATGCTATTTATCCTCCATGTGTTCAAATATCTTTGCATGTTCTTGTTGGTATTGATTTCTAGTTTCATGCCATTGTGATCTGAGAAGATGCTTGATGTGATTTCAATCTTCTTGGACTTGTAGA
This sequence comes from Molossus molossus, assembly GCF_014108415.1. Taxonomy (NCBI): domain Eukaryota; kingdom Metazoa; phylum Chordata; class Mammalia; order Chiroptera; family Molossidae; genus Molossus; species Molossus molossus. Next base: position 55,329,256 of record NW_023425399.1, on the reverse strand, counting down.
GACTTAGTTTGTGCCCTAACATGTGGTCTATCTTTGAGAATGTCACATGTGCACTTGAGAAGAATGCAAATTCTCTAATTTTGGGGTGTAATTCTCTGTAGATATCTATTATATCCATTTGGTCTAGTGCATCGGTTATAGTCTCTGTATTTTTGCTCAGTTTTCTCTAGAGGATGTGTCCAGTGATGTCAGCGAGGTATTGAAGTCCCCTGTTATGACTGTATTGCTATCGATTTTTCCTTTGAAGTCTTCCAGAAGATTTTTAATATATTTTGATGCTCCTATATTCAGTGCAAATAGGTTTATCAAGATTATATCATCCTGTTGGATAAAACCTTTCAATATTATGTATTGGTCTTCGTTATCTCTTGTTATGGCCTTCTTTTTGAAATCTATTATTCAGATATGAGTATTGCTACCTCAGCTTTTTTTCCTTTCCATTTGCTTGGAAGATTTTTTCCATTCCTTCACTTTCATCCTATGTGAGATTTTTGGTGTGAGGTGGGTCTCTTGTAAACAACTCATAGATGAGTCATACTTTCTTATCCAATCAGCTACTCTGTGTCTTTTTATTGGAGCATTCAATCCATTTACATTTAAGGTGATTATTGGTATGTACTTATTTATAGCCATTTTTGTTTAGTGTGGTTCTATTTTTCTTACTATTTCTCCTGTTAATTACAGCAATCCTTTCAACATTTTTTGCAGTGCTAGTTTGCTGCTAATATAGTCCCTTAGCCCTTTTTGGCTGGGAGGATATTTATTTTCTTTCTATTTTGAATGATAGTTTTGCTGGGTAGAGTCATCTTTGATTCAGATCTTTGTTTTTTATGACCTTGATTACCTCATGCCATTCCTTTCTGGCTTTCAGTGTTTCTGTTGGGAAGTCAGCTGAGAGCCTTATGGGGGTTCCTTTGTAGGTTACCTGTTGCCTCTCTCTTGCTGCTTTTAGGATTCTCTCTTTGTCTTTAGTTTTTGGCATTTTGATTACTATGTGTTTTGGTGTGAGCCTGTTTGCGTTCTTTTTACTTGGGGCTCTGTGTGTTTCTTGAACTTGAATGCCTTCTTCCTTCTTCAAATTATGGAAGTTTTCTGTCACTATTTCTTCAAATATTTTCTCAAAACCTTGCTCATTTTCTCTTTGGGGACTCCTATGATGTGAATATTATTACGTTTCCAATTGTCCCACAGTTCTCTTAAGCTGTCTTCCTCTTTTTTAATTGTTTTTTTTTTTTTCTTTTGGTTTTCTAATTGGTTTTTTTCTACCCTATCTTCTAATTCACTGATCCAGTCCTCAAGTTTCTTTACTCTGCTATTTAGACCTTCCAATGTGTTTTTCTTATTTCTGATATGTCATTCTTCATTTCTTCTTGGTGGTTTTGAATTTCCAACTGGTTGATTTTTAATATTTCTATATTTTTACTCATGGTGCTCATGTCTTTACACATGCTGTTGAGCTTCCTCAAGATCATGGCTCTGAATTCTAGTTCTGTTAACTTGCTTAACTGCACCTCATTTATTACATTTTTGGTAGAGGTCTCTTGTTCTTTCATTTAGCTTTTGTTTTTGTGTTTCACCACAAAAACTATTACAGTGGTCTTTGGAGCCTGCCAAATTTTCCCTGTGGGTGTTGATGTTCTGCTGTTTGTGGCCCCTCCTCTACGTTTGGAAGTAGCTAGGGAGGACTCATGTTAAACACCACTGTCAAGTCTTAGTTTTCTTGTTAGAGTTGCTTGCCCAGGAATAGTACAGTTATCCTCTAACTTTTTGCCTACAGGCTATCAGTAGCGCTTACCTGAAGAGTCTTAGCTTTTCAGTTGAGTAAAAAACTTTCTCCAGTGTTCAGCGTAAGGGGATTTTCAAAGGGTGGGGCAGATGCTGGTTTTTAATGGGCCTCAATTTGCATTTCAATAGCCAGCGGATGTGGTTGAATTCCCGAGGGATGGGCCTCTCTCTAGAGCCCTGGGAAGGAGTAAGATGACCGTCATCCTGTGTGGTTGCAACTTAGCAAAATCTCTGAGCACCCTCCAAATTCTGAGTATCCCCACACAGTTCCAGTCCAGTCCACCCTCCCTTTGCTGGAGCCCAAGGTAAGTGGCTATGGCTATTTTAGCGTCTGTCCCAGCTCTGTGTTGTGGAGCTGCTTGGGAGTTTAACGCGAGGGCATTGTTGCTCACAGCTAAGGCCGTGGCTGTCTGTGGGTTCTCAGCCCCCCTCTTGTGCCTTCACAATCCTACCAGAATCGAGTCAGTGTCCCTGGTTATATAGTCCTTGCAAACTGCTTTTCTGTTGCTTTTTCCTGATGATTTGTCTTTATTTTCATTGTAATTCCACTTTGGTCCTGGGAGATGGTCTGTGTAGCTTCCATTCACTCTGCTACCACTTTGGAATCTCTACTCAGTATCTTTATATCAGAGCATTCAAACCATTAACATTTAAGGTGATAATTGATATGTACTTATTTATTGCCATTTTTGTTTAGTGTAGTTCTATTTTTTCTTCCAATTTCTTCTACTAATTACAGCAGTCCTTTCAGCATATCTTGCAGTGCCTTTTTTTTTTTTTTTTTTTTTTTTTTTTTGTCTGCAAAGCTCTTTATTTGCCCTTCTATTTTGAATGATTTACCTTGCTGGATAGAGTAGTCTTGGATTCAGATTATTGCTTTTTATGACCTTAACTACTTCGTGCCACCCCTTCTGGCCTGTAGTGCTTCTGTTAAGAAGTCAGCTGAGAGCCTTATGGTGTTTCCTTTGTAGGTCACATGTTGTTTATCTCTTGTTTCCTTTAGGCTTCTCTCTTTCTCTTTAATTTTTGGCATTTTAATTACTACGTGTTCAGGTGTGGGCCTGTTTGGGTACTTCTTACGTGGGACTCTCTGTGCTTATTGAACTTGAGTGCCTTTTTTCTTCACCAAGTTAGGGAAGTTTTCTGTCACTATTTTTTCAAATATATCCTCTTAACTTTCCCCTATTTCTTTCTCTTTCAGAGCTCCTACTATGTGAATATTATTACATTTCCAGTTGTCCCACAGTTCTCTTAAACTATCTTCCTGGTTTTTAATTGTTTTTTCCTTTTGGTTTTCTGATTGGTTGATTTTTTCTACCCTGTCTTCTAATTCACTGATTCAGTCCTCAGCTTCCTCTACTCTGCTGGTTAGTCCTTCCAATGTCTTCTTAATTTCTGCTATGTTATTCTTCATTTTCATTTGGTTGGTTTTCAATGTTTCTATATCTTTACTCATGGTGCTGATGTCCTTACTCATGCTGTTTAGCTTTCTCAAGATCATGTCTCTGAAGTCACCTTTGATAATTTGCTTAGCTGAATTTCATTGATCTCATCTTTGATACATTTCTTTTGTTCTTTCATTTAGCATTTGTTTCTTTGTTTCACCATTTTTGCTATCTCAGTGGGTTTTGGAGCCTGCCAAATTTTTCCTTTGAGTGTTGATGTTCTTCTATTTGTGGCTCCCTCTACTGGGTTTTGATGAGCCTGGGGGGCCCACATTAAACACCGCTGTCAAGTCTTACTTTCCTGGGTACATTTGTAAGCCCAGGAAAGCTTCAGTTATCCTGTAGCTTTTTCCTGGGGCTAGTAGTCTTAGTTACTCAGTGCCTTGGAAAATAGCCCTGATGTTGTGAATAAGAGTATTTCCAGTGGGTGGGATAGATGTTGGTTATTAATGAGCCTCAATTTGCATTTCTTTGCCTCACCTAGGAAAGGCTTAATCTTGCAGGGGGGTGAGGGGGGGTGCTGTTTGCTGCTTTTTCCCACAGCTCTGAGAAGGAGCACACTGGCCACCCTTTTTGTGGCCTCAATTCAGCAAATATTCTGAGTGCACTCCAAATCCCGGGTGTCCCCACAGAGTTTCAGCTTAGTCTGTCCTCCCTCTGTCAGCCCCCATGTGAGTGGCTGTGGCTATTTTAGTGCTCTGTTTTGGCTCTCTGCACTGTCGAGTGGGCTTGGCATTTATTCACCAAGGGCGCTGCTCACAGCTACGACTGCTGCTATCCATGGGTTCCCAGGATGCCACCCTCTCACACCTCTGTAAATCCTACCAGTGACCCTGGTTATATGGTCCTGTCCTGCTGCTTTTTTGTTGCTCTTTTCTGAAGATTTGTCTTTATTTTAGTTGTAATTTCTGTTTGGTCCTGGCAGATCATCTGCGTAGCTTCTATTTACTCCGCCTCCCTTTTTCACATCCTCTGTGCCTATCTTGTGTGCAGCTGATTTGCACAGGCCTTCCTGGTGCCCCAGCACCCTGCAGGTTCTGCAGGAAACTGGATAGCACAGTCCCATTTGGGACCCAACTCTATGCCTATGTTACAGGCTGCTGGGTCCCACAGGCCTCTCTGGTGCTTCAGCACTCTGCAGGTCCCATGAGTAACTGGATCGCACAATCCCTGCTTGGTCACACAGGTTTCTCTGGTGCCCCTGCACGCTGCAGGTCCTGTGGGCAGGCAGCTGGATTGCACCACTCTGTCTTGGGCTCTGGCTTCCCACTGCTCTTGTGAGCTACTGGACTGCTCAGGCCTCTGTGGAGCCTCAGGTCTCACTAATGACTGCTAGGGAGTGTTACTGCCCTGTGGGGCTCAACTCCTGTTCAGCTTTTGTTGTAGTTTTTGGGGATGGGTCTCAGCTGCTGGTCCGTGCTTCTGTTGCCTGGGGATGGATGTCTGCTCCCCAGTCTCTGTCACTGGGTGTATATTTGGATTCTGATCAGGCTGCTACTCTGAGGGATGGCTCTGGGCTCTGGACTGTCTGCAGCTTTTGTGACTGGCACCTTGGGAGCTGCACTACTGTGCACAGGTCTGTTTTGGCACATTGTCCACTGGTCTGATAGTGCCAGGGTTGCTGGTTGGCTCAGGTTGCTTTGCCCTAGCCACTGACGCTGCCTCCTCCCAGGGAAGACCCAGGATCTTCCAAAATGGTGAGACCTCCCCTTGGTGCAAGGAGAAGTGCCCCGAAGGGCCACTTACCATGGTAGCAGACTGCTCCAGTCCACAGCACAGGAACCTTCTGCTCCACTTGGGTTTGGTTGTCCAACTTCATATCTACTCACACTTTTCACACACTAGCTCACTCTCTCTCACACACACCCTCCCTCCACTCCTGCCCGCTGCCATCTTTTTACCTACCTAAATCTTAGATTTAAAATGACAGTCCCTTCTGGGCTAGTGGGAGCTAAGTTATTATATCTTCTCATAGCTTATGTAAGGCAGGATAGAAAGATTTTCGTGTTTTCATTATTTTTCTGGATTATTTCAGAGTAAAGGATCCTATTTTTTTTAATTTGCAACAAATATGAGAGAGAGAAGGGGACATAAACTCTGACAGTCCCTGTAGTTTTTGCTGCTTCCCTGAGGGGGGGAATTCTAAAACAGGGGTTGAGGTAAAGGATTAATAGGGACCAGAGTTGGTTCCCTAGCACATGTGTGAGAGAGTTGAAGCTAGAGTAGAATGTTCAGGGTAGGGTGGGGGGTCCAAAAGTGGGGCTGGAGGAGGAGGCCCTGCTAGAGGGCTGAGGGAAGATGGGGTGGAGTGAGATCCCTGGGGCAAAGGAGGAAACAGAAGAGGTTAGTGAGCTGTCTTCAGAGGGAGGTTTGGGAGGATTAGAGTGCAGTAGGAAAATTTGGGAGGGGGGAGCAAGAATCACATAAAGAGGGGTGTGATGTGAGTGCAAAAGTGCCTGGATGTAAGGAACCTCAGACCATTTTCCTTGCCTTTGACAGAAATCGAAGGTGCCATTCTCAGGCCATTGTGACCCATTGTATTGAGGCCATGCAGTGTTGCAGTAAAAAATGAGTCTCTTGGGACATAGGTCCTAAGCAAGCCCTAGGGTCTGTATATTTTTAGGAGCCATCCTAGGGGTGTTAAATGTTTTTCATGTTGCAGTGTGAGATGTCATGGTCTAGTGGTCCAACAGATACACTAGAGGAAAAAGAAGTCATCCTTGCTTCTCCCCTAGAGTAGAGAGATGTGCAACTCACATATATCAGGCATCCCTAGATATATGGTGAGCTGAGGAAACCTGGTTCCCAAGGAGCGTGTCCTGACCAGCGCTGGATTTTCAGAGGGAAGATTACACAGAAGTGACTGAGAGACCTGACTGTTATATTCCAGACCAGGGATAATAAGACAGCCCAGAGAATCAAACCAGTAGGCTAATAAACACTCACCAGTGAATTAGTGGCTGGTGTTGATGCTGGATTGGCAAGAAAGGTTTGAGGTCTGGTATCTGGCTGAGGACGTGATTTATCCCAGTCCAACAGGAGGCCCGGAGAACTCCAGGGGCCCATGGTTGCCCCCTATGTGGGATCCTCACAGACCTCCCTGGTTTGGGCACCAAATTAAAGGTCTGAGCCAGCAGGAGGTCACATCGACAATGCAAGGCCAGTGTAGAGCAAAATGGCTTTATTGCACTTGCCTGAGTATAGGCAGGCTGACTCCTTAAAAGAGCCCAGTATCAGAATCTCTTTGTCCTCTGGTTTTTATAGGCCCAAACTACAGAAACTAAAAAAAACAAACAAACAAAAAACTACATTAAAAACTCACATTCTCTTGGCACCGCGTAATTGGTGTCAGGGCTGATACAAGTTGTCTCATGGGTAAGGAGTTTGCTCCAGCAGAGGTCTGAGCCATCATTAATATCCTTCTTTTTTATGGTCTCTTCAAGTTTCCCAAGACCATCATTAACCCCTTATCTTTATGGTTCTTCTGGGTGTCAGTCCCAGGATTTTTAGAAAATTGCTCGGGTTAGTTTATGTACAGGAATAACTGGTAAGAATGGAGTTTAATTTTGTTAAAACATTATTAACCCTTTCATTTTGTATACCTGAAAGTAATATAATATTATATGTCAACTGTAAGTATAAAATTAAAATGTATTTTAAAAAAATAAATAACAAATAATTTTTTTATGATGAAAGACAAATTGCATTTTATTCTTCGAGGAAACATTCTCTTGTTCTCCAAGGTAGAGCTGCATCCAGTTTCCTTGATAACCCTTACACTTCTTCCTTTTTTCTATTCAAAACTTTATGATGAATTTTGTCCATCTTGGTCTCATTTGCATTTCCATAGCCTAGAGGGATTTCTGTCACCCAGCAAGTGTTGAATAAATAATGAGTGAATTAATAACAGGAACAAATCAAAGATGCCCACTCTCAACATTATTATTCAACATTTTCCTGAGAATTATAGATATGGCAATAAATAGAAAAAAGGCAAAGTATAAATATTGGAAAGAAAAAAACTAAAACTACAAGTGTTTGCAGATATTATAAATATCTAACTGGAAAATTTAAGAAGAGAATTTACATGATGTTGATAGAATAGTAATATAAAAATACATCACGATTTCCAAAAATCCTATGTCAGAATGTTATCTGGCACAAGGATCATACAACTCAAAATTATTTAAAGCAAGAAAGTTTTGTTTTGTTTTGTTATCTCTCATTAACTAGACAGCCTTGCAATGGTTCTGTCTTTAGCACAGCTAGGTCCAGGTTCTCCAAGATACCAAAACATATTTTTATTTTCCTGTCCATCTGAGTCTCTACCTGTCTCTGCTTACTCCATTCTCCAGTCAGGAATTTTATAATTATCAGGAAGAATGGCCACTGGCAATCCTAGACATATAATTCCAACAGGAAAAGTACTTCTCTTTTTCCATATTCACATATTTTTTCCAGAGAGAATTGTTGGTGGTCAACTTTATGTTGCATTCCAACTATTGGGTCAGTTAGCCACCAAGCCATAGACTGTCATTGGCATTCCAGCCAGGGTCATGTGACTATCCTGTGACTGTGTGTAGCAGGTTAGTGGAAGGTGTGGACATAGATTGGCAGGTTCATCAGCACCACATGGAATGGGAGAAGAATTCATCAGGCAAGAGGTGCTATTACCACCCAAAAAAAGAGAGTGGGCAAGCAGTCTGAAAAGATAAAATCCAGAGCTGAAACACCCCACTACAATACACTTCTGGCTGCTCAGAAGAGAAACACATGCTTCTCACTACACATAAAATCCCTACCTATCTCCTGTTTAAATTATACTTTTATTCTACATAAATTCAAAATATACTCCTCTTCCCAAAGAGAGACAATCCAAAGTCATGTTCAAGTATTTTCTACCACCCCAAAGCCCAAGTCCCTGAGCAATACAGTCCTTTAAGTATGTAGTAGATATGACTCATAATCTGACCAGCCATCCTGAATTACAATTTTAACACATGCTATCTAACATGCTTATTAATGCACTTAGACAAAGAAAAAGATCCAGCAACTTTCTTTCATTTTTTTGCTATCTCTTCAGTGTGTCCATGCAGTCTTTAGTTCCATCTTCCTATTCACAAAGTGACCTTTAGAAGTATCCATTCACCATTTAGCCCATCTATTGAACTTGAGTCTTAATGATTATAGTTACAAGATCTATAGTTGTGCATTTATATGCTACTATAATTTTGTCCATATCCTTCTAAAAATATGAATTCCATTTTTAAGCTCTTTTCTTTGCCCTAATAACTGCATCTCCTTGGATATCCGTTCTTCAGCTTTGAGTGCTATGCTGTGTAATAGGGTGAGAGTTTTCTTCACAGCTTTTGTGATTTTTGAATGGGCTGTACATGTTTGGATGTAAGATACCAAGTTTGCTCAGCTGATAGATGCTGCTTCTCTTTACTGCGCCAACTGTGCATGACCTCCTGGGTTCTCTCATTACTTGTCTCCTATTTCTCTTGTACCCTCCTCACCCCCCATCATCTGAGCACTTTCAAACAGCCACTGCATTGCTTCACCTGAGACAAACCTCCCAGGGCCTCTCTTCTTGACTCATTTTGGGGGTGGGGTAGGAACTCCTGCCAATTACTCAGAACCTAGTTTTTGTGTCCAGACACCTTAACAATTCCTTAGCCCTCTCCCAACCCTGGTTCTTTGTCTTTGACCCATGAGTTAAGGTGACCCCAGGATCCCTGAAACAACATGTTTGGGGTTCTTCATTAATCCAGCCCTCTCTGCATTTCAATTCTCAGGACCTCCTCAAAACATCTGCTTCACTTATGACACTTCTTTGTCATTGTTTCTAGACTGTTCTAGATTAATGAGAGAGGAGGGAAAACAGGAAATGAGAGAGACAGAGAAAGATATCTGTCATTGCCAAGGCTTTGGAGGTGGGACAGGTTATAGGGGCAGTGTATGCTTAATCTGTCTACAATCTGTATCTTTTCCTTTTTTATCCCCATATTAAAAATGATACAACAGCTGACAATAAATGATATGTATAGAATAAGATTAAAGTAGAAATAGATAGTTAGGACTGACAAAAGAAACAGGGGAAAATACTTTAATCCTGAAAGTATCTAAATTGCAGCCTAGTGGCCAGAGTAAAGAGTGCAACTAGACAGTGAACTCCTGGAGGTCAAAGAAGGCATTTCTGCCATGTAGGTATTCTCAGAATTGGGCCCAATCCCAATCCAAGCTGTTCTTTAGTAAATGTTTGGTGAATAAATACATTTATTACTTGGTTCTTTATTAAGCAACACAGTCCTCGTTAACTGAAAGAAGTCAAAATTTCATTGGTGGTAAAATTATTCGTTCTATTAGTAAATTAAAAGCAACTTGTCATAATAGTGTTTTTGACACTGTTTTATAGAAAGTGCAAAGACATTTTTTTTCTTTTTTATTAATTAATTTTTGTTACAGATGTTTCTCCTTTTTTCCCCACTGATTCCCCCCTCTCTCTCCCTCCTGGCCCTCTCCCCAGATTGTTGTCCATATCCACTGTTCATGCATATATGCATATAAGTTCTGTGGTTTATCTCTCCACCACCATCCCCCTCTTTAGGGGATTATCAGCCTGTACCCCACTTCCGCGTCTCTGGGACTACCCAATTCCTCAGACTGTTATGTTCATTATATTCCACAAATAAGTGAGATCATATGAAACTTGTCTTTCCCTGTTTGGCTTGTTTCACTTGGGATGATACTTTCAAGGTCCCTCCATGTAGTCTCAAAGAATAAGAGATCTTTCTTTCTTACAGCTGCGTAGTACTCCATTGTGTATATGTACCACAGCTTTTTTATCCATTCGTCTACTGATTGACACTTGGGCTGTTTCCAGATCTTAGCGATTATAAATAGTGCTGCTATAAACATGGGGGTACATATGTTCTTTCTGGTTGGTGCTTCAGGCTGCTTAGGGTATATTCCTAAAACTGGGATCACTGGGTCAAATGGAAGTTCAATTTTTAATTTTTTAAAGTAATACCATATTGTTTTCCATAGTGGCTGCACCCATCTGCATTCCCACCGGCAGTGTACTAGAGTCCTCTTTTCTCCACATCCTTGCCAACACTTGTTTGATTATTTGTTGATGGCGGCTATTCTGACAGGTGTGAGGTGATACTTCATTGTTGTTTTAATTTGCATCTCTCTGATGATTAGTGATGTTGAGCATTTCTTCATATGTCTCTTAGCCATTTGTCTGTCCTTTCCTGTTTGGAGAGGTGTCTATTTAGTTCCTCTGTCCATTTCTTAATTGGGTTCTTTATCTTCCTCTTATTGAGTTGTATGAGCACTCTATACATATTGGAAATTAACCACTTATCTGATATATCATTGGCAGTTATGCTCTCCCATACAGTGGGTTGCCTTTCCATTTTGATGATTTTATCTTTTGCTGTGCAGAACCTTTTGAGTTTGATGTAGTCCCATGAGTTCATATTTCTTCTTTATTTCTGTTGCCATAGGTGATGTATCAGTGAAAATTCTGCTGCATATGATGTCTGAAATTTTGTTGCCTACAGTTTCTTCTAGGATTATTATGGATTCATGACTCACATTTAAGTCTTTTATGTACTTTAAGTTTATTCTTGTGTAGGTTTTAAATTGATGGTCTAGTTTCATTTTTTTGCACATAGCTGTCCAATTTTTCCAACACCATTTATTAAAGAGGCTGTTTTTACTCCACCATATGCTCTTGCCACCTTTGTCAAATATTAATTGAGCATATTGCCTTGAGTCCATTTTTGGGTTCCAGATTATGTTCTACTAGTCTATATACCTGTTCTGGTGCCAGTACAAGGCTGTTTTGATTACAGTGGCTTTGAAGTATAACCTGAAATCTGGTAAAGTGATCCCTCCAACTTTGTTCTTCTTTTTCAAGATTTTGACATCTTTTTTGGTTCCATATGAATTTTTGAAGAATTTATTCTAGTTCTGTGAAGTGTGTTGGTATTTTGATGTGGATTGCATTGAATCTATAGATTTCTTTGGGTAGTATGGACATTTTTAATGATGTTAATTCTTCCAATCCATGAACAAGGTATGTGCATCAACTTTTTTATATCTTCCTCTATTTCTTTTTTCAACGACCTGAAGTTTTCTGCAAATAGATCCTTTATTTCCTTGGTTAAGTTTATTCCTACGTATCTTAATTTTACTGCCACCATGGTAAATGGGATAGTTTTTTTTAGTTTCTCTTTCTGTGAGTTCATCATTAGTGTATAAGAATGCCATCGATTTTGTGATGTCAATTTTGTATCCTGCCCCTTTGCCAAATTTATTTAAGTCTAGTAAATTTTTTATGGAGTTTTTGGGGTTTTCTACGTATAGTATTATGTCATCTGTAAATTTCACTTTCTCTTTTCCAGTTTGGATCCCTTTTATTTTTTCTTCCTGTCTGATTGCTGTGGCTAAGACTTCCAGTACTACTTTAAATAAGAGTGGTGAAAGTGAGCATTTTATTCTTGTTCCTGTTCTTAAGAGAAATGTTTTTAATTTTTGCACATCGAGGATGATGTTGGCTGTAGGTTTTTCATATATGGCCTTTATTATGTCGAGGTATGTTCCCTCTATTCCCAGATTGCTGAGTGATTTTATTAGAAATGGATGCTGGATTTGGTCGAATGCTTTTTCACCATCTATTGAAATGATCATATGATTTTTATTTTTCATTTTGTTTATGTGGTAGGTTACATTTATTGATTTGTGAATATTGTACCAGCCTTGTATCCCTGGGATGAATCCCACTTGGTCATGATGAATGAATTTTTTGATGTATTTCTGCATTCGATTTGCTAGTATTTTGTTCAGGACTTTGGCATCTATGTTCATTAGAGATATTAGCCTGGAGTAATCTTTCTTTGTAATGTCTTTTTCTGGTTTTGGAATGAGAATTATGCTGGCCTCATAAAATAAGTTTGAAAGTCTTCCTTTTTCTTGAAGTTTTTGAAATAGTTTGAAGAGAATGGGTGTCAGTTTTGTTTTGAATGTTCAGTAAAACTCCCCTGTGAAGCCATCTGGGCCTGGGTTTTAGTTGCTGAAAGAGTCTTGATTACATCTTCAATTTCTTTTGTTGTTATTGGTCTGTTCAAGTGTTCTACCTCTTCCCGGTTTAGTTTTAGGAGACTATGTGTTTCTAGATTTTTGTCCATTTTGCTTATATTGTCAAATTTGTTGCTGTATAATTGTTCATAATATTTGTTAACAATAATTTGTATTTCTGTGGTGTCAGTTATTATTTCTCCTCTTTCATTTCTAATTTTGTGTATTTGCGTTCTCTCTCTGTTTCTTGGTGAGTCTAGCTAATGGTCCATCAATCTTGTTAATCTTTTCAAAGAACCAGCTCTTTGCTTATTTGATCTTTGAATGGTCTTTTATTTTTTGGTCTCTATGTTATTTATTTCTTATCTGATCTTTACTATTTCCTTCCTTTTACTTGATCTGGGGTTTTCTTTTTGTTTGCTTTCTAGTTCTTTAAGTTGTAAGGTTAGATATTCTCTTAGACATTTTTCTTGCTTCTTGAGGTAGGCCTGTAGTGCTATGAACTTTCCTCTCAGAACTGCTTTTGCTGCATCCCATAGATTTTGTGTTGTGTGTTCATTTTCATTGGTTTTCAGGAAGTTTTTAATTTCTTCCTTGATTTCCATGGTAACCCACTCATTGTTCAATATCATGATTTTTTAGCCTCCATGTTTTCAAACGTCTTTGCATGTTATTGTTGCAGTTGATTTCTAGTTGCATGCTATTGTGATCTGAGAAGATGCTTGATATGATTTCAATCTTCATGAACTTGTAGAGACTTAGTTTGTGTCCTAACATGTAGTCTATCTTTGAGAATGACCCATGTGCACTTGAGAAGAATGTGAATTCTGAAGTTTTGGGGTGTAATTCTCTGTAGATATCTATTAAATCCATTTGATATAGCGCCTCATTTAGAGTCTGTGTTTCCTTGTTAATTTTTTGTCTAGAATATCTATCCAGTGATTTCAGCAGCATATGTAAATCCCCTGCTATAATTGTATTTCTGTTGATTTCTCCTTTGAAGTCCTCCAGAAGATTTTTTATATATGTTGGTGCTTCTATACTGGGTGCATGTATGTTTTCCAAGGTTATATCTTCTTGTTGGATATATCATTTCGATATTATGTAGTGGCCTTCTTTATCTCTAGTTATGGCCTTCATTTTGAAATCCATTTTATCAGATATGAGTATTGTTACCCCAGCTTGTTTTTGCTTTCTGTTTGCTTGAAAGATTTTTTTCTATTCCTTTACTTTCAACCTATGTGAGTCTTTTGTTGTGATGTCTGTCTCTTGTAAACAACATATATATGAGACATGCTTTTCTTATCCAGTCAGATGCTCTGTGTCTTTTTATTGGAGCATTCAAACCATTGACATTTACGGTGATTATCTATGTGTACTTATTTATTGCCATTTTTGTTTAGTGTGGTTAAATTTTTCTTCCTATTTCTTCTACTAATTACAGAAATCCTTTTAGCATATCTTACAGTGCTGGCTTAGTGTTATTATATTCCCTTAGCCTTTTTTTCTCTGGAAACTTATTATTTACCCTTCTATTTTGAATGATAGCCTTGCTGGATAGAGTAGTCTTGTATTCAGGTTCTTGTTTTTCATGACCTTGATTACTTCATGCCACTTCCTTCTGGCCTGTAGTGTTTCTGTTGAGAAGTCAGCTGAGAGCCTTATGGGGGTTCCTTTGTAGGTAACCTGTTGCTTATATCTTACTGCTTTTAGGATTCTCTCTTTGTCTTTAATTTTTGGCATTTCAATTACTATGTGGCTTGGTGTCAGCCTGTTTGGGTTCTTCTTACTAAGGGCTCTCTGTGCTTCTTGAACTTGAATGCCTTCTTCCTTCACCAAGTTAGGAGAGTTTTTTGTCATTATTTCTTCAAATGTATTCTCTAACCCTTGCCCATTTTCTTCCTCTTCGGGGACTCCTATGATGCGAATGTTATTACTTTCCCAGTTGTCCCACAGTTCTCTTAAGCTATCTTCTTGTTTTTTAATTGTTTTTTCATATTGGTTTTCTGATTGGTTGATTTTTTTCTACCCTGTCTTCTAATTCTCTAATCCACTCCTTAGCCTCCTCTACTCTACTGTTTAGTCCTTCCAATGTGTTCTTAATTTCTGCTTTGTCATTCTCCATTTCCACTCGGTTGGTTTTCAATGTTTCTATATCTTTACTCATGGTGCTGATGTCCTTACTGATGCTGTTGAGCTTCCTCAAGATCATGTCTCTGAACTCTACCTCTGATAATTTGCTTAGCTTCATTTCATTTATCTCATCTTCATAGAGTTCTCATGTCTTTCATTTAGGATTTGTTTCCTTGTTTTACCATTTGTGCTATCTCAGTGGGTTTTGGAGCCTGCCACATTTTCCCAGTGTGTGTTGGTGTTCTGTTGTTTGTGGCTCCCTCTATTGCTTTTGGATGAGCCTCGGTGGGCCCACGTTAAACTTCACTGTCAAGTCTTACTTTCCTGGGTAGATTTGCAAGCCCAGGAAAGGTTCTGTTATCCTCTAGCTTTTTCCTGGTGGCTAGCAGTCTCAGTTACTCAGTGACTTGGAATGTAGCTCTGCCATTCTGCATAAGATGATTTCCAGAGGGTGGGATAGATGCTTGTTATTAATGAGCCTCAATTTGTATTTATTTTCCTCACCTAAGAAAGGCCAAATCTCTGGGGGAGGGAGGTTGCTGTTTTTTCCCACAGCTCTGGGAAGAAGCACACTGGCCACCATCCTTTGTGGCCACAACTCAACAAAAACTCTGAGTGCCCTCCAAATCCTGGGTATACCCACAGAGTTCCAGCCCTGTCTGCTCTCCCTCTGCCATAGCCCCTAGGTGAGTGGCTGTGGCTATTTTAGTGCTTAGTCCAGGTTCTCTGCTCTATGGATCAGGTTTTGTCTTTATTCCCCAAGAACGCTGCTCACAGCAAAAACTGCTGCTGTTTCTGGGCGCCCAGCCCACCACCCTCTCATGCCTCCACAGATCTTACCAGTGTCCCTGGTTTTGTAGTTCTGTCCTGCTGCATTTCTGTTGCTTTTTTTCCCAAGGATTTGTCTTTATTTTAGTTGTAATTCCCATGTGGTCCTGAGAGATTGTCTGTGTAGCTTCTATTCACTCTGCCTCCATTTTCATATCCTCTATTTCTATCTTGTGAGCATTTGGATCGCACAGGCCTTTCTGGTGCCCCTGCACTCTGCTGGTCCCCCGGGTAACTGGATGACACAGTCCCTTTGGGGACCCAACTCTATGCCTATGTTATGGGCTGTTGGGTCAAACGGGCCTCTCTGGTGCTTCAGCACCCTGCAGTTTTCCTGAGTAGTTGAATGGTACTGTCCCTGCTCGGTCACACAGGTCTCTTTGGTGCTTCAGCACCCCACACGTCCCACGAGATCGCACAGTCCCTGCTGGGTTGCACAGTCCTCTCTGGTGCTCCTGCACCCTGCAGTTCCTTTGAGCGGGCAGCTGCATTGCACCAGTCCCTTTCAGGTTCTGGCTTCTCATTGCTTCTGTGAGCTACTGGACCACACAAGCCTCTGTGGAACCCCGTGTCCTGCCGCTGGAGGCTGGGCAGTGCTGCTGCCCTGTGGAGCTCAATTTCTGCTCAGCTTTTGCTGTAGTTTTTGGGTGTGGGTCTCAGCTGCTGGTCTGTGTTTCTGTTGCCTGGTGATGGATGTCTGCTCCCCAGCCTCTGTTGTTGGTGGTATATCTCAACTCTCATCAGGTTGCTACTATGGGGGATGGTGCTGGGCACCGGGCTGTCTGCATCCTCCCGGGCACCTTGAGAGCTCCACTACTGTGCACCTGTCTGTTTTGACACAGTGTTTCCACTGGTCTGATGGTGCCAGGTGCACTGGTGGGTTCAGATTGTTGGGCCCTAGCCACTCCCACTGCCTCCTCCTAGGAAAGACCTGGGATGTTCTAAAATGGTGGGACCTCCCCGTGGCATAAGGAGAAGCACTCTGAAGGGCTGCTTACTGCAGTATCCAGCTGCTCCCTTCCACAGCACAGGAACTTTCTGCTCCATGCTCTGCACTGCTCTGGTTTGGTAGTCCACGTTCACGTCCACTCACACTCTCACACACACTCACCCTCCCTCTGGTCCTGCCCGCTGCTATCTTCCTCCAACTATCTATGGTATTTTTGTTATAGCAGCTCAAACTAAGACAAAAATATTTTCCTGAACAGTAGAGAGGAAAGCATAAAAACAGAGAAAAGAGAGCTGATGACATCATTGGAGCATCTGAATCCAGCCATTCCTGAAGACTACCTTAGACTCTTTAGTTTCATGAACTAATAAATTTCTCTCCTTGTTTAAATTATTCTGTGTGTGTGTGTGTGTGTGTTTTTTTTTTTTTATTACTTGGAAATAGAAGAAAAAAAGAGTAATCACATCTGTAATAAGATGGAAAATTTTTTTCATTTCCAGAATCTTCTTAGGGATGGCAATGTCTCTGTTTGGAAGAAATATTTTTAAGAGAACTGGGCTGGCTCTTGAAAGTAAGAATCCAAGGGGCCTGATTGTGGAAAGATCCTTTATGGGAGATAAAGGGAGAGATGTTCTCCTGACTTCACCAAGGGAAATCATACCTTGTATGGACTCCCTTCTGAGCCCTAAGTCCATGTGCAAATGTAGTCTGAATATAAAATAGACTGTGCATTAAGGCAGAGAGAACACAGCAATGCAACTCGATGGCCAGGCTGCAGTGGGTGTCCCAGCACTTGGTGGGTGAGGTAGGTAGAGAAGTGTACCCTTTCCAGCCTCCCATGTTGCAGAAGTCAGAATGTGAACTCGGCATTTCTCAGACGCCCTCACAGCTTGAGTTCTGATGTAATTTGTCTTTCAGCCACAGAGCCACACTCTGTGTAAATTTGGAACACAGATTGGGGCAGAGCTCTGCCAGCTCTGCTTTTTCTGTAGCAGAAAACCCAGTGTCACAGTGACCAACAGGGTCTTTCCTATGTCCAACATCCCACCTGCTTTTGGTTACTTGATCTGCAGGTTTGGAGAGGTCATGTGCAGAGCTTTTGGTTGCTATTGGTGTGAATCTAGTGAAATCATGAGGGTTGACCCCTCCTTCTTAGTGATGTCAGGAGGGGCAGGTCCTCTGCCAGTTCAGTTTTGTAGTGAATATGAGGATCACTCCTAAAGGTCCAGAGGAGAGTCATTCCTCCAGCCCTGCCAGAAAGTTACAGTCACTTAATCCCCTGTATGAAAAACTTTCTGATCAGACACTGAAAGGAGTCACAACCCTGACAGTTGAGAGCCAATTCTAGGTGATATATAAGAAAGGGTTGGATGGGGCTGGCCCTCCTCTTGAACATTTGAATGGTTCGGGGTATTGCCCATCCTTGAGCACCATTCCCTGAGTACCTGGATCCCCCGAACAGACTGGGTTGGTCCAGCCCCGACTGTTGGGCTATTCTCATCAAAGGCCAGAACAGCAGTACTGGTGTTCTGGAAGGGTAGAAGTGGCTGCCTCTGGGGCAGCTCAAGGCAGCAGGAGCCTATGTCCTCTCTGCCTGGAGGAGGTAGGAGCCAACATCCTGAGAACATATGGCTGTAAGGTGATCCTGCCAGCCATTTTCTGCCATTCATTTCCACAAACCCTACCTGGGGTGAAGCTAAGTGGTCACTCTTCAGCTCAGAAAGGCAGGAAATAGCAGAGAATTGTTGGCTCCATCCACCTGTCAGGGGCTGGGTCACTGTGGAAAGGTGTGAAACACAGGGAATAATGGGAAAAAGTCCATCGGCTCCCCAGTGGGACTCAGACCTTTACTAAACTTTGCAACAATTCACTTGATGCAAGCAGGTGGTTTGAACAAAATTAGCACTTACTATGTTCTGTGCTCAGAGATGGGCCTTTTACATATATTTAACTTGATTAATGCTTACAACAGCTCTGTTATGTAAAAATGATTTTATCCCCATGTACAGATGAAGAAACTAAGGCACAGAAAGGTGAAATAACTGGTCACACAGATTTTTTCCCCAGTTTTATTGAGAAATAATTGACATACATTACCATGTAAATTTAAGGTATACAGTATGATGATTTGATTTTTATATTTTGTGAAATATATGTAATAGGTTCAGCTAATCTCTATCTTCTCATATAGATACAATAACAAAAAAAGAAAGAAGAAAGGAAAAAAATTCTTCGTATGATAAGAACTTTTAGGATTTACTCTCTTAACAACTTTTCCATACATCTACAATAATTCTGTTGTACATTATGTTCTTAGTATTTATTTATTTTATAACTAGAAGTTTTTACCTTTTGACCACTTTCCTCCAATTCCCCCTTCCTCCCCATCCCACCTCTGGTAACCACAAGTTTGATCTCTTTTACTGTGAGTTTGGATTTGTTTTTTTACTTACTTATTTATCTATTTATTTATTTATTTAAAATTTTCACCTGAAGATATTTTTTCTATTTATTTTCAGATAAAGTGGGAGGGAGGGAGGAGGATGGGAGAAAGAAACCTCGATGTGAGAGAGACACATCGACTGGTTGCCTCCCACACAACCCTGACCAGGGCCAGGAACCAAATCACAACTGAGGTACATACCCTTGACCAGAATTGAACCTGTGACTCATTGGTACATGGGCCAATGTTCTAACCACTGAGCTAAACCAGCCAGGGCTGGATTTGTTCTTTTTAAAGATTCCACATATAAATGAGATCATACAGTATTTGTCTCTTTTCTGTCTGGCTTATTTCACCTAGTATAATGCCTTTAAGTCCCATTCATGTTGTCACAAATGGTAAGACAGCCTCAATTTTTAAAGCTGACTAATATTACATTGAATATGTATATGACATTTTTTTATTCATTAATCTGTCAATGGACATTTAGGGTGTTTCCATGTCTGAGCGCCAGGATTTGAGCCCAGTCATGGAGTAAAAACAACCTAGCCCTTGAGGGGAGCTAGGCATAGAGTAATACAGGAGGAGCCAGGGCTGGGTTGTCATGAGGGGAGGAGCTCAGGTTTCAGCTAAGTTTAATGGATGGCTGAGGGATGCAGAAGGAGTTGTTTTGGGAGCAGTGAAAGCAGGCAGCTGATATCTGATAAGATAGCCTTGACTGAGCCAAAGGCTTTGAGTAAACCCCACACCCAGGTTAAACATGGGGGGAACATGGGGATCCTAAAGCTAGACAAATATGTCAAATATGTGGTAACTGACCCCTTCTGAACTCCTACACATACACATACATGCACACACACACACACACACACACACTTATATATATATACACAAACATCCATGTACACACATGTGCATATATGCACGCATGCACACGCCCATACATAAACATAATTTATGCATGCACACACACTCACATGCCAATTCCTGTGAGAGTATGTTTATTAAAGCTGTGGGCAGTGAACTAAACAGGCTTAAAGTAGAAGAAGAAACAGGAAAGAAAGTCAAAGAAAAAGACGTCTTGGAGACAGGTTTAGGGGTAAGCCCAGGATGAGCTGCTGCTGCCTGCTGGCACCCTTGTTGCAACTTTCATGGGGTCTCTCGGAGTTTAGGAGAAAAACAGCAGAGATATAAGGCATGGGTATGTTCTAGCAAGAGCATGCAGTAGCTTTGTCTTGAGGCTTTTTATCTTTCTTCAGCCCACTGGAGTCCTAGAGGAGTCTCAGGGCAGGGTTTTAACAGAATATTCATTAGTTTTTCAGGTGTGTTCTTCAATATGTTGATCCATCAAAATGTTCATATAAAGGGGTCAAGGGTTATTTTCTAGTTAGTTTTATTTTTAAGGAACATCACTGAAGAGGGACCAGGACTGAGGCTGTTCTGTCCTGGGATGGTTTGGAATGTGTAAACCATTTACTCCTAAGTGTTTTTTGTTAGGGAAGATAAACTTTGTGATTCATTAGCTGACTGTAAATTGCTCAAATTGTTTGGCCTTGTTTAATTACTTTGTCTCAGTTGTCCTTATTCCACTTTCTGATAAATTTCCCTAGCTTCTTACTATCCTGCCACACTAGAATCTCTGTCTTAAGAAAATAATCTGAAATATGAGAGCTCTATGCACAAAGATGCCCATGACAGAATCATCTATAACAATGAGAAATTGAAAACAATCCAAATGTTCAGTGATAATCATGAAAAATAATAATAATAATGACACATCTGTTGGTAGTGAGAATGGCACCAGATGTTACATCAGTGGAGTCAAACCAGATCATGATTTAGTAACCTCAGCACTTGAGTTCTGCCTAAAAAGAATTCAAAGATAAATTCAAAGCCAAGACTCAAACTATAAGATAAGTTTATTTAAAAAGTTACAGAGGTAGAAATGAGCTAAAGGCAAAAGAAGGGCCCTTGGAGCTTAGGAGAAAGAGAGAGGCAAAGAAAACATGCCTAGATGGGGAGGGAGTAGGAGAAGAGGGGGGAGAAAGTAATGAGATGCTCCATAGAGAAAGCTGCACTGGGTCCTCCATCTTGAGGGTATTTATCTTGAGGTCTCAAGGGAGGATCCCCACAGAATATTCATCTGCTTTCCAGGTGTGTCCTTTCAGGGTCATGGTCTCCACTGATTGGTCAGTGCCAGGATAGAAGGTCATTAGTCAATGCAGCTAGTCCTGAGTCAGCCATGGACTTGTCTGGTTTTGCTGCTTTTCTGAGCCTGAAGCTGAAACACAACTGAGACCTAGATGTATTTGATGTGAGTCAGAACCTCATTGTCCTGGGGGCTTAATGCTAAAGAGCTATTTTCTGGACCCCTTGTTGGTTTCCCCTCTGAGGGGGTCTAATCCACATGACTAACAACTTGCCAGGGGAGGAAAGGTCAGGGGAGAGTCCATACTTCATGGCCAGTGAGTGATATGCTAGGGGAAGAAAAGTTACCCTGGGGTTGAGGTCCTTGTTTTTCCAGTTTTGCCCATTGCTAGACACACATTCATAAGATGGGATATTGTGCAGTCATTAAAAAGATTATTAAAAACAGTTTTTAATCATTTGCAAATATATGGGGGATAAAACAGGTTACAAAACATGTTCTCAATCACAGAGAAGTGTGCCTGGAAGAAAAACTAGAAGGAAATAAAATTTTCATAGAAATTTACTTGGGTTCTAGTAGAATTAATTTATTTACTGATGATTTTTTGTACCTTTAGTAATTTTCAAGCTGTGCACAATGACCAGTCATTTCCTGACCAATGAAGGAAATAGAGGAATAGCTCTATTTTATACACCCAGGTTCTCTTTCTCTCAACCCTCAATGTGGTGAGAGACCAGCAAGCTCACTCCAAGAATAGCTTGGGTTATGGACTCAGCAGGCCACTTTTACTCAATTCCACTGAGTGACAAGACAAATGGGCTAAGACAACACAGATGAATGCAAACTCCTAACTAGGACACCAAAAATTAATTGCATAAATATAGGATGGGGGGAAAAAACATGAAAACTGTTCAGAGGCTTTAGCCAGCCATAAACTAACCATATAACCAACATTTAAAGAAAGCTTCCTCATATCTTAGGTTACATCACAAGAGGCAGAAAGGGGGAGATGGTAGTCACAGACAGGCCGCATCTGGAATTCCGATTACAACTTTCAGTCCCCCAAGATTCTCTGCCAACCCATCTCCTCCCCACTCTGGGGACAAAAGTTAGGCTTACATGGGGTCGGAGAGATTTCTTTCTTGCTCCTTACTGTCTGGTACAAGGAAAGTGAAAGGGATAAAAAGAGACCAAGAGAAAAGCTGTCAAAAGCTGAGAAAATAATTCCCCTCTACATCAACTGTATAATTGGGCTAACTCTGCAGTATTTGTGTTTCTGGTCCTTTGATTCTCTTTGTTTACATAACTCCTGATTGGAACATTTGATGTGGCTTTTGTGTGGTTCTAAACTCAATCCTCCCTGGTAATGTATATGAATGTGTTTCTGATGGATGTTTTCCAGAGCCTGTTGTTGCCTCAATTATGGTATAATGAACAAGAATTGTTTCTATTTGTAAAACAGCCCAGCCATTTTCCAATTCCCAATTTGTGGGACAGTGTTTCTTAATTAAGCACAAAGACGTGATACTTCATCCATTGTAAAGATCCACAGAGAAGCAGTGATGGAGGTGCAGGGAAAGGAAGGAAGGCCTGGTAAACTTAGGTGGGCCCAAAGGGGCCTGGGTAGCACAGTTAGAAGCTCCCAGAAGGCAAGGGCTATGCTAGATCAGCTGTGGTGCCAGCACAGTTTCTAGAAGAGGAGAGAGGAATCCCTGCGCTGGACCTGGAGCCATGGCCTTGTAAGGCTGAGCAGGGGACCCTTTCCCTCCCTGATGTGTAAAATTTGTCACTAAGAGCAGATCTCTGGAAATAGCTGACTGGGTTAGACTCTGGCTCCACACTCAGTAGTCATGCATTCCTGAGCAAAGAACAAAATTCACCTAAAAGATGAGAATAAGTAAAATAATGATGGCCCTACCTCCTGCTGTGAGTGGACAGCTTGAATGAACAAACACACAAATAGTTCTTAGAACAGCTCCAGACAATGGTGAGCAGCAATAAATTTTGCTCTGACATTTTTTCTGAAAACAGCACCCTAGTTTCCTGGGACACCCTTCCCAATCCCCTGTCAAAATTGCTGCTGTGAGCTGCTGCTATTCCTGGTCCTTCAGGAAGAGCTGGACATGCTGAGGGACTCATGCCAGGTCCATCCTGGTGGCAATCTAGCAGCACAAAGCATGACAGGACATTCCTGAAAGGGTGCTGGTGGAAACATGGACCATACCTCTTGAAGTGAGCTGTACTACACCAGAGATAACCTGTGGGTGAGCAGCCCCATACAGAACGCTGTGATGGTTTGGCAGGAGCACTAGCAAATTAGAAGGGCCTTGAGCCAGCACTGGCCCATGAGCTGTGAGAAGGGGGAAAGCAAAGGAACCCCACAAAGGGTCTGGGAAGGAGAAACACTCAAAAGTTCAAGACAGTGGCTCTTTTCCGCTGTGTGGATAAATTTTAACAACTGGCACAGCAGTCCTGGTCCCTGATTATGTAACCTTATGGAATCCAAATCTATCCTGAGTCTCTCCTGCTGCAGAGGAGTCAGTTCTCACAGCTCAGCTGGAACTGGAGCATGCTCACCTCCAGTGCAACAGTGAAAGTTGAGAACCAGTGCTTTCCAGACCCTAGGTACCTGGCCATTCCAGGTCCAGAAAGGCAATAATGTGTGTCCCCAACCAACTCCCAATACTTCAGAAGGCCTAATCAAATGTGGAGAATGGACCACAGTAGGTCTCTTGTTTTGGATGAGAATCCCCTCAACCTGAGGAGTGGCACTTGGGATGGGGGGCTCACACTACTCAGATGCATTCATTGATGATTGGCTACATGGCTCTATGGTTACAACAGCAGTTAGTGCCACTTCAAAGAAAAGGTGCATACTGCCTACCAAGCACTGACCTGAGGTGTTTTGTTCGGTTTTGTTTTGTTAATGTTCACCCGAGGATATATATTTTTTTCCATTGATTTTTAGAGAGACTGAAAAAGAGGGAGAGAAAGAGGGAGAGATAGAGGGAGAGTTAGAGAGAAACATCAATGTGAGAGAGACATATCAATAGGTTTCCATCATGAATGACCCTGGTCAGGCTGGGGATTGAACTTGCAACCCAGGTATGTTCCCTGGAATCAAAGCCACAACCCTTCAGTACATGGGCTGACACTCTAACTGCTAAGTCAAACCAGACAGGGCTCAAGCTGAGCTTTTTAATAGACTATCTCACTGAGTCCTCACAACCACCCTATAAGGCCATCACTATTACTATCATTTCCATTTTTTTTAAATTTATCTTTATTGTTGAAAGTATTACAAATGTGTCTCCTTTTTTCCCCATCGACACCTTTCTCCCCACTCCACCCTGACCCCCCCACTCTTGACATCATCAAATTATTGTCTGTGTCCATTGGTTATGTATATATGCAATAAATTCTTTGGTTTATCTTTTCCCACCCCCTCCCCCTTTCCTCTCAGTGTTATCAGTCTGTTCCCTGTTTCCATGTCTTTGTGTCTATTTTGTTAGTCAACTTATTTTGTTCATCATATTCCACAAAAAAGTGAGATCATGTGATACTTTTCTTTCTCTGACTGGCTAGTTTTGCTTAGCATAACACTCTCCAAGTCCCTCTATGTCATCTCAAATGGTGAGAGATCTTTCTTTCTTACAACTGCATAGTATTCCATTGTGTAAAAGCACCACCGTTTTTTTATCCTCTCATCTGCTTATGGACATTTGGGCTGTTTTCAGATCTTTGCTATTATAAATAGTGCAGCTATGAACACAGGGGTACATATATTATTTCTGATTGGTGTTTCAGGCTTCTTAGGATACATTCCAAGAAGTGGGATCACTAAGTCTAATGGAAGGTCTATTTTGAATTTTTGAGGAAACACCATATTGTTTTCCATGGGGGCTGCACCAATCTGCATTTCTACCAGGAATGTACTAGAGTACCCTTTTCTCCACATCCTGGCCAGAACTTGTTTTATGATTTGCTGATGGTAGCCATTCTGGCAGGTGTGAGGTGATACCTCATAGTTGTTTTCATTTGCATCTCTCTAATGATTAGTGATGAGCATTTTTTCACATGTCTCTTGGCCATTTGTATGTTCTCTTTGGAGAAGTGTCAATTCAGGTCCTCTATCCATTTTTAATTGGATTATTAGTCTTTTGTTGAGTTGTATGAGTACTTTACATATTTTCAAAATTATTTCCTTATCTGATGTATCATTGCCAAATATGTTCTTCCATACAGTGGGTTCTCTTTTAACATTGATGCTGGATTCATTTGCTGTGCAGAAGCTTTTTTAATTTGATGTAGTCCCATTTATTAATTTTTCCTTTGTTTCTATTGCTGTAGGCAATATATCAGTAAAAATTCTGCTACATGTAATGTCTGAGATTTTGCTGCCTACATTTTCTTCTAGTATTTCCATGGTTTTAGAACTTACATTTAAGTATTTTATCCAATTTCAGTTTATTCTTATGTATGGATTAAGTTGGTGGTCTAGTTTCATTTGTTTTGCATATACTTGTCCAATTTTCCCATCACCATTTACTGAAGAGACTGTCATTACTCCACTGTATGTGCTTGCCTCCTTTGTCAAGTATTAATTGAGCATGATATCTTGGATTGATTGCTGTGCTCTCTGATCTGTTCCACTGAATAATATGTCTGTTCATGTGCCAGTACCAGGCTGTTTTGATTACAATGGCTTTATAGCATAACCTGATATCCAGTACTGTGATCCCTCCAATTTCGTTCTTCTTTTTCAAGATTACTGTGGCTATTCAGGGTCTTTCTTGGTTTCATAGAAACATTTGGAGTATTTGTTCTAGAAATGTGAAATATGCTATTGGTATTTTAATAGAGATTGCATTGAGTCAATATGTTGCTTTGGTTAGTACGGACATTTTAATGATGTTGATTCTTCAAATTTATGAACATGGTATATGCTTCCACTTTTTTTATATCTTTCTCTGTTTTTTTTCTCAATGTCCTGTGGTTTTCTGAGAACAGGTCTTTTATCTCTTTGATTAAGTTTATTCCTATGCATCTCAATTGTTTTTTGCAATAATAAATGACATTGTTTTTATAGTTTCTCTTTCTGTGTGTTCATTATTGGCGTATAAAAATGCCACCAATTTTTGTATGTTAATTTTGTATTCTGCAACTTTGTTGAATTCCTTTATCAAATCTAGTAGTTTTTTGGTAGAGTCTTTAGGGTTTTCTATGTACAATCTCATGTCATCTGTAAATAATGACAGTTTCACTTCCTCCTTTTCAGTTTGTATGCCTTTTATTTTTTCTTCATGGCTGATTGCTCTGACTATGACTTCCAAAATAAGAGTGGTGAAAGCAGATATCCATGTCTTGTTCTTGTTCTTAAGGAAACTGCTTTTAGGTTTTGTACATTGAATATGATGTTGGATGTAGGTTTGTCATATATGGCCTTTATTATGTTGAGGAATGATTCCTCTGTTCCCACTGTTCTAAGAATTTTTATCAAAAATGGGTGCTACATTTTGTCAAATGCTTTTTAGCATGTAATCATTGATATAATCATATGATTTTTATCTTTCATTTTGCTTATGTGGTATATCATATTTATTGATTTGTGAATATTATACCAGACTTTTATCATTGGAATAAATCCCACTGGTCGTGGGGGATAATTTTTTAATATATTGCTGGATCTGATTTGCTTATATTTTTGTTGAGGATTTTGACATGTATGTTCATCTGGGACATTGGCCTGTGATTTTATTTCTTTGTATTGTCTTGACCTGGTTTTGGAATTAAGATTATGCTGGCCTCATCAAAAGAGCTTGGAAGACTTCCTTCTTCTTGAATTTTTTGGAATAGTTTGAGGAGGATAGGTGTTAGTTCTTCTTTGAACGTTTGGTAATACTCCCCTGTGATGCTGTCTATACCGGTGCTTTTGTTTGTTGGTATTTTATTGATTAGTGCTTCAATTTCCTTAGTAGTTATTGGTGTTTTCAGGTTTTCTGACTCTTCCTGGTTGAGTTTTGAAAGATTGTAAGATTCTAGAAACTTGTCAATTTTGCATACATTGTCCAATTTGTTGGCATATATTTATTCATAGTATTTTCAAACAATCCTTTGTATTCCTGTGATGTCGGTTGTTACTTCACATATTTTGCTTCTGATTTTGTTTATTTGGGTTCTCTTTTTTTGTCTCTTGTTGAGTCTGGCTAAAGGTTCATCTGTCTTCTCTCTCTTTTCAAAGAACCAGCTCTTGGTTACACTGATCTTTTGAATTGTTTTTTTTTTTTTTTTTTTTTTTTAGTCTCTATATAATTTATTTCACCTTCTGATCTTCATTATTTCTTTCCTTCAACTTTCTCTGTTTTTGTTGTTGTTGTTGTTGTTGTTTTGCTCTCTTTCTTATTATTTATGTTGTAGGGTAATTTTTGTTATCAATTTTTCTGGTTTCTTAAAGTAGGCCTGTAATGCTATCCACTTTCCTCTCAAGACTGCTTTTGTGGTACCATAGATTTTGTGTTGTGTGATCATTTTCATTTGTTTCCAGGATGGTTCTTTTTATTATTATTTTATCCTTGATCTCATTGGGAATCCATTCATTGCTTCATAACATGCTATTTAGCCTCCATTTTTTAATGTTTTTGAGTGTTGGCATTGTAATTGATTTCTGGTTTTATACCATTGTGATTCAAGAAAATGTTTGATATGATTTTAATCTTCTTGAACTTGCAGAGATTTAGTTTGTGTCCTAGCACGTGGTCAATCTTTGAGAACGTCCTATGTGCACCTGAGAAAAATGTATATTCTGCAGCTTTGGGTGAAATTTTCTGTAAATGTCAATAAAATCAATCTGATCTAGTATGTTGTTTAGGGTCTCATTTTCTTGTAAACTTTTGTATAAAAAATCTATCTAATGATGTCAGTGGGGTATTAAATTCCCCTAGTATGATTGTATAGATGTGGATCTATCCCTGAAAGTCCTCCAAAAGTTAGAGTTTTTTGTTCTGAGGTGAGTCTCTTGTAGACAACATATATATAGGTCATTTTTTTTTTTTATCCATCTAGCTACTCTATGTCTGGTTTTTTTTTAAGTTATTTTTGTTACAAATATTTCTCCTATTTCCCCCATTGACACCTTTCTCACAATCCTCCACCCCCCACCCTATCCCCGGTACTGTTATTTATGTCCATTGATTATGCATACAGGCATATAAGTTCTGTGGTTTATCTTTTCTCTCCCCCCACATTCTCTTCTGAGGTTTATCAGTCTGTACCCTACTTCTATGTCTCTAGGTCTATTTTGTTCTTCAGTTTATTTTGTAAATTACATTCCACAAAAAAGTGAGAACATGTGATATTTGTCCTTCTCTGATTGGCTTATTTTACTTATCATAATAAACCCCAGGTCCCTCCATGTTATCTCAAAGGGTAAGAGAAATTTTTTTTTTCTTAGAGCTGCATAGTATTTTATTGTGTATATGTACCACAACTTTTTTTCTACTCATCTCTTGATGGACACTTGGGCTGTTTCCAGATCTTAGTGATTGTAAATAGCGCTGCTATGAACATAAGGTTACACATATTATTTCTGATTGGTGTTTCAGGCTTCTTAGGGTATATTCCTAGCAGTGAGATCACTGGGTCAAAGGCAGTACAATTTTTAACTTTTTGAGGTAACACTGTAGTGTTTTCCATAGTAACTGCACCAGTCTGCATTCCCATCAGCTGTGTACTAGAGTCTTCTTTCTCCACACCCTTGCCAGCACTTGTTGTTTGATGATTTGTTGATGGTAACTATTCTGACAGGTGTGATGTGATACCTCATTGTTGTTTTAACTTGCATCTGTCTAATGATTAGTGACACTGAGCATTTTTTCACATGTGTCTTGGCCATTTGTATGTCCTGTTTAGAGAGGTGCCTCTTTAGATTCTCTGCCCATTTTTTAATTGGGTTATTTGTCTTCTTTTTGTTGAGTTGTATGAGTACTCTATATATTTTGAAAATTAAGCCCTTATCTGAGGCATTATCATCAATTATGCTCTCCCATATAGTGGGTTCTCTTTCCATTTTGATGGTTGTTTTTTTTGTGTGTGCAGAAGCTTTTGAGTTTGATGTAGTCTCATGTGTTCGTTTATTCTTTTGTTTCTCTTGCCTTACGCATTGTATCAGTGAAAGTTCTGGAGCGTGTGATGTGTGAAATTTTGTTGCCTTCATTTTCTTCTAGGATTTTTATGGTTTCACAAGTCACATTTAAGTCTTTTATCCATTTTGAGTTTATTTCTGTGTATGGTGTAAGTTGGTGGTCTAGCTTCATTTCTTTGCATTTAGCTCTCCAATTTTCCCAACACCATTTATTGAAAAGGCTCTCTTGACTCCACAGTATGCTCTTGCCATCTTTGTTAATATTAATTAAGCATATTGTCTTGGGTCAATTTCTGTGTTCTCAGATCTGTTTCACTGATCTATATGTCTCTTCTTGTGCCAGAACCAGGCTGTTTTGATTATAGTGCCTTTGTAGTATAACCTGATATCCAATATTGCGATCCATCCTACATCATTCTTCTTTTTCAAAATTGTTGTGGCTATTCAGGGTCTTTTTTGGTTCTATATAAACTTTTGGATTGTTTGTTCTAGTTCTGTGAAATATGTCTTTGGCATTTTGACAGAATTGCATTGAATCTATAGATTCCTTTGGGTAGTATGAACATTTTAAGGATGTTAATTCTTCCAATTCTTGTACAAGAAACATGTTTCCACTTTTTTAATATATCTTTCTCTATTTCTTTTTCCAATATTCTGTAGTTCTCTGCAAATAGGTCTTTTACATCTTTAGTAAAGTTTATTTTTAGGTATCTTAATTTTTTTGCAACAATGATAAATGGGATTTTTTTTTTTTTTTTTAGTTTTTCTTTTGGTGAGTTCATCATTGGTGTATATGAATGCCCTTGATATCTTTTTTTTTTAATCTGAATTCTTCTTTATTGTTGAATGTGTTACAGATGTCCCCCCTTTTCTTCCCATTAATCCCCTTCTCCCCTAACCTGCCCCCCTCCAGCCTTTCCCACACTATTGTCGGTGTCCATTGGCTATAAATATATGCATAGAAGTTTTTTGGTTTATCTCATTCTGCCCTCCCTTTTCCCTTCCCTTTGATGTTCATTAGTCTAACAACAAATTTGTACTTCTTAATTTCTTTATTTTTTTCACCCATCCTCCCAGTCCCCACCCATCTGGCAAGCAACAAAAAGTTCTCTATGAGCCTGTTTCTGTTCTGTTTGCTTATTTTGTTTGTAGATTCAATTGTTCATAGATATGTATTAACTGCCATTTTATTGTTCATATTTTTGTTCTTCTTTAAGAAGACTCTTCAACATTTCATATAATACTGGTTTAATGGTGATGAACTCCTTTGGTTTTTGTTGTCAGGGAAAATCTTGATATGTCCATCAATTCTAAATGATAGCTTTGCAGTATAGAGTAGTCTTGGTTGTAGGTTGCTGTTTTTTTTATCACCTTAAATATCTTTTGCCACTCCTTCCTGGCCTACAAAGGTTCTTTTGAGAAATCAGCTGACAGTTTTATGGAAACTCCTTTGTACGTAACAAACTGATTTTTCCTGCTGCTTTTAAGATTCTCTTTTTGTATTTAAACTTTGGCATTTTGATGATGTGTGGTCCTCACCTGTTGTTGTGGTCCTCTTTGGGTTCATCTTGTTTGGGACTTTTTGTACTTCCTGGACTTGTATGTCTATTTTCTTCACCAATTTAAGGAAGTTTTTTATCATTATTGTTTCAAATTGGTTTTCCATTTATTGTTCTTTTTCTTCTCCTTCCGGCACCCCTATGATGCAAATGTTGGCACGCTTGAAGTTGTTTCAGAGGCTTCTTACACTATCCTCATTTTTTTGTATTCTTTTTGTTGCTCTGATTGGGTGTTTTTTGCTTCCTTATATTCCAAAGCAATGGTTTGCTTCTTGGCTTTATGCACACTACTATTGATTCCTTGTAAATTATTCTTTATTTTATTTAGTGCATGCTTCATTTCTGACTAGTCCTTTTTTATGCTGTTGATGTTCTCACTAAGTTCCTTGGAGGTCTCCTTAAGTTCCTTGAAGGTCTCACCAAGTTCCTTGAGCAACCTTATAACCTGTGTTTTGAACTCTGCATCTGATTGATTGCTTATCTCCATTTTTAAAATTCTTTTCCTGGAGTTTTGTTGTTTTCTTCATATGGGACATGTTTCTTTGTTTTCTCATTTTGGCTGCCTTCCTGTGATTGTTTCCATGTATTATATAGAGTTGCTATGTATCCTAGGCTTCATAGGGGGGTCTACTGTAGGTGTCCTGTAGGATCCAGTGGCACAGCCTATATGATCACTCCAGCTAGGCCCTTGAGGTGCACCCTTAGTGTGGACTGAACACCTTTCTGTTGTAATTTAGTCTTGATTGCTGTTGGCATGTCAAAGGGAAGGATTTACTCAGACTGATCAGCTGCAAGGACTGGCTGTGCCCTCTGACCACTGGCCTCTGACTCCCTTGGAAAATCAGCTGTGTAGGGGCTAACCACACAGAGCAAGATTTACTTTATCAGGGCTCTGGTACCCACTGAGTCCACTCATTCAGTGTGTCACTTGTGGAGGTGTTTCGGTGGTGGTGTTTTGATGTGGTTTGCAGCTGTCCACTGGGTGTGCTGGCTCTGGGGCAAGGTCAGCCCCTGCCTGTGTTCTCTCCAGGGCCACCAAGCTTGGGCTATGTGATCTGCCAATGGCTGCTTTCTTTCCTGGGTTTGGGGGTGTCCAGGAGAAGCCAAGTTGTGAACCAAGGCTGATTGCTTCTAGTGCCAGGCCTTGGGCCACTTAACAAGAAGTATGGGGTTTGCCAAGACCAGATGCTGCTTGTTTGAGAGATTTTAGAAAACTCTGAAGTAGGATCCAAGACAGGCCAATCCTATGGTAAAGCCTTTGTAAACAGCTTGGGTGGGCCCAAAATTTAGGTGGGGCAGGGCCTTAGGGAATCACTGGGGTGGGGCAAATAGTGAGCTAGGTTGCTGGAGTCCCAGATATGGTGGCAGTCTGTCACTTCAGGGAAGGACTCACCAAAGGGACATCAGCCTCCACCCGCACATGTGTCCAGGGAAAAGCCACCTCTCCAGTCTTGGTCCTGAGGCCAAACAGCACAGTTCTTCTCTGTATATCTCAGGCACCCCTCAAGCTACCTTTTCTCCAAGTTTACAGGGAGCAAGTCTGAGTAGGTCTGTTTGCAGTTAGAGGTCCTGCCTGGGGCTCCAGAATCCTTAGCCTCCCTCAGCCTTAGTTTTTGCTATTTTTACAGCCAGAAGATATGGGAACTTCTTTTCCTGGCACTGGAATTGTGAGCTGGGTGCCTGGTGTGGGAAGGGAACCCCTCACTCATCAGGGAGGACCTTCATAGTTGTCCTCCTGATTTTTATCTGCCACACATGGGTATGGGACTAGTCTGTCCAAGACTCTGCCCCTCCTACCAGTGTTGATGTAGCTGCTTCTTTAATTTTGTAGTTGTAGGACTTCCATTCAGCTTGATGTCAGACAGTCTGAATGATGGTTGTGTTGTAGTTTAGTTGTAATTTTAATGTGGTCGTGGGCATAGGCAAGACCGTGTTTATTTACACCACACCTTGAGTAGAAGTTGAATGCTGTCAATATCATGATGTTAATTTTGTATACTGCTCCTTTGCCAAATTCATTTATTAAGTCTAGTAGATGTTTGATGTAGTCTTTAGAGTTTTCTATGTACAATAACATGTCATCTGCAAATAATGACAGTTTCACTTCCTCCTGTGAAATTTGGATCCCTTTCATTTTTTTCTTCATACCTAATTGCTGTGGCTAAGACATCCAGCACTATGTTAAATAAGAATGGCAAAACTGGGCATGTTCCTGTTCTTAAGAAAAATGTTTTTAGTTTTGCCCATTGACTATGACATTGGCTGTAGGTCTTTCTTTCTTTTTTTTTTATTAATTAATTTTTGTTACAGATGTTTCTTTTTCCCCCACTGATTCTCCCCTACTCCTCCCTCCCTGCCCTGTCCACAGCTTAGTTGTCCATGTCCCTTGTTCATGCATATATGCATATAAGTTTTGTGGTTCATCTCTCCCCCATCACACCCTCTTCTGAGGATTGTCAGTCTGTACCCCACTTCCACGTCTCTGGGACTACATCATTCCTCAGACTGTTATGTTCAGTATAATCCACAATTGTGAGATCATATGATACTTGTCTTTCTCTGTTTGGTTTGTTTCACTTAGGATGATACTTTCCAGGTCCCTCCATGTGGTCTCAGAGGGTAAAAGATCTTTCATTCTTACAGCTGCATAGTACTCCACTGTGTATATGTACCACTGCTTTTTTATCCATTCGTCTACTGATGGACACTTGGGCTGTTTCCAGATTTTAGCTATTGTAAATAGTGCTGCTACAAACATGGGGGTACATATATTCTTTCTGATTAGTGTTTCAGGCTTCTTAGGGTATATTCCTAGAAGTGGGATCATTGGGTCAAATAGAAGCTCAATTTTTAATTTTTTGAGGTAACACCATATTGTTTTCCATAGTGGCTGCACCAGTCTGCATTCCCTCCAGCAGTGTACTAGAGTCCTCTTTTCTCCACACCCTCACCAACACTTGTTATTTGATGATTTGTTGATGGCGGCCATTTTGACAAGTATAAGTTGACACCCTCATTGTTGTTTTAGTTTGCATCTCTCTGATGATTAGTGATGTTGAACATTTCTTCATATGTCTCTTGGCCATTTGTATATCCTGTTTGGAGAGGTGTCTATTTAGTTCCTCTGCCCATTTTTTGTCTTCCTTTTGTTGAGTTGTATGAGCACTCTCTATATATTGGAAATTAACCCCTTATCTGATATATCATTGGCATTTATGCTCTCCCATACAGTGGGTAGTCTTTCCATTTTGATGACTGTATCTTTCGCTGTGCAGAAGCTTCTGAGTTTGATGTAGTCCCATGTGTTCATTTTCTCCTTTGTTTCTATTGCCTTAGGTGATGTATCTGTGAAAATTCTGCTGTGTATGATGTCTGAAATTTTGTTGCCTACAGTTTCTTCTAGGATGTTTATGGATTCATGAGTCACATTTAACTCTTTTATCTATTTTGAGTTCATTCTTGTGTAGGGTGTAAGTTGATGGTCTAGTTTCATTTTTCTGCAGACAGCTGTCCAATTTTCCCAGCACCATTTATTAAAGAGGCTGTCCTTACTCCACTGTATACTCTTGCCACCTTTGTCAAATATTAATTGAGCATATTGCCTTGGGTCCATTTCTGTGTTCTCTGTTCTGTTTCACTGGTCTATATGCCTGTTCTTGTGCCAGTACCAGGCTGTTTTGATTACAGTGGCTTTGTAGTATAACCTGAAATATGGTAATGTGATCCCTCCAACTTTGTTCTTCCTTTTCAAGATTGCTGTGACTATTCGAGGCCTTTTTTGGTTCCATATAAACTTTTGAAGTACATGTTCTAATTCTGTGAAGTATGC
Organism: Molossus molossus; assembly: GCF_014108415.1. Lineage (NCBI taxonomy): Eukaryota > Metazoa > Chordata > Mammalia > Chiroptera > Molossidae > Molossus > Molossus molossus. Next base: position 55,294,906 of record NW_023425399.1, on the reverse strand, counting down.
CGTTGGTATTTTGATGGGGATTGCATTGAATCTGTAGATTGCTTTGGGTAGTTTGGACATTTTAATGATGTTAATTCTCCCAATCCATGAATAAGGTATGTGCTTCCACTTTTTTATATCTTCCTCTATTTCTGTTTTCAATGATCTGTAGTTTTCTGCGAATAGGTCCTTTATTTCTTTGGTTAAGTTTATTCCTAGGTATCTTAATTTTTTTGCCACAATGGTAAATGGGATTGTTTTCTTAGTTTCTCTTTCTGTGAGTTAATCATTGGTGTATAAGAATGCCATTGATTTATTGATGTTAATTTTGTATCCTGCTACTTTTCCAGACTTGTTTATTAAGTCTACTAAATTTTTGATGGAGTTTTTGGGGTTTTCTACGTATAGTATCATGTCATCTGCAAATAATGACAGTTTCACTTCCTCCTTTCCATTTTGGATGCCTTTTATTTTTTCTTCCTACCTGATTGCTGTGGCTAAGACTTCCAGTACTATGTTAAATAAGAGTGGCAAAAGTGGGCATCCTTGCCTTGTTCCTGTTCTTAAGGAAAATGCTTTTAGTTTCTGCTGACTGAGTATGATGTTGGCTGTAGGTCTTTCATATATGGCCTTTATTATGTCGAAATATGATCCTTTTATTCCCACATTGCTGAGCTTTTTTATCAGAAATGGATGCTGGATTTTGTCGAAGGCTTTTTCAGCATTTATTGATATGATCATGTGGTTTTTATTCTTCATTTTATTTATGTGGTGTATCACGCTTATTGATTTGTGAATATTTTACAAGCCTTGCATCCCTGGGATGAATCCCACTTGGTCATGGTGAATAATTTTTTTGGTGTATTGCTGGATCCAATTTGCTAGTATTTTGTTCAGGATTTTGGCGTCTATGTTCATCAGGGATATTGGCCTGTCGTTTTCTTTCTTTGTTGTGTCTTTTTCTGGTTTTGGAATTAGAATTATGCTGGCTTCATAAAATGAATTTGAAGTCTTTCTGCTTCCTGAATTTTTTGAAATAGCTTGAGGAGAATAGGTGTTAGTTCTTTGAATGTTTGGTAAAACTCCCTCTTGAAGCCATCCAGGCCCGGGCTTTTGTTTGCTGGGAGAGTCTTGATTACATCTTCAATTTGTTATTGGTCTGTTCAAGTTTTCTAGTGCTTCCTGGTCTAGTTTTGGGAGAATATTTGTCTCTAAAAATTTGTCCATTTTGCTTAGATTGTCAAATTTGTTGCCATATATTGTTCATAGTAGTTTTTAACAACCTTTTGTATTTTTGTGGTGTCAGTTGTTATCTCTACTCTTTCATTTCTGATTTTGTGTATTTGGCTTCTCTTCTTTGTTTCTTGGTGAGTCTAGCTAAGGGTCCATCAATCTTGTTTATCTTTTCGAAAAACCAGCTCTTTGTTTCATTGATCCTTTGAATTGTTTTTTGGTCTCTATGTCATTTATCTCTGCTCTGATCTTTACTATTTTCTTCCTTCTACTTGCTCTGGGGTTTTCTTTTTGTTTGCTCTCTTGTTCTTTAAGTAGTGAGGTTAGATAGTATATTAGAGATTTTTCTTCTTTTTTGAGTTAGGCCTGTAGTGCTATGAACTTTCCTCCCAGAACTGCTTTTGCTACATCCCATAGATTTTGTGTTGTTGTGTCTTCATTTTCATTGGTTTCCAGGAAGTTTCTAATTTCTTCCTTGATCTCCTCAGTAACCCATTCATTGTTTAATAACATGCTATTTAGCTTCCATGTGTTCAAATGTCTTTGTATGTTCTTCTTGCAATTGATTTTTAGTTTCATGCCATTGTGATCTGTGAAGATGCTTGATATGATTTCAGTCTTCTTGAACTTCTAGAGACTTAGTTTGTGCCCTAACATGTGGTCTATCTTTGAGAATGTCCCATGTGCACTTGAGAATTATGTGAATTCTGTAGTTTTGGGGTATAAGTCTCTGTAGATATCTATTAAATCCATTTGGTCTGGTGCTTCATTTAGAGTCTCTGTTTTCTTCCTAATTTTTTGTCTAGAGGATCTATCCAGTGGTGTCAAGGTGTTGAAGTCCCCTGCTATGATTGTATTGTTGTCGATTTCTCCTTTGAAGTCCTCCTGAAGATTTTTAATATATTTTGGTGCTCTTATATTGGGTGCATATGTGTTTATCAAGGTTATATCTTACTCTGCTTTTTAGACCTTCCAATGTGTTTTTCATTTCTGGTATGTCATTCTTCATTTCTTCTTGGTGGCTTTTAATTTCTTACTGGTTAATTTTCAACATTTCTATGTCTTTACTCATGGTGCTCATGTCCTTACACATGCTGTTGAGCTTCCTCAAGATCATGGCTCTGAATTCTAGTTCTGTTAATTTGCTTAACTGCACCTCATTTATCTCATCTTTGGTAGAGGTCTCTTGTTCTTTCATTTGGCTTTTGTTTCTGTTTTTCACCATTTTGGCTATCACAGTCGGGTTTGGAGGCTGCCAAATTTTCCCTGTGGGTGTTGGTGTTCTGCTGTTTGTGGCTCCCTCTCCTGGGTTTGGATGAAGCAGGGAGGACCCGCTTTAAACACCACTGTCAAGTCTTAATTTTTCTGGTTAGGGTTGCTAGCCCAGGGAATGGTAGTTATCCTTTAGCTTTTTTGCCTGGAGGCTGTTACTAAGGGTCACCTGAAGAACCTTGGTTTCTAAGTTGACTGAAAAACTCCCTCAGGTGCTTAGTGTAAGAGGATTTTCTGAGGGTGGGGCAGATGCTGGTTGTTAATGGGCCCCATTTAGCATTTCAGTGGCCACTGGGTGAGGTTCAATCCCCAAAGTAAGGTCTGCCGCCTCTCCCCAGGGCCCTGGGAAGGAGTAAGATTACCACAGTCCTGCGTGGCTGCACTCAGCAAAAGCTCTGAGCACCCTCTCAATCCCGAGTGTCCCCACACAATTCCAGTGCAGTCTGCCTTCCCTCTGCCGGAGCCCAAAGTGAGTGGCTGTTGCCAATTTAACCTCTGTCCAGACTCTGCATTGTGGTGCTGCCTGGGACTTTAACCCAAGGGCACTGATCCTAGCTAAGGGCGGCCAAGACTGAGGTATCAGCCGACGGTATAGCACCCAGCCAAGGTAGCGGGACCCAGCCGAGGGCATAGCACCCAGCCGAGGTGGCCGCAGGACCCTGCTGAGGCAGCTGCTGGTCCCAGGTGAGGCCACTGGTCCCAGCCCTGGTCACAGGACTTCTCCGCGGTCTCTGGATCCAGCCAAAGCAACAGCAGCTTCCAGCCGAGGCTGCTGGATCCAACCGAGGGTGTAGCACCCAGCCGAGGTCGCAGGACCCAGCCGAGGGCGCAGCTTCCAGCTGAGTTCCCTGGTCCCAGCCCAGGCCGCTGCAGACCGTGGGCTCCCAGACCCCTCTTGCGTCCTCGCAAGCCTACCAGGATTGAATCAGTGTCCTTGGTTATAAGCTCTTCCAAGCTGCCTTTTGGTTGCCCCTTCCTGACGATTTGTCTTTATTTTTGTTGTAATTCCAATTTGGTCCTGGAAAATGGTCTGTGTAGCTCCATTCACTCTGCCGCCATTTTTTCTCTCTGTAGGTCTTTCATATATGGCCTTTATTATGTTAAGATACGGTTTCTCTATTCTCACATTGCTGAATATTTTAACAGAAATGGCTGCTAGATTTTGGTGAATGCTTTTTCAGCATCTATTGATATGATCATATGGTTTTTATCTTGTATTTTGTTTATGTGGCATATCATATTTATCGATATGTTGATATTATACTATTCTTGCATTCCTGGGATGAATTCCACTTAGTCATGGTAGATAATTTTTTTGAGGTATTACTGAATTTGATTTGCTAAGGACTTGGTATCTGTGTTCATCAGGGATATTGGCCTGTAGTTTTCTTTCTTTTTAGTGTCTTTATCCAGTTTTGGAATTAGGATTATGCTGCCCTCATAAAATGAGTTTAGAAGTCTTTTGTCTTTATGGATTTTTTTTTATATAGTTTGAGGTGAATGGGTGTAAGATCTTTGAATGTTCTGTAAAACTCTCCTGTCAAGCCGTCTGGGTCTGGGCTTTTGTTGGCTGGGTGTTTCTTGATTACATCTTCAATTTTTTTGTTGTTATTGGTCTGTTCAAGCTTTCTATCTCTTCCTGGTTTAATTTTGAGGGACTGTTTGTTTCTAGAAATTTGTCCATTTCGCCTATATTGTCCAGTTTGTTGGTGTATAATTGTTCATAGTATGTTTTGATAATCCTTTGTATTCCTGTGGTAGCAGTTGTTAGTGCTACTCTTTTGTTTCTGATTTTGTTTATTTGGGTCCTCTCTATTTGTTTCTTGGTGCATTGCTGTATTTCGGCCTTCCAGGATTGGTGCAATGCAATGAAACTACAAGCACACGCTGCTTGGAGTGAGGGGGAGCTTTGCAAGGAAGCAAATGTTCTAGATCTTTGGACACAGTCCCATTTATTTGCAGATTGGTTCCCCCAGGTTATGAGTGAATTTATGTAAATTATTTCCTTGAGATGGTGTTCCTGCAAACCATACATCCTAGCTTTGTTTCTTGAATTTTTTAAATTAATTTGTTTTGTTACAGATGTTCCTCCTTTTCCCCCCATTTACACCCTCCTCCTCCTCACCCTGCCCCATCCCCAGCTTTGTTGTCTATGTTCATTGGTCATGCATACATGCATATAAGTTCTGTGGTTTATCTCTCCCCCACCCCAACCTCCCCTACTCTGAGGCTTGTCAGTCCGTACCCCACCTCTATGTCATTGGGTCAATTTTGTTCATCAGTTTGTTTAGTTCATTATATTTCACAAATAATTGAGATCATGTGATATTTGTCATTCTCTGCTTGGCTTGTTTCGCCTAGCATAATACTCTTCAGGTCCTTTCATGCCATCTCAAAGATTAAGAGATGTTTTTTGGTCTCCTCCTTTATACAAGAAGAGACTTTGAAGCCAAAAATTAACAAACCCTTATTCACACGCAAATAAAGCATTCAATGCACCTGGGCAGGCTAGGTTTCCAAGAATGCATTAACACAAGGTTACAAAACATCCATCTTTCAACCCTCCAACCCCACAGTGAGTCTGGATAAAGGTCTATCAATCATGTTTATCTTTACAAAGAACCATCTTTTTGTTTTATTGACCTTTTGAATTGTTTTTTTAGTCTATGTCATTTATTTCTGCTCTTACCTTTACTACTTCTTTCCTTCTTCTTGCTCTGAGATTTTCTTTTTGTTTACTTTCTAGTTCTTTAAGTTGTAGGGTTAGAAAGTTAATTAGGACTTTTTCTTGTTTCTTGAGGTAGGCCTGTAGTGCTATGAACTTCCCTCTCAGGGCTGTTTTTGCTGCATCCCATAGATTTTGTGTTATTGTGTGTTCATTTTCATTGATTTCCAGGAAGTTTTTAATTTCTTCCTTGATCTCCTTGGTAACCCATTTGTTGTTTAATAACATTCTATTTAGTCTCCAAGTGTTTGAAAGTTTTTACGTGTTTTTGTTGTAATTGAGTTCTAGTTTCAAGCCATTGTGATCTGAGAAGATACTTGATATTATTTTAATCTTGAATTTGTAGAGACTTCCTTTATGTCCTAACATGTGGTCTGTCTTTGAGAATGTCCTGTGTGCACTTGAAAAGAATGTATATTCTGCAGCTTTAGGTTGAAATGTTTTGTAAATATCAAGTTAGTCTAACTGATCTCGTTTGTCATTTAAGGACTCCGTGTCCTTTTTAATTTTTTGTCTAGAAGATCTATACAATGGTGTCAGTGGGGTTTTAAAGTTACTCACTATGATTGTATTGCTATTGATCTCTCAAAGTCCTTCAGAAATTTTTAAATATATTTTGGTGCTCCCATATTTGGTGCATATATGTTTACTAGGATAACTTTCTGTTTTATTGAGCCTTTAAATATTATGTAGTGACTTTTTTGTCTCTTATTATGGCCCTCATTTTGAAGTCTAATCAGATTTGTTACATCAGTTTTTTATTCATTTCCATTTGCTTGAAATTTTTTTTTTCATCCCTTCACTTTTGTCCTATGTGAGTCTTTTGTTGGGAGGTGGGTCTCTTGTAGACAGCATATATATAGGTGATGGTTTCTTATCCAATCAGCTACCCTATGTCTTTTGATTGGAGAATTTAAGGCATTTACATTTAAGGTTATTATTGATAGATACTTATTAGTTGCCATTTCTATTATATGCCTGTGTTCGTTCTCTCTCTCTCTCTCTCTCTCGTTTCTTCTTCTTACAAACGTCCCTTTAGCATTTTTTGCCATGCTGATTTGGTGGTTGTAAATTCCTTTAGCTTTTTATTTTACTTTTATTTTTTATTTTAGCTCTGAAGCTCTTTATTTCTCCTTCAATTTTGAATGATTGCCTTGCTGGATAGAGTAGTCTTGGATTCAGACCCTTGCCTTTTATTACTTTGTATACTTCATGTCACTCCCTTCTGGCCTGCAGTGTTTCTATTGAGACATCAGTTGACAGTGTAATGGGAGCTCTCTTGTAGGTAATTTTCTGTCTTTTTTTGCCTCCTTTAAGATTCTTTCACTGCCTTTAATGTTTTGCCATTTTAATTATGATGTGTGTAGCTGTAGGTCATTTGGGTTTTATTTTGCTTGGGACTCTCTGTGCTTCCTGGACTCGTGCAACTTTTTCTTTCACCAGTTTAGGGAAGTTTTCTGTCATTATTTCTTCAAACAGGTTTTCTATTCTTTTTACCAATTCTTCTCCTTTAGTCTCTCTATGATATAAATGTTGTTATGTTCCATGCTGTCCCAAAGCTCCTTTAAACTCTCCTCCTGCTTTAATTTTTTTTTTCCTTTTTCTGCTCTATTTGGGTGTTTTTTTTTCTACCTTGTCTTCTAAGTCGCTGATTCAGTCTTCAGCTTCTAATCTACTATTGAATCCTTCTAAGGATTCATAACATCTATGCCATTGTTTATTTCCTCTTGATTTTTATGCAGAGCTTCTACCTCTTTTTTTAAGCTGATGTACTTCTATTGAGCTCTTCATAATTTTAATTAAGTTGCTTGTAGTCTCACTAAATTGTTTGAGCACCCTTAAAATCATTGCTTTGAATTTTTTCTCTGACAAATTGCTTTCTTCCATTTCCTGTAGTTCCTTTTCCTGTGATTCTTTCTTTCATTTGGATGTTGTTTCTTTGTTTCATCATTTTAGCAACCTGGTAGTTTTAGGCTCAATGAGGGATGTTGAAATGTGTAGCCAGGTTGATGTGTATAAAATAAGGCTGCTGTGCTTCCCAGACTGTTTTGGTGAATGAATCCTCTTACCTGCTATGGTTCCTAGGGCACTGACCACTGGCTGCTGGTATTTGTCTGGCATGTGGGTCTTGGCTCCCCCGAGTCTTGCTAATTCTTGGGCTAGGTCACTGCTCCTGATCAGCCTCTGCTGCTCATGCTGAAGATGGGTCTCTGCTGCTGATCTGTGCTTCTGCTGCCTGGGATGCATGGGTCCAGCTGGTGCTCTGCTGGGGTACATGGGTCCCTCTGGTACATTGCTGGGGTTCATGAGACCACTGGTATGCTGCTGGGGTGTGTGGGTCCAACTGCTGTGCTTCTGGGGTGCATATGTCTTGCTGGTGTACCTCTGGGGTATGCTAATGCCTGGTGGGGCTCAGCACCTGATCAGTTGCTGCTGGGGTTGAATGTCAGCTCCTGGTTTGCACTGCTACTACTGCTGCTGTTGGGGGCTGAGGATGTTCCGCTCCTGTGACTTTGCTGCTGCCAGGGGAGAGACTCCACTCAAAATCTGCTGCTCTAGTTGTCAGGGTCAGATCTTGGCTGCCCAAGTTTGCTGCTGCTTGGGATGGGCACCACTCCTGATCAGCCTCTGCTAATGCCACTGAGGATGAGTCTCAGCTGCCAATCTGTGCTGCTGCTGCCTGGGGAAAAAATGTCCATTCCCAACTCTCTGCTGCTGGGGGTGTGTTTCACCTCCTAAGCCACAGCTGCTATTGGGTTTGGGTTCCACTACTGCCCAATCACTGCTGCTGCAGGGGAAGGTGTTGGGCTCTGATGAGGCTTCTGTTGTGGGGGACGGTGCTTGGCTCCCAGAAGGTTGCGGCTACTGCAGCAGGCACCTTGATAGCACCGCTACTGTGCACTGGTCTGCGCTGACACAGTGGGGTCTACTGGTAAGATGGTGCAAGGCACTCTGGTGGACTCAGGTCACTTGGCTTTAGCCACTCTCTGCTTTCTCCTCCCAGAGAACACCAGGGATCTTCCAAAATAGCATAGCCTCCTAACCATGTAGGAAAAGCTTGCTAACTGCAGTAGCCAGCTGCTTTCCATCCACAGCACAATAATCTTCTGCCCAAAGTTTCTTCACTGCTTAAGGTTGATCATCCACACTCACTTTGGTCCTGCCTACCACCATCTTCTCTCCAGTCTACCCTATGTTTTTTTTATTGGAGCATTTCATCCATTTATATTTAAAGTTATTAATTATAAGTACTTATTTATTAAGTTATTAATGATAAGTACTTATTATTATGCTTATTTTTCTCTCACTCTCTTTCTTATTATTACAGCAGTCCATTTAACATTTCTTACAATGCTGGTTTGGTGGTAATAACTTATTTTTTTTGTCTGCAAAGCTCTTTATTTCACTTTTATTTCTGAATGATAGCCTTGCTGGATAGAGTAGTATTGGTTTCAGATTTTTGTTTTTCAATATCTTGACTTCTTCATGTCATTCACTTGCAGCCTGTAGTGTTTCCTTTGACAAATCAGCTGACAGTCTTCTGGAAGCTTCTTTCTAACTTCTTGCTTTTCCCTTGCTGCTTTTATGATTCTTTTACTTTAATTTTTGTCATTTTAATTATGATGTGTCTTGATATGTGCCTCTTTGAGGTCTTTTTGCTTGGGACTCTCTGAGCTTCCTTAACTTGTGTAACTTTTTCTTCACCATGTTAGAAAAGTTTTCTGCCATTATTTCTTCAAATTAGTTCTCTATTCCTTGCTCACTTTCTTTCTAATTCTGGTATTCCTATGATGTGAATGTTGTTACATTTTATATTGTCCAACAGCTCTCTCAAATTGTTTTCTTGTATTTCAATTGTTTTTTTCTTCTGATTGAGTTATTTTTTTCTACCATCTTCTAATTCACTGATCTGATCCTTGGCTTCCTCTAATTTGATGTCTATTCCTTATAGTGTATTCTTTTTGTTAAAAAAGTATGCTTTTATTGATTTTTTTTTTTTTTTAGCAAGGAGAAGGGAGAAAAAGATGGAAACATTGATGTGAGAGAGAAACATTAATCAGCTGCTGCCTGAATGACCCCCACTGAGTATTGAGCCCACAACCTGGGCATGTGCCCTTACTTGGAATAGAACTGGGACCTCTCAGTCTATAAAATGATGCTCAATCCACTGAGCCACACCGACCAAGTTTCTAGTGTATTTTTTATTTTGATTATGTCATTCTTCATTTCTGATATTTTTTCACTTCTGATTGTTTTTTCATTTTTCTATATCTTAAATCATGCTGTTGAGCATCCTCATAATTATTCCTCTGAACTCTGTATCTTATAAGTTGCTTATCTCTATTTCATTTAGCTCTTCTTCTGTAGAATTATCTAGCACTTTTATTTGGGGCTTGTTTCTTTGTTTTCTCGTTTTGATTTCTGGTTTGGGTTTGTTTCTATATATTAAGTAGATCTGTTATAACTCCCAGTCTGGGTAGTATAACCTTATGTAGTAGGTGACCTGTGGGACCCAGTGGCACAGTCTCTTTGATGACCAGTCCTGGATGCTCTCATAATGTCCCTTGTGTGCTTTTGTGTGGACCCTGCTGTTGTAATGGAGCCTTGATTTTTATTGGCCCATTCATGTGTGTGCTTGATCTTCTGGCTGGTGGACAGTGATGCTCAACCTCCAACACAGTGAGCAGGCCACTGTGCAGTTGCTTATCATGTAAAACAGTGTTTGGATCCTGCCAATATCTCCCTGTGGATATCAATGACCCATAGTTTATGGCTCCCCCTTCTGGGGCTAGATATGTATGGGAAGGATCAAGCTGAACATCAAGGTCTGGTTTTACTCTCTCAGGGCAGAATCATAAACCAGGCAAATACTCAATGCACCCAGAGTTCCACCTCTGCCTGCAGACTGTTAGTCTCAGTCACTTAGTGAGCCTCAGACTATAGTCCTCAGCTAAATGTAAACTCCATCTGGGTGAGAGAATTTCCAGTGGGTGTGGCAATTTTGCTTTTCCCCAGGCTCAAGCTACTTTGATGGGACTACATCAAACTAAAAAGCTTCTGCACACCAAAAGAAAAAACCATAAAAATGGAAAGGGAACCCACTATATGAGAGAGCATAATTGCCAATAATACATCAGATAAGGGGTTAATTTCCAAAATATATAGAGTACTCATACAACTCAACAAAAAGTAAACAAACCCAATTTAAAAAATTGAGCAGAGGATCTAAAGAGACACCTCTCTAAACAGGACATACAAATGGCCAAGAAACATATGAAAAATGCTCATCACTAATCATCACAGTTTCAAATTAAAACAACTATGAGGTATCACCTCACAACTGCCAGAATGGCTGGTATCAACAAATCATCAAACAACAAATACTGGCAAGAGTGTGGAGAAAAATGGACTGTAGTACACCGCTGGTGGGAATGCAGAATTGTGCAACTACTATAAAAAACACTTATGGTGTTATCTCAAAAAATTAAAAATTGAACTTCCATTTGACCCAGTGTTCCCACTTCTAGGAATATACCCTAAGAAGCCTGAAACAATCAGAAAGATTGTTTGTTATATGCGCCCCTATGTTCATAGCAGCACTATTTACAGTCACTAAGATCTGGAAACAGCCCAAGTGCTCATCAATAGATGTGTGGATAAAAGTTGTGGTACACCAAGAAAATGCAATACTATGCAGCTGTAAGAAAGATCTCTTGTTTTTTTTTTATTGTTTTTTAGGGAGAGAGGAAGAGATAGAACATTGATGAGAGAGAACATCGACTGGCTGCCTCCTGCATGTCCCTCGCTGGGTATTGGGCCCACAACCTGGGCATGTGCCCTGATCGGGAATCAAACCAGCAACCTCTTGATGCATGGGTCAATGTTTAACCACTGAGCCACACCACTGGGCAAAATCTCTTATCCTTTGAGACAACATGGAAGGACCTGGAATATATTATCCTAAGCAAAATAAGCCAATCAGAGAAAGACAAATATCACATGATCTCATTTATTTGTGGAATATAATGAACAAAATAAGGTGATGAACAAAATAGACCCAGAGACATAGAAAGGAGTACTGGTCAGACTGACAAACCTCAGAGGAGAGAGACATGGGGGAGGGATGAGATAAACCATAGAACTTATATGCATGTATGCATAACCAATGGACATAGACAACAATGCTGAGGAGGAGGTGGTGCAATTAGGATAAGAGTGTCTGGGGAGTGGAAAACCTATGTAACAAAAATAAATTAATAATAATTAAAAAAATAAATTAATTAACATAGAAAAAAATAATAAAATGGCTCCTGGGAAAGTCACTTAACATCTCTATCCAGCTCACCTTCAAAACGTGAGAGTCAGTGGGGTAATTACTGTCTCCTTAGTCTTCTTAATGCTCAGCCTGAGAATGGGGGTCTTCACCCTGTCACAGCCCCAGCAGTTCCTCTGTTCTTTTCCTCCATCAGCAGCCTGTTCTGACAACTCATTCCAGAGGTCACTGTTCCTTCATTTCTGGGGACAACTGTCTCCACTCACTTTTACAGACCCTTTCAATGCTTGCAAAAGATGACCTCAGGTCATTCTCCATCAGAGGAATAGAAATAAAAGCTGACTTTCCAGAGAAGAAGTCAATCCATCCTTGGCAGCTCATTTATCTTGCTCTCTCCTTTCTTCCTCTCCTCCTTCCCTTGCCCACTCCTCTCCCCTCTACTTCCCATAGAGCAAGGCAGGCTTTGTAGCTGGCAACCCAGGTCAGGTGGACCCAGAATGTTCCTGCTGTTCCTCTAAGCCTGCAGCCACAGATGCAACTAATTTTAGGAGTCACTGTTACTAATTTTAGGAGCCACTGGTCAAGAGAATGGTAGTTCTAAGATATGTCTCACAGGATCTTGTCTCATTTGGTCCCCAGATTAATATGCCTATGAAGATACATTATTCTCATTTAAGAGATGAGAACAATTGAGGCCCACAGAACTGCTAGACCAACTGAACCATCACGGAGTCTAAAGAGTAAGGGAGCCAGGTGTGTATGGAAATCAGTGGTTTTCTTTTGGTCCCATTGTGAGGTTCTCTCTCAACTCTTAGACCTTGTAAGTCTCTAATCTTTTTTTCTGTTTATCTCTGTCTGGAATGTAACTCATAGCTGGCAGGGCCAAGGGCATAGCCTCAATAAAGTGTGGGAAACCATCAAGCTTTGACTCCAGGCTGAACCTGGATTATGCCTGGCAATGAGGATGTTGGACACTGTTTGATATTTGTCTTTCTGCATTCAGATCTATTCCCTTCTCTTACTCTACTCAGCATCACAGGGTGCTACATTTCTCAGGCCCCCTTGCCCTTGGTTTCCTGGTGGGTTTGTCCAATAGAAGGCACTGATGAAGGCTGGAGGGTGGAAGGAAAACAGCTAGAGTATTTCTCCCCTTCTTAGTCAGCTGTGGCCAGGATCTTTGGCAATGTTGTGTTTCCTTCACAGTTCCAGCTTCCACTGTTCTAGCTGCCACTAGGAAGCCTCCAGCATGGCTCCAGATCCAGCCAGGTGCCCTTGCTTCAGGGCTGTGGTGACATTACCTTCTCTCTTGGGGCAGTAGTTGCTAATCTCTAGCTTACTTGATTTACCCGGCACTATGTGGCTTCTCAGCAATTCTCTTACTTTGATTATCAGTTCCCTGAATTATATCCCCTCTGTTTATAAGACTTTAAGAAGTTTTTGATTTGGGGAAGGAATCCTGACTGATACAGTTCCAGATACTTTCTACTATGGAAGGAATAAGAACCCACTCATCTCCACTGGGAAGAAAGGCAAAGAGTAGAATATGTGTGTCACCTGCAGTGGAATCATAAGATAGCCAGAGTCCTCCACTGATCTGACATCCTCTCATGTGCAAGACAACAGTGATACTCTTGGTGCCTGCCTTTGCAGGTTAAGTAAGAAGCTGGTTGGTGTTGAAGTGGCACAAGGCACTCAGCCCTCAAACCCAAACCTTCATGTTATTGTCTGCTTTGTTCTCAGCCAGGGCTGCCTGGATGCATAGGTGGAACAATAAGCAAGAATCACATGTCTCTACTCTTACCCACTCAGGACAATCTGGCCAGAGTCCTGAGGAAGTTTAGCAGGTCTCTGACCAGCCTCAGGAAAAGATGGCATCTGAGATCCAGGGTAGCTTTACAACCAGGCCTCAGGAAGTCCAGGAGCCATGAAGAAGTAGACACTGAGGCTATAAAAACTGGAAAGCAGTCTTCAGCATGTGTTCCTTAGACACATTTTCTCCAACCATTTTCCATATGAATCAGTCTGGAAAACAGAAACTACTCCAGGATTTTCAAGTAGAAGGGATTTAATACCAGGGATTGGTTATGCAATGACAGAGTACTGAGAAGCCAAACAACCCAGAGATGAGTTCAGTGAAGGTGCCACCCACCTAAGACTAAAGAAGGGACAGAAAAAGGGGTGCTTCTAGAGGTTCTGGAGTTTACCAGACAAAGCACCTGACAGGAGCTTCCAGGGTGAGGCTGGATCATAGTGACAGGAGATGCATCAGTGAGAGGGAGGCTCTGCCTTTTCTCATTCTGAAATGCCTCTCTCCAATACAGAGCAAAGCAGATGACTGTTGCCAACCCAGCACATGGCACTCCTAAATTCTCAGAAGAGGGTATACCAGCCTACTTGAATCTCAGAGTGGGGGCAAGAAACTGATTGAGAGACCCACCATGGCACACTTCTCAGAGGAATGGAGCTCCCCCAAGCAGAAATCAGGAACCATTACTGGAATAAGAAAAAGAGATAGAAAGGAGGTGCAAAGGACAGGTATCATCTACATGAAGCATCTGTCTTGTGGGTGAAAACTATGCCTATGTGGAAGGGCATTCCAGAGCCTTCTCCCATACTGCCTACACTACCTTTCTGGTGCCTTTATAAGGTTATACTATGTGGTGGATTGCAGAAAGACTAAAGAAAACTGCCTGGTTTGAATGCCAGCTCAGCCCCTGTGTCTCAGTTTACCCTCTGTAAAATGGGCATAAATTACATTTGCTTTTTCTTCCAAAAAAATAATTCAGCAAAGAAAGGGTGAGAAAGATAAATTTACAAACAAGAAGCCTGACAGCACAGCCTCAGCCGTGGTCAAGTCAATGTCAGCAGTGATACATCCTGTTGCTTGCAGGCACCCAAGATATAACATGATGAGAAAGGCATTTTACTTCTGCAGCTTTCGTCCAGAAACATGGAGCTCCATCCAATATAGCAGGTCCTCGAATAATGTCATTTCATTTTAACATTGAAGAAATGCAGCTGCAGGAACTTAACGCTTGTTTATATCAATTAGCCAGTGCTAAAATTTGTTTCCTTATATGTTGTTTTGCTTAAAGTCACAGAACCTTTCAATGATGTAAAGTAGGGACATCATAAGAAAATGTATAATCATAAGAAAAATATCAAACAAATCTTAATTGAGGGGCATTCTACAATATATCTGCCAATGGCAAAACTGTCAAGGTCATCAACAACAGGGGAAGTATGAGAAACTGTTATAACCTAAAGGAGCCTAAGGAGATGTGATGACTAAATGTAATGTGGTATGCTAAGCAGGGTCCTAGGACTAAAATAGGACAGTACGTAAAAAGTGAGGAAACCTGAATCAACTGTGGACACCTGTTAATAAAAATGTACAAGTGTCGGCTCATTTACTGTGGCAGATATACAGGGGAAGCTAGGAAAGAAGTATACAGAACTCTCTGCACTATCTTTGCAAACTTTCAGTATATCTAAAGCTACTCTAAAATAAACAGGTTGGGTTTCTTTTTATTAATTTATTTTTATTACAAATATTTTTCCTTTTTTCCCCATTGACATCCTCTTCCTTATCCCATCCTCACCCCGTCCCCAGCATTGGTGCCCATGTCCACTGGATATCCGTACATGCATGTAAGTTCTGTGGTTTATTCCCTCCCCACCATTCCCTCTTCTGAGGATTGCCGGTCTGTACCCTTCTTCCACGTCTCTGGGTCTAACATGTACCTCAGACTGTTACATTCATTATATTTCACAAATAAGTGATATCATGTGATATTTGTCTTTCTCTGCTTGGCTTGTTTTGCTTAGGATAATACACTCCAGGTCCCTCCATGTCGTCTCAAAAGATAAGAAATCTTGGAAGATGGTGGCGGGCAGGACCAAAGGGAGGGTGAGTGTGTGAGAGAGGGTGAGTGAACGTGAAGGTGGATGACCAAACTCATGCAGTGCAGAGACACAGAGCAGAAGGTTTCTGTGCTGTGGACAGAAGCAGCCAGCTTCAGCAGTAAGCAACTCTTAGGGAGTTTCTCCCAATGCCGCGGAGAGGTCCCACCATTTTGGAAGATCCTGGGTCTCCCCTGGGAGGAGTCAGTAAAAGCAGCTAAGGCCCAGCAACCTGAGCCCACCAGCACACCTGACACCACTGGACCAGTGGACACACTGTGTCAACACAGACCGGTGCACAGTAGTGGTGCTGCCAAGGTGCTGGTTGTGGAAGCCAGGGACAGCCTGAAGCCCAGCACCAACCCCCATGGTAGCAGCCTGATCAGAGTTGATATATACCCCCAGAAACAGAAGCTGGGAGCAGATATCTATCCCCAGGCAACAGAAGCACAGACCAGCAGCGGAGACCCATCCCCAAAATCTACAGCAAAAGCTGAGCAAGAGTTGAGCCCCACAGGGCACAAGCACTCCCCAGTCTCCAGCAGCTGGACCTGGGCCTCCACAGAGTCCTGGGTGGTTCAGCAGCTCACACAAGCAGTGGAAAGACAGAGCCCAACATAGACTGCTGCAATCCAGCTGACCACCCACAAAACCTGCAGTGTGTGGGGGCACCAGAGAGGCCTATGCAACACAGCAGGGACTGTGCAATCCAGTTACCCATGGGACCTGTGGGGTGCAGAAGCACCAGAGAGGCCTGTGCGAACCAGCAGCCCATAACATAGCCATAGAGCCGGGTCCCCAAAGGGACTGTGTGATCTAGTTACACACGGGATCTGCAGGATGCGGGGGCACCAGAGAGGCCTGTGAGACCCAGCTGCTCACAAGATAAACATAGAGGATGTGAAAATGGAGGTGAAGTGAATAGAAGCTACACAGACCAAACAAGAATTACAAATAAAATAAAAACAAATCCTTGGAAAAAAGCAAAAAAAAAAAAAAAGAAGCAGGACAGGACCATATAACCAGGGACACTGGTAGGATCCATGGAGGCATGAGAGGGTGGTGGGCTGGGAGCCCAGGGAAAGCAGCAGTCGTAGCTGAGAGCAGCACCCTTGGGGAATAAAGACCAAGCCTGCTCCACAGTACAGAGAGCTGGGACAGAGAACTAAAATAGCCACAGCCACTCACCTGGGGGCTACGGCAGATGGAGGGCAGACTGCGCTGGAACTCTGTGAGGACAACTGGGATTTGGAGTGCACTCAAAGTCATTGCTGAGTTGTGGCCACAAAGAATGGTGGCCAATGTGCTCTCTCCCAGAGCTGTGGAGAAAAGTAGCAACCCCTCCCCCACCACCCCACTCACAGATTCAGCCTTTTCTAGGTGAGGCAAAGAAATGAAAATTGAGGCTCATTAACAACCAGCATCTATCCCACCCTCTGGAAATCTTATTATGCAAAACACCAGGGCTACATATCAAGGCAGTGAGTAACTAAGACTACTAGCCTCCAAGAATAAGCTAGAGGATAACTGAACCTTTCCTGGGCTTGAAATCTACCCAGGAAAGTAAGAATTGACAGTGGTTAACGTGGGCCTGCCCAGGCCCATCCAAATCCCGTAGAGAAAGCCACAAACAGCAGAACACCAACACCCACAGGGAAAATTTGGCAGGCTCCAAAACTCACTGAGATACCCAAATTGGTGAAACAAAGAAACAAATCTTAAATAAAAGAACAAAAAATCACTATCGAAGATGGGATAAATGAAATGCAGTTAAGCAAATTATCAGAGGTAGAGTTCAGAGCCATGATCTTGAGGAAGCTCAACAGCATGAGTAAGGACATCAGCACCATAAGTGAAAATATAGAAACATTGAAAACCAACCAACTGGAAATGAAGAAGGACATAGCAGAAATTAAGAACACATTGGAAGGACTAACTAGCAGTGTAGAAGAAGCTATGGACCAAATCAAAAAATTAAAAAACAGGGTAGAAAAAAATCAACCAATCAGAAAACCAAAAGGAAAAAACAATTAAAAAACAGGAAGATAGCTTAAGAGAACTGTGGGAAACTGGAAACATAATAACATTTACATCATAGGAGTCACCAAAGAAGAAGAAAATGAGTGAGGGTTACAGAATATATTTGAAAAAATAGTGACAGAAAACTTTCCTAACTTGGTGAAGGAAGAAGGCATTCAAGTTCAAGAAACACGAAGAGCCTCAAAGGAGAAGAACCCAAACACACCCACACCAAGACACATAGTAATTGAAATGCCAAAAATTAAAGAAAAAGAGAGAATCCTAAGGGCAGCAAGAGATAAGCAACAAGTAACCTACAAAGGAAACTCCATAGGGCACTCAGCTGACTTCTCAACAGAAACACTACAGGCCAGAAGGGAGTGGCATGAAGTAATCAAGGTCATGAAAAACAAGAATCTGAATCCACGACTACTCTATCCAGCAAGGCTATCATACATAGAAGATGAAATAAAAACCTTCCCAGACAAAAGAAGGCTAAGGGAATATATTAATACCAACCAGCACTGCAAGATATGCTAAAAGGACTGCTGTAATTAGTAGAAAAAATAGGAAGAAAAATATAACCACACTAAACAAAAATGGATATAAATAAGTACATATCACTTATCACCTTAAATGTAAATGGTTTAAATGCTCCGATAAAAAGACACAGAGTATCTGACTGGATAAGAAAGCATCACTCACATATATATTGTTTACAAGAGACACACCTCACAACAAAAGACTAACATAGGTTGAAAGTGAACGGTTGGAAAAAAACATCTTTCAAGCAAACAGATTAAAAAAAAAAAAGCTGAGGTAGCAATACTAATATCTGATAAAGTAGATTTCAAAATGAAGACCATAATTAGAGACAAAGAAGGCTAATATATAATACTGAAAGTATCTATGCAACAGGAAGATATAACCTTGATTAACATATATACACCCAATATAGGAGCACCAAAATGTATTAAATGTTTTCTGGAGAACTTCAAAGGAGAAATCAACAGCAATACAATCATAGCAGGGGACTTCAAGACCCTGCAGACATCACTGGATAGATCTTCTAGACAAAAAAAAAAAAAAACTAAAAAACAAACAAACACAGATTCCAAATAAAGCATTAGATCAAATGGATTTAATAGATATCTACATAGAATTACACCCTAAAACTGCAGAATTTACATTATTCTCAAGTGCACATGGGACATTCTCAAAGATAGACATCATATAAGGGCACAAACTAAGTCTCTACAAGTCCAAGAAGATTGAAATATCAAGCATCTTCTCAGATCACAATGGCATGAAACTAGAAATCAATTGCAACAAAAACAGGCAAAAACATTTGAACACATGGAAGCTAAATAGCATGTTATTGAACAATGAATGGGTTACCATGGAGATCAAGGAAGAAATTAAAAACTTCCTGGAAACCAATAAAAATGAACACTCAACAACACAAAATCTACGTGATACAGCAAAAGCAGTTCCAAGAGGGAAGTTCATAGCACTACAGGCCTACCTCAAGAAACAAGAAAAATTTCTAACAGAATATCTAACCTCACAACATAAAGAACCAGAAAGCAAACAAAAAGAAAACCCAAGAGCAAGTAGAAGGAAGGAAACAGTAAAGATCACAGCAGAAATAAATGACATGGAGACCAAAAAAACAACTCAAAGGATCAATGAAACAAAGAGTTGGTTCTTGGAAATGATAAACAAGATTGATGGACCCTTAGCTGCACTCACCAAGAAACAAAGAGAGAGAACCCAAATACACAAAATCAAAAATGAAAGAGAAGAAATAATAACTGACACCACAGAAATACAAAGGATTGTTAACAAATGTTATGAACAATTATACGGCAACAAATTCGACAATCTAAGCAAAATGGACAAATTTCTAGAAACACACAGTCTTCCAAAACTGAATGGGGAAGAGAGAGAAAACTTGAACAGACCAATAACAACAAAAGAAATTGAAGATGTAATCAAGATTCTCCCAGCAAACAAAAGCCCAGGCCCGGATGGCCTCACAAGCGAATTTTACCAAACATTCAAAGATGTAATACCCATTCTCCTAAAATTGTTTGAAAAAACTCACAAAGAATGAAGACTTCCAAATTCATTATATGAGGCCAGCATAATTCTAACTCAAAACAAGAAAAATACATTACAAATAAAGAAAACTACAGGCCAATATCCCTGATGAACACAGATGCCAAAATCATGAACAAGATACTATCAAATTAAATGCAGCAATACATCAAAAAAATTATTCACCATGACCAAGTGGGATTCATCCCAGGGATGCATGGCTGGTACAATATTTGCAAATAATAAATGTGATGCACCACATAAACAAAATGAAAGATAAAATTATATGATCATATCTAGATGCTGAAAAAGCATTTGATCAAATTCAGCACCCATTTCTAATAAAAACACTTAGCAATCTGGGAATAGGGGGATCACATCTCGACAAAATAAGGGTCATATATGAAAGACCTATAGCCAACATCATAGTCAATGGGCAAAATTAAAAGCATTACCCTTATGAACAAGAAAAAGACAGGGATGACCACTTTCACCACTCTTATTTAACATGTACTGGAAGTCTTAGCCTCAGCAATCAGACATGCAGAAAAAATAAAAGAGATCCAAATTGGAAAGGAGGAAGTGAAACTGTCATTATTCGCAGATGACATGATATTATACGTAGAAAACCCCAAAGACTACATCAAATTAAATGAATTTGACAAAGTAGCATGATACAAAACTTCAAGAAATCGGCGACATTCATATACACCAATAATGAACTCACAGAAAGAGAAACTGAAAAAACAATCCCATTTACCATCATGCCAAAAAAAATTATGATACCTAGGAATAAACTTAACCAAAGAAATTAAAGACCCATTTGAAGAAAACTACAGGTCTTTTAAAAAAGAAATAGAGGAAGATATAAAAAAAGTGGAAGCACATACCTTGTTCATGGATTGGAGAATTAACATCATTAAAATGTCCATATTACCCAAAACATTTATAGATTCAATGCAATCCCCATCAAAATACTAATGACATATTTCATAGAATTAGAAAAAATACTTCAAAAGTTCATATGAAACCAAAAAAGACTCTGAATAGCCACAACAATCTTGGAAAAGGACAAAGTAGGTGGGATCATAATTCCAGATATCAGGTTATACTACAAAGCCACTGTAATTAAAACAGCCTGGTACTGGCACAAGAACAGGCATATAGACCAGTGGAACAGAACAGAGAACCCAGAAATGGACCGAAGGCAATATGCTCAATTAATATTTGACAAAGGTGGCAAAAGTGGAGTAAAGACAGCCTATTTAATAAATGGTGTTGGGAAAATTGGACAGCTACGTGCAAAAAAATGAAACTAGACAATCAACTTACAACATACACAAGAATAAATGCAAAATGGATAAAATACTTAAATGAGACTCATGAATCCATACGAATCCTAGAAGAAAATGTAGGCAACAAAATTTTATACATCATTCACAGCAGAATTTTCACTAAGGGAACAGAAACAAAGGAGAAAATGAACACATGGGACTACAACAAACTAAAAAGCTTCTGCATAGCAAAGGATACAATCATCAAAATGGAAAGGCAACCTAGTGAATGGGACAGCATATTTGCCAATGATATATCCGATAAGGTGTTAATTTTCAATATATATAGAATGCTTACACAACTCAACCAAAAGAACCCAATTATAAAATGAGCAGAGGAACTAAATAGACACCTCTCCAAACAGGACATACAAATCGCTAAGAGACATATGAAGAAATACTCAACACCACTAATCATCAGAGAGATGCAAATTAAAACAACAATGAGGTATCACCTCACACCTGTCAGAATGGCCGCCATCAACCAATCATCAAACAACAAGTGTTGGCGAGGATGTGGAGAAAAGAAGACTCTAGCACACTGCTGGTGGGAATGCAGACTGGTACAGCCACTATGGAAAACAATATGATGTTACCTCAAAAAAAAAATTAAAAATTGAACTTCCATTTGACCCAGTGATCCCACTTCTAGGAATATACCCTAAGAAGCCTGAAACACCTATCAGAAAGAATATATGTACCCCTATGTTCATAGCAGCACTATTTACAATAGCTAAGATCTGGGAACAGCCCAAATGTTCATCAGTTGATGAATGAATAAAAAAGCAGTGGTACATATACACAATGGAGTGCTATGCAGCTGTAAGAAAAAAAGATCTCTTATCCTTTGAGTCGACATGGAGGGACCTGGAAAGTATCATCCTAAGTGAAACAAGCCAAACAGAGAAAGACAAGTATCATATGATCTTACTAATCTGTGGAATATTATGAACATAACAGTCTGATGAATGGGGTAGTCCCAGAGATGTGCAAGTGGAGTACAGACTGACAATCCCCAGAATAGGGGCGGGGGTGGGGGAGAGAAACCACAGAACTTATATGCATGTATGCATGAACAAAGGTCATGGACAACAAAGCTGGGGACAGGGTGGCGAGGAATGAGGAGGGGGGAATCAGTGGGGGGAAAAGGAGAAACATCTGTAACAAAAATAAATTAATTTAAATAAATAAATAAATGAATGAATAAATAAATAAATAAAATCTTATTATCTCTCATAACAATAATTCCTTCAATGGCCTTCCTGCCTGCTGGAGTTTTATCAGTGTGGCCTCTATACTGGTGTTCAGCAGTGCACACCTGTTCTAAAAAATATAGAAAAACTTCACAGCTAATCAACAAATGACCACTACTTTGTGCCTCTTGAGTGTCCTGGCTACTCCTGAAGCGCCTGTCCAGGAGACACCGGGGGCCCTAGTACGGAAGGGCCCTGCTCCAGGATGAGGCCTGCTTTACCAGCTATAAATATTTTTAATATCTCCCCTGCAGGGGAAACTTAGACCCTTCTGTAGTTTCTATTACCCCCCCAGGTGCCCCAGGTAGAAGACGGGGGCTACCATCAAGTGCCAAAACAAGCCCCTCACCTCCCTCCAACAACAAGGCCACCTCCTCCATACTGTACTTTTACTTACTCCTCTCCCCACACCTGCTGGGAGCAGAATTTTCCTAAGTCAGGCTGTGTACCTCATGTGATTTCTAAGTTCAGGTCACCACCATCTGGTCCCTGCTGACCTCTCCTGATGTTCTTCTAATACTAACTGGGTGACAGGCAGGACTGTCTGGATTCAGATTTTTCCTAGGAAGCAGGTAAGGGGACCTGGCAGAAAACTAAAAGGAGAGGAGCTTGACCAAGAGTGGTCACTGAAAATTCCCAAGACAGTGGCCACACTCAGTGCTGGCATCATCCCCTGGGTCTGAGCGGCAGCAAAGGAATTCTCACCAGAGTCTTGCTGTTGAGGCCTATGGATGAATTCAGTATCTGCTTTGAGTCCAGGGCATAGATGAATGAGTTGGGCATCTGCCTGCCTTTGCTGGAGCAGGCGCAGTCAGAGCTGCTCAGTGGGGCTTAGGAAGCAGGTGCTCTACTGGGGCTATTTCACCATCCCCACTCCCCCCCTCAACCATCTTTTTCCCAGGGCTTGATGCTCTTTCCAGGTCTAAGACTTCAGGCTATGTTTGCATCAAAAGTCTGTGCAAGTACTTTTTCTCTTACATTATATTTTTTTCATGTGAATGGTTTTCAGTTAGAAGGAGTTCTTTCAAAATTGCTTGAGGTGTTTTTTTCCAACTACACACTTTCTTAGAATCCTGAAAAGTAATCTCTAGAAAAAGTGCCTGTGTCCACCCAGCTGGTGAACTCACCTCAGGTGCCATCAAGAAGTTGTGGGTATAGCCCACACTTCAGGTATCCTGCCTGCCCTATCCAACTCTACCTGGTGATCAATTTTGCCAGGCATATTTCTAAAGAGTTTATGTATGTTAACTCATTTATTATCTTCCCCCATTTAACAAATATGGAAGTTTAGGCACAGAAAGGATTAAGGGCTTCTGCACAGCCACAAGCTCCTCAGTGACAGGGCAGGAATCCACAGTTGGCCCTGAGGAAGCTCTTGCTGCTCAACTCCCTCGAGCTTTAGGACATGCCCCAGAGCAAAGAGTAGACTTTGCTTCCAGAGCAGTGCAGGGCAACAAGACTCTGTCCTTCCCACCCCAAACAAGAGCAACTATGCATGAACCATCATACACAGGCCCCCACAGGGGCCTCTGTTCCCAATTTATTGGTATTTCATGCATGTTGATTAAAAGAAAATCCATGTCTTGGCCAGGACATAGCTCATTATGCACATCTATACAAGTCATGAGAATTACTTCAGACTTAAAATGCCTTCTCTGAAGAAGCTGGTCACAGAAATCACCAAAAATAGCAGCCAGCACAGTTTTGACAATCTGGGGTTTACTTCTCTCCCAGAGCCACCCCAGGTGTTCATAGTGGTCTCTGGGAACCAGTGCCCTAAGTTAAAAGTCGAGGTGCAAGAAAAGTATCACTACTGGGCCCTATACACACTGCACCCTGTTTCTTGTGGACTGATCTTAGGGTTTTGTGTGGTTTACTCCAAATAAAGCATCTTGACACACACCCCAGCTCTACTAGCTATAAAGTCTTGGTCTCTCTGAACCCTAGTTTCAGCATCTGTGCAATGGGTATCATACTTTCCTCCCTGGTTTGCCATAAGAGTTGGAGGTAATGTATGAGATGCACACAGCAGGAGCCTAAAAATAATACCTACTGTTTTGTTATTCCAAGGGCAGTCAGAAAAGGGTACTGTGTGCTGGGAGCTCTGGGAAGGGGAGTGGGCTCGGCAAGGTAAGAGATAATTCAAGGTGGGGGCAGACAGTGACCCCCATTGCCTACGAAGCATGACAAAAGGTTTCTCTTGACCTCTTAGGGGGTGTCCAAGAGAA
This sequence comes from Molossus molossus, assembly GCF_014108415.1. Classification (NCBI taxonomy): domain Eukaryota; kingdom Metazoa; phylum Chordata; class Mammalia; order Chiroptera; family Molossidae; genus Molossus; species Molossus molossus. The sequence continues at coordinate 55,270,586 of NW_023425399.1, read as the reverse complement.
GAAAGGAAGGCACCCTAAAAGGAGAGCGCCAACAACTCACTAATGCCTGGGATTCTAGCTGGGGTAGATCTGGTTGTAACAAGAGTAGGTAGAAAAGATCCAGCCAGTCCACAAGACAGAAGGGAGGAGGCTAGCAGTCTGGGACAGTATATAGATGGGCTCAAGACTGGGCAGGAAACACAGGTAGGCAGAACCCAGGCAGCTGTCAGAAACCAAGGCATCAGTGGCCCCTCCACCTTTTTCCATGCACACATGGTAAAACTGAGCCACAGAGGGAGGGCTGGGGGCTAAAAGCACAGTGAGCAGGCAGCACTAGGGGCCAGAGAGGGCCTACTCTGGTTTCCTGTGAGTCCTAGGAGCTGTGAACAGTCTGGGTTTCCTAGGAAACGGGCTAGTGCATTCTGCCACAAGCAGCCCCTCCTCCATATACCTTCCCCACAGTGAGCCCTGCTTTCTTCTCAAGAGGCAGGGATACCCCCAGGGAGTGAGGACAGGGAAGTTGGAAGGCATCCAGCCTACTTGACGTCACAGACACTCAGCTGGTCTTGAATGTGGTTCATCTTGGCTCTCAAATCTCTGCAGTAGAAAGACATTTAAAATGTGGTTTGAAAGTGCTTCTAGCAACATGGAGAGTGCTTAATGCCAACAGCTAAGACTCTTGAAGCCCTTTCTGAGCAAGGCTCAAGCTCCTTAATCCCACCTGACTATCGTGGCACCATTTCAGAGGCCAGAAAAGGTGATCAGAAAGGGAAGTGACAAAGGTGACATTCTGGAAAATACTAAATTCTGTGAGCAGTAGAGATAGGAACTGATCTCTCTCTCTCTCTCTCTCTCTCTCTCTCTCTCTCTCTCATTCTCTTTCTTTTTACCTTCCTCCTCCTTTTTTTCTCTCCCCCATCCCTCCTTTCTTCCCACTACCCCGCATCCTCTCCTTCTATCCCTTGTTCTCCCTCTCTCTTTACTTTTCAGTATTTCCCAAAGCTCTATAATGAAAAGGTCAATTTTAATAGAATCAAGAGAGAATAATAGCCTCTGTTTTTTTTCTTTTTTCTTTTACTTAGAGGGCCCATCAGCACCCCTTCTTCAGCTTATGAAAACAAAGATCACAGGTAACCACAGCTCACCTTACCCAGAAGTCACAGCTTCTTGGTTATTCTGCATCAGCTCAACACAATACAGCAGGTCTTGGGGGAGGCCAATTACACATAGTATTTTTATTTGCATCTTTCTGACCATTTCAATGAAACTGTGGCTCTGAGCTCCCTAGCCTGACATAAAACCCTGGACCCCCAGTCACTTAACCCTCTAGGAGTGATGAGAAAGTAAACATCCTTGGACCAGCAGGGCCATTGCATGGTTTGTGTCTGTTGGGCTGCACTCTACAACTCTGCTGCCATTTGAACAAAACCTTTCCAGATCCTTCAAACATTTTCTGAGCCCCTAACATGAGTCAGAACTCATACCAGGTGCTAGGGACTCTGAGATAAAAACAAACCACCTCTGTCCTTAAGGAGCTCAAAACCTAGAGAAGAAAATGGACAAGGGCACAACTTGGGGGGAAATGCAGCTTGTAAATCCTCAGACAACAAGGGTTGGGAAGTCATAAGAGCTTCCTGGAGGAGATAAAACTTCAGCTGCTTCCTGAAAGGGCTATAGATGGCCAGAGTTCTGTTTCTGCCTCACCACCATCCACCTCACTGCCCCTTTCCTTCTCACCACACTCACACAGGCTGTGCACCCCCAAACTCATGACCTCTGATCACACTGTTCTTCTGCCTGCAATAGTTCCTCATTGCTGCTGGCCCTGCAGACCCAGTTTTTATTCATCCGTCAGAAGTTAGTGTTACTTTCTTCAGGGAACTTCCCTGACCAGAGGCCATGCTAAGGCCTCTGATAGATGCTCTTCCAGCACCCTTTCTTTTCCTAGAACCTTCCAGAGTTTGCAATTCTATCTTTGTGTTATCTAGCCTGTAAGCATGGAGAATGCAGAAACAGGTCTCTGGGGCTCCTGGACTGACCCATAGCCTGTTGAAGAGTGCTGGCACACAGTAGGTGCTCAGGGAATATTTGCTGAAGGTAGAAAAAGATAAGATGCAGGAAAAGAAAGCAGGATGAAAGATGAGGAAAGAGAAGGCAGCCCCAGGAAGAGGCATGTGCTTGGGACATTGGCATGCCCAGGGGTTTCCTGTGCCAGGTTAGATGGGAAGTTCTGGGTAGGTTTTGGACAAGTGAGTGACACTTTGATCTTTGTTTCAGGGAGTTTGTGTTGGTGCCCAGTGTAAGAAATAAACTTGAGGGCTCTAGGCAGCCAGGAGCAACAGCCCCCACAGAAGGACATATGGCCCATGTCTGCCTTTCTTCCTCTGGTAACACTTTCCACCTCTGGAAAAATTTTCCCCACTGCCTGTGGCACTGAGAAAAATGTGCAGGTGTGTGCATACACACATGCACACACACATACACACACACACCATCCTCTGGTGGAGGTGTGCAACCTGGAATGGGCCAGCCATGGAAACTAACCCCCTGGAAACAATGACTGGTTTGAGGGGAGCAAGCTGCAGAGCTCTCTCTGGGATTGACCTATGCAAACTGAGGCAGAAAAGCCTTCTTTCTGCTAAACTTGCAGGAAGTAAATCTGGAACAGCCAACAACCATATCCTCCCTCATGGGAGATTTGCAGAAGAAAGCTTCCAGCTAGAGGGAGATAAAGAGAGACACATGAAAGTAGAGCTGATATTAACTGCGCCCTGGATCTGACTGTGCCTGAATTACTTCCCCTGGCATTCCCTGGCTCTGCCACTCACAACAGAAAAAGACTTCATGAACACAGACAGTGCTGCCTGGAAATGAGATGTCATAAGACACAGACTCCAAGATGTGGAGCTGGCTGAGTGGAGGTGAGAAAGACGTACAACCACCCAGTCCCTGACTTGTCATGTAACGATGACTTGGGGAGCAGTGCTGTCACAGACTGTCTGGAGACCTAGATTGCATGCTTCCATAGCTGGGCTGGGGGAGAAAACACAGGGTTGATCACTCCTACCACCTTCAATATGGCATACTGAGGGAAAAGGGGGGTCCACTTGAGATCCAGAAGAAAGGGGCTGCAGCTTTGTTGACAGATGTCCTTTCAGAGTGCTGTGAGAATGTTGAAAACTATTCAACTCCCCTGAAAAAAAAAGGAGGTTGTTAGCATCTTCATTTCACAGATAAGAAACCTGACACTCAGACAAGTGAAGTAATTAGAGCCAATAAAAGCCTTGGTGATGCTAGGGCTTGGAGGGGCTCACAGAATAGACTCCAGCAAAGGCTGACTCCAGGGAGCATGGTCCAGCAAAGGGGGTTAGAGTCCTCAGGAGGTCTGGAGAAGCAGACAGAACAACTGAAGCAGGAAGCTCCTAAGGGCAGGCAGAGCACCATGAGAAGAGGGTAGGAGTATTGGGCTAGTTGGGCTTAAAGTTTAAGGCAGGGGACTTTTGAATCTCACCTGCAGAGGCCATGCAAGCTCAAGGACTGGAGGGGCTGGAAGGTGGCAGCTCCACGCCTTGGCTGAACAGGTGGGGAGGCAGGGCTAACCCAAGGCTACTCCCAGAAAGTTAGTTAGCATTGGTTGCTACTGGGGCATACAGACTGGGGTGGGGACAGTGAGAGGTAAGGGGTGAGTGGCAGGGTTCAGGACATCAGGCAGGCTCTGGCTGCATTTGCAGCTGTTATTAGAGCCTGTTTTTTATCTCTGTGCTTTACTGCAGCCAGCTCCATCTCTGTGGTTGCAGCTGCTACTGCCTCTGTCACCAGTGGGAGCAGCGGAGCTGGGAGGAGAAATAACAAATGAACACAATTTCCACAAATCAACCTATTACCACAAGGGAGAAAATTAAGAGGCTTAGCCAACGCTGACCTGTTTACATTTTCCTTGGAAACAAATAAATAATTGCTCTTACTGTAAGTGACCTGAGCCTGTGACTATATTCCATTCTTTTGTAGGCCTCTTGGCTAAGGAGATTAAGTAATTCTATTTTTATCATCAATGAACCTTCCTTGATATTTTTTCAATAATAGGTTAATTACCCCTAGAAGTAAAAAAAATAAATAAAAATTGCTTATGATTATAGTTGCCCCATGTGTTGGGAGGCATTTGCAGTTTCCAGAGTATTGGTATTTGCAGGTATTTGCAGGTACTTGTGAGCAGTGAATAATGCTAATTTTGACTTCTGTAATCACTGTCACTCCCACTACTGTACTGGTCCTCTGACTATGTCCTCCATAGCCCGTCAGTGAAAATAAAGTGCGCCTTTACAATTTGGCTGTGCCTCTCGCTGGCCAAGCCTCTTGCTGACACATTATAACATTTGGAGGCCCCAGCGAGATCCCTGGTGTTTGGCTACACCGAGGACTAGATGCCTGAAACAAGCAGCCTCTCCCATCTGGCTGCCAGACTCCTATAGATCTGAGGGGAGGTGCCCCCTGAGTTCCAGGGACCCAAAATCCTACTTGGGTTTCCGACGAGCAGCTGGGAGATGCCAAGACATCCCCCAAAAGATTGAAGGAGACCTGGTAGAAGCCTCTGGAGGTGAGTTCTGGGTGACCGGTCTATCTGGATGAGAGTGAGAGGGCCGGACGCGGCACAGCCTCTTCTCTCCTGGAACCCCACTAAGATGTTAGGTAGGGTCCAAATCTGGCAAATTCTGATTTAAATCTGGCAAATTCTGTTTATTCAGACCTACCAATGGGGTAGAAAGGGAGATTGATCACCTCCCAAACAGTATAGGCACCGCTCAAAATGGGGAATTTCTGAAAAGAAATTCAAATGAGTGTGACTGTGTGAATGTAATTGTGTATGAGTGACTATGCCCCATGATGTTTTGTTATGAAGCCTGTGTGAATCCTACCTTGTGGTTCCGTGACAGCCTCATACAGCTAAAATGCAGTTATCAGGTTCTTGAAGCACTCTGGTGTTCTACCAGTGAACCTGATGCAAGTTGGGGGCTTATTCCAACCTGCCACGTGCCAAGAGGTATCTGAAATCTCCATGAGAGAAACAGCCAGGTGGACAAAACAAAAGTTTCTGTCTGTGTGTTTCCTTTGTCTCCGTTCCTTATATGTGGCCCACGTGCTTATTCTGTCACTTCAACCTGTTTGTCTGTTGTCTCCTTGAGGATATACTTTGGTTCTGGCCAGTCTTACTAGAGGTTGAGGATATTTTATCCTGGCTCACAGACCTTCTGCTATAAGGGAGCCTATAATTCTTTAGCCCTTGGGAATTTTCAGTTTTCTCCTTTTTTCTGCTTTTCTGTTTAATCTGAGTCTGGCTTGTGGCTCATTTCATCTGCTCCTGGAGAGGATGGGCAATGAGAAAAGTTTTCATCCTCCACCTTGGATGCCTCTTACAGCATTTTAGGGAAGCTTTTGATGAAGAATATGAGTATGGGATTAAATTCTCAAAAGATAAATTTCACACTCTCTGCAAATTAGAATGGCCCACTTTTGGGGTAGGATGGCCTAATACAGGCTCCTCTGACCCTGTGTTAGTGCAGGCAGTTTGGAATCAGGTCACAGGGGATCCTTGACATCCAGATCAATTTCCTTATAATGGCTTGATTTAGTGAGATATTCACCCCTATGGCTAAAGACCTGTGCACTCCAGACTGGCACTAGAATACTTGTTGTAAAACAAAGACCTCATTGGGTTGCATAGTAAACATTCTTAGAGAAAGTTTTAAGGAAGGTTCTTATTAGGGCACAAATGTGGGCAAAGGTAGGAAAGTGCCTATGAGGCAGAGATAGAACAAAAGGCCCAGCCGGTATGCTCAGTGGTTGAGCATCAACCCATGCACCAAGAGGTCTCTGGTTTAATTCCTGGTCAGGGTACATGCCCAGGTTGTGGGCCAAATCCCCAGTGGGGGGCAGGTAAGGAGCTAATAAGGTAGAGAAGCAAGGTGTAGTGAAAGACTCGAGAGAAGCTGAGAAAGGCTACGAGTTCTTAAAGATTTCCCCACAGTCTTCCGCTATAGCTGTGATTAATATTTGTGCTTTGAAGGCCTGGAAAGAGCTCCCAACAAAAGGAAAAAATTTGCTAGATCTTACATCCATCAGACAAAGACCTGAAGAGCCATATCAAAATTCTGTAGCTTCATTGCTACAGGCAGTTAATAGAGTAATAAGTTATTTAGGTGCCATCCCTGCTGGTGGGCCACCCTATGCATTCTGCAAGGTGCCACGCATTGGGACTGGAGTCTGATGTAGAGAGCCTCTCGTCCTGGAAAACAGCAGGCAGGTGCACAGGCACTCACCCAGGGCTTGCAGGGGCCACAGGGTTCCTGGGGAGGGCAGTCAGGCCACAAAAGGGGTGTGTTCATTCAATGCCAGCCCAGACAGTTTATCTGTTTGTCACCCCCCCCCCCCCAGCAAGTTTCCAACAGGATTCTCTGAACTTTGGGGAGTTGAAAAACACTCTGCCCCGCTAAACATGCATGCTAATGATGACGCTTTCCTTTCCTGCGTCCTTTTGAAAATTGGGTCAGAGAAAATTTTTTCATCCCTCTGCCCATGGTGGGACCCAAATACTGCCAGGGGGAGGGCTTCTTTGGACACTTTTCACCTGTTCTCCAGTTAGGCCTAAAAAAATTGGTTGAAATAGCAAAAGTGGTAGTAGCAACCTTAAGGGAAACAGGGCCCATGGGGAAAGATTACCCTAGGAAGAGAAACATGAGGAAGGGTCAGGATGGCAGGCCTAGGACCCAAGTAGGAAAGAACCAATGTGCCTACTGCAAAAAATGAGAACATTGGAAGCGAGAGTGCCCAAATAGAAGTACCCCAGCCGTCCTTAACTTAGAAGAATGAATGACAGGGCCAGGGCTCCTTTCAACTCAGCCCCTGGGAGCCAAGGATTATTGCACAGGTAGGGAGCAAACCAGTTAATATCTTAATAGATACAGGGGCTACACATTCAGTCCTAACTGAACCTCTGAGTCTACTAACAGCTAAGAAGACCTCAATTCAAGGAGCGACAGGTCAGATTGCTCTCTATCCTTGGAGTACTAACAGAACTGTAAATCTTGGAAAGGGCACCGTTACACACTCTTTCTTAGTTATACCTGAATGACAGTATCTACTGTTGGGGCATAATCTCCTCCAAAAGTTACAGGCTACAATATTATTTTTTGGAGGAGAAGCACACTTTACTGTAAACCCGGAACATCAGGATAAACTCCCAATTTCCTCTTTAAAAATACTTGTAACCTGCTTTTTTGTTGGAGAAATATTTTTTACAGGAAGAAACCCCAGGCCCTCCAGAAACAGATCCTGAGACATCAGCTTACATGAAGGAATTACAACATCTCTTCCTTTCTGTCTGGGCTGAAAACAGTCCTCCCAGACTAGCTGGCCACCAGCTACCAATTGTAGTTCAACTGCTTGCCACAGTGACTCCAGTCAGGGTAAGACAATACGCCATAAGCCACAAAGCAAAGAAGGGCATTGCCCCTCATATTTGTTGGCTCCAGGAGGCTGGAATTCTGGTTTTCTGTCAATCATCCTGGAATACACCCTTACTTCCAGTGTTGAAACCTGGCACCAAAGACTTTAGGCCAGTGTAAGATTTGAGGGAAGTAAACAAACAGGTTGAGACCATACACCTGACAGTTCCAAACCCCTATACTCTATTGAGCCTACTTCCACCAGAACACCTGTTCTATACAGTTCTGGATTTAAAGGATGCCTTCTTTAGCATCCCTTTAGTCCCTGTTAGCCAGCCTATCTTTGCATTTGAGTGGACAAACCCTGAAGAGGGATTTTAGGGGCAATTAACTTGGACAAGGCTGCCCCAGGGCTTTAAGAACTCTCCTACTCTATTTGATGAGGCATTCAGTTCTAACTTACCGGCCTTCAGACAAGAGCACCCTGAATGTACCCTACTCCACTAGGTAGATGACATTCTCCTAGTGGCAAAAGACAAGGAGAACTGCCAGAGAAGCACTGAGCATCTCCTGGGCACCTAACAGACATAAGGGTACTGGGTCTCAGCCAAAAAGGCTCAACTCTGTTCCCCAGAGGTTACTTATCTGGGGTATAAGATCAGCAAGGGCCAATGGACTTTATTCTCTAGCTGCACAGAGGCAATTTTATGGATCCCAGCCCCCCAAAAAACAAGAAACGGGTCTGGGAATTCCTAGGGGCAGGAGGATACTGCTGCCTATGGATCCCAGAATTCACAGCCATTGCTAAGCTGCTGTATACATGCACAGGAGGGGCACTACCTTTGACTTGGACTGAGACAGAACACAAGGCCTTCAAGATTTTAAAAATGGCCCTAATTTCAGCACGCACTCTTGCCCTACTGGACATCACAAAACCCTTCCATCTGTATGTAAGCAAGGCTAGAGGCATAGCAAAGGGAGTTCTCACTCAAAACTTGGGACCCTGGAAGAGACCAGTAGCCTACTTATCCAAAAGACTAAATCCCGTAGCAACCAGATGGCCTGCCTGCCTCAAAGTAAAGCAGCTGCTGCACTCCTAGTAAAGGCAGACAAGTTAACTGTAGGGCAAAAGTTAGCTTTAACTGCACTCCAGGCAGTTGAAACCCTTCTCCAGAGTGCTCTGAAGCACTGGATGTCAAACACCCGAGTCACCCAGCTCCAGGTGCTCCTCCTGGATCAACCCTGCCTCAAATTTTACAAGATGCTGGCCATCAATCCTGCCAGCCTGCTCCCTGACAATGACCTGGAGGAACCTCTACACAACTGCCCAGAGGTAATCAACACCATGCAGACAGCTCAGCCAGACCTCAAGGATGTCCCACTGCCATCATCAGATGAGGTATTGTTCACAGACAGGAACAGCTATATCCAAGAAGACTTCATGTATCCTGGGGCAGCAGTAATAAATCTGGACTATGTCCTTTGGTCTCAGGCATTAAGTAGGAAAACTTTAGACCAACAGGCTGAACTCATAGCCCTAATCCATGATCTCTGATGGGTCAAGGAAAAGTCGGTAACAATCTACACTGACAGCAGATATGCCTTTGCAACAGTGCATGTGTGTAGCACCATTTACAGGGAACAAGGGTTATTAACTTCCGCCAGGAAGGACATCAAAGAGGGAAATCCACAGAAGCACAGGAAAACCATGCTGCTGACCAGAAAGCTCGAGAAGCAATCCTAAAACCAGTGGGGACTCTCCAGATATTAGTTGCCATGCCAAATCCATATTTGCCTTTGAATCCTACTTACACTGGGTCAGAAAATGACTTGGCCAAGCAGAAACAAGCCACAAAGGAAAGCAATAAATAGTGGATACTATCTGATGGGCGGTTGTTGGTCCCAGAGACTCTAGGTCTAACTTTAGTCAACCAGCTGCACCAGACTACCCACTTAGATTATACCAAGCTTACTAAACTCCTGAGAGTCAGGTAATGTCCAGTAAGGTCACAGGGGGAAAAAAAAGGCAGAGGAAAGCAGGAATACGTAGATCTAAATAGAGAGGAGGAAAAAAACCTGGGAAATGTGCAGAAAGCAGGTGGACTGAGCAAGATTTCAGGTTCATGCCAAGGGAGGGACTAGAAAAAAAATAGGACACTGAGAGAGGTCCCTGGTAATGAAATAACAGTCTGGAATGTAATAAAGGGAATAACAGGTTTAGGCTATTCCTGACCCTTGGATCAGACAATGGCCCTGCCTTTATAGCAAAGAGATCACAGGATATCTCTAAAAGGTTAGATATAAATTGGAAGCTCAGTTGTGCTTACCGCCCACAGAGTTCCAGGCAGGTAGAGTGCATTAACAGGACCTTAAAGGAAACCTTAACCAAATTTACTTTAGAAACTGGTGAAAACTGGACCACTCTGCTCCCCTTTGCTTTCTTACAGTTCTTGCAGGCCCTGCAGTCTGTCCAGAAAGCTGTCTATAAACATATCTGTGACACTCTGCATGTGCCCACCTCAGACCCTGTGCACCCTTTCTAGCCTGAGGACTCAATATGGGTAAAGAAGTTCACTACCCAGAGATTAACTCTGACCTGGAAGGGACTAGACTGCACCAATGGCTCTCAAGGTCAACGGCATCTCAATCTCGCAGCGCCATTTCTGGCTGAGGGGGAAAAAGCAAAATAGATGGTTCAGGCCTCTCCAGATAAGACTCTTGCATTTACTGGGACTCTGATTTTTCTGGTTATGACTGTACAGGAAAATCCTTATAGACCTGGGCCCCAATGGAACTGAGGACTTAGAAATGGTCCTACAGAATAGGAAAGGATTAGACCTCTTATTTCTTAAGGAAGAAGGATTATATGTTACACTGGGAGAAAAATGCTGTTTTTATATGAATGATTCAGGGATCATTCAAGAAATTTTGTCACTAGTTAGGAAACATATTGAGGAACAAGAAAGAAAAAGGCAACCATCTGAAAATTGGTTTACAACTCTATTATCCGCTATTGCCAGCCCTCTTGCTACATTATATTTACTCCTAGCCTTTGGGCCATGTCTAATAAATGGCCTCATAAAAACTAAGTTGAGTCAATAATTTGACTTATCAAGAAAACCAGTGGGGAATGACCTGTGCCCTGAGGCTAAGGTGACTAGATTCTATTCTTATAGAGGCCTCTTGGTTAAGGTGACTAAATAACTTTATTTTTATCATCTATAAACCTTCCTCAATATTTTTCCAATAATAGGTTAATTACAACCTAGAAGTAAAAAAATTTTGCCTAAGATTATAGTTGCCCCACGTGTTGGGAGGCATTTTCAGTGTCCAGTATCAGTATTTGTAGGCATTGGAAGGCATTTGCAGTTTTTGGAGTGTTGGTATTTGCAGGTATTTTCAGGTACTTGTGAGCAGTGAATGCTAATTTTGACTTCTGTAATCACTGTCACTCCCAATATTGTACCAGTCCCCTAAGGGGTGTGGGGGACAAAAGGAGGATGGGGCTTCTGTTTTTAAAATTGGATGAGCAAGAAGAATCATGACTGCTGATGTGAGGGGAGACTATATCCTCCTCAGCCCACCAGTGAGAATAAAACACTCCTTTACAATTTGGCTGTGCATCTCTGGTTATCTCCTTGACACATTATAACATAAGAAGTCCTATTAAAATGCAGCCAGAGATGACACCAAAATTTTGCATCAAACTAAGTGGTGTCAGCCTGAAATTATGAATCTCCAAGCCAGTCAGCACAGAGGTGCAGAGCCAGGGGTACACAATTAAAGCAGAAAGACCAAGGAAAGAGAAGGCACATTGAATTTCAATAGCAGCAAAATTGCACTTTTAAAGATGGAAAGTAAAAAATAAAATAAAATAAATGTGCTTAGAAATTTAGTTAGAGGCATGATCAGGACCAGGAATGGTCCTACTTCTGTCACCCACCCATCACTTCCACTTGACCCTGTCCCCTGCTGCCCTCCACATATGTACACCTGTCCTGGCCTGGGAAAACCCTTTCCCACTATACAGCCTGGGGACCAGGTACACATTTCACATGGGCACCATCCTTGACTTCTCTTTCAACCTCCACATGAAACCCATCCACAACTTCTGTCAGCCCTACTTTAAAACATCTTGTATGAGACCCCCTTTCATATCACTACAGCTACCACCCTGGTCCCAGCCCCTTCTCTGGACAACAGCACTTAAGAAAAAAAGCCAGACCCTACCTGGCCAGTGAAGCTCAGTAAACAGCATTGTTACACGCCCAGCTTGCTTGATCCCCAGTAGGGGATGTGCAAAGAACAGCTAATCAATGTTTCTCTCTCATATCAATGTTTCTACCTCTCTCTTCCTTCTTCTTTCTCTAAAAAAATAAATTAAAACATTTTCTAAAAAACCAGACCCCTTGAGTGGCCTCCCATACTTATTCAGGTCTGATCTCATTTCTTTCTGACTCATCTCTGTCCTCTTTCTTCCTGACTCCAGCCACCATGACCTCCTGGCTGTTTCTGGAACATGATAGGTGTGTTCCTGCCTCAAGGTCTTTGTACTGAACAGTTTTCTCTGTCAGGAGAAATTCCTCCAGATTTCTGTGGCTGTGGGGGTCTGTTCTGCTCACTGCTGTATTCTCTATGTTTAGAGCAGCACCTGCATGTGGGAATGCTTAGTGAACAAACAAGTGAGTCATCCCCCATCTTCTGAGCACCATTTTCTCCAACTTTATCATGAGAATCTGGACCACATTAAAGAAGGCAAATGAAGGTTCTCGCAAGCAAAATCCAATCTGGAAGCCTGTTTTGCTTAGTTTATATCACATTGGCCTGCAAGGCATTTATAAACTTGAATTTATTAATAACACAAAAACTGGAATACTGAACGTACAAATCAATATTTTCAACATAGAATTGATGTGTTCTTTAAAGGTCTAGTAGAAATTTTCCATAAATCCATCTGGACCTGGTGCCTTCTTTATATTTACTTTTTTTTTTTCCTTGCCTGTTCTTGCATGTTGGTATATTATTCACAGTTCCTGGTTATAAACCACAACTGGATAATAAGGGCAGAAAACTGTACATCACAGGGTTTAGAAAGCTTTTTGGATTCCTGGGAGGGTGAGGGACACAGACAGGAATGAGGAGAAATTTCCAACCCTTCTAAGAGACTGCCCTAGCAGAACCCCAGCTGCCTTTGCCACCCACCACCAGGAACCTCTGCCACAGCTGCTCCAGTGGAATAAATGCCTTTGCCACAAGAGCTAGTGTCTCTTCAGGAGCCAGCTCCCCACCCCTCACTCTCACCTCTGGAGTGGAGAAAGGTGCTTCCAAAGGGATGGGGAGGAAGTGAGGTGAACCACATTGCAGCATCTGGCATTTTGTGTTGTGCTTTTTATTCTTAAAAAAATGTTCATTTTACTTTGGATTGTCAAATTAATTGGCAAAATTTGTATCTTTTTATAATTTAACATATGTATGTATTTGTAATGACAATTCTTTATTTTTATGGTACTGATGTATTTTTCTTGATCAGACTTGCTATTTTTGTCTAGTTTATCATTTTTTTAAAGAATTATTTTATAGCTTCGGTCTACTATTGTTTCATTCTATTTCATTAATTCCTACTCCTTTGCTTTATTATTATTTTTTCTGTCTGCTGTCTTTAGATTAATTTTGATGTTCATTTCTGAGCTTATTAAGGTAAAGGCTTAGTTTCTTTATCATTTCATCATCCCTCTTTTTTAATGACTGCACTTAGAGCTATTCATTTTTCTCTGAATATGCACATCTTGGAAGGTATCCTGTGGATTTTATACACAGTTCCTTTAGTATTGTTCATTTCTAAATAGAAATTCATTTCAGATTTACTGTTTAATTCACATTATTTAGATTTGTTTTTACATTTTCAAGCTTTATTTGCATTGAGTTTGGAAATGTGGCTGGAAGATCCTTTCAATGAAAAAATTGGTTTTAAAAAGCAAAAGCAATATAAAAATATTTTTCCCCTGTAAAAGGATCAATTAATACAGAAACTTAAAATAAGTTTCTTAAAATAAGTCAAACATAAAATAAGGTTTCCCTTTGTAATTATTGTTTTTGTCTACAACTTTATTCTCTTACTTAGAGTTAACATCTATGAATAGTTTGGAGTGTTATTTTCTAATTCTGTTTTTAATGTGTGTGTGTGTGTGTGTGTGTGTGTGTGTGTGTGTGTGTGTGTTAGATTCCAAAATAGCAGTGGAGTGAATGGAAGGTACACAGATCATTTCCCAGGACCAAACTGGAATTAAAATGAAAATAAAGACAAATAGTCAGGAAAAAGCAACAGAAAAGCAGCTTGGAGGACCATATAACAAGGGACACTGACTCAATCCTGGTAGGACTGTGGAGGCACAAGAGGAAGGCTGGGAGCTCATGTACAGCAGTGGCCTTAGCTGTAAGAAGCACCCTCAAGTCAAACTCCCAAGCAGCTCCACAGTGCAGAGCAGGGACGAAGGCTAAAATAGCCACAGCCTCTTGCCTTGGGCTCTGGCAGAGAGAGGGCAAACTGGACTGGATCTGTGTGGAGACACTCAGGATTTAGAGGGCACTCACAGCTTGTGCTGAGTTGTGGCCACACAGGACCCTGGTCATTTTACTCCTTCCCAGGGCTCTGAGGAGAGGCAGCAGCCCCTCCCTTGGAGCTTCAACTCCACCTGGTGGCCATCGAAATAAAAATTGAGGCCTAACAATCAGCATCTGCCCCACCCTCAGGAAATCTCCTTTTGCTGAACACCTGAGAAAGTATTTTATTCAACTGAGAAGCCAAGGCACTTCAAGTAATCACTAAAGACAGCCTCCATGCAAAGAGCTAGAGGATAACTGTACCATTTCTGGGCTACCAAAACTAACCAGAAAAGTAGGACTTGAATGTGGTATTTAACGATGGTCCTCCCTGTCTCAACCAAACCCAGGACAGAGAGCCACAAACAGCAGAACACCAACACCCACAGGGAAAATTTGGCAGGTTCTGAAGCCCACTGTAATAGCCAAATGGTGAAACACAGAAACAAAAGCCAAATGAAAAAAACAGGAGACCTCTAACAAAGATGAGATAAATGAGGTGCATTAAGCAAGTTACCACTACTAGAATTCAGAGCCAGGAACTTGAGAAAGCTCAACAGCATGTGTAAGGACATGAGCACCATGAGTAAAGACATAGAAATGCTGAAAATCAACCAGTTAGAAATTAAAAACCTCCAAGAAGAAATGAAGAATGACATAGCAGAAATAAAGAATACATTGGAAGGTCTAAATAGCAGAGTACAAGAAGCTGAGGACTAGATCAGTAAATTAGAAGATAGGGTAGAAAAAAATCAACCAATCAGAAAACCAAAAGGAAAAAAAAATAAAAAACAGGAAGACAGGTTAGGAGAACTGTGGGACAATGGGAAACGTAATAATATTTGCATCATAAGAGTCCCCGAAGAAGAAAATGAGCAAGGGTTAGAGAATATATTTGAAGAAATAGTGACAGAAAACTTTCCTTATTTGGTGAAGGAAGAAGGCATTCAAGTTCAAGAAGCACACAGAGCCCCAAGTAAGAACCCAAACAGGCCCACACCAAGACACATAGTAACCAAAATGCCAAAAATTAAAGACAAAGAGAAGATCCAAAAAGCAGCAAGAGATAAGCAACAGGTTACCCACAAAGGTAACCCCATAAGGCTCTTAGCTGACTTGTCAACAGAAACACTACAGGCCAGAAGGGAAAGGCATGAGGCAATCAAGATCATGAAAAACAAGGATCTGAATCCAAGCACAACACCAACACCCACAGGGAAAATTTGGCAGGTAAACTACTCTACCCAGCAAGGCTATCATTCAAAATAGAAGGTCAAATAAAGAGCTTCCGAGACAAAAAAAAAAAAAAAGGCTAAGGGAATACATTAGCACCAAACCAGCACTGCAAGAAATGTTCAAAGGACTGCTGTAATTAGCAGGAGAAATAGGAAGAAAAATATAACCACATTAAACAAAAATGGCAATAAATAAATACATATCAATAATCACCTTAAATGTAAATAGATTGAATGCTGTGATAAAAAGACACAGTGTAGCTGATTGGATAAGAAAGCATTACTCATATATATGTTGTTTACAAGAGACCCACCTCACAACAAAAGACTCACATAGGTTGAAAGTGAAGGTATGGGAAAAAATCTTCCAAGCAAACAAAAAAGAAAAAAAAAGCTGGGGTAGCAGTACTCATATCTGATGAAATATATTTCAAAATGAAGATCATAACTAGAGACCAAGAAGGCCACTACATAATATTGAAGGATCTATCCAACAGGAAGATATAACCTTGATAAACATATATGCACCCAATATAGGAGCACCAAAATATATTGAAAATCTTCTGGAATACTTCAAAGGGGAAATCAATAGCAATAAAATCATAGCAGAGGACTTCAAGACCCCAATGACATCACTGGAGAGATTGTCTAGACAAAAAATTAGCAAGAAAACAGAGACTCTATATGAAGCACTAGACCAAATGGATTTAATAGATATCTACAGAGAATTACACCCCAAAACTATAGAATTCACATAATTCGCAAGTGCACATGGGACATTCTCAAAGATAGACCACATGTTAGGACACAAATTAAGTCTCTACAAATTCAAGAAGATTGAAATGATATCAAGCATCTTCTCAGATCACAATGGCATGAAACTAGAAATCAATTGCAACGAGAACATGCAAAGACATTTGAACACATGGAAGCTAAATAGCATGTTATTAAACAACAACTGGGTCAATGAGGATATCAAGGAAGAAATCAAAAACTTCCTGGAATCCAATGAAAATGAACATACAACAACAACACAAAACCTATGGGATACACCGAAAGCAGTTCTGAGATGAAAATTCATAGCACTACAGGCCTACCTCAAAAAGAAAGAAAAATCTTTAATAGACTACCTAACCTCACAACTTGAAAAACTAAAAATCAAACAAAAAGAAAACCCTAGAGCAGAAGAAAGAAAATAGTAAAGATCAGTGCAGAAATAAATGACATAGAGACAAAAAACAATTCAAAGGATCAATAAAACAAAGAGCTGGTTTTTTAAAAAAATAAACAAGGTAGATGGACCCTTAGCTAGACTCACCAAGAAACAAAATGAGAACCCAAATACACAAAATTAGAAATGAAAGAGGACAAGTAACAACTGACACCACAGAATTACAAAAGATCATTAACAACTACTATGAACAATTATATGGCAACAATTTCGAAATCTAAGCAAAATGGACAAATTTTTAGAAACACATAGTCTCCCAAATCTGGACCGGGAAGAGAAACAACACTTGAACAGACCAATAACAACAAAAGAAATTGAAGATGTTATCAAGACTCTCCCAGCAAACAATAGCCCAGGCCTGGATGGCTTCAAGGAGTAGTTTTACCAAACATTCAAAAACGAACTAACACCCATTCTCCTCAAACTATTTCAAAAAATTCAAAAAGAAGGAAGAATTCCAAACTCGTTTTATGAGGCCAACATAATTCTAATTCCAAAACCAGAAAAAGACATTACAAAGAAAGAAAACTTCAAGCCAATATCCCTGATGAAAATAGACGCCACAATCCTGAACAAAACCCTAGCAAATCAAATCCAGCAACACATCAAAAACATTATTCACCATGACCAAGTGGGATTCATCCCAGGGATGCAGGCTGGTACAATATTCGCAAATCAATAAATGTGATACACTACATTAACAAATGAAGAATAAAAATCACATGATTATATCAATAGATGCTGAAAAAGCCTTCGACAAAATCCAGCATCCATTTCTGATAAAAATGCTCTGCAGTTTGGGTATAGAGGGATCATATCTAGACATAATAAAGGCCACATATTAAAGACCTACTGCCAACATTATACTCAATTGGTAGAAACTAAAAGCATTTCCCTAAAGAACAGGAACAAGACAGGGATGCCCACTTTTGCCACTCTTATTTAACATATTACTGGAAGACTTAACCATAGCAATCAGACATGAAGAAAAAATAAAAGGAATTCAAATTGGAAAGGAGGAAGTGAAACTGTCATTATTCATAGATGACATAATACTATACGTAGAAATCCCAAAAGCCTCCATCAAAATTTACTAGACTTAATAAATAAATTTGGCAAAGTAGCAGGATACCAAATCAACGTCAAGAAATCAATGGCATTCTTATACACCAATGATGAACTTACAGAAAGAGAAACCAAAAAAACAATCCCATTTACCATCATGGCAAAAAAAATTAAGATACCTAGGAATAAACTTAACCAAAGAAATAAAGGACCTATTCGCAAAAAACTATTGGTCATTAAAAAAAAGAATAGAAGAAGATATTAAAAAGTGGAATCATATACCTTGTTCATGGATTGACAGAATTAACATCATTAAAATGTCCATACTACCCAAAGCAATTTATAGATTCAATGCAATCCCCATCAAAATACCAACGACATACTTCACAGAACTAGAATAAATATTTCAAAAGTTTATATGGAACCAAAAAGACCTCAAATAGCCACAGCAATCTTGAAACAGAAGAACAATGTAGGAGGGATCACATTACCTGATTTCAGGTTATACTACAAAGCCACTGTAATCAAAACAGCCTGGTACTGGCACAAAACAGGCATATAGACCAGTGGAATAAAACAGAGAACCCAGAAATGGATCCAAGGCAATATGCTCAATTAATCTTGGACAAAGTTGGCAAGAGCATACAGTGGAGTAAGGACAGCCTCTTTAATAAATGGTGTTGGGAAAATTGGACAGCTACACGCAAAAAAAAAAAAAAAAAATGAAACTAGACCATCAACTTACATCCTACACAAGAATAAACTCAAAATGGATAAAAGACTAAAATATGACTCATGAATCCATAAATATCCTAGAAGAAACTGTAGGCAACAAAATTTCAGATATCATACGTAGCAGAATTTTTACTGACACATCACATAAGGCAATAGAAAAACAGGAGAAAATGAGCACATGGGACTACATCAAACTCAAAAGCTCTGCACAGCAAAACATACAATCATCAAAATGGAAAGGCTACCCACTGTATGGGAGAGCATAAATGCCAATGATATATCAGACAAGGGGTTAATTTCCAATATATATAGAGTGCTCATACAACTCAACAAAAGGAAGACAAAGAACCCAATTAAAAAAATGGGTAGAGGAACTAAATAGACACCTCTCCAAACAGGATGTACAAATGGCTAAGAGACATATGAAGAAATATTCAACATCACTAATCATCAGAGAGATGCAAAATAAAACAACGAGATATGAACTCATACTTGTCAAATCATCAAACAACAAGTGTTGGTGAGGGTGTGGAGAAAAGGGGACTCTAGTACACTGCTGGTGGAAATGCAGACTGGTGCAGCCACTATGGAAAACAATATGGTGTTACCTCAAAAAATTAAAAATTGAACTTCCATTTGACCCAGTGATCCCACTTTTAGAAATATACCCTTAGAAGCTTAATACACCAATCAGAAAGATATATGTACCCCCATGTTCATAGCATCACTATTTACAATAGCTAAGATCTGGAAACAGCCCAAATGCCCATCAGTAGATGAATAAATAAGAAAGCTGTGGTACATATACACAATGGAGTACTATGAAGCTGTAAGAAAAAAAGATCTTTTATCCTTCGAGACAACATGGAGGGACCTGGAGAGTGTCATCCTAAGCAAAACAAGCAAAACAGAGAAAGACAAGTATTATATGATCTCACTTATTTGTGGAATATAATGAACATAACAGTCTGAGGAATGGGGTAACCCCAGAGATGTGGAAGTGGGGTACAGACTATCCCCAGAAGAGGGGTGGGGGGGGGGAGATAAACCACTGAACTTATACGCATGTATGCATGAACAACTGACATGGACAACAAAGCTGGGTGGAGGGTGGGGAGGGATAGGGGGAGGGCAACCAGTGGGGGTAAAAGGAGAAACAACTGTAACAAAAATATATAAATTAATTTAAATAAAAATAAATAAATAAAGCAACTACCCAGTGACATGTAGGTTACAGATTATGTAAAGTCACAAGACGCCGCAGGGGATATGCTGATAGCTGATTGGTTGAACATGAGGTAAGCGTAATAAATCATTTCTTTAGGTCTTGAGGACAGCTCTGAGGTCTGTTTTAGTATGCCTTTGTTTAGTCTTATGGGAAAGTAGCCAGGGTGTCATTCCATTTTAGTGCTCAGGAACTGAAACATAACTTAGGCCAAGATGTTATTTTTAGTTTGCCACAGGTCTGGACAATTTGACAATTAGTCAGGTCCAGACTACTGTCTTCTGCTGCCTCAGGGATTGCTGATTACAAGGGGAAAAGCTACAGTTCTCAGGGATATAGAGATAGGAGGGGGGTCAATATAATTTTTAAAGCTATGATTTAAAATTAAATTTAATTAAAAGCATAAGGATCTTTAGTTTCCATATCATGTTAAAAGTTTTCAAAAATTAAAATAAAATGTTAATTGTAGTCATAATATAATCAAAATATTTACAGTTCATGATCAAATAGGGTATAATTTAGTAGTTAAAGGACAACTTAACATTATGGATATAATGTTTTTTATTATATTAACAGATTTAAAAAGAAAACTAATATGATCAGTTAGTTATATGGCTATTCCAAAGAACTATTTGATAAATTTGATATTATTTGTTTCTGACTTGTAAAACCATTATTAAACTAAGTACAAAAAGGAAATTTCTTCATAATAAAGACTGTCTAGTAGAAACTGTTAACAAACTTGATACTTAACTGTAGAATTTAAGAAGCACTTCCATCAGAATCAGGAACAAAACAAGAATGCCCACTTTCACCCCAACTCTCCTTCCACCTCTAAGACTCCAGGGAACTTGGTGCTTAGAGTGCCTATGAGATCTGTCCTCCTTGCCTAGATTTATGCTGGCTGGGATGCCCCAGATAGGGTTCACTGATACCCCACAGTAAGAAAGAGAAAGAAGATTCTCTGGAAAGAAAAAAAAATTAAGCTGTAATTGTTCACAAATGATATAGTTGCCCATCTAGAAAAAACAATGAAAACAGGTAAAAGAGTTCAGGAGATGGATGTACACAACATAATTTCAACTCAATAGCCATGACCAATTAGAAAATATTGGGGGAGAGGGGTAAATGTATCTCATTCACAAAATAAAAACTACAAAATCATTACTAATAATTGTAATGAGACCCATACAAAATGAATGATCAAACTTTATATAAAGGAAAACTTAAGTAGAGAAACATACTAGGGTCTTAGACACAAAGAGATCAAATATCCCCCAAAGAAGTCTATAAATTTAGGCAAACAAGATTCCAAGAATAGACTGCTGGCTTCCTGATCAAAACCCAGTATTGGTGATGCCACAGAAGAGAAAGGGAGGCAAATGGATCTGAGAAGCTAGCATAAAACTATGAGACAGAAGGTCTTTGAGTTCTAGTGTGTATATGTGCGTGTGTGGGAGAATGTGTGATTGTGTATATATATGTATGTGAGGTATGTGGAATGTGAGTGTGTGGAGGGAAGGATAGCAATCCAGACTGAAGAAAAGATAGGCATTATAGGAGTATATTAGGTGAGGGGGGTGCTTTTTGATTGTTCTTTTCTTTCCATGGCATACTCTGATCAAACTGTTAGAACCCCATCACCTAGAGGTGATTAAAAAAACAACAACAGTAGAATCAACCCTGGTTGCACAGTAGAGCAGATAAAAAAGAAGGGGGTCAGTCTCCAGCATTCCTCCTGACCCCCCTCTTCACAGATGAGCATGAGGTCATTATAATAAAAAGAGTAGTGTTGGATTTAAATGTTGATTTTTAATAGTAGTACTTATACTGTTACCTAACGCTGTGTAACAAACCATCCTAAAACTAAATGCCTTAAAATAGTGATTTACTGCTAGTTCTCATGGCTCTGTGAGCTAATTGAGCTCAGCTGAGTTTTTTTTTACTGGGTCTCTCATGCAATTGAACACAAATGGTGGCTTGGGCTACAGAAGACTAAACTGGACTTACAAAGTCTACCACATGCTGGCAGTTAATGCTGACTGTTGAATGGCAGGTCAACAAGGCAGCTAGTCATAGTGCCTACATCGGGTCTCCTTCTCCCTTGGCTTCTCCCTGCAGGACAGTTAGGACATGAGGGGAGTGGAACACTAGAATTTCAAAAGACCCAGGGGAAGTTCTAAGTTTTCTCAAGACCTGAACCAAAATGTCATTCCTGCCATATTCTATTCACCAAGGTAAGTAAATAATACCATCCCAGAGTCAGAAGAAGAAAAAAAACAAACAAGTGCATCAGACAATGGATCAATGGTGGCCATCTTGGTCTATGTACCTTTGTCTTTCTGCTCCCAAGACATTGCCATTTCCCCTTGAGACTTTATATTTTCCTTTGGAATTGCAAGCTACTTTTACTAATAATGTGTACAGGGAAAAAAACACTCATAAGTAAAAGTCTAAATAAATATGTTAGAGGTAAGCAATAGAAAATTTAAATGGAATACCCAAATTTTAAATCAATGTAGAAAATAGGATCTATCTGTTAATATATGGTAAAATTTTTAAAATAACAAAAATATGATCAATAAAAAAACAAAAAAGAACTTGAGAGAAATAGATCTTAATGAAACGGCTTGAACTAAGTATAAATGGAGTAATTGTTCTAAAACAAAAGAGAATTTTTTTAAAAAAAGAATTTAGTAATAAAAAAAATGGAGGAAATTGCAGCATGCTATCTCACAGGGGGACTTTTTGAAGGCAAGAGAAGTAACACATAAAATCATCCTCAAATTAAAATGTGGCTTGGTTCACCAGGTAAAATGCAGTGTAAGATGAAAAAGACCGGGAACTGAAAAGGAAATGGAGAGAGAGGGTAAATGGCAGCAAAGTGAATGGAAGCTACACAGACCATCTCCCAGGACCAAACTGGAATTGCAACTTAAATAAAGACAAATCATTGGGAAAAAACAACAACAACAAAACAGCTGGAGAGAACCCATAGAACCAGGGACAGAAAGAGGATGCCAAATCAAGCCTGGTAGGACCTGCTGAGGCATGAGAGGTCAGGCTGGGAGCAGCAGAGGGCCGTTTTAGCTGCAAGTGGTCCCCACTGAGAAAGAAGGAGTTTTAAAAAACAACAAATTACCTATAGCCCCTTATCTTGTGCTCCAGCAGAGGGATGGTGGACTGGACTGGAACTGTGTGGAGAGAGTCTGGGGTTCCTGGCTCAGGAAAGGACACTGGGAGTTTCATGCTGAATCACTCCCTCATAGGATAGTAGCCATTTTACTCTAAGTGCCCCTTCCCAGAGCCCCAGGGAGAACAAATGGTCCCTCCTGCAGGAATTCCACACCAGCAGGCCAGGCCAGAGAAATGCACACTGAGGTTCATTAACATCTAGCATCTGATAGCAAGCAAGTGCCCCACCTGCTGAAAATCCTCTTATACTTGAGGAATTTTTTATTCAGCTCAGGGCCATAAATTGAGACTCATCAAGTAACTGAGACTAATAGCCTCCAGGCAAAAAGTAGAGGATAAATGAGCCTTTCCTTGGCTTGCAAATCTACCTAGGAAAGTAAGACCTGACAGTACTGTTTAATGTGGGTCCTCTCACACTTATCCAAACCCAGTAGAGGGATCCACAAGCAGTAGAACACCAACAACCACACAAAAAATTTGACAGGCTCCAAAACCCACTGAGACAGCCAAAATAGTGAAATAAAGAAACAAATCCCAAATAAAAGAACAAGAAAATTCTACAGGAGAAGAGATAAATAAAATACAATTAAGCAAGATATCAGAGGTAGAGTTCAGAGTAATAATTATGGGGAAGCTCAATAGCATGAGTAAAGACCTAAACAGCATGAGTAAAAATATAGAAAAATTTAGAGCCAACCAATTGGAAATGAAGAATGATATAGAAGAAATAAAGAACACATTAGAGCCCTGGCCGGTTTGGCTCAGCGGTTAGAGCGTCGGCCTGCGGTCCTGAGAGACCCGGGTTCGGTTCCCGCTAAGGGCGCGTACCTCGGTTGCAGTTTGTCCCCGGCCGTGGTCGGTTGTGCGGGTGGCAGCCACTTGATGTGTCCCTTCACGTCGATGTTTCTCTCTCTCTCTCCCTTCCTCTCTCTCCCTCCTACTCTATCTGTACAAAAAAAAAAAACACACATTAGAAGTAATAACCAAAGAGTAGAAGAAGCTGAGAATTGGATCAGTGAATTTAAAGACATGGTAAAAAATATCACCTAATAAGAAAATTTAAAAAATCACACACACAATTAAAAAACAGAAAGACAGCTTAAGAGAACTTTGGGACAATATGAAATGTAGCAATATCTGCATCATAGGAGTGCCAGAAGAAGAAGAAAATGAGCAAGAGTTAGACAATATATTTTAAAAAATAGTGACAAAAAAAATTCCCTAACTTGGTGGAAATAAAAGGCATACAAGTTTAAGAAACAAAAAGAACCCCAACTAAGAAGAACGCAAAGAGGCCTGCAACAAAACACATAATCATTAAAATGCCATAAATTAAAGAAAAAGAATCCTAAAGGCAGCAAGAGATAAGCAACAGATTACATACAAAGGAGCCCCTTAAGGCTATAAACTGACTCTAAACAGAAACACTACAGGCCAGAAGGGAATGGCATAAAGTAACTAAGGTAATAAAAAACAAGGATCTGAATCCAAGACTACTCTATCTGGCAAAGCTTCATTTAAAATAGAAGATGAAATAAAGAGATTGCCAGACCAAAAAAAAAAAAAAAAAAAAGGCTTAGGAAATATGTTAAGCACCAAACCTGCACTGCAAGAAATGTTTAAAAGACTGCTTTAATAAGCAGAATAAATAGAGAAACATAACCATAATAAACAAAAATGATAATAAATAAATACATATCAATAATATGCTTCAGCATAAATGGATTAAACACTCTGATCAAAAGACACAGAGTAGCTGAATGGTTAAGAAAACATGACTCATATATATGTTGTTTACAAGAGACCCACCTTACAACAAAAGACTCACATAGGTTGAAAGTAAAGGGATAAAAAAATTTTTTCAAGCAAACTAAAAGGAAAAAAAAAAAACACCTGGGGTAACAATACTCATATCCAATAAAATAGACTTCAAAATAAAGGGCATAAATAGAGACAAAAAGACCACTACATAATATTGAAAGGATTTATCTAACAGGAAGATATAACCTTAGTAAACATATATGCACCCAACATAGGAGCACCAAAATACATTTAAAAACTTCTGCAGAGCTTCAAAAAAGAAATAACAGCAATACAATCATAGCAGGGGACTTCAAAACCCCACTGACATCACTGGATAGATCTTCTAGACAAAACAATTAACAAGCAAACAGAGACTCTAAATGATGCACTAGATCACATGGATCTAATAGATATCTATAGAGAATTACACCTCAAAATTGCAGAATTTGCATTCTTCTCAAGTACACATGGGACATTCTCAAATAGACCACAAATCAGAACACAAACTAAGTCTCTCCAAGTTCAAGAAGATGGAAATTATATCAAGCATCTTCTCAGATCACAATGGCATAAAACAAGAAATCAAATATACAGCAAAAACTTTCAAACACATAGAGACTAAATAGCATGTTATTAAACAATGAATTGGTTACTAAGAAAATCAAGGAAGAAATTAAAAACTTCCTGGAAACCAATAAAAATGAACACACAACAACACAAAATCTATGGGACCCAGAAAAAGTAGTCCTGAGAGGGAAATTTATAGCACTACAGAGGCCTACCTCAAGAAACAAAAAATCTTTCTAATAGAATTTTTAACTCTACGACTTAAGAAAACTAGAAAGTAAACAAATAGAAAAACCCACAGCAAGTAGAAGAAATAAACTAGTAAAGGTTAGAGCAGAAAAAAGTGATACAAAAGCTAAAAAAAAAAAACAATTCAAAAATATCAATGAAACAAAGAGCTGGTTCTTTGAAAAAATAAATAAACAAGGTTGATGGACCCTAAGTCATATTCAACAAAGAACAAAAAGAGAGAACCCCCCCCAAAAAAATCAGAAAGAAAAGAGGAGCAGTTACAACTGAGACCACAGAAATACAAAGGATTGCTAAAAAATACTGTGAACAATTATATGCCAACAAATTGGATAATCAAGGTGAAATGGACAAATTTCTAGAAACGTACAGTCTCCCAAAACATAACCAGAAGAGATAGAAAACATTAACAGACCCATAACTAAGGAAATTGAAAATGTAATCAAGATATTCCTAGCAAAAAAACAAAAACAAAAACAAACAAAAAAATGCAGACCAAGATGACATCACAGGGGAGTTTTACTGAATATTCAAAGAAGAATTAACACCCACTCTCCTCAAACTATTCCAAAAAATCTGAGAAGACGGAAGGACTCCAAGCTCATTTTATGAAGTCAGCATAATTTTAATTCCAAAACCAGAAAAAGACACTACAAAGAAAGAAAACTGCAGGCCATTATCTCTGATAAACAAAGATGCCAAAATCCTTAACAAAATATTAGCATATCAGATCCAGCAATACATTAAAAAAAATTATTCAGCGTGATCAAATGGGATTCATCCCAGCGATGCAAGGCTGTTACAATATTCACAAATCAATAATTTCAATACACTACATAAACAAAATGAAAGGTAAAAACCTTATGATCATACCAATAGAAAAAAACTTTCAACAAAATCCAGCACCCATTTCTGATAAAAATGCTCAGCAATATGGGAATAGAAGGACCATATCTCAACATAATAAAGGCTATATATGAAATACCTACAGCCATCATTATACTCAATGGGAAATAACTAAAAACATTTCCATTGAGAACAGAAACAAGACATGGATGCCCAACTCTTATTTAACCTAGTATTGGAAGTCTTAGCCACAACAATTACACATGAAGAAAAAATGAAAGGGTTCTAAATTGGAAAGGAAGAAGTGAAACTGTCATTATATGCTGATGAAATGATATTTTACATAGAAAACCCTAAAGATTCCATCAAAAATCAACTAGGCTAACAAATGAATTTGGCAAAGGAGTAGGATACAACATTAACATCAAGATATTGACAGCATTCTTATAAAACTAATAATGAACTCACAGAAAGAGAAACTACAACAACAATCTCATTTACCAGTGCAGCAAGAAAATTAAGATACCTAGAAATAAACTTAACCAAAGAAGTAAAGGACTAGTTCCCAGAAAACTATAAATATTAAATAAAGAAATAGAGGAAGATATTTTAAAAGGTGGAAGCATATATCTTGTTTATGGATTGGAGAAAGAATTCAATTTAAAAATGGGCAAAGACCTAAATAAATACCCTTCCAAACAGGACTTACAAATGGCCAAGAAACATATGGAAAAATGCTCAACATCACTAACCATCAGAGAGATGCAAATAAAAATGACTATGAGGTATCACCTCACAGAATGGCTGCCATCAACAAATCATCAAACAAGTGCTGGCAAGGGTATGGAGAAAAGGGGACTCTAGCACACTGCTGGTGGTAATGCAGACTTGTGAAGCCACTATGAAAAACAATATGGTGTTTCCTCAAAAAATAAAAAATTGAATTAGCATTTGACCCAGTGATACCACTTCTAGGAATATATTCTAAGAAGTCTAAAACACCAATCAGAAAGAATATATGCACTTTTATGTTCATAGTAGCACTATTTACAATCGTTAAGATCTGAAAATAGCCCAAATGTCCATTCATAGATGAGTGAATTAAAAAGCTATAGTACATTTACACAATGGAACACTTATGCAGCTGTAAGAAAGAAAGATCTCTTATACTTTGAGATGACATGGAGGGACCTGGAGAGTATTATGCTAAATGAAATAAGCCAATCAGAGAAAAACAAATGTCACATAATCTCACTTATTTGTGAAATATAATGAGCAAAATAAACTGATGAACAAAATAGACCCAGAAACATAGAAGTAGAGTACATACTGAGAAGAGAGGTTTGGAAGGAAAAGAACTTAAACCAAAGAACTTGTATGCATGTATGTATAACCAAGGACATAGACAACAATCTTGAGGGGTGGAGAGGTGGAGCTGAATTGAAAGGAGATGTCAATGGGGACAAAAGGAAAAACATCTGGAACAAAAATAAATAAATAAATAAATAAATAAATAAATAAATAATCCATCCCTGGCCAGTTTGCTCAGTGGTTAGAGTGTCAGCCCATAAACCAATGAGTTGCAGGTTCAATTCCAGTCTAGGGCACATACCTTGGTTGCAGTTTGTCCCTGGCCTTGGCTAGGGTCATGTGGGAGGCAGCCAGTTGATGTGTCTCTCTCATGTTGATGTCTCTCTCTCTCTCTGTCCACCACCGCCCCCACTCTATCTGAAGATAAACACAAAAATATCCTTGGGTGAAGATTAAAAGAAAAAATTCAGTAATATGGATTCTGCTAGAGACATACTTAAAGAGATGGAATAAAAGGCATAGAGAAAAGACCAAATACCAATAGATAAAAATGCTCAGCAATGTGGGAATAGAGGGACCATATCTCAACATAATAAGGAATAAAAAAAAGTCAGCACAGCAACTTTAATATTGGAAGTGGGGGCATGGGAGGGGCAAATTCCAGGCAAAAACTTTATAAGGGAATAAAAAAGACGTTTTATTTTGTTTAAAAGAACAATGAAGTGAGAATGCATGACACTAATAATGAGCATATGTTTTCCTAAAATACAGCCTCAAAATATATAACACAACAACTAAAGGAAGTACAAAGAAATAAAGATAACTCAAAAACTGTGGAAGATCTTAACATCTCTCTTACAAAATGAATAAACACCCAAACAACAGACATAAGCAAATATATATTTACACATATTTATATATAAAACTTTCCACCCAACAAAGAGAAAATGTTATTTTTGAGGGCATATGGAACATTCATTAAATCAACCATGTATTAAAGCACAAATGAATTTTTTAAAATCAATTATTGTAACCATAATGTAATAAAACAAAAAGAGAGGAGAAAAAAAATGGCAGCAAAGTGAATGGAGCGACCCAGACTGTCTCCCAAGACCAAACTGGATTTACAAGGAAATAAAGGCAAACCGTCAGGAAAGGGCAGCCGAAAGAAATCTTGGAGGACCACTTAACCAGAAACACCCACTCAGTCCTGGTAGGCTTGCGAGGACGGGAGAGGGGACCGAGAGCCCAGGGTCCGCAGCGGCCTGGGCAGGGGCCAGGGAACTAGAGGGGAAGTTAATTCCACCATCTTTCTTCCCACCGTGCACGGCCCTGGGAACTCTGTAGCCGGCTAGACTCTCCGCTGAAGCTGCACAGACTCCTGGCCCCCAGGGAACTGGGCGGGACCAGGGAACTGGGCGGGACCAGGGAACTCGGCGGGACCTGGGAACTAGGCGGAAAGTTAATTCTACTGCCTCCCCTCCCGCCATGCAAGGCCCTGTAGCCGCTGAAGCCGCACAGACTCCTGGCCCCCAGGGAACTCGGCGGGACCGGGGAACGCGGCGGAAAGTTAATTCTACCGCCTCCCTTCCCGCCGTGCACGGTCCTGGAAACTCTGTAGCCGCTGAAGCCGCACAGACTCGCAGACCCCAGGGAACTTGGCGGGACCGGGGAACTCTGCGGGACCGGGGAACTTGGCGGGAAGTTAATTCTACCGTCTCCCTTCCCGCCGTGCACGGCCCTGGCAACTCTGTAGCCAGCTAAACTCTCCGCTGAAGCCGCACAGACTCCCAGCCCCCAGGGAACTCCTTGGGACCTGGGAACTCAGCGGGAAGTTAATCCTACTGTCTCCCTTGCCACCCTGCATGGGCCCTGGGAACTCTGTAGCCAGCTAAACTCTCCACTGGAGCCACACAGACTCGAGGGCGCCAGGGAACTCAGCTGGACCAGGGAACACAGTGGGCCCAGGGAACTCAGTGGGAAATTATTCCCACCGCCTCCCTTGCCAAACTGCATGGGCCCTCGTAACGCTATAGCCTGCTAAACTCTCGGCTGGAGCCACACAGACTCCCGGAGAACAGGGGACTTGGCAGGATTAAAGTGGGCCCTCCCTGGAGCATCCAAACCCAGGAGAGGGAGCCACAAACAGCAAAACACCAACACCCACTGGGAAAACTTGGCAGACTCCAAAGCCCACTGTGATAACGAAAATGGTGAGAAACAGAAACAAAAGCCAAATGAAAGGTCAAGAGACCTCTACAGAAGATGAAATAAATGAGGTGCAGTTAAGCAAGTTAACAGAACTAGAATTTAGAGCCATGACGTTGCGGAAGCTCAACAGCATGTGTAAGGACATGAGCAACATGAATAAAGACATAGAAATGTTGAAAATAAACCATCTGGAAATGAAAAACCAACAGGAAGAAATGAAGAATGACATATCAGAAATGAAAAACACACTGGAAGGTCTAAAAAGCAGAGTAGGGGAAGCTAAGGTCCGGATCAGTGAATTAGAAGACAGGCTAGAAGAAATCAACCAATCAGAAAACCAAAAGGAAAAAAAGATTAAAAAACAAGAAGAGAGCTTAAGAGAATTGTGGGACAACTGGAAACGTAATAATATTCGTATCATAGGAGTCCCTGAAGAAGAAGAAAGTAAGCGAGGGCTAGAGAATATATTCAAAGAAATAGTGAGAGAAAACTTCCCTAATTTGGTGAAGGAAGAAGGCATTCAAGTTCAAGAAGCTCAGAGAGCCCCAAGTAAGAAGAACCCAAACAGGCCCACACCAAGACACATAGTAATCAAATTGCCAAAAATTAAAGACAAAGAGAGAATCCTAAAAGCAGCAAGAGATAAGCAACAGGTTACCTACAAAGGAACCCCCATAAGGCTCTCAGCTGACTTTTCACAAGAAACATTACAGGCTCGAAGGGAATGGCATGAAGTAATCAAGGTCATGAAAAACAAGGATCTGAATCCAAGACTACTCTACCCAGCAAGGCTATCGTTCAAAATAGAAGGTCAAATAAAGAGCTTCCCAGACAAAATAAGGCTAAGGGAGTACATTAGCACCAAACCAACACTGCAAGAAATGTTAAAAGGACTGCTGTAATTACCAGGAGAAATGGGAAGAAAAATAGAACCACACTAAACAAAAATGGCAATAAATAAGTACATATCAATAACCACCTTAAATGTAAATGGAATGAATGCTCCCATAAAAAGACACAGACTAGCTGATTGGATAAGAAAGCAAGACTCATCTATATGCTGTTTACAAGAGACCCACCTCACAACAAAAGACTCACATAGATGGAAAGTGAAGGGATGGAAAAAAATCTTTCAAGCAAATGGAAAAGAAAAAAAAGCTGGGGTAGCAATACTGATATCTGATAAAATAGACTTCAGATTGAAGGCCATAACTAGAGACAAAGAAGCCCACTACATAATATTGAAAGGATCTATCCAACAGGAAGATATAACCTTGATAAACATATATGCACACAATATAGGAGCACCAAAATATATTAAAAAACTATTGGAGGACTTCAAAGGAGAAATCGATAGCAATACAATCATAACAGGGGACTTCAACACCCCGCTCACATCACTGGATAGATCCTCTAGACAAAAAATTAGCAAGGAAACAGAGACTCTAAATGAAGCACTACACCAAATGGATTTAATAGATATCTACAGAGAACTACACCCCAAAACTACAGAATTCACATTCTTCTCAAGTGCACATGGAACATTCTCAAAGATAGACCACATGTTAGGGCACAATCTAAGTCTCTACAAGTTCAAGAAGATTGAAATTATAACAAGCATCTTCTCGGACCACAATGGTATGAAACTAGAAATCAATTGCAAGAAGAACATACAAAGACATTTTAACACATGGAAGCTAAATAGAATGTTATTAAACAATGAATGGGTCACCGAGGAGATCAAGGAAGAAATCAAAAACTTCCTGGAAACCAATGAAAATGAGGACACAATAATACAAAATCTATGGGATGCAGCAAAAGCAGTTCTGAGAGGGAAGTTCATAGCACTACAGGCCTACCTCAAAAAAGAAGAAAAATCTCTAATAGACTACCTAACCTCACAACTTAAAGAACTAGAGAGTAAACAAAAAGAAAACCCCAGAGCAAGTAGAAGAAAGGAAATAGTAAGGATCAGAGCAGAAATAAACGACATAGAGACCAAAAAAACAATCCAGAGGATCAATAAAACAAAGAGCTGGTTTTTCGAAAAGATAAACAAGATTGATGGACCCTTAGCTAGACTCACCAAGAAACAAAGAGAGAGAACCCAAATACATAAAATCAGAAATGAAACAGGAGAGATAACAACTGACCCTACAGAAATACAAAAGATCATTAACAACTACTATGAAAAATTATACGGCAACAAATTCGAAAATCTAAGCGAAATGGACAAATTTCTAGAAACACATAGTCTCCCAAAACTGGATCAGATAGAGATTGAAAACTTGAACAGACCAATAACAACAGAAGAAATTGAAGATGTAATCAAGACTCTTCCAGCAAACAAAAGCCCAGGCCCGGATGGCTTCACAGGGGAGTTTTACCGAACATTCAAAGAAGAACTAATACCCATTCTCCTCAAACTATTTCAAAAAATTCAAGAAGAAGGAAGACTTCCAAACTCGTTTTATGAAGCCAGCATAACTCTAATTCCAAAACCAGAAAAAGACACAACAAAGAAAGAAAACTACAGGCCAATATCCCTGATGAACATAGATGCCAAAATCCTGAACAAAATACTAGCAAATCAAATCCAGCAATACACCAGAAAAATTATCCACCATGACCAGGTGGGATTCATCCCAGGGATGCAAGGCTGGTACAATATTCGCAAATCCATAAATGTGATACACCACATAAATAAATTGAAGAATAAAAACCACATGATCATATCAATAAATGCTGAAGAAGCCTTCGACAAAATCCAGCATCCATTTCTGATAAAAACGCTCAGCAGTGTGGGAATTGAGGGATCATACCTAGACATAATAAAGGCCATATATGAAAGACCTACAGCCAACATCGTACTCAATGGGCAAAATCTAAAAGCATTTCCCTTAAGAACAGGAACAAGGCAAGGATGCCCACTTTCGCCACTCCTATTTAACATAGTACTGGAAGTCTTAGCCACAGCAATCAGACAGGAAGAAAAAATAAAAGGGATCCAAATTGGAAAGGAGGAAGTGAAATTGTCATTATTTGCAGATGACATGATACTGTACATAGAAAACCCCAAAGACTCCACCAAAAGCTTACTAGACTTAATAAATGAATTTGGCAAAGTAGCAGGATACAAAATTAAAGTCAAGAAATTGATGGCATTCTTATACACCAATGATGAACTCACAGAAAGAGAAACTAAGAAAACAATCCCATTTACCATTGCGGCAAAAAAAATTAAGATACCTAGGAATAAACTTAACCAAAGAGATAAAGGACCTATTCGCAGAAAACTACAGGTCTTTGAAAAAAGAACTAGAGCAAGTTGTAAAAAAGTGGAAGAACATACCCTGTTCGTGGATTGGGAGAATTAACATCATTAAAATGTCCATATTACCCAAAGCAATCTATAGATTCAACGCAATCCCCATCAAAATACCAACGGCATACTTCAAAGAATTAGAACAATTACTTCAAAAGTTCATATGGAACCAAAAAAGGCCTCGAATAGCCACAGCAATCTTGAAAAGGAAGAACAAAGTTGGAGGGATCACAATACCAGATTTCAGGTTATACTACAAAGCCACCATAATCAAAACAGCCTGGTACTGACACAAGAACAGGTATATAGACCAGTGGAACAGAATAGAGAACCCAGAAATGGACCCTAGGCAATATGCTCAATTAATATTTGACAAAGGTGGCAAGAGCATACAGTGGAGTAAGGACAGCCTCTTTAATAAATGGTGCTGGGAAAATTGGACAGCTACTTGCCGAAAAGTGAAACTAGACCATCAACTTACACCCTACACCAAAATAAACTCAAAATGGATAAAAGACTTAAATGTAACTCATGAATCCATAAAAATCCTAGAGGAGACTGTGGGCAACAAAATCTCAGACATCATATGCAGCAGAATTTTTACTGACACATCACCTAAGGCAATAGAAACAAAGGAGAAAATGAACACATGGGACTACATCAAACTCAAAAGCTTCTGCACAGCAAAAGATACAATCATCAAAACGGAAAGGCTACCCACTGTATGGGAGAGCATAATTGCCAATGATATATCAGATAAGGGGTTAATTTCCAATACATATAGAGTGCTCATACAACTCCACAAAAGGAAGACAAAGAATCCAATTAAAAAATGGGCAGAGGAACTAAATAGACACCTCTCCAAACAGGACATACAAATGGCTAAGAGACATATGAAGAAATGTTCATCATCACTAATCATCAGAGAGATGCAAATCAAAACAACAATGAGGTATCACCTCACACCTGTCAGAATGGCCGCCATCAACAAATCATCAAACAACAAGTGTTGGCGAGGGTGTGGAGAAAAGGGGACTCTAGTACACTGTTGGTGGGAATGCAGACTGGTGCAGCCACTATGGAAAACAATATGGTGTCACCTCAAAAAATTAAAAATTGATCTCCCATTTGACCCAGTGATCCCACTTCTAGGAATATACCCTAAGAAGCATAAAACACCAATCAGAAAGAATATATGTACACCCATCTTTGTAGCAGCACTATTTACAATCACTAAGATCTGGAAACAGCTCAAGTGCCCATCAGTAGACGAATGGATTAAAAAGCTGTGGTACATATACACAATGGAGTACTACGCAGCGGTAAGAAAGAAAGATCTCTTATCCTTTGAGACTACATGGAGGGACCTGGAAAGTATTATCCTAAGTGAAACAAGCCAAACAGAGAAAGACAAATTTCATATGATCTCACTGATTTGTGGAATATAATGAACATAACAGTTTGAGGACAATCCCCTAAGGAGTGGGGAGGTGAGAGAGGGATGAACCACAGAACTTATATGCATGTATGCATGAACAGTGGACATGGACAACAATCTGGGGAAGGGGCAGGGAGGGAAGGGGGAGGGGGGAATCAGTGGGGGAAAAAAGGAGAATCATTTGTAACAAAAATTAATCAATAAAAAAAAGAGTAAAAAAAATAAATAAAAATAAAAAATAAAATAAAAAGAGAAACAAAAAATATATTTTTAGAATTTCCATATATCTAAAAAGGAGGGAAATTCACAAATATATAAAATACAGAACAAAAAAAAAGAAAGAAAATAATTATAGACATAAGAAAAATCATGAACAACTATGTGTCTACAAATTTGAAAACATGGACAAAATAGATATATTTATGGCAAACTATAAAGTGCCAAAATTGGAGCAAGAAGAAATATAAGACTTGAATAAACAAGAACCATTAGAGAAGCTAAAAGAGGTCCAAAAACCGCAGGCCAAAATCATTTTACAAGTGAATTCAACCAAACTTTCAAAGAACAGAAGATCCCAATAATAAGCAAGTTGTTCCAGAAACTAAGAAAAGAGAGAAAGCTTTCCTGGTCATTTCACAGAGCAAGAATAATATTGATTCCAAAACTGGATAAGAACATGGAAAGATAAGAAAATGACAGAGCCAAAGATTCTAAATCTAATATTTGTTAATTGAACCAAACATCATATTTTAAAATATAATCTAACTTTTGGTTCCATTTACATAAAATTTTAAAGCATGAAAACTAATCAGTAGTCCTAGAAATCAGGACAGTATTCACCCATCCAGGGTAAGGACTGGAAGTGGGTAGATGGTCATGTTCTGTTTCTTGACCAAGAGGCTGATTTCACAGTTATGCTTACTTATCATTCTGTCTCTCTTCTGGATATTACATTTCAATGAATAATTCACTTTAAATTTATTTTTTCATTTTGCATCCTCACCCAAGGAAACTTTTTTTTTTTTTTTTTTTTTTGCATTTATCTTCAGAAAGAGTGGGAGGGAGAGAGGGAGGAAAAGAGAGGGAGAGAAACATCAATGCAAAAGAGAGACACTGAGTGGCTGCCACCCATATGACCCCAACTGGGGCAAGGACAAACTGCAACCAAGGTATGTGCCCTTAATGGGAACCAAACCTGGGACTCTCTGGTCTGTGGGATGCACTCTAACCACTGAGCCAAAGCGGCCAGGGTGAATAATTTACTTTAAAACAGTAACATATCTAATAGGATTTATATAAAGATCAGAATGATGATTTAATATTAGAAAATCTATCAATGAAAGCCTCAAAGGGAAAGACGCACTATTATCTCAATAGACACAGAAATGGCACTTATTAATGTAAATACCTATTTATGCATATAAGAACTCTAAGAAAACTAGTAACAAAGAGGAAATTCCTCAACCTGATAAAGGCTACACACCCAAACCCAGAGACCATCATTCTTTATACACAAACATGTCGGATATATTCTCTTTAAGATCAGAAATTAGCCAAGCACTTACATATGGATTCTAAAAAATAAACCCATAGAAAAATAAATCAGACTTGTGGTTACCAAACTTGTGGTGGGGAAGGAGAACTGGAGAAAGGTGGTCAAAAAGTACAAACATGCAATTATAAAATATGTAAGTACTAAGGATGCAATGTACAACAGGATTACTACAGCTAACACTGCTGTATGGTATGTGGAGAAGTTATTAAGAGAGTAAATCCTAAGAGTTCTCATGACAAGGAAAATTTTTTGCCATTTTTTTCTTTTTATAATAGTTATATGAGAAGTTGGATATTAGTTGCACCTATTGTGGCAATCATTTCAAAATATGTGTAAATTAAGCCATCATGCTATACACCTTAACCATATGCATATATAGTGATGTATATCAATTATTTCTCAGTAAAATAAAATAAAAAAATTTTAATCAGTCAAAGATGCCTGCTCAAGCACTTCTGTTTAACATAGCACTGGAGAAAGTAATGGGAAAATGGACTCATTATGTATGGAAAAATAAAGTTGAATCTCTACCTCTAACTATATCCTAAAGGGAACTTTATCTTCAAAGTATACATTGATCATTTATTTACTAAGGTGAACCTGAATATGAAAGATAAAGCTACAAAACTAATAGAAAAAACAATGTAAGGGAATATATTTGTAACCTAACGATAAAGGAAAACTTCTTAAACAAAATATAAAAGCATAATTCACAAAGTGAAAAATAGGTGGATATGACTCTATCAGAATGAAGCATTTTTGTTCAATAAAGTCATGTAGTAAAAGATACAGCCAAGTGCCCTGGTCAGTTTGGCTCAGCGGTTAGAGTGTTGGCCTGCGGTCCTGAGAGACCCGGGTTCAGTTCCTGCTAAGGGCACGTACTTCGGTTGCAGTTTGTCCCCGGCCCTGGTTGGTCATGCGGGTGGCAGCCACTCGATGTGTCCCTTCACATCGATGTTTCTCACTCTCTCTCCCTTCCTCCCTCTCCCTCCCACTCTATCTGTACAAAAAATGGAAAAATATCCTCGGGTGAGGATAAAAATAAAAAAAAGATACAGCCAAGTGAGAGACATAATTCTGAGATATGAAATGCCATTGACTGTAGAATCAGACAATGGCCCAGCCTTCATAGCAGAAATAATACAGCAGGTAGCTAAAACTCTAGGCATCCAATGGAATTTTTACACAGCCTACAGGTCCCAGAGCTCAGAGAAAGTAGAATACATGAATCAAACTCTTAAGCAAACCATGGCAAAACTATGTCAAGAAACAAACCTCCTATGAACTGATATATTGCCCCTAGCTCTCCTGCAAGTATGTTGTATGCCTCAGGCATAGATAGGGTTCTCCCCTTTTGAAATCTTATATGGGAGACCTCCCCTACTGGTCAAATTCAAAGGGGATATAAAAAAAAAAAAAAAACTAGAAAATTTGGAAATTTAAAAACAACTTTAAGGACTAGGAAAAATAATTCTTGAGGTACATAAGTGGGTAACCAATAGAATACCCATTCCCCTGGGAATAACTGTACACCCCCACGGACCAGGGGATCAAGTCTGAGTAAAAGACTGGAAAAGGGAAGCCCTCAAACCAACCTGGAAAGGGCCCTATTTAGTTAAACTAACCTCCCCCACAGCTCTCAAGGTTTCAGGTCTGAGTACCTGGATCCACCACTCATGGGTGAAGACAGCTAACCTGTCATACAACAACCAACCTGCCTGGAGAGTGACTACCAGCCACAACAATCCTCTGCAGATCACTCTTAAGAGAACAGAAAAACCATAATCAGATTATGACAAGCACCTGAGGACTCCACCAGTAGTATCGATGGTCATCACCTGCTGGACTGATTCCACCACTGGACCCTGTATCCTTACTTACATTTCTCTGCTAGCAGTGTAAACCATTTTTCTCCTCATCCTTACATCTTGCTGTTCCCAACCAAGAAAGGCCTTTAGCTTACAAGATGAGACTACTTATCTTACTACTACTAAACTCTCTTACCTGGTCCTCCCACCTCCCACTGTGTCCCTGCTCAGAGACTATCCAGTCTGTCTCTTCAAGACTAGGAGACAGTCCAGTGCAGGCCTTTGGAGAGCCTATCTCAGGAAGCTGCCCCCCACTGAACTCAGAGTTTTGTCAGCTACACCTACCAACCACAGGCATATTATACATCCACCTCCACGTGCACATGGAAAGAAAAAACATATTGAACAGGAAAGATTAAGCTGAGACATTAGTGGGAAGGACATAACTGCCAAGGCACTCCAGGCGAACAGTCCTGTTGGACCTATCAAATCCATCTGTGAATGTCTAATGGAGGGGAGTACAAGATCAGGCATGTCACAAGAAAATCTCAGAACTAGAAATCTGACACAGATGAATTAGACAGATTTATCCAGCTCTCTCCCAATGCTTAAATTCAGTGGGCACTATGACTTAGAGCCCCATCTATATAAAACTTTAAATTCAACACATTGCCTCCTCAACTTGACTAACCTTGAGCTAGCCAAGAATTGCTTGCTTTGTCTTACCCATGTTATATAGCAACTCCAACAGTGCTAGTTAATTAACCTAATCCAACAACATATCGGGCTTTACCATAAATGGACCCATTGCAACCAACATAGAGTTGTCACAACCAGCTCCCTTGTGCTTCAAAAGCTGTCAAAAAACAGAGCTGTTAGGTCACATGACTGACAACCAAGGTAATGAAACAACAGTCCAGGGCCAGGCAACCATTCAATATACTAACACTGGGGTCACCCTTCCCCAGGGATTTTTTTTTTTTGTATGCAGAACAAATGCCTACTTATGTCTATCTAGCTAACTGGACAGAAACTTGTACTATAGCATTTCTAACTCCCTAAATGAACATTATTCCCCAAAATGAATCTCTTATATTACCCTTGGCAGCACACACCCAGTCAAAGAGGGTTATACTGGTTATACCCCTATTAATTGGGATAGGAACTACTGCTGGAGTAGGGACTGGTGTTGGAGAGATAACCTCATCAGTCTCGTATTACCAAAAATTATCAAAAGACCTTGCAGATGACATAGAACAGGTTGCAAAACCCTTAGTACCCTTACAGGATTAAGTAGACTCCTCAGCATCAGTAGTATTACAAAATAGAAAAAGGTTAGACTTATTGATTGCTGAAAAGGGAGGAATATGTCTCTTCTTAAATGACAAATATTGCTCTTATGTTAATAAATTAGGAATAGTTAGAGACATGGCCCAGCAGTTAAAGGAACAAATTACAAAAACAAGACAGAAATTATTAGAATTTTGGAGTTCTTGGAGTAACTTATAGAACTGGGTATCTTGAGTACTCTCATTAGCTGGTCCTCTCTTAATGCTTTTCATAGCATTCCTGTTTGGCCCTTGTATTCTCAGCATGCTAACCCATTTAATCTCCTCTCACTTAGAAACAATAAAGCTCCAAATGATGCTTCAAATAAGGACCCCCTAACTACCATTATTCTCCTCTGGACGATGAAGAACTCTAGTTGCTTCATCTCTCCTCTTCAATGCCCCAGATTCAGTAGGAAGCAGTCAGAGAGATTGTTTCCCCTCTTCTTCACTTGGCACTAAGGGAACTCCTTGTCCTATATGTTCTCTAAGTCTGCTGGGAACAGCTTGAGAATCAAGAGAAGGGAATGAGAAGGCAAGCCAGATGCAGCCCCTTAGGCAGTGCAGAGACCCTGCCCCTGGCTTTTGTAATTCTCTTATATCTGCCAACCATCTAAACTACAGCAAAACTAGAAAGCCCCAAATACCCAGAAGCTTATCATGTATAAAAGGAGGCTGGTACCCGGGCATGGGGCTCAGTCTTTGGAGATGACTCTGTTGGGGCAGCACTGGTGCACATTAAACAGTCATTTTCTAATCCTCTGAGTTCATGCAGTCTGTCTCATCCCACCAACCACATTTCTGCCACAACATCTTTACTTCACTTTCTTTAGAAGGATTGGATCTGCACTGAGGTCTGAGGCTCTTACCACCCACTTCTGTTCCTTCTCTCTTTTCTTTTTTTCAAAGGCATTCCCTGCAATAAATCCCTTACAGTTCTATCGCCATCATCTTGGCATTTGCTTTTCAGGAACCCTAACTGATACAGTACATCATCTTTACCCAAATTTTAGGGAAGACTTCTTCAGTATGGAATCATGCAGAACACAAGAAATGCGAGTGGCTACTCAGTGTTTCTATGGTCTTAAGAAATGGGAGGAAGGGACTGGAGCCCTCTGGCCCTTTATCAGTGGAGAGTGCCCAGGCTGAGTATGACAGAGCTGACTGTTCTTGCACCAGCTCCTTACGCTCTCTGGGCCTCAGTCTTTCTTGTCTGTAAAATAGGCATGCTTCTATCTACCCCTACCATGTTGTCTTGAAAACTGCAGAAAGTAACTGCTTTTAAAAGGTGATGACCAGAAATGTAAAATTTTAGGTTCACTGAATTGGAACCTAGGTGATCAGAGCTGAAAAATGTCACAGAGACCTATGCTTTTATTATTTAGATAGAGAACTGGAGACAGAGAGGGGAAGAATTATAGGCAGGGAGAGGCATCAAGGCCTTAGCTTAAGCAGCCCAGGTCCTTTGGCTGCACCCCAGAGCTCAGAAGGGCATCTATCTTCATGCAGCACAAACTTTGCCTTCAGCTTCCAGGAGCCCAGAATGTTCAGATTAAAATCAGACAACAGTGAGCCAGGAAGGCCTGACTCCAACCTCTCACAGGCAATTCAGGGACTTAGTGGGGAGGAGAGGAGCAGACAAAGAACCAGTGCCTTCTTAAAGACCGTCTGTGGGCAGAAAAGAGTGCAGCCCCAGAAGCTCTGTTTCCAGGAGGTGTCTGTGACAAAGGCAATGGTAGATGAAGGTTGATGCCATGCTCATGCATTAATCTTGCCACTGACAAAGAGATCTGGAAGAGAGGACAACCAGAGCCACAAGTATCCCTGGGGTACAAAGAGACAGAGCCACAGACAAGACAGAAGACAGAATAAGACACAGAGAGACCAGGGGTAGACAGGAATGGTGCAAAACAGGTGGAGTGACCCTGGCGAGTTTTGCTCAGTGGTTAGAGCATCAGCCTGCAGACTAGAGAGTCCTGGGTTTGGTTCCCACTAAGGGCACATGCCTCAGTTGCAGTTTGTCCCTGGCCCTGGCTGGGGTCATGTGGGTGGCAGCCACTCAGTGTGTCTCTGTCACATCAATGTTTCTCTCTCTCCCTCCCCACTCTATCTGAAGATAAATGCAAAAATGTTTTTGGGTGAGGATTTAAAAAAAAAAAAAGATGCCTAGAGTTTTAGCTACCTGCTGTACTATTTCTGTTACAAAGGCTGGGCCAGTGTCTGATCCTACAGTCAATGGCATTCCATATCTCAGGATGATGTCTCTCAGTAGAGCTTTGGTTACTTCTTTTACCTTTTCTGTATGTGTAGGGTAAGCTTCAACGCAGCCCGAGAAAGTACAGATGCCCTCTAGTGGGTCCTATTTCCAAGAAGTTTACCTCTAGATCTTCAAAGGGTGGTTGGCCACAGCACTGGATCCTGGAAGGCCTGATGGGGCCTTCTCTGGTGTTGTTTTGAGCACAGAGGAGACAGCATTGAAAGACCAAGACACAGAGGGTTGGAACTTGAGCAATCAGATAGTATCAGCTTAATAAGGCTTCTAGGGCAGATTTTCCCAGATGGGTGAGTTCATGTTGTTGGAGGACTAATCGATAGGCTAATTGTTCTGGCATGTAGATTTTGTGGTCTGGGAGTGTCCACCATTCTTCCTTCATTATATTTTCTTCCTCCTGCTGTGCCCATTCTTCTTCCTAGGCTGTGTATTTTGGGGTTGCAGGTAGTTTTGGAGGCAGCATAATTTTTGATGGGGCTTTCTGTTCCATCACAGCTTATTTAGTTGCAGCATCTACCTGATGATTTCCTTCTGGCACTGAGTCCCTTCCCTTTTGGTGTCCCTTGCAGTGGATGATTGCTACCTCTCCCAGACTACCTCCAACAATTTTAAGATTTTACCTTGTTTTTTTTTTTTTTTTTTCATTCTTTTCTTCCCTGCAGTAAGGAGCCCTCTTTTCTTATATATAACCCCATATATATCTAGGGTGGCAAAGGTATAGTGCAAGTCAGTATATATGTTGGCCTTCTTATCCTTGCTGAGTCCTATGCCTTCACCAGGTCCCATAGTTCTGCTCTTTTGGCAGACCACCCCTCATGGAGGGCCCTTGCTTCTAGGGTCTCAAAATCTGAAACTATTGCATATTTGGCATATCTTTTGCCCTCACTCATGT
The DNA here is from genome assembly GCF_014108415.1 of Molossus molossus. Classification (NCBI taxonomy): domain Eukaryota; kingdom Metazoa; phylum Chordata; class Mammalia; order Chiroptera; family Molossidae; genus Molossus; species Molossus molossus. The sequence goes on along the minus strand of NW_023425399.1, from coordinate 55,228,277 downwards.
AACTGCTACCATACATGTACAGCTGCCTCCTTGATTAGCAGTGTGGTAGCCACTAAGGCCCTCAGACAGGATGGCCTGCCTATGAAAACTGGGTCAATTTGCTTTAAAAGGTAAGCTACCAGTCCCTGCCAAGGCTCAAATTCCTGGGTTAGGACTTTCAGGGATGTCTAGGAGTCCTAAGTCTTGTGCCTCCATAAGCTTGGTAAATGCTCTCTCTTGATCAGGGCCCCAGATAAGGGGTGCCTTTTCTTTTTCTTTTAGAGCCTCATATAAGGGTTTTGCCAGTTCTGAAAATTTGGGTATCCATATTTGACAGAACCCTGCTGCTTCCAGGAATTATAGAATCTGTCAACAGGAAGTGGGAACCGGAATAGCACAGACTGCCTGTTTCCTTTAGGCCCCTAGCATTCATTTGCCTTAGGTGACCTTGAAACCTATGTCTGGCAGGTAGTGGCTGGGTGGATCAGATGTTCCTGGTTTTCTTCACTGGCAGTTGGGACACTCCTTTCTCTGCCTCCTGCATGCCCCCTACTGGGGATTGGGCCCACAACCTGGACATGTGCCCTTGACTGGAATTAAACCTGAGACTTTGGTCCATGGGTTGACACTCTAATTGCTAATCCAAACCCACCAGGACTGAGGGCAGGAGGGAGGCCAGCAGCAATAGGAGCAGGTCACAGTGGGGAGCAGCAGATAGGGTTGGGCTCCCCATAGCCAACTGCCCATCCCGCTCCTCCTGGGATATGGGTCCAGCTGGGACATGGCAGGGTGCTAAAACTGGGAGGGACTGAGGCCATCTGGGTACCGTGTTCCTCACATCCTCACTTTGTGAAAAGCTTCTCTCTGTAGCCTGGGGCTCAGGGGCAGAGTTTCAGAGGGTCTGGGGACCTTCAGACAAGATGGAAAAAACTTGTCCCTTGGCTTGGGAAAGTTTCCTAGTGGCCTGGCTCCTGCAAACCCTCCTCTTCTGCTTCTTTGTCTCACCATGCCTCTGTGTTTCTCAGCTTCTCTGACCTCTTTATGTCCACCCCAAACTCTGGCTTTGCCTCCGTGCCTTTGTCTGTCTCTCTCCTGCCCTCTCCCATGTCTCTGTGTCTGCGAGTCTCCCTGAAATTTCCTCATCAGTTAAGGCCTCTCATACCCAGGCTCCTATGTCTAGATGTCCAGCTGGTGCCTGGGTCTGGGGCCACTTTCTGGCTTCTGTGACAATCTACCAGCATTCTTCTGTGTTGAATAGTAAGAGTTATTTATAGTCAACCCAGGTGGAGCGATGAGTCTAGAAGACTGATCCCCACTCGTGTAGGGTCCTGTCAAGGTGCATTCTCTGTGGACCCTCTTGTCTCTCACAATGATAATTGCATTGCCGCTAGGGGTTTTGGTTTCTGGGTTACTGACCTCAGACATTTTCCCACTGGCTCTGGTGACTCTGACTCAGGCAGAACATTGGCTGGTTGTGGTGGTGAGACAGATGAAGGTGGGCTGTCAGGCAGGTGAGGTTTCCCATCCTTGGGTAATGGAGCATATGATAGTGGCAGTAAAGGGGCCTCTTCTGAATCCACTTGTAATATATGAGGCCACTTGATTCACCATGAAGTAAGTCTTCCTTTCACCTTGTGCCACAAGACTCTTCTTACACTGTCCCTGACTAGTAACACAGAATCAGACCCAAGCTGGCCTGATTTTGGCTATTTCCAACCACTGGTCTATGTAGGAAAATTGGTCTGGATGGCCAAAGTCTCCAGTGACTGGACTGTGGGGACATCAAGGGTGCCCTCAGAAGGCCATTCCACAGCAAAGATGGGTCATTCTAATTCAGAAAGGGTACACAATTTTCCAGGGGTCAGTTTGACACCATAACTTTCTGAGAACCCCTTTTTAAAATTATTTGTCATACATTCCAGAACAGTGGGTTTAGAGGAACGTCCCCCCATAATATCTAAAATGGTTAAGCAAACCTCCCAGTGAATGGTGTCACAAGGCAAACAGGAGGAAACTCGTTTCATCCTCCTGGCCACTCTTCTTGTGAAGATTTAGGTGCCTCTTGCCATTGACAGGTCAATATAAGCGCCCGACTTGAATTGGGTTTGCTGGTGGAGACAAATGTCCCCAAGGACCTAATACTGCCCTTAGTGGTATGAGGTCACCACGGATGCACAAGTTGGGACTCCGTAATAGGCATTGTGGAGCACCATCACTCACACACACAATCACACAGAATTTAAATTTTTCAACCGAGAATTCCTTATCCTGTGGGGCATGTATGCCACCTGGGAGGGAATCAAGTTCCCCTTTGAGGAGGGCCTGAACTCAGTCCTTGGTACCTGTGGACACTTACCGATCTGAAGTCCTGGCAGGCTTTTCTATTCTCCCTGTCATTCATTTGAGCACAGCGGTGCCCGACTATGGTTGGGCCTGGCGAGGGTCAGGATCCAGTAAAATCACTGGTGGCATACCTTTCTTTCTACTGTGGGGGCACAAATTTAGTGGCTCTTTCCCACCAGCTTCTGATAACTGTGGCTCAAGGGGCCAGCATGCTGTCAGCTTCCCAGCCAATGCACCAAAATGTTGTGGCAGAAATTCAGTTGGTGGGAAGAGACAAACTGCATGCACTTGAAGGATTAGAAAATGACTGTTTAATGTTTACTGGTGCTGTCCCAGGAGAGTCAGCTTCAAAGGCTGAGCCCCAAGCCAAGGTTCCAGCACCTTTTTTTTTTTTTCAATCCTCACCTGAAGACATTTTTTCATGTATCTTCAGATACAGAAGGAGGGAAAGAGAAAGAAAGAGAGAGAAACATCAATGTGAGAGAGACACATTGAGTGATTGTCACCCACATGACCTCAACCTGGGCCGGGGACAAACTGCAACCAATGTATGTGCCTTTAGCAGGAAACAAACCCTGGGCTCTCCAGGCCATGGGCCAACGCTCTAATTGCTGAGCCAAACCAGCCAGCGTTCAGCAGCCTTTTAGACATAATAAGTCTCTGGGTATTTGGGGACTTTCTAGTTCCACTATAGTTTAGGTGGTTGGTGGGTGTAAGGGAATTACAAAAGCCAGGGGCGGGGTCTCTGCACTGCCTAAGGGGCTGCACCTGTCTTGCCTTCTCATATATACCTGGGTATGTCTGTACAAAATTTTATTAACACAGAGAAAAAAATAGAATGATATATGGTGGTTGTTAACGTGAGTTTTCTTAGGGAAACCTATTGTGAGGGAAAGAAAACCAAGGAGAAAAAAGATATGAAAAATAAAGACTGCTTTATAAAAAATATATGACTACAGTTAGGCATATCTCCACATCTACTCATTACCAAAGCTAGACATGTAGGAGTGGTCTCAGCCAGTCCCTGCTCCTCACCCAATGCATCTGCTTCTGTGTGGATGATATCTCCCTAACTGTCCTCAATCCATATCCCCAACACACACACTACATTTACTTTTGGGCTGTCCCACCTGGCCCATTATCCATGCAGCCAATCTCCTGAAATTTTCAATTGCTCTGAGAGTGAAATCTAGGTCCAAGTATTTCACTCTTTCCCCCCTTATTCCCCCATTGCCAAGTAGGGAATGGCCCCATGTTACCATGTTCCCCTCAACTCTGTGCCTTTATACCAGTCAGAGCAAATTTCATTGGTATTTGCTATATTTCTGTCACAGTTCTAAGCACTGATATGTTTTTAAAAAAGCATTCAACCCTCATAACAAACCCTAAGTGTATAATATTTAAAACACTTTTTTCCTTTATTTTCATTTTGAGAGTGAGAAAGAGAGATAGAGTCATCGATGAGAGAGAATATCCATTGGCTGCCTCCTGCATGCCCCCCACTGGGAGCTTGATCCACAACCTGAGCCTGTGCCCTGACTGGGAATTAAACCAGTGACTTCTTGGTGCATGGGTTGATGCTCAACCACTAAACCACTCCAGCCAGGCAACATTTTTATTTGTATTATATTTCACAGGTATAAAAACCGAAACAAAGAAAGGTAAGTAATTTTGCCTAAAGTCACACAACTATTTAATGATCTTGCACTCTTGAACCACTATACTGAACTCTCTCTTCTTATGCTTTTGAACATACTGTTACCTCTATCTTTAACTCTCTTTAGTTTCTGCCTTCACTTGGCTAATTCCTGATCACCACTAGATCTCAATGAGATAGTGCCTCCTCCAGGATGCCTTCTCTGACTTATTAATCCAGGCTAGACATTATTCCAATGCCTTCTCTCATGGCCCAGCCATCTTTAATCATAACACTTCTTATGATTTATGGGGTTGCTGAACATCCTCATTAGACTGTGAGCTCCTTGCAGGCAGGCACTTAGTTTACAATTTTGAAGATGGGTCCTTCATTGTACCTAGCACAAAGAAGACCTGTGTTAAGGGCTCACTCAATATCAGTTGGGTAAAAGGATAAATATTAGTGTACAAGATAAACTAGGAATCACTTATTTCACATATCCTAGATGGGCCCTTTTCAGCACCAAGGAGAGCTTCAGGGGACGGATCCTGCTGCTGCTTGGGGCAGGGGTCTCTAGATTTGCTCCTTTGTTCCCTGGGCTCTGGCCTGGACAGGACTCTCCAAGCATGGATTCTTAGCTGGTTTGCCCCAAGTGGTAAATAGCTAAGGGCCTGGAGGGTGTAGGGGACAGTGCAGTGAGTCTGAGAACTGGAATAAATTAACCCCCTGGGTGGAGCAGCATCCCAACTCTCGGGTCCTACTGTCAATCATACCACACCTCATATATATTTTTTAACCAACACAAAGTTTTAAAAAGTAGAGAGCCTGTTGGAACCTCCACCAAATCTATGTGTTTTCTTGAATTGTTGAACTAGAAAAAAATAAAAACATCAAAATACTCTTTGTACCAAGTTTGAATTAAGAAGCTGCACCATTCAGTCTATGTCTCAACCTGACTAGAATAATGAAGCAATAGAAGGGATAGTGGATTGAAAAGGAACAGAGCTCAGGGGAACCTCAGATTGCCACTTATAGACAACAGGCAAGTTTAGGAGTAGGAGAACAGAGGAATATGACTGACAGGTGAGGAGATGGAGTAGGAGGGAGAGGACCATAGCCAGAGGAGGCCGAGACACAAAGCAATGCTTTCCTCCTTTGCTACTTCTGCTCACATGTTCTGGACCCTGCCCAGTACCAGCCCCCAAATTCTAGAAATGGGTCACTGCCCACTGCAGGTGGCAGACTGGGGAAAGCTTGGCAGAGGAGTAGACATGAGCCAGGGCCATCAGTGCTCTAAGAAGGATATGCAGGCCACCAAGAAAGGAAATGCAAGAGCTCACCAGGCAACCATGGGGACCCAAGGCAGGAGGGACAGATAGTGTAAAGAAGATCTGAATAGTATATTGGCAGGGACCAAATCCTGTGACTATAGTTGCCCAGCTATGCAACAGACTTAAATATGGCTGAACCCCCATACCACCAGAGAGGTGCCCACATACACTGCATGGGTAAGGGATGCTGCATAAGTCAAAAGGACTGAGAAATATTGGGTCCTGGAGTCCACTCCACAGCCACGATTTATGGGCCCTGGAACCTGCAGAAGGGATACTTCAAAGAGGAGAGGAAATGTGAGAGGGTGATGAGCCATATCTCAAGGTCATGGTTCATTTTTAAGGAGCATTAGCTGAGCACTTTCTCTATGTGCACATTACCCACATTAGCAGCCTGCATGCTCTCAACAGCCTTCAGAGGTGGGCAGAGCTATTTTTCCCCAGAGCTCAGAAAAGCAAGATAATTTGCCAAAATCTACCAGTCATAGAAATGGGACCCTTACACAGGCATGACAGACTGGCATGCTTGAGAGAGATGCCACTATTATGAATCAAGCCTTGCCTACCTCGTCAGTGGTGTTGGGTTCTAGGTATATGCAAGAGGGGAACAGATCCTGTCCTCCTGGTCCTTTTGAAAGAGCCAGGCAATTACTTGGAGGAAGTGACAGGCCAGCCCTAGGCATGAGCTCCACCTACAGCATATCCAGTCCTCAACTGTATTCTTGCTCCATTTGTCAGGCCTCTCTGGTTGCCACTTCTCCTGGCTCTGACTGAGGACATGCTCTGGACCCATTTCTCTGCCTGGAGCTGAGCATTTCAAGAGTCCAGCCTCCAGTCCAGCCAGTGCGGTTCAGTGGTTTAAGCATCGTCCCATGGACTGAGAGTTCAGGGCACATGCCTGGGTTGTGGGCTTGATTCCCAGTAGGGGGTGCGCGAGAGGCAGCTGATCGATATCGCTCTCTCACATCAATGTTTCTGTTTCTCTCTCTAAAAAAAAATCAATAAAAACATATTTTAAAAAATCAATAAAAACATATTTAAAAAAAGAATCCACCCTCCAGCCCCACACACCATCATCATAGAAACAAACAATACCTCAAACTCATTCTGTGAAAATCCCTCATGTCTATTAGTTCATTCAACCCCGATAACAACCCTGTGTTACATATTAGGAAACTGAGACAGCAAATGGGCACACAAGTTGTGAATGGCTGAGTCCAGGCTGTGTGACTCCAAGCTCCATGTTCCTAACACCCTGCTCTCTTGTAAGCATGTGATTCTGAACATGCAAGGTACCCATTCCACCTCACGGGTCAGGAAGGGCATCCAGGTCTGTGACTTAGGGCTTCCCTCTCCTGCACAGAGCCTTCTCTTGAATGGATGGAAAGTAAGGAACAGGGTACCACCAAATAAGCACAGGAGAACTGCACAGCCTGGCACCACTGAAGCAGCATGGCAGGCTTACACAATGAAAGTTAATTCCTCCATTGTAGACCAAAAGAACTGTTGGTTTCAGACTCCTCTTATAATTCCATAAGACCTCTGTAGAGTAATTCACCAGATAATTACTTGGTAGTGGGTGAGGGTGGTATTTGTCTGTGAAAGGTAGAGAGGTAGCATTTAATTTTGAGGGGAATGCCTAATCCTATAATTACTCACTAACGTCCCATGTTCCCACCACCTTGATTCCCTGCAGACAGCCTGACCTGCAGAACCAAAACAAGCAGGAATATCTTCCCCAAGAGGGAAACAAGGAAGGGGGCAGGGGTGATGTCCCTCCCCCAGACATCTTCACAGGTGAATTATCCTCCCAGCCTTGAAATACAGTGGGAGAAATAGGCAGGGCAGGAAGAGAATTCTCTTTTCTATGCTGGAAATGAAAATGACACAAAGGGAGGAAACTTAGGTATCCTCAGGTGAGCAATAGTCCAAAGTATGACCACCCAAACTGGGGTTCAAGACCAGCCACTTCAGGCCAACCCAGTTTCTTGGGACCAGCATCCATATCAGTCTAAGGGGGTTGAGGCACGCTGCATCAATTGTGTATTTTCATAAAGAGTGCTGCCTAACCAACACCTCAAAACACAGTGGCTTTGAAAAATAACCATTTGTAACAGGTCCTCTAATACTGTCCTTTTTGTTCAATGTAGTTTCATTATAATGTTGATGAGATATCATTTAGCTTATGGTAAAATGGTTTCGTTATTCGTCATTTCACTTAAATTCACAGAACATATCAACAACGTTAAGTGAGCACTTACTGTATTGCTCATGCTTCTTCAGTCAGCTGGCAGTTCATCTTGACCTGTGACTCACCCACATGGCTTGTGACATGGTTGTCAGCTGGGGCAACGGGTGACATGAGTGATCACATGTCTTTCATCTTCCAGCAGGCTAGCCCAGGCTTGTTCACACAGCAGCTGAGTAGTTCCAAGAGCCGCAATAGAAGTTTACAGGACCCCTTGGGATCTGGGCTGGGAACCAGAACACTGTCAGTTCTGCCACATTGTACTGGCTACAGCAGGGCCCAGGCCAGCCCAGAGTTGGTGGGTGGGGGTGGTGGACCAATTCTACCACTTGCTGGCTGGGGCTGCATCACATCCCAAAGGCACAGATACAGGGAGGGATGAGGAATTGGATCCACTTTTGTAATAATCTACCCTGGCCTGTCTGCTAGGGTTATTGCAAGATTTATGACATGGGGCTTACAAGGTTTTGTACACATAAATGTTAGTAAAGTGGTGGCCTGCTTGTTACTGAGAATAATAAGAAAAGGAGGCTAGTGGAAGAGATGGGCACAGACTACTGGTGCCTAAACATCCAAGCTGCTCGCCTTTCCCTCTGCAGAGACAGTGGTACAGTGGACACATGCAGTGCAGACTAGAGGTTGAGCAGCCTGGATCTGGGTCCCTGCCCTACCTGCCTCTTGCTATAGTTGTGTGACCTGCGCAACTCATTGGCTCTCAACATCTCAGCACCTTCAGCACAAAGGGAGGTGAGCCCACTCCACAAAGGTGGCACAAGGATCAGAGCGACATGCTGTATGCCAAGAAAAAGCTGGCCCCTGGTCCCCAGTCAGTTGTCTGTCTTTTTATATCCAAGCTCCACTGTCTGGGGATTTGTTTAGCTCTACTTCCTATATTTTATATTACCAGAAAAATAATTTCCTTTCATTCCTAAATATTACATAATTCTATAATGCAGAAATTTTTTTTCAAACTAGATATCCTTCACAGAGATTCTGGTACATTCCCTGCTCTACCCCCATCCTCGCTCTGCATCCCTCACCCACCCCAGACAGGACCATAATCTCATGCCTTTTCTCTAATAGTCACTGCCATTTCTTTTTATAAATTCAGTTGTCATTATGCAAGTAACTACACTCTCCTTTTGAACAGTGCAGGTAAGGGAAAGTCTCCAATATCTACCACCCCCCATTTCAAATCTCTTTCCCAGACCTCACCACCAACACCATCTTCACCTCTCACACAGCATCACAAATATTAACACATCATGTTCTTCCAGACATTTTATATTAATTAACATATATAAATGTAATTAATTATATTAATTTACAGGTATATATATATGTTCCTATTAAAATCATGTTATCATTTTTATAAGTGGTATATAATATATATTAATTTAAACATTATTTGTCACTCAAACTGTAAATATTTACTTTATGGGCATGCATAGATCTGCTTTATTCTTTTTAAATGTTGTATAGTATTCTGTAGTGTAAATGAGTCATAGTTTATTCATATGTTCTCCAGCTGATAGTAAAAGTACTTATTATAGCACTGTTCTATCCAAAGGTTTAGAACATGTATTAACTCATTTAATCCATCACATCAACCAATCATGAGGTAGGCACTACTATTATTTCCATTTTGCAGTTTTGTTTGTTTTAATATTTTTAATTGATTTTTTAGAGAAAGAGGAAAGAGATAGAAACATCAATGTGAAAAAGAAACATCGATCACTGCCTCCTGCATGCCCCGCACCAGGGATCGAGCTGGCAACCTGGGCATGTGCCCTGACCAAGAATCAAACTGGGATCTTTCAGTCCATGGGCCCAATCCACTTAGCCACCCCAGCCAGGGCCATTTTGCAGTTTTGAGGAAAACATGGCACAGAGAGGATACATGACTTACTCAAGATCACACAGCACAGAAATGGCAAGGCTAGCAATAGACATATAAAAAAATGCTCAACATCACTAATCATCGGGGAACTGAAAACTAAAACCAGTTAAGATATGACCTCACACCTATCACCAATAAATCAAACAAGTGTTGGTGAAAATGTGGAGAAAAGTGAACCCCCATGCACTGTTGGTGGGATTATAAATTGGTGCAGCTACTGTGGAAAATAGTATGGATATTTCTTCAAAAATTAAAACTAGAGCTACCATATGACCCAATTCCACATCTGGGTATTTTTCTAAAGAAACACAAAACACTAATTTGCAAAGATATATGCACCCTCATGCTCATTACAGCATTTTTTTTCAGATGGTGGGGGAGGGTCAATACAGCATTATTTATAGTAGCTCAGATATGAAAGCAATTTAAGTGTTCATCAATAAACAATTGGATAAAGAAGATGTGGTGAATATATACAATAAAATATTACTTGGCCATAAGAAAGAATGAAATTATACCATTTGTGATAACATTGATAGTCCTAGAGGGTATTATGCTAAGTGAAATAAGTCTGTCAGAGAAAGACAAATATCATATGAGTTCACATATATGTGGAATCTATAAAACAAAATAAATAAACAAACAAAACAGAAACAAACTCATAGATTCAGAGAACAAATTTATGGTTCCAGATGGGAGGGAGGTTGAAGAGATGGGTGAAAAAAGTGAAAGGGATTAAGAAGTACAAACTGCCACTTATAAAAATAGTCACAGGGATATAAAGTACAGTATGGGAATATAGTCAACAACATTGTAATAACTATCTATGATGTCAGATGGGTATTAGACTTATTGGGGTTCGATTTGTAAGTTATATAAATGTCTAATCACTATATTGTAAACCTGAAACTAATATAATATAGTATGTCAACTATAACTAGAAAATAAATTTTTATAAAATAATTTTATACAAAATAAAAAATTCTCAAAACTCACACTGAAAAAGTGGTAAAGCCAGGTCTTTAGCCTGTGTGGTCTGGCTCCAGAGTCCCTGTTCTCAACCATAATGCTATCCTGACCCACACAGCATCTGTGTGTGGGTAACTGTTGTGGTTGTTTTGGAAGATTTTTTTGGTTTGGGTTTTTCACCTTTGCAAAAGTAGCCCCATCATTTTAATTCTCCCCAAGTTTTTCTCTTAAAATCCAGGTTTTCCCTTTGTTGCCCATATCGTTGAACTTGAGGCCAACTTGTCATCAGAAACCTCTCCCTGCACTTTATTCTATATCCACCCTGACTCCCCACCCTGAAGTGTCCTTTCACACACAACTGGGGACCCTTTGTAGATCATCCTGGGCATCTCCACAGGCAGAACTTGACCTCCCAACTCTGACCTACCCCCAGCTTATTCCCAGCCCACAAGCCTGGGCAGGTGAAGAGCCTAGAGTGGGGGGTGCAGACTTCTACTTTCCACCTAACCCTGTGTGTTCATCAAAATGCAGTACCATTTCTGAGCTACCTGAGAAGATTAGCTCCTATGAAGGAGTGTATCTCTGTCAGATCAGGGATTAGCCTGGGTGGAGTCAGTCAATGCAGAGTTTAATAACAGAAGGCATTCCTCAAATGGGAAATGCTAACGTAGTCCCTGTCGGTAAATCCAGCTCCCTGAAGGGCCAAACCATGTGCCAAGGTAGGAGGCACATCTAGAAATGACAGTGAGTCAATATTTGGAACCTAAAGCAGAGAGAAAGAGGAGCCTGAGGTGGGGTGGATGGACATAGCTTAAATCAGGACAGCCCTAACAGGCTAAGGAAACTGCACTCAGTGCTGAAAGATCAATGCAATGACATTAGCCTGGAAGAATGAGAAGGGTGCAACAGAAGGGTAAATGGCCCAGGCAAAGGCCTGGAAGTTTCAGAGTTTGCCAGATCTGAGAGATGACACAGAAGGTCCTCGGGTCAGCAGAGCCAGAGCCATAGCCACAGACCACAGTCTCCATCCTAAATTTGCCCAGAGCCACAGAGGTGTCTGAGAGGAACATGAACCACTCCAGCAGGACTGAGGGATGACTTCTCCAAGATGGGAAGAGGTGGGGACAGATATTTCTGATGGGTAGCTCCACCTGAGTTGGCCAGACCTAGGCCCCATTCCTGGGGGTGGCAGAGAAAAAAGCCTGCCAAAACTTCTGTAGACAGGGACTCACTGTGTATGGTGGCTCTTCTCCTCCCTTTTCCCTCGCCTCTAATCCTCTTGGCTTTTTCCTGAGTCTGATGGCTTATGGGGCCTAAGCCTGCCAAAGCACATTGGAATTGGCAGCATGCACAATATTCAGCTATCAGTGGATGGAAGGGCACCACCGCCCCAGGACCCATGAAGGCCCCAGCCCCTCCCCAAGGGTTATCTCCACCCCTTATTTCCAGATGGTTCTATGTCCATCATAAAGGTCACCACCTCATAGTCACTCCCTGCCATTGGAGGGGGATGTTATCCCAACATACAGAAAGTGCTTAATTACTTTAAAGTGTTACCACACAGTTCCAAAACCAGATACAGACACTACAGAGAGAAAAAACTATAGGCCAATATCCCTGATGAACATAGATGCCAAAATCCTTAATAAAATATTAGCAAAATGGATCCAGCAATACATTAAAAAAATTATTCACCATGATCAAGTGGGATTCATCCCAGGGATGGAAGGCTGGTACAATAGTCACAAATCAATAAATGTGATACACCACATAAACAAAATGAAAGATAAAGACCATATGATTATATCGATAGATGCTGAAAAAGCATTAAAAAAAATCCAACACCCATTTCTGATAAAAATGCTCAGCAATGTGAGAATAGAGGGATCATATCAACATAATAAAGCCATATATGAAAAACCTACAGCCAACATCATATTCAATGGGCAAAAACTAAATGCATTTCCCCTAAGAACAGGAACAAAACAGTGATGTCCACTTTTGCCACTCTTATTTAACATAGTATTAGAAGTCTTAGCCACAGCAATTAGACATGAAGAAAAAATAAAAGGGATCCAAATTGGAAAGGAGGAAAAAAAATTGTCGTTATTTTCAGATGGCATGATATTGTACGGAGAAAACTCAAAAGACCCCATCAAAAATCTAGATTTAATAAACAAATTTGACAAGGCAGTAGAATACAAAATTAACATCAAGAAATCGACAGCATTGTTATACACCAATAATAAACTCACAGAAAGAGAAACTAAAAAAGCAATCCTATTTACTATTGTGGCAAATAAATTAAGATACCTAGGAACAAACTTAACCAATGAAGTAAAGGACCTATTTGCAGAAAACTATAGAACATTGAAAAAAGAAATAGAGGAAGATATAAAAAAGTGGAAGCAGAGATTCCAAAATGGTGGCAGAGTGAATGGAAGCTACACAGACCATCTCCCATGATCAAACTGGAATTATAACTAAAATAAAGACAAATTGTTGGGAAAAAGCAACAGAAAAGCAGCTTGCAAGGACCATATAAATAGGGACACTGAATTGACCCTGGTAGGATTGCAGAGGCATGAGGTGGGGGCTGGAGCCCACAAAGAGCAGCGGTCTTAGCTGTGAGCAGTGCCCTCGGGGTTAAACTTTCAAACTCGCTCCACAGAGCAGAGCCCGGATAGAGCGCTAAAATAGACACAGCCACTCACCTTTGGTTTTAGCAGAGGGAGGGCAGTCTGGACTGGAACTGTGTGAGGATATTCAGGATTTGGAGGGCACTCAGAGCTTTTGCTGAGTTGTGGCCATGCAGGACTGTGGCCATCTTACTCCTCCCCAGGGCTCTGGGGAGAGGCAGCAGCCCCTCACTGGGAGATTCAACCCACCTGGTGGGCCATTAAAATGCAAATTGAGGCTCATTAACAACCAGCATCTGCCCCACCCTCAGGAAATCACCTTACATTGAACAACACCTGAGGGAGTTTTTCATTCAACTGAGAATTCAAGGCTCTTCAAGAAACCACGACTAATAGCTTCCAGGCAAAAAGCTAGAGGATAACTAAAAAAGTGGAAGCATATACCTTGCACATGGATTGGAAGAATTAACATCATTAAAATATCCATATTACCCAAAGCAATCTATAGATTCAATGCAATCTCTATTAAAATACCAATGACATATTTACAGAACTAGAACTAAAAAAATATTGCAAAACTTCATATAGCACCAAAGAGCCACAGCGATTTTGAAAAAGAACAAAGTAAAAGTGATCACTACTGGATATCAGGTTATACTACAAAGCCTCTGTAATCAAAACAGCCTGGTACTAGCACAAGAACAGGCATATGGATCAGTGGAACAAAACAGAATCTGAAAATAGACCCAAGACATTATGCTCAATTAATATTTGACAAAGGTGGCAAGAGCATACAATGGAGTAAACACAGCCTCTTTAATAAATGGTGTTGGGAATATTGAACAGCTACATGCAAAAAAAAAAAAATGAAGCTAGACCACCAACTTACACCATAGGCAAGAATAAACTCAAAATGGATAAAAGACTTAAATGTGACTTGTGAATCCATAAAAATACTAGAAGAAAATATAGGCAACAAAATTTCAGACATCACACACAGCAGAATGTTCACTAATAAAACACCTAAGGCAAGAGAAACAAAGAAAAAAATGAACACATGGGATTACATCAAACTAAAATGCTTCTGCACAGTGAACAAAAAACAAAACATCAAAATGGAAAGAGAACTTACTATATGGGAGAGCATAATTGCCAACAATACATCAGATAAGGGGTTAATTTCCAAAATATATAGAGTATTCATACAACTCAACAAAAAGAACCAAATTAAAAAATGAGCAGAGGACCTAAATAAACACTTCTCCAAACAGGACATACAAATGGCCAAGAGACATATGAAAAAATGCTCACCGTCACTAAGCATGAGAGAGATGCAAGTTAAAATGATTATAAGGTATCACCTCACACCTACTAGAATGGCTGCCATCAACACATCATCAAACAACAAGTGCTGGCAAGGGTGTGAAGAAAATGGGACTCTAGTACACTGCTGGTAGGAACGCAGACTGGTACAGCCACTATGGAAAACAATATGGTGTTACCTCAGAAAATTAAAAATTGAACGGCCATTTGACCCAGTGATCCCACTTCTAGAAATATGTCTTAAGAAGCCTGAAACACCAATCAGAACAAATATACATACCCTTATGTTCATAGCAGCACTATTTACAGTTGCTAAGATATGGAAACAGCCCGTGTCCATCAATAGATGAGTGGATAATAAAGCTGTGGTATATATACTCAATGGGACATTACACAGCTGTAAGAAAAAAGATCTCATATCCTTTGAGATGACATGGAGGGACCTGGAGAATATTATGCTAAGCAAAATATTATGCTAAGACAATCAGAGAAAGACAAATATCATATGTTCTTACTTATTTGTGGAATATAATGAACAAAGAAAGCTGATAAACAAAACAGACCTGGAGACATAGAAAAGAGTATGGTTCAGATTGACAAACCTCAGAGGAGAGGGGTAGGGAGGAGGGATGAGATAAACCGAAGAACTTATATGCATAACCAATGGACATGGACAACAATACTTGGTTGGGGGCAGGATAGGGATGAGGATATCTCGGGGCAGGGGGAGTAACATTTGTAACAAAAATAAATTAATAAACTCAATAAATAAATAGTGTTACTACACAGGATGCAAACTGAGTTCTTGTGTCTAAGCTTAGCAGGATGGAAAAGAGTGATCAGGGCCCAGCTAATGCTAGGAGAGAAGGTTTAGTGTGTTGTTCAGTCAACATCAAATTGCCATTGCAATGTCAGCTGTCTTCACAAAGACACAGACATGGTTTCTCTTGATTGTCTGACACACATGCTGGGTGTTTTCGGTGGGGCTGATCTTGAGACAAGGATCCAGTGCAAGTCACTTATTTGGGAAGTATGCCCAGGTAGCACCAGTAGAGAAATGGGGCTAAGACAGAAAAGGAAGGAGATCAATGCTATACAGCCACAAACAATCACCTAACCTGTCTGATCTTTGTTTCCTCAGTAGGACAGGGTAAAGTAAGATCTCCCTGGGAAGATCTGTGTGAGGCTGACGGAAGGTACTTGACAAATGTAAGAGGGGTCAGAATGTTGAGGTGTAGGGGTTCTGAGCATCAAGAACTAGCTAAGCCTACAGCCTATGTTTGCATGGCCACACGTCACTGTCTCACTGCCAGGCCTGTTTCCAACTCTAGACCTCTGCAGGAACTCTGTTGGGGGCTCTTTCAGCTCCACCCATATAAAGGTTATGCCCTCTTTGTTTCATACTGATCTAAGCACATAACCTTCCTGTGGGACCCCAGGACCCCTTGGAACCCTCAGTGGATAGCTGGGGAGAACCAATCTGCTGGCTTCTTGGGGCCTCACACGGATGATCTACACCACTCCAAATCAGGAATACCTCAAGACTGGAGTGTTTACAGCCACAAGGTCAGCTGGAACTCAACATAGGCCCACCCTACATGGTGGCCTGGAATAAAAAAAGTCCAGCTAATACACTAGTTGATCACAGAATGAAGCCTGACTCAATCTCCTGTCAGTTGCCCTATAATGCTGGACAAGTTCTTTAGCCCCTCTGTGCCTCCTTTTCAACTCCTGTAAAATGGGACTGATAACAGCATCTACCTTCTGGTTTGTTAGGAGGGGAGTTGAGCTCATCCATATAAAGGGTCCAGGCATACAGTAAGTGCTAAGAAAATGCTGGTTGATAGACTTATGCTGAAAGAAATGATCATGGGTCTCTGGTGGCAGGGACCGCCCTGGGGTGGTATCTTGAAGTCTAGCACAGCTAGATAATGTCCCAGTGGCTGAGTTCACCAGGAGTATTAGGGAGCCCCTCCCACACCCATGACACTGAAGCTTAGGGAGGAGCTGACAGAGGCCAAACCAGGAGCACAGATAATGAGAGGGTGACAGGTAAGGAAAGAAGACAGGGAATGTTCAGGGCCCCCAAATAGGCCTAGGCTCTGAGATATGTATTTAACCAAAACTGGATTATAATTGTTCTATATCTGGCATGTCTAGTCCCTTACACAAATTACCTCATTAGTCCTCACAACATCTATCAGATAGAGCTTAGTATCAGCCCATCTTCCAGATAAAAAAAACTGAGGCACAGAGAAGTCAGGTTTTAGAACCAGGATTCTTCCCAGCAAACCTGCCCTGAGTCTGTGCACCTTTCATCCATTGCTTTAGAATACTGTGTCTTCAGATTAAGGCAGTTGGGCAATTCCTAGAGCTGGCTACCTAGGCTGAGTTTAGGTCACAGAGACCACTTCAGGTGCTCTCCACTCCCCTACTTCAACCCAGTCTCCCCACCTTCCCCCAGGCTCTATCCTCTCCCCTTGACAGACTCCATCTCCTCCCTGGTCCCCTCTAGGAACCACCTTCCTCCAGACCCACTGTCCCAGGCTTCACCTCTTCCCTACCACAAAGTGTTCTGTCTTTTCTGCAGCTTTACCTGACCTATTCTCTCTCTTCAGCCAACTCTTTTTGTCTAAGTTGGATCTCTGGATTTGGTTTCCTGTGCGTGAGAAGGAGAGGGACAACAGGAGAGTTTTTTACCTCTCCTTCCTCAGGGAACCTGCCAGGCCCAGACCCCACTTAGCCTTCTTTGCTCCAAACCTGAGCACTCTCCTTACACCTGCCTGCTGCAAGCAGGCCTGGCCACTCTGTGCAGAAGATGGGAGTCAGGGGGAGCTGCTTCCCTCTGGGCCCACAGCTTTCACATCAAATCATTCTCATTAAGAAGTAAAATGCTGACCGTGTTCTCAAGGCTCTTCATAGAATTCCCAGCAATTCGGGAGGGAAGAAGCTGCATTTGTCCTTACTCAGTGCCTTTTGTGTGCCAGGCTGACCTCTGTGGTTTATCAAATGCCCACCATGCACCCCTCAGGGCAGGTTTTGTTCATTCCATTTCACAAATGAGAAGACTAAGGTTCCAAGTGAAATGTCTGGTTGAAGACTGCCTGACAACTTTGTGGTTGTTCTTACATCTTCACATTGAGGAATTGGGGAGAAGGTATATTTGGAGTAAAGGGATAACAAAAGAGAAATCTGCAGGAATGATTACATTATTTCCAGAATGAGTCCCCAGAATTACAGGTTATCCTAGCTGGAAAGACGCTTGGGACATAGACCTGGTATCCCATTTCACAGATGACTAACTGAGCTCCCAATCAGGGTCCAAGTCCTCAAAAAAGTGACCAGGAACAGAACCAGGGTCTCTTGCCACCAGCTGGAGGCACTAGATACCCCTTGAGCTTCTTCTGTTCGTTTTTTCCTTCCCTGAGTCAGTGAGGGAAGAGAAAGATCTGTAGATGTCCCCTCTGACTGAACTCTGAGCTATCTTCCCTTTGTTCAAGCCCATAATCTTTTATAATTAGAAAATAAATTACATTTTCTCATAAAAAGTATGCTTAGTGCTAGCAACATGGAGAAGAGGGAGAAGAAGCAGAGAGCTGTCTGTGGCCTGACAAGTGTGTAGCCATCACCCTGTCAGCCTGTCCAGGTGGCTGAGGCTTGCAGACAACACAGAGCAGTAGGAGAGGGCAGCAGGGAATGAGGAAAAGGTGGGTGGAAGATATGAACAACACTTCAGATTGCAGCACCAGTCTGGAGCCAAGAAAACAGAATCCATAGCATCTTTGAAGGAGGACCCCTTAAGGTCTCACTCTAAAGGGAGAATGGTAGAAAATCAGGAGTATGGACCATGGAGAGCCATAGACAGCTCTGGAGAGGACCATACCTTGCCAGCATTTGCCTCTTTACTTCCCTAGGCCATACCCACCTTCTTCAGGGCTTGCTGAAAACCTCCAGCACCTGGGGCTATGAAGCAAAGCACTGAGCAGAGGCCCAGTACTCCTTGAAAGGTGCCTTGAAGGAGACACCTGGGCCTGGGGACAGATCCCCCAGTAAGGAATCTCAGAGGTCATCTGGGAGGTTACTCTTGTCACTCCTCCACCTCCATGAGAAGGGGCAGCTCATGCCTGACTGAGGGGAGCACAAAAGCCCAGGCCCCTTGCCTCACAGCAGGACAATCTGTGACATTTATTCTCCCGAACTCTTCCTCACTCCAATAGTGGTGGGCAGGTGTAAAGCCATACCTCCAGACAAAGTAAGGTTTAGCTTTAGCACTTCCCACTTTGGCTTAAGTTATGAATTCAAGATGCCAGTGAGATCTTTCTGAAAAATGATCAGTGATTCTGACCCTAGGGCCATGGACTTGCTGGGATCCCTGAGCCCCCAATATTGAAAAAGGCCTCAGATGTCCCCAGCACCTGTTCTTGGAATTATATGAGACTGTAATTGCTGTGCAAAGCTGCAACCTTCCTTGAATAAGGAATAATAAGAGATGAGCTATGAAAGTCTAAAGGCCAATTTCTTTAATATATAAATAGTTCCTACAAATCACCAAGAAACATACTGGAACAAAAGTTAGGACAGTTCACTGGAAAGGAATCATATTAGAAGATGGTTATACACAATAAGCTGCCATTTTTATTTGTTAGATTAATGAATACCAAAAATGTTACAATATACTATTTGGTAAGGATACATGTGAATGGACACAACATACTCTTTCTTCCTTCTTAGTAGACCTAACTCAAACTAGTGGGCCAGACCAGACACTGGGGATCCAGCGAGGCTGTCCAAGATATCTCCAGCTTCTAGGAGGTCTGCTTTCCTCGGAGTGCAGCCAACTAGGCACCCAGGACTTTCTTTAAAAAAAAGGCCACAGTTGTCACCCCTACCCATGTAACACAGATTGACTTTTTTCCCTCTAAGAAAATAAAGGGAAAGGGGACAGCACCACTGGTGAAGCAACAGCCATCCTAGAACAGGTGTTTGAGAATCCTGAAGGTCCCAGGCTATACAAACCTGTTCTTAAAGATGAAGGCTGAAGGGTTTACTACTTTCAAGGATGTCAACAGATAGGATGCATAAAAAGAGGAGGAAAGATGAAGAAACTGTGGCAAAATTGTATCAATGATTGAATTCAGATTTCTTTCCACCATTCTTTTGATTTTTTCTGTTTTATTTTATTTTTTAATTAATATTTTTTTTTTTTTACAAATGTATCTCTTTCCCCTCCACTGATTCCTCCCTCTCCATCCCTCCCGACCCTGTCCCCATCTTTACTGTCCATGTCCATTGTTCATATATATATATATATATATAAGTTCTGTGGTTAATCTCTCCCCCCCCAACCCCTCTTCAGTCTGTACCCCACTTGCACCTCTCTGGGACTACCCCATTCATCAGACTGTTATGTTCATTATATGCCACAAATAAGTGAGATCATGTGATACTTGTCTTTCCCTGCTTGGCTTGTTTCACTTTGAATAATACTTTCCAGGTCCCTCCATGTCGTCTCAAAGGATAAGAGATCTTTCTTTCTTATAGCTGCATAGTACTTCATTGTGTATATGTACCACAGCTTTTTTATCCATTCGTCTACTGATGGACATTTGGGCTGTTTCCGGATCTTAGCTATTGTAAATAGTGCTGCAACGAACATGGGGGTACATATATTTTTTCTGATTGGTATTTCAGGCTTCTTAGAGTATATTTCTAGAAGTGAGATCACTGGGTCAAATGGCAGATCGATTTGTAATTTTTGAGGTAACACCATATTGTTTTCCATAGTGGCTGCACCAGTCTGCATTCCCACCAGCAGTGTACTAGAGTCCCCTTTTCTCCACACCCTCGCCAACACTTGTTGTTTGATGACTTGTTGATAGCAGCCATTTTGACAGGTGTAAGGTGATACCTCATTGTTGTTTTAACTAGCATCTCTATGATGATTAGTGATATTGCGCATTTCTTGATATGTCTCTTAGCCATTTGTATGTCCTGTTTGGACAGGTGTCTATTCAGTTTCTCTGCCCATTTTTTAATTGGGTTCTTTATCTTCCTTTTTTTGAGCTGTATGAGCACTCTCTATATATTGGAAATTAACTGTTTACCTGATATATCATTGGCAATTACGCTCTCCCATAGACTGGGTTGCCTTTCCATTTTGATGATTGTATGTTTTGCTGTGCAGAAGCTTTTGAGTTTGATGTAGTACCATGTGTTCATTTTCTTCTTTGTTTCTGTTGCTTTAGGTGATGTATCAGTGAAAATTCTGCTTCGTATAATGTCTGAAATTCTGTTTCCTACATTTTCTTCTAGAATTTTTTGGATTCATGAGTAACATTTAAGTCTTTTAACCATTTCGAGTTTATTTTTGTGTATGGTGTAAGTAGAAGGTCAAGTTTCATTTTTTTGCATGTAGCTGTCCAATTTTCCCAACACCATTTATTAAAGAGACTGTGTTTACTCCACTGTATGCTTTTGCCACCACTGTCCAAGATTAATTGAGTATATTGCCTTGGGTCCATTTCTGGGTTCTCTGTTCTGTTCCACTGATCTATATGTCTGTTCTTGTGCCAGTCCCATGCTGTTTTGATTACAGTGGCTTTGTAGTATAACCTGAAATCTGGTAATGTGATCCCTTCTACTTTGTCCTTGTTTTTCAAGATTGCTGTGGTTATTCGAGGTCTTTTTTTGTTCCATATAAACTTTTGAAGTATTTGTTCTAGTCCTGTGAAGTCAGTTGTTGGTATTTTGATGGGGAGTGCTTTGACTCTATAGATTGCCTTGTCATTTTAATGATGTCGATTCATCCAATCAATAAACATGGTATGTGCTTCCACTTTTTTATACATATCTTCCTCTATTTTTTTTTTTTTTTTAATGACCTGTAGTTTTTTGTGAATAGGTCCTTTATTACTTTGGTTAAGTTTATTCCTAGGTATCTTAATTTTTTTGCTGCGATGGTAAATGGGATTTTTTTTTTTAGTTTCTCTTTCTGTGAGTTCATCATTGGTGTATAAGAATGTCATAGATTTCTTGACATTAATTTTTTATCCTGCTACTTTGCGAAATTCATTTATTACGTCTAGTAAATTTTTGATGGACTCTTTTGGGTTTTCTATGTATAGTATCATGTAATCTGTGGTTCACTTCCTCCTTTCCCATTTGGATTCCCCCCTTTTATTTCCTCCTGTCTGAGTGCTGTGGCTAAGATTTCCAGTACTATATTAAATGAGAGTGGTGAAAGTGGGCATCCTTGCCTTATTCCTCTTCTTAAGAAAAATGCTTTTAATTTTTGCCCTTTGAGTATGATGTTGGCTGTAGGTCTTTCATATATGGCCTTTATTATGTTGAGAAATTATTCCTCTATTCCCAGATTGCTGAGCATTTTTATCAGAAATGGGTGCTGGATTTTGTATAATGCTTTTTCAGTGTCTATTGATATGATCATATGATTTTTATCTTTCATTTTGTTTATGTGGTGTATCACATTTATTGACTTGTGAATGTTGTACCAGATTGCATCCCTGGCATGAATCCCACTTGGTCATGGTGAATAATTTTTTTGATGGAATGCTAGATTCAAATTGCTAGTATTTTGTTCAGGATTTTGGCATTTATGTTTATCAGAGATATTGGTGTGTAGTTTTCTTTTCTTTGTAATGTCTTTTTCTGGTTTTGGAATTAGAATTATTCTGGCCTCATAAAACGAGTCTGGAAATACTCCTTCTTCTTGAATTATTTGAAATAGTTTGAGGAGAATGGATATTAGTTCTTCTTTGAATGTTTGGTAAAACTCCCCAGTGAAGCCGTCCGGGACTGGGCTTTTGTTTGCTCAGAGAGTCTTAATTACATCTTCAATTTCTTCTGTTGTTATTGGTCTTTTCGTGTTTTTTATCTCTTTTTGGTTCAGCTATGGGAGTCTATCAGTTTCTAGAAATTTGTCCTTTTCACTTAGATTGTCAAATTTTTTGCCGTATAATTTTTCATAATATTTGTTAACAATTTGTTGTATTTCCGTGATGTCAGTTATTATTTCTCCTTTTTCATTTCTGAATTCATGTATTTGAGTTCTCTCTCTTTGTTTCTTGATGACTCTAGCTAGGGTCCATCAATCTCATTTATCTTTTCAAAGAACCAGGTCTTTGTTTCATTGATCCTTTAAATTGTGTGTGTGTGTTTTTTTGTCATTTATTTCTGCTCTGATCTTTACTATTTCCTTCTTTCTACTTACTCTGAGGTTTTCTTTTTGTTTGTTTTCCTGTTCTTTAAATTGTGAGGTTAGATATTCTGTTAGAAATTTTTCTTGCTTCTCGAGGTAGGCCTGTAGTACTATGAACTTCCCTCTCAGAACTGCTTTTGCAAAATCCCATAGATTTTGTGTTGTTGTGTGCTCATTTTCATTAGTTTCCAGGAAGTTTTTAAAATCTTCCTTGATCTCCATGATAACCCACTCATTGTTCAATAATGTTATTTAGCCTCCGTGTTTCAAAATGTCTTTTCATGTTCTTGTTGCAGTTGATTTCTAGTTGCATGCCACTGTGACCTGAGAAGATGTTTGATATGATTTCAATATTCTTTAACTTGTAGAGACTTAGTTTGTGTCCTAACATGTGGTCTATCTTTGAGAATGTACCATGTGCTCTTGATAAGAATGTGAATTCTGTAGTTTTGGGGTGTAATTCTCTGTAGATATCTATTAAATCCATTTGATCTAGTGCTTCATTTAGCGTCTGTGTTTCCTTATTAATTTTTTGTCTAGATTTATCCAGTGATGTCAGCAGGGTGTTGAAGTCCCCTACTATGATTGTATTGCTGTCAATTTCTCCTTTGAAGTCCTCCAAAATATTTTTAATGTATTTTGGTGCTCCTATAGTGGATGCATATATGTTTACCAAGGTTATATCTTTCTGTTGGATAGATTCTTTAAATATTATGTAGTGGCCTTCTTTGTCTCTATTTATGCCCTTCATTTTGCAATCTATTTTATCAGATATGAGTATTGCTACCCCAGCTTTTTTTTTTTTTTTTTTTTTTGCTTTCTGCTTGGTTGAAAAATTGTTTTCCATCCCTTCACTTTCAACCTATGTGAGTCTTTTGTTGTGAGGTGGGTGTCTTGTAAACAACATATATGTGAGTCATGCTTTCTTATCCAGTCAGCTACTCTGTGTCTTTTTATTGGAGCATTCAAACTATTCACATTTAAGGTGATAATTGATATGTACTTATTTTGCCATTTTTGTTTAGTGTGATTCTATTTTTCTCCCTATTTCTTCTACTAATTTCAGCACTCCTTTTAACATTTCTTTCAGTGCTTTTTTGGTGCTAATATATTCCCTTAGCCTATTTTTGTCTGTGAAGCTCTTTATTTGACCTTCTGTTTTGAATGACAGCCTTGCTGGGTAGAGTTGCCTTCAGGTCCTTGTTTTTCATGACCTTGATTACTTCAAGCCACTCCCTTCTAGCCTGTAGTGTTTCTGTTGAGAAGTCAGCTGAGAGCCTTATGGGGGTTCCTTTGTAGGTAACCTGTTGCTTATATTTTGATGCCTTTAGGATTCTCTCTTTGTCCTTAATTTCTGGCCTTTTAATTACTATGTGTCTTGGTGTGGGCCTGTTTGGGCTCTTCTTACTTGGGGCTCTCTGTATTCTTGAACTTAAATACCGCTTCCTTCACCAAGTTAGAAATGTTTTCTGTCATTTTTTCTTCAAATATATTCTCTAACCCTTGCCCATTTTCTTCCTCTTCGGGGACTCCTATGATGCGAATGTTGTTACATTGCCAGTTGTCCCACAGTTCTCTTAAGCTATCTTCCTGTTTTTTTTAATCATTTTTTCCTTTTGGTTTTCTAATTGTATGATTTTTTCTACCCTGTCTTCTAATTCACTGATCCGGTCCTCAGCTTCCTCTAATTTGCTGTTTAGTCCTTCCAATGTGTTTTTAATTTCTGCTATGTCATTTCTCATTTCTACTTGGTTGGTTTTCAGTGTTTCTATATTTTTACTCATGGTGCTGATGTCCTTACTCATGCTGCTGAGTTTCCTCGAGATCATGGCTCTGAACTCTACCTCTAATAATTTGTTTAGCTGCATTTCATTGATCTCATCTTTGCTCTTTTCTTTCATTTGAGATTTGTTTCTTTGTTTCACCCTTTTGGCTATCTTAGAGGGTTTTGGAGCCTGCCAAATTTTCCTTGTGGTTGATGGTGTTCTGCTATTTTTGGCTTCCTCTACTGGGGTAGAATAGACCTGGGTGGGCCCACGTTAAACACCACTGTCAAGTCTTACTTTCCTGGGTAGATTTGCCAGCTCAGGAAAGGTTCAGTTATACTGTAGCTTTTTCCTGGTGGCTAGTAGTCTCAGTTACTCAGTGCCTTGGAATGTAGCCCTGGTGTTCTGCCTAAGAGGATTTTCAGAGTGTGAGATAGTTACTGGTTGTTAATAAGCCTCAGTTTTTATCTCTTTGCCTCACATGGGACATGCTGAATCTCTGAAGGGTTGGAGGGGCTGCTGCTTTTCCTCGCAGCTTGAGGAAGGAAGACACTAGCCACCCTCCTTTGTGGCCCCAATTCAGCAAAAACTGTGAGTGCCCTCCAAATCTCGGGTGTCCCCACAGGGTTCCAACCCAGTATGCCCTCCCTCTGCCATGGCCCCATGGTGAGTGGCTATGGCTATTTTAGTGCTCTGTCCTGGCTCTCTGGGCTGTGAAGCGGGCTTAGTCTTTATTCCCCAAGAGCGCTGCTCCCACAAAAGACTGCTGCTGCCCGTGGGCTCCCAGCTTGCCACCCTCTCGCGCCTCCATAGATCCTATCAGTATCCCTGGTTAAATGGTCCTGTCCTGCTGCTTTTCTGTTGCTTTTTTCCGAGGATTTGTGTCCATGTTAGTTGTAATTTCCTTTTGGTCCTGGGAGATCGGCTGCGTGGCTTCTATTCACTCCGCCTCCTTTTTCACATCCTCTAAGCCTATCTTGTGCGCAGCTACATCATACAGGCCTTTCTGGTGCCCCAGCACTTTGTGGGCCCCATGGGTAACTGGATCCCACAGTCCCTCTGGGGACCCAGCTCTATGCCTATGTTATGGGCTGCTGGGTTGCACAGGCCTCTCTGGTGCTTCAGCACCCCACAGGCCTCATGGGTAAGTTAGATCATGCAGTCCCTGCTGGGTCGCACAGGCCTCTTTGGTGTTTCAGCACCCCGCAGGTCCAGCGGGTAACTAGATGGCATAGTCCCTGTTGGGTTTCACAGGCCTCTCTGGTGCTTCAGCATCCCACAGGTCCCACAGGCAACTGGATCGCACAGTCTCTGATAGGTGGCACAGGCCTCTCTGGTGCCCCTGAACCCTGCAGTTTCTGCCGGTGGGTGGCTGGATTGCACCAGTCTCTCTTGGGCTCAGGCTTTCCACTGCATTTGTGAACTACTGGACCACACAGGCCTCTGTGGAGCCCCAGGTCCCGCAGCTGGTGGCTGGGGAGTGCTGTTGCCCCAGGGGTCAACTCCTGCTCAGCTTTTGCTGTAGATTTTTGGGATGGGTCTCATCTGCTGGTCTGTGCTTTTGTTGCCTGGGATGACTGTCTGTTCCCCAGCCTCTGTTTCTGGGGGTATATCTGGACTCTGATCGGGCTGCTACTATGGGGGATGGTGCTGGGCTCCAGGCTGTATGAGGTTTCCGCGACCGGCATCTTGGGAGCTTCACTACTGTGCTCTGGTCTGTGTTGACACAGAGTGTCCACTGGTCCGATGGTGCCAGGTGTGCTGATGGGCTCAGGTTTCTGGGCTCTAGCCACTCCCAGGGAAGACCCAGGATCTTCCAAAATGGTGGGACCTCCCGTTGGTGGAGGGAGAAGTGCCCTGAAGGGCCTAAAGTGGTAGAAGGCTGCTCCCATCCACAGCACAGGAACTTTCTGCTCCTTGTCTCTGCACTGCAGGGGTTTGGTCGTCCACCTTCGCATCCACTTATACTCTCTCACATACTCGCTCACTCTCTCACACACTCACCCTCCCTCCGGTCCTGCCCACTGCCATCTTCTGGTGATTTTTTCTGTTTTAAATGTTTTCATAAAATAAAATGGCAGAAGAGTTGCCAGCTAAAATTATTTTCAAATAACAAGAGAATAATGCAGATTTTTCTGATATACATGGATTTATTTGCATAAACCTGAGGACCCTGTTCTCCAAGCATGGTGAGCCTCCTGCATACCCCTACTCGAGGGTCTCAGCAGACTAAAGAGCCCCTGGGGAGAGACCATGGCAAAGGGAACTGTATGGCTGGGCCCTGGGTTCTCCAGGAGCCATGAGCTCTTTTCTCACAGGCTGGTCTCTAGACCAGAAACAAGTCATGGCAGTTGCCTGTCTCTCTACCCCAGTTCCAGACCATGACTCTCATGACCTCAACATTCTGCTAAACAAGAGAGGGAATTCTCCTTGGGTATTACATCCAACCCAGAAAGCTGGAGGAAAAAGCTTCTTCACACTGAGACAGACCCTTTCTCCTAAGGACAAACATGGGAGGGGACTTCTGTCCAGGGAAAGACAGATAGGGAGATGGGAGCAAGGTGAATGACACATAAAGTAATGGGTTTCGAGCTGATCTGTAAACACTCAGATTCCATCAATGTATCTTGTGATAAGGGAAGACAATACAGCCCTGGCCGGTTTGGCTCAGCGATTAGAGTGTCAGCCTATGGTCTTGAGAGACCCGGGTTCGGGTCCCGCTAAGGGAACATACCTCTGTTGCAGTTTGTCCCCGGCCCTGGCTGGTCGTGCGGGTTGCAGCCACTTGATGTGTCCCTTTCATGTTGATGTTTCTCTCTCTCTCTTTCTTCCTCTTTCTCCTTCCCACTATATCTTAACAAAAAAGTGGAAAAATGTCCTCGGGTGAGGATTAAATAAATAAATAAATACAATAAAAATAAGAAAGACAATACATCAAAAGGAAGCAGCCAGAAGACACTGGAGTCAAATACAATGGCATAATTACCAGCTACACCAAGTCTTTATTGGGGGATCTTGGACAATTATTAAACTTCCTTTTGTCTCAGTGTGCTCATCTATGAAATGAGGATAACAGTACCTCATGAAAGGGCTGTTGTGAATGATTAAACAATTATCTAGTGGTCCTCAAGTTAGGGAATGAATTGTAGACCACAACTCAATTAACTGCATCAATGGCTGATGACTTCCTAGTCTAACTCCCAACCCCTATCCCTCTGGTACAATTCCAAATTTCTCTTGAGGCCCTGTTCCCTGTGGAGGGTGGCTGAGCCAAGGTCTCTTGTTGATCCTGTGATGATTGCAAGGCCCACCCAGAAACATTCTGTGCCACAGGCAAGAATGTGTCAACAGCCTCAACCTTGAGCTCAGACTTCAGGAATAACATCTCTTGTCTGGAGACAATGAAGCTTTTGAACTTACCTCCTTTATCATGCTATATAATAAACATGCTGAACTAGCTCTGGGTCACTGTTCCTCCATCCTAGAGCAGTGTTCCACCTGGTCCCAGCTTTTATTTGTATAATATCTCTATGTCTTTCTTAATCTTGTATCACCCCTTCTCAGGTCTGGGTCTACTGGCTGTGCAGGTGGCAGCATTTTCCCCCAACCTCACTGCTGGAACATTTGGGTGTGTTTATTGAACGCTTTATGGTCCCTAGAAACAGACATAACCAGAAGACCTTGAGCAAGGGAGATCAATGAAGTGTCACATGGAGCCCCTGGTGTCCCAGGCTTCTGATCCCAGGTTGCTATACATGATCAACTCCACAAAGAACCAGACCTAAACTAATACCATCTTAAATGCATTTGCATCTCCAGAAGTCCCAGGTAGTGCAGACAAGTTCAAGCTGAGAATCCCTGCAGTGGGAAGGCCCACACATGCACACATACACTCATGTATAAGTACACTCACACCCAGAGGAAATAAAAACAAGAACTTTAAGAAACACAACAACTATCCATCTGTGGAGCCCACTTGTGGCCATCCTCTCACTTCTGTCACACCACCCTGTGATATATATCCTCTCGGCTGTGGAGAAGTTTCTCTGGCTCCAACTCCCCATCATCATCAGAAATTCTGATCCCATGCTCTTCCTAACCATTTCAGAAATGCCCTCCTCTTTTCTAGCCTCTGGGTTCTTGTGATCATAAATCTTACAGTGGTTTTCCTCAGGCTGCTCTACATGTGTCCCCAGAGGAGCAGTTATGGGCAAGGCTTGTGTTTCTGATTGCAGGGCTGGAGGCTTCAGGAAGGGGTGGGTGGTCCAGGAGCTGCTGGAATCTTTAGGTCTCTGTTACAGGGATTGGTAAATGATGGCCCATAGGCCAAATGCCACCTACACCTATTTTTGTATAGCCCTCAACCTAAGAATGTATTTTTTACAATCTAAGTGGTTGAAAAAATTTTTAAAGGATAATATTTTCTGACAAGAAAGTTTCATAAGATCTAAATTTCAGTGTTCATAAATAAGGTTCTATTGAAACACAGCTACACTCATTTGTTTGCATACTGTCTGTAGCTGCTGTCACACTAACACAGCAGAGCTGAATCACTATGACAGCAACCATATAGCCCATAAAGCCATAATTATTTAGTATGTCTCTTTGCAGAAGAGTTTGCTGACCCTCTGTGTGAACAACGTCACACACACACACACACACACACACACACGCGCGCGCGCGCGCGCGTTCTCTTCAGGCCTGCCCGTCAGATGTTTATACCCAAGGTGAGTTAGGGGCCATGTGTTGAAGGTGGCATAGCCTCCATAGGCTTGGGTTCCAGAATGACTGCATGAAGCAAACACACTTTACCCCATCAAAACCACCCATTGAACTTTATGTGAGTGATAGGCAGGCCTCTGTTGTGCTAAGCCACTGAGACCTGTTTTATCTGCCAAAGCACCTAGGACTACCTTAATACACCTACACTTTTCATCTTTCAAATGGAGATAATAATTGGTATCTTCCAAAGTAGAGTTAGTGAAATTAAATGTGGTAGTGTCAGAATTCAAAGAATATGTTTGATTAAATATTGATGAATGTTCAAGTGAGTTTGGTTGGTGCATTAGTCAGGGAGGCTTTGAGCTATATGTGGCAGAGTGCTGGGTGAACAGTTGTTTAAACCATACCGATGTTGACTGCTTACTTAGCAAGTCATCTGGAAGAAGGTTTTTCTGGAGTTCCTTCCTAGGTTCAGCAATGTCAAACCCTCCCACACAGCCATTCTCAGCATGCTGTATCTTTATTTCTGTACTTTCCATTTCATTGTCAAGGCAGCTCCAGGAATCACATGCCCACACTGTATTCAAATGGATGAAACAAGAGGCGAGGCAAGATGTTTTCTCCTTGAGAGCCTCCATAATTTTCTCCGGTAAGCAAACCTTTTCCCAAAAGCCCCAAGAGATTTGTCCTTTTCTCCTACTGATCGGAGGTGAGTGCCATAGCCACTTTACCTACATAGAAGCCAGGAAAATGGACTGGCTACTGATGAGCCAGTGAAGTGTCAGCTAGAGATAGGAAAGAATGTAAAGGGTGAGTGAGGGCCCAAAGAGTAGCCACAGATATAATATCCAGAAAACTTAGCAACCTTGATCAGAAAAGGGCAGCAGCTATTGGGGTAAGAAGGGGGGCCAGCAAAGGCTAGGACAAGTGAAGGCTGTAGGAGCTAGGCAAGAGATCAAAGCCCACATGCACAGCCAGATCAGCAGTAGCTGAGGCTAAAGGGGAAAAATCAGTGACCAAGAGGGCCCTGCCCACCCAGAGCATGCTTGGCTATCTTTGTGCAGTAGTCTGAATTCTTTCCATGGCAAACATCAGATTCCTACATACACTTGTCTAAGCCATAAAGACAATGAGCTGTCTCCAACAATGAAAAATCTACCTGAAGACCAGACTGAGTTGGAACCAAGACTCAGGATATCATCAAGGCTCAATCTCTCTCTGCCTTTGCCTTCTGTTTCCCTCTAAACTGGCTGTATCTTAGGAAGCCTTTCCCTTGTGGAAGGTCATGAAGGCAACCCCACAGCTCCAGGTCACATGCTTTAACTTAGAGACTTTAGTGGAAAAGAAGTACTCTTTCCAATGGTTTCAGTAAACCTCCTGGGGTCTACTGTGATCTATCCATGTCACATAAGCTGTTCCAGGTGTAGGGGTCCTCAGTGTAGAGCAGAATAGTCATTGTCCATCACTGGAACAGGAAAATGGCAGACATGTAGTATCAGAGTGAGGGACAGAAGCAAGTTGTCTTTAGGGCTGGTTTGTGTCAGGGGCAACTGTACAGACTCAGGACACAAAGCATAGGCTACATGCTGGGATTTCCAGTCAACAGACCATACATGGGACAAAATCCTCCATAGGAAGAAGCTGCTGGGAGCAGCTGCAGCTCAGTACCCAGCCATGTTGCTGCCACCCTCTGCACTGGGTCTGGACCCACAATCCCATGGTAGAAGTCGAGGTCTGGGATCTGCAAAATTTTCTGGGGAGGGGGCTGTCACCTGTCCAGATTCAGGCACGGCTGGAACTGCAGACTGGAAAGAGACAAAAAAAAAAGTGGCCGTTGGACCACAGAGTAAAGAGCACCAGAAGCAGAGAGAGGTGGCCAGGGTGGCATTGGCAGCAGAGGGCATGGCGGTACAATGATAGGAGACTGAAGCTGAGACTCACCACAAGGAGTAGCATGAGCACCCCACTATCATCCTGCCTGGGAAGTTTGCCCCAACCTGTGTCAATGGGAGAGTCCACATGGTGGAACCTAGGGCCAGCAGAAGAGTCTGATAAGCACACCCAGCAATGAATCAGAGGGACCCTTAATTTTTTCGAGGAACTTTGGGTAGAGAGCAGGACAGTGGTTAGACAGTGGGGTCCAAGAGAGAGGATTAATCCTGCCCACCTAAAGCACAGGGGAGGTGCCCCTTCCCCTACCTGGGGGATGGCTAGTTCTGCCCCACCTTGCAGTGACCTGAGGCAAAAGGGTGCTTGGCTAGAAATCTGTGCCCCTGTAGCTGGGTCTGGCAGGCTGGGGAACTTGAAAATTTGGCTAGTCAGAGTCTGGGTGGAGGCTCTGCCCAGCAGGGGCCAGCTGTGCTGAAAGATTGGGGTGCCAAGTGGAGTGGATTTTAAATTTTTACTTTTTTAACATTTTGTAAAATTGATTTTTAGAAAGGCAGAAAGGGAGAGAGAAAGAAACATTGATGTAAAAGTGAAACATCAATTGGCTGCCTCCTGCATGTTTCCCACTGGTGATAGAGCACACAACCCGGGCATTTGTCTTGACTGGGAATCAAACTATCAGTGCTTTTGTGCACAAGATGATAATCAACTGAGCCACATCAGCTAGGCCAGATTTTTTTTATATACCCTCCTGATTGAAGTGGCAGTAAATGGGGTTCCAGCAAGCCAGGCAGAGCTGAGGCATTGGAGGAAAAGAAGTGTCTGCCTGCCCTGCCAACAAGCTACAGGCCACACCCCCAGTGTGAATTTGCTCAAGCTATCTTGTTCAAGACCCAGAAACCTCCGCAAAACCCACTTCCATAGGGGAAGAGAGAGTAGCTCAGAACAAGGACATTCAAGGTGAAAGGCCCAAGGCAGACCCAGCCTCTGAGATACAGAGGCCCTGACCACTGGACTGCTAGGGCTCCAACCTGCTATGCTTCAGTCAGGTTGTCAAGGGCCAGGCAAGTCAACAACTTACTATGGCTTGCACTAGAGAACCTCCCAAGAGGCATGAACTGATACACCAAAGAATCAGATTCAACAACATCAGAGCAAAATCCAAGCTCCACAAATAACAGATCCAAAGGATTAAAATTTTTTTTATGCTAGTTCTTTTTATTTTATATTTTCTTTCATATTTTTTAGTATTATTCTTTATTTTATTCCCCTCTAATTATTTTGGTCTCTGATCTTTTAGTACTCTTTTCTTTTTCTTGTTTCTTTTTTTTCCTTCTCATTGTTTTTGTGTTTTGTTTGTTTGTTTGTTTCAGTTCGGTCTTGTTTGCCTTATTTTTTGTCAATACCTGTATAAAAGCTGGCATGATATGGCCAGGATAGAACCTCATAGTCAGCAAGCCTGAGGACTGAGCTCACTCATGGATAGCACAAAAGCAGTCAAGACCCAAATAAAACAGGAAAGCCCACATAACTTACACAAGGTACATTCCTAGAGCACCCAGCTTGGAAAATAAAGAAGAATACACCACTGGATCCCTCAAGAAGGCCACCCATCAAGACTGGAAAACACAGCAGTCATCTAATACAAAGAAACAAATACAAGTAAACAGCAAAAATGGGGAAACAAAGAAATAGTTTCCAAAAGTAAGAATAGGAGGAT
This sequence comes from Molossus molossus, assembly GCF_014108415.1. Taxonomy (NCBI): domain Eukaryota; kingdom Metazoa; phylum Chordata; class Mammalia; order Chiroptera; family Molossidae; genus Molossus; species Molossus molossus. The sequence continues at coordinate 55,195,596 of NW_023425399.1, read as the reverse complement.
TCTCCAGGCAGAAAGCTAAGTGAAATTGAGGCAAGCAATTGATCAGAAACAGAGTTGAAAATAATTGTTTTTAAAATGATCAACAGCATGAAAAAGGACATAAAAATCATGAAAAAGAAAGTTAGACATGAAGAATGGCATAGCTGAAATAATACACTGGCAAGAATTAACAGTAGATTAGAAGAAGCAAAGAACTGAATCAGTGAATTAGGAGGCAAGATAAAAAAAAATCATTCATTTACAACAGCAAATAAAAAATACTTAAAAAACATGAGGTCAATTTAAGAAAACATTGGAACAACAATAAAATGGAACAACATACAGATTATAGGGGTACCAGAGGGAGAAAAAAGTAGGCAAGAGAGTCTGAATCAAAAGACCCACAGCAAGGCACATCATAACTAAAATGGCAAAAGTTAAATACAAAGAAAGTATCTTAAGGGCAGCAAGAGAGAGAGAGAGAGAGTCAGTTATCTTTTAGGGAGTTCTCAAAAAGCTGTCAGCTGATTTCTCAACAGACGCACTACTGACCAGAAGGTAATGGTATAAAGTATTCAAAGTTATGAAAAGCAAGGATCTGAAACCAAGATTACTATACCCAACAAGGCTATCATTCAAAATTGAAGGTGAAATAAAGAGTTCTCCAAACCAAAATAAAAAAAAATAAAAAAAAAAAAGCTAATGGAGTTTATTACCACCAAACCAATGATGTAAGAAACTCTGAAGGGCCCGGGCTGGTTTGGCTCAGTAGTTAGAGCATTGGCCTGTGGTCCAGAGAGACCCAGGTTCAGTTCCCACTAAGGGCATGTACCACGGTTATGGTTTGTCCCCGGCCCTGGTTGGGTTGTGTGGGTGGAAGCCACTTGATGTGTCCCTTTCATGTCGATGTTTCCCTCTCTCTCTCTTCCTCTCTCCCCCTTTTACTCTATCTGAGCAAAAAGTGGGAAAATGTCCTTGGGTGAGGATAAAAAAAAAAAAAAAGAAAGAAAACACTTTTTTAAAAAATTCTGAAGGGACTGTAAGAAGTGGAAGAGAAAAAGAAAGAAATAACATGAACATAAAGAATAAAATGGCAATAAATAAGTCCCTATCAATAATAACCTTAAATGTAAATGGCTTAAATCTTTCAATCTTATGAATATGGAAACATGACTCACATATATGCTGTCAAAAATAGACCCACCTCAGAACAATAGACTCACACAGGATGAAAGTAAAAGAATAGAAAATAATATTCTAAGCAAATGACCACTAAAACACAAAAACAAAACAAGCATGACAATACATATGTCTGACAATATAGAGTTAGAAACAAGTGCATAACAGGAAACAAAGAAGGTCACTACATAATACTAAAAAGATCATTTCAGCAAGAGAATGTAACCCTGGTAAAAATACATACACCCATTATAGGAGCATCTAAACATATTAAAAACTCTTGAAGGGCTTTATGGAAGAGACTGAAAGCAACAGAATCACAGTAGGGGACTTTAACACCTACTAGCATCACTACATAGATCTTAAAGACAAAAAATCAACAAGAAAATAGTGACATTAAACAACACATTGGGCCCTGGCCGGTTTGGCTCAGCGGTTGGAGCGTCGGCCTGCGGAACAGAGAGACCTGGGTTCGGTTCCCGCTAAGGGCACGTATCTCGGTTGCAGTTTGTCCCCAGCCCTGGTTGGTCATGCGGGTGGCAGCCACTCAATGTGTCCCTTCACATCGATGTCTCTCTCTCTCTCTCTCTCTCTCCCTCTCTCTCCCTCTCTCTCTCTCCCTCTCTCTCCCTCCCATTCCATCTGAACAAAAAATGGAAAAATGTCCTCGGGTGAGGATTAAAAAAAAAAACACATTGGAAGAAAAAGAGAGAAACATCAATGTGAGAGAGGCACAATAAGTCATTGCCACCCCCAGGACTCCAACTAGGGCCACGGAAAAAGTGCAACTGAGGTACGTGCCCTTAGCAGGAACCAACCCAGGTCTCTCTGGACTGTGGGCCAACCTCTAACTGCTGAGTCAAACTGGCCAGGGCCTGACAAATGTTTTAAGAGAAATTTTCCTGGGGTATCATTTTTATTTTTATTTTATTTTATTCAATTAATTTATTTAATTTTGTTACAGATATTTCTCCTTTTCCCCCAACTAATACCCCCCACCCCAACCCTCTTTGCCCTAACCCCAGCTTTGTGATCCATGTCCATTGTTCATGCATACATGCATATAAGTTCTGTGGTTTATCTTCTCTCACCCTCTCTTCTGGGAATTGTCGGTCTGTAGCCCACTTCCACATCTCTGAGACTACCCCATTCCTCAGACTGTTATGTTCATTATATTCCACAAATAAGTGAGATCATGTGATATTTGTCTTTCTCTGCTAGGCTTGTTTCGCTCTGAAAAAAATCTCCAGGTCCCTCCATGTCATCTCAAAGGATAAGTGATCTTTCTTTCTTACAGCTGCATAGTACTCCATTGTGTATATGTACTACAGCTTTTTAAATTCAATTATCTACTGATGGACATTTGGGCTGTTTCCAGATCATAGCTATTGTAAATAGTGCTGCTACGAACATGGGGGTACATATATTCTTCTGATTGGTATTTAAGGCTTTTTAGAAGTGGGATCCTAGAAGTGGGATCACTGGGTTAAATGGCAGTTCAATTTTTAATTATTTGAGGTAACACCATAGTGATTTCCATAGTGGCAGCACCTGTCTGCATTCACACCAGCAGTGTACCACAGTCCCCTTTCCCCACAACCTCACCAACACTTGTTGGATGATTTGTTGATGGCGGCCATTCTGACAGGAGTGAGGTGATACCTCATAGTTGTTTTCATTTGCATCTCTCTGATGATTAATGATGTTGAGCATTCTTCATATGTCTCTTAGCCATTTATATGTCCTGTTTGGAGAGTTGTTCCTCTGCCCATTTTTTAATTGGGTTCTTTGTCTTCCTTTTGTTGAGCTGTATGAGCACTCTATATATATTAGAAATGAACCCCTTATCTGATGTATCATTGGCAATGATGCTTTCTCATAGAGTGGGTTGCCTTTCCATTTTGGTGGTTGTTTCTTTTGCTGTGCTGAAGCTTTTGAGTTTGATGTAGTCCCATGTGTTCATTTTCTCCTTTGTTTCTGTTGTCTTTGATAATGTATCAGTGAAAATTCTGCTCCATATGATGCCTGAAATTTTGTTGCTTACATTTTCTTCTAGGTTTTTTATGGATTCATGAGTCACAATTAAGTTTTTTATTCATTTTGAGTGTATTCTTCTGTATGGTGTAAGTTGATGGCCTAGCTTCATTTTTTTTTTTTTTTTTTTTTTTTTTTTTTTTTGCATGTAGCTGTCTAATTTGCCCAACACCATTTATTAAAGAGGCTGTCTTTACTCCACTGTATGCTCTTGCCCAATTTGTCAAATATTAATTGAGCAGCCCTGGCCAGTTTGGCTCAGTGGTTGAGTATCGACCTGCGGACCAGAGAGTCCCGCAGGTTCGTTTCATGCTAGAAGCACATACCAAAAAAAAAAAAAAAAAAATTAGCATATTGTCTTGGGTCAATTTCTGGGTTCTCTATTCTGTTCCATCAATCTGCCTGTTCTTGTGCCAGTACCAGGCTGTTTTGATTACAGCAGCTTTGTAGTATAACCTGAAATCTGATAATGTGAATCCTCCAACTTTCTTCTTTTTTTTTTAAGATTGCTGTGGCTATTTAGCATCTTTTTGGTTCCAAATACACTTTTAAAGTATTTGTCCTAGTTCTGTGAAGTATGTCATTAGTATTTTGATGGAAATTTCATTGAATCTATAAATTGCTTTGGGTAATATGGATATTTCAATGATGTTAATTCTTCCGATCCTTGAACAAAGTATGTGCTTCCACTTTTTTATATCTTCCTCTATTTCTTTTTTTAATGTTTGTAGTTTTCTGCAAATAGGTACTTTATCTCTTTGGTTAAGTTTATTCCTAGGTATCTTAATTTTTTTTGCTGCAATGGTAAATTGGATATTTTTTTAGTTTCTTTTCCTGTGAGTTCATCATTGGTGTATAAGAATGCCGTTCATTTCTTGACATTAATTTTGTATCCTGCTACTTTGCCAAATTCATTTATTAAGTCTAGTAAATTTTGGTGGAGTCTTTGGGGTTTTCTATGTATAGTATCATGTCATCTGCAAATAATGACAGTTTTACTTCCTCCCTTCCAATTTGGATCACATTTATTTTTTCTTCCTGTCTGATTGCTGAGGGTAAGACTTCCAGTACTATATTAAATAAGAGTGGCAAAAGTGGGCATCCTTGTCTTGTTTCTGTTCTTAAGGAAAATGCTTTTACTTTTTGCCCATTGAATATGATGTTGGCTGTAGGTCTTTCTTATATGGCCTTATTATGTCAAGATATGATCCCTCTATTCCCAGATTGCTGAGTGTTTTTATCAGAAATGGGTGCTGGATTTTGTTAAATGCTTTATCAGCATCTATTGATAAAATCATATGATTTTTATCTTTTGTTTTGTTTATGTCGAGTATCACATTTATTGATTTGCAAATACTGTGCCAGCCTTGCTTCCCTGAGATGGACCCCACTTGGTCATGGTGAATAATTTTGTTGATGTATTGCTGGATGTGATTTGGTAATATTTTGTTTAGGATTTTGGCCTCTATGTTCATCAGGCTTATTGGCCTGTAGTTTTGTTTTGGAATTAGAGTTATGTTGGCCTCATAAAACAATTTTGAAATTTTCTCTTCTTCTTGAATCCTTTGAAATCGTTTGAGGAGAATGGGTATTAGTTCTTCATTGACTGTTTAGTACAATTCCCTTGTGAAGCTATCTGGGCCTGGGCTTTTGTTTGCTGGGAGAGTCTTGATTATATCTTCAATTTCTCTTATTTTTATTGGTTTGTTCAAGTTTTCCATCTCGTACCGGTTCAGTTATGAGAGAGTATGTGTTTCTAGAAATTTGTCAAATTGGATTAGATTGTCAAATATGTTGCCATATAATTGTTCATAATATTTATTAATGAACCTTCATATTTCTGTGATGTCAGTTATTTTTCTCCTCTTTCATTTTTAATTTTGTGTATTTGGGTTCTCTCTCTTTGTTTCTTGGTGAGTCTCGCTAAGGGTCCATCAAGCATGTTTATCTTTTCCGAGAACCAGCTCTTTGTTTCATTGATCTTTTGAATTGTTTGTTTGTTTGTTTGTTTGTTTGTTTTTGGTCTCCATGTCATTTATTTCTGCTCTGATCTTTATTATTTTCTTCCTTGTACTTTCCCTAGGGTTTTCTTTTTGTTTGCTTTTCAGTTTTTTAAGTTGTGAGGTTAAATAGTCTATTAGAAATTTTTCTTGTTTTTGAGGTAGGTCTGTAGTACTATGAACTTCCCTCTCAGAACTGCTTTCACTGCATCTCATAGATTTTTGTGTTGTTGTGTGTTCATTTTCATTGTTTTCCAGAAAGTTTTTAATTTCTTCCTTAATCTCCATGGTAACCCATTTATTGTTCAATAACATACTATTTAGCCTCCATGTTTTCAAATGCCTCTGCATGTTCTTATTGCAATTGATGTCTAGTTCAAGCCATTGTGATCTGAGAGGATGCTTGATATAATTTTAATCTTCTTGAACTTGTAGAGGCTTAGTTTGTGTCCTAACATGTGGTCTATTTTTGAGAATGTCCCATGTGCACTTGAGAAGAATGTGAATTGTGCAATTTTTGGGTGTAAATCTCTGTAGATAGCTATTAAATCCATTGGATCTGGTGCTTCATTTAGAGACTGTGTTTCTTTGTTAATTTGTTGTCTAGATGATTTATCCAGTGATAAATCAGCAGGGTATTGAAGTCTATGATTGTATTGCTGTTGATTTCTCCTTTGAAGTCCTCCAGAAGATTTTTAATATATTTTGGTACTCCTATGTTGGATGCATATATGTTTACCAAGGTTATATCTTCCTGTTGAATAGAACCTTTCAATAGTTTGTAGTGGCTTTCTTTGTCTCTAGTTATGGTCTTCATTTTGAAATCTACTTTATCAGATATGAATATTGCTACCCCAGCTTTTTTGTTTGCTTGAAAGATTTTTTTCCATCCCTTCATTATGGGACACCATAATTGCCAATGATACATCAGATAAGAGGTTTATTTCATATATATATAGTGCTCATACAACTCAACAAAAGGAAGACAAAGAAACCAATTAAAAAATGGGGAGAGGAACTAAAAAGGAACCTCTCCATACAGGACATACAAATGGCTAAGAGACATATGGAGAAATGCTCAACATCACTAATAATCAGACAAATACAAATTAAAACAACAGTGAGGTATCACCTCACACCTGTCAGAATGGTCGTCATCAACATATCATCAAACAACGAGTACTGGCAAGGGTGTGGAGAAAAGGGGACTCTAGTACACTGCTGGTGGGAATGCAGACTGGTGCAGCCAATATGGAAAACAATATGGTTTTACCTCAAAAAATTAAAAATTGAACTTCCATTTGACCCAGTGATCCCACTTTTAGGAATATACCTTACAGAGCCTGAAACACCAATCAGAAAAAAATATATGTATCCCCATGTTTGTAGCAGCACTACTTACAATAGCTAAGATCTGGAAACAGCCCAAATGTCTATCAGTAAATGAATGGTTTAAAAAGTTGTGCTACATATTCACAATGGAGTATTATGAAACTGTAAGAAATAAAGATCTGTCTTTTGAAAGGACATCGAGGGACCTGGAATGTATTATCTTAAGTGAAACAAGCCAAACAGAAAGACAAGTATTATATGATCTCACTTATTTGTGGAATATAATGAACATAACAGTCTGACAAATGGGGTAGTCCCAAAGATGTAAAATTGGGGTATAGACTGACAATTCCCAGAAGAGAGGGTGGGGGAGGAATAAACCCCAAAACTTATATGCATGTATGCATGGACAATGGACATGGACAACAAAGCTAGGGACAGGGCAGGGAGTGGGGAAGTGAGAATCAGTGAGGGAAAAAGGAGAAACATCTGTAAAAAAATATAAATAATTTAAAGAAAGAAAAGAAAATATAAGAAAAAGATAAACAGCTCCGGAATGGCAGCGAAGTGAATAGAGCTACACAGACCATCTCCCAGGACCAAACTGGATTTACAACAAAAATAAAGGCAAATCTTCAGGAAGGGGCAACCGAAAGACACCTTGGAGGAACACTTAAGCAGGGACACCGACTCAATCCTGGTAGGCTTGCGAGGACGCGAGAGGGGTAAGGGAGACCACGGTCTTCAGCGGCCTGGGCAGGGACCAGGGAACTCGGAGGGAAGTTGCTGCTACCGGCTCCCTTGCGACCCCGCCTGAGTCCTGCGAACTCTTGCCTGCTAAGCCCTCGGCTGGTGCCGCACGGACTCGCTGGGACCAGGGGACTTGGCGGGACCAGGGGACTCGGCGGGAAGTTACTGCTATGCCTCCCCTGCAATCCCCCATGAGTCCTGCGAACTCTGTTGCCTGCTAAGCTGTCCGCGGGTGCCGCATGGACTCGCTGGGACCAGGGGACTCGGCGGGACCAGGAGGCTCGGCGGGAAGTTGCTGCTACCGCCTCCCTTGCCACCCCGCATGGGTCCTGGGAACACTGTTGCGTGCTAAGCCCTCGCTGGTACCGCACAGACTCGCGGGGATCAGGGGACTCTGCTAGAAGCAGCTACCACCTCTGCAGTGTCCCGCTACCTCGGCTCAGTCCTGGGGTTTCTGCTGAGTGCAACGCCCTCGGCTGGAGCCACAGCTGGGGCCGCCCTTGGCTGGAAGCAGCACCCTCGGGTTAAAAGTCCCAGGAGGCTCCATGACGCAGAGTCCGGACAGAGGCTAAATTAGCAGCGGCCACTCACCTTGGGCTCCAGCAGAGGAAAGGCAGAGTGGACTGAAACTGTGTGGGGACACTCGGGTTTTGGAGGGTGCTAAAAGCTTTCGCTGAGTGCAGCCACGCAGGACTGTGGTCATTTTACTCCTTTCCAGGGCCCTAGGGAGAGGGGGCGGCCCCTCCCTCAGAGATTCAACCCCACCTGGTGACCATTGAAATGCTAATTGAGGCCCATTAACAACCAGCAGCTGCCCCACCCTCCGGAAATCCTCTTACACTGAGCACCTGAGGAGGTTTTTCAGGCAACTCAGAAACCAAGGGTCTTCAGGTGACCTCTACTAATAGCCTGGACCTGGACAGTATTATCCTAAGTGAAACAAGCCAAACAGAGAAAGACAAGTTTCATATGATCTCACTTATTTGTGGAATATAATGAACATAACAGTCTAAGGAATGGGGTAGTCCCAGAGACGCGGAAGTGGGGTACAGACTGACAATCCCCTAAAGAGGGGGGTGGTGGGGGAGAGATAAACCACAGAACTTATATGCATGTATGCATGAACAGTGGACATGGACAACAAACTGGGGAAAGGGCAGGGAGGTAGGGGGAGGGGGAATCAGTGGGGGAAAAAGGAGAAACATCTGTAACAAAATTAATTAATAAAAAAAAAGAAAAAGATAAACAGAAGATAGATAAAAGAGTTAAATGTGACTCATGAATCCATAAAAATCCTTGAAGAAAATGTAGGCAACAAAATTTCAGACATTATACATAGCAGAATTTTCACTGATACATTACCTAAGGCAACAGAAACAAAAAATAAACACATGGGACTACATCAAACTAAAAACCTCCTGACAGCAAAACAACCAACCATGAAAATGGAAAGGAAACCCACTACATGTGAGAGCATAATTGTCAATAATACATCATATAAGGGGCTAATTTCAAAAATATATAGAGAACCCAATTGAAAAATGAGCAGAGGCCTTGGCCGGTTTGGCTCAGCAGTTAGAGCATCAGCCTGCTGTCCAGAGAGACCTGGGTTCGGTTCTCGCTAAGGGTGCATACCTCAGTTCCAGTTTGTCCCTAGCCCTGGTTGGTCGTGCGGGTGGCAGCCACTCGATGTGTCCCTTTCACGTCAATGTTTCTCTCTCTCTCTCTCTCTTCCTCCTACTCTATGTGAACAAAAAATAAAAAAAATGTCCTCGGGTGAAAATTAAAAAAAAAAAAAAGGCAGAGGATCTAATAGACTCCTCTCCAAATAGGACATACAAATGGCCAAGAGACATATGAAAAAGTGCTCAACATCACTAATCATCAGAGAGATGCAAATTAAAACAACTATGAGGTATCTCCTCACACCAGCCAGAATGGCTGCCATCAAAATATCTTCAAACAATAAATGCTGGTGAGGATGTGGAGAAAAGGGAACTCTAGCACATTGCTGGTGGGAATGCAGACTGGTGCAGCCACCTTGGAAAACACTATGGTGATTCCTCAAAAAAAAAAAAAAAAATTGAATTACCATTTGACCCAGTGATCTCACTTCTAAGAATATATCCTAAGAAGCCTGAAACACCAATCAGAAAAAATATATGTACCTCTATGTTCATAGCAGCACTATTTACAATCTCCAAGATCTGGAAACAGCCCAAGACTCCATCAATAGATGAGTATATAAAAAAACTGTGGTACATATAAAATGAAATACTATGCAGCAGTAAGAAAGAAAGATCTCTTATCCTTTCAGACAACATGGAGAGATCTCAAAAGTATTATGCTAAGCAAATAAGCCAATCAGAGAAAGACAAATACCACATGATGTCATTTGTGGAATATAATAAACAAGGTGAGCTGATGAACAAAATAGACCCAGAGACATAGAAAAGAGTATAATTCAGACTCACAAAACTAAGATTAGGGAAAGGGAGATGGATGAGATGAACCAAAGAACGTATATGCATGTATGCATGACCAATGGACATAGACAATGCTAGGGGTGTGAGAGGGCAGGATTTGGAGAAGGGGGTCTGAGGGGGAAAAGGAGAAACATCTGTAAGAAAGATAAATTAATAAAAATTGAAAAAAAAAGTACCAATTGGTAGTTACAAAATAGTCATGAGCATATAAAGTACAGCATAGAGAATATAGTCAATAATATTATAATAATTAGGTATGGTGCCAGGTATGTACTTGCATGTATGCATAACCAATAGACATAGACCACAATGCTAGGGGGGTGGGGGCAGGATGGGGAGGAGGGGGTCTAGAGGGGGAAAATGAGAACTATTTGTAAGAAAGATAAATTAATAAAAAATTTTAAAAAGTACAAATTGGAAGTTACAAAATGGTCATGGGCATATAAAGTACAGCACAGGGATATAGTCAATAATATTGTAATAACTATGTGTGGTACCAGGTGGGTACCTAAACTATCAGGGAATTATAAAGTATATGATTACCTAACCACTATGCTGTATAACTGAAACTAAAGCAAAATAATATTGAATGTAACCTATAATTGAAATATAAATTTTTTTAAATAATAAATTTAAAAAAAAAGAAAAATAGACACCTATCCTCCTCAAACTATATCAGATTTCAAGAGGAAGTAAGACTTCCAAGATCTTCTTACAAGGGCAGTTTTATTTTAATTTCAAAACCAGCTAAAGACACTGCAAAGAAAGAAAATTACAGGCCAAGATTCCTGATGAACACAGATGCTAAAATCCTAAAAAACAATATTAGCAAATCAGATCCAGCAATACATCTTTAAAAAAATTATATGCCATGACAAAGTGGAATTTATTCTGAGAATGCAAGGCTAGTACAATATTCACAACTCAAGAAATGTGATACATCACATAAAAAAATGAAGGATAAAAATTATATGATCATATTAGTAGTTGTAAAACAAGCATTCAACAAAATCCAGCACCAAGTTTTGATAAAAACTCTCAGTATAGTGGAAATAGAGGGACCATACCTCAACATAATAAAGGCCATATACGACAAACCTACAGCAATGAGCAAAAACTAAATCATTTCCCTTAAGAACAGAAACAAGCCAGGGATATCAGCTTTCACCACTTTTATTCAACATCATGCAGGAAGTTTTAGCCACAGCGATCAGACAAGAAGGAAAAATGAAAGGCATACAAATTGGAAAGGAGGAAGTAAAACTGTCATTATTCGCAGATGATATAATATTGTACATAGAAGACTCCACCAAAAACCTACTAGATTTAATAAAGTAATTTGGCAAAGTATCAGAATACAAAATTAACATCCAGAAATCAATGGCATTTTCATACACCAAAAAAAAAAAAACCTCTCAGAACGAGAAACTTAAAAAAAACGTCCCATTTACTGACCAGAGAAGATGGTGGTGGGCAGGACCTGAGGGAGGGTGCGTGTGTGAGAAAGTGAGCTAGTGTGTTACAGAGTGTGAGTGGACATGAAGGAGGATGATCAAATTTGTGCACTGTAGAGACACTGAGCAGAAGTTTCCTGTGCTATGGACTGGAGCAGCGGGCTACCGCAGTAAGCAGCTCTTCAGGTCACTTTTCCCTGAACCTTGGGGAGGTCCCACCATTTTGGAAGATTCTGGGTCTTCCCTAGGAGGAGCCAGTGGGAGTGGCTAGGGCCCAGAAAACTGAGCCCACCGGTGCACCTGGCACCATCAAACCAGTGGACACTGTGTCAAACCAGACCTGTGCACAAGGTGCCGGTCACAAAAGCCATGAATATCCTGGATCCCAGCACCATCCCTCATAGTAACAGCTTGATCAGAGTCAAGATATACCCCAAGCAACGTAGGCTGGGGAGCAAAGTCATCCGCAGGCAACAGAAGTACAGACCAGCAGCTGAGACACATCCCCAAGAACGACAGTAAATGCAGAGCAAGAGTTGAGCCTCATGGGGCAGCTGCACTCCCCAGCCACCAGCCTTGAGACCTGGGGCTCCACAGAGGCCTATGTGGTCCAGCAGTTCACAATAACAGTGAGAACCCAAAGCCCGAGAGAAACTGGTGCCATTCAGCTGCCTGCCCACAGGACTTATAGAGTGCAAGGGCACAAGAAAGGCCTATGCAACCCAGCAGGGACTGTGCCATCTAGTTACTGCTGGGACCTGTGGGGTGCTGAAATACAAGAGAGGCCTGTGCAACCAAAGAGAGAGTGCGCGATTTAGTTACCCACAGGACATGCAGGGTGCTAAAGCACCAGAGAGGCCTGTATGACTCAGCAACCCATAACATAGGCATAGAGCCAGGTCCCAAAAGGGACTGTGTGATCCAGTTACATGTGGGACCTGCAGGGTGGAAGGGCATCAGAGAGGCCAGTGCGACCCAGCTGCTCACAAGATAGGCACAGAGGATGTGAAAATGGAGGCAGAGTGAATAGAAGCTACACAGAAGATTTCCCAGGACCAACTGGGAATTACAACTAAAATAAAGACAAATCCTCAGAGAAAAGCAACAAAACAGCAGCAGGACAGGACCATATAACCAGGGACACTGGTAGGATCTGAGGAGGCACGAGAAGGTGGTGGGCTGGGAGCCCTCAGACAGCAGCAGTCTTAGCTGTGAGCAGCACACTTGGGAAATAAAGACCAAGCCTGCTCCACAGCACAGAGAGCACAAACAGAACACTAAAATAGCCACAGCCACTCACCTGGCGTCTACAGCAGAGGGAGAACAGACAGGGCTGGAACTCTGTGGGGCAACTGGGACTTGGAGGGCACTCAGAGTTTTTGCTGAGATACGACCACAAAGGCCAGTGGCCAGTGTGCTTCTTCCCCAAGCTGTGGGAAAAAGCAGCAGCACCCCCTTCAGAGATTCAGCCTTTCCCTCCTGAGGCAAAGAAATGCAAATTGAGGCTCATTAATAACTCAGCATCTATCCCACCCTCTGGAAATCCACTTATGCAGAATACCAGGGCTACATTCCAAGGCACTGAGTAACTGAGTAACTAGGTGGCATTACTAGCCACCAGGAAAAAGCTAGAGGATAACTGAACCTTTCCTGAGCTTGCAAATCTACCCAGGAAAGTAAGACTCAACAGTGGTGTTTAACGTGGGCCTGCCAAAACCCATCCAAAACCAGTAGGAGGAACCACAAACAGCAGAACACCAATACACACAGGAAAAATTTGGTAGGCTCCAAAACTCACTGAGATAGCCAAAATGGTGAAACAGAGAAACAAATCTCAAATGAAAGACAAGAAAACTCTATCGAAGATGAGATAAATGAAATGCAGTTAAGCAAATTATGAGATAGAATTCAGAGCCACATTCTTGAGGAAGCTCAACAGCATGAGTAAGGACATCGGCACCATGAGTAAAGATATAGACACATTGAAACCAACCAAGTGGAAATGAAGAATGACACAGCAAAAAGTAAGAACACATTAGAAGAACTAACCACCAGAGTAAAGGAAGCTGAGGACCGGATCAGTGAATTAGAAGACAGGATAGAAAAAAATCAACGAATCAGAAAACCAAAAGAAAAAAAAAAAAAACGAGGAAGATAGCTTAACAGCACTGTGGGACAACTGGAAAAGTAATAATATTCGCATCATAGGAGTCCCCGAAGAGGAAGAAAATGCGAAATGGTTAGAGAATATATATGAAGAAATAGTGACAAAAAAATTTCCAAACATGGTGAAGGAAGAAGGCATTCAAGTTCAAGAAGCACAGACAGCCCCAAGTAAGAAGAATCCAAACAGGCCCACACCAAGACACATAATAATAAAAATGCCAAAAATTAAAGACAAAGAGAGAACCCTAAAGGCACCAAGAGATAAGCAACAGGTGACCTACAAAGAAAACCCCATAAGGCTCTCAGCTGACTTCTCAACAGAAACACTACAGGCCGGAAGGGAGTGGCAGGAAATAATCAAGGTCATAAAAAACAAGGACCTGAATCCAGGACTACTCTATCCAGCAAGGCTATCATTCAAAATAGAAGGTCAAATAAATAGCTTTCCAGACAAAAAAAAAAAAAAAAAAAAAAGGCGAAGGGAATACATTGACACCAAACCAGCACTGCATAATATGCTAAAAGGACTGCTGTAATTAGTAGAAGAAATAGGAAGAAAAATAAAACCACACTAAACAAAAATGGCAATAAATAAGTACATATCAATTAACACCTGAAATGTGAATGATTTAAATGCTCTGATAAAAAGACACAGAGTAGCTATCTGGATAAGAAAGCATCACTCATATATGTTGTTTACAAGAGACCCACCTCACAACAAAAGACTCACATAGGATGAAAGTGAAGGGATGGAAAAAATCTTTTAAGCAAACAAAAAATAAAAAAAAGTTGGGGTAGCAATACTCATCTCTGATAAAATAGATTTCAAAATGAAGACCATAACTAGAGACAAAGAAGGCCAATACATAATATTGAAAGGATCTATCCAACAGAAAGATATAATCTTGGTAAACATATATGCACCTAATATAGGAGTACCAACATATATTAAAAATCTGGAGTACTTCAAAAATAAAATCAACAGCAATTCAATCATAGCAGGGGACTTCAACACCCCACTGACATCACTGGATAGATTATCTACACAAAATAATTACAAGGAAACACAGTTTCTAAATCAAGCACTAGATGCAATGGATTCAATAGATATTAACATAGAATTACACCCAAAAAACTGCAGAGTTCACATTCTTCTCAAGTGCACATGGGACATTCTCACAGATAGACAACATGTTAGGACACAAACTAATTCTCTACAAGTTCAAGAAGACTGAAATCATATCAAGCAACTTCTTATATCACAATGGCATGCATCTAGAAATCAAATGAAATAATAACATGCAAAGACATTATACAACATAAAGGATAAATAGCAAGTTATTGAACAAGGAATGGTTACCATGGAAATCAAGGAAGAAATTAAAAACTTCCTGGAAACCAATGAAAATGAACACACAACAACACAAAATCTACGTGATGCAGCAAAAGCAGGTCTGAAAGGGAAGTTCATAGCACTACAAGCCAACCTCAAGAAACAACAAAAATTTCTAATAGACTATCTAACCTCAAAACTTAAAGAACTAGAAAACAAACAGAAAGAAAACACAAGAGCAAGTAAGAGGAAGAAAATAGTAAAGATCAGAGCAGAAATAAATAACATAAAGACCAAAAACACAATTCAAATAATCAGTGAAACAAAGATCTGGTTCTCTGAAAAGATAAACAAGATTGATGGACCCTTAGCTAGACTAACCAAAAAAAAAAAAAAAGAGAGAGAGAGAACCCAAATACACAAAATCAGAAATGAAAGAGGAGAAACAATAATTGACACCACAGAAATACAAAGGGTTGTTAACAGATGTTATGAACAATTATACAGCAACAAATTTGACAATCTAAGCAAAAATGACAAATTTCTAGAAACACATGGTACCTCAAAATTGAACAGGGAAGAGATAGAAAACTTGAAAAGACCAATAACAACAGAATAAATTGAAGATATAATCAAGAATCTCCCAGCAAACAAAAGCCCAGGCCCGGAAGGCTACATGGGGGAATTTTACCGAATATTCAAGGAAGAACTAATATCCATTCTCCTCAACCTATTTCAAAAAATTTAAGAAGAAGGAAGAATTTCAAACTCATTTTATGAGGCCAGCATAATTCTATTTTCAAAATCAGAAAAAGACACTACAAAGAAAAAAAGCTACAGACCAATATCCCAGATGAACATAGATGACAAAATTCTGAACAAAATACTAGCAAATCGGATCCAGCAATACATCAAAAAAATTATTCACCATGACCAAGTGAGATTAATCCAGGGATGCAAACCTGGTACAATAGTCACAAATCAGCCCTGGCCGGTTTGCTCAGTGGTTAGAGCGTTGACCTGTGGTCCTGAGAGACCCGGGTTCGGTTCCTGCTAAGGGCGCGTACCTCAGTTGCAGTTTGTCCCCGGCCCTGGTCGGTCGTGCTGGTGGCAGCCACTCGAGGTGTTCCTTTCACATCGATATTTCTCTCTCTCTTTGTTCCTCTCTCTTCCTCCCACTCTACCTGAACAAAAAAATGGGAAAATGTCCTCGGGTGAGGATTTAAAAAAAAAAATCAGTAAATGTGATACAACACATAAACAAAATGAAAGATAAAAATTATATAATCAGGACTTCCGGTCAAGATGGCGGCATAGGTAAACACCGTATCGCATCCTCCCACAACCACATCAAAGTTACAACTAAACTACAGAACAACCATCATTCAATACCACCTGAAATCAAGCTGAATGGAAGTCCTACAACTACAAAATTAAAGCACCAGCCACATCAAGACTGGTAGAAGGGGCAGAGGCATGACGAGCTGGTCCCACACCCACGTATGGCGGACAAAAATCAGGAGGATACCTTGGCTGGAAAGGTCCTCCCTAGGGACTGAGGAGTCCCTGTCCCACACCAGACACCCTGCTCCGGGTTCCAGTTCCAGGAAGAGAAATCCCCATAACTTCTGGCTGGAAAAATCAGTGGGAACTGAGGCTCAGGAAAGCTGACGCGGCTGGAGCCCCAGGCAACTCCTTAAAGGTCCTGTACATGGACTTATTGGACTCACTCCCTCTAAGCTTGGAGGGGAGGCAGCTCCAGGGGCACCAGAGACATAGAGAGAAGAACTGAGCTGATTGGCACTGGAGCGAGGGCTGGAGAGGGGGCTTTCTCTGGGACAAACGTGACCTCAGAGGCCTTTGTTCCTTTGGTGAGCCCTTCCCTGGGGTGGCAGACAGCTGCCATATCTTAGACTTCAGCAACCAGGCTCACACTGGTAGCCCAGCCCTGGTGATTCCCTGAGGCCCACCCCACCCAATTTTCAGGCCCACCCAAGCTGTTGCCAGTTGCTTAACCATACGATTAGCCTGTCTTGGATCCTGCTTCAGGTTTTCCTAAATTCTTTAAAATAAGCAGCATCTGTTCTCAGATAGCCCCATACCTCTCATTAAGTTATACACAGAAACAAACACAGGGAGGCAGCCAAAATGAGGAGATAAAGAAACAGGTCCTAAATGAAAGAGCAAAACAAAACTCCAAGAAAAGAACTAAGCAAAATAGAGATAAGCAACCTAACAGATGCTGAGTTCAAAATATTGCTTATTAGGATGCTCAATGAACTTAGTGAGAACCTCAGTGAACTTAGTGAGGGCCTCAAGAGCATAAAAAAGGACCAGTCAGAAATGATGTATGCACAGTCAGAAATGAAGGAGGCATTAACTAAAATAAAGAATAATTTACACAGATTCAATAGTAGAGTATGTAAATCCCAAGAAGCAAACCATTCATTTGGAATATAAGGAAACAAAAAACACCCAATTAGAATAGTAAAAATAAAAAAGAATCCAAAAAAATGAGGATAGTGTAAGAAGCCTCTGGGACAACTTCAAGCGTGCCAACATTCGCAACCTGGGGGTGCCATAAGGAGAAGAGAGAGAGAACAAGAAATTGAAAACCTGTTTGAAACAATGGTAGAAAACTTTCCTAACTTGGTGAAGGAAACAGACATACAAGTCCAGGAAGCACAGGGAGTCCCAACCAAGATGGACCCCAAGAGGCACACACCAATACACATCATCATCAAAATGCAAAAGGTTCAAGACAAAGAGAGAATCTTAAAAGCAGCAAGAGAAAAGCAGTTAGTTACCTGCAAGGGAGTTCCTATAAGGCTGTCAGCTGATTTCTCAAAAGAAACTTTGTAAGCCAGAAGGGAGTGGCAAGAAATATTCAGAGTGATGAAAAGCAAGAACCTACAACCAACATTACTCTATCCTGTAAAGCTGTCATTTAGAATCGATGGCCATATAAAGACTTTCCCAGACAGGAAAACATTAAAGGATTTCATCACCACCAAACCATTATTATATGAAATGATGAAGGGTCTTTTTGAAGAAAAAGATAAAATATTTGAACAAACAAAATGGCAATGAATACATATCTATCGACAATGGAATCTACAAACAAAATGAACAGGCAGAACAGAAACATTCTCATAGATACAGAGGACATTTTGTTGGTTGCCAGATGGGAGGGGGTTTGGGGGAATGAGGGGAAAAGGTGAATGGATTAAGAAGTACAAATTCATTGTTACACTGACAAACCTCATAGGGAAAGGGGTTGGGGGTTGGGAAGAAATAAACCAAAGAACTTATATGCATAACCAATGGACACAAAATAGTGCGGGAAAAGGCCGGAGGGGACGGTAGTGGGGAGGAGGGGGTCGAAGGGGGACAAAAGAAAAACATCTGTAATACATTCAACAATAAGATTTCAAAAAAAATGAGCCTGCTTCTCTTGTAAGCATGGAGAAGGTATGTGGATATTAACATAGAGTAGAGGCCACTGTGTTATTTTCATCAAAAATCCTTGTGTGCAAAGACAGCATTACTATTTTAATATTAGTATTTCAACTTTTGTCGGTTTGAAATTTTTCAAAATAAAAAGTTGGGAAATATTAAAAATGAAGCTATATAGCTCCCACCCAAAAAATTTATATGATCACATCAATTGATGTGGAAAAAGCATTCAACAAAATCCAGCACCATTTCTGATAAAAAAGCTCAACAATCTGGGAATAGAGGGATCATATCTTGACATAATAAAAGCCATATATAAAAGGCCTACAGCCAATATCATACTCAATGGGCAAAAATTACAAACATTTCCCTTAAGAATAGGCACAAGACAAGGATGCCCACTGTTGCCACTCTTATTTAACATAATATTGGAAGTCAGCCACAGCAATCAGACAGGAAGAAAAAATAAAGGGATCCAAATTGGAAAGGAGAAAGTAAAACTGTCATTTACAGATGACATGATACTATACATAGAAAACCCCATAGACTCCATCAAAAATTTACTAGACCTGCCCTGGCCAGTTTTGCTCAGTGGTTAGTGTCAGCCTCCAGTCCCAAGAGACCTGGGTTCAGTTCCTGCTAAGAGCATGTACCTCAGTTTCACTTTGTTCCAAGACCTGCTTGGGTCATGCGGGTGGCAGCCACTTGATACATCCCTTTCATGTTGATGTTTCTCTATCCCTACCTCCCACTCTCTCTGAACAGAAAAATGAAAACATGTCCTTGGGTGAGGATAAAAAAAAATTACTAGACTTAATAAATGAAGTTGGCAAAGTAGCAGGATACAAAATTAACATCAAGAAATCGATGGCATTCTTATACACCAATGATGAACTCACAAAAAGAGAAATTGAAAAAAACGATTTCATTTACCATTGCAGCAAAACATTAAGATACCTAAGAATAAACTTAACCAACAAAATAAAGTACCCATTTGCAGAAAACTACAGGTCATTGAAAAAAGAAATTGAAGAAAATATTAAAAAGTTGAAGCATATACCTTGTTCTTGAATTGGAAGAATTAACATTATTAAAATGTCCATACTACCCAAAGCAATCTATAGATTCAATGCAATCCCCATCAAAATACCAATGACGTACTTCACAGAAATAGAACAAATACTTCAAAAAATTCATATGGAACCAAAAAAAAACGTGAATAACCACAACAATTGTGAAAAAAGAACAATGTTGGAGGGATCACATTACCAGATTTGAGGTTACACTACAAAGCCACTGTAATCAAAACAGCCTGATACTGGCACAAGAACAGGCAAATAGATCAATTGAACAGAATAGAGAACCTAGAAATGGACCCACAACAATATGTGCAATTAATATTTGACAAAGGTAGCAAGAGCATACAGTGGAGTGAAGATAGCCTCTTTAATAAATGGTGTTGGGAAAATTGGACAGCTACATGCAAAAAAAAAAGAAACTAGACCATCAACTTACACCATACACAAGAATAAACTTAAAATGGATAAAAGACTTAAATGTGACTCATGAATCCATAAAAATTTTAAAAGAAAATGTAGGCATCAAAATGTCAGACATCATACGCAGCAGAATTTTCACTGATACTTCACCTTAGGCAACAGAAACAATGGAGAAAATGAACATATGGAACTACAACAAACTCAAAAGCTTCTGCACAGCAAAAGAAACAACCACCAAAATGGAAAAGCAACCCACTCTATAGGAGAGCATCATTGCCAGTGATACATCAGATAGGGGGTTAATTTCCAAAATATATAGAGCACTCATACAGCTCAACAAAAGAAAGACAAAGAACCAAATTAAAGAATGGGCAAAGAAACTAAATAGACACCTCTCCAAACAGGACATACAAATGGCTAAGAGACATATAAAGAAATGTGCAACATCACTAATCATCAGAGAGATGCAAATTAAAACAACAATGAGGTATCACCTCACACCTGTCAAAATGGCTGCCATCAACAAATCATAAAACAGCAAGTGTTGGCAAGTGTGTGGAGAAAAGGGGACTCTAGTACACTGCTGGTGGGAATGCAGACTGGTGCAACCACTATGGAAAACAATATGGTGTTACCTCAAAAAATTACAAATTGAACTGCCATTTGACCCAGTGATCCCCCTTCTAAGAATATACCCTAAGAAGCCTGAAACACCAATCAGGAAGCATATATATACCTCCATGTTCATAGCAGCACTAGTTACAATAGCTAAGATCTGGAAACAGCCCAAATGTCCATCAGTAGACAAATGGATCAAAAAACTGTGGTACATATACAAAACAGAGTACTATGCAGCTGTAAGAAAGAAAGATCTCTTATCCTTTGAAACGACATGGAGGGACCTGGAAAGTATTATCTTAAGTGAATCAAGCCAACTAGAAAAAGATTAATAACACATGATCTCTCTTATTTGTGGAATGTAATGAACATAACAATCAGGAATAGGATAGACCCAGAAACATGGAAGTAGGGTACAGACTGACAACCCTCAGAAGAGAGGGTTGTAGGGGGAGGAAAGAGATATACCACAAAACATATGCATGTACACATAACCAATGGACATGGACAACAAAGCCAGGGATGGGGTAAGGGGAATGGGAAGAAGGGTGTCAATGGGGTAAAAAAGGAGAAACATCTGTAACAAAAATAAAATTAAAAATAAAATTAATTAATTAATTAATTAATTAAAAATAATAAAGATAAAAAATTAATAAATAAAAACTTAATTAGACAAAGAATAGATTAAGGTGATTATTACAAAATAATATTATAAGCTATAGTCTTTTTGTTCTCTTATTCAAAATAGTGACTTTTATAGATACATAATATATTATACATTTTATATTATATAAATATATTTTCCTATTTCATATGAAAGATTTTATGTTATATATTTATGTTTTATATAATATATATTTATATACATATTTTGTATTCATTGTTGTTGTTTTTTGTCACTGAAAGATGTCCTTACTCAACTATAAATGTCCACATTCCATATGACATTTCAAGGAGATATAACATAAAGTCCCAAGTTTTATAATATCATGGTTTTCTTTACTTTACATTTCCCCCAACATGACACCTGTAATAAAAGGCAAATTGCACATAGAAAAAATTAAAAATTGAATTGCCATTTGACCAGTTATCTCACTTCTAGAAATATACCCTAAGAAGCCTGAAACACCAATCAGAAAGAATATATGCACCCCTATGTTCATAGTATCACTATTTACAATAGCTAACATCTGAAAACAGCACAAGTGTCCATTCATAGGTGATTGGATAAAAAACTGTGGTACATATACACAATGGAACACTATGCAGCTATAAGAAAGAAAGATCTCATATCCCTTGAGATGACATGGAGTGACCTGGAGACTATTATGCTAAGCAAAATAAGCCAATCAGAGAAAGACAATTACCACATGATCTCACTTATTTGTGGAATATAATGTAAAACAAAAGCTGATGAACAAAACAGATCCAGAGACATAGAAAGGAGTATGGTTCAAACTGACAAATCTCAGAAAAGGGGCCGAGAGCAGGAAGAGATAAACCACAGAACTTATATGCATATATGCATAACCAATGGACATGAACAACAATGACTGAGGGAGTGGACAGAGAAGAAGGTGTCTGTGGGGAAAAAGGAGAAACATCTGTAACAAAAATAAATTAATTAATAAAGGAAAAGAAAACCAATAAAAAAATAGGCAAAGGACCTAAATAACAACTGTCCAAACAGGACATACAAATGGCCAAGAGACATGTGAAGAAATGCTCAACATCACTAATCATCAGAGAGATGAAAATTAAAACAACTATGAGGAATCACTTCACACCTGTCAGAATGGTCGCCATCAACAAATCATCAAACAAGTATCGGCGAGGGTGTGGAGAAAAGGGGACTTTAGTACACTGCTGGTGGGAATGCAGACTGGTGCAGCCGCTATGGAAAACAATATGGTGTTACCTCAAAAAGAAAATGAAAGATCATTTGAGATGACATGGAGGGACCTGGAGAGTATTATGCTAAGCAAAACAAGCCAAACAGAGAAAGACAAATATCACATGATCTCAGTTATTTGTGGAATATAATAAACTAAACAAACTGATGAACAAAATTGACCCAGAGACATAGAGGTATGGTACAGATTGACAAACCTCAGAAGAGGGAATGTTGGGGGAGAAGAGATAAACCACAGAACTTATATGCATGTATGCATAACCAATAGACATAGACAACAAATCTGGGGATAAGGCAGGAGGGATGGGGAGGAGGGTGTCAATGGGGGGAAAAGAAGAAACATCTGTAACAAAAACAAATTAATAAAAATGTTGTTTTTAATTAAAAGGAAATACATCACTCAATTAGAAGTGCAAAAAAAGAAATACTTTAAAAAAGCATGAGGACAGTTTAAGGAAACTTTAGGACCATATGGAAAGCAACAACATCCACATCATAGTTGTCCTAAAGGGAGAAGAAAGTGAGCAAGGGATAGAAAATCTGTTTGAAGAAATATTGACAGAAAAACGCTACTCTTGTGAAAGAAAAAGTCACACAAGTTCAGGAAGCACAAAGAGTCTCAATCAAAATAAAACAAAGAAACCCACAGAAAGACACATCATAATTAAAATGGCAAATGTTAAAGACAAAAAAAAAATTTTAAGGGTAGCAAAGAGAGACAGTCAGTTACCTACATGGGATCTTCCATAAGGCTGTCAGCTGATTTCTCAACAGAAATACTACAGGCCAGAAGGAAATGACATAAAGTATTTAAAGTAATGAAAAGCAAAGATTTGAAACCAAAACTACTCTATCCAGCAAGGCTATCATTCAAAATTGAAGGGGAAATAAAGAGTTCCCAGACCAAAAAGTAAATAAAATTGCTTTGGAGTTTATCACCACCAAACCAACATTGCAAGAAATGTTAACAGGACTTCTGTAATACGCAGAAGAAATATATGGAGAGAAATATAGGCATAATAAATAAAAATGACAATAAAAAAGTACACAGCACCCTGGCCAGTTTGGCTCAGCAGTTAGAGCATTAGCCTGCGGTCCAGAGAGACCTCGGTTTAGTTCCTGCTAGGGGCATGTATCTCGGTTGCCATTTGTCCCCGGCCCGGTTGTATTGTGCGGGTGGCAGCCATTTAATGTGTACCTTTCACGTCAATGTCTCTCTCTCTCTCTCTCTCTCTCTCTCTCTCTCTCTCTCTCTTCCTCTCTCTCCCTCCCGCTCTATCTGAACAAAAAAAATTTTTAAAAATGTCCTCAGGTGAGGATAAAAAAAAAGTACATAGCAATAATAATCTTAAATGTAAATAAATTAAACACTCCAATCAAAAGACATAAAGTAGCTAAATGGGTAAGAAAACATGAACTATATATATGATGTCAACAAGAGACCCAACTCAGAACAAAAGACTCACACAGGGACAAAAATTGGAGAAGAGAAAGATGGCAGTGGAGTAGAAAGACCTTTCTTGGAACTTCTTTATTGCCATATTGGAAATAAAACTGAGTTAAAGAACATTTACCAACTAAGAAGCAGCTGAGAAAAGACATAACAAGGAAGGACATAAACCACCTAAAGAGTGGGGTCGCAAGTGGGGTTGTTTCAGCTTCCACAGGGGGCGGGCCAAAAGGAGGAATCTCTCAGCTTGTGGGTGGTTCCCTGAGAGAATCAAGACCCAGACCCCAGACTGGGCCCCGCAATACACCACCAGTGCCAACAACAGCAACCCATGTATTATCCAGCTATGAAAGGTGATGGGGATTCTGGCTGCTGGGGAGACAGGAGCCAGTGGGAGATAAAGCCACAATTATTTTCTTAAAAAACCCAGAGCACAAAATATGTATTGTCAGCTACCCACCTGAGGCTTCAGTAGTGGAAGGGTGGTGTAAACTGGAGTTTGAGGAGAGGCTGGAGTGAAAAGCATTGGGTGGGGATAAGAAAAAGTGGCAGCCAGGAGACCTGCAATTGGTCATACCCCTGCAAACTGAAATGGCCATTTTTCCAGAGAAGCTCAAGCTTCTCCCAGAAATCATAGCTAAGGAAAAAAAAATACCCCATCCTAGGAGATACAGCTTGCCCTACTGACAGGAATTCTGCCTACCTCACCTTGTGACTTAACCCTTGCAGAAGAGACAGCAGCACAGGCCAATTCTATGAGTTTGAACATCTCAGGGAGCATCATTGACTGACTTGGGGGTGGTGCCATCTGCCCCACTGTCCAAGGAATCTGACTGATGCTTCACACTCACAGGAGAGGTGATAGAAACTCTATTTCCAGCAGGACCCACTGGACAGCATATGAGGATCTCCACCCAGCCAAGGATGGGAAAATATTCTGGGACACTCTCAGAGGAGTAGCTCTGGGATGGGGAAACACACCCACCATTTTATCTGAAACCTGAATGACACCTCCTCCTTACCAGAATCCCAGATTTCTTATACTACCAATTCTGCCTAAAGTCCTCTCAAAAACAGATATTTCAGTAAGGAACTGACAGTTGCCAACAGGTAAAGGCAGGTGGAGGCTGAACCCTGTGGAACCTGGGGAAGTTTTTTGACTTGTTCCTGGGCCCTGTGATGCTAACAAACCAGCCTTAGAGTGCAGCTTTGCCCCACCCATGCGCAGCCAAGTTTTGTGGGAACAGACACAAACTGTGGATTGTTTGAAGGTTCTAATATGTTGCTGAAACCATTGAAAACAGTTTCAACAGTGGCTAGCACCAAAGTTGGTCTCAAATGTCACAGAATTGGTGGACTAAATAGTCAGCTTCAGTTATCAGAAAAGCATGATCCAGCCCTGGCCGGTTTGGCTCAGCAGTTAGAGCATCGGCCTGAGGTCCAGAGAGGCCTGGGTTTGGTTCCCGCTAAGGGTATGTACCTCGGTTGCAGTTTGTCCTTGGCCCTGGTTGGTCGTGCAGGTGGCAGCCACTCGATGTGTTCCTTTCACGTCAATGTTTCTCTCTCTCTCTCTCTACCTCTCTCTCCCTCCCACTCTATCTGAACAAAAAAATGAAAAAATGTCCTTAGGTGAGGATAAAAAAATAAAAAGCATGATCCAAAAGGAGCTACCAGGAGACACTAAACACTGTGGAGATGAACACCACGTAATTTTTTTTTTGCATTATCTTTATTTTTCTTTTCAATTGCTTTGTGATTATTTTAGTCTCTCTTTTTTCTTTCATATCTCTAATTTTTTTTCCTTTGCTTAATCTACTTTTCTTTTTTCTCCTCCTTTCTCTTTATTTTTCTTTTTTTATTCTGTGTCTTTCTGTTTTCTCCTTTTTTTATTTTCATAATATATTTTTCTATTCTCTTTTATATAAATTTTCTTCCCTGATTATTTATTCTTATTTTCTTTATTTCACCTCTGCTCTTTCTTATTCCTGTTTCTTTCCCTTTTTCCTTCTCATATTTATTTTGTTTTGTTTTGTTTTTCTATTATTCTTGTTCTCTTTCCCAACTCTCTTCTCCTTGTGATAGATTTTGTTGTTGCTTGAAAGGTATTTTCTATGTTTTTGTTATATTTTTTGTTTTGTTTGTTGTGTTTTATTTTGTTCTGTGAGCATCTGCACAATAGCTCACTTGCTGTCGTTGGGAATGAGCATCACTGTCAGTCAACCTGAGAGGTGATCTCGCCCATGAATGGGACAACAACAATCAAGACCCAATTATAATAGAAGAAACAAAAAAAAAAAAAAAAAACACACAAAATGGACAGTCTAAGAGTGTTCATCTCAAGGCATAAATGAGACTGCACTACTGTGCCCCACAGAACACTTACTACTTAAAGCCACCACATTTAGTCTGTAAGGCATATCAGTATGGTCTAATAAATATAAACAGCTACCGAGACAGAAAAAGTGGGGAGACAAATTCAAGAAAAGGTGAAAATTTGAGGATAGGAGCTAAAAAAAATGGAAGCAAGATATGTATCAAATATAGGGTTCAAAGTAATGGTTATAAAGATGCTCAAGGAACCTACTGAGAATTACAAGGAACTTAGTGGCAACTACAACAGCATAAAACAAGAAATGGAAAACATAAATAATAATTATTTAAAAATTAAGTATAACATATCTGACATCAATAATACACTAAGACTGAATGTGGCAAAAAATTAAATCAATAATTTGGAAGACAGGGTAGAAAAAAACACCCATTTAAAGCAGCAAAAAGGATAAGAGAATTAAAAAGCTGGAGGAGAGTTTAGAAATTTGGAGCAATATGAAATGAAACAATATCTACAACATAGGGGTACCAGAAGAAAAAAAATGAGCAAAGAATAGAGAATGTTTTTTTTTAATGTCAGATTATGTGCCTAACCTGGTGAAGGAAAAAGTCACACAAGTTCAGGAAGCACAGAGTTTTAATCAAGGTGAACTCAAAGAGACCCATCCAAAACACATCATAATCAAAATGACAAATGTTAAAAGACAAAGAACAAAAACTAAAAACAGCAAGCAAGAGACAGAAAGTTACCTACAAGTGAGTACCATTACAATGTCAGCTGATATTTCAACAGAAACACTTCAGGCCACAAGGGATTGGCATGAAGTATTAAAAGAAATAAAAATCAAAGACCTGAATCCAAGACAGCAAGGCTATCATTTAAAAGTGAAGGTGAATGAGAGGAGGCAAGATGGCTAAAGTCTAAGAAAGTTGCATCCACTTGCTCCAAAGACAGGACCAGACCTGAGGCTAAACAGCAGAGTATTCAACTGAAAAAACCATGTGAAAATAACTGACTGGAAGTACTGTGAGCAAGAAAGAGGAGTTGGGGAAGTAGATGAGCAAACTCATGCAGCAGCACAATGTGGCTTGAAAGACCTAGGGAAGGTGCAGCGTGCAGCTCCTGGCCCCTGGGAAAGGGGAGACTCAGCCTCATACAGATATTCCCAAACAAAAGCAACAGAGAAGGAAAGGGGAGTCCACATAGTATAAGGGTAAAGAGGCCTGTTCCTCCTCACCTCAAGCAAAGAGGAGGCATCCCTTGCTCCACCCTTGAAACATTACTGAGCTGAAGATTGGCACCCCAGTGACTTTGCCTGACATGCTGGGGATTCAGACATCTGGCCTGGAGAGAACCTGGACAGAAACCAAATCCAATGGGAGCTAGCCATGTTGAAAGATGTAAAAGCCATGCAGGGGATTTTTTTCTATTATTTTAACCCCTTTTTTATTCCTGTTCTCCTCTTCTTGGGGTGGCAAACAGTGGGTGCCAGCAACCTAGGCAGATCTAAGGCATTGGGAGAAGAGAAAGAGACTTCCCACCTCTGGTGAATGCTACAGGCACCACCCCCAACACAAATTTTTGTAAACCACCCTAACTGGACCTAATATCCCACAGAGCCCAGTACCACGGGGAGAGGGAAAGCTGCCCAGAACAAACACATACAAGTGGCTAGTCCTGAAAGCAAGCCAACCTCTGAGCTAGGGAAGCCTAGCTCATAGGACTACCTGGGATCATGTCTACAGGGATTCAGCCAGGAAGCAAAGGACCAGACAGGGACAGCAATTCACATTGGCCTACACCAAGAGCGCAAAAAGTCATAGCCAAGGGCCAGACCCAACTACAATGGAGGAAAATCCAGTGAGCTCCATAGGAAAGCAGATCCAAGGTGTTTTACTGTTGCAGTGGTGGTGGTGGTGGTTGTTTTGGTGTGTGTGTTTTGTTGTTGTTGTTGTTGTTTTTAAGTTTTATTTTTAATTTAATTTTTTCTATCTTTCTTTTTCTATTTTCTACTCTCCTATTCTAAATTGTATTTAATTTAGCACTACTACCTTCTAAAATTATTATTATTGTAGTCACTATTTTCTACTTTTGATTTTTTCATACTTATGTTATTTCTGGTCTCTGCCTTCTTTGTTTTCATAGTCTTTTTGTGTTTCTCCCCTCTCCTTACACTTTTGGTTTCATGCCTTCTAGTGTTTGTATGTGTGTGTGTGTGTGTGTGTGTGTGTGTGTTTTCTGGTTGTTTGTATGTTTTTTAAGCTTTTTGTTGAGGTGGATGCTTCTGTTATTGTTGATGCTATTTGTTCAAGGTGCTCTTTGGTTTGGTTTGCTGTTGCCATATCTTCTTTACTTTTATATAAATTTTTTCTCTCTCTCTTTTAATTTAATTTGTTCAGTCTCACAACTTCTAGTATTGTGTGTGTATGTGTGTGTGTGTTTACAGTTTGTTTGTTTTTTTAATTTTTGTTGAGCCTGGGGCTTAAAACATTGTTGAAGCTGGTGGTGTTGTTTTTCTTTTTCAGGTTTTTTAAAATTTAGTCTTGCTGTGCAGTGCCTTCTTTGCTTTTTATTTTTAATTGTTTTCTTTTTGATTCTTTTGTTCTCGCACCTCCTTGTGTTCTGTGTGTGTGTGTGTGTGTGTGAATATGTTTTTTGTTTGTGTGTCTTAATTTTTTTGTTGAAGTAGTTGCTTCTATTATTGTTGAAGCTGATATTCATTTAGGGGTTCTTTCTGGTGGGTCTGGTTGCTTTGGTTTTGCTATGTCAACCTAAACAGGGGTTGGCAAGACTCTGTCAACAGGGTCAGTGTTGAGGCTTAGTTAATAACCTCAAGGACTCAGCCCACCCACAAATGGACAACAGCAATCAAGACACAAATTCAACAAGAAAACCCACATAACACACACAAGATTTATTCCAAGAATACCCAGCTCAAAACATCAATGAGACTACTCAATTAGGTCCCACAATAAGCCACCACACCAAGACTGAGAGGCACAGCAGTCTTATATAATACACACCAGCTTGCTCATGTAGCTCAACACTCCTAACATGACCACAAATTAACAAACTGATAAAATGGTGAGACAAAGAAACAACCCCCAAATGAAAGAAAAGGAGGAATCCCCAGAAAAGAAACTACATGAAATGAAAGCAAGCAGTATGTCAAGTAAAGAATTCAAAACAATGGTTTTAAGGTTGCTCAAACAACTTAGTGAAAACTGCAAGCAACTTAATGAGAATTATAAGAATATCAGTGGGAACTACACCAGTATAAAAAACAAGATAGAAACTATGAATGAAAATCAAGTGGAAATAAAGAATGACATACCTGATATAAAAAAAAAAATACCTTGGACGGATTCATTAGTATATAAGAAGAACCTGAACACTGAATCAGCAAGTGAAAAGACAAAGTAGAAAAAAACACCAAAATATAGTAGCAAATGGGGGAAAAAGTAAAAAGCAAGAGGAGAATTTAAGAGAGCTTTGGGACAACACAAAATGTAGCAACATTCATATCAGAGAAGTAACAGAAGGAGAAGAATTGGAGAAAAAAGGACAACACAAAATGTAGCAACATTCATATCAGAGAAGTAACAGAAGGAGAAGAATTGGAGAAAAAAATAGAGAACTTATTTGAGGAAATAATGACAGAAAAAATCCCTAACCTGGCAAAGAAAAATGTCACACAAATACAAGAAACGCAAAGAATCCCACTCAAGATGAACCCAAAAAGACCCACACCTAGACACATCATAATTAAAATGGCAAATGTTAAAAACAAAAAAAGAATCTTAAAGGCAATTAGAGACAGAGACAGAAAGATACCTACAAGAAAGCTTCCATTAGACTGTCAGCTGATTTATCAATAGAAACAGAGCAGGCCAGAAGGGAGTGAAATGAAGTATATAAAATAATAAAAAGTAAGAGGCTGAGTCCAGGACTACTTTATCCAGCAAGGTTATCATTCAAAGCTGAAGATGAAATAAAGAGCTTTGCAGACAAAAAAAATAGCTAAAGGAATTTACTATCAAGAAACCAACACTGAAAGAAATACTAAAAGGACTGTGAAGAAGAAGAAGAAGAAGAAGAAGAAGAAGAAGAAGAAGAAGAAGAAGAAGAAGAAGAAGAAGAAGAAGAAGAAGAAGAAGAAGAAGAAGAAGAAGAAGGAGGAGGAGGAGAAAAAGAAGAAGGAGGAGGAGGAGGAGGAGGAAGGGGAGAAGGGGGAGGAGGAGAAGAA
This sequence comes from Molossus molossus, assembly GCF_014108415.1. Taxonomy (NCBI): domain Eukaryota; kingdom Metazoa; phylum Chordata; class Mammalia; order Chiroptera; family Molossidae; genus Molossus; species Molossus molossus. The sequence continues at coordinate 55,165,370 of NW_023425399.1, read as the reverse complement.
GAGGGAGGAGGAGGAGGAGGAGAAATAGAGAAACAAGAACAAATAAAGGCATAAAGAATTAAAATGACAACAGATAAGTACCTATCAATAATACCCTTAAATGTAAATGGCTTAAATGCTCCAATCAAAAGACATAGCGTAGCAAATTGGATAAGAAAGTATTATCCATGTATATGCTGTCTACAAGACACCCACATCAGAACAAAAGATTAACATATATAAAAGTGAAGGGGTGGAAAAAATGTTTTCAGGCAATGAAAATTTTTAAAAAGCTGGTGTAGGATTACTCATATCTAACAAGATCAATTTCAAAATGAGGGCCATAATAAAAGAAAAAAGATCACTACATAACTTTTTCTTATTTTTTTTTAAATCAAGTATAATTTTTTCTTTTTTTTTTATTTTTTATTGTTGAAAGTATTAAAAATGTTCCACTTTATTCCCTATTGACCTCCTTGTTTCTGCTCCCACCTCCCTCCTGCCTTGCCCAGCTGAATGTCTGTGTCGATTGGTTGTGCACATATCCATATAAGTTCTGTGCTTTATCTATTCCCACCCTTCCCACTCCCATCTCTCTGGGGTTTGTCAGTCTGTTCCCTACTTCCATGATTCTGGATCTCTTTTGCTCAACAGCTTATTTTGTTCATTATTTTCTACAACTAAGTGAGATTATATGGTATTTGTCTTTCTCTGACTGGCTTATTTTGCTTAGGATAATACTATCCAGGTCTCTCCATGTGGTCTCAAAAGGTAAGAGATATTTCTTACAGCTGCATAGTATTTCTTTGTATAAATGTACCACAGTTTTCTTATACACTGATCTATAGATTGGCACTTGGGCTGTTTCCAGATCTTAGCTATTGTACATAGTGCTTCTATGAAAATAAGGGTGCGTATATTTTTCTTGATTGGTGTTTCAGGCTTCTTAGGCTATATTCCAACAAGTAAGATCACTGGGTCAAATGGCAGTTCCATTTTTAATTTTTTGAAGAAACACCATATTGTTTTCTATAGTGGCTGAATCATTCTGAATTCCCACCAACAGTGTGCTACGGAACCCTTTTTTCTAAATTCACACCAGCAATTGTTTGAGGATTTGTTGATGGCAGCCATTCAAGCAGGTGTGAGGTGATATGTCAAAGTAGTTTTAATTTGCATCTCTCTGGCCTTTTGTATGGTCTGTTTGGTGTCTAATCAGTTCCTCTGCCCATTTTTTAATTGAATTGTTTGTCTTCCTTTTGTTGTGTTGTATGAGTACCCTATATATTTTCAATATTAACCCGTTATCCAATGTATCATTGGCAAATATCTTTTCCCAGATATCATTTTGATGCTTATTTCTTTTGTATGCAAAAGCTTTTAAGTTTGATGTAATACCATTTATTAACCTTTTCTTTGATTCTCTTGCCCTAGGTGATGTATCAGTGAGAATTCCACTACACATGATATCTGAGATTTTTTTGCCTTTTTCTTTAGGATTCCTATGGTTTCATGGGTTACATTTACCTTTTTTTACCCATTTTGAGTTAATTCTTGTGTATGGTGGAAGTTGGTGATCTAGTTTTATGTTTTTGCATGTAGCCATCCAGTTTTACCAGCACCATTATTGAAAAGACTGTCTTTTCTTGATTGTATGTTTTTGCCTCCTTTGTTGAATATTAATTGTACATATTGTTTTGGGTCAATATCTAACTTCTCTGTTCTTTTCAACTGATCTATATGCCTGTTCTTGTGCCAGTACCAAGCTGTTTTGATTACATTGGCTTTGTATTATAACTTGATATCTGGTATTGTTATTCCTCCCTCTTTATTATTTTTTTGTTGATTTATCCAAAACTGCTGTAGCTATTCAAGATCTTTTATGGTTCCATATAAACATTTGAAGTGTTTGTTCTAGATTTGTGAAAAATGCCATAGTACTTTAATAGAAATTGCATTGAATCTGTATATTGCTATGTGTAGTATGGACAATTTAATGATGTTGATTTTCTGATCCATGAACATGATATATGTTTCCACATTTTTACACTTTCATCTATTTATTTTTCCAATGTCCTGTATATGTCTGAGAACAGGTCGTTTACCTCCTTGATTAAATTTATTCCTAGATACATTATTTTGTTGTTGTTGTTGTTGTTGAAATGGTAAATGAGATTTTTGTTTGTTTGTTTCTCTGGTCTATATGCCTGTTCTTGTGCCAGTACCAGGCTGTTTTGGTTACAGTCGCTTTGTAGTATAAACTGATATCTGGTATTGTGATCCCTCCAACTTTGTTCTTCTTTTTCAAGATTGCTGTGGCTATTCGGGGTCTTTTTTGGTTCCATATGAACTTTTGAACTATTTGTTCTAGTTCTATGAAATATGTCGTTGGTATTTTGATGGGGATTGCATTGAATCTATAGATTGCTTTGGGTATTATGGACATTTTAATGATGTTAATTCTTCCAATCCATGAACAGGGTATGTGCTTCCACTTTTTTATATCTTCCTCTATTTCTTTTTTCAATGACCTGTAGTTTTCTGCAAATAGGTCTTTTACTTCTTTGGTTAAGTTTATTCCTAGGTATCATAATTTTTTTGGAGCAATGGTAAATGGGATTGTTTTTTCAGTTTCTCTTTCTGTGAGTTCATCATTGATGTACAAGAATGCCGTCGATTTCTTGACTTTAATTTTGTATCCTGCTACTTTGCCAAATTCATTTATTAAGTCTAATAGATTTTTGATGGAGTCTTTAGGGTTTTCTATGTCATCTGCAAATAATGACAGTTTCACTTCCTCCTTTCCAATTTGGATCCCTTTTATTTTTTCTTCCTGTCTGATTGCTGTGGCTAAGACTTCCAGTACAATGTTAAATAAGAGTGACGAAAGTGGACATCCCTGTCTTGTTCCTGTTCTTAATGGAAATGTTTTTAGTTTCTGTCCATTGAGTATGATGTTGGCTGTAGGTCTTTCATATATGGCCTTTATTATGTTGAGATATGATCCCTCTATTCCTACATTGCTGAGCGTTTTTATCAGAAATGGATGCTGGATTTTGTCGAATGCTTTTTCAGCATCTATTGATATGATCATGTGGTTTTTATTCTTCATTTTGTTTATGTGGTGTATCACATTTATTGATTTGCGAATATTGTACCAGCCTTGCATCCCTGGAATGAATCCCACTTGGTCATGGTGAATAATTTTTTTGATGTATTTCTGGATCCGATTTGCTAGTATTTTGTTCAGGATTTTGGCGTCTATGTTCATCAGGGATATTGGCCTGTAGTTTTCTTTCTTTGAAGTGTCTTTTTCTGGTTTTGGAATTAGAATTATGCTGGCCTCATAGAACGTGTTTGGAAGTCTTCCTTCTTCTTGAATTTTTTGAAATAGTTTGAGGAGAATAGGTGTTAGTTCTTTTTTGAATGTTCGGTAAAACTCCCCCGTGAAACCATCTGGGCCTGGGCTCTTGTTTGCAGGGAGAGTCTTGATTACCTCTTCAATTTCCTTAGTTGTTATTGGTCTGTTCAAGTTTTCTATCTCTTCCGGGAATAGTTTTGGGAGACTGTGTGTTTCTAGAAATTTGTCCATTTCGCTTAGGTTGTCGAATTTGTTGCCATATAGTTGTTCATAGTAGTTGTTAACGATCTTTTGTATTTCCGTGGTGTTGGTTGTTACTTCTCCTCTTTCATTTCTGATTTTGTGTATTTGGGTTCTCTCTCTTTGTTTCTTGGTGAGTCTAGCTAAGGGTCCATCTATCTTGTTTATCTTTTCGAAAAACCAGCTCTTTGTTTCATTGATCCTTTGAATTCTTTTTTTGGTCTCTATGTCATTTATTTCCGCTCTGATCTTTACTATTTCCTTCCTTCTACTTGCTCTGGGGTTTTCTTTTTGTTTGCTTTCTAATTCTTTAACTCATGAGGTTAGACAGTCAATTAGAAATTTTTTTTGTTTTTTGAGGTAGGCCTGTAGTGCTATGAACTTCCCTCTCAGAACTGCTTTCGCTGCATCCCATAGATTTTGTGTTGTTGTGTGTTCATTTTCATTGGTTTCCAGGAAGTTTTAAATTTCTTCCTTGATCTCCTCGGTGACCCATTCATTGTTTAATAACATGCTATTTAGCCTCCATGTGTTGAAATATCTTTGCATGTTCTTTGTGCAATTGATTTCTAGTTTCATGCCATTGTGATCTGAGAAGATGCTTGATATGATTTCAATCTTATTGAACTTGTAGAGGTTTAGTTTGTGTCCTATCATGTGGTCTATCTTTGAGAATGTCCCATGTGCACTTGAGAAGAATGTGTATTCTGTAGTTTTGGGGTGTAATTCTCTGTAGATATCTATTAAATCCATTTGGTCTAGTGCTTCATTTAGAGTCTCTGTTTCCTTGCTAATTTTTTGCCTAGAGGATCTATTCAGTGCTGTCAACGGGGTGTTGAAGTCCCCTGCTATGATTGTATTGTTGTCGATTTCTCCTTGGAAGTCCTCCAGAAGATTTTTAATATTTTTTGCTGCTCCTATATTGGATGCATATATGTTTATCAAGGTTATATCTTCCTGTTGGATAGATCCTTTCAATATTATGTAGTGGGCTTCTTTGTCTCTAGTTATGGTCTTCATTTTGAAATCTATTTTATCAGATATGAGAATTGCTACCCCAGCTTTTTTTTGCTTTCCATTTGCTTGGAAAATTTTTTTCCATCCCTTCACTTTCAACCTATGTGAGTCTTTTGTTGAGAGGTGGGTCTCTTGTAAACAACATATAGATGAGTCATGCTTTCTTATCCAATCAGCTACTCTGTGTCTCTTTATGGGAGCATTCAATCCATTTACGTTTAAGGTGATTATTGATATGTACTTATTTATTGCCATTTTTGTTTAGTGTGGTTCTATTTTTCTTCCCATTTCTACTGCTAATTACAGCAGTCTTTTTAACATTTCTTGCAGTGCTGGTTTGGTGCTAATGTATTCCCTTAGCTTTTTTTTTGTCTGGGAAGCTCTTTATTTGATCTTCTATTTTGAATGATAGCCTTGCTGGGTAGAGTAGTCTTGGATTCAGATTCTTGTTTTTCATGACTTTGATTACTTCATGCCATTCTCTTCTGGCCTGTAGTGTTTCTTGTGAGAAGTCAGCTGAGAGCCTTGTGGGGTTCCCTTTGTAGGTAACCTGTTGCTTATCTCTTGCTACTTTTAGGATTCTCTCTTTGTCTTTAATTTGTGGCATTTTAATTACTATGTGTCTTGGTGTGGGCCTGTTTGGGTTCTTCTTACTTGGGACTCTCGGTGCTTCTTGAACTTGAATGCCTTCTTCCTTCACCAAATTAGGGAAGTTTTCTCTCACTATTTTTTTGAATATATTCTCTAACCCTTCCTCATTTTCTTCTTCTTCGGGGACTCCTATGATGCGAATATTATTACGTTTCCCGTTGTCCCACAGTTCTCTTAAGCTGTCTTCCTGTTTTTTAATAGTTTTTTCCTTTTGTTTTTCTGATTGGTTGATTTTTTCTACCCTGTCTTCTAATTCACTGATCCGGTCCTCAGCTTCCCCTACTCTGCGTTTTAAACCTTCCCATGTGTTTTTCATTTCGGATATGTCATTTTTTATCTCTTCTTGTTGGTTTTTAATTTCCATTTGGCTTATTTTCAGTGTCTCTATGTCCTTACTCATGCTGTTCAGCTTCCTCAAGATCATGGCTCTGAATTCTAGCTCTGTTAACATGCCTAATTGCTCCACATTGATCTCATCTTCGGTGGAGGTGTCTTGCTCTTTCATTTGGCTTCTGTTTCTGTGTTTCACCATTTTAGCTATCACTGTGGGCTTTGGAGCCTGTCAAGTTCTCCCTGTGGGTGTTGGTGTTCTGCTGTTTGTGGCTCCCTCTCCTGTGTTTAGATGAGCGAGGGAGGACCCGCGTTGAACACCACTGTCAAGTCTTACTTTCCTGGTTAAAGTTGCCAGCCCAGGAAAGGTACTGTTATCCTCTAGCTTTTTGCCTGGAGGCTAGCAGTCTAGGTTAATTGATCAGTTTTGGGTTGTCAGTTGATTGAAAAACTCCCTCTGGTGCTCAGCCAAGGGGCTTTCACGAGGGTGGGGCAGATGCTGGTTGTTAGTGAGCCTCAATTAGCACTTCAATGGCCCACAGGGTGGGGTTGGATCTCCGAGGGAGGGGCTGCTGCCTCTCCCCAGAGCCCTGGGAAGGAGCAATGTGGCCACCGTCCTTAGTGGCTGCACTCATCCAAAGCTCTGAGCGCCCTCCAAATCCCGAGTGTCCCCACACAGTTCCAGTCCAGCCCGCCCTCCCTCCGCCAGAGCCCAAGGTGAGTGGCTGTGGCTGTTTTAGCCTCTGTCCCGGCTGCGCTGTGGGGCCGCCTGGGAGTGTAACCCAAGGGCGCCGCTCCCAGCTAAGGCCGCTGCCGAGCTGCCAACCTTCACAAGCCTACCGGGATGGAGTCAGTGTCCCTCCTTGTATGGTCCTCGCAAGCTGCTTTTCTGTTGGTTTTTCCCGTCGATTTGTCTGTGTTATAGTTGTAATTCCAGTTTGGTTCTGGGAGACGGTCTGTGTAGCTCCGTTCACTCTGCCGCCATTTTTCCTTTCTGTTTGTTTCTCTTTCTGAGTATTCATTATTGGTATATAAGAATGCCATTGATTTCTGGATGTTAATTTTGTATCCTGCTACTTTGCCAAATTCATTTATTAAATTTAGTAGATTTTTTATGGAGTCTTTAGGGTTTTCTACGTACAATATCATGCCATCAGTGAATTATGACAGCTTTCTAATTTGGATTTTTTTTTCATGTCTAATTGCTATGGCTAAGATTTCAGTATTATGTTAAATAAGAGTGGCAAAAGTGGGCATCCCTGTCTTGTGCTTGTTCTTAAAGAAAATGCTTTTAGTTTCTACCCATTGACTATAATGTTGGCTGTAGGTTTTTCATATGTGGCCTTTACTGTCTCAAGATATGGTCCCTCTATTCCCACCAGAATAATGTACAGCATAAGAGGGTTTCCAGTGGGTTGGGCAATGGCTTTTTTGCCCCTCCCCTTTTTTTCTCCTTGCTTGCTGGTAGTCTCTAGCTGTCAATGAGCCTCAATTTACAATGCTCTTGCCTGGCCTGGTGGCGTTAAATTCCTGAGGGAGAAGCCATTTATTTTTCCAGGGGCTCTGGGAAGGAGCCCTTTGAGTAGTATTGCTACTGTGCTTTGAGAGAGAGAGTCAACATAAATCTCCCAGTGTCCTTATTCCAAGCTCTCTCCCCTGGGCCACAAACCCCTGGCTTTCTTCACACAGTTCCAGTCCAGTCCCTCCTTCTTCTGTCAGAGCCCAGGTTGAGTGGTTGTAGCTGATTTAGTGCTCTGGCCTTTCAGGGAAGTGCCATTTTCCCCTGCATCTCTTCTTTCTGAACAAAGCCTTAGCTCTGGTGATCTCACCAAGGTGTAACGCGGGTGACTTTCCCTTCCCTGCCATTCTGTGCTGGGGAGGCCACCCCTCTGTGATAAGGAGCCAGCTTGGGTTTATAACCCCTCACTTCTCAAAGGAAACTTATCACAGTTAAAAGTCTTCAGATGCTGTCTGTGGGCTCCCAGTCTGCCCTCTCTTGCCTTCACAGTTTCTACCAGGCTCGATTTGTTGTTCTCTATTCATCTTTGGTTATAAAGGTTCTCTCCAGTTGATTTTCAGTTGGTTTGTCCTGATGATTTGTCTATGTTTTAGTTGTAATTCCAGTTTGGTTCTGGGAGACGGTTTGTGTAGCTTTCATTCACTCCACCATTTTTTTCATCTCCATAACTTATTTTCTATACCTTTTCATTGCTCAGTTCTGATGGAGCAACAGAAAGAGGATGAGCAGGAGTGTACAGGCCTCAGGTGCAGCTCACAGAGGGCCTTTCTATATCTTTACTCATGCTTTTGAGCTCTTTACTTATGCTGTTGAGCTTACTCAAAATTATTACTGTGAACTCTACCTATGAAAACCTGCTTTATTCAATTTTATTTATCTCTTATTCTGTAGAATTCTCTTGTTTGTTTATTTGGATTTTTTGTTTGCTTGTTTCATTATTTTGGCTTTCTCAGTGGGTTTTGGAACCTGCCAAACTTTCCCTGTGGGTATTGGTAATCTGATGATTTTGGCTTTTTCTACTGGGTTTGGTTGACTATTGGAGGGCCCACGTTAAACACTAATGTTAAGTTTACTTTTCTGGGTAGATATGTAGGCCTAGGAAAGATTCAGTTATCCTATAGATTTTGCCTGCAAGCTATTAGTCTTAGTTACTTGATGAGCCTCAAGTTTTAGTCCTCAGCTGAGAGAAAAATCCCTCAGGTGGACAGAGTAAGAGGATTTACAGCAGGCGGGGCAATTACTTTTCCCTGGATGAAAGTTACTTTGATAAGAAAGTAGCTTCTGGAGCTGGTGTAAAGTTAGCAGTGGGCAGGACCAGGGTGAGGGTGGACCTGAGTGAAGATGAGCAACCTTGAGCAGTGCAAAAAGATGGAGCAGAGGGTTCCAGTGCTGTGGATTAGGGAGCAGCTAGCTACAAAGGTAAGTCCACCAGTGTGCCTTGCACCAGCACACAGTAGAGGCACTGTCAAGGTACCTGCTCGCAGAAGCAGCAACCACTAGGAACTGAGCACCATTCCCCACAGCAACAGCAGAACTGCCAGCTTGAAGTAGAGCAACACTCTCAAAAGCAGCAGCCTGATTGGAGCCAAGAAACACTGCCAGAAGCAGAGGCTTGGTAGTGGAAATTCATCCCCAGGTAGCAGTAGTGCAGATGGGTAGCTGAGACACACCCCCAGCAGCATTAGCAAAAGCATATCAGGAGCAGTGCACCAGCCTGAGCATCAGCAAGTTTTGGGGAGCTAAGATGCACCCCTGATAACTGCAGCAAATTTAGAGTAGAGCCCCTCCTTTAGCAGCAGAAAAGTCTGGGGAGCAGAGCATCCTCAGCCCCAACAGCAGCAGAGGATTGGGAGCTGAGAGCACCCCCTGGCAACAGAAACAGCAGTAGCAGTGCAAACCAAGAGCTGACACTCACCATCACTGCTTCAGCAGTGATTGATCAGGAGCTCAGCCCCACCAGGCAGCAGCACACACAAACAGCATGCCAACTGGACCCACACATCCCAGCAGCACATAAATGATGAACCAATATAAGCTGATAGTTGTCAGTCCTCCAGTACACAGAGCAGGCAAGAGGTGCTATGCACCAAAAGAGTCCTGATGGCACAGCAGCCTTATTTGATACACACCTACCTGCCTATACATCCCAACATCCCTCACCAGGTTTGTAACTACAAGACTACTAAAATGGTGAGACAGACCATTTTGGAAAATCCTGGGTATTTCCTGGGAAAAGGCAGTGGAAGCAGCTAGGGCCCAGCAACCTGAGTCACCAGCACACCTAGAAATATCAGACCAGTGGACACTCTGTGTCAACACAAACCAGTGCACAGTAGTGGAGTCCCAGGGGGTTGGTTGCAGAAGCCACAGACACCCAGGAGCCCAGCACCATCCCTCACAGTAGCAGCCCAATCAGAGTTGAGATATACCCCCAGCAACAAAGGCTGAGGAGCAGACATCCATCCCCAGAAAAGAGAAGCAGAGACCAGCAGCTGAAACCAATCCCCAAAAACCACAGCAAAAGCTGAGCAGGAGTTGAGCCCCATGGGGCAGCAGCACTCCCCAGCCACCAGAGGCAGGACCTGGGGCCTCAGAGAGGCCTGTGCAGTCCAGCAGCTCATAAGAGCAGGGGGAAGCCAGGGCCTGAGAGGGGCTAGTGCGATCCAGCTGCCTGTAGGTCCTGCAGGGTGCTGGGGCACCAGAGAGGCCTCTGCAACCCAGTAGCCCACAAGAGCAGTGGGAAGCCAGAGCCCAAGAGGGACAGGTGTGATTCAGCTGCCTTCCCATAACACCTGCAAGGTGCAGGGGCACCAGAGAGGCCTGTGCAACTCAGCAGGGACTGTGAAATCCAGTTACCCATGAGAACTGCAGGGTGCTGAAGCATGAGAGAGGCCTGTGTGTCCCATCAGGGACTGTGCTATTCAGTTACCTGTGAGACCTGTGAGGTGCTGAAGCACCAGAGAGACCTGTGCAACCCAGCAGGGACTGTGCAATCTAGTTACCCGAGGGACCTGAGGGGTGCTGAAGCACCAAAGAGGCCTGTGCGACCCAGCAGGGACTGTACAATCTAGTTACCTGAGAAACCTGCAGGGTGCTGAAGAAACAGAGAGCCCTGTGCAACCCAGCAGGGACTGCGTGATCTGGTTACCATAGGGACTATGGGGTACTGAAGCACCAGACAGGTTTCTGCAACCCAGCAGCCCATAACATAAGCATAGAGCTGTGTCCTCAAAGAGACTGTGTGATGCACTTACCCGCAGGACCTGCAGGGTGCAAGGGCACCAGAAAGGCCTGTGTGACCCAGGTGCATACAAAATATGCATAGAAGATGTAAATAAGGAGGCAGAGTGAATGGAAGCTACACAGATAATATCCCAGGACCAAATGGGAATTACAACTACAATAAAGACAAATCCTTGGAAAAAGAAAACCAGCAGGACAGGACCATATAACCAGAGACACTGGTAAAATCTGTGGAGGCACATGAGGGTGGTGGGTTGGAAGCCCATAAATAGCAGCAGTCTTAGCTGTGAGCAGCGCCCTTGGAAAATAAAGACCAAGCTCGCTTCACAGTGCAGAAACCTGGGACAGAGCACTAAAATAGCTACAGTGACTCACCAGGGGGCTAAGGTAGAATGAGGGCAGACTGAGATGAAACTGTGGAGACACCTGGGATTTGGAGAACATACAAAGTTTTTCCTGAGTTGCGGCCACAAAAGATGGTGGCCAGTGTGCTCCTTCCCAGAGCTGTGGGGAACAGCAGCAGCACCCCCCCTTCCCCACCCCACCACACACACACACACACACACCCCCGCCCGGCCTTAGAGATGCAGCCTTTCCCAGGTGAGGCAAAGAAATGCAAATTGAGGCTCATTAACAACCAGCATGTATCCCACCTTCTGTAAATCCCCTTATGGAAAACACCAAGGCTACATTTCAAGGCACAGAGTAACTGAGACTACTAGCCTCCAGAAAAAAAAAAAGCTATAGTATACCTGAACCTTTCCTGGGCTTGCAAATCTACCCAGGAAAGTAAGACTTGACTGGTGTTTAACGTGGGCCTACCCAGGTTCATCCAAACCCAAAAGAGGGAGCCACAAACAGCAGAACACCAACACCCACAGGAAAATTTGGCAGGTTTCAAAGCTCACTGAGATAGCCAAAATGGTGAAACAAAAAAACAAATCCCAAATGAAAGAACAAGAGAACTCTTTTGAAGATGAGATCAATAAAATTCAGCTCTCTGAAAAAACAGAGAGCCCTGTGCAACCCAGCAGGGACTGTGTGATCTGGTTACCATGGAGCCTGTGGGGTACTGAAGCAGGTAGACTCAGAGGTAGATTTCTGAGCCATGATCTTGAGGAAACTCAACAGCATGAGTAAGGACATCAGTGCCATGAGTAAAGATATAGAAATATTGAAAACCAACCAAGTGGAAATAAAGAATGACATAGCAGAAATTAAAAACACATTGAAAGGACTAACAAACAGAGTAGAGGAAGTTGAGGACCGGATCAGTAAATTAGAAGACAGGGTATAAAAATCAACCAATCAGAAAACTGAAAAGAAAAAACAATGAAAACACAGGAAGATAGCTTAAGAAAACTGTGGGACAACTGGAAACATAATAACATTTGCATCATAGGAGTCCTTGAAGAAGAAGAAGATGGTCCAGGGTTAGAGAATATATTTAAAGATATGGATTTAATAAAAATCTACAGAACATTACATCCCAAAACTGCAGAATTTATATTCTTCTCAAGTGCACATGGGACATTCTCAAAGATAGACAACATATTAGGGCACAAACTAAGTCTCTACAAGTTCAAAAAGATTAAAATCATATCAAGCATCTTCTCAGATCACAATGGCATGCAACCAAAAATCAATTACAACAAGATCATGCAAAGACATTTGAAAACATGGAGGCTAAATAGCATGTTATTGAACAATGAATGGGTTACCACAAAGATAAAGGAAGAAATTAAAACCTTCCTGGAAACCAATGAAAATGAACACACAACAACACAAAATCTATGGAATGCAGGAAAAGCAGTTCTGAGAGGGAAGTTCATAGCACTACAGGCCTACCTCAAGAAGCTAGAAAATTTTCTAATAGACTATCTAACCTCACACCCTAAAGAACTAGAAAGCAAACAGGGAAAAAAAAAAAAAAAAAAAAAAAAACAGAGCAAGTAGAAGGAAGGAAATAGTAAAGATCAGAGCAGAAATAAATGACATGAAAACCAAAAAAAAAAAAAAAATTCAAAACATCAATAAAACAAAGAGCTGGTTCTTTGAAAAGATAACCAAGAATGATGTACCCTTAGCTACTCTCACCAAAAAACAAAGAGAGAACCCAAATACACAAAATTAGAAATGAAAGAGGAGAAGTAACAACTGACACCACAAAAATACAATAGATCATTAACAAATATTATGAACAATTTTACGGCAACAAATTCGACAATCTAAGCAAAATGAACAGATTTCTAGAAACACATAGTCTCCCAAAACTGAACTGGGAAGAGCTAGAAAACTTGAACACACAAATAACAAAAAAAAAAAAAATTGAAGATGTAATCAAGACTCTCCCAGCAAACAAAAGTTCAGGCACACATGGCTTCACAGGGGGTGGGGGTGGGGTAACTGAACATTGAAAGAAAACTAATACCCATTCTCTTCAAACTATTTCAAATAATTCAAAAAAAAGGAAGACTTCCAAACTCGTTTCATGAGGCCAGCATAATTCTAACTCCAAAACCAGAAAAAGATACTACAAAGAAAGCAAACTATAGGCCAATATCACTGATGAACATAAATGCCAAAATCCTGAACAAATCAAATCCAGCAATACATCAAAATAATTATTCACCATGACCAAGTGGGATTAATCCCAGAGATGCAAGGCTGGTACAATATTCACAAATCAATAAATGTGATACACCACATAAACAAAATGAAGAATAAAAATCACATGATCATATCAATAGACACTGAAAAAGCATTCGACAAAATCTCGTACCCATTTCTGATAAAAATGCTCAGCAATTTGGAAACAGATAAATCATATCTCAACATAATAAAGGCCATATGTGAAAGACCTACAGCCAATATCATATTCAATGGGCTAAAACTAGAAGCATTTCCCTTAAGAACAGGAACAAGACAAGAATGCCCAATTTTGCCACTCTTATTGAACATAGTACTGGAAATCTTAGTCACAGCAATCGGACATGAAAAAATAATAAAAGCAATCCAAATTGGAAAAAAACAAAGTGAAACTCTCATTATTCATAGATGACATGATATTATACGTACAAAACCCCAAAGACTCAATCAAAAGTCTACTAGACTTAATAAATGTATTTGGCAAAGTAGCAGGATACAAAATTAACATTAAGAAATTGATGGTATTCTTATACAACAATGATAAACTCACAGAAAAAAAAAATTCCAGTTACCATCTCAGCAAAAAGATTAAGATACTAGGAATAAACTTAACCAAGGAAATAAAGTACCTATTTGCAGAAAACTACAAACATTAAAAAAAGAAATAGAGGAAGATATAAAAAAGTGGAAGCACATACTGTGTTCATGGATTGGAAGAATTAACATCATTAAAATGCCCATACTACCCAAAGCAATCTATAGATTCAATGCAATCCCCATCAAAATTTCAATGACATACTTCACAGAACTAGAACAAATACTTCAAAAGTTTATATGGAACCAAAAAAGACCTAAAATAGCCACAACAATCTTGAAAAAAAAGAACAAAGTAGGAGGAATCACAATACCAAATATCAGGTTATACTACAAAACTACTGTAACAAAAACAGCCTGATACTGGCACAAGTACAGGCACATAGATCAATGGAATAGAACAGAGAACCCAGAAATGGACCTAATACATTATGCTCAATTAATATTCGACAAAAGTGGCAAGAGCATACAATGGAGTAAAGACAGACTCTTTAATAAATGGTGTTGGAAAAAATTGGACAGCTACATGCAAAAAAATTAAACTAGACAATCAACTTACACCATACACAAGAATAAACTCAAAATGGATAAAAGACCTAAGTGTGACTCATGAATCAATAAAAATCCTAGAAGAAAATGTAGGCAATAAAATTTCAGACATCATATGCAGCTAATTTTTACTGATATATCACCCAAGTCAACAGAAACAAAAGAGAAAATGAACATATGAGGCTACATTGAACTCAAAAGCTTCTGCACAGCAAAAGAAATTACTTCCAATATGAAAAGGCAACCCACTCTATAGGAGAGCATAATTGCCAATGATACATCAGATAAGGGGTTAATTTCCAAAATATATAGAATGCTCATTCAGCTCAACAAAAGGAAGACAAAGAACCCAGTTAAAAAATGGGCAGAGGAACTAAATAGACACCTCTCCAGAAAGAACATACAAATGGCTAAGAGACATATGAAGAAATGCGCAACATCACTAATCATCAGAGAGATGCAAATTAAAACAACAATGAGGTATCACCTCACACCTGTCAGAATGGCCGCCATCAACAAATCATCCAACAACAAGTGTTAGCGAGGGTGTGGAGAAAAGGGGACTCTAGCACACTGCTGGTGGGAATGCAGACTGGTGCAGCCACTATGGAAAACAATATGGTGTTACCTCAAACAATTTAAAATTGAACTTCCATTTGACCCAGTGATCCCACTTCTAGGAATATACCCTAAGAAGCCTGAAACACCAAACAGAAAGAATATATGTACCCCCATGTTTGTAGCAGCACTATTTACAATAGCTAAGATCTGGAAACAGCCCAAATGTCCATCAATAGAATAGTGGATAAAAAAGCTGTGGTACATATACACATTGGAGTACTATGCAGCTGTAAGAAAGAAAGAGCTCTTATTTTTGGAGATGACATCGAGGGACCTGGAAAGTATTATCCTAAGCAAAACAAGCCAAACAGAGAAAGACAAGTATGATATGATCTCACTTATTTGTGGAATATAATGAACAGAACAGTCTGAAGAACAGGGTAGTCCTAGAGATGTGGAAGGTGCAGACTGATAAAGTATAGACTAACAATCCCCAGAAGAGGAGGTGGTGGGGAGAGATAAACCACAGAACTTATATGCATGTATGTATGACCAATAGACATGGGCAACAAAGCTGGGGACAGGGTAGGGAGGGAAGAGTAGAAGGGTGTCAATGGGGGAAAAAGGAGAAACATCTGTACCAATAAATAAATAAATAAATAAATAAATAAATAAATAAATAAAATTACAATTACATAAACTAAAATGGGGAGATATAACATATGCTCTTATTCCCCAGAATCAAATAAACCATAAGTTACATACTTTAAATTTTTAAAATTGTGATACCAATGGCCTTACTGCTGCTGAGCATCATCAGGTGACCCCACTGCTGGCTTCAGAAAGGATTTCCCACTGGAATGACTTGCAGGTAGATAAGTATGGTAGGGTAAATACCTATTGGGTATATTTTCCACACCCTCCTGTGGTATATCCAGCTACTTAGGATGGAGGGTCTGTGCCTATTTTACTAATGTTTTAGCAATGATGGGTAGAAACTTTGACCAACATTTTACACGTACTTCATGCTATAATTATACTTATCTTGGCTTCAGTGTAGACCCCCCAATCTGCCCATCCTGTGCAGGCAGTTATGGGTGCCTGCCAGTTAAATCTGAAAATAAAATGTCTTATGGAGGCACCAACATTGCTAATATTACAGGTCCATGAAATATGAAGAAATATTCAGACTGTGACTAAACTAGGATTTCCCTATAATACCCAGGTTGTACCTTATCAGCATCCTTCACTTCCTTATTGCCCTAACAGGACAACCCTTCAATTTAGGGGTTTTCTCCAATGGCAGAATTGTGTAGATCTTATCCCTGTTAGCAACAATATTACATAAACAAGATTTCAGATGTTTAACTGGTCTCATAGATAAAATTCTGATCTCATATCACCTGAGGGCTTTTTAAGTAACATCCTTACCACTGCTAAGGGTCAAATATAGGAGGATCTCTGGCATTTAGTCACTGCACTGGATTTTATTAATTATTCTGACTCTTTTTGGGCAAACATTACTATGACCTATTGCCCTACTAATCCCTGTTATGGGTTGTGAGCTTTTGTGCAGGCCCCTTATGGGATTGTGACAGGCTCCGTAAATATTACTAAGCTTGCCCTGGCTTGTTTTTCTCAGTGGTTAGAGCCTCAGGCTGCGGTCTAGAGAGATCCAGGTTCAGTTCCCACTAAGGGCATATACCTCAGTTGCAGTTTGTCCCTGGCCCTGGTTGGGTCGTGCAGGTAGCAACCACTCAATGTGTCCCTTTCACGTCGATGTTTCTCTCTCTCCCTCCCACTCTATCTAAACAAACAAAAAATATTATTAAGCTTTCCACACACTATTCTGTCTCATTCCCTGAGTGTACATTAACTAATTGTGTAACAAGAGATAATAAGTATGATGATATTTTAGTTTTATATCAGCCCTTTTTTGTTATGCTCCCTACCAACATATCAGAAGATTGGTATTATGAAACTGAACTGCAAGCTTTAATAGAGATTAAGAATCAATTGACTCATCATAAAAGGGCTTTAGGATTGATTATTTTTGGCATTGTCACTATTGTGGGTCTTATTGCTTCTACTATAACTACTTCATTAGCCCTGACTCAAAGTGTTCATAATGCCCAATTGATAAATAATTTACATAGCTCAAAATACTACTGCTGCTTTACACAATCAAGAGAATATCGACACCAAATTATAAGCAAAATTAAATGCTTTGGAAGTCATAGTTATCTGACTAGGAAATCAAGTTGAGTGCATTAAAGATGTACAAAAGTTGCTTTGCCATGCTGCTTACAGTTTTATCTGTGTTACTTCAGTCCCATACAATAAAACCCAGTGGAAATGGGACAAAGTTAAGTTACATCTCCAGGGAATATGGACTCATAATATGAGTCTTGATTTGAAGCAACTGCATAGACATATATAAGATATTAAAAATAGCCATGATAATATTGCTAATCCAGCACAAATGGCTAAAGAAATTTTAGATGAGCTTAAGGGTTTCAATTCTTTCAATCTTCTTAAACATACCGCATGGTACTTGCTTGAATTTGTTATTGCTGTAATAATACTGTTTTGTCTTCTGTCAGTCAGCTGCCAGATCTTCTGAAACCAGCTAAGAAGAGTCCAAATAAATGTTCACCACATGTTAAAAACAGAAGGGAAAGATTTAAAAATCAAAAAAGCCTTTTTTTGCAACGGGTTTGCCGCCAGAACACAGGTGTCGTGAAAACCACCACTAAACCAAACCCAAAATGGGAAAAGAAAAGACTCATATCAACATCGTCGTCATTGGACACGTAGATTCCGGCAAGTCTATCACTACTGGCCATCTGATTTACAAATGTGGTGGAATCGACAAAAGAACCATCGAAAAATTTGAGGAGGCTGCTGAGATGGGGAAGGGCTCCTTCAAGTATGCCTGGGTCTTGGATAAACTGAAAGCTGAACGTGAGCGAGGTATCACCATTGATATCTCCTTGTGGAAATTTGAGACCAGCAAGTATTATGTGACCATCATTGATGCCCCAGGACACAGAGACTTCATCAAAAACATGATTACAGGCACATCTCAGGCTGACTGTGCTGTCCTGATAGTTGCTGCTGGTGTTGGTGAATTTGAAGTAGGCATCTCCAAGAATGGGCAGACCCATGAGCATGCCCTTCTGCTTACACACTGGGTGTTAAACAACTAATTGTTGGTGTTAACAAAATGGATTCCACTGAGCTGCCCTACAGCCAGAAGAGATACGAGGAAATCGTTAAAGAAGTCAGCACCTATATTAAGAGAATTGGCTACAAACCTGACACAGTAGCATTTGTGCCAATTTCTGGTTGGAATGGTGACAATATGCTGGAGCCAAGTGCTAATATGCCTTGGTTCAAGGGATGGAAAGTCACCCGTAAAGATGCCAATGCCAGTGGAACCATGCTGCTTGAAGCTCTGGATTGCATCCTACCACCAACTCGTCCAACTGACAAGCCCCTGCGTCTGTCCCTCCAGGATGTCTACAAAATTGGTGGCATTGGTACTGTTCCTGTGGGCAGAGTGGAGACTGGTGTTCTCAAACCCGGCATGGTGGTCACCTTTGCTCCAGTCAATGTAACAACTGAAGTAAAGTCTGTTGAAATGCACCATGAAGCACTGAGTGAAGCTCTTCCTGGGGACAATGTGGGCTTCAATGTCAAGAACGTGTCTGTCAAAGATGTTCGTCATGGCAATGTGGCTGGTGACAGCAAAAATGACCCACCAATGGAAGCAGCTGGCTTCACAGCTCAGGTGATTATCCTGAACCATCCAGGCCAAATCAGTGCTGGATATGCACCTGTGCTGGATTGTCACACAGCTCATATTGCTTGTAAATTTGCTGAGCTGAAGGAGAAGATTGACCGTCATTCTGGGAAGAAGCTGGAAGATGGTCCTAAGTTTCTGAAATCTGGTGATGCTGCCATCATCGATATGGTTCCTGGCAAGCCCATGTGTGTTGAGAGCTTCTCTGACTATCCCCCTCTGGGCCACTTTGCTGTTCATGACATGAGACAGACAGTTGCTGTGGTTGTCATCAAAGCAGTGGACAAGAAGGCAGCTGGAGCTGGGAAAGTCACCAAGTCTGCTCAGAAAGCTCAGAAGGCTAAATGAATATTATCCCCAATACCTGCCACCCCAGTCTTAATCAGTGGTGGAAGAACGGTCTCATAACTGTTTGTCTCAATTGGACATTTAAGTTTAATAGTAAAAGACTGGTTAATGATTACAATGCACCGTAAAACCTTCAGAAGGAAAGGAGAATGTTTTGTGGACCATTTGGTTTGTGTGTGTGTGTGTGGCAGTTTCTAAGTTATTAAAATCAGTACTTTTTAATGGAAACGACCAAAAAATCTGTCACAGAATTTTGAGACCCATTAAAACAAAGTTTAATGAGAAATAAATAAATAAATAAATAAATAAATAAATAAATATCAAAAAAGGAGGAAAGATTTAAAAAACAAAGAAGGGGGAGATATGGAGGGCGGCTGAGCCAAGGTCTCTTGTTGCTCATGTGGTGTTTGGAAAGCTCACCCAGGAGCATTTTATACTTCAGGTAAGACCCTGTGGTGTTTGCAAGGCTTACCCAGGAACAAGGCCCTGTGGTGTTTGCCAGGCTCACCAAGTAGCATTCTGCCCAAAGTCTCTTGTTGATCCTGTGTGCTGGCAAGGCCCATGTAGGAGCCCTCTGAGCCACGGGCAAGAATGTATCAACAGTCTGGACCTTGAACTCAGAGGACAATGGATACATCTAGTATTTAAAAATAACAAAGTTTTTTAACCCCCCCCCCCCTTCAATTGGCTATATAATAAACCTGCTGAGCTAACTCTGAATCACTGTTTCTCCATCAGAGAGCACTGTCCCACCTGGTCCCAGCTTTTCTCTCTATTATGTCTCTGTGTCTTTCTTAGTCTCCTGTCACCCCTCCTCAGGTCTGGTTCGACTAGCCACACAGGTCGCGGCACTAAACAATGCACTAGAACAGCTGGATTTAATTGACATTACAGATTGTTTTACCCCAAAGTTGCAGAATACACATATTTCTCAAGTGCACATGGGTCATTCTCAAAGACAGACCACATGTTAGGACACAAACTAAGTCTATACAAGTTCAAAAAGGTTGAAATCACATCAAACATCTTCTCAGATTACAATGGCATAAAACTAGATATCAATTATAATTAAAATACTCAAAAACATTCAAACAAATGGATGCTAAATAGCATGTTATTAAACAATGAATGGGTTACAATTGAGATCAAGGAAGAAATAAAAAACTCTGGAAACTAATAAAAATGAACACATGACTTACACATAATCTATAAGACACAGCAAAAACTGTCCTGAGAGGGAAGGTCATAACAATACAGGCCTACCTGAAGATAAAAGAAATAGTTCTAATAAACTACCTAAATATATAATTGAAAGATTTAGAAAAAGAATAAATAGAAAATCTCAGAGTAAGTAGAAGAAAAAATAATAATAAAGATCAGAGCAGAAATAAATAGCATAGAGACTAAAAGATAAAATAAAATAAAAATGCAAAAGATGAATGAAACCAAGATCTGGTTCTATGAAAAGATAAAAGAGATTGATCAACCTTTAGCCAAACTCACCAAAAAAAAAAAAATAGAGAGAACCCAAATTAATAAAATAAGAAACAAAAGAGGTGAAATAGCAACTGGCACCACAAAAATACTAAGGAGTTTAAGAAAATACTATGAACAATTATATGCCAACAAATTTTCACAACCTACACAAAATGTACAAGTTTCTTGAATCATACAGCTTTCCAAAATTCAAGCAAGAGGAGTCATAAAACCTGAACAGATCAATAAGAACTAAGAAAACAAAATCAGTAATCGATAAACTCTCAGCAAACAAAAGCTCTGTTTTGGATACATTGGCATAGGAATTTTATCAAACATTCAAAAAAATTAACACCTATTTTCTTCAAATTATTTTTTAAATGTATAAAAAAGGGGGACTTCCAAGCTTTTTAAAATGAGGTTAGCATAATTCTAATACCAAAACCAAATAAAGACACCACACATACACAAAAAAAATTAAAGGCCAATATCACTGATGAAAATAGATGCCAAAATCCTCAATAAAATATTAACAAATCAAATTAAGAAATATATTTTAAAAAGTATGCAACATGCTCAAGTGGGAATTATCTCAGAAATGCAAGGCTGGTACAATATCAACCAATCAATAAATGTGATACACCACATAAATAAAACGAAACATAAAAAATCATATGATCATATCAATAGATGCTGAAAAGCACTTGATAAAATTCAGCACCCTGGCACATGTGCACAATGGAATACTATGCAGCTGTAAGAAAGAAAGATCTCTTATCCTTTGAGATAACATGGAGGGACCTGGAAAGTATTATCCTGAGCAAAACAAGCCAGGCAGAGAAAGACAAATACTACATGATCTCACTTATTTGTAAAATATAATGAGCAAAACAAACCGATGAACAAAATAGACCCAGAGACATAGAAGTAGTGACAAACCTCAGAAGAGGGGGTGAGGAGGGGGAGGGAAGAAATAAACCACAGAAGTTATAGACTTGTTTGGGTAACCATGGACATAGACAACAATGCTGGGAATGGGGCAAGAAGAGGGAATCGAGAGGAGGGTGTCAATTGGGGGGAAAAGGAGAAACATCTGTAACAAAAATAAATTAATTTAAAAAATTAAATATTAAAAAAAGAAGAAAAATATAGGCATAATAAATAAAATGGCAATCAATAAGTACATATCGATAATAATAATAAATGTAAATGGAATAAATGTTCCATCTAAAGACAAAGAGAAGCTAAATAGATAAAAAAGCATGACCCATAAATATGTTGCCTACAAGAGACCCCCCCCTCATGACAAAAGACTCACACAAGATGAAAGTGAAGAGATGGAAAAAATGTTCCAAGAAAATGCAGAGAAAAATAGGCTGGTGTAGCAATACTCATATCTAATTTAAAAATAGATTTCAAAATGAAGGCCATAACAAGAGACAAAGAAGACCACTACATTGTATTAAAAGGATCAATAAAACTAGAAAATATAACCTTGGTTATATGTACCCAATATAGGAGCACCAAAATATATTTGAAAACTTCTGTTGAACTTCAAGGGAAAAATCAAGAAAAATACAATCATACTAGAGGACTTCAACACCCCACAAACATCATAAAATAGATTTTCTAGGCAAAAATTTAAGAAGAAAAAAGAGAACTTGAAGTACACACTAAATCAGAAGGATTTAATTAATGTTTAAAGAGAATTCCTCAAAAAAAGTGCAGAATATTCATTCTTCTCAAGTGCATATGAGACATTCTCAAAAATAGACTACATATTAGGACACAAACTAAGTCTCTACAAGTTCAAGAAGACTGAAACCATATTAAGCATCTTCTCAGATCACAATGATATAAAACTACAAATTACTTACAATGAAAACAATAAGAAACATTCAGACATGGTGGCTAAATAGCATGTTATTAAACAATGAATGAGTTACCAAGGGGATAAGAAAGAAATGAAAAACTTTCTGTTTGGCTTGTTTCATATGATCTCACTGATTTGTGGAATATAATGAACATAACAGTTTGAGGACAATCCCCTAAGGAGTGGGGAGGTGAGAGAGGGATGAACCACAGAACTTATATGCATGTATGCATGAACAGTGGACATGGACAACAATCTGGGGAAGGGACAGGGCGGGAAGGGGGAGGGGGGATTCAGTGGGGGAAAAAAGGAGAATCATTTGTAACAAAAATTAATCAATAAAAAAAAAGAAAAAAGAAAAACTTTCTGGAAAACAAATGAAAATGAACACACAACAACACAAAATCTGAGACACAATGAAAGCAGTCCTGAGAGAGGAGTTCATAGCAATACAAGCCTGCCTCAAGAAACAAGAAAGATTTCTAACAAACTATATAACCCTGCAAGTTAAAGAACTAGAAAGTGAACAACAAAAACAGAAACCCAAAACAAGTAGAAAGAAAAATAATAATACATTTCAGAATAGAAATATATAAAATCAGGATTTAAAAATATATATAAAGATCAATAAAACCAAAAGCTGGTTCTTTGTTGTTTTTTTGTTTGTTTGTTTGTTTGCCAAGCTTCTGCATGGCAAAAGAAACCATCATCAAAATGAAAAGGAAGCCCACTTTTTGGGAGAACATATTTGCCAATGATACATTAGAGAAGGGGTTACTACCCAAAATTTATGAAGTACTCATACAGATCAACAAAAGGAAAACAATCCAATTAAATAATGGGAGAGGACCTGAATAGATACTTGTCCAAACAGAACATGGAAATGACCAAAAATATATTTTAAAAAATGCTCAACATTACTAATCATTAGAGATGCATGTTAAAACAACTATGAAAAAGGAAGAGTAAGTATTAGGAGACACATTAAGAATTTCTGAGGGTACTTACAGTGTTTGATTTCTACCTAGGTTGGTGATTCCCTGAGTAGTATTTGACTTGTGGTTGTGAATGAAACAAGGTCATATACTAAATCTGGCAAGCTCAAGGGGAGCCTGCATGACAGCCTTACAAACTCAGAGACCTAAAATAACCACAAAGAATGGTTTTAAATTAACACTTTTTAACTAAAATCAGTTTATGGTGGATAGTCATGTCCTGGGCTGGTATCTGCCTTGACAGCAGTCAACTTTCACCTTCACTGAACCTATTGTCTTTCTGCATCTGTGATAACATACCTTTGGAATATCAGGTTAACTATTTTTTCAAACCCCTGGGGCACAAAATATGCCCCAAGGCAGAGACCACAAATCCCCTAGTTGTTTTTATCATGTTGATTTTTGACTATTAACTATCCTGTACCCACCTTTGTAAAAGAAGCATGTGTCTATCATTTTACTTTTTATTCAACCCAAGAGTTTTCACCAATGGATTTCATATAACCCACTTATGTTTTCTCTTTTGATCATAATGTATAAAATAAGGTGCAAAACTGCCATTGTCAACAGTCTTGGTTCAAATAAACTCAAAAAAATGTTTCATGGATTTGAATGTTTCTCACATTTACATTTACTTGGTGTAGTCAGCAGGATTCCAAAGAAGCTCACCCAGAACCACCCAGAGGACCTGGTACTAAGATCCAAGAAAGGGCTTCTTTAGCCTGCCAGCTCCCTGCCCATTGGGTGAGTTTTCTCTTGGATTCAGGACCTTCCCTTGCTTGTGGTAGAAAGTCTGGCTTTATTTGAGCTGTAGTTTTAAACCCTCAAGATTAAGAGTTGACAGTACCCAGGCTAAGGTGAGAAAAACGAAAAAATGCATGGTTGGTTTTTAACTTTGACTTTTTAATTGGAATTGCTTTCTTAGAGTCTGAGTAAAAAACTTGCACTGTATACAAGTGAGATGAACTCATTCAACTCTAAAGATAAGGGGCAAGCCCTCTCTCCAGCCCAAATATCAGGTGTTCTTAGGCAACCAAGAATCTTTGTGGAGGTGCCGTTTCTCGCAACATGCAGAAGCCCCCTAGGGAATTCCAACTCAGCTGTAATTAATTGACTGACTCACCTAGGGTTAAGCACACCTAAAGTTTGGTCAGCTAGAGCCCTAAGTCCTTTTGGTTATTTTAGACAGCTGGGAGAGAAACTGAGACAAGTAAGAGGGTTAAATGTGACTCCAAAAATGAAAGCCCCATGAAGCTCAACTCATAAGCAGCACACTTTGACCTACTCACTACACAAAATCCCTAGAAAATTATCAGACTCTGCAAATATATTTTTCTAAAAAACCTAAAATTTACATGTAAACTTGTGACTCCAAGGCCAGAAACTCCCAGACCCCAGCCATCATTAATACTTCTGGTAGAAAGTCTTTACTTGCAAGTTATTTACAGAAATGGGAAGATTTAACTGTAAATAATATCAACTTTAAATGGCAAAAATGCAGTTGTCCTTGGATGCTTAATTAATTTTTTACATGCAAAAACTAGAAAAGTGCCAGATCTAAAACTGAATAAATGAATGGGAAATGTATCTTGATTTAAAAATTAGAAGTTTCTAAGGAGAAGCAAAGATAAATTCTTAATGTAATTAATAAGAAATTTTAGAGACTGTCTCTCTGAACTATTCTGACACTAATAAATGACTACACACTTTTTCCCTTCCATAGCTCCACCACTATATTCTTTGCTCTCTGAGCTTCCATGTCTGGACTTGCCCTTTCCTACCCTTCTTTTTTCCATTATATCTCCCCCACTAACACTGCCTACTGACTTAAGGGAAAATGAGAATAGAAATTCTAACAGATTCCTTCAAAAGAAAAGCTCCTCTCAGCCAGAGAGGAACCAGCAATTGTTCCCAATTTTATCTGGAACCCTGATGGATTCACAAAGAAATTTAACTGTTAGAACATGTAATCCTGGCTACTTTAACCTATTTTAATTAATATATTAACTGGTTTCTGGGAGCAAAAGCAACAAAATTGCTAAATAAGATTAGCAAGAAAACTCTTGTAGAGAAGTCTGCCACTTTAAAGATTATAGAAAACTAAAATGGGATTTAAAAACAAAACAAAAACAGAAGCACAGGTTTGATCTGAGGACTACAGGATGCTCCCATTTCTCCTTTTTAATATTTAGAAGAAATTAAAATTACCATAAAAAAGAAGGCTATAATTTTATGTATGTGTTCCTGTAATTCTTCCAGTAAAGAAACCAAATAGGGAAAAACGAAAAAAAGATTTGTATAAAATTTCAGAGTTATAAATAAACTAGTTATTTCCAGACATCCTATAGTTCCAAATTTACATACTTTATTATCTGCCATTTCTGTGACTGCCAATATTTTTTAGTAATAGATTTATGTAGTGCTTCTTTCATCATTTTAGTAGAAAAAGACATTCAATATGTCTTTTCTTTCACTTGGGAAGAATACAAGTTTACTTGGACAGTAATGTCCCACCTATTGTCTTAGATACTAAAAGCCACTTTAAATAATATTAAATTTTCTAGATAGTCCACTCTAATCCTACATGTGGATGATTTAGTTTTATGCTATAAAAAATTACTAAGCTCCACAAAGGACATAAAATATTTATTACAACAGCTAGCTATAAAGGGAAATAATTGAAAGTTCTTGTATACCGAAATAAAATATGCTCAAACAAGCCTTATCTAATTTCAGCTTGTCAATTGGACAAATATCAAATAGCCAACATTACACTAATAATATCTATGCCTTTGGTATAGGTCAAAGCTTTAAAGTGTTGTAGAACCAGCAAGACTACTTAATTGTTTAAGACAGCCCATAAAGAATAAAACATAGGTTTCAGAATTGTTAAATGACAAAAAATGTAAACAACTGTCAATTATCAAAATTCCAGAACATTCTAAAACAGATATCATGAATGCAAAAAAACACATTATTTAGCTAATGCTACAGCTAGACCAGTTTAACCATTTCCAAGATAAATGGACAGAGGTTCCAAGTATCCAAGCCTTTATGACTCTCAGAGGTAACATAAGCTATGTGCTGTCTGAAAACCAAAAACATACCCAAATGGAAAGAAACACTCCAAAAATGGTGAATGGATTTTTCAGTCCCTTGTTTAGGCATCAAAATAAATTTTAAAAATTACTCTTGTTGTTTCATAATGCAATGTTTACAGAGCTGTAGAGTGGCTCCAGGAATAATTCAAAGCCCATTGAATCTTATCTGGACCATCTTTTAAAATGCAAGTTTCTGAAAAGTAATCCTTATTGAAAAGAAAAAACCTTAGCCATCTAAGCAAATCAATTTAACTTATTTCAGCTATTTCTTTCTAAATTAGCAAGTTTGATAGAAGCTATTAAATATATAAACCTTTAAAATAACATGAAATACTGAAACATTGATTGCTAGACAAGGCTTGGGTTTGCATGCTTTTGGCTTTTGTTGCAGAGGGCTGTGGAGTAAATTTGGAGCTGTTAATAAATGTCTACTACTTAGAGGTGTTTATTTTCTTTACCTTTAAAATTATCACGGATGCTCCCTCCTTTTCCTCATTGACTTCCTCCTCTTTCCTACACCTCTCTTCCCTTCCCCATACTATTGTCTGTGTCCATTGGTTATACATATATGCACATAAGCTCTTTGATTTATCTCTTTCCCCTCAACCCCCATCTTCCTTCTTTCTGAGGTTTGTCAGTATATTCCCTCCTTCCATGTCTCTGGATCAATTTTGTTCATCAGTTTATTTTGTTTGTTATATTCTACAAATAAGTGAGATCATCTTGTACTTGTCTCATTGTAACTGGCTTATTTTGCTTATAATACTCTCCAGGACCCTCCACATCGTCTCAAAGGGTAAGAAGTCCTTCTTTCTTACAGCTGCATAGTGTTTCATTGTGTAAATATACCACAGATTTTTTTATCCACTTGTCTACTGATGGTCACTTGGGCTGCTTTCAGATCTTACCTATTATAATTAATGCCACTGTGAACATAGGGGTGCATATATTATTTCTGATTGGTGTTTCAGGCTTCTTAAAATATATTCTGAGAAGTGGGATCATTGGATCAAATGGCATTTCTATTTTTAAGTTTTTGAGGAAACACCACATTGTTTTTTATTGTGCCTACACCAGCCTGCATTCCCACCAGCAGTGTACTAGAGCACCCTTTTCTCCACATTCTTGCCAGCACATGTTTGATGATTTGCTGATGGCAGCCATTCTGGCAGGTGTGAGGTGATACCTCATAGTTGTTTTAACTTGCATCTTCGAAGATTAGTGATGTTGCGCATTTTTTTCATATGTCTCTTGGTCATTTGTATGTTCTGTTTGGACAAGTGTTAATTCAGGTTCTCTGCCCATTTTTTAATTAGATTCTTTGTCTTCCTTTTGTTTAGCTGTATGAGCTGTATTTTGGATATTAAACCCTTCTCCAATGATCCATTGGCAAATATGTTCTCCCAAAGAGTGGCTTTTCTTTTCATGTTGATGATGATTTCTTTTGTCATTTAGAAGCTTTTTAGTTTAATGTTGTCCCATTTATTAATTTTTCTCTTTGTTTTGCTGCCCTAGGTGATCTATTGGTGAAAATTCTGCTGCATACGATGTTTGACATTTTGCTGCCTATATTTTCTTCTAGGATTTTTATGGTTTCATGACTTACATTTAAGTATTTTATCCATTTTGAGTTTATTCTTGTGCATGGTGTAAGTTGGTGGTCTAGTTTTATTCATTTTTTTGCAAGTGCCTGTCAAATTTTTCCAGCACCATTTATTGAAGAAACTGTCTTTACTTCATTGTATGCTCTTGCCTCTTTTGTCAAATATTAATTGAGCATAATGTCTTGGGTTGATTTCTGGTTTCTATGTTCTGTTCTTGTGCCAGTACCAGGCTGTTTTGAATACAGCAGCTTTGTGGTATAACCTGATATACAGTATTGTGATCCCTCCAACTTTGTTCTTCTTTTTCAAGGTTGCTATGGCTATTCAGGGTCTTTTTAGGTTTCATATAAATTTTGGGTGTATTTTTTCTAGATCTGTGAAATGTGCCATTGGTACTTTAATAGGGATTGAATTTAATATATAGATTGCTTTGAGTAGTATGGACACTTTAATAATATTAATTCTTCTGATCCATGAACAAAATATATGTTTCCACTTTTTTTATATCTTCTTCTATTTCTTTTTTCAGTGTCCTATAGTTTTCTGAGAACAGGTTTTTTACCTCCTTGGTTAAGTTTATTCTAGATATCTTAATTTTTTTGTTGCAATGGTAAATGAGATTTTTTTTTTTTTAGTTTCTCTTTCTGATTGTTCATTATTGGTGTATAAGAATGCCACCAATTTCTGGATATTAATTTTTTATCCTGCTACTTTGCTGATTTTATTTATTAAATCAAATAGTTTTTGATGGCATCTTTAGGGTTTTCTATGTACAATATAATGTCATCTGCAAATAATGACAGTTTCATGTCACCTTTTACTTTGGATGCATTTTATTTTTTCTTCCTGTCTGATGACTGTGGCTAAGACTTCCAGTACTATGTTAAATAAATGTGGCTAAAACAGACATCCTGTTTGTTCCTCTTCTTAAGGGAAATGCTTTTAGTTTTGTTGGCTATAGGTTTGTCATATATCGCCTTTATTATGTTGAGATATGATCTCTCTATTTCCTCTTTGCTAAGCACTTTTATCAAAATGGGTAGTGGATTTCAACAAATGCTTTTTCAGCATCTACTGATATGATCACATGGTTAGATAGTCTGTATGAAATTTTTTTTTTCTTTAGGTAGGCCTGTATTGCTATGAACTCCCCTCTCAGAAATGCTTTTGCTGTGTCCCATAGATGTTATGTTGTGTGTTCATTTTTATTTGTTTCCCAGGAAGTTTTTTATTTCTTCCTCATCTCCTTGATAACCCATTTGTTGTTTAATGACATGCTATTTAGCTTCCTTATGTTTGAATGTTTTTAGTGTTATTACTGTAATTCATTTGTGATTTTACATCATTGTGATCTGAGAGGATGCTTAATATGGTTTCAATCTTTTTGAACTTGTAGAAACTTAGTTTGTGTCCTAACATGTAGTCTATATTTGAGAATGTCCCATATGCACTGAGAATAAATATTCTGCAGTTTTGCTCTGTAATTATTTATAAATATTAATTAAATCCATCTGCTCCAGTGTGTCCTTTAGAGTCTCTGTTTTCTTATTAATTTTCTGCCTATCTTATAATGTCTGTGTAGTGTTGAAGCCCCCTAGTGAGATTATATTGCTATTGGTTTCTTCCTTGAAGTTTTCCAAACATTTTTTAGTATGTTTGGAGCTTTTACATTAGGTGCATATATGTTTATCAAGGTTATATTTTCTTGTTGCATTGATCCCTTTAATATTATGTAGTGGTGTTCATTGTCTCTTATTATGCTCTTCATTTTGGAGTCTATTTTTTTTTTTTTTTTTTTAGATATGAGTATTGTTATGCCAGCTTTTTTTTCTATCTTTTTCTTGAAATATTTTTATTTTTCATTAGTTCACTTTTCTTCTGTGTGTCTTTTGTTGTGAGGTGGGTCTCTTGTAGACACCATAGCCGTGAGTCACGCTTTCTTATCCATTTAGCTACTCTGTGTCTTTAGATTGAAGCATTTAATCCACTTACATTTTTTTGTTATTATTGATATGTACTTATTTATTGCCATATTTGTTTTTTATTTTATTTTATTTTATTTTTATTTTTTAAATCTTTACTGTTGGGGGATTCCAAAATGGTGGCAGAGTGAATGGAAGTGACACAGACCATCTCCCAGGACCAAACTAGAATTACAATGAAAATAAAGACAAATCATCAGGAAAAAGCAACAGAATAGCAGCTTGGAGTACGACACAACCAGGGACACTGACTCAATTCTGGTAGGCTAGTGGAGATGAGAGAGGGGGGCTGGGAGCCCAAGGTTGCAGTGGCCTTAGCTGTGAGCAGCGGCCTTAGCTATGAGCAGCGGCCTTAGCTGTGAGCAGCACCCTTGGGTTAAAGTCCCAAGCGACTCCACAGCACAGAGCCAGGACAGAGGCCAAAATAGCCACAGCCACTTACCTTGGGCTCTGGCAGAGGAAAGGCAGACTGGACTGAAACTGTGTGGGGACACTCAGGATTTGGAGGCCGCTCAGAGCTTTTGCTGAGTTGCGGCCACTCAGGACAGTGGTTATCTTACTCCTTCCCAGGTCTCTGGGGAGAGGCAGCAGCCCAACATTCAGAGATTCAACCCTACCCGGTGACCATTGAAATGCAAATTGAGGCCCATTAACAACCAACATCTGGCCCAACCTCAGGAAATCCCTTTCTGCAGAAACCTAAGACAGTTTTTTATTCAACTGAGAAGCCAAGACTCTTCAGGTAGCAGCTACTGATAGCCTCTAGGCAAAAAGCTAGAGGATAACTGTACCATTCCTGGGCTACCAACTCTAACCAGACTTCACAGTGGTATTTAATGTGGGTCCTCCCTGACTCATCCAAATCCAGGAGAGGGAACCACAAACAATAGAACACCAACACCCACAGAGAAACTTTGGTAGGCTCAAAGCCAACTGTAATAACCAAAATGGTGAAACACAGAAACAAAAGCCAAATGAAAGAACAAGAGACCTCTACAAAAGATTAGATAAATGAGGTGCAGTTAAGCAAGTTAACAGAAGTAGAATTCAGAGCAATGATATTGAGGAAACTCAACAGCATGTGTAAGGACATGAGCACCATGAGTAAAGACAAAGAAAGGTTGAAAATCAACCAGTTGGAAATTAAAAACCACCAAGAAGAAATGAAGAATGACATATCAAAAATAAAGAAAAGTCTAAATAGCAGAGTAGAAGAAGCCGAGGACCGGATTAATAAATTCGAAGATAGAATGGAAAATATCAACCAATTAGAAAACCAAAAGGAAAAAGCAATTAAAAAACAGGAAGACAGCTTAAGAGAAATGTGGGACAACTGGAAATGTAATAACACTCGCATCATAGAAGTCCCCAAAGAAGAAAAAAATGAGCAAGGGTTAGAGAAAATATTTGAAAAAATAGAGACAAAAAACTTCCCTAACTTGGTGAAAGAAGAGGGCATTCAAGTTCAAGAAGCACAGAGAGCCTCAAGTAAGAAGAACCCAAACAGGCCTACACCAAGACACACAGTAATAAAAATGCCAAAAATTAAAGACAAAGAGAGAATCTTAAAAGCAGCAAGAGATAACCAACAGGTTAACTACAAAGGAAACCCCATTAAGCACTCAGCTGATTTCTCAACAGAAAGACTACCGGCCAGAAGGGAATAACATGAGGTAATCAAGGTAATGAAAAACAAGGATCTGAATCCAAGACTACTCTACCAAGCGAGGCTGTGATTCAAAATAGAAAGTCAAATAAAGAGCTTCCCAGACCAAAAAAAAAAAAAGGGTAAGGGAATATATTAGAACCAAACCAGCACTGCAAGAAATGTTAAAAAAAAAACAAAAAACTGCTGTAATTAGTAGAAGAAATAGGAAAAGAAAATATAACCAAATTAAACAAAAAATGGAAATAAATAAGCACATATCACAAATCACCTTTAAGGGAATGGACTAAATTGTCCGATAAAAAGACAGAGTAGCTGACTGGATAAGAAAGCATGACTCATATATATGTTGTTTACAAGAGACCCACCTCACAACAAAAGACTCACATAGGTTGAAAGTGAAGGGATGGAAAAAAATCTTCTAGCAAAGAGAAAGCAAAACAAAGCTGAGGTAGCAATACTCATATCTGATAAAATAAATTTCAAAATAAAGGCCATAACTAGAGACCAAAAAAGGCCACTAAATAATATTGAAAGGATCTATCCAACACGAAGATATAACTTTGATAAACATATATGCACCCAATATAGGAGCACCAAAATATATGAAAAATCATCTGGAAGACTTCAAAGGAGAAATCGATAGCAATACAATCATAACAGGAAACTTCAACACCCCACTGACATCACTGGGTAGATTCTCTAGAAAAAAAATTAGCAAGGAAACAGAGACTCTAAATGAAGCACTAGACCAAATAGATTTAATAGATATCTACAGAGAATTATACCCCCAAACTACAGAATTTACATTCTTCTTAAGTGCACATAGAAAATTCTCAGAGATAGACCACATGTTAGGACACAAACTAAGTCTCTACAAGTTCAAGAAGTATGAAATTATATCAAGCATCTTCTCAGATCACAAAGGAATGAAACAAAAAATCAATTGCAACAAGAACATGCAATGACATTTGAACACATGGAAGCTAAATAGCATGTTATTAAACAATGAATAGGTTACCATGGAGATCAAGAAAAAAATTAAAAACATCCTGGAAACCAATGAAAATGAACACACAACAACACAAAATCTATGGGATGCAGCAAAAGCAGTTCTGAGAGGGTAGTTCAGAGCACTACAAGCCTACCCCAAGAAACGAGAAAAATCTCTCATAGGCTTTATATCCTCACAACTTAAAGAACTACAGAGCAAACAAAAAGAAAACACCAGAGCAAGTAGAAAGAAGAAAATAGTAAAGATCAGAGCAGAAATAAATGACATAGAGACCAAAAAAGAAAATGAAAGAATCAATGAAACAAAGAGTTGTTTTTTGAAAAGATAAACAAGATTGATAGACCCTTAGCTACACTCACCAAGAAACAAAGAGAGAAAACCCAAATACACAAAATCAGAAATGAAAGAGGAGAAGTAACAACTGACACCACAGAAATACAAAAGATTGTTAACAACTACTATGAACAATTATACTGCAACAAATTTGACAATCTAAGTAAAATGGACAAATTTCTAGACACACATAGTCTCCCAAAATGGGACATGGAAGAGATAGAAAACTTGAAAAGACCAATAGCAACTAAGGAAATTGAAGAGGGAATCAAGAGTTTCCCAGCAAACAAAAGCCCAGGCCTGAATGGCTTCACAGGGGAGTTTTACAAAACATTCAAAAAAGAACTAACACTCATTTTCTTCAAATTATTTTTAAAAATTCAAGAAGAAGAAAGACTTGCAAACTGGTTTTATGAAGCCAGCATCATTCTAATTCCAAAACCAGAAAAAGATTTTACAAAGAAAGAAAACTACAGGTCAATATCCCTGATGAACATAGAAGCCAAAATCCTGAACAAAAAACTAGCAAATTGGATCCAGTAATACATCAAAAAAAATTATTCACCATGACCAAGTGGGATTCACCCCAGGGATGCAAGGCTGGTACAATATTTGCAAATCAATAAATGTGATATACCATATAAATAAAATGAAGACTGAAAACTGCATGATCATATAAATACATGCCAAATAAGCCTTGGACAAAACCCAGCATTCATTTCTGATAAAAATGCTCAGCAATGTGGGAATAGAGGGATCATATTTTGACATAATAAAGGCCATATATGAAAGACCTACAGCCAACATCATACTCAATGAGCAAAAACTAAAAGCATTTCCTTTAAGAACAGGAACAAGAAAACGATACCCATTTTTGCCACTCTTATTTTACATAAAACTGGAAGTCTTACCCACAGCAATCAGACAGGAAGAAAAAATAAAAGAGATCCAAATTGGAAAGGAGGAAGTGAAACTGTCATTATTCACAGATGACATGATACTATATGTAGACAAAACCAAAGACTCCATCAAAAATTTACTAGACTTAATAAATGAATTTGGCAAAGTAGCAGAATACAAAATTAACGTCAAGGAATCGATGGCATTTTTATAAACAAATGATGAACTCACAGAAAGAGAAACTCAAAAAACAATCCCATTTATCATTGTGGCAAAAAAATTAAGATACCTAGGAATAAACTTAAACAAAGAAATAGAAGACCTATTTGCAGAAAACTACAGGTCATTGAAAAAAGAAATAGAGAAAGATATAAAAAACTGGAAGCACATACCTTGTTCATGGATTGGAAGAATTAACATCATTAAAATGTACATACTACCCAAAGCAATCTATAGATTCAATGTAATCCCCATCAAAATACCAATGACACACTTTACAGAACTAGAACAAATACTTCAAAAGTTTGTATGGAATCAAAAAAGACCCCAAATAGCTACAGCAATCTTGAAAAGGAAGAACAAAGTTGGAAGGATCACATTACCAGATTTCAGGTTATACTACAAAGCCACTGTAATCAAAACGGCCTGGTACAGGCACAAGAACCAGAATATAGACCAGTAGAACAGAATACAGAACCCAGAAATGGACCCAAGACAATACGCTAAATTAATCTTGGACAAAGGTAGCAAGAGCATACAGTGGAGTAAAGACAACCTTTTTAATAAATGGTGTTGGGAAATTTGGATAGCTACATGTAAAAAAATGAAAGTAGACCATCAACTTACACTATACATAAGAATAAACTCAAAATGGATAAAAGACTTAAATGTGACTCATGAATCCATAAAAATCATAGAAGAAACTTTAGGCAACAGAATTTCAGACATTATACGCAGCAGAATTTTCACTGATACATCACCTAAGGCAGCAGAAATAAAGGAGATAATGAACACATGGCACTACATCAAACTCAAAAGCTTTTGCACAGCAAAAGATACCATCATCAAAATGGAAAGGCAACACACTGTATGGGAGAGCATAGTTGCCAATAATATATTAGATAAGGGGTTAATTTCCAATATATGTAGAGTGCTTATACAACTCAACAAAAGGAAGACAAAGAACCCAATTAAAAAATGGGCAGAGAAATTAAGTAGACACCTCTCCAAACAGGACATACAAATGGCTAGGAGATATATGAAGAAATGCTCAACATCCCTAATCACCTGAGAGATGCAAGTTAAAACAACAATGAGGTATCACCTCACACCTGTCAGAATGGCTGTCATGAACAAATCTTCAAACAACAAGTTTTAGCAAGGGTGTGGAGAATAGGGGACTCTAGTACACTGCTGGTGGGAATGCAAACTGGTGCAGCCACTATGGAAAACACTATGGTGTTACCTCAAAAAATTAAAAATTGAACTTCCATTTCACCCAGTAATCCTAGTTTTAGAAATATACCCTAAGAAGCCTGAAACACCAATCAGAAAGAATATATGTTCCGCCATGTTTGTAGCAGCACTATTTACAATAGCTAAGATCTAGAAACAGCCCAAATGTCCATCAGTAGACAAATGGATAAAAAAGCAGTGGTACATATACACAATGGAGTACTATGCAGCTGTAAGAAAGAAAGATCTCTTATCCTTTCAGATTACATGGAGAGACCTGGAAAGTCATCCTAAATGAAACAAGCCAATCAGAGAAAGACAAGTATCTTATGATCTCACTTAATTGTGGAATATAATGAATATAATGGTCTGAGGAATGGGGTAGTCCCAGAGACATAGAAGTGGGGTACAGACTGACAATCCCCAAAAGAGGAGATGGTGAGAGAGAGATAAACCACAAAACTTATATGCTCATATGCATGAACAATGGACATGAACAACATAGCTGGGAACAGGGCGTGGAGGGAGGGGGATGAAGAAATCAGTAAGGGGAAAAGCAGAAACATCTGTAACAAACATTAATTAATTAATTAATTTTAAAAAAATCTTTATTGTTGAATGTATTACAGATGTTCCTTATTTTTTTTCCCATTGACCCTCTCCTTCCCACTCCCACCCTCCTCCCGCCTTTTTCCACATTGTTGTCTGTTTTCATTGGTTATGCATATAAGTTTTTTGGTTTATTTATTCCCACCCCCCAACACCCTTCTCTTTGAATTTTGTCAGTCTAGCAACCAATTTGTTTTTCTTAATCCCTTCACCTTTTTCACCCATTCTCCCGACCCCCCTCCCATCTGGAAACCAACAAAATGTTCTCTATATCTACGAGAATGTTTCTGTTCTGCTTGTTCATTTTGTTTGTAGATTCCATTGTTGATAGATATGTATTCATTGCCATTTTGTTTGTTCATATATTTTATTTTTTTCTTCAAAAAGACCCTTCAACATTTCATATAATAATGGTTTGGTGGTGATGAACTCCTTTAACTTTTTCTCATCTGGGAAACTCTTTATATGGCCATTGATTCTAAATGACAGCTTTGCAAGATAGAGTAATCTTGGTTGTAGATTCTTGCATTTCATCACTCTGAATATTTTTCTTGCCCCTCCCTTCTGGCCTGCAAAGTTTCTTTTGAAAAATCAGTTGACAGTCTTATGGGAATGCCCTTGCAGGTAACTAACTGCTTTTCTCTTGCTGCTTTCTAAGATTCTCTCTTTGTCTTGAACCTTTTGCATTTTGATAATGATGTGTCTTGGTGTGGACCTCTCGGGGTTCATCTTGTTTGGAACTGTGTGCTTCCTGGACTTGTATGTCTGTTTCCTTCACCAAGTTAGGAAAGTTTTTTGCCATTATTGTTTCAAATAAGTTTTTGATTTCTTGTTCTCTCTCTTCTCCTTCTGGCACCCCCAAGATGCAAATGTTGGCACTCTTAACGTTTTCCCAGAGGCTCCTTACGGTATCCTCATTTCTGTTGGATTCTTTTTTCTTTTTGCTGTTCTGATTGACCCACTGTACTATTGAATCTGTGTAAATTAATTTTTATTTTAGTTAGTACCTCCTTCATTTCTGACTGTGCATCTTTCATTTCTGACTGGTCCTTTTTTGTGCTCTTGAGGCCCTCACTTATTTCACTGAGGTTCTCACTAAGTTCACTGAGCATTCTTATAAGCAGTATTTTGAGCTCAGCATCTGTTAGGTTGCTTATCTCCATTTCACTTAGTTTTTTTTTTTTTTCTGGAGATTGTGTCTGTTCTTTTATTTGGGACCTGTTTCTTTGTCTCCTCATTTTGTCTGCCTCCCTGTGTTTGTTTCGATGTATTACTTAACAAGAGGTATGGGGCTAGCTGAGACCAGATGCTGCTTGTTTGAAAGAATTCAGGAAACCTGAAGCAAGATCCAAGACAGGCCAATTTTATGGTGAAGCAACTGACAACAAATTGAGTCGGCCTGAAGTTGGGTGGGGCGGGGCCTCAGGGAATCATCAGGGTGGGGCAACAGTATGAGCCAGGTTGTTGGAGTCTGCTGCACCAGGGAAGGGCTCACCAAAGGAACAAAGGCCTCTGACAGCACATCTGTCCTGAAGAAAGCCCCCTCTCCAGCCCTCGCTCTAATGCCATACAGCTCAGTTCTTCCCTGTATTGCCTCCCCTCCAAGCTTAGAGGGAGCAAGTCTGAGTAAGTCCTTGTGCAGGCCCTTTACGAGTAGCTGCCTGGAGCGACAGCCACCTCAGCCTCCCTGAACTTCAGTTCCTGCTGATTTTTCCAGCCAGAACTTTTGGGGACTTCTTTTCCTGGCACTGGAACCCTGATCAGGGTGCGTGGTGTGGGACCCCTCATTCCTCAGAGAGGACCTTTTTAGCCAAGGTATTTTCCTGATTTGTATCCGCCACATGTGATTGTGGGACCAGCCCATCCACCTCTGCTCCTCCTACCAGTCTCAATGTGGCTTCTTCTTTAATTCTGTAATTGTAGGACTTCCATTCAGCTTGATTTCAGGTAGTTTTGAATGATGATTGTTATGTAGTTTAGTTGTCACTTTGATGTGGTTGTGGGAGGACACGATACCACATTTACTTACACTGCCATCTTGACTGGAAGTGCCATATTTATTTGTTTTGCCTCTATTTTTCTTTATATATTTCCTATTATTACAGAAGTCCCTTTAACATGTTTAGTCTTGCAATGCTAGTTTGATGATGACATATTCTTTTATTTATTTGTTTGTTTGTTTGTTTGTCTGGGAAGCTCTTTATTTCAATTTCTATCTTGAATGATAACCTTGCTGAATAAAGTAGTCTTGGATTCAGGTTCTTGTTTTTTATTACCTTGAATATGCCATGCCATTTCCTTCTGGCCTGTAATGTTTCTGTTGAGAAATTAATTAGCTGACAGCCTTATGGAAGCTTCTTTGTAGGTAACCTGTTGCTTTTCCCTTGCTGCCTTTAAGCTTTTTTTTTTTTTTTTTTTTTTTTTTGTCTTTAAACTTTGGCATTTTAATTATGATGTTTTTTGTGTGGGCCTCTTTGGGTTTTTCTTACTTAGGACATTCTGTGCTTTGTGAACTTGCATGCTTTTTTTCTTAACCAATTTAGAAAACTTTTCTGCCACCATTTCTTTAAACAGATTCTCTAACCCTTA
The DNA here is from genome assembly GCF_014108415.1 of Molossus molossus. Taxonomy (NCBI): domain Eukaryota; kingdom Metazoa; phylum Chordata; class Mammalia; order Chiroptera; family Molossidae; genus Molossus; species Molossus molossus. Next base: position 55,126,926 of record NW_023425399.1, on the reverse strand, counting down.
ATCATTTTTTTCTCTGTATTCCATGATGTGGATGTTGTTACATTTCATATTGTCCCACCGCTCTCTTAAATTGTCATCCTGTTTTATAATTTTTATTTTAGTTCTCTGATTGATTGACTTTTATCTACCCTGTCTTCTAATTTGTTGATCTGATCTTTGTCTTCCTCTAATCTGCCATTTATTTCTTCCAAAGTGTTCTCTATTTCTGCTGTCATTTTTTATTTCCAATTGGTTATTTAATAATGTGTGTACATATTTTCTCATGCTGTTGGGCATTTTTGTAATCATTACTCTAAATGCTATATTTGATAACTTGCTTATATCCATTTTATTTAGCCCTTTTTCTGGAGAATTCTCTTATTCTTTCACTTGGGACTTTTTTCTTTGTTTTACTATTTTGGCTATCTCAGCAGTGTTTGAAGCCTTCCAAAATCTCCCGGTGGGTATTGATGGTCTACAGATTGTGGCTCCCTCTGCTGAGTTTGGATATATATGGAAGAGATTAAGGTGAACAACAATGTCTGGTTTTACTCTCTTGGGTAGAGTCATAGACCAGGCAAAAATTTGAGTATCCCAGAGATTCACCTCTGCATGAATGCTATTAGTCTCAGTCACTTCATCTAAAGGTGTTTCTTAATAATGTGTCAATAGAGAAAATTTTGTTTCCAAATGTTATGAAATGTGTTTATTAAAGTCCATTTATTTCTATCATTAAAAACAGGTTTCTAAAATTATAAATTCTAATGAAGTTGGAAAAATTGATGTGGTTTTGGTAATATTATGCTTGTGGTATGCAGATTTAATTCTGAGGGAATAGGAAGAGAGTAAATTATTCTAAGCATATTTATTTCTGACTGGGTAAGAAGTTTTGCAAAAGTTGTAGAATGGTTTGTGAAAGTTATTGAAGGCTATAAAATTTTGTGATAGTTTTAATTTTATAAAACAAATAAAAAACCCAGGCCAGTTCTCTACTGTTGCTTAATTACTTAGATAGGAACCATGACTCTCTTTGATTTTACCACTCATTCCCAGCTCCTGAGATATGTATTGAGAATTTCAACAGAACTTCTTTTTTGGTGTTTAGAAACATATCTGCTCTACAAAAAGTAATAAGTCAGTTTATGGGTATAACATTTATGTGTTTAGTCTTCGCGTGTATAGTCTTGATGTGTTTATCTGTGTTTTGGTGCACAGACTGATGCTCAACCACCGAGCCACATTAGCTGGGCTATTTATCTGTGTTTTGTATGTGGTATGTTTTATGCCAGATGGCATTACAAATGAGTAATATTTTAAAGGCTTAAAGAAATGAAATATCTATATATGTTAAATAGGTTCTTGTGATCTAGACAAAATACTTAATATTTAAACTAAGTTTGATTTAGTCTTTTAGAGTTATTACCATAGAATATGTATTTGTTTTACCTCAGTTTACTAAAAGTTTATGATATAAATTTTGGTTAACTATATTTGACAAGCTTCCCAAAGTTTAAATTTTAAGACACTTTTTAATGAAGAGATGACTTTGAGTTATTCAAATTGGCCCTAAAACACATCAAGAATTTATTATTTCTACTAATAAAAGAAACATTTTCAAATTAATTAGACCTATTTAATATGCTTAAATTTATATATGAAGCATTGCCAAATAAAAAATATAATAATAACTGTTCTACTTGTATATGTATATTTTTATTAAAATGTGTGTTTCAAAGATTTCACTCTGCCATAAGGGAGAACCTAAAAAGATTAAAAACCAAGTTCAAATAGCAAGCTCCCAGGGGTTTCTGGTATCCTGTCAGTGGCACTGGGCAAGCCAAAATTAATTGTTCCCTGTGGGGGTGTCCAGCAATTGTACTCTGGATGTTTGTGGTCCACACATTGAAAGTTGATGAATTATTTTCAATGCTCAATACACAATTCCAATAAGCCATGTATAACATTTTAAAACCTTGCATATTTGTTCTTTATTACTAAAATCATATATTGAATCTAAAAAATATAGAGACTTTTATTATTCTGTATGTCATTTTATAGTAATTATTATTTACCAAATAAAAATTATTGTCTTAGAATATTAAAAGCAATGTTTTTTATCAATTGCATTATAATCAAATCTATAACCATGCCACTTTAAGTTTTGTCATTTATAGACAGTCATCGTTTTACTCTGTTGAATTTGCAAATATGTTACATCTTTGTAAAGGTTCATGAAAAGAACTGTGACTTCCTCTAAATTACAGGTTCCTAAGCAGGTCATATCTTTGAACTGGATGAGGTTTATAGAATTCTAAGGAATAACTGAATTCATAAAAATACTGGCAAATAATCAGAGTAAAAATGATTATGGGACTAAATGAACTAAGAGTAATTATTATTATTATAACTCTATTTTTAATATTAATTATTTTTTAATATTTTTGTTTCCTAAATATAAGAAAACTAAAAAGAGACATTCTGTGTTATTATTGGTGGCTCATTAACAAGGTTATAGGAACTGATAAAGTAGTAACATTCATTTCACAGTTTACCCCCAGGAAATGAAGACTCAAAGAGCACAACTTACAACTAGAAAAAATGTTTCCACTGGGAAATATATTAATAAAAAATTCCTCTAACAGTGTAGGAAGAGGCCTTATCTTTTCAGGTGCCTAGCCACAAATAAACATCTGTCCCTGTTTCTGAAACTCCCTTCAAGTACAGTAGAGATTAAAAACTTTTTCAAAGATGAAGAAGCCACCAACCAAAGAGGCAGACAGCTATTCCAAGACATCAACAAAACCTGTATGCTCACAAAGTAATGCTACTCAAACACTGTTCTTATATCAACCCAATTGTTATTGATTTAATATATATAAAATAATTTTTATATTGTTATTATCCTCCTTATGGTTTCCTAAAAGAAAAAATATCTATCTCCCCAGACCTCTCTCTCTTATTAGATATAAAAATATTAACTTGGGTTCCTGATAATCTTTTCCACCTATTGGACAATGATATTCTGGGTATGGCAGGTCCAGAGAATGGTAGTTTTACAACTTATTTTATACATTAAAATAAAAAAGAAAGATGTAAGTGAATTACATAAAATCCCATTGGTAATAGATTAGAGATGTGGAATAAAGCAAAGTGGAGAAACCTCTGAAAATAGGTGAAAAAAAGTGATAGACACACACACATCTTCTTTTTCTCTATTGATTTGAGAGGGAGAGAAAAATCAATGCGAGAGAACATCAATTGGCTGCCTTCTGCACGCCCCCTACTGAGGATTGGGCTCACAACTTGGGCATGTGCCCCAACCAAGAATTGAACCAGTGACCCTATGGTGCATGGGTCAATGTTCAACCACTGAGCCACACTAGCCGGGCCACACATCTTTTATTTAGGTGGATACAGAATAGTTAACAGTCAACAATTAACTCAATAACAATGAGGGTATTTGTGGTCTTCACAAAGTGGTGTCCGTGCTTTAAGGAGTTCAGAAAAAAAAATTACTTTGACATTTCAAAGATATGTTATGGTATATGCAAAAAGACAATAGACAAGCTTAGTTAAGGTAAAGACTAACCTTTGTCAGGGAAGATGACAGTCTATAAGATGACTACCTGCCATGAACTGATTTTAGGTAAAGTGTTTAATTTCAGGCCATCCTTTGTGTTATTTTTGGTCTTTGAGTTTGCAAGGCTGTCATGCAGGCTTTATGTAAGCTTATCAGGTTAGTATGTGGTCCCTTTTTGTCCACAGTTTTATTGTGGTTAAAAAAAATACATACATGCATAGAAAAACTATAAGGTATCTTGCCAAGGAAGGATGAGAAAACAGAGCTGCAAAAGCGGGCAAGAAAGATTTGTTGAAGTGTTCCCAGGCAAGGTTCACTGGTTCATGTGGTGGAACCAGAGAAGTTGCACTGTTATGGCCACCCAGAAAAATTTTATAGAAAAGGTTGAGGAACAAAGAGGGTAGGTACTTGATTCTGCATAACAAAGAGGAGAAGTATTTGATTGGTGGTTTTGATTTCTCCTCGGGCCATCCATTTCCCCACTCATGGACTCCCCAGTCATGTGACTCCCCAGAGCCCACCAACCTTACATTCTGATCTTTTGTGTTAGATAGGGGCACCACTTTCTGTCTGGCTGCTTCCTGCTGGGTAGGGGTGTCATGGGTTGGGAAGGTCAGTGGCCAGTGACTCAATTTGAAGTACCATGTAGGGGTGAAGCAACATCTGGTTCACAGCCACTTAAGAAACCTCACAGATGCAGTTCTGCAACAATCTGAGGAATAGAGGAGAAAACATCAGTAATAGGCAGATAATTAGGAGAGGGCCTAGGATGAGTGTAATCCATGTAAATGCTGGTGATTGTCAACATCCTGAAAAAGGGTTATCCATTGTCTTCTTCCTGCAGAGCTCATCTTGCAGGTGATTTAGGACATTGATATTTTCTTCTACTAGACAAGTCTCATTGATATAGTAGCAACATTGTTCTTGAAGGAAGAGACAGGTTCCTCCCTTGTCCACTGTTAGTAGGTCTAGTGTCCATTGATTTGGGAATGTAACCTGAGCAAGGGAGATGATCTGGTGCTGGAGAGAGGCTAGAAATGTTGCTGATGTCTCTACAGCTATGTGGAGTTTTTATTCCAGCTGGAAAGCAGTTGTTATGCTGTGGCCTATGCTGAGGCTTGCAAACTCAAAGACAAAAAATAACCACAATGGATGGCCTCCTCCCATACATCAATAAGGGAGGAGGCTAAAGAGAGCCCCACCAGCACTGAGAGAAAGATCGCCCTTTTTCTCCCAGTGGGCTGGTTGGGATAGCAAGAAAAGGAGTTCTGCTTGGCCATACATCATAAGTTGGGATACCAGAGTGACTGATAGGCAGGGAAAAGGGGATGAGGCATATATGGATTTGTTTGCAGTTTTATTGCACCAAAAAAATCCTCCAGGTGGTGCATTAAGTAAGGCAATGACCACAATAGTGGAGGTGCTAGGGAGATAAGATGAGGAGGCAAAAGATCCTATGTAACAGATAGAGAAGTTTTGGGTGAGGAATTCCCAGAATAGGGGTACCTCTGTTAGTGGAAGGAAGGGTGGGCTGAGCAGAGTCGAATTGTTGAAGCCCTGGATTAGGAAACTGCCATGAGGGGTGAACAGCTAAGAAAAGCACAAATGAAGCAGTCAGTAACATTACCCAGTCCAGACTGGTTTAGAATTTCAGTCCCTTGATGTATCAGGGCCAACCAAAGGAATGGATTAGAGTGCACATCCTGTTGGGGCCATAGGTGGCCACATTGTGGAGGATGACATGGGACACCTGGCCCAATTGTTCTATGGCTTCTGAGACAATGTGGGTATAGGTTCAAAAATTTTTCAGGGTACTTGATGGGTAAGCATCTCCATGCCATCTATAAACTTTTTTCTCTACCCCCTTTACCCATCTCTAATCCCAGGGGTCCTTGGTAATAAGCTTGAAAGTGCTTGGCCTGAAGAAATTTCTTTTACATGAGTGGTAGGGACAACCTCCATATGTCTCAGGCCACAATTAACAGTAGTCTTGAGTCTGATCATGGATGAAGCAGACAGCAGAACTACCCATGTTAGATATACTTTTTATTTTAGATTGTGGGGCCATGATCGTTACCACTGCCTGACAGCTGCCGGACTGGCAGTGCCCCACGGCTATAATATGAGGTTCTGGGTAATCCAGAGGCAGGTGGGGCCCAAGGACTCAGACCACCTGTGATCCTGGTGTGGAGCCAGTTTGAGGTGGAAAACATGGTATCAGGGTGCCTTCCCCAGGAGCTTGGCTGCTGTGGGAGTGGTTAATATTACCATATAAGGTCCCATCCATCTGGGTTGTAAGGAGCTGGGCTGGAGTTCCCATAGAAAGAGACTGTTCCCTGATTGGAGAGGAACAGTGGGCTAAATGTCATTGGGGCTCCCCACAGGTGGAAGGGTCCGGTTGGCATGTTTCCTTAAGAAATGTTGGAGCAGCAATAGAAAGGGGAGATAGGTGGCAAGAGGTGGGGGGTTAATGGGTAAATTGTTGTTAATAAGAAATGGTCTGCCATACACTAGTTTGAAGAGGCTGAGTCTGGTGGGGCCCCATGGGGTAGCCATAATCCTGGTGAGGCCTAAGAGAAGAAGGACTGACCAGGAGAGTCTGGCCTTGATAGAGAGTTTGGTTAAGTGGTTTTTTAGGATACCATGGGCCCGTTCAACTTTACCAGATGATTGGGATGGTATGGTACGTGGAGTTTCCAGGTGATGTTGAGGGAGTCCACTACATGCTGAACCACCTGAAAAGTGAAGGCTTGCCCATTGTCTAATTGGATCATGGTAGGCAGCCCAAATCGTGGGATGATCTGTTCAATGAGGATAAAGGCGACAGTGTCTGCTATTCCCCAAGTGGTAGGAAAGGCCTCAATCCATTATGAAAACATATCAACAAAGGTTAGTAGATAGCAGAGTTTCTTGTGAGAAGGCATGTGAATGAAATCAGTCTGCTAATCTTGGGCTGGCTGATGTCCTCCAATTTAGTGGGTGAGAAAATGATGACAAAGACCCCCTTTCGGGGATGTTTTGGAACAGCCAGCACAGGCCATGTGTATCTTTTCAATTGTCTGTTGGAGGCCTGGAAAGAAAAAGAGTGGTTGCAGAAACTGGTAAGATGTTTTAGGTCCCACATGAAGAAAACACTGGATTTCAGAGAGGAGGGCTGTAGCCTGTTTTACTGGAAGGGAAATTTTATCTCTGAGAAATATCCGTTCTTAGTTGAATAATTTTCCTCCTAAAGGAGAGTTTCTTCTCCCTGAGAAGGATATGAGGGCTTGATGGGGGTGGAGAGAAACATGATAGGGGCAGGGGAAGTGCCCACAGTGAGGCCCCAAGCCATCGCATCTGCCTGAGCATTCCCTAGGGCAACAGGGTCTTTGAGGTTCGATATCCTCTGCAATTTACCACAGCCACCTCAGGGGGTAACAGGAGAACCTCCAGGAGTTTAGAGATAAGGGTAGCATTTATTATGGGGGAGCCCTTGGTTGTGAGGAATCCCTGTTCTTTCCAGAGTGCAGAGTGGCTATCGGTGATAAGAAAGGCCTATTAAGAGTCCTTGTAAATGGTTACTTATTTCCCTTGGGCTAGAGTGGGTGCCCATGTAAGGGAAATGAGTTCTGCCTTTTGGGAAGTGGTACTGCCTGGTAGGCATTGGGCCTCTAGGGTGGAGATGGTGACCACCATGTAGGCTGCCCGCTGCAGTTTGTTGGGCCTCAGTTTTAAACTCACATCCACAAAGAGGATAAAGTCTGGGTCCTTGAGAGGAGAATCTGACAGCCCCTCGAGAGGCCTGTTGAGAAAGTCTATTAGTTCTGTAAAGGAGTGAGAAGGTTCTGGTAGCACAACCAGAATTACAACCGGAATTAAAAGTAAGGTGGCTGGATTGAGCCAGGGGGGAAATGAGTGATGGAAGGGTTTTCTGTGAATAGGAGATAAAATTTCTCTATCCAGGAAGGACCTAGTAGGGAAAGAGATTTATGTAAGAGAAGGTCAGTGAGTCTATGTGATGAGAAAACAGATATAGGGTTGGCATAGGGTCAGTTTACTTGCTTCTTTTGCAAGTTCAGCTGTTGTGCCTAATGCTCGAAGGCAGGGCTGCCATCCCTGGATAGTGGTATCTAGCTGTTTGGAGAGGTACGCCACCGAGTGGTAGGTAGGCCCTATTGGTTGGGCCAGGACTCCTACTGCATTCCCATGTTTATCATCTGTGAAAAGGTGAAAAGGGCATGTGAAATCAGGCAGAGTGAGAAGAGGGGAAGAGATTAAACCGTCATGGAGGGTGGAGAAGGGCCTTCTTCTTACGGCACTGGGTAAAGTGAGAGGTCGTGCAGGGGCTTCTCTGGCTGCTGTGTAGAGGAGCTTGGCTAGGAGGGCAAAATTAGGTATCCAGTGCCTAAAGAAATTAATCAAACCAAGAAAGGAGAATATCTGTTTTGCAATCTCAGGTGACTGGAGGTTGTGAAGAGCATGGGTCCCGTCTAGAGTAAGGCCTCTGGTGGTAGGGGTTAGAGAAACACCTAGGTAAAGGACAAACTTGGTGTGAAGTTGGCCTTTAGCAGAGGAGATACCGTATCCACTGGAGCTGAGAAAGTTAAGGAGAGTAGCAGTGTGCTGTCTTGAGGCAGACAGCAAAGGGCTGCAAAGGAGGAGGTCATCTACATATTGAAGAAGGGTACTGGGCTCGAGTGAACAGAAAGCAAGATCCCGTGCCAGAACCTGTCCAGACAGGTGTGGGCTGTCTCAAAACCCCTGTGGCAAGACAGTCCAGGTGAGTTGTCGAGGACAGTAAAGTAGGTGATACGAGGGGAGATGTGTGAAAGTAAAGTGTAAGGGTTGGGGACTACTGGATGGAGGGGGAAATTGCCTCATTTATCAAACATAGGTCCTAAATGAGGCAGTAAACCCCTGAGGGTTTTTTAATAGGAAGAATACCCCTATCCTGGTGTTGCAAGGTGAGTCAGTGGGGATCAGCAGACCCTGGCTTAAGAGACAGGTTTGAGGCCCAGGTGGTGAGTTGCCAAAATGGGGAACTGGGGCCTCTATGGGTATTGTGAAGGGTCCTTTAGTTGAATTTAAATGGGAGTGTGGTGGGTGGCTATTATTGGGGTAGAGGTGTCCCAGACTTGATGGTTGACAATGTCTGGGGAGATAAAGAATTTGAGAGAAGGAGTGCGGTCAGTGGTTGTGGGAGGGTCTTCAGAGAGGAGAGGTAAGAGAAGATGAGAGGAAGCCATTTAAAGTGATGTCATTTGGATAGTAGCCCCAAGACTTTCTAATATGTTAGTCATCCATGAGGCTGAGGAGCTCAAGGGATGGGCCCATTTGGCCGGCCTGTCCTCTGCATGGAGGCACCAAGAATGAGCCTGTCACCTGGAGAGGGCAATTTCTCTGCCAGTGACCAGGCTCTTTACAGTCTGGGCATGGTTTTGTAGGTGGCCGTGGACAATGGCATTGACGGGCCCAGTGGCCTTTGTTGACACATCTGAAGCAGGCCCTCGGTGGGGTTCCCTTTGGCAGCCCAGAGACGTTATGTTCTTTAGGTTGGGCACACCCCATACCCTGCCCGTGTTGGGCTGCTGGCCTCAGGGCTGCCACTAGAGCCTGGGTTGAGAAGTTTACCTTCTGCGGCATTCAAGCCTGACAAGTGGCCTCAGCCTTGTCATCCCGGGCATTAAAGACTTTAAATGCCATATTCAACAGGTCTCAGATAGGGGTTTGAGGGCCTTCTTCTGCCCTTTTAAGTTTCTTTCTAACATCTGGAGCTAACTGGGAGAGAAAGTGAGTAGCTAAGACTGTGGCCCCTGCTACTGAGGCAGGGTCCATTTGGGTGTGGAGAGTCATAGCCTCAGTCAGGAGGTTTAGGAATAAAGGTTCCTGAGTGACTTCTCTTAGTCTGTCATAGTTAACTACTTTTTGGGCTGCATTCTGCATGCCTGCTAAGAGGCATTGGACCATCTGGTCTTGCCTCTGTCTACCATCCTGCCCTGCTTGATAAGCCCAATTGGGTTCTGCCTCAGGGAATGCCTGAGTCTTGATGGGCATCTGGTTGTCTGTAAGATATACCTGATTTGCATGGGCTTGTGCCGCTGTTCGGATCTGATTACATAATTGGGGATGAGGGTAGAGGACATAATGACAGAGAGATCATGCCAGGCAAGATCATAAGCCTGAGTGAGATATCTGAACTCTTTGATAAAGGCTGTAGGATTGGTACAATAAGATCCGAAATGCTTTTTGATAGTGGATAGATCAGAGAGAAAAGGAGACATGAACTTGCACAAGTCCTTGTGCTCCCACTACCTCATGGAGAAGATAGAGGAGGTCAGCCTCTTCCTGTGGGTCATGATATGACTGCATGTGAGTGCTGATATGGGGGAGAGAGTGGGAGTCAAGATGGAAGGCAGAAGACAGTTAGAGGTGGATGGGTCAGGGTAAGGTGGAGGAGAGTTAAGAGTAGGGTCAGGCTGAATGAAAAGCAAGGACAGTTCTGATGGAGGATCAGCAAATGAAAAGAGGTCAGGAGCAGGGTCTGGAGGGGGTGTCTTGAGCTAGAAGGACCTGTACCATGGAACAGGAGGCACAGAGGTTAGGACAGGATCGCAAATAACAAAAAGCCTAAATATATAAAATTTTTTACCATTTCACATTTCTTTGGCAAAAGTTTTCTAAGTTGGTGAGTATGGTAAAATTAAAAGTTTCTTCAGGAGGCACTGGTTGTCTAGTGGGTATTGTGGCAGGCCACAGTGGAGAAGAATAACAGTTTCTTCTTCTTTAGGGAGGGATCTATTTTTGAGAAATTTAAAATGAGACACCCTAGAGGTGTTTTGGGATTTGGTTGAGATTCGTGGCTACCCATGGTTGTCCTCAGTCCCAGAGTGATCAGAGATGAGAATTGGCATCCTGCAACTCAATTTCTAGTCACCAGATTGATGGATAAAGTGGGGAGCATCCAGGACATCTCTGTGGAACCCCACACACTTGGAATGGATAAGATGTTTCTGAAAAAACTGCGATTATGGACAGAGAGCCTTGGAGGCAGAGAGAACTAAGGAGAGGCCAGAGGTAGAAGGACTTATCACACTGTGTGCTAAACTGAGTGGAAGGTTGGTGGTCCCTAGTCTTTCTCAGGAGAAAGGGAGAGGAGTGGTCCAAGAGGGCTCAAGCTCCTCCCAGATTTGGGCACAAAATTTAAAGTATCTAGCTGAGGAAGAAAGAGAAACAGAGCTGCAAAACTGAGCAAGAAAGTTTTATTGAAGCGTTTCTGGGCAAGGTTCACTGGTCCATGTGGCAGGGGTCAGGAAAGTCACTCTATTATGGCCATCCAGAAAAGTTTTATAGGGAAGGTTGAGGAACAAAGAAGGGAGTAATTTTATTCTGCATAACAAAGAGGGGAGGTAATGGATTAGTGGTTTTGATTTCTTCTTGGGGCATCAAATTTTCTGGTCATGTGACGTTCTGGTCATGTGACTCCTCGGTCATGTGACTGCTCAAAGCTCACCAACTTTACAAAAACTATTAGAGGAAAATATACTAAAATGTTTACAATGGTTGTCTCTTGGTGATGGGTATAGATTATTTTATTTTCTTCTCTTTGTTTTTCCCTGATTCCTAAATGCTCTTGAACATTTTTTTTATAGTGCACACTACTTTTAGAATAATAAAAAAAGTTAAAAAGTAGCAACATCTGAAAATATGAACTTGTGCAACCAATAACTTAAGAAAACAGTCACTTGATGAAAGAACATTTTAGATTACAAAGGGGTTCACAGTTCTGTGAATAAAATAGGCACTTGATAAGTATTTGCAAAATCAATTAATAAATAAGTTTAGTATGGGGTTTCCTCAGTGGCAGGCTCCCCAATGCATTTTAAATAAAATCAATTTACAAAAACATTATTTATACATTCCCTTCCCCCTTCTGCCAACACATCCTTTGTGGAAAAGTAAGAGCTCAGTGTCCGATGGCCTGGGGAACTGGCACCAGGCAAAGTGCTCGACCATTGTCTCCTTGCTCAGCCTTGTCTCCCACCCTGAATGGCCTGCCTCGAGGCTATAGATTAACTCCCATCTTATCTATTCATATTCCATAGGCTCCATGCATAGCCCCCCGCAGGGCCAAACTCTAAGAGACAAATTCCAGCTGCAACAGGCAGATATAAAAGACACAAGCCCCTACATTGAGTGCGGCTTCTAGGACTCGACCCCCCCGCCCGGAGTGCACCCAATAAAGCCTGATCCCTGTTTATTCGGCTGATTGGCTCTCCAGTCTCTTCTCTGTTTTATTCGGCGGCGCCCCCGATTCCTTACATCTGGTGCCGAAACCCGGGAGGAGGAATTGGCGACCCGGCCCACCCCAGGGCCGAGAGTCCCCCTCCTCTCCCAGCGCCGCCACCGATTTCCAGGCTCGGATCCGGAGTTGCCCTCTGAATACAACAGACTGTAAGTCATTTTTGGCTCTCTAAGGGTACTGGTTCTCCTCTCCGGGTCTCCTGTCCTAGACTTGGCCAAGCCAGGACGACCCCCGCTTCTCTCCGGGACTCCTTCGTCCCAGGGTAGAAGCTTCCCTTGGGGACGCCCATAGGGTTGCTTCTCACCCGATTCCGTCCGGGAACGAACGTTTGTCAGGGACGCCTTACAAACGTCTGCTCCCCGAGAATCAGTCCCCCTACTAAATTTGCCTCATGGGTAATTCCGAATCCAAGCCTGACCCCAAGACCCCTCTGGGAGGTCTACTCCAAAATTTCGCCAAATTGGGATACACTCAGACTCTCCGGAAGAAAAAATTAATCTTCCTATCCCAGGTCGCCTGGCCCCAATATACTCTAGACAATCAGTCGCGATGGCCCCCGATGGGCACCTTTGATTTCAATGTCCTTCGTGACTTAGATGACTTTTGCCGGCGCACAAAGAAGGGCTCTGAGATCCCTTATATTCAGGCCTTTTGGGACCTCCGTTCCCGCCCCGACCTGTGTTCCCACTGCTGTACCCTGCAGATCCTCCTGGCTCAGACAGCCCCTCATTCATCTAAAACTACCCCCACTGATTCTCCTCCCTACCCCCCTCCTGATGATCTCCCAGATCACCTAGCGCCGCCCCCGGTTCGCCAGCCTCCTCAGGACCCACCTCTCTCCTCTCCCACAGCCCCTCTTCCCGAGGATCCCCTTGGGTCCCCTGTCTCCGCTCATACTCGCTCCCAAGGGCCCTCTCTCCTTGCCCCTCTTCGAGAAGTCGCGGGCGCTGAGGGCCTTGTACGGGTTCACGTTCCCTTTTCCTTGCAAGACCTTTCCCAAATCGAGAGGCGCCTGGGCTCTTTTTTGGCGGAACCTTCCCTTTACATCCGTGAATTCCGCTATCTCACCCAGACATATGACCTGACCTGGCATGATATTCGGGTCATTTGCGCCTCCACCCTAACTCCTGAGGAATATGAGCGCATTTCTGCGGCGGCCCGGCAGCAGGCAGATAGGGACCACCTGGTGGACAATACTGTCCCCCTTGGCAATGAAGCGGTTCCCCAGGACGATCCTGCCTGGAATTATCAGGCCGGCCCTGGGTCTAACATCCCGCGCCGGAACCTCATGCTCCGATATCTCCTTCGAGGCATGGACACGGTTTCCAACAAGGTAGTCAACTATGATAAAATGAGAGAAATCACCCAGCACCCTGATGAGAACCCAGCTCTCTTCCTTAACCGACTTCAGGATGCCCTACTCAAATACACCCGCCTGGACCCGGGGTCCCCAAATGGGGCCACTGTCCTTGCCTCCCACTTCATTTCCCAGTCCACCCCTGATATCAGAAAGAAGCTCAAGAAGGTTGAGGAGGGCCCTGAAACTCCCATCCAAGACCTGGTAAAAATGGCCTTTAAGGTTTTTAATGCCCGGGAGGAGACGGCTGAAGCAGCCCGCAAGTCGAGGCTCCAGCAGAAGGTAAGCCTCCAAACCCAGGCTCTGGTAGCTGCCCTACGGCCAGCAGGGGACCCGAAAAGACACCAGGCCCCAAAAGGGGGACCTCGCTCGCCTCCAGGCGCCTGTTTCAAATGCGGCAAGGAAGGCCACTGGGCCAAAGCCTGCCCACAGCCCAGACCACCTACCAAGCCCTGCCCCCAATGCAAACAAATGGGACACTGGAAGTCGGACTGCCCGACCCTGGCTCAATCCTCAGCACCTCAATGCTGGGGAAATGAGACCCAGGATTTCCCAGCATTGGAGCTACTAGGGTTCATGGACGACTGAGGCAGCCCTGGTTCTGCGACTCCAGTCACCCTCGCCGAGCCCAGGGTCACGCTCCAGGTAGCGGGTAAGTCTATTTCCTTCTTAATAGACATGGGGGCTACCTACTCTGTCCTCCCCTCCCATTCGGGCCTCACTTTTCCTTCCCAGGTCTCGGTTATGGGAATTGATGGGCTCCCTACAACCCCCAAACGAACGGCCCTACTTAACTGCATCTTCGAAGGCTACCCGTTCTCCCATTCCTTTTTAGTAATGCCTGCCTGCCCAGTTCCACTCTTGGGGAGAGATATCTTATCTAAACTCCATACTACCATCTCTTTCCTCCCCCAGCAGCCCCATTTAATAGCTTTACTCTCTGGCCCTACCCAGGCTACTGCCTCAGCTTCCGCGGTCCAGCTCTTACCGGCAGTCCACCCTGGGGTCTGGGACACAAACACCCCCTCGGTTGCCTCACATCACGCCCCCATCCTCATCAAATTAAAAAACCCATCATCTTACCCCAATCGCCCCCAATTTCCCATCTCTCAGGCTCACCGACTAGGACTCCACCCCATTATATCTAAACTCAGAAGCCAGGGCCTCCTCATTCCTACCAACTCCCCCTGTAACTCCCCCATTCTGCCTGTTAAGAAACCCTCGGGGCAGTACCGCCTTGTCCAAGACCTTCGCATAATTAATTCAGCAGTCATACCCATCTCCCCTGTAGTCCCAAACCCCTACACCCTCCTCTCTCATATTCCCCCCCATACTACTCATTTCTCGGTTCTTGACCTAAAGGATGCTTTCTTTACCATCCCGCTACATCCTGATTCCTATTTTCTCTTTGCTTTCACCTGGGAAGATCCGGTCTCCAATATTTCCCAACAGTTAACATGGACTGTCCTCCCTCAAGGATTCCGAGACAGTCCACGCCTCTTTGGTCAGGCTCTTGCTCAGGACTTAAGGGAATGTGATCTGTCCCCATGCACTCTTCTCCAATATGTAGACGATCTTCTCATCTGCTCCCCCTCTGAAGGAGATAATATCTCAGCCACCACCACTCTCCTCAATTTTCTTTACACCAAGGGTTACCGGGTGTCTGCACAGAAAGCCCAGATCGCGACTCCCTCGGTGACCTATTTAGGGCTCCTTGTCACTCCGACACACCGGGCAATCACCTCCGACAGGTTGCAGGCCCTTAGGGACTTACAATCCCCGACCTCGGCAATGGAAATTCAGTCCTTTCTTGGGCTTATGGGGTTCTTCAGGCACTGGATCCCCAATTTTGCCCTCCTAGCCAGACCACTCTACCAGGCAGCCAGAGACACCCCCGAGGGACCCCTGACCTCCCCTAAGGAGGTCTGCCGGGCTTTCCAGACCCTCCTAGAGGCTTTGTGCTCTGCCTCAGCTCTTGCTCTCCCTAATCCCCAACGACCTTTTCTCCTCTATACAGACGAAAAACATCACTTAGCCATAGGGGTCCTGGTTCAGCCACTGGGCCCCACCCTGATCCCTGTTGCTTACCTCTCAAAGCAGCTGGACCCCACTGTTCGCAGATGGCAGCCTTGCCTCCGGGCCCTCGCAGCAGCGGCAGAACTCACCACGGAGGCTCTGAAGATCAACCTGCAACAGCCTCTCCAGGTTGGATCGAGGCCCTCCCAACCGCCTCAGAGACTGCAGAAACCGTAGCCACTCACCTACTGAAAGACATCATCCCTCGCTTTGGGCTGCCAAACTCCATACAATCAGACAACGGGCCAGCTTTCATCTCCAAGGTCACTGAAGCGGTCTCGGTCTCTCTTGGCATCAAATGGAAACTACATGCAGCCTATCACCCCCAGTCCTCGGGTAAGGTTGAGCGGGCCAACGGCCTCATCAAGGAACATCTAACCAAACTCAGCCTGGAACTCCGACAGTCCTGGCCTGACCTGCTACCCCTGGCCCTTACCCGTCTTCGAGCCGCGCCTCGGGGACCCTCTCACCTCAGTCCATTTGAACTTCTATACGGAAGACCCTTCCTCCTTCCTACTCCGTCTATAGACTCCCCACCCCCTCTGGCCTCATACCTGCCCTACCTCTCCCTCCTTCGCTCCCTCCTCCGAGAACATGCTAACCGTACCCTTCCTAAACCTGGACCTGACCTGGGATCAGAGCTCTCCCAACCCATTTCACCTGGAGACCGAGTACTAATCAGGACCCTCTCTCCCCGACCCCTACACCCTAAATGGGAGGGGCCATACACCGTTGTTCTGACTACTCCCTCTGCAGTTAAGGTGTTGGGGATCTCTGCCTGGATCCATCTCTCTAGGATAAAGAAAGCCCCGGTTCCAGAAGAGCAATGCTGCTTCTATCTTAACCAGTCAGGCCTCGTCCAAAATGCTGCCAATAACTTAAAAGAAAGAGCACAACGCATTTGGGAAAGGCGAGATCAATCTTGGAGCACCTGGTTCGATTCCAACTGGGCACACAGGGTTTTGCCGCTTATGGGTCCCCTAACTCTCCTTTTTCTAGCCTTAGCCTTCGGACCCTGTCTCCTGCGACTACTCTCCTCCCTACTACAAAACCGACTGAAGGCCTTCACCAGCCAGACGGTGCACGAGATCATGATGCTAAGCCATTATCAACCTCTCGCCAGATCCTCAGGCCCGGATCATGCCGACATGGGCCCCCTCCCCTAACGCCGCCCCTGTCCAGCTCGAAGTAGCCAGAAAGACATCTGCGCCCCTTTGTCATTATCACAGAGTCGGGAATGTCCGATGGCCTGGGGAACTGGCACCAGGCAAAGTGCTCGACCATTGTCTCCTTGCTCAGCCTTGTCTCCCACCCTGAATGGCCTGCCTCGAGGCTATAGATTAACTCCCATCTTATCTATTCATATTCCATAGGCTCCATGCATAGCCCCCCGCAGGGCCAAACTCTAAGAGACAAATTCCAGCTGCAACAGGCAGATATAAAAGACACAAGCCCCTACATTGAGTGCGGCTTCTAGGACTCGACCCCCGGAGTCTGTGAACCCGCCCGGAGTGCACCCAATAAAGCCTGATCCCTGTTTATTCGGCTGATTGGCTCTCCAGTCTCTTCTCTGTTTTATTCGGCGGCGCCCCCGATTCCTTACACTCAGATGTGACTAAATGTTTTGCTTCCTGCTCTGTCACTGCTCATTGCCTTCCCACTGTACCCTGCCCCAGCCTTAGTTTACTGAACTAAAAAGCAAAACAACAGCCACCTGCTAGCATGATGTTTTAAAGGTTTTGAAGAACTTTTAGAAAGTGTAAACTTCTTTCATAGAGTAAGAGTATAATAATTAAGAGTCTATGTAGATATAAATATTAGGGGAAAAAAAAAGTACTTAAAATATTTATTTGTACTTATGAATACCTAACAAAAAATTGCACCACACAGAAATGTACAACTCAGTAAATTACCATATCAATGTAAAAACATTTATTTTTTTAATTAATTAATTTATTTTTGTTACAGATGTTTCTCCTTTTCCCCCCCCACTTATTCCACCCTATTCCTCCCTTCCAGCCCTGTCCTCATCTTTGTTCTCCATGTCCATTGTTCATGTATACATGCATATAAGTTCTGTGGTTTATCTCTCCCCCACCACCCCTTCTTAAGGGAATTGTCAGTCTATACCCCACTTCCACATCTCTGGGACTACCTCATTCTTCAGACTGTTATGTTCATTATATTCCACAAATAAGTGAGATCACATGATACTTGTCTTTCTCTGTTTGGCATGTTTTGCTTAAGATAATACTTTCAAGTTTCCTGCATGGTGTCTCAAAAGATAAGAGATTTTTCTTTCTTACACTTGAATAGTATTCCATTAGGTACATGTCCCACAGTCTTTTGTCCACTCATCTACTGATGAACACTTGAATTGTTTCCATATCTTAGCTATTGTAAATAATGCTGCTATGAACATAGGGATAAATATATACTTTCTAATTGGTGTTTCAGGCTTCTTAGGGTATATTCCTAGAAGTGGGATCACTGGGTCAAATGGAAGTTCAATTTTTAATTTTTTGAGGTAACACCATATTGTTTTTCATAGTGGCTGCACCAGTCTGCATTCCCACCAATAGTGTATTAGAGTCCCCCTTTTTCACACCCTCGCCAACACTTGTTGTTTGATGATTTTTTGATGGCACCCATTCTGACAGGTGTGAGGTGACCTTGTTGTTGTTTTAATTTGCATTTCCCAGATTATTAGTGATGTTGAGCATTTCTTCATATGTCTCTTAGCCATTAATATGTCCTGTTTGGAGAGGTGTTTATTTAGTTCCTCTGACCATTTTTTGATTGGGCTCTTTGTCTTCTTCCTGTTGACTTGTATTAGCACTCTATATATTTTGGAAATTAATCCCGTATTTGAAATATCATTGGCAGTTATGCTCTCCCATACAATGGGTTGCCTTTGAATTTTGATGATTGTATCTTTTGCTGTGCAGAAGCTTTTTAGTTTGATGTAGACCCATGTGTATATTTTCTTCTTTGTTTCTGTTGCCTTAGGTGATTTATCAGTAAAAATTCAGCTGCTTTTGATGGCTGAAATTTTGTTGCCTACATTTTCTTGTAGGATTTTTATGAATTCATGAGTCACATTTAAGTCTTTTATTTATTTTGAGTTTATTCTTGTGTATGGTGTAAATTGATGGTCTATTTTCATTTTTTTGCATGTAGCTGTCCAATTTTCCCAACACCATTTATTAAAGAGGCTCTCTTTACTCCATTGTATGTTCTTGCCACCTTTGTCACATATTAATTGAGCATGTTTTCTTGGGTCCATTTCTGGGTTCTTTATTCTGTTCCACAGGTCTATATACCTGTTCTTGTGCCAGTACCAGGCTGTTTTGATTACAGTCACTTTGTAGTATAACCTGAAATCTGGTAATGTGATTTCTCCATCTTTGTTCTTCTTTTTCAAGATTGCTGTGGCTATTTGGGCCTTTTTTAGTTCCATATGAACTTTTGAAGTATTTGTTCTAGTTCTCTGAAGTGTGTCGTTGGTATTTTTATGGGGATTGTACTGAATCTATAGATTACTTTGGGTAGTATGCAAATTTTAATGATGTTAATTCTTCCAATCCATGAACAAGGTATGAGCTTCCAGTTTTTTATATCTTTCTTTATTTCTTTTTTCAACAACCTGTAGTTTTCTGTGAATAGGTCCTTTATTTCTTTGGTTAAATTTATTTATAGGTATCGTAAGTTTTTTGCCACGATGATAAATGGATTTGTTTTTTTAGTTTCTGTTTCTGTGAGTTTATCACTAGTGTATAAGAGGGCCATCGATTTTTTATGTTAATTTTGCATCCTGCTACGTTGCCAAATTCATTTACTAAGTCTAATAAATTTTTGATGGCGTCTTTGGGGTTTTCTACATAGAGTATTATGTCATCTGCAAATAATGACAGTTTCCCTTTCTCCTTTCCCATTAGAATCCTTTTATTTATTTTTCTGTCTGATTGCTGTAACTAAGACTTCCAGTACTATGTTAAATAAGAGCGATGAAAGTGGGCATCTTTGTCTTGTTTCTGTTCTAAAAAGAAGTGGTTTTAAATTTTGTCCATTAAGTATGATGTTGGCTGTAGATGTTTCATATATGGCCTTTATTATGTTGAGATATGATCCCTCTATTTTAGATTGCTGAGAATTTATATCAGAAATGGTGCTGGATTTTGTCGAATGCATTTTCAGCATCTATTGATATGATCATATGATTTTTATCTTTCATTTTGTTTATGTGGTGTATCACATTTATTGATTTGCGAATATGTACCAGCCTTGCATACCTGTGATGAATCCCACTTGGTCATGGTGAACAATCTTTTTGATATATTGCTGGGTCCGATTTGCTAGTATATTGTTCAGGATTTTTGCATCTATGTTCATCAGGGATGTTCGCCTGTAGTTTTCTTTCCTTGTAGTGTCTTTTTCTGGTTGTGGAATTAGAATTTTGCTGGCCTCATAAAAGAAGTTTGGAAGTCCTTTTTCTTCTTGAATTTTTTGAAATACTTTGAAAGGAATGGGTATTAGTTCTTCTTTGAATGTTTGGTAAAATTTGCTTGTGAAGCCGTCCGGGCCTGGGCTTTTGTTTGCTGGGAGAGTCTCAATTACATCTTCAATTTCTTCTGTTATTATTGGTCTGTTCAAGTTTTCTATCTCTTCATGATCCAGTTTTGAAAGACTATGTGTTTCTAGAAATTTGTCCATTTCAGTTAGATTGTCAAATTTGTTGCCATAAAACTGATCATAATATTTGTTAACTATCCTCTTTATTTTGTGTTGTCAGTTATTATTTTTCTTCTTTTATTTTTGATTTTGTGTATTTGGGTTCTCCTTTATTGTTCCTTGGTGAGTCTAGTTAAGGGTCCATCAATATTGCTTATCTTTTCAAAGAATGAGTTCTTTGTTTCATTGATCCTTTGAATTTTTTTTTTTTTGTCTCCATGTCATTTATTTCTGCTCTGATCTTTACTATTTCCTTTCTTCTGCTTGCTCTGGGGTTTTCTTTTTGTTTGTTTTCTGGTTCTTTAAGTTGTGAGGTTAGGTGGTCTATTAGAAATTTTTCTTGCTTCTTGAGGTGGGCCTGTAGTGCTATGAACTTCTCTCTCAGAACTGCTTTTGCTGCATTGCATAGATTTTGTGTTGTTGTGTGTTCATTTTTATTGGTTTCCAGGAAGTTTTTAATTTTTTCTTGATCTCCATGGTAACCTATTTATTGTTCAATCACATGCTATTTAACGTCCATGTGTTCAAATGTCTTTGCATATTCATCTTGCAATTGATTTTTAGTGTCATTCCATTCTGATCAGAGATGTTTGATATAGTTTCAATCTTCTTAAACTTGTAGAGACTCATTTTGTGACCTAACATGTGGTCTATCTTTGTGAATGTTTCATGTGCACTTTGGAAGAATGTGAATTCTGCAGTTTTGGGTGTAATTTTCTGTAGATATCTATTAAATCCATTTGATCTAGCACTTCATTTAGAGTCTGTGTTTCTTTCTTAATTTTTTGTCTAGAAGATCTATCCAGTGATGTCAATGAGGTGTTGAATTCCCCTGCTATAATTGTATTGCTATTGATTTCTTCTTTGAAGTCCTCCAGAAAAATTTTAAATCATGTTGGTACTCCTATATTGGGTGCATACATGTTTACCAAGGTTATATCTTCCTGTTGGATAGATTCTTTCAATATTATGTAGTGGCCTTCTTCGTCTCTTGTTTTGGTCTTTATTTTGAAATCTACTTCATCAGATATGAGTATTGCTACCTCAGCTTCTTTTTTTCTGTTTGCTTGAAAGATTTTTTTCCATCCCTTCACTTTCAATGTATGTGAGGCTTTTGTTGTGAAATGAGTCTCTTGTAAATAACATATATGTGAGTCATGCTTTCTTAACCAGTCAGCTACTCTGTGTCTTTTTATCAGAGCATTCACACCATTAATATTTAAGGTGTTAATTGATATGTACTTATTTATTGCCATTTGTGTTTAATGTGGTTCTATTTTTCTTCCAATTTCTTCTACTATTTACAGCAGTCCTTTTAGCATATCTTTCAGTGCTGATTGGTGTTAATATATTCTCTTAGCATTTTTTTTTTTTTTTTTTTTGGTCTGGAAAGCTTTTTATTTGACCTTCTATTTTGAATGATAGCCCTGTTGGATGGAGTAGTCTTGGATTCAAATCCTTGTTCTTCATGACCTTGATTACTTCATGCCACTCCCTTCTGGCCTGTAGTGTTTCTGTCGAGAAGTCAGCTGAAAACCTTATGGGGTTTTCTTTGTAGGTAACTTGTTGTTTATCTCTTGCTGCCTTTAGGATTCTCTCTTTGTCTTTAATTTTTTGTCATTTTAATTACTATATGTCTTGGTGTGGGCCTGTTTGGGTTCTTCTTACGTGGGGTTCTCTGTGCTTTGTGAACTTGAATGACTTTTTTTTTTACCAACGTAAAAACGTTTTCTGTCACTATCCTCTAATATATTCTCTAACCTTTACCCATTTTCTTTCTCTTTGAGGACTCCTATGATGCAAATGTTATTGTGTTTCCAGTTGTCCCACAATTCTCTTAAGCTATCTTCTTGTTTTTTAATTGTTTTTTTTTTTTGGTTTTCTGATTGGTTGATTTTATTCTACCCTGTCCTCTAATTGACTGATCCAGTCCTCAGTTTCCTCTACTCTGCTGGTTAGTCCTTCCAATGTGTTCTTAATTTCTGTTATGTCATTCTTCATTTCCATTTGGTTGGTTTTCAGTGTTTCTATATATTCACTCATGGTGCTAATGTCCTTACTCATGCTGTTGAGCTTCCTCAAGATCATGGCTCTGAACTCTACCGCTGATAATTTGTTTAACTGCATTTTATATATTTCATCTTTGATAGAGTTCTTTTGTTCTTCCATTTGGGATTTGTTTCTTTGTTTCACCATTTTGGGTATCTCAATGGGTTTTGGAGCCAGCCATATTTCCCCTGTGGGTGTTGGTGTTCTGCTATTTGTGGCTCCCTTTACCGGGTTTGGATAGCCTGGGTGGGCCTATGTTGAACACCAGTTTCAAGTCTTACTTTCCTAGCTAGAGATACAAGCACAGGAAAGGTTCAGTTATCCTCTAGCTTTTTTTCTGGAGGCTAGTAGTCTTAGTTACTCAGTGCCTTGGAATGTAGCCCTGGGGTTCTGCATAAAATGATTTCCAGAGGGTAGAATAGATGCTGGTTGTTAATGAGTCTCAGGTGAGAAAGGCTGAGTCTTGGGGAGGGGGGTGACTGCTGCTTTTCCCACAGCTTGGGGAAGGAGCACACTGTCCACCATCCTTTATGGCTGCAACTCAGCAAAACTCTGATTGCCCTCCAAATCCAGGCTGTCCCCACAGAGTTTCAGCTCAGTCTGCCTTCCTTCTGCCATAGCCCACAGGTGAGTGGCTGTGGCTATTTTAGTGCTCTGTCTTGGCTCTTTGCACTGTGCAGCAAGTTTAATCTTTATTCCCTAAGAGTGCTGCTCACTGCTGACTGCTGCTGTCTGTGGGCTCCCAGCCCACCAACCTCTCATGCCTTTGCAGATCCTACAAATGTTGATGGTTATATGGTCCTGTCCTGCTGCTTTACTGTTTTTTCCCATGATTTGTCTTTATTTTAGTTGTCATTCCCTTTTGGTCCTGGAAAATTGTCTGTGTAGCTTCCATTTACTTTTCCTTCATTTTCACATCCAGTATGCCTATCTTGTGTGCAGCTGGGTTGCACAGGTCTCTCTGGTTCCCTTGCACCCTGAAGGTCCTGTGTGTGACTGGATTGCACAGTCCCTTTTGGGACCTGGCTTTATGCCTATGTTATGGGCTGCTGGGTCTCACAGGCCTCCTGGTGCTTTAGCACCCCACAGGTCCCTCAGGGAACTGGATTGCACAGTCCCTGCTGGGTCGCACAGGCCTCTCTCATACCCCTGCACCCAGCAGGTCCCATGGGCAGGCAGCTGGATCACACCAGTTCCTCTTGGGCTTCATCTTTCCACCACTCTTTTGGGCTCTGATCTCCCATCACTCTTGTGAGCTGCTGGACCACACAGGCCTCTGTGGAGCCCCAGGTCCCACTGCTGGTCGCTGGGGAGTGCTTCTGCCCCATGGAGCTCAACTCCTGCTCAGCTTTTGCTGTAGTTTTGGGGGATGGGTCTCAGCTGCTTGTCTGTGCTTCTGTTGCCTGTGGATGGATGTCTGCTCCAATGTAAGAAACATTTAAATCTGTGAAAAATTTTGTAAGCTTATTTGAGCCAAAACTGTCAACAATTGCCAAGAAGCAAAACCTCAGTGAATTGAGATAATGCTCTAGAGCATGGCAGTTTTGCACCTAATTTTATACATTACCATCAAAAAAGGAGACATAAGTGGGTTACATAAAATCCATTGGTCAGATTTAGTATGTGGCCCCCTTTCATTCACATGTCCTTTTTGGGTCGTAAATTAATCCAAGGATGCACTGATGACCAAACTTTTGGTTTTATAATAAGGTTCCATGGTGCTAGAAAGGCTCATTCCTAGGAAGTCTCAATGTTAGTGTTTGTGTTGCCGAACATGGTGGACCACTGTGGATGGGACAAGACCATAACCCTAGATGGCATTCAAGGTAGAATTATTATTATTTAAAATAAAAAGGCAGGTGAATTGGAGGAAGTCAGATCCTATATGGCCTTATTAAAAAATATTCTAGATCATTTTTAACTTTTAAGCTCTCATGATCCAGTCTTTTTGCTGTTTGCCTTAAGTTTTGTTTTTCTTCATTTAGTATAACATTTACATACCAAAAACAAAAGCAACAATATTATATCAGTAACACCAATTAAGAAGAGAAAATGTTTAATACTAGGCAAGGAAAGGTTTAAAGAGAACAAGCATCCCAGCCAACTAAATTTTTTTACATTTATTATCATATTTTTTATTAAACTAATTATGCTTTTCTTCTTTATCCACTGTCACTTGACCTTATAATATGTTTGGCCAGATGAATTAAGACTGTCTACTATTTTATTATCCAGAAGTTCTAATTTTTCTTCTGGCCAGTTAGATTCCATAAAAATGACTTCATGGGGAAGATAAAGTTTAATTTTCCAATACATTTTAAAATGGAAATCCATTGATATTTTTTCTGGTTTCATGGACATTCAGTCACAAGAGCATGGCTGGTGAGTCCAAGAATAAAATATACAATGACAGATAAGACAGGCTGCTGCAAGACTTTTTTCATCATATCTAATATTTTTCTTACCTTTTTAAAAATAATTCATTTCTATAACTATATATTATATATCTAGATTAGATCCACATATAATTCTACCAGGGGAATTATCAATGAGGTGTTCTTGGAAGTATTTGCCTATGATAGGTCCATTATAATAAATATATCCAGAAAAAATATACCGAAGCCCATTTTAATAGTAGGATAATACCAATGTGTAGCCAAAAAAGTGTTAACAATTTCAATCCATTGAGAATATGCTTCCTGGCATTTGTCAACAGTTTGGACTCAAATCAATTCAAAAAATTCTTTATAGGTTTGATTTCTTACATTGACAGAGCCATACTTGATTTGTATTTTCTTTTTAACCAAAATATTCATCTTAAGTTTCTTTGTTACTTTCTTTTTTGTTTTATTTTAAATATTCAATTGGAAGCCATTCAATAAAACAGAGAGAACTCTCTCAAATACATGAGCCATTATGCCTCCCCATTTGGGAGGAAGACCACACTAGATATCAGGTACAAATGGAGAATGCATCATGTGCATATGCTGGGCATCCCTTCTTCTGGGATGCTGCCTTGGAAATAGGTTCGCTGTGGGGGGTCCAGGTGCTCCCCATTGATTCCAGATGCTCCCCGTTGATTCCACAGCCTGAGCAAACACCGGGTCTGTGCAGGAACTCAGCTCCTTGTTCCCAGAGGAACCTGTAGAACTATAATGAGGAGGCAACCACCAGTGAGACAACATAACAGCTTCCTCCTGATCATATTTGAGATTTCACCAAAATTCTACTCTGGGACAAAATAGAAGAAAACACAATATCAAATATCAGGTTATACTACTAAGCCACTGTAATCAAAACAGCCTGGTACTGGCACAAGAACAGGTTTATAGATTAATGGAACAAAACAGAGAACCCAGAAATTGACCCAAGACATTATGCTCAATTAATATTTGACAAAGGTGGCAAGAGCATACAATAGAGTATAGACAGCCTCTTTAATAAATAGTGTTAGAAAAATTAGAAAGCTACATGCAAAGTAATAAAACTAGACTACCAACTTACACCATAAATAAAAATAAACTCAAAATATGTGTCTTAAATGTGACTTGTGAATCCATAAAAATTCTAGAAGAAAATGTAGGCAACAAAATTTCAGACATCACATGCAGCAGAATTTTTACTAATAAAATGCCTAAGGCAAGAAAAACAATAAAAATATTATATATGGGACTACATAAAAAAAGAAAAAGCTTCTGCATAGCAAAAGAAATAAACCCACTATATGGGAGGGCATAATTGCCAACAATATATTAGATAAGAGGTTAATTTCTAACATATATAGAGTACTCATACAACTCAACAAAAGGAAGACAAAGAACCCAATTGAAAAATGGGCAGAGGACCTAAATAGACACCTCTCCAAACAGGACAAACAAATGGCCATGAGACATATAAAAAAATGCTCAACATCACTAATCATCAGAGAGATGCAAATTAAAACAACAATGAGGTATCACCTCACACATGTTAGAATTGCTGCCATCAACAAATCATCAAAACAACAAGTGCTGGCAAGGGTGTGGAGAAATAAGGACTCTAGTCCACTGCTGGTGGGAATGCAGACTGATGCAGCCACTACAAAAATCAATATGGTGTTTTTTCCAAAAATTAAGAATTTAACTGCCATTTGACCCAGTGATCCCACTTCTAGGAATATATCCTAAGAAGCCTGAAACCCCAAACTGAAAGAATGTATGTACCCTATATTCATAGCAGCAGTATTTACGATTGCTAAGATCTGTAAACAGTCCAAGTGTCTATCAATAAAGGAGTGGATAAAATAGCTGTGGTACATATTCACAATAGAACATTATGCAGCTGTAGGAAAGCAAGGTCTCTTATCTTTTGAAATAACATGGAGGGACCTGGAGCATATTATGCTTAGCAAAATAAGCCAATCAGATAAAAACAAATGCCACATGATCTCACTTATTTGTGGAATATAATAAACAAAACAAAAAAAAGCTGATGAACAAAACAAACCCAGAGACATAGAAAGGAGTACAGTTTAAACTGACAAACTTCAGGATAGGTGAGTGATGGGGAGGGATGAGATAAACCAAAGAACTTATATGCATGTATGTGTAACCAATAGACATAGACAACAATGCTTAGGGGCAAAGTGAGTGGGATAGGGAGGAGGGTGTCTGGGGGTAAAAAAGAAGAAACATCTGTAACAAAAATAAATTATTTAATAATAAAAAGACAATGCAAAATACATTCTTCTCTGGGCCTTTAGGTAAGCATGGTTTTCTATTGACCTAAGACTCACTACTAGATTTTCAGCACATTTCACCTTTAATCCTGTGGGTATATTCTATTTTATAAAAGAGAACACTACCAACTCAGGTTGTTGGCAGGACCTCAATACTTTTCAAAGAGCAGAAATTTCAGTAGGTTACATCTATTAGACATTGTGTCTGGCTAGCAAATGGCTGTCAGAAATTGTGCTGTTCTCGTCCTCTCAGAAGGTAAGGAGGAATGCTGAGGAGTGAGTAAAGACAGAGCAAATAAAGGGCATGAGGGAGAGAAGAGAGCTGATGGTAGATAACTCCTCAACCAGTGGGGTCTACAGGTATCAACAAACAAGAGCTAAACCAGCATCATCAGTGTGCCACCTGGACAAGGAGGAGCATAGAAATTTATCAAGTTTCAAGAGCCTGGTCTAAAATCTGGATTCCAAGCATTACCACTAGAGGAAAGGGGCTATCATGATAAAGAAGTTGTTGACCTCAGAGTGAATATTCAGGAGAATACAGAACATGTTGAGACCCAAGAACATGACTACCTTGAGAAAGTTAATTATGATATAATTGTATCTCCTGTGTGTTACATAACAATACCTTCTTTGCCATAACACAGGCTCTTTTATCTTATTATGTTAGCACAAAGAAAAACATAGGAAAAGGCATTTTTATAGAACAAAACAATTCTTGTCACAAAGACAAAGTTACTAATTTGCTCAAATGCCAAATGAATTACAAGTGAGGATTAAAATCATTTTAGCCAGTGAACTGCTTACAACTTCACCAATTTGTTTACAGTTTATAAAATACTTTTAAAGAAAAGTTCTTAAAAATTATACTGGTAATATTCAGAGGGATTCACCAAAGCCCTACTTTAAGACTGGTAACTAGACCCACTTTTAGAACTCTTGTATTCTTTTTAGATACTCAGCATCTGAACCCTTTTCTGTTAAGAAATTTTACCAGAGATGTAATGGGCATCTTCTGAGATTTTTAGCTTGGACATAGACCCTTATATTTGGAAACTTTGGAAAACCATCTTTTGAAAGGGTAAATGCATTTGGTAATAAGAGAGTTGTATTGTGTCCCTAGCAAATACACATGTACATTTAAATATGTGAAAGTGTGAAAAATAAAGTGCATGCTGATAGGGGCAGTCAAAGATGATATAGTAAAGAAAATCTGTTTGATTTACTGCTTAGTAAGTAAATCACTCTCTGCTATGGACTGAATGTTTTGGTTCCCTTGTCCCTCAACAAATAAATATATTGGAGCCCTAACCCACAATGTGACAGTATAAGGAGATGAGGTCTTTGGGAGGTGATTGGGTCCTGAGGATGGAGTTTTCATAAAGGAAATTAATGTCCTTAGGAGAAGAGACACAATAGGGATGATCACTCTCTCTACCATGTGAGGACTTAGCAAGAAGGCAGCAGTCTACAAACTAGGAAGAGAACACTCATTAGGAACCAATTTGGCCAGCACCTTGATCTCAGACTTCCCAAAATCCAGAACTGTGAGAAAATAAATGTTTGTTTTCTAAGCCACCCAGACAATGGTATCTTTGTTATAGCAGACAGGGCTAAGACACCCTCTGATGAGTGAAAAATCACCACCTAATGAGTTTTGGCAGGAGGCAGACTCTATTAACTACTTAGAATCACCTAAGAACCCAGAATCTTCCTTCCCATCCTTATTCAGAGCTGGAAAAGACATGTGACCCAGGATCTGCTAGACCAAATGCACATATGGGGAAGAGGGACTTGGTTCCATGTTTTATAGCAGGATTATGGATGTGGTGTCCAGAGATTTAGCTCTGAAAATAGTCCTGTAGATATTTTTATAATATTGTGGGATACTCATTATCATTTTAACAAGCTCTGTTTCTTAGTAAATGAGATAAAGTTGGTTCCTGAGCTTTCTAAGTAAGTAGACAGATAGCAAGACTATGAAAATAGTAACATGCTATGTAGTGATTAAAACTACATTGTCTTCCAAGATAAAACAATATTCTTTAACTCTGAAAATCTAGACATTTTTCTTAAAATCTGTTGTTGTTGTTGTTGTTGTTGTTGTTGTTTTTTAAGAGAAGACCTAGGTACGAATTTGTCATATCACCATACCAAATAAGATATATAGATTGGATGACATTGACTAAAATAAAAATTGTTTGAAAATTTAAAAATACAAACAAGACTTTCAAAAGCAGCCCCACAAGTTTATGTTCTCCCTTTCTCATTAAAATCTCTCAGAAATAGCATAAAAATAAAACTTTACCTTGATCACAACTTGGATTTATCTGAAATGCCAAATCAAAAAAGTGAAGCATTAAAAATAGCAATGAATTTGAGCATGAATGTGGGATAAAACAAAGACAGTGCCCTTGGTTGCAGGTACCAAAAATAGTTGACAAGGTTCATGTATACAAGTGAGAAACAAAATCTTTAACTGTAAGACCAAAATAATTTTTAATAAAAAAAAAATATATGATCTTCTCTGTACTCAGTTTGGTCTGAAAAATAGTGGGCTAAGCTCCACAATCAGCCCTGAGCAGAGAGAAAACATATTTGCAACAAACTACCTGGTCATATGATCACATGAAAAGGAGAAACTACTTTATGACCAGACCTACATTGGTCTGCACTGATGGGTAGGGACAAGTCAACACTAAAAATGCCCACACAGGTTGACAAAAATGATGTCAGAGTGAATGTAAGCTACACAGTCCATCACCCAGGACCAAACTGAAATTATAACTAAAATAAAAACAAGTCATTGAGAAAAAACAACCGAAGAGCTGCTGAAGAGAATCATTATAATCAGGTACATAAAGATGATCCCAAATTGAGACTGGTAGGAGCTGTGAAGGTGCAAGGGTGCTGGATAGATGCCCTTGGGCAACAGCTAAGGGCTGGCTTAGCTGTGAGCATATCCCTCAGAGAAGTCAGCGTTTAAAACCCCAAGCTGGCTCCTCAACACAAAGTGACAGAAGAGGGAAAGGAGTCCACATAACACCT
Source organism: Molossus molossus (assembly GCF_014108415.1). Classification (NCBI taxonomy): domain Eukaryota; kingdom Metazoa; phylum Chordata; class Mammalia; order Chiroptera; family Molossidae; genus Molossus; species Molossus molossus. The sequence goes on along the minus strand of NW_023425399.1, from coordinate 55,097,108 downwards.
AGCTGAGAAAATCACCAGAGCAGAGGTTTGCTCTGGCAGGGAGAGGAACAAGGAATACCAGCATTTTCCTAAAGAGCCAGTGCACTAAATCATAGCTCTAGTCACTCACCTTGGGCTCCAGCAGAGAGAGGGTGGACTGGTCTGAAACTTTGTGAAGAGAGTCAGAAGAAAGAGCTTGGAAGAAGGCCATCAGGAGTTTTATGGTGAATTATTCTCTCATAGGACAGTAGCCATCATCCTCATAGAACCCCTTTCCAGAGTCCATGGAAGAAACAACTGCCCCTCCCTCAGGAATTTAACACCACCTGAGCCAGGGAGATGTTGCCTAAAGCTCATTAGTAACTAGAGATTACCAGTCAGAAAGGAGCCAAAAAAAATCTTCTGAAATATTTGAAATTTGGTCAGTGTTGGGGATCATGACTTTAAGGACAGAGCTGTGAAGATTGAGGCCTGAGTTCATATGCTGAGACTCTCTCCCGTGGTTTAAGTAGCCATCTCTCTCAAGTAACCCCATCAGAGAGGTTTTAGCCAGGGGGAGCAATAACTACCCCTTGCATGGAAATTTAACACTAACCTGTGGCTCTAAGGACCTAGCTGTGAAGGCAAAGGCCTGGAACCCTGTGCTGAGCCAATAACCCACAATGAAGAAAACACTTTGTTATCAATACAACTTTACTCCAGAAGAAAGCAAATGCCCCACCTGCTGGAAATTTTCTTACCCTATCCAACTGAGGCATTTTCATTCAGCTGAGGCTCATTAAGTAATTGAGACTAATAAAATGCAAGCAAAAGTTCTCAAATAATTGAATCATTACTTGGCCTATGACTTTACCCAGGAAAGTAATACTAGACATTTGGATTTAATGTTGTTTCTTTCATACTCATAAAAACCCAGTAGAGAGAGCCAAAATCATGAAATACCAACACTCACAGGAAATATTTGGCAGGCTCCAAAACCCACTGAGACAACCAAAATGGTAAAACAAGAAATAAATCTCAAATAAAAGAAAAAAAAAAAAATACTCCAGAAGAAAAAAAAAGAAAATGGAATTCAGCATGTTATCAAAAGTAGAGTTCAGAGTAATGATTATGAGGAAGTTCAACCGAATGAGTAGAGATACAGAAACAATGAAAATCAACCAATTAAAAATGAAAAACCACCAAGTGGAAATAAAGAATGACATAGCAGAAATAAAGAACACATAGAAAGAAATAAACTGATCATAAGAGGTAAGATGGCAGTGGGCAGGAACAAAGGAAGGGTGAGTGTGTGAAAGTGAGCTAGTGTGTGAGACAGTGTGAGTGGAAGTAAAGGTGGATGACCAAACTTTTGCAGTGCAGAGGACGCAGAGCAGAAGGTTCCTGTGCTGTGGATATGAGTAGCTGGCTCCTATGTAAGTGGCTACTCAGGGCACTTCTCCCTGCACCAAGGGGAGGTCCCACCATTTTGGAAGATCCTGTGTCTTCCCTGAGAAAAGGAAATGGGAGAGGCTAGGGCCAAGCAAACTGAGCCCACCAGCACAACTGGCACCATCGGACCAGTGAACACTCTGTGTCAACACAGACCAGTGCAGAGTAGTGGAGCTCCCAAGGTGCCGATCTCAGAAGCTGCAGACAGCTGGGAGCCCAGCACCATCCCCCACAGTAGCAGCCCCAACAGAGTCCAGATATACCCCCAGCAACAAAGGCTATAAAGAAGATATCCATTCTCAGGCAACAGAAGCACAGACCAGCAGCTGGGACCCATCCTCAAAAACTAGAGCAAAAGCTGAGCAGGAGTTGAGCCCCGTGGGGCAGCAGCACTCCCCAGCCACAAGCAGTGGAAGGAACCTGGAGCTCCACAGAGGCCTGTGGGGTGCAGCAGCTCACAAGAGCACTGGGAAGCCGAACCAAAGAGAGACTGATGCAATCCACCTGCCCGCCCACAGGACCTGCAGGGTGCAGAGTCACCAGTGAAACCTGTGTGACCCAGCAGAGACTGTGCCATCCAGTTACCCACAACACATGCGGGGTGCTGAAACACCAGAGAATCCTGGGCGATCCAGCAGGGACTTTGCGATCTAGTTACCTGCGGGCCCTGCAGGGTTCTGAAGCAACAGAGAGGCCTGTGTGTCCCAGCATAAATTGTGCCATCCAATTACCCATGGGACCTGCAGAGTGCTGAAGCACCAGAAAGTCCTGTGCCACCCAGCAGGGACTGTGCAATCTAGTTACCCATGGGACCTGTGGGGTGCTAAAGCACCAGAGAGGCCTGTGCGACCCAGAAGGTACTGTGGTATCCAGTTACCCATGGGACCTGAGGGGTGATGAAGCACCAGAAAGGCGTGTGCAACCCAGCAGAAACTGCGCAATCTAGTTACCCAAGGGATCTGCAGGTTGCTGAAGCACTATAGAGGCCTGTGAGAACCAGCAGCCCGTACCATAGGCATAGAGCCAAGTCCTCAAAGGGACTGTGCGATCCATTTACCCGTGGGACTTGCAGGGTGTGGGGGCACCAGAGAGGCCTGAGCGACCCACCTACAAACAAGATAGGCCTAGAGGATGTGAAATTGGAGGCAGAGTGAATAAAAGATACACAGACAATCTCCCAAGACCAAATGGGAATTACAACTAAAGTTTAAAAAAAAAAAAAAATCCTTGGAAAAAAAGCAACAGAAAAGCAGCAGGACAAGACCATATAAGCAGGGATACTGATAGGATCTGCTGAGGTGTGAGAGGGTGGTGGGCGGGGAGCCCACAGATAGCAGCAGTCTTAGATGTGAGCCACGCTCTTGGAAAATAAAGATTAAGCCTGCTGCACATTGCAAAGAGCCGGGACAAAGCACTAAAATACCCACAGCAACTCACCTGGGGGCTACGGCAGAAGAAGGGCAGACTGGGCTGGAACTCTGTGAAGACAACCAAGATTTGGAGGACACTCAGAGTTTTTGCTGAGTTGCAGCCACAAAGGACAGTGGCCAGTGTGATCCTTCCCAGAGCGATGGGGAAAAGCAGCAGACTACCCTTCAAAGATTCAGCTTGACCCAAGTGAGGCAAAGAAATGCAAATTGAGCCTCATTAACAATTAGCATCTATCCCACCCTCTGGAAATCCTGTCATGCAGAACACCAGGTCTACATTCCAAGGCACAGAGTAACTGAAACTACTAGCCCCCAGGAAAAAGCTAAACGATAACTGAACATTTCCTGGGCTTGCAAATCTACCCAGGAAAGTAAAACTTGACAGTGGTGTTTAATGTGGGCCTGACCAGGCCCATCCAAACCTTGTAAAGGGAGCCACAAACAGCAGAACTAGCCAGAATTGTGAAACAAAGAAACAAATCCAACTTGAAGAAAAAAACAAGAGAACTCCATTGAAGGTGAGATAAATGAAATTCAGTTAAGGAAATGATCAGAGGTAGAGGTCAGAGCAATGATCTTCAGAAAGCTCAACAGCATGAGTTAAGACATCAGCACCATGAGTAAAGACATAGAAACATTGAAAACCAACCAAGTAGAAATGGAGAATGACATAGCAAAATTAAGAACACATTGGAAGGACTAACCAGCAGAGGACCGGATCAGTGAACTAAAATATTAACTAGGAAGTGCTAGATCAAATGGATTTAATAGCTACCTACAGAGAATTACACCCCAAAACTGCAGACTTCACATTCTTCTCAAGAGCACATGAAACATTCTCAAAAAAAGACCACATGTTAGGGAACAAAAAGAAGACACTACTAGTTCAAGAAAATTAAAATCATATCAAGCATCTTCTCAAATCACAATGGCATGAAACAAGAAATCAATTGCAACAAAAACATGCAAAGAAATTTGAAAACATTAAGGTGAAATAGCATGTTATTGAACAATGAAGGGGTTACCATGGAGATCAATAAAGAAATTTAAAACTTCCTGGAAAAACCAGCTCTTTGTATCATTATACATAGAAAACCCTAAAGATTCCATCAAAAATCTACTAGACATAATAAATGAATTTGGCAAAGCAGCAGAATACAAAATTAACATCAAGAAATCAATGGCATTCTTATACACTAATGATGAATCCACAGAAAGAAAAACTGAAAAAACAATCTCACTTACCAGTGTGGCAAAAAAAAATTAAAATACATAGGAATAAACTTAACCAAAGAAGTAAAGGACCTCTTTGGAGAAAACTACAGGACATTAAAAAAAAGAAATAGAGGAAGATATAAAAATGTGAAAGCACATACCTTCTTCATGGATTGGAAGAATTAGCATTATTAAAATGTCCATACTACCCAAAGAAATTTATAGAATCAATACAATCCCCAACAAAACACCAATGACATATTTCACAGAATTAAAATAAATACCTGAAGAGTTCATATGGAACAAAAAAGACCCCGAATAGCCACAGCAATTCTAAAAAAGAAGGACAAAATAGGTGGGATCAAAATACCACATATAAGGTTATAATACAAATCCACTGTAATCAAAACAGCTTGGTACTGGCACAAGAACAGGCATATAAAAACAATAGAACAACCCTGGCCAGTGTGGCTCAGCGGTTAGAGCATCAGCCTGTGGACCAGAGAGTCCCAGGTTCGGTTCCCGCTAAGGGCACGTACCAAAAATTAAAAAAAATAAAACAATAGAACAGAACAGAGAACCCAGAAATGGACCAAAGACATTATGCTCAATTAATATTTGACAAAGGAGCACACAGTGGAGTAAACACAGCCTCTTTAATAAGTGGTGTTGCAAAAAATTGGACAGCTACATGCAAAAAAAATGAAACTAGACCATCAACTTACACCATACACAAAGATAAATTCAAAATGGATAAAAGACTAAAATGTGACCCATGAATTCATAAAAATTTTAGAAGAAAACGTAGGCAATAAAATTTTGGACATCATACACAGGAGAATTTTCACTGATACATCACCTAAGGCAACAGAAACACAGAAGAAAATGAACACATGGGGCTACATCAAACTCAAAAGCTTCTGCACAGCAAAAAATATAATCATCAAAATGGAAAGGCAACCCACTGTATGGGAGAGCATAATTGGCAATTATACATCAGATAAGGGGTTAATTTCCAAAATATAGAGAGTACTCCTACAACTCAACAAAAGGAAGACAAAGAACCCAATTACAAAAGAGGCAGAGGAGCTGAATGGACACCTCTCCAAATAGGACATACAAATGGCCAAGGGACATATGAAGAAATGCTCAAGATCACTAATCATCAGAGAGATGCAAATTAAAACAACAATGAGGTATCACCTCATACCTGTCAGAATGGCCGTCATCAACAAATCATCAAACAACAAATGTTGGCAAGGGTGTTGAAAAAAGGAAACTCTAGTACACTGCTGGTACGAATGCAGAGTGGTGTTGCCACTATGGAAAACACTATGGTGTTTCCTCAGAAATTTAAAAATTGAACTGCCATTTGACCCAGTGTGCCCATTTCTAGGAATAAATCCTAAGAAGCCTGAAACACCAATCAAAAAGAATATATGTACCCTCTAGTTCATAGCAGCGCTATTTACAATAGCTAAGATCTAAAAACAGTCCCAGTGTCCCTCAGTAGATGAATGGATAAAAAAGCTGTAGTATATATACACAATTCAGGTGTAAGAAAAAAAGATCTTTTATCTTTTGAGACGACATGGAGGGACCTGGAAAGTATTATACTAAGCGAAACAAGCCAAGCAGAAAAAGACAAATATCACATGATCTCACTCATTTGTAATATATAATAAATATAAAGCTCTGAAGAATAGAGTAGTTCCAGAGATGTGAAAGTAGGGTACAGACTGACAACCCTCAGAAAAGGGGGTGGTAGGGAGAGAAAAGAGATAAACCACAGAACTTACATGCATGTAAGCATAACCAATGGACACATAAAACATTGCCTGGTACCAAGGGGGAGGGTTTGGGAGGAGGGTGTCAATGGGGGGGGGGGCATCAGTAACAAAAATAAAATTATGAGAAAATTAAAAGTAACCATCATTTTATAAGTGCAAAAATAAAAAACTTCCTGGCAACCAATGGAAATTAACACATGACAACACAAAATCTATGGGATGCAGCGAAAGCAGATCTGAGAGAGAAGTTCATAGCATTACAGGCCTCGCTCAAAACAAAACAAAAAAATTCTAATAGATTATCAAACCTCACAACTTAAAGAACTAGAAATCAAACAAAGAAACAAAAAAAAATAAAAAAAAACAGAGCAACTAGAAGGAAAGAAATAGTAAAGATCAGAGCAGAAATAAATGACATGGAGACCAAAAATCAATTCAAAGATTTAATGAAACAAAGAGCTGGTTCTCAAAAAAGATAAACAAGATTGATAGACCCTTAGCTAGAGTCACCAAGAAACAAAAAGAGAGAACCGAAATACACATAATCAGAAATGAAAGAGAAGAAATAATAACTGACACCACAGAAATACGAAGGACCATTAACAAATATTATGAACAATTATACTGCAAAAGAATTCCAAAATCTAAGCAAAATGGACAAATTTCTAGAAACACATAGTCTCCCAAAACTGAACCAGGAAGAGATACAAAACTTGAACAGATGAATAAAAACAAAAGAAATTGAAGATGTAATCAAGACTCTCTCAGCAAACAAAAGCGCAGGCTCAGATGGCTTCAGGGGAAAATTTTACCAAACATTCAATGATGAACTAATACCCATTCTCCTAAAACTATTTCAAAAAATTCAAGTAGAAGGAAGACTTCCAAACTTGTTTTATGAGGCTAGCATAATTCTAATTCCAAAACCAGAAAAAGACACTACAAAAAAAGAAGACTACAAACCAATGCACTTGATGAACATAGATGACAAATTCCTGAACAAAATACTAGCAAATCATGTTCAACAACACATCAAAAAACATTATTCACCATGACCAAGAGGGATTCATCCAAGAAATGCAAGGCTTGTACAATATTCGCAAATAAATAAATGTGATACACCACATAAACAAAAGGAAAGATAAAAATTATATGATTTTATCAATAGATGCTGAAAAGCATTTCACAAAATCCAGCACCCATTTCTGATAAAAATGCTCAGCAATCTGAGAATAGAGAGATCATAACTCGACATAACAAAGGCCATATATGAAACACTTACAGCTAACATCATACTCAATGGGCAAAGAGTAAATGTATTTCCCTTGAGAGCAGGAACCAGACAAAGATACCCACTTTCGCCACTATTATTTAACATAGTACTGGAAGTCTTAGCCACGGTAATCAGACAAAAAAAAATTGAAGGGATTCAAATTGGAAAAAACAAAAAGTGGAACTGTCATAATTCACAAATGACATAATACTATACGTAGAAAACCCCAAAGACTCCATTAAAAATTTACTAGACGTAATAAATGAGTTGGGCAAAATAGCAGGATACAAAATTAACATCAAGAAATTGACAGCATTCTTATACACCAATGATGAAGTCACTGAAATAGAAACTAACATAACAATCCCATTTACCATTGCAGCAAAACAATTAAGATACCTAAGAATAAATTTAACCAAAGAAATAAAGGACCTATTCCCAGAAAACTACATGTCATTGAAAAAGAACTAGAGGAAGATATAAAAAAGTAGAAGCACATGCCTTGTTTATGAATTGAAAAATTAACATCATTACAATGTCAATACTATACAAAGAAATCTATAGATTCAATGCAATCCCCATCAAAATACCAACAACATACATTACAGAACTATAACAAATACTTCAAAAGTTTATATGAAATCAAAAAGACCTTTAATAGCTACAGCAATGTTGAAAAAGAACAAAGTAGTAGGAATCACAATACCAGATATCAGGTTATACTACAAAGCCACTGTAATCAAAACAGCCTGGTATTGGCACAAGAATGGGCTTAACGATCAATGGAACAGAAGAGAGAAACTATAAATTGACCCAAGACAATATGCTCAATTAATATTTGACAAAGGAGGCAAGAGTATACTGTGGAGCAGAGACAGTGTCTTCAATAAATGGTGCTGAAAAAACTGGATTGTGCCCTGGCCGATTTGGTTCAGCAGTTAGAGCGTCGGCCTGCGGTCCTGAGAGACCCGGGTTCAGTTTCTGCTAAGGGCGCGTACCTCAGTTGCAGTTTGTCCCTGGCCCTGGTCGGTTGTGCGGGTGGCAGCCACTCGATGTGTTCCTTTCACATCGATGTTTCTCTCTCTCTCTGTTCCTCTCTCTCCCTCCCACTCTACCTGAACAAAAAATGGAAAAATGTCCTCGGGTGAGGGTAAAAAAAGAAAAAAGAAAAAACTGGATAGTTATATGCATAAAAAAATAAAAGAAACTAGACAACCAACTCACACCATACACAAGAATAAACTCAAAATGGATAAAAGACTTAAATGTGACTTGTGAATCCATAAAAATCCTAGAAGAAAATGAAGACAGCAAGATCTCAGAAATCACATACAGCCAAATTTTTACAGATACAATGCCTAGGGCAAGAAACACAAACAAAATTAATAAACAGGACTGCGTCAAACTAAAAAGCCTTTGAAAAAAAAAAAAAAAAAAACAAGATTCAAAATAAAATGGGAACCCACTGTTTGGGAGAACATAATTGCCAATAATACATCAGATAAGGGGCCAATTTCCAAAATATATAGAATACTCTTACAACTCAACAAAAGGAAGACAAAGAATCCAATTAGAAAATGCACAGAGGACCTAAATAGACACCTATGCAAACAGGACATAATATGGCCAAGAGACATATGAAAAAATGCTCAAAGTCACTAATCATGAGAGAGATGCAAATTAAAATTATAATGAGATACCACCTCACACCTGTCAGAATGGCCACTATCAACAAATCATCAAACAACAAGTGCTGGCGAGGGTGTGGAGAAAAGGGGACTCTACTACAGTGCTGGTGGGAATGAAGACTGGTGCAGCACTACAGAAAATAATATGTTGTTTCTTAAAAAAATAAAAAATAAAACTGCCATTTGGCCCAGGGATCCCACATTTTTAAATATATTATAAGAAGCCTGAGACACCAAAGAAAAAGAATTATGCACCCCTATGTTCATAGCAGTGCTATTTACAATAGCTAAGATCTGGAAACAGCCCAAGTGCCCATCGGTAGATGAGTGGATAAAAAAGGTGTGGTACATTAATACAATGGAATACTATACAGCTGTAAAAAAATCTCTTATCTTTTGAGGAAACATGAAGGAACCTGAAGAGTATTATGCTAAGCAAAATAAGCCTATCAGAGAAAAACAAGTACCACATGATCTCACTTATTTGTGAAACATAATAAACAAAATAAGCTGTTGACCAAAAGAGATCCAGAATCATGGAAGTAGGGGACAGACTGACAAACCTTAGATGGATGGGGGGATGGAAAGGGTGGGAGAAGATAAACCAAAGAACCTATATGCATATATGCACAACTCATCAACACAGACTTTACAGTGGAGAAAACTGGATGGTGTTGGAGCAAGAAAGAAGGGCATCAGTGGGGGGAAAAGGGGGAATTATGTAATAACTTTCGCAATAAAAAAATAAAATAATAAATAGTAAAAATTTTTAAAAGATTTGGTAGAACAATAAATAAGTAAGTAAATAAATAAGTAAATAATGCCCACATATGCCCTGGCCGGTTTGGCTCAGCGGTTAGAGCGTCCGCCTGCGGTCCGGAGAGACCGGGGTTTGGTTCCCGCTAAGGGCACGTACCTCGGTTGCAGTTTGTCCCCGGCCCTGGTTGGTCGTGCGGGTGGCAGCCACTCGATGTGTCCCTTTCACATCGATGTTTCTCTCTCTCTCTCTTCCTCTCTCTCCCTCCCACTCTGTCTGTACAAAAAATGGAAAAATGTCCTCGGATGAGGATTAAAAAAAAAAAAAAATGCCCACATATTAACTACACCCAGCACTAGATACAAACTTGGCATTCCTTTATTAAACCTGAAAGAAACAGCTCATCCCTAAAAAAATTGTCATATGAAGAAATGAGTAATTAAAAATAGTTACCAGATGTTACGAAGATATTACAATAAATTAAAAATAAAGAATCTCACAGAAAAATATATGGCAGATGAATACAAATTACTAGAAATTTTGCTTCTGAGCAGTAGCAGAATAAGATACTTAGTTTTTAATTAATTAATTAAATTGTAAATTACCTTGACTTCATGTAGTCACTACCTGTATAAAACAAGAGTACAAAGTAGACATAAGAGCTCAACAAAGATGTAGATAGTCAAAGAAGACAAACCATAAGCTGGCAGGACAAAGGCTTCATATGGAGTTCACCTATCGTTTATCTGGCCCCTCTTTCACATATTCTCCAATATCCACTAATACTGTGGTTCCAATCCAGCCATACACCTTCTATGTAATATTTCCTTCCCTATAAATTGTCTTATGTATGCATGTACTGTGGCTACCTAATAGAACTAATTTGACAAGATTTATCTTTTTTATAACTTGCCATTATTATTGAATGTATTACAGATGTTCCCCATATTATTCCCCCATTGACCTCCTTTTCCCCAATCCTGACCCCCTCCTGCCTTCCTCAACCTATTGAATGTATTTATTGTTTATGCATATATGCATAAAATTCTTCAGTTTATCTCTTTCTGCCCTCTCTCCCCGCTTCACCTTAAGGTTCATCAGTCTAACAACCAATTTGTATTTCTTAATTCCTTCATCTTCTTCACCTATCCCTGCAGCCCCTACCCATTTGGCAAGCAACAAAAAGTTCTCTGTATCTGTGAGTCTATTTTTGTTCTGCTTGCTCATTTTGTTTGTAGATTCAGTTGTTGATAGATATGTATTTATTGCCATTTTATTGTTTATATTTTTGTTCTTCTCCTTCAAGAAGAGCCTTCAATATTTCATATAAAACTGATTTGTTGGTGATGAATTTCTTTAACTTCTTCTTCTCTCATAAACTCTTGATATGTTCATCAATTCTAAATGACAGCTTTGCAGGATAGACTAATCTTGGTTGTAGGTCATGGCTTTTCATCACTTTTAATATCTCTTGCTACTCTTTTCTGGCCTGCAAATTTTTTTTGAGAAATCAGCTGATTTCTTATGAGAGCTCCTTTGAAGGTACCTAACTGATTTGCTCTTGCTGCTTTAAAGATTCTCTCTTTGTCTTTAACCTTTGGCATTTTGACGATGATGTGTCTCAGAATGGCCCTCTTTGGGTTCATCTTGTTTGAAATTCTCTGAGTTTCCTGGACTTGTATGTCTGTTTCCTTCACCAAGTTAGGAAAGTTTACTGTTATTTTTTCAAATAGGTTTTCAATTTCTTGCTCTCTTTCTTCTTCTTTTGGCACCCCCATGACGCAAATATTGGTATGCTTGAAGTTGTCCCAGAGGCTCCTTACATTGACTTTATTTTTTTAGGATTCTTTTTCTTTTTGCTGTTCTGATTGGGTGTTTTTTGCTTCCTTATATTCTAATTTTATGGTTTGCTTCTTGGCTTCTCTTACTCTACTGTTGATTCCCTGCAAATTATTCTTTATTTCAGTTAATGCATCCGTCATTTCTGACTAATCTTTTTTTATGTTGTTGATGTTCTCACTAAGTTTCTTGGAGTTCTTCTTAAGTTCTTTGAAATTCTCAGTTCTCACTAAGTTACCTGAAGGTCTCACCATGTTCCTTGAGCATCCTTATAACCAGTGTTTTGTTTTGTTTTGTTTTTAAAATCTTTATTGTTGAATGTAAAATGTACTACAGATGTTCCACATTTTTCCCCCACTGACCCCCTCCTCCCCACTCCCGCTCCCCTCCCACCTTTTCCCACACTATCGTCTGTGTCCACTGGTTATGCATATAAGTTCTTTGGTCTATTTCTTTCCACCCCCAACCCCTTTCCCTTTGAGATTTGTCAGTCTAGCAATGAATTTGTACTTCTTAATCTCTTCACATTTTTCACCCATTCCCCCAACCCCCCTCCCAGCTGGCAACCAACAAAATGTTTCTGTATCTATGAGAATGTTTCTGTTCTACCTGTTCATTTTGTTTGTAGATTCCATTGTTGATAGATATGTATTCATTGCCATTTTGTTTGTTCATATATTTTATCTTTTTCTTCAAAAAGACCTCTGCATCTGATTGATTGCTTATCCTAATTTTTTTTAGTTCTTTATCTGGAATTTTGTTCTGTTCTTTCACTTGGGACATGTTTCTTTGTCTCCTTATTTTGGCTGCTTCTCTGTGGTTGTTTCTATGTATTAGGTAGAGTTGCTATGGCCCCTAGGCTTTGTAGGGTGGCCTATTGTTATAGGTGACCTGTAGGGTCTGATGGCACAGCCTCCCTGATCACCCAACTAGGCCCTCATGGTGCACCCCTAATGTAGACTGTACACCCTTCTGTTGTAACTGAGACTTGATTGCTGTTGCCCCATCAATGGAAGGGATTTACTCAGGCTAATCATCTGTAAGGACTGGCTGTGCTCACTGACCACTGGCCTCTGACTCCCTTGGAGGATCGGGGGTGTAGGAGCCCAACAAACACTGCAAGATTTTTTTCAGCAGGGCTCTGTTACCCCCTGAGTCCACTCATTGAGGGTGTCAATTTTGAAAGTGGTTGAGTGGTGATGCTTTAATGTGGTCTGAAGCTGTCCACTGGGTGAATGCACTGGCTCTGGGGCAAGGAAAGCCTTTGCCATGTTCTACCCAGGCCCATTCGGCATAAGGTAAAAAGTGATCTGTAGATGGCTGCTTCTTGTGCTGGGTTTCAGGTTGCCCAGGAAAGGCCAAGTTATGAACCAAGGCTGGCTGCTTCTAGTTCCAGGCCTGGGATAACTTAACAACAGGTATGGTGTTTGCTGAGACCAGATGTTGCTTGTTTATCTTAGAAAAATATAAAGCAGGATCCAAAATAGGGGAATCCTATGGTAAAGCCACTGGGAATCACCAGGGAAGGGCAAACAGTGTGAGCCAGTTTTCTGGAGTCCCTGGTATGGGTGCTGTCTCAGGCACAGGGAAGAAATCACCAAAGGAACAACAGCCTCTCACAGCAAATCTTTCCAGGAGAAAGCTGCTCTTTCAGCTCTTGCCACAATGCTGAACAATTCAGTTCTTCTCTGTATGTCACTGGCAACTTTCAAGTGACTTCCTTAATGCTGGAGATCAGAAGGAGCAAGTTCAAATAAGTCTATGTGTGGACCCTTTATAAGGAACTGCCTGGGCTGACTTTCTGTCAAGATGGCGGCATAGGTAAATATGGTATCACGTCCTCCCAAAACCACATCAAAATTACAACTAAACTACAGAATAACCATCATTCAAAACCACCTGAAATTAAGCTGAATGGAAGTCCTACAACTACAAAATTAAAGAAGCAGCAACACCAAGACTGGTAAGAGGGGCGGAGGTGTGACGGGCTGCTCCCACACCCACATGTGGTGAATAAAAATTCGAAGGATACCTTGGCTGAGAAGTTCCTCCCTGAAAACTGATGGGTCCCTGTCCCACACCAAGCACCCTGCTCAGGGTTCCAGTGCCAGGAAGAGAAGTCCCCATAACTTCTGGCTGGAAAAACCAGTGGGAACTGAGGCTCAGGGAGGATGAGGAGGCTGGAACCCCACACAGCTCCTCTTAAAGGGCCTGTGCATGCACATATCAAATTCACTCCCTCTAAGCTTGGAGGGGAAGCAGCTTGAGGGGCACCAGAAACATACAGGGAAGAACTGAGCTGTTTTTGCACTGGATCGAAGGCTGAAGAGGGGGCTTTCTCCTGAACAGACGTGCTGTCAGAGGTCTTTGTTCCTTTGGTGAGCCCTTCCCTGGGGCGGCAGACAGCCACCATATCTGGGACTTCAGCAACTTGGCTGACACTGTTCGCCCTGCTCTGGTGATTCCCTGAGGCCTTGCCCCACTCAACTTTTAGGCCCACCCAAGCTATTTCCAGTTGCTTAACCATAGGATTGGCCTGTCTTGGATCGTGCTTCTGGTTTTCCTGAATTCTTTCAAACAAGCAGCATCTGGACTCAGTTAGCTCCATAACTCTCATTAAGTAATACATAGAAACAAACACAGAGAGACAGCCAAAATGAGGAGACAAAGAAATAGGTCCAAAATGAAAGAACAGAACAAAACTCCAGAAAAAGAACTAAGTGAAATGGAGATAAGCAACCTAACAGATGCTGAGTTCAAAATACTGCTTAATAGAGAGCCGCAAGTAAGAAGAACCCAAACAAGAGGCCACACCAAGACACATAGTAATTAAAATGCTGAAAATTAAAGACAAAGAGAGAATCCAAAAAGCAGCAAGAGATAAGCAACAGATTACCTATAAAATAAACCCCATAAGGCTTTCAGCTGACTTCTCACAAAAAACACTACAGGCCAGAAGGGAATGGCATGAAGTAATCAAGGTCATGAAAAACAAGGATCTGAATCCAAGACTACTCTACCCAGCAAGGCTTTCATTCAAAATAGAAAGTCAAATAAAGAGCTTCACAGACAATAAAAAGGGCTAAGGGAATACATTACCACAAAACCAGCACTACAAGAAATATTAAAAGGACTGCTGTAATTAGTAGAAGAAATAGGAAGAATAATATAACCAAACTAAACAAAAATGGCAATAAATAAGTACATATCAATAATCACCTTAAATGTAAATGGACTGAATGCGCTGATGAAAAGACACAGAGTAGCTGATTGGATAAGAAAGCATGACTCATCTATATGTTGTTTACAAAAGAACCACCTCATAACAAAAGACTCACATAGGTTGAAAGTGAAGGGATGAAAAAAATTTTTCCAAGCAAATGGAAAGCAAAAAAAAAGCTGGGATATCAATACTCACAACTGATAAAACAAATTTCAAAATGAAGGCCACAATTACAGACAAAGAAGGCCACTACATAATATTGAAAATATCTATCCAACAGAAAAATATAATCTTCATAAACATATATGCACCAAATATAGGAGCAACAAAATATATTAAAAATCTTCTAGACTTCCGGTCAAGATGGCGGCGTAGGGAAACGCAGTATCGCGTTCTCCCACAACCACATCCAAGTTACAACAAAACTACAAAACAACCATCATCCAAAACCGCCTGAAATCAAGCTGAATGGAAGTCCTACAACTACGGAATTAAAAAAAAAAAAAAAGCAGCTACATCCAGACCGGTAGGAGGGGCGGCAGCGCGAGGGGTGGCGGCAGAGCCTCCGGGCTGGTCCCACACCCTAGTGTGGCAGATAAAAATCAGGAGGCTCCCGCGGCTGGGAAGGTCCTTCCTGAGGACTGAAGGGTCCCCGTCCCACACCAGGTGCCCCGCTCAGGTTTCCAGTGCCAGGAAGAGAAGTCCCCATAACTTCTGGCTGGAAAAAACAGCAGAAAGTGAGGCTCAGGGAAGCTGACCTGGCTGGAGCCACAGGCAGCTCCCTAAAGGGCCCGCGCACGGACTGGTCGGACTCTCTCCCTCTAAGCTCGGAGGGGAGGCAGCTCGAGGGGCACCAGAGAAATACAGGGAAGAACTGAGCTGTTTGGCACTGGAGCGAGGGCTGGAGAGGGGGCTTTCTTGGGGACAAACATGCTGTCAGAGGCCTTTGTTCCTTTGGTGAGCCGTTCCCTGGGGCGGCAGACAGTCGCCATATTTGGGACTCCAGCAACCTGGTTCACACTGGTAGCCCCGCCCTGCTGACTCCCTGAAGCCCCGCCCCGCCCCGCCCCACACAACTTTCAAGCCCACCCAAGCTGTTACTACTTGCTTAACCATAGGATTGGCCTGTCTTGGATCGTGCTTCTGGTTTTTCCTAAATTCTTTCAAACGAGCAGCATCGGGTCTCAGCGAGCCCCATACCTCTCATTAAGTAATACACAGAAACAAACACAGGGAGGCAGCCAAAATGAGGATACAAAGAAACAGGTCCCAAATGAAAGAACAGAACAAAACCCCAAGAAAAGAACTAAGCGAAATGGAGATAAGCAACCTAACAGATGCTGAGTTCAAAATACTGCTTATAAGGATGCTCAATGAACTCAGTGAGGGCCTCAAGAGCATAAAAAAGTACCAGTCAGAAATGATCGCTGCACAGTTAGAAACGAAGGAGGCTTTAACTGAAATAAAGAATAATTTACATAGCTTCAATAATAGAGTACGTAAATCCAAGGAGCAAACCATCAATTTGGAATATAAGGAAGCAAAAAACACCCAACCAGAACAGCAAAAAGAAAAAAGAATCCAAAAAAATGAGGATAGTGTAAGGAGCCTCTGGGACAACTTCAAGTGTGCCAACGTTCGCATCTTGGGGGTGCCGGAAGGAGAAGAGAGAGAACAAGAAATCAAAAACCTGTTTGAAACAATAATGGCAGAAAACTTTCCTAACTTGGTGAAGGAAATAGACATACAAGTCCAGGAAGCACACAGAGTCCCAAACAAGATGGACCCCAAGAGGCCCACACCAAGACACATCATCATCAAAATGCAAAAGGTTCAAGACAAAGAGAGAATCCTAAACGCAGCAAGAGAAAGGCAGCTAGTTACCTATAAGGGAGTTCCTATTAGGCTGTCAGCTGATTTCTCAAAAGAAACTTTGCAGGCCAGAAGGGAGTGGCAAGAAATATTCAGAGTGATGAAAACCAAGAACCTACAACCAAAATTACTCTATCCTGCAAAGCTGTCATTTAGAATCGATGGACATATAAAAACTTTCCCAGACAAGAAAAAGTTAAAGGAGTTCATCACTACCAAACCGTTATTATATGAAATGATGAAGGGTCTTTTTAAAGAAAAAGATAAAATGTATGAACAAACAAAATGGCAATGAATACATATCTATCAACAGTGGAATCTACAAACAAAATGAACAGGAAGAACAGGAACATTCTCATAGATACAGAGAACATTTTGTTGGTTGCCAGTTGGAAAAGGGGTTGGGGGAATGGATGAAAAAGGTGAAGGGATTAAGAAGTACAAATTGGTTGCTAGACTGACAAACCTCAAAGGGAAAGGGGTTGGGGGGGTGGGAAGAAATAAACCAAAGAACTTATATGCATAACCAATGGACTCGGACAATAGTTTGGGAAAAGGTGGGAGGGGGGCGGGAGTGGGGAGGAGGGGGTCAATGGGGGAAAAATGTGGAACATCTGTAATACATTTTACATCCAACAATAAAGATGTGGGAAAAAAAAATCTTCTGGGGGACTTCAAAGGAAAAATTGACAGCAATACAATTTTAGCAGGGGACTTCAACACCCCATTGACACCACTGGACAGATCCTCTACACAAAAAATTAGCAAGGAAACAGAGACTCTATATGAAGCACTAGACCAAATGGATTTAATAGATACCTACAAAAAATTACACCCCAAAAATACAGAATTCATATTCTTCTCAAGTGCACATGGGACATTCTCAAAGATAGACCACATGATAGGACACAAACTAAATCTCTACAAGTTCAAGAAGATTGAAATCATATCAAGTATCTTCTCAGATCACAATAGCATGAAACTAGAAACCAATTGCAACAAGAACATGCAAAGACATTTGAACACATGGAGGCTATATAGCACGTTATTAAACAATGAATGGGTTACCAAGGAGATCAAGGAAGAAATTGAAAACTTCCTGGACACCAATGAAAATGAACACACAACAACACAAAATCTATGAGATGCAGCAAAAGCAGTTCTGAGAGAGAAGTTCATAGCACTACAGGTCTACCTCAAGAAACAAGAAAAATTTCTATTTGACCGTCTAACCTCGCAACTTAAAGAATTACTCAGCAAACAAAAAGAAAACCCCAGCACAAGTTGAAGGAAAGAAATAGTAAAGATCAAAGCAGAAATAAATGACATAGAGACCAAAAAAAAAAAAACAATTCAAAGGATCAATGGAACAAAGAGCTGGTTTTTCAAAAAGATAAACAAGATTGATGGACCCTTAGGTAGACTTACCAAGAAACAACGAGAAAGAACCCAAATGCACAAAATCAGAAATGAAAAAGGACAAGTAACAACTGACACCACAGAAATACAACAATTGTTAACAGTTACTATGAACAACTATATGGCAACAAATTTGACAATCTAAATGAAATGGACAAATTTCTAGAAATACACAGTCTCCCGAAACTGGACTGGGAAGAGATAGAAAACTTGAACAGACCAATAACAACTAAGGAAATTGAAGAGGTAATCAAGATTCTCCCAGCAAACAAAAGCCCAGGCCCAGATGGCTTCACGGGAAAGTTTTACCGAACATTCAAAGAACTAACATCCATTCTCCTCAAACGATTTCAAAAAATCCAAACTCGTTCTATGAGGCCAGCATAAGTATAATTCCACACCAGAAAAAGACACTACAAATAAAAAAAAACTACAGTCCAATATTCCTGATAAACACAGATGCCAATTTCCTGAACAAAATACTAGCAAAAAAAAATCCAGCAATACATCAAAAAAATCATTCACCATGACCAAGTGGGATTCATCCCAGACATGCAAGGCTGGTACAATATTCGCAAATCAATAAATGTGATACACCACATAAACAAAATGAAGAATAAAAATCACATGATCATATCAATAGATGCTGAAAAAGCATTCGACAAAATCCAACATCCATTTCTGATGAAAATGCTCAGCAATGTGGGAATAGAGGGATCATATTTCGACATAATAAAGGCCATATATGAAAGACCTACAGCCAACATTATACTCAATGGGCAGAAACTATAAACATTTTCCTTAAGAACAGGGACAAGATAAGGATGTCCACTTTCGCCACTCTTATTTAACATAGTACTGGAAGTCTTAGCCACAGCAATCAGACATGAAGAAAGAATAAAAGGGATCAACATTAGAAAGGAGGAAGTGAAATTGTCATTTTTTGCAGATGAGCTGATATTATACATAGAAAACCTAAAGACTCCATCAAAAATCTACTAGACTTAATAAATGAATTTGACAAAGTAGCAGGATACAAAATTAATATCAAGAAATTGATGGAATTCTTATACACCAATGGTGAACTCACAGAAAGAGAAACTAAAGAAACAATCCCACTTACCATTTGTGGCAAAAAAATTAAGATGCCTAGAAATAAACTTAATCAAAGAAGTAAAAAACCTCTTTGCAGAAAACTACAGGACACTGAGAAAAGAAATAGAGGAAGATATAAAAAAGTGGAAGTACATACCTTGTTCATAGATTGAAAAAATTAACATCATTAAAATGTCCATATTACCCAAAGCAATTTATAGATTCAATGCAATGCCATCAAAATACCAACGGCATATCTTACAGAATTAGAACAAATACTTCAAAAGTTCATATGGAACCAAAACAAGGCCCGAATAGCCACAGCAATTTTGAAAAAGAAGGACAAAGTAGGTGAGATCACAATACCAGATATCAGGTTATACCACAAAGCCACTGTAATCAAAACAGCCTGGTACTGGCACAAGAATAGGCATATAGACCACTGTAACAGAATAGAGAACTCGGAAATGAACCCAAGAAAACATGCTCAATTAATATTTGACAAAGGTGGCAAGAGCATACAGTACAGTAAAGACAGCCTCTTTAATAAATGGTGTTGGGAAAATTGGACAACTACATGCAAAAACATGAAACTAGAGCATCAACTTACACCATACATAAGAATAAACTCAAAATGAATAAAAGACTTAAACATGACCCGTGATTCCATAAAAATTCTAGAAGAAAATGTAGGCAACAAAATTTCAGACATCATAAGCAGCAGAATTTTTACTGATACATCACTTAAGGCAACAGAAACAAAGGAAAACATGAACACATGGAACTACATTAAACTAAAAAGCTTCTGCACAGCAAAAGAAACATGGTGTTTCCTCAAAAAATTAAAAATGGAAAGGCAACCCACTGTATGGGAGAACATCATTGCCAATGATACATCAGATAAGGGGTTAATTTCCAAAATATATAGATTACTCATACAACTCAACAAAAGGAAGACAAAGAACCCAATTAAGAAATGGGCAGAGGAACTAGACACCTCTCCAAACAGGACATACAAATGGCCAAGAGACATATGAAGAAATGCTCAAGATCACTAATCATCAGAAAGATGCAAATTAAAATAACAATGAGGTATCGCCTCATACCTGTCAGAATGGCCACCATTAACTAATCATTAAACAACAAGTGTTGGCGGGGGTGTAGAGAAAAGGGGACTCTAGCACACTGCTGGTGGGAATGCAGACTGGTGCAGCCACTATGGAAAACAGTATGGTGTTTCCTCAAAAAATTAAAAATTGAACTGCCATTTGACCCAGTGATCCCACTTCTAGGAATATACCCTAAGAAGCCTGTAACACCAATTGGAAAGAATACATGTACCCCCATGTTTGTAGCAGCACTATTTACAATAGCTAAGATCTGGAAACAGCCCAAATGTTCATCAGTAGACAAATGGATAAAAAGCTGTGGTACATATACACAATAAAGTACTATGCAGCTGTAAGAAAGAAGGATCTTGTATCTTTTGAGACGACATGGAGGGACCTGGAAAGTATTATCCTAAGTGAAACAAGCCAAGCAGAAAAAGACAAATACGACATGATCTCACTTATATATGGAATATAATGAATATAACAGTCTGAGGAATAGGGTAGACCCAGAAACACGGAAGTAGGGTACAGACTGACAACCCTCAGAAGAGGGGGTGGTGGGGGTGGGAAGAGATAAACCACAGAACTTACATGCATTTATGCATAGCCAATGGACATGGACAACAAAGCTGGGGACGGGGCACGGGGGATGGGAGGAGGGTGTCAATGGGGTAAAAAAGGAGAAACATTTGTAACAAAAATAAAATTTAAATATTAAAAATTAAAATAAATAAATAAATAAAATTTTTAAAAAGAATCTTTTTTCAGAGGCAACAATTAAGATTCTAAAAAAAAAAAAAAAAGTATAACAGGACCTACAGGTTTTCCTGACCCAGCTTCAAATCTGCTCAACAAGTGCATTATAACCCTATCTGTATTTGTACCGATGAGGAAAGCCAGAGGGAACACTTCAGTCTACAGTCAAAAGTGCTGGTCCATAATTAAAATGCAAAATGTCAAAGACAAAGAGAGAATTTTTGAAGCAGCAAGAGAAAAGCAGATAGTTACCTACAAGGGAGCTCAGATAAGACTATCAGTTGATTTCTCAAAAGAAACTTTGCAGGCCAGAAGGAAGTGGCAAGAAATATTCAAAGTAATAAAAATCAAGGACCTACAGCCAAGATTACTCTATCCTGCAAAGTTATCATTTAGAATTGAAGGACATATAAAGTGCTTCCTAGATGAGGAAAAGCTAAAGGAGTTTATCACCACCAAACCAGTATTACAAGAAATGTTGAAGGGTCTTTTTGAAAAAGATCAAAAATATGAACAATAAAATGGCAATAAATACATATCTATCAACAAATGAATCTACAAACAAAATGAAACGCCAGAATAGAAGCAGACTCATAGATACAGAAAAACTTTTGTTGGTTGCCAGATGAGAGGGGGTTGGGAGATGGGCAAAAAATGGTGATTGGATTAAGAACAACAAACTGGTTGTTAGATGGATGAACTTTAGAGGGAAGGGGATGGGGGAGGGGGGTGATAAACCTAAGAACTTATATGCATATATGGATAACCAATGAACACAGACAATAGTGTGGGGAAGAGGGAGTTCATGAGGGTAAAGGGAAGACATCTGTAATACTTTCAATGATAAACAAATTTTAAAAGAAAAAAAAATAATGCTTATAAGGATGCTCAATAAACTTAGTGCGAACATCAATGAACTTAGTGAGGGCCTCAAGAGCATAAAAAAGGAGCAGTCAGAAATGAAGAAGGCACTAACTGAAATAAAGAATAATTTATACAGCCCTGGTCAGTTTGGCTCAGCGGTTAGAGTGTTGGCTTGTGGTCCAAAGAGACCCAGGTTCAGTTCCCTCTAAGGGCACATACCTCAGCTGCAGTTTGTCTCCGGCCCTGGTTGGGTTGTGTGGAAGGCAGCCACTCAATGTGTCCCTTTTACATGAATGATTCTCTCTCTCTCTCTCTTCCTCTCTCTCCCTCCCACTCTATATGAACAAAAAAAATGTTCTTGGGTGAGGATTTAAAAAAAAGAAGAAGAATTTACACAGATTCAATGGTAGAGTAGGTGAAGCCAAGAAGCAAACTATCAATTTGGAATATAAAGAAGCAAAAAAAACACTCAATCAGAACAGCAAAAAGAAAAAAGAATCCAAAAAAAATTAAGAGAGTGTAAGGAGCCTCTGGGACAACTTCAAGCATGCCAACATTCGCATCTTGGGGGTACCAGAAGGAGAAGAGAGAGAACAAGAAATCAAAAACCTATTTGAAACAATAATGGCAGAAAACTTTCCTAACTTGGTGAAGGAAACAGACATACAAGTCCAGGAAGCACAGAGAGTCCCAAACAAGATGGACCCCAAGAGGCACACACCAATACACATCATCGTCAAAATGCAAAAGGTTCAAGACAAAGAGAGAATCTTAAAAGCAGCAAGAGAAAAGCAGTTAGTTCCCTACAAGGGAGTTTCCACAAGGCTTTCAGCTGATTTCTCAGACCAGAAGGGAGTGGCAAGAAATATTCAGAGTGATGTAAAGTAAGAACTTACAACCAAGATTACTCTATCCTGCAAAGCTGTAATTTAGAATCAATTGCCATATAAAAAGTTTCCCAAACAAGAAAAAGCTAAAGGAGTTCATCACCACCAAATCATTATTATATGAAATGTTGAAGGGTCTTCTTGAAGAAAAAGATAAAATATATGAACAAAAAAAAAATGGCAATGAATACATAGTTATCAACAATTGCATCTACAAACAAAATGAACAAGCAGAACAGAAACATTCTCATAGATACAGAGAACATTTTATTGGTTGCCAGATGGGAGGGGAGATGGGGGAATGGGTAAAAAAGGTGAAGGGATTAAGAAGTACAAATTGGTTGCTAGATTGACAAACCTCAAAGGGAAGGGGGTTTGGGGGTGGGAAAAAATAAACCAAAGAACTTATATGCATATATGCATAACCAATGGACACAGACAACAGTGTGGGAAAAGGCAGGAGGGGGGCGGGAGTGGGGAGGAGGGGGTCAGTGGGGGAAGAATGAGGAACATCTGTAATATATTCAACAATAAAAATATTTAAAAAAATAATAAAATAAAATAAGGAACTGCCTGGGGTTCTGGATGCCTCAGGATTCCTCAGCCTTAGTTCCCACTGGTTTTATGGTCAGAGGTAATGGGGACTTCTCTTCTGGCACTGGAACACAGAGCTGGGGGGCCTCATATAGAACTGGGATTCCTTGATCTTTGAAAAGGACCTTCACACTGAGGTATTCTTATTGATTTTTATCTGCCACTCATGGGTGTGGGACCAGCCCATTCTCGCCTCTGCCCCTCTTACCAGTCTTGATGTAGCTTCTTTAATTTTGTAGTTGTAGGACTTCCATTCAGCTTGATGTCAGGCAGTTCTGAATGATGATTGTTCTGTAGTTTAGTTGTAATTTTGATATGATTGTGGGAGGAGGTGAGACTGCATTTAACTACACTGCCATCTTGACCAGAAGTCGACAGGATTTATCTTTTATTTAAGTTCTTTTATGCGAAGTAAAAGGATAGTTCTGATTTCTACATGACTTCTTACCACAGTCTCTTTTATAGTGCCCTTTAAATCATGATTCTGCATCTTTGTATATGCTAGATATGCAAATAAGAAGACAAAATGTTTTCCTCAATCTCATGTTTTGCTGAAGCTCTCTGAGTTGGAGCTTTCTTCTGCGTGATTGCCACATGTGTCTTCTGGTTTACCTTGTTTTATTCAACTGAGCCTTACAGTACTAAACTTTTTTACATAAAAATCAAGGCATGTTCTTATCACCCTTTCTAGCTTCACTCCATGGGGTGGTTCTTTCCCAAAAATGCCCTGCTTAGGGTCCCTAAGAAATATTTGAACGCCCATGTTTATGGTAGAATTATTCACAATAGTTCAAAGGTGTAACAATTCAGGTGTCCATTGACAAATGAGTGGATAAATAAAATGCAGTCTATATATACAATGAGGAGTTATTCAGCCTTTAAAGGTAAGAGAATTCTGAGTCATACTACAATGTGGATAAACCTTGAGGACATTATGCTAAGTAAAATAAGCCAGACACAAAAAAGACAAATACCGTATGATTCCACTTATTGAGGTTCTTGGAGTAGTTAATGTCAGAGACAGAGATAAAATGGTGGTTGTCAGGGGCTAGGAAAGGGTGCATGGGGAGTTAGTGTTTAATGTATACAGAGTTTCAGTTTGGGAAGATAACAAGAGTTCTTCAGATGTGAATGTACTTAATGCCACTGAACTCTTCACTTAAAATGGTTACTATGAGCACTAGCTTGGTGGCTCAGTTAGTTGGAGCATCATCCTGTACACCAAAAGGTTGTAGGTTTGATACCCAGTCAGGGCACATACCTGGATTGCATGCACCATCCCTTGTTGGCGCACATGCAGGAAGCAACAAATCAATGTTTCTCTCTCCCTCTCTCTCTCTCCCTACCCCCCTAACCCTTTTCCCTTCCTCTCTCTCTAAAAACAGTAAATATATCCTCAGGTGAGGATTAAATATATGGTTCAGATAACAAATTTTTTGTTATATGTATTTTATCATAAAAACTTTTAAAATTATTTAAATGCCCTACATTAAAGTAGATTTTTCTCTTGAAAGCAGGGTTCTCAAATCTGGTCCTTGAAAAAAAAAAAAAAAAAAACTGGAGGAAGGACTGTACCTAAGTCAAACAGTTTAGTGGTGATGTAAGGATTTAACCTGGGCTCCAGAATTCCCATGTCTCCTGCACTTTGCTGCCCCTCTCATGATGTACATTCAAACAGGCTCTTGTGTGCACAGAATCTTCTGGAAGTTCTCTCCAAAAACTGTGAGCAGAATTTTACTGAGTTTTGACATCTCTTTCTCAGATTCAGAGAGTGCTGAACACTGTGACTAACATTGGAAAAAGGGCCCTGAACACTCTTCCCCATTTAACTTTCATACACTTATACTTCTGTTTATAATCTGTTCTTTTCCAGTTAACTCATCACTATATATAGTGTTTTATGCCATTAAATGGTCTTCTAAAACATTTCTTAATTGTTGAATAGCATTTCATTGTATGAATGCAAAATATATTATTTAATAATTTTTTCCAGATTGTGGCTGTTTCTAACTTTTTGCTATTATAATTGCCCCTACAGGGACACAATTGTAGCTAAATCTTGACTCAATTATTACCTTGGAATAAATTACTAGAATTGCAATTGTTGGTTTGAAAACTATGTACATTTTAAAAGCTTTTGATACATTTTGCCAAATTGCCCTCCTAAAAATGTTCTACAAATGTGTACTCAGACCAGCAGGGTTTGCAAGTCCTCATTTCCCTATACACACCCCAACACTGAACATTATCTTTTTTGTTTTCCACATCTCTTGCCAATTATGCTGGTTAGGGGAAAAAAAAAAATGTTTTTTAATTTGCATTTCTATGATCTCTGGGAATGTTGAACACTTATCATATATTTATTAGCCACTTGTGGTTTCATCTTTTGTTTGCATCCTTTTTCCATTTTCCCATGGAGGTGCCAAGCATCTCCTTAGTGATTTATAAAAGCTGTAAGTGTACTTGCTTTTCTGAAGTAAGGCCCAGCTGTGCTGCCTCCCTCACTGGTTGCCATGCAGATGTGCTGCTGGTGGTGGTGGGGCAGTCTTTATGGCCACAGATGACCAAGTATCAGAGAGAAGAAAGTGGAAAATGTTACCATGGTGATATCCAAGTGGGGCCTAGCTCACCTCCCACACATTGAGTAGCTTTCCTCCTCACAGTGCTAAGGGCCTGGGCACATGCTTTGGAGGCTGCAGGGAAGGAAATGGAGGGTTGCCCACATCCTAAGACAGCCCAAGTAAAACTTGTCTGCACAGTAATGACTGAGATGTAATACAGAGATGCATGATAAAATTAAAGAAGAAAACCTGCTCATGACAAACTTAAAAATCATATACATGGCCAAAGCAGACAATATGGAATATAATAAATAATTATTGTATTTTAAACATTGAAATTGTTTTGTGATTGTGTAATGGTGGTGCATTATTTGTGCAAAGTCTATTTATTTATTTATTTATTTATTTATTTATTTATTTATTTTATTCATTAATTTATTTGTAATAAATAATTCTCTTTTTTCCCCCATTGACACCTTCCTCCTGATCCCCCCTTCCCCAGCATAGTTCTCTATGTCCATTGATTACCCATACATGCATATAAATTCTGTGGTGTAATTCTCCCCACTCCCCACCCCCTCTTCTGAGGTTTGTCCATCTCTATCCCACATCCATGTCTCTGGGTCCATTCTGTTCATCAGTTTGTTTTGTTCATTATATTCCACAAATAAATGAGATCAGGTGTTATTTGTCTCTCTCTAATTGCCTAATTTTTTTAGCATAATACTCTCCAGGTTCTTTCATGCCATCTCAAAAAAATAAGAGATCTTTCTTTCTTACAGCTGCATAGTACTCCATTGTGCATATGTACCACTGCTCTTTTATCTATTTATCTACTGATAAACACGTGTGCTGTTTCCAGAACTTAGCAACTATAAATAATGCTGCCATGAACATAGGGGTACATATATTTTTTATTGGTGTTTTAGGATTCTTGGGATATATTTCTAGAAGTGGGATCACTGGATAAAATGGCAGTTTAATTTTTAATTTTTTGACAAAACAATATTTTTTTTCCACAGTGGCTGAACCAGTCTGCTTTCCCACCAGCAGTGTACTAGACATTCCTTTTCTTCACACCCTCACCAACATTTGTTGTTCAATGTCCGATAGTCTTCTGAGAACAGGTCCTTTACTATTTTGGTTAAGTTTGTTCCTAGGTATCTTAAGTTATTTTGCCACAATGGTAAATGAATTTTTTTTTTTTTTTAGTTTCTCTTTCTGTGAATTCATTATTGGTGTATAAGAATGACATCAATTTTTTAATGTTAAATTTGTATCCTGCTACTTTACCAAATTTGTTTATTAGCTTTAGTGGGTTTTTGAAAGAGTCTTTAGGGTTTTCTATATACAATATAATGTACTCTGCAGATAATGACAGTTTCACTTCCTCCAATCCAATTTTGATCCCCTTTATTGTTCCTTCTTGTCTGACTGTGGTGGCTAAGACATCCAGTACTATGTAAAATAAGAGTGGCAAACGTGGGCATCTCTGTCTTGTTCCTGTTCTTTAAAAAAATGCTTTTAGTTTTGGCCCATTGAGTATGATGTTGACTGTAGGTTTCATATATGGCCTTTATTAAGTCAAAATACAATCCCTCTATTCCAACATTGCTGAGCATTTTTATCAGAAATCGGTGCTGAATTTTGTTGAATACATTTTCTGAATCTATTGATATAATCATATGGTTTTTATCTTTCATTTTGTTTATGTGGTGTATAACAATTATTTATTTGATAATAGTGTACCAGCCTTTCATCCCTGGGATGAATTCCACTTGGTAAAAGTGAATAATTGCTTTGGTATGTTGCTGGATTCAATTTGCTACTATTTTGTTAAGAATTTTGGCATCTATGAAAAAGCCTTCAACAAAATCCAGCATCCATTTCTGATAAAAACGCTCAGCAGTGTGGGAATAGAGGGATCATAACTAGACATAATAAAGGCCATATATGAAAGACCTACAGCCAACATCATACTCAATAGGCAAAAACTAAAAGCATTTCCCTTAAGAACAGGAACAAGGCAAGGATGCCCACATTCGCCACTCTTATTTAACATAGTACTGGAAGTCTTAGCCACAGCAATCAGACAGGAAGAAAAAATAAAAGGGATCCAAATTGGAAAGGAGGAAGTGAAACTGTCATTATTTGCAGATGTCATTATTTACATGATACTATATGTAGAAAACCCCAAAGACTCCAACAAACATTTACTAGACTTAATAAATGAATTTGGCAAAGTAGCAGGATACAAAATTAATGTCAAAAAATCGATGGCATTCTTATACACCAATGATGAACTCACAGAAAGAGAAACTAAGAAAGCAATCCCATTTACCATTGCGGAAAAAAAATTAAGATACCTAGGAATAAACTTAACCAAAGAAATAAAGGACCGATTCGCAGAAAACTACAGGTCATTGAAAAAAAAAATAGAGGAAGATATAAAAAACTGGAAGCACATACCCTGTCCATGGATTGGGAGAATTAACATCATTAAAATGTCCATATTACCCAAAGCAATCTATAAATTCAATGCAATCCCCATCAAAATACCAACGGCATACTTCACAGAATTAGAACAAGTACTTCAAAAGTTTATATGGAACCAAAAAAGACCTCAAATAGCCACAGCAATCTTGAAAAAGAAGAACAAAGTTGGAGGTATTACATTACCAGATTTCAGGCTATACTTCAAAGCCACCGTAATCAAAACAGCCTGGTACAGGCACAAGAACAGGCATATAGACCAGTGGAACAGAACAGAGAACCCAGTAATGGACCCAAGGCAATATGCTCAATTAATATTTGACAAAGGTGGAAAGAGCATACAGTGGAGTAAGGACAGCCTCTTTAATAAATGGTGCTGGGAAAATTGGACAGCTACATGCAGAAAAATGAAACTAGACCATCAACTTACACCCTACACAAGAATAAACTCAAAATGGATAAAAGACTAATGTGACCCATGAATCCATAAAAATCCTAGAAGAAACTGTAGGCAACAAAATTTCAGATATCATATGCAGCAGAATTTTCACTGATACATCACCTAAGGCAATAGAAACAAAGGAGAAAATGAACACATGGGACTATATCAAACTCAAAAGCTTCTGCACAGTGAAAGATACAATCATCAAAATGGAAAGGCAACCCACTGTATGGGAGAGCATAATTGCCAATGATATATCAGATAAGGGGTGTATTACCAATATATAGAGAGTGCTCATACACCTAACAAAGGGAAGCCAAAGAACCCAATTAAAAAATGTGCAAAGGAACTAAATAGACACCTCTCCAGAAAGAACATACAAATGGTTAAGAGACATATGGAGAAATGCTCATCATCACTAATCATCAGAGAGATGCAAATTAAAACAACAATGAGGTATCACTTCACACCTGTCAGAATGGCCGCCATCAACAAATCATCAAACAACAAGTGTTGGCGAGGGTGTGGAGAAAAGGGGACTCTAGCACACTGCTGGTGGGAATGCAGACTGGTGCAGCCACTATGGAAAACAGTATGGTGTTTCCTCAAAAAAATTAAAAATTGAACTGTCATTTGACCCAGTGATCCCACTTCTAGGAATATACCCTAAGAAGCCTGAAACACCAATGGAAAGAATACATGTACCCCCATGTTTGTAGCAGCACTATTTACAATAGCTAAGATCTGGAAACAGCCCAAATGTCCATCAATAGAATAGTGGATAAAAAAGCAGTGGTACATATACACAATGGAGTACTATGCAGCTGTAAGAAAGAAAGATCTCTTATCCTTTGAGACTACATAGAGGTACCTGGAAAGTATCATTCTAAGTAAAACAAACCAAACAGAGAAAGACAAGTATCATATGATCTCACCTATTTATGGAATATAATGAACATAACAGTCTGAGGAATGGGGCAGTCCCAGAGACGTGGAAGTGGGGTACAGACTGACAATCCCCAGAAGAGGGGATGGTGGGGGAGAGATAAACCACAGAACTTATATGCATGTATGGATGAACAGTGGACATGGACAACAAACTGGGGACAGGGCAGGGAGGGATGGGGAGGGGGTAATCAGTGGGGGGAAAAGAAACATCTGTAACAAAAATTAATTAATAAAAAAGAGAAAAAAAGAATTTTGGCATCTATATTCATCAAAAATATTGGCTCACAGTTTTATTTCTTTGTAGTGTCTTTTTGTGGTTTTGGAATTAAAATTATATCAGCCTCATAAACAAGTTTGGAAGTCTTTCTTCTTGTTGGATATTTTGGAATAGTTTAAAGAGATTGGGTGTTAGGCAGCTGCCGCGCCGCCACAACCACGAAGACACACCAGGCTTGGGGCACGAGGCTAGCTGGAGACCAAGCTCCCTAGTCTGGGTAACCTGGGAAACAGTGGGTAGTTAAGTGGCACCATAAGATAACCCTGTCGCAGCAGCAGTGGTGGCCAAAGGAGGCTGCTCAGGGTACAAGCAGCTGTAGGAGTCGCTGGGGCAATCGGAGTGACCGACACCAAGGCAGCTCAGTGCCTCTCGTGTTTTTATTTTTTAACCTCTGACTATGCAATTCTGAAACCTCCCCCATTCGGGGGACCAGACAGCCCAACAGACACTTTCCATTCTCCTCCCGCCCTGGTCTCAAGAACAGAAGGTTCTCTCCCTAATGCCTTTCACCATTAAGAGGAAAGCGATAGAGGAGCTGAGCCTGATGAGATCCGACGGAGGCGCCTCGCTCAACTTGCTGGTGGACAGACTTCCCAGCCGACCACACCGCTTACCTCTCCCAAGAGAGAGAACCCTCCGGGGCCTCCTCTAGCAGTGTCAGCCCCAGGCCCCTCCCAGAGTCTTGGTCTCAATGTCCACAACATGACCCCAGCTACCTCCCCAATAGGTGCATCAGGAGTAGCCCATTGAAGCCAGAGCAGTGAAGGAGTCAGTTCTCTCAGCAGCTCACCCTCCAATAGACTTGAAACACAATCTCAGTCTCTCTCATGTTCCCAGAGCATGGATATTGATAGCGTCTCTTGTGAGAAAAGCATCTCCCAGGTGGATGTGGATTCAGGAATTGAAAATATGGAAGTTGATGAAAATGAGCGAAAAGAAAAAAGGAACCTGAGCGACAAGGAGCTGTCATCGGGTTCTGAAGAACAGGCTTTACAGCTGGTCTGTAAGATCTTTTGTGTCTCCGAAGGACTGGGACAGAGACATCATTTTTCTTTCTTCTCTTTCTGCACAATTTAAGCAGAACCCAAAAGAAGTGTTCTCTGATTTTAAGGACTTGATTGGCCAGATTTTAATGGAAGTGCTAATGATGTCTACTCAGACTCGAGATGAAAACCCATTTGCCAGTCTGACAGCCACTTCACAGCCAATTGCAGTGGCAGCTCGGTCACCAGACAGAAATCTCACGCTAAATACTGGCTCCAATCCAGGAACAAGTCCCATGTTCTGCACTGTGGGTTCCTTCGGTGCCAGCTCTTTGTCTAGTTTGGGAGCCTCTGGTGGGGCAAGTACTTCGGATTCCTACAGTGACCATTTCGCCATTGAGACCTGCAAGGAGACAGATATGCTGAACTACCTCATTGAGTGTTTTGACCGAGTTGGAATAGAGGGAAAAAAAGCACCAAAGATGTGCAGCCAGCCAGGAGTCAGCCAGTTTCTGAGCAACATCCGCTCACAGTGCATATCCCATACTGCATTAGTACTCCAAGGTTCCCTCACACAACCAAGGTCCATGCAGCAGCCATCCTTCCTAGTGCCGTATATGTTGTGTAGAAATCTCCCATATGGCTTTATTCAAGAACTGGTGATAACCACTCACCAGGATGAAGAAGTATTCAAGCAGATCTTTATCCCCATTTTACAAGGCCTGGCTCTTGCTGCCAAAGAGTGCTCCCTTGATAGTGACTACTTCAAATATCTCCTCATGGCTTTGGGTGAGCTCTGTGAAACCAAGTTTGGGAAGACACACCCTGTGTGCAATTTGGTCGCCTCTTTGCCATTGTGGTTGCCTAAGTCCCTAAGCCCTGGCTCCGGGCGGGAGCTGCAGAGACTCTCTTATTTGGGGGCTTTCTTTAGCTTCTCAGTCTTCACAGAAGATGATGCTAAAGTGGTTGAAAAGTATTTCTCAGGGCCTGCTATTACCCTGAAAAATACGCACGTGGTTAGCCAATCATTGCAGCATTACTTGGAGCTGGGAAGGAAAGAGCTTTTCAAGATTCTGCATAGTATTTTGTTAAACGGTGAAACCCGTGAGGCTGCCCTTGGTTACATGGCAGCTGTCGTCAATGCCAATATGAAAAAAGCACAGATGCAGACAGATGATAGATTGGTTTCTACAGATGGATTTATGCTGAATTTTCTCTGGGTGCTGCAGCAGCTAAGTACAAAGATCAAGTTAGAGACAGTTGACCCCTCGTATATATTCCACCCAAAGTGTCGGATTACTCTGCCCACTGATGAGACCAGAGTGAACACGACAATGGAGGATGTGAACGACTGGCTGATGGAACTTTATGGAGATCAGCCTCCATTTTCTGAGCCGAAATTCCCTACGGAATGCTTCTTCCTTACCCTGCACGCCCACCACCTCTCCATTCTGCCGAGTTGCCGTCGCTATATCCGCAGACTCTGGGCCATCCGGGAGCTCAATAGAACCGTAGAAGATTTGAAAAATAATGAAAGCCAATGGAAAGATTCCCCACTGGTAACTAGACACCGCAAAATGCTGAAGCGATGCAGAACTCAGCTTAAGAAACTAGTATGATGCAAGGCCTGTGCTGATGCTGGTTTACTTGAGGAGAGCTTCCTGAGAAGATGTCTGAATATTTATGGCCTTCTCATTCAGCTGCTGCTCCGCATCCTGGACCCTGCCTATCCCGATGTAACACTGCCTTTCGGTTCAGACGTCCCCAAGGCGTTTGCAGCATTGCCTGAGTTTTATGTAGAAGATGTTGCTGAATTTTTATTTTTTATTGTACAATACTCGCCTCAGGTGCTCTATGAGCCCTGCACTCAGGGTATTGTGATGTTCCTCGTTGTGATGTTGTGCAACCAGAACTACATCCAAAATCCATACCTGGTGGCCAAACTGGTAGAAGTCATGTTTATGACCAACCCTGCTGTCCAGCCACAAACCCAGAAGTTTTTTGAAATGATTGAGAACCATCCTCTCTCCACCAAATTATTGGTCCCTTCCTGGATGAAGTTTTATAAAGATGTCGAGCACACCGGAGCTACCTGTGAGTTCTATGACAAGTTCACCATTCGCTATCACATTAGCACCATTTTTAAAAGCCTTTGGCAAAACATAGCTCACCACGGCTCTTTCATGGAGGAGTTCAATTCTGGGAAGCAGTTCGTTCCCTATATAAACATGCTGATCAACGACACGACGTTTTTGCTCGATGAAAGTCTGGAGTCCCTGAAGCAGATCCACGAAGTGCAGGAGGAGATGAAGAACAAAGAGCAGTGGGAGCAGCTGCCCCAGGCCCAGCAGCAGGCCCGTCCGTCTCAGCTTGCTCAGCTTCCTATCTCGCCCTGGCCACGGAAACCGTGGACATGTTCCACATTTTCACGAAGCAGGTCCAGAAGCCATTCCTCAGACCGGAACTTGGACCCCAATTGACTGCAATGCTGAACTTTAATCTTCAGCAACTCTGTGGTCCCAAGTGCCGGGACCTGAAAGTTGAAAACCCTGAGAAATACGGCTTTGAATCAAAGAAGCTGTTGGACCAACTAACTGATATTTACTTGCAGCTGGACTGTGCGAGGTTCGTGAAAGCCATTGCTGATGACCAGAGATCCTACAGCAAAGAGTTGTTCGAGGAAGTCATTTCGAAGATGCAGAAGGCAGGAATCAAGTCCACAATCACGATAGAGAAGTTCAAGCTTCTCGCCGAGAAGGTGGAGGAGATAGTGGCCAAGAACACACAGGCCGAGATGGACTACAACGACGCGCCGGATGAGTTCCGAGACCCTCTGATGGACACCCTGATGACTGACCCAATGCGGCTGCCCTCCGGCACCATCATGGACTGCTCCATCATTCTGCGGCACCTGCCGAACTCCCCCACGGACCCCTTCAACCGGCAGACGCTGACTGAGAGCATGCTGGAGCCAGTGCCAGAACTGAAAGAGCAGATTCACGCCTGGATGCGGGAGAAACAGAACACCATTAACCGTCCCCTCGCCCAGCTGGGCAGGCAGGCGCAGCATCGGTGGCGAAAATGCTCTTCACACGCAGAGGCCAAACGTGGCAGAGACACCGAGAGCCCACCCACCGCGACCAAATGGTGGCCGTCTGAAAGGACATGAGTGAGAAGAGGAGCCCGATTCCTGTACATATATTTAATTGGCAAACGTGGTCAAAAGCTTGAGGGACACATTTTATGATTGGTTGCTTGTGTAATGAAGCATGTCCTTCACGTGTCACAATTTGGGCTATTGCAGCGGAAGTTTTTTAGTGATTGATAATGAATGTGTCTGGGCAGCATCCCCTCCATTTTTTTTTTCTTTTTTCCCCCTAAATCCAATATCCACTGATTTGAATGTGATTAGAGAACCTTGGACATTTTGCTGCTAAAGAATCCCCCCCCCCCCTTCCCTTTCCTTCTTGACCCTACTTGCACTGCTGAGGATTTTTTTAAGAGAAGCAAAAACGAAAGTAAATTCCTTTCCTTGGCCCTCCAAACATATATTCTGAGAGATAACTGTGCCTGCAACAGTGTTAATCCTGGAATCGTATTTTTATATCATATTCACATATTTGTTTTTTTAACTGACATGATTAATAAAAAAGGCAAGATATTTTCAGAATTTGAATTTCAGTTTTTATTTTTATTGTGAAATGTCCCTTAAATTTTTTTTTATGCTAAGCAAAATGAATAGAATCCTGTTGCTCTGGTCCTTGTCATGAGCCCTCTCTTAGGAACCAAAGGAGCAGCCACAGCAAAGGGGATGTTGAAGTCTATCAGGATTAAATGACTTAGGGTTGGGGGGAGGGAGGGAGGTGTTTTTAATGCTACATGACAGTTTGAAACCGTTACAGTTGTCCTATGAGGGTACATAAATTCCTCAACTCGGGGCCTGTGAGTTCAAAGCAGATGTCATGTATATGATGTGTCCTTTGAGGCTTGGCCTTACCAAGGCAAAAAAGGGGTGCAAGAAATGTGGAGGTATGTCTGCTTGTAAAACACACACAGGCAAACACACCCACACACACAAACAGAAACATAAGACTTTTTGTATTACTGCTCCCTACTTCACATACTTGAATTCTCGAATTTCCTTTGGGGTAAAAAAGGATTTGAAACCATAAAGTGTTTTGAAGAAATTAAGTCTACAAAAACATACTTTCTTTTTCTCTTTCTTTTTTCCCGCTCCACAGACAATGTCCTCTGTTCAATTCCTAATGGAAACTACCATAAAAGGTGATACACACTTAAAAAAAAAAAGAGAGAGAGAATGGGTGTTAGATCCTCTTTGAATGTTTGGTAAAATTCCCCCACGAAGCCATTTGGGCCTGGGCTTTTGTTTGCTGGAAAATTTTTTTGTTACATCCTCAATTTCCTAAGTGTTATTATTCTGTTCAAGTTTTCTATCTCTTCCCAGTTCAGTTTTGAGAAAGTGTGGGTTTCTAGAAATGTGTTTATTTCACCTAGATTATTCAATTTATTGGCATAAAATTGTTTAAATGTTTTGTAATGATCCTTTGTAATTCTGTGGTGTCAGTTGTTACTTCTCCTCTTTTGTTTCTGATTCTGTTTTTTTGGGCCCTCACTTTTTGTTTCTTGTTGAGTCTAGCTAAGGGTTCATCAATCTTGTTTATCTTTTCGAACAACCAGCTCTTTGTTTCATTGAGCATTTGAATTTATTTTTTATCTCTATGTCACTTATTTATGCTCTGAACTTTACTATTGATTTTCTTCTACTTGCTCCGGGGTTTTCTTTTTGTTTACCTACAGCCAACATCATACTCAGTGGACAAAAATTAAAAGCATTTCCCTTAAGAACAGGAACAAAGCAAGGATGCCCACTTTCACCACTCTTATTTAACACAGTACTGGAAGTCTTAGCCACATCGATCAAACCAGAGGGGGGAAAGAAGGGATCCAAATTGGAAAGTAGGAAGCGAAACTGTCATTATTTGCAGATGACATGATACTGTATGTAGAAAACCCCAACGACTCCATAAAATATTTACTAGACTTAATAAATAAATTTGGCAAAATAGCAGAATACAAAATTAATGTCAAGAAGTCAATGGCATTCTTATACACCAATGATGAACACATAGAAAAAGAAACTAAAAAAAAAATCCCACTTACCATCGCAGCAAAAAAGATTAAGATACCTAGGAATAAACTTAACCCAAGAAATAAAGGACCTATTTATAGAAAACTACAGGTCATTGAAGAAAAAAAAGAGGAAGATATAAAAAAGTGGAAGTACATACCTTGTTCATGGATTAGAAAAGTTAACATCATTAAAATATCCATACTACACACAGAAATCTATAGATTCAATGCAATCTCCATCAAAATACTAATGACATAATTCATAGAACTAGAACAAATACTTCAAAAGTTCATATAAACCAAAAATGACCTCGAATAGCCACAGCAATATTGTAAAAGGAGAACAAAGTTGGAAGGGTCACATTACCAGATTTCAGGTTATACTACAAAGCCACTGTAATCAAAACACCCTGGGACTGGCACAAGAACAGACCTATAGACCAGTGGAACAGAACAGAGAACCCAGAAATGGACCCAAGGCAATATGCTCAATTAATATTTGACAAAGTTGGCAATAGCATACAGTGGAGTAAAGACAGACTCTTTAATAAATGGTGTTGGAAAAATTAAACAGCTACATGCAAATAAATAAAACTAGACCATCAACTTACACCATACACAAGAATAAGCTCAAAATAAATAAAAGACTTAAATGTAACTCATGAATCCATAAAAATTTCAGAGGAAACTCTAGGCAACAAAATTTCAGACATTATACACAGCAAAATTTTCATAAATACATCACCTAAGGCAACAGAAACAAAGAAAATAATGAACACATGGGACTACATCAAACTAAAAAGCTTCTGCACAGCAAAAGATACAATCATCAAAATGGAAAAACAACACACTGTATGGGAGAGCATAATTGCCAATAATATATCTGATAAGTGGTTAATTTCCAATATATATATAGTGCTCATACAACTCAACAAAAGGAAGACAAAGAACCCAGTTTAAAAAATAGGCAGAGAAACTAAATAGACACCTCTCCAAACAGGACATACAAATAGCTAAGAGACATATGAAGAATGCTCAACATCACTAATCATCAGAGAGATGTAAATTAATGCAACAATGAGGTATCACCTCACACCTGTCAGAATGGCCACCATCAACAAATCATTAAACAAGTGTTGGCGAGGGTGGGGAGCAAAGGGGACTCTAGTACACTGCTGGTGGGAATGCAGACTGGTGCAGCCAGTATAGAAAACAATATGGTGCTACCTCAAAAATTAAAAATTGAACTGCTATTTGACCCAGTGATCTCACTTCTAAAAATATACCCTAAGAAGTCTGAAGCACCAATCAGAAAGAATATATGTACCCCCATGTTTGTAGCAGCACTATTTACAATAGCTAAGATCTGGAAATAGCCCAAATGTCCATCAGTAGGCAAATGGATAAAAAAGCTGTGATACATATACATAATGGAGTACTATGCAGTTCTAAGAAAGAAAGGTCTTTTATCCTTTGAGACGACAGGGAGAGACCTGGAAAGTATTATCCTAAGCGAAACAAGCCAAGCAGAGAAAGGCAAATATCACATGATCTTACTCATTTGGGGAATATAATGAACGTAACATTCAGAGAAATGGGGTAGTCCCAGAGACGTGGAAGTGGAGTACAGACTGACAATCCCCTGAAGAGGGCGTGGGGGAAAGAGATAAACCACAGAACTTACATGCATGTATGTATGAACAATGGACATGGACAACAAATTTGAAGACAGAGTGGGGAGGGAAGAGGAGGAGGAAATCAGTGGGGGGGGGGAGAAACATCTGTAACAAAAAATAAATTAATTAAAATTAAAAAATTTTAAAAATTTGCTGGCCTCATAAAACGAGTTTAGAAGTCTTCCTTTTTGAATTTTTTGAAATAGTTTGAGGAGAATGGGTGTTAGTTCTTTTTTGAATATTCAGTAAAACTCCCCCATTAAGTAATCCGGACCTGGGCTTTTGTTTTCTGGGAGATCCTTGATTACATCTTCAATTTTTTTTAGTTTTTATTGTTCTGTTCAAATTTTCTATCTCTTTCCAGTCCAGTTTTGGGAAACTATGTGTTTCTAGAAATTTGACCCTTTTGCTTAGATTGTCGAATTTGTTGCCATATATTTGTTCATAGTAGCTGTTAACAGTCTTTTTAATTTCTGTTATGTCAGTTGTTACTTCTCCTCTTTCATTTCTAATTTTGTATATTTGGATTCTCTCTCTGTTTCTTGGTGAGTCTAGCTAAGGGTCTATCAATCTTGTTTATCTTTTAGAAAAACCAGCTCTTTGTTTCATTGATCCTTTACATTTTTTCTGTGTTATGTCATTTATTTCTTCTCTTATCTTTACAAGTTCCTTCCTGCTACTTGCTCTGGGGTTTTCTTTTTGTTTGCTTACTGTGTTTGACAGTCAATTAGAAATTTTTCTTTTTTCTTGAGGTAGGCCTGTAGTGCTATAAACTTTCCTCTCAGAACTGCTTTTGCTGCATCTCATAGATTTTGTGTTGTTGTGTGTTCATTTTCATTGGTTTCCAGGAAGTTTTTAATTTCTTTCTTGATCTCCATGTTAACCCATTTATTGTTCAATAACATGCTATTTAGCCTTTATGTGTTCAAATGCCCTTCATGTTCTTGTTGCTATTGATGTCTAGTTTCATGCCATTGTGATCTGAGAAGATGCTTGATATGATTTCAATATTCTTGAACTTGTAGAGATTCAGTTTTCGTCCTGTCATGTAGTCTATCTTTGAGAATGTCCCATGTGCACTTGAGAAGAATGGGAATTCTATAGTTTTGGGGTATAATTCTCTGTAGATATCTATTAAATTCATTTGGTTTAGTGCCTCATTTAGAGTGTCTGTTTCCTTGCTAATTTTTTGTCTGGAGGATCTATCCAGAGGTATCAATGAAGTGTTAAAGTCCCCTGCTATGATTGTATTGCTGCTGATTTATTTTTAAAGTCCTCCAGAAGATTTTAATATATTTTGGTGCTCCTATATTGGGTGCATATATGTTTATTAAGGTTATATCTTCCTGTTGGATAGTACCTTTTAATATTATGTAGTGGCCTTCTTTGTCTCTAGTTATGGTCTTCATTTTGAAATCTATTTTATCAGATGTGAGTATTGCTACCCCAGCTTTATTTTTTGCTTTTCATTTGCTTGGCAGATTTTTTTTTTTTTTTTTTTTTTTTTTTTTGCCATTTCTTCATTTTCAACCTATATGAGTCTTTTGTTATGAGGTGGGTCTCTTGTAAATAACATATATGTGGTCATGCTTTCTTATCCAGTCAGCTACTCTGTCTTTTTATCGGAGCATTCAGTCTATTTACACTTAATGTGATTATTGACATGTACTTATTTATTGTCATGTTTGTTTAGTTTGGTTATATTTTAATTTCTATTTCTTTTACTAATTACAGCAGTCCTTTCAATAATTTTTGCAGTATTGGTTTGGTGCTAATATATTCCCTTAGCCTTTTGTTGTCTGGGAAGGTCTTTATTTCATCTTCTATTTTGTATAACAACCTTTCTGGGTAGAGTAGTCTTGGATTCAGATCCTTGTTTTTCATGACCTTGATTACTTTATGCCATTCCCTTCTGGCCTGTAGTGTTTCTTGTGAAAAGTCAGTTGATTGCCTAATGGGTGTTTCTTTGTAGGTGATCTGTTGCTTATCTCTTGCTGCCTTTAGGATTCTCTCTTTGTCTTTATTTTTTGGCATTTTAATTACTATGTATCTTGGGGTGGGTCTGTTTGGGTTCTTCTTACTTGGGGCTCTCTGTGCTTCTTGAGCTTGAATGCCTTCTTCCTTCACCAAATTAGGAAAGTTTTCTGTCACTATTTCTTCAAATATATTCTCTAACCCTTTCTATTTTCTTCTTTTTCATGGACTCCTATGATGTGAATATTATTACGTTTTCAGTTGTCCCATAGTTCTCTTAAACTTTCTGTTTTCTAATTGTTTCTTCCTTTTGGTTTTCTGATTGGTTAATTTTTTCTACCATGTCTTCTAATTAACTGATCTGGGCCTCAGCTTCCTCTACTCTGCTGTTTAGACCTTCCAATGTGTTCTTTATTTCTAATGTCATTCTTGATTTCTTCTTGGTGGTTTTCAATTTTCAAGTGGTTGATTTTCAACATCTGTCTGTTCTTACTTATGCTGTTGTGCTTCCTCAAGATCATGGCTCTCAATTTTAGCTCTGTTAACTTGCCTAACTGCTCCACATTTATCTCATCTTCAGTAGAGGTCTCTTGTTTTTTCATTTGGCTTTGTTTCTGTATTTCACCATCTTGGCTATTACAGTGGGCTTTGGAGCCTGCCAAATTTTCCCTGTGGGTGTTGGTGTTCTGCTGTTTGTTACTCCCTCTCCTGAGTTTAGATGAGCAAGGGAGGACCCATGTTAAACACCACTGTCAAGTCTTACTTTCTTTGTTAGA
This sequence comes from Molossus molossus, assembly GCF_014108415.1. Taxonomy (NCBI): domain Eukaryota; kingdom Metazoa; phylum Chordata; class Mammalia; order Chiroptera; family Molossidae; genus Molossus; species Molossus molossus. The sequence continues at coordinate 55,056,603 of NW_023425399.1, read as the reverse complement.
GTTGCTAGCCCAAAAGTGGTACAGTTATTCTCTAGATTTTTGCCTGGAGGCTATCAGCAGCGGTTACTTGAGGAGTTTTGGGTGGTCAGTTGAATGAAAAAGTCCCTCTGGTGCTCAGTGTAATGGGATTTCCTGAGGGTGGGGCAGATGTTGGTTGTTAGTGAGCCTCAATTTGCATTTCAGTGGCCCATCTGGGTGGGGTTGAATCTCCAAGTAAGGGGCTGCTGCCTCTCTCTAGAGCCCTGCAAAGGAGCTAGATGACCATCGTCCTGTGTGGCTGAAACTCAGCAAAAGCTCTGAGCCCCTCCAAATCCTAAGTGTAGCCACATGGTTTCAGTCCAGTCTGCTCTTCCTTTGCCAAAGCCCAAGGTGAGTGGCTGTGGCTATTTTAGCGTCTGTCCCAGCTCTGCACTGTGGAGCTGCTTGGGAGTTTAACCCGAGGGCGTTGTTCACAGCTAAGGCCGCTGCTGTCTGTGGGCTCTCAGCCCCCCTCTTGTGCCTTCACAATCCTACCAGAATCGAGTCAATGTCTCTAGTTATATGATTTTCGCAACCTACTTTTCTGTTGCTTTTTCCTGTTGATTTGTCTCTCTTTAGTTCTAATTCCAGTTTGGTCTTGTGATTTGGTTTGTGTAGCTTCCATTCATTCTGCCACCATTTTGGAATTCCTGAACTTCTATTTTGAATGGTAGCCTTGCTGGATAAAGTAGGCTTGGGTTCAGAGCCTGTTTTGAATTACCTTGATTACTTCACTTTATTCCATTCTGGCCTGTAGTGTTTCTGTTGAGCAGTCAGCTGATAGCCATATGGGGGTTTCTTTGTAGGTAACCTGTTGCTTATCTCTTGCTGTCTTTAGGAATCTCTCTTTGTCTTAAATTTTGGGCATTTTAATTATGTATCTTGGTGTGGACGTCTTTGGGTTCTTCTTACTTGGAGCTCTCTGTGCTTCTTGGACTTGTATGCTTTTTTCCTTCACCAAGCTATGGAAGTTTTCTGTCACTATTTCTTCAAATGTATTTTCTAATCCTTGCTCATTGTATTCTTCTTCTGACACACCTATAATGTAGATATTGTTACCTTTCAGATTGTCCCATAGTTCTCTTAAGCTGTCTTCCTGTTTTTTTTTTTTTTGTTGTTTTTTTTTTTTTAAGATAACTAATATTTTTATTCTCGTTTTTTTTTTTTTTTTTTTTTTTTTTTTTATGAATTTTTATTTATTTTTTTGTTACAGATATTTTACCTTTTTACCCCATTGGCACCCCCCACCCCACCCCCTCCACCCTGTCCCCGGCTTAGTTGTCCATGTCCATTGGTCATGCATACATGCATATAAGTTCTGTGGTTTATCTCTTCCCACCCCCCCACCCCCCATCCCCTCTTCTGAGGGATGTCAGTCTGTGCCCTACTTCCATGTGTCTGGGTCTACTGTATTCCTCAGACTGTTATGTTCATTATATTCCGTATATAAGTGAGATCATGTGGTATTTGTCTTTTTCTGCTTGGCTTCTTTCACTTAGGATAATACTTTCCAGGTCCCTCCATGTCGTCTCAAAGGATAAGAGATCTTTCTTTCTTACCGCTGCATAGTACTCCATCGTGTATATGTACCACAGCTTTTTGATCCATTCGTCTACTGGTGGACACTTGGGCTGTTTCCAGATCTTAGCTATTGTAAATAGTGCTGCTATGAACATGGGGGTACATATATTCTTCCTGATTGGTGTTTCAGGCTTCTTAGGGTATATTCCCAGCAGTGGGATCACTGGGTCAAATGGAAGTTCAATTTTTAATTTTTTGAGGTAGCACCATATTGTTTTCCATAGCGGCTGCACCAGTCTGCATTCCCACCAGCAGTGTATTAGAGTCCCCTTTTCTCCACACCCTCGCCAACACTTGTTGTTTGATGATTTGTTGATGGCGGCCATTCTGACAGGTGTGAGGTGATACCTCATTGTTGTTTTAATTTGCATCTCTCGGATGATTAGTGATGTTGAGCATTTCTTCATATGCCTCTTGGCCATTTGTATGTCCTGTTTGGAGAGGTGTCTATTCAGCTCCTCTGCCCATTTTTTAATTGGGTTCTTTGTCTTCCTTTTGTGGAGTTGTGTGAGCTCTCTGTATATATTGGAAATTAACCCCTTATCTGATACATCATTGGCAATGATGTTCTCCCATACAGTGGGTTGCCTTTCCATTTTGATGATCGTTTCTTTTGCTGTGCAGAAGCTTTTTAGTTTGATGTAGTCCCATGTGTTCATTTTCTCCTTTATTTCTGTTGCCTTAGGTGATGTATCAGTGAAAATTCTGCTCCGTATGATGTCCGAAATTTTGTTGCCTACATTTTCTTCTAGAATTTTTATGGATTCACGGGTCACATTTAAGTCTTTTATCCATTTTGAGTTTATTTTTGTGTATGGTGTAAGTTGATGGTCGAGTTTCATTTTTTTGCATGTAGCTGTCCAATTTTCCCAACACCATTTATTAAAGAGGCTGTCTTTACTCCACTGTATGCTCTTGCCACCTTTGTCAAATATTAATTGAGCGTATTGCCTTGGGTCCATTTCTGGGTTTTCAGTTCTGTTCCACTGGTCTATATGCCTGTTCTTGTGCCAGTACCAGGCTGTTTTGGTTACAGTCGCTTTGTAGTATAACCTGATATCTGGTAATGTGATCCCTCCAACTTTGTTCTTCTTTTTCAAGATTGCTGTGGCTATTCGGGGTCTTTTTTGGTTCCATATGAACTTTTGAAGTATTTGTTCTAGTTCTATGAAATATGTCGTTGGTATTTTGATGGGGATTGCATTGAATCTATAGATTGCTTTGGGTAGTATGGACATTTTAATTATGTTAATTCTTCCAATCCATGAACAGGGTATGTTCTTCCACTTTTTTATATCTTCCTCTATTTCTTTTTTCAATGACCTGTAGTTTTCTGCAAATAGGTCCTTTACTTCTTTCGTTAAGTTTATTCCTAGGTATCGTAATTTTTTTGGAGCGATGGTAAATGGGATTGTTTTTTCAGTTTCTCTTTCTGTGAGTTCATCATTGATGTACAAGAATGCCGTCGATTTCTTGACGTTAATTTTGTATCCTGCTACTTTGCCAAATTCATTTATTAAGTCTAATAGATTTTTGATGGAGTCTTTAGGGTTTTCTATGTACAATATCATGTCATCTGCAAATAATGACAGTTTCACTTCCTCCTTTCCAATTTGGATCCCTTTTATTTTTTCTTCATGTCTGATTGCTGTGGCTAAGACTTCCAGTACAATGTTAAACAAGAGTGGCGAAAGTGGACATCCCTGTCTTGTTCCTGTTCTTAATGGAAATGTTTTTAATTTCTGTCCATTGAGTATGATGTTGGCTGTAGGTCTTTCATATATGGCCTTTATTATGTCGAGATATGATCCCTCTATTCCTACATTGCTGAGCGTTTTTATCAGAAATGGATGCTGGATTTTGTCGAATGCTTTTTCAGCATCTATTGATATGATCATGTGGTTTTTATTCTTCATTTTGTTTATGTGGTGTATCACGTTTATTGATTTGCGAATATTGTACCAGCCTTGCATCCCTGGAATGAATCCCACTTGGTCATGGTGAATAATTTTTTTGATGTATTTCTGGATCCGATTTGCTAGTATTTTGTTCAGGATTTTGGCGTCTATGTTCATCAGGGATATTGGCCTGTAGTTTTCTTTCTTCGTAGTGTCTTTTTCTGGTTTTGGAATTAGAATTATGCTGGCCTCATAGAACGTGTTTGGAAGTCTTCCTTCTTCTTGAATTTTTTGAAATAGTTTGAGGAGAATGGGTGTTAGTTCTTTTTTGAATGTTCGGTAAAACTCCCCCGTGAAACCATCTGGGCCTGGGCTTTTGTTTGCTGGGAGAGTCTTGATTACCTCTTCAATTTCCTTAGTTGTTATTGGTCTGTTCAAGTTTTCTATCTCTTCCGGGAATAGTTTTGGGAGACTGTGTGTTTCTAGAAATTTGTCCATTTCGCTGAGATTGTCGAATTTGTTGCCATATAGTTGTTCATAGTAATTGTTAACGATCTTTTGTATTTCCGTGGTGTTGGTTGTTACTTCTCCTCTTTCATTTCTGATTTTGTGTATTTGGGTTCTCTCTCTTTGTTTCTTGGTGAGTCTAGCTAAGGGTCCATCAATCTTGTTTATCTTTTCGAAAAACCAGCTCTTTGTTTCATTGATCCTTTGAATTGTTTTTTTGGTCTCTATGTCATTTATTTCTGCTCTGATCTTTACTATTTCCTTCCTTCTACTTGCTCTGGGGTTTTCTTTTTGTTTGCTTTCTAATTCTTTAAGTTGTGAGGTTAGACAGTCAATTAGAAATTTTTCTTGTTTTTTGAGGTAGGCCTGTAGTGCTATGTCTTCCTGTTTTTTAATTGTTTTTACTTTTTGGTTCTCTGATTGGATAATTTTTTTTTACTCTGTCTTTTAATGCACTGATCCAGTCCTCGGCTTCCTCTATTCTGGTTGTTATTCCTTCCAATGTGTTTTTTATTTCTGCTATATCATTCTTCATTTTCAATTTGTTGGTTTTCAATGTTTTTGTATCTTGACTCATGCTATTGAGCTCTTTACTCATGCTATTGAGCTTTCTCATGATTTACTGCTCTGAACTGTCCCTCTAATATCTTGCCTAATTCTATGTCATTTATTTCTTTTCCTGCATAATTATCTTGTTCTTTCATTTGGGTTTTATTTCTTTGTTTTATCATTTTGGCTGTTTCAGTGAGTTTTGGAGCCTGCTTCATTTTCCCTGTGGGTATTGGTGTTCCACTGGTTGTGGCTTCCTCTACTGTGCTTAGATATGTGTGGGAGGACTCACATTAAACACCACTGTTAAATCTTAGTTTCCTGGGTAGATTTGCAAGCTAAGGAAATGGTCAGTTATTCTCTAGCTATTTGCCTGGAGGGTATTAGTCTCAGTTGCTTGATGAGCCTCAAGTGGCACTTGTTATATGAGAAATTTTCACTTTCCTCCCCTGTCCCATTAGTGTTAAATTTCTGTGGGAGGGTCTCTTGCATCTCCTCAGAGCTCCAGGAAGGGGCTCTTTGAATTAGATGGCCACTGTCCTTTGAGGGAGCAACCCAGCACTGAGCTCCTGGTGTCCACCCCTCCTGAGTCTGAAGTTCTGGACTTTTTCCATTCATTTCCAGTCCAGTCAACCCATCCTCTGCCAGAGCTTAAGGTGAGTGGCTATAGCTGATTTGCCAGTGAGGCTCTCACTAGCTCATTAAATTGAAATTTTAAGAAGCTTTAATTTGAGTTTCTCTAGTATGCCCTTGTGGTGCTGGATTTTTGTGGGAGGGGCCGTTGCTTCTTTCCAGGGCTCTTGGGAGGAGTTTTTTTTAGTAAGATGGGTATTATCCCACAAGGGAGCGATTCAGCACAGAATTCTCTGCATCCACTACTTTGAAGTCAGGAGCCTTTTTTCAGTCAGTTCCAGTCCATCCCTCCCTCCCTCTGTAGCTGATTCGGTGCTTTAAAAAAAAAAAAAGAAGAAAATAAAAGCTCTGCTTTCTCAGTGGAAAGCACACACCACTAATATAGCTCTCCACTGCTTCGTGGACTCCCTGCCTGCACCAGTATGCCTCTGCAATTCCTACCTACCTCAATTTGGTGTTCGTGGTTGTAGAGATTCTGTTCCGTTGCTCTTCAGTTGCTTTTTCTGATTATTTGACTTTTAAATTCCCGCTTTCTTCATGGTAAGTGCACACCACTAATACAGCTTTTCACTGCTTCTTGGACTCCCAAACAATGCCAGTATACCTCTAAAATTTCCACCAGGCTCAATTTGGCATCCCTGGTTGTAGTTGTTCTGTCCAGCTGCTCTTCAGTTGGCTTTTCCTGATGATTTGTCTTTATTTTAGTTGTAAGTCCAGTTTGGTCCTGGGAGACAGGCTGTGTAGCTTCCATTCACTCCAGTGCCATTTTTTTCTCTCTCTGCAAAGGATATTTAAAGTACTAATTTTTTAAAACCACTTCTTAAGCCCTGGCCGGTTTGGCTCAGTGGTTGGAGCGCCGGCCTGCGGTACAGAGAGACCCGGGTTTGGTTCCCACTAAGGGCACGTACCTCGGTTGCAGTTTGTCCCCGGCCCGTGCGGGTGGCAGCCACTCGATGTGTCCCTTCACATCGATGTTTCTCTCTCTCTTCCTCTCTCTCCCTCCCGCTCTATCTGAACAAAAAATGGAAAAATGTCCTCGGGTGAGGATAAAAAAAAAAAAAAGCCACTTCTTAAAATAATGACATTTTTAAGCCATTGACGCATGTCATTTTTTAATAAGCAAAACTCCTAAAAAAAGACAGAAAGAAAAAGAACTAGAAGTGCCAAGGCCTCTCGCAACCTTACAGAGGGCCTGTCCTCCCATTTTATGAGCTGAACTTTGTCTTTCCAAAATTCATATGTTGAAGTCTTAACCTATGAACATTTTTCTGTAGACTTTTACTAGGAGGTGGAAAGGTTGTACCACCCCCTTGCTTATAATTGGGGATACTGAGTGAGAAGTTGACACTGCTCCACCTATTTAGGGCAGCTGAAGCAAGGACTCTCTCTTCCTCACACACTCCCAGCTCTGGGTAATCCTTTACAGGCTGAAGTTCTTTCTGTCTTAGATTAGGGTTATTTATATTTTTTAAATTTATTTATTCATTCCATTACCCAGCTGATATTTATTGAGCACCAGAACATGTCAGGCACTGGGCTAGGTGTTAGAGAAACAGTGATAAGTGAGAAGGACAAATCTCTGTCTTCGTGGCCCTCACATTCTAGGGGAGACAGACTATATTTGTGTAAACTAATAAAAGATTATTTTAGAGAGTCTTAAATGCTAGGAGGATAACATAACAGGTGACAGGACAGAGAAGGATTGGGATAGAAAAATGACTTTAGATAAGGTGATGGGGAAGGTGACATTTGAGCTGGGATCCTAATGACCTTGAGAACCAGCCATGTGAAAAATAGAGGAGACATGATCTAAGTGAAAGAGACAGCAAGTAACATCCATCCATGGGGCTGGAATGAGCATGGGATGTCCAAGGCACAGCAAGAAGGGAGGTATTGCTGGGACATACTGAAGGTGGGGAAAAGAGGGAGATGAAGGTAGAACTGTCTTGGGACCCAGGAGCAGTAAGACCTTGTCTTACTCCACCTTCAGGAGCAGCATGCCATGGGAGACACCAGCATTCAGGTCCTTTCCTTGCCAGTGTCATCAACCTCTGCACCCCTCTCCCCCTGTGAGGCAGAAGCAAGTGACATAAGAAAGAACATTTATTTTGGAGTCAGAACTAAATTGGAACCTCAGCTTTAAACCAGCAAGCTCTGTGACCTTGAGTAAGTCATTTTGTTGAGGATGCTGTTTTGTGAAACCCAATCCCCACTTCTGGACCAAGATGCTTATTTCCTGCAGGCTAGGAGTGATTAAAGGTAGATGGCTGATGGTTAAATCCTTGGGTGATGGCAGCTGTTTTGCCCAAGATCGTGCCCTTCACAAAGGAGAGGGGAAGTGGGAGTGAGCATCTCACATCTCGTGACCTGCTGATGAGAAATTCAAAGTCTTGCCCTTTAATTAAGAAGGAATGCCAACTCTGAAGGGCATCCCAACTGGGTGTGGCTAAGGTCTCTGTTGCAGTTGCATTATAGCTCAAGTATTCCCTCTGCCCAGCCTGCTTCACTCATTTCCTGCTGGCTTCAATCCTGAATCTTCTCCCTAATAAACCTTCTGCATGCAAGCCTCTATCTCACAATCTGTTTCCCAGGGAACCTGACCTAAGATTCACTTCATTTCTCTGAGATTCAGTTTCCTCAGATGTACAATGGCCATACAAAGTTGTAAGGTTAAAGAGTTGATGTATTAAAAGCCTCTAGCCTAGGACATAGAAAGTCTTGAATATGTTATTTCTCCTCCCCTTTCTGAGCTTCATGTGCCATTTAGTCTTACAGATATGTGTATTTCCCATGTAGGCCAAGCCACAGCCTCACCTGAAGTAAGTGTTTAGTGTGTTCTGTATTAACTCAACAGACTACACATGGCAAGTGATGAACTTATATTTATAAGAAAATATAAAATAAACCACTCTTTGTCCCCCAATATCTATTTTTAACTTCTCCCACACAAAAATAGAACTCTAGGCTTTTAGCTGGATACTGGTACTCCCAGAATAAAGACTACTTCTCTCATCATTCCTTGCAGCTAGTTGTGGCCATGTGCCACAATGTTGGCCAATGAATGGGCACAAATGATTTATGCAACTTGGAATTGTGTTCTTACAAAAAAGTGATGCTTTCCCCTTTCCACTGTCTGGAATTCAAAAAAGATGGCTGGAGATAGAGCAGTCATCTTGGGCCACAGAATAGTGGAGCAACAGCAAAGCCATCATCTATATTCTGAGCTGAATACTCATTGGCTATGTGCATTATGACCTGCTGCAGAAAGTTTCTTACCTTGTAGTACCTCAGTGTGTACATATGTGAAATGAGAATAAAATCCCAAGTGAGACCATATGCAATGTAGTCTCATTTTTCGCAACAGTTTTATTTTACAAGATGAAAAATATCCCTTAAAACTATAAGGCCTGGATACTGGACTTAGAAATTCTTAATTAACTCTTTCTTAATTAACTCATTGTGTTTCTATTTGTTTTGGGGCTATGGTTTTTCTTTATATGGGGTGGTCAAGATCTAGTAGAAGCAAGGACAAGGCCAACAGGTTATAAAAAAAAAAAAAAAAAAAAAAAGAATAAGAAAAGTGCAGACCTCTCCCTCTCAAAGAGAACATTAACTTCACATAAATTAAAATGTAAGCTTGGAGATGTCCAACCAGTGTGGCTCAGTGGTTGAGCATTGACCCATGCACCAAGAGGTCACCAGTTTGATTCCCAGTCAAGGCACATGTCTAGATTGTGGGCCAGATCCCCAGTGGGGAAATGCAGAAGGCAGCCAATTGATGTTCTCTCTCATTGATGTTTCTATCTCTCTCTCCCTCTTCCTTTAAAATCAATTTTAAAAATGTAATCATGGACAAAGATGGCTGAAGGCAAGACCAGAGTGAGGATGAGTGTGTGAGTGTGAGCGAGTGTGAAAAAGAGTGTGAGTGGATGTGAGTGTGGAAGAACAACCTTGAGCAGTGCAGAAATGTGGGGCAGAGAGTTCATGTGCTGTGGACAGGGGAGCAGCTGGCTACCATGGTAAGTAACTTGTCAGGGTACTTCTCCCTGCAGGGCCAGAAGGCCCCATCATTTTGGAAAACCCCTGGTCTTCTCTGGGAAGAGGCAGCTGGGAGCGGCTAGGGTTGAGTGACCAGAGTCCACCAGTGCACTTTGCAGAGTCAAACCAGTAAACCCCACTGTGTCAACATGAACCAGCGCACAGTAGTGATGCTGTCAAGGTACCTGCTCAGAGAAGCAGCAACCAGCCAGGAGCCAAGCACCATCCCCCACAGCAGCAGCCAGATCAGAGCCAAGCACCACACCTAGCAGCAGTAGCACCACTTTGGGAGGCCAGCACCTTCCCCCACAGCAGCAGTGACTGGGTAGGAGTGGTGCCCTTCCCCAGCAGCAGCAAAGACCCAGGAGCTGAGCATCTTCAACCCCCAACAGAAGCACAAGATTGGGAGCTAAGAGTACCCCTGGAAACAGCAGCAGCAGTAGCAGTAGCAGCACAAACCTGGAGCTGACACTTATCCCCAGCAGCAGCAGCATTGACTGATCAGGAGCTGAGCCCCACAAGGCAGCAGCAAATTCCAGCAGTGAACCATCTGTACCCACACATCCCAGCAATGCACCAGTTAGGCCCACACACCCAGCAGCACACCAGCTGGATCAATTCAACCAGCAACACCTACAATGACAGACCAATACCAGTTACCATTGGTCAATCCTTCAGGACCCACAGCATTCAAGAGACGCCATACACCAAAACAGGCTGGGAAGCACAGCAGCATTATTTGATACACAATGACCTGCTTACACATCCTAACATTATTCACCTGGCCTAGAACTATGAGACTGCTAAAATGGTGAGACAAAGAAACAACACCCAAATGAAAGAAAAGAAGGAATCACTAGAAAAGGAACTACATAAAATGGAAGCAAGCAACTTGTCAGATAAAGAATCGAAAGCAATGATTTTTTAAAATAGTTTTTTCTTCCTTTATTGATTTGAGAGAGAGAGGAATGGAGAGGGAGAGAGAGATAGAAATATCGATGAGAGAGAACATCGATTGGCTGCCTCCTGCATGCCCCCCACTGGGGATCGGGCCCACAACCTGGGCATGTGTCCTGACTGGGAATTAAACTGGCAACTTCTTGGTGCATGGGTCAATGCTCAACTACTGAGCCACACCAGCCAGGCCTCAAAGCAATGATTTTATAGGTGCCCAAACAAGTTAGTGAGAACTGAAGGCAACTTAATGAGAATTATAAAGAGCTCAGTGAGAACTATATCAGCCCCCCCCCCCCAAAAAGAGGAAGAAGCTATGAATAAAAATCAAGTGCAAACAAATAATGTCATAGCTGATATAAAAAGTACGTTAGATGGGCTCAAGTGTAGATTAGAGGAAGCTGAAGACCAAATAAATGAGTTAAAAAATAAGGTAGAAAAAAAAATCCAAATAGAGCAACAAATGGGAAAATAAATTAAAGAGCAGGAGGAGAGTTTAAGGGAGCCTTGGTACAATACAAAACAAAACAACATTCTCATTATAGGGGTACTGAAAGGAGAAGAATCAGAGAAAGGAATAGAGAACCTGTTTGAAGAAATGATGACAGAAAACTTTCTTAAACTGATAAAGAAAAAAGTCACACAAGTTCTGGAAACACAGAGAGTTCCAAGTAAAATGAACCCCAAAAAACCCACAGGTAGACACATCCTAATAAAAATGGCAAACATTACAGACAAAGAAAGAATCTCGAAAAAAGCAAAAGAGAGACAGAGTTACCTACAAGGAAGCTCCTATTAGACTCTCGGCTGATGTTTCAATAGAAACACTGCAGGACAGAAGGAAGTGGCATAAAGAGTAGAGAGTAATGAAAGGTAAGGGTCTAAATTTAAGACTACTTTTTCCAGCAAGGCTGTCATTCAAAATTTAAGAAGAAATAAAGAGCTCTACAGATTTAAAAAAAAAAAAAAAGCTAAAGGAATTTACTACCACCAAACCAGCACAGTAAGAAATGTTGAAGAAACTGTTGTAAGAAGAAGAAGAAACAGAGAGAGCGAGTGAGACAAACACAGGCATAAAATAAAAATGAAAACTAATAAGGTTTTGTCAATAACAACCTGAAATGTAAATGGTGTAAATGTTTCAATCAAAAAACATAGGGAGCTGAATAGATAAAAAAACATAACCCATATACATGCTGTCTAAAAGAGATCCACCTCACAACAAAAGACTCACACAGGGTAAAACTGACAGAAAAAAATTTTCCAAACAAATGAAAATTTGAAAAACCTGGTGTAGCAATACTCATATTAGTTAAAATAGATTTCAAAACAAGGGCCATAATATGAGAAGGTCGCTACATAATTTAAAAAATCAATCTAACAAGAGTATATAACCCTGGAAAACATATACACACCAAATACAGTACCACCAAAATGTATTAAAAAAAATCTTCTGAAGGACTTCAAGAGAGAGATCAACAGCAATACAATCATAGTGGGTAATTTTAACACCCCATTTACACCACTGGATAGATCTTCTAGACAAAAAATTAATGAGGACATAGAGTCCTTAAATGACAGACAAGATCAGTTTGACTTAATTAATATTTACAGTACATTTCACCCCAAAGCTGCAGAATATATATTCTTCTCAAGTGCACACGGAACATTCTCAAAGATAAACCACATGTTAGGACACAGAGTAAGTCTCTACTAATTCAAAAAGATTGAAATCAGCCCTGGCCAGTTTTTCTCAGTGGTTAGACCATCGGCCTGTGGTCCAGAGAGACCCGGGTTCAGTTCCCGCCAAGGGCATGTACTTTTGGTTGCAGTTTGTCCCCGGCCCTGGATGGGTCGTGCGGGTGGCAGCCACTCAATGTGTCCCTTTCACATTGATGTTTCTCCCTCTCTCACTTCCTCTCTCTCCCTCCTGCTCTATCTCAATAAAAAATGGAAAAATGTCTTCGGGTGAGGATTAAAAAAAACAACAACAAAAAGATTGAAATCATATCAAACATCTTCTCTAATCACAATGACATAAAATTAGAACTCAATTACAACAAAAAGACACAAACACATTCAAAAACTTGGAGGCTAAATAGCATGTTATTAAACAACAAATGGGTTACCAAGGATATCAAGGAAGAAATTAAAAACTTCCTGGAAACCAATGAAAACAACACAAAATCTATGAGACTCAGCAAAAGCAATCCTTAGAGGGAAGTGCATAGCACTATAAGCACTACCTCGAGAAACAAGAAAAATTTCTATTTGAAGTTCTAACCCTAAAAATTAAAGAACTAGAAAGTAAAGAAAAAGAAAATACCAGAACAAGTAAAAAGAAATAGTAAAGATCAGATCAGAAATAAATGACATAGAGACTAAAAAACAATTCAAAAGATCATTGAAACAAAGAATTGGTTCTTTAAAAAAATAAACTAGATTGATGGATCTTTAACCAGACTCACCAAGAAAAAAAAAAAAGAGAGAACCAAAGTAAACAAAATCTGAAACAAAAGAGGAGCAATAACAACTGACTACACAGAAATACAAAGGATCATCAAAACATACCATGAACAATTATATGCCAAAAAAAATTGGACAATCTAGGTGAAATGGACAAATTTCTAGAAGCACACAGTCTCCCAAAACTGAACTGAGAAGAGATAGAAAATTGAACAGACCAATAACAACTAAAGAAATTGAAGGTGTAATCAAGAAACTCCAAGAAAACAAAAGCCCAGGCCTGAATGGTTTCAAGGGAAGTTTTACCATTCAAAGAGGATCAAACACCCATTCTCTTCATACTATTCCAAAAAATCCAGGAGGACAGAAAACTTCCAAACTCATTTTATGAGGCCAGCATAACATTAATTCCAAAACCGGATAAAGACACTACAAAGAAAGAAAACCACAGGCCAATATACCTGATGAACGTAGATGCCAAAATCTTTAATAAAATAGCAAATCAGATCCAGCAATACATCAAAAAAATTCTTCATCATGACCAAGTGGGATAGTACAATATTCAAAAATTGACAACTGTAATATAACCCATAAACAAAATGAAAGATAAAAAACATATAAACTTCTTTTTAATTAATTAATTTTTGTTCCACCTGTTTCCCCTTTTTCACCCACTGATTGCTCCTCCCTCTCCTTTCCCACCATGTTCTCACCTTTGTTGTACATGTCCATTGTTCATACATACATGCATATAAGTTATGTGGCTTATCTCTCCCTTCCAACCCCCTCTTCAGGAAATTGTCAGTCTGTACCCCAATTCCACGTCTCTGGGACTACCCCATTCCTCAGGCTGTTATGTTCGTTATATTCCACAAATAAGTGAGATCATGGGATATTTGTTATTCTCTGCTTGGCTTCTTTCGCTTAGGGTAATACTTTCCAGGTCCCTCCATGTAGACTCAAAAGATAAGAGATCTTTCTTTCTTAGAGCTGCATAGTACTCCATTGTGTATATGTACCACAGCTTTTTTTTTACCCATTTGTCTACTAATGGACACTTGGACTGTGTCCAGATCTTAGCTATTGTAAATAATGCTGCTATGAACATAGGGGTACATATATTTTTTCTGATTGGTGTTTCAGGATTCTTAGGGTATATTCCTAAAAAGTGGGATCACTAGATCAAATAGAAGTTCAATTTTTAATTTTTTAAGGTGACACCATATTGTTTTCCATACTGGCTGAACCAGTCTGCATTCCCACCAGCAGTGTACTAGAGTCCCCTTTTCTCCACACCCTCGCCAACACTTGTTGTGGGATGATTTACTGATAGCGGCCATTCTGACAGGTATGAAGTGATACCTCATTGTTGCATTAATTTGCATCTCTCCGATGATTAGTGATGTTGAGAATTTCTTCATATGTCTCTTAACCAATTGTATGTCCTGTTTGAAGAGGTGTCTACTTAGTTCCTTTGCCCATTTTTTAATTGGGTTCTTTGTCTTCCCTTTGTTGAGGTGTATGAGCACTCTATATATTGGTAATACATCCCCTTATCTGATATATCACTGGCAATTATGCTCTCCCATACAGTGGGTAGCCTTTCCATTTTGATGACTGTATCTTTTGCTGAGCAGAAGTTTTTGAGTTTGATGTAGTGCCATGTGCTCATTATCCCCTTTATTTCTGCTGCCTTACGTGATGTATCAGTAAAAATTCTGCTTCGTATAATGTCTGAAATTCTGTTGCCTACAGTTTCTTCTAGGATTATTATGGATTCATGACTCACATTTAAGTCTTTTATCCATTTTGAGTTTATTCTTGTGTATGGTGTAAGTTGATGGTCTACATTCATTTTTTTTTTTTTTTTTTTTGCTTGTAGCTGTGCAATTTTTCCAACACCATTTATTAAAGAGGCTGTCTTTACTCCACTGTATGCTCTGGCCACCTTTGTCAAATATTAATTGAGCATATTGCCTTGAGTCCATTTCTGGGTTCTGGGTTCTGTTCCACTGGTCTATATGCCTGTTCTTGTGCCAGTACCAGGCTGTTTTGATTACTGTGACTTTGTAGTATAACCTGAAATCTGGTAATGTGAATCCTCCAACTTTGTTCTTCTTTTTTATGATTGGTGTGGCTACTTGGAGTCTATTTTGGTTCCATATGATCTCTTGAAGTATTTGTTTTACTTCTGTGAAGTATGTCATTGAAATTTTGATGAAGATTGCATTGAATCTATAGATTGCTTTGGGTAGTATGGACATTTTAATGATGTTAATTCTTCCAAGCCATGAACAAGGTATGTGCTTCCACTTTCTTATATCTTCCTCTATTTCTTTTATTAATGTCCTGTATTTTTCTGCAAATAGGTCCTTTATTTTTTTGGTTAAGTTTATTCCTAGGTATCTTAATTTTTTTCCTGTGATGATAAAGGGGATTTTTTTTTTTAATTTCTTTTTCTGTGAATTCATCATTGGTGTATAAGAATGCCGCCCTGGCCGGTTTGTCTCAGCGGCTAGAGTGTCGGCCTGTGGTACAGAGAGACCCGGCTTCGGTTCCCGCTAAGGGCATGTACCTCTGTTGCAGTTTGTCCCCGGCCCTGGTTGGTCGTGCGGGTGGCAGCCACTCGATGTGTCCCTTCACATCGATGTTTCTCTCTCTCTCTCTCTTCCTCTCTCTCCCTCCCGCTCTATCTGAACAAAAAATGGAAAAATGTCCTCGGGTGAGGGAAAAAAAAAAAAAAAAAGAATTCCATCAATTTTTTGACATTAAATTTTGTATCCTGCTACTTTGCAAAATTCATTTATTAAGTCTAGTAAATTTTTATGGAGTCTTTGGAGTTTTCTATGCATAGTATCATGTCATCTGCAAATAAGAACAGTTTCACTTCCTCCTTTCCCATTTGGATCCCTTTTATTTTTTCCTAGTTTCTGATTGTTGTGATTAAGACTTTCAGTACTGTGGGAGACTTTTTTCATGGCGTCAGTTTTGTTATAATCTGCTCTGCCATTGCCTGCCCCAAGGCAGGATACCTCTGCATTCTGCATTTCTTTATCTCTGCATTTTGCATTTCTTTAAGTAACCATTTACTCAAGAAGCCAGTCTTTGCTGACCTTTTGTTCCTTTGTAGTATTTCCTAGATTTGCTTGGGGCAAGCCTGGTGCTTGGCAACAGGTGCTTCTTGCCCTATATATTGTGTGAATTACCCCTGAATAAACAAGACTTGATCAGAGCCCTGTCTTGTCTCCATTTCTCCTGTCTCTTGTCCCTCCTGATCCTCACTCCCCCTCTAGAGTCCTCCTTGCTCGACAAATAAGAGTGACAAAAGTAGGCCTCCTTGCCTTGTTCCTGTTCTTAAGGAAAATACTTTTAATTTTTGCCCATTGAGTATAATGTTGG
The DNA here is from genome assembly GCF_014108415.1 of Molossus molossus. Classification (NCBI taxonomy): domain Eukaryota; kingdom Metazoa; phylum Chordata; class Mammalia; order Chiroptera; family Molossidae; genus Molossus; species Molossus molossus. The sequence goes on along the minus strand of NW_023425399.1, from coordinate 55,040,560 downwards.
CTGTAGATCTTTCATATATGGCCTTTATTATATCAAGATATGATCCCTCTATTCCCAGATTGCTGATCATTTTTTATCAGAAATGGGTGCTAAATTTTGTCAAATGCTTTTCAGCATCTATTGATATGATCATATGATTTTTATCTTTCATTTTGTTTATGTGGTGTATTACATTTATTGATTTTCGAATATTGTACCAGCCTTGCATCCCTGGAATGAATCCCACTTGGTCATGGTGAATAGTTTTTTTGATGTACTGCTGGATCTGATTTGCTAGTATTTTGTTCAGGATTTTGACATCTATGTTCATCAGGGATATTGGTCTGTAGTTTTCTTTCTTTATAGTGTCTTTTTCTGGTTTTGGAATTACAATTATGCTGGCCTCATAAAACGAGTTTGGAAGTCTTCCTTCTTGAATTTTTTGAAATAGTTTGAGGAGAATGGGTATCAGCTCTTCTTTGAATGTTTGGTAAAATTCCCCCATGAAGCCATCTGGGCCTGGGCTTTTGTTTGCTGGGAGGATCTTGATTATATCTTCAATTTCTTCTGTTGTTATTGGTCTGTTCAAGTTCTATCTCTTTATAGTTTAGTTTTGGGAGACTGTGTTTCTAGAAATTGGTCTATTTTGCTTAGATTGTCGAATTTGTTGCCATATAAGTGTTCATAGTATTTGTTAGCAATCTGTTGTATTTTTGTGGTGTCAGTTATTGTTTCTCCTCTTTCATTTCTGATTTTGTATATTTGGGTTCAATATGTTTCTTAGTGAGTCTAGGTAAGGGTCCATCAATCTCATTTATCTTTTCAAAAAACCAGCTTTGTTTCATTGATCCTTTTGAATTGTTTTATTGATCTCCATCTTATTTATTTTTGCTCTGATCTTTACTATTTTCCTTCTACTTGCTCTGGGGTTTTCTTTTTGTTTGCTTTCTACTTCTTTAAGTTGTGAGGTTAGATATTCTGTTAGAAATTTTTCTTGCTTCTTGAGGTAGGCCTATAGTGCTATGAACTTCCCTTTCGGAACTGCTTTCACTGCATCCCATAGTTTTGTATTGTTGTGTGTTCATTTTTTTTGGTTTCCAGGAAGTTTTTAATTTCCTCCTTGACCTCCATGGTAACCCAATCATTATTCAATAATATGCTATTTAGCCTCCATGTTTTCAAATGTTTTTCCATGTTCTTGTTACAGTTGATTTCTAGTTGCATGCCATTGTGATCTGAGAAGATGCTTGATATGATTTCAATATTCTTTAACTTGTAGAGTCTTAGTTTGTGTCCTAACATGTGGTCTATCTTTGAGAATGTCCCATGTGCACTTGAGAAGAATGTGAATTGTGCAGTTTTTGGGTGTAATTCTCTGTAGATATCTATGAAATTCATTTGATTTAGTGTTTCATTTAGAATCTGTGTTTCTTTGTTAATATTTTGCCTAGAAGATCTATCCAGTGATGTCAGTGGGGTGTTGAAGACCCCTACTATGATTGTATTGCTGTCAATTTCTCCTTTGAAGTCCTCCAGAAAAACTATAATATATGTTGGTGCTCCCATATTGGGTGCATACATGTTTACCAAGGTTATATCTTCCTGTTGGATAGATCCATTCAATATTATGTAGAGGCCTTCTTGGTCTCTAGTTATGGTCTTCATTTTGAAATATACTCTATCAGATATGAGTATTACAACTCCAGCTTTTTTTTTTTTTCTTTTTGCTTTTCGTTTGCTTCAAAGATTTTTTTCCCATCCCTTTACTTTCAACCTATGTGTGTCTTTTGTTGTGAGGTGCGTCTCTTGTAAACAAAATATATGTGAGTCATGCTTTCTTATCCAGTCAGCTACTCTGTGTCTTTTTATCGGAGCATTCAAACCATTCACATTTAAGGTGATAATTGATTTGTACTTATTTATTGCCATTTTTGTTTAATGTGGTTCTAATTTTCTTCCTATTTCTTCTACTAATTACAGCAGTCCTTTTAGCATATTTTTCAGTGCTGGTTTGGTGTTAATATATTCCCTTAGCATTTTTTGGTCTGGAAAGCTCTTTATTTGACCTATTTTGAATGATAGCCTTGCTGGATAGAGTAGTCTTGGATTCAGATTCTTGTTTTTCATGACCTTGATTACTTCATGCCACTCCCTTCTGGCCTGTAGTGTTTCTATTGAGAAGTCACCTGAGAGCCTTATGGGGTTTCCTTTGTAGGTAACCTGTTGCTTATCTCTTGCTGCCTTTAGGATTCTCTTTGACTTTAATTTTTGTCTTTTTAATTACCATGTGTCCTGGTGTGGGCCTTTTTGGGTTCTTTTTACTTGGGGCTCTCTGGGCTTCTTGAACTTGAATGCCTTTTTCCTTCACCAAGTTAGGAAAGTTTTGTGTCAATATTTCTTCAAATATATTCTCTAACCCTTGCCCATTTTATTCCTCTTTAAGGACTCCTATGATGCGAATGTTATTATGTTTCCAGTTGTCCCACAGTTCTTTTAGGCTATCCTCTTGTTTTCTAATCATTTCTTCTTTTTGGTTTTCCAAAAAGATTTTTTCTACCCTGTCTTCTAATTCACTGATTCGGTCCTCAGCTACCTCTACTCTGCTATTTAGTCCTTCCAATGTGTTCTTTATTTCTGATATGTCATTCTTCATTTCTTCTTGGTGGTTTTTAATTTTCAACTGGATGATTTTCAACATTTCTATGTCTTTACTCATACTGCTCATGTCCTTACACGTGCTGTTGAGCTTCCTCAAGATCGTGGCTCTGAATTCTAGTTCTGTAACTTGCTTAACTGCTTTACATTTATCTCATCGTCACTAGAGGTCTCTTGATCTTTTATTTGGCTTTTGTTTCTGTGTTTCCCCATTTTGGCTATCACAGTGGGCTTTGGAGCCTGCCAAATTTTCCCTGTGGTTGTCGGTGTTCTGCTGTTTGTGGCTCTATCTACTGGGTTTGGATGAGCCTGGGTGGACCCGCGTTAAACCCATTGTCCAGTCTTACTTTCCTGGGTAGATTTGCAAGCTCTAGTTTTTTTCTGGTTGCTAGTTTTCTCAGTTACTCACTACCTTGAAATGTAGCTCGGGTGTTCTGCCTAAGAGGATTTAAAGAGGGTGGCATAGATGCTGGCTGTTAATGAGCCTCAATTTTTATTTCTTTGCCTTACCTGGAAAAGGCTGAATCTAAAAGGCTGAATCTGCCTTTCCCCACAGCTCAAGTAAGGAGCACTGGCCACTGTCCTTTGTGGCTGAACTCAGCAAAACTCTGAGTGTCCTCTAAATCCCGGGTATCCCAACAGAGTTCTAGCCCAGTCTACCCTTCCTCTTCTGTAGCCTTCAGGTGAGTGATTGTGGCTATTTTAGTGCTCTGTTCTGGCTCTCCGGGCTGGGTCTTTATTCCCCAAAGGCACTATTCACAGCTAAGACTGCTGCTGTGTGTGGGCTCCCAGCCCGCCATCCTCTCTCGCCTCCACAGATCCTACCAATGTCCCTGGTTATATGGTCCTGTCTTACTGCTCTTCTGTTGCTTTTTTCTGAGGATTTGTCTTTATTTTAGTTGTAATTCTGGTTTGGTCCTGGGAGATCATCTGCGTGGCTTCTATTCACTCCACTGCCTTTTTCATACCCTCTATGCTTATCTTGTGTGCAGCTAGGTCGCTGCACCCTGCAGGTCCCGTGGGTAACTGGATTTCACAGTCCCTCTGGGGACCTGGCTCTATTTCTATGTTATGTGCTGCTGGGTCACACAGACTTCTCTCGTGCTTCAGCAACCCACAGGCCCCATGGATAACTAGATCGCACAGTCCCTGCTGTGTCACACAGTCCTATCTGGTGCTTCAGCACCCCACAGGCCTCATGTAACTAGATTGTGCAGTCCCTACTGGGTTGCACAGGCCTCTCTGATACTTCAGCACCCCACAGGCCCTGTAGGTAAATAGATTTTGCAGTCCCTGCTGGGTGGCACAGGCCTCTCTGGTGCTTCAGCACTTTGCAGGTCCTGCAGGAAACTGGATGGCACTGTCCCTGCTGGGTTGCGCAGGCCTCTCTGGTGCTTCAGCACCCCAAAGTCCCCATAGGTACTATGTTATGCAGTCCCTGCTGGGTCACACAGGCCTCTCTGGTGCTTCAGCACCATGCAAGTCCCATGGAAAACTGAATGGCACAGTCCCTGCTGGGTCACATAGGCCTCTCTAGTGCTTCACCACCCCGCAGGTCCCATGGGTAACTGGATTGCACAGTCCCTGCTGGGTGGCACAGGCCTCTCTGGTGCCCCTGCACCATGCAGTTCCCATGGGCGGGCAGCTGGATTGCACCAATCTCTCTTGGGCTCAGGCTTCCCACTTCACTTGTGAGCTACGGGACTGCACAGGTCTCTGTAGAACCCCAGGTCCTGCCACTGGCGGCCAGGTGAGTACTGATGCCCCATGGGACTTAACTCCTGCTCAGCTTTGGCTGTAGTTTTGGGGGATAGGTTTCAGCTGCTGGTCTGTGCTTCTGTTGCCTTGGGGATGGATTTCTGCTCCCCAGCCTCTGTTGCTTGGGGTATATTTGGACTCTGATCGGCTGCTACTGTGGGGGATGATGCTGGGCTTCTGACTGTCTACGGCTTCTGCAGCCAGCACCTTGGGTGCTCCACTACTGTGCATCTGTGTTGACAGGGTGTCCACTGGTCCGATGGTGCCAGGTGCACTGGTGGGCTCAGGTTGCTGGGCCCTAACCGCTCCCCCTGCCTCCTTCCAGGGAAGACCCAGGATCTTCCAAAATGATGGAACCTCCCTGCGGCTCAGGGAGAAGTGCCCCTAAGGGCTGCTTACTGCAGAAGCTGGCTGCTCCTGTCACAGCACAGGAACCTTCTGATCCGTGGCTCTGCACTGCTTGGGTTTGGTCATCCACCTTCACATCCATGCACTCTCTCACACACTCAACCTTCCTTTGGTCCTGCCCTCCACCATTTTTTCTCCTTTTTTCAAAAACCATATGATCTTTTTTTTTTTTTTAATCCTCATCCGAGGACACTTTTCCATTCTTTGTACAGACAGAGTGGGAGGGAGAGAGAGGAAGAGAGAGAGAGGGAAACATCGACGCGAAGGGACACATCGAGTGGCTGCCACCCGCACGACCAACCAGGGCCGGGGACAAACTGCAACTGAGGTACATGCCCTTAGCGGGAACCGAACCCGGGCCTCTCCGGACCGCAGGCCGACACTCTAACCGCTGAGCCAAACCGGCCAGGGCAAAACCATATGATCTTATCAATAGATGCTGTAAAAGCCCTTGATATAATCCAGCACTCATTTCTGATAAAAATGCTCAGCAATGTGGGAATAGAGGGATCGTATCTTGACATAAAAAGGCCATACATTATAAATCTACAGACTCTTCGGTTGAAGATGGCAGTGGGCAGGACCAGAGAGGGGATGAGTGTGTGAGAGACTGAGCTAGTGTGAGAGAGAGTGTGACTGGATGTGAAAGTGGATGACCAAACTTGTGCATTGCAGAGACAAGGAACAGAAAGTTCCTGTGATGTGAAAGGGAGCAGCCGGCTACCATGGTAAGCGGCTCTTCAGAATGCTTCTCTGTACCGTGGTAAGCAGATCTTCAGGGAGCTTCTTCATGCATTGCAAGGAGGTCTCGCCATTTTGAAAGATTCCAGTCTTCCCTGCAAGGAGGCAGTGGGAGCAGCTAGGGCCCATAAACCTGAGCCCACCAGCACACCTGGCACCACCAAACCAGTAAACACCCTGTGTCAACACAGACCAGTGTGCAGTAGCAGAGCTCCCAAGGTGCCCATCACGAAAGCCACAGACAGCCTGGAGCCCAGCACCATCCCCCATAGCAGCGCGATCAGAGTCGAGATATACCACCAGTAACAAGGGCTGGGGAACAGACATCCATCCCCAGGCAACAGAGGAACAGACCAGCAGCTGAAACCCATCCCCAAAATATACAGCAAAAGCTGAGCAGGAGTTGAGCCCCATGGAGAAGCAGCACTCCCCACCTGTTGGCAGTAAAACCTGGGGTTCCACAGAGGCCCATGCAGTCCAGCACATCACAAGAGCAGTGGAAAGCTGGAACCCCAGAGAGACTGGCGTGATTCAGCTGCCCGCCCACAGAACCAAAGGGTGTGTGGGTACCAGAGAGGCCTGTGCGACTCAGCAAGGACTGTGCAATCCAGCTACCCATGGGACCTTCAGGGTACTAAAGCACCAAAGAGGCCTGTGGGATCAAGCAGGAACTGTACAATCTAGTTACCCATGGGACCTGCGGGGTGCTGAAGCACGAAAGAAGCATGTGCGACACAGCAGAGACTGTGCCATCCAATTACCCTCATGACCTGAAGGGTGCTGAAGCATCAGAGAGGCCTGTGTGACCCAACAGGGACTGTGCCATCTTGTTATCCATGGGACCTGCAAGGTGCTGAAGCACTAGACAGGCCTGAGCAAACCAGCAGCCCATAACATAGGCATAGAGCCTGGTTACCAAAGGGACTGTGCAATCCAGTTACCAACAAGACCTGAAGGGTGTGGGGGCACCAGACAAGCCTGTGAGACCCATCTGCTCACAAGATAGGTGTAGAGGATGTGAAAATGGAGGCAGAGTAAATGGAAGCTACACGGACAACCTCCCAGGACCAAACGGGAATTACAACTGAAATAAAGACAAATCTTCAGAAAACAGCAACAGAAAAGCAGCATGCTGGGACCATATAACCAGGAACACTGGTAGGATCTGTGGAGGTGCAAGAAGGTGGCAGGCTGGCAGCACATGGACAGCAGCAGTCTTAGCTATGAGTAGCATCCATGGAGAATATAGAACACGCACGCCCCACATCTAAGAGAGCTGAAACAGAGCGCCAAAATATCCATAGCCACTCATCAGGGGGCTACTGCAGAAGGAAGGCAGACAGGGCTGGAACTCTGTGGGGGATACATGAGATTTGTAGGGCACTCAAAGTTTTTGCTGAGTTGCAGCCACAAAGAACAGTGGCCAATGTGCTCCTTCCCAGAGCTGTGGGGAAAAGAAGTAGCCCCCCCCCCACCTCAGAGATTCAGCCTTTCCCAGGTGAAAAAAAGAAATGGTAATTAAGGCTCATTAACAACCAGCATCTATCCTACACTCTTTAAATCCTCTGAGGCAGAACACCAGGGCTACATTCCAAGGCACTGAGTAACTGAGACTACTAGCACCCAGGAAAAAGCTACAAGATAACTGAACTTATCCTGAGTTTGCAAATCTACCCAGGAAAGTAAGACTTGACAGTGGTGTTTAACGTGGGCCCACCAAGGCGCATCCAAACCCAGGAGTTGGAGCCACAAACAGCAAAACACCAACACCAATAGGAAAAATTTGGCAGGCTCCAAAACCCACTGAGAAAGCCAAAATGGTGAAACAAAGAAAGAAATCCCAAATTAAAGAACAAGAGAACTCTTTTGATGATGCCATAAATGAAATGCAATTAAACAAATTATCAGAGGTAGAGTTCAGAGTCATGAATTTGAGGAAGCTCAACAGCATGAGTAAGGACATCAGCACCATGATTAAAGATATAGAAACATTGAAAACCAACAAAATGAAAATGAAGAATGACAGAGCAGAAATAAAGAGCACATTCGAAGGACTAACCACCAGAGTAGAGGAAGCTGAGGACTGGATCAGTGAATTAGAAGACAGGGTAGAAAAAATCAACCAATCAGAAAACCAAAGGAAAAAAACAATTAAAAAAACAGAAAGACTGCTATAGAGAACTGTGAAACAACTGGAAACATAATAACATTCACATCATAGGAGTCCCCACAGAGGAAAATAATGGGCAAGGGTTAGAGAATATATTTGAAGAAATAGTGACAGAAAATGTTCCTAACTTGGTGAAGAAAGAAGGCATTCAAGTTCAAGAAGCACAGAGATCCCCAAGTAAGAAGAATCCAAACAGGCCCACACTAAGACACATAGTTATTAAAATGCCAAAAATTAAAATGCCAAAAGAGAAAATCCTAAAGGCAGCAAGAGATACGCAACAGGTTACCTACAAAGGATCTCTCATAAGGCTCTCAGCTGACTTCTGAACAGAAACACTATAGGCCAAAAAGGAATGGCATGAGGTAATCAAGGTCATGAAAAACAAGAATCTGAATCCATGACTACTCTACCCAACAAGCCTATCATTCAAAACAGAAGGTCCAAAAAATGTGATGGAATACATTAGCACCAAACCAGCACTGCAAGAAATGTTAAAAGGACTGCTGGAATTAGTAGAAGAAATAGGACAAAAAATATAACCACACTAAACTAAAAATGGCAATAAATAAATACATATCAATTATCACCTTCAACGTAAATGGATTGAATACTCTGATAAAGAGACACAGAGCAGCTGTGTGGATGAGAAACCATGACCCATAGTTATGTTGTTTACAAGAGACCCACCTCACAACTAAAGACTCATATAGGTTAAAAGTGAAAAGATGGAAGAAAATCTTCCAAGAAAACAGAAAGGAAAAAGTAGCTGGGGTAGCAATACTCATATCTGATAAAATATATTTCAAAATAAAGGCCAAAATTAAGACAAAGACGGCCACTACATAATATTGAAAGGATCTATCCAACAAGAAGATATAACCTTGGTAAACATATATGTACCCAATATAGAAACACCAACATATTTAAATATCTTCTGGAAGACTTCAAAGGAGAAATCGCCAGCAATACAATCATAGTAAGGACTTCAACACCCCACTGACATCACTGGATAAATCGTCTAGAAAAAAATTAACAAGAAAACAAAGACTCTAAATGAAGCACTGGATCAAATGGATTTAATAAATATCTACAGAGAATTACACCCCAAAACTGCAGAAATCACTTTTTTCTCAAGTGCACATGGGACATTCTCAAAGGAAGACCACATGTTGGGACACAAACTATGTCTCTACAAGTTCAAGAAGATTGATATCATATCAATCATCTTCTCAGATCATAATGGCATAGAACTAGAAATCAATTGCAACAAGAACATGCAAAGACATTTGAACACATGAAGGCTAAATAGCATGTTATTAAACAATGAATGGGTTACTGAGGAGATCAAGGAAGAAGTTAAAAACTTCCTGAAAACCAATGAAAATTAACACACAACAACACAAAATCTATGAGATGCAGCAAAAGCAGTTCTGAGAAGGAAGTTCATAGCACTACTGGCCTACCTCAACAAACAATAGACTAACCTCACAACTTAAAGAACTAGAAATAAAATAAAATAAATGGTGCAAGTATAAGGAAGAAAATAGTAAAGATCAGAGCACAAATAAATGACATAGAGTCCAAAAAAAAAACAATTCAAAGGATCAATGAAACAAAGAGCTGGTTTTTCAAAAAGATAAACAAGATTGATGGACCCTTAGCTAGACTCACCAAGAACCAAAGAGAGAGAACCCAAATACACAAAATAGGAAATGAAAGATGAGAAGTAACAACTGATACCACAGAAATACAAAGAATTGTTAACAAATATTGTGAAAAATTATATGGCAACAAATTTGACAAACTAAGCAAAATGGACAAATTCTAGAGACACATAGTCTCCCAAAACTGGACAGGGAAGAGACAGAAAATTTGAACAAACCAATAACAACTAAGGAAATTGAAGAGGTAATCAAGACTCTCCCAGCAAACAAAAGCCCAGGCCTGGATGGCTTCACGGGGGAGTTTTACCGAACATTCAAAGAACTAATACTCATTCTCCTCAAACTATTTTAGAAAATTCAAGAAGAAGGAAGACTTCCAAACTCGTGTTATGAGGCCAGCATAATTCTAATTCCAAAACCAGAAAAAGACACTACAAAAAAAGAAAACTACAGGACAATATAACTGATGAACATAGATGTCAAAATCCTGAACAAAATATTAACAAATGGGATCCAGCAATACATCAAAGAAATTATTCACCATGACCAAGTGGGATTCTTCCCAGGGTTGCATGGCTGGTACAAAATTCACAAATCAATAAATGTGATACACCACATAAATAAAATGAAGAATAAAATCCACATGATCATATTAATAAATGCTAAAAAAGATTTTGACAAAATCCAGCACCATTTCCGATAAAAACGCTCAACAATCTGTGAATAGAGGGATCATATCTCAACATAATAAAGGCCATATATGAAAGACCTATAGTCAACATCATACTCAAAGGGCAAAAACTAAAAGCATTTTTTTAAGAAAACGAAAAAGACTGGGATGCCCACTTTCACCACTCTTATTTAACATAGTACTGGAAGTCTTAGCCACAGCAATCAGACAGGAAGAAAAGATAAAAGGGATCCAAATTGAAAAGGAGGAAGTGAAACTGTCATTATTTGCAGATGACATGATGTTATACATAGAAAACCCTAAAGACTCCATCAAAATCTACTAGACTTAATAAATCAATTTGCAAAATAGCAGGATATAAAATTAACATCAAGAAATTGATGGCGTTCTTATTCACAAATGATGAACTCACAGAAAGAGAAACTAAAAAACAATCCCATTTACCATTGCAGAAAAAAAAAAAAAATCAAAGTACCTAGGAATAAACTTAACCAAAAAAGTAAAGAACCTATTTGGAAAAAACTACAAGATATTGGAAAAAGAAATAAAGATATAAAAAAGTGGAAGCACATACCTTGTTCAAGGATTGGAAGAATTAACATCATTAAAATGTCCATATTACCCAAAGAAATCTATAGATTCAATGCAATTCCCATCAAAATACCAATGACATATTTTACAGAACCAGAACAAATATTTCAAGGTTTATATGGAACCATAAAAGATCCCAAATAGCCACAGCAATCTTGAAGAAAAAAAGGATAAAGTAGGTGAGATCACAGTACCGGATATCAGATTATACTACTAAGCTACTATAATCAAAGCAGCCTTGTAAGGGCACAAGAACAGGTATATAGACCAGTGGAACAGAACAGAGAACCCAGAAATGGACCCAAGACAATATGCTCAATTAATATTTGACAAAAGAGACAAGAGCATACAATGGAGTAAAGACAGCCTCTTTAATAAATGGTGTTGGGAAAATTGAACAGCTATATGCAAAAATATGAAACTAGACCATCAACTTACACCATACACAAGAATAAACTCAAAATATCTGAAAGACTTAAATGTGACCTGTGAATCTATAAAAATCCTAGAAAAAATGTAGGCAACAAAATTTCAGACATCATACACAGCAGAATTTTCACTGATACATCACCTAAGTCAACAGAAACAAAGAAAAAAATGAACACATGAGACTACATCAAAGTAAAATGCTTCTGCACAGCAAAAGAAACAATCATCAAAATCTAAAGGCAACACACTGTATGGGAAAGCATAATTGCCAATAATATATCAGACAAGGGGTTAATTTCCAAAATATATAGAGTACTCATACAACTGAGAAAAAGGAAGACAAAGAACCCAATTAAAAATGGGCAGAGGAGCTGAATAGACACCTCTTCAAACAGGACATACAAATGAACAAGACACATATGAAATAATGCTCAACATCACTAATCATCAGAGAGATGCAAATTAAATCAACCATGAGGTATAACCTCACACCTGTGAGAATGGCTGCTACCAACAAATCATCAAACAACAAGTGTTAGTAAGGGTGTGGATTAAAGGGGACTCTAGTACACTACTGGTGGGAATGCAGACTGGTGCAGCCACTATGGAAATAATATGGTGTTACCTCAAAAAATTTAAAATTGAATTGCCATTTGATCCAGTGATCCCTTTTCTAGGAATATACCATAAGAAGCCTGAAACACCAATCAGAAAATATATGTACCCCCATTTTTATAGCAGCACTATTTACAATAGCTAAGATCTGGAAACAACCCAAATGTCTATCAGTAGACAAATGGATAAAAAAGTTGTAGTACATATACACAATGGAGTACTATGCAGCTGTTTGAAAGAAAGATCTCTTATCCTTTGAGACGGCATGGAGGGACCTGGAAAATATCATCCTAAGCAAAACAAGCCAAACAGAAAGACAAGTATCATATGATCTCACTTATTTGTGAAATATAATGAACATAGCAGTCTGGGGAATTGGGTAGACCAAGAGACGTGGAAGTAGTGTACAGACTGACAACCCTCAGAAGAGTGGGTGAGAGGGGAAAAAAAGAGATAAACCACAGAACTTATATGCATGTACGCATAACTGATGGACACGGACAATGCCGGATATGGCATGGGGGAATGGGGAGGAGGGTGTCAATGGGGAAAAAAAGGAGAAACATCTGTAGTAAAAATTAATTAATAAAAATTTATAAAAATAGCCCTGGCCAGTTTGGCTCAGCAGTTAGAGCGTTGGCCTGCGGTCCGGAGAGACCCGGGTTCGGTTCCCACTAAGGGCACGTACTTCGGTTGCAGTTTGTCCCTGGCCCTGGTTGGTCGTGCGGGTGGCAGCCACTCGATGTGTCCCTTCACATCGATGTTTCTCTCTCTCTCTCCCTTCCTCTCTCTCCCTCCCACTCTATCTGTACAAAAAATGGAAAAATATCCTCGGGTGAGGATAAAAAAATAAAATAAAATAAATATATATATGTATATATACACATGTATATGTGTGTGTGTATGTATATATGTATATGTATATATATGTTCCCCTATGTTCATAGCACTACTATTTACAATCACTAAGATCTGGAAACAGCCCAAGTGTCCATCAATAGATGAGTGGATGAAATAGCTGTGGTACATATACACAATGGAATACTATGCATCTGTAAGAATGAAATATCTCTTATTCTTTGATAAGAGGGACCTAGAGAATATTATCTTAAGTAAACAATCCAATCATAGAAAGACAAATATTACATGATTTCACTTATTTGTGGATTATAATGAACAAAACAAACTAATGAACAAAATAGACCCAGAGACATGGAAATAGTGTACAGATTGACAAACCTCAGAAGAGGGGGTGTTGGGGAACTGAAGAGATAAATCTCAAAACTTATATGCATATATGCATAACCAATGGACATAGACAACAATGCTGGGGATGAAGCTGAGGGGTGGGGGGGGTCGGGAGTAGGGTGTCAATGGGGGAAACAGAAAAAACATCTGTAACAAAAATAAATTAATAAAAATAATTTTTTAAATGGAACATAGTAAGTTTTCTGAAGTGAAATAAAAAATTAATTTCTTGAAATAAAATTATAAAAGAAATTCACTTCAAATCTAATGACACAGGTAAGTTTATAGAAAAGGATGGGAAAAGATAGTGACAATGCCTAATGCTGGTTAGGGTGTGGAATATTACCAAATCTCTTGTTGCTGGTGGAAAAGTAGAACAGTACAGCCACTCTGCACAACAATTTGTCAGTTTTTTTTAAAAACTAAATATACATTACTATGTAGCTCCGTAATCACACTTTTGGGCATTTATCCTGTATAAATAAGAGATTATGTCCACACAAAAATCTTTATATAGCTGTTTATAGAAGCTTCATTTTTAGTAGCCCCAAAGTGGAAACAACCCAAAAGTTTTACAATAGATGAATGTTTCACCAAACTGTGGCACATTCATATCAGCAATAAAAAGGGACAAAGTATTAAAACATGCAACAACTTGAGTAGATTTCAAGGGTATTATCCTGGGTGGAAAAAAAGCCATGCTCAAGAGGCTATATACTATGTAATTCCATTTACATATAATTCTCGGAATGACAAAACTAGAGTGATAGAAAACCGGTTATTGGTTGCCAAGGGTTAGAAATGATGGAGGGAGAGGTGGTTATGACTGTAATGGGCAAGTATGAGGAAGATTTTTATGATGAGGGCAGTTTTGCATATTGATCACAGTGACAGTCACACAAATCTGACACATAGCAATGTCAATTTCTTGTTTTAATATTATGTGTAGTCACATAAGATATTGCCATTGTTGAAACTGAATGAAGGGTACACAGGAACTCTTTATATTATTATTCAGTTTCTTATAAATCTACATATATTTCTAAATAAAAGGTTAAGAAACAAAGGTTAGAATGCAAAATTAATTTATTTGGTTTCATTGCATTTATATGTATTCCTAAGGATAATAATCAGGAGAGCCCAAAGTTTTGTATTTAGGTTTTTTTCAAAGTTAACAGTGAAGATGCTGTTTTCTTTGTTATTTATTATTTTGTTAATCTGTCTAATAAGTCACTATTAATTTGGAAGGGGAGCGTTTCATTTGATACAAATGTATATGAAAGCATTGTGTATTTGTTTGTTCACTCTATACATATTTATTGAGTGCCCCCATCCCCAAAGAAAAGCATTGAGCATCTTCAGCAATTTTCAGCATTTTCCCAACCTGGGATACAACACTCCAATGAGCAAGATAAGGAAGTTTCTGTGTGCAGGTTCCCACCTCCAAAGCCAGATGTTTTACAGGATGTCTTCAATTCCAGATTGATTCAATGAAACAGCTTAAAATCCCTAGATGCCACCTTCCCCAGGCTGGGGCTTTAGCTAGAGTTGTGGCCCTCACCAGCAAATGCTACAGTAGTGGCTGTGGGAAGGGGAGGCATCTGGACTCCTTTCTAAAGGGCTGGAAAACTCTACATTCTATTTCCATAATCCCTTTTTTTTCTAAAATATTCTCTGGGTCTGGCTGGTGTGGCTCAGTGGTTGAACGTCAACCCAAGCACCAAGAGGTCACCGGTTCGATTACCGGTCAGGACACATGCCCAGGATGTGGGCCCGATCCCCAGTGGAGGGCATGCAGGAGGCAGCCAATCAGTGTTCTCTCTCATTGATATTTCTATCTCTCTCTCCCTCACACTCTCTCTCTCTCTCTAAAATAAATAAAGAAAAATAATTTAATATTTTTGGGCCCCATTCAGGTGCCAGGTGCCAGGGACACAGCAGCAAACAAGATAGACAGTCTCTCTGGAACCATAAGCATAATGCTGAGCCACTCTTACTGACTCAAGGTCCTCAAGTGTAAAGTAGAGATAATAGTAGCTGCTACATCACATGGTTGCTCTGAGGGTAACTAAATTAAAATGTATCAAGGGCTTAGAAGATAGTAAGTGCTAAATAAAACTACTTTTTTTATTATTATTATTCATTAATATTTTATTAATAAATTTATTAAATAAAATCAGAGAGGAAGAAATGCTACAGGTAAAACAAAGTAGGTGCAGGGTACAGGAAGTTTACCTAGAGGAGTTGAGATAGGCCTTGTCAAAGCAGTGGTATCCAAGTGATGCCCTGATGGTGGAGCAATCTCTGTGGAGACCTGGAGATAATGTCTGCCAGGCAAAGAAAAGAGCCCTAGAAAATCCTTGAGGAAGAATTGGTCTAGCCTTTTGGCCAATGTGGCTGGAGCATGGGGACCCAGTGTGTCTGGGCTGGAGTCTCCAGAGGAGGCCAGGTCATACAGAGCATTGAAGACCTCCAGGAAAGCACTGGGAGCTGTTCCCTCTCCTGCCTCCCAGGTTGGCCAATCCTTACCCCAAAGCTTCAGGTGAATTCCCTTGGACTCTGCCATTCAGGAAGGAAGCTGTACCCCTGGAGGAGCAGATCTGGGTGCCCTCTGACCTTCTCTGGGAGCTTTTCACCCCACTCTGGAAGGTTTGCCTTTACCTGAATGTGCTCAGGGTCAGGGCTCAATCTAAATAACCAAACCCTACCAGATGGTGCACCCAGTATTCACTCTTTCTTGTCCTCACACTGTACCAGCTGAGGCCCACCGAAGGCTCCCTGGTAGGTTGGGGGCAGTGTGGGAGTAGCAAGTGTGTCTGTGAGCACCAGCCCTTGCCAGCCCCAGAAGGAAGGTAGGGATGAGGGGGATGGAGGGAGAGCTCTGTCCATGGACAGGGATGAGCTGGGAGAGGCAGCCATACAGCAGGCCTGATGCTGGAACAAGGCTCTGCTCTACACAGGTCTGAAGACCCTCCCCCTGCAAGCACAGCTCTTTCTTCACAAGAGACACCTTTGTCTTCCAGACCACTGGGATGACTAGAGTCCCTCATTCCTAGGTGATGGAAACTGGGTGAGGAGCAAGCGGTGAGCAGGAAAAGGTCTGCACAGTGAGGGAACCTGAATTTCCAGACACTCATGGAGCCCAAAAACCACCTGCACACAACCCGGCAGGCACTTGGGGACACACCCACACACAAGGGCAGACACATTGAAATCATCACACATACCTCAGACTTACCCAGCAGGATCATATCTCCATCTATCAAACCTCTACACAACAATCACGTGTTTGTACACAAATACACACACCCCTGCATGGATCTAGATATGTACTAAGCTCACAAAACAGGCTGGTCTGTATCACACAAACACACACAGAGGTGTACCACACCAGACATCACCCACTCTTGGTCACATGTGAGCACTCCAGAGAGTGGGATAGAGCCTGACCATGCATACTTGGCCAGAGCCAGTGACATAAAAGAGAACCCCCAGGGGAGAGAAAATGGAGATACCCAAGAAAAATTGCTTCCAGCCTTATCCACACCACCACACCCTCCCCATACACTTCCCACCCCAGCCCAGCCCACCCCTGGATCACAGATGTTATTTCCATCTGCAAGGGCCACCTTCAGCCTGGACCCAGAGCCTTTCCCCACTATTGTATCTTTCACAGTGGGAGACCCTGGCCTAGCCAGTCCTATCCTTTCAATAACACATGACTTCATGTGATAGTCACTGGCTATTTGGGGACTTTGCTGTGAGGAAAACAGCTTGTCCTTCCCTTATGACATTTACAGTTTCATAGAAAATGAACACATCAAGTTTATAACAGGAGGCCTTGAACTAGTTTTGGAATACCCTGAGGAGATGACAAAGCATGTACAAAGGTTCTGAGTATAAAGTGGATGTAGGAGTGCTACAGATGGAGTGGACACCAGGGTTGGTGTACAGTTAGTGAATGAGGGAAGAGCGGCAGGGCCGAGGTTGAGGTGGGCCAGAAAGCTTGTTGGTGCCTGGTCAGGACCACCTTTATCCTGAACATGGTGGGAGGCCTGGAAGAATGTGGGCAGGCAAGTGGGGTGAGTTCTGGTTGAAGATGTAGAGGGGGACACAGTGGGGATGGACAAAGGGGCAGATGTGAGCTCCCTGACGGGTGTAGGAGCACATGGCTTGGCATGAGTGGGTGGAGGAGATAGGATCCGGACACATGGAGACTCATGTTTTTAGATCAGGCAGTGGGGTAGATGGGGGCCTCCCTAACATGTAAATTGGAGGGGCTGGGGCATAGGCCAGGCCCACTCTAGATTCCCTCCTGCCCTCACCTGTGTCACACCTCTCCCCATCAGGACCACCACCTTCTGTGTTTCTGGCGAATCTAAATTCTTCCTACATTCCTTTAGCACAAGTTTATGTTAAGCAGCATAAGTACAGAGACCAGAGCCTCACCTTCCCAAGCCTCAGGTAGATGACTTGCACTCGCTGACCAGCACTGTGGTCAGCACCATGTCCTAAGGGAGGGTGGTGGCTGTGAGATAAAAGTTGGGAGGAGCATAATGCAGCCTGGAGAGTCAGGCAAGGCTTTCTGGGGGAGTGGGAGATTAGCTAGAGGTTGGAGAACATGTCAGTCCACTAAAGAATAGAGTGGTCCAGCCCAGGGGTCCCTAAAATGGAGCACCAACCCCTCATGAAGGCCAAACCATGATGAATATGTTACAGGAATATGCTAGAATGTCCATGCACACTCATAGTGTGTGAGAAGAAAATTTAGAACTTCTGTTTTGTATGTATGTATGTATGTATGTATGTATGTATGTATGTAGAAAGAAAGAAAGAAAGAAAGAAAGAAAGAAAGAAAGAAAGAAAGAAAGAAAGAAAGAAAGAAAGAAAGAAAGAAAGAAAATAAGAAAGAAAAAGGAAGGAAGGAAGGAAGGAAGGAAGGAAGGAAGGAAGGAAGGGAGGGAGGGAGGGAGGGAGGGAGGGAGGGAGGGAGGGAGGGAGGGAGGGAGGGAGGGAGGGAGGGAGGAAGGAAAAGAAAAGAAATCAGCTTATTAGTACACCCTATAAAGCAACGTGCCACCCTCGCATGGTACTGCAAGGCCTGGGTGTCAGAACAGCCACAAGCCCTAGAAGGGGAGAGAAGGGAAGGCCTGAAATGTAGAAGTCATGCTCACACAAGTTCATTCTCTTTCAGCATATTAATAGGGTAATTAGATTTGTGAATTATAGTATCTGTTTTTAACTACACTAACCCTAACAAAATGACCAATTGGCTTAAGAAGTTTCCTGTGAGGGAAATGTGGACTGAAGATAATGCAAGCATGAGCTTAGAACAAAAAATGGTAACACTGGCACTTACATTCCTAGAAGAAGCTGCTCACTGAACACGTTACTAGGTAAATACCATGTCTATCTAATCAGCTCAGACAAGAGGGACACACACAAAAAAACTCATAGAGAAGTCTATTCGAAATGTGGATCTACAGCTGCAACCTTTAACACTGGCTTGACCTAGAAGACATCTTGGGGGAATAAAAGATGAAAAAGCAGGTGGCAAGACAGAGTGTGCTTTATATCTCTTTTGTGATATAAATAGAATAATATGTGCTAATGTATGCATAAAACCTGGAGAAACATATATGAAACCAGGCTTCTCTTTGTGGGGGTGGGTGGTTGCCATCGGTACCATGGGTCTCTACTGATTTGAATTATTACAATGAGTATGTATGACCATTCTAATGAGAAACACAATAAATAATTTTTAGCATCTGGAGATTTTTAACATTTTTTTTATTTATTATTTATTTATTTATTTATTTATTTATTTATTTATTTGGCTTAGGCCTCAAGGACAAATTTGAAATGCTTTATTTTATTTTACTTATTAAATCAATTTCTACAAAATAGTTAGTGATGAAGAATTACATACTACTTCAAAATAAAAGTTGAATTCCTGACTCATCCAAAAATTTTAAACTGTAGCACACTCAAATGAACTCAAATGTCCTCAATACAATTTCATTCCTATTTTCTGAGGAGAGATAAGTGTTTACAGTTTTCTGTGGGAAATTTCCCACTTGCTTCTCTATTGTACCCATTGCCACAAGGATAGACTATGCAAATAGAACATGAAGAAAGTTTGAGCAGGGCATCAAAGGAAAAGATGTGGGTGCAAATGTGTTTCAAGAAGAAGCTATAAATAACTACAAAATGTAAATGCTTACTTCAATGTTTAAAAGGATCACCATACATGTCTCTTAAATATTCATTCAGAAGCTTTTGAAATACACACACACAAATATTTGGATATATACGTATGTGTATGTGTGTGTATGTATATATAATTTGAAAAATGTATTAAGATATATTATTATCATACAGCTTTAACAAAGTACTACACACTGTGTGGCTTAAAACAACAAAATGTACTCTCCCACAGTTCTGGAGGCCATAAATCCAAGTGGGGCCCCACTTCCTCTGGAGGCCCTATGGGGGAATCCTTTCTTGCCTCTTCAGCTTCTCATGGCTCATGGCTGTCAATATTTCTTGGCTTCCCTGCTTGTGACCACATCACTCCAATATCTCTCATCTGTCTTCTTGTTGACTTTCCTCTGTGTGCCTGTGTCTTCTCTGTGTGGGTTTCTTTTTCTTTTTCCTTTTTTTCATTAATTTATTTATTTTTGTTACAGATGTTTCTCCTTTTTCCCCCACTAATTCCCCCCTCACCCACCCTTCCCGCCCTGTCCACAGCTTTGTTGTCCATGTCCATTGTTCATGCACACATGCATATAACTTCTGTGGTTTGTCTCTCCCCCACTACCCCCTCTCCTGGGGATTGTCAGTCTGTATCCCAATTCCACATCTCTGGCACTAACCCATGCCTCAGACTGTTATGTTCATTATATCGACAAATAAGTGACATCATATGATAATTGTCTTTCACTGTTTGGCTACTTTTGTTTAGGATAATAATTTCCAGGTCGCTCCATGTCGTCTCAAAGGATAAGAGATCTTTCTTTCTTACAGCTGCATAGTACTCGATTGTGTATATGTACCACAGCTTTTTAATCCATTCGTCTACTGATGGACGCTTGGGCTGTTTCCAGATTTTAGCTGTTGTAAATAGTGCTGCTACGAACATGGGGGTACATATATTCATTCTGATTGGTGTTTCAGGCTTCTTAGGGTATATTCCTAGAAGTAAAATGACTGGGTCAAATGGAAGTACAATTTTTAATTTTTGAGGTAACACCATATTGTTTTCCATAGTAACTGCACCAGTCTGCATTCCCACCAGCAGTGTACTAAAGTTCCCTTTTCTCCACACCCACACCAACACTTGTTGTTTGATGATTTGTTGATGGTGGCCATTCTGACAGGTGTGAGGTGATACCTCATTGTTGTTTTAATTTGCATCTCTCTGATGATTAGTGATGTTGAGCATTTCTTCATATGTCTCTTGCCATTTGTATGTCCTGTTTGGAGAGTTGTCTATTGAGCTCCTCTGTCCATTTTTAATTGGGTTCTTTGTCTTCCTTTTGTTAAGTTGTATGAATATTCTATATATTTTAGAAATTGCCCCTTATCTGATGTATCATTGGCAATGATTTTCTCCAATACACTGGGTTGCCTTTCCATTTTGATGATTGTTTCTTTTGCTGTGTAGAAGCTTTTGAGTTTGATGTAGTCAAAATATTTGTTCCAGTTCTGTGAAATATGTCATTGGAAGTTTGATGGGGATTGCACTGAATCCATAGATTGCTTTGTGTAATATGGACATTTCAATGATGTTAATTTTTCCAATCCATGAACAAGATATGTGCTTCCACTTTTTATTTCTTCCTCTATTTTTTTTCAAAGACCTGTAGTTTTCTGCAAATAGGTCCTTTATTTCTTTGGTTAAGTTTATTCCTAGGTATCTTAATTTTTTTGCCACAATGGTAAATGGGATAGGTTTTTGAGTTTCTTTTTCTGTGAGTTCATCATTTGTTTATAAAAATGCCATCAATTTCTTGATGTTAATTTTGTATCCTGCTACTTTGCCAAATTCATTTATTAAGTCTAGTAAATTTTTGATTGAGTCTTTGGGGTTTTCTACATATAGTATCATGTCATCTGCGAATAATGACAGTTTCACTTCCTCCTTTCCCATTTGGATCTCTTATTTTTTCTTCCTGTATGATCACTGTGGCTAAGACTTCCAGTACTTTGTTAAATAAGAGTGGTGAAAGTAGTCATCCCTGTCTTGTTCCTGTTCTTAAGGGAAATGCTTTTAATTTTTGTCCATTGAGTATGATGTTCGCTGTAGGTGTTTCATATATGGCCTTTATTATGTCAAAATATGATCCCTATATTCCCAGATTGCTGAGTGTTTTTATCAGAAATGGGTACTGAATTTTGTCAAATGCTTTTTCAGTGTCTATTAATATGATCATAATATTTTTATCTTTCATTTTGTTTATGTGGTGTACCACATTTATTGATTTGCAAATATTGTACCAGACTTGCATACCTAGGATGAATCCCACTTGGTCATGGTGAATAATTTTTTGATGTATTAGTTCTTCTTTGATTGTTTGGTAAAATTCCCCGTGAAGCCATCTGGGCCTGGGTTTTTATTCACTGGAAGAGTCTTGATTATATCTTCAATTTCTTTCCTAGTTATTGGTCTGTTCAAGTTTTTTATCTCTTCATGGTTCAGTTTTGGAAGACTATGAGTTTCTAGAAATTTGTCACATTTGCTTAGATTGTTGAATTTGTTGCCGTATAATTATTCATATCTGTTAACAATTCTTTGTATTTCTGTGGGGTCACTTATTATTTCTCCTCTTTCATTTCTGATTTTGTGTATTTGGGATCTCTCTCTTGATGAGTATAGCTAATGGTCCATCAGTCTTATCTTTTCAAAGAAGCAGCTCTTTGTTTTATTGATCCTTTGAATTGTTTTTGTTTTTTTTGTTTTGTTTTGTTTTTTGTTTTCTTTTTTTCTTCTTTTCAGTCTCCATGTCATTTATTTCTGCTCTGATCTTTACTATTTCCTTCTTTCTACTGGCTCTGGGGTTTACTTTCTGTTTGCTTTCTAGTTCTTTAGGGTGTGAGGTAAGATAGTCTATTAGAAATTTTTCTTTCTTCTTCAGGTAGGCCTGTGGTGCTATGAACTTCCCTCTTAGAACTGCTTTTGCTGCATCCCATAGATTTTGTGTTGTTGTGTCTTCATTTTCATTGGTTTTCAGGAAGTTTTTAATTTCTTCCTCATCTCCTCAGTAACACATTCATAGTTTAATAATATGCTATTTAGCCTCCAATTGTTCAAATGTCTTTGCCTGTTCTTGTTGGAATTGATTTCTAGTTCCATGCCATTGTGATCTGAGAAGATGCTTGATATGATTTCAATATTCTTTAACTTGTAGAGACTTAGTATGTGCTTTAACATGTGGTCTATCTTTGAGAATGTGCCATGTGCACTTCAGAAGAATGTAAACTCTGCAGTTTTGGGGTGTAATTCTTGGTAGATATCTATTAAATCCATTTGGTCTAGTGCTTCATTTAGAGTCTCTGTTTCTTTGTTAATTTTTTGTCTAGATGATTTATCCAGTATGTCAGCGGGGTGTTGAAGTCCCCACTATGATTTTATTACTGTTAATTTCTCCTTTGAAGGCCTCCAGAATTTTTAATATATTTTGGTGCTCTTATATTGGGTGCATATGTTTACCAAGGTTATATCGTCTTGTTGGATAGATCCTTTCAATGTTATGTAATGGTCTCTAGCTATAATCTTTATTTTGAAATCTACTTTATCAGATATAAGTATTGGTACCCCAGCTTCTTTTTTCCTTTTTTTTTTAATTAAATAATTTTTGTTACATATGTTTCTCCTTTTTTCCCCACTGATTCCCCCTTCCCCATCCCTCCCTGCCCTGTCCCCAATTTGTTATCCATGTCCACTGTTCATGCATACATGCATATAAGTTCTGTGGTTTATCTCTCTCCACCACCCCTTATTCTCGGAATTGGCAGTCTGTACCCCACTTCCACGTCTCTGGGACGACCCCATTCCTCAGACTATGTTCATTATATTCCACAAGTAAGTGCGATTATATGAAACTTGTCTTTCTCTGCTTGGCTTGTTTCACTTAGGATGATACTTTCCAGGTCCCTCCATGTAGTCTCAAAGGATAAGAGATCTTTCTTTCAAACAGCTGCGTAGTACTCCATTGTGTATATGTACCACAGCTTTTTTATCCATTCATCGTGTACCAGTGCTGGCCCAGAGGAGTCACCTCCAAAGGCTGAGCCTCCCACCCAGGTTCCAGCTGCCTTTTGTACATGATAACCTTCTGGGTATTTAGAGGCTTTCTAGTTCCCCTGTAGTTTAAGTTGTTGGCTGATGTGATGGGCAAGCGGGATTACAAAAGCAAAGGGCAGGGGTGTCTGCACTGCGAGCTAAGGAGGTTGTCTGCATCTGGCTTGCCTTCTCAGACACACTGTGATGGCAACGCTATGGGAGACAGGTTTGTTGCTGGTGGGAATGCAAAGTGGACACCCTCTAGAGGGAAAACTGTCTGTATTGTCCTTCATGGCACCCAACAAACTCCATTGCTGTGTATAGATCCTGCAAGCACACCCATGTACCACAGAATGACCCATTTTCAATGGTATATCAGAGGAGCTGTTAATGCTGTTTGGAATAGTGAAAATGTTTGAAACAACAAACCCAGGAGCCAGTTACAAAAACTCTTCTTTGGGCACAGAATGGAATACCACACAGTTGTTAACAGCAGTGGGAGGCTCCAAGGCTGATATGGAAAAATCTGCATTCTGGTAGACATTGGGGCAGGTTAAACAATGTACGGTACAGAACTGTGTGTTCAGTGTAAGTCCTTTGTCTAGGAACCAAGTCTGGGAATAAGTTGCCTATTTGTGTGTGTTTGTATTTGTGTACAGAAAACCTGAAAAGGAAAGGATCCTTAAGAAACCAGTACAAGTGCTTACCTGCCTGAGGTCAGATACAGGAAGGGGAGAGAAAATTCTCAATATAAATCATTGTAGTTTTTAAAACCTGTGAGAAAATACTTTCTATTCAGAAATTTTAAATTGTTAAATCAACATATGTAGTTTTGATGAGGAGTGAGAGAAAGAAGCCAAATGCAAAGGAGTATATATAGACTCTGCAATTTGTGTGGGAAAGGCAGAGCTCCTTATGTGTGGAGTATCTCTGGAAGGTCAACCCTCCTCAACAACAAAAAAAAATGCTGGCCATAGTGGCCTCTAGGAGGAACACAAGACCAGGGATTGGAGGGAGATTCAACTTTCCTTGCTGATACTTTTAGATGGTGAGATTTTTTTTTCCAAGTATATGGTTTGAAGTTTTCAAATCAAAAGAAAAAGAGATGGCTCTGGCCAGTTTGGCTCAGCAGTTGGAGCGTTGGCCTGCAGACCAGAGAGTCCCAGGATCAGTTCCCCGCTAGGGGCACATACCAAAAAAATTAATTAATTAATTTTTTAAAAAAGCCATTAAAAAAAAAAAGAGATGAAAAAGAAAGTGGATAAGAGCCCACAGGATGCTAAGATTATACAACAGGCCCCGCCCCCCCTAAACACACACACATACACACACACACACACACACACACACAGTCTGCCATGAGCAGGCAGGCTCTCTACTATGTATTTGCATGCATTAGTTCTTTAACATGCCATCAAGTATTACTGATACCTCCATCATAATGGCTGAGGAAATGGCCAAGAGAGGTGAGTGTCTTGCCCAGCCTCACACACAGGTGGGCACACTGCCTATTGAGTCCTCGAGATAACCTCGTGCCACCAACTGAAAAACAGTTGGTGTTACCTCCATAAAAACCTCTCAACTGGTTGCACAGACTTTGCTTGAATACCTCCCAGGTCAAAGCTCACCACCTTATAAGCATAGTGTTCCATGGCCAGATGGTTCAGTTGAAAAGCTCCTCCTTACTCAGTGGGTGTGCCCCCTTGCCCCTGGCACCTGCCCCTGGGGCCACCTGCTCCCTCTGCCAGGAGGAGCCACGTGGGCACACAAAGACCAGGATGCCTGGGCCGTTCTTCATGCTGAGCAACCCTAACTCCTTTCGTAGCCCCTGTTGGATAACTCAGGCAAGGCCCTTTTCCTCTCTGAGGCCATATGGATAACACATCCCCTCCCACAAGATTTCTATGAGCATCACAGGAGCAACACAGCATGCTGGGAGGCCCCAGGCACTCTTCCCTTTACTCCATACTTTGGCCATGTTAACCTTTGGTGTTGCCCAAATCAGTCAAGTCTAGGCATACCTCAGCATCTTTGCACCTACTATTTACTATATCTGAAAAACTCTTATGTCAGCATCTTCCCATCCTCAGTTTTTTAGCAGGAATGTGACCTCCTTGGAGAGTCCTTCACTGACTATTCTAGCTAACATAGGTCTCCTTCCATTCCCTTTGCTATCTTCCCATTTCATCCTGTAATCATCTTGCTTTTTGTCACTTTGCTTATTATCTGCCTCCCCAAGTATATGAGCTCGAGAGGACAAGAACCTTGTCTGCTCCATTTACCATTGGATTCCAGTCCTTAAAACAGGGCCTGGTACCTAATAGGTGTTCAGTAAAGACACAACTGGATGAATGACTCCAGAGCCTGCACACTCTAGTACATAGGGATAAGCCATAAGGGGGCCACAGACCAACAGGGCCATGGGTCTAAGTATTTAGTTCTGGATCTACCCTGAACAGCCCCCACTCAGGCCCATCACTAGCCCCTGCCCTTTAGCCCCTCTGCTCTCCTATTCACCACACAAGGCAGAGGTGAGACCAAGAGGCCATCCTCTCAGAGAAGTATCAGGGCTCTAAATTCAATTTAAAACAGTTTATTGCCTAATTGCTCTTCTCTTTGGTCAGTTTGTTAGCAGAAGGGATTCTGCAGCAGCCAGGCCAGCCTAGCAGAAAATTGGCATTTTAGGCAGAGGAAATTAAAGAGCAGAGCACTGAACAGCCACTGTTTCCAGCTGCCCAAAGGCCCCCTACCCCACCACCCTCAGACCCACAGGATGCTTCAGCCACGTGCAGGACATAGACAAGGAGGGGAGCACTAGCACTGAGCCTCTGTATACACAGACACACGTGTGGGTCTACTGGGAGGTACTTGTATATTAAGACGAGCACATGCTTCTGCCAGCATGTTTGGACCTCTCTGCTCTGTGTTTCCCTAAGCATGGCTTGCTTTCTTTTTCTTTATGTCTAAGTCATGCTTTTGAATAGGGAACATATGCAAGTGGTGTTTTAACTCAAGGTATAAATAGCTTAGCAGCTAACATGAGCCTCCCTTTCTTCTGTCCTGATCCCAAACCATCAGTTCCCTTCCCCAGGCACAGGCTGTTGTTTCCCGTGGGTCCTTCTAGAAATACATATTTTTTTAATAAATAGTTTTTCTTTATTGATTTTAGAGAGAGGAAAGGACAGGAGAGAGAGACAGACACATTGATGAGAGAGAACATTGATTTGCTGCCTCCTGCACACCCTCCACTAAGGATTGGGCCCACAACCTGGGCATGTGCCCTGACCAGAAATCAAACTGGCGACCTCTTGGTGCATGGGTCAACACTCAACAACTGAGCTACAGGGCATATTTTATGTTTATATATGCATAGAACTGTTTTTATACAGATTATCACACACTATTTTACCCGTATGGGTTTATAGCATTCAGATTATCTTCAAGTTGCTTTCTGCCCTGCTCCACACTTAATAAATGATGCTCATCTTCCACATAAGTAAACAGTTGTGCCTTTTGTTTTGAGGGCTGACTGGTATGCCATTCTGTTCTCCTACTACAACAATTCAACCACTCTTTTACTGGAATCCAGATTGTTGCCAACATGTTGTTGTTACAAGCTGTACTGCAGGGAAATTCCTTGAAGCCAAGTCTTGGAACATATCCTTTATTCTGTCCTTGGGGTATTCTCCCAGAAATGGAATTTCTAGGTCAAAGGATCTGTACTTTTGTTTTTAGTTGCACATTTTTTAACCATTTGAAATGTGTTTGTGTATGTGTGTTTCTGTTGTATGCCTGTAGGCCTGTGCCGGTAGGTTCATGCAAGAACCAAGCAAATCTGTTGTATGGCTTTGCATTGAGTATGTGTGCTTTCTCTCCATCTGTAATCTCTCAACCACTCAGTGCTGCCCACCTCTATCTGCTAGCTGGGAAAATACAGAAGTGTCTCCCTCGCCCGTATAGTGCTGTATCCTCTGGACACAGCCTTTGCTCTGGTTCTTGAATTAAGCCAAGTCTCCTCTGCCCTGGATCCTCTCAGTAGTCAGCATCAGAAACCTAACCTAGACTGGCTTTATAACATGGGGGAGAAGTCCAAATCACTGGAAGTCCAGGACCTTGGGCCCATGTAGATTCAGGTGTTTAAAGAAGTCCATTCAGAAGCCTATCTCTTGATGCCGGTTTGATCTGTCCAGCTGCATTTGTGGGCTGGCCCTCCTACATAGAGGTAAAGATTGCCTGCATTCAGCTCCAGGCTTACAGCTTCACCTTATGACTCCAGCACCTTCTCCTTTTCTTACCAATACAGACAAAAGCTTGAGATTGCCTCTCATGGGACAAGTTAAGATCACATGACCCCCTCAAGCCTCCTCTCACTGACCAGCCTGGGCCACAGGCCACCTCTGCTTCCAGAGGTTGGAGCCAACCTTCTTGCCCTACCCTGTCAACTCTGCCAGCACTCTCTAGGGCCCAACCCTGCTTGCTGTGACCCTGCCCATATCTGCTCACCTGGAAGTGGCCAACTCTTCTCACTAGTTTCCTCACCCCTAGGACACCTGCAGTCTCAAAGGAGATTTCCAGAAATTCAAGTCTTCCAGCCACACAGGAGGAGAGGAGCTGGGGTGGGCAGAAGCATCATTTCAAGTGAGAAAAATCACAGGAAACAAGGCCTGACTTGCTTTTATTTGAAAGCACTAAATAATTTGACCAAAGGGGTGTCTGAAAAACGTTTGACTGTTTCACTGGTACACAGACATCTGTAATTGCTCCCATTGCCGTTCCTATTTTCCTGCATGTCACCTCTCAACCTGAATGAAGGGAGGTCATTTGAGGCTGAAACTGAACCTTCAGCACATGTGATGCTTCCAACCTCAGGTCTTATCAGGCTAGATTTCTGTGCTTCAGTGAACTTCTATTCATCCTGCAAAACCTAACCCAAAGTTGCTTCCTCAGAGAAGCCTTCCCTGGCTCTCTCTGGCAGAGTTAGTGTCTCTAGATTAGAAACTGTGCAGGTTTAGGGTGACTCACCACCTCTGTCCTCTGAGCATTTATCACCTATCAGTGCTCTAGGCTAGAGGCCTAGTCTAGGGCTTCTGACTTCCCCCAGCCTCATATCTCCTCTTCCATTAAAAAAAAAAAAAACTTAGATTGAAGTGGATATTTTGATCACCTAAAGCAGTGGTTCTCAACCTTCCTAATGCTGCGACCCTTTAATACAGTTCCTCATGTTGCATGTGGGTGTATCTGCATGTGGGAGGACCTGCCTGGAGACAGATAGAGGAGCGGTATCTCAGTTCCTAAGACCATCGGAAATATGTGTTTTACGATGGTCTTAGGTGACCCCTGTGAAAGGGTCATTCTACCCACAAAGGGGTTGCAACCCACAGGTTGAGAACTGCTGAGTCCTAGAGGAACAAAAATGTTTACATTCATTCAATCAGTATATACTGAGCATCTAACAAGAAGCAGGCCTTGTGCTGAGTACCTTGAAAGAGATCGTAATAATGAAATACATCAAATAAGTAGTGCATTGCAAAGGATGCTGAATGAAAGAGGGACAACATAACAGAGCAGCTAAGAGCATGGGCTTGGAGTCAGACTGCCTGAGTTTGAATCACAGCTCTACCAGTTACCAGTGGGGTGAGCATAGCCAAGTCACTAAACCTCTCTGAACCTGTTTTATCATCAGTAAGGATGATAACAGCCCCTTCTCCCGTTGCATCCACTGGGAGGATTAAATGGGCCATTGGAGGTGAAGTACCTTAGAGCAGTGCCTAGCCCATGCAGGAACTATACATGTGTCTGTTCAGCAAATACCTGAGTACAGGTAAAAGGAATGCTTATCTTCTTTGGTAAGTCAAGAAAGGCTAGTTTTTTTAGCAGAGGATGGAGGATAAATAAGAATTAACCATGAGCCCTAACCAGTTTGGCTCAGTGGTTTAGAGCATCGGCAGGTAGACCAGAGAGTCACAGGTTTGGTTCCTGCTAAGGACATGTACCTCAGTTGCAGTTTGTCCTTGGCCACGGTTGAGGTTGTGTGGGTGGCAACCAGTCGATCTGTCTCTCTCGCATCGATGTTTCTCTCTCTTCCTCCCTCACTCCCTCCTGCTCTATCTGAAGATAAATGCAAATATGTCCTCAGGTGACGATAAAAAAGAAGAAGAATAATTAACCATGAGGGAAGAGCAGAAGCATTCCAAAGAGCAGGAGCCACGTGTGCAAAGACCATGACAAGCTGGCATTTCAGGGCTGGACATCCCACCTTTGCACAACATGGCTCACCTGGATGATAAAAAATGAGAGAGGTGGGAAAGGCAACCTCCATGAGGTGAAAAGGATTACACTTTATATATAAATCATGACAAGAATAGAATACTAAATAAAAGATATTCAATATTGAATGTGCATTAAATTTCCAAATAAGACAGTTTAAATATGTAAATGAATCTTGAGCTGACTTCTACAAACACAATTTTTTTACACCAATATATCAGGTGTCATGCTTGAGCCAGCTAAATACAGCACCTCACCAAGATTTGTTTTATGGACCAGTTCTCTAGGCTCTTGATAGTCACTGTGAATGAGAGACATGCAGGTACTTCCAAAGGAGAGCACAGGCTGTGCCTTGTGTGGCTGCTACAGAGCCCCTTCTAGTGGCAGGTGGGAAGTCTACAGGGCCAAGTCTCAAAGCCTGAATTTGTTTATATAGGGGTGCCAAAATAGTGTCTCGATATAATTCCAAATGAATTCAGTTGAATGGTTGTAAAAAAAACAAACAAACAAAAAAAACGATTTTGTAGGTATAAAAATTCATAACCACAAACAATCTGAAACCTTCAGTGGCTGGTAGATCAACGCTGGAAAGCTCAAAATTGGAGTCCACAGAGTTGGGTCCTGCAGTGTAAACGAGAGTGTGACTCCAGGTGAGCCAAGTGAGGATGGTGGGGCCTTTGGGAGCCTTACTGAGGCCCTGGAAAGCCATGCTAGAAAGGAGACACTGAGGGGATTGACTGAGCAACAGAATCAGAGTTGCATAAGGAAAGCTCTCTCTGGCTTCAGTCTGCAAAGGGGATGGGGGCGGAATAGGCGTGACAGCATTGGTCTAGAAAAGATGGGATGGCCCTGGCCAGTTTGGCTCAGCGGTTAGAGCGTCGGCCTGCGGTCCGGAGAGACCCGGGTTCGGTTCCCGCTAAGGGCACGTACCTCGGTTGCAGTTTGTCCCCGGCCCTGGTTGGTCATGCGGGTGGCAGCCACTCGATGTGTCCCTTCATGTCGATGTTTCTCTCTCTCTCCCTCCCACTCTATCTGTACAAAAAATGGAAAAATATCCTTGGGTGAGGATAAGAAAAAAAAAAAAAAAAAGATGGGATGGCAGCAAGGACCAGGCTACTGGCAGAGGAGAGGGACACGTAGACTGGAGCTATATTTTAGAACTATAAACTGCACAAGACTTGGCAACCTAACGGGTGTAGAGGGTGAGGGAGAGAGAGGTGTCAGGAGATCACCCAAAGCCTGGCTTCTAGAAGTTGGGCTCTCTTTGGCTGGAAGTGAGCTGGAGTTGGGGAAGGGGAGTGTTATGGGCGAGCAAACATCCCAGGTTCCAGGGACAATCCTGGTTTATTCCTATCATATCATCATGAACCCTTTCACTCTCAAAAGTGTCCCTGCTAGCCCAGCCAGTGTGGCTCAGTGAACTGAGTATTGATCCATAAATTGAGAAGTCCTGATTTAATTTATGATCAGGGCACATGCATCAGGGTTGCAGGCTCAATCCCCTGTAGGAAGTGTGCAGGAGGCATCTAATCAATTTTTCTCTCTCACATCAATGTCTCTCTCTCTCTCTCTCTCTCTCTCTCTCTCTCTCTCCCCCCTCTTACTCTCTCTCTCTCAAAATATCAATAGAAACTTACTTTTTTAAAAACTGTCTCTGGAGGATTCCAAAATGGCGGCAGAGTGAATAAAAGCTACACAGACCATCTCCGAAGGACAAACTGGAAATACAACTAAAATAAAGACAAATCGTTGGGAAAAAGCAACAGAAAAGCAGCTAGAGCATAAGCAGGGACAGGAAAAAAGGACACTGAATCAAGCCTGGTAGCTCTGTGGAGGTGTGAGAGGGTGAGCTGGGAGTCCACGGGCAGCAGCTGTTTTAGCTGTGAGCAGCTCTCTGGGGGTTAAAATCCCAAGCCAGCTCCACAGCACAGAAAGCAAGGACGGAGCATTAAATTAGCTACAGCCACTCACTTTGGGCTCTGGCAGAGGGAGGGCAGACTGAACTGAAACTGTGTGGGGAGACTCTAGATTTGGAGGACACTGAGAGTTTTTGCTGATTGGTGTCCTCACAAGACAGTGGCCATCTTGCATGGGAAGTCCCCCATCTCAGGGCCCTGGGGAGAAGAGGCAGCGCCTCCCTTGGACATTTAACCCCACCCAGCTGGGCCATAGAAATGCAAATGGGGGCTTATTAACAACCAGCATCTGCCCCACCCTCTGGAAATCCTCTTACCCTGAACACCTGAGGGAGTTATTATTATTTTTTATCCTCACCCGAGGACAATTTTTTAATATTTTGTTCAGATAGAGTAGGAGGAGAGAGAGAGAAACATTGATGTGAAAAGGACACATCTAGTGATTGCCACTCATACACCCAACCAGGGCCAGAGACAAACTGCAACCGAGGTATAAGCCCTTAGCGGGAACTGAACACAGGACTCTCCAGACCACAAGCTGACACTCTGACCACTGAGCCAAATCGGCCAGGGCCTGAGGGAGATTTTCATTCAGTTGGGGGCTACAACTCAAGGCTCATCAAGTAACTGAGACTAATAGCTTCCAGTCAGAAAGCTAGAGGACAACTGAACTGTTCCTGGGCTTGAAAATCTACCCAAGAAAGACTTGACAGGGGTGTTTAACATGGGTCCCCCCACACTCATCCAAACCCAGTAGAGGGAGCCACAAAGAGCACAATGCCAAGACCCACAAAGAAAATGAGGCAGGCTCCAAAACCCACTAAGATAGCCAAAATATGATACAAAAAACAGATCCCAAATTAAACAACAAGAGAACTCTACTGACGATGAGATAAATGAAATACAGTTTACCAAGTTATCAGAGGTAGAATTCAGAGCCATGACTTTGAGGAAGCTCAACAAAATGTGTAAGGAGCTCAACACCATGAGCAAAGATACAGAATCATTGAAAACCAACCAAGCAGAAATGAAGAATGACATAGCAGAAATAAAGAACACATTAGAAGGACTACACAGCAGAGTAGAGGAAGCTGAGGACCAGATCAGTGAATTAGAAAAGAGTGTAGAAAAAGATCAACAAACCAGAAAAACAAAATGTAAAAACAATTTAAAAACAGGAAGACAGCTTAAGAGAACTGTGGGAAATGTAATAACATTCACATCATAGGAGTTCTAGACGAAGAAGAAAATGACCAAGTGTTAGAGAATACAGTTTAAGAAACACTGACAGAAAACTTCCCTAACTTGGTGAAAGAACAGGCATTCAAGTTCAAGAAGCACAGAGAGTCCCAAGAAATCAAAACCCAAAAAGGCCCACACCAAGACACACAGTAATTAAAATGCCAAAAATTAAAGACAAAGAGAGAATCCTAAAGGCAGCAGGATATAAACAACAGTTTACCTACAAAGAAACATCCATTAGTCTATCAGCTGACTTATCAACAGAAACACTACAGGCCAGAAGGGAATGGCATGCAGTAACCAAAGTAATAAAATACAAAGATCTGAACACAAGACTACTATATCCAGCAAGGATGTCATGCAAAATAGAAGGTGAGAGATTCCAAAATGGCGATGGAGTGAATGGAAGCTACACAGACCATCTCCCAGGACCAAACAGGAATTACAATGAAAATAAAGACAAGTCGCCAGAAAAAAGCAACAGAAAAGTAGCTTGGAGGACCATATAGCCAGGGACACTGACTCGATCTTGGTAGGATTGCAGAGGTGCGAGAGGAGGGAAGAAGGCCCACATACAGCAGCAACCTTAGCTGTGAGCAGCACCCTGGGGTTAAACTCCCAAGCTGCTCCACAGTGCAAATTCAGGAGAGATGCTTAAATAGCCACAACTACTCAGCTTGGGCCCTGGCAGAGGGAGGGCAGACGGGACTGGAACTGTGTGGGGACACTCGGAATTTGGAGGATGCTCAGAGCTTTTGCTTACTTGTGGCCATGCAGGACAGTGGTCATCTTACTCCTTCCCAGGGCTCAGGGGAGAGGCAGCAGCACCTCCCTTGGAGATATAACCCCAGCTGGTGGCCATTGAAATGCAAATTAAGGCCCATTAACAACCAGCATCTGCCCCACCCTCAGGAAATCCCCTTATGCCGAGCACCACAGGGAGTTTTTCATTCAACTGAGAAAACAAAGCTCTTCAAGTAACCACTACTGATAGCCTCCAGGCAAAAAGCTAGAGGATAACCATACCTCTCCTGGGATAGCAACTCTAACCAGAAAAGTAAGACTTGACAGTGGTGTTAAACATGGGTCCTCCATCCCTCATCCAAACCCAATTAGCATCTGCCCCACCCTCAGGAAATCCTCTTACACTGAGCACGTGAGGGAGTTTTTCAGGCAACTCAGAAACCAAGGTTCTTCAGGTGACCTCTACTAATAGCCTCCGGGCAAAAAAAAGCTAGAGGAAAATTAAAACTTGACAGTGGTGTTTAAAGTGCATCCTCCCTGCCTCATCCAAAACCAGGAGAGGGAGCCATAAACAGCAGAACACCGACACCCACAGGGAACATTTCACAGACTCCAAAGCTCACTGTGATAGCCAAAATGGTGAA
Source organism: Molossus molossus (assembly GCF_014108415.1). Taxonomy (NCBI): domain Eukaryota; kingdom Metazoa; phylum Chordata; class Mammalia; order Chiroptera; family Molossidae; genus Molossus; species Molossus molossus. The sequence goes on along the minus strand of NW_023425399.1, from coordinate 55,006,510 downwards.
AAACACAAACAAAAACCAAACGAAAGAACAAGATACCTCTACTGAAGATGAGAAAAATGAGGTGCAGTTAAGCAAGTTAAAAGAACTAGAATTCAGAGCCATGATCTTGAGGAAGCTCAACAGCATGTGTAAGGACATGAGCACCATGAGTAAAGACATAGAAATGTTGAAAATGAACCAAGTGGAAATTAAAAACGACATATCAGAAATGAAAAACACATTGGAAGGTCTAAAAAGCAGAGTAGAGGAAGCTGAGAACTGGATCAGTGAATTAGAAGACAGGGTAGAAAAAATCAACCAATCAGAAAACCAAAAGGAAAAAACTATTAAAAACAAGAAGACAGCTTAAGAGAACTGTGGGACAACAGGAAATATAATAATATTCACATCATAGGAGTCCCCAAAGAAGAAGAAAATGAGGAAGGGTTAGAGAATATATTCAAAGAAATAGTGACAGAAAACTTACCTAATTTGGTGAAGGAAAAAAGCATTCAAGTTCAAGAAGCACAGAGAGCCCCAAGTAAGAAGAACCCAAACAGGCCCACACCAAGACACATAGTAATCAAACTACCAAAAATTAAAGACAAAGAGAGAATCCTAAAAGCAGCAAGAGATAAGCAACAGGTTACCTACAAAGGAAATGCCATAAGGCTCTCAGCTGACTTCTCACAAGAAACACTACAGGCCAGAAGGCAATGGCATGAAGTAATCAAGGTCATGAAAAACAAGGATCTGAATCCAAGACTGCTCTACCCAGCAAGGCTATCATTCAAAATGGAAGGTCAAATAAGAGCTTCCCAGAAAAAGAAAGGCTAAAGAAATACAGTAGCATCAAACCAGCACTGCAAGAAATGTTAAAAGGACTGCTGTAATTAGCAGGAGAAATGGGAAGAAAAATAGGACCACACTAAAAAAATGGCAATAAATAAGTACATATCAACAATCACCTTAAATGTAAATGGACTGAATGCTCCCATTAAAAGACACAGAGTATGAGCACTCTATATGTATTGGAAATTAACCCCTTATCTGATATATCATTGGCAATTATGCTCTCCCATACAGTGGGTAGCCTTTCCGTTTTGATGATTGTATCTTTCGCTGTGCAGAAGCTTTTGAGTTTGATGTAGTCCCATGTGTTCATTTTCTCCTTTGTTTCTATTGCCTTAGGTGATGTGTCAGTAAAAATTCTGCTGCGTATGATGTCTGAGATTTTGTTGCCCACAGTCTCCTCTAGGATTTTTATGGATTCATGAGTTACATTTAAGTCTTTTATCCATTTTGAGTTTATTTTGGTGTAGGGTGTAAGTTGATGGTCTAGTTTCATTTTTCGGCAAGTAGCTGTCCAATTTTCCCAGCACCATTTATTAAAGAGGCTGTCCTTACTCCACTGTATGCTCTTGCCACCTTTGTCAAATATTAATTGAGCATATTGCCTAGGGTCCATTTCTGGGTTCTCTATTCTGTTCCACTGGTCTATATACCTGTTCTTGTGACAGTACCAGGCTGTTTTGATTATGGCGGCTTTGTAGTATAACCTGAAATCTGGTATTGTGATCCCTCCAACTTTGTTCTTCCTTTTCAAGATTGCTGTGGCTATTCGAGGCCTTTTTTGGTTCCATATGAACTTTTGAAGTAATTGTTCTAATTCTTTGAAGTATGCCGTTGGTATTTTGATGGGGATTGCGTTGAATCTATAGATTGCTTTGGGTAATATGGACATTTTAATGATGTTAATTCTCCCAATCCATGAACAGGGTATGTTCTTCCACTTTTTTACTCCACAAAAGGAAGACAAAGAATCCAATTAAAAAATGGGCAGAGGAACTAAATAGACACCTCTCCAAACAGGACATACAAATGGCTAAGAGACATATGAAGAAATGTTCATCATCACTAATCATCAGAGAGATGCAAATCAAAATAACAATGAGGTGTCACCTCACACCGGTCAGAATGGCCGCCATCAACAAATCATCAAACAACAAGTGTTGGCGAGGGTGTGGAGAAAAGGGGTCTCTAGTACACTGTTGGTGGGAATGCAGACTGGTGCAGCCACTATGGAAAACAAAATGGTGTCACCTCAAAAAATTAAAAATTGAACTCCCATTTGACCCAGTGATCCCACTTCTAGGAATATACCCTAAGAAGCCTGAAACACCAATCAGAAAGAATATATGTACCCCCATCTTTGTAGCAGCACTATTTACAATCGCTAAGATCTGGAAACAGCCCAAGTGCCCATCAGTAGACGAATGGATTAAAAAGCTGTGGTACATATACACAATGGAGTACTACGCAGCGGTAAGAAAGAAAGATCTCTTATCCTTTGAGACTACATGGAGGGACCTGGAAAGTATCATCCTAAGTGAAACAAGCCAAGCAGAGAAAGACAAATTTCATATGATCTCACTGATTTCTGGAATATAATGAATATAACAGTTTGAGGACAATTCCCTAAGGAGTGGGGAGCTGAGAGAGGGATGAACAACAGAATTTATATGCATGTAGGCATGAACAGTGGACTTGGACAACAATCGGGGGAAGGGGCAGGGAGGGAAGGGGGAGGGGGGAATCACTGGGGGAAAAAAGGAGAATCATTTGTAACAAAAATTAATCAATAAAAAAAAAAAAAGACACAGAGTAGCTGATTGGATAAGAAAGCATGACTCACCGATATGTTGCTGCTTACAAGAGACCTATCTCACAACAAAAGACTCACATAGACTGAAAGTGAAGGGATGGAAAAAAATCTTCCAAGCAAACGGAAAGGAAAAAAAAAAACAGGGTAGCAATACTCATATCTCATGAAATAGACTTCAATATGAAGGTCATAACTAGAGACAAAGAAGGCCACTACATAAGATTAAAAGGATCTATCCAACAGAAAGATATAACCTTGATAAACATATATGCACCCAATATAGGAGCACCAAAATATATTAAAAATCTTCTGAAGGACTCAAAGGAGAAATTGATAGCCATACAATCATAGCAAGGGACTTCAACTCCCCGCTGACATCTCTAGACAAAAATTTAGCAAGGAAACAGATTCTAAAGGAAACACTAAACCAAATGGATTTAATAGATATCTACAGAGAATTACACACCCAAACTACAGAATTCATATTCTTTTCAAGTGCACATAGGACATTCTCAAAGATAGACCACATGTTAGGACATAAATTAGGTCTCTACAAGTTCAAGAAGACTGAAATCAAATCAAGCATCCTCTCAGATCACCACAGCATGAAACTAGAAATCAACTGCAAGAAGAACACACAAAGTCATTTGAACACATGGAACCTAAATAGCATGTTTTTAAACAATGAATGAGTCATGGAGGAGATCAAAGATGAAATCAAAAACTTCATGGAAAACAATGAAAATGAAGACACAACAACACAAAATCTATGGGATGCAGCGAAAGCAGTTCTGAGAGGAAGTTCATAGCACTACAAGCCTACCTCAAAAAACAAAAAAAAAATCTCTAATAAACTATATAACCTCCCAACTTAAAGAACTAGAGAGCAAACAAAAAGAAAACCCCAGAGCAAGTAGAAGGAAGGAAATAGTAAAGATCAGAGCAGAAATAAATGACATAGAGACCAAAATTCAATTCAAAGGATCAATGAAACAAAGAGCTGGTTTTTCAAAAAGATAAACAAGATTGATGGACCCTTAGCTAGACTCACAAAGAACCAAAGAGAGAGAAGCCAAACACACAAAATCAGAAATGAAAGAAGAGAAGTAACAACTGACACCATGGAAATACAAAAAATCGTTAACAACTACTATGTACAATTATATGGCAACAAATTCGACAATCTACGCGAAATGGGCAAATTTCTAGAAACACATAGTCTCCCAAAACTGGACCAGGAAGAGATAGAAAACTTGAACGAATATCAACAGAGGAAATTGCAGATGTAATCAAGACTCTCCCAGCAAAAAAAAAGCCCAGGCCTGGATGGCTTCACGCGGGAGTTTTACCAAACATTCAAAGAAGAACTAACACCCATTCTCCTCAAACTATTTCAAAAAACTTCAAGAAGAAGGAAGACTTCCAAACTCGTTTTATGAAGCCAGCATAATTCTAATTCCAAAACCAGAAAAAGACACTATAAAGAAAGAAAACTACAGGCCAATATCCCCGATGATCATAGATGCCAAAATCCTGAACAAAATACTAGCAAATCGGATCCAGCAATACACAAACAAAATTATCCACCATGACCAAGTGGGATTCATCCCAGGGATGCATGGCTGGTACAATATTCACAAATCAAAAAAACGTGATACACCACATAAATAAAATAAAGAATAAAAACCACATGATCATATCAATAGATGCCGAAAAAGCCTTCGATAAAATCCAGCATCCATTTCTGATAAAAATGCTCAGCAATATGGGAATAGAGGGATCCTATCTAGACATAATAAAGGCCATATTTGAAAGACCTACAGCCAACATCATACTCAATGGGCAAAAACTAAAAGCATTTCCCTTAAACAGGAACAAGGCAAGGATGCCCACTTTCGCCACTCTTATTTAACATAGTACTGGAAGTCTTAGCCACAGCAATCAGACAGGAAGAAAAAATAAAAGGCATCCAAATTGGAAAGGAGGAAGTGAAACTTACCAGATTTCAGGTTATACTACAAAGCCACCGTAATCAAAACAGCCTGGTACTGGCACAAGAACAGGCATATAGACCAGTGGAACAGAACAGAGAACCCAGAAATGGACCAAAGGCAATATGCTCAATTAATAATTGACAAAGGTGGCAAGAGCATACAGTGGAGTAAGGAAAGACTCTTTAATAAATGGTGCTGGGAAAATTGCACAGCTACATGCAGAAAAATTAAACTAGACCATCAACTTACACCGTACAAAAGAATAAACTCCAAATGCATAAAAGACTTAAATGTGACTCATGAATCCATAAAAATCCTAGAAGAAACTGTAGGCAACTAAATTTCAGACATCATACACAGCAGAATTTTCACTGATACATCACCTACGGCAATAGAAACAAAGGAGAAAATGAACACATGGGACTACATCAAACTCAAAAGCTTCTGCACAACGAAAGTTACAACCATCAAAATGGAAAGTCTATCCACTGTATGGGAGAGCATAATTGACAATGATATATCAGATAAGCGGTTAATTTCCAATATATATAGAGTGCTCATACAACTCCACAAAAGGAAGACAAATAACCCAATTAAAAAAATGGGTGGAGAAATTAAGTAGACACCTCTCCAAACAGGAGATACAAATGGTTAAGAGACATATGAAGAAATGCTCATCATCACAAATCATCAGAGAGATGCAAATTAAAACAACAATGAGGTATCACCTCACACCTGTCAGAACAGCCGCCATCAACAAATCATCAAACAACAAGTGTTGGCAAGGGTATGGAGAAAAGGGGACTCTAGTACACTGCTAGTGGGAATGCAGACTGGTACAGCCACTATAGAAAACAATACGGTGTTACCTCAAAAAATTTAAAATTGAACTTCCATTTGACCCAGTGATCCCACTTCTAGGAATATACCCTAAGAAGTCTGAAACACCAAACAGAAAGAATATATGTACCCCCATGTTTGTAGCAGCACTATTTACAATAGCTAAGATCTGGAAACAGCCCAAGTGTCCATCAGTAGATGAATGGATAAAAAAGCCCTGGTACATATACACAATGGAGTACTACGCAGCTGTAAGAAAGAAAGATCTCTTGTCCTTTGAGACAACATGGAGGGACCTAGAGAGTATCATCCTGAATGAGGCAAGCCAAACAGAGAAGGACAAGTATCATATGATCTCACTTATTTGTGGAATATAATGAACATAACAATCTGAGGAATGGGGTAGTCCCAGAGACATGGAGGTGGGGTACAGACTGATAATCCCCAGAAGAGGGTTTGGTGGGCGAGAGATAAACCACAGAACTTATATACATGTATGCATGAACAGTAGACATGGACAACAATCTGGGGACAGGGCGGGGAGGGAGGGAAAGGGGGGAATCAGTGGGGGGAAAAGGAGAAACATTGGTAACAAAAATTAGTTAATAAAAAAAAAATTCACACACAAAAAAATGGCGGCGGAGTGAACGGAGCTACACAGACCGTCTCCCAGAACCAAACTGGAATTACAACTATAACACAGACAAATCGACGGGAAAAACCAACAGAAAAGCAGCTTGCAAGGACCATACAACGAGGCACACTGACTCCATCCCGGTAGGCTTGCGAAGGCGCAAGACGGGACTGGGAGCCCACAGTCTGCAGCTCGGCAGCAGCCTTAGCTGGGAGCAGCGCCCTTGGGTTACACTCCCAGGCGGCTCCACAGCGCAGAGCCGGGACAGAGGCTGAAACAGCCACAGCCACTCACCTTGGGCTCCGGCAGAGGGAGGGCGGACTAGACTGGAACTGTGTCGGGACACTCTGGGTTTGGAGGGCACTCAGAGCTTTGGCTGAGTGCAGCCACTCAGGACAGTGGCCACATTGCTCCTTCCCAGGGCTCTGAGGAGAAGCAGCAGCCCCTCCCTCAGAGATCCAACCCCCACCCTGTGGGCCATTGAAGTGCTAATTGAGGCTCACTAACAACCAGCATCTGCCCCACCCTCCTGAAAGCCCCTTGGCTGAGCACCAGAGGGAGTTTTTCAATCAACTGACAACCCAAAACTCATCAATTAACCTAGACTGCTAGCCTCCAGGCAAAAAGCTAGAGGATAACAGTACCTTTCCTGGGCTGGCAACTTTAAGCAGGAAAGTAAGACTTGACAGTGGTGTTCAACGCGGGTCCTCCCTCACTCATCTAAACACAGGAGAGGGAGGCACAAACAGCAGAACACCAACACCCAAGGGAAAACTTGACAGGCTCCAAAGCCCACAGTGATAGCCCAAATGGTGAAACACAGAAACAGAAGCCAAATGAAAGAGCAAGACACCTCCACCGAAGATGAGATCAACGTGGAGCAATTAGGCATGTTAACAGAGCTAGAATTCAGAGCCATGATCTTGAGGAAGCTGAACAGCATGAGTAAGGACATAGAGACACTGAAAATAAGCCAATTGGAAATTAAAAACCAACAAGAAGAGATAAAAAATGACATATCAGAAATGAAAACCACATTGGAAGGTTTAAAAAAAATTCATATACATGTGTTTAAAATGTTTATGTTTAAAATAAATACATATCTTAATTACAAAAAAAAGTAGGAGGCATTGCATTATTAGATTTCAGGTTATACTACAAAGCCACTCTAATCAAAACTGCCTGGTACTGGCACAAGAACAGGCATACAGACCAGTGGAACAGAACAGAAATGCAGAAATGGAGCCAAGGCAATATGCTCAATTAATATTTGAAAAAGGTGGCAAGAGCATACAGTGGAGTAATGACAGCCTCTTTAATAAATGGTTTTTGGAAAATTGGACCGCTACATAAAAAAAATAAATAAAACCAGACCATCAACTTACACCATACACAAGAATAAACTCAAAATGAATAAAAGACTTAAATGTTCCTCATGAATCCATAAAAATCCTAGAAGAAACTGTAGGCAACAAAATTTCAGACATCATACTCAGCAGAATTTTCATTGATACATCACGTAAGGCAACAGAAACAAAAGAGAAAATGAACACATGCGACTACATCAAACTCAAAATTCTGCACAGCAGAAGATACAATCATCAAAATGGAAAGGCAACCCACTGTATGGGAGAGCATAATTGCCAATGATATATTAGAGAAGCAGTTAATTTCCAATATAAATAGAATGCCCATACAACTCAACAAAAGGAAGACAAAGAACCCAATTACAAAATGGGAAGAGGTGCTAAATAGACAACTCTCCAAACAGGACATGCAAATGGCCAAGAGACATATGAAGAAATGCTCAACATCACTAATCATCAGAGAGATGCAAATTAAAACAACAATTAGGTATCATCTCACACCTGTCAGAATGGCCGCCATCAACAAATCATCAAACAACAAGTGTTGGCAAGGGTGTGGAGAAAAGGGACTCTAGTACACTTCTGGTGGGAATGTGGACTGGTGCAGCCAGCATGGAAAACAATATGGTGTTACCTCAAAAAATTAAAACTTAATCTTCCATTTGACCCAGTGATTTCACTTCTAGGAATATACCCTAAGAAGCCTGAAACACCAATCAGAATGAATATATGTACCCCCGTGTTTGTAGCAGCACTATTTACAATAGCTAAGATCTGGAAACAGCCCAAGTGTCCATCAGTAGATGAATGGATAAAAAAGCTCTGGTACATATACAATATGGAGTACTATGCAGCTGTAAGAAAGAAAGATTTCTTATCCTATGAGATGGCATGGAGGGACCTGGAAAATATCATCCTAAGCAAAACAAGCCAAACAGAGAAAGACAAGTATCATATGATCTCACTTATTTGTGGAATATAATGAATATAACAGTCTGAGGAATGGGGTAATCCCAGAAACGTGGAAGTGGAGTACAGAGTGACAATCCCCAGAACAGGTGATGGTGGGGGAGAGATAAAGCACAGAACTTATATGCATGTGTACATGAACAATGGACATTGACAGCAATGCTGGGGACAGGGTCGGAAGAGAGGGAGAAGGTGGAATAAGTGGGGAAAAAGGGAGAAACATCTGTAACAAATATAAATTGATGAATTAAATTGAAAAATAAAGATAAAAATGAGTTAACTGTAATGAGAAAAAGAATAGAACGTGAAATAAAGACCTTCCCAGACAAAAAAGTCTAAAAGAATATATTAGCACCAAACCTGCACTGCAAGAAATGTTAAGAGGACTGCTGTAATTAGCAGAATAGGAAGAAAAATACGAGCACACTAAACAAAAATGGCAATAAATAAGTACATATAAATTATAACTTTAAATGTAAATGGATTGAATGCTCTGATCAAAAAAAAAAACAGAGTAGCTACTTGGGTAAGAAAGCATGATGCATATATATGTTGTTTACAAAACACCCACCTCACAACAAAAGAGTCACATAGGTTGAAAGTGAAGAAATAAAAAAAATATCTTACAAGCACATAGAAAGGAAAAACAGAAGCTGGGGTAGCAATACTCATATCTGATCAAATAGATTGCAAAATAAAGGCTATGACTAGAGACAAGAAAGGCCACTAAATGATATTGAAAGAATCTATGCAACAGGAAGATATAACAATAATGAACATATATGTACCTAACATAGAAACACCAAAATATATTAAAAATCTACTGGAGGACTTCAAAGGAGAAATCTACAGCTACACAATCATAGCGGGGGACTTCAATACCCTGCTACCATCACTGGATAGATCCTCTAGACAAAAAATTAGCAAGGAAACAGAAACTCTCAATGACGCACTAGATCAAATGGATTTAATAGATATCTATAGAGAATTACACCCCAAAATTGAAAAATTCACTTTCTTCTCAAGTGCATATGGGACATTCTCAAAGATAGATCACATGTTAGGACACAAACTAAGTCTCTACAAGTTCAAGAAGATTAAAATCATATCAAGCATCTTCTCAGATCATAATGGCATGAAACTAAAAATCGATTACAACAAAAACATGCAAAGACATTTGAACATATTGAGGCTATATAGCATGATATTAAACAATGAATGGGTTACCAAAGAGATCAAGGAAGAAATTAAAAACTTCCGGGAAACCAATGAAAATGAGCACACAATACAAAATCTATGGGACACAGTAAAAACAGTCCTGAGAGGGACGTTCATAGCACAACAGACCTACTTCAAGATACAAGAAAGTTTTCTAATGGACTTTCTAACCCTACAACTTAAAGAATTAGAAAGTAAACAAAAAGAACACCTCAGAGCAAGTAGAAGTAAAGGTCAGAGGAGAAATAAACAACAAAGAGACTAAAAACAGTTAAAAAGATCAATGAAACAAAGAGCTGTTTTTAAAAAAAATAAAATAAAAGGTTGATGGACCCTTAGCTAGACTCATCAAGAAACAAAAAGAGAAAACCCAAATACACAAAATCAGAAATAAAAGAGGACAAGAAACAGCTGACACCACAGAAATACAAGGGATCATTAACCAATACTATGAACAATTATATCTGGACAATCTAAGCGAAATGGATAAATATCTAGATACACATAGTCTCCCGAAACTAAAATGGGAAGAAATAGAAAACTAACAGACTAATCACAACTAAGGACATTGAAGATGTAATCAAGACTCTCCAGCAAACAAAAGCCCAGGCTCAGACAGTTTCACAGGGGAGTTTTACCAAACATTCAAAGAAGATTTAACACCCATTCTCCTCAAACTATTCTAAAATATTCAATAAGAAGGAAGACTTCCAAATTCATTTTATGTGGCCAGCATAATTTTAATTTCAAAAACAGATGAAGACACTACAAAGAAGAAAAACTACATGCCTCCTGATGAACATAGACACCGAAATCCTGAACAAAATACTAGCACATCAGATCCAGCAATACATCAAAAAAATTATTCACCATGACCAAGTGGGATTCATCCGAGGGATGCAAGGCTGGTACAATATTTGCAAATCAATAAATGTGACACACCACACAAACAAAATGAAAGATAAAATTCACATGATCGTATCAATAGACGCTGAAAAATCATTTTAAAAAATCCAGCACCCATTTCTAATAAAAACACTCAGCAACATGGAAATAAAGGAATCATATCTTGATATAATAAAAGTCATATATGAGAAACCTACAGCCAACATCACACTCATTGGGCAAAAACTAAAAGCATTTTTCTAAAGAACAGGAACAAGACATGGATGCCCACTTTTGTTACTCTTATTTAACAGTACTGGAAGTCTTACAGCACAGCAGTAAGACATGAATAAAAAATAAAAGGGATCCAAATTGGAAAGGAGCAAGTGAATCTGTCATTATTTTCAGATGACATGATATTGTATATAGAAAACTCTAAAGACTCCATCAAAAATCTACTAGACTTAATAAATGAATCTGGCAAGGTAGCAGCATACAAAATTAACATCAAGAAATTGATGACATTCTTATACACCAATAATGAACTCACAGAAAGAGAAACTAAATAAAACAATCCCATTTACCACTGCAGCAAAAAAATTAAGATACCTAGGAATAAAGTTAAACAAAGAAGTAAAGGACCTATTTGCAGAAAACTACAGACATTTAAAAAAAAGAAATTAAAAAAGATATAAAAAAGTAGAAGCACATAGCTTGTTCATGGGTTGGAAGAAATAACATCATTAAAATGTCCATATTACCCAAAGCAATCTATAGATTCAATGCAATCCCCATCAAAATACCAACGACATATTTTACAGAACTAGAACAAATATTTCAAAAGTTTATATGGAACCAAAAAAGACCCCGAATAGCCACAGCAATCTTGAAAGAGAAGGACAAAGTAGGTGAGATTACAATACCAAATATCATGTTATACTACAAAGCCATTGTAATAAAAACAACCTGGTACTGGCACAAGAACAGGCATATAGATCAATGGAGCACAGCATAGAACCCAGAAATTGGCCCAAGATATTATGCTCAATTAATATTTGACAATGGTGGCAAGAGCATACAATGGAGTATAGACCACATCTTTAATAAATGGTGTTGGGAAAATAAGACAGCTACATGCAAAAAAATAAAACTAGACCATCAACTTACACCATACATAAAAATAATCTCAAAATGGATAAAAGACTTAAATGTGACTCATAAATCCATAAAAATAGTAGAAGAAAATGTAGGTAACAAAATTTCAGACATCATGCACAGCAGAATTTTCACTGATACAACATCTAAGGCAACAGAAACAAAGGAAAGTATGAATACATTGGACTATATCAAACTGAAAAGCTTCTGCACAGCAAAAGAAGCCACCATCAAAATGGAAAGGGAATCCACTATACGGGAGAGCACAATTGCCAATGATACATCAGATAAGGGGTAATTTCCAAAATACATGAAGTGCTCTTACAATTCAACAAAAGTAAGACAAAGAACTCAACTTAAAAATGAGCAGAGGACCTAAATAGACACTTCTCCAAACAGGACATACAAACGGCCAAAAGACATATGAAGAAATTCTCAACATCACTAATCATCAAAGAGATGCAAATTAAAACTACTATGAGGTATTACCTCACACCTGTCAGAATGACTGCCATCAAACAACAAGTGTTGGTAAGGGTGTGGAGAAAAGGGGACTCTAGTACAGTGCTGGTGGGAATGCAGACTGGTTCAGCTACTATGGAAAACAGTATGGTGTTTCCTCAAAAATCAAAAATTGAGTTGCCATTTAACACAGTGATCCCACTCCTACGAATATACCCTAAGAAGCCTGAAACACCAATCAGAAAGAATATATGCACCCCTATGTTCATAGCAGCACTATTTACAATCTCTAAGATCTGGAAACAGCCTAAGCATCAAGCAATAAATAAATGGATAAAAAAAGCTGTGGTACGTATATATAATGAAATACTATGCAGCTGTAACAAAGAAAGATCTCTTATCCTTTGAGACAACATAGAAGGACCTCAAGAGTATTATGCTAAGCGAAATAAGCCAATCAGAGAAAGACAAATACACATGATCTCACTTATTTGTGGAATATAATGAAGAAGGCTGGCTGATGAATTAAATAGACACAAAGACATAGAAAGGAGTATAGTTCAGACTGACAAACCTCAGAGGAGCAGGGCAGGCAGGATGGATGAGATGACCCAAAGAACGTATATGCATGTATGCATAACCAATGGACATAGACAACAATGCTGGTGGGGTGGTCAGGGCGGTGATGGGAGGAGGGTGTCGGGGGGGAAGGAGAAACATCTGTAAGAAAAATAAATTAATAAAAATTGAATAAAAAAGGTAAAAATTAAAATAAAAGTGTCCTGGCTTTCCTCTGTATAATAAATTTAGGAGGAAGGAAGGAAGGAAGGAAGGAAGGAAGGAAGGAAGGGAGGGAGGGAGGGAGGGAGGGAGGGAGGGAGGGAGGGAGGGAGGGAGGGAGGGAGGGAGGGAGGGAGGGAGGGAGGGAGGGGAAGAAAGAAAGAAAGAAAGAAAGAGAGAGAGAGAGAGAGAGAGAGAGAAGGAAGGAAGGAAGGAGAAAGAAGAAAGAAAGAAAGAAAGAAAGAAAGAAGAAAGAAAGAAAGAAAGAAAGAAAGAAAGAAAGAAAGAAAGAAAGAAAGAAAGAAAGAAAGGGAAAAGGGAAAGGGAAAGGGAAAGGAAGGGAAGGAAAGCTCTTTCTTACAGTGGAAGCCAACCTGTAAGTTTGAAAGGAAGAAATAGTACAACTGGAAAGTCCTTGTGTGGCAACAAGATCAGCCATAATTGTTTCTGGCATGACTCAAAGACATTAACACTAGCAGGTGAGAGATGGGTGAAGAATAGGGTGTATACATAGGCTCAAAGTACCCCCTCCCAGGCACATTGCTTAGAAAAGGAAAAAGAGTGACTCTATAATGAAGCTTGGATGATGTTTCCTTTCATCTCAAGTGATGAGAGTTAACACCCACAGTGAGACAAGGTGACATCTTGGGTCCCACTCGGGTGCAGTGAGGAGAACACAGTATTATTTCTGTGATATCTGTCCTGAAAACACATCACCTAAATCTAATCAGTAGAGGCAACATTTACCCTATAAATTAACTGGCATGTAATGTCAAAGGCATCCAAGTCATGAAAATCAACAAAAGAGTAAAAAATGTTCCAGATTCAAGGAAACTCAAAGGCAGGAAAACTCAAGGCAGTGTCTGGTCTTGAACAGGATTTTTTTTCTATAAACAACATTGTTGGGACAATTGGAAATCAGACTGTGCTGTCCTATCAGGGTGACTTTCCTAATTTGGGTGGTTGCAATTTGGTTGTGCAGGACAATAGTCTATTTGAGGGAAATAAACAAAATCTACACAGTGATGGGTACCATGTCGATCATTATTCTAAAATTGTTCAGGGAATAAAGTTCTTTATATCTTTATACTTCTTCTGTGTCTGAAACTGAGACTGGAGGGTAAGATGACTCACCCAACATCACTCTTAGAGGCAGAGTCTGTCTAGTACCAAGCTCTTTGACTTCTTATCTTTCTCTTCCTCCACTGTCATTCCCAGCCTAAAAAAGGATTCCCTTTTCAGATGCTCAGTTTCCCCAAACTGGGATGGAATAAAAGAAATCAGAACTATGACACACCATTAGCAACCCCCAAGGATCACGCGGGGCAGGTTGTACTTGTTCTAAAATTACCAAAAATTAAAGGAGTGTGTCCAAATAACATGGTTCCCAGAACACAAGCTGTCCTCTGAGGGTCCACTGTGGCAGGAGCAGTCAACATAACCAGGGTTTGTTTCCATCTGTGATTTGAAATCACTTTCTTATCAGCATCCCAAGAAGTAAACTGGGAGAGGAGGTGAGAGCCCCATAGCTCTCACTGCCCTGATACATGGTCCCTCCTGTGCTCTAGCTTTGTAGATCTCAATGATGGGTCTCTCTGTTGCAGTCCTAAACCTTTTGGTCACAGGACCCCTTAACACCCTGAAAGATTATGTAGGACCCCAATGAGTTTTTGTGGATGGGAGTTTTGTTAATCAACATTTACAATATTCTAAATTAAATGCTCAAAATGTAATTCTAATTAAAATTAAAGCACATATTTTGTTGGCGATCAGAGCTATGACGACATCATACATCAGATCTAGAAAAATTTCACTATGCACTCATAAGACAATAAGACAATAGACCTGGCTGAGTGACTCAGTTGGTTGGAGCATCATCTCATGAACCAAAGGGTGGGGGTTCAATTCCCAGTCAGGGCACATACCAAAATTATGGGTTTAACTTCTAGTTGGGGCATGTACAGGAGGCAACCAATCGATGTTTCTCATATAAATCTCTCTCTCTCTCTCTCTCAAATAATAATAATAATAATTAATAATAATGATAAAGAGTGAGTATGAAAATAGCTTTGACTTCACAACCCCTTGGGAGGATCTCAGAACTTCCTGCAGAACATTTATCCCAGTGTGAATGCCCTAGTCTATGCTAGTACCCTCGCATTTAGTTGAAAGAGCTCTTCCTCAAGCACAAGTAAACCAGAAAGTCAGACACAAGGATGTGGGTCAGAACATTGTCTGCTTTCACAGTTTGGAAACAACCTGACAAAATTGACAAGTAAATTATGCTGTTTATACAACAGAATACTATACAGTAGCTAGAAGTCTCAACACAGATAAGTGTCCTAAATAAAATTGAATGAAAAAAGCAAGTTGTGAAAAAAAAAGGATCAGCATACTTCCACTTGATTAACTTAAAGCAAACAAGACAGTACTACACATTGTTCACAAATATATGTCTATTTGCTACATTCATAAATACAAAATTAAAGATAGTGGGATAGTGATTGGGTGCTGTGGGGTCAGGGAACAGAATTAGGGAGGGAGAGCCACATGGGGGGTTTCATTGTATCTGTAATTTAAATTCCTAAAGTTGTTTTAAAAGTACCTATTTCATGAAATTCCAAAATGGTGGCAGAGTGAATGGAAGCTACACAGACCATCTCCCAAGACCAAACTAGAATTACAACGAAAACACAGACAAATGGATGGGAAAAACCAACAGAAAAGCATCTTGTGAAAATCATATAACCAGGTACACTGACTCGATCCTGGTAGGATTGCAGAGGCGTGAGAGGGGGGCTGGAAGCCCACAGACAGCAGTGGCCTTAGCTGAGAACAGCACCCTCAGGTTAAACTTCCAAGTGGCTCTACAGCACACAGCCTAGACAGACGCTAAAATAGCCACAGCCACTCACCTTGGGTTCCGGCAGAGGGAGGGCAGACTGGACTGGAACTGTGTGGGGACACTCAGAATTTGGAGGGGGCTCAGAAATTTTGCTGAGTTTAAGCCACGCAAGACGGTGACCATCTTGCTCCTTCTCAGGGCTCCGGAGAGACAGCAGCCCCTCCCTCGGAGATTCAACCCCACCCTGTGAGCCATTGAAATGCTAATTGAGACTCACTAACAACCAGCATATGCCACACCCTCTCACTCTTGGGAAATCCCCTTATGCTCAGCACTTGAGGGAGTTTTTCATTCAACTGACAACCCAAAACTCATCAAGTAATCACTGCTAATAGCCTCCAGGCAAAAAGCTAGAGAATAACTATCATTCCTGGGCTAGCAACTCTAACCAGGAAAGACATACTTGACAGTGGTGTTTAAAGTGGGCCCTCCCTCACTCATCCAAACCAGGAGAGGGAGACACAAACAGCAGAACACCAACACACACAGGGAAAATTGGGCAGGCTTCAAAGCCCACTGTGATAGCTAAAATGGTGAAACACAGAAACAAAAGCTAAATAAAAAAAAAATTAAAAAAAAAAAACAAGAAACCTCTACTGAAGATGAGATAAATATGGATCAGTTAGGCAAGTTAACAGAGCTGGAATTCAGAGCCATGATCTTGAGGAACCTCAACAGCATGAGTATAAACATAGAGATGTTGAAAATCAAGCAATTGGAAAATAAAAAACATCAAGAAAAAATCAAGAATGACATATCAAAAATAAAGAACACATTCGAAGGTTTAAACAGCAGAGTAGAGGAAGCAAAAAACCAGATCAGTGAATTAGAAGACAGGGTAAAGAAAAATCAACCAATCAGAAAACTAAAAGGAAAAAATGATTGAAAAACAGGAAGACCGCTTAAGAGAACTGTGGGACAAGGAAACATACCTCGGTTCTCGAACATAATTCGTTCCAGGAGGACGGTCGAGAACCAAATTGTTCAAGAACCGAAGCAATGAAACCCAATAGGAAATAATGGAAACTGGATTAATTCGTTCCAAGCCCCAAAAAATGCCTATTTACTGGCCTAATTTGTATATAATATGTAGAAAAACATAAGTCTCAACAAGAAATAAAAGTGTACAGTATGTCTAAGGGTTAAATTCAGTGTAAAGCGTGACTCTCTCCACAAAGCGTGACTCTCTCCACAAAGCGTGACTCTCTCTCTGCACTCACACTGATGACGCAAGCAAGGCGCGCTGGGCCGAATGAACGCCATTCAGTTCAACTCGGCTCATCTCGGAAGTTCGAGTTCCAAATATTTATTCGGATTCCAAGACAAAAGTTTCTCGAATCTCCTGGTCGAATACCGATTTGGTCGAAATCCGAGGCGTTCGAGAACCGAGGTATCACTGTATTCGCATCATAGGAGTCCCCGAAAAAGACGAAAATGAGCAAGGGTTAGAGAATATATTTAAAGAAATAGTGACAGAAAACGTCCCTAATTTGGAGAAGGAAGAAGGCATTCAAGTCAAGAAGCAGAGAGAGCCCCAAGTAAGAAGAACCCAAACAGGCACACACCAAGACACATAGTACAGTGATACCTCGGTTCTCGAACGCCTCGGTTTTCGACCAAATGGAGATTCGAGAAACTTTTGTCTTGGAATCCAAACAAATATTTGGAACTCGAACTTCCGAGATGAGCCGAGTTGAGCCGAATGGCGTTCATTCGGCCCAGCGCGCCTTGCTTGCGTCATCAGTGTGAGTGCAGAGAGAGAGTCACGCTTTGTGGAGTCACGCTTTCCTATTGGGTTTCATTGCTTCGGTTCTCGAACAATTCGGTTCTCGACCGTCCTCCTGGAACGAATTATGTTCGAGAACCGAGGTATCACTGTAATCAAAATGGCAAATATTAAAGACAAAGAGAGAATCCTAAAAGCAGCAAGAGATAAGCAACAGGTTACCTATAAAGGAACCACCATAAGGCTATCAGCTGACTTCTCTAAAGAAACACTACAGGCCAGAAAGGAATGGCATGAAGTAATCAAGGTCATGAAAAACAAGAATCTGAATCCAACATTACTCACCCAGCAAGGCAGTCATTCAAAATAGAAAGTCAAATAGCTTCCCAGACAAAAAAAAAAAAAAAAAAGGCTAAGGGAATACATTAGCACCAAACCAGCACTGCAAGAAATGTTAAAAGGACTGCTGTAATTAGTAGAAGAAATAGGAAGAAAAATATAACCAAACTAAACAAAAATGGAAATAAATAAGCACATATCAAAAATCACCTTAAATGTAAATGGACTGAATGCTCTGATAAAAAGACACAGAATAGCTGATTGGATAAGAAAGCATGACTCATCTATATGTGGTTTACAGGAAACCCACCTCACAACAAAAGACTCACTTAGGTTGAAAGTGAAGGGATAGGAAAAAATCTTGTAAGCAAACTAAAAGCAAAAAAATGCTGAGGTAGCAATACTCATATCTGATAAAATAGATTTCAAAATGAAAGTCATAATTACAGACAAAGAAGGCCACTACATAATATTGAAGGATCTATCCAAAAGAAAGATATAACCTTGATAAACATATATGCACCCAATATAGAAGCAACAAAATATATTTAAAAACTTCTGGAAGACTTCAAAGGAGAAATCGATAGCAATACAATCATAGAAGGAAGCTTCAACGCCCCATTGACACCACTGGATAGATCCTCTAGACAAAAAAAACTAGCAAGAAAACAGAGACATTAAATGAAGCACTAGACCAAATGGATTTAATAGATATCTACAGAGAATTACAACCCAAAACTACAGAATTCACATTCTTCTCAAGTTCACAAAAAACATTCTCAAACATAGACCACATGATAGGACAAAAACTAAATCACTACAAGTTCAAGAAGATTGAAATTATATCAAGCATCTTCTCAGATCACAATAGCATGAAACTAGAAATCAACTGTAACAAGAACATGCGAAGACATTTGAACACATGGAAGCTAAATAGTATGTTATTAAACAATAAATGGGTTACCACGGACATCAAGGAAGAAATTAAAAACTTCCTGAAAACCAATGAAAATGAACACACAACAACACAAAGTCTATGGGATGCAGTGAAAGCAGTTCTGAGAGGGAAGTTCATAGCACTACAGGCCTACCTCAAGATACAAGAAAAATTTCTAATTGTCTAACCTCACAACTTAAAGAATTAAAGCAAACAAAAATAAAACCCAGGAGCAAGTAAAAGGAAGGCAAAAGTAAAGATCAGAGCAAAAATAAATGACATAGAGACCAAAAACAAAAAACAATTCAAAGGATCAATGAAACAAAGAGCGGGTTTTTCGAAAAGATAAACAAGATTGATGGACGCTTAGTTAGACTCACCAAGAAACAAAGAGAGAGAACCCAAATACACAAAATCAAAAATGAAATACACAAATCACAACTGATACCACAAAAATACAGATCGTTAACAACTACTATGAACAATTATACAGCAACAAATTGGACAATCTAAGCAAAATGGACAAATTTCTAGATAAACACAGTCCCCCAAAACTGGACTGGGAAGAGATAGAAAACTTGAACAGACCAGTAACAACTAAGGAAATTGAAGAGGTAATCAAGACTCTCCCAGCAAACAAAAGTCCAGGCCCGGATGGCTTCACGGGGGAGTTTTACCGAACATTCAAAAAAGAACGAACACCCATTCGTCTCAAACTATTTCAAAAATTCAAGAAGAAGATGCCCTGGCCGGTTTGGCTCAGCGGTTGGAGCGTCGGCCTGTGGTACAGAGAGACCCGGGTTCGGTTCCCGCTAAGAGCACGTACCTCGGTTGCAGTTTGTCCCTGGCCCTAGTTGGTCGTGAGGGTGGCAGCCACTCGATGTGTCCCTTCACATCAATGTTTCTCTCTCTCTCTCTTCATCTCTCTCCCTCCCGCTCTATCTGAACAAAAAAATGGAAAAATGTCCTCGGGTGAGGATAAAAAAAAAAAAAATTCACAAAGAAGAAAGACTTCAAAACTCGGTTTATGAGGCCCGCATAATTCTAATTCCAAAACCAAAAAAAGACAGTATAAAGAAAGAAAACTACAGGCCAATATCCCTGATGAACATAGATACCAAAATTATAAAGAAAATACTAGCAAACCGCATCCAGCAATGCATCAAGAAAATTATTCACCATGACCAAGTGGGATTCATCCCAGGGATGCAACTCTGGTACAATATTCGCAAATCAATAAATGTGATACACCACATAAACAAAATGAAGAATAAAAACACATGATCATATCAATAGATGCTGAAAAAACATTCGACAAAATCCGGCATCCATTTCTGATAAAAACACTCAGCAATGTGGGAATAGAGGGATCATATCTCGACATAATAAAGGTCATATATGAAAGACCTACAGCCAACATCATACTCAATGGGAAGAAATTAAAACCATTTCCCTTAGGAACAGGAACAAGACAGGGATGCCCACTTTCGCCACTCTTATTTAACATAGTAGTAGAAGTCTTAGCCACAGCAATCAGACATGAAGAAAAAATGAAAGAGATCCAAATTGAAAAGGAGCAAGTGAATCTGTCATTATTTTCAGATGACATAATATTATACATAGAAAACCCTAAAGACTCCATCAAAAACCTTTTAGACTTAATGAATGAATTTGGGAAGTAGCAAGATACAAAACTAATGTCAAGAAATCGATGACATTCTTATACACCAATGATTAACTCACAGTAAGAGAAACAAACAAACAAAAAAAATCCCATTTACCATTGTGGCAAAAAAATTAAGATACCTAGGAATAAACTTAACCAAAGAAGTAAAGGAGCTATTTGCAGAAAACTACAGGACATAGAAAATAGGAATAGAGGAAGATATAAAAAAGTAGAAGAACATACCTTTTTCATGGATTGGAAGAATTAACATCATTAAAATGTCCATATTACCCAAAGCAATCTATAGATTCAATGCAATCCCCATCAAAATACTAATGACATATTTCAGAGAATTAGAACAAATAATTCAAAAAAGTATGGAACCAAAAAAGACCCCGAATAGCCACAGCAATCTTGAAAAAGAAAGACAAAGTAGGTGGGGTCACAATACCAGATATCAGGTTATACTACAAAGCGACTGTAAACAAAACAGCCTGGTACTGGCACAAGAACAGGCATATAGACCAGTGGAACAGAATAGAGTACCCAGAAACGGACCCAAGGCAATATGCTCAATTAATATTTGACAAAGGTGACAAGAGCATAAATGGAGTAAAGACAGCCCTTTAATAAATGGTGTTGGGAAAATTGGACAGCTACATGCAAAAAAATGAAACTAGACCATCAACTTACACCACACACAAGAATAAACTAAAAATGAATAAAAGACTTAAATGTGACTCATGAATCCATAAAAATCTCAGAAGAAAATGTAGGCAACAAAATTTCAGACATCAGACACAGCAGAATTCTCACTGATGCATCACCTAAGGCAACAGAAACAAAGGAGAAAATGAACACGCGGGACAACATCAAACTCAAAATCTTCTACACAGCAAAAGATACAATCATCAAAATGGAAAGGCAATCCACTGTATGGGAGAGCATAATTGCCAATGATATATAAGATAAGGAGTTAATATCATTCATATATATATATATATATATATAGAGAGAGAGAGAGAGAGAGAGAGAGAGAGAGTTTATACAATTCAACAAAAGGAAGCCAAAGAACCCAATTAAAAAATAGGCAGAGGAACTAAATAGGTACCTCTCCAAACAAGACATACAAATGGCCTAGAGACATATGAAGAAATGCTCAACATCACTAATCATCAGAGAGATGCAAATTAAAACAACAATGAGGTATCACCTCACATGTGTCAGACTGGCCACCATCAACAAATCATCAAACAAAAAGTGTTGGCGAGGGGGTGGAGAAAAGGGGACTCTAGTATACTGCTGGTGGGAATGCATACTGGTATAGCCACTATGGAAAACAATATGGTGTTACCTCAAAAAATTAAACATTGAACTGCCATTTGACCCAGTGATCTCACTTCTAGGAATATACCCTAAGAAGCCTGAAACACCAATCAGAACAAATTTATGTTCCCTCATGTTTGTAGCAGCACTATTTACAATAGCTAAGATCTGGAAACAGCCCAAATGTCCATCAGTAGACAAATGGATTAAAAGCTGTGGTACATATACATAATGAAGTACTATGCAGCTGTAAGAAAGAAAGATCTCTTATCCTTTGAGACAACATGGGGGAACCTGGAAAGTATTATCCTAAGGGAAACAAAACAAACAGAGAAAGACAAGTATCATGATCTCACTTATTTGTGGAATATAATGAACATAACAGTCTGAGGAATGGGGTAGTCCCAGAGACGTGGAAGTGGGGTACAGACTGAGAATCCCCAGAAGAGGGGGTGGTGGGGGAGAGATAAACCACAGAACTTGTATGTAGGTATGCATTAACAATGGACATGGACAACAAAGCTGGGGACAGGGTGGGCAGGGATGAGGAGGGAAGAATCAGTGAGGGGGGGGAAACATGTAATAAAAATTAATTAATTAAATATTTTTTTAAAATGTTAGAAATGGGGTTATCAGACTAAGCAGACACAAAAAAGCACAGTAATGTGACGCTATAATTTGTTTTGTTGATTGCCACCATGTCTGGACCACCAAACAGTAGGTGCTCAGGAAATGACAGTGGAATTACACAAGTGGGGAGTACAAAATGTAGCCTTGAGATATTACTTTGATCCTGTAACATTAGAATTTCTCTAAATTTCAAATTCCCATATATGCAAGAGCCCATGGGACATCTCTGTTTATGAGGATGATGAACGTCAGTATTTGAAATTAGAATGTGAGGGGAAGAGCTGGATAGGGGGCTACTTGGATGACTACAAGAGAGTGTAGTCACCCCACACAAACCCCAGGGGCAGGCCATGGTGTGAGGCCCAGCCCAAGAGGAGGGCCATTCTGTCTAGGTGGCTCTCACATTTTCCACCTGGAATCAGGCCTGTCTTCCTCAGAATGCCCTTCAGCCCAGCTGAGCAGAATTCATTTTGCATCCCAGGGTATCCCAGAGCCTCTAACAAGAGCTTGACTGTAGCAGCTTTAAACATTCTTCACAGAAGGTGATTGGATCTTGATTTGCTGGATGCATTCAGGTGAGTCTCCAGCTCCAAACAATATGAGAAATAAAATACTGTTCATGCTTGGGGGCCAGCAGGTGCCACCTGATATAGAGGGCCAATTACAGGACCACTCCCACTAGCAGCCCTAGTGCTCCCCATCTGGACCGCTGCCAAGGTCCTGCTTAGAAACAGAGGGTAGGCAGCCCCTATATGGAGAAGCTGCTCTGTGCCAGGCCATACACAAGATGGGGGATCAGGGCTCCAAGAGGCCTGTTCAGTGCCACATTACAGGCGGGGAAACCAAGGGACAGGGAAAGAGGGGCCCGGCCAAGATCACACATGAGGGAAAAGCAGAACTGGGACTGGGAACTGGGTTGTCTGTTCCATGCCCAAACAAAGTGCATTCTAGACCCCCACTCTGCTATAAATGCCAGGAAGCTCTCTGTCCCCTTCTTGGCAATCCTTTGGGGTTTTATTTCTGCACCCCCATATTGGCTTTGGAGTGGCTGCAGTTTCCTCTGGTCCAGTAGCCCCAGAGGCAAGGCTTTGAGCTCTTTCTATGCAGGAGGTGTTTCTGTGAGTGTTGGCTGTCAGTACAGTGGTTAGAGGCCTAAGGTGGAATCTCACCCTGCCCAGTACTTGGCAATGGGATTTCTCTATGCCTCAGCTCCCCTAACTGTAAAGTGTATGTCTTAGTGTGGGACTGTGAAACCTACATGGGGTGTTTAGAACTACAGTGATCACAGCCCCTTGGATAACAAACAACTGTCATTACCTCCCGGGATAACCAACCAACAGCTTTGAATTCCAACACAGGGCCCTGCTGGATGGCCCTGACTTCCTCTCCGATGTGACACCTACTACCTCTGGTTCACACCTTCTAAACCCGATGCTCCTGGGGGTACAGTATGACAACCCACTCTCCCCTGGGATTACTTCTGAGCCCTACTTCCCAACAAACAATAACTACACATCTTTTAGCCTCAGAATCTTCAATTGTAAAATGGGATCAGCAAAGAATACCTAACTCGCAGGGCACTTATCAGGACTGTAACGGAATTATCTGTTTGATGGTCCACAGGTATGAACCAGGGTAATGCTCCAAGAGGAGACTGGCTCTCTGAGCCACAGCAATCCCATGAATCCCAGAATGGCCTACCTTGCCCCTGTCCCGTTGGGACTGTATCTGAGGGCAGAGCCCATGTACAAATCCCCAGGGACACAGGGTAAAGAGGACCTACATCCTTTAGGTCTCACTTGGTTTTTGTAGTTCTGGAGAATGTGGATCTAGTCTCCAGCTCAGTCAGACCACCACTCTGCTCCAGGCCACTGACATCAATCTATTCAATGGGGCTTAGAACCAAGTGGGTATCTCTGACCCCTTGCTCCCCCACAAACCCACTTCTGGGACTGAAGACACACGTTGCTTGTGGCTATGGCCTGTCTTTCTGATGGTTCAGCAGCTGCTTCTCTGGGCTGGCTGTGTCCCCTCATGATGGCCTACCCTAAGGAGACAGAAGGGCAGACTCAGTCTGCAGGAAGAAGTGAGAGCAAGAGTTCTCTCAAGCAGCCCACCTGCCACAGGTTCGGTGACATGGTGCTGGACAGCCCAGATGGCAGGTATAGGCAACCTGAGTGTTGTTTGACACAGGCCCAGGAAGCTACCTGCTCTAAGAGGGGTGTGTCCCCTCATTCCTAGGAGAGCATGCCTGCCCTTCCTGGGCTCAGGACCCAGTACTGCAAAGTGCAGGCAGCTTGTCAGTACCATCCTGTCAGGGAAAGGGCAATGCTTCTTATGTTGGCATTCCAGGTGGCTCAGCACAGGATACTGGTAATTCCCTATAATAAATGGTAGCCATGGATATCAGTGTTTCCTCAACTTCACAGGCCTGTCTCCAAAAACAAGCCTATGCTACCACAATACATCAGCTCCTCCCCAAGGTCATATAGGCCCCGGTCCCCAAAGTGGAGGTGAGGCTGCTAGAACCTGAAGGAAAGGAGAAGGCTAGGGTGTGTGGTTATGAGCCTGGCCCATGTGTCCCTGAGAAAGGGAAGCCAGAAATGGAAGGAACAGCTTCTGTATGAAGCTAACAGAGTGATCCATGAGGTCTGAAAATGAAGTCCATGAGACAGAAGATGAGGGGATGACCCTGCAAACCCAAAGATGTTCCTTGTTCCTAGTTGAGGTCTTGCTCTCCCTATTTGTTAGAAACCAAATTAACTGAGCACCTACTGTGTACCATGTGGCCTATCTCATTTAATCCTTGAATCAGACAGGATATGCTGAAGTAACAAACATTAGAGCTTAAAGGACAAAGTTTAGTTCTCATTCTGGCTACATGTTCAGTGCAGCTTAGCAGAAGCACTCTTCTCGTGGTGGTCCCTCAGGGACAGACTAAGGATCTGTTTTGACATGGCTCTACCATTACCATGGCAGGACACATTAATGTGCTGGCAATTACATGCTTCTACCTGGAAGTGACACTGCCACTTCTACTCATATTTTATCATCCAAAGTATATCACATGGCTTTACCCTCCTTCAAAGGCAATAAAGTACAATAATCCCATATGTGTGTCCAGGAGAGGAAGCAGAATATGTGACAGATCCCCAAGAGAACCCCCTTACACAGGTGCTGTGAGTCACATTCCACAAGCCTTTGGAGTTTTTTAGAAGGCTCTTAATTTCCAACTGGCCCTATTCTAATGAGTGGAATATTTAACCTTAGTCATTCTTGGAGGTTTTCTGCCTGGTCTATGGACTTGGTCAAGGTCTCAAGATCTTGCAGTGTTAGGATGTCAGAGGGAGAAAAGCTTTAATGCCGTTTGTTATGGGCTGAGTTATGTACCCCCAAAATTCGTATGTTGAAGGCCTAATCCTTAATACCTCAGAATGTGACTGTATTTAGAGATAGGGCGTTTAAGGGGTGATTAAGTTAAAATGAGGCTGTTAGGTTGGCAACTAATTCAATCTGACTGGTTCCTCTATTGAAGAGAAAATTTGGACACACACAGAGACACCACAGATGAGCATGTACAGAGGAAAGGCCATGTGAGGACACAGTGAGAAATGGCCATCCGCAAGCCTAGTAGAGATGCCTCAGAAGAAATCAACCCTACCAATGCATTTATCTTGGACTTCTAGCCTCCAGACTGTGAGACAATAAATGTCTATTGTTGAAGTTGTCCAATCTGTGGTACTTTGTTATGGCACCCAAGCAAACTAGTATTCCACTGGTCATATGTTCATAATCACTGAAACGCCAGTGCTCCCGGCCAAGGGGCATCTGCAGAATTAAGAGCTCTGGTTCGCTGATACCATGTACAGGCTGGGAGACCCTTTAGAGCAGCTGAGAACCTTGTGCCCAGGGTATTCCTCCCTAAGTTCACAAGTATACCTTTTTACCTGGAGCCTGACCTCCACCATGAATGGGTTCCCAATGCTCAGGGCCACAGAGACCTCCCTCCCAAGGGAATTCCCACCTCTTTCTTTTCATAAGCCCCTGCTGCTATCTGTAATACTAGGTATTTGAAAACAAATGGCTGGAGTTGTAACATCAGGAAGTCAGTCATCCACTAGGTGCAAGATTCCTTGGGCAAGAAAATCCTGAACCAAGATTTCTGGTGTGACTCAGTTGGTTGGGCATCATCCCATGCACTAAGAGGTCACAGGTTCGATTCCGGTCAGGGCACATGCTGGGTTGCAGGCTTGATCCCCTGTAGGGGGTGTGCAGGAAGCAGCTGATGGATGTTTCTCTCATGTCGATGTTTCTCTCCCTCTTCCTTCCTCTCTAAAATCAATTAAAAAAAAAAATATATATATATATATATACACACACACACACACACACACACACACAAATGTTTTTCTTTAAATATCCTGTGCCCTTCAAAAAACCAGTTGGGGGGACAGGGGACATACCATCATCCTCACGTGTTTCACTTAGGATTGGTCTTGACATAAACAAGTTAGCTTTTCTCTTGCGTAAAGAAGTCTGTTGGTAGCAGTCCAATGCTGGTATGGCATTATAATCATCAGGGGCAAGAACTGTTTCTCCTTTCTATTTGATTGTTCTTGGTAAATAACTTCCTCAAGTTGCCTCATCATCCAATATAGCAGCTGGAGAGTCGGTTATATCTGCATTCCAGGAAATAGGAAGGAGAAAAACAGGACAGAAGAGTACACCTCCTTACTGAGTCAGCACCCTTTAAGCAGCCTCTGCTAAAGTCTCTCCTACTTCTGCTAAGATCTCATTGGCCAAAACTTAGTTACATGAGTGACTGTAATGGAGGCAGGGAAATAACACCTTTTACCTGGGTGCTTCACTGAACCACAAAATACCAGGATGCAGTTACTAAAGGAGGAAAATGGATTTCAGGTGGCAACTAGTTATCTGCTACCTCATGTCACTGATGAGGAAACTGACAGAGAGAAGACGACTTGCCCAAGGTCCACAGCCCATGAGCAAGAGCAGAAGGGAGGTAAGACTGGAACTTGGGCCACATATGGTGAACTCCATCATCATATCGAGGCTTCCAGAACCCCTACATCCTGGCCATTCTTCTACATGATGTCTGTTCTCACCAAGGCACAGCACATAGGATGTGAGCCAAGCAGAACAGACGTGAACAGGGACCTTCAGGAAGATCGAAAATTTGAATAGCACAAAGTGTTGGTGAGGCTGTTCTGGTAGGAGTTAAAACTAGTCCAGCCTTTATAAAAGGTGTGTTGGTTTAGATTAGGTTTAACTATGAGTAAGAAAAAAAATCCAAAGCAGTTTAAACAAGACAGATGTTTATTTCTCTCTCACATTCAAAAAGTCGTCTGACAAGGGAGGCTTGTCAGTATAGTTACCTCACAAGGTTTTAATGTAGTTTCTTTACCCAGGGTTCTTGATTTCCATTTTAGGATAGAAAGTATTTATAATTATCCACATATATGTTGATATAACAAAATGACTGTTTTCTTCTCTTTCAAGAAGAAACATTTGAGAAACTTTCCATGTCAGAGCTTTTTGTGAAAATTAATGACAAATTATAGTATTTCAAGAAGGTGCAATGAGTCTTTATTTTAATTTTTTTATCCTCACCCAAGGACATTTTTCCATTTTTTGTTCAGGTAGACTGGAAGGAAGAGAGAGGAAGAGAGAGAGAGAGAGAAACATCGACATGAAAGGGACACATCGAGTGGCTGCCACCTGCATGACCAACCAGGGCCGGGAACAAACTGCAATCGAAGTACGCGCCCTTAGTGGGAACCGAACCCAGCTCTCTCTGGACTGCAGGCCGACGCTCTAACTGCTGAGCCAAACTGACCAGGGTCGCAATGAGTCTTTTATAAGGAGAAATATTCTTTAAAAAAAACAAACACACGCACAGGAAAAAAAAAAAAAAAAAGATTAGCCAAGCTGATGTGGCTCAGTGGGTTGAGGGTCGTCCTGTGGACTGAGAGGTCCCAGTTCGTTTCCAGGTCAGGGCATATGCCTGGTTTGTGGGCTCGATCCCCAGTAGGGGGCATGTAGGAGGCAGCCGATCGATGTCTCTCTCTGACATAGATGTTTCTATCTCTCTCTCCCTTTCCCTAAAAAAATCAATAAAAACATATTTTTGAAAAGAAAAAAAAAAGTCATCTGAAGGTACGAAATTCAGGGCTATTATGGATGCACCATATGTCAGGAACATGAGCTCCTTTTATCTTGTTGCACTGCCATGAGACTTCCATTCCCAAAATTGTCCCCTGATTCAAGACGGATGCTACAACTCCAGCCACTGCAACCACAACCCAGTTAGCAGGAAAGAACAGAGCTTACCCTCTTTCTGAGGAAGTTGAATGCATACTTATGTCCCATTGGCCAGAACTTAGACACATGGCCACACCCACCTGCAAGGAAGGCTGGAAAATATAGTCTTTATTCCAAGTAGCTGTGTATTTAACTAAAAATCAGGCATTCTGTTATAGTGGAGGAAAAGGAGAATATATATTGGAGGATAGTTATTAGTCTCTGCCATAAGACTATAAAACTAAAACAGTTAAGATTGCATGTTCCAACAATTTCATTTACATTATTTACCAAAAATATTTATAAGAATTTTTGTTGCTGCAGTGTTTGTTGTTGCAAAATAGATTATAAACAAAAGTCCATCCCGACTGGTTAAATTGCCATATATCCATAATGATGTGTGCAGCTGCCAAAGTGAAGGATCACCAGATCAGTTACCAAGTGGAGAAAACAAGCTACAGACTCTTTACATTCCCAAGACAGGAGAAATACACACACACACTTCCACAAGGCCATGGAGACCCTGGCCTCACAGTGCTTCTGGGAGGGGGACAGAAAACTGAATGTCAAATTCACAGAGATTCACCTCCTACTGTATACCCCTTATAATGCATGAATATATATATTTTTTTGCCACCTACATATCTTACTTAAAGAAACAAACTTTAAAATCAGAACAAAAAAGCAGCAGGTTTCTAACCTCTTTTCTTCTGTTGATACCTCCCTGAGGACTTGGCTGCTTGCTCAGCAATCTCAGAGTAAACTACGTTGTCGCTAGGACTTCTTAGATTGTGGATACATCAAAGGCTCCTGATATTGAACACAGCTCTTGATTTGACTGTCAAACGCCTATCTGGCTTTCAACTCTTGCAGGCTTCCCTTTCTCACCTAACAGGATTCTTCAAAAGCTATGAAGTCATAGCAAAGTGTGCCACACAGAGAAGCCTGCCAAGATCCCCCAGCAGCTTGGAGTCCCCTCGGCTTAGAGCACAGTTCACTGGCTCTGCCTTTGTACTTGCCGTGCCCTCACCGATGTCAGCCCTCTGGGCCCTGGATCCTGGGGAGTCTGGCACATTGGCCCCACTGGCACAAGCTATGTTGGAGCTGGTGCCCTCAGTGCCCTACTGAGAAAAAGGGTGGCAGCAGAGGTAGGTGCCAGGCCTGACCCTCAGCACTCCCACGGCCACAGCTAAGACCTCTTCCCCTCCTACAGTGGAATTACATAGCTTCAACTCCCTTTCTCCTCTGGCTGCCAAATTACTCAAAGCCAAAGTTAGCTGCACCAGCAGCAATATGGACATATGGATCCTCCCTCTTATTTCCAATTTTCCCTCCCCGTGTTTTACTCTGATTTTCTCCATTTTCACCACATTGCATCCATTCTTATAATGAATGTCATTCCCCAGCATCCTGTCTTCTGAGTGCCTACTGTGTGCCAAGCATTGTTCTAGAGGCTAAAAAGCCTATGTTATCATTGTTGTTCCATTCCTAAATGCCAGTCATTCACACTTGCTATTTTCTAGTCCTTACAAAAATACCTGGAAGATATGCCTTCTTATCTCCTTTTACAGAGGGTAAAACTAGAGCTGCAGGAGACAGTGGCTGGTGCAAGCCAACAGAGCAGAACTAGGACAGAACCTGAAGAGCTGATTCCAATGGTCACATGCTTCAAAAGAGTGGAATGACAGCCCACAATCCTTTTCCCACATTTGTCTCATCCACTCAAACAGGGATGGCTAGGGTCAGATTTCTCTCCATGTCCCAGCATCCAGCAGGACCCAGGCACTGGCCAGTTCTTGGTTGAGCCTCCCTGGGCTCAGGACACAGAGAGATCTACTGGGACCTCTGAACACCCCAGCCCTCAGGCTCCTGAAAGGAACCAGCCCCAGTATTTCTACAGAATCTCCACAGTAATACCTTCTGCTCATTTTCCTTTTTATTCAAAAATAGATCAAAAAAAATATACACACTTCAGCCCACCTGCTAGAGTGAGCTTTGAGAAGGCCAAAGTGTTGTAGGGAGTGGGCCAGACCAGTCCTGGGTGTCCAGGTTTTCTCCTTTGGAGAACAGGTGCCCTTGGCCAGCATAGCCAGTCCTGGCCATAAGATATCATAATCTGGGCCATGTTGTGGAGCAGGCCAAGGGCAGATAGAAGGGGAAGGGACAGCTAGAGCAGAGATGGCTGTGGGCAACTGGATGCCCAGAGGGAAGGAAAGAGCCTACATAGTGCTGCCAGCCACACAAGGTCCCATGACCTTGTCCTCTTTCTCCAGGGATTCTACACTACCTGGCCTCCTCTCCCATCTGCCCTCTATGGGCCCCAGCACTTAGGCATTAAGAGCCTTCCAGCGCTCACTGTCTGTGCTGTTGATGCTGCCGGTATGGCAGGGCATGGAAGCGATGTCATCCAGGTAGGACACCCCGCCGGCTGAGTCAAACTGTGTGCTGGCAGCACCTGCTGCCTCCAGGCCCTCCCGTCGGGTTACAGCATAGGGCTGGGGCAGGTGCATGTCTGGTTCTTCAGTCTCATCCACTTGGCATTTGTAGGAGAAAAGGATCTTGGGCTCCGAGCTGGTAGGGAAGACAGAAGGAGAGGGGAGCCTCACTTTCTGATTCCAGAAAGGTTCTCCTTTATTGGGCAATGAGGCCATCAGACCAGGAGAAAATGCGCTAACAGCTGCCTAATGCCAAACCTGAGATCCCTATTGCTTGGACTGTGGAGTCCAACAGGACTTATACCAAGCCTCCCCTCCTGCAGTGAAATTACTCCTAACTGTGCATGCTTGGGCAAGAGGTTCTGTGCCTGCTTTCTCACCCAAAGTGGGTGCAACAATCCCAACTTCTTTGCAGAGGGTGAAAGCCTGAATCAGTCCGTGGCTCAACATGCTCAGCAAACACTGGCCATGACCTCCAGCCCTGCACTCTGCACTCACCCAATCCCTCAATCCTCAGGATCAGCTTCTGAGTGAGAAAGGAAGATCTGCACCCAACTTGCAAATAGGAGCCTAAGGCCAGATCAGAGCTAGGCTGGAACCAATTTAGTCCTTCTCACTCCATCTCTAAAGCCCTCTTCCAGCTTTTCATTCAGGAGGAAGATTCTTCCACCCCCACCCTCAGATCTGGCAGGAGGGGGAGATAGAGCTGGGGGAAAATGCCTGAGTTTCCACCACTTCAAAGTCCTGGGGTCCAACCCTCAACCCCATGTCTTTAGCATCTCATCTCCCTAACACACCTCCAAACACACGTGTACCCCACCTCATACTCAAATACACATTGGACTCTCCACAACCCTGCTCCTCTGCCCAGTCACCCCCATCTAGAATATAAGCTCTGTGAGCATGAGAATTTGTGTATACTTGTTCCAGGTGTACCTGTAGCTACAACAGTGCATGGTACAGTGAATGTGTGCTGAATGAATCAATAAATCTATTCTTAAATTAAAAACATCAAGTGCACAACAATGTGCATAGCCACTGTCTCTCTTGTGGGGAAAGGGTGTATGTCCATGTGCATTGCATATATAATGTGTATACATGTACATGTGTGTATGTGCATGTGTGTTTTGTGTGTACGTGTATGTACACACACATGTACATATGTACATACACACACACCCCTCCCATCTGGCTCCTCTGTCCACTCTTAGCCTGCATCCAGGGCAGGGAGGCTCTACCAAGCAAGTGCACACGCGCAGAAAGCAGAAGGCACGGTTCCACCGGAAGCCACGCGGGAGCGCCTGGAGCTCTCCAACCCCTGGTGGCGGGCTGGAAAGTGCTGAGCTTTGCAAAGACCTCCAGCCCATCAGCCTCGGCCTCCCGGGCCCTTGTGAGAGAACTCACCCGAAGAAGCCCCGGAGGAAGGCCACGTAGATGAGGGGCGCGAAGAAGCTGAAGTAGAGGAACGTGGTAGCGTCCACACAGCTGGGGGAGTAGGGGAGGGTTAAAGCAGGCCTCATTGGGCAGGATTTCCCCAGAAGGGGGCTCCCAGTCCCAGCTCCCCCATCCTCCATACCAGAGCCCCTCGATGATATCAGCGCAGAGCAACGCGCTTCCCAGCCCCTGCAGCAGGTTGAGCAGCGCCAGGATGCCTGCGTAGACATAGAAGCTCCTCCGCGCTGCGGGATTGAGGGCTGTGAGGTCCTGCCCTCTCCTCTACACGTCACCCCAGTGTGTTACTGGGATCCCCGGGCCCCCCAAGGAGCCCTTCTTGCCTCCCTCTCACCCAGGGCTCTCCTGTTCCAGGCCACAGTGGCCCAAACATACTCTCCCTATACCCCTACCCCACCCCTTGCACCCAGTGGTGTCCCAAAGCAGGCTCACAAGGCAGGGAGATGCGCTCCTTCAGAGGGGTTTTGGGAAGCATGACCACTAGAGAGTACACCTGCAGAGACAGGATGGGGGCTGAGAAGGGTGCTGGAGGGCACCAAGCCCAGAGCTAGGCCAGGTACCAAGGTGTCCAGGCTCTGGCTCACCCGGCCATCCCCAAGGCACCTAAGCCCAGGGTCCACCACCCCTACCCCCACCCCACCTCACCAGGAAGAAGAAGCAGGAGCTGACCAGCCAGAACTGGCGGCCCCCGTGCCCATAGATGTTGAAGTCCTCAGCTGAGAGGTGGGCATCAGGGTACAGGATCTCCAGTGTCCCCTGCAGGGGCAGGCAGGGGAGGGTCTCACTGGATTCTGCCTTCGCCAGTACAGAGCCCCAGAAATTATCCACCATACCAAGCTCTGCCCCAGCCTGGCCCCCAAAGGTTTCTGCTCCAGCTTGCTCTCTGGCCATACCCTGCCCATCTAACTCCAGCACCCAGAACAGGTTTAGAGTAGGGCAGGGGACAAAGCTGGGTAAGGGGCAGTCCCTGACCCAAACTAGGAAAGAGATCTCTGGATGCAGGGCTCAATGTGGTCTGCAGACCTACATTCTCCTACCAGGGCTGCTTGTTAAAACCGCAGGTGATGTGCATCCTCTCCTCCCTCACCCTGATCTATTAGATGGGAATCTGGGAGAGGCCTCCAGAACCTCCCTTATTAACAAGCACACCAGGTGATTCCATAGATGCATTTAAAATTTGAGAACACTGCACATGATAAATATTCACAGCCTGATCCAGGACCAGAAGGCAGTGGATGCCTGGGCCTCACTGGCTACAAGCCTCCTCTAGGAAAATCCCAAGGCTGCCCTGCCCCACCCACCCCCTCTTACCTGGGTGACAGAGTAGGCCAGGGACAGCACGGTGGTGATGGCCAGCACACGTTTGATACTTGACTTGCTCTCCAGGTGACCTGGAAGAAAAGTGCTGGTCAGTCAGCAGAAGCCAGCCCAGGTGACGGTGGCGGGATCGGCCCCCCGCCAGAGAGGGGCAGGGAGAGCAGTGGCCCCAGCAGCAGACGTACCAAAGGCAAGTCCCAGGATAACCACACTCAGCTCGATGGCCAACAGGAAGAAGCGGGTAATCTCCCACAAGATCTGGATACAGAGTGGGAAGAGTGTCAGCCTGGGGGCCCAGTCACCCCTCTCCTCAATGCCCAGCACTCCCCTTGCCACCAGGCCCAGTCACACCTTATCAGCAACCGTTGCAGCATCTGAGGTGCTGACCGTCATGCTGACCACGGCCCGGGCGATGCCCACCAGCGCCACCACGAACACCTGGTGGGTGAAAGCAGGGTGTGGTGGAGTTGAGGAATTAGACCTCTGGGAATTGCAGGGACAGCAAACCCACACACAACCCATTTCTGCAGTAGTTCTGATTCCTCAAGAATGGAAGGATTCCAAACTAAACAAGTCAGGAGATGGGGAGACCACCCTCAATGGCCTAGTCCACCCCTCTTGGGCCTCAGTGTCTCAGCCATGGAACAGTTAGTAGGAAACCAGACTGCCTAGGTTCAAATCCCAGCTCTGCTGCTTCCTGCCTCTGTGCAAGTAACTGCACCTCCATGATTCAGTTTCCTCTTCTATGAAATAGAAATAATAATAGCACCTACCACATCTGATCAATGGAAGGAATCAAATGGGTAAATAAATGTGGAAGTGTGCCTGGTACCCAATAAGGGCTAGGTCCACATCTGCCGTTAGTCTTGTCATATTAATGGTTTTAATTCTGAGACATGGGGGCTGGGAAAGGAAGCCACAGAGAAGAGGCATCACAGATCCTAGGGAAGGTGCTGCAGGAGTAAGTTTCACAGAAGTGCCCGTGCTTGGCATCTGTTGCTTTTATCAGCCTAGTATCCACCCCCTTTCTCTTGCAACAGCCTCATTCCTCTTCAACCCTCCTCCTTCACATGGTTTGGGGGAGAAGCTGATCCCACAACTCCTGGCTTCAGGGATCGGCCTGTGTCCTAGGGCTGGCCATTCCTGTATGCCATTCCTGTATGCCATTCCACTGGTTTGGGGAAGGGGCTGGGACCCAAGGGAACTGAGTGAAAATCACAGCCAGGACATCAGGTACAATCACTGTGAAAAGAAGCTGAGGAGATGCAAGCCCAGAGCTGCAGGGGCTACCTGGCTGCCACGAGGGTGGAGACTGCTAGAGACAGGGTCATCAGAGAGACACCAAGCTGAGAAGGAGATAGAGAGAGTGCTAGACAGCATCACTGAACCTCTGAATCCAGCGGTGCCCAAAGCCCTGGGACTTGTCAGTTTCTCAGTCAATACATTCCTTCTGGCTTTAAGTTTGTGGATTTAAGTTTAGTTTTCTGACACATACAAACAAAAGAGCCCACCTTCATACACACTCTGTCCTTTGTGCCAGGAAAGCCATGTCTGAGCCTTGGGGAGGCCTACACCACTCAGCAGGGCAGGCTGCAGAAGCAACAAACTGCCATGTGCCTAATGTATGCCAAGCGCCCACTGGGCAGGAGCTATGCACATTGTCATTCGGTACTCATGTTCCTGGGCATTAGTCCTGGGTTCCTTTTCCCAGCCTGATTCCCCAGAAAGAGCATCTGCCTGACATACAATAGGTAATTAATATCTGTTGAATAAATATACAAAAAAGTAAATAGAGAGGCTGTGGGAGAAGGCAGAAAAGAAAGCAGGCCTTGATCCCCATCCCTATTCTACACTACCTCACAGAGATAAGGGGTCTAGTCAGCAGGGCCACCAACAGCCTCCCCTGCCTTTCTGCCTACCCACTACCCATTCTTCTGACTGGGAAGTTCTGACCCAGGCCACGGAGGGGAGACCAGGGAACCACTCAGTTCTCAGGCAGTGATAGCTAAAAGGCACAGAAAGGCGAAGACTCCAATCAGTCAGGCCTGGGTAGAGGGAGAAGAAAGGGAGCAGAAAGGGAGCAAGCTGGAGAGCCCATATCTGGGACTCGCACCTGAGGCTGCCTTCTCAACTACAGTCCTGCTCTTCTCAACCTCTCACCAGGAAACACCCATCAAGACCACTGAATAAGGAGAATGCAGGCTCTCCCAACAGGCAGGAAGTCTGCTCCAAAGAGGTCTCATAGAATGTGTGGACAGAAGAACAGATGGATGGATGGAGGCTCAATGGGTATTTTTTCCCCACTCAGCATCTATTCATCTTCCCTCTAGTAATGGTTCCCCAGTTTTCTTCTAGGGACTACCATTCTCCTCTGGTTTGGCTGAGCTAATCCCACCCTCCTAGCTCCAAAGCACCCCTTTCCTCACTAGTCACAGTAATTAGCTTTGGGCTGAAAACAGAATCAAGGTGAGCCAGTTAGAGGTAAGTCTAGGTCTACATTGTAGGTACTCTTTGCTTCAGGTGGCAGGGAGGCAGGATATTAGCTCTTAGCTGCTCTTGGCTATCTTTGACACCATATGGGAAAAACTCATCTGAGATAAGGCCAGAGGAGAGTAGAGATGCAGAGAGAGAGAGTCCTGATGACATCACTTAATCCTCTGGATCTAGCCATACCTGAAGCTGCTTTTTCATTACAGAGGCAGTTAATAATTCCCTCTTTTGCTTAAACCAGTTGGAGTTGGGTTTTCCGTAACCAACTGGAGTGAACTCACCAAGATATAGAAGGTGATAAAAATGGGGCTGGAGGTGATGCAGATCTTGGCCCGAGCAAATGGAAGCTTCCAGAGCAGGAAAATGAAGAAGAGCACATTGGGGATGAGCAACAAGAGGTCCCAGTACCGGACCCTAGCAGACAAGTATAAAAACTGGTCACTGGTGAGATTGTGTCTGCATTCCACCCCCACCGCTGTCTGTCTGTCTGTGTGTGTGTGTCTCTCTCTCTCTCTCTCTCTCTCTCTCTCACACACACACACACACACACACACACACACACACACACACCAGGAAAACCTGCTCACACATGGCTAGCCAGCCAAACAAGGCTGTGACTGCCTTACCTAGAGGTGCCAATGTCCTCGTAAAGCAGCAGCAGACAGTGATGTGGCACACTGATGTTGGGAGCCAGGGGTGGGGACAGCACTGTGGTCCCATTGGCCCAAATCACCTCTTGCAGTGTTTTCATCCTGCCAGCACCTGGCCTTGGGGGAGTGATAGCCACCATGTTAGCAGCACATATGTAGCCCTGGGCCTCTGGGTCTCAGGCTCCCAATGGAATACAAGAAGGGCTGCCCACAGTGGATCTGCTGCCCGCTCCCCATCACACCAGATAGCAGGTGAGGTGAGGTGTGGTACTCCCACACATGTCCCAACCCAACTGCCACACAGGGGCCCAGTCCTTGTCTCAGGGTCTGTCTCGTGACCCCCAAACAATAAAAGCCCCCTCAAATGATTGTCTGTCTCTGTGCCAGGTAAAGTAGTGCAAGCTATCTAGCATCACCCTAGTTAGTCCCTCCAATCCTGGGGGCATGGGGGAGAGACAAGTTTCATGTCCCAATCTGCCCCTTTTTCCTTGTCCTCTCTGTGCCTCAGTTTCCACTGTCCCTGGAATGGGGGTAACAACAGTGTCCATCCTGTGAGGTTGTAGTGAGCACTAGATAAGTGACATCAGGTGCCTCTAATAGCCCACACACATGAAGTCCTCAGTAGCTGAGCTTCGGCTCCAACCCTCCACACCCATGCAGAATCTACTTGGAGGCTGAGTGCAGTCACAGCTGCCAAGTGCCAGAGAGTGTAGTATCATGGACATCTCAGGTGGCCCTCAAGCCCTTGTCTCCCTCTTTTGCCACCCTGGAAAGGCAGATACAACAAGAGAGGACACTGCATTGTCCCTAGAAGATACATAGAGGTCTCTAAGTGGAGAGGGTGAGGGAAGGGGAGGTGCTGTGGAGGGAGGTAGAGGAAGCTGCTGAGGCAATATGAGTCAAGTGCCCACATGGTGATCTGAGAATGAAAGGTTAGAGTCTAGCCTGAAGATAGGAGACCTGGGAGTTTAGGGCCCTGGAGCCACCCTGGACAACTAAGGCAGGCTTGCAGGTCACAAGACTCAGGGAGAATAGCAGTAGAGCTAGACCTGCACTGACAGTGGCAGAGACTTCCACAGGGATCTCAGGGGGCTCAGGGCAGATGAGCCAGGTGTGGCCTGGTCACCAGGATGTAACAGGTGCCCAGGGTTTAAAATCATGACTTGAAGAGAACTATGACCCATGTCTCCACTTCTGGGAATGTTCATAACAGCCCTGAGCTGGGGGCAGCCCAAATGAGAATGCATGTGAGAATGGCAGTCCTCACATGAACAACAGTGGAACACTGCCGAAATAAATAGAATGGGTTACTGCTATAGGCAACAACATGAAAGGGCCTCATGGATAGGAATGCTGAGAGAGCTACACATAGGAGCAGTGTGGTTTGAGCCCACGCAGAAAGCTGAGTAAAGGTCATCTTTGTGGAGGATGGAAGAAAGAGGGGTGGAGGTAGGCACACCAGCTCCTAGATCTGGGTGGTGAGTGCACAGGCGTGCTCACTGTGTTGCAATTAAGCCATGGACCTATACTTTGGGCACTTGCATGGGTTACACTTCAGTAAATTTTTAAAAATTGAGATGTTCTTTGACATGCCAAGAGCATAGGTCTCCCACTCAGCAAGGAACAGCCCAGGACACTTAGCACTTGTTGGAAAGAAGGATTTGCAGAACTGCAACAGGAACCCATGTTTATCTGGCACTAACACTCTTGCTGAACAACAGCAGGCCTGAGACAAGGCTAGAGGGGATAGAGGGACGTCCTCACTATTTACAGCCATGAAATGCAAGTGCTACCTCTAGCTTAAAGGGAGAGAAGACTCCTACGGGTTGGGCTAAGACCTGGGGCTCAGGCCCCTCCATTGCTCTCTCCAGCAGGCCACTAACTGGCTCTGGGGTCACATAACCACCTGCAACTTGAGGACATACTAACAGCGAGAAATATTAAAGTGAACATATGCCACCTGGCCAGTGTGGCTCAGTGCAGTGCACGTCGTTCCATGGACTGAGAATTCCCAGCCAGGTCAGGGCACATGCCCAGGTTGCAGGCTCGATCCCCAGTGAGGGATGTGCAGGAGGCAGATGATGGATGTTTCTCTCTCACATCAATGTTTCTATCTCTCTCTCCCTCTCTCTCTAAAAAAAGATCAATAAAAACATATTAAAAAAATAAATAAATGAAGAGAACATATGCCTTATACAATAATAGGTCCAAAAAAGAAGTTGGCTCCTTCTCTACTAATGGGAGAGGAAGCCAAAGCAGTCTACCCCTTCCTTCATTCATACATTCTTCCTCTCACCCACAGTAGGCGGTGCTGAGCACCTAATGTGAGCCAGACAGGAGTCCAGGTGCTGGGACACACCTGCCCCAAGGGGGCCTTCATTTTAGGAGGGAAGACCTACAGCCAGTACAAAAGCCCATATTTTAAAAACAAACTTCCAGAGATAAATACTGAGACAATAAGAGCATAGAGGGGTGGGACAGAAGGACGGGAAACAGTAGAGATTACTGCAGTCCCCAGTATGCATCCTTTCCTGGAGTACTAGAGCCCCTAGATTATAGCTTACCCATGCCTTTGTGGAACAATGCCCACTCTACCAGGTCCCCTAACCTTGGTTGTGGCCACGTGAACAAGTTTTATCCAACATTCCCTGCCTGTCTTTCTAAGAATCAATTTTAATATCTTAAAAAAAAAAAAAAAAAAAAAAAGGTAGCCCTGGCCGGTTTGGCTCAGCGGTTGGAGCGTTGGCCTGTGGACCAGAGAGTTCCGGGTTCGGTTACCGCTAGGGGCACGTACCAAAAGAAAAAGAAAAAAAAAAAGAAAGGTATCTGGGTCCCAGACACAGTAGGCTCCATTCATGTCCTGAAAGGGGTTACATGCAGACTATCATACAACAGACAGGAATAACCTATCTTGTTATCTTGGCCTTTGTTTCAACAACTAAGCCTGAATCCTGGGGAACGTAAAGGGGTGCTGCCTCAGACTGAGCTGTTATACAAGGTGACATTTGAGCTGAGGTCCAAGTAACTGAGAAGGAGCCAGTCTTTAAACAATCTGGACAAAGAACATACCAGGGAGAGAACAGTGGTGCAAAGGCCCTGAGACAGAAAAAGGTTTGGCCTGTTCAAAGGGCAAAAAATAAGCCAGTGTGGCTGGACATGAGATCAGAAAGGTTGGTGTGGCCAGGTCAAATGGGGCCACATGACCACATACAATGTGATTTTATTCTAAGTACAACAAGAAGGGCATTCTGAAGGCAGGTGACAGAATCCCATTTCCTTGTGGAGAGGATTGGTCAGCTGCTGTGGACAATGGACTGAAGCGGGGAAAGAGTGAAGGCAGGGAGACTCAGGAGCTACTGTGCCAATCAGGGTACAAGAGGATAGTGGCTTAATTAGTGGTAGCAGTGGGGTCGAGTGGAGAAATGTGGAATACCTTAGGGAGGTTAGACCACAAGACTTGCTAAAAGACACACAGACGGAAAAAACAGAGCTAAGACAATGGATGTGGTATCTGGCCTGAGCCCCTGGATATTTAGCAGTAGTGAGGCCAACATTGCTGATGGCAACCCCAGCAGACACTCTCCCCTTCTTCTTTGCTAACAAGCTGCTATTTTATTCCAGGACTCCCCTCCATGATGCTCTGCATTCCAGGCAGAGCTTTCCCCAGCGCCAGAAGCTGAACCTCAATGAGTGTAATCCAGTGGTTGTGTAAAGCAATACTGGACACCTCAGCAGGTGCACAAGTGCTCCAGTTTGGCACAGGAACTTCAGGGACAATGCTATGTATTTTTCATGGACAGAGTCCAGAACTGCTAAATGTCCTGTAACACATGAGATGGCCCACCAAATGAATGATCATCCTCCCTTTTGCACACAGTGCCCTACAGAGAAGCTCTGGTCAGTCAAGGAGGGTGGGCCCAATCTCCTTGTCAGCGGTTGGTTAGGCAGGGAATGTAATGTCACATGGGGAGTCTCCTGAGAAAAGTGTTCCTTCCTGACCAGCAGATAACCCCAAGGACCAAAGCCCCCTTCCCTGTGCCTGTATGTGGCTGTTGGGGTATAACTGTGGCCATGCTGAACCCATGTGAGGACCAGGCCACCATGCTGAGCATAGGAAGCTTACAGTTGACAGGGGGTATGCCACCTCCCTCAAGATTTCTGGTGACCTAAGAAAATTTGGAAGTGACTATGAGATAAGACAGATTCCACAGCCCCCTCCGTCCCACTCCCTACTCCCTGTGGTGCAAACTTCTGGACTTAGCCCCACACCATCTCTGGCATAGGACAGAGTGTCAAGCAGCCTCAGTAGGGGCAGGGCTGGGGTGCGGCCAAGCACCCTGCAGCCACAAGGAAGCTGAGAGGCTCCTGTAGCAAAGAGAAACCAGTAGGGATAAACAGGGGCCAGGGGCAGGTGGAGCTGGACAGGGAGTTCAGAGTGTATGTGTGTACGGGGGGGAGTCCAAAAGGGGCTTCTCTTGGCTTTGCCTGCCCAGCACCCCATTTTCCTGAGGGGAAAACTCAGCTCCCCCAGCCTCTACCCATGAGGTTTAGATACAGCTGACTCTACTACTCCACAACTCCAAGGAATGTGCTTGTGATCTAAGCCTAGCCAGTCAAGACGCTCCACTGTCCTGGCCAATGAGAACCAGCTCTGAGTCTTTTGCTATAATTATTAGAAAAGAAATACACTTTCTGCTGAGAGCAGTAAGCTAGACCTGTATTACTTTGACCCCGTATGTAGAGACCCACATAAGAATAAAGCCAACACAGAGGAATGCTGAGAGACAGATGGAAATAGATCCTGGAGACAGATCCTCACATGAGCCCCTGGATCTAGCTATAACTGGACTTTTCAATTATGAAACCCAAAAATTCTCTTTACTGCTTAGGCCAGTTTGAATCTAATTTTTCTAATTTACCACTAAAAGTTTCAAGCTATACAAGTTACAGAGTTGGGCAAACTTGGTTTGTACTTCTGACTCTGCCATGTACTTGCTGTATGACATTGGGTGAGTCATTTCCCCTCTCTGAGTGTCACAGGGACAATAATACCTAACTAAAAATGTTGCTGTAAGGACCAAATAAGACCAAAGAAGTAAATGTCTGCAAAAGGCCACACACACAAAGCTAACTGTTGTTCTTCTTCCCAGAGGAGAGGCCGGGGGACATGGAGAGGATTTTGGTCACTAGTCCAAGGGCCCTTTGCAAAGCCTCAGGTACATAGGGTCTGTGGTGAAGAATGAGAGTGTTAGCTGCTTCCCTCCTATTACCCTGAAAATTCTGCAATAACAGCAGAGAATAATACTTCCTGAGCCCTGCCACCCTCCTAGGGAAATACTTATATTATCCTCACTGTACAGAGTTCACAGACAGTCAGCCACCTAGGGCCCAAAACCCAGGCTGTCTGTCTCCAGAGTCCTGGCCACCAATCAAGAACTTGCCAGGTGCCCCTCTCCAGACCTCAGTTTCTCTATCTGAAGATTAGAAGCGGTGCTCCTCAGACCTGACTGCTTGCTGTTCAGATCCAGCAGGTCCAGGGCGGGGTTGACAGTCCACATTTCTAATACCAGGTGGTGCCACTGCACTGAGTTAGGAGGATGTCAGCCACACCAGAACTGCCACTCTGTGTAAAGGCTTATAAAATAACTAACTGAAACAATGATTTAAAAAAATAAAACAACTCTGAACACTATGTGCAGATATAGGGCCAAGTGCTTTTACATTTGGTAACACTTAACGATC
Organism: Molossus molossus; assembly: GCF_014108415.1. Taxonomy (NCBI): domain Eukaryota; kingdom Metazoa; phylum Chordata; class Mammalia; order Chiroptera; family Molossidae; genus Molossus; species Molossus molossus. Next base: position 54,963,626 of record NW_023425399.1, on the reverse strand, counting down.
ACACCAGCCTCTAAGAGAAAGGGAATTACTATTGTCTCCATTGTACAGAGGAGGAATGGAGAGGCACGAAAAGAGTTAAGTTACTGTCCCACATTCTCTTCCCCTCACCAGGAGTGGCTCCTGGCCTTGGGGGCAGAAACCCTAAAGGGACAGAGAAGTAAGGAGTCTGCAGACTCAGGAAACAGGGATGGGAAGGATAGTAAAGACAGAGAAGGGAGGGGTGGGGCCCAGACCAGAGGAATGGAGAAGGAGATTCTCAGATGAAGTGGTCCTGGGATGCTGAGTATGCTGGGGCAACCCCAGGCCTCCCAGAACCAGGGAAACTGAGACAATTTCTTCCACCTGGGAAGAACTCTCCTGATCTCATTAATATTCCAGAAGCCATGTTCCCACCCACTGCTTGGGCCTCTCCACTTCCCTCCCTCTGTCTTTGGCCAGACTGCGGGGCAAGATGCCAGCTAGGTTCAGGTTGTGCAGTGCCTCACCTGCTGTGAGCCCCTGAACAGGGCATTCCGCTCTCTGGGCCTCAGCTTTCTTATTTCAACTCTGTGCAGTGGGATTGACCAAACCTCTCCCAGAGCTGCTAGGTGGGAAATCAGAAAGCCCTGAGAAGAAAGAGACTATGCCTCCTCATAGTTGCTATAACGCCCTTCAGTGCTTCCAACCCCTAGCAGGTTGTTAAGTTTTTTTTTAAACACCCTTATCCTTCAGCCTTGGCAGGCACTGCCCTAGAGGCTACTCCTAGTAAACTTCCAGCAGCTTAGCTGGGAACCCTCAGGAAGAAGGAGCCTTGAGCCCCTTCCCTCACCTTCAAGGCCTAACCTGATCTGACCCCTGCCTACCTGCTCTGCCTCATTCCCTTCCATTCTCCAGCCCTTGGTTTTCATCTTGTTCTCCAAATGTATGCCTACCTCAGGGTTTGGTTTTCTCCCAACACTGTCTTACCATTCTGGCCACCTCCTCAGAGCATCTAGCTAGCCCACACTGTTTTCTTTACAGCACTTGGCCTCTGTCTGAAATGGCCCTAACTGTGTGTTTGTTTATTGGCTGTCCACTCCAGGTGTGCTCATAACCCAATACCTATAATAGGGTCCGACACAAAATAAGTTCTCAACAAATGTTATGATTTGGACAAATAAATCCCCAGTACAGTGCAGTGCAGCCAAGCCCTTCTGGGGAGTGGGAGAAGAATCCATCTGAAAGGACCCCACAGCCCATCTCCACTGCAGAACTGGATGGTCTAGTCACTCCCCACCTCCTTCCCTAGCCCAGGGGGACAGTCCTCCAGCCTTCCAAATGGCCCCTCATGCAAAATCAAAACCTAGAGGGAACTGCACCTCAGCCCATAAACAATACTCCCCTGCCTCTTTCAGCTGCTGAAGGCCACTGCAAAGCTGGAGACAGGCCCTGTCACCCTGTGTGTAGATGGAAACATAGGCCCAGATATGGGGGTGTCTTGGCCTAGTCTTCCTGCACAGCCTCAAGCCACAGGGTCGACAAGCCCTGCTCACTAGCCACAGCCCTGGGCCTGTGTAGCAGTGTGTGTGTTATCACTGCTCCCTCCCAGGGTCCCTCCCCCGCCCCCCCCCGCCCCAGCCCTCATGGGACTCCCAGCTACCTCGTCCCCTCTTCCTTTGAGTCTTTTGAGTATTCACACCCAGGGACCCCCTTGGCCCTCAGAAACTTTCCCAAGGGTGTTCTCTGAGGCTGTGCGAGAAGTGGTCATCACCCTGACACAGGAGCGGGGACACGTGGACCCCGGTTCAGATGTGGTGATGAGAATGGAGGTCCCCATCAGCTCCGGGTTCCTTCACAGCTGCCGCGGGGAGATTCTAGATGCACTCAGTCTCCCGCGGCTACCGGTCGGGGAGGAATCAGGGACGGGCTGTAGATGTGATGTTGGCCGGGGACGTCGCTGGAGTGGAGGTGCCAGCCCCACGGTAGGGCTTCATGCTGTGGCAGGAGAGAGCAGAGGGTCTCCTCTTACCTGAGGGCCCCGGGCCGCGCTCAGGCCCCGCCGCTTCGGTCGCCCATCCGCTGACGCTGGTGCGCGGACTCGGCACAGGCCACGGGACTCCTGCCTCCAGTGCCCGGGGCGGGCGGCCGGGGCCCGGGAGAGTCACGCAAGAGCCGAGGGCGGCCGGTTCCGCGGAAATGAGGGGTAGGAGGAAAAGGCAAGGCGAGTCAGCAAGCCCGGCCCACCGGCTCCCGGGACACCGTGCGGTTCCTCCTCGCAGCTGCTACCCGGAAGGAAGGCGTGTCCTTTACGTTCAGCCAAAACTGCAAAAACAGCCCCAAAGCTCTTTTGGAGCACTGGGGCCCGCCCCAGACCCCAGCAACCTATAGAAATGGTGCTACATCAAAAAGAGGGGGCGTAGGCAGCCAAAGGAACCAATCAGACGCCAAGTAGGCGGGGCCCTCTGTCCTGTTAAAGACAGAGGACGCAGGCGGGGACCGGAAGCCGCTGCGGGGATGAAAGGCGGCTGTGTTTCGCTCTTAGAAAGCGGTAGGGATTGTGGAAGCTCCAACTGGTTGGCCCCCGGGCCTGCTGGCTGTCAGCGGTTGTCAGCCGACCGGCTCGCTCCAGCCAGCGCTCCTCCTTCCGGCTGGGCTGAGGTCTGACGGTGCTGAGAGGAGCTTACACGGACAGCCCGCCTCTTCGCGCGTCGGCGCCGCCGCCCTGCGTGCCCCACACTGGTGACCTCTGGTCCCTAGGAGAGGGAGGAAGAATAGAGACAACCCAGCCCTTGAACGACATGTTTCCACCAGTGTGCCACACTGCCTGGACGACCTCCATCAAATCGCATTGGCAGTATTGAGCACCATCCCTGTCCCAGGCACTAATTTTCACAACAACCCTGCAGGGAGGTTATTACTAGTTGCATTTTACAAGGAGGAACATGAGACTTAGAGACGTTCAATAATTTACCCAAAGCCACACAACTAGGAAGTGACAAAGCCTAGACGCTGGGGTTTGAACTGTTCCTGCTTGCATTTCTAACTTCAACAATTCTTCAGCCAACTTCCTCTATGAAGCCTTCCCTGTCTTTGCCTTCCTGACATCTATGCTGTGTTCTCTCCTGGCTCTCCTCACGTTATTCCCTCATGAATAGGTTTGTACCCCTACTCCTACCCTCCCCCCCCCACCCCCTTCTGAGTCCTCATCTCCCACGCATCCCCTCCTCCTCCTCATTCAGCTGTTCAAGCCACAATGGTTTCTGTTTTCTCTTCCTTGACTCGACCAAGCTTGTTCCTGCCTGTGGGTCCCTGAATCTGTCCGCTGCCTGGCTGGCTCTTTGTCACATATCGTCCTTCTTGACATTCTCGCTAAAGTAGCTGTCCAGTCTTTGTCACATAATGCCCTTTTATTTCTTTCTGAGCACCATCTCATTAACATCATTCATTTACTTGCTTCCTGGTCATCAACCTCCCACCACCAGAATATCAGTATCATGAGGACAGAACTGTGTTTGTTACATTCCCTGCAACATCCTGAGTCTGACTCAGTACCTGATGTAAACTGTAGATACCCACTTATCACAGTGGACCCAAGATACACACCCTGTGATAACAAAGTTGCTTCACAGTTGGGCTGGAATGAGATTGGACCCTGTTCTTCACCTAGCTCTTGTTCTTAAAGAGGGGAAGGGTTAGGATGTTACCACCTTGTGACCATTTGGGACTTGGCTTATCTAGGACTGTCCCAGCTTGGCCCTAGGTCAGCATGCACAGTTTCTGTATCAGCCGTCAGAGGCTGTGCTCCGTGCCCATGCCTGCCTTCATGAATGAGCTGTGTGAGTCAAGGTCAGCAACTAGGTTCTGCCAGGAAGTTACATGCATCACTCCAATTCACGTTTAATTGGTAAGAGCAAGTCATAGGCCATTTCTAGCCTCCAGGAGGCAGGAAACTTCTCTCCTACCATGTGCCAGAGAAGGAGAAATAGAGTATCTGTAACCAGACTACCCTCTATCTTTACTTTTATGTTTTTTGGGACAGTACAGAATTCCTTGGAGGAAAGGTTTGCTATTACTATCACAATGCACAATTCTGCATTTTATACTCTGAGTTTTAAAGCCCTCTTGTAGGTTTCTGTGGATCTTATTTGTAGAATAACTAAGGGTTTCTATTTCATCCTCTCCCTTCATGACAGGCAGTGGCTTCTTCACTGCAGTATTCTCTTTTTATTTATTTATTTATTTATTTATTTATTTATTTATTTATTTATTTTTTATTCTCACCCGAGGACATTTTTTTTCCATTTTTTGTTCAGATAGAGAGGGAGGGAGAGAGAGAGAGAGAGAAACATTGATGTGAAAGGGACACATCGAGTGGTTGTCACCCACACGACCCAACCAGGGCCGGGGACAAACTGCAACCGAGGTACGTACGTGCCCTTAGCGGGAACCGGACCAGGGTCTCTCCGGACCGCAGGCGGATGCTCTAACCGCTGAGCCAAACCGGCCAGGGCTATTTTTATTTTTTTAAACTTATCTTGTTGAATGTATTACAGATGTTCCTCATTTTTCCCCCATTGACTCCCTTTCCCCACTCCCGCCTCCCTCCTGCCTTTCCCCACACTGTGTCTGTGTCCATTGGTTATGCATATAAGTTCTTTGGTTTATTTCTTCCCACCCCCCAACACCTCTTCCCTTTGAGGTTTGTCAGTCTAGCAACCAATTTGTACTTCTTAATCCCTTCACCTTTTTCCCCCATTCCCTCAACCCCCTCCCATCTGGCAACCATCAAAATGTTCTCTGTATCTATGAGAATGTTCCAGTTCTGCCTGTTCATTTTGTCTGTATATTCAGTTGTCAATAGGTATGTATTCATTGCCATTTTGTTTGTTCATAATTTTTATCTGTTTCTTCAAGAAGACCCTTCAACATTTCATGCAATAATGGTTTGGTGGTGATGAACTACTTTAGCTTTTCCTTGTCTGGGAAACTCTTTATATGGCCATCGATTCTAAATGATAGCTTTGCAGGATAGAGTAATCTTCGTTGCAGGTTCTTGCTTTTCATCACTGAATATTTCTTGCCACTCCCTTCTGGCCGGCAAAGTTTCTTTAGAAAAATCAGCTGACAGTCTTATGGGAACTCTCTTGTAGGTAACTAACTGCTTTTCTCTTGCTGCTTTTAAGACTCTTTCTTTGTCTTGAAACTTTTGCATTTTGATGATGATGTGTCTTGGTGTAGGCCTCTTGGGGTTCATCTTGTTTGGGACTCTCTGTGCTTCCTGGACTTGTATATCTGTTTCCTTCACCAAGTTAGGGAATTTTTCTGCCATTATTGTTTCAAATAGGTTTTCAATTTCTTGCTCTCTCTTCTCTTTCTGGCACCCCCGAGATGCGAATGTTGGCATGCTTGAAGTTGTCCCAGAGGCTCATTACACTCTCCTCATTTTTTTTGGATTCTTTTTTTCTTTTTGCTGTTCTGATTGAGTGTTTTTTGCTTCCTTATATTCCAAATTGATGGTTTGCTTCTTGGCTTTACCTACTCTACTATTGAATCTGTGTAAATTATTCTTTATTTCAGTTAGTGCCTCCTTCATTTTTGACTGTGCCTCCTTCATTTCTGTCTGGTCCTTTTTTAAGCTCTTGAGGCCCTTACTAAGTTTGCTGAGGTTCTCACTAAGTTCATTGAGCATTCTTATAAGCAGTGTTTTGAACTTAGCATCTGTTAAGGTGCTTTTCTCCATTTCACTTAGTTCTTTTTCTGGGATTTTGTTCTGTTCTTTCATTTGGGACCTGTTTCTTTGTCTCCTAATTTTGGCTGCCTCCCTGTGTTTGTGTCTGTGTTACTTAACGAGAGATATGGGCCTAACTGAGACCAGATGCTGCTTGTTTGAAAGAATTCAGGAAAACCTGAAGCAAGATTCAAGACAGGCCAATCCTATGGTTAAGCAACTGGCAACAGCTTGGGTGGGCCTGAAAGTTGGGTGGGGCAGGACCTCAGGGAATCACCAGAGCGGGGCTACCAGTGTGAGCCAGGTTGCTGGAGTCCCAGATATGGCGGCTGTCTGCCACCCCAGGGAAGGGCTCACCAAAGGAACAAAGGCATCTGACAGCACGTCTGTCCAGGAAAAAGCCCCCTCTTCAGCCCTCACTCCAATGTCAAACAGCTCAGTTCTTTCCTGTATGTCTCTGGTGCCCCTCAAGCTGCTTCCCCTCTGAGCTTAGAGGGAGCAAGTACGGGTAAGTCTGTGCATGGGCCTCTTAAAAGGAGCTGCCTGGGGCTCCAGCTGTCTCGGCCTCCCTGAGCCTCAGTTCCCACTGGTTTTTCCAGCCAGAAGTTATGGGGACTTCTCTTCCTGGCACTGGAACCTTGAGCGGGGTGCCTGGTATGTGATGGGGACCCCTCAGTCCTCAGGGAGGACCTTCCCAGCCGAGGAATCCTGATTTTTATCCACCACAAATGGGTGTGGGACCAGCCTGTCCACCTTTGCCCCTCCTACCAGTCTCAATGTGGCTTCTTTAATTTTGTAGTTGTAGGACTTCCATTCAGCTTGATTTCAGGCAACTTTGAATGATGGTTTTTCTGTAGTTGTAACTTTGGTGTGATTGTGGGAGGACGCAATACCGCTTTTACCTACGCCACCATCTTGACTAGAAGTCTCACTGCAGTATTCTCACACACAGAACAGAGTGAAGCATCAGCATTTCAAGATCTGTCTCCCAACTTCTGTTCCTTGACCTATATTAGGCTCTGGGGTGGTCATCCTCTCGAGGCTATGGCTGACAGAAGGAATTCTTCTACAGAACTGGCTTACTGCTAGCAATAGGGGTCCCAAAATAATAGATGATAGTGCTCAGCTGTTAGGAGCAAAGTGAGTACAATATCATATAACCATTGAGGTCAAAGTAGCAGCCAGAATGCTGAATAGATCACTGTGCTAATCAGCAGAATGCCTACATTGGTTCCTTGGTTTGAGTGGTGAGTTTTCATAGAAGTGAAGGTAAAGTGAAAGTCCGTGAAACTTCTCCTCACCCACCCATCTTAGCCAAGATAATAAAAAACAAAATCCCATACCAGGGATAATGGCACAGATTAGTGCCACCTTTGAAGACTAAGACATGTGGAAAGGGTTGGGCCCCAACACATCCCTACTTGATTCATCAATCTAACTGAAAACATACAGATTGGTAGTGAATTGCTGTAAACTCAACCTGAGCTAGTGTCATGGCTAACACAGATCAACAGGGCCTCAGGTGGGTGGCCTTTGATCTAATCATCCCTATCAGGAACTGTTCACAGATAGGGACAGCAGTTTATACTATAGTCTTGCCCCAGGCCTATGCTCACTCCATCACATTTTGTCATAATATAGTCTGAAGGGCCCTGGCCATCTGGACATTTTGCAGAATACAGCATTGGTTTATTTATATTAATGATATCCTGCTGATCTGGCAGGATGAACAAGAAGTAACAAGTAGATAAAGACCTCAATGATGCATTTTTGCTCCCCTGTGTTGGGGGCTTGCCACATCAGTGAAGTTAGTAGGGGTATAGTGGTCTGGGCATATCAAGACATCCCTTCCAAAGTAAAGGACAGATACCTGCATCTTGCACACCCCATCACAGGAAAGGAAGTACAATGCCAGAACCCATTCTTTTGGTTCTGGGGGTGGTATATGCTGAGAAGGCAAGCCAGGTGCAGCCCCTCAGGCAGTACAGAGACCCTTGCCCCTGGCTTTTGCAATTCCCTTACATCTGCCAACTACCTAAACTACAGCAGAACTAGTAAGCCCCCAAATACCCGGGGACTTATCATGTATAAAAGGCAGCAGGAACCCAGGCTCGGGGCTCAGCCTTTGGAGGTGATGCTGCTGGGCCAGGACCTGTGTGCATTAAACAGTCATTTTCTGATCTTCCGAGTGAATGCATTCTGTCTCTTCCAGACCAAATTTCTGCCATAAATCCACAACTGGGAATGCTGCTCTGGTCCATACATCTGTGTGTGACCTAAAAGGCTTCCAGCTTGGAGTGATGTTCACAGGAGGAAAGGGCTGTACCATAGGCCACAGGACTCCCAGGCCCTATGATATTGTAAGGTAGCCAGGTGCCGCCGGTGGGAGGTGGGAAGAAACCAGAGAGCCAAACAGCCGAATAAGCAGAAATCAGGCTTTATTGGGTACACTCCGGGCGGGTTCACAGACTCGGGGGGTCGAGTCCGAGAAGCCGCGCCTGATGCTGGGGTTTGTGATTTTTATATCTGCGCCTGTGGCAGAGGGAACTTGTTGTTAGGTTAGGTCCTGAGGGGCTACGCATGGGGGCCCCTGGAATGTGAGTCTATTGTCCCGGAGCGAACAGTTCCTGGACTAGGACAGGAGAATGGGACAGGAGTTGATCTATGAGTTTGGGGCAAACAGTTCCTGAAACAGGGAGGGAGTTTAGGTTGGGTAAGCGAGGTAACGGCTGAGCAGTTTGCCTGGCGCCAGTTCCCAGGCTCTCGGACAGATATTAAAGGCATATGTGGTGGGGAGAGATGCTGTGTAAAATTTATTGCAAGCCCTAGTGGGTGTCAATTACCTTTGACTGAGATCTGCAAGGCAAACAAAAGCTTTATTTGGGTTTGTTGGTTTTTTTAGGAATTGCACACCCAGAGAAATAGGTTTGGATAGAAATCCAACTTCATTCCTGGGGGAAAGAAAGGAACAGAGTATATAAGGACAAAAAAAAGGGGGTGGAAGGGGATCCCAAAGGAGTTAACACAAGTTGCTTTGAAAGAGATGTGATTGGTGCTGGCAAGCAGAGTTATACTATGCTAACAATTAATTGCTTACACCTATTGCTAGGTTAAAGTTTATTGTTTTTTTATAGAGTTCAGTGATGCAGAGCCAGTTCTAGGAACTATATCAGAATGTAGCCATTTGGCTTAGCTCAGATCAACAGTTCAGTTTCACATGGAGAGGGTGTATTAGCTCAGCTTCCTGGAGGACTTTTGGCTCCATTTTAGATTGCTCTCTTGACAATACCAATTTCATTTTGCTGTTTTCCCTTCATATTTCCTCCTCTTGGTCAAGATCTTTCCTTAGAAAGTATCAATTATCAACCATCAGGATACATCATTTGTCTGTAATTGAAAAAGCAACTTTGATTCACCTCTAGGAAGGCTCATTTCTAGTATGTCATGTCCCACATAGGGAAAAAGTAGTCTCCTGAGTATACAGTAAGCTGATGGACACATTTGAGAAGTAAGAGGCATGTCAGAAGAAGAACTAAGTCACATACTACTCAGATCAAACGTTCCTTTGTAGAGCTGGTCTCATGTATTCATTGTGACATCTCTAGGTGTTGGGCTACCATTATTATGGTAGTGGCTGTTAGTCATTGTTGGATGCACTAGGTAAGATATCTAGTTAAAGTAAGTGAACAGTATAATTATAAAAACCAATATGATTAAGGCCGGTAACATAGAACAAAGTCAGGTTCCTATTTCTGCAGGCAGCCAGCTAAATAAGTCTGGCTAATTCCAACTTACAGGGTAATGCTGTCTGTTCCAAGAGATTTTAATGTTTTGTTTCTGAACCACAAGTTACTGCATCACTTTACCTGATTTAACATAAAAACAACATTCCCTTACAGATATGATAAAGTACCACTTTTCTGGGTGACTAACACATCTAGAGCCTATGGTTTTATAGTGCTTACCTCAGCCGGACTGTCAGTCATTCCTTTATGTTCTTCAAGAGCAGTTGCAATAACATTCCATGATTGTGCTACAAGAATAAAAAGATTTCTGATTGTCTTTTCTAATTCAGCTACTCCATAACAAAGAAAGAAAACTCTAGTGAAGGCATGCTCAAAGCCTTGCTGACCTATCATGGGGTTTCAGGTAAAGAAAAAAGACTATGCACTAGATCCCAATGTCATCTGGTCTGTTTTGGACAAAGTTTATAGACAAAAGTGCCTCAACTGGGCCTAATGGCAGAGGAAGGGAGAGTCTTTCTGGTGACAGCATCAGGTCCTAATATAACAATACCACAACTGCCTCACCATCCAGTTGGCAAAGTGACATATATTTGGGTTCCACACAAGAAGAAACACTTGGTGCCCCCAAGTGAGATTGCATAATTAGGCCCTTAAACTCAGACTCCGAGGGAAGTATTAAGCCTATTTCAGAGGAAGGGATTTCATGTCCTCCACATGTTGGACAACCATAATAATCATCAACACCAACAACAAAAAAGTCATAATGTGATTTATGAGTGATTAAAAGAGCACCCAAGGTTTCTATATATTTGGGTTAGGAATAGCATGGTTTTGATTGTTCTAAGTTTTAAAGCTGGGATTCCCTAAGCGACAGATTTTATCTGTTTTCCATCAAATACCAGAATTTTATCTAGTCCCCAAGTAATTTTGGGGAGTGGAGGGACATTTGCTTTCCAGAATTGAGGCATTATTCCCTTATCTCCCCACATTAGAGAGACATTGTAAGAGGTAACACTGTTGTTGCTTAAGGCCACTTGACGTATGAACTCAGAGTCATCTGAGACATACAAAAGAGTGTAGTTGCACATTTTTAAACAGACAAAACTCAAGATTCTGCCTGAACCGTTCATATATTCAAAACAGAAAAGTTATCAGTAATAGTCCAGATTTATGAGTATCACCTTGTGGGTTGGGGGGACCTTATAGATGGATTTGGCTACAGAAAGGTCATATGTTCCATTAACATTTTTTGAGGTTTGAGAATAAAGAAGGATTTTAAATCCAATGTTATGTCCAGTTGGTTTAGTAAGCTTTCAAGGCTTAAGAGCCAAGCCACTAATTCTGGTTCATCATGAGCATGGTTAGCTCAGGTGCATATCCAACAGCCAGTTAAATTGGCACTGTTGGATATTCACTGGATAGCAGAGCAAAGGATGTTAAAGGGCAAATAGGATATTCATTGAAGTAAGCAGACATAAGAATCTGAGTATGTTCATCGTGAAATTAGACCAAATTAGGAAAAAAAAGAATGTTTTCTCAAGGGTTTTGTTCAGACAAAAATTAAGTTATGATAGCAATACAACCAGTAGATGAAACAAAGGTGATTAAAAGAAAGATCAGCCCCACTGGTGTGGCTCAGTGGATTGAGCACTGTCCCACAGAATGAGAGGTCCCAGGTCGATTCCTGGCCAGGACACATGCCTGGGTTTCCAGCTTCATCCCCAGTAGGGGGCGTATAGGAGGCAGCAGATGGATGTTCCACTCTCACGTTGATGTTTCTATCTCTCTTTCCCTTCCACACTAAATAATCAATTTAAAAACACACATTTAAAAGGAAGATCAAATGTAAGGGTTGCTGGGTAGAATCATGTATGACTGGCCTGGTCAGGGGTCTTGAGAGAACCATTTACGTTACGTCATGTGCCATCTGCTTTGATTAATTCCAGAATGAGAATTCTAGTGGTGATCTTGGGTTTAGAGATTTTCAGCTTAAGATCTCCAAAGGCTGGCATTTCCGGTCAAGATGGCAGCATAGGCAATGCGGTCTCACCTCCTCCCACAACCAGATCAAAATTACAACTAAACTACTGAACACTCATCATTCAGAACCACCTGACATGAAGCTGAATGGAAGTCCTACAACTATGAAATTAAAAAACAAGCCATACCAAGACTGGTAGGAGGGGCGGAGGCATGGACAGGTTGGTCCCACAGTCACGTGTGGTGGATAAAAATCAGGAGGATAGCCCTGGCCGGTTTGGCTCAGCGGTTAGAGTGTTGGCCCACGGTCCAGAGAGACCCAGGTGCAGTTCCTGCTAAGGGCATGTACCTCGGTTGCAGTTTGTCCCTGGCCCTGGCTGGGTCATGTGGGTGGAAACAACTAGATGTGTCCCTTTCATGTCGATGTTTCTCTCTCTCTCACTCTCTCTCTCTCTCTCTCTCTCTCTCTGAACAAAAAATGGAAAAATGTCCTCAGGTGAGAATAAATAAATAATAATAATAATAATAATAATGAAAATCAGGAGGATACCTCGGCTGTGTAGGTCCTCCCTGAGAAGTGAGGGGGGTCCCTGTCCCACACCAGGTGCCCAGCTCAGGGTTCCAGTGCCAGGAAGAGAAGTCCCCATCACTTTTGATTGTAAAACCAGCAGGAACTGAGGCTGAGGGAGACTGAAGCTGCTGGAGCCCCAGGCAGTTCCTCTTAAAGGTGCCCCCAAGGACGTACTCCTTCTGGGTTCCAGTGTTGGGGAGGCAGCTTGAAAGGCACCAGAGACATACGGGAAAGAACTGAATTGTTTGGCACTGGGGCAAGAGCTGGAGGGGCACTGGACAGACTTGCTGTGGGAGGCCCTTGTTCCTTTGGTGAGCCCTTCCCTGGGGCAGCAAACAGCATCCATATCTGTGACTCCAGCAACTTGGCTCACACTGTTTGCTCCACTCTGGTGATTCCCTGAGGCCCTGCCCCACCCAACCTTCAGACCCATGCCAGCTCTTTCCAGTGGCTTTACCATAGGATTGGCCTGTCTTGGATCCTGCTTCAGACCTTCCTAAGATAAGCAAGCAGCATCTGGTCTCAGGGAACACCATACCTCTTGTTAAGTGGCCCAAAGCCTGGCACTAGAAACAGCCAGCCTTGGTTCACAACTTGGCTTTTCCTGGGCACTTCCAAGCCTAGCACAAGAAGCAGCCGTCTTCAGATCACTTTGTAGCTTATGCCAGGTGCCCCAGGTACAACACAGGCAAAAGCTGACCTTGCCCCATAGCCAGCACACCCACCCAGTGGACAGCTTCAGACCACATCAAAGCATCACCACCCAACCACCTCCACAAGTAACACACTCAGTGACTGGAGTCAGTGGGTACCAGAGCCCTGCTGAAGTAAGTCTTGCTGTGTGTGTTGGGCCCCTACACCACTGATCCTCCAAGGGAGTCACAGGCCAATGGTCAGTGGGCACAGCCAGTCCTTGCAGCTCATCAGCCTAAGTAAATCCCTCCCACTGACGTACCAACAGCAATCAAGACTCAATTACAAGAGAAAGGTGTACAATTCACACTAGGGGTGCACCTCAAGGGCCCAGCTGAGGTGATAAAAGAGGCTGTACCACTGGACCCTACAGGACACCTACTACAATAGGCCACCCTGTGCTGGCATATTTATAACTCCATAATTGAGGATTGGTAAATTATTGTGCTGCTCCATAACTGATGATTGGGAAAGTCACTGTGTGCCTTCTAGCTGAACCTGTTTAGTCAAAATAACCTCAGTTAATTGGAATACTCCCTGAACCAAGAAATTGTTGGGAGCTGGCTACGTGTCTGACAGAGTCCACAGAGCCTAGAGGTCTTGAGTCAGAGACTTGACCTCCCCCACAATCTCAAGGAATCAGGTTTGCATTGTGTTTGTGCAGCTTGGGGCTAAGTGTGACCCAATGTACCTTAAAATACCTGAAATATCTGGGTGTGCCTGGATGTTCCTAGGTGTATCTGGGTATTCCCAGGTGTTCCTGGGTGTGCCTGGGTGTTCCTGTTATCTGTAAGGCAAACTAATTCTATACAGCATTGTTGTAGCCCTAGGCATTATATCAAGAAGATCCTATTTTCTGTAAGGTATAAAAGGCATGTAATAAAGCGTATCAGGCTGACTCTGTCACAGGGGTGTTCAGAATCAGACGCCGGCCAGCTAATAAACAGCTCTTATTTTGACTTCAATTCTCTAGTGGTCTTTCTTTGACTTTGTCACACCACAACATTTGGAGGCCCCAGGGCTGGTCTCTGAGAACTCAAGATCAGTCGCCAGCTGACTTTGCTCTCTATTTGGCTTTAATTTGGCTCTGGTGGTCTCTCGGTTCTCTTGCACCACAACAACTCTACCAAGCTTAGGAGACATAGCAACTCTACCTAATACATAGAAACAATCACAGGGAAGCAGCCAAAATGAGGGAACAAAGAAATATGTCCCAAGTAAAAGAACAGAACAAAATTCCAGGAAAAGAACAAAACAAAATGGAGATAAGCAATAAATCAGATGCAGAGTTCTAAACACTGGTTATAAGGATGCTCAAGTAACATAGTGAGACCTTCAAGGAACTTACTGAGAACTTCAAGGAACTTAAGGAGAACTCCAAGGAATTTAGAACATCAACAACATAAAAAAGGACCACTCAGAAATGAAGAATGCACTAACTTAAATAAAGAATAATTTACAGGGAATCAATAGTAGAGTAGGTGAAGCCAAGAAGAAAACGATTGAATTGGAATATAAGGAAGCAAAAAACACCCAATCAGAACAGCAAAAAGAAAAAAGAATCCAAAAAATGAGGAGAGTGTAAGGAGCCTCTGGGACAACATGAAGTGTACCAATATTTGCATCATGGGGGTGCCAGAAGGAGAAAAGAGAGAGCAGAAAATTGAAAGCCTATTTGAAAAAAATAATGACAGAAAACTTCCTTAACTTGGTGAAGGAAACATACAAATCCAGGAAGCACAGAGAGTCCCAAACAAGATGAACCCAAAGAGGGCCACACCAAGACATCATCATCAAAAAGCCAAAGGTTAAAGACAAAGAGAGAATCTTAAAAGCAGCAAGAGAAAAGCAGTTAGTTACCTACAAGGGAGTTCCCATAAGACTGTCAGCTGATTTCTCAAAAGAAAATTTGCAGGCCTGAAAGGAGTGGCAAAGAGATATTCAAAGTGATGAAGAGCAACGACCTACAACCAAGATTACTCTATCCTGCAATGCTATCATTTGGAATCGATTGACATATAAAGAGTTTCCCAGACAAGACAAAGCTAAAGGAGTTCATCACCACCAAACCAGTATTATGTGAAATGTTGAAGGTTCTTCTTAAAGGAAAAGAAGAACAAAAATATGAACAATAAAATGGCAATAAATACATACCTATCAGCAATTGAATCTACAAACAAAATGAACAAGCAGGACAGAAACAGACTCATATATACAGAGAACTTTTTGTTGCTTGCCAAATGGGAGGGGGCTTAGGGGATGGGTGACGAAGCTGAAGGAATTAAAAAGTACAAATTGGTTGTTAGACTGATGAACCTCAAAGGGAAGGGGGGAGGGAGGGCAGGAAGAGGAAAAACCAAAAAACTTCAATGCATATATGCATAACCAATGGACACAAACAATAGAATGGGGAAGGTAGGAGGGGGGTCACTGTGGGGGTAAAAAGGAGGGGACATCTGTAATACATTCAACAATAAAGATAAGGGAAAAAAAAAAATCAGCCTGGCTGGCGTGGCTCAGTGGTTGAGCATCAACCCATGCACTAGGAGGTTGCTGGTTGGATTCCCAGTCAAGGCACATGCCCAGGCTGTGAGCCAAATTCCCAGTGGGAGGCATTCTCTCTCATCAATGTTTCTATCTCTCTCTCCTTCTCTTTTCCTCTCTTTCAAAAATCAATAAAGAAAAAATAATTTAAAAAAGAAAACTGAGTAACCTTCTTTAAAAAAAAAAAAAATCAACGGAAAAAAAATCTCCAGAAGGCTGAGATAACCACAGTCAGGTGTGAGTGTCCTTTTTAAATTTGAAACATAAATCCATGAGTCAGTACCCTTATGTTAAGCAGCACAAGGGTTAGTTAGCAATACCTGATATGGCCATTTCCATGGAGGCTGAAGGGCATCTTTATGGATAGTGTTTACAATAGACAAAATTTGGAAATCATGACATTGCAGATCTTTGTCTCCTAGGAGCATGCAATGGAAAGATTGTTCCATGAACTGCTAGTGTTAAGGGCCCTTATAAGTTTTGCCAATTGAGTAAATCAACAGGTCTCCTTTCAACAACCCACATTCATACACTCCTTGATCTTATCTCATGGGTCTTCTGGTGATAACTTCAAAAGGAGACAGTATACATTTGCCAAAGGGAGATCTTAGATTTAGTACTACCAAGGGAAGAGTCTTAGGCTGAGGCAGATAAAAAAAAAAACAAAAAACACAAATTTTGCCAATTGAATTTTGATTACCTTATTAGTCCATTCTATATGACCGAACGACTGGGAATGATTGTAAAATCGGCCAGGTCTTACAAACAGATTGCCTAATTTGTCCTGTGAAATGAGTTCCCCGGTCACTTTGGAGCTCTATGGGAATTCACAACTTCTGTTGAGGCTGTGGCTCTGTAACATGGGAGTGCTTTCACCCAATGAGAAAACATACAAATCGTCACTAACATATACTTGTATCTTTAACAAGGGGGCAACTGAATAAAGTCCATTTGCAGATCTCAAAGGGGCCTAAAGGCATGGGAAAATGCCCTAAAGAGGTATGGATGGGCTTTTCAGGGTTGTGCTTTGGGCAGATTTGGCATTTTTTGGTGTACCTATGAAGCTATCTTTGGAGATGACTTCCAGCATTATTGTCTTCTTCATGAAACCATTTCTTTAGGGTTCCAGTAAGTTAAGTCATGTACATACTGTAATATGTGAAGTTGCAATCAGGGAGGAGTTTCTTTTAGGGTTAAATTTACAGCCTTGTTCTAACCACTACTTACTTTTTTGTTGAACTCTAAATGCCATGCTTCCACAATGTTTAAATCTCCAATTGCTTCAGCCGGTAGCACAGATGCTTCTACTAGGGGCTGAGATTGTTTTAATGCTAATTTTGCAGCAGTGTCATGACCCGTCCTGCAGGTCGAGCAACGAGGACTCTAGAGGGGGAGTGAGGATGAGGAGGGACAAGAGACACGAGAAATGGAGACAAGACAGGAGTCTGATCAAGTCTCAACTTTATTGCAGATAGGTAACAGATTATATACTTGCGGGAAAGGTCAGACAGGGAGGGGGAAAAGGGATGCATGAGCAGAGAAAACAACTCTCAATTATCAAAGGTATTTACTGCTCTAACATTAACCAGGGACCTTATCTCAGGAATGTTCCTCAAGGCGATATTTCAAAACCCTTCAGGCAGCAAACAGGCTCTGCACGTATAGCCAACTTATTCTTAAAGGGCCCTTGCTTGACCCCAACAGTGTCAGCCAAATGACTACCATTATTTTTGCCGGTGTTTGCCAATGAATGTTCAGGGACTTTTATGACTGCTAAAGTTTTAGGTAACTGGATAGCCTCTAAGAGTTCTAAAATCTAAGAACTGTATTTTATCTTTTGTCTGGAAGTCAAGAATCCTGTTTCCAGAGCATACCAAAGTCATGGACAACAACAAAGGCATACCTGCCCTCAGTATAAATGTTAGATGTTTTACCTTTGGCCAACTTCAAGCTCAAATTAATGCACAGAGCTCTGCTTGTTGAGCAAAAGTTTCCTGAGGCATTGGACTGGCCTCAATGGTCTCATTTAGAGACAAGTGCATAGCCTGCTTGATAGTGGCTTATTTCATATTTCAGGTGAGAACCATCAGTAAACCAAACTAATTTACCATTTTCAAGAATTGTTTCCTATAAATCAATTTGACGAGTTAGTAGTTGGTCTTAATGTCAGGCAGTCATGAAGGATTTCATCAGAGGACAGAGGAAGGAGCGTAGCAGGATTCAGAGTATTACAGGGAGCTATTATCACATTAAATGAAGACAATTAAAGAACTTCATAGAAGGTTAGTCTGCTAGCAGAAAGATGCTGAGTATGACCAAAGTTAAGTAAGGCTTTCACTGAATGAGGCACATGAAGAATTAGTGGAGAGCTCTTTATTATCTATTCTGCATGTTGTAGTAAATTGGCAGTGGCCACAATAGCTGTCATACAGGGAGAACGACCTTTGACCATTGGATTTAATTGTTGACTATAGTATCCAATGGGCCCATGTTGGCTTCCATGTCATTGGATCAAGACACCTAAGGCATTTCCCTCTCCAAAGAATTATTCATATTCACCCTTCTCTGTTCCCTTCTCCTCAGTGCACTCCATGTGGTGTCTGACACCAATCCAGCATACCAATGGCTCCTGGTCCTTACCAAACTTGACCTCTTGGCAGTGTCTCACCTACTGTCCCCATCTACCATCTTGACACCCCCTAGGTTCACACTCTCTGAGATGGCCCCCGATGATCCCTCTCCTTAATGGGCTGAACTTAACTACTGACTTCTAACAAACAGGACATGGCAAAAGTGATAGAATGTCACTTCTGAGACATGGTTCCTATCTTGTTTAGCCTCTCTCACCCTCCCATTCACTTGCTTTGAGGAAAGTAGCTGCCATATTGTGAGGTGCCCTATGGAGAGGCCCACATGGCAAGGAACTGAGGAGGCCCCCACTCAAGAGCCAATGTGAAACTGAGTCCTCATCAAACAGCCAAGGAGGAATTGAAACCTGTCAAATGAAGGAATTTGGAAGCGGGGCTTTCCTGAGCTGAGCCTTCCACAAGTGCAGCACCCCGAGTGCAGCCTGTGAGAGACCTTGAGGCAGAGGCATCAGCCAAGTTGAAACCACATAGAGACAATAGCTACTGAGAAAATATGCAGTAACTGTTTTAACCTACTAAATTCCCTTACAATTTGTAATGCTTAAATAGATAACTAGCATAATCCGATCCACCATCTCTTCTCTGGTTTCTCCTGAGGGGCTCCTAGTATCCCAACTCCTTCCCAGCATCCTATGTTGGTGCCTTTTAATGGTTAGGGTTTCCCAGGTCCCAGGTCTGGCCCATCTCTTCTCTCTGCACTCACTTTCTGGTTATCCAGCCACTCAGGCTATTTAAGACTGTAGCTCAAACTCCCTTTCAAGCCCCAGACATGAATGGATATCAAATGGCCTCCTGGATATCCCCACTCAGGATCTGTGTTCAACAGCCAGAAACAAACTCATCCTCTTTTCCCCCAAAATTTGTCTTCCTCCTGCATTCTGCATCTCAGAGTTGGTGTCATCATCTGCCACATCACCCAAACCAGAATCTTGTTGTCATCCTGGATGCCTCCTTTTTGCTGTCTTCAATCCCTAAGGCCAACAGACATTCCTTGGCTATTTTCAGTCTTCATCATCCATCCTGCCCCATATTCTGCGTCCCATCCAGAGATGCTTGTTTACTGCAGAAAAGTACCTAGAGGGCTGAGATCCAGCCTTGCCCGGCTAACCAAGGCACTTGCCTTAGCCTGCGCTCCTGGAGGAAAAACCGCAGCAACCACTTCCAATCTGGTTCAATTCACCTCCACCCCGAAGCATCCTGAGAGATTGTCCTAAAACCCACAGTTACTTGTTGAACCTGCTCAAAACCCGTCTGTGGCTCTCCACGGCCCTCAGGATAAAGCTCCAACTCCCTAGAAAGACTAGGAGATCTTCGTGACCTTGGCTCTCCAACCTCAAGTCTTTGTTCCTTTCTGGGCCTCACAAACTGTGTAATCCGAATTATGGAATTGCTTGCAGATACTCACTGTGCCATCCATACTCATCTTTACAAAAGTCTTTTTTTCTTTAAAGACTTTATTATTATTTTTTATCCTCACCTGAGGGCATTTTGCCATTTTTTTGTTCAGATAGAGTGTGAGGGAGGAGAGAGAGAAGGAAACATCAATGTGAAAGGGACACATAAGGTGGCTGCCTCCCACACGACCCAACCTGGGCGGGAGACAAACTGCAACTGAAGTAATGCCCTTAGCGGGCACAGAACCTGGGTCTCTCTGGTTCATGGGCCGAGGCTCTAACCGCTGAGCCAAATCGGCCAGGGCACAAAAGCAATTTTTAAATCTGGAACATTCCTCCCTGTATTTTGCTCCCCTCAGTGAGGTTAACTCCTATTGTAACATCAGAAGTGGCTTTCTACAATTCCGGAGCATTTAGGAACTTTGAAGTACTCAGCCTGAGAGCTTTTGGAGAAGCTGAAACTGATTTTCCACTCATAACACAGTTAGGACCTCAGAAAACAAAGTTCTGAACTTCAGTTGCTTCAACTATAACACGGCTTGGTTACGCAGCCAACAGTTGGGGCGGGTCCACTCGCAACAACTCCCAAACTGCTGGTCAGGGAGGTGCTGAGAACCCAGCCAAGCACCATTCAGAGGGTGGCTGTGTTGGCGCTGCCACCGGCACTGTCGGCCCCGCCCCTCCGGGCGTCGTGGGCGGGCCTCCGGGCGTTGTGGGCAAGGCTGCTCCTCTAACCCGCCCCCTGCGACGCCAGCCTATCGCAAGTAGACGCTGACGTCATGCCGCCATGTTCTGACATTTCTCAGGCTGACGGTCATGTGAGCCACTTTTCGCGCGAAAACTAGTTGCTGGAGTATCGGAGAGGAACGCGGCGCTAAGATGGCGGTGAGCGCGCGGGTGTGGGGTTTGCGGGTGGTCCCCGCGGCTCACAAGTCAGAACAGCTTGAGGCGCGGGCAGTGCGGGGCGTGCTTCAGCAGCTGGGGCAACTCTGGGGTCTGGGGCCGCTGCTCACTTTTAGTTCTTGCCCTCGCTGGGTCCATGCCCTGCTTTTCCCTCGCCCCCGCCACGGATCGGTCATTCGGATGAGATTGGGCCCTTGGCCTCTGATTTTTCACGGGGTCTGCAAAACCAGCGGGCCCCGCACCGTTGGAGTCCGCCCGGTGATGCTGCCTCTTCCGCTCCAGCATGGGAGCGCTGGACACCCGGAGCCGAGCTCAGCCCGCCTATCATTTATTCACTCCGCACATGCTTGTTGGGCCCACTCTCTTTGCCTGCGCAGAATGTAACACGAGATAGAAAGGGTCCCGAATCTTCGTGTATTTGTTATTGTAATATTTTTTGTCTGTTTGTCGTGTTTATTGTCTGATCTTTCTACCACCCGTCCGTAAGCATCAAGACCTCTTATGTTTCGGTTGTTCTTGTATCACAGTACCTGGCATGATGTGGGTGAAATGATTGGGAATGCTTGCTTACGGGAAGAAATAGACCATAAATAGGTACATTAATGAGGTATCCTCAGTGATTTGCCCTGGAGAAAACCGTATTGTGAGTGACCATATGTTTGAGAAAGTGATATTTGAGCTGGTTCCCTGTGCTAAGAAGCCACTGGCTCTGCTCAGAGGAGACCATTCCACGTAGAGGAAACAGCAAGTGCAAAGTCGAGGCTGGAAAGGATTTGGGTGATGGAGGACAGGATCGCTTGTGCGGAAGACCACCTCAGAAAGCTAAGTCAGCCCTCACCTTCTCTGTCTTCCCCTGTAGGAATCATCTGAATCCTTCATGGCCTCCAGCCCTCAGCGAAGCTCCCGGCGCACAGATGCCCTGACCTCCAGCCCTGGCCGTGACCTTCCTCCCTTTGAGGATGAGTCTGAGGGGCTCTTAGGCACAGAGGCACCCTTAGAGGAGGAGGAAGAGGATGGAGAGGAACTTATTGGAGATGGCATGGAGAGGTACTTTCATTCAAGGCCCTGCACTCAACAAAGAGTTTTGAAGAGAGTCCATTGTATGTCAGCGACCTTGCTATGGGTGCTAGGAAAGCAGAAAAATCACAGCATTTTGCCTTTGAGAGCACATTGGTTCTGGAGGGAGACAGATAGCTTTGTAGGGTCACAATGTAGGTCCTTGTAACTGTGAGATGTGTGCCCCAGGGGATGCAGGGTGTCTCTAACCTGGTGGACCATATCAAGGGTGTCAGCTGGGAAGGACAGGAAGCAGGCAGCTAAATGTTTTTCTGCAACTGCAAAGAAAGTCAAAGGGAGGAGGGGCTGATTAACCAAGATTTAGATTCAGTTCAGCAAACATGCACCATGCCCTGTGTTAGATACTTTCACACTTAATTAATAAACATATAGGTATGTATTAAAGGTTATTGAAGCTTAATGCTAAGACAGTAGAGTAAACTTTGCAAGGAAGCAAGGTTAGATTTCTACTCCCTTACTCCATATTTACAACCAGGATTTGGTTAGATGCATCAGTAATAGAATTGTGTGAATGCCCAGGAGTCTCAAGAACAGTCTTCTTTTGGGCCTTTCTTTTTTGGGAGTCAGGGTTCCAGAACTGGTTAGTGTGAGAGGACACAGTACAGGCCATCGCACAGTACACAGGGAGTGCTTTGTGAGCCATCCCACACACTGCCATGAGCACTCTAGACCATTTGGATCTTTGATTTAAGCACTGTCATCCCAGACAATCAGGCTGGGTGTGTAGTACATCAGAGACTGTGGAAGGAATGAGGAGTCGGCGACACATCAACCCTGGACAGGTCCTTTTGTGCTGTGGGATTGTTCAGGCAGTGCACCCCATCCCTCATCCTCTGCCTTCTGTTTCCACCTCTCCTTTTTTTCAGAGAACAACAGAGGCCCTTTGCAGGGGCCTCTAGATAAAGGTGTCAGAGGATTAGCTGGGCCCAATTAGACTGGTTTTGTGGCTTTTTAACAAACATGTTTACTGAGCTGTAATTTATATATTCTGAAATTTACCCCTTGTAAGAATACAATTCAGTGCCTTCTAGTTGATTTCCTGAGTTTGGCAACTTTGATCATAGTCCAGTTTTAGAAAATTTTCTTATTAGGAACGTTCATCCCAGTAAGACACTTTGTGCTGGTTCACAGTTAATTCTGATTTCTGTCCCCACCCCTGGGCAGCCAATCTGTTTTTATAGATTTGCCAATTCTGGCCGTTTCACAAAAATGAAATCATAATACATGACTGGCTTTTGTGACAGGCTTCTTTCACATAGTGTGGTTTTCAAGTTCTATCCATGTTGTGGTGTGTGTCAGTACTTAATTCCTTTATGTGGCTGAATAATATCCCATTGTATGGACAGACTGCATTTTTTTTTTTATCCACAATCGGTTGATGGACATTTGGGTTCTTTGCATTTTTGTGCACTTAAGAATAATGCTACTACGAAGTTTTTATGTGAACATGCATTTTCAGTTCTCTTGGACAAATACCAAGGGATGGGATTGCCGGGTTATATGTTAACTCTGTGGTTAATCTTTTGAGGAACTGCCAGGCTGTTTTCCAAAGCAGCTGCAACATTTCACATTCCCACAAATGATGTATGAGGGTTCCCATTTTTCCACATTCTTACCAGCACCTGTTATTTTCTGTTTTTTTTTATAATAGCCATCCTATTGTGTGTGGGGTGGTGCCTCATTTGGATTTTGATTTACATTTCTCTGACGCTTATTGATGTGTAACATCTTTTCCCGTGATCATTTGTGTATCTTCTTACATTTGTATATCTTCTTTTTTTTTCTTTTTTTTTTAGAGCGAGAGGAAGAGAGAGCTAGAAACATCAATGAGAGAGAACATCAATTGGTCACCTCCTGCATGCCCCCAACTGGGAATCGGACCTACAACCTGGGCATGTGTCCTGGCCAGGAATCAAACCAGCGACCTCTTAATGCGTGGGTCGATGCTCAACCACTGACCCACACCAACCAAACACATTTGTGTATCTTCTTTAGAGAAATGTCTATTCAGATTATTTAACTTGTTGAGTTGTAAGAGTTTTTTTTTCTTTCTTTCTTTATTGATTTTAGAGAGAGAGGAAAGGAGAGGGAGAGAGAGATAGAAACATTGACAAGAGAGAACATCTATTGGCCACCTCCTGCATGCCCCACACTGGGGATTAGGCCCACAACCTAGGCATGTGCCCTGACTGAGAATTGAACCAGTGACCTCTTGGTGCATGGGTTGATGTTCAACCACTGAGCCACATAAACAGGATGAGTTGTAAGAGTTTTTATACTGGATACAAGTTCTGTATCAGATATGTGATTTGCAAATACTTCTCAATCCATGGCTTGTCTTTTCCCTTTTTTTTTAATGGTATATTTTGAAGCACAAAAGTTTTTAATTTTGATCAGGTCCAATTTATTAATTTTTTATGGGTTAATTAGAATTTCACTGGGATATTTTATGTGACTTAAAGTTCTTAAAGAGTCAGATACCTTTGCCCTGGCCGGTTTGGCTCAGCGGTTAGAGCGTCGGCCTGCGGTCCTGAGAGACCGGGTTCGGTTCCCGCTAAGGGCGCGTACCTTGGTTGCAGTTTGTCCCCGGCCCTGGTTGGTCGTGCAGGTGGTAGCCACTCGATGTGTGCCTTTCACATCGATGTTTCTCTCTCTCTCTCTTCCTCTCTCTCCCTCCCGCTCTACCTGAACAACAACAACAAAAAAATGTCCTCGGGTGAGGATAAAAAAAAAAAAAAAAAAGAGTCAGATACCTTTTCCCTGAGAATTAAGAATTCAGAAACAGCTGAGCCCAGAAATTAACCTGTCTCTGTCTTCTGTTTCTAGTATCAGCAGTATAGGATTACTTATTCTGAGAATGTAACTTGACAGAGTAAAAAACAAGAAGAAACCCCCAAATAGTAGTAGTTTCCCTAATCACCACGTACCTGACAAAAGGAAGAATTCAAGAGGATTATCTTGGGGAGACAGTGTGGCATCAGGGAACAAACATTGCGATTTGTGGTTGGACTGGATCTTGATGCCCAACTCTGCTGAGCGACCATTGGTAAAAGTCATATCATCCTCTAAGCATTAGAGTCTAATACTCAGTTTCCACATCTTTTGGCTGGAGCAGTGATGTCTATTTCTAGAATTATAGAGAAGAGAGCAGGACTTTGTTCTTCGGGGGTTCCTTGTTAAGGCATCATTCCTCTTCAAATAGCTGATAGATGACATTGTGGAAAATTAACTCTGACAATCCTGGAAAAGCTAAGAGGCTTGAGCCAGTGGGCAGACATATCAGGGAAGCTGTTTGGCTGATGTCAAAGAAGACCTTCCCAGGACTTTAAGGTGTTTGAGTTGGCATTGTCTGAGAGGGAGAATTCCTGCCAGTGGGGGAGCTGGGGTTGGTTCTCTGAAAGGCCTTTCTGTGTGAAGGTTTTGTGGTTCCTCCAATTCCTCTTTCTTATTGGGTACTTAAAGCTGTCTGGAGAGTCCACCCCACTTTTATTGTGGGAAAATACACAAAAAAAATCTCATCTTAACCATTTTTAAGTATTCAGTTCAGCGTCATTAAGTACACTTAACATTGTTGTGTGACCATCACCATCATCTCCAGAATTTTTTCATCTTACCACACTGAATTGTACATTATTTGTATTTTTGTGACTTGCTTATTTCACTAAGCATAATGTCCTCAAGGTTTGTCCATGTTGTACTATGGCTCAGACTTTCCTTCATTTTGAGACTGAATAGTATTTCATTGCATGGATAGACCACACTTGGTTAATCCATTGGAGATCCTTTTGATCTTTCTGTGTTTCTAGCCTGGAAACTCTTCAGGCCTGCCCAGGCCCAGGCTCCTGAGCCTTCTGGAACAAGCCCTGTTCCTGGGTGGCGTTAGGGTATTTTTGTTTTTTTGACACTAACAGGGTCCATCTGGGGGTCTCTCAGGGACTACCGTGCCATCCCAGAGCTGGACACCTATGAGGCTGATGGACTGGCCTTGGATGATGAGGACGTAGAGGAACTGACAGCCAGTCAGAGGCAGGCGGCAGAGCGGGCCATGCGGCAGCGTGATCGTGAGGCCGCCCGGGACCTGGGCCGAATGCGCCGTGGGCTCTTGTATGGTAGGTTGAGATGTCTACAACCCCAAGGGGACTGACTAGTCCTGCTTCAGAGCCTCAGGGAGCTGGGAAGGAGTGCTAGGGAAGACTTCACACCAGGATGTCCCTTTTGTCCCCAGACAGTGATGAAGAGGATGGGGATCGCCCCACCCGGAAGCGCCGCCAAGTGGAACGGGCCACAGAGGATGGTGAGGAGGATGAGATGATCGAGAGCATTGAGAACCTGGAGGACCTTAAGGGCCACTCTGTGCGTGAGTGGGTGAGCATGTCAGGCCCCCGGCTAGAGATCCACCACCGCTTCAAGAATTTCCTGCGCACCCATGTGGACAGCCATGGGCACAACGTCTTCAAGGAGCGCATCAGTGACATGTGCAAAGGTTTGGCTTTTGTACTCCTGGCCTCTGCTCACAACAGGCCGCCTTGCAGAGCTCTCCTGAAGAAAGTTATCATTTTGGCCCTATAACAGCACATTAAATAGAGACACGGAATACAGGGAACATTATATAACTTGCTTGTTGCTGGACAGGAACTAGGACCTGTGCCCATGATAATTCATCTTTCAGACAAATGCAAAAAATATTGCCAATCTGCACTAGAACAGTCCAGCCAACTGTCCGTGTCTTTTAGCATGTTTAAAATTTGGCAGGTTTGCCTCGGCCCGATGGCCCAGTTGGTTGGAGTGTTGTCCAGTATACCAGAAAAATAGCGAGTTTGATTCCCAGTCAGGGCACATACCTAGTGTATGGGTTTGATCCCTGTTTGGGGTGCATACAGGAGGCAACCATTTGATTTTTCTCTCCCTCTGTCCTCCTTTCTCCTCCCCCATCCCTCTTGCTCCCCCTCCCCAAGTCAGTGAACATATCCTTAGGTGAGGATTAAAGAAAATATTTTTGGCAGGTTTTATGTAAAAATATGGTTTATTACTTTGATTATAAAGTAGTAGCATATTTCTGTGGGACAGGAATTATTTTAAAAGGAGGCATGTAGTTCTTTGTTTCCTGCTGTCTTCTCCACACCCTATGTCTTAATTTGAAATATTTTATTTTTTGGTTTTTTTCCTGGCCCTTACAGGCATTTCATGTTGCAGCCCTGCTATATTGGCTACTCTGTGTGTATTATTTTACTTAATTTCTCCAGCGACTTTGTACTCTGTGTGACATCCTCATTTTACAGATTGGGAAGTTGAGGCTCAGGATGTGTCACTATATCTAAGTCACATAGTTAAAGCAAGGTGGACTTGGAAGTGAGAGTTGCGCTTACTAGCTCAAGGACTGGGTGGGCAGGTTCTCTCTTCTCACTGTGAGACAGAAATTATCTCTAGCTTAATACTCAGTTTTATTCCCATCTCTAGAGAATCGTGAGAGCCTGGTGGTGAACTATGAGGACCTGGCAGCCAGGGAGCATGTCCTGGCATACTTCCTGCCAGAGGCACCAGCAGAGCTGCTGCAGATCTTCGATGAGGCTGCTCTGGAGGTCGTGCTGGCCATGTACCCCAAGTATGATCGCATCACCAGCCATATCCATGTGCGCATCTCTCACTTGCCTCTGGTGGAAGAGCTGCGGTCACTGAGGTGAGCTGAGGATAGGACGGGGTCTAGGGTCCAGTCCTTGGCACCCTGTGGTTCAAGCATCATTTGAGAGTGGCAGTGGATGGCTTCAGCCAAGGAGACCCCTCTGCCATGACTTCTGGCTTGCACAGGGATGGAGTGTGATAGATCTGGTGGCTCCAGGCCCCAAATTTTTGGAATCTCATGTTGGAATGCTCTCACATGCTGTCCTCACCTCTCCAGAGGGCACATGGGTCAAGCATTAGGGCTCCAGACCTCTGATGTGTCCTCTCATCTCCATAGGCAGCTGCACCTGAACCAGCTGATTCGTACCAGTGGGGTGGTGACCAGTTGCACAGGTGTCCTGCCCCAGCTCAGCATGGTCAAGTACAACTGCAACAAGTGTAGTTTCGTGCTGGGGCCTTTCTCTCAGTCCCAGAACCAGGAGGTGAAGCCTGGCTCCTGTCCAGAGTGCCAGTCAGCTGGCCCTTTTGAAGTCAACATGGAAGAGGTGAGCAAGCACACCGCGCTGGCTGCTGGCCGTCTCTGTCTCAGTAGTCCCTGGTATATAGGTGCCTGACCTTTTAGGCAGTTTGGAAAACCAGCACAGGCAGCTGAGGGAAGCAAGAGGGTATTGTGTATTGGCCATACCTTAGGGCAAACCACTTCTTTCTGGCCAGCCTCATTAGTTTTGCCCATATGGTGTTTTCAGAAACACAAGTTAATGTTTAAAAATCAATTGATTTTGTTTAACACACCAAAGTTTATGACTTCTCATGAAAAATAGGAAGATCTGGCTAGACTGAGCTCACTTCTTGCCCAGCTGCACCCTTAGCAGGGCACCCGCTTTCCAATCCATCACTCACATGGGCACCTGTAGTCTCATCAACACTTCCTCTTGATGTTTCTGGTACCTGCCTCTGTGTGTCTTTGGTTGAGGCCCTGGATTGTAACCACTTTAGACACTATTGTGTTATGCTTAAGAGATGGTGAAAGCCTCTGGGCCTTAGCCCCAGGCAGCTTACATGTGCCTTTGTATTTGAACAGCTTCATCTGTAAAGTCCTGGTACCTGCAGTGGAATCACACATCTTGTGCCTTGCTGTCCTAAGTATTGGCAACTCACCTCTACTGCTCTACACTTCTGAGAAGTGCCCTATCCATAGCCTCCTTGCCTTGCCAGAAAATGCCTGGGAAATTGTGCTTATGACAGCCCGCAGCCAAAAACTGATCTATTTAAAATTTCAAGTACACCTTGCTTGGTGAAAGATACCTGCAAGACTGGTCATCACCTGAGCCCAGGCTTCTGTCCAGGCTTCCCTGCTCTGTCTAGCTTCTGTCCCTTTACATATTCCACCTTCACAAAAGTATCCTGCACAGGAGCAGAGCTTGAGGCTCCACTTCTAGGGAACTTGAGATGGTAACTAGTAGAGGATTAATAATTATAGCTGACATTTCTAGAGTACTTTTCAGGTATTAAGTGAAACATATGTAGTCTTCACCATACCCTATAAGGTGGGTACTATTACCCTGTTTTGCCACTGAAGAAATTGACTGGAGTTACCCAGCCAGGTAATGACTCAAAGGATTAGAAGTCAAGACATTTTGACCCAAAGTAAGCTCTTTAAACTGCTGTATTATGTAGCTCTTTTCTAGACAGTAAGTGATATAAGCACAATGTTGGCACATGATACTTGATAATCAGAGCCCACACTAAATGTAATTTTTTACTTAGGCATCAGTTTAAGTGCTTTGTATTTATAGCTTGATTTAATCCTCATTAGGAGACTGCATTTGGCAGTATTAGCATCCTCATTCTGCATTGAAGACACAGAGAGGCAGTCATCTGCCCAAGATCACACAGTGTAAATCACAGAGCCAGGATCTGAATCTAGGCAGCCTGGCTCCATTCACATGAGGGTGCTTGACCGTCCAGCAGTCAGGACACATCTAGCAGGGTGGTGTCAGGAGTTGGGGCCTTCCACTGATGTGCTGGTTACAGTGGGCTCACTCCCTGCTGTCTTTGGCTTTCTGTTTCCTAATCAGTAGTGGGGAATAACAACACTGTCTACTCTCCTTCACAGGGTTGCGGTCAAGGTCAGGTGACATAATTCAGTGCTTGGAGGAATGTGAAGTCTGCTTTACAGGGACCGGTCTCATGAATGTTCATTTGTTCCTTTCAGACCATCTATCAGAACTACCAGCGCATCCGCATTCAGGAGAGTCCCGGCAAAGTGGCAGCTGGCCGACTTCCCCGCTCCAAGGATGCTATTCTCCTGGCCGATCTGGTGGACAGCTGCAAGCCAGGAGATGAGATAGTATGTGGCCAGAAGTGGGCTGGGAGGGAACTGAGTTACTAAGGAGATTTGTGTGAGCATTTGTGATGGGTCAGGGAGGGATCAGTGGCAGCTGGGGAGTGGGCTGAGATGAGTTCTTAAGTAACCCTTGTACTAGACTGGTTATCTGGAACAGTGGGTTGAGGACTAGTTATACTTTGGTTTTATTGAGTTTCTTACCTTGGTGTCTGTAACATGGAGGACTTGAAGGAGAAGCAATTGGATGAAGCCAATGTGTGAAAGTAGGCCCAGCTCCCACTTTGACCCCAGGGCTGGCCTTCCTGACCATACGGTCTCCCCTTTCCCCAGGAACTGACTGGTATCTACCATAACAACTATGATGGCTCCCTCAACACTGCCAATGGCTTCCCCGTCTTTGCCACAGTCATCTTAGCCAACCACGTGGCCAAGAAGGACAACAAGGTTGCCGTGGGGGAACTGACTGATGAAGATGTAAAGATGATCACTAGCCTCTCCAAGGACCAGCAGATCGGGGAGAAGGCAAGTTGAAGTCTTACAGGGCTGCCATGCTATACAAGAAACCCAGGGGCTCACGGGGGGTGTTGTGGGTGCCCAGGGCTTACTGCCCAAGCTTTGGCTACTACTACCTCTGCCCTGAAACCTCAGTCTTGATTCCCAGGTATTTGAAACTGGGTTCCTATGTTTTATTCCCAGTGGCAGCTCAGTAAACTTGCCTTGATGGGAGTCTCCACACTCCACAGGGAGAGCATAAATGTTGGCATCAGGGATTGACTTGAGCCTGTGCCCTCCCCCCGCCCCCCAGTTAGGACAAGGTTATAAGGATTCATCAGATTGTGTAGAGCCCAGGCTTGAAGTTGAAGTGGAGGCAGAGCAGTAGGAATAACTTGTCTTGTGTGGGTATCCCCTGGTATCAGACTTCTACCCACAGTCTTCTCCAGAAAGAGTGCCACCGTAATATGGTTTTGTTTTAGTTTTTTTTTAATCCTCACCCGAGGACATTTTCCCATTTTTTTGTTCAGAGAGAATGGGAGGGAGAGAGAGGAAGAGAGAGAGAGAAACATCGATGTGAAAGGGACACATCGAGTGGCTGCCACCCTCACGACCAACCAGGGTCGGGGACAAACTGCAACCAAGGTACATGCCCTGAACCCGGGTCTCTCTGGACCGCAGGCCGACACTCTAACCGCTGAGCCAAACCGGCCAGGGCCCGAGGACACTTTTTGCATTTATCTTCAGATAGAACCGGAGGGAGAGAGAAACATCAATGTGAGACAGACACATCGAGTGGTTGCCACCCACACTACCCCAACCGGGCTGGGGACAAACTGCATCTGAGGTACATGCCCTTAGTGGGAACCGAAGCCGGGACTCTGGTCCACAGGCCGATGCTCTAACTGCTGAGCCAAACCAGCCATGGCCACCGTCACACTTTAAAAAATAATTACCAATTCCTTTATATTAGTTATTTGGTTGGTTTTACATTTTCCTGATTA
The DNA here is from genome assembly GCF_014108415.1 of Molossus molossus. Classification (NCBI taxonomy): domain Eukaryota; kingdom Metazoa; phylum Chordata; class Mammalia; order Chiroptera; family Molossidae; genus Molossus; species Molossus molossus. The sequence continues at coordinate 54,932,922 of NW_023425399.1, read as the reverse complement.
TCTTAACTGTTTTTTGTGTGTTTTTTTTTTAAGTTTCTCCGAGTCACTATCCCAGTAAGGCCCACACATTGTGATTAGTTGATCTGTCTCTTAAGTCTGGTCATCTTTAGATCTCCTCTTCATGTCTTCTCTTGCAGTTTTTAAAGAACAGAAGATACTGAATCATTTGTCCTGTCTCATTTTCCATGTTCTAGATGTTGCTGATTATGTCTATATTTAATATACACCTGTTGACTGTTTTCTGTAAATTGGCAGTCAGATACAGAGGCTTCATCAGACTTGCATTTGAATTTTTTTTCTTTTTGGATGGGGGTCATGGCAGGACTCCTGCAGGGGCAGACTTCCACCAGGAGGCATGTGATGTTAGCCACTGATAAGCTTTGGCTAAATCCATCCATTCTTAAGGAGTGCAAAATAAGTCTCTAACTCTAAATCTGTCTTTTTTTATTTGCTGGAATACTTCTACATAGAGAAACTGCTTTTCATTAATTATATTGACTACTCCTGGGTGGAACTCCTATAGGAAAAGCAGGATGTTTGATTATTTCCCTTTATTTAGTAGTTTTCAAAATAATGAATTGGTTCAAAATGATGAATAGTTTACCCTATGAGGTAACCACTGTGTGTCATAAAGTTGTGGGTTTTAATGTTGTTGAGATTTCAGCACTGATTATTGCAGACTCCTTGTATATATCCTGCCCCAGACCTGGAATCGGCTATTTCTCCAAACAGCCCTGTAGGAAGTATTCTTTCCTTTCAGTGGGAAATAGTATTTGGAGATGTCTGCCTCTAGATGCACGAGGCCTGGACCACTGTGAGCCACTATGATAACAGTGCTAGCAACCTCTACTTGGAGTAGGTTTTGCAGTAAATTTTAGGGCCAAAGAAAGAACCAGGAAATGTGTAATGTTGTGGAAATAGACCTCCACTCCTAACTTATATAAAATAGTGGCAAGAGGTATTTCTGGTGCAGCACCACTGGTACCAGCAGATCCTCTTTCTGGAAGGACCTTCGGGCACACTCTCCTGGTTGTGGTGGAGAGTGGCCATACATGCAGTAGACTGCTGACCCTCACCCCCAGCTCCAGTTTTCAGAATTGGGTTTCCCTCATCTTCATGCTTCTAGGGATGCCAGAGGGAGTAACTCTCCCACTTGGCTGGTGGCAGAGGCAAGACAGCTGGATCTAGTGCTTTGGGGGTGGGTCTCCCTCAGCACTTCCAGGGCTGATTTCCCATCAGAGCCCCATCCCTGGGGCCTGGTGCTTCCTAAGCTGCTTGGTCTGACCTGTGAATGCTTTGCACAAAATGGAAAGATTGAGAACAGTGCAGGCACAACCATGCCACAGGTAGAAGCTGACTTCCATCAGCAAGATGTATCTCTGATGTCTCTAGTTTTATCTTTAACATTCAGCAGGTTTTGCATTCTTCTCTCTCTTCTCCTCCTCCTCCTCCTCTCTCCCCCAAGAACAGAAAAATGGAGAATGTTTCAGTGACTCACCAGTTGACATTATCTGAATTCCTGGTGGCTGCACCTCCAGATGCTCTGTATTTGTGTTTCAGTACATCGTCTACATATTGCATTGTGTGCTCATTACCCAAGGTTTAGTCACCTTTCATCATCATATATTTGACCCCCTTTACCCTCCCTTCACCCTTCTTCCTGCTAGTAACCACCATACTGTTGTCTGTGTCTTTGAGTTTTGATTGTTTTGTTTGTTCATTTGTTGCTTTCTGTTTTATATTCCACATATGAGTGAAATCCTATGGTTCTTTTTTTTTTTTTATGTTTTTATTGATTTTTTAGAGAGAGAGGAAGGGAGAGAGATAGAAACATCGATGTGAGAGAGAAACATCGATCAGCTGCCTCCTGCATGTCCCCTACTGGGGATTGAGCCCAAAACCCGGGCATGAGCCCTGACTGGGAATCGAACCAGGACCTCTCATTTCACGGGACAACACTTAATCCACTGAGCCACACTGGTCGTGCCTATGGTACTTTGCTTTTTCTGTCTGATTTATTTTGCTTAGCATGATATTCTCAAGATCCACCCATGTTTTCACAAATGACAGTATTTCATCCTTTCTTCTGTATTCCATTATATATATATATTCACCTCTCCACTCATTCATTCATCCATCAAAAGTCACTTGCATTGTTTCCATGCCAGACCTGGCTTTGTATTATATTTCTTCATCACAGCTCAGCCAGGAGGCAGACAATTGTATAAATGCCTCACTTAGAGCTTACAAACATCTGTGAATTGGGTAGTGTTGCCTCTTTTCCATTTGAGGAAACTGAGGCTCAGGCAGGCCACAGAGCCCATGTAAGGTGTCTTTCTTCTGTCAGAACCTGGGTTTTGTCTCCTTTCTGCTCTTGGTCTGTAACCCTGGGGTTGTCCTTTCTGAACTAGGATAACATAAAGGGGTCTGACCAAAGTTCTTTTAAGCTTTTAAGTTCTGTGATTTTCAGAAAGAGCCAACTAATGACAAGGGTCATAGTCATAGGGCAGGGCATAATTCCTGGACCTGGTGGAATTAAAGTAGCTATAGAGGGGTGCTTTGCGGCTGGAGACTTCCCCATCCCTTCAGACTGGAACAGGGTGGTTATCTGCCCAGACTTAAGAGCAGAGGTCCTGTTCCCATGGCTCTCTCCCTTTCTTCCTCAGATCTTTGCCAGTATTGCTCCCTCCATCTATGGGCATGAAGACATCAAGAGAGGCCTGGCATTGGCTCTTTTTGGAGGGGAGCCCAAAAACCCAGGTGAGCAGCCTCTGCAGGGAATTTAGTAGGAGCCAGGTTCTACGTGTCAGACAAACAGAACTCTGTATTTAAAGCTTGTTAAGAGGTGGCCATGTATGGCTCAGTCATCATAGGGAAAACAAAGCCCATGGCATGGCATCTTAGGCATCATGGTGTCCCTTGCTCTACCACTGCCTGCCTGTCTTTGTAATGAACAAATTTATCTTTGCTTCTCTCTTATTTTTAAAACTTGATCTTTTAAAAAGTTGTTTTGAATTTGTATAGTACATCCTCTTCTTAAATTGTTAAAAGTCACAGAAAAGCCAAAGTCACTGTTCACCACCCTTTTTAATCTTAGTCCTTTCCCTGTAGGTCACTCTTCTGGTTATCGTGGTGTGTACACTCCCAGACCTTTATGTGGCTGTTCATAGACTTAACACGCGTACTTAGAAAACACAGGATTTCACTTAAAAAATGCATGTTTCTCTTTACAGTTTCTGTATGTGTGTGTAAGTGACTAGACATAAAATACCAGTTTAATTTTTCTCACTCAAGTAACACATCTTTTGTATCTTTTGGTATTAGTGCATACTGAGCAAGTTCATCCTTTTAAGTTACTGTGTCATGGTCCATATAGCATAATGTATTTGGTTACCCTTCTAGTTGGAGAACATTTAACTTGCTTCAAGTTTACATTTACAAAGAACATATTTATACATACTTCCTGTGCACCCATTTTTCTGGGTCCATTGCTCAGAAGTGGGATTGCTGATCCTAGGGCATTACAGTCTTTTCTGGAGAGAATATTCCTTTGCCATTAATACTAACCTGAGAAATTGGATATAAGCCCTATACCCCCTGACCTCCCTTTTGTCTCCACTTCCTCTCCCCATCTTGCCTCCTCCAGGAGGTAAGCACAAGGTGCGAGGTGACATCAATGTGCTCTTGTGTGGAGATCCTGGCACAGCCAAGTCTCAGTTCCTCAAATACATTGAGAAAGTGTCTAGCCGTGCCATCTTCACCACTGGCCAGGGGGCTTCAGCTGTGGGCCTCACGGCATATGTCCAGCGGCACCCGGTCAGCCGGGAGTGGACCTTAGAAGCTGGAGCCTTGGTTCTGGCTGACCGTGGAGTATGTCTCATCGATGAGTTTGACAAGGTGAGTCCTGAACCTTGTAGGTGATGGGATTTCAGGTGTGTTGGCTAAGCCCTTAGTGGGGACAAGTATTCATGCGGCATGTTGGGGAAAATCATGCATTTGACTTTTGCAGATGAATGACCAGGACAGAACCAGCATTCATGAAGCAATGGAACAGCAGAGTATCTCCATCTCGAAGGCTGGCATCGTCACCTCCCTACAGGCTCGCTGCACTGTCATTGCTGCTGCCAACCCCATAGGTACACCTGGCATAATAACTGGCAGGGCCCAGGACCTGCCAAAGGGAACAAGACCCAGAGAGACCTTGCCTTTGTGCATCAGGAACCTGTAACACCCCTCGTCCAGCTGCAGATCTGAGTTAGGAATTATGTGACAAAAGGTGTTTCTTTCCTGCATGTCCTGCCAGAGTGGGAAGTGGTACCTCTGGTTTTTTTTTTTTTTTTGAGCCGTATTCTCACAACCACCATGACCATTCTTCTCAGAAGACCTGAGAGAAGAATCTAGGTCATTGTCTAAGTGGAGGTAGAGTTGGTTGTCAATCCCAGCCAGCAAGTGCTTAGAAAGCCCAGGCACCCTCGCCTGTCTGGTTGGCTGTTTCTGCCGGGAGACAGCAGGTGCTGAGTTTTCATCCTCTTCTAGTTCCTCTACCAAAGTTCTCTTCCACTTCAGTCACTGAAGCAACTTTGGGTTGGAGAGAACTTTCTGTGGTTCCAGAAAAGAGGATCTGCAGGAGCATGATCCATGATAGGTTCCTTTGTGTTACAGGGGGCCGCTATGACCCATCACTGACCTTCTCAGAAAATGTGGACCTCACGGAGCCTATTATTTCCCGCTTCGACATCCTGTGTGTGGTGAGGGACACAGTGGACCCAGTCCAGGTACACAACCCCATGTCCCAGTTTCCATGCAGTAAGTTCTGGGAACCTCTTGTGAGGCTTGGGGCCTATGGTGTGCCAGGCACAATGAAAGGGCACTGCATGGACCATTGTGTGTTTTCCATTCTTGTTCTCATGTCCAAAGTCATCCTTGATTTCTCTTTTCTTCGTTGGTGCCCCTTCCTAGCTGCTTACCCAACACAGGCCATACTCTACTTCTAAGTTCTGTGGGTCCTACCACCTGAGTTCACTTGTTGCTTCTCTGCTATAACCTGAGTTTCAACTTCTCTTTCTCTGACCAAAGTGCTGTGGTATCTGGTGGTTAGTCTCCTGGCTTCTATTCTCATGCCCATTTAGACCGCCATTTAGAAGCCAGACTGTCTTTTGAAAGCATAAGTCAGGTTGTGCCTTTCCTTCTTAAGAACCTGCTAGCAGCTTTCCCTGTAACTCAGAGAATCCACCATCATTGCTGTGGCTGCCGGCCCTATGAGATAGATCTCTGCGCTTGCCTCTTCTTCCTTCCCTCACTTCATTCACACCTTAAAGATGCCAGGTCTTTGAACTTGCTCTTTTTCCTTCCTGGAATGCTGTTCTTTGGGATTGTCAAATGACAGAGGTATTCTAGCAGCCTTAGCTGGAGTTTCCTCAGGTCCTAACCCATTGCCTTATTTCTCAGCACATGTTACTTTCTATAATTAATTTTAAAAACTGTGTCTTCTCTACCCTCACTAGGAGGTGTGCTCCATGAGGGCTCAATCACATTTATGAGTGGACCCAGGTACCTGGAGCTGCCTGGCATATAGTAGGTTTGGGATATAAGTATTGAGAGAGAACATTCTTCTGAAACATATCAGCTTATACTTCTTCTAGCTAGCTGACTTCCTCCCAGCCAGGTCACAAAACTCCCCCTTAAACCTACCCTCTTTCATCTTGTTTTAGGATGAGATGCTGGCCCGTTTTGTGGTTGGCAGCCACATCAGACACCACCCTAATAACAAGGAGGAGGAGGGGCTGGGCAGTGCCCTAGAGCCCACCATGCCCAACACATATGGCTTGGAGCCCCTACCGCAGGACGTCCTGAAGAAGTATATCACCTATGCCAAGGAGAAGGTCCACCCAAAGCTCAATCAGATGGACCAGGATAAGGTGGCCAAGATGTACAGCGACCTGAGGAAAGAATCCATGGTGCGGGTCCTGGGAGCAGGATGGCTGGGCAGGGTGGGGTTGGGCGAGACAGGAAACAGGTGGCAGCTTTCTCATCCTTGTAGTTAGTTAATCCAAAAAGTGCTAAAACAAGAAGGCCTTATACAAGAAACTTACCTTACACCTAAAGTGTTTTGTTTTAGATGGCATTTATATGTGTATGCATTTATCTCTGGGGGTATAGGGCCAAAGTCTTTTGATAGCCACTAATTAATTTTAATGTTGACTTTGCATAAATCTCAGCTAAATGAGCAGGTGCTCTGAACTAGTTATGATTCTTTTACGGTGGGATGAGGATTTAAAGGCAGCCTGTAAGCATTTGGAGTGCAGAATTCTTACAGATTGATCTTTCTTACCCACCTAATCAAGACAACAACTTTTTCCTTTTTTTAAATTTTATTTATTTATTTTATTTTTTGGTATGTGCCCCTAGAGGGAACCGAACCCAGAACTCTGGTCCGCAGGCCGACGCTCCAACCGCTGAGCCAAACTGGCCAGGAATTTCCTTTTTTTAAAACCTTTTAACTTCATCAAGTCTTCTCTGAGCATTCAACTTAGTTTTCATAGAAACAACAGCTTATTTTCTCTACTTGGCTCATGACAGTAACAAGGACAACGGGCCACAAGTATAACGAACTCTGGGATGCATATAAATGAACTGCTGGGATCAAAATGTGCAGGTGTGATAGTGGCACGCCATAGCATAGACATCCACTGGGCACTACCAAACTTCAAAAAGGAACAGAAAGTATGAGCTCAGTGGGTGTCTCTGTTTAGCACTTCTGCCATAGAGTATTTAGATGTGCCCTCTGGGTTTGGGCTGTTAGCATTGCCACTGCCATTTTCCTTGCCTCTCTTCTGCCTGAGAAGATAAGTTGTCTTCCTCTCCAGGCGACAGGAAGCATCCCCATCACCGTGCGGCACATCGAGTCCATGATCCGTATGGCAGAGGCCCATGCGCGTATCCACCTGCGGGACTACGTGATAGAGGATGATGTCAACATGGCTATCCGCGTGATGCTGGAAAGCTTCATTGACACACAGAAATTCAGTGTCATGCGCAGCATGCGAAAGGTGGGTGTGAACTGAGGTGGGGCTCCTTTAGAGCTAAGGGTCAGCTTAGCACAGGAGGCTATACATGGACATCTTGAGACACTGGCCTGGACACTGGGCTTTGCTGTGCTACCTGGCAGCAGAAACTCCTTGATCTGGCTGCTCTTGCTGGTAGTGAAGGGAGCATGGCAGAAGTGGGATGACCACATCCTTTAGTGTCTTTGAGTGTCCTGGTAGGGAGGGATGATGATTTTTACTCTTCTCTCATGCAGACCTTTGCCCGCTACCTTTCATTCCGGCGTGATAACAATGAGCTGTTGCTCTTCATACTGAAGCAGCTAGTGGCAGAGCAGGTGACTTACCAACGTAACCGCTTTGGGGCCCAGCAGGACACTATTGAAGTGCCTGAGAAGGACTTGGTGGACAAGGTATGTGTACAGATGGGAGCGGAGGGGCAGGGTTGCTACCTGGGAGCAGTCAGTCATCTTTGGAGGCAAAAGGTCTTTGTTCTGTCAGTGAGTAGGTGGACCTTGGATGAAAGCCATTTATTGTTTATAATGTGCTGAGCACTGTTTCATGCACTTATAATCTTGACAGCAGCCGAAAGAGGTAAGTCCCGTTACTGTCATTTCATCATACAGAGGAGACAGCACAGGGCAACTGAGTAGCTCTCCTGAGCTCATGGGAAGTTGACAGAGGTAAGATGGCAAACCTGTGTCTAGTTCCAGACCCTGACATAGCCAGCCTCTGTCCTGATTGACTTCCCTATAATGGAGATATGAGCCCTGCCTAGCTTGTGGTAAATGGGCCTTAGAAAGCAAACTGAATCCAGGGCTACGTGGACTTAGACATTCTGGAATCCATTCCCAAGGCTCATTTGACCTTTCCTCCTCTTAGGCCCGTCAGATCAACATCCACAACCTCTCTGCCTTTTATGACAGTGAGCTCTTTCGGATGAACAAGTTCAGCCATGACCTGAAGCAGAAGATAATCCTCCAGCAGTTCTGAGCCTCCATAGCAGCTTCCTCATTCTGGCTGGGAAGTCATTCCAGTGTTCACTTCACTCTGTGCTTCAAGGATATAAAACCCAATTGCCGGGGGACACAGAGTGTGGTGGGGCAAAAGCTGGCAACTGAAGCATCTGGCTTCCCCAAGTCTGCGGGGCTTGGGTTGTGGCTGGGACTGTTGCCATTTATTTCTTAGGCTCCCTTCCTGCTTTTCTCACCATCTTGGGTGAACATGCTTTGTCAATGTTTCTTTTTCAACTGCTCGGTAACCCACCATTTACAGGAGGTTTGCTTCCACTTCATCCTGAATCGAATCTAGTGTGTTCAAGATACCCACAGCCTTTTAGGTGACTGAGCATATAAGGGTGTTACAAGAACTATTGCCTTCTTGGCTTGAGTTTTATGTCCTGGCTGCTTTGGCCACTTTGGCTAAAGAGCAAGCTCAAGGTATTGGGAGTGTTTTTCTGGACTCTCCTTCAGGCTTTTCTGAGTGGAGAAATCGAGTGGGCAGAAAAGAGTGCAACCCCTCTACCCTCTGTAGTGACACAGCTTGATTTCCTGCAGGAGGAAGAGTCAGAGGGATTTGTAAGGTAATGAGGACTACTGCTCATACTGCTCACTCTTGCTGTGTTAATCTTTTTTCTCCTCGATACTCATTTCCCCATTTTCTTTTTGTTTGTATATTCAATTTCTGTTTCTGTGGTTTAAATTTTTAATAAAATCTAAATACTGTTAATCTGTTGGTCTCAATTCTGTCTTAATATCATAGTACAGGCTTTCCTGGACTTCCCTTGAAGGCCCTTTCCATCTTCTGCCTTTGGTGTTCTGAAGGAGGTAGGTGAGGCTAGAAGAGCTGTTTTCTTTGTGGATGTGAAGAAAGCTAAAACAGTGTGGCTCTACCTAGGGAATTCAGTCGGCAATTGCTATCTGTATGATCCCTCTGGAATCCATGGGAACCATAGAAGAGATTTGTATACCAGGAGGGACTGGAGGTAACCTGGCCCTGTTTCTGATTGGAGCAATACTTGTTGATGTAAGAAATGTCCAAACCTGCAGAGATTTTTATGAGTTTATTAGAACCAAACTGATAATTGCCAGGAAGCAAAATCTCAATAAATTGAGAAAATACCCTGGAGAAGGACAGATTTGCATTTTATTTTATACATTATAGCCAAAGGAGGAGGAGTAAGGAGGGCTACATGAAATTCATTGGTGGTAGGTTAGGGAGGCAGGAAAAGGCAAAGCTGGGAAGTCTGAGACTGCATAAGAAGTAAAATGAAGAGACAAATACTTCTACATTGGTGGGTATGGGATAGTTAACATTTACCGCACAAAGAGATGGTATTTGGGCAGTAAGATAACGAGGAGTTCCTGGTTAGGTGCTCTAATGGAAGATTGTTAGGTGTCTGGATAAAGGGGATTACTCTGACCCTTTATTGTAGATTATCGTAGACGCAAAGACTGGCTGGCTCAGTTAAGGTAAAAATAGACCTTTGTCAAGGAAGATACAGGCCTAGGACATGACTACCCACCATGACTTGCTTTTATTTATTTATTTATCCACACCCAAGGACATTTTTTTCCATTTTTTGTTCAGATAGAGAGGGAGGGAGAGAGAGAGAAACATCGACGTGAAAGGGACACATCGAGTGGCTGCCACCCACACGACCAACCGGGGCAGGGGACAAATCAACCGAGGTACGCGCCCATAGTGGGAACTGAACCCGGGTCTCTTTGGACTACAGGCCGATGCTCTAGCTGCTAAGACAAACTGGCCAGGGCCCATGACTTGCTTTTAGTTAAGCAGCTTTAATTTCAGACTATCCTATGTGTTACGTGAGGTTTCTGTGTTTCTAAGACCTGCCATGCAGGCCACTCTGAGCTTGTCAGGTTTAGTATATGGTACCTTTTTTGTCAACACTGTTCATCTCAGCATGGCCATCCATTCTCTATCTGGAAATGCCAAGCTCTGATCAGCAGTTCTTTGGATGTATGAATACCTACAGTTTTTAATAACTTTTTTTAAACCTGAGATTTAGTGGAAATGTTTGCTTGTATGATGTCTCTCATCCAAGTTTCCCTTCTGGAACCTTCCAAGGTGAGCCCTTTTTATGAAATCAGTCGATGAAAAAGGGCCATGTGCTAACCTGACAAGCTCAGGGAAGGCCCGCATGGCGACCTTGCAACAAAGACCTAAAAGCAGTTTATGGCAAGTAGTCATGTCCTAAGCCAGCATCTTCCCTGGCAAAGATCATTCTTTACCTTAACCGAGCCTGTCTATTGTCTTTTTGCATCTATAGTAACATATCTTTGGAATGTCAAAGGAATTTTCCTTTTTCCAGACTCCTCAAAGCACAGGTACCACTCTGCAGAGACCATAACTCCCCACATTGTTATTGAGTTGTTAACTATCCTGTACCCACTTATGTAAAAGATGTATGTGTCTGTCATTTTACTTTTTATCCAATCCCAGAGATTTCCCCACTTTGCTTTTTCCCACCTCCCTAATCTCTCACCAATGGATTTCACATAACCAACCCACTTATGGGGGTTGGTTATATATATGTGTGTGTGTGTGTGTGTGTGTGTGTGTGTATGTATATATATGTGCAAAACTACCATTCTCTTGAGCATTATCTCAGTCCATTTTGATTTTGCTTCCTGGCCATTGTTGACAGTTTTGACTTAAATAAAACACATTTTTCACAAGTTTGAATGTTTCTTAACTTTGACAAAGCCATGGAGATATTTGATGTCAGATTCTCTCGTTCAGTTACTTCCACAAATCCTTGAGAGCCTAATAAGCCCCAGGCCCTGATGGGGACAAATCAGGCATGGTCTCTACTCAGTTGGGGGCTGAGTTAGACTTCAGTCAGCAAAGGGAAGGGAGACTGAGGAAGCAATCCAGTACTATGGAACTGAATCCAGAAGAAGTGACTGAGGAAGTTACCCTTGTGAAGGTGGAATCTTCATGAAGACGAAGGAGCCAGCCGCAAGGAAAGAGGTGTGGTTGAAGCAGAGCAAGAGCAAGAGGTGATGACAGGGTTGGGTGGAACCAGACCATGCTGGGCTTGTAGGTTGAAAGGAAAACACTTTCTTCAACACACAGAACACTTCCAGCAGATGTGTGGGTTTTCCATACCAATCAAACAGTTCTACAGTCATAGACTGAGTGTCCTACAGATTAACTCAGGTCCGACACTACCAGGAGTCAGCACAGATTCCACAGGACTGCACCCATTTCAGACACAGTCACAATTAGTGGGTCCCCAGGTCACCCACAACATCTATCAGATTTGGCTACAAATTAGAGGTTCCCATGAACCCCTCCTCCAGTTTGATAATTTGCTATAAAGGCTCACAGAACCTAGGAAAACGATATACTTAACTATTACTGATGTACTTCAAAGGGCATATTAAAGAATACAAATGAACAGCCAGATGAAGAGATACATAGGGTAAGGTCCAGAAGGGCTCCCAGCATAGGAGCTTCTGTCCCAGTGTTAGCAGAATTGTGGGCTATTAGTTCTTTACTTCTCAAAGAAAAGATTTACGAGTCCAGTGGTTTTGAGGGTACATTTATTAAAGCTGGAACAAAGGAAGGGTTTAAGATAGAAGAGGACCCAGAGTGAGCTGCCTTGGACCTTTAGAAATGTGAAGAATAGTTGAGCCTAGGTGTGGCTGCCTTGGCCCTTTAGAAAGAAAGTCACAGAGGCAGAAGAAGTGAGCAGATGAGTTGTGTGGACTCAGGAAACAAGCTACTGAGGCAAAAGAAGTACCATTAGAGAAAGAAAGCAAAGAAAAGCACCTTAGAAAAGAGGTGGGGCAGGCATGCTGGAGAGAGAGAGAGAAAGAGCGCATGCACTGGGGCCTTTGTTGTAAAGGTTTTAAATACATTTTCTAAAGGCAGGAAATTCAGGGTAGTATCTCAACAGAATGAATATTCACCAGCTTTCCAGATGCTGATGCATCAAAATGAGCCTATAGGGTCAGGGTTTTGGTCTCTACTGATTGGTCAGGGCTAAGGTAGGAAGGTCATTGGTCATTGCATCTGGTCCTGATGTTAGCCATGCTTCATCTGTTTTTGCTGCTTTTCTGGGCCTGATGTTGAAATACAATTGAGCCTAGATGTTATCTCTAGTTTAACTAAAACTGTCTCTGTGGTCAACAAACCTGAGGCTTTTTTTTCCTTTTAATCCTCACCCAAGGATATGTTTTCATTGATTTTTAGAGAAAGAGGAAAGGGGAGAGAGCGAGAGAAGCATTGACATGAGAAAGAAACATTGATTGGTTGCCTCCTGACTGAGGATCGAACCTGCAACCTAGGTATGTGCCTTGACTGGGAATTGAATCCGCAACATTTTGGTGCATAGGACGACACTCCAATCAACTGAGCCACCTGGACAGGGCAGACCTGAGGTTTTGTTCCTAAGAGTTTCATTTGAACTAGAATTCCATTGTCCTAAGGGCTTAATGCTTAAGGGGGTGGTTGTACAAGGGAGAGGAGGCAGGTGAGTCAGAGTGCTGTATGAGGTCAGTTTGAATCATCTACCTATCTCAGTTTCCCCACTCCACTTGCCAAGAAATTTTCCTAACTTCTTACTATCCTGCCACACCTAGGGAATTTGAGATGCACCACCCTCCCTGAGCATGGATGTTTTCTTGTTCACCAACCCAGAAGCTCTTCAATGTGATGGCTAGAACTGCTTCTCTTTGGTGAGGCATGTGATGTTAGCTGGTATTGATGATGTTGCTACTCACAACTGCTTTTCCAGGTTTGCATCTGTCAGTTTGGAGCACAGCTGACTCTTTGAGATGGTATATTTTGAAAAGAACTGCTCATAGCAATAAGTTGTTCCGAATACAGATGCATATTTCAATGAATGTCTCCTCAAAGTGGGATATTCATCATTGCTTATGTAACATTTATATAACTAAAGCAGTAGGAGGTTGTTTACCTAGCTTTCAACTCATCATTGCTTTGCAGCTGAATTTCATACTGTAGGTTATCAGGCACATCAGTTGGTTCCACATTAAAGGGTGTAGCAAAGATGTTCAATTCCATTTGTTTACTTTACACATCTTTGAGTCTTTCATTACATGCCTCAACTAGTTTCGCACATTCAGCAGCATATTCACATATCATAGAAGGCTTTTGTCCTTTCAGAGTGGGGAAATGCACCATGTTATTCCTTTAGAGTTACATTTTCCACATTTAGCTTAAAATGATTTCACATTGGTTTTTTTTGTGTGTTTTTTTTTTAATCCTCACTCGAGGATATTTTTCCATTTTTTATACAGATAGAGTAGGAGGGAGAGAGAGGAAGGGAGAGAGAGAGAAACATCAACGTGAAGGGACACATCGAGTGGCTGCCAACCGCACGACCCAACCAGGGCCTGGGACAAACTGCAACCGAAGTACGTGCCCTTAGCGGGAACTGAACCCGGGTCTCTCTGGACCGCAGGCCGACGCTCTAACCGCTGAGCCAAACTGGCCAGGGCAAAATGATTTCACATTTGAAAGCAGGAAGCTGAGAATCAGGTTGGGGCCCTGCAGCTTGATGTTGAGCTCTGAGAGGTCTTTGGTAATGTCTACCATGAACACTAAATCACACAGCCACTTGCCATCAATGAGTTCCCTCACAGGTTTTCTCTTCATCCCCCATGAACTGCTCAGCTTCATCCCACAGCTCGTAAAACCTCATGAGCATACTCCAGCGACTCAGCCACTGCACTTGACAGTGATAAACAAGATCACCATACTCAAAGTCAAGATAATTCAGTAACTCCTTAAACTGGAAGTTGTTAAAGCCTTTTGAGAAAATTTATGCATGACATAAATTTTACTGTTGTTTTTTTTTTCATAGCAGCACTATTTATTTTATTTTATTTTTGTTACAGATGTTTCTTTTTTAAAAAAATTTATTTATTTTTGTTACAGATGTTTCTCCTTTTTCCCCAACTGATTCCACCCTCTCCCTCCCTCCCTGCCCTGTCCCCAGCTCTGTTGTCCATGTCCATTTTTCATGCATACATGCATTTAAGTTCTGTGGTTTATCTCACCCCCACCACCCCGGCTTCTGGGGATTGTCACTCCGTACCCCACTTCCACAACTCTGGGACTACCCCATTCCTCAGACTGTTATGTTCATTATATTCCACAAATAAGTGAGATCATATGATACTTGTCATTCTCTGTTAGGCTTGTTTCACTTAGGATAATACTTTCCAGGTCCCTCCATGTCATCTCAAAGGATAAGAGATCTTTCTTTCTTACAGCTGCATAGCACTCCATTGTGTATATGTACCACTGCTTTTTTATCCATTCGTCAACTGATGGACACTTGGGCTGTTTCCAGATCTTAGCTATTGTGAATAGTGCTGCTATAAACATGGGGGTACATATATTCTTTTTTATTGGTATTTCAGGCTTCTTAGGGTATATTCCTAGAAGTGGGATCACTGGGAAGTTCAATTTTTAATTTTTTGAGGTAACACCATAGTGTTTTCCATAGTGGCTGCACCAGTCTGCATTCCCACCAGCAGTGTACTAGAGTCCCCTTTTCTCCACACCCTCGCCAACACTTGTTGTTTGATGATTTGTTGATGGTGGCCATTCTGACAGGTGTGAGATGATACCTCATTGTTGTTTTAATTTGCATCTCTCTGATGATTAGTGATGTTGAACATTTCTTCATATGTCTCTGGGCCATTTGTATGTCCTGTTTGGAGAGGTGTCTATTCAGCTCCTCTGCCCATTTTTTAATTGGGTTCTTTGTCTTCCTTTTGTTGAGTTGTATGAGCACTCTATATATATTGGAAATTAACCCCTTATCTGATATATCATGGGCAATTATTCTGTCCCATACAGTGGGTTGCCTTTCTATTTTGATGATTGTATCTTTTGCTGTGCAGAAACTTTTTAGTTTGATGTAGTCCCATGTGTTCATTTTCTCCTTTGTTTCTGTTGGCTTAGGTGATATATCAGTGAAAATTCTGCGTATAATGTCTGAAATTTTGTTGCCTACATTTTCTTCTAGGATTTTTATGGATTCATGAGTCACATTTAAGTCTTTTATCCATTTGGAGTTTATTATTGTGTATGGTGTAAGTTGATGGTGTAATATTATCTTTTTGCATGTAGCTGTGCAATTTTTCCAACACCATTTATTAAAGAGGCTGTCTTTACTCCATTGTATGCTCTTGCTGCCTTTATTAAATATTAATTGAGCATATTGCCTAGGGTCCATTACTGGGTTCTCTGTTCTGTTCCACTGGTCTATATGCCTGTTCTTGTGCCAGTACCAGGCTGTTTTGATTACAGTGGCTTTGTAGTATAATCTGAAATTTGGTAATGTGATCCCTCCTACTTTGTTCTTCTTTTTCAAGATTGCTGTGGCTATTTGGGGTCTTTTTGGTTCCATATGAACTTTTGAAGTATTTGTTCTAGTTCTGTGACGTATGTCATTGGTATTTTGATGGGTATTGCATTGAATCTATAGATTGCTTTGGGTAGTATAGACATTTTAATGATGTTGATTCTTCCAATCCATGAAAAAGATATGTGCTTCCACTTTTTTATATCTTCCTTTATTTCTTTTTTCAATGACCTGTAGTGTTCTGCAAATAAGTCTTTTATTTCTTTGGTTAAGTTTATTCCTAGGTATCTTAATTTTTTTACCACAATGGTAAATGGGATTGTTTTCTTAGTTTCTCTTTCTGTGAGTTCATCATTGGTGTATAAGAATGCCGTCGATTTCTTGACGTTAATTTTGTATCCTGCTACTTTGCCAAATTTATTTATTAAGTCTAGTAAATTTTTGGTGGACTCTTTAGGGTTTTCTACGTATAGTATTATGTCATCTGTGAATAATGACAGTTTCACTTCCTCCTTTCCCACTTGGATTCCTTTTATTTTTTCTTCCTGTCTAATTGCTGTGGCTAAGACTTCCAGTACTATGTTAAATTAGAGTGGCGAAAGTGGGCATCCTTGTCCTGTTCTTAAAGAAAATGGTTTTAATTAATGCCCATTGAGTATTATGTTGGCGGAAGGTCTTTCATATATGGCCTTTATTGTGTTGAGATATGATCCCTCTATTTCCAGATTGCTGAGCATTTTTATCAGAAATGAGTGCTGGATTTTGTCAAATGCTTTTTCAGCGACTATTGATATGATCATATGATTTGTATCTTTCATTTTGTTTATGTGGTGTATCACATTTATTGATTTGCGAATATTTTACCAGCCTTGCATCTCTGGGATGAATCCCACTTGGTCATGGTGAATAATTTTTTTGATGTATTTTTGGATTCGATTTGCTAATATATCGTTCAGGATTTTGGCATTTATGTTCATCAGTGATATTGGCCTGCAGTTTTCTTTTTTTGTAGTGTCTTTTTTTGGTTTGGGAATTAGAACTATGCTGGCCTCATAAAACAAGTTTAGAAATCCTTCTTCTTGAATTTTTTGAAATGGTTTGAGGCAAATGGGTACTAGTTCTTCTTTGAATGTTTGGTAAAATTCTTTCATGAATCCTTCTGGGGTGGGGCTTTTGTTTGCTGGGAGAATCTTGATTACAGTCTTGATTACATCTTCAATTTCTTTTGTTGTTATTGGTCTCTTCAAGTTTTCTATCTCTTCACGGGCCAGTTTTTGGAGACTATGCATTTCCAGAAATTTGTCCATTTTGCTTAGATTATCGAATTTGTTGGCATATAATTGTTCATAATATTTGTTAATGATTCTTTGTATTTCTGTGGTATCAGTTATTATTTCTCTTCTTTCATTTCTGATTTTGTATATTTGGGTTCTCTTTGTTTTTGTTTTGTTTTTTTTAAATTCTCACCCAAGGACATTTTTTCATTTTTGTTCAGATAGAGTGAAAGGGAGAGAGAGGAAGAGAGAGAGAGAGAGAGAGAAACATCAATGTGAAAGGGACACTTCGAGTGGCTGCCACCCGCATGACCAACCAGGAACGGGAACAAACTTCACCCAAGGTACATGCCCTTAAGTGGGGACCGAACCCGGGTCTCTCTGGACCACAGCCGATGCTCTAACAGCTGAGCCAAACTGGACAGGGCTCTCTTTGTTTCTTGGTGATTCTAGCTAAGGGTCCATCAGTCTTGTTTATCTTTTCAAAGAACCAGCTCTTTGTTCATTGATTCTTTGAATTGTGTTTTCGATCTCCATGTAATTGATTTCCACTCTGATTTTTACTATTTCCTTCTTTCTACTGGCTCTGGGGTTTTCTTTCTGTTTGCTTTCTAGTTCTTTAGGGTGTGAGGTTAGATAGTCTATTAGAAAATTTTCTAGCTTCTTGAGGTAGACCTGTAGTGCTATGAACTTCCCTTTCAGAACTGCTTTCGCTGCATCTAATAGATTTTGTGTTGTGTGTTCATTTTCGTTGGTTTCCAGGAAGTTTTTAATTTCTTCCTTGATCTCCATGGTAACCCATTCATTGTTCAATAACATGCTATTTAGCCTCTATGTTTTCAAATGTCTTTGCATGTTCTTGTTGCTATTGATTTCTAGTTTCATGCCATTGTGATCTGAGAAGATGCTTGATATGATTTCAACCTTCTTGAACTTGTAGAGACTTAATTTGTGCCCTACATGTGGTCTATCTTTCAGAATGTCCCATGTGCACTTGAGAAGAATGTGAATTCTGCAGTTTTGGGGTGTAATTTTCTGTAGATGTCTATTAAATTCATTTGATCTAGCGTTTTATTTATAGTCTGTGTTTCTTTGTTAATTTTTTGTCTAGAGGATTTATCCAGTGATGTCAGCAGGGTGTTAAGTTCCCCTGCTATGATTGTATTACTGTTGATTTCTTCTTTGATGTTCTCCAAAAGATTTTTAATATATGTTGGTGCTCCTATATTGGGTGCATATATGTTTACCAAGGTTCTATCTTCCTGTTGGATAGATCCTTTCAATATTATGTAGTGGCCTTCTTTGTCTCTAGTTATTGTCTTCATTTTGAAATCTACTTCATCAGATATGAGTACTGTTACCTCAGTTTTTTTTTTTTTTTTGCTTTTCATTTGCTTAAAAGATTTTTTTCCATCCCGTCACTTTCAACCTTTGTGAATTTTTTGTAGTGAGGTGGATCTCTTGTAAACAACATATAGGTGAGTCATGCTTTCTTATCCAGTCACCTACTATGTGTCTTTTTATCAGAGCATTCAAACCATTCACATTTAAGGTGATAATTGATATGTGCTTGTTTATTGCCATATTTGTTTAGTGTGGTTATATTTTTCTTCCTATTTCTTGTACTAATTACAGCAATCCTTTTAGCATATCTTGCAGTGCTTGTTTGGTGTTTATTCCCTTAGCTTTTTTTTTTTTTTTTTGGTCAGGAATGGTCTTTATTTGACCTTCTATTTTGAATGATAGCCTTGCTGGATAAATTCAGATCCTTGTTTTTCATGACCTTGATTACTTCATGCCACTCCCTTCTGGCCTGTAGTGTTTCTGTTGAGACGTCAGCTGAGAGCCTCATGAGGTTTTCTTTGTAGGTAACCTGTTGCTTATCTCTTTCTGCCTCTATGATTATCTGTCTTTAATTTTTGGCATTTTAATTACTATGTGTCTTGGCGTGGGCCTGTTTGGGTTCTTCTTACTTGGGGCTCTCTGTGCTTCTTGAACTTGCATGCCTTCTTCCTTCACCAAGTTAGGAAAGTTTTCTGTCACTATTTCTTCAAATATATTCTCTAACACTTTCCATTTTCTTCCTCTTTGGGAACTCCTATGATGCGAATGTTATTACATTTCTTGTTGTTGCACAGTTTACTTAAGTTATCTTTCTGTTTTTTAATTGTTTTTTCCTTTTGGTTTTCTGATTGGTTGATTTTTTTTCTACCCTGTCTTCTAATCACTGATCTGGTCCTCAGCTTCTTCTACTTTGCTGGTTAGTCTTTCCAATATGTTTTTAATTTCTGCTATGTCATTCTTCATTTCCACTTGGTTGGTTTTCAATGTTTCTATATCTTTATTCATGGTGCTGATGTCCTTACTCATGCTATTGAAGTTTCTCAAAACCATGGCTCTGAACTCTACCTCTGATTATTTGCTTAGCTGCATTTCATTGATCTCATCTTCAGTAGATTTCTCTTGTTGTTTCATTTAGGATTTGTTTCTTTGTTTCACCATTTGGCATGAGATAGTGGGTTTTGGAGCCTGCCAAATTTTCCCTGTGGGTGTTGGTGTTCTGCTGTTTGTGGCTTCCTCTACTGGGTTTGGATGAGCCTGGGTGGGCCCACATTAAACACCACTGTCAAGTCTTACTTTTCTGGGTAGATTTGCAAGCCCAGAGAAAGTTCAGTTATCCTCTAGCTTTATCCTTGAGGCTAGTAGTCTCAGTTACTCACTGCCTTGGAATGTACCCCTGGTGTTTTGCATAAGAGGATTTCCAGAGGGTGTTATAGAGGCTGGTTGTTAATGTGCCTCAATTTGCATTTTTTTGCCTCATCTTGGAAAGGCTGAATCTTTGAGGGGGGAAGTGCTGCTGCTTTTCCCCACATCTTGAGGAAGGAGCACACTGGTCACCGTCCTTTGTGGCCGCATCTCAGCAAAAACTCTGAGTGCTCTCTAAATCCCGGGTGTCCCCACAGTTCCAGCCCATTCTGCCCTCCCTCTGCTATGACCCCCAGGTGAGTGGCTGTGGCTATTTTAGTGTTCTGTCCTGGCTCTCTGCACTGTAGAGCAGGCTTGGTCTTCATTTCCCAAGGGCGCTGCTCACAGCTAAGACTGCTGTTGTCTGTGGGCTTCCAGCCCAACACCCTCTTGCGCCTCCGCCGATCCTACCAATGTTCCTGGTTATATGGTCCTGTCCTGCTGCTGTTTTGTTGCTTTTCTCTGAGGATTTGTCTTTATTTTAGTTGTAATTCTCATTTGGTCCTGGGAGATCATCTGCATAGCTTCTATTCACTCTGTCTCCATTTTCACATCCTCTATGCCTCTGTTATGGGCTGTTGGGTCACACAGGCCTCTCTGGTGCTTCAGCACCCCACAGGCCCAGTGGGTAACTAGATCGTGCAGTCTCTTCTGGGTTGCACAGACCTCTCTGGTGCTTCAGCACCCAGCAGGTTTCAAGGGTAACTGGATGGCACAGTCCCTGCTGGGTAGCACAGGCCTCTCTGGTGCCCTCGCCCCCTGCAGTTCTCATAGGCGGGCAGCTGGGTTGCACCAGTCTCTGGGGCTCTGGCTTCCCACTGCTCTTGTGGACTGCTGGCCACACAGGCCTCTGTGGAGCCCCAGGTCCTGCATCTGGTGGCTAGGGAGTGCTGCTGCCCAGTGGGGCTTAACTCCTTCTCATCTTTTGCTCTAGTTTTTGGGGATGGGTCTCAGATGCTGGTTTTGTGCTTCTGTTGCCTGGGGTTGGATGTCTGCTCCCCAGCCTTTCTTGGGGTATATCTTGACTCTGAGAGTGGTGCTACTATGACGGATGATGCTGGGCTTCCGCAACCAGCACCTTGGGAGCTCTACTATTGTGAACTGGTCTGTGTTGACACAGAGTGTCCACTGGTCTGATGTTTCCAGGTGTGCTGGTGGCTCAGGTTGCTGGGCCCTAGCTGCTCCCACCACTTCCTCCCAGGGAAGACCCAGGATCTTCCAAAATGGTGGGACCTCCCTGTGTTGCAGGGAGAAGCGCCCTGAAGTGCTGCTTACCATGGTAGCCAGCTGCTCCTGTCCACAGCACAGGAACTTTCTGCTCCGTGGCTCTGCACTGCTCAGATTTGGTTGTCCACCTTTACGTCCACTCACACTCTCTCACACACTGGCTCACTCTCTCACACACGCACCCTCCCTCAGGTCCTGCCCACCGCCATCTTCTGGATTCTATCAGATTTTACTGTTGATATCACATTGTTGAGTCAAAATGAGTGTGCACAGAGATTTTCTTGGTGTATGATGCAGTGTCATAATTTTAAATCACTTGAATCAAGACAGACAGTTCAGTTCTTTCTTGACAAATGCAATTAACCCTTTTTGTGAGCCAGCCATAGCTGGAGCTCCATGTGTAGTAAGGCCACTTAACTTTTCAAATGTTAGCTCAAGTTTTTTTCATTGATAAAACAAGTCTCTCAAACAAGTCCTCACTTCTTGTAGTGCCATGCATGGCTTCCAGTGACAGCAGTTTCTCTCACGTGTCAAACCCTGCAGTTATCCTGTGAATGAAAATGGCCAGTTGGACAGTATTTGTTATGTCCATTGTCTCATCACAAGCCAGAGAGAAAAATTGGAAATCTCCTGCAGAATCCTTCAGTGTTTTTCCAATATCTTGTGCTAAATCAGTAATCTTATCTGAGGTGGTTCTCTGAGACAAACTAACACTCTGAAACAATTTTTGTTTGGTGCTCACAACTCCACAGCAACCACCATGCACTCTTTCACAAACTATTTCTTTACATGAGTCCTCAGCTTCTTTGCAATTAGCTCACTCTCTACATAACTTGTCTGAATAATGTTCTCTGTCACAATGAGGCCTAGTGAAAGCAGCTTGTTTTGATTCCAAACTTCACTGAAGAGCATTGATTTTATCCAGATGCATTTGGCCTCCCAATTAATTGCGTTTAGCATGTTTTGAGTTCTAATGCTGATCCAGATTGGCTTTTTTCCATTACTGTTAATGCATTGGCACATACTAGGCACACAGGTTTGCCTTTGACATCAACAAAAATTATTCGTTTACCTCTCTTGGAAAGATCAACACTCTTCATCAACTTTTCTTTGTAGTTGCCATTTGTAGTATGTTACACCACTTAAGTTTTAATAACTATCTAGTATGTGTGTTGCTACAAATATGATTATTTTGCTTTGATCACTGTTCTAATCCTGCATCTTGGATTTGGAACACATCCAATGTTCATATCACCCACTCTTGAGGTCTTTTCTGTGTGCTGTAATTTCCTTAATCTTCATCTGAGATTTAGTTTTTTTGAGGATTGTTGATTGTGGATTAAGGTTGGATTGGCATTATCATCTGTGTCAACAAAAAAGTGGACAACATTGTTGTCAATCATCAGGGGCAAGGTTATCAATTTGAAGAATCATCTCATCACATCTCATCTCATCATCGCCGGATCTCCATAGTTTCGCCACAGTTGTATTAACACTTTTGCCATGTGTACACTCCCAGCCTGCCTGGAACTGACTGTCCTCTGAGTCACCACAATACAGGCAGATGAGCTGTGGATAGTCGATGAGAAGCATACATGTCTGTCTTGTTGTATACTCATATGTGCCCTGTCTATCCTGTAATGGACATTTCTTGCTTGTTCCTCAAAATTTATATTATTATTATCATTCACTTAATGTAAATTTATGTTGCTATGCAAAAAGATCCTAGATTTATTCTAGATTTGGAGTCCCACCTGTGGTTGCCTTGGCAGGGTCAGACCAAATGATTCCATGGGCTGGATGCTTCCCACCCCTGTTTTATGTGCAACTAAGACAAAAACACTAACATTTAGAATAATTAGATACAATCAACCATAAGACATCCCCATTTAGAGATGTTGAAAAATTGTTTTAAATGTGCATCTTAGGTTGAAATGTGGTATTTGTGGTACTGTGGAGGTTGGTGGTGACTTTGATGAACACTTTCAATGCAGTGTAAGTAGAATAAAGGGGAGGTTAGAAAATAGAAATTGTACATGTAAAATCTTGAGAAGTTTTTTCTGAAGTGAAATGGGACAGCTGGCAAGGTACACAGAATCAAGGGAAGGCTTTTTCTTAGGTATTTATTTTAAGATTGAATAATTATATTTTTTATTCATGCAATAAAAGCTTATTAATGGATTAACCTAAAAGATAATTTTGAGTAACAGAGTAAGATACCAAAGATGTATCAAATATATAAAAAATTTAAATATAATGATACCAAATATTGTTTATGTATATGTGTTAGGAATGTTAAATATAAAATGTATTTTTTAATATCGGGTTTATTGAGCTATAATTTACATGAGAGAGAGAGAGAAACATTAATGTGAGAGAGAAACATGGATCAGTTGCCTCCTGCCCACTCTCCAATAGGGTATGTCCCCTGACCAGGAATTGAACCCACCACTTTTTGGTGTATGAAATGATCCTCCAACAAACTGGGCCATTCATTAAAGTATGATTTTAGTCCAACCGGTATGGCTCAGTGCTTGAATGTCAACCCATGCACCAAGAAGTCACTCATTCAATTCCTGGTCAGGACACATGCCCAGGTTGTGGGCCCAATCCCCAGTCGGGGGCATGCAGGAGGCAGCCAATCAATGTTCTCTCTTATCAATATTTTTATCTCTCTCTCTCTCTTTCTTCCTCTCTCTCTAAAATCAATAAAGGAAAATAATTTTTTAAAAAATATATGATTTTAAATGTACAAGTCAATGGTTTAATACAGAGTTTTGCAACCATCCTCACAATCAATTTCAGGACATTTTCATCATCCCTGACCCCAAAACCCATGCCCATCAACAGTCACTTCTCTTTCTGTCTCTGCTTCTCCACTCCCAACCCTAGGCAAACACAAATGTACTTTCTCTATATATAGATTTGCCTATTCTGGTCATTTTGTACAATAAAATAATATAATATTTGATGTTTTATGATGGGCTTTTTTTACTTAGCTTAAATTTTTTAAGGTTCATCCATGTTATATCAAGTTTAGTATTTATTTATTTTTATTGCTAAATAACATTCCATTGTATGGCTATGCCCCATTTTATTTATCCACTCATCAGCTGGTGAGCATGTAGGCAGGTTTTACCTTTATATTAATATGAATAATTCTGCTATGTACATTCCTATAACAAATTGTTGTGTGGACATGTGTTTCTTATTCTCTTAGATATGTACTTAGGAGTACAAGGACCATATGGTGACTCTATGTTAAATCTTTTGAGGACCCAGCAGACTTTTCCAAAGCAGCTGCACCGTTTGGTATTCCTATCATTAGCACATGAGAATTCTGGTTTCTACAGATCCTGTGTAACACTTTTTTTGTTGTTATTGTTTTAATTTTAGCCATCTTAATGTGTGAAGTGGTTTCTCATTGTGGCTGTTTTTTATATTAATTAATTTTTGTTACATCTGTTTCTCCTTTTATTCCCCTAGACATCCTCCTCCCAATCTCACCTCCTCCCCCCAGCATTGTTGTCTATGACCATTGGTTACACATACATGCATATAAGTTCTTAGGTTTACCTCATTCCCCCACCCCCTTCTCTAAGGTTTGTCAGTCTGAACTGTATTCTTTTCTATGTCTCTGGGTCATCAACTTATTTTGTTCATTATAATTCACCAATACCACATGAAATCATGTGGTATTTGTTTTCCTCTGCCTTATTTCACTTAGCAGAATACTCTTCAGGTCCCTCCAAGTCCTCTCAAAGGATAAGACATCTCTCTTTCTCACAGCTGCATAGTGTTCTATTGTGTACATGTACCACAATCTTTTTATCCACTCATCTATTGATAGACACTTGGGCTGTTTCCAGATTTGAGCAATTGTAAATAGTACTGCTACGAACAAAGAAATGCATATAGTCTTTCTAATTGGTGTTTCAGACTTCTTAGGATATATTCCTAGAAGTGGGATCATTAGGCCAAATGGCAGTTCAATTCTTAATTTTTTGAAGAAACACCATACTGTTTCCCATAGTGGCTGCACCAGTCTGCATTTCCACCAGTAGTGTACTAGAGTCCCCCTTTTCCCACACCCTCACCAGCACTTGTTGTTTAATGATTTATTGATGGCAGTCATTCTGGCAGGTGTGAAGTGATACCTCACAGTTTTTCTTTTTATTTTCACCCCAGGACATTTTTCCATATTTTGTTCAAATAGAGTGGGAGGGAGAGAGAGAGAAACATTGACGGGAAGAGGACACATCGAGTGGTTGCCACCCACACGACCCAACCAAAGCCGGGGACAAACTGCAACCTAGGTACGTGCCCTTAGTGGGAACTGAACATGGGTCTTTCTGGACCACATGCCGATGCTCTAACCACTGAGCCAAACTGGCCAGGGCCTCATAGTTGTTTTAACTTGCATCTCTCAGATGATTAGTGACATTGAGGATTTTTTTTATATGTTTCTTGGCAATTTGTACATCCTTTTTGGAGAATTGTCTATTTAGGTCCTCTGCCCATTTTTTAATTGTTGTTTTTGTTTTGTTTTGTTTGTCTTCCTTTTGTTGAGTTGTATGAGCACTTTATATATTTTGGAAATTAATCCCTTATCTGATGTATCATTGGCAATTATGCTCTCTCATATAGTGGGTTCCCTTGCCACTTTGATGGATATTCCTTTTGCTGTGCAGGAGCTTTTAAGTTTGATGTAGTCCCATGTATTAATTTTTTCCTTTGTTTCTCTTGCCTTAGGTTTGTATCATTGAAAAATCTGTTGCATGTGATGTCTAAAATTATGTTGCCTACATTTTCTTCTAGGATTTTTTATGAATTCACGAGTCACATTTAAGTCTTTTATCCATTTTGAGTTAATTCTTGTATATGGTGTAAGTTGGTGGTCTAGCTTTATTTTTTTCATGTAGCTGTCCAATTTTCCCAACACCATTTATTAAAAAGGCTGTCTTCACTCCATTGTATGCTCTTGCCAGCTTTCTTGAATATTAATTGAGCCTAATGTCTTGGGTCAGTTTCTGAATTCTCTGTTCTGATCCACTGATCTATATGCCTGTTCTTGTGCCAGTACCACACTGTTTTGATTACAGTGGCTTTGTGGTATAACCTGATAGCTGGCATTGTGATCCCTCCTACTTTGTTCTTCTTTTTCAAGATTGCTGTGGCTATCCAGGGTCTTTTTTGGTTTCATATAAACTTTTAAAGTATTTGTTTTAATTCCGTAAAATATGTCATTGGTATTTTAGTGGGGATTGCATTGAATCCATAGGTTATTTTGGGTAGTATAGACATTTTAATGATGTTATGTCTTCCAATTCACAAACAAGGTATGTGCTTCCACTTTTTTATATCACCCTCTATTTTTTTTTTTCAGTGTCCTATAGTTTTTTGCAAATAGTTCCTTTACTATTTTGGTTAAGTTTATTCCTAGGTATCTTAATTTATTGTCACAATGGTAAGTGGAATTTTTTTTCTAGTATTTCTTTCTGTCATTTCACTATCACCGTATAAGAATGCCACTGATTTCTTGATGTCAATTTTGTATTCTGCTACCTTGCCAAATATGTTTATTAAATCTAGTAGATTTTTGATGGAGTCTTTAGGGTTTTCTATGTACAATATTATGTCATCTGCAGATAATGACAGTTTTACTTCCTCTTTTCCAATTTAGATCCCTTTTATTTTATTCTTCATGTCTAATTGCTGTGGCTAAGATGTCCAGTACTATGTTAAATAAGAGTGGCAAAATTGGACATCCCTGTCTTGTTTCTGTTCTTAAGAGAAATATTTTTACTTTTTGCCCATTGAGTAATATTGGCTGTAGGTTTTCCATATATGGCCTTTATTGTGTCAAGATATGTTCCCTCTATTCCTATATTGCTGAGAATTTTTATCAAAAATGGGTGCTGAATTTTTTTTAATGCTTTTGCAGCATCTATTGATATGATCATATGGTTTGTATCTTTCATTTTGTTTATGTGGTATATCACATTTACTGACTTGCAAATATTGTACCAGCCTTGCATTCTTGGGATGAATCCCACTTGGTCATGGTGAATAATTTTTTAATGTATTGCTGTATCCTATTTGCTAATATTTTGTTAAAAAATTTTGGCATCTGTGTTCATCAGAAATATTGGCCTGTAGTTTTCTTTCTTTGTAGTTTCTTTATCTGGTTTTGGAATTAGAATTATGCAGGCTTCATAAAGTGAGTTTGAAAGTCTTCTTTCTTCTTGAATTTTCTGGAATACTTTGAGGAGAATGGGTATTAGTTTTTTAATGTTCATTAAAATCACCCCGTGAAGCCATGTGGGCATGGGTTTTTGTTTGCTGGGTGTATCTTGATTACATCTTCAATTTCCTTAGTTGTTATTGGTCTGTTTACGTTTTCTATCTCTTCCTGGTCCAGTTTTGGGAGACTATGTGTTTCTAGAAATTTGTCCATTTAGCCTAGATTGTCCAACTTTTTGGAGTATAATTGTTCTTAATATCTGTTAACAATCCTTTGTATTTCTGTGTACTCAGTTGTTACTTCTCCTCTTCTGTTCTGATTTTGTTTATCTGGATCCTCTCTCTTTGTTTCTTAGTGAGTCTAGCTAATGGTCCATCAATGTTGTTTATCTTTTCAAAGAACTATCTCATTGTTTCATTCATATTTTGAATTGCTTTTCAATTTCTTGTCATTTATTCCAGCTCTGATCTTTATTATTTCTTTCCATCTGCTTGCTCTGGGTTTTTCTTTTGTTTGCTTTCTAGTTCTTTAAGTTGTGAGGTTAGGTAGTCAATTAGAATTTTTTTTTTTTGTTTCTTGAGGTAGGCTTGTAGTGCTATGAACTTCCCTCTCAAAACTACTCTTGCTGCAACCCATATATTTTGTGTTGTCGTGTGTTCATTTTCAATGGTTTCCAGGAAGTTTTAATTTTTTTCCTTGTTCTCTTTGGTAATCCTTTTGTTGTTTAATAACATGCTACTTAGCCTCCATGTGTTTAAATGTTTTTGCTGTAAATGATTTCTAGTTTTATGCCACTGTTATCTGATAAAATGCTTGATATAATTTCAATCTTCTTAAACTTGTACAAACTTAGTTTATGTCTTAACATGTGTTCTATCTTTGA
This sequence comes from Molossus molossus, assembly GCF_014108415.1. Taxonomy (NCBI): domain Eukaryota; kingdom Metazoa; phylum Chordata; class Mammalia; order Chiroptera; family Molossidae; genus Molossus; species Molossus molossus. Next base: position 54,905,135 of record NW_023425399.1, on the reverse strand, counting down.
GAATGTCACTTGAGAAGAATGTAAATTTTGCAGTTTTGGGGTGTAATTCTCTGTAGATATCTATTAAATCTATTTGATTCAGTTCTTCATTTAGAGTCTTTGTTTCCTTGTTAATTTTTTTGTCTAGATGATTTATCCTGTGATGTCAGCGGGGTGTTGAAGTCCCCTGCTATGATTGTATTGCTGTCAATTTCTCCTTTGAAGTCCTCCAGAAGATTTTTAATATATGTTGATGCTCCTATATTGGGTGTGTGTATGTTTACCAAGGTTATATCTTTCTGTTGTATAGATCCTTTCAATATTATGTAGTGTCTTTCTTTGTCTCTAGTTAGGACCTTTGTTTTGAAGTCTAGTTTATCAGATATAAGTATTGCTACCCCAGCTTTTTTTGTTTGTTTTGTTTGTTTGCTTGGTAGATTTTTTTCCATCCCTTCACTTCCAACCTATGTGAGTCTTTTGTTGTGAGGTGGGCCTCTTGTAAACAACATATACATGGGTCATGCTTTCTTATCCAATCATCTACTCTGTGCCTTTTTATTGAAGCAGTCAATCCATTTACATTTAAGGTTATTATTGATATGTAGTTATTTGTTGACATTTTTGTTTGGTGTGGTTATATTTTTCCTACTAATTACAGCAGTCCTTTTAATATTTCTCGTACCGCTGTTTTGCCTCTAATATATTCCCTTAGCCTTTTTTTTTTTTTTTTTTTAAATTTGGTCTGGGAAGCTCTTTATTTGACCTTCTCTTTTGAATGATAGCCTTGCTGAATAGAGTAGTCTTGGATTCAGAGCCTTGTTTTTTCATGACCTTTATTACTTCATGCCATTTTCTTCTGGCCTGTAGTTTTTCTGTTGAAAAGTCAGATGATAGCCTAATGGGGGGTCCTCTGTAGGTAACCTGTTGCTTATCTCTTGCTGCCTTTAGGATTCTCTCTTTGTTTTTAATTTTTGATATTTTAATTACTATGTGTCTTGGTGTGTGCCTGTTTGGGTTCTTTTTACTCAGGGCTCTCTGTGCTTTTTGAACTTGAATGCCTTCTTTCTTTACCAAGTTAGGAAAGTTTTCTGTTACTACTACTTCAAATATATTTTCTAACCCTTGCTCATTTTCTTCCTCTTTGGGGACTCCTATGATGTGAATGTTATTACATTTGCAATTGTCCTACAGTTCTCTTAAGCTGTCTTTCTGTTTTCTAATTGTTTTTTCCTTTTAGTTTTCTGATTGGTTGATTTTGTTCTACCCTGTTTTTTTTTCTTTTTGGGGGGGGGGGGTATATTTCCCTAGCGGGAACCAAACCCGGGACTCTCTGGTCTGCAGGCTGACACTCCAACCACTGAGCCAAAGCGTCCAGGGCTCTACACTGTCTTTTAATTTACTGATCTGGTCCTCAGCTCCCTCTGCTCTGCTGGTTAGTTCTTCCAATGTGTTCTTTATTTCTGCTATATCATTCTTTATTTCCACTTGATTGGTTTTCAATGTTTTGATGTCTTTACTCATGGTGCTGATGTCCTTACTCATGCTGTTGATCTTCCTCAAGATCATGGCTCTGAACTCTATTTCTGATAATTTGCTTAACTGCATTTTATTTATCTCATCTTTGGTAGAGTTCTCTTGTTATTTTATTTGGGATTTTTTTGTTTGTTTCACCATATTGATTATCTCAGTGGGTTTAGGGGCTGTCAAATTTTCCCTGTGGGTATTGGTGTTCTGCTGTTTGTGGTTCCCTCTACTTGGTTCAGATGAGTGTGGGAGAACCCATGTTAAACACTCCTGTCAAGTTTTACTTTCCTGGGTAGATTTGCAAGTCCAGGAAATGTTGCGTTATCCTCTAGCTTTCTGCCTGAAGGCTATTAGTTTTGGTTACTTGGGGTTTTAGCCCTTAGCTGTATACAAAAATTCCTCTGATGTTCATAGTAAAAGAATTTCAAGAGGGTGGGGCAGATGCTGGTTGTTAATGAGCCTCTATTTGCATTCCTTTGGCCCTGCTGGGAGGGGTGGGGGTGACGCTCAAAGGAGGGGCTGTTATTTATTCCCAGGGCTCTGGGAAGGATCAAGGTGGCCACTGTCCTGTGTGGTCACAACTCCACACAAACTCTGAGTGCCCTCAAAGTCCTAGGTGTCCCCACAGAGTTCCAGTCCAGTCCACCCTCCCTCTGCTGAAGCCCATGAGTGGCTGTAGCTTTTTAGTGCTCTGTCCCAGCACTCTGAGCTGTGGAGCAGGCTTGGGATTTTAACCTTGAGGGCACTGCCAACAGCTAAAACTGCTGCTGTTCATGGGCTCCCAGCCCCCTCTCACACCACCAAAGATCCTACCAGGCTCATTCAGTGTCCCTGGTTAAATGGTCCTCTTGAGCTGCTTTTCTGTTGCTTTTCCCAATAATTTGTTTTTATTTTAGTTGTAATTCCAGTTTGGTCCTGGAAGATCATTTGCGTAGCTTCCATTCACTCTTCCGCCATTTTTCTCTCACTCACATTGATGCTTCACTCTCACTCTTCCTCCCTCTCTTCCTCTTGCTCTATGCAAAAATGTCCTCTGATGAGGATTAAAAAAAAAAGACTTGAGAAGTATTCCTAGCTCTTTTTTTTTTTTTGGAAGAATTTGGTATTGCTTCTTCTTTAGATATTTGGTTATTTTATGCAGGTATGTATGTATGTATTTATTTATTTATTGTTGATGTTATTACAGATGTCCCCTATTTTACCCCCAATTAGCCCTCCTCCACCCAAATTTCACCCACCCCAGGTCCTCACCACATTACTGTCTGTATTCATGGGCAAAGCATATATATGCACATAAGTTCTTTAATTAATCTCTTTCTCATGGCCCCCATTTTATCTTTTTCTCTGAGATCTCCCAATCTGTTCCATTCATCTATGTCTCTGAACCTATTTTGTTTGTCAGTTTATTTTATTCATGAAATTCCACAAATAACTGAGATCATGTGATATTTGTCTTGCTCTGTCTGGCTTATTTCACTTAGCATAATAATCTTCATGTCCATCCATGCTGTTGTAAAGGGTAAGAGATACTACTTTTATACAGCCACATAATATTTCATTTGTAAATATACCACAGTTTTTTATCCACCCATCTACTGACGGGCACTCAGGCTGTTTCCAGATCTTAGCTGTTGTAAATAGCACTGCTATAAACATAAAGGTCCATATATTCTTTTTGATGGGTGTTTCAGGATTCTTAGGATAAATTCCCAGAAGTAGAATTGCTGGGTTAAATGGCAGTTCCATTTTTAATTTCTTGAGGAAACTCCATGCTATCTTCCACAGTGGCTGCAGCAGTCTGCATTCACACCAGCAATGAACTAGGGTTTTCTTTTCTTCACTTCCTCTCCAGTACTTGTTGTTTGTTGATTTATTGATGGTAGCCATTCTGGCAGGTGTGAGGTGATACCTCATTAAAGTTACAATTTTCATCTCTCTGATGATTAGTCATGTTGAGCATCCTTTCATATGTCTATTGGCCATTATGTCCTCTTTGGAGGAGTGTTTATTTAAGACCTTTTCCCATTTTTGTTTGTTTGTTTTTATTGGATTATTTGTCTTCCTTTTCTTGAGTTGTATGAGTTCTTTTTTTGGCAGTTTTTTTATTTTTATTTATTTTTTAATTTTATTTTTGTTACAGATGTTTCTCCTTTTCTACCCCATTGGCACTCCCCTCCCCATTCCCCCCGCACCGTCCCCAGCTTTGTTGTCCATTATTCATGCATACATGCACGTAAGTTCTGTGGTTTATCTCTTCCCACTCCACCACCTCCTCATCTGAGGGTTATCAATCTGTACCCTATTTCCACGTGTCTGGGTCTACCATATTCCTCAGACTGTTATATTCATTATATTTTGTATATAAGTGAGATCATGTGGTATTTGTCTTTTTCTGCTTGGCTTGTTTTACTTAAGATAATACTTTCTAGGTCCCTCCACGTTGCTTCAAAGGATAAGAGATCATTCTTTCTTACAGCTGCATAGTACTCCATTGTGTATATGTACCACGGCTTTTTCATCCATTCGTCAACTGATGGACACTTGGGCTGTTTCCAGATCTTAGCGATTGTAAATAGTGCTGCTGTGAAAAAGGGGGTACATATATTCTTTCTGATTGGTGTTTCAGGCTTCTTAGGGTATATTCCTAGAAGTGGGATCACTGAGTCTAATGGAAGTTCAATGTTTAATTTTTTGAAGAACACCATATTGTTTTCCATAGTGGCTGCATTCCCACCAGCAGTGTACTAGAGTCCCCTTTTCTCCACACCCTCGCCAATACTTGTTGTTTGAGGATTTGTTGATGGTGGCCATTCTGACAGGTGTGAGGTGATACCTCATTGTTGTTTTAATTTGCATCTCTCTGATGATTAGTAATGTTGAGCATTTATTCTTCTTTCTCTTGGCCATTTGTATGTCTTGTTTGGAGAGGTGTCTATTCAGCTCCTCTGGCCGTATTTTAATTGCGTTCTTTGTCTTCGTTTTGTTGAGTTGTATGAGTTCTGGATATATTTTGGAAATTAACCACTTATCTAATGTACCATTGGCAATGATGTTCTCCCATACAGAAGTTGCCTTTCCATTTTGATGATTGTTTCTTTTGCTGTACAGAAGTTTTTAGTTTGATGTAGTCCCATTTGTTCATTTTTTCCTTTGTTTCTGTTGCCTTAGGTGATGTATCAGTGAAAATTCTGCTGCATATGATGTCTGAAATTTTGATGCCTACATTTTCTCCTAGAATTTTTATGGATTCACGGGTCACATTTGTCTTTTATCCATTTTGAGTTTATTTTTTTGTATGGTGTAAGTTGATGTTCTAGTTTCATTTTTTTTTGTTGTTGTTGTTGTTTTTTGCATGTAGCTGTCCAATTTTCCCAACACTATTTATTAAAGAGGCTGTCTTTACTCCACTGTATGCTCTTGCCAGCTTTGTCAAATATTAATCAAACATATTGCCTAGGGTCCATTACTGGGTTCTCTGTTCTGTTCCACTGGTCTATATGCCTGTTCTTATGTCAGTACCAGGCTGTTTTGATTACAGTCATTTTGTAGTATAACCTGATATCTAATATTGTGAACCCACCTACTTTGTCCTTCTTTTTAAAAATTGCTGTGGCTATTTGGGTACTTTTTGGTTCCATATGAACTTTTGAAGTATTTGTTCTAGTTCTGTGAAGTATGTCATTGGTATTTTGATGGGTATTGCATTGAATCTATAGATTGCTTTGGGTAGTATGGACATTTTAATCATGTTAATTCTTCCAATCCATGAACAAGATATGTGCTTCCATATTTTTATATCTTCCTCTATTTCTTTTTTCAATGTTCTGTAGTTTTCTGCAAATAGGTCCTTTACTTCTTTGGTTAAGTTTATTTCTAGGTATCTTAATTTTATTGCCGCAATGGTAAATGGGATTGTTTTTTCAGTTTCTCTTTCTGTGCGTTCATTATTGGTGTATACAAAAGCTGTCAATTTCTTCACATTAATTTTGTATCCTGCTACTTTGCCAAATGCATTTATTAAGTCTAGGAGTTTTTTGATGGAGTGTTTAGGGTTTTCTATGTATAATATTATGTCATCTGCAAATAATAAAAGTTTCACTTCCTCCTTTCAAATTTGGATCCCTTTATTTTTTTCTGCTTGTCTGATTGCTATGGTTAAGACTTCCAGTACTATGTTAAATAAGAGTGGCAAAAGTGGACATCCCTGTCTTGTTCCTGTTCTTAAGTGAAATGTTTTAGTTTCTGCCCATTGAGTATGATGTTGGCTGTAGGTCTTCCATATATGGCCTTTATTATGTCAAGATATGTTTCCCTGTTCCCACATTGCTGAGCATTTTTATCAGAAATGGATGCTGGATTTTGTCGAATGCTTTTTCAACATCTGTTGATATAATCATGTGGGTTTTATTCTTCATTTTGTTTTTGAGCTGTATCACATTTATTGATTTGCGAATATTGTACCAGCCTTGCATCCCTGGAATGAATCCTACTGGTCATGGTGAATAATATTTTGATGTATTGTTGGATCCGATTTGCTGGTATTTTTTCAGGATGTTGGCGCCTCTGTTTATCAGATATATTGGCCTGTTATTTTCTTTCTTTGTAATGTCTTTTTCTGGTTTTGGAATTAGAATTATGCTGGCTTCATAAAACAAGTTTGGAAGTCTGCCTCTTTCATGAATCTTTTGAAATTGTTTGAAGACAATGGGTATTCTTTTTTGAATGTTCGGTAAAACTCCCCCGTGAAGCCATCTAGGCCTGGACTTTTGTTTGCTGGGAGAGTCTTGATTACATCTTCAATTTCTTCTGTTGTTATTGGTCTGTTCAAGTTTTCTATCTCTTCCGGGTCCAGTTTTGGGAGACGGTGTGTTTCTAGAAATTTGTCCATTTTGCTTAGATTGTTGAATTTGTTGCCATATACTTGTTCATAATAGCTGTTAACAATCTTTTATTTCTGTGGTGTCGGTTGTTACTTCTCCTCTTTGATTTCTAATTTTGTGTGTTTGGGTTCTCTCTCTTTGTTTCTTGGTGAGTCTAGCTAAGGGTCCACCAATCTTGTTTATCTTCTTGAAAAACCAGCTCTTTGTTTCATTGATCCTTTGAATTGTTTTTGTTTCTTTTTTTGGTCTCTATGTCATTTATTTCTGCTCTGATCTTTACTATTTCCTTCCTTCTCCTTGTGCTGGAGTTTTCCTTTTGTTTGATTTCTAATTCTTTAAGCTGTGAGGTTAGACAGTCTATTCGAAATTTTTCTTGTTTCTTGAGGTAGGCCTGTAGTGCGATGAAGTTCCCTCTCAGAACTGCTTTTGCTGCATCCCATAGATTTTGTGTTGTGTGTTCATTTTCATTGGTTTCCAAGAAGTTTGAATTTCTTCCTTGATTTTCTCAGAAACCCATTCATTGTTCAATAACATGCTATTTAGCCTCCATGTGTTCAAATGTCTTTTCATTTCTTGTTGCAATTGATTTCTAGTTTCATGCCATTGTGATCTGAGAAGATGCTTGATACGATTTCAATCTTTTTGAACTTGTAGAGATTTAGTTTGTGTCCTATCATGTGGTCTATCTTTCAGAATGTCCCATATGCACTTGAGAAGAATGTGAATTCTGTAATTTTGGAGTGTAATTCTCTGTAGGTATCTATTAAATCCATTTGGTCTAGTTCTTCATTTAGAGTCTCTATTTCCTTGCTAATTTTTTGTCTAGAGGATCTATCCAGTGTTGTCAATAGGGTGTTGAAGTCCCCTACTATGATTGTATTGTTGTCGATTTCTCCTTTGATGTCCTCCAGAAGATTTTTAGTATATTTTGGTGCTCCTATATTGGGTGCATATATGTTTATCAAGGTTATATCTTCCTGTTGGATAGATCCTTTCAATATTATGTAGTGGCCTTCTTTTTCTCTAGTTATGGCCTTCATATTGAAGTCTATTTTATTAGATATGAGTATTGCTACCCCAGTTTTTTTTTCTTTTTTGTTTGCTTGGAAAATTTTTTTCCATCCTTTCACTTTTAACCTGTGTGAGTCCTTTGTTGTGAGGTGGGTCTCTTGTAAACAACATATAGACAAGTCATGCTTTCTTATCCAATCAGCTACTCTATGTCTTGTTATCTGAGCATTCAATCCATTTACATTTAAGGTGATTATTGATATGTAATTATTTATTGCCATTTTTGTTCAGTGTGGTTACCACACCCAGCAATGAAGGGCTGAGAAAGGGGTGACTTTGGGGCTTTCCCAGCTATAATATGGCTAGGTCAACAACCTGTACACAAATATTTGCCCTATCAGGTTTTTAAAGAATTCAGGCAGTCCTGGCCAGTTTTGCTCAGTGGTTAGAGCATCAGCCTGTGGTCAGAGAGGCCTGGATTTGGTTCCCACTAGGGGCACATACCTTGGTTGCAGTTTGTCCCTGGCCCTGGTTGGGTCATGTGGAAGGCAGCCACTCGATGTGTTCCTTTCATGTCAATGTTTCTCTCTCTCTTCCTCTCTCTCCCTCCCACTCTGACTGAACAGAAAATACAAAAATGTCCTCTGGTGAACATAAAAAAAAAAAAGGATTCAGGCAAAGCATAAAGGAGAATGGTTTGCAAAGTTCCTTTACTATAGGAATGTTAGAGAAAATAGCTGGTAGTTATCTGATGACTTCCTGGGATTGGGCAGTACTAGTAAAAACAGTGTTGACGCTGGCCCAATTTGCCATGTGGAAGTTCAAACAAAGGGTTGGAGACCTCTGAGCATCCACAGCAGGAAGTACCGGCCTGGATCTTATTACCATCACAGAATTAATCATTAAAGAGTCTGATGATGTTTGTTTAGTTTCCACAGGAGTGTATGGCCCCTTGTTGGAGGGGAAAGTAGGTATAGTTATTGGAAGATCTAATTTAACAATAAAAGAATTACAGGTGACTTCCGGTCAAGATGGCGGGGTAGGTAAACGCAGTATCGTGTCCTCCCACAACCACATCAAAGTTACAACTAAACTACAGAACAACCATCATTCAAAACTGCCTGAAATCGAGCTGAATGGAAGCCCTACAACTACAGAATTAAAGCAGCAGCCACATCCAGACTGGTAGGAGGGGCGGAGGCACTGCGGGCTGGTCCCACACCCCTGTGTGGCGGATAAAAATCAGGAGGATACCTTGGCTGGGAAGGTCCTCCCTGAGGATTGAGGGGTCACCATCCCACACCAGGTGCCCCGCTCAGGGTTCCAGTGCCAGGAAGAGAAGTCCCCATAACTTCTGGTTGGAAAAACCAGCGGGAACTGAGGCTCAGGGAAGCTGAAGCGGCTGGAGCCCCAGGCAGCTCGTTAAAGGGCCCGCACATAAACTTATCAGACTCTCTCCCTCTAAGCTTGGAGGGGAGGCAGCTCGAGAGGCGCCAGAGACATACAGGAAAAAACTGAGCTGTTTGGTACTGGAGCGAAGGCTGGAGAGGGGGCTTTCTCTGGGACAAACGTGCTGTCAGAGGCCTTTGTTCCTTTGGTGAGTCCTTCCTTGGGGCAGCAGACAGAAGCCATATCCGGGACTCCAGAAACCTGGTTCACACTGGTAGCCCCACCCTGGTAACTCCTTGCGGCCCCGCCCCACCCCACGCAACTTTCAGGCCCACCCAAGCTGTTGCCACTAGCTTAACCATAGGATTGGCCTGTCTTGGATCCTGCTTCAGGTTTTTCCTAAATTCTTTCAAACAAGCAGCATCTGGTCTCAGCTAGCCCCATACCTCTCCTTAAGTAATACACTGAAACAAACACAGGGAGGCAGCCAAAATGAGGAGACAAAGAAACAGGTCCCAAATGAAAGAAAAGAAAAAAACCCCAAGAAAATAACTAAGCAAAATGGAGATAAGCAACCTAACAGATGCTGAGTTCAAAACACTGCTTATAAGGATGCTCAATGAACTTAGTGAGAACCTCAGTGAACTTAGTGAGGGCCTCAAGAGCATAAAAAAGGACCAGTCAGAAATCATAGATGCACAGTTAGAATTGAAGGAGGCATTAACTAAAATAAAGAATAATTTACACAGCTTCAATAGTAGAGTATGTAAATCCGAGGAGCAAACCATCAATTTGGAATATAAGGAAGCAAAAAATGCCCAATCAGAACAGCAAAAAAGAAAAAAGAATCCAAAAAAAATGAGGATAGTGTATGTAAGGAGCCTCTGGGACAACTTCAAGCATGCCAACATTCACATCTCGGGGGTGCCAGAAGGAGAAGAGTGAGAACAAGAAATCGAAAACCTGTTTGAAACAATAATGGCAGAAAACTTTCCTAACTTGGTGAAGGAAACAGACATACAAGTCCAGGAAGCACAGAGAGTCCCAAACAAGATGAACCCCAAGAGGCCCACACCAAGACACATCATCATCAAAATGCAAAAGGTTCAAGACAAAGAGAGAATCTTAAAAGCAGCAAGAGAAAGGCAGCTAGTTACCTACAAGGGAGTTCCCATAAGGCTGTCAGTTGATTTCTCAAAAGAAACTTGCAGGCTAGAAGGGAGTAACAAGAAATATTCAGAGTGATGAAAAGCAAGAACCTACAACCAAGATTACTCTATCCTGCAAAGCTGTCATTTAGAATCAATGGCCATATAAAGAGTTCCCCAGACAAGAAAACGTTAAAGGAGTTCATCACCACCAAACTGTTATTATATGAAATGATGAAGGGTCTTTTTGAAGAAAAAAGATAAAATATATGAACAAACAAAATGGCAATAAATACATATCTATCAACAATGGAATCTACAAACAAAATGAACAGGCAGAACAGAAACATTCTCATAGATACAGAGAACATTTTGTTGGTTGCCAGTTGGGAGGGGGGTTGGGGGAATGGGTGAAAAAGGTGAAGAGATTAAGAAGTACAAATTCATCGCTAGACTGACAAACCTCAAAGTGAAAGGGTTGGGGGGGTGGGAAGAGATAAACCAAAGAACTTATATGCATAACCAATGGACACAGACAATAGTGTGGGAAAAGGCAGGAGGGCGGTGGGAGTGGGGAGGAGGGGGTCAATGGGGGAAAAATATAATACATTTACATTCAACAATAAAGATTAAAAAAAATTACAGGTGATGCCAGGGGTAATTGACTCAGATTTTCAAAGATAAATTAAAGTAATGCTTAAGGTTGTGGGCTTTCATGTATTAACACTAGGAACCTGAATAGCTCAACTTCTTTTGTTACCTTACTGGGTTCCTGAAGCGAACTCCACAATTAAAGGGAATGCAGGGTTTGGGAGCACTGGTCAGTGTGATGTTTTCTGGACTGCAGCTATTAATAGCCAAAAGCCCCTGCTCTCCATGAATATACAAGAGCAACTATTTTCAGGATTAGTGGATACAGGAGCAGACATTTCTATTATAACAACATGGGAATTGCTCAAAGCCCTGGTGTCCTTATTAACTACAGGAGGGGGAGGAACTAAAACTTCTCAACAAAGTATTCACTCCCTTTTCTGTACAGGTCCAGATGGACAAAAAGATGGATTCAACCTTATGTCGTGGACTCTCCCCTAAATTTGTGGGGAAGGGATCTTCTGTCTCAATAAGAAGAAATGGTTTAATCAAAACAGCCTGGTACTGGCACAAGAACAAGTATATAGACCAGTGGAACAGAATAGAGAACCCAGAAATGGACCCAAGGCAATATGCTGAATTAATATTTGACAAAGGTGGCAAAAGCATACAGTGGAGTAAGGACAGCCTCTTTAATAAATGGTGCTGGGAAAATTGGACATCTACTTGCAGAAAAATGAAACTAGACCATCAACTTACACCCTACACTAGAATAAACTCAAAATGGATAAAAGACTTAAATGTAACTCATGAATCCATAAAAATCCTAGAAGAGACTGTAGACAACAAAATTTCAGACATCATACGCAGCAGAATTTTTACTGACACATCACCTAAGGCAATAGAAACAACGGAGAAAATGAACACATGGGACTACATCAAACTAAAAAGCTTCTGCACAGCGAAAGATATAATCATCAAAACGGAAAGGCTACCCACTGTATGGGAGAGCATAATTGCCAATGATATATCAGATAAGGGGTTAATTTCCAATACATAGAGAGTGCTCATAGAACTCCACAAAAGGAAGACAAAGAATCCAATTAAAAAATGGGCAGAGGAACTAAATAGACACCTCTCCAAACAGGACATACAAATGGCTAAGAAACATATTAAGAAATGCTCATCATCACTAATCATCAGAGAGATGCAAATCAAAACAACAATGAGGTATCACCTCACACCTGTCAGAATGGCCACTGTCAACAAATCATCAAACAACAAGTGTTGGCGAGGGTGTGGAGAAAAGGGGACTCTAATGCACTGCTGGTGGGAATGCAGACTGGTGCAGCCACTATGGAAAACAATATGGTGTCACCTCAAAAAATTAAAAATTGATCTTCCATTTGACCCAGTGATCCCACTTCTAGGAATATACCCTAAGAAGCATAAAACACCAATAAGAAAGAATATATGTACCCCCATCTTTGTAGCAGCACTATTTACAATCGCTAAGATCTGGAAACAGCCCAAGTGTCCATCAGTAGACGAATGGATCAAAAAGCTGTGGTACATATACACAATGGAGTACTACGCAGCGGTAAGAAAGAAAGATCTCTTATCCTTTGAAACTACATGGAGGGACCTTGAAAGTATCATCCTAAGTGAAACAAGCCAAACAGAGAAAGACAAGTTTCATATGATCTCATTTATTTGTGGAATATAATGAACATAACAGTTTGAGGAATGGGGCAGTCCCAGAGATGCAGAAGCGGGGTACAGACTTACAATCCCCTAAGGAGTGGGGAGGTGGGGGAGGGATGAACCACAGAACTTATACGCATGTATGCATGAACAGTGGACATGGACAACAATCTGGGGAAGGGGCAGGGAGGGAGGGAGAGGGGGGGAATCAGTGGGGAAAAAAGGAGAAACATCTGTAACAAAAATTAATCAAAAATAAATAAATAAATAAATAAAGAAGAAGAAATGGTTATTGAAACTCAGCCTTTTGGCTACGGATCACTGGTAAAATTCCCCTCCTTTCATTGGTCTGGAAAACAACGGAGCCAGTATGGGTTGATCAGTGGCCCTTAAAAGGGGAAACATTGTTACATGCAAACAGTTTCGTGAAAGAGCAATTAGAAGCAGGTTGTATAGAACCTTCTGTCAGTCCCTGGAACACTTGTATCTTTGTAATTCCAAAAAAAGGTGGTAAATGGAAATTACTACATAATGTGAGGGCAATCAACGCTATTATAAAACCCATGGGAGCATTATAACCTGGGTTTCCCAATCCTACAATGATTCCTAAAAATTGGCATGTAATTGTTATAGATCTTAAAGATTATTTTTTCACTATCCCTTTGTTTCTTACAGATAGAGAGAACTCTTTTTTTTCCTGTTCCCTTCATTAACAATAGTAAACCTATGCAATGGTTTCAATGGGAGGTACTACCCCAAGGAATAATAAATAGTCTGACAATTTGTCAATATTATGTGCATCATGATATTTAGCCAGTAAGGAAACTATTTCCTGCTGTTTATCTTTACCATTATATGGATGATATTTTATTAGTTGCCTGTACCCCAAAAGAATTAAATCAGGCCTATGGATTGCTTCAGGAGACTTTAAAAGAGGCAGGATTAAAAATTGCTCCAGACAAGGTACAGCAATTAGAACCTTAGCATTGCTTAGGATGGATAATAGGGACAAGAACTATTCACCCCCAGAAACTTATCATTCCAGTCAAAATGACAACTTTAAATGAAGTACAAAAATTACTGGAAGCCATCAATTGGCTTCAACCTATGCTTGGTATCACTACTTGGTCCCTCATTTATTTAATACTCTCAAAGGTGATCCAGCACTAAATTCACCTAGAACTCTATAGAGGCACAACAGGAACTTAAAAAAATAACTACTCAAATATAAACCAGACAATCTCATCGTCGGTCATTAAAAGACTCTATTAGACTATTTGTTTATCCCACTGCACCATACCCTACATCATTCAACAAAAGGCTTCTGCCACAGGGCCCAAGCCTTTAGTCTGGTACAAAGATCCACAGCAAGGGCCTGAATGGCAAGGTCCTGCAGAGTTACTGACTTATGGGGTGGGGTATGCTTGTTTTTTGTCTCCTACAGGTCCCAAGTGTCTTGCGACACAGTGGATAAAACCTTACCATGAACAGGAAGGACCTGCCCTTCAATCTGACTCCCCAAATGACAGTTGACTGTGGACACTGATTATAAAACTCGCACTTAGTCCCAGACTCAGTCCCAGGGCCCCTCTCAAACCCTTTCTAGGGTTACCTGGGGAAGCCTTAAGCAGTTGCAACAATGTTCTGAAAAAATGCTAACTAGAATGGGGGCTTCTCTTACCCCAGAGAATATTTTTTGGCTTACTTGTCTATGATCTCCACTCAATCTAGGGTAGGTGTTATATGCTGCTTACCTATATTACTGAACCCTGTAGCAGATACAACATTTGGAGGCCCCAGCAAGATTCCCTGGTGTTTTGCTACACTAAGGGTTAGATGCCTAGGATGGACAGCCTTTCCTGATCTGGCTGCCAGACCCCTATAGATCTGAGGGGAGGCACCCCGAGTTCCAGGATTTCAAAGATCCTACTTGGGTTCCTGATGAGTGGCGAGGAGATGCAAGATATCCCCAAAAAGATTAAAGGAGACCTGGTAAAGCCTCCAGAGGTGAGTTCTGGGTGACCGGTCTATCTGGATGAGAGTGAGAGGGCCAAATGTGGCACAGTCTCTCCTCTTCTGGGATGAACCTTAGATGTTAGGTGGGGTGCAAATCTGGCAAATTCTGGTTCAAATCTGGCAAATTCTATTCATTCAGACCCACCACTTGGGCAGAAAGGGAGACTGATTACCTCCCAAGTGGCATAGGCACCACTCAGGATAGGAAATTTCTGGAATGAAATTCAAATGGTGTGTGAGTGTGACTGTGTGAACTTAATTATGTGTGAGTGACCATGCTCCATGGCACTTGTTGCAGAGCCTGTGTGAGTCCATACCTGTGTGGGGAGTGGACAGGTGGATGAAGCAAAAGTTTCTGTCTTGTATGTCTTCCTTGTTTTTGTCCTCATCTGCCTCCCTAATGTGTCTCCCTCAACTTTGTTACAGTTAGTCTAATCATAGATAGTAACCCTAGTGACCAGAAGACCTCATTGAGTTGAATTTTGAAACATTCTCCCCCCAACCTTGGGACTTCTTCTTTTTTTTTTTTAATGTTGATTTTTTTTTTATTAATTAATTTTTGTTACAGATGTTTCTCCTTTTCCCCCCACTGATTCCCTCCTCCCCCTCCCTCCCTGCCCTTTCCCCAGATTGTTGTCCATGTCCACTGTTCATGCATACATGCATATAAGTTCTGTGGTTTATCTCTCCCCCATCACCCCCCCTCTTTAGGGGATTGTCAGTCTGTACCCCACTTCTGCATCTCTGGGACTACCCCATTCCTCAGACTGTTAATACTACTCAGCTGTAAGAAATAAAGATCTCTTATCCTTTGAGACTACATGGAGGGACCTTGAAAGTATCATCCTAAGTGAAACAAGCCAAACAGAGAAAGACAAGTTTCATATGATCTCACTTATTTATGGAATATAATGAATTTTGAAACATTCTTAGAGAAGGATTTGAGGAAGGTTTTGATTAGGGCACATAAACTGATAGTGGGCCCCAAAATAGACCCCAAGAGAAACCTGGGCAAAGATAGAGCAGTGCCTGTGAGGCAGACTTACAGCTAAAGGCTCAAACAAGTTTTCTGGCCCAAACATTTACTCTTTGGGCTCTAATTTGAGATTGCCTTGATCCTGTTCAGGAGGCTAATAAGGTGAGAAAGCAAGGTATAGTGGAAGACTTGAGGAAAGTCAAAAAAGGCTGAGTCCTTGCTAACTCCCCCACCATCTTCACTAAAGTTATGATTAATATTTGTGCTTTGTAGGCCTGGAAAGAGCTCCCCCAAAAAGGAAAAAATTTGCTAGATCTTACATCCATCAAACAAGGACCTGAAGAGCCATATCTAGATTTTGTAGCTTGGATGCTAAAGGCAGTTGACAGAATAATTTATGTTTCAGGGGCCATCCCTTCTTGTGGGCCACTCTGTGCATCCTGCATGACACCATGCTTTGGGACTGGGGTTGGTGTGGAGAGCCCCTCATCTTGGGAAATAGGGGCAGTGGGTGGGCAGACACACAGGCACTCACTCAGAGGTCACAGGGCTCCCTGGGGAGAGTGTCAGGCCATGGAATGGGCATGTTCCTTGAGTGCCAGCCTGCGCAGCTCATCTGTCTGCTGTCCCAGGTTTGGCAGCAGCTAGTTTCCAACAGGCTTCTCTGAACTTTGGGGAGTTGAAAATAAGAATCCCAGGAGTGGGCGCAAAGTGCTCTTGGAGAGTTGAAGAAACACTCTGTCCTGAGTAAACTTGCATGCTAGGACAATGCTCCCCTTTCCTGCGTTCACTTGTAAAACTGGGGTCAGAGGATATTCTTCCATCCCTCTGCCCATGGTGGGACCCAAATATTGCCATGGGGAGGGCTTCCTTCGACACTTTTCACCATGTTCTCCTATTACACCTATTGTCCCAATTGGCTGAAATAGCAAAGGTGGTAATAGCAGCCTTAAGGGAAACAGGGCCCTCAGGGAAGGATCACCCTAAGAAGGGTCAGGATGACAGGCCTAGGTCCCGATTAGAGATAGAAAAGACTAGGACTAAGTCAGGTGTAGACAATACTGGTGCAGCAGACTCAGTCCTGACTGAGCCAATGGGCCCCTAACCTACCCTTGAACTTCAAAGAGAACTATGGACCATGAGAGAAATACTGTGACTCATTTGTTTCTGGCCATGCTGGAGTGCCCATATCCCCTACTCGAATGTGATCTTCTTCAGTGACTGTTCAATTGCTGGCCACTGCCACTCCAAGCCAGTCCCACATCAAGTTCTACAAGATGTTGGCCATCAATCTTGCCAGCCTGCCTCCTGCATGATGACCCAGAGAAACCTCTATAGGACTACATGGAGGTAATTGACAAGTGCAGATGGCCCCACCCAGACCTCAAGGATGTTCCACTGCCATAATCAGAAGAGGTATTATTCATGGATAGGAGCAGCTATGTCCAGGAAGAAATCAGGTATTCTGAGGCAGCAGCAATAACTCTGGACTGTGTCATTTGGTATCAGTCATTAAGAAGAGAACTTCAGCCCAATGGCCTGAACTCATAGCCCTAATCCAGGCTCTCCAATGGGACAAGAAAAATCTGCTATAAACCAGAAAGCTAGGGAGGCAGCCCTAAAACCAGTGGGACCTCTCCAGATATACTAGGTCAGAAAATGACCTGACTTAACAGAAGCAAGCCACCCAAGAATCAGTGGTTGATGGACACTGCCTGATGGGAGGTTGTTAGTCCCAGAAGCTTTAGGTTAAACTTTAGTCAACCAGCTGCACCAGACTACCCACTTAGGTTACTCCAAGCTTACTAAACTTCTGAGATATAGGTTATATCCAGTAAATTCACAGGGAAAGGGGGAAGGCAGAGAGAAGCAGGAATGTGTAGGCCTGAGTAGGGAGGACAAGAAGGAAAACTGGGCCATGTGTAAACAGCAGATAGATTAAGCAAGCTCTCAGGGTTATGTCAGGGAAAGGACTAGGAGAGTTGCAGAGGGTCTATGCAAGTTAAAGAAAGATTAAGAAAGGGACATACTTATTGCAGAATGACAGGACCTTAAAGGAAACCTTAACTGAATTTACTTTAGGAACCAGTGAAAACTGGACCACTCTGCTCCCCCTCACTCTGGTACAGTTCTAGCAGGCCCTGCATTCCACCCATAAAGCTGTCCATAAACTCATCTGTGACACCCTGCCAGTGCTGACCTTGGACCCCGTGCACCCTTTTCAGCCTGTGGACTCAGTGTGATTCTCTGAGAACTCTGGCGAATGGTTTCCTCTATGCAGAAAACCAAAAAACAAGTGATGATGCTCCTGACCACTGCAGCAGTGACAATCTCACAATTTCAAGAAAACAAAAAGGGGGGGGGGGAGATGTGAGGTTAGGGGGTTGAAAGATGGACATTTTGTAACCTTGTGTTAAACACTCTCACCTGACCCAAGGGAAACCTGGCCCGCCCAGATGTATTGGGTGCTTCATTTGCATGTGAATAAGAGTTTGTGATCTTTTGGCTTCAAGGAAATAATTTTAACCTGGGGGTACCGATATGCAAATAAATGGACCATTTGCTCTCTTGCAAAGTCCCCTCTCACTCCAAGCAGCACGTGGTTGTAGGTTCATTGAGTTGCACCAATCCCAGCAGGCCGAGAGACAGCGGTGATGTATCATGTTTATTAATTTGTAAATATTGTACCAGCCTTGCATTCCTGGAATAAATACCACTTGGTCATGGTATATCATCTGTTTAATGTATTACTGAATACAATTTGCTAATATTTTGTTGAGGGTTTTAGCATCTGTTTATGAGAGATATTGGCTTGTAATTTTTTTTTTTTTATAGTGTCTTTATCTGGTTCTGAAATTAGAATAAGGACAGACTTGTAAAAAGAGCTTCAAAGTTTTCCCTCCTCTTGAGGTTTTTGGAAGAGTTGAGAAGGATAGATGTAAGTTCTTTTCTGAATGTTTGGTAACATTCACCTGTGAAGCCATCCAGTCCAGGACTTTTGTTTGTTGGGAGTTTGTTTTTTATTACTGCTTCTATTTCATTAGTTTTTATTGGTCTATTTAGGTTTTGTGATTTTTCCTAATTGAGTTTTAAAAGATTGTATTTTCTAGGAATTTGTCCATATGGCCCATGTTGTTCATTCTGTTGACATATAGATTTTCATAGTATTTTCTTACAATCTGTTGTATTTATGTGGTGTCAGTTGTTACTTCACCTCTTTCATTTCTGATTTTGTTTATTTGGGTCCTCTCTCTCTTTCTTGATGAGTCTGGCTCAAGGTTCATCAATCTTGTTTATCTTTTCAAAGAATCAGTTCTAGGTTTCATTGATCTGTTGTATTTTTTTTTTTAGTTTTCATGTCATTTATTTCAACTCTGATTTTTGTTATTGCCTTCCTTGTATTTTCCTGGGCTTTTCTTGTTGTTCTTATTTATTTATTTATTTATTTATTTATTTATTTATTTATTTCAGATTTTATTTATTTATTTATTTATTTCAGATGTTTCTCCTTTTTTACCCCATTGACACCCTCCTCCCCATCCCCCACTCCCCCCCCCCGTCCCCAGCCTTGTTGTCACGTCCATTGGTTATACATACATGCATATAAGTTTTGTGGTTTATCTCTTCCCACCCCCCACCACCCCCTCTTCTGAGGGTTGTCAGTCTGTACTCTACTTCCGTACTTCTGGGTCTACCCTATTCCTCAGACTGTTATATTCATTATATTCCATATATAAGTGAGATCATGTGGTCTTTATCTTTTTCTGCTTGGCTTGTTTCACTTAGGATAATACTTTCAGGTCCCTCCATGTGGTCTCAAAGGATAAGAGATCATTCTTTCTTACAGCTGCATAGTACTCCATTGTGTATATGTACCACAGCTTTTTAATCCATTCATCTACTGATGGACACTTGAGCTGTTTCCAGATCTTAGCTGCTATAAACATGGGGGTACAAATATCTTTCTGATTGGTGTTTCAGGCTTCTTAGGGTATATTCCTAGAAGCGGGATCACTGGGTCAAATGGAAGTTCAAACATCACTAATCATCAGAGAGATGCAAATTAAAACAACGAGGTATCACCTCACACCTGTCAGAATGGCCGCCATCAACAAATCATCAAACAAATGTTGGTGACGGGGTGGAGAAAGGGGGACTCTATTGCACTGCTGGTGGGAATGCAGATTGGTGGAGCCATTATGGAAAACAATATGGTGTTACCTCAAAAAATTAAAAATTGTTGTTGTTTTTTTATTTTTTTAGATGTAGAGCTAGATAGTTCATTTGAGCATTTTATTATTTCTTGAGGTAGGCCTGTAACTTCCCTCTCAGGACAGATTTGTTGTATCCCACAGATTTTGGGTTTTTGTGTGTTTTATTTTCAATTGTTTTCAGGAAGTTTTTAATTTACTTTTTGGTCTCCTTGGTAAACCATTCATTGTTTAATAACATATTATTTAGCCTCCATGTGTTTGAATGTTGTGTTTTTCTTGCAATTGATTTATAAATTTATGTCATTGTGATCTGAAAAGATGCTTGATATGATCTGAATCTTCTTGAACTTGTGAAGACTTATTTTGTATTCTAACATGTGGTCTATCTTGGTGAATGTTCCATGTGCATTTGAGAAGAACATATATTCTGCAGCTTTGGAATAAAATGTTCTGTAAATGTCAATTAAATCCATCTTATCTTGTGTGTTTAAGGTCACTGTTTCCTTGTTGATTTTTTTTTGTCTGGAAATCTATCCAGTGATGTCAGTAGGGTGTTAAAGTCCCTACTATTACTGTATGGCTGTCTATTTCTCCTGTATATTACTGCAGAAATTTAAAAATATATTTAGGTGCTTCTATATTGGGTGCATATATGTTTTCAAGGGTTGAATCAATCCTTTTAGTATTATGTAGTCCTTCTTTGTCTCTTGTTATGGCTTTTGTTTTGAAGTCTAATTGTCAGATATAAGTATTACTACCCCCTCTTTTTTTGTTTCCATTTGTGTGAATGAATTTTTTTCATCTTTTCACTCATCCTGTGTGAGTTTTTTTTTTTTTCTCAGATGGATCTCTTATAGACAGCGTATATATGTCATATTTTCTTATCCATTCAGCTGTCCTACCTTTTGATTATAGCATTTAATCCATTTACATTTAAGGTTATTCTTAATAGGTACTTATTTATTGCCATTATATTCTTTATGCCTATATTTCTCTCTCTCTTGTCTCTCCTTTCTCTCTCTCCATATATTTATATTTATATCTGACAATATAATCTTCAAAACAAAGGCCATAACAAGGCACAAAGAAGGTCACTACATAATACTAAAAGGATTGATCTTCCTGACCAGTGTGGCTCAGTGGTTAAGCATGCACCAAGAAACACCAGTTTGATTCCTAGTTAGGGCACATGCCCAGATTGTGGGCCTGATCCCCAGTGGGAAGCATGCAGGAGGTGGCCAATCAATGTTCTCTCTCATTAATGTTTCTAACTCTCTCTTCCTCAGTCTCTAAAACCAATAAAGAAAAACAAATAAATAAATAAATAAAAGGATTAATCCAACTCTTGTAAACATACATGCACCCAATATATGATCACCTAAATGTGTTTAAAAACTCTTCTTCTTTCAACACTCCTTTCTGCATGTCTTGCAATACTGGCTTGGTAGTAATAAACTCCTTTGCCTTTTACCCCCCTGTCTGGGAAGCTCTTTACTTCAGCTTCAGTTTTAAATGATAGCCTTGCTGGATAGAGTAGTCTTGGTTTTGGATTCTTGCTTTTCATTACTGTGAATACTTCATGCCATTCCCTTCTTGCCTGTAGTGTTTCTGTTGCAAAATCAGCTAACAATCTTTTGGGAACTTCTTTGTAGATAATTGACTGTCTCTCTCTTGCTGCCCTTAAGATTCTCTCTGTATTTAATGTTTTCCATTTTAATTATGATGTGTCTTTGTTTGGGTCTCTTTGTGTTCATCTTGATTGGGGCTCTCTGTGCTTCCTGAACTTGCATGCATTTTTCCTTCACCAGGTTAAGGAAGTTTTCTGTCAATATGCCTTCAAATTGGCCTGGCCAGTGTGGCTCAGTGGTTGAGTGTCAACCCATGCACCAAGAGGTCGCCAATTTGATTCCTGGTCAGGGCACATGCCCAGGTTGTGGGCCTGATTCCCAGTGGAAACATGGAGGCAGCCAATTAATGCTCTCTCTCATTGATATTTCTATCTTCCTCTCCTTTCCTCTCTCTCACATCAATAAAGAAAAAATAAAAAAAAGAAAAGAAAAGAAACAGCATTTAAAAAATATTTCTTCAAATTGGTTCTCTTTTCCTTGCTCACTTTTTCTTCCAATGTAACCCCTAAGATGCTAATATTAATGTTTCATGTTGTCCCAAATTTTCCTTAGACTATATTCATGTTTTTCTGTGTTTTTCTTTTTGCTGCTCTAATTGAGTGTTTTTTTCTACTTTGTCATCCAAGTTGCTGATTATATCCTGTGCTTCATCCAGCCTACTTTAATTCCTTCCAGTATTCTTGATGTCAGATATAATATTCTTTATTTCTGATTGGTTCTTATTCATGGTTTATATGTACTTTTTTATGCTGCTGTAGTTACAACTAAGTTTCTTGTAGTTCCCATTGATTTCTGTGTAGTTTTCACTAAGTTCCTTGAGCATCCTTATAACCATTACTCTGAACTCTATGTCTGATAAGTTGCTTACCTCAATTTCATTTAGCTCTTTTTCTGGAGTTTCCTCCTTTCTTTCATTTGGGGGTTGTTTCTTTGTCTCCCCATTTTAGTTGTCTCTTTGAGTTTGTTTCTATGTATTAAAAAGAATTGCTATGACTCCTAGTCTTTTTGGGGTGGACTTTTGTTGTAAATGTCCTGTTGGACCCAGTGATGCAGTCTCCTTGAACTCCTGAACTAAGTGCTCTAGGAGTGTCTTTTGTGGGTTATATGGGCTCTTCTGTTACAATTGGGTCTTGGTTGTTGTTGTCCCATTTAAGGGTGGATCTCCTTTCAGATTATCAG
Organism: Molossus molossus; assembly: GCF_014108415.1. Taxonomy (NCBI): domain Eukaryota; kingdom Metazoa; phylum Chordata; class Mammalia; order Chiroptera; family Molossidae; genus Molossus; species Molossus molossus. Next base: position 54,882,896 of record NW_023425399.1, on the reverse strand, counting down.
AATGTGAGGATCAAATTCAACCACTTTGTGTGAGCTGTTGTACAGGTGCAGCAGCCCCCAAGGATCTCAGCTGCTGCCTTATTACCCCTCGTCTCACACTGAGGCTTACAAGGGCACATGCATTCCCTGCCTGCTACGTGCAGATACAGGAGCTGGGCTTGCACAGTGACTATTCACTGCATTACCTACTTCCAGATAGTGTAAAGGCACCTGAGGCAGCTGATCTCCAGGTTCTCCCACCACTCAGATTCCACTAATGCACTGCCACCTGCTGCAGCTGTGGCCAGGAATAAAGGTGTAAGCAACACTATTTTTTTTCCTCTTATCCTCACCCAAGGATATGTTTAATGATATTAGAGAGAGAAACATTGATATGAGAGAGAAATATTAATCAGTTTCCTTCCATATGCTTCCTGACCGGGGAGCAAAGTCACAACCTAGATATGTGTCCTTGCTGGGAATCAAACCCACAATCCTTTCGATGTATGGGACAATGCTCCAACCAACTGAGCCACCTGGGCAGGGTTCATTTTTATACAGTTGTATATCAGTCATTTCTTTTATGCATTTCATGTTAGTTAATATATTTTGTATATTACTTCTGATTAAAGTAGCTTTTTAGAATTACTATATTTTGTTCTGCAGTCTATCTTGCATATGAATGTAACGTATAAATTTAAATTTATATTTTCAAATATAATTGACACAACACAACTTACTGAGTATCCATCCATTCTCAACTACTTTGAAAAGGTTTCTTTAACATAAATTTCTAAGTGTATAGGGGTCTGTTTCTAACTTCTTTTATTTTATTGATTTATGCATCTATTCCAGTCAGATTAAATACCATAATCCTTTAATTTCTATATTTTTAATTGTGTTTTGATTTAAATTTCCTTGGCTCTTCTTGAACATTTTATCTTCTAGTTGAATTTTTAAATTATCTTGCCCTGGCCAGGTGGCTCAGTTTGGTTGGAGCATTGTCCCTTATGCCAGAGAGTTGCAGATTTGATCCCAGGTTGGGGCATGTGTGGGAGACAGCCAAGTGATATTTTTCTTTTGAATTGATGTTTCTCTCTCTGTCCCTCCCTCCCTCCCTCTCTGAAGTTGATGAATATATCCTCTGGTGAGGATTTTTAAAAATATCTTGTCAAATTTCATAAAACATTCTATAGAAGTTTTGGTAGGCATTGCAATGAATTTGTTGATTAATCTGGGAAGAATTAACATCTTTACAATATTGAGTCTTCCTATCCAGGGACAAGATACAGTTCCCCCCTTTTTCTTGTATTATATAAAGCTTTAGAATTTTCTTCATTTAGATCTTATACATTTAGTTTGGTTTGCTCATGGCATTAACAGCTATTGTGAGTAGAATCTCCGTTCCTACTATATTTTCGAATTGGTTATTGATAATACATAGAAAAGTTATTGATTTCTGCATGTTATTTTGTATCCAGAAATCTTGCTGAACTCAGTTTTCAATTAGTCTGTCAGTTGATTATCTTGAATTTTCTAGGTACACTTGCAAATAATTAGTTTTACCTATTTTCCATCAATATTTTATATTAATTTTCTTCATTTTGCCTTTTTGCATTATCTTTTACAGAATGTTTATGGTAGTAATAATTATCCTTTTCTTGTCCCTCACTTAAATGGGAATGTTTCTTATATTTATTTATTTGTATGGTGATTACTGTAGGTTTCTAGGAGACATCCTTTATTAAATTAAGTAAATTTCTTTCTATTTCTTGTTTGCTTCTAAAGGTTTTATTTGTTCCTTTTAACAGAAGTAAATACTAAGTTTCATTGCTTGCCTTTTTTGGGAGGGGCAAGAAATCTCCTAAAAACATTTTTTTATTGGCTTTCTTAATGCAGATAACTAAATTAGTGGCTTTTTTCTAATACTGAACCAATTTTGAATTCCTAGGATAAGCCCTACTTAATCAGAATATATCAATATTTTAATATATTGCTGCTCATATTTTCTCTATAAAAGTTGTATCTGTGTTCAGTAAGATTGACTTATGTTTTTTGTATTTATATTATTCTTAGTTTTTTTTCTGTTTTGTTGTTGTATTATATTGGTATCAGAGTTATATTAGCCTCATAAAGTAAATGGGGATGCTTTCTAATTTTTCTCTGGAAGAGTCATGTTCAAGGTTTGCTAGAATATACTAATTCCAGCCCTGGCTGGTTTGGCTTAGCAGTTAGAGCATCGCCTGTGGACCAATGAGTCACAGGTTCGATTCTGGTCAAGGGCACGTACCTTGGTTGCAGTTCGTCCCTGGCCCTGGTCAGGTCATGCTAGAGGCAACCACTCAATGTGTCTCTCTCATGTCACTGTTTCTCTCTCTCTCCCTTCTACTCTATCTGATGATAAATTTAAAAAATATCCTCAGGTGAGGATTAAAAAACAAAACAAAACAGAATATACTCATTTCAAATGGACCTTATGTCTTTTAAGGGTAGATCCCCCCGCCCCCATTGTTATTAGTTTGTTTAGCTTTTCTACTACTAGAATCAATTTCAATATTTTGTATTTTCTTTTTATTTTTGAGGGTGTTCATATATATATATATATCTTTATAATTCTTTTATTAACTTTTAGAAAGAGAGGAAGGGAGAGGGAGGGAGAGAGAGAAACATCAATGAGAGAAACATCGATTGGCTGCCTCCTGTTTGCCCCTCACTGGGGATTGGGCCGACAACCTGGGCATGTGCCCTGACCAGGAATCAAACAAGCAACCACTTGGTGCCTGGGTCGATGCTCAACCACTGAGCCACACCAGCTGGGCTTCTGTATTTTTTTTTAAAGTATTCATTTCAGCCCTGGCTGGTATGGCTCAGCGGTTAGAGCGTCAACCTGCAGTCTAGAGAGACCAGGGTTTGGTTCCCACTAAGGGTGCGTACCTCGGTTGCAATTTGTCCCTGGCCCTGGTTGGTTGTGCAGGTGGCAGCCACTCGATGTGTCCCTTTCACATTGATGTTTCGCTCTCTCTCTCTCCCCCCCCTCTCTCAAGGAAAAAAAAAGTGTGGTCTTCATCTGTTTAGATATTAAAAAAAAGAAAAGTATCCATTTCAGCCCTGGCCAGTTTGGCTCAGCAGTTAGAGCGTTGGCCTGCGGTCCAGAGAGACCCGGGTTTGGTTCCTGCTAAGGGCGCATACCTTGGTTGCAATTTGTCCCAGCCCTGGTTGGGTTGTGCGGGTGGCAGCCACTCAATGTGTCCCTTTCACGTCGATGTTTCTTTCTCTCTCTCTCCCTCCCACTCTATCTGAACAAAATATGGAAAAGTGTCCTCGGGTGAGGATAAAAAAACCCCACAAATTTCAGCCCTGGACAGTTTGGCTCAGCAGTTAGAGCATCGCACATAGACCTAATTAACGGTCCTGGATTCTTTCCCCAGCTGGGACCATGAAGGCGGCAACCAATCAATATGTCTCTCTCACATTGTTTCTCTCTCTCTCTCTCTCCCTTCTTTCCTTCCACTCTATCTAAAAATCAGTGGAAAAATATCCTTGGGTGAGAATTAACAACAAAATAAATTATTCATTTCAATTAGATTTTAAATGTTATTAATAAATTATGTCAAATTTTGCTTATAATTTAAAAATCTTATTTGTAGTTTTGTTCCCTTTTTTTATTCCTAATGATATGTTTCTTATGGCTTCTCTTTTTTATCTTGATACTAAAGGTTTGACTGCTTTGTTCAGCTTTTTAAGTAATAGACTTTTAGTAATGGGTTCTACCAGGTTTTATTGTTATTTTAACAGCAATTGAAATTCATTGATGTGTATGTGTTTTAAAGCTTCCTAAATTCAATGCTTGGTTCATTTCCTCTTTTCTTTTTAATAAAATACATCAGAATTTTATTGCTTGAAGAATACAGCATATGAAATCACAAGAATGTCCAAATACAAAGTCACTAGGCTTCAAACATATAATACATTAGCAGATGCAGTAAAATATTAATTAACCTGAACTCTGCATCAGAAAAAAAAAGGGGGTGTGAAAAATATCTAAGTTGTTTACTTAAGAAACAGATACACTTAGAATAGCAAGTATCAGGATGTTATAGGACTAATTAGAAAAGCCAATGCTTATTAACTTACTATGTCTTAGACCAGACCACCTTTGGTACTTAAAATTTAAAAAAAGAAAAGAAAAAGAATCCTTTGTATCTTGTCCAAAGCATATCATAAATACAATATCAATTTCAACTTAAAAAATTCAGCAAAATTAACCTTTTCATGGCATGGGGGAAGTATATTTAATAAATAGTAATATATCATTTTTTCTAAAACTGCAAGATATGATCATTAAGAAATTTAATATTATAAACTTTACTTATTTAGCTCTCCAATTAAAATTGGAATCCTGGCAGCCACAGATTATCCTTGGGCTTGGCGAATATAGAAATTTAAATCATTTGGCTCATTTATTTTTAATCTGTCTTTTTCCCCCAATAAATGTATTTGTGGCTATAAAATATCCTCTGTGAATTGTTGGCTGCATCCCATAGATTTAAAAAAAAAATTTTTTTTTCTTTTTATTGATTAGAGAGAGAGAGAAAGGAAAAGGGAGAGATAGAAACATCCATGAGAAAGACTATTGATTGGCCTCCTCCTGCATGTCCCCCACTGGCGATTGGGCCCACAACCTGGGCATATGCCCTGACAAGAAATCAAATCGGCAACCTCTTGGTGCATGATTTGATGCTCAACCACTGAGCCACACCGGCCAGGCAAGCATCCCATGGATTTTGACATGCAATGTTCTCATGTTGTCATTAATTTCTAGTACACTAAAATTTATATTGTGATTTACCTTTTAACCTAAGAACTATTTAGAACAGCATGCATTTTAACTGGTTTCTCCACCAATTTAATCTCATTTGATTTTTATTTTTCAAGTGATTCCTTATAATTTTATACCCACCAATTGATCTCATCTTGTTTCCCAGTGCTGTTTTGGACTGATATACATTTTGCTCAAGAGCTAGAGGAAAAAGCAGGCACATGAATTCCGTGTACCAGCAGCATGGTCTCATTTCTACCAGTATTTTTTTAAAGGTGAGAGATTCCAGATCATGTTTATACCTACTGAGACTGGCCCAGAAGAGAGAGAAAAACACTGACACTGTCAGAAAAGAGATGCTCTTAAATGAAAGTCCTTGAAAAGAAGACAAATAATGCAATGATGAGCACAAGTGGAGGAAACTGGCCTGTGATATAGGAGGGATGTTTCCTTCATTGCAACTGAGAAAAGGAGGTAGATGATGGGTTTAGATGCACCTAGTTTTCTCTTTTTTCAAGCCAGATACTCCCAGCTTTAACAGTTGCTTTTTTATGATATCTTCTTGGATTTCTCCTCTGTTACTTGGTCCTTCATTAAACAAACAAAAAAAGTTTACTATTAAAATATAATGTTGACAAAGATCAAATAGTTCAGAATAATAACAGGACCATTAACTTCCTCGTTCTGGACACTGTCCTTATTTTAAGTCCAAAATTACTTTACACTTTGTAGTCATTTGTGTTAACTGTTATAAACTAGTTCTTGTCTAATTTGTATTTGGGTAGAGAATAACACCGCAGTCAACAGGACTCAATTCAGTCATGCTCTGAATCATATTAGGGTTGTCTCTGGGGTGTGTTCTCAAATTTGCTGTGCTAACCCTAAGTTAAACTTGTATCATCTGCCACTGGAACTCCACTGGCCTTTTTGCTCTTTCTTCTCTCTCTAGTCCTTACTCCTTGTTGCCCTCAGAATTGTCTATCTAAAATATAGCCCTAACCATGCTATGATTCTTATATAAGAAATTAATTTCTGGAGAATAAAGTCTAAACTGCTCATCATGACCTTCAAGATCCTTACTACTAGGTCCTCACCTACCTTTCTAGAACCCACAATGTCAAATGAATAAAATGGGCTGTGGAGTTTAAATTGACCACAGGCTAAATAAAATGATGTAGTCCTATAAATTAAGAAAGAATATCTTTATCTAAAATTTCTAATTTTAGCCCTGGCCAGTTTGGCTCAGTGGTTAGAGTGTTGGCCCATGGACCAGAGAGTCCCAGATATGGTTCCTGCTAAGGGCATGTACCTTGGTTGTAGTTTGTCCCTGGCCCCAGTTGGGGTCGTGTCGGTGGCAGCCAGTAGAAGTGTGTCTCTCTCTCTTGCTCCTTCTCTCTCATTTGTTCTATCTGAAAATAAATGCAAAAATGTACCTGGGTGAGGATAAAAAAAATAAATTTCTAATTTTATGTACTGATTTTCATTATGTTCTTAGACTTGTCACATTTTCCTTGTGTTTCACTGCTTAATTTATAATATAAGGGTCTACTATTTTGTATGAATTAACAAAAAATTCAGTAAAATTTTTAGCTAGTAAGTTATGTATCTTTTTAACCTTGTCTTCCCCATGCTGATTATGAAACTATCATTTCCCAAATTTGATGTAGCAAATACTATCACACTGAGGTATCTTTTGCTCATGTTATTTCCTTTGATTAAGATCCATTTCCACTCTATCCAATTCCAATACCAATTCCACCTTCCATACCAATTCCTATTTCTCCTGTCAACGTAAGAAATGTTCAAACCTGTAGAGAATTTTTAGGAGTTTATTTGAGCCAAACTGACGGCTATTGCTAGGAAGTAAAACCTCAATGGAATGAGAAGATGCTCCAGAAAATAGCAGTTCTGCACCTTATTTTATACAGTACAATAAAAACAGGAAACAACCCTGGCCTGTGTGGCTCAGTTGGTTGAGCATTGTCCTTTGCACCAAGAGGTCAACAGTTTGATTTGATTCCAGGTCAGGGAACGTGTCTGGGTTGCTGGCTCAATCCCTCATAGGAGGCATGCAGGAGGCAGCCAATCAATGTTTCACTCTCTTCCTCCCTTCCTTTCTCTCTGAAAAACCAGTGGGTTACATGAAATTCACTGGTGATAGGTTAGGGGATTAGGGAGGCAGGAGAAAGCAAAGCCCAGGGTTGGGGTAAGGCAGGGAGAGACATAGGACCTCTGGGATTATATAAAAAGTAGAATGATAAACACATACTTCTTTTTACATAGGTGGGTACAGGACAGTTAACAGTCAATAAGTAACATGATAACACCAACAATGAGGGTTTTGTGGCCTCTGCTCAGGTGTGGTGTCTGTGCTTTGAGGGGTCTGGAAAAAAGAAATCACTTTGACATATTATATTATGTATATTATCATAGATGCAAAAAGACAATAGATAACTGGTGTGCTCAGTGGCTGAGCATTGAACCACGTACCAAGAGGTTGCCAGTTCCATTCCCTGTTAGGGCACATGCCTGGGTTGTGGGCCCAATCCCCAGTGGAGGACATGTAGGAGGTGGCCAATCGATGTTCTCTCTCATAGATGTTTCTATCTCTCTCTCTCCTGCTCCATTCTTCTCTCTCTAAAAAAGACAATAGACAGATTCCATGAAGGTAAAGATTGACTTCTGTCAGGGAAAATTCTAGCCTAGGACATGACTACCTGCCATAAACTGCTTTAACTTAAAAAGTTTTAATTTCACTGCCCTGGCCGGTTTGGCTCAGCAGTTGGAGCGTTGGCTTGTGAACCAGAGAGTCCTGGGTTCGGTTCCCGCTAGGGGCACGTACCTAAAAAAAAAAAAAAAAAAGTTTTAATTTCAGACCATCTTATGTAGTTACTTTAGGTCTCTGAAGTTTGTAAGGCCACCATGCAGGCCTCCCCTGAGCTTGTCAGGTTTAGTATATGGCTCATTTTTGTCTATACTCCTAAGTATTTAGTCCTAGAAGAGTCCTTTGAGATCCTCTACAATGTCTAATGATAGAAAGGTGAAGATAGCTTTTGAAAAATCAAACTCAAGGACTTCTGGTCAAGATGGTGGCGTAGGTAAATGCGTTATTGCCTCCACCCACATCAAAATTACAACTAAACTACAACACAACCATAATTTAGAACTGCCTGACATCAAACTGAATGGAAGTCCTACAACTACTAAATTAAAGAAGCAGAAGCAGTCACATCAAGACTGGTAGGAGGGGCGGAGGTGTGGACAGGCTTGTCCCACACCCATATGTGGCAGATAAAAATCAGGATACCGTGGCTAGGAAGGTTCCCCCTGAGAAGTGAGGGGTCCCTGTCCCACACTAGGTGCCCAGCTCAGGGTCCCCATAACTTCAGGTTGGAAAACCAGTGGGAACTGAAGCAGAGGGAGGCTGCAGCTGCTGGAGCCCCAGGCAGTTCCTCTTAAAGGGCCCATGCACGGACTTACTTGGATTTGCTCCCTGTAATTTGGAGGGGAGGCAGCTTGAGGGGCACCAGAGACACACAGGGAAAAACTGAGCAGTTTGGCCTCAGGATCTGGGCTGGAGAGGCGGCTTTCTCCTGGACAGACGTGCTGGCGGAGGCTAATGTTACTTTGCTCAGCCCTTCCCTGGGTGGCAGACAGCCACTATATCTGGGACTCCAGCAACCTGGCTCACACTGTTTGCCCCACCCTGGTGATTCCCTGAGGCCCTTCCCCACCCAACTTTCGGGCCCACCCAATCTGTTTCCAAAGGCTTTATTATAGGATTGGCCAGTCTTGGATCTTGCTTCACAGTTTCCTAAAATCTCTCAAATAAGTAGCATCTAGTCTCAGCAAACCTCATACTTCTTATTAAGTGGCCCCACGCCTGGCATTAGAAGCAGCTAGCCTTGGTTCACAACTTGGCTGTGCCTGGGTACCTTCAAGTCCACCACAAGAAGCAGCCATTGGCAGATCACTTTGTAGCTTAAGCCTGGTGGCCTCGGATAGAACACAGGCAGTGACTGACCTTTCCCCAGAGCCAGCACACCCAGTGGAAAGCTTCAGATCACGTCTAAGTGCCACTACCCAACCACCTCCACAAGTGACACACTCAATGAGTGAACTCAGTGGGTACAAGAGCCCTGATGAAGTAAATCTTGCTTTGTGTGGTGGGCCCCTACATAGTTGATCCTCCAAGGGAGTCAGAGGCCAGTGGTCAGTGGGCACAGCCAGTTCTTGCAGCTGATCAGCCTGAGTAAATTCCTCCCATTGACATACCAACAGCAATCAAGACTCAATTATAACAGAAGGGTGTACAGTCCACACTAGGGAGGCACCGCGAGAACCCTGCTGGGGTGATCAGGGTGGCTGTGCCACTGGATCCTACAGGACACTGACAACAATAGGTCACCCTATGAAGTCTAGGAGACATAGCAACTCTACCTAACACATAGAACAATCACAGGGAAGCAGCCAAAATGAGGGGACAAAGAAAAGAAAAGAACAAAACTGCAGGAAAAGAATTAAACAAAATGGAGATAAGCATTCAATCAGATAGAGTTCAGAAAACAGGTTATAAGGTTGCTCCAGGAACTTGGTGAGACCTTCAAGGAACTTAAGAAGAACTCCAAGGAACATAGTGAAAACATCAACAATATAAAAAAAGATCAGTCAGAAACAAAGGATGTACTAACAAATAAAGAATAATTTACAGGGAATCAATAGTAAAGTAGGTAAAGCCAAGAAGCAAACCATAGATTTGGAATATAAGGAAGCAAAAAACACTGAATCAGAACAACAAAAAGAAAAAAGAATTCAAAGTGATGAGAATAGTTTAAGGAGCCTCTGGGACAACTTCAGGCATGCCAACATTTGCATCATGGGGTACCAGAAGGAAAAGAGAGAGGACAAGAAATTGAAAACTCATTTGAAACAATAATGACAAAAAAACTTCTTTAACTTAGTGAAAGAAACAGACATACAAGTCCAGGAAGCACAGAGAATCCCAAACAAAATGAACCCAAAGAGGACCACACCAAGACACATCATCATCAAAATGTTAACCTGACAACAATAGGCCACCCTATGAAGAGACAATACAAAGAGAGAATCTTAAAAGCAGCAAGAGAAAAACAATCTGTAACCTACAAAGGAGCTCCCATAAGACTGTCAGTTGATTTCTCAAAAGAAACTTTGCAGGCCAGAAAGGAGTGGCAAGAGATATTCAAGGTGATGAAAAGCAAAGACCTACAACCAAGACTACTACTCTATCCTGCAAAGCTATCATTTAGAATTGATAGACACATCAAGAGTTTCCCAGACAAGAAGAAGCTAAAGGAGTTCATCACCACCAAACCAGTATTATATGAAATGTTAAAGGGTCTTCTTGAAGGAGAAGAAGAACAAAAATAGCAACAATAAAATAGTAATGAATATATATCTATCAACAATTGAATCTACAAACAAAATGAGCAAGCAGAACAGAAACAGACTCATAGATACTGAGAACTTTTTGTTGCTTGCCAGATGGATGGCAGCTGGGAGGATGGGTGAAAAAGATGAAGTAATTAAGAGATTCAAATTGGTTGTTAGACTGATGAACCTCAAAGGGAAGGGGGGTGGGAGGGCGGGATGAGATAAACCAAAGAACTTCTATGCATATATGCATAAACAATGGACACCAACAATAGTGTGGGGAAGGGGGATGGGATTGGGGAGGAGGGGGTTAATGGGGAAAAAAGGGGGGACACATCTGTAATACAGTCAACAATAAAGATGAGTTAAAAAAAAAAAGAAAAATCAGACTCAATACAATAATTTATGTTAAATAAGTGTTTTCTGAATATGCTTTATGTAAAGTAAAAATTTCACAAAATTATGACTGCTGGAGATATTCAAATTGCAGTAATTCCAAAAGGGTTGGAACTTTCCTCTGTTCCTCCAAGAGGTTGAGCTCCTTTCTAACTTAGGAATTACCTATGCACTTTTCTTTCTGCCTGTAATGTTCTTTTCTCAACCCAACCTACTACCCACTCATCCTTTCAGGTGCCAGCTTAAATGTGTCTTCAGGAAGGCAAATGTATACCTTCTGTTCTATACTGTCTCATTGCCCCTTCTAAATCCTCACCCAAGGACATCTTTGCATATATCTTCAGATAGAGTGGGAGGGAGAAAGGGAGGAAGAGAGAGAAACAGCGACTTGAGAAAGACACATCAAGTGGTTGCCACTAACACGACTCCAACCGGGGCCAGGGACAAACCGCCCCCAAGATACCTGCCCAAAGCAGGAACCCAACTGAGGACTCTCTAGTCTGGGGCCGATGCTCTAACAGCTGAGCAAAACCAGCCAGGGCGCCCCTTCTACTTCTTGACAGACCTCCTTCATTACAGTTGTTATGTGATCAGATGTGTAGTGTTGATTTTTCTTGTCTTCTTCATTAGACTAAACTATGAGGGTGTGGATGTGACTGTTTTGTTCACTACCATGGTGTTTGGCACATGAATGAATTTTAGTTGCAGTTGGCACAAGGACAAAACACAACAACAGTGGAGAAACACTGCCCTAGCGACTCTATGGAGTGCACCCACACCTTTCCCTATCTCCTTTCCCCGGGGCCATTTTTCCTTGCCCTTCTCACCTAAGCTGCATGGGCCCCTCTTTTGCTTCTGTAACTTGTTTCCTAAACCCATTTCTCCTAGGGCTCACTTCTTCTACCTCTGTGACTTTCTAAATAAACTTTATCTTATAACTTTGAAAAATAAATGAAGAAAGAAATACTGCCCTAATAACCCAAAGCCTGATTTTAAAAGATGAAACAGATTTGGGAGGAAAAATGGCGGCGGAGTGAACGGAAGCTACACAGACCGTCTCCCAGAACCAAACTGGAATTATAACTATAACACAGACAAATTGATGGGAAAAAGCAACAGAAAAGCAGCTTGCGAGGACCATATAACGAGGGACACTGACTCCATCCTGGTAGGCTTGTGAGGCCGCGAGTGGGGGCTGGGAGCCCACGGTCCGCAGCTCCGCAGTGGCCTCAGCTGGGAGCAGCACCCTGGGGCTACACTCCCAAGCAGCTCCACAGCACAGAGCCGGGACAGAGGCTAAAACAGCCACAACCACTCACCTTGGGCTCCGGCAGAGGGAGTGCAGACTGGACTGGAACTGTGTCGGGACACTCGGGATTTGGAGGTCACTCAGAGCTTTTGCTGAGTGCAGCCACGCAGGATGGTGGCCATATTGCTCCTTCCCAGGCAGCAGCCCTCCCTCGGAGATCCAACCCCACCCTGTGGGCCATTGAAGTGCTAATTGAAGCTCATTAACAAACAGCATCTGCCCCACCCTCGTGAAATCCCCTTGTGCTGAGCACCTGAGGGAGTTTTTCAATCAACTGACAACCCAAAACTCATCAAGTAACCTCGACTGCTAGCCTCCAGGCAAAAAGCTAGAGGATAACAGTACCTTTCTTGGGCTAGCAACTTTAACCAGGAAAGTAAAACTTCACAGTGGTATTTAACGTGGGTCCTCCCTCACTCATCTAAACCCAGGAGAGGGAGCCACAAACAGCAGAACACCAACACCCACAGGGAGAACTTGACAGGCTCCAAAGCCCACAGTGATAGCCAGAATGGTGAAACACAGAAACAGAAGCCAAATGAAAGAGCAAGAGACCTCCACTGAAGATGAGATCAATGTGGAGCAATTAGGCAAGTTAACAGAGCTAGAATTCAGAGCCATGATCGTGAGGAAGCTGAACAGCATGAGTAAGGACATAGAGATACTGAAAATAAGCCAATTGGAAATTAAAAACCATCAAGAAGAGATAAAAAATGACATATCAGAAATGAAAAACACATTGGAAGGTTTAAAAAGCAGAGTAGAGGAAGCTGAGGACCGGATCAGTGAATTAGAAGACAGGGTAGAAAAAATCAACCAATCAAAAAAACAAAAGGAAAAAAACTATTAAAAAACAGGAAGACAGCTTAAGAGAACTGTGGGACAACTGGAAATGTAATAATATTAGCATCATAGGAGTCCCCGAAGAAGAAGAAAATGAGCAAGGGATAGAGAATATATTCAAAAAAATAGTGACAGAAAACTTCCCTAATTTGGTGAAGGAAGAAGGCATGCAAGTTCAAGAAGCACAGAGAGCACTAAGTAAGAAGAACACAAACAGGCCCACACCAAGACACATAGTAATAAAAATGCCACAAATTAAAGACAAAGAGAGAATCCTAAAAGCAGAAAGAGATAAGCAACAGGTTACCTACAAAGGAAACCCCATAAGGCTCTCAGCTGACTTCTCACAAGAAACACTACAGGCCAGAAGGGAATGGCATGAAGTAATCAAAGTCATGAAAAACAAGAATCTGAATCCAAGACTACTCTACCCAGCAAGGTTATAATTCAAAACAGAAAGTCAAATAAAGAGATTCCCAGACAAAAAAAAGGCTAAGGGAATACATTAGCACCAAACCAGCACTGCAAGAAATGTTAAAAGGACTGCTGTAATTAGCAGTAGCAATGGGAAGAAAAATAGAACCACACTAAACAAAAATGGCAATAAATAAGTACATATCAATAATCACCTTAAATGTAAATGGATTGAATGCTCCCATAAAAAGACACAGAGTAGCTGATTGGATAAGAAAGCATGACTCATCTATATGTTGTTTACAAGAGACCCACCTCACAACAAAAAACTCTCATAGGTTGAAAGTGAAGGGATGGCAAAAAATTTTACAAGCAAATGGAAAGCAAAAAAAAGCTGGGGTAGCAATTCTCATATCTTATAAAATAGATTTCAAAAAGAAGACCATAACTAGAGACAAAGAAGGCCATAATATTGAAAGGATCTATCCAACAGGAAGATATAACCTTGATAAACATATATGCACCCAATACAGGAGCACCAAAATATATTAAAAATCTTCTGGAGGACTTCCAAGGAGAAATGGACAACAATACAATCATAGCAGGGGATTTTAACACCCCGTTGACAAAACTGGATAGATCCTCTAGGCAAAAAATTAGCAAGAAAACAGAGATTCTAAATGAAGCACTACACCAAATGGATTTAATAGATATCTACAGAGAATTATACCCCAAAACTACAGAATACACATTCTTCTCAAGTGCACATGGACATTCTCAAAGATAGACCACATGATAGGACACAAACTAAATCTCTACAAGTTCAAGAAGATTGAAATTATATCAAGCATCTTCTCAGATCACAATGGCATGAAACTAGAAATCAATTGCAACAAGAACATGCAAAGACATTTCAACACATGGAGGCTAAATAGAATGTTATTAAACAATGAATGGGTCACCGAGGAGATCAAGGAAGAAATTAAAAACTTCCTGGAAACCAATGAAAATGAACACACAATAACACAAAATCTATGGGATACAGCGAAAGCAGTTCTGAGAGGGAAGTTCATACCACTACAGGCCTACCTCAAAAAACAAGAAAAATTTCTAATTGACTGTCTAACCTCATGAGTTAAAGAATTAGAAAGCAAACAAAAAGAAAACCCCAGAGCAAGTAGAAGGAAGGAAATAGTAAAGATCAGAGCAGAAATAAATGACATAGAGACCAAAATTCAATTCAAAGGATCAATGAAACAAAAAGCTGGTTTTTTGAAAAGATAAACAAGATTGATGGACCCTTAGCTAGACTCACCAAGAAACAAAGAGAGAGAACCCAAATACACAAAATCAGAAATGAAAGAGGAGAAGTAACAACCAACACCACGGAAATACAAAAGATCGTTAACAACTACTATGAACAACTATATGGCAACAAATTCGACAATATAAGCCAAATGGACAAATTTCTAGAAACACACAGTCTCCCAAAACTGGACCCGGAAGAGATAGAAAACTTGAACAGACCAATAACAACTAAAGAAATTGAAGAGGTAATCAAGACTCTCCCAGCAAACAAAAGCCCAGGCCCAGATGGTTTCACGGGGGAGTTTTACCGAACATTTAAAAAAGAACTAACACCCATTCTCCTCAAATTATTTCCAAAAATTCAAGAAGAAGGAAGACTTCCAAACACATTCTATGAGGCCAGCATAATTCTAATTCCAAAACCAGAAAAAGACTACGAAGAAAGAAAACTACAGGCCAATATCCCTGATGAACATAGACGCCAAAATCCTGAACAAAATATTAGCAAATCAGATCCAGAAATACATAAAAAAAAATTATTCACCATGACCAAGTGGGATTCATTCCAGGGATGCAAGGCTGATACAATATTTGCAAATCAATAAATGTGATACATCACATAAACAAAATGAAGAATAAAAACCACATGATCATATCAATAGATGCTGAAAAAGCATTCGACAAAAACCAGCATTCATTTCTGATAAAAACGCTCAGCAATGTGGTAATAGAGGGATCATATCTCGACATAATAAAGGCCATATATGAAAGACCTACAGCCAACATCATACTCAATGGACAGAAACTAAAAACATTTCCATTAAGAACAGGAACAAGACAGGGATGTCCACCCTCACCATTCTTGTTTAACATTGTACTGGAAGTCTTAGCCATAGCAATCAGACATGAAGAAAAAATAAAAGGGATCCAAATTGGAAAGGAGGAAGTGAAACTGTCATTATTTGCAGATGACATGATATTATACATAGAAAACCCTAAAGACTCCATCAAAAATCTACTAGACTTAATAAATAAATTTGGCAAAGTAGCAGGATACAAAATTAACGTCAAGAAATCGACGGCATTCTTGTACATCAATGATGAACTCACAGAAAGAGAAACTGAAAAAACAATCCCATTTACCATCGTGCCAAAAAAATTAAGATACCTAGGAATAAACTTAACCAAAGAAGTAAAGGACCTATTTGCAGAAAACCACAGGTCATTGAAAAAAAGAAATAGAGGAAGATATAAAAAAGTGGAAGCACATACCCTGTTCATGGATTGGAAGAATTAACATCATTAAAATGTCCATACTACCCAAAGCAATCTATAGATTCAATGCAATCCCCATCAAAATACCAACGACATATTTCATAGAACTAGAACAAATACTTCAAAAGTTCATATGGAACCAAAAAAGACCCCGAATAGCCACAGCAATCTTGAAAAAGAAGAACCAAGTAGGTGGGATCACAATATCAGATATCAGGTTATACTACAAAGCGACTGTAACCAAAAGAGCCTGGTACTGGCACAAGATCAGGCATATAGACCAGTGGAACAGAACTGAAAACCCAGAAATGGACTCAAGGCAACACGCTCAATTAATATTTGACAAAGGTGGCAAGAGCATACAGTGGAGTAAAGACAGCCTCTTTAAGAAATGGTTTTGGGAAAATTGGACAGCTACATGTAAAAAAATGAAACTAGAACATCAACTTACACCATACACAAAAATAAACTCAAAATGGATAAAAGACTTAAATGTGACCCGTGAATCCATAAAAATCCTAGAAGAAAATGTAGGCAACAAAATTTCGGACATGATACGGAGCAGAACTTTCACTGATACATCACCTAAGGCAACAGAAACAAAGGAAAAAATGAACACATGGGACTACATCAAACTCAAAAGCTTCTGCACAGCAAAAGAAACAATCATCAAAATGGAAAGGCAACCCACTGTATGGGAGAACATCATTGCCAATGATGTATCAGATAAGGGGTTAATTTCCAATATATATAGAGTGCTCATACAACTCCACAAAAGGAAGACAAAGAACCCAATTAAAAAACGGGCAGAGGAGCTGAATAGACACCTCTCCAAACAGGACATACAAATGGACAAGAGACATATGAAGAAATGCTCAACATCACTAATCATCCAAGAATTGCAATTTAAAACAACAATGAGGTATCACCTCACACCTGTCAGAATGGCCGCCATCAACAAATCATCAAACAACAACTGATGGCGAGGGTGTGGAGAAAAGGGGACTCTAATACACTGCTGGTGGGAATGCAGACTGGTGCAGCCGCTGTGGAAAACAATATGTTACCTCAAAAAATTAAAAATTGAACTGCCATTTGACCCAGCGATCCCACTTCTAGGAATATACCCTAAGAAGCCTGAAACACCTATCAGGAAGAATATATGTACCCCCATGTTCATAGCAGCACTATTTACAATAGCTAAGATCTAGAAACAGCCCAAGTGTCCATCAGTAGACGAATGGATAAAAAAACAGTTGTACATATACACAATGCAGTACTATGCAGCAGTAAGAAAGAAAGATCTCTTATCCTTTGAGACGACATGGAGGTACCTGAAAAGTATTATCCTAAATGAAATAAGCCAAGCAGAAAGAGACAAATACCACATGATCTCACTTATATACGGAATATAATGAACATAACAGTCTGAGGAATACAGTAGACCCAGAAACATGGAAGTAGGGCAAAGACTGACATCCCTCAGAACAGGGGGTGGAGGGGGGGTAGGAAGAGATAAACCAGAGAACTTATATGCATGTATGCATGACCAATGGACATGGACAACTAAGCAGCGGACAGGGCGGGGATGGGGTGGGGGGGGTGCCAATGGGGTAAAAAAGGTAAAATATCTGTAACAAATAAATAAATAAATAAATAAATCAGTAAATAAATAAATAAATAAATAAATGACGAAACAGCTGGATCCTAGAGGTGCAAAGAGGTTCACTCAAGGTCTCAGAGTCAATTATCAGTAAGGATGTGCACAAGACTGGCTCCAGGATGGTTCTTTGCTCCCTCCTGGCCCATGGCCTTTGTCTGTCCTTCTCTTACAATAGTGTTCATGACTCACCTGCCCAGTTGCCGCTGAGAAGCTTTCCTAACCCCACTCCTCCTGGAGCAGCTAGCTCTTCAACCTCTGTGATGTATAACTGGTAATACTCCTTGTCGACAGCGTTAGTGGTCACTCCCCTGTCCTCTGATCAATCTCATTTGATGCTGGTGACCACTTCCTGCCTTCTGGGAGCGCAGGAAATGTTTTCAGGAGATGTGAAACTGGGTTGTTCTGGTGCGCACCTCTGTCACTGAGGCCCATAGGCGACTGCAGATTCTCCAAGGCGCTAGGTGCGAGGCCCCAAATTCCAGGCCTCAAGGTCGGGGCACCGCCCCCTCCAGGCCTCTGTGGCGCTGATTGGCTGGCCTGGTAAAGGCAACAAGATGGAGGGGCAGCCACTAACCCGCCCTCCTCATCTCTGCGGGGGCGCGCCCGTGGCACGCGACTGGGCAGGGCCGAGGGTGAGTGACGGCTGCGTGGTCCAATGGGGCGGGCGCGCGCCGCCGCCAGCTCGGTCCCTGACGTACGCCAGGGCGCCTTGCCCCGGCTGCTGCAGGCGGCGACGGCTGCACCATGGGCGAGTTACTAAGGGCTGACCCGCGACCACCATTGCTGCAGCCGCTCCTCCTGCTGCTGGCAGGCGGTGAGTGCGCGCTGGCATCCGGAGGGAGGCGATGGGGCTAGTCCGGAGGACTGCAGGCCGCCGTGCTGGACAGCTCCTAGCCACTAACAAAGGACCAGCATGGGACGGGAGCGCGGTCTGGGTGGGCTGTGGCACGGTCCTTCCGCCACAGGCGCGCTCGCGGGGGTGGCGGGGGGGGGGGGGGGGGGGGGGGGGGGGGCGCATGTCCCTGCAGTGTGAGTGGCTCCATGAGTGAGCGCCACACCCACACATACACAAATCAAGGAGTGAGCCCGGAGTGTCGCCAGGTGCTTGAGCATGCCCCCTGCGGCTCTGAACGAGGGGTATTCGGGGGCTGGCCCTGTGACTAAGAGGAGGGCGAAGGGGTTCACCAGCCTCTGAGACAGCCACACAAGAATGGGAGACAGCATTTAAAGGTCCCATGGGGCCGCGACAGTGAGCGTGGGGTGGGAATGCCTGCGGCTGCGAGGGGAGACTACCAAAAAGCTTCTACATACAGTTGCTGCGACAGTGGGGAGTGTGTTTACGTGTATGTGGTGTTCCTGGACAGGAGGAGGGGTGTGTCATTGTGAATGCGTATCCTCGGCTGTGTTGAGCAACTTACTGTATTAGGAACTTACAAAAAAAGAGGTATGGCAGCTCCAGAAGGTCTCTGTGACATTGACAGTGATGGATAGCTCCTGCGCAGCTAACAGCAGGGATGTGTGAGAGATAATTTCCATTCAGCAGTTACTCAAGGGCGCTGGAATATATGTGGGTGATGATAGGTTGGAGGTGTGCAATGGATGTGCCTGTGAGAAAGAGACAGAGCCTGAGAACAGCTTCTGAGAGGCATACTTGGGATTTTGGTGTGTGTGTATGGGGGGAGGAGCGCACAAGGTATGTGACAGAATGCGGGTAGGAAGAAGGGCTGTCTGCAAGAGTGGGTCAAATCAGGACATGGCTAAATAGCTTCTCCACGTAGCTGACAGAGTAATGGGGAGAGGTGTCATGAGGGTCTGATTGGTAATTGTTATTGGTGGAAAAGAGAACTGAAATGTGTGCATGCTTGTGTGTGTGCACTCCTATATCAGATAGCCTAAAATGACTTCACTTCCAATGAACACACAGGGGTATAACATGTTTATATTTAGCAGTGTGCCCGGGACAGGGACTAATAGGTACTTCCCATAGAGTTAACTCACAAAGACAGGCATATTATGTGATGTGTGTGAGTGGAATAGAGACTTGTGAAGGATCTTCCTGAGGGGAGGAAGTCTGCTTGATGGTGGCAATGAGATGTGCCATTACCGACAGAATCCTAGCCACTAGGACCATAGCGACAGAATCCCAAGAAAAATGTCTGGGATGGGAAAGGGGCCACTCCTGAGCATATCCCAAGAAGACTCAGTTCAGCAGGGGTACTTTTTCTCCACTGTCAATCAGGGATGGGTAAGGACCTAAGTGGTGTGCACAGAAAAAGTGTCCACAAGTGTTTCTTTCAGACACTCACACACACTTACCCCCATATTTGCTTATCTTAAGTCCTCCTTGAAGAAGGTGAGAATCAACAAATAAATTAAATACTAATTAATTTACTAATTCTTTTTATGACAGCCACACTGGAACTGGCCAGCAAAGTGTGTCAGGACCCATGCCCATTTGTGACTGCATGTACCCTTACATGGCTAGCCGTGGATTACTGTGGGCAACTTTTCTCCCTTCTATTCTTTCTACCTTTTCCTTCCTCCCGTATTCTCCCCTCATGACATACATTATTACCTCCATGTATGAACCACATGTGCCTATTTAGCAGTATGTCTCTTTCTTACACACCTTTGTGTGGAAACTCTACAAAAACTCTTCAGCATTGTTTCTCCGACATGTACAGACCACACACATGAGTATAAGTATGTATGTGGTAAGGTGACAGTGCTAGGCAATTTCCGTTGTAGCTGGCACGCAAGGGTGTGACGGCTGTGTAACAGACACTGTGGGCTGCTCCAGTATTGGTGTCTGGCAAGGGCTTAGAGAGATCTGGACTTCAGAGTTGCTGATTAGAAGGAGGGTAGGGATGGAGCTGATGGTGGAAATCAGAAAAGGGTGTTTGGATCAGGAGCAGACTGCAGGGAAGATAAAACATTGAATTACTAAGGCCTTGTTTTTACACGCCCCAAGATATAAGCCTGTTCATTTGCCTGTTTTTCTGAGTGTATTTGGATCAGATTTTCAATTATTTGAGGCTGATCCTCAAATCCTTTTATGTCCCTTATTTTTCTCTTCCTTACTCTGTTGGCAGTGGTGAAGTAACAGAAAATTACAGGTGTTAGAGAAAAAATCAATTACAAAGAGTATATTCTGAAATTTTAAATCAGGTCGGGTCTCAATTAAGGCAGATTAGTTAAGTGCAAAAGTGGTTACATCTTATCTACTATTTTGATAGGCAAGTTTGAAAATAAGTAACCTCTTGTAACAACCTAAATAATTACCCATTGCCAAGGCTTTTGAAAATACCAAGGTCTATAAAAAGAAAAAATATGGAAAAGTAACGTCAAAAACATGGAACTGTTTGTTGTAGAAAGAATGAAAAACTATATTCCTTTTTTTTACACACAGCTTTTCAGCAAGGTTATCAAAATTTTATCCCCAGAGGTGGGAAATCAACAGGATTGCTGGTCAGACTTTCCTCAAGAGGACGGACACAGTTTTCTCAAGATCCAAGGGGTCTTGGAGAGCCTGGCCGAAGCCTAGAGGCTGTGACTTGTCTACCACCCCACCACAGTTCAGCTCTGAGAAAAACAGTTCTTAGATTTTGAAGAGGCAATGTATGTTTGATCCTCTAGTTGTTTTGTGAAAGGTAAAATTCCAAGAATTTAAAAAATCAGTTTGCACTTTTCTAAAAGTGCTAAAGTAATATCTTTCCCAACATACCTGAAAAAGACTGGTATATGTAGATAAAGATCTTCACTTCATGGCCCTCTCAAAAATTGGCTGTGCAGGTACCCTTGGAACCTGTAAAATTTCTGCTATTTAATTATTACAAACATTTCTCATTGGTCCACTTTCCCCCTCCCCTGGACTGCATGAGTTTTTCCGTATTAGTTTCTTGTATTTGTTTTCCTCACCCTAGGGACATCACCTCTGCAGAGTAGGACTGTTAAGTCAGCTGATATCTTATATAAAACTTAGATTACCAGTTTTACTAGACTTAGAAATGACCAAACAGTGGTCATTTTCCCTAGGGCAGAGGATGTCTCATATTTATCCTTGTATCTTCAGAGAGTGCCTGGTATAATATGTGACACGGAAGGAGCTCAGGGTTGACCATATTCTTCTGTGTAACTGAAAGTCTAATGAAAATGTTATCTCCAACTACACACTACAGCCTACCTAAAAGCAAAGTTTAATTCTAATTGGCATTGTATCTAATTGGCATATTATATGATTCTGATTTACTTTTTAAAAAAGAATGAGTACAGTTTTATAGATCACATATTTCCAAACATAGGTTACACACAGAAATATAAGTAAAGGGGATTCTTGGTGAAAATATAAGGATCCACTCTACTGACTTGAGGTCTTTTATAAGAGGAAAGATTCCTACACTCCGAGCCATCATGTTTTGGATTTTCCCTGAGGAAAATAATGTCTTTCAGTCTTTAGCTCTGGCCTCTTTCTTGACTCCTTAACTCCTATGAAGTAGTTATGCTATTTTGGGCATTCTCTTTCTTTATGTATACTTTGGAAGAAGGGTACCTAGCCTAGCAACTGATAGCTTTCCAGTCTTTTTTCATGGAGGATCAGCAAGACCTTTTTGTGGGGAGAAACAACTAAATTACAGCTCTTCTATTAACTAGCTACTTGACCTTAATCTCATGAGGCTTCAGTTATTTCATCTGTAAAACAAGAGGGTTATTTATTAAATATTCCTTCATTCTTTCAAACATGTATTGAGCCTCTATTATATTTTAGAGACTGTTGAGGCACTGGAATGACAAGATTAAATCTGAGAAAGGACCCACTGACTTTGGTCTCAATATTCATTAAGGGAGCCTATAAAATGGTCTGTTATAATTTAGTGAGAAAAGTAATTTGTTCAGAAGGCTATGGTAACAGGAGTAGAACCTAGCATAGATTAGGAGTGGCCAGAGAACACTTCTCAGAAGCTGAGCTAGAAGCAGGAGAAAGAGTTAGGCGGGTGGTTGGGTAGAGGTGACCAGCTTCTGGTTAAAGGCTTTTGGGCCCTCTGATGCTGTCCCATGTTTCCATCCATTAGTCTTAGTTTTTCTCCAAAGATACAAAGAATAGCTGATCTGTATTATTCACATCAACATTTTAAAATTGATTTTAGAGAGAGGAAGAAAGAGAGAGAGAGAGAAAGAAACATTTATGTGAAAAAGAAACATCAATCGGTTGCCTCCCCCACACACCCTGACCAGGGATCAAACCCACAACCCTGACTGGGAATTGAACCCACATCCTTTTGGTGTATAGGATGATGTTCCAACCAACAGAGCTACACCGGTCAGGGCTCATATCAACATTATATATATATATATATATATTTGAAGATGCTGATCATTGTCTCTCTTAAATGTTCTGTTTTTCTGGCCAAAAATGTCCCAATTCTTTGTTCTTTGTATAGATTAATAACACATTTGTAGAATATAATTTGCTCTTTGTAGCACAGTTCATACACATGACATGGTGCTTACTTCATTTGATGTCCCTGCCTTTGTGAGGGCTGGAGGAATTGTCCTTTCTTTACTGATGAGGAAACTAAGGCTACTAGTGGCAAAGTGGCTACTCAAAGTCACTCAACTAGGGAACCAGAATGCAAACCTACTTTCATGGCGACAAATTGTCTCCACTACAACATCCTTCTGTGTCTGACTTCAAAACTTATTTATCCTCATCTGCATAACTTTTACTTTGTTAAATCCCTTTCACTATACCCCAGAATGCTGTCCTTACGACTGGATGTTATTCGTGCACCTGTGTGTTGTCTGACTGTGTATAGCATGCACAGACTTTATCTTATTTGGGATTCTCATTCTATTTTTGATAGAACAGAACTTATTTCTGAGTCTGGAATGCCCTGTTTTCTTCAGTGGCCAGTCACTGTGCTGGCACATGCCAAGCTTATGGCCTACTATTTCATGAGGTAGTTATAAAGATTAAAATTCAGATAATGCTTGCAAAGCATTTAGCACACAGCATCAATAATGTTAGCTCTTACTTTTATTATAAATATCACTAAAAATTTCCATGAACTACTGTCAAGTTAGGTCACAGTGCATAATAGG
The DNA here is from genome assembly GCF_014108415.1 of Molossus molossus. NCBI lineage: Eukaryota > Metazoa > Chordata > Mammalia > Chiroptera > Molossidae > Molossus > Molossus molossus. The sequence goes on along the minus strand of NW_023425399.1, from coordinate 54,859,379 downwards.
GGCAGAGCAGGAAATAACTCCTGAAATTGTTTCTTTCCTGCATCACTGAATGTTAGTTGTAGAAAAGAAATTTTAGAGGTCATTTCATTCACCTCTCTCATTTTTTTGGATGAGGATACTGAGAGACCCAGAAGTTTTAAACATCTTTCTTGAAGATATAGATGGATGGATAGAGAGACACAGACACAGACACAGACACAGATATAGATATATAGATATAAAGAAAGGAAAAGATGTCTTTTGATTTTTTTGTTTGTTTATTTTGTAACAAAGATGCCCTTTAGTTCATTATTTTTAATTTGTTTTGTAAAATAGGAGAGAGGGATTGAAGATTCTGAACAAACTTATATCATACCAACACTGCTGTGACCTCACATGGTTTTTTATATATATGTTTTTTTAAATATGTTTTCATTGATTTTTTTAAAGAAAGAGGAAAGGAGAGAGATAGAAACATCAATGTGAGAGAGATACATTGATCCGCTGCCTCCTGCATAGCCCTCACTGGGAATTGAGCCCGAAACCCGAGCATGTGCCCTGACCAGGAATTGAACCAGGACCTCTCAGTCCATGGGATGAAGCTCAATCCACTGAGCCACACCAGGCGGGCTATATATATGGTTTAATTGATTTTCTAGAGAGAGAGGTAGGGAGAGAGAGATAGAAACATTGATGTGGGAGAGAAACATTGATCGGCTGCCTCCTGCACGGCCCCTGCTGGGGATGCAGCCTGCAACCTGGGCATGTGCCCTGACCAGGAATTGAACCGAGACCTCTCAGTCCATGAGAGTACCCTCAATCCACAGAGCCACACCAGCTGGGCTCATATGGATTTTTTAAAGACTGTGTTCAGGATGCCATATCGCCGAAATACAAATCACACTAATGAAGTTTTGGAAACATTTCAGCCTAGGATAGCAGCAATGTCCACACAAGTTCCTTAAAAACAGGGACTTCTTCTTAGCTGCATTTGTGCCCCTAGCACCTATCACAGCTGTGGCGAAGAATGGGTACTCTGTCTACGTTTCTGAGTGAGCTGATGCCCAGTGGATGCTGAGTCAATCTATTTCTCACTCTCTCCTGCTTATCTCCATCTGTCTCCCTTTTGTCCCATCCACTGGGAGGGCTAAGCATTTTGGCTCTTTTAAAATGAGAATGGCTTCTCAGAATCCCCTCACAGTCGCTGAGTGTCAGGACTATCCCCCAAAGTCCCATTCCCACTCAGTTCTTTGTTATGGCACATGTTTTAACCCAACAGCAGCCTGTCCTCTGCCTTCTCATATCCATTTGGCTTTTGTATTTGTGCAGGGGTGTCCCTGGGTGTGTATGCAGCTGGGTCTGATGAACCTGGCCCAGAAGGCCTCACCTCCACCTCCCTGATGGACCTTCTATTGCCCACTGGCCTGGAGCGGCTGGACTCAGAGGAGCCCAGTGAGGCCATGGGACTGGGAGCTGGCCTGGGAGCCCCTGGGTCCGGCTTCTCCAGTGAAGACAGTGAAGAGTCCCGAATTCTGCAGCCACCACAGTACTTCTGGGAAGAGGAGGAGGAGCTGAATGCCTCTAATCTGGACCTGGGACCCACTGCAGGTAGCTCTTCTTACCTAAGAGTATGTATATGCTAATTGCAGCTGAGTATGAGGCAGTCTTGGCAAAATGCCAAAGGGCCATTTCCTTGCTCAAATCACATCATTTCTCTCTCTCTTCACCAGCTTTTTCTGTGTATCAAAGCCAAGTTTCTGGGATTCTGAATGTCTTATTTGCTCAGGAGGCCCTTTTCTCTTAAATATTTACTGCTATTTAGTGACCCTGCATTCTGTGTTAATACTATTAACCCCATTTTACATGTGAGAAAACTAAGCTTACAAAGGTTAAAAGCATGCTTACGGTCATACAACTATTTATATGTTCAAGTCATGATTCAAGCTGAGGTCTGGGGTTTGTTTGTTTGTTTGTTTTTCTGTACGGTGCTGTATTGTCTTTGTTGAAAGTTCCCAGAGGGCCACACATGCCATGTCCTGCCTTAAGTCTGCTGGCCCCATCAAAGTGTTCTCACTGCCCTGCCCTCAGTCAGGGACCAGAGCTAGTTTCTGGACTTACAGAACATGGATGATGGACATGTAGGACCTGGGCTCAGCACGAATGCACATACCACGGCTGGTTACAGATGCAACAGAGCTTCCATGCTTCTAGCTAAAGCAGCTGGCATATGTCTTTGGCCAGCAGGAGTTCATTTGAAATGTTAGACTGTCAAATTGTGTGTGTGTGTGTGTGTGTGTGTGTGTGTGTACATGCATGCATGCACGTGGGGTGGGATGTTACAAAATTTATCCTTAATTTTTCTTTTTAAAATGTATAATATTTTGGATTCATCTTCTCTAATTATAAAAATAATCTATTGAAATTATAAAAAATATGAAAATACAAAAACAGTACAAATATAATAAAATCCTCCCATGATCTCACAACTAAAAGACAATTACTACTAATAATAGTTTGGAGTACATCCTTCTAATTACTTTTATATGCAAAATTGGAATCACAGGGGACATAATGTCTTTACTTAAAATATTTCATAAATGAATTTCCACATCATTAATAGTCTTTTATAACCTGATTTTTTTGTTGTTGTTAATCCTCACCTGATGATATTTTTTCATTAGTTCTTAGATAGCGTGGAAGGGAGGGAGGGGGAGAGAGAAAGAAACATCAATGTGAGGAAGACACATCGGTTGGTTGCCTCCTGCACAACCACAACCAGGGCTGGGGCTTCAACCTGCAACCCAGGTACATACATATGATGAACCACATGATGAAATACTATGTAGTCATTAAGAATCAGATTATAGCCCTGGCCAGTTTGGCTCAGCGGTTAGAACATTGGCCTGCAGACTGAAGGATCACAGGTTTGAATATTTAGGTTATTTTTAATTTTAATGCTGCTATAAATATCGTCATATGTTATTGTACTTTTTTGATTGTTTAGATAAATTTGTAAAATAAAACTGCTGGGTCTAAAGGTGTGTCAGTCCGCATCCCAGCCACAAACTTAAGACATGATCAAACTAAGTTAATCTAAGGAGAGTTTATTTATAGAGCAGTGAATTTACAAAGGTATGAGCATGGCATGGGTGACCACAGAGCAATCCAGGGCCAACAGGAACAGAACTATCAGTGTCCTACACCCAAAGGGACAAGGCAGGGAAGGATGAAAGGAACCTAAAAGGACAGACTGTGGTGGAGATAGGTGGCCAGACAGGAAAGGAACCAGGAGAATAAGGACTCAACTTCCCTTCTCCTATCTCCTGCCAAGACCCCCCTAATTATCCCTTCTCCTTTGCCCAGGAGTCAGTTCAGGAAGCAAGGCATAGCCTGTTGATATAATCCACTGGATCCATTTTCTTGGGCAAAGGCAGGGTAGAAAAGGGTAGAGATTGGATCTGTAGGGGATGGTGCATGCCTGACACAAAGGATGTGAATCTTTCAACAGGGTCTTGTTTAGCATTTGCAAATCACCCTCTAGAAAGGTGAGTCCAGTTTGCATACCCACCAGAGATATAGTGAATGCCAGTTTTTTGAACCCTTCCCACCACTGAATTTTGTTAATTTGATAAACAAGATTATAATGGTCTTTGATTATTAGTAAATTTTAACTTATATATGTATATATTCATATACATATATATGTACATATTCTATATTGTCTTTTTCTATATATGAAATATACATATTCTGTCCATTTATAATATTCCTATTTGATTTGAAGTATAGTGTAATTAACAGAACAGGTTTGTATTCAGGCAGATTCCACAGTTCCAACACTACCATTGAACAGCTGTGTGATTTTTTGACAACAACTTAAGCCTCAGTTTTATCATCTAAAAAATGGGGATAATAGTAGTATTGTTATGAGAAAAATCAGTGGGCCAGATTTCCCCATCACTCCTGGTACCACTGAAATAAGCATTTTCAGAAGCCTCCACGAGAGAATGAGATGTGGCAAAATATTTTATTTGCATGGAGTTACATTTCATGGGTTGCAGAGTCCCATGTCCCTTGGTCCAGTCCTGAAAGAAGGGCAGCTATGTGTTCAGCAAAGCTAGAAGCAGGGCCAGTGTCCAGAGTTCTGTGGTGGAGCTGGGTCTGATATAGAGCATCAGGCTAGTCACAGTCCATGAGTTCATTATGGGGGTGCCACATGGCCATGAGCTATGAGGGCGAATGCAGGGAAATGTTTCCCATGTAACTAGAGTCCCAAGAGGGCCAGGAGAACCAAGAGGCTAGAAAGAGTAACTCCCTTTGTCTAGGAGTTTAAATATTCAGGTTTCATGCCCTTGCACTGGCCACAATTATTCTGGCCACTAATTTGTTCCCAAGTGTGACTGACAAGTAGGCACCTTCCACGTCACCCAAACCTTACTGGGCATGCGTCTAAACTGTCTTTGTCCAGTCCTTTCCCCCATCAATCTCTGAGGAACAGACTTGAAAAGTCTTAAACTATAGCTTTCTGACAAAGCTATATAAATGGCACGCCTATATTATGTGGTCTTCCCTTTATTCTTCTCCTGTTAAATAGTAACTAGATTATTATAACAGTGTCAGTATCATAGGGTTGTGAGATTTATATGAAATCATACATTTAAAGTGCTTAACATGGAGCTTGGCACATTGTAAGTCCTCTGTAAATATTAGCTACTTTTTATTTTTTTCTACAGAGGCTTTAAATTTTTATCATTTTACACATTTTCATATAAAAAGGATTCTAATGTTCGGCCAGTGTGGTTCAGTGGATTGAGTGTCATCCCATGGACTTAGAGATCCTGGTTCAATTCCTGGTCAGGGCACATGCTTGGTTTGCTGGCTTGATCCCTGGCAGGGGTCATGGAGGAGGCAGCTGATAGATGTTTCTCTTTCACATCGATGTTTCTATCTCTCTCTCCCTTCTTCACTTTCTAAAAAATCAAAACATATTTTTAAAAAAGGATACTAATAATTTCTCTGACATATATTAAAACATTTTTCTGGTTTGTCAATTACCTTTATATTTATTATAGTAATTATATATATATATAAATTTAATTTTTATACGCTTAAAACAATCTTTCTTTTTAAATGTTTGTCTTTGCTTTATGTTTAGAAAAACCTTTCCCTCCCTGAGATATATGCACCTTTATTTTTTCTATTCTTTTTGGGCCTGATTTTTTATATTTTATTCTAACTGTAATTTATTCTGGTGTGTGGTGTAAGATAGGTTCTAATTCATTTTCCCCATACGTATATATAACCTATTGCTGCAGCAGCCTCCAATGATGTCTGTCCTCTCACCATTGAAAATAAATTCCACTTTTACCTGTACCAGACAATTATATGTACTTAGTCTTTCTCTGGGCTTTTCCTTTTGTTCAAACTATGGAGAGTCTAGTCTAAGACAAGCAGTCACTTAGACCTTCCTCAGGATCACAGCAGGAAGGCCCTGGTTTTAATAAACTCAGATTTGCTTTGTACCCCTCCCCACTTTGTTTCCCCTTCTTTTTCTCTCACTTCCTCTTTTTTTAAATCCCATTGGCTTCTTTAGATGTCATTATAATAAAAATACCTATTATTTCATTGAACACAAGCCATGTAATGGGCACTTTTCATGCATTCTCCTGCTCTTGCTAGGTCCACAACGTACCAGCTTCACAACACAGGTCTGTTTTCCTATCTCTACTGTACATACCTGAAGAACTGTGAGGTAGGGACACAAATGCCCTCCAAGAGCAGGTGCAGGAAGGAGAGCTGCTTTTGTCCAGACTCCTTCATTGCTCATCTTTTCATTGGTGTGCTTCCCTACAGCAAGAGCTTTGCCCAAGGTCACACAGCTTGTGTGCAGCAGAGCTGAGTCTAGAATCATTGTCCCCTGAGCAGTGGCATCTATGGACCTGGGTTCTTGCCATGGGAGCACGTTGATGGTATGTGTTAGAGAGGAGACCTCTCTACATTTTTTTAAATTGGAAAAAATATGGAATGCTTCATGAATTTGAGTGTCATCCTTGCACAGGGACCATACTAATTTCTGTGTCATTCTAATTTTAGAATATGTGCTGCCAAAGTGAGGACGGAAACTGGTACATTTTATTGTTACTAATATTATTATACTTCAAATTTCTAATTTGTTAGGCTTTGAAGAACTAGAGCTGGTGCCTTTCTTCTCCTTCTGTAGCAGAGGTCTTGGGGTGCAGGGGTCCAATGGCAAAAATAGCTCGTGGAGTTTCTGCTTGACTGATGAGGACTGCGTTCATTTTCTAATCTTGGCTTCAGTCTCTTTATCTGTGAGACCATGGGAATGATAGATTGAAGTCTTTTCCAGCTTTAAAATATTATGATTCTCTGATATTTCATTTGAAAAAATGTAGTCTCAACAAAGTAGGAAAAACTAAATGTAATGTAAACTTATCACTCTACCAGCTAGCATGAAGCCAGCATAATGCCAGATCAGTTAACTTATGCAGCATTGTTAATGATTAAACATATATTCTCAGGTTACCTATTCATCTCAAGACTGTCTCTGTTGTCACCCTGTACTCCTTTTATTTTCAAAGCTCCTTAATAAAATTCTCTGCAAGCAATTTTAATTTCCTCAGTGAACAAGCTAATTGGTGTTCTACAAAAAAAGAGATAACTCTTTGTGATTGGCAAGTACTAGAAACCCTACTCAAACAGGCACATAGGTGTTTTCTAGCTTAGTAACTGCAGAACTCCAAGCAGGTGGGGTCCCGGGGTTGAACCTGAGTCAGAGCCTGCCTTGCTCCACCGTGCTTCATTCTTAGGCAGGCTATTTTGTATGGTGGCTTCGAGAGCCTCCAGTACCTGTACTTTTATTCTTTTTTCACTCAACAACCCCAGCATAAGACAACTCTGCCTTTCCATCACTTTTGGAAAAATTTAGAGGGGAAGCTCATCAGTTTGGTCTGTGTCATGAGCCCATCTCTGAACCAATCCTAAGGCCATGGGGACAGAGTTCTCTCACTGGCTCAGAGTGGGTCTTGAATTCCCCTTAAGCTACGTGGTAGGGACCCCTACTTCTGGACTAAGAAGAGGGGAGGAGTGTCTCCCAAAGGAGAATTGAGGTGCCATTAATCAAAAGATGGGAATGAAATGATGGTTGGGCATAAACCACATTGCAGCTGAGTAAAGAACATAAAGTGTTTATATTTTATAAATTATTTTCACATTTGTTTTTTTTTTACCTCACAGCAACCTGATGAAATTTGTAAAAGCATGACTGATTAGTATCACTGCTGTATAGATAAGGAAACTGGCTAAGAGAGGTTTAAAAGTGGCACTACATTACACAGGCAATAATAAATGGCAGAGCTAAATCTCAAATCTGAGATTTCTACTTCAAGATCTGCTGCTCCTTCTCTATATGAAATCATTCATGAAAGTACTTTTATTACTATTGCCTATAATGAATTTTGTGGAAACCAAATTGTCAAAGTGGCTGTCTGCTGGGACCTAGGCATGGTTTCTATACAGTTAATCTTTGTTGAGATTGTATTTGCTATAGAATGATTTAACCTTCTGAGTCAGGCAAGAGGAGGACCAGTTGACAGAAGCACTTTTGCCTAGACACCAAAAAAAAATTTGTTTTTGTTTTATGCTAGTGATAAATATCATTATATGAAAATTAGAAAAAGCAAAAAAGTTTAAAGAAGAAAATAAAAACTACCTATAATCCTATCACCCAGACTTAACAAATGTTAGCATGTTGTATAACTTTCTGAACTTTCTCCATTTAAGAAATATATAAAATATGCTTTTACCAAAATAAAAAAATTTAAAAAATGGAATTATAGTGTACAGAGCTTGCTGTTTCAGTTACCAACAGCTTTCTAAGCCAGTAAACACAGCTTTCCAACCTCATCTGTAGGGCTGAACTACAGTATCTCAAGTGATGGGCTCCCATTTCTCAGTCTACCCCCTGCTGTGTGAGAGCTGGGTAGTTTCCAGTCTTTGTTATGTGAACTGTGCCATGATGGCAATTCTTAAAAGCAAATTGTTATGGACATCTGTAATTGTTTCCTTAGGGCAAACTTCTAGAAGTGAAATTGTGGGTTCATAATGTATGTTTTCAAAGCTTTTCATTCATATTGTGCCCCCTCCAAAATGTGGCCTGATTTCTGTTCCAGTCAGTACTGATTCAATAATGGCTATTATATATATATTCAAGTTGGTAGGCCAAAAATTTATCATTTTGTTTAATTTACATTTCTTTCATGACAACTGAGATTGACCATTAAAAAGTAGTTTTTAGACATCAAAATTACAACTAAACTACAGAACAATTATTATTCAGAACTGCCTCACATTCAAAACTGCTGAATGGAAGTCCTACAACTACAAAATTAAACAAGAAGCTACATGAAGACTGGTAGGAAGGGCAGAGACATGGATGGGCTGGTCCTACACCCACCTGTGTTGGATAAAAAATTAGGAGGGATACCTTGGCTGTGAAGGTCCTCCCTGAAAAGTGGGGGGTGGTCCCCGTCCCACACCAGGCCCCCCAGCTCAGGGTTCCAGTGCCAGGAAGAGAAGTCCCCATAACTTCTGGCTGTAAAAACCAGCAGGAAGTGAGGCTCAGGGAGATGGAGGCTTCTGGAGTCCCAGGCAGTTCCTCTTAAAGGTACCAAGCATGGATTTACTCAGACTCACTCTCTCCAGGCTCCAGCATGGGAGAGGCAGCTTGAAAGGTACCAGAGACATACAGGAAAGAACTGAGTTGTTTGGCATCGGGGCGAGAGCTGGAGAAGCAGCTTTCTCCTGGACAGATGTGCTGGTGAAGGTTGTTGTTCCTTTGGAGAACTCTTCCCCCATGGGGTCAGTAGATGGGTGCTATATCTGAAACTCTAGCAACTTGGCTTACACTGTTTGCCCCACCCTGGTGATTCCCTGAGGCCCTGCCCCATCCAATTTTCAGGCCCACCCTAGCTGTTTCCAGTGGCTTTACCATAGTATTGGCCTGTTGTGGCTCCTGCTTCAGATTTTCCTAAATTCTCTCAAACAAACAGCATCTGGCCTCAGCAAGCCCCATACCTTTATCTAAGTGGCCCAGGCTTGGTGCTAGAAGCAGCTAGCCTTGGTTCACAACTTGTCTGTGCCTGGCCACTTCCAAACCCAGCACAAGAAGCAGCCATCTGCAGATTGCTTTATGGCTTATGCCTGGTGGCCCCAGGTAGAACACAGGCAATGGCTGACCTTGCCCCAGAGCCAGCACACCCAGTGGACAGCTTCAGATCACGTTGAAGTGCCACTATCCAACCACCTCCACAAGTGGCACACTTAGTGAATGAACTCAGTGAGTACCAGAGCTCTGGGGAAGCAACTCTTGCTCTGTGCGGTGGGCCCCAGCACAGCTGATCCTTCAAGGTAGTCAGAGGTCAGTGGTCAGTGGTCAGTGGGCACAGCCAGTCCTTGCAGCAGATCAGACTGAGTATATCCCTCTCATTGATGTGCCAACAGCAGTCAAGACTCAATTACAACAGAAGGGTGTACAGTCCACACAAGGGGTGCACCTTGAGGGCCCAGCTGGGGTGATAAGGGAGGCTGTGCCACTGGATTCTACAGGACACCTACTCCAATAGGCCACTCTACCAAACCTAGGAGACATAGCAACTCTACCTAATACATAGAAACACACACAGGGAGGCAGCCACAATGAGGAGACAAAGAAACATGTCACAAATTAAAGAACAGAACAAAACTCCAGGAAAAAAACTAAATGAAATGGAGATAAGCAATCTAACAGATGCAGAGTTTAAAACACTGGTTATAGCCTTTTTCGGTTTGGCTCAGCAGTTAGAGCATTGGCCCGTTGTCCAGAGAGTCCCAGGTTCAGTTCTCCTAAGGGCACATACCTCGGCTGCAATTTGTCTCTGGCCCCAGTTAGGGTTGTGCGGGAAGTGGCCCACTTGATGTGTCCCTTTCACGTCAATGCCCCCCCCCCCCACTCTATCTGAACAAAAATGGAAAGATGTCCTCGGGTGAGGATAAAACAAACAAACAAACAAACAAAAAACTGGAAGCCCTGAATAAAAAGGCTTAGTTTCCTACCCACTTATTGTTCTGTCTGCCTAAGAGAAGAGACAAACATTTTAACTTAAAAATAACTGCCAATGCAGGGCCCCCAAATATCATCAATTTTTCTGTCTCTCTGCTTCCATCCCTCCCCTTTCCCATCTGTAAAAAAAAAACAAAACAAAAAAAAACTGGTTATAAGGATGCTCAGTGAACTTAGTGAGGGCCTCAAGAGCATAAAAAAGACCAGTCAGAAGTGAAGGATGCACTGACTTAAATAAAGAATAATTTACAGGGTATCAATAGTAAAGTAGGAAAAACCAAGAAGCAAACAATTGACTTGGAATATAAGGAAATAAAAAACAACCAGTCAGAACAGCAAAAAGAAAAAAGAATCCAAAAAAATGAGAGTGTAAGGAGCCCCTGGAATAACTTCAAGTGTACCAGCATTCACATAATGGGGGTGCCAGAAAGAGAAGAGAGACAACAAGAAATTGAAAACGTATTTGAAAAAATGACAGAAAACTTTTCCTAAAATGGTGAAGGAAACAGACATACAAGTCCAGGAAGCACAGAGAGTCCCCAAAGAGGCTCACAACAAGACAAATCATAATAAAAATGCAAAAGGTTAAAGACAAAGAGAGAATCTTAAAAGCAGCCAGAGAAAAGCAGTTAGTTACATACAAAGGCGCTCCCATAAGATTGTCAGCCGATTTCTCAAAAGGACTTTACAGGCCATAAGGGAGTGGCAAGAAATATTCAAAGTGATGAAAAACAAAGACCTACAACCAAGAGTACTCTATCTTGCAGTGCTATCATTTAGAATCAATGGGCATACACAGAGATTCTCAGACAAGAAAGAGTTAAAGGAGTTCATCACCACCAAACCAGTATTATATGAAATGTTGAAAGGTCTTCTTGAAGAAGAAGATAAAAAATATGGGCAATAAAATGACAATACATACATATCTATCAACAATAGAAGCTACAAACCAAATGAGCAAGCAGAATAGAAACAGACTCATAAATGCAGTGAACCTTTTGTTGGCTGCTAGATGGGAGGGGTTTGGGGGGATGGGCAAAAAAGGGGAAGGGATTAAGAAGTACAAATTGGTTGTTAGACTGATGAACCTCAAAGGGAAGGGGGCAGAGGAGTGGGAATAGATAAACCAAAGGACTTTTATGCATATATGCATAATCAGTGGACACAGACAATAGTATGGGGAAGTTCAAAGGAGGGCAGGAGCAGGGAGGAGGAGGTCAATGGGGGAATTAAGGAGGGACATCTGTAATACATTCAACAATACAGATAAGTTTGAAAAAATAGTAGTTTTTAGCCTTGGCCAGTTAGGCTCAGCGGTTAGAGCATCAGCCCACAGACCAGAGAGTCCCGGGTTTGGTTCTTGCTAAGGGCACATACCTTGTTTGTAGTTTGTTCCCAGCTCCACATCTATGTTTCTCTCTTCCTCTTCCCCCCTTTCTCTCCCTCCCACTCTATCTGAAAATAAATGCAAAAATGTCCTCGGGTAAGGATAAACAAACAAACAAACACAAAATAGTTTTTAATTATACCGAAAGCTTCTTCCCTTGCACCTCTGTTTTATACAGTTCCATTATGAATTTTGTGAGTGTTTTTATGTTAGCATTTGGTTGAAAAACTGGCTTGAGTGTTTCATTCAGGGGACAATTTTCAGTGATTTGACATTAACCTAAAGGGATATTTAAAGTGATTTTCAAGGCCACTGACCCTGATGCCTGTTTTAATGCCATGTCTTAACCAGAGGAATCAGTTCATTAATATTTAAGCTAATACCAAAGGTCATCTCTGAAATTTGGCTTTCCTAGAAGGAATAAAACTGTGATGAGCCCTGGCTGGTGTGGCTCAATTGGTTGGGCGTCATCCCGTGGACCAAGAGGTTGTGGGTTTGATTTCCAGTCAGGATACATGCCTGGGTTGCAGCTTCAATCTCTGATGTTTTTCTCTCACACTGATGTTTCTCTCTGTCTCCCTTCCTCTCTCTCTAAAAGCAATGAAAGCATGTCCCTAGGTGAGGACTAAAAAAAAACAAAAAAAAAAACTGTGCTGAAATATAGGAGGAAGATAATGAAACATGATCTATTTAGGGAACAAAGGCCAGCACCATAGTGAGAGTAAAAGAAAAGAAGTCCTGGGGAATCCAAGTTGTCTAGAGACCTCTCGTTGTCTGGCTTCTTCATCCTAGTGACAACTAGCAGGCTCTGAGCCATCTATCACATCACCTGGGGAGAATGCAGATTAAGTGCTTGATAAATGATGTTACCTGAGTTAAGAACCTTTACATTTTGCATCAGTTAGCCTCTAGTTAGTGGATCTCATCTAGTTTCAACAATTCATTCAGCAAATATTTGTTGTGCAACTACTCTGTTGATTTTGTATAACCACTGTTAAAACTGTGGCAAATCCAGAGTTTTCACAAGAGAAGAAAAATATTAACAGGAAGGGTTAAAAAAAAAAAATCCCAGTCAGTGTGGCTTAGTGGTTGAGTGTTGACCCATGCACCAAGAGGTCTCCGGTTTGATTCCTGGTCAGGGCACATGCCCAGATTGTGGGCCAAATCCCCAGTGGGGGCATGCAGGAGGCAGCCATTTGATGTTCTCTCGCATCAATATCTCTATCTCTCTCACCCTCTCCCTTCCCCTCTCTCTAAAAATCAATTAAACAAACAAACAAACAAAAAAACCACCGAAAGGGTTGTGAATAAGGTTGTTTAGCCCCAGGGAAAGAAGGCTAAATTAAGGCAACTAAAACAATGTGTAGGGTTTGGGTTTTTTTTATCCTGAAGGAGATGCTTCCCAGGTGTTTCTTACTTGGTAGATAAAACAGAAATGGGCTTATTAAGTTGTAAATGAACCATCACAGTTAGGTTTAAGGGAATTAGGGAGGAAAAAAAGCCAACGACACAGCAATTCCTCTCTAAGAAGGCCAAGACATGTTTTTGAAGAGGATTGCCAACCTACCTTTTCTAGATGTACTAGCCACCTGCCAGAGGGCTGAGGCCATCAGATAGCCTCCTAGAGTTAGGACCCTGGACTTCTTGCAGTCCCATTATAATAACAGGCTGACCACAGGTATACCTACTGGGAGCTGGATTGTGTGGAAAGTTTAGAGGAGTACAAGACATGTAGTATGACTTTCAGAGATTGCCTTGGGGAGAAAAGAGTACCTTCCATGGGCCAGGGGTTTTTGCATTCATTATGTCATTTCATCTGAGCCTCATGTGTCAAGAGTGGGTGTGGGGAGCCTAGAGGCTAATCATCCAGAATTCTAGTCCCTGCCTGCAGAACTCTGAAGTGTGACCTTGGCTCTCACATATCATCTAGTCCGGTGATTCAAATCCAGCTATAAAAAGATCGGCTGTGGCCAGAGGTACAGATGAACTTGGAGAGGTAATGTTACTGCTGTCAGTTTGTTTTTCTCTGTATCTAAAGTGCTGGCTGGACAAGAAGGTGTCTTGAAAGATTGGCTTTGACCACATATGAGCCTGGGTTTAACAACTTTACATGAACAATTTAGCTTCAAAGCTTAGAGAAAGTATTCTCTACTCTCCAAGCTTGTGTTTCCTTATCTGTAAGAGGAGGGCAATGGGTCCTTGGATCTCACAGGGCCCCTCCCTATCTGATAGCCTGTTTCTGAGATGAGGGACTGGATTTTCCCCAGGACTTATGGAAGATGTTGTTTCCAATGATGGCCACCAGAAGGACTGCAGCTTCATGTTGCTGTTGCCTGGTGTGTCATCAAAGGAAGGAAGTTCATGAGCCTGCGGGTGGAGGGTTAGAGGACAGCAAGGCACTGGCTATCCTCTGATTTCTCTCAGACAATGAAGAGGACTGAACTAGCTGCTTCTGAGTCCCCTTGCAGCTTTAGCCATTCCTGGATCTTCCATATTTTGGGGCCAAGTTGAACTCCCCCGGGAGCCTGAGCTGTGGGGGACCTTTTGCATCTCTTTCAGTGCCCCAGGTGTCGATACTTTCCTGGAAACAGGCTTCTTGCTGTCTTCAACATGTTTTTTGGGAACTTCTGCTTGTTCACACATATGTTCAACAAGTAAGGAGTGCTTTGCGGGTATGACTTCATCTCAGACAGGCTTTTGGGGTTTGTGGGGCCCTACTGTCCCACCTCCAGATACTTGCAGTAAATGGAACAGGAAGGCAGACCAGGAAGGGCACTAAACAGAACAAGTTATCCTTGTGTGGAGTCACAGCTCTCTGTGGCAGTGGCAGTGGGCCCATCACTGCATGGGGAGACTGGAGGACTGGGAGTTGGCTTCCCTTTCCTAGAGAGGAGTCCCATTCCCTCCTCTCTCCTCCTTACCCTTATTGGTGCCCTCCTCTTTGCTCCCTTTCTTTTCTCTCCATATCTCTGACTCTCCTTTTCCTGATCCATCTCACTTCTTTTTTTTTATCTTCTTCCATTGCCAATTTACTCCCCTTTTGCTTCCAAAATGACTGCTAAGGCTTCTTTTCCCTTCTTAGTGTTGAAAGTCCCTGGAAGTCTAGTCTCCCTGTCTTGGACACCTGAGTGAGAAAAGCAGTCTTCCCTTTCCACCAGGGTTGTTCTCTGTCTCATGGCATCTGCATTCCTTCCTCCTGGAGTACTCTGAGCTCTTAGCCCAGGACAACCAGCCTTGTCCACACCTTCTTTCTCTTCTCTTCTGGTGGTTCTACCACACTCAGTAGTAGTTAAAATGATATATTTTCAGTCTTCCCCCCCCCCTTGCCTACTTTTTTAAATGTTCAAATTTATAGAAAACGTGCAAGAGTAATTACTATATAGCCTTCATTCAGATTCCTCTATTGTTAACATTGCTTTACTACTCTGTATATGTATATGTATGTAACATATACATATGACATAGAATTTTTTCTAAACCATTTGACAGTAAGTTGCAGACATGATACTCCCTTACTCATAAATACTTCAGTGTGTCTTTTTTTTTACATCCTTACCTGAAGATCTGTTTATTGATTTTGAGAGAGAGAGAGAGAGAGAGAGAGAGAGAGAGAAACACATTGATGTGAGAGAGAAACATCAATTAGTTGCCTGGGGATTAAACCTTCAAGCTAGGTTTGTGCCCTGAACAGGAATTGAACCATCATCCCGTTGGTGCATGGGACGATGCTCCAACCAACTGAGCCATCTAGCCAGGGCAGTGTGTATTTCTTAACAACAAAGACATTCTATTACAAAACCACAGTACAATGATCACAAATCAGGAAATTGATATGGTACTATTATATAATTACAGACTTTGCCAGTTTTCCCAGTAGTATCTTTTATAGCAAATGAAAAAAGTATATATTTTTTTCTAGTCCACTATCCAGTCCAGAATCATATACTGCATTTAGTTGTCATATCTCTTTGGTCTCTTTTATTCTGGAAAATTCTCCAGGTTTTCTTTGTCTTTCATGACTTTGACATTGTTCATAGGCCAGTTTTTTAATAGAATACCCCTGAATTTTTGTTCAGACTTGGGTTCTGCATTTTTGGCAGGAATGTCATAGAAGTGATATTGTATTTTTCTCAGTAGATCATAGCATAGTTCTACTGTTAGATAAAGCTTGGTTTCTTTTTTTACTTTTATTTATTTATTTATTTATTTATTTATTTATTTATTTATTTATTTATTTGATACGTGCCCCTAGCGGGAACCGAACCCAGGACTCCCTGGTCTGCAGGCTGATGCTCCAACCGCTGAGCCAAACTGGCCAGGGCTCTTTTTTACTTTTAATCCTCACCTGAGGACATGCTTAGAGAGAAGAAGGAAGAGAGAAAGAGAGAAATATTGATGTGAGAGAGAAACATCAATCAGTTGCCTCTGTATGTGCCCCAACTAGGGATCGAATCCACAACCCAGCTATGTGCCCTGACCAGAAATTGAACCTGTAAACTTTCAGTGTTCCTGGCAGACTTCTTGTCACAACTCCTGTTTATAGTCTGTACCCCAAGTGGGTCTCCCTATAGATTCTTGTTTCTGGTGTAAGTGGCATTATGAGTAACACACAAGGTGAAGTGTTATGTTCAAGGCCACACAGTTAATAAGCAGTGGAACTGAGATCACACAGTGAAAGGAAAAGGGATTATGTTGAATGCTGAGAGGTGGTAAAGAACTAGGAAAAATTCTGCTGATTCCAAGTGCCAGCAAGCATTTAGTGATTTGTCAAATTATTGGAGATGAGAGGCTGCAAAGGGTGAAGGGAGATGGTGGTGGTGGTGGTAGGGTATAGATTTGGTAGCCTTTAGCATAGAGACAATAGATAAAGTGTTTGGAAGCAAAACCTGTAGGAAAAAAATGTGTGGAAATGATGAGGCAAAGCTCACTATTTGGGAGGGATCACATTTAGGGAAACAGGAAAGGAGCTCCTGCAGATAGGGAAGTCTGTACTGTGCTTGGAAGCTCTATTCTCTCCCTAAAGGAACAAGACATGTCCTGGGTACAGGAGGCAGAAGATGAAAATCAAGAGTTTGACAAATATTCATCACTGTCCTTTCAGCTACCTCCTGCATACCCCACTCTGGGCCAGGCACTATGATAGCTGCTAGGAATCTAGAGATGAAGAAAACCACCTTGCTTCTCAGTAAGAGTTTGTAATCTAGTGAGGACTATTTTATTCTTATTTAGGATAATAGAAGAGTTTGTTCTTAATGCCATCTGTGTAAGACACATTTATCAAAATCATTTCCAAGACTTAGAACACTGGTGCTAGACAGAACCTTAGAAATCACACATACCAGCATCCTTATTTGTCAAATGAAAAACTGAAGCCCAGATAATTGCTTAGACAGGTTTAAAACTGATACTAATTTTAAGTAGTTAAATCTTCTGGTTCCCAGATTATGTCATCAACAGCACGACTGCTATTATTCGCCATCTTAGAGGAGGGTGTAAACAGTTTAGGGAATTCTGCAGGGAGCCAGGTTCTCCCTTGGTGTATGGAGACTTTTGGGAAGTCTTCATCAAACTGAATAGAGGGATTGTTTTGGTCAGCTTGACCTCTTGGGAGCCCCCCTGCCCTCCACAATGAGATTCTGCTGGTGAGTACCATCCTGCCACATTTAAGACTTTCTCTAATCTGTTGGCTCACTCAAGTGCTTCCCAAGGGTTACCAATGCACTTTTCTTCTAGACTTCACCACTTCTGTTATGGCATGGCTATTCCCACAGTCAGCCAAAGTGCTAACTTCTGTTAGCCAACCACATTTTATCAGTTCTACCTCACAGCCGTGTCCTGAATTTATTTTTCTCTCATCATTTTCAGTATCATCACCTTCATTTATCTCTCCTGAACCCTTGCAACATGCCCCCTAACACTTTTCTCTGCTTTCACTCATTCCCTCCTTCATCTAATTCTTGCACTTTGCGGTCAGATTAATTTTCTAGTAATGAAATTTAGTGATTATATTTGTTTTATTTCCCACATACCCATCTGACAGTCCATTCTACAGTATTCCTGCCAAGTGGTCATCCAACCCATTTGAATTATGTTTTTATGCATTGCATTTCAAATTTGATTATTATTTTTAATGAGATTTATTCTCTTTTTTATGTTTTTATTGATTTTTATAGAGAGAGAAAGGAAGAGAGAAATAGAAACATTGATGTGAGAAAGAAACATTGATCAGCTGCCTCTTGCACACCCCACACTGGGGATCAAGCCTGCAACCTGGGCATGTGCCCTGACTAGGAACTGGGACCTCTCATTCCATGGGACAACCCTCAATCCACTGAGCCATACCAGCTGGGCATGTTTCAATTTTAGACACATCTGTCTATTATAAAGTTTTTATTTATATTGAAGTCAAATATTTTATTCCCTTATATACTTGTTTTATGGGTGTAATTTCCTCTTGAATATCTCTGAAGATGTTAATAAGAAAGTTTTCTAAGTTCTATTTTGTTTACTATATTAACTCTTCTGTCAGAGGTTAGTTACTTTGCTTTCTCGTCCTCATGCGTTTTAATAAACCCAGCTTTTCTCAAATGTCCTGTGAACCTTGATTGTTTTTTCACCTCTATAAAAATGATACTAGATTGCTCAGTATTAGAGTTTGGTGTCGGTTTCCTCAGCAGTTCTGTGGTCACTGTTCCAGCAGCAGGCCTCTCTCCTGAATGTCATGACCTGCTGCTTTGTGTGGGGAGTAGGTATCCTTCCCTACAGAGTGTGTGCAGGGGTTAGAATAATGGAAGATCTTAAGTTACTAAGTCTGTACTATTCAAAAAGGGTTGTATATTTAACAGAAGAGGGGTAGGTAGGATATTGTAATTATTCACTTAAATATTATAGTGAGCCTTGGCTGGTGTGGCTCAGTGGTTAGAGTGTTGGCCCATGCACCAAAGGGTCACAGGTTAGATACCCAGTCAAGGGCACATACCTGGGTTGCAAGTTTGATCCCATGAGCAGGAGGCAACCAATTGATGTGACTCTTTCACATTGATGTCTCTCTCTCTCTCTCTCTCTCTCTCTCTCTCTCTCTCCCCCTCCTTCCCTCCCTTCCTCCCTCCCTATCATTCTTTCTAAAAATCAATGGAAAAAATTTCTTCAGGTGAGAATTAACAGAAATATTATAGTGGGCTTTCAATTATCACTATCATTCAGCTTCTAAAAAATCATACTTTTCTTAGGGAATCAATTTTTTTGTTTGTTTTGTTAATCCTTTTCCAAGGATACTTTTCCATTGATTTTTAGATAGAGTGGAAAGGAGGGGAAGGGAGAGAGAGAGAGAGAGAGAGAGAGAGGGAGAGGGGGAGTGGGAGGGGGAGTGGGAGGGGGAGGGGGAGGGGGAGGGAGAGGGAGAGGGAGAGGGAGAGGGAGAGGGAGAGAAGCATCATTTATGTGAGAGACATATAGATTGGTTGCTTCCCACATGACCCTGACCGGGGCTGGGAATTGAACCTGCAACCCAGTTACATGCCCTTGGCTGGGAATTAAACCCAAGATCCTTCCGTCTATAGGCCGACACTCTAACTGCTGAGCCAAACCACCCAGAACCAATTTTTCTTTTTATAATGGTTCTCAGAACTCCAGATCTTTGTTCTAATTTGAATAATTGCTCTATAGACCTGTTGCATAGCTTATACCCTGAGGCTTATTTTTATGACATTCCTCTCATGTTTCTTGATTTCCCATGTCTTTTTGGGGTTGGGGGTGGATTTTTGGAGTATTTCCTTAGACAATTTTCTCAGAATCTGTGGATAATAAAACCTTTTAGTCATTGTGTATATAAAATTGTTTTTATTATTAAATCACACTTGAATGATAGTTTAGTTGGGTACAAAATTCCAGGTTCAAAATAAACTTCCCTTAGAATTTGGAATGCACTTTTCTGTTTCCTTCCTGCAGTCTAGTGTTATTAATTAGAAGCATGATAATAATTTTATAATCTGTTTCTTGTTCCTTTATGGGTAACTTATTTTCTCTCTGAGAGTTTTTAGGATCTTCTCTTGCCCCTTAGGGTTATGAGTTGTCATAAGAATGAAGCGTGGTGTGGTCTTCTATCATTCACCTTGTTTTCATAC
Organism: Molossus molossus; assembly: GCF_014108415.1. Lineage (NCBI taxonomy): Eukaryota > Metazoa > Chordata > Mammalia > Chiroptera > Molossidae > Molossus > Molossus molossus. Next base: position 54,839,773 of record NW_023425399.1, on the reverse strand, counting down.
CCTTTGCTTCCAGGCCTTAGAAATTTTCTTCTTTTTTTGGCTATTTATTATCTCCATTTTATTCATTCTATCTTTTTGGGAATCATAGAAAAAAATCTTGTCTTTTTGCTTTTGCTTTGAAGACTTTTCCTTGACTTTTTTTTTCTAAACGTTCTATGGAATTTTTACATTTCAACAACTGAATTTCAATTTCCAAGAACTTTTTCTTTTTAGGAATGCAATATTTTTGGCTCTTTCTGAGGATGGTAATTGGAATTTTTAATTAATTGTATTCTGTTTCCTGAATTTTCTATATTCTAAGTCCTTAATAATTCAATAGTTTGTTCCTTGTCCTTTAACTGTTGGTAAGAGTGCCTCTCTCCTCCACTGCTACCTTTTTCAATGTTTATTTTGCCTGGGGGGTTATCTGTTCCTATGCTCTCATCTGCTTTCTATGTCCCCAGAAATTTATCTAAACTTTTAAAACTTTCATTTTGACAGTGGAAAAAACATTTGGTATTTGACAGAAACTTTGGAGGAAGAGGTAGAGGGAGAGGAGGAAGGGAATGAGTAGGCCCAATTCACCACCATAAATTATTCCCACCTCTCTCATTTCTAAAAAGTATTTTACAACTGTCGTTGATATTTATTATTTTGAAACAAAATGGCAGCCAGTAAAAGTTGCTACCTAGATATAGCTTCTGATATTTTAAATGAATTTTCAACAAAACTGGTTTGTATTTTTCATATGTCATTATCCTGAAGAGGACTAGGATTCACTGAAAAGCCAGAAAATGTCCTGGTTTCCAGGAAGTCTCCTAATTTCTCTGCTTCAAAATATATTTCCTAGAATAGCAGGGAGAATAAAAACCCTCTTACCCACTGTTAACTGTGTCCCTGTAAGTTCTGGAAGGCTTTTAAAAACTGTGGGCTCAGCCCTTAGCCTCTTGCTAGTTTTCCTTGCATCATTTTCATTTCCCAGTGAAGGCCTGAGTTCCAGGATAAATGCACAGTTTAGGAACAATGGTCATAATCTACATGTCTCATCTGCTCCTGTGATCAGAATGTCCTTAGACCTCATAAAGGGACCCTTTCCTACTGGGGTCTTCTTGGTGAAATCCCCAGATGAGGAAACAAACAAATGATAAAAACAATAGAGAAGATATCCATCAAACTGTTAACAAGGGCTATCTCTGAGGGGTGTAATCATACAAACTTTCTAATTTATACATTTCTGTATTCATGGATTTTTTGTCAGATTTATGTCATTTTTATTATCATGAAGGAAACTGAGGACCAGCCTAGTCTCTGTTTCCCCTGCAGTCTACTCCTTCCCCTTCCCCTGCCATATGTCCCACTCTTTTCAGACACAACCAATAGCATGACCTCCCCAGTGTTCCCTCAAGGGTCTTGTGGTTCATCTATTTAGCAAATACTGATCAATGAATAATAAAACTAGTGAATGAATTTTTCATCTCTGTTCTTAGATTATGGTTTCCCCGACTTGACTGAGAAGACAGGTCCCATAGAAGACACCAGCCAGGGTCAAGAGGTATCAAGCCTCCCCCTTCCCTTGTCTAAGATGAACCTGGTAGAGCCACCCTGGCATATAGCTCCTGGAGAGGAGGACATAGAGAAGGAAGAAGAGGAGGAGGAGAAGGAGGAACTGCTGCCTGTGAACAGAGCCCAAGAAGAAGCCCAAACTCAGGTTCATGACTTTTCTCCCACCAGCAGCATCCAGACTCCCCTGGCCCCCAAACACAGGCATGGCGATTCTGGGGACCAGGCCTCCTCGGGTGTGGAGGTAGGGAGCAGCATGGAGCCAAGCCTGTCACCACCCTCAGTCACCCCAAGTACAGTGATTCTCAGGGGTCAAGACTTTACCAACCAGGAGGAAGGGGGCACAATGCTTCCAGCTGCAGGGCATGAGGTAGAGTTTGAGGCTCCTCAGGAGGCAAGTGAGGAGGCTACCATGGGAATACCTGTGTTGGATGGCAAGCAAGGAGGGGTGCTGTCCTTGGCCTCATTTCCTCAAATTGAAGTCCCCAGTGGGGCTGACACCCCTGATGAAGACTCCTTTTACCCTGGAGCCTCAGCTACCTTCCCCTTGAACCCCCAAGACATGGAGCTGACACCTTCCTCTGCTACCTTGGGACAAGAAGACCTCAGCCAGCAGCCCCAAGAAAGGCAGGCTGCTGAAGCTCAGTCCAGAATCCCTTGGGATTCTACTCAGGTAACGTGGAGGTGGTTGCAAGCCATTGGCTATCTTGGGGCTGTGCTGCGGTGGGAGGTCTGCCAGGCTGAGGATGGAGGCCCTTGACACCATGTAGAGCCTCAGCAGAACTGTTAGTGATTCATGGCTCAACAGTGGGTGTCCTCGCCACACTTACCATGCAAAGTAGAAGCTTTGGAAGAGTCTGGTACCTTGGCATGGTTTTCATCTGTTCAGGTGCTACTGCTGGTACCCTTTGTTTCCACACTACTTATGGCAGTGGCAAGAATTTGTGCTTGACCTGTGTTGTCTCTAGCCTTGTTTCCATGCCCACTACCACATAAGCAGTTGACCTCTGCTCCTTTTCTCATTATCCCTGCCCAGTACACACACACACACACACACACACACACACACACACACACACACGCCTAAGTCAGTGCTCAAACCCTCCAACATCAGAAGGAAAGGAAAGAGGTCCTAAGTTTTTAGCCTGTGCATCTGACCCACATGCATGTTTTTGTTTGCCCTATAAAATATTAAAAACAAGTTTGTTTCTAGCTGGGGCAAGCTCTTTGTAGACTGGCCCCTTTGGCACAGTTTCCTCTTCCTTTGTGTCACTCTGGCCTCCTCCTCTCACTTGCTCCCTGAAGACATATGGGCTTGTGAACCATAGGTTGGATCCTGGGCATATCACCTTGCAGAGGCTGTCAACTCCCAACCAGCTATCACAGACCTATACCTAGCCTTCACTTCCTAGCTTGTCTAAGAGTTTCTACCCATGCTGTCTCTGGATGCCTTTCCTTATGCCTTTGTAACTGTCACTCTTCTTTCTGTTTCATTGTACAGGTGGTTTGCAAAGACTGGAGCAATCTGGCTGGGAAAAATTACATCATTCTGAACATGACAAAGAACATAGACTGTGTGAGTGCCAAACTAGGCTGAGGACTGCAGGCGAGCAGAGTGGGGACAGTGGGCAGGCACTGGGAAATGGGCAGTGGGTGGGGTAAAAGGCTTAGCTCTTAAGTCAGCAGGCCCCAGCCTAACTCAGAGCATGAGCCCACCAATATCCAATAGTGCTTTCGTATTTTCACATTTCTAAGGGCTCTTCTGTTCTTTGCCTCCTCCATTTTAATTTAAAGGAATAGTTTTGTTCATATGTACAATATCTTTTCTCTCTGAGGATATTGAAATAGTTTTTAAAAATATTTTCTCCTTATATAGGTTGCTTTCCCCATTTCTTTATTTCAGTCTCAGGTTTTCCACATGCACAGTCTCCTCAAATATCTGGTGGCATTTGCCACCAGAAAGTTGGTTAGAAGTTTTGAGAGTGGTGATGGAGTTTCTTAACTATGGCTTCCCAGGAGGGTAGTCTGGCTTGGTCATTTCATTTGAAAATTTCTAATCTCAACATCTTTAGGTCCTTCCTCCTAGGTGATTAATTCTTTGAAAAGGGAATTTCTGTTCTACTGGAAGTATAAAGGGCTGGTTGCCAGTATCCTGGGAGCCAGGGTGGGGAGAGGACTGGGAGTCTCAGTATTAGAAACATGTGTGCATAAATATATTTTACTCCCCTTGTTTAGAGTGTGAGCCTCCTTCCATAGTTGTGCCTGGTGTCTGCTGGGTTAGAGACTCTTTGTTTTACCCCCTTTAAAGAATAAACTTCCAGTCTTCTGCTAGGGGGAAGAGGCATTTGTCAGCTGTTCAGTTTTGGGGAGAGGAATTAGGGATCCAGCAGCTGCCTAAATAGACTTTTAAACAGTTTTTCTATATTTAGTATGGTTTCATCCCTTCTTGCAAAGGTAAACAATGCTGCTTATTCCAGAGCATTTGGGAAGTTCAACAGTATAAGTAATTGCTTCTCAACTTTCTCTGTTTTGGGCTTAGGATTCAGCTCTTTGGGGCTTGCTAAATCAGGGAATTCCCTTTTTATAAAGTTAAATTTTTAAAAAAGTTTCAATTAAAGTTTACATTCAATATTATTCTGTATTAATCTCAGATGTACAGCAAAGTGGTTAGGAAATCATGAACTTTACAGAGTGGTCCCCTCATGCTTGAAGTGCCCACCTGGCCCCATACATAGTTATCATGATATTATTAATATATTCCCTATGCTGTAATCTACATCTCTGACTATTCTAGAACAACCAATTTATATTGCTTAATCCCTTCATCTGTTTTGCCCAGCCCTCCTATGCCCCCTCCCCTCTGATAACTGTCAGTCTATACTCTATATCTATGAGCCTTTCTATTTTGTTTACTTTGTTCTTTATATTCCACATATAAGTGAAATATCTATGGTATTTGTCTTTCTTTGTCTGTCTTATTTCACTTAGCATAATACCCTCTAGGTCCATCCATGCTGTTGCAAAGGTAAGATTTCATTTTTTTTATGGCTAAATAGTATTCCATTGTGTAAATGTACCACAGCTTTTTTATCCACTTATCTATTAATGGGCACTTGGGTTGCTTTCATATCTTGGCTACTGTAAATAACACTGCATTGAATGTAGGGGTGCATATATACTTTCAAATTAGTCTTTTGGATTTTTTCAGATATATTCCCAGAAGTGGAATTGCTGAGTCATAAGGCAATTACATTGTTAATTTTTTTTTTATTCTAACTGGAGGACATTTTTGCATTTATATGATAGAGTGGGAGGGACAGAGGGAGGAAGAGAAAGAGAATCATTGATGTGAGAGAGACACATCGACTGGCTGCCACCCACACAACCCCAACTGGGGCCAGGGAAAAACTGCAACCGAGGTATGTGCCCTTAGCAAGAACCAAACCCGGGTCTCTCTGGTCTGCGGGCTGATGCTCTAATCGCTGAGCCAAACTGGCCAGGGCTGAGTGCCATTTTTCAATAAGAGGAATGAGAGCTTGGAGAAATATTGATTCTGAATCTGGGGGAGGGAACATACAAGATGAGCCTGGAACATCTTATTATGCCAAAAAGCAAGGAAACTACCAACACTAATAGGTTGGTCAAAAGGACTCAGAAGCCAACTCAAAGAGGCTTTCACTGACTAAAAGACATGGTATTTGAACATTAATAAGAATAATAACTGTGATGGATTAAAATATATCAATATCTTAAAATCCATTTATTTATAATGATGCTGGAAAAAAGAAAACACCTCAATGATCAGTTTTGGATTAAACATAGGAATGTACTTTCACTTCCCTCAAACCCACTAGAGTAAATCATTTTTATTTTTATTTTTATTTTTATTTTTTATTTATTTATTTTATCCTCACCTGAGGATATTTTTCCATTTTTTTTGTTCAGACAGAGTGGGAGGGAGAGAGAGGAAGAGAGAGAGAGAGAGAAACATCAACGTGAAAGGGACACATCGAGTGGCTGCCACCCGCACAACCAACCAGGGCTGAGGACAAACTGCAACTGAGGTATGCGCCCTTAGCGGAAACCGAACCCGGCTCTCTCTGGACCGTAGGCCAACGCTCTAACCGCTGAGCCAAACCAGCCAGGGAGAGTAAATCATTTTTAGAAAAGTCTAAAACCACAAAGACAAAACCAAAACAAAACAGAAGAGATAAGAGCAACAAAGTCTGGATGGACTGAGTTAGAATTTCCTGACTTAGATGAAAAGTTGCTCAACATCACTAATCATCAGAGAAATGCAAATCAAAATCACAAGGAGATACTATCTTATACCTGTAAGACTGCCTATTATCAAAAAAATCAACAAACAACAAGAGTTAGAGAGGATGTGGAGAAAAGGGAACCCTAGTGCATTCTTGGTGGGAATGCAGACTGGTGCAACTACTATGGAAAACAGTGTGGAGGTTCCTCAAAAAATAAAGAATGAGCCTTGGCCAGTTTTGCTCAGCGGTTAGAGCATTGGCCCATGGACCAGAGAGACCCAGTTTCAGTTCCCACTAAGGTACATACCTCTGTTGCAGTTTGTCCCTGGCCCTGGTTGGGGTTGTGTAGGTGGCAGCCAATCGCTGTGTCTCTCTCGCATTGATGTTTCTCTCTCTTTCTTACCCCTGCCTCTCTGTCCCACTCTATCTGAAGATAAATGCAAGAAAAAAAAAAAAAATGTCCTCAGGTGAGGATAAAAAGGAAAGAAAAATGGTACTTAGAGACCACAATAAAGGTACTGGGAACCCTTAAATATTTGGTGTGCATACTTGAACAATAAAGTATAGGGATAATATATCTCTTCTTTCCAAATAATCTTGCAAAACGGAAACTTACCCACTATACAATCCCCCCATTTCCACCCCCGCAGTCCCTGGCACCCACTATTCTACTTTCTGTCTTTATGACTTGGACTACTCTAGGGACCTCATGGAAGTGTAATCATATAGTATTTGTCTTTTTGTGACTGGTTTATTTCACTTAGCAGAATATTCTACAGGTCCATTAAAATTGTAACAGATATCAGAATTTTCTTCCTTTTTAAGGCTAAATAATCATCTGTTGTATGGTTAGACCACAGTTTTCTTATCCATTCATCCATCAGTAGATATTTGGGTTTCTTCCATCTCCCGGCTATTGTGAATAATGCTAGTATGAACATTAGTGTACAAATATCTCTTCGAGACCCTGCTTTTAATTCTTCTGTGTGTACAGTCGTTCCTCGCCACTTCACACTTTGACTTAAGCGGCTTCTCTGTATCGCAGTTTTTTCAAAAAACCATGATAGAGTAAAGCCGCGAATGTCAAAGTGTGAAGTGGTGAAGTTGAAGTGTGAAGTGGGGAGGGACGACTGTATATAAATAAAGAATTCTACTTTGTAGGAATTTATTTATCACTGTAGAGTCTGGAACTATTAACCGCAAAAAAACAAGGGCCAACTGTAGACCCAAAGTAGAATTGCTGGATCATGTCGTGAGTCTATTTTTAATTTTTTGAGGTACTAGCATACTGTTTTCTGCAGTGGCTGTACCATTTTACATCCTCATCAACAATGGAAAAGTGATCTAATTTCTTAACATCTTCAACAATATTTGTTATTTTTTGTTTTTGTTTGTTTGTATGTTTTATAGTGGTGTGAACTGGTGTGAGGTAGAATCTCATTATAGGTTTGATTTGCATTTCTCTCATGATGTTGAGCATATCATTATTGTTAATAGTCAATGTTTATTTTGCTTTATCAACATATTTATTTGTTTCTTTGCTCACATGTCTTCTCACATTCCCAGCCCTTCTAGGTTTAACTCCCTTCTTCCTGAAATATATCCTTATATGGTGCTTTCTGCAAAGATATCTTAGCCTTTATTTATGTAAAAATGTCTTTCATTTTCTCATGTTCTTTTTTTGTAACATTTTATTTTGATATAATTTCACACTTACAGAAAGAATAGTACACAGAAATCCATATATCCTTCAGCCAGATTCATTGTTAGCATTTTTTTCAAACCATTTGAAAGTATGTTGAAGGCATCATTCCCTTTTGCTCCTATCCTAAGTATATTACTGTGTATTTCCTCAGAATAAGAATTTTTTTTTAAGAAGACGACAGTGTAATTATAAAAATCAGGGCATCAACACTGATAGAAAACTATAATCTATATAAACCTTATTTGTATTTTACCAGTAGTTCATTGATGTCCTTTTTAGCTTTTGTTCCCTTGGTTAGGTATCTAATCCAAGATCAGGCATTGCATTTGGTTGTCATGTTTTTTTAGTCTCCTTTAATCTGGAACAACAGTTCCTCAGTCTTTTCTTTGTGTTTAATGACCTTGACATTATCAAAAAGTAACAGCAGTGCATAAAAAATGATGGGGCTATACAGAGAACACATCTTCAGAAAAAGATAAGGACAAAAGTGCTCATAGTTGTATAGGGAAAGTCTTGCAAGTTGGAGCTTCAGTTTGAGGAATTTGATCCTCAAGATCTAGAAAGAGCAATGTAGACTCATTGGCTTCTCTTCTTTCACCTAAAATATCATAGGTTAGTTCTTTTTTTTCCTTTTGGTGTAGTTATACATTTGAAGTATAGTTAGGTTTATTTGTCTGTTTATTTAATTTTAGTTTTTTTCTCATCCTTGTTGATTTAATTGTATTTTTTGATTATGTAAAAAAATTACTGTGGTTCTAAACATCCAAATGATATACAAATGTATGTGTATACTTAGAGAAACACCACTTTCCCCCATTATCTCTTTCACTCCACCCCACCCACTCCCTTTAGACAACCAATCCCATTCATTTCTGGTTATCTTTCCAGGGTTCCTTTATATAGAAACAAGCAGATGTGTAATTTCTTCTTTCTTTCTTGCAGAAAAGGCAACATACTATTTATATTTGTATTGGAAAGTCCAAGATTAAGTGTTGGCAGGTTTAGTTTCTCCTGAGCCCTCTCTCCTTGGTTTGTAGATGACTTGTCTTCTCCCTGTGTCCTCACAGGATTCTCCCTCTGTTCATATCTATGTCTTCATCTTTTCCTCTTGTAAGAAAACCAATCACTGGATTAGGGCCCTCACTAATGACTTCATTTTAACTTAATTACCTCTTTAAAGGACCAGTCTCCAAATATAGCCAAATTCTGATATACTGGGGGTTAGGACTTCAACATATGAATTTGAAGGGGATATAGCTCAGTCGTTAGCAACACTATTGCATTTTGTTTGTCTTATTCCCCCATAACAATATATTCTGGAAATCACCATGTGTGCATTTATGAAGATCATTCTTAATAATTTTTTTTACAACTGAATAATAACTCCATTATGTTTGTGTATCACAGTTTATCAAATTTCCTTTATATGGGCATTTAGGTTGTTCCCAATATTCTGCAATCACTTCCAATGCTGCAGTAAATAATGTGTGCATGTATATTTGAGTTGTTGGAATTGTATATTCAGAGTAAGTTCTTAGAACTGAGGTTGATATTGCCAAATTCCCATTTCTCTGACATTCTTCTTAGAGGTTTAGGGCCTTATTTGTTCATCTACAAAAAAAGTGTCTTATAAGACACTTTTATGTATTCTAGGTCTTCAAAATTACTCTGATGCATTCTGGGTGATTTCCTAGCTTTAGCTTCCAAATTAGTAACTCTCCTCAGTTGTGTCTAATCTTCTGTTTGACTCATCCATTGAGTCTTTAATATAGATAACTATTTTATATTTTAGCACTTCTATTTGATTTCAAATCTCTTCCTTTTTCAAAAAAATGTTTTCTCTTCTTTCATTATGGTTTCTGTTCCTTTAATTCTTTATTTTAAACACACTTATTTTATTATCTCTTTTATATTTAGTGACACCACATCTTGGCATGTCAGTTCTCCTGTCTGTTGCATTTATGCCTTATTCTCTCATATGCATCTTAATTTATTGTGATCTCATCTTGAACCCTAGGTTGTCAAAGAATTCCTACAGAGTGGTTGCAAGGAACCCTCAGGAGTTCTAATAGTCTTAGACTTATTTTAATTTTATTTCTTGGCTTAGATGTCTATACCACGAAAGACTACACATTTGGACTCCACTTTCAGGTGAAGTGCAAGCCTGGGGTTTTTAAGTGATCTTAGGTAACTTTTTTTTTCTCCTACCCATGGACACATGCAGATGGCATACATAGCTCCTCCAAGTGAGTAGGAAGTTTTTGGAGTCCCCATTTCACTGAAAGGGCTTTTCTTTGAAGCTCTGTCCTGGTATTTTGTTCTAGTTTTCACCTCGCCTGGGCCAGGATTACATTTTCTGTCTCCATGTGAGCATTGAAAATCAGGTCTCCAACTGCTGGATCCTATGTTGGGGTCTTGGATTCCCTAGGAATTACTGTGGCTTTAGTGCCAGCTTACTCTTCTGGCTTTGAATTCCCTTTGTTTTTGCCTTCTTTGAGCTTGAGGTTGGACATGTTTTAAAAAACAACAACAAAAAAACATCTTAATTGTTTTGTTGTACTTTATCCAGTATTTCTATGTCTTTATAGCAGGGTAGGAGAACAGAGCTTTTTTCAATTTTGTCATATTGCCAAAAGTCAAAATGATCTGATGACTAATGATACATCCCTTCCTGTTTCTTATAAGAATCATACCAGTGGAGCTGGAGCCCCTACAGTGGGAAAAACTGTGTGATTTGTGAGAAGGATCATCTGCCTAGGAGTCAGCAGGGAAGATAATTTATACACATGAGTGTACTGCACTTAAGAAAATTCTAATGACTTACAATATACATCCAGAAAAGCAGATCTTAAGTACAAAGCTTGATGGATTGCCTGGCTGAAGCCCACAGATCCACAATATCACTTCTGGAAGAATCTGATGAATATATATTTCATACCATACATTTTGTGGGTAGAAACTAAGTGTCAGTGGCCTGAGAGAAAAGCCCTGGCTTTGGAATCCAAATAATCTTGGTTCAAATACTGGTTCTGCCATTTATCCCCTCCATGATCTTTAGTAAACATACTGCACCTCTCTGAGCCTCAGTTTCCCCATCTGAAAATGTGGGCATTGGTACTAAAAGCCTGGGCTTACTGTGAGGATTAAGCCTGGCGGACAGTTGGACCCACGAAAATGTGGGGCATACACATGTGGTGGAGGATAGAGCTATGGCATGGTGGGAGAGACATTACCTATGCAGGAGGGTGGTTTTGTTTATTTTTTCAAACAATGGGGCTGCTTTGTCACAGTGCATTCTATGTACCCTACTCAGGCAGGTGTGGGCATGCATCTCTTCCCTACACACACACACACATGAAGATGGCAAGAACCATTTCAGGAGCTAGGACTTTCCTAGTTGCATATGGCTCTCTCCAGGTACCAATCTCCTCTCAAAATTGAGTCAGGTTTCTGGTAGGCCAGTGAGCGCCAAGGCTTGATCATGAACCTGGCATTTGCCATGGTAATGAGGAACTTTACCCTGGTGGCCTTCATGTTGACATGACACACAGGGAAAGCTCATTAGTTTGGGCTCTAACAGAAAGGAGAATAGGAGTGTCAGGGGGGTGGCCTGGTGAGATGCCTGTGCCTTGACCACAGCACAGGCTTGCAGCTTCACAGAAGGGCACTCAGAGAGCTGAGCAGCTGACAGAAAGGTGTCTGGAAGGGAGCTCTGGAGGCCAGGAGCAGGGTATTATTGACTTCCCAGATACAGGAAGGAGGCTGCTGGAGAGGAGCTCAGGGTCGGGGGAGATGGAGAGTGGATAATAGTCACAGGGCCAAATGAGGGTCTCTTCCTAGATCGGGCTAAGTAGGAACAGTGGCAGCCTGGGAGCCAGAGGCAGATCTTGGTCTCCAGTCCCAGCTGGAGCTCCTGCCACTCATTGAGTTCCTCTTCAGTGCCAGCATCTTGCTTTCCAATATATATATATATTTATGTATATACAAGGTCAAGAAGATCTAAACAGTAGGAGTGTCAGATGAGAAAGCAGTCTCCTTACACCTCTCTTTTTGCTCCCAGCCCTGCTTCCAGTGGTGGTGGGGTGTTATCATTTTAACCATCTCTGCTTAGTTTTCTAGTCACTACTACCACCATTAGAATACTCAGATTCCCCAACTTTGTGCTGTATCTCTACAGTGACAGATGAGAGATGAGCACAGGCTGCTTCCCACCTATTCTCCTGGTCTTTGGTGGCTGTATGGTTGTAAATATCTTTTGGTTCCTTATCCCCACACCCCAAAATATTCATCCCTTGCACTTTACACTTGAACACACAGGCACCATGAGCAGTCTTCCATACTCCTTCACATACTACACACCTACTTCCTGGACATGTCATCATATGTGGGCATATCTGTACCCCAAGCTCAACTGCAAGTATCCCTGGACAGGCCCCTAGCCCTCCTTATGGTACAAAGCCAAAGCAGAAAGGAGCACTTGGATGCATGTAGGGAACAAACCCACAATGCTCCCAAAGGCCAAGCTCACAGCCTTGCAAGTTGTTCACAGCAGCCCCCCCCCCCCCCCCCGAAATAGCCAGATGGCCTTTCCCAGTGTTTGGCTGATGGGGAGTGGTTGGAGTGGGGGCTGGGCCTAGAGGCAGGGGTAATTGGAGCTGTCTACCTTACTGAGCATAGGCTCTCTTTCTGGCCCTCTAGGAGGTGTTTCGGCAGCACTGGGGGCTGCAGCTCCTGGCCCTCGTGGAAGAGGTGCTACCCCGCCATGGTAGTGGCCAGCACGGGGACTGGCACATCTCCTTGAGCAAGCCCAGTGAGAAGGAGCAGCACCTTCTAATGACCTTGGTGGGCGAACAGGGTGAGCGGGGGTGGAGGGGCACTCACAGGACTGGGGTGTTGGCCTGTCTGAGGAGAGGGTCCAAGAAAGCAGTGGGAGGCAGGCCAAATCAGCAGACATTTCCCAAAGCCATGAGAACTCTCCCGCAGAACTGTGGAAAAATGCAGCTTGGGATTTTGGATATAGAATGGGCTTTTAGGATAGCAGGATGAGGTGCTATTTGAACTCCCTAGTTTAGGATCCAGGAGTACTAGCAAGCTTGGAGGCAGGAGGAGGAGAAAGGTGGGAACATTGGGAATAGGAGGGGGAAGAGGTATAGTTTCAGTACAGGTGCCAGACAATGGCACTGTATACTTTGAAGTGGACTGAGAAGGAATGTGTTGAGAATGTAGCCTTAAGAAGCTGTGGAAGTGACTGTCTGGTATCAAAATTGTCACTTAGCAGGCACTTACTAAATCTTTTTAATGAATCAATCAGTGGGCAGCAAGCAGAGGAGAGAGTAGTTGTGCATGCACCATGAGATCTATGTGTGGTCAGGAGCCAGGGAGTGAAGCTCAGGTCAGAGGCTATCCAAGGGGACCAGGAGTCTGCTGGGGGAGTGCCTCAGTGGCTAAGGTTGTATTGATGATGATGTTTTTCACTAGGGGTGGTGCCCACTAAAGATGTCCTTTCTATTCTGGGTGATATCCGAAGGAGCCTGGTGGAGGTAAGAGGGCAGGGGTGAGTTCCCCTTCTGTTCCTTAAAGCTCTGTGAGCAGGGCTGACTCCCTTGAGGGCAGGAGGGTGGCCTGTACCATGTGGTTTAAAGGAGCAAAACACAGATTCTTGCTCTGTGGCTCATCTTTTCAGATCTCCTATGACAGTTCCCATGGGAGAGACAGAGTGTACAAGCACTTAACTATCAATTGCGCTGTGCATAGGACAGTTAGGGGATAGTTAAGTGGGAGTTTTCTGGGTAGACAGTGGGATAAACACTATGTCTGGCCAAGGAACTGTTTAGAACCCTGGTAGATTGGAGAATGTTCTGTGGCTCCAGAACCACAAAAGAAAGCACAAGAGGTCTGGGCATTTCTTTAGAAACCATGGGAGTCTGCAGTGCTTGGCCAGCTGGGGCTGAGAGGTGGGGCTCAGGACATAGCAGACAGCCCTGCCTTTTTGAGATTCACCCCAACCCAGTCTGGCCCATTCTGGAGACCTTGGCTGAGGAGATAGGCTGGACACCAGTGCAGGGTGAAGCAGAACCATGGCTGATGGGAGGGACAGGGCCCCATTTTTCTTCCTGCTCCTCATCCACTTCTCTTCTTGAGGACAGAAAACCCCTTTCACTCAGTGTAAAATCCAGTGGTCTGTCATCAGTCCTCCTTCTTATTGAGGGCTATGCAATATTTGACAACAAAGGTGAGCTGTGCATGACTGTGGTCCTACCTCTTCATTTAGTACACTCAAGGTTAAGGGGTGGATTCTGTGAGATGTTTTTTAAATTTGCATTTTGAATCCTTACTGAGTGCCAGACTGTGCTTGGTTCCCTCACCACCATCTCAGGACTTGTGAGCATTAAGTACTATTAAGCACCCTATTGAGTACTATTGGTACCCCATTTAAGGTTAAGGCTGAAGCCCAGGGAAGGGTAGTGACTCACCTGAGATTGCACAGCTAGTAGTGGTAGAGTCAGGATTTGGACCAGGCCTGAATGATTATAGTAAGGGTTGCTCCAGCTGTGAACATCTGGGTTTGTGTACCCCAGGAGCTGGTGGGACAGGCTGGACTTAACCTTTTTTTTTATAGACTCTCCTGACTTTTCTCCCAGCCGCTGAGTGTTCTGGCTTTACTGGATACTTCAATGCTGACTGACGTGGCCAAAGGCATGCCGGGCTTTTAGAAGCATATTAGTGGGAAAATTTAGCAAGCAGGAAATATGTATCCTTGATAACAAAAAGTCAATAGAGGAAGGTACTAAAAATATACAGGTGGTTCACAGAAACCAAAGAAGACCTGAATACCTGGCATTAGAAAGGGGAGTGCAAGGCAAAAAGGGGGCTCCCAGGTCTTTGCACTAGGAGCCAGGAGAGAACACCTTCATCCTGGCACCTGTCTTCTGAGGAGGACACCTCACCTTCTTTGCTCCTTTCCTGCCTGGGTGCTGATTTAGGGAGAGAACATCAGCTGAGCTGGGTCAGGGCATAGCACCCTCTGGGCCAGAGAAAGCAGGCCCACCCAACACAACCTGCAATGTGGGAGTGAGTTTGGGCAGCTAAATACTATTGGTGATGACTCCAGTGGGAAAAGGGAGGAAGCTGGGGGGCTAGGGTGGCCCATGATGTGGGCTGTCCCCAGCATCTCCTGCACTGTCTCTGGCCCATAATGATACTAGAATACCCACCTCCCCCCGAGGTAGAAGTATCCCAAGGGACTAATTCAGTGGTGGTGTGTAGTGGAGAATGTGTGGCAAGGGGATTAGCTGCCCTTATGTTTTCTTCTTTTTTAAACTATGGGACAGGTATAGGGACTGTCTAGTTTGGATTATGACTGGCAGCATGGGGATGGGCAAACTCAGTGGGGGGTCAGGGTCACAACCAGATGGATTTCTAGTCAGACTTCTTTCCCAGCAAGGTCAGGGTCAGGGTCAGGCAGTGCCATGGTGGGGATGTGAGTGGAGGCAGGAAATGGAAATGTGAGGTACAGAGGCTTGAAGCTGCCCCCAGATGAACAGGGCAGGAATAGGGCAGAGAGTCCCTCATGAGCACAGGAGCCAGGAGTGTGCCAGCTGTTTCTCAAAGCCTATCCCTGATCTTAAGCCCCAACCCCAAGTGGGTGGGAGTCATGGAACCCCGGGACCTCAGCTGAGGAGCCTGGCCCTCCCACCTCCAGATTGGCATCCAGAACTACTCCACAACAAGCAGCTGCCAGGCCCGGGCCAGCCAGGTGCGTAGTGACTACGGGACACTCTTTGTGGTGCTGGTGGTCATCGGTGCCATCTGCGTGATCATCATTGTGCTGGGCCTGCTCTACAACTGCTGGCAGCGCCGACTGCCCAAGCTCAAACATGTGGTGAGCGCAGGGGCAGGTGGGGCAGAGGTTGTGGGCTGGGGACAGTGCTGGTAGAGATGGGAGTGCCCAGCAAGCTCTGTCATCTGCAGACTCAGTGTCTTCATTTCAGGTGGGCTGTCAGTAATTGTCCTGGGATGGGACACTGCGAGTGAGGCCATTTGTCCAGTGCCTGCATCTCAGTGGACCTTCTGTGCAGGGCACCAGTCCCACCCGCAGGAGCCCTCCATGGCACCAGCCCTTCCTGGGGCAGAGTGGCCCTGCAGGCCTGAGCTCATCTGGATGTCTCACCAGAGAAGTCCTGGGTCAGCAGTATCCAGGGGTCAAGAAAAGACTCCCCACAAAGGAAAGGGCAGGGCAAGACTCCCATTTTTCCTGGTAGTACCCTGGAGTCTATAAGGAGGCTGTTGGGTGGAATCAGGCTTGTTTAGTCAAAGAATCAGTAGAATTATTTTAAGAAAGGAGTTGGGCTGTGGAAACATAACTGCAGGGAAGAGGCGTCTGTTGAGGGTCCCTGGGGTTCCCTTTGTAGGGTTTTACAGACCAGGGAAGGAGCAATGAACTGACTTGTTCAAGGTCACAGGCCAGGTCAACGGGACACATATGTGCAGCTGGTGGGTTGGGCCGGGGTCGGGCCGGGGCCAAGGCGCTTGCCCAGCAACCTGGTCCCGGCCCGCAGTCTCACGGCGAGGAGCTGCGCTTCGTAGAGAACGGCTGCCACGACAACCCCACACTGGATGTGGCCAGCGACAGCCAGTCGGAGATGCAGGAGAAGCAACCCAGCCTGAACGGCGGCGGGGCCCTCAACGGTCCCGGGGGCTGGAGCGTGCTCTTGGGTGGCAAGCGGGACCCGGAGGACTCGGACGTGTTTGAGGAGGACACGCACCTGTGAGGGCGCACGCTGGCGCTGCGCTGGCACAAGCAAGGTGGACCCAGGGCACGCAGTCGCGCCCCCTCCCTCCTGACCTGCGCTCTCCTGCAGCCTGGTGCCGGCTCCGCCTGCTCCCCACCCAAAACGGTCTTGGCATAGCCCTCCCCACCCACACCTGACATCCCGAGGAGTGGGTCCCGGGACCCCCATTAAAACAGCCCGGAGCCCACACCGGGCCCAGTCTGCCCGCCTGCCCGACTGGTTTTTGCTGCGGGGGTGGGTGCTGGTGGGGTGGGCAGAACGGGCGGGGCAGTGGGAACTTTGGGGGCAGGGCCGGCCTGTTTAAGTCCGGCTTGTAGCAGTCAGCGCTGCCTGTGACAGATCCACGCGTGTCCACCCCCTCCGCACCACGGATATCAGCGATCTCTTCGCCAGCTGGGAGAGTGGGCCAAGTGCGGTGAGGACCCCGCAGCCCCGCGGAGCTGCGCCCTCAGAGCGCCTCTGTCCCGGCTTGTGAAGGGTGCAGTTAACCATGGAACGGGCCGGGCGGTGACTTGGCTTCAGCACCCGACCCACCAAAGACCATTCGCCAGTAGATGGGGGGGGGGGGGGGGGGACACGACACCTCCGCAGCATTACAAGCGGGGCATGCGGGGGCCGGGTGCTGGTGGTGGTTTACTCCGGGGTAAGGGGTAGGACTTCCTGGAGAAGACTGCCACAGGAGGCTGGCAAGAGAAGTGGGCGGAGAGAAGGAGCACTTGGCGCCAGACTGGGGCAGACCTGGGACTCCTGATGTGGTTCCCCTCTCTGATGCCTCTGGACCTGGCGTTGGTAACACGTAGGGCCCAAAATCAGCCACTGGTCACCAGGGATTCGGAAATTTATAAATGCAGCTCTGAAATCACCATATCCATGGCTTTGGTGGGATGGCAGAGAGTGCCTCTTTGGGATGTGGGGAACCTCTCTTCCTTGGCCCTTCCTTCTCCATTACTTATTTCCACAGGTTACCTGGGCCCTTCCCTCATATCAGGTGCCAACTAGGAGTTAGTTGGTAACTCCCAAAGCTGAATGCTATTCAGCACTCCTTGGTTCAATCTGGATGTTCCCCAAGGCTGCCCTGCTCAGTGATGGCTCCACCACCATCCATGAGGACCCCCTTAACTTGACATTCTATTGGCTGTCTCCTGACTTCCACCTTCTAGAATCTGTCTGCTTCTTTTCATGTGTCCACACTACCAGAATTCCAACAAGCAACTTCTTTGGTCCCCTTGCCTCCTGCCAACCTAACTTCCCCAAGCTGCGAGAGGGTCCTGGCAGAAAAAGAGCCCTCATCACTTCCTCATCCCAAATGCCTTCAGGCCAGTCTCAGCCTCTTCAGCTCTGAGACCTGGCCTCTGATGTTTAGGGTCTGCCTTTTGTGTTCCCACTTCCACATGTTTCTCACTGTTCTTTTTGTTTGGAATGCCTTACCTGCTCTGGTCAGCCTGTTGCTTGCCCTCATCTGGGGGAGACTTCCTTCAGCTAAAAAGAATGTCTTCTGTCTTTCCCCTTTCATAGGTCTCCTTTCCCAGACTATGCTCTCCCAGGCCCCTCTCCTCATAAGCCTGTCTTGAACCAGGCTCTGGCCTCCCCCTTTCCTGCCCAGGTACCTGCTGGAGCAGGGAGAAGTGGGTGTGAATGTATGGGACTAGTGCAATAGCACCCCCTTGTGAGTGCCAGGTGGATGAGTAGTCAGAATGGGTGGAGCAGCCCCTTCAGTCCTGACAGCTGCCTCCTAGTACTCCTTCCTTCACCCCTTCAGGTACTGTGTCTGTTTAAGTGGGCATGAAGAGCTGGTATTCTACCTTCTGGCCAGTGGTGAAGTGCTACACATTTGCAAACACCCTTGAGTCCTCTCCCTCACGCCTACACACAGCCAGTGAGTATTGTGCGCTCTACTTTCAGAACCTATTCTCTGTCCACTTTCCATCTCTACTGCTCCTGCCCAACTCAGCTACTGCACCTCTCCCTGGACCATCTCCCTGGATATAGTGCCAATCATATCACTAGTTTTACTGCTGCCCCTTCGCCCCAGCTAGTTTATTTTCTATATTGTAGCCAAGTGAAGCTCAACAAATGTGATGGGCTTATTAAAATCCTCGGATGGCTTCTCACTGTATTTAGCATAGAACTAGAATGCCTTGCTTTTCCTGAGAGCTGCTACATGACCTGCTCCTTCCTCTCTGGCCTCTCTTCTTTGGTTCTCCCAGGTGCTCACTGTTACAGCCACACTGGTCTCCTCTGTGGTGCCCCAGTGCTCCAAATTTGCTTCTGCATCAGGGCCTTTGCACTTGCTATCCCTCTTGTTTAGACTGCCCTTTCCCAGATCTTTGCATGGCCAACTCCCTCACTTCATTTAAGTCTCTGCACATTGTCACTGCCACAGTGCTTTTCTCTGGTCTTCCTCTGTGGCAGTTGCCATCACTGTCAACCTTTATCTTGCTTGCTTTGTTTTTCTTCATAGCACCTGATATCATTTGTTTATCTGTTTATTGTTCTTCTGCCCCACTAGAATGTAACTTCAGTGAGGACAGGGACCTGTCTGTCTGTTAATGGCAGTGTCCCCAGTGCATGGAACAGGGCCAGCCTCTGAGCCTACTCTGTTTTATGTAGTATGTGTGAGTAAATGTGTGTGTGAATGTATAGGACTTTGCCTGTGTGCCTAAGCCCTGGGGTCAGACTGCACTCAGGTCATTTAGGAGGGAGTCTCCAGGAGTATATGCCCTATGTGTGGGGAGGAGGTGAGGAGGTGGATGGAGATTAGGATTTCCCCGGGTCCCTACCCAGCAGCCCCGTGGGCTTGCTAACTGATGAGCCCTGCTGCCCTCAGGAGCCAGCTGTGAGTGATATCATCCACCAGGCGCTGCATGATTATAAGCAAGTAACAGCCTCCTGCAGGAGGCAAAACTACTATGACAGCTTCCTGCAGTGGTCAGATGGAGCACCAGGGATCTGGATGGCCTTTGCCCAGTGGGTCTGTGATGGGCATGGGCTGCATGGAGCTGAGATCTCTCTTACAGAATGAGATGGGGGAAGAGTAGTGAGACTGAGGAGAGGTACTCTGCTGAGTCCCCCTCCACCTGTCCAGGCTTCTGTATCAAGGCATCCAGTGATATGCTTTTCATAGTGCACAGACCTTTCTGGACCCATTCTGGGTGCATGCAGTGCCTTCTTTGCCAACACACTGGACACCAGATGTAAGGGCAAGAGCATCGTGGTCCTCAGGCACTGTGCATTCCTCCCTGGGGTAGGAGAGCAGGGGGACAGTTGGGGGATTGTGCTGGGCCATGCTTCTGACCTTCCTTCCCAGCTCTCTCTGCCTGCAGATCAGCCCTGTGGCCTTCAGGGCCCTGCTGCAGTACCTGTACACAGGTGACCCCCTCAGACTTGGGTTGGGTGGACAGGGAGGGGGCTGCGTTTCTGTTTAACAGCAGACCTAGCTATGGTCTTGGGCCGCTGGTGCTTTGTCCCTGCAGTGTGAGGCAGTTCTTGTTGTCTCCTGGATTGGGTTGGGAGACAATGAGCTGGTCTATCTGCTAAGCAAGAGCTTGTTTCACCCACAAACTAAGCCCCCCTTTTATCTGTTCTGAGGTCTGTAGAACTCAGACAGTGGCTCTTGATTAAGGCAGCATAGGCCCAGAATTCCCAGTCCTGCAGCCAAGTATCTGAGTGGAATAGACCACCTATGAAACTATGTGCCTGGCCCTGGCCGGTTTGGCTCAGCGGTTAGAGCGTCGGCCTGCGGTCCTGAGAGACCCGGGTTCGGTTCCCGCTAAGGGCGCGTACCTCGGTTGCAGTTTGTCCCCAGCCCTGGTCGGTTGTGCAGGTGGCAGCCACTCGATGTGTCCCTTCACATCGATGTTTCTCTCTCTCTCTCTCTCTGTTCCTCTCTCTCCCTCCCACTCTATCTGTACAAAAAATGGAAAAATGTCCTCGGGTGAGGATAAAAAAAAAAATTAAAAAAAAAAAAAAAAAGAAACTATATGCCTGGGTACTGCTTATGGCCCCTTTCAGGCTGAGCCTCCTACGCTGCACCCAGGTGGCCTGGACATCAGTGTGGAACACATTAGTGAATGTGAGCACCTGGCCAAGCAGTTCCAGCTGTTATATCTGCTCGATGACCTGGAGGCCAAGTGCAGGGAAGTGTCTGAGTTCTGTGCATCCAGGCTTTGGGGTCCATAGCTTTGGGCAGGAACTGGCAGGGCCAACCTGGCACCTTGAAGCTGCACTGTCTCCTCTGTAGTGGCATCCAAACCAGACACTCATGTGAAGGTTCTGAGCAGCAGGCCCCTCAGAGGACCCTTGGGTTCTGGAGGACCTGACCCTATTGGCCGACTGCGTCCTGGTCCCTGAACTCCCAGTAAGCACATGGACCTGGGACTGGACCTGGTGAGCAGGAGACTTATCTGGAGACAGAGATGTGGTAGGTAAGCCCCACATTTGGGTTCAATTCTTTGTGTGGCTTTGAGCCAGTCACTTTCCTTTTCTGAGCCTAGTTGTTTACTTTTGTTGTCTTGTATTTAAATCTGCAATCTGCCCCTCCAGGACCAAGCTAGAATGGGCCCTTGACTGAGGCCAGCCACTCTGCCTTCTCTCACGTACTCTAATGGCCTCTCTTATCCCATCCCCCAGGACAATCTTGGGGAGCTGCCCTTCCCTTTCCCTGATGGCTTCAACATCTGTTCTGATGTTTGCTTCCAAGTGGAGGGTTGCAGTTTCCTCCGCCACAAGGTGCTGTCCAGCTCACAGCCCATTAACCCCCTGCCTCAAGCGCTAGGCTAGCTTCTCTGGGCACAGCCCTGGCCCTGGCCTTTCCTAAGCCTAGACCCCTGCCCACAGGACTTCTTTTGTGGCTATAGTGACAACTTCTGGGCCCTGCTGGATGACCACTTCTGAGAAAACAAAGGGCTAGAGGCCTCTGGTGGCCTCCCCCAATCACCCTGCATAGTCTCTCTCCCTACGTCTTCACCCATGTGCTTCACTACATATTCAGCAATCACATTAAGGTGCAGGCTAAAGTGGGCTGTGTGCACTGTGCCAGGGGCAAGGGGTGGGAGGGCACAGTGGTCAGCACTACATAGCCCATGTCACTGTGGGGCTTCAAGGGTTTGCCCAGGTCCCGACTGGCTCTGAGGGACATATTTACCATGAGGCTGGAGAGGAAGTGTGGGGCTCATTTCAGAGGGGTCCTCAGTAGATTCCAGAACAGGAAAGAGTGACAAGACCTGTGTCATGAGCACATGACACTTGGGGACATAGTGTCAGCCATGTGAGGTCCCTAACTTCAGCCATAGGACAGTAACCCTGGATTCCCACAATAGTAGGGAGCCCTGAGCCTCCTGCCTTTAGTTTGCTGCAGACTCCTGGGGTTCTTTTCCTCCCTGTGTCTTCACCTGCCCCAAAGCCTCCCTAACACAGGGTGACAGAGTAGGCAGCAGATAGTACCAAAAGTGTTCTCTGCCAGGGTACACGTGTGTGTGTGTTTGTGTGTGTAAATGCCACTGTAACAAAGAAACTCCCAAATATGGTAACTTACAGAAGAGAGAAATTTACTTCTCCTTCATGTGGATCTGAGTGCCCCCAGGGAAGCAATTTGCTGGTTGTCCACTCCATCTTGGGCTGCAGGCCATATCTAGACTGTTTTGTAAATGGATTTTCACTGGAACAGCAATACCCATTCATTTCTGTGGCAGCTTTTGCACATGGTAGAGCTGAACAGCTGTGACAGAAACCCTATAATACACAGTACTTAACCACCTAGCCCTTTAGAGAACTCCTCCTACCTCCTTATTTCATTTCTCCTGTGGATAGTTCAGCTCCTTGGCCCCTGCCACCTAGTATCCACCCTGGCTCATCCCAACTCCAGAAAGAGCTTTGCCACCCAGAAGGCAGCTTCTTAATGACTCAGAGCAAGGACTTGGGCTCCAAACCTGGGCTGCCCCCACCCTCACCACAGAGCTGTGTGATCTTGGGCTATATACTCAACTGCTTTGTGCCTCAGTTTCCCCCTGTAGAAAATGAGGACACTGATAATTGTTACTTCCTAAGGTTTTGTGCAAATGAATGTGCATGTTGCAAGTACAGTGCCTGGCACAAGTAAGCACCATGCACCATTGCCTGTGATGGGCTTAGCAGAGGTCCTATCTGCTCTATTTCCAGCCTGCTCTCTGTGGCCATGCAAAGTCTGGGCCAGAGCTGAGCATGTGGTTTCTCCTAGCACAGGGTACAACTATGGCTGTGTCCTAAATCCTGCAGCCTCTATGGGTGTGAGGGAGCTAGTAAATAGTTACTCCCCCACCTTTTTAGTAGGGTCCCTGCCTCAGTTTTTCGAGAAGCAACTTGTCACTTTTCTGACAGCCTTTTGAGGCAGGCATAATTGTCTGCATCTCACAGAGGATATGAAGCTCAGAGGTGAAGTGATTTATCCAAGCACAGGCTCTGCCCTGCCTGAGGCATGGGAACCCCAGACTCTTGTGTCCCTTCTAGTCCCACAGGTGGCTGCAGGGATCTGGGGCAGGCACCTGGTAAGGGTAGGGAGCTCCTGCTCTGCCTAAAGCCTCCACTCTCTGCCCAGCAGGTCCCAGCCTTACTGCCGGGCCCTTAAGAGGCCTTGGTGACCTTAGGGTGCACCCTCCTTCATCCATTATTTTACTGCAGGTGCCTAACGAGGTGGCCTGCAACGTACTGAGTATGGCCAACATGTACCTGTTACTGAGCCTGAAACAACTGTGTGGCCGCAGTCTGGCCCAGCTGCTGGATGAGGACAGCATGGTAGGCATGTGGCATGTGGCCAAGCTGTTCCATTTGGCATGCCTTGAGGATCCGTGCACTGAGTACATGGCCAAAGTTATCAAGAAGGTGGACTGGTAGGAGCTTCAGTGGATGGGGGCAGGCTGTGGTGGGTGATGAGCAGTGGCAAGCCCTGAGCCAACCTGTTCACAGCTGGTGGAGCAGGACTTCTCAGAAGTTGTGAGGGATGAGGCAACAGCCGTGGTGGCCCTGCCGGAGTAAGACTCCTTCCCACTGATAGATGATATCATTTTCTCATGACCAGCATGATGCAGACCTACAGTAACATGAAGGAGATGGAGCATCAGTTATACGCACTTGAGGACCTGCTGATGTCCATTGGCCTGGACTGCTGACTGACACTGAGCCATAGGCTCCCTGTGGACTACACATGTGGTTTGGTTGACCATGTGCTCCTTGCACCTTCCAGGGCATTGTGGTAGGTGGAAGAGGCTCACTGGGGCTTCCTACTCTGGTGTGTTTAGAGGTCCCAGGGAGGGTCACCTAGGAATGAGCTCCCTCTGCCAGTGCACAAACCAGCCCCCAAGGCCCTGGGCTAGGCCTGGGGTGGGATCTCTTAACCTCCTTCCCCAGGACCCCCTCCCCACCCCACTTTGGTTCTTCCTTGCTGAGTGCTTCTTAAATCCAAGCCACCTTCTCATAGGCACAGAGATGACCAGGAGGGAGTAAGAGGAGAGTCTATGTGGCAGTAAACCTTGAATTCACTGGGAACCTGAGCCCCAGTGAAAGGGGTGGGGTGGGGATGGGGTGGGGGCAGTTTCTGGAGTTGGGGATCCTCATGGAGAGGTTTGGCTGCCCAGCAGGGTCTCCTCAGGGGTTAGGTAGTTCCCTGACATATGGGCCTTGAGTTGGCAGCCCTTGTTTATGGGAGTCCTAAAATCTCCCAGCTGAGCTCCTCATCACACCCCTCCCCACATTTTAGGACTCCTCTCAGGGCACAGCTTCCCCTCTGAGCTCCTCCTGGTGAAGTTACCCACCCAACTACCTGCCCTTGGGAGCCCTGGTAGATTTTTAGTGGGATAAGACTGACTGAGGACACAGAGGCTGCTTCCCCCTCAGGCCTGATAAGGACTGGCTTCTGAGCCATAAATCTTTTTAGCACTCACTTATTGAGCACTTACTACATATCAAATGTTGTTCATACAGCTGTAGTGTTTAAATTATCATTGCCTTACATTTCACAGGCACAGGGACTGAGGATGAGCCACAGTCAGAACCAGGGAAGAACCCTGGCCAGCCTGGTAGCAGCTTGCTCTGCAATCTCAGGATGAAGGGCAGGGAGAAGCTGATGAAGAGATGTGAAAGGGGGAGGAGACCTTCTGATTGGCTCCTTCAACTTTCCACCCCACTAGCCTCTGGCTGTGTTGGGCCTCATTCCAGGATGGGTACTGTACCTCCATTTTCTCTCAGCCTCTGGCCAGTCTCCTCCTTGAGG
The DNA here is from genome assembly GCF_014108415.1 of Molossus molossus. NCBI lineage: Eukaryota > Metazoa > Chordata > Mammalia > Chiroptera > Molossidae > Molossus > Molossus molossus. The sequence goes on along the minus strand of NW_023425399.1, from coordinate 54,815,233 downwards.
AGGGCCTCCTGGCCTTTCCTGCAAGGCTATGACATTATTTGGGGAAGTCAGAGGTGGCTTTCTCAGGATGTCCTTTAGGCTTACAACCCTCCACATCCCCCACCCCACCCCATTTGGTTCCTGAGGCCCAGATGTTAGTGTAGGTAGCTAGATTTTATTAAAGAGCAAAGGGAATCAGACACAGTTTCACCAGGAAGTTACAGCTTCCCACAGTTCCCAGGAAACCACCAGTCCATTCTGCAGATAACTGGGGGAAGGAACAATGAAGAGGGAGGTAAGCACATGTACAGAAGTCAAAATGACAACTATAGAGGTCTGTCAGTCTAGCCTAGGGAAAGAATGGATTGATCAGAGGGTAGACTCATTAGTCTCTCCCCCACCCCCCAAAAAACTTAGGAAATTGATTGATTATTTTGAATAAAGTCCTGGTCCTTCCCAAGCCTGAGATAATATAACTCCAGGGAACAAAGCCAGTGTCTGTCTCTCTCTCTCTCTCTCTCTCTCTCTCTCAACACAAGCTCACCCTGTTCCTTCACACACTCTGTAGCCATGTGGCCTTAGTGGCCCAGTGGCCCAGTGTTCAACAGCCACACAGATTCCAAATGCAGGCTCCAGGCAGGAGCCTGGATACAGCAGCATAGCAATGGATTGCAGCCAGGAACACAAGCTAAGCTAGCCAGATGGTGACAAACTCTGGACTGGACTAAAATTTAATATGGTACAGAATATCTGACATTGGCCCTATTTCCAGCCCCAATTTTCCATGGTGGATGGTCAGCGATGGAACATTGGGAACCCAGGGGCCACCTCTGTTTCCACCCAAATCTTACCACCATACCTTATCCTCCCTTGTGGGTTGCTAAAAGTGCTTTTTCTCTGGACACTGCAAGAACCCACTTTTACCAGCAACACAGAGCCATGCCCCAAGGCCTCTTGGCTCCATCCTGCATTGGAAACAGCAGGCTGAAATCAGAGTGGTGCCCTCAGCCCTGGGGAAACATCAGAAGATTATTGCTCTTTCACAGGCTGAATGCTGGGCATGTTGGCCCTTCCTGCAGTTGTCTCATACCCCACAAGTCCCACGTTTTTACTCTTGTTATTCTCCAGAACTTTGGGGATCTTTTCCTTTCCTTCCCCAGTGCATTTCATTTGTGTTGGTTGTAGGGGAAGCTATAAGGTCTGAATGACCAAGATGAATGGTCAGTTGAATAAGTTAGCATTCAGGCAGGGAGGAGGGGTAGGGACAGGGAGCTTACCAAGCTGACCAGTGGTCTTGCTGGATGGAGGGCAGGGGTTTGTGCAAAGTCCTGGGAGCCTGAAGGAGCCTGACATGAGACTGGAGGGATCAGCATGGCCGGAACCCAGGGCCAGGGCCAGGGCCAGAGGCCAGGAGTTCCCACCCTGGCTCTCTCTTACTGTCTGGTCGCTACTCTGCTTGTTTGCCTCTCTATAAATGGGAGGTGATTTGATAGTAATTCTCTCCTCGCTTGGGGTGTTGAGCTACTATTTGTGAAGGACTCAGAGCAGCACTGGTTGTAATGAGCCTAATATGTTTGTAAATACTGAGCACCTAGAGAGGGGGTATGAGCAGGAAGTGATGGGTTGACTTGCATCTTTGAAATTTCACTCTGGGTTCTGGCCAGGTAGCTCAGTTGGTTACAGTATTGTCCGGATATGCCAACGTTTTGGGTTCAATCTCTGGTCAGGGAACATATAAGAATCAACAAATGAATACGTAAGTGGAAAAATCAATGGTTCTCTCCCTCTCTCTTTAAATATCAATCAATAAATTTTTTTAAAAAATTGAAAGTTCACTCTGGTTGTTCTGGGACACACACATAGGAAGGGTGAGGCCAGGCTAGTGGCCTAAAAGAGGCACAAGTCCCATCTCAGACCACACTAACCTTGCCTGTGCCAAGGTATGTAGTCAGAGGTTTAAACATTAAAAAAAGTTTATATTACTATGCAATTCTTTTAATAGCTATTAGGGGGAAATGAACTAGTACATTAAATTCCTCTCTCTCTCTCTCTCTCTCTGTTTTTACAGATACTATTTGAAACTATCTAAAGTTTCTTTTATAATACATTTTATTTTATTTTATATGTAAGTTTTTTTTTAATTTTTTATTTATTTTTTTGTTACAGATGTTTCTCCTTTTTTACCCCATTGGCACCCCCCACCCCACCGCACCTCCGCCCCATCCCCGGCTTTGTTGTCCATGTCCATTGGTTATGTATACATGCATATAAGTTCTGTGGTTTATCTCTTCCCACCCCCCACCCCCTCTTCTGAGGGATGTCAGTCTGTGCCCTACTTCCATGTTTCTGGGTCTGCCGTATTCCTCAAACTGTTATGTCATTATATTCTGTATATAAGTGAGATCATGTGGTATTTGTCTTTTTCTGCTTGGCTTATTTCACTTCGAATATTTAGCCCTGGCCAGTTTCGCCCAGTGGTTAGAGCATTGGCTCGAGGACCAAAGAGTCGTGGGTTTGATTTCCAGACAAGGGCACATACCTCAGTTCATTCCTGGCCCTGGCTGGGGTTGTGCGGGTAGCAACCTATGATATGTCTCTCTCACATTGATGTTTCTGTCTTTCTCTATCTCTTCCTCCCTCCTTCCCTCCCACTCTATCTGAAGATAAATGGAAAAATACCCTCAGGTGAGGATTTAAAAAAAAAGGAGCCCTGGCCAGTTTGGCTCAGCAGTTAGAGCATCAGCCTGCGGTCCAGAGAGACCTGGGTTAGGTTCCCGCTAAGGTCACATACCTCAGTTGCAGTTTGTCCTCGGCCTTGGTTGGGTTGTGTAGGTGGCAACCACTCGATGTGTCCCTTTTACGTTGATGTTTCTCTCTCTCTCTCTCCCTCCCACTCTATCTGAACAAAAAAAAAAAAAATGTCCTCAGGTGAGGATAAAAAAGAAAAGAAAAAGGAAAGAAACATTACTGTGAGAGAGATACATTGATTGCTTGTCTCCCACACATGCCTTGAACAGGCTGGGGCTCAAACCTGCAACCCAGGTGTGTGCACTTCACTGAGAATTGAACCCTTGACCATTCAGTGCATAGGCCAGTGCTTTAACCACTGAGCAACACCAGCCAGGGCTACAAGATTACATTTATTTATTTATTTATTTATTTATTTATTTATTTATTTGGTATGTGCTCCTAGCGGGACCTGAACCCGGGACTCTGGTCAGCAGGTCTATGCTCCAACCACTGAGCCAGGGCACAAGATTACTTTTAAAAAGGGGCTTATAATTCCATGTATGAGCCCTTGTAATTCTTCTATCCTTCCAGTAAAGAAACTCAATGAAACAGGATGGAGATTTGTACAGAATCCATAGCTATAAATAAAATATTCTCATACATCCTATAGTTCCAAATCCACAAAACCTATTACCAGCTATTTCTGTGGACTGCCAGTATTTTTCAGTGATAGGTTTATAGTGTTTTTGAAACCAGACAATAAACAGGTCCAGGCCCCCTGTCACTACTTGAGCCAATTAAGCAGAGACAAGATTGAATCATATATGAGTGTTTATTCCAAAAATGCTGTCAGTATGGGAGAGAAGCCAGGTCATACTGTAAAATCTGCTCCTTCTTCTCATAAACTAACTGCTTATATTGGTTAGAAGGCCAAAGATTACATGGGGAAGTAGGCAAAAGGAATAACAATGGGTAAAATAGCTAAAGATTACAGGCATGGGGGGAAGTAATGCCTGCTGAGGAATATGGGCGGGGGCCTATGAAGTGTTGTCTCCAGTGCACCACTTCCAGTACTCTAAGGCTGTTAGTCTTTCCATAATGAGGAAGCAGTTCTCAGATTGAGAATGGGCCACATTTCAGAGAATGGGCCACATTTCAAGGTTAACTTCCAGGTCTCAGGGCATACAATTCCCAGGCAGGTCAGAATGTGCTTTCTTTCTTTTTTTTTTTTTTTATCCTCACCCGAGGACATTTTTTAAAATATTTTGTTCAGATAGAGTGGGGGAGAGAGAGAGAGAGAGAGAGAGAGAGAGAGAGAGAGAGAGAGAGAAACATCAACATGAAAGGGACACATCGAGTACTTGCCACCCGCACAACCCAACCAGGGCAGGGGAAAAACTGCAACTGAAGTACGTGCCCTTAGCAGGAACCGAACCCGGGTCTCTGGGGACCGCAGGCGGACGCTCTAACCACTGAGCAAAATTGGCCAGGGCAGAATGTGCTTTCTTTAATCAGAACAAAGCAGTCATGATTAACAGAGCAAGGATGAGTAACATTAAAACAATGGTTAGTACTCCACTGTGATTAGTTCTCTATGCTATTATTCTCTCCTGCCTCTTTCATTCTCTCCTGTTGATTTTATCATCTCATATCTATGAGATTAGTTTTAAATGGAAAGTGTCTGGTTCTTGAACAGTATTATCCTGGCCTATTATATTTTCCCCTTATGGATATTGGCTCTGAATCCTTTGAAGGAAAAGGAGCATTAGGTCTCTTCTGTAACTGCTTCCTGCTGATGGGAGATGGAGTCCTAAGATTCTCCATGCCTGACAAAAGAATGGGGGAGCCAAAAGGGGGAAGCAGTTTTTTGTTTTTGTTTTTGTTTTTTTAATATTTTTTCTTTATATTTTTAGAGAGAGGAGAGGAAAGAGATAGAAACATTGATGAGAGAGAATATCGATTGGCTGCCAAATGCATGCCCCCCATTGGGGATCAGGCCCACAACCTGAGCATGGGTCCTGACTGGGAATCAAACTGGCGACCTCTTGGTGCATGGGTCAGTGCTCAACCAGTGAGCCACACTGGTCGGGCGGGGGAAGCAGTTTTTAAGTGAAGCCAATAGACTATCTGTATTTCACTGACTCAATCAGAAGTCCAAATTGTTGAGTCTTATTTTCAGGACACAGTGATGCAAGTGTCTTCTATAGTAAGGCCTATACTGTGTGAGCAAGCAATTAGGTAAACAAGGACATAGGCATACATCCTTTACAGAAGAACACAAAATATAAAGGTTAATATATACAGTAAATTATAAACAAATTGAGACTATTTCCAAAATGAAATCACACAATAACATTTTAATAGATTGTCTGCAGTTAGAACATCTCTGGTGATGTCATCAGACATCTGGTGATGTCTGAGGCATGTATGGCACACACAGATATGGCCTTATAACAGGACTTTGAAGACAGTTAACTGCACTAGAGTTCAATACCCATAATTGGGTATTGTGGTTTTCATTGAGACAAATTTTTTTTTCCTCTCCCTAATAGTACCCTCCTGTTAAAGAGACTGTATTCAGTTTAGTTCTAGTTTGGCTTAATTATTTGCATAAACACAACAAGGCTTAGCAATTGATAGGTTTTCCTAAATTTACTTTGATAGAATACTATTCATTCATAAGGAATCTTTAGATTGAGCTCTAGTAAGCAGTCAACTGTCAGCCTCTCAGGTTGGAGAAGCTAAAGCCACAATGTTATTAAATGGTGCCTGAAATACCTACAGTTTTGGGCTATTTCCTCAGTCCTTGAGGCTCACAAAATGTCCTGAGGTTTTTTTCTTGCCATCGCCCAGGAAAGCAACCTTTGTCCCTTACTTGGAAAGATGGTCATGAACCATATGAATAAGCAAGGTATGAGACCCTTTCTCCAAAGGGCTTTATTGGCTTCAAAGATAATTTTTATTCCTTAAAGTTTTCTGATGACATTCTAGAGTCATGGCATGTGTTTTTCAGACATTCCAGTCAAAGTCTTGGAATATTAAACCATAGTTGGAAACTGGTGTTATGTCCTGTTATGAAGAAATTAGATTTTTATTGTATTTTTGCAAGCAAACATATTGCCATGACAACAATAATCACTCAATAAGAGCTCCAAATTTTGGAGGGATCAGGTAGGGAGAAAAATACAAATGCCTCAATATTGCTTATGAAAGCATAATTTACCAAATTGCTTTAAGAAAATAAATAAGTTTCCTTATGTGTGGAAAATAAAAAGATTAAACATCAGCAATACTAAAAAATATTACAAAAACTATAATTATTTTTGGTTCATTCAGTCCCATAACCAAATTCTGCTTCTCCTGATTTTCTTGCCAGTACTTCCATAAATTCAGATGTTCCCCAGAGTTCTAGTACTTTCCATCCAATTCAAGGGGTTATCTGAACATTTATTCTCATAGATATGTAACTTAAAATCAGAGTCCTTTCCATGGATCTTTCGGAAGATGTAACATCTTTGCAAATGCCTTATAACAAAACAATGATGGTCTGTAAATGACAAAACAAACAAACAAACTCTTAAAATGACATGGTTATAGATTTGATTCTAATGAAACACATTTAAAAATTTGCTTAGGGCCCAGCTCAGGGTTCTAGTGCCAGGAAGAGAAGTCCTCATCACTTCTGGCTGTGAAACCAGTGGGAAATGAGGCTGAGGGAGGTTGAGGCTTGTGGAGCCCCACGCAGCTCCTCTTAAAGGGCCTGTGCATGAACTTACTTGGACTTACTTCCTCTAAGCTTGGAGGGGAGGCACCTTGAAAAGCACCAGAAACATACAGAGAAGAACTGAGCTGTTTGACAGCATTTTGGAGGCCATTGTTCCTTTGGTGAGCCCTTCCCTGAGGCAGTAGACAGCCACCATATCTGGGACTCCAGATACCTAGAACACACTGTTTGCCCCACACTGGTGATTCCCTGAGGTCCTGTCCCATCCCAAGCTATTTCCATAGGTTTTACCATAGGATTAGCTTGTCTTGGATCCTCCTTCAGATTTTCCTAAAATCTCTCAAATAAGCAGCACCTGGTCTTAGCAAGCCCTATACTTCTCATTAAGTGGCCCCAGCCTGGCACAAGAAGCAACCAGCCTTGGTTCACAATATGGCTTTTCCTGGGCACCTCTAAGGCCAGCAAAAGAAGCAGCCATCGGCAGATCACTTTATAGCTTATGCTGGTTGGCCCCAAATAGAACACAGTCCGTGGATAACCTTTCCCCAGAGCCAGTACACCCAGTGGATAGTTTCAGACCACATCAAAGCACCACCACTTAAATACCTCCACAAGTGACACACTCAATGAGCGGATTCAGTGGGTACCAGAGCCCTACTGAAATAAGTCTTGTTCTATGCAGTGGGCACCTGCACAACTGACACTTCAAGGTAGTCAGAGGCCAGTGGTCAGTGGGCAGAGCCAGTCCTTGCAGCTCATCAGCCTGAGTAAATTCTCTCCAATTGATGTGCCAACAGCAAGCAAGACTCAATTACAACAGAAAGATGTACAGTCCCCATGAGGGGTGCACCTCAAGGGCCCAGCTGGGGTGATCAGGGAGGCTGTTCTACTAAGTTCTACAGAACACCTACAACAATAGGTCACCCTACCAACCTAGGAGATATAGCAAGCCTACCAATATATAGAAACAGTAACAAGAAAGCAGCCAATATGAGGAGACAAAGAAACATGTCCCAAATAAAAAAAAGAACAAAGCTCCAGGAAAAGAACTAAATAAAATGGAGGTGAGCAATCAATCAGATGTAGAATTAAAAACACTGGTTATAAGGACTCTCAAGAAACTTAGTGAGACAATCAAGGAACTTAGTGAGACCTTCAAGGAACTTAAGGAGAACTCCAAGAAACTGAGAACACCAACATCAGTAAAACAACAACAACAACAAAAAATCAGAAATGACGGGGCACTAACTGAAGTAAATAATTTACAGGGAATCAATAATAGAGTAGGTAAAGCCAAGAAGCAAACCATCAACTTTGAATATAAGAAAGCAAAGAATACCCAATCAGAACAGCAAAATAATAATAATAAAAAGATCCAAACAAATGAGGAGACTATAAGGAGCCTCTGGGACAACATCAAGCATACCAATATTTGCATCATGGGGGTGCCAGAAGGAGAAGAGAGAGAGTGCAAGAAATTGAAAACCTATTTGAAATAATAATGACAGAAAATTTCCCTAACTTGGTGAAGGAAACAGACATACAAATCCAGGAAGCAAAGAGACTCCCAAACAAGATAAACCCAAAGAGGTTCACACCAAGACACATCATCATAAAAATGCCAAAGGTTAAAAACAAAGAATCTTAAAAGCAGCAAGAGAAAAGCAGTCTGTAACCTACAAAAGAGCTCCCATAAGACTGTCAGCTGATTTCTCAAAAGAAACTTTGCAGGCCAGAAAGGAGTGGCAAGAGATATTCAAGGTGATGAAAAGCAATGACCTACAACCAAGATTACTCTATCCTGAAAAGCTATTATTTAGAATTGATGGACATATCAAGAGTTTCTCAGACAAGAAGAAGCTAAAGGAGTTCATCACTACCAAACCAGTATTATACAAAATGTGGAAGGGTCTTCTTGGAAAAGAGGAACAAAAATATGAACAATAGAATGGCAAATAATACATATCTATCAACAATTGAATCTACAAACAAACCGAGCAAGCAGAACAGAAACAGACTCATAGATACAGAGAACTTTTTGTTGCTTGCCAGATGGGCAGGGGCTGGGGGGATGGGTGAAAAACATGAATGATTTAAGAAGTACAAATTTGTTGTTAGGCTGATAAACCTCAAAGGAAAGGGGGGAAGAAGGGTAGGATCAGATAAACCAAAGAACTTCTATGCATATATGCATACCAATGAACACTGACAATAGTGTGGGGAAGGCAGGAGGAGGATGGAACTGGAAAGTAGGGAGTCAATGGGATAAAAAAGGGGAAACATCTATAATACATTCAACAATAAAGATGAGTTAAAAGATGAAACAAATTTAAAAAATTACTTATTTTGTAACAATATTTTAAAGATTAAAACTTAGAATTATAGATTTCAATTATAGATTTCATAGAAGCTACACAGACCATCTCCCAGGACCAAACTAAAATTACAACTAAAATAAAGACAAATTGTCAGAAAAAAGCAACAGAAAGGAAGCTGAAGAGGACCCATATAAACAGGGACAAGAAAAAAAGACACTGAATCAAGCCTGGTAGGACCTGGGGAGGTGTGAGAGGGAGAGCTGGGAGCCTACTTACAGCAGCTGTTTCTGCTGTGAGCCACTCCCTTGGGGTTAAAATTCCAAGCTGATCCACAGGGCAGAGGGCTGGGACAGAGCACTAAATTAGCTATAGCCACTCACCTTGGGCTCTGGCAGAGGGAAGATGGATTGTACTAAAACTGTGTGGAGACTCTGGAGCTGGGAGAAGTAAGAGGGCAATGAGAGTTTTTTTCTGAATCACTCCCTCACAGGGCAGTAGCCACATTACCCAAAGAGCCCCTTCCAAGGAGCCCTGGGGAGAAGCCACAACTTCTCAGAAATTTAACACCACCTGGCCAGGCCAGAGAAATGCAAAGTGAGGCTCATTAACAACCAGCATCTGACCCACCCTCTTAAAAATCCTCTTACCTTGAACACTTGAGGGAATTTTTTATTTAGTTGAGGACTATAACCCAAGGCTAATCAAGTACCTAAAACTAAGAGCCTCCAGCCAGAAAGCTAGAAGATAACTGAACCTTTTCAGGGCTTGCAAATTTACCCAGGAAAGTAAGACTTGACAATGGTGTTTAATGTGGGTCCTCCCAAACTCATCCAAACCCAGAAGAGGAAACCACAATAAATGGAACACAAACACCCACAAGAAACATTTGCCAGGCTCCAAAACCCACCAAGTCAGCCAAAATGGTGAAACAAATAAATAAATCCCAAATGAAAGAACAAGAGAACTCTACTGAAGATAATTGAAATGCAGTTAAGCAAGTTTTCAGAGGTAGAGTTCAAAAGCTCAACAGCATGAGTAAAAAGCTCAACACCATGAGTAAAGATATAGAAACATTAAAAACCAACAAATTGGAAATGAAGAATGACATAGCAGAAATAAAGAACACATTGGAAGGAATAACCAGCAGAGGAGAGGAACCTTAGGACAGGATCAGTGACTTAGAAGACAGGGTAGAAAAAAATCACCCAATCAGAAAACCAAAAAGAAAAAACAATTAAAAAAGAAGAAGACAGCTTAAGAGAACTGTGGGACATCTGCAAATGTAGCAACATCTGCATCATAGGAGTTCTAGAAGAAGAAAATGAGCGACGGTTAGAGATCATATTTGAAGAAATAGTGACAAAAAAACATCCCTTGCTTGGTGAAAAAAAAAAAAAAGAGTCAATCAAGTTCAAGAAGCACAGAGAGCCCCAAGTAAGAAAAACCCAAAAAGGCCCACACCAAGACACATAATAATCAAAATGCCAAAAATTAAAGACAAGGAGAGAATTCTAAAGGCGGCAAGAGATAAGCAACAAGTTACCTACAAAGGAACCCCCATAAGGCTATCAGCTGACTTCTCAACAGAAATACTACAGTCCAGAAGGAAATGGCATGAAGTAATAAAGGTAATAAAAAACAAGATTCTGAACCTAAGACTACTCTATCCAGCAAGGTTATTATTCAAAATAGAAGGTGAAATAAAAAGCTTCCCAGAACAACAACAAAAAAAAGGCTAAGGGGATATATTACCACCAAACCAGCACTGCAAGAAAGGTTAAAAGGTCTGCTGTAATTAGTAATGGAATTAGGAAGAAAAAACATAACCACAATAAACAAAAATGGCAATAAATAAGTACATATCAATAATAACCTTAAATACAAATGGATTAAATGCTCTGATCAAAAGACCAGACTAGCTAACTGGATAAGAAAGCATGACTGACATATATGTTTACGAGAGACCTACCTCACAACAAAAGACTCACATAGTTTGAAAGTTAAAGGATGGAAAAAATCTTCCAAGCAAACAGAAAGGCAAAGAAAGCTGAGGTAGCAATACTCATATCCAATAAAACAGACTTCAAAAAGGAGGCCATGACTAGAGACAAAGAAGGCCACTACATAATATTGAAAGGATCTATTCAACAGGAAGATATAATCTTGGTAAATATATATGCACCCAATATAGAAGCACCAAAATACATCAAAAACCTTCTAAAGAATTTCAAAGGAGAAATCGACAGCAATACAATCATGGCAAGGAACTTCAACACCCCGCTGACATCACTGGATAAATCTTCTAGACAAATAATTAACAAGAAAACAGATATTCTAAAGAATGCTCTGGATCAAATGGATTTAATAAATATCTATAAAAAATTACACCCAAAAATGCAGAATTCACATTCTTCTCAAGTGCACATGGGACATTCTTAAAGATAGACCATATGTTAGGACACAAACTAAGTCTTTACAAGTTTAAAAACATTGAAACCATATCATATCAAGCATCTTCTCAGATCACAATGGCATGAAATTAGAAATCAATTGCAACAAGAACATGCAAATACATTTGAACACATGGAGGCTAAATAACATGTTATTAAACAATGAATGGGTTACCAAGGAGATCAAGGAAGAACTTAGCACTATAGGCCTACCTCAAAAAAACAAGAAAAATTTCTAATTGACTATCTATCCTCACAACTTAGAGAACTAAAAAGCAAGCAAGCAAACAAACAAACAAACAAACAAACAAAAAAACCAGCACAAGTAGAAGGAAAGAAATAGTAAAGATCAAAGCAGAAATAAATGACAGAGAAAAAAAAATTTTTTCTAAAGATCAATGAAGCAAAGTGTTGGTTCTTTGAAAAAATAAACAAGATTGATGGAAACTTAGCTAGACTCACCAAGAAACAAAGAGAGAGGACACAAATAAACAAAATCAGAAATGAAAGAAGAGGCCTGGCGCATTTGGCTCAGTGGTTTAAAGCATTGGACTATGGTCCAGAGAGATCTGGGTTTCATTCCTGCTAAGGGCACATATCTAGGTTACAGTTTGTCCCCAGCCCCAGTTGGGGTCATGTGGGTGGCAGCCAGTCGATGTGTCTCTCTCACATCGATGTTTCTCTCTCCCTCCCTCCCTCTCTCCCTGTCTCTATCTGAAGATAATGCAAAAAGTGTCTTTGGGTAAGGATTGGAAAAGAAAGAAGGAAGGAAGGAAGGAAGGAAGGAAGGAAGGAAGGAAGGAAGGAAGGAAGGAAGGAAGGAAGGAAGGAAGGAAGGGAGGGAGGGAGGGAGGGAGGGAGGGAGGGAGGGAGGAGGAAAAATAACAACTGACACCACAGAAATATAAAGGATCATTAACAAATACCAAATAATTATATGGCAACAGATTGGACAATCTAAGCAAAATAGACAAATTGCTAAAAACACAGTCTCCAAAACTGAACCTGGAAGAGAGAGAAAGCATGAACAGACCAATAATAACTAAGGAAATTGAAGATGTAATCAAGACTTTCCCAGCAAAAAAAAACCCCAAAACAGGCTCAGATGGCTTTATGGGGGAGTTTTACTGCACATTCAAAGAAGAACTAACACCCACTCTCCTCAAACTCTTCCATAAAATTTAAGAAGAAGGAAGACTTCCAAACTTGTTTTATGAGGCTGGCATAATGCTAATTTTAAAACCAGATAAAGACACTACAAAGAAAGAAAACTACAGGCCAATATCCCTGATGAACACAGATGCCAAAATCCTGAACAAAATATTAACAAATTGGATATAGCAATACATTAAAAAATTATGCACCATGACCAAGTGCGATTCATCCCAGAGATGCAAGGCTGGTACAATATTTGCAAATCAATGAATGTGATCTACCACATAAACAAAATAAAAAAGCCATATGGTCATATCAATAGATGCTGAAAAAGCATTAAAAAAAATCCAGCACCCATTTCTGATAAAAATGCTCAGCAATGTGGGACTAGAGGGATCATATCTTAACATTATAAAGTCCATATATGAAAAACCTACAGTTAACATCATACTCAATGGGCAAAAACTTAAAGCATGTCTCTTAAGAACAGGAACAAGACAGGGATGCCCACTTTTGCCACTCTTATTTAAAATGGTACAGGAAGCTTAGCCACAGCAATTAGATATGAAATAAAAATAAAAGGGATCCAAATTGGAAAGGAGGAAATGAAACTATCATTATTTGCAGATGGCATGATATTGTACATATTAGACCCTAAAGACTCCATCAAAAATCTACTAGTCTTGCCCTGGCTGGTTTGGCTCAGCGGTTAGAGCGTCGGCCTGCGGTCCTGAGAGACCCGGGTTCGGTTCCCGCTAAGGGCGCGTACCTCGGTTGCAGTTTGTCCCCAGCCCTGGTCGGTTGTGCGGGTGGCAGCCACTCGATGTGTTCCTTTCACATCGATGTTTCTCTCTCTCTCTCTCTGTTCCTCTCTCTCTCTCCCACTCTACCTGAACAAAAAAATGGAAAAATGTCCTCGGGTGAGGATAAAAAAAAAAAAAATCTACTAGTCTTAATAAATGAATTTGGCAAAGTAGCAGAATACAAAATTAACATAAAAATTGATGATATTTTTATACATCAATAATTATCTCACAGAAAAAGAAAGTAGAAAAACAATCTCATTTACCATTGTAGCAAAAAAATTAAGATACCTGGAAATAAACTGAACCAAAGAAGTAAAATACCTATTTGCAGAAAACTGGACATTGACAAAAGAAATAGAGGAAGATGTAAAAAAGTGGAAGCCCATACCTTATTTATGGATTGGAAGAATTAAAATCATTAAAATGTTAATACTACCCAAAACAATCTATAAATTCAATGCAATACCCATTAAAATACAAATGACTTATTTCACAGAACTAGAACAAACACTTCAGAAGTTTATATAGAACCAAAAGGACCCCAATTAGCCACAGAAATCTTGAAAAAGGAGAAAGTAGAAAGAATAACAATACCAGATGTCAGGTTATATTACAAAGCCACTGTAATCTAAACAGCCTGGTACTAGCACCAGAACAGGTATATAGGTCAATCGAACAGAGCAGAGAACCCAGAAGTTGATACAACACAAGACATTATGCTCAATTAATATTTGACAGAGGTGGCAAGAGCATACAATGGAGTAAAAATAGCCTCTTTAATAAATGGGGTTGGGAATACTGGACAGCTACATGCAAAAAAAAAAAAAAAAAAAATGAAACCACACCATCAACTTACACCAAACACAAGAATAAACTCAAAATGGATAAAAGACTTAAATGTGACTCATGAATCCATAAAAATTTTAGAAGAAAATGTAGGCAACAAAATTGCAGACATCAAATGCAGCAGAATTTTCACTGATAGAATGTCTAAGGCAAGAGAAAGAAAAAAAATTAATACATGGGACATTAAACTAAAAGTTTCTGCACAGCACAAGAAACATCCATGAAAATGAAAAGAAAATCAACTTTAGGGAGAGCATAATTGCCAACAATTCATTAGAAGAGGGGTTAGTTTTCAAATTATACAGAGTCCTCAGACAACTCAACAAAAGGATGACAAAGAAGTGAATTAAAAATGAGCAGTGGACCTAAATAGACACCTCTACAAAAAGGACATACAAATGGTTAAGAGACATATGAAAAAATGCTTAATGTCACTAATGATCAGAGAGATGCAAATGAAAACATTATGAGGTATCACCTCATATCTGCCAGAATGGTTGCCATCAACCAATCACCAAACTAGTGCTGGCAAGGATATGGAGGAAAGGGGACTCTAGTACACTGGTGGTGGGAAAGCAGACTGGTGGAAAACAATATAGTGTTTTCTCAAAAAATTAAAAATTTATCTGCCATTTGATCCAGTGATTTCAATTTTAGAAATATATCCTATGAAGCCTCAAACACCAATCAGAAAGAATATATGTATTCTTATGTTTACAGCAGCACTATTTGCAATTGTTAAGATCTGAAAACAGCCCAAGTGTCCATCAATAGATGAGTGAATAAAAAAGCTGTGGTACATATACACTGGAACACTATGCAGCTGTAAGAAAGAGAGATCTCTTATTCTTTGAAATGACATGGAGGAACCTGGAGAGCATTATGCTAAGCAAAATAAGCCAATCAGAGAAAGACAAATACCATATGATCTCACTTATTTGTGGGGAATATAAAAAACAAGGAGGGCTGATGAACAAAATAGACACAGAGACATAGAAAGAAGAATGATTCAGATTGATAAACCTCATAGGAGGGGTGTGTGTGTGGGGGGGGGGGGTGGATGAGATAAACTAAAGAGCCTATATGCATGTATGCATAACCAATGGACATAGACAACAATGTTGTGAAGTTGGTGTCTAGGGTGGAGGAGGGTGTCTAAGGTGTAAAAAGGAGAAACATCTGTAACAAAAATAAGTTAGTAAAAACTGAGAGGAAAAAAATAAAAAATAAATAAAATAAATCTCAGAATTACAAATCAGACTAAAAAATCAATTCATTTGTTCCCCACTGTCAATTGTACCTGGTGTCTGGTAGAGAAATTACAATTGGTTTTATAAAATCAAAGGGAGCTTCTGGGCTTTTTCATTTGTCATTTAAATTACCATTCCACTTTACTATCTATATGCCTTTTTTTTTCTTTCTTATTTTTTTCCCATTTCCATTTTTTTCTTAAATATTTCTCCTCCTCCAATGTTCTTTCTTCCTGTAATATGTTTGTCCCTTTCTTTTATCCTTTCTCATTTTTAATTCTTAATTCTTTTTCTTTTTGCTTCTTCTCTCTACACAAACCCTCTGCAACTTGCAGCAATCTTCTAACTTTCCTAGTCCCATTTCATTTTCTTTTTCTTTTTAAAAATTGTTTATTAATTTTTTAGAGAAAGAGGAAGAGAGAGAGAGATGGAAACATTCATGTGAGAGAACCATCAGTTGCCTTCTGCACACTCCCCACTGGGGATCTAGACCACAACCTGGGTATGTGCCCTGACCGAGAATCAAACCAGAACCTCTCAGTCCATGACATGATGCTCAATCTACTGAGCCACACCAGCCAGGCACAATTGCCATTCTTTAGAATGGCAAATTTATGAATATATTTTATGACTTTCAGAAATAGGCTCCCCCTACCCCTATTGGAAAATACACTTATTTTTAAGAGCCATAGCAGAGATAACATAAATCCTATTTGTAAACCCATTAAAAACAAACATTTTATGTTAATAACTTTAAAAGACATCAATTAAACTTAAGTCACACATTTGGATTCTTGGTGATTACTGTATTCTTTAGTGTGCTCAAAAGTGAGATGTTTAATTATCTTGTGTTCTTGGCTGCTTCTAGGAGGATAGAGAAAAGGCAGAAGAAGATATTAGGCCCTGCAGCTTGTTCCTGGGACAGAAGCAACTCCCAGGCCTCCAGAAGCTTGAATTTATAAGTACCATTTTTTTCCTTCACACTGGCCCCTACTGCTTCCACAGTCTGCACAGGGTTTGGGGATGGTATTAATTTCCCTATTATTCCCAGGACTTCTGTAGTTCCTGGGCCTCCAGGAGGATTTAGAGTGTTTTAAAGATTTGTTTTATCCCTGGCTGGTTTGGTTCAGCAGTTAGAGCATCAGCCCATAGATTGAAGGGTCACAAATTTGATTCCCAGTCAAGGGCATGTACCTGGGTTGCAGGTTCAATTCCGGGCCCTAGTTGAAGGCAATCAATTGACCTGTCTCTTTCACATCAATTTTGTTCTCTCCTTCCCTCCCTCCCTTCCATTCTATTTAAAAATCAATGAAAAAAATATCCTTGGGTGAGGATAAAAATAAAAAAACAAGACTTATTTTATCACATTTTTCACCCTGGCCAGTTTGGCTCAGCGGTTGAGCATTGGCCTGCGGACCAGAAAGTCCCGGGTTCGGTTCCCACTAGGGGCAAGTACCACGAAAAAAATATATATATATTTTTATTTCCTGGGCAGGGAGTGAAACCTTTTTCTCTCTTTGAACCATCAATTTAGATCTTTCTGAGTAAAATTCTGATGATGTAACAACATGAAATCTTACACATAAGAGATTCTATCCTATCTCAAAACAGAAACAACATCTAAAGTAAATAAATGAGTACTCTCAAAAGTATGAACTGGGACACTAGCTTCAGAATTTTATCTCATACCAATCAGCACAGCAAAATGACCCTCACAAGGTCTAAGTGGCACAAAGCCGAAACAGTAGAGACAGAGGAGTCCTTGTGTTCATAAAATAGCAAAGGGCAAACCAAGTCTCCAAAAGATAAGAAAGCAACCATACCTGACCAGTTTGGCTCACTGGGTGACCATCAACCCATGCACCAAAAGGTCACTGGTTTGATTCCTGGTCAGGGCACATGCCCAGGCTATGGGTCCAGTCCCCAGTGGGGGGCATGCAGGAGGCAGCCAATTAATGTTCTCTCATTGATGTTTCTATCTCTTTCTACCTCTCATTTCCTCTGTCAAATCAATAAAGAAAAAAATATTTAAAAGTATAAAACAAATAAATAAAAAGCTTTAAAAAAAAAGAAAGCAACCAAAGTTATGTTACAGACAGAAAACAACTCTTACTAGCTCTTAAATAGAATATACCTGTTTTTGTTTTTTTTACTAGCTAAATGTTTTGGGGTGCCTGATGCCTTGAGAGGGAGAGCAGGAATGGTCCCTGAGATAAAAAATTCAATAGCTGCTGGGAAGTTTCTGCAATTCCTCCCATGGGATTAGCTGACCACAAACAGCTAAGGCCCTCAACTAAGTGAAATATACCCCCATCTTTAGACATTAAGCAAAACCACAAGCAGTTACATAAGACAAAAACCCTAATATATAATATTTACAAGTGCACACAACAGACAAATGAAAGCTTTATGGCTTCCCATGCCCTTTTGCTTGTACTACCAGACAGAATACCAAACAGAATGCCCTGCACCACACAGAGCAATGCCTTGACCCTGAGCCAATCAGGCTCAGGTTCAGAGGCCAGGAACCAGACAGAATACCCTGTACTATGCAGAGGAGTATCTAAATCCTGAGCTGATCAGGCATAGGTTTGGAGACCACTCAAGGACCATGAGAGGTCACTGGCAACCAGGAGCTAATCAGGCTCACATCAAATGGGAGGCAACAGATACCAGACACATCCCATGACAGAGTGAGAGAATGCTCAATTCAACTTAGGTGAAGCTGAAGGTGGGACTCAAAACAGAAAAATTCCTGGAAACACTGTGAATAAAAGAGCCCAGACCTCAGCCTCAGTAACCCCAAATCCACGCAGCCAGTGGGATCTCAGTACTCATCCCACAGGGGTCCCTATTATAGTCCTGCCACAGTCACCAGAATATGAACCCAGACAACACATAGGTCTGGGCTGACTGTAACTACTTGAGCCAATTAAGCAGAGACAAGGTTGAATCATATATGAGCACTTATTCCAATAACATTGGCAGTATGGGAGAGCAGCCAGGTCATCCTGTATAATCTGCTCTTTATATTGGATGGAAGGACAGATATTACATGGAGGAAGTAGGCAAAAGAAATAACAATGGGTAAAATGGTTACAGATTACAGGCATGGAGACAGAATGTGGGCTAGAAAATGTGAGCTGGGGACTATGAAAGGTTTGTCTTTGGTGCACCATCTCCAGGACTCCAAGGTTGTTAGTCTTTTTATAATAAGGGGGCAGTTCTCAGATAAGAAGAATGGGTCACATTTCAAGGTTAATTCCTGGGTCCCAGGGCATATAATTCTCAGCCAGGTCAGATGTGCTTTCTTTAATCAGAACAGAGCAATTACAATTAACAGAGTGAGAATGATTACCATTTATTATAAGTATGGCTAGTATCCCACTATGATTAATTTTTTATTCTATTATTCTCTCCTACTCCTTTTATTTTCACCTGGGAAGATCACAAGTTTACTTAGACAGTAATGCTCCAGGGATATATAGACCCACCTATTGTCTTAGATACTAAAAGCTGATTTAAATAATGTTAAATTTCCTAGAGATTCAGTATGTGGATGATTTAGTTTTATGCTCTAGGAAATTATTAGACTTCCTAAAGGACAGAATTTACCTATTACAAGAGCTAGCTATAAAGGGACATAAATATCAAAGGACAAGCTCTGATTCTCTTTACCCCAGGCAAAATAATTTGGTTACCTAATATCTAAAAATGGGCTATTAATTAATACTGAAAGACTCAGAGGAATAGTATCCTTTCCTCTTTAAAAAATAAAGCACTGGCTGGTTTGGCACAGTGGTTAGAGTGTTGGCCCATGGACCAAAGAGTTGTGGGTTTGATTCCAACCAAGGGCACGTACCTTGGTTGCAGTTCATTCCCAGCCCTGCTTAGGGTTGTGCAGGAGGCAGTTGTTGTGGCACAAGAGAACCAAGAGACCACCAGAGCCAAATAAAAGTCAAATAGAGAGCAAAGCCGGCTGGCGACTAATTCCAAGTTCTCAAAAACCAGCCCTGGGGCCTCCAAATGTTGTGGCGCACCAGACTCAAAGAAAGACCACTAGAGAATTAAAGTCCAAATAAGAGCCGTTTATTAGCCGGCTGGCATCTAATTCTGAACACCCCTGTGACAGAGTCTTCGGAATCAGCCATGATATGCTTTATTACATGCCTTTTATACCATACAGAAAATAGGATCTTCTTGATATAATGCCCAGGGCTACAGCAATGCTGTATAAAATTAGTTTGCCTTGCAGATAACAGGCACACCCAGGAACACCCAGGCACACCCAAGGAACATCAAGGTACTTTAGGTGTTTCAAGGTACATTGAGTCACACTTAGCCCCGAGCTGCACAAACACAATGCAAGTTTAATTCCTTGAGATTGTGGGGGAGGTCAAGTCTCTGACTCAAGATCTCTAGGCTCTGTGGACTCTGTCAGACATGTAGCCAGTTCCCAAGAATTTCTTGGTTCAGGGAGTATTCCAATTTACTGAGGTTATTTTGACTAAATGGGTTCAGCTAGAGGGCACACAGTGACTTTCCCAATCATCATTTATGGAGCAGCACAATAATTTATCAATCATCAATTATGGGATTTTAAACATGCCAGCACACAGCCAGTCAATGTCTTTCTCTCACATGAATGTTTCTCTCTCTCTCTCTCCCTCCCTCCCCTTCACTCTATCGAAAAATAAATGGAAAAAAATTATCCTCTGGTGAGTATTAAAAATAAATAAAATAAAAAACAAGCAACAACAAAAAAAACCAGCTCAGAGGGTTTGGGTTTGACTGGATATTGTTGCAATTAGATTTCAATTTTTTATTAATGGCCCAACCTCCATATGTCTTATTAATATCAAATTGACCTGATCCAATTCAGTGGAACTCACAGGAAAACAAGCTGCAAAATTTATAAAGAATTACCTAATGCTTTCACTTTGGGACACTTTAATTATAAACGTTCTAACTTTTTATACATGAAAATGAAGAAAATACTTAAAAGGTTTTAACTACAAAAGATAGAGATTATCATAAACCTATTGGCTATTACAGTCAGCAATTATACAACACTTCTGTCAGTTGACTGGCTCTTGCCTTCTGCATCTAATTTTATGTGAACTTGATGTAACAGTCTTAACCCAGCAACTTTGCTACCTTGGCAGGATGAAGGCATTCACAGTTACATTTTGCTTACTGACCACCTTCTTATTCCTAAGAATGTTTTGCAGGAAACTCTTTGATTTTTTTTAAAATTGATATATTTTAATAGGTAAAAATAAATATATTTATTTATGCTTCCCCTTTTTTACCCCATTGGCACCCCACTCCTCCCCCCCTGCCCCATCCCCAGCTTTGTTGTCCATGTCCATTGGTTATGCTTACATGCATATAAGTTCTGTGGTTTATCTCTTCCCACTCCCCCACCCCCTCTTCTGAGGGATGTCAGTCTGTGCCCTACTTCCATGTTTCTGGGTCTACTGTATTCCTCAGACTGTTATGTTCATTATATTTCGTGTATAAGTGAGATCATGTGGTATATGTCTTTTTCTGCTTGGTTTATTTCACTTAGGATAATACTTTCCAGGTCCCTCCATGTTGTCTCAAAGGACAAGAGATCTTTCTTTCTTACAGCTGCATAGTACTCCGTTGTGTATATGTACCACTGCTTTTTTATCCATTTGTCTACTCATGGACACTTGGGCTGTTTCCAGATCTTAGCTATTGTAAATAGTGCTGCTATGAACATGGGGGTACGTATATTCGTCGTGATTGGTGTTTCAGGCTTCTTAGGGTATATTCCTAGAAGCGGGATCACTGGGTCAAATGGAAGTTCAATTTTTAATGTTTTGAGGTAACACCATATTGTTTTCCATAGTGGCTGCACCAGTCTGCATTCCCACCAGCAGTGTACTAGAGTCCCCTTTTCTCCACACCCTCGCCAACACTTGTTTGATGATTTGTTGATGGCGGCCATTCTGACAGGTGTGAGGTGATACCTCATTGTTGTTTTAATTTGCATCTCTCTGATGATTAGTGATGTTGAGCATTCTTCATATGTCTCTTGGCCATTTGTATGTCCTGTTTGGAGAGGTGTCTATTCAGCCCCTCTGCCTATTTTTTAATTGGGTTCTTTGTCTTCCTTGCAGGAAACTCTTATTGATAATGCTGGCTTAATTTGATTTACAGATGGGCTTTTATCAAAAGATAAACAGGGATGTCACCAAGCTGGATATGCAATAACTTTTATGGTTGACATAATTAAGGTTCTTATTTACCTGAATAAGATCTACCCAACAAGCCTAGTTGATTGTTCTAACTTGGGCTTGTCAATTGGCCAAAGATCAAATTGCCAATATTTAGTGACAGTAGCTATGCCTTTGGTGTAGCTCACAACTTTAGAATATAGTTAAAGCAATAAAGGTTCTTAATTTTCTCAGGGCAGCCCATAAAGAATGAAAAATAGATTGCAGAATTATTAAATGACATACAAAAATAAAAATAATTGGCTATTATCAAAATTTCAGGACATTCTAAAGCTACCACCATGGAAAAAAAAGAAAATTATTTAGCTGCTGTTGCAGATAGACAGGAACATTAAACAACCAAATTACCCAGACCTGAGAATGCTTCTTACTTCCTATTAAATTAATTTTTAAAATATTCTCTTTTATAATTTCAATGGACAGCTGCAGAAGAAAAGAGGATATAGGAACAAAAGGGGGAAAACTTTGTCTCAGGCTAATAGATATGGCTTGAACCCAATCAGAAACCAATCTTACCTATAGGGGAGTAATTACCTATACATTAACATGTACATGAGCTAAAACATTGGAGTCCTAAAAGGTGATTTCATGGAGTAGACAATATTACTGCTCCTGTAGCACATTAAGTGTGTAGCAACATTATTTTATTTTATTTTTTTGTGATATGTGCCCCTAGCAGGAATCAAACCCGGGACTCTCTGGTCCACAGGCTAACACTCAACCACTGAGACAAACTGGCCAGGGCAGTAGCAAATGTTTTATCTGACCAACTATAATCCTAGAAAATTATTCCGTGGGTTCCAAGGACATTTTCCACTTCCTATAGATCCATGTGAGGTATGGTAATTGGATTTTATCCAAATGCCACCATCTCAAGAATACAAATATGTATTAGGTATGATTTTGTATGGGTTGAGGCATTTTCTTGTAGGAGAGCAAGAGAATTAATGGTATATAAATTATTAGAAAAAATTAATTTTCAATTTCGGAATTCCCTCTGAGTTACAGTGAATAAGGGACTCATTTTACTGGGCAAATAAGGCAACCAATTTGTAATATTTGGTCTCTATTCTACAGTAGTATTTAATATTTTCATTGTGCCTATCATCCCAGTTCTCTGGATTGGTAGAACATACAAATGATACAATTAAAACTCAGAGAGGGGTAGAGAAAAATGGCGGCGGAGTGAACGGAGCTACACAGACCGTCTCCCAGAACCAAACTGGAATTACAACTATAACACAGACAAATCGACGGGAAAAACCAACAGAAAAGCAGCTTGGAGGACCATACAACGAGGGACACAGACTCCATCCCGGTAGGCTTGCGAAGGCGCGAGACGGGGCTGGGAGCCCAGGGTCGGCAGCTCGGCAGCGGCCTTAGCTGGGAGCGGCGCCGCCGGGACAGAGGCTGAAACAGCCACAGCCACTCACCTTGGGCTCCGGCAGAGAGAGGGCAGACTGGACTGGAACTGCGTCGGGACACTCGGGGTTTGGAGGGTGCTCAGAGCTTTGGCTGAGTTGCTGCCAACCAGACCGGTAGCCACATTGCTCCTTCCCAGGGCTCTGAGGAGAGGCAGCAGCCCCTCCCTCGGAGATGCAACCCCACCCTGTGGGCCATTGAAGTGCTAATTGAGGCTCACTAACAACCAGCATCTGCCCCACCCTCCTGAAAGCCCCTTGGCTGAGCACCAGAGGGAGTTTGTCAATCAACTGACAACCCAAAACTGATCAATTAACCTAGACTGCTAGCCTCCAGGCAAAAAGCTAGAGGATAACAGTACCTTTCCTGGGCTGGCAACTTTAACCAGGAAAGTAAGACTTGACAGTGGTGTTCAACGTGGGTCCTCCCTCGCTCGTCTAAACACAGGAGAGGGAGCCACAAACAGCAGAACACCAACACCCACAGGGAGAACTTGACAGGCTCCAAAGCCCACAGTGATAGCCAAAATGGTGAAACACAGAAACAGAAGCCAAATGAAAGAGCAAGACACCTCCACCGAAGATGAGATCAATGTGGAGCAATTAGGCATGTTAACAGAGCTAGAATTCAGAGCCATGATCTTGAAGAAGCTGAACAGCATGAGTAAGGACACAGAGACACTGAAAATAAGCCAAATGGAAATTAAAAACCAACAAGAAGAGATAAAAAATGACATATCAGAAATGAAAAACACATTGGAAGGTTTAAAAAGCAGAGTAGGGAAAGCTGAGGACCGGATCAGTGAATTAGAAGACAGGGTAGAAAAAATCAACCAATCAAAAAAACAAAAGGAAAAAACTATTAAAAAACAGGAAGACAGCTTAAAAGAACTGTGGGACAACTGGAAACGTAATAATATTCGCATCATAGGAGTCCCCGAAGAAGAAGAAAATGAGCAAGGGATAGAGAATATATTCAAAAAAATAGTGAGAGAAAACTTCCCTAATTTGGTGAAGGAAGAAGGCATTCAAGTTCAAGAAGCACAGGGAGTCCCAAGTAAGAAGAACCCAAACAGGCCCACACCAAGACACATAGTAATTAAAATGCCACAAATTAAAGACAAAGAGAGAATCCTAAAAGCAGCAAGAGATAAGCAACAGGTTACCTACAAAGGGAACCCCATAAGGCTCTCAGCTGACTTCTCACAAGAAACACTAAAGGCCAGAAGGGAATGGCATGAAGTAATCAAAGTCATGAAAAACAAGAATCTGAATCCAAGACTACTTTACCTAGCAAGGCTATCATTCAAAATAGAAGATCAAATAAAGAGCTTCCCAGACAAAAAAAGGCTAAGGGAATACATTAGCACCAAACCAGCACTGCAAGAAATGTTAAAAGGACTGCTGTAATTAGCAGTAGAAATGGGAAGAAAAATAGAACCACACTAAACAAAAATGGCAATAAATAAGTACATATCAATAATCACCTTAAACGTAAATGGATTGAATGCTCCCATAAAAAGACACAGAGTAGCTGATTGGATAAGAAAGCATGACTCACAAGAGACCCACCTCTCAACAAAAGACTCACATAGGTTGAAAGTAAAGGGATGGAAAAAATTTTCCAAGCAAATGGAAAGCAAAAAAAAGCTGGGGTAGCAATTCTCATATCTGATAAAATAGATTTCAAAATGAAGACTTCAAAATGAAGACCATAACTAGAGACAAAGACGGCCACTACATAATATTGAAAGGATCTATCCAACAGGAAGATATAACCTTGATAAACATATATGCACCCAATATAGAAGCACCAAAATATATTAAAAATCTTCTGGAGGACTTCCAAGGAGAAATCGAGAGCAATACAATCATAGCAGGGGACTTCAACACCCCATTGACAGCACTGGATAGATCCTCTAGGCCAAAAATTAGCAAGGAAACTGAGACTCTAAATGAAACACTAGACCAAATGGATTTAATAGATATCTACAGAGAATTACACCCCAAAACTACAGAATACAAATTCTTCTCAAGTGCACATGGACATTCTCAACGATAGACCACATGATAGGACACAAACTAAATCTCTACAAGTTCAAGAAGATTGAAATCATATCAAGCATCTTCTCAGATCACAATGGCATGAAACTAGAAATCAATTGCAACAAGAACATGCAAAGACATTTCAACACATGGAGGCTAAATAGCATGTTATTAAACAATGAATGGGTCACCGAGGAGATCAAGGAAGAAATCAAAAACTTCCTGGAAACCAATGAAAATGAGGACACAACAATACAAAATCTATGGGATGCAGCGAAAGCAGTTCAGAGAGGGAAGTTCATAGCACTGCAGGCCTACCTCAAAAAACAAGAAAAATTTCTAATTGACTGTCTAACTTCACAACTTAAAGAATTAGAAAGGAAACAAAAAGAAAACCCCAGAGCAAGTAGAAGGAAGGAAATAGTAAAGATAAGAGCAGAAATAAATGACATAGAGACCAAAAAAACAATTCAAAGGATCAATGAAACAAAGAGCTGGTTTTTCGAAAAGATAAACAAGATTGATGGACCCTTAGCTAGACTCACCAAGAAACAAAGAGAGAGAACCCAAATACACAAAATCAGAAATGAAAGAGGAGAAGTAACAACCAACACCACGGAAATACAAAAGATCGTTAACAACTACTACGAACAACTATATGGCAACAAATTCGACAATCTAAGCAAAATGGACAAATTTCTAGAAACACACAGTCTCCCAAAACTATTCCCGGAAGAGATAGAAAACTTGAACAGACAACTAAGGAAATTGAAGAGGTAATCAAGACTCTCCCAGCAAACAAAAGCCCAGGCCCAGATGGTTTCACGGGGGAGTTTTACCGAACATTCAAAAAAGAACTAACACCCATTCTCCTCAAACTATTTCAAAAAATTCAAGAAGAAGGAAGACTTCCAAACATGTTCTATGAAGCCAGCATAATTCTAATTCCAAAACCAGAAAAAGACACTACGAAGAAAGAAAACTACAGGCCAATTATTCACCATGACCAAGTGGGATTCATTCCAGGGATGCAAGGCTGGTACAATATTCGCAAATCAATAAACGTGATACACCACATAAACAAAATGAAGAATAAAAACCACATGATCATATCAATAGATGCTGAAAAAGCATTCGACAAAATCCAGCATCCATTTCTGATAAAAACGCTCAGCAATGTAGGAATAGAGGGATCATATCTCGACATAATAAAGGCCATATATGAAAGACCTACAGCCAACATCATACTCAATGGACAGAAACTAAAAACATTTCCATTAAGAACAGGAACAAGACAGGGATGTCCACTTTCGCCACTCTTATTTAACATTGTACTGGAAGTCTTAGCCACAGCAATCAGACATGAAGAAAAAATAAAAGGGATCCAAATTGGAAAGGAGGAAGTGAAACTGTCATTATTTGCAGATGACATGATATAGTACATAGAAAACCCTAAAGACTCCATCAAAAATCTATTAGACTTAATAAATGAATTTGGCAAAGTAGCAGGATACAAAATTAACGTCAAGAAATCGATGGCATTCTTGTACATCAATGATGAACTCACAGAAAGAGAAACTGAAAAAACAATCCCATTTACCATCGCTCCAAAAAAATTACGATACCTAGGAATAAACTTAACCAAGGAAGTAAAGGACCTATTTGCAGAAAACTACAGGTCATTGAAAAAAGAAATAGAGGAAGATATAAAAAAGTGGAAGCACATACCCTGTTCATGGATTGGAAGAATTAACATCATTAAAATGTCCATACTACCCAAAGCAATCTATAGATTCAATGCAATCCCCATCAAAATACCAACGACATATTTCATAGAACAGAACAAATACTTCAAAAGTTCATATGGAACCAAAAAAGACCCCGAATAGCCACAGCAATCTTGAAAAAGAAGAACAAAGTAGGTGGGATCACAATACCAGATATCAGGTTATACTACAAAGCGACTGTAACCAAAACAGCCTGGTACTGGCACAAGAACAGGCATATAGACCAGTGGAACAGAACTGAAAACCCAGAAATGGACCCAAGGCAATACGCTCAATTAATATTTGACAAAGGTGGCAAGAGCATAATACAGTGGAGTAAAGACAGCCTCTTTAATAAATGGTGTTGGGAAAATTGGACAGCTACATGCAAAAAAATGAAACTAGACCATCAACTTACACCATACACAAAAATAAACTCAAAATGGATAAAAAACTTAAATGTGACCCGTGAATCCATAAAAATTCTAGAAGAAAATGTAGGCAACAAAATTTCGGACATCATACGGAGCAGAATTTTCACTGATACATCACCTAAGGCAACAGAAATAAAGGAGAAAATAAACACATGGGACTACATCAAACTAAAAAGCTTCTGCACAGCAAAAGAAACAATCATCAAAATGGAAAGGCAACCCACTGTATGGGAGAACATCATTGCCAATCAGATAAGGGGTTAATTTCCAATATGTATAGAGTGCTCATACAACTCCACAAAAGGAAGACACGAACCCAATTACAAAATGGGCAGAGGAGCTGAATAGACACCTCTCCAAACAGGACATACAAATGGCCAAGAGACATATGAAGAAATGCTCAACATCACTAATCATCAGAGAGATGCAAATTAAAACAACAATGAGGTATCACCTCACACCTGTCAGAATGGCCGCCATCAACAAATCATCAAACAACAAGTGTTGTTGAGGGTGTGGAGAAAAGGGGACTCTAATACACTGCTGGTGGGAATGCAGACTGGTGCAGCCGCTATGGAAAACAATATGGTGCTACCTCAAAAAATTAAAAATTGAACTCCCATTTGACCCAGTGATCCCACTGCTGGGAATATACCCTAAGAAGCCTGAAACACCAATCAGGAAGAATATATGTACCCCCATGTTCATAGCAGCACTATTTACAATAGCTAAGATCTGGAAACAGCCCAAGTGTCCACCAGTAGACGAATGGATAAAAAAGGTGTGGTACATATACACAATGGAGTACTATGCAGCGGTAAGAAAGAAAGATCTCTTATCCTTTGAGACGACATGGAGGGACCTGGAAAGTATTATCCTAAGTGAAAGAAGCCAAGCAGAAAAAGACAAATACCACATGATCTCACTTATATACGGAATATAATGAACATAACAGTCTGAGGAATACAGTAGACCCAGACACATGGAAGTAGGGCACAGACCGACATCCCTCAGAAGAGGGGATGTGGTGGTGGGGTGGTGGGAAGAGATAAACCACAGAACTTATATGCATGTATGCATGACCAATAGCCATGGACAACTAAGCCGGGGACGGGGCGGAGGTGCGGTGGTGTGGGGGGTGCCAATGGGGTAAAAAGGTAAAATATCTGTAACTAAAAAATAAATAAAAATTCATAAAATAAAATTAAAAAATAAAAATTAAAAAAAATAAATAAATAATAATAATAAAAAAAAAACTCAGAGAGGGCCCTGGCCAGTTTGACTCAGTGGTTAGAGTGTCAGTCAGCAGACCAAAGAGTCTGGAGTTCAATTCGGTCAAGGGCATGTACAAGGTTGTGGTTGGGTCCCCCGCCCTGGTTGGGGCCCTCTGGAAATTAACTAATTGATGTGTCTTTCTCACATCAATGTTTCTCTCTCTTTCTCTCCCTTCCACTCTATCTGAAGACAAAAAGAGAAAATATCCTTGGGTGAGAATTAAAACAACAACAACAAATAAAAATAAAAAAAACTCATGTAGATAAATTTTCAGAAGCTTTTCATCTTCCTTGGCCAAAATCTCTCCCTATACTGATCCTCAATCTAAAATCTACTTTTGGCAAACGTAGACTTTCTCCTTATGAAATAGCTACCAGCTGCCCTATGAATCTTGATGAAGGGACATATGAACCAACTTTACTAAAATGAGACATTTTGCATTATTATCAAGGGCTCACTGACCAGCTTTTAGCGACTGATAAATTAGTAACATTCATTTCACAGTGCTCTCCAGGGAGACAACGACTGCAAAGACCATGATCTACAATCAGGAGATTTTTGTTCATTGGAAAAACAGCAATTAAAAACTTTCTTCTGCCCGGCCACTGTGGCTCAGTTGTTGAGCATTGACCTATGTACCAAGAGATTGCTGGTTTGATTCCTGGTCAGGGCACATGCCCAGGTTGTGGGCCAAGTCCCCAGTGGGAGCCATGCAGGAGGTAGCTGATCGATGTTCTCTCTCATCAATGTTTCTGTCTCTTTTTTCCTCTTTCTTTTTCTCTCTAAAATCAGTAAAGAAAAAAATTAAAAACAAAACAAAACAAAAATTCTCTTCAACATTGTTGGAAGGAACCTTAGACTTGTTAGGTGTTGTTTTTTTTTCTTGAAAAGCAACTCAGTCAGTAGCTCATTAAACAACATAAGGCCATTTTGAGCTGCTTTTGTTACAGTGAGGTGCTCCACCAGGAGGCACTGGGGACAGGAGAGTCAGTCTCCAGGACTACCATCTCTCCAGCCCTCCCACACCTTTCTCATGTTACTGCTACTTTTGGTCTAAGGTGGGGAAAGGTTTTATGTACAAAGGTACCCATTGTGTTATTACAAATAAACAGGAAACCTGCAAATAGCATCTGAGTTGTAAGCACAGAAGGAAATTATAGAATAGATGTGGTCACAAAGGCATCATTGAAGCTTCTGTTTCCCAAAGGGAAACATGAGCTCATTCAGGCCACATTGAGTGTGCCCTACAACCCCCAGCTCCTAAAAACAGGATGTGGTGTCCCAAAAAGGAATGGAGGAGACGTGTTGAGTGGGAGTTGGGGGTTCATCTGACTCATGTTTGTTTTCTTTCTTTTTTAAAAAAAAATATTTTTATTGATTTTTTAGAGAGAAAGAAAGGGACAGGGAGAGAAACATCAATGTGAGAGTGAAGCATGCCCCTTACCAGGGATTGAGCCTAAAACCCAGGCACATGCCCTGACAGGAAATCAAACCAGCAACTTTATGTGCACTGGATGTCAGTCACTCCACCAACTGAGCCACATAGGCCAGGGCACTTCCATGTGATTTTCACAGTGTGACTGTACTACTTTTAGAATGAAAAAACATGTCTATCCTCATTTAACTTTAATTCATTCCTGATAAGTGCAAAACAGCTGAATAAAAAAATATAAATTTTTATAAATTTTATTGGGCAATATATGAATTCTATATCAATTCAAGGTATCCACACATTTTTTACAGAAGGATAAATAGATCAACCAAACACTGACAAAATAAGCAACAATGGGGGAAAAATCACTGCTTAAACACATACTATAATGTAGGAGGTGGCTTGTTATACCCCCGAGAAGAGAAAAGGAGTGATGGTGGGGCAGAGCTGAGACAAGATCAGTGGTGGTGCTGTGCTGGGTCATACTGAGAAGGCCAGCCAGGTGCAGCCTCTTAGACAGTGCAGAGACCCCGCCCTTGGCTTTTGTAATTTCTGTACATCCTCCAACTGCCTAAACTACAGTGGACTAGAAGGCCCCCAAATGCTCAGAGGCTTATCATATATAAAACATGGATGGAACCCGAGCTGGGGGCTCAGCCTTTGGAGGTGACTCCACTGGGACAGCACCAGTGCACATTGAACAGTCTTTTTCTAATCCTCTGAGTGTGTGTAGTCTGTCTCTCCCTGCTGCCCAAATTTCTGCCACAACATTTTGGTGTGTTGGCCAGGAGAGCTGACAGCCATGCTGGCTGCTTGAGCCACCATTGTCGGAAGCCAACGGGAAGGAGCCACTAATTTTGGGCCCCCAAGATGGAAAGGAAGGCGTGCTACTGGTGATTTCACTGGACCCTGACCCTTGTCAGGCCCGACTGTAGTTGGCCACCGCTGTGTTTGAATACACTTTAGGAAGAATAGAAAAGCCTGACAGGACATCAAATCAGTTACTGTCCCTGGGGACCCAGAACTGAGTTCAGGCCCACCCCTCAGGTGGAAGAGGAGCTTGATTATCTCCCAAGCAGCATAGACACCACATAGGTTAGGAAATTTCTGGGTGGAAGTTTAAATTCTGTGTGATTGTGTGTGTGAGTGACCATGCTCCACAATGCCTGTTATGGAGCCTACATGAGTCCCAACCTGTGCATCCATGGCGACCTCATATGGCTAAGGGTAGTATCAGATTCACAGGGACATTTGTCTCCATCAGTGAACCTGATCCAAGTCAGGGGCTCATACTGACCTGCCAAAGCCAAGAGGCACCTAAATCCCCAAAATGGGAGTGGCCAGGTGGATGAAATGAGAGTTTCCTCCTGTTTGTCTTGTGACACTATTCACTGGGAGGTTTGCTTAACCATCTTAGATATTATTATGGGGAAAAGTTTCTCTAAACCCACTGTTCTGGAATGTATGATAAAGAATTTTATAGCCCTGGACAATTTGGCTTAGTTGTAGAGCCTAGGCCCATGGACCAATGAGTCGTGAGTTTGATTCTGGCTAAAGGCACGTACTTGGTTGTGGTTTGTCCCCAGCTTGTGCAGGAGGCAACCAGTCTGATGATAAATAGAAAAGTATCCTTGGGTGAGAAAATAAAAAAGAGAATTTTATAAAGGGTTCTCAGAAGATTATGGGGTCAAATTCACCCCTGGAAAATTATGCACCCTCTCTGACTCAGAATGGCCCACCTTTGCTATGGAATAGCCCTCTGAAGGCAACTTTGATGTCCCCACAGTCCAGGCCATGAATAGGGTAGTCATCGGAGACTTTGGCCATCTGACCAATTTTCCTACATAGACCAGTGGTTAGAAATAGCCCAAATCAGACCTCCTTGCATCCGATTCTGTGTTACTAGTCAGGGACAGTGTAAGGTCTTTGTGGCACAAAATGAAAGGCAGACTTCATGGTGAATTAAGTAGCCTCCTATATTATTTGGGAGAATCCCCTCCACTGCCATGACTATAGGCCCCACTACATGAGAATAGGGAACCTCACCTGCTGGACAGCCCACTTCCATCTGTCTCACCCCCACAATTGGCCACTGTGCCACTGGAGCCAGGGTCACCGGAGGCAGTGGGGAGATGTCTCAGGTTAGTGACCCAGGGACCAAAACTCCCAGCAGCAATGCAATTACCACTGCAGAAGACAAGGGGTCCACAGAGAATGGATCTTGACATGACCCGACAAAAGCAAGGGAGCAGTCTTCCAGACTCATTGCCCCACCTGGGTCAACTATAGTGGATTGTCACAATAGTCAGAAAGTGGCTCCAGATCCAGGTGCCTGCTGGACATCTAGACGTAGAAGCCTGGGCACGAGAGGTCTTATTTGATGAGGAACCTTCAGGGAGACCTGCAGACACAGAGACATGGAAGAGGGCAGGAGAGACACAGACAAAGGCACAGAGGCAAAGCCAGAGTTTGGGGTGAACAGAGAGAGGTCAGAGAACCTGTGGAAGACAGAGGCAGGGAGAGACAAAGGCACAGGAGAGGAGGGTTTGCAGGAGCCAGGCCACTAGGCACCTCTCCCAAACCAATAGGCAAGTTTTCTCCATCTCATCTGAAGGTTCCCAGCCCCTCTGAAACTCTGCCTCTGACCTGGCATTAGTCCAAGTCCCAGGCTACAGAGAGGAGCTTTCCACAAAGCCAGAGTATGAAGGATATGGTGCTCAGACAGCCTCAGTCCCTCTCAGCTTCAGCCAGACCCACTTCCCAGAGGGATTGGACAGGCAACCAGTTGTGGGGTGCCCAATCCAGTCTGCTGCTCCCCACTGTGACCTTCCCTGGGCTGGTGTGGTTGCTCCTGCTCCTGTTGGCCTCCCTCCTGCCCTCAGCCTGGCTAGTGTGGCTCAATGGTTGGACATCAACCCATGCACTAAGAGGTCACCAGTTTAATTTTCAGTCAGGGCACATGCCTAGATTGTAGGCCCAATCCTCAGTGGGAGGCATGCAGGAGATGGAAAAATGAGTGCCCCAACTACCAGCAAGGAAAACCAGGAACTTCTGCTGCACCCAGCCACTACCAACCTGACTTAGGTTTCAAGATCACCCAAGGCAAACGAATGCTAGGGGCCAAAAGGAAACAGGCAGTCTGCACTATTCTGGTTCCCACTTCCCATCAATAGATTTGAGAATTTCTGGGAGCAGCAGAGTTTTGTCAAATATGGATACCCAGATTTTTAGAATTGGCAAAATCCTTATATAAGGCCCTGAAAGGAGAATAGGCACCCCTTGTTTGGGGCCCCAGTTGAGAAAGCATTTACCAAGCTCATGAAGGCACTAGCCTTAGGACTCCTGGACGTCCTTGGGAGTCCTAACCCAGGAATTTGGGCCTTGGCAGAGACTGGGTAACTTACTTTTCAAAGCAAATTGATCTGGTTGTGGCAGGCTGACTGGCCCCCACCTCCAGGAGGGGAAGATTGTGTTTCCCAAGAAACACAACCACAGTGTCCTACCTGGTTTGGGCATCCCTACTAGGCTCTGGTACCATTTGCCTGCCTTTGGGGAGACAATGCTGCTAGAGCTGGAGCAAGAGACCTGGGCATGCAGGTCGAGGGGCTGACAGTGCAATACCTAGGCCAGGCACCTGAGCTGCTGGGTAGAGCGGAGCCAGGCACCTACCTCACTGGCACCATCAATGGAGATCCAGAGTTGGTGGCAACTCTGCACTGGGATGAGGGAGCCCTGTTGGGGTGCTTCAGTATCGGGGGACCAAACTCCACATCCAGCCCCTGGAGAGAGGCACTCCTAACTCTGCAGGGGGTCCTGGGGTTTACATCCTATGCCAGAAGAGTCCCACCAGCAGCCAGGGTCTCATGTGCAGTGCCAAGACTCCTCCTAGAAACTCCGGGCCCAACCCCCAAAGAGTCAAGTTCTTTGCTCCCCTGAGTAGATTCGTGGAGACCCTGGTGGTGACAGATGACAAGATGGTAGCATTTCACGGTACAGGGCTGAAGTGCTACCTGCTCACAGTTATGGCTGCTGCAGCCAAGGCCTTCAAGCATCCAAGCATCTGCGACCCTGTCAGCTTGCTGATGACTCAGCTGGTGGTTCTAGGGCCAGGAGAGGAAGGGCCCCAGATGGGACCCAGCACCACCCAGACTCTGCATAGCATCTGCGCCTGGCACCAAGGACTCAACACCACTGAGGTCTCAGACTCAGATCACTTTGCTCTTTACCTGTGAGAACCTGTGTGGGATCTCTACCTGTGACACCCTGGGCATGGCTGACGTGGGCACTGTGTGTGAACTGGCTCAGAGCTGTGATAATGGGCTCCAATCAGCCTTAACTGCTGCTCATGAACTGGGCCACGTCTTCAACATGCTCCATTTGAACTCAAAGGCTATGTCGATCTGAACGGGGCTGGGAGCTCCTCTCATTATATAATGGCTCCTGTGATGACTCACATGGATGCCAAGGAGCCCCGGTCCCCCTGCAGTGCCCACTTCATTATGGACTTCCTGGACAATGGCTATAGGCACTGTCTCTTAGACAAGCCAGAGGCTCCTCTGCACCTGCCTGTGACTTTCCCTGGCAAAGACTATGACGCAGAACGCCAGTGCCAGCTGACCTTTGGGCCTGACTCACACCACTGTCTGTGGCTGCTGCCGCCCTGTGCTACCCTCTAGTGCTCTGGGAATCCCAATGGTCATGCCATGTGCCAGACCAAGCATTCACTGTGGGCCGATGGCACCCCGTGTGGGCCCTCACAGGCCTGCAAGGGGGGCCATTGCCTCCATGTAGACCAGCTCTAGGACTTTAAGATCCCACAGGCTGGTGGCTGGGGTCCTTAGGGATCCTGGGGTGACTGCTCTCAGAGCTGTGGGGGCAGTGTCCAGTTCTTCGGGGACTGCACACAGCCCAGGAAGAACGGGCACAACAGGAGGGAGCAAATATAAGGAAGGAAGGATGATGTCTCCTCCCAGACCACAGAATCCATGTGCCAGAACAATTAGCCCATCAGTTAGTCCTCCA
Organism: Molossus molossus; assembly: GCF_014108415.1. Taxonomy (NCBI): domain Eukaryota; kingdom Metazoa; phylum Chordata; class Mammalia; order Chiroptera; family Molossidae; genus Molossus; species Molossus molossus. The sequence continues at coordinate 54,780,313 of NW_023425399.1, read as the reverse complement.
ACAACATGAACTCACCCATCTGGGAAAAACTGCCCTAGAAGCCTTATTAAGCCAATTTCTCGACTTCCATCCCTCTGTGCCTCGGTCGCCCAAAGCTGTCTCCTCTGTGCTCAAAACAACACCAGACAAGCCCCCACCAGGCTTGCTGGGATCCAGCGCTGTGGCCAAGAACCCTTTGAAGATCTAGAGGTAGACTTTTCAGAAACAGGATCCAGTAGAGGAAATAAATATCTCCTGGTTTTCATCTGTACTTTCTCAGGCTGGGTTGTAGCTTACCCTACATGTACAAAGAAGGCAAGAGAAGTAACCAAAGTTCTACTGAGAGACATCTTACTGAGATATAAAATTCCACTGACTAAAGAATCAGACAATGGCCCAGCTTTTGTAGCAGAAATAGTACAGCAGGTAGCTAAAACTCTAGGCGTCAAATAGAATTTGCACACGGCCTACCAGCTCCAGAGCTCAGGGAAAGTAGAACTGGGAAATTTGATAATCCAAAACCAACTAAAGGACTAGGAAAAACCATTCTTGAGATACATAAGTGGGTAAGTGATAGAATACCTATTTTCCTGGGAATAACTATATACCTGCACAGACCAGGGGACCGAGTCTGGATAAAAGACTGAAAAAGGGAACCCCTCAAACCAACCTGGAAAGGACCCTATTTAGTTATACTAACCACTCCCACCGCTCTCAAGGTTGCAGATCTGAATCCCTGGGTAAAAGCATCTCACCTGACACATGACAACCAACCTGCATGGAGAGCGAACACCAACCAGAACAATACTCTGCAGGCCACCCTTAAGAGGACACTGAAACCTGCTGATCGGTCTATGGCAAGTGCCTGAGGACTCCATCAGTAGAATCAAGGGTCATCACCTGCTGGACTGATCCCAGCACTGGATTTAGTATCCTTACAGGATCAAGTAGACTCCTTAGCAGTAATAGTATTAAAAAATAGAAGGGGGTTAAACCTACTGATTGCTGAAAAGGGAGGAATATGCCTCTTCTTAAGTGAGGAATGTTGCTTTTATGTTAATCAGTCACAAATAATTAGAGACATGGCCCAGAAGTAAAAGGAACAAATATTGGACATCCTGGGTACTTCCATTAGCTGGTCCACTCTTAATGCTTTTTATAGTGCTCCTGTTTGGCCCTTATATTCTCAACATGCTAACCCATTTCATTTCCTCTCGCTTAGAAACAATAAAACTCCAAATGATGCTTCAAATAAGGACTCCCAACTACTTTCTTTTGGATAGTGAAGAACTCTAGTTGCTGCATCCCTCCTCTTCAATGCCCCTATTTCAGAAAGAAGCAGTCAGAGAGATCATTGCCCCTTCTTCCTCACACAGCACTAAGGAAACTCCCTGTCCAAATGTTCTCTAAGTCTGCTAGGAGCAGCTTGAAAATCAAGAGGGGGGAATGAGAAAGCAAGCCAGATGCAGTCCCTTAGGCTTTTGTAATTATTGTACATCCTCCAACGCCCTTGGCTTTTGTAATTATTGTACATCCTCCAACGCCTAAACTACAGTGGAACTAGAAGGCCCCCAAATGCCTGGAGGCTTATCATGTATAAAAGGCAGCTGAAACCCGGGCTCAGGACTCAGCCTTTGGAGGTGACTCTGTTGAGACAGCACCAGTGCACATTAAACAGTCCTTTTCTAATCCTCTGAGTGTGTGTAGTCTGTTTCTTCTCACTGACCAAATTTCTGCCACAACAATACTAAAATTGGAAGCAAAAGGAAATGCCAGATTCTAACTTTGTTTAAAATGTTATTTGGTTTATCATAGGTTTTCACATTAATTTTGATTTTAAGAATTACAATGATCACTAAGAATTTGATGCTCCCTTACATTTTGTGTCAAGGTGAGTGCCTCACTGGCCTCTAGTTCTGGCCCTAATCCAAACAATTGTTATGTGAGGCAAGTCTATAATGAAAAAATATTTGTTTACCTATTCTCTACTATCCTCCTCACCTGAAAAAAAAGAAAGAAAGAAACCTTTGCATTACATGTTCTTTCCTCTACCTGGAAAAATCCTACATATGCTGGGGGCAGTAGGATTGGCATCAGGTGTTAGACTGGTGAGGTCAGAACTGACCTCTGTTCAGCAACCTTGTACTTGAGTTCTGGCTAGAAAAGAATTCAGAGCCAAGACTCAAAGAAATGGGCTGAGGAAACAAGTTATAGAGGTAAAGGAAAGGCCCTTGGAACTTAGAAGTGAGAAATGTAAAGGTGATACACCTGGGGAGTTGGGGAAAGGGAAAGATGAGGTCATGCTACCTGGAGGGATAGCATACTGGGTCCTCTGTCCTAAGTGTTTTAAGGGTGGAGATTTTAAGGGAGGTCCCAGGGGAAGATCTCAATAGAATATTTATCAGCTTTCCAGGTATTTCCTTTCAGGGTCTAGGTCTCCACTGATTGATTGGTTGGCACCTGAGGTCAGCCATGGGGTCACTGGTCTGGTTTTGCTGCTTTTCTGGGCCTAGAGCTGAAATACAAGTGAGGCCTAGATGTTATCTTCAGGGAGGAAAGGTCAGGGGGTTCAACCTGCATGACCAGAGATATGCTAGGGAAGGAAAGTCACCTTGGGGGTGAGGTTCCACTCTACAATTGTTCTTTTCTACTCACCAGGGCCTTTCTGCCCTGGTGACCATCTGTACCTGGCCCATTCTCCTTGCTCTGCTCATGTTTGTCTAATTGCCTACTACACATAGGCTTCAACATCCCCCTCGCTGCAGCAGACCAAGCAACCTAAGACAGAGTGAGATGGTCATCTGGCCACTGACATCACAAAGTCAGAATTGCTCTTGCCAGGGCTCAGAGCAACCTTAGTCCCTGCAGCAGAAATGTTGAAGGCATAAAATTTTCTCACTTTGGGAAAAGTCTGTACCAGAGAACTTAGAGTCGGGGACTTCTGAAAGAAGAGGTCCTGGGGCCCTCAGGCCTCAGGGAGTTACAGCCTGAGGTGGGTTTAAGATATAGAGAGTTGTACTGTGGAATTCTGCACCTGGGGTTTTGTTACTCACCTTCCTTCTCTGGAAAGCAGCAGGGTGCCCTACATCTGAGTCTGGAGACTTGGGCCAGGACTCAGCATCTGGCTTTGAGCAAATCACTGAATCCCTGGGAGCCTCAGTTTACTTAGTCTAAATGGGAGCAACAGCACCAACCACACAAAGCCGGTATGAAAATTAAATGGGGTCATTGTTACTAGACAGACTGGGCCTGCCAGTAGTGTATGGGTTCTTGTCATGCAGGGAAGATTTCACAACACAAATCCAGGTGATTTTGAGAGTGCATTTATTACAGCTGGGGACAGTGAAACAAAGAAAGAGTTTAGGATAGAAGAAACAACAGAAGAGAGCTTTCATCATCTTTCCAGGTGTGTTATTTCAAGGGGATCATTATCCAATGCTACTGGTCCTGAGGCAGCTGGCATCGCTTATCTGGTTTTGCTGCTTTTTTTCTGGACCTGGAGCTGAAACACCACTGAGGCCTCAATGTATTTGATGTAGGTCAGAACATCGTTATTCCAGGGGGCTTAATGCTTAAGGATTGTCAATGTAAGAAAGATTCAAACCTGTGAAAAATTTTTGTGAGCTTATTTTAACCAAACTGAGGGGAATTGCTGGGAAGCAAAATCAGAACAGATTGAGATAATGCTCTGGAGAATGGCAGTTTTGCACCTTATTTCATTACATTACAATAAAAAAAGGAGACATAAGTGGGTTACATGAAATATATTGTTAATAGATTAGGGAGGCAGGAGAAAGTAAAGGAAGGGCAACCTCTGGAACTGAATAAAAAGTAAAGTGATAGATACCTACATCTTTTACATAGGTGGGTACAGGATAGTTAACAGTCAACAATCAACATGATAATAACAATGAGGGGATTTGTGGTCTGCACCCTGGTGCATTGGTTGTGCCCAGAGGAGTCTGGAAAAAGGGAAGTTACCCTGACATTCCTAAGGCATGTTATCATAGATGCAAAAAAACAATAGGCTCAATTAAGGTGAAAGTTGACCTTTGTCAGGAAAGATTTTAGTCTAGGACGTGACTACCTACCATAAACTGCTTTTAGTTTAAAAAGTTTTAATTTCAGGCCATCCTTTGTAATTAATTTAGCCTCTGAGTTTGCAAGGTCACCACACAGGCCTTCCCTGAGCTTGTCAGGTTAGTATGTGGTCCCATTTCATCTACAGGCCATTCTCTGGCCTCCTTGCTTATTCCACCTCTAAGAGGGTCTAACCCACATGACTAACAATGTGCCAGGGGAGGATCTGAACCACATGACCAATGCTATGAAATGTCAGGGGTTGCCTGGCCCGTGTGGCTCTGTGGTTGAGCGTCGACCCATGCACCAAGAGGTTGCTGGTTTGATTCCTGGTCAGGGAAATTAAAAAAATTTTAAAAAGAAAGAAATGTCAGGGGCTCTAAATCACATGACCAGACATATGCTAGGAGAGGAAAGGTTACCTCTGTGGACAAAAAGGGGCCACATGCTAACCTGACAAGCTCAGGGAAGGCCCATGTGACAACCTTATAAACTTAAAGAACTAAAGTAAACATAAAGGATGCTCTGAAATTTAATTTTTTTAAACCAAAAGACAGTTTATGGCAGGTAGTCATGTCCTAGGCTAGCATCTTCCCTGACAAAGGTCAATTTTCATCTTAACAAAGCCAATTGCTTTTTTTTTTTTTGCATCTAAGATAACATACCTTTGGAATGTGGGGTAACTTTTTTTTTTCCAGACCTCTCAAGGCACAACCTAAGCACTAGTGCAGAAACCACAAGTCCTCTCATTGTTATTATTATTATGTTGATTGTTGACTGTTAACTATCCTGTACCCACCTATGTGAAAAAAGGGTGTGTCTATTATTTTACTTTTTATCCATTCCCAGAGATTTCCCCGCTTTGCTTTCTCCCATCTTCCTAATCTATCACCAACAGATTTCATAAAATCAATTTAACATCTCCTCTCTTGATTGTAATGTATAAAATAAGGTTCAAAACTGCCATTCTCTGGAGTATTATCTTAATCCACTGAGATCCATGTGTCCACAGTTTGGCTCAAATAAACTCACAAAATTCTTCACATATTTTTACGTTTCTTAACGTTGACACTGGGCACAGCCTGCTGGCTCTCCCTGATAGCTGAGCCCTTTTTAGTGGGCACCTGAGTTATTTCCTAGCCTTCCTTGCACCAGGTTCTAGATGCAAACTGAAGTACTAGATGTGATCTCTGCTTTATTCCTTGAAAGGCACAGGCCTGCCCCTTTCCTTTCTTCCCTTCTGGTTGGCTGGAATGAGGATGCACTGGCAAGATCCAGAGCAGCCAATCTGGACTATGGGCTGGAGGCCTCATGCTCCAGACTGTAGGTCCAGGAGAGTTTATGACAGAAGGAGAAAGAAATGAGCTGCCTCCTCTCTGCCAGCCTCCATCTTGGTCATGGTTCTGTCCTCTATCTGAAGCCGAAGCCTGACAAGTGCTGCCCCTCTCACAGGGGCAGCTCTCTCTGTGTTTCAGTGACACCCCCTCCAGGCACAGCTGTCAGCTCCCCTCTGTGGCTGGTCAGCGCTGCACCTACCTGATAGGTTCTCTTCACTACACTATTACACTATCCTTGTTTGGGTGCTGCTGAGGGTGCCCTAGATTTCCTTCAGCCATCCTGAAAGTCCCAGCTCTGGGACAAACCCCCACTCCCTAGTCTTGCCTTGAGCGCCTTGAGCTCCCCACTCCCACTTAATTTCCCTATTCTCCCACAGGGCCACCTCTGGAGAGCATGCTGGTCTGCTGGGCAAGGCCCACTGTGTGCTCTGCCTTATTTCTTGACCCTCTGCTGTTAAGTGCTAGAGTGACAGGTTTGTGTTATTGTCTTCATTCTGTGGGGCAGCCCCATGACCAGGCACGGTGTCTGGCAGGTGCTCAGTGGGGAGCTTCTGATAGTCCCAAAATCTCACATAAGGCAGGAAAGCTCAAGTTTAACTCGGCTCAGGGTAGACTTCGGTTAGCTATACTTAGAAAAGAAGGGTCTGGGAGAAACAGACTCTGCCCTTCCAGTCTACAACTGTTGGAGGGGCTGTTGCAAAGAGGGCAGTGCCAGCTCTAGCCACGCCCACAGGACCTACTCCATGTGTGTGGAGCCCAGTGGAGAAAAAATGTGTGGGGCCCTTGTCCAGAAATGATTGAGAATTTTAAGGCAGTAACAACAGAGCAATAAACAAAATATGGAGCCCTTCTAAGTATGGGCCTTAGCCACTGGCTGCGCAGGTTGCACATTAATGAAATTGACCTGCATACATAACCCCAGTGCCAAGCTCAGTGTCTGTCCCAGAAGAGCATATGTCTCTCTCTCCTGCCTTCCCTCCCCCACCCTCCCTACCTTATTCACTCACTCACTCACTTTCTCCCTCTCTCATTGGACAGTTTTTCATCAGGGATCCTCTAGGAAATCAGACAGAAATCTAATGGAAAGACACACCCTCCTGCAGCTCATCCGGTGGTGAGGACAGAGAGCCACAGAGCAGACAAGCAGAACAGGTGGCAATAAGCTTGCTGGAGGAGGAGAAGGCAAGGCAGGGCCTGGGGTGTTGGAGAGACTATTTTATTTTTAAACTTTTTTGTTAATCCTCACTGAAGGTATTTTTTTCTCTCTTTTTTAAATTTTATTTATTTGTTTAAATTAATTATTTTTGTTACAGATTTTTTTCCTTTTTCCTCCATTGACACCCTCCTACCAATCCACCCCCCCCACCCCATATACAGCAGGGTTGTCTATGTCCATTGGTTACACATACATGCATATAGCATATAAGTTCTTTGATTTATCTCTTCCCTTCCCCCCACCCCCCTCCTCTGACATTTGTCAGTCTGAACCCTACTCCTATGTCTCTGGGTCTATTTTTTTTTTTATTGATTAATTTTTGTTACAGATGATTCTCGTTTTTTCCCCCACTGATTCCCCCCTCCCCTCCCCTCCCTGCCCCTTCCCCAGATTGTTGTCCATGTCCACTGTTCATGCGTACATGCGTATAAGTTCTGTGGTTCATCCCTCCCCCACCTCCCCACTCCTTAGGGGATTGTCAGTCTGTACCCCACTTCCGTGTCTCTGGGACTACCCCATTCCTCAAACTGTTATGTTCATTATATTCCACAAATAAGTGAGATCATATGAAATTTGTCTTTCTCTGGCTTGTTTCACTTAGGATGATACTTTCAAGGTCCCTCCATGTAGCCTCAAAGGATAAGAGATCTTTCTTTCTTACCACTGCGTAGTACTCCATTGTGTATATGTACCACAGCTTTTTGATCCATTCATCTACTGATGGGCACTTGGGCTGTTTCCAGATCTTAGCGATTGTAAATAGTGCTGCTACAAAGATGGGGGTACATATATTCTTTCTGATTGGTGTTTTATGCTTCTTAGGGTATATTCCTAGAAGTGGGATTACTGGGTCAAATGGAAGATCAATTTTTAATTTTTTGAGGTGACACCATATTGTTTTCCATAGTGGCTGCACCAGTCTGCATTCCACCAGCAGTGTACTAGAGTCCCTTTTCTCCACACCCTCGCCAACACTTGTTGTTTGAGGATTTGTTGATGGCGGCCATTCTGACAGGTGTGAGGTGATACCTCATTGTTGTTTTGATTTGCATCTCTCTGATGATTAGTGATGATGAGCATTTCTTCTCTGGGTCTATTTTATCAGCTTATTTTGTTCATTATATTCCACAAATAAGTGAGATCATGTGATATTTGTCTTTCTCTGATTGGCTTATTTTGCTTAGCATAATACTCTCCAGGTCCTTCCATGTCATCTCAAAGGATAAGAGGTTTTTCTTTCTTATAGCTACATAGTATTCCATTGTGTACATGTACCACAGCTTTATTTTTTCTATTTTTTTTATTTTTAATTTTATTTTTGTTACAGAGGTTTCTCCTTTTTTACCCCATTGACACCCTCCTCCCCATCCGCCCCACCCCGTCCCTGGCTTCATTGTCCATGTCCATTGGTTATGCGTACATGCATATAAGTTCTGTGGTTTATCTCTTCCCTCCCCCCACCTCCCCCTCTTCTGAGGTTGTCAGTCTGTACCCTACTTCCATGTTTCTCGGTCTACCCTATTCCTCAGACTGTTATGTTCAAAATATTCCACAAATAAGTGAGATCATGTACCACAGCTTTTTTATCCTCTCATCTACTGATGGACACTTGGGCTATTTCCAGATCTTAGCTATTGTAAATAGTGCTGCTATGAACATAGGGGTGCATATATTCTTTCTGATGGGTGTTTCAGGCTTCTTAGGATATATTCCTAGATGAAGATATTTTTTCCATTGATTTTTTTTTTTTTAGATAGAGTGAGAGGGAGGGAGGGAAGGAGGGAGGGAGCAAGATAGAGAAAAATCAATGTAAGAGAGATACATTGATTGGTTGCCTCCTGCATGATCCTGACTGGGGCTAAGGATGGAACCTGCAACCCAGGTTTGTGCCCCTAACCAGCAATAGAACCCATAACCCTTTGGTGCATGAGCCAATGCTGTAACCACTGAGCCACTTTAGACAGGGTAGTCAAAAAAGGCTTCATCAACAAGGTGGCCAGCAGGGAGACTGTCATGTTGGGGACAGTGGACGTGGGAGAAAGGGCAAAGGTGGAGTGGCCACCTCTGGGGCCAGAGGGAATAAAGACAGAGGTGACAAGATTTACTGTTGGGTCAGGTGCAAGTGTGGGGCTGAGAGGAATGGAGGATGTTATTCAGAGCTTTTCCTGAGCAGTAGAGCTGGGGTGCCCTGTGCTGAGATGAATGAGGCCTAGGTGGAGCCAGTGTGGTGGTGAAGATCAGAGCTTGTTTCTGGACAAGTCAGGCATCCATGTGGCTCTGTGAGGAAGTGGTTAGACCAGGACTAGAGGCAGCCCAGCTCCTCTGGTATGCAGGGTGGCCGAGTCTGCAATATAACAGAATGCATGCACAATCTGCTTCTGAGGTAAAAGTCCCCAAGTGTGGAGGGCAGAAAGTAAGTCCACATACCCATGCTTGTATCAGATGACTGGCTCAGCTCAGACTCTCAATGCTGCTCTCTGTAGGGACTGTTGTAGTCTCGGATGTAGACAGAAAGACAGAAAACACCATTCAGAAAACATCTGGTTTATTAGGATTAGCTGTGGCATATTGGTCCTTTAATAGTTCTAAACTGATACATGTGTCCCCACTAACAGCATACATGTAGGGGTATGTTGAGCTGCAGTGACAATAGCAAACAGGTGAACTGCTTAGAAAATCATTATGATCCTAATAGGTTTATGTTAGCAATGGCGAGAGAAAGAAAAGGTAGCTCAGAGCCTTGCCACAGGGTGCTTAGCAGAGCCAAGTGGGTATTCAGAGCAACTTTTTGTGTTCTTGCTGTGAGCTCGTGTCCCCCAAAAGCTGAAGGGGAAGCTGGAGTTGCCGCTGGGTGGAAGGGAGGCTGCCTATCCGCCCCCCATCCCTGCAAAGGAATGGGGCCCTTTGGGGTTGGGACACCCCACTGGCTGCAAGTGCCATTTTTGCCTAGAAATATTTTCAGGCACAAAACCCATTTCAGTATGGACCAGCATGACCTCTGGGTTACAGGGAGAGGTATTGTGTTCACATCAGTGCTCAGGCTTAGTATCCTGATGTGTCCATCCCTCTGGGTAGGTTTGGATCAGCTGCATCTCTGGGGTCACTCGCTGTCCAGCTTTGCTCTCTCTCCTCTCACCTTTTCAAGGCCACACTGTATGTGAAACCTAGCTTCCCTTCCAAACCAGCTCCTCTGTACTGCTGCCGTGGCATGACTTTGAAGTTTCAGATGTCAGTTTGATGCTGTCAACTTTGAGAATGAACTCAGCTGGAAACTGGCATAGTTTTCCTGGAGTACCCCAGGTAAGATTCCAGACACAGCTGATGTCCCACGCCTGTGCTCACTCTTCATTCAGCCGGTGGGTATGGCATGGTAACAACCCTTATCCCCTCTTCTAGACTTGAAGTCAGTCCCAGTTTCAAATATCTTTTTTCTTTTGAATATAGGTGATTCTTGAACTAGATATGTAAATGTGATCGAACTTGTCTCTGTAAGAGTTTTCATATAAATAAATTCATGCATCTGAAAGACCCCTGGTCAAACCATATGCCTGATATTTAATTTGGGAAATAGTACTGTAGTCACCTTCTTTTGGGAGAGGTAGGGTGGGGGCTAGGGTGGGTGGGAGGTGTGGGGACTTTGTGTGACCTGAACTATCACAGCTCTGGTGAGGATTCCAGGTCTGGGCTCAGGGGTCTTGTGGGTTTGGTAGTTCGCAGTGTACTTTCTGCTTTTTCTTAGCTGAGAATCACAAACATGCACATGGCTGCCCAGCTGAACAAGCATGAACCTTGTCTCTTAGCACATTTCTTACATTTTTCTCCCTCCAAGAGAATCCAGAGAAATAAGATGGGGCAATGTGAACCATTCTCTGTGGGGACCTGGGCCATGCCCCCCAGGGGTTGGGTGCTTCAGCACTTCACCTCTCCTGAGGGGCAGGGGCAGGAGATCACAAACCTGGGCCCTGGGCAAGCAATCATGACCAGGCTGCCCATTGAAAGGGGACCAATTATAGTTCCACCATGGTATGGGCAAGTCCCTGGAGGGAGGGCAGAGGGACTCCCCTCTTTGAGGCCTGGAAAAAGCCCTAGAAGAACAGAGGTGGGTGATGGGCAGCAGTTCTGCTGCTAGAGGAAGAGGGGTGGGAGACCCAACTCCTAGAGTCAGAGGCCTTGGCAGGGAACTGGCCACCTCTTCTGTAGCCTGAGGCTCTTGCCTGCACCTTCCATGGGGTTCAACAATGAGCAATTGCCCTCCAGTGTCCCCTCTCCCATGCCACGCATGATCAGTTACACAATGGAGCCTCATGAGGTCACAGCCAGTCTGACTGAGAGTGAAGGTATTCCTGCAGTGGGCAGTGATCCCCCTTTATTGCTGGCGCTAAGTGAGGTCTGTGGGTGGGGGTTGGCACCTGAGAAAGGCTGGTCAGGCGCTGCAGGGCCTCAGCTAGGAAAGGTTGGCACTATCAGCCAGCCTCACCTGCCCACCTGGATGCAGGGCCACTGAGTTGGGACTCTCTTTTCCTGCCACCAGAGGTAGCTGTGCTGCCAGCACTGAGCTCCCAGGGCTGCTGTGGGCCCAGACAGGAAGGGACCAGGGACAAGCCTGCCACTGCCACCTGAAGTTCAGGGCCCTGCCTCTGATGGTTGTGCCTTGATATCTTTAGCACAGGGTCCCCAGGCCAGCTTGTCCCACTCCTGTGCAGAGGCATTAGGCTCTTGTGCCTCCATGCCTCTTTGGTCCTACCCACCCACCAACCCACCCACCCACCCACCTACCTACCAAGTAGTCTCTGCTTTCAAATATACATTTCCTCTTCAATACATTTGTCCTTTCATAGTGTAAAGTAAAATGAATCATGGAAGGAAAGGCAGCTCCTGAATACACAGCTCTCAGTGGGCAGCCTTAGGCTCCCTGAAGGGAAGGGGGGCAGTAGGGTCTCCTGCCAACTCTCTCTAAGACAAGTTTCATGCCACCCCAAAGCCCGGCTCCTGCTGACAAGGAGCTAATAGAGGTCATGGGGGACTCTGCATTCTGAGGAAGTACCAGGCATTTTTTGAGCCTCAGAGGACTGGTAAGTCTACCTGGGAAGCTGACCCACCATGGCCAGAGAAAGGCCAGACTGAGGCCAGTGGGAGTGGGGGTGGGGGGCAGGAGGGGGACTCCTCCAATTATTGCAGTCAGGTGTCCCAGAACACCAGAAATTCCTAGGACCCTTTCAGGAGCTAGGAGAGGCAGGGGAGAGACTGTGCTGTATTTTAAGGACATTCCAGCACATTCCATCTCTGGGAAACTGCCTGTGACCCTTCTCTGTTTTTGCATAAGGCGTCTACCCCTTAAGGTAGACCCAGGGACAGACGACCTAACATATGACAAGAATGTCTTTTTTTTACTTTAGTAAATTATTCTAGGGATTCTTCCAATTCATTATATATATATATATATATATATATATATATATATATATATATAATTATTTATTTATTTTTGCAAGCTACATCTGAGAGGTCAGCTTCTGCCCTTCCTCTGCCCACTTTCCCAACTGTGCCTGGACAGTGCACTCAGGGTGGGGACCCTGTTCTTGCTGCTGCCGTCCTTTGAGAGACCCACATGTTTATTTCATGGAAGACAGAGTTGGTTACTTCAGGAAGCTCCTTGTGGAGAACGTGGTAGGCACCTTCGTAAATCTGCAATTAGGAGAGACAGGAAATCAGGGCTAGAGGAAGCTACAGGTGCAGGGAGGGAGGCCATAGGTAGCAGCTGGAGTCCCCCAGACTCTCCCAGGACTCCTGTCTTTATGGTGCCAATGCCTTTTGATCAGATGATGGGTCAAATAAATTAAAATGTCCCAGTATGTTCTAGCACTTCCTTTCTGAAATCAACACATACCTTCCTTTTACTCTGCTTCTCTCTCCAGCTGTAGACCTGGTCTGTACCTCTATCTCAAAACCATGATTTCCATTCCCTGTCTTCCCTCACTTGCCTTCCCTCTGGACCTCAGCTGATCCCAGCCTACTTTCACTCCCACCAACCCACAGCAACTGTTCTTGGCATGGGTTCCAATGACCTCCAGTTGCTATAGCTAGGGAACACTTGCTCTCATATTGTCTTCTTTAGAAGCTGTTAACCTTCTAGAAATATCTTCCTCTTGTGGTTTCTTCCCATTCATTTTCCAAATTTTCAATAGACTCTCTAATAGATATCTCAAAATGGAACTCCCTGTATCACCCATCTCTGGTAGGGGTCACAGTCTCCTCACTTGTGCAGGCCCAAAGTCAGGATTCATCCTTAATCATTTATTTGATCACTACAGTTATGCTCTCTCCAGGTCCTTCCAGGCTACCCCCTGCCTTCATTACCACCATCTCAGGCCAAGCTCATCCTT